>NC_069372.1:67380000-70307500 GCF_021730395.1 Mercenaria mercenaria
GTTGAACATCACACGTATATCAATTCAGTAATTCTTAAAATATTGGCAAAATAGGAAGTTTGTAAAATTAAAAAAAACAAGAGCTGTCTCCATAGGATGACACATGCCCCCGGTGGCACTTTGAATGAATAGTTATGGCCGATGTTAGAGTTTAGGACCTTTGACCTACGGACCTGGGTCTTGCCCGCGACACGTCGTCTTACTGTGGTCCACATTCATGCCCAATAATTTTAAAATCCATGCATGAATGACAAAGATATGGACCGGGCACGCCCATCAATGCACTATCATGAAATATGACCTTTAACATCTAAGTGTGACCTTGACCTTTGAGCTACGGACCTGGGTCTTGCGCATGACACGTCGTCTTACTGTGGTACACATTCATGCCAAGTTATTTGAAAATCCATCCATGGATGACAAAGATATGGACCGGACACGAATGCACTATCATGAAAAATGACCTTTAACGTCTAAGTGTGACCTTGACCTTTGAGCTACGGACCTGGGTCTTGCGAGCAACACGTCATCTTACTGTGGTACACATTCATGCCAAGTTATTTGAAAATCCACTCATGGATGACAAAGATATGGACCGGACACGAATGCACTATCATGAAAAATGACCTTTAATGTCTAAGTGTGACCTTGACCTTTGAGCTACGGACCTGGGTCTTGCACGCGACATGTCGTCTTACTGTGGTACACATTCATGCCAAGTTATTTGAAAATCCATCCATCGATGACAAAGATATGGACCGGACACGAAAATTGCGGACAGACTGGCTGACAGACCGACAGACCGACAGACGGTTCAAAAACTATATGCCTCCCTTCGGGGGCATAAAAAGATAGCGGCAATCAGCGTGGTACAGGTATTTTGCCGTATTCAAGCAGACATTATTCATTTTAATGTAACTACACATATTCCACCAATATATGAAAACTGCTTGCAAAATAAAAATATGCGAAAGATTAAAATCGCATGATAATTATACCTTGTAATTACAAAAAGAAAATACCCGTAATTCAAAACGCAATTATAGCCTTATCAGTGTTATAAACGTCTGTGTTGTTTTAACGTTCCTTATTTAGAGGTAATTGGCAAGTTTTATTACAGGTCCAATAAAAAGGATTTATGCGTGATGCATATGATAGGGTTATCATAACAGTAGCTTGATCTGGGATGCAGTATTCGGCTCGAGTGGATTTTACCAGATTGGATCTCACGAGGCGCGCAAGCGCCGAGTGTGATCCGACCTTGCAAAATCCACGAGAGCCGAATACAAAGTCCCAGATCTAGCTACTGTTATAATGACCCTTTTATTATATACCTTTACCACTTTGATTCTTGTTTTGTTCTTGAACGAAATCTTCAATGTTTATCGATATTAAATGGAACATAGTTAAGTTTTTATGTGCGCTTTTTATAGAAATGTGTCGGGTCATGCATATTAATGAAAATAGTCCGGCAGCATACAATACGGAAGGTACAATACGGAATTTAAAAGGTACAATACGGAATTTTTGTCGGTCTGTTCATATTTAATTGTGAAATACAAGCAGATTTTTTACAGAATTTATATAGGTATATAATAAAACATTTTATTACCCTATAAACTATCATTCAATAGGATTACAGTATAGAAATTAGTTTTATCTTGAATTAAACATGTACAATTAATTATGAAAGTAAGTTAATCACGACGACATTTATGATAACTGAAAAGATCATGAATCCAGGTAAAATTTTCACGAAAACAAAAATATATCATTAAGTTACTTAAGTAAAATTCAATTCTGTTTTAAATGCAGATATTATTTACATTGCAAAAACATTCTTGTACACAAAAATGCTCCGGACATAATTAAATATTCCAGCTTTAATTTGATTAAGGCGGACCTTGAATTTATTTACTAAAAACTATTAAGTAAAATATATACAAAAAAAATCCGTATTTTACTTTTTTTACGACAGTTTGCAGGGGCGTCGGAAGTGGGGCCGCAGGGGCCGCGACCGCGGCCACAATAATTTGCCCAAAAACGATTTTTTTGTAAATTCATAAGTTGGAGTCGCAGGTCCGCGGACCCAATGTTTTGTATAGTATATTTAGTATATTAAATTTTGCTTCGCGTTAAACAATACACGCTGTCCAGATTAGTGTGTTACCGTGGTGACGGTGACACGATCGGGGTGTTAATTGGAGTCATACACACGTGTCCGTGATTGGACTTAATTACGCATGAACAAATCAGCATGTTTTTAATTGGCATGTCTTTAGTCAACGGAACGTTTAAGCTATACCCAGCCGCAAAGATCTAAGGTATTAACTTATAAAATTCAGAAAAATAATTAACATGTTTTTATTTAATGAAAGGAGTAAGTGTTAAGATTTATCACACCGCTAAGATGTAAGGAATTAATAACATAAATTGTTTTTACTCAAAAAATGATATTTCAAACAAAAATAAGAAATGAATGTAACATGAATGATTATTGTTCAATACATTAAATGCAAAAAAAAACATACATGCATTCTTTGTATTGCGTTATACATTATTAATTCTGATAAGAGTTTATTAAACTTTATTTTGCTTATAGTCATGTAAATAGTAAGAAAATACTGGAGACTTGAGATGCGATTCAGTACCCTTAAAATGCACCAGAACTCGCCATTTATGATCCTGTTTTTAAAAAAATTCAGGGGGGTCCCCCTTACCCCCCTTACGGGAGGGGGATGCCCCCTCCCGTACCTACCCCCACCCCTCGCGGCCCAAATATCAAACACCTTCCGACGCCCCTGGTTTGCATTTGTGATCCAAGGGTCGTTAGGAAAGCTATCTCTTTTAATGTTTAATTGACATAATTGGCATAACTGACACTGATATTTAAATGTATATGAAATAAGGTGAGAACAACAACATAAGAAGAAATGCGCGCCTCTTTCTTTCATATATGGTCCGTTTTCTGTCAAGTTTGCCAGGAACCTACATATTGTAAGAATTACTTACCATCTCTTTCAATGTGTACCTGAGTTGTAATATTTTTAAAGCTTTATGGACAGGCTATAAATTAGTTGTAATATTTTTCAAAGTCATCAAACTTTCAAAACACATTAACAACTTTGACATGAAAAGAGCGGGGTTTAGTGTCCCTTGCCGACTTTGACTTGAAAAGAGTGGGGCCTAGTGCCCACTCCGGCTCTATCTTCCCTGTATATTTCACTTATCGAATTTCATTTTTTTTTCAAATTTGCCTAATAAACAAATACATTTTTACAAAATAATTCTAAGTACGAATAGGCGGAGGACTAAGCTCCTTTCATCGCTTACAATCTCCTATCTTCCCCGAATTTCATATTTTTCAAATTTCACTTACAAAATTAGATCTACATGCTTACAAAAAAAAAAAAAAAAAAAAAAAAGAGTAAGATATGGCCGGGGACGTAGCCCATTGCATCACTTAAAATCTCCGAACATCCCCGTATGTTCTTCTTCTATCATCAAAGATAAAATTTGATAGTTTTTTTTCAAATTTCACCACTTATAAAATTACATTCTTACAAAATAATTCCAAATACGAAAAGGCCGGAGATATAGCTCCTTTCATCTCTTACTATCGCCGATCTTCCCCGAATGTTCCCCTTCTTCCATGATCTAAGATAAAATTTCATATTTTTCAAATTTCGCCACTTACAAAATTACATTCTTAAATTACCACCAAGTACGAAAAGTCCGGGTACTTAGCTCCTTTCATCTCTTACTATCGCCGATCTTCCCCGTATATTCGCCTACTTGGTTTAAACATATTTTATTTCCCAATATGTACATTTCAAATGATTATTTACATACATAAATTCTGGATTGGACTGGAAGCCAGTAGGCTTATTGAAGTCCTCTCCATATATATAATCAATTTACACAGAATCTTGGCGTTATCGAACTTATAAAAAGGAAATGCTCTCTTATATTGTATTTGAGTTGATCTAAGTTATCGGAACAGAAACATATCAAACTAGCAAAAACAAAACAAAAGTATATTAATCAAAATCAAAATATAATATAGATTCGCCTACTTCTATGATCTCTGATAAAATTTCATATTTTTTTAATTTCGCCACTTACAAAATTACATTTTTACAAAATAATTCTAAGTAATTCTAAGTACGAAAAGGCCCGGGACTTAGCTCCTTTCATCTCTTACTTTCTCCGATCTTCCCCGTGTATTCCCCATCTCCTATTATCTAAGGTAAAATTTCATATTTTTAAAATTTCGCCACTTACAAAATTACATTCTTACAAAATAATTACAAGTACGAAAAGGCCAGGGTCTTAGCTCCTTTCGTCTCTTACTATCTCCGATCTTCCCCGTATATTCGCCTACTTCTATGATCTATGATAAAATTTCATATTTTTCGATTTTCGCCACTTACAAAATTACATTCTTACAAAATAAAATAAGTACGAAAAGGCCGGGGACTTAGCTCCTTTCATCTCTTACTATCTCCGATCTTCCCCGTATATTCGCCTACTTCTATGATCTATGGTAAAATTTCATATTTTTCTTATTTCCCCACTTACAAAATTACATTCTTACAAAATAAAATAAGTATGAAAAGGCCCGGGACTTAGCTCCTTTCATCTCTTACTTTCTCCGATCTTCCCCGTCTTCTATTATCCGAGATAAAATTTCATATTTTAAAATTTCGCCACTTACAAAATTACATTCTTACAAAATAATTACAAGTGCGAAAAGGCCAGGGTCTTAGCTCCTTTCGTCTCTTACTTTCTCCGATCTTCCCCTTCTTCTATGATCTAAGATAAAATTTCGCCACTTACAAAATTACATTCTTACAAAATAATTACAAGTACGAAAAGGCCAGGGTCTTAGCTCCTTTCGTCTCTTACTATCGCCGATCTTCCCAGTATAGTTCCCCTTCTTCTATTATCTTAGATAAAATTTCATATTTTTCGATTTTCGCCACTTACAAAATTACGTTCTTACAAAACAATTACAAGTACGAAAAGGCCCGGGATCTAGCTCCTTTCATGTCTTACTATCACCGATCTTCCCTGTACAGTCCCCTTGATCCAAATAAATAACACCGGGAAAACTTGTCAGCTATAATTGATGACTTCATTGAAGCATACAAAAGATTTGTTTAAGTCTTTTTATAAAATGAAAATAACCTATTTTCGCAGAATATTATACTAAGAGGATACATGTAAGTGAAGAAAAACGTATAACGTGTACGGTATATACCATAGAGACAACACGGCCATTAGAAGACTATGTCGAATCAACTGACTCCAATCAAGGAGGCAGTAAACAGTTTTCTGAGCTTCTCGGCTTAGAGTCGCCTACCTAACTTTCAAAACCTCACACAAAAGTCTGTAACCACAAACCTGAAATAAAGATATTGCAACATTAACACCACTGTATGTCTATCGTTACAAACCATCTACAATACATCTCTAATATCTAGTTTTCTGTTTACAGGAATAAGGTCAGTAATTCGGTCGAAAATGTGCTTCCGTGGTGTAGTCGAAAGAAGTCCATAATAAATAGATCCTAATTTTCCCATTTTCTGCGCAAATTCGTGTAGAACGAGTGCTTTAATCACACTTTTTCGCTACTAGAATACATTCTGCATGAAATGAGACGGTTTTCATGTTCATACAACCCACATGGCAAGTTTTGCAGATCGAAACCGGAAGTAGGTGTTTATTGCGCGGAGGAGAGCAAATATGCGCCATTTTTAGGGTAGCAGACCACAACTGACTGGCATTTCACTAGGAACTATTCAACCCCCTATTTTCTTTTCATTTTTTCGTTAATTTGTGATAGAACTTTCATGAAAAATTGGTGCAGGAAAAAGTGATGTTCTCTAAAGATACGTAAAGACGACATGAAGTTGTCGTTTTTTATATGAAACAAAGAAGGATTTGAATTACTGACCTTTAACCTATAAGAGCTGAAATAAGACTATTCTCGAAACACATCGTAATTAGTCTTTATAGCCATAAATCGGTTGTATATGATATAAAAGAGTGTTTTCAATGCAAAATAGTAATGAAATTTGAAAAATTTTGAATTTTGACCTTATTTTATGTACATGCGTCTATTTCAGCAGCGATTTCTGGGATTTAAAAGCCAATACTTTGTCTCCAGAATGTCAGAAAATGCACAAATTGCATCCTTCTGGGTCTTATTCATGACGGAATGAATGATATTTCAGAATCCCAGTGAAAAATGATGCAAAAAAGTGAAACTTGTACCAAAATATACAATAAAAGGTCCATAAGGCCAAAAATTAGCCCTGTAAATGGGTAGGGGGTGGCTTCTGTTAAATGTCTATATTTCTCCAAAATCTCGAAATTTCACAATGAAACTTGGCAATATGTTTGGTATTACATCTTTCTTGGAAATAGAGATGAAAATGGTGTGAAATTTGATAAGAAACATTTCTTATAGGAATAAGGTCAGTAATTCGGTCGAAAATGTGCTTCCGTGGTGTAGTCGAAAGAAGTCCATAATAAATAGATCCTAATTTTCCCATTTTCTGCGCAAATTCGTGTAGAACGAGTGCTTTAATCACACTTTTTCGCCAATAGAATACATTCTGCATGAAATGAGACGGTTTTCATGTTCATACAACCCACATGGCAAGTTTTGCAGATCGAAACTGGAAGTAGGTGTTTATTGCGCGGAGGAGAGCAAATATGCGCCATTTTTAGGGTAGCAGACCACAACTGACTGGCATTTCACTAGGAACTATTCAACCCCCAATTTTCTTTTCATTTTTTCGTTAATTTGTGATAGAATTTTCATGAAAAATTGGTGCAGGAAAAAGTGATGTTCTCTAAAGATACGTAAAGACGACATGAAGTTGTCGTTTTTTATATGAAACAAAGAAGGATTTGAATTACTGACCTTTAACCTACAAGACCTAAATTTTGTGCTCTCCCGGTCGCGGAAACTGATGACGAAAAAAGCTAAATTTGCCGATTTTTAAATCGCTGCAGAAAATTCCCTGAAAACGATAGCCCCAATTGCTACACTGTTCCATACTCCAGTAACACTGTAAAATCTGAAAATAAGCTCAAATATATGTGCCATCCGTACCGTTTTTTCACTGTTCCAGTTTTCCTGAGGCCCCTGCTAAAATGACAACCCCACTTTAAGCTAGCTCAGAGGAAGCATGTATACGCTCCTGCAAGTCATCACGTCATACTATCAAGATCAAGGCTACTCAACTGATTTTTTTTAAATAAGTGAAACTCAATTCTAGCCGCTGAAACTTCAATTCTAGCAATTATTATTATTTAGAAGTTCAAATATGCACTTCATTCCGTAAATTGCCTCTTATTTGTAAATTTCACCCCGGCCAATTCGACACTAACAGCTCAAAACTGTTTACTGCCTCCCAAAGAGCTATAAAATAATTTTATACTTCTTTGCTCCAGTCAGCACACACATAAGATCCATTTATATACAGAAGATTAGGCATTTAAAGTATAATTATCGGTGGTTTGTATTCTCTCAAAGAAATATAGAAAACAAGTTCTTAAAAAAAGAAATTCCTCGTCGTTTCTGTAATAGGCAAAGTGTACAGGAATTCGGGTAGCATCAATACCGCTTACAAGAATGAATTGATACTAATACAGACGTAACCTGTGACCATTCCTCATCTTCAAACATCACCTGACCTCAGTTTGACCTTGACCTCATTTTGGACTTAGGCTGATTTAAATGGGCCATCTCTTGGTTAACCAAATGGGGCCATTTCGTCTAGCATCAATACCACTTACAAGAATGAATTGATACTAATAGTAATACAGATGTAACCCGTGACCATTCCTCAGCTTCAAACATCACCTGACCTCGTTTTGGACTTAGGTTGCTTTGTATCGACAAGGATGCCACCAGGGGCATCAAGCGTTTGTTGAATGCAGCTCCTTCTTTTAGTTTGTTGTATATTGAAAAACATATTTGATAGATGATGTCAGTTGTCGGCGATCTTTTAGAATTAGGTCTTTTAGTATGTAATTATCATTCACATTTAGTATACGCTGCCTTAGAATAAAAGAGGTTATATGTTCAAACAAACAATTAGAACCAATCAAGATTATTGACTAGTAAACAAATTGGCGGAGAAATTATGTAGTAATTAATTTATTAAAGACTCAAAGGTGCGAAAGTGATGATCTCTTGCATTTATCACTTTAAAAAGGCACACGAAAGGATCAAACACCGGTACCTTCGATAGAGCCGCATCATTTAATGTACGCTGATGCTATTTGTTTTGCCCTTTTGTTTTTTAACTGTTTGTTTTGTTTTAAGAATGAATCGTGGTATCTCAAATATGTATAGAGTACGTTTTAACACAACAGTGTGTCGGTCGATATGAAATGAGTGCGTAAATACGGCGAAATGAACAGGTTAAACACATATAATGAATAATTAATCATATAGAATAGTACTTAGAATAATTTTGTGATAATGTAATTTTGAAAGAGGCGAAATTTGTAAAAATATGAAATTTTATTATAGATCATAGAATAGTACTTAGAATAATTTTCAAAATTTGTGAGAATGTAATTTTGAAAGAGGCGAAATTTGTAAAAATATGAAATTTTATTATAGATCATAGAAGTAGGAGAACATACGCGGAAGATTGGAGATAAAAGGAGATGAAAGGAGCTAAGTCCCGGGCCTATTCGTACTTAGAATAGTTTTGTAAGAATGTAATTTTGTAAGTTGGGAAATTAGAAAATTATGAAATTTTATCATAGATCATAGAAGTAGGGGAGCATAAGCCGGAAGATAAGAGATAGTAAGAGATGAAAGGAACCAAGACCCCGGTCTTTTCGTACTTGTAATTATTTTGTAAGAATGTAATTTTGTAAGTGGCGAAATTTTAAAAATATGACATTTTATCTTAGATAATAGAAGATGGGGAATATACGGGGAAGATCGGAGATAGTAAGAGATGAAAGGAGCTACGTCCCCGGCCTTTTCCTACTTAGAATAATTTTGTAAGAATGTAATTTTGTAAGTGGCGAAATTTGAAAGATATGAAATTTTATCATAGATCATAGAAGTAGGCGAACATACGGGGAAGATCGGAGATAGAATAAGTCCCCGGCCTTTTCGTACTTAGAATAATTTTGTAAGAATGTAATTTTGTAAGTGGCGAAATTTGAAAAATATGAAATTTTATCATAGATCATAGAATAGTACTTAGAATAATTCTGTGAGAATGTAATTTTGAAAGTGGCGAAATTTGTAAAAAATATGAAATTTTATCATAGATCATAGAATAGGCGAATATACAGGGAAGATCGGAGATAGTAAGAGATGAAAGTAGCCAAGTCCCCGGCCTTTTCGTACTTAGAATTATTTTGTAAGAATGTAATTTTGTAAGGGGCGAAATTTTAAAAATATGAAATTTTATCATAGATCATAGAATAGGCGAATATACGGGGAAGATCGGAGATAGTAAGAGATGAAAGTAGCTAAGTCCCCGGCCTTTTCGTACTTAGAATTATTTTGTAAGAATGTAATTTTGTAAGTGGCGAAATTTATAAATATTAATTTTTTTATCATAGACCATAAAAGGGGTGGGCGATAGTAAGAGATGAAAGGGACTAGGTGCCCTGCATTTCCTTAGTTAGAAATATTTTGTAATAATGTAAGTTTGTAAGAGGTGAGATATGGATATATGAAATTTCATCATAGAGAATAAATGAAAGGGACTATACGGGGAAAATAGGAAGGGGAGGAACAAAACAGGGAGGTTCAAAGTGGTGCACGTCTCCTCTTGTCTCCATCGATGTATAGACAGACTTAAAATGCTATACCGATTCAGGCTCGTGATGGATGGGCTTTTACAACTTGCCATTATTATTTCTAATTTCAAAGTCCATTGTAAGTAGTTCTTACAACATGCGCTCTTCTGGCGAGCTGGACAGAAAATGAGACATGTAGTTCGGCGGGATTAACCACCTTTGATGTAGTTTTACACCGTTGTGTTACTACAAACTCTTCAATGTATTTTTGCGGAGGGGTGTGTCAACGAAAAAGAATAATGGCAAAAATAATACGTGTCCAGGGATACGACGCCTATAAGACAGCAGCAAAAGAGAATGCAGGAAAAACTCTGTTTGCTTTGTTTACAGGCTCGCATGGAGAGGATGGCAAAAGTTGGTGCCCAGACTGTGTTACCGGTATGTACAGAGAAATACTTTGGTACAGTAAGGTATAAAGTGAAAGTGAAAGTAGGAACTAAAGCATGTGCATATTTTCACAGGTAAAGGTAAAGGTAAGTTTTATTTAACGTCGCATATAATCCAAGGTACAACACGAGCTACAACGCTCTTGTGCGACAAATTTGTTTGTAAGAAGTACTTACAGGTCTAATGCTTATTTTACCTTCAGTGCCGAGTGCCAATTTTTAAGCAAGGGAGCCAGTAGTCCAAATAAATTGGCAGTGGCTAGTGAACCGTCACCGGTGCAGCAGACCCGAGGTCTAGTGCACCGTCATTTTTGTTATATATAAAGTGTAGAATGATATGGGTTTTAAAATACAGAAATAATTAATATCAAATTTTCAAATTTAATTGACATGAATATATGCTATTAATTAAACTCCAAAAATAATATTTTTTCAATGAAATTCATTATGTCATAACTGAACGCTCTGTTTACCGATCGTTGCCGATAGCGACACACTACTAATATTCGGAATTATATTAGTAAATGGCGGATACTACTGTTGCCGAAGAACGAAGATCAGCGTGTTGAGGTAAAACGGTAAATTAACAAGTAAGTCAAGATTTATCTATAATAAGTCAAGATTTATCTATAATAATGTTCATATATGTTACTAAGTACAATATCCTATAATTCAAATAAAGGCTACACTTTATATAGAACAAAAATGACGGTGCACTAGACCTCAGGTCTGCTGCACCGTCACCGGTGCAGTAGACCTCGGGTCTGCTGCACCGGTGACGGTTCACTAGCCACTGCCAAATAAATTAGGACGTTTCAGGACAGCGTGATAACTTTTGACTGTCGCTGTCACGTTATTTAAAATCATGAATTAAATTCAACCCATTTGAAGTTTCTACATGTATATTAATGTTTAATTTGTTAAAGCAAGTAAGTCTGACCAGTATATTATGACTTTTTTGGATTTTTTAATGTCTTCGTTTTCCCAACAGTAAAATGCAGATAATTAAGGGTAAGGCTTAGAGGGATGACAACTATAAAATACCAAATCTAAAATAAGTCATCCCGATAAGCCAAATGAGTAAGGCTAGGAAGCCAGCACCATTTTCACCTCTTGGTAATGATCCAGCTGGGGATGGAATCCCAGATCTCCCACACTCAAAGCGGACACTCTACCGCTAGGCTGTTGAGGCCTATATAGATTTATATAGGAAGTGGATAGTATAGAATTGATAAACATTTAGTTGTTTGTTAAATTATTTTTTTTATGGAAACTGTCACTTGAACTGTGCAGAAATTAACATCTCAAGTGGCGTTGCTATAAGAGGAGCAGGTTGTGTCTGCATGCAGTGCCGTTTTCAAGTCAAATTTATATTATTGGTATACAGGACCCACTGTGGTAGTGTACTTTCCATTAATAAAAATGGGGAAATTATTTCCACTTGTCATGATTTAATATCATCCAGTATAATGATATGCATAGAAATTTTGATAGTTGACTACATATTGTAGGTTTTGGCAGATTATCCATGTTTTGTAGTGATCACATTTTTTTCTTTTGAACAGCTGATCCTGTAGTGGAGGCGAGCTTGTCCAAACTTCCAGCTGATGCTGTTTTTATACATTGTGGTGTTGGTGATAGAGATTTGTAAGTAATGAAATACATGTCCTTTACTATGTTCTTTAACTTTCAGCCTGCAGGTGGCAAGTGATTTTGCCTTTGTGACCAGTGCAGCCCAAGGTCAGCCTGGTCTGCACTGTTTGTTTTAGTTTTTCGACATAAACAGGGTTTGGAAGGCTAAAATCTGAATAATATTACATGTTTTAGATTAGAAATAACATACTTAGTTGTATACTTTATTACTTAAGTTATTATTGTACTTCATTACCTCATGATCAGACTCACACCGAGTCAGCTAAAGCCTTTTATTATACCACCACAAAACGAAGTTTGGGGGGTATATAGGAGTGAGCTTGTCGGTTGGTCTTCATGGTTTTCATAGTTTCCAGACAATAACTCGAAAAAGGCTTGACAGATTTTAATAATTTTTGGTACACAGGTGTAACATCAGAAAATACAGGTCAAATTCAACTTCGAGGTCAGTAAGTCAAACGTCAAGGTCACAGTGACCCTGAACAGTTAAACGGTTTCCGGATGATAACTTGAGAACGCTTGAGCCTAGGATCATATATTATGGTACACAGGTGTAACATCATCAAATACAAATCAAGTTGGACTTTGAGGCCAGTAGGTCAAAGGTCAAGGTCACAGTGACCTTGAACAGTTGAATGGTTTTCGAATGATAACTTGAGAACGCTTGGGCCTAGGATCATATATTTTGGTACACAGGTGTAACATCATGAAATACAGGTCAAGTTCGACTTTGAGGTCAGTAGGTCAAAGGTCAAGGACACAGTGACCCGGAACAATTAAACGGTTTCCGGATGATAACTTGAGAACTCTTGGGCCTAGGATCATAAATTTTTGAACACAGGTGTAAAATGATAAAATACAGGTCAGGTTCGACTTTGAGGTTAGTAGGTCAGAGTTCAAGGTCACAATGACATGAGACAGTTAAACAGTTTCCAGATGATAACTTGAGAACGCTTGGGCCTAGGATCATGAAAATTGATAGGGAGGTTGGTCATGACCAGCAGATGACCCCTTATGATTTTGAGGTCAGCAGGTCACAGGTCAAGGTCACAGTGACCCAGAACATGGATTTTGGACAATAACTTCAGAACGCTTGGGCCTAGGATCATGAAACTTCATAGGGTGGTTGATCATAACCAGCAGATGACCTCTATTGATTTTGAGGTCAGTAGGTCAAAGGTCAAGCAAGTTTGGCTTTGATATTGGCTTAGTTTTGTGACAAGGCCATATTTTGGGGGTATAATTCGTCACTCCTGTGACAACTCTAGTTTTGTTTGGTTGCGTTCTATATTACCAAAGTATCTTCCTAGTGATTTTTTTTTAATTGATCTTTGCTTTTTGACTTCAGGGCTATGGTAACACATTATTTTCTTTCTTTTTTTTAGTTGGAAAGACCAAAGTAATGTATTTAGAAAGGATGCTGACTTGAGGCTAAAAAGTGTACCAACTTTGATGAAGCTGGGACAGGTATTACAAGATACTGTGTGTTCTAACTGTATAATTATGATAAGTACATGTATTAAAGTTCTAATCTTAGTGTTGACAGTATGTAGTATAATGTCCACATAGTCAAATGATTGTCAGGAGATGCCTCTTATTGATCTGTACGGACTGGTTAAACCTTTATTTTCCATTAACGTTTCAAGTCTGAAGCTTACATTTCATTCTGCAGAGCTCGGGTTAGGGTAACAATATTTTTAGCTTAACTTTTTGAAGAATAGGTAGAGCTATTGGACTGACCCATTCATTGGTGCTGGCAACTGGGTCCTAATTTGTTAAGTTTTTGTATGTAAGCTGTTATTTCAGTAACTACTGGTGGGAATGGATTGAAACTTCAACCACTTATTCAGTGTGAAGAACTGACTTACATTGCACAGGTTCCATAACTCTGTTTTGCTTTTTAGCTCACCAGAGCCAAAGGCTCAAGGTGAGCTATTCTGATCACTCACCGTCCGTCGTTCATAAACTTTTACTTTAAATGAAATCTCCTCATAAACCACTAGGCCTATTTCATCCAAACTGTACAGGAATGTTCCTTGGGTGAAGCTCTACAAATATTATTCAAAGAATTGAATTCCATGCAGAACTCTGGTTGCTTTGGCAACCGAAAGGAAAAACTTTAAAAATCTTCTTCTCAAAAACCAGATGCCCTAAGGCTTAGATATTTGGTGTGAAGCATTGCCTAGTGGACCTCTACCAAATTTGTTTAAATCATGACCCTGGGGTCAAAATTGACCCCGCCCCAGGGGTCACTTGATTTTACATAGGAAAATCTTCAAAAAATTTCTAAAAATAAACAAGAAGGCCTAGAGCTTAGATATTTGACATGTAGCATTGCCTAGTAGACCTCTACAAAATTTATTCAAATCATGACCCCATGGGGTCAAAATTGACCCCGCCGTATGGGGTTACTTGATTGTACATAGAAAAATCTTCATAAATGTTCTAAAAATAAACCAGAAGGCCTAGAACTTAGATATTTGACATGTAGCATTGCCTAGTGGACCTCTACAAAATTTATTCAAATCATGATCCCCTGGGGTCAAAATTGACCCCGCCGTATGGGGTTACTTGATTGTACATAGAAAAATCTTCATAAATGTTCTAAAAATAAACCAGAAGGCCTAGAACTTAGATATTTGACATGTAGCATTGCCTAGTGGACCTCTACAAAAAATTTTTAAATCATTACCCCCGGGGTCAAAATTGACCCAGTCTGAGGGGTCACTTGATTTTACATAGGAAAATCTTCAAAATTTTTCTAATAATAAACCAGAAGGCCTAGAGCATAGATATTTCACATGTAACATTGCCTAGTGGACCTCTACACAGTTTATTCAAATCATGACCCCAGGGGTCAAAATTGACCCCGCCCCAGAGGTCATTTGATTTTACATAGGAAAATCTTCAAAAATTTTCTAAAAATAAACCAGAAGGCCTAGATCTTAGGTATTTGACATGTAGCATTTTTGACATGTAGCATTGCCTAGTAGACTTCTACAAAATTTATTCAAATCATGACCCCCAGGGTCAAATTGACCCCGCCCCATGGGGTTACTTGATTGTACATAGAAAAATCTTCAAAATTTTCTAAAAATAAACCAGAAGGCCTAGAGCTTAGATATTTGACATGTAGCATTGCCTAGTGGACCTCTACAAAATTTGTTCAAATCTTGAGCCCCCAGGGTCAAATTGACCCAGCCCCAGGGTTTACTTGATTGTACGTTGGAAAATCTTCCAAAAAATTTCTAAAAATCATCAGTTTGACATTTGAAACATGTAGCTCATATTACTCAGGTGAGCGATCCAGGGTCATCATGACCCTCTTGTTTACAAAATTATGCCTCTTTTTCAACTTAGCAGTTTTTAGCTCACTTGAGCACTAAGTGCCCAAGGTGAGCTTTTGTGATCACCCTGTTTGTCGTCCGTCGTTGTCCGTCCGTCCGTCGTCATCAATATGACTGTTAACACTCTAGAGGTCACAGTTTGGACCTAATCTTAATGAAACTTGGTCAGAATGTTACCCTCAATAAAATCTTGGACGAGTTCGATATTGGGTCATCTGGGGTGAAAAACTAGGTCACCAGGTCAAATCAAAGGAAAAGCTTGTTAACACTCTAGAGGTCACAATTTTGGCCCAGTCTTAATGAAACTTGGTCAGAACGTTACCCTCAATAAAATCTTGGACGCGTTTGATATTGGTTCATCTGGGGTCAAAAACTAGGTCACCAGGTCAAATCAAAGGAAAAGCTTGTTAACACTCTAGAGGTCACAATTTTGGCCCAATCTTAATGAAACTTGGTCAGAATGTTACCCTCAATAAAATTGTGGACGAGTTCGATATTGGATCATCATGGGTCAAAAACTAGGTCACCAGGTCAAATCAAAGGAAAAGCTTGTTAACACTCTAGAGGCCACATTTATGACCATATCTTAATGAAACTTGGTCAGAATGTTGATCTTGATGATCTTAAGGTCAATAGGTCAGGTGAGCGATACAGGGCCTTCATGGCCCTCTTGTTTGGTTAAGTTGGTATCTCAGTACCGTCTAAAAAGAATGGGTTGAATCTTCACACACTTGTTTACTGTGATGGTCTGACATGCAATGCATAGGTTCCATAACTCTACTTTGCTTTTTGACAAAATTATGCCCCTTTTTCGACATAGCAATTTTTAGTTAAGTTTTTGTATGTAAGGTGGTATCTCAGTACCCAATAATGGGAATGGATTGAAACTCAAACACTTGTCCACTGTGATGATCTGATGCATTGTACAGGATCTGTAGCTCTGATTTGAATTTTTACAAAATTATACCATCTTTTTGACTTATATCATGCTTCCTTTCGAATAAGGTGGGGTATATTGTTTTGCAGATGTCGGTCAGCCTATGATAGGGAGATTGATCATGACCAGCGGCTGACCCCTATTGATTTTGAGATCAATAGGTCAAAGGTCAAGGTCACAGTGGCCTGGAACAGTTAAACGGTTTACAGATGATAACTCAAGAACACTTGGACCTAGGATCTTGAAAGTTGATAGTGAGCTTGGTCATGACCAGCAGATGATCCTTTTTGATTTTGAGGCCAGTAGGTCTAAGGTCAAGGTCACATTGACTTAGAAAAAAACTTTTTTGCCACATGACTAGAGAATGCTTTGGACTAGATCACATTTGATACAGAGTTTACTTATGACTGGAAAATGACCCATAATTATTGATTTGAGGTCAGTATGTCAAACGTCCAGTGCACAGTGGCCAAAAAATTTCTGTTCCTTGTGCAATTACTGAGTGCATCAAGGAGGGTATTTTATGTTCTTCGAGCTCTTGTTGACAAGGCTGTTGAATAATCGAGTGTTGCTGTCCTCAAACAGCTCTTGTTGTAATTTAGATTGATTAAAATTCTTACACCAAGAAGACAGTCATACAACGCATTTAAGATACCAGTTGCTTAATATAGTTCTGCACTTAAGTAACACCGGAAGTGAGGGTATAATGTCATTATTTGCAAAACCTAGTTAAACGTGATTGCAGCAATCATTACTTGTTAATGTTTCGTTCAAAATCAAATCCAGTATACAGTTCTTGCCTCCAGAAAGTAAATTGACATGTCATGGTGACACTTTGTTTCATTGAAAAGTGATTTTGAAAATGCCATATGCTGTGTGAATAGTTCCCCTAACCCCCTTGGATTACAAGGGGAATGCCCTTTATGTGTAAATAGTCATTTCCTTCAGACATGTCCTTCTCCTGACCAACTCAAAGGAATTTTACCAAATTTCACTTGAAGTATTCTTTAGTGGTTTTTATTATGTTCCAGCTGGGGGAGGGGGACATGTTGTTTTTGCCCTGTCCGTCTGTCTTTCACACTTCATTTCCAATCAATAACTGGAGAACCATATGACCTAGAACATTCAATTTCGTAGAGTGGCAGGGCTTATGAAGTAGTCAACCCCTATTGTTTTTGGGGTCACTACATCAAAGGTCAAGGAAGCCCATTTCAGATCAATAATTGAGAACCACTTGACCCAGAATGTTTAACTTCATAGGATGATTGGACATGCAGAGTAGATGACCACTATTGATTTTGGGATCACTTTATTAAATGTCAAGGTCACAGGGGACAGAACATGAAAATCCATTTCCTATCAGTAACTTGAGAACCATTTGACCTATAACCTGCAAAGGTCAAGGTCACAGGGACCATCCATCCTTCACACTTCATTTTCCATCATTAAATGCAGAACCATTTCATCTAGAACCTTCAAACTTCATAGGGTGATAGGGCTTACAGAGTAGATGACCTGTATTGTTTTCAGGGTCACTACATCAAAGGTCAAGGTCACAGGGGCCTGAACAAGGAAACCCATTTCCGATCAATAACTTGAGAATGACTTGACCCATAATGTTGAAACTTCATAGGATGATTAGACATGTGAAGTAAATGACCCTTATTGATTTTTGGGTCACTCGATCAAAGGTCAATGTCACAGAGGCCTGAACGTGGAAAACGGTTTCCAATCAATCATTTGGCAGAACCTTTAAACTTCATAAGATGATAGGACTTGCAGAGTAGATGACCCTTATTGTTTTTGGGGTCACTTGAGCAAAGGTCAAGGTCACAGGGGCCTGAACATGGAAAACCATTTCCATTCAATAACTTGAGAACCACTTGACCCAGAATGTTGAAACTTCATAGGATAAATGGATATGCAGAGTAAATGACTCCTATTGAGTTTGGGATCACTTGATCAAAGATCAAGGTCACAGGGTCCAGAACACGGAAAACTGTTTCTAATCCTTAACTTGAGAACCAACTAGGCCCAGAATGTTGAAACTTGGTGGGATGATTGGACATGCCGAGTAGATGATCCCTATCAACGTCTCTTTGACATTCGCTCCTGTCCCCTTTTGACTTCTTGCCTATTTCTACTATGCATTGGGGGAGACATGCACTTTTCTACAAAAGCATTTTCTAGTTTGAAACTGTAAAAACGATAGCCTCAAACCCCATCCACATTTGGGTGGGACCCTTTAGATGTAATAAGAACTCCATGCATATGGAATTCAACCAAATTTGGCAGGATGCAATATGTACACGGCAGCTAATATATATGTGCTACTCATGCACCGGCTGGTGTTCCACTTCAGTTGAAATGTGGCACTACTGATGAATTATTTGCGCACATAAATTCGACAAATTTGCAGTCGGTACTTCATTTTCCTTTGAATATTTCTGTTATCACAAATTAGGCTTTGTAGTCAGACCTGTTATGTGCTTCATTTGTGAAAAAACTAGTTTAAGAAGGTACAATGAAAGTTCTCCAGACCTACTAATCAAAATATTGTTCAGAGGTATCCGAATGGCCTATACATATATTTTTATACGCCCGAAGGGACGTATTATGTTATAACCCCGGTGTCCATCTCTCCGTCCGTTAGCAATTTCATGTCCGCCCTGTTACTCTTGAACCCCTTGAAGGATTTCAAAGAAACTTAACACAAATGTTCACCACACGGAGACAACGTGCAGAGCGCATGTTTTGGATGTCTCGCTTCAAGGTCAAGGTCACACTTAGGGGTCAAAGGTCATATCAGTTTGTTTCGTGTCCGTTCTGTAACTCTTGAACTGCTTGAAGGATTTCAAAGAAACTTGGCACAAATGTTCACCACACGGAGACGACATGCAGAGTGCATGTTTCGGATGACTCGCTTCAAGGTCAAGGTCACACTTAGGGGTCGAAGGTCATATATGACTTTGCTTTGTGTGTATTGCTTTGCATTGCAGTGCTCTTGTTTTTATTTGGCAGATCCCATTTTTGTTCACTTACAATATTTTTTTTTTGTATTACTTCCCTTTTTATGTTACTATAAATAGCTTATTTTGAAAATTTTTTATTATTGGCCATAGGGAAAAACTGTGTATTTTGACATACCTATACCTGGTAAAGATTTTTTTGTGGACTTAGAATATTTTTTGTGAAATTAGGTTTTTTTTTGGAATTTCTTCCCTTTGTTGTTCCTGTCCTTTTGGCTTCAACAGTCAAGTTCTTTAAATTATGCTCCCATCCTCTGGTTTAACCCTTCGGGCGTATTTTGCCCCACTTGGCGGAGCTCTTGTTGATCTTGCTGTCCTTTCTATTGCAAAGGAAAATACGTATCATTTGCATGCATAATCTTACTTAAAATTATGTTTTCCTTCATAAAGTGAAGAAGCATGACTGGAATAAGTAAAATGTACTCAGTGCTTAAATTGTGGCACTAGAAATACCCAGTTTAAGCTCTGAACCTTGGCCAAGCCAACAAGAGGGCCATCATGACCCTCTTGTTTTGAAGATGAATCTTTGTTTATATACAGGTCAGGCTATGAAGCCAGATTTTTATGCCCCCGAAGGGAGGCATATAGTTTTTGAACCGTCTGTCTGTCTGTCGGTCTGTCAGTCTGTCGGTCTGTCCGCAATTTTCGTGTCCGGTCCATATCTTTGTCATCGATGGATGGATTTTCAAATAACTTGGCATGAATGTGTACCACAGTAAGACGACGTGCAGTGCGCAAGACCCAGGTCCATAGCTCAAAGGTCAAGGTCACACTTAGACGTTAAAGGATAGTGCATTGATGGGCGTGTCCGGTCCATATCTTTATCATCGATGGATGGATTTTCAAATAACTTGGCATGAAAGTGTACCACAGTAAGACGACGTGCAGTGGGCAAGACCCAGGTTCGTAGCTTAAAGGTCAAGGTCACACTTAGACATTAAAGGAGAGTGCATTGATGGGCGTGTCTGGTCCATATCTTTGTCATCGATGGATGGATTTTCAAATAAGTTGGCATGAATGTGTACCACAGTAAGACGACGTGCAGTGCGCAGGACCCAGGTCCGTAGCTCAAAGGTCAAGGTCACACTTAGACGTTAAAGGATAGTGCATTGATGGGCGTGTCCGGTCTATATCTTTGTCATCGATGGATGGATTTTCAAATAACTTGGCATGAATGTGTACCACAATAAGACGACGTGTCACACGCAAGACCCAGGTCCGTAGCTCAAAGGTCAAGGTCACACTTAGACGTTAAAGATCATTTTTCATGATAGTGCATTGATGGGCATGTCCGGTCCATATCTTTGTCATTCATGCATGGATTTTAAAATAACTATGCATGAATGTGTGACACAGTAAGACGATGTGTTGCACGCAAGACCCAGCTCCGTAGGTCAAAGGTCCTAAACTCTAACATCGGCCATAACTATTCATTCAAAGTGCCATCGGGGGCATGTGTCATCCTACGGAGACAGCTCTTGTTTATTTTCTTTTCCAATAAATGAATAACACAAAGAAGGAACCACTTATATTAAATGTGTATATTTTTTTGTGCTCAAATTGCGCGATTAGCAGCCATGACTTATTAAAGAGATAGTGTTTACAGATGATATAGTGTCAGTTCTTTTAGATTCCATCATTACGATCATTCATGCAATTGTTCATTTTATCATTTCAGCCAAACAGATTAGAAGAGGAACAGTGTGCCAAAGCGGATCTTGTAGAAATGTTGTTCGTTGATGACTGAGAGAAATAAAATGGCTACTTGAACCAATAAGACTTGTGTTTTACTATATTACATATCAAATAGGCTAAAAGAAGGATTTTTTGCATGAAATAAAAACCAGCAGAATTGTAACTTGTTGTTTTCTTATATCACTCTGTGAATTCAGGGTAGGGTAGCTGTCATGCTGGTATAAATTACTCCCACAAGATACAGATGTTCCAATTCCAGAAGCTTCCCTGGTTCTTTAGGGTGCCAGGTGTAAAGCACACAGACTTTTATCTTAGTGTTGGTAATATTCAGTTGAAGGAGCGGGGGCTCGAACTCACAACCCTTAGTTTCATAGTCAAGACAGTGTTATCACTGGACCACTGTGTCTGCTCTTCTTGCCAAGCTGGGCACCATATGCCAAAAAATAATCAAACTTGGCAACGATGTCATCATCTGAATGACGACTCCATGACATTTTTCCTGTTACCCTGCCGAGCTAGACTCCATATGCCTCGAAGATTGTAAAATTACGGGGCAGATCTTGCTGTGTCAGTACCTGGTAAAAACTTGGTTACATTACACATGTTACCACGCCTGACCTGGAGTGTTTTAAAGCTACCAAGAAAGTTCAGTAGTGCCATATATCATTAGCAATTTAGCATAAATTCTTTGGAACAAACCTCCAGAGTTACAACCAGATACTCTCATAACTAGGATAAAAGTACCTTTAGCTATTCTCAGGTGACTAGGGACCCATATATTTTTCAGGATAAACTGATAACAACTCATTATCCTGTATAAACTACCATGATTTAGACTTGGTATGTATATAGTTGTCGTAATAATAAGCCTCGTTCAAATTATAGTTTCAAAAACTGATAACACCTACCATAATGATACCATTCCTGACAAGACACATAGGCAAGATGTGACACTGTTTTGTCAAACTATTCTACCTAGAATATGGACATGGAACTTAATGTAGTGAGGTATAAACGAGTATTCCTGACCAAAGCCATTTAGGCAGTGACAACTTTCCATACAGAAGGTTCAGGGCCAGCTATTATGTATAGGTTGATGTTCTGCAATCCGACTAAAGTACTTGATCTTCTAAACAAAGATCTGAGAATGACCCATTCACATTCGTCTTCTGTATATTTCGCATTTCCGATATTGCTATTTTTATTTTTGCAAATCTATTTTTACTTAAATCAATCGGACGACTGGTTTAAACAAGATTTGGTTGAACCATCAAAATAGCGTAGAATGTCACAGGGTGAGAAAAATGTGCATTTAGTCCGGGGCTCGAACCCGGGGCCCCCTCCCTTATAGGGTGAGTGCTCTACCGACTGAGCTAACTGGCTGCCTGACACATATTCTCCCCTCACGTGACCAAGTCTGTACTGTGACTTATGATACCTCTCAAAACACGATGGCGCAGTCATGATGTGGCCGTCATAATAAACATGAAAAACCCAGGCTAAATATAGATTTTTTAAACTACTTTCAGATACAAAATGTTGTAAGTAAGACTATGATTGACTAACAGAAGGGTCGTCAGAACGAGGCTATCAATAGCACGTCTTCAGATCCAATGTGCGTAGCGTTAATTGGAGATGTACTTTAGTCAGATTGGATGTTCTGCTTCCATCGTCTGTCGTCGTCCACAATGGTCAGAATTGCACAAAACTTGGTTTGAAGCATCCTGGCCAGGTCCTCTGTCAGTTTGTTCAAATGGTTTTGCTTGACCTCTTTTAGGGGCCAACAGAGTTGAAAATAGAAATACCTTTAAATTATTTCTTTTTCTGAACCATACAAGGAATCATAAAGGTACTCTAAAAAAATCTCACATTTCGGTGCTCGGTTACCTTTATTCATGAACAAATTTGTGGTCTGTTGCAAAATTATGGTTCTCTCCAAAGTTTATAAAAATACAGCTGCTAAAAATAGAAAGACTTTTCCTCACTAACTGCTTGATGGATCTTTATCAAACATTTTACGTTTAACATCATTTTTAGGTCCTCTCCCTATTTTCTTTTTTCAAATAGGGATACTCGGCCCCTTGAGACGCTATGGGTACTCAGTTCTTTTAGGGGCCATTTGAGTCAAAAATAGAATACTTTAGGACTTTTTTTTTCATTTTGGCATTATTCTAAGGTCCTCTATTTTTTTTCAAATAGGGATATTTGATCCCTTGAGATGCTAGTTTAAAAACAGCAACAAGAGGTATGCCAAGCGGGGCAATATACCCCCAAAAGGTTGTATCAGAGGAAGATGGGATCAAAATTTAAAGAACTGTTGAAGCCCAAAGGACGTGAACAACAAGGGAAGGAACTCCCCCCAAAATATTATAAGTCCACAAAAAAAAATCCTTACCAGGTACAGATGTCAAAATGACACCTAAAGATTGGAGGTACCATCCATTTTGTACAACAGAAAAGTGGTCTTGGTTTTTGCCTATGGCCAGTAATAAAATGTTACAAAAATAAGCTATTTATAGTAACACAAGAGATCACAGAGTGATCTTGGCGCCCACCAATGTGCCATTTTTGAGTGTTCCAAATTTCAAGACTTATTGACTAGCTCAAGGTCAAATTTCATTTCCGTACACAACACAAATCTATGCATGTGGTCCAAATTTGAAGCCTGTACCTTCAAAAATGTGAAAGTAGGTCACTAGGTCAATGTCAAGGTCAAAGCTTATTTCGGTACACAAAACTATGCATGTGGTCCTAAATTTGAAGCCTGTAGCTACAGAAATGTGAAAGTAGGTCACTAGGTCAATCTTAAGGTCAAAGTTCATTTCTGTACACAAAACTATGCAAGTGGTCCAAATTTGAAGGCTGTAGCTTGAGAAATGTAAAAGTAGGTCACTAGGTCAAAATCCATGTCAAATTTTACTTCGGAATACAAAACTATGCATGTGGTTCAAATTTGAAGCCTGTACCTTCAAAAATGTGAAAGTAGGTCACTAGGTCAATGTAAAGGTCAAAGTTTGTTTCGGTACATTAAACTATGCATGTGGTCCAAATTTGAAGGCTGTAGCTTGAGAAATGTGAAAGTAGGTCACTAGGTCAAAATCAAGGTCAAATTTTGTTTCGGAATACAAAACTATGCATGTGGTCCAAATCTGAAGCCTGTACCTTAAAAATGTGAAAGTAGGTCACTAGGTCAATGTAAAGGTCAAAGGTCATTTCAGTACACAAAACTATGCAAGTGGTCCAAATTTGAAGGCTGTAGCTTGAGAAATGTAAAGTAGGTCACTAGGTCAAAATCAAGGTCAAATTTTATTTCAGAATACAAAACTATGCATGTGGTCCAAATTTGAACCCTGTACCTTCAAAATTGTGAAAGTAGGTCACTAGGTCAATGTCAAGGTCAAAGTTTTTTTCGGTACACAAAACTATGCATGTAGTCCAAATTTGAAGGCTGTTGCTTGAGAAATGTGAAAGTAGGTCACTAGGTCAAAATCAATGTCAAATTTCATTTTGAAACACGAAACTACGCATATGGTCCAAATTTGATGCCTGTAACTTAAAAAATGTGAAAGTAGGGCAAAATAAAGGTCAAAGTTTTTTCCAGTGCACAAAATTATGCATGTGGTCTAAATTTGAAGGCTGTAGCTATAGAAATGTGAAAGTAAGTCACTAGGTCAAAATCAAGGTCAACTCATGTCAAGGTTCATCTTGCCACTCAAAAACATACATGTGGTCCAAGTTTGAATGTTGTAGTTACTGACAAGAACATTTTAAAAGCTTTTCCCTATATAAGTCTATATGAACCATGTGACCCCCGGGGCGGGGCCATATTTAACCCTAGGAGGATAATTTGAACAAAATTGGTAGAGAACCACTAGATGATGCTACATTACAAGTATCAAAGCCCTAGGCTTTGTGGTTTGGACAAGAAGATTTTCAAAGTTTTTCCCTATATAAGTCTATGTAAACCATATGACCCCCAGGGCGGGGCCATATTTGACCCTAGGGGTATAATTTGAACAAACTTAGTAGAATACCACTAGATGATGTCACATACAAAATATCAAAGTCCTAGGCCCTGTGGTTTTGGACAAGAGGTTATTCAAAGTTTTTCCCTATACAAGTCTATATAAACCATGTGACCCCCAGGGCGGGGCCATATTTGACCCCAGAGAAATAATTTGAATCATCTTGGTAGAGGACCACTAGATGATGCTTCATACCAAATATCAAAGCCCTAGGCTCTGTGGTTTTGGACAAGAAGGTTTTCAAAGTTTTTCCCTATATAAATCTATATAAATTATAGAAATAAACAAAGGGCCATAACTCACTCATAAATTGTTGAACCAGTCTGATTTTCAGGGGGACACAACTAGGGTACCAATACATCATTCTGACAAAGTTTGGTCAAAATCCCCCCAGTAGTTTCTGAGGAGATGCGATAACGAGAAATTGTTAACGGACGGACGGAATGACGGACGGACGGACGCAGAGTGATTTTAATAGCCCACCATCTGATGATGGTGGGCTAATAAAAGAGAAGTAATTAAACAAGAGGGTCATGATGACCCTGAATCGCTCACCTGAGTAATATGAGCTACATGTTTCAAATGGCAAACTGATGATAAAATATTAGAAAGGTCAGTAGGTCAAAGTCATGGTCACTGAAAGTCAGTTTTAAGATCGGTATGCAAAACTGTACATGTCATCCAAATTTCAAGGCTGTATCTTAAACAAGAGGGCCATGAAGGCCCTGTATCGCTCACCTGACCTACAGACCAAAAAATCATTAAGATTAACATTCTGACCAAGTTTCATTAAGATATGGTCATAAATGTGGCCTCTAAAGTGTTAACTAGCCATTCCTTTGATTTGACCCCGTGACCTAGTTTTTGACCGAACATGACCCAGATTCGAACTTGACCTAAAGATCATCAAGTTTAACATTCTGACTAAGTTTCATGAATATACAGTCATAAATGTGGCCTCTAGAGTGTTAACAAGGTTTTCCTTTGATATGACCTAGTGACCTAGTTTTTGACCCCAACTGACCCAGATTTAAACTTGACCTAAAGATCATCAAGATTAACATTCTGACAAAGTTTCATTAAGATACGGTCATAAATGTGGCCTCTAAAGTGTTAACTAGCTTTCCTTTGATTTGACCCGGTGACCTAGTTTTTGACCCGACATGACCCAGATTCAAACCTGCCCTAAAGATCATCAAGTTTAACATTCTGACTAAGTTTCATGAAGATACAGTCATAAATATGGCCTCTACAGTGTTAACAAGCTTTTCCTTTGATCTGACCTAGTGACCTAGTTTTTGACCCCACCTGACCCAGATTTACACTTGACCTTAAGATCATCAAGATTAACATTCTGACCAAGTTTCGTTATGATATGGTAATAAATGTGGCCTCTAGTGTAAACTTGCTTTTCCTTTGATTTGACCTGGTGACCTAGTTTTTGATCCTACATGACCCAGATTCAAACTGGACCTTAAGATCATCAAGATTAACATTCTGGTCAAGTTTCATTAAGACTGAGCTAAAATTGTGACCTCTAGAGTGTTAACAAGCTTTTCCTTTGATTTGACCTGGTGACCTAGTTTTTGACCCCAGATGACCCAATATCGAATTCGTCCAAGATTTTATTGAGGGTAACATTCTGACCAAGTTTCATTAAGATTGGGCCAAAAATGTGACCTCTAGAGTGTTAACAAGCTTTTCCTTTGATTTGATCTGATGACCTAGTTTTTGACCCCAGATGACCCAATGTCGAACTCGTCCAAGATTTTATTGAGGGTAACATTCTGACCAAGTTTCATTAAGATTGGGCCAAAAATGTGACCTCTAGAGTGTTCACAAGCTTTTCCTTTGATTTGACCTGATGACCTAGTTTTTGATCCCAGATGACCCAATATCGAACTCGTCCAAGATTTTATTGAGGGTAACATTCTGACCAAGTTTCATTAAGATTGAGCCAAAAATGTGACCTCTAGAGTGTTAACAAGCTTTTCCTTTGATTTGACCTGGTGACCTAGTTTTTGACCCCAGATGACCCAATATCGAACCCGTCCAAGATTTTATCGAGGGTAACATTCTGACTCAGTTTCATTAAGATTGGGCCAAAAATGTGACCTCTAGAGTGTTAACAGTCAAATTGTTGACGACGGACGGACGACGGACGCCGGACACAGGGTGATCACTAAAGCTCACCTTTGAGCACTTCATGCTAGGGTGAGCTAAAAACAAGGAAGTAGGTCAGTAAGTCAAGGTCACAGTCAAGTGACATCATAATACATATTACATATCAATTCTGTTAGAGGTCCACTAGGCAATGCTACATACCAAATATCAAAAGCCTAGGCCTTTCAGTTTCAGACAAGAAGATTTTTGAAGTTTTCTCCAATGTAAGTCTATGTAAAACTTGGGACCCCCGGGGCAGGGCCTCTTTTCACCCCAGGGGCACAGAACAATCTTCATAGAGGACCATAAGATGATGTCACATGCCAAATATCAAGGCTCTATGCCTTGCAGTTTTGGACAAGAAGATTTTTAAAGTTTTTCCTTTCGGTTGCCATGGCAACCAGAGTTCTGCCCAGTGGTTTTCAAGAAGATTTTTTTAGAAAATGTTGACGGACACACGACGGACATTGACCGGTCACAAAAGCTCACCATGAAAAAGGGATCTGCCAAATAATGACAGGAGTATCGCAATACAGAACAAAATACACACGAAACTATATGACCTTTGACCCCCAATTGTGACCTTGACCTTGAAACGAGCCATTCGCTCTGCATGTCGTCTTAATGTGGTGAACATTTGTGCCAGCTTTCTTTGAAAGCCTTCAAGCAGTTCAAGAGTTACAGAGCGAACACGAAACAAACTCATGACCTTGACCCCTAAATGTGACCTTGACCTTGAATCGAGCCATCCGAAACATGTGCTCTGCACATCGTCTTGATGTAGTGAACATTTGTGCCAAGTTTCTTTAAAATGCTTAAAGTAGTTCAAGAGTTACAGAACTGAAACGAAACATAATACGTCCCTTTGGGCCTATAAAAACATTTAAACAACTTCTTCTCATGAACCACACGATAGATTGTCATCAAATTTGGTCTGCAGCATTCTTGAATAGTTCTCCCTTAAATGTAAGGGAGCTTGGTCCCTTTTAACGGCTATTAGCGCTACCACTTGACAGATCTTAATTAAACTTGGTCTGTAGCATCATTATAAGGTCCACCTGATCTTGTTCAAATTGATGCACTAGGCACCTTTAAGGGGGGCTAAAAATATAATTACTTTTAAACAAACTCTCCTGAACCGCTTGATGGATCTTCACCAGACTTGGTTTTTAGCATAGTTTTAGTGTCCTCTACCAAATTTGTTCAGAATTTGGGTGTTTGGCCCTTTTGTTGAATCTTCATCAAACTTGGTCTGTAGTAGCATTTTATGTTCAAATGCAGGGATTAGGCCCCTTTTACGAGCTACCATATTTGTTAACATTTGTTATTCAGTGTGTCACACATACATTCAAGGTCAAACAAAATGGATCAACCCAGCATGATTTCACAAACAGTTCTTTAAAATTCCCATCATGAATATATAGGGAAGTGACCTTAACTCCTGTCAGCCTTTTTTTTTTTGACCAGTGAGAATAATATAGTCACCAAAGGAACATTTCTATTGACATTTTTTCAAAATCACACCAGGAGTTAAGATTTACTTTGAATATTTTTTTATGTACTGGTCTGCAGCTCCTATGTGCAACCAAGCGGAACTGGTAGTTTTCAATAACTTCCACCAAATAGTTTCTGAGACGTGACTTGAAGTGAAGACTGAATGAAGGACATAGATTGGACAGTCCGCAAATAGTCACAGTAGCTCAGATGTGATAAAAACCCAACATTTTTTTTTTTTTTAAAAATCACATTAAACCATCCATTTATAGACACTAACCTGGCTTGGTCTACCAGCACACAGATGGACAGAAGGTAACTATGTAGCTGTACAATACAGAACCTTGTTGTAACACAGTTCACATTTTATTTGTTCAAAGCAAAATTTGAATGAGAACAAAAAAGACAGAAAACAAGTTATTGTTACAATATTTTATCACTTGATCAAATTAAATACTAAATTGTTCAGGTGGGTAGCAATAAAGCCACAGGCATATGTTGTACTCATAACAAGGGTTTTTTCATAAATTAGTATTAACTTTAAAAATTACTACCACTAAGATTACTACACACAGGATAAACAATCAGGATTGTTTGAAACATGATGTAAAGATGTACCAAATTGTACCTTTTTGTCTTTCAACATTTTCATTTCCATTCAGAAATACTTCAATTTTTTTGTATATACATCTCATTTTATGTATTACATTGTATCATAGTCATAATGTTGTAGATATTACTTAAAGCCATTAACAAACCCTTTTTATGGAAATCCCACTTGGTAATATCAACTTACACTTCAACCCAAACACCATAAATATTGTGTGTACAAGTCAAAACACAAATCTGTCTAAAAACCCGATTGCTTTTTCTGTCCTGCATTCCTGTCGTTTCGAAAGTTAATACAAATACGGTTACAACTAGTTTCTACTATGAAATTAAAATTCTATAAAATAGTTCCTTTCTAGGAATGACATGTTCTTGATGCTATAAACACAATGAAATAAAAAAAAGAAGCAACAAAGATTTCATATTTGACAATTCGAGGACAAAACATGCATTTTGAGAAATACTGAGGACAATGCCAAAATGAAACATGGCAAGCAGGGTTATTCCCAAAAGTATTTAGTATTCAGAGATGCCACTCTGATACAGAATCTGGCTAGGTAAACATTTTATGCTAGTTATAGCATCTGCGTTGTCCTTTTTCATGGATCAAGGAATTTCTAACACATTTTTCTTTTGATTGTTTAATGGATACACACAACTGAATTCTGTGGTTATAAATGTTCTGCAAGTTTGAAATTGTAAACCATTCAATGAAAAATGAACAAGATAGCGACACTTAGTTGTTAAGGTGAGCTAGATTATAGTTACATTAATACAACTAAACAGTGTGATGTAAAACATGAAGTTCTTAACCTTAACCCTGCTAAATTTTTGAAATGGACTGGTCCATCATTCAATTTGGGCAGTACCATTTATTATTAGGAGGGGTGTTCACTGAACACTGAATAGCAAACAGTGCAGACCATGATCAGTCTACACATCCGTGCAGGCTGATCTTGGTCTGCGCTGCTTGCAAAAGCAGAAACACTTGCCGCCCGCAAGTTAAAGGTTAAATATAATCTACTGAGGATCCATGTATAATTCTGTGGTAAATAAATCATATTTTATTGGTTATAGACATTAAAGAACATTATTGCATTTTTGATTACTGCTTAATAAATTTACTGTTATAAAAGCTTCCAATTCTCTGAATCAAAATGCCAACAGATCTGAACTAGTTCTTTCTAATATTTCCCTGTAATATTTCTGTTTACATTTATTTGTGCAAATAATTATATTGTTTCAAGAAGCCATGGTACAAGTGAACACAACAAAAATAAAATTCCCCAATAAACTGCCCTGGCTCCTGCTGCAGTCATTCACAAATACTAATTAAATAAGATGATATATTTAAATTACAACAATGCCTGTTATTACAATGTTTCTTTGCTACAGCACTAGCCACATTAAAAAAATCAAAACTACTATATATAAAACTTTAGCATGTGAAGTATATAACCAGAGAGCACAGATCGCTCATCTCAGTTTCACAGCTCCAATTTAAAGACTAACTGAAACTAGCCCTGAACACTAGAAACCTTAGATTCACAGCAACTTGAATATATTAATGGAGAGTCACCAACTTTTACCAAATGGTTTCGTTTCAGAGATGTTGATGGACGAGTGTTGTGGGGGGTGGGGGGATGGAGATCGATTTAAAACACACATCTCCTCACATCGTTCCATTTTAAAGGGTAGGAGAACTGATATGTAATATCTAGCCTCAACACAAGGACATGGTGAGACAGACAAAGAAATTAGTGTCACTACAGAAATCTATTCAATTTTAAATATTTTTCCTTGGACTGGAAGTATTTCAAGTACTGAATATTAATTTCAAGGTGAAACATTTTCCTATTTTTTCTTGATGATAATGTAATTTACCAAGAATGCTTCGTACAAACATGAGTAAAACACAAGAATATAGTTACTGCCTTTAATAAGAACATGTCTGGATACATCGTGGTTGGGAGACCTCACTTAAGTAATTGTAGAATTACTGGGTTTTTCAAAAATTGATACATTTTTAATTTTCAAAAATGATACAAAAAATAATGTGCTAGATAAAAATGCCTCAAAATCATTGTGCTATCATTTGTAACTTTCAGACATAACCCAGTTTCTTTATCCAAAAATACAGTGGGACTGGTGCATTGACAGAAGGAAAGTTAAGACAAGATTTCTGTCTTTTCAAAATTTTCAAAGTCCTGCCCTTGAGCACAGTTTGCTATGATGCCCTAAAAATAGAAAAAAACACTAACTGTAAACAATATCTATCATCAAAGCATTACAAGCACTGAAGTTGCCTTCACTACATTAAATAGATATAAGAGCATTAAGAAAAGGTACACTAGCAGGTATAGATTATTTTCTATCATACAATTGGTTTCAGCAATCCTACTACGATTCTTGCAACCAGAAGCTCTGAAGTCTGTTTACATAAGACACAAGTTCCAAGGTAAATGTCTGTCCAAAAATTGAATTTGTCTCATGTTTACAATACTCAGTTCAGTATTGTACATTTAAAAAAAAAAACACCTATAAATCTCTGGTTTCCTAAGCAATCAGGGAAGTATATACCTAACTCTTCATCTTTAACTTTTTCTTTAAAAAAAAACACATTCAAAAGACTGCATCATGTGACAATACAATCTAATCATTTTTGTAACACAGGAAATTGTGGGGAATACCACAGTAAGCTAATATGGAAGTATAAACATAACTCCAAAGCATCATAAACACACATTCAGATCAGTCATACAACACAAATCCTACAACTCAAATAATAATACGATATCCATATCCCATTTCACTCATTTCTAAAATACGTCAGCACAGGAACAAACGTCTTCTACGAATATGTAAATAGATTAGTGATTTAATATTTTCTTTGTCATTTTACAGTAAAACACAATCAAGGATTGAAGTCTTTGTTTCTTCATCTCAATTCCATGGTGGATATAGCAATTGTTATGAGATGACAATTTGGTTCTGTCCCTTTCTATGAGGCATCCTCTCCCTCTATATCTTGCACTTGTTCTTTTTGTTGTTGGTCAGTTTCTGAAAAGGTTTCACAACATGTCAAAAGCTATGAAAACTAGAAGATGCTTTTGTAGAAAAGTGCATGTCTCCCCCAAAGCATAGTAGTAAAAGGTAAGAAGTCAATCGGGGACAGGAGCAAAAATCAAACAGACTGACACTAATGGTTGGCTTAGTGACTGAAATGCAACAGGGTTCATCTACCCAGCATGTCCAATCATCCCATGAAGTTTCAACGTTCTGGGTCAAGTGGTTCTCAAGTTTTAGATTGAAAACAGTTTTCCATGTTCTGGCCCCTGTGACCTTGAACTTTGATCAATGGATTCCAAAATCAATAGGGGTCATATACTCTATATGTTCAATCATCCTGTGAAGTTTCAACATTCATGGTCAAGTGGTTCTCAAGTTATTGATCAGAAACGTTTTCCAGTTTTCCATGTTCATGTGGACCTTGACCACCAAAAACAATAAAGGTCATCTACTCTGTAAGTCCCATCACTCTATGAAGTTTAAAGGTTCTGGGTCAAATGGTTGTCAAGTTATTGATCAGAAACAATTTTCAATATTCAGGCACTTGTGACCTTGACCTTTGATGGAGTGACCTTAAAATCAATAAGGGGTCATCTGCTCTGCATGTCCAATCATCCTATGAAGTTTCAACATTCTGGGTCAAGTGGTTCCAAAGTTTTAGATTGAAAACAGTTTTCCATGTCCCTAAGTGCCCTTGACCTTTGATGAAGTGACCCCAAAATCAATAGGGATCATCAACTTGGTATGTCCAATCATCCTGTGAAGTTTCAACATTCTGGGTCAAGTGGTTCTCAAGTTATTGATCAGAAACGCTTTTCCATGTTCAGGGCCGTGACCTTGACCTATGACGGAGTGACCCCAAAAACAACACTGGTCATCCACTCCATAAGCCCTATCACCCTATAAAGTTTCAAGATTCTAGGTTAAATGGTTCTCCAATTATTAAGTCCAAAGAATCATTGTGTACTTTGGTTCGTATCGTACTTTCAAAACCATTAAGTCCCCAGCCTGTCCGGACTGTGAACTTTTATATGAAACCAAACAACAACAAAATAATTTAATAAATTTAGCACATAAACACCTTTTAAATAATTGCTAGTGGAAGCCATCATTTTGCTAGTTGAAAGAAATGGCACTAGCAAAAATTTGGGGAAAAAAGTTAAATTCGATCCCTGCAGGTTTCCATGTTCAGGCCTTGTGACCTTGATTTTCAATGGAGTGACCAAAAAATCATAAGGGGTCATCTGCTCTGCATGACTAATCATCCAATGAAGTTTCAACCTTCTGGGTCCAGCGGTTCTCAAATTATTGATCGAAAAAGTTTTTCCATTTTCAGGGTCCTGTGACCTTGACCTTTGATGGATTGATCCCAAAAACATTAGGGGATGTCTACTCCATACGCCCTATCATCCTATATAGTACCAAGGTTCTAGATCCAAAGGTTCTCCAGTTATTGGTCGGAAATAAAAAGTGACAGATTCTGACCCATGACCTTTGATGGAGTTAACCCAAAACAATCCGGGTCATCTATTTGGCATGTCTAATCATCCTACAAAGTTTCAATATTCTGGGTCAAGTGGTTCTCAAGTTATTGATTGGAAACGGTTTTCCATCTTCAGGCCCCTGTGACCTTGACCTTTGATGGAGGGAACCCAAAAACAATATGGGTCATCTACTCCATAAGCCCTATCATCCTAGGAAGTTTCAAGGTTCTAGGTCAAATGGTTCTCCAGTTATTGATCGGAAATGAAGGACAGAAGGAAAGGGCAAAAACAATATGTCTCATCCAACTATGAGGGGAGACATAATTACTAGGTCCTAGGACATTCTTAAAATTTGGCATGCTGTTAATAAACATGAGCGAAAAAAGGGGGTTTCATGATAATTTTTTCATCATTTTTCATTCAGCAAAACTTTTTCCTATAATATTTTATTTTTACATCAAATTTGTGCAGAAAGAGTGCTTTAAGAAAGCAATATCCGCAGATTTGATTAATTCTGCTTCAAACTATACACCAACACCTATTTCTTGTCATAATACAATGCATGTAGAAAACAAGAGCTGTCACTAATGGTGACAAATGCCACCGCAGCACCTGGACCTTTGACCTGGTGATCTTGACCTTTGACCTGGTGACCCCAAAGTCAATAGGAGTCGTGTACTCAATAAATACTATTAGCATGTGAAGTTTGATGGTCCTGGATGCAGTGGTTCGCGAGTAAAGTGCCTTCATGCAAGAAGTTAACATTGGCCCCTGTGACCTTGAGCTTTGATGTTGTGACCCAAAAGTCAGTAGGTGTTGTGTACTCAATAAGTACTATCAGCATGTGAAGTTTGAAGGTACTGGGTGCAGTGGTTCGCGAGTAAACTGCCTTTGGTATTGTCAACAGTTTCCCAAAGTTATTTCCTTGTAGTTTGAAGTATCTACTCTCATATCAAATAGGTGAACACCATAATAATAATTTTAAATTTTCAACCCCTATGTCATACTTCTGCCTCATTATTTTATAAGTGTCAGGCAATCGGTCAAGCAGTTTTATAAAGCCTGTTTTCGAATGTTAGACAAGAACACATTACAACCGCAATAGCTCATCTTGTGTACTTTCTGCTCAGGTGAACTAAAATGATTTATTTTGTACGTGTAAGAAGTGTGGTGGTGTCTATTTTCATTTAAAACTTAAAATATGCTCAAAATGCCTTAATCCAGGTCAAAATGCAGTCATTTGATTCCCTCACTACTTACCATCTGACAAATCAGAGGTCCAAAGAGTTAAATTATCCCTCAATAGTTGCATGATCAGTGTTGAATCTTTGTAACTCTCTTCACTAAGCGTGTCTAACTCAGCTATTGCATCATCAAAGGCTGCTTTTGCCAACCGGCATGCTCTGTCTGGCGAGTTCAATATCTCATAGTAGAACACGGAGAAATTGAGAGCGAGGCCTAATCTGATTGGGTGTGTTGGTGGTAGTTCATTCATGGCAACATCACTAGCTGCTTTGTATGCTACAAGTGCTTGCTCAGCAGAACTTTTCCTAGATTCACCTGTGGCAAATTCAGCTAGGTATCTGTTGTAATCTCCTTTCCTGTAACAGATATTGTGAATTCTTAAACTACAAACACGAAAATCATTACAGAATACAGATACAGATTCTCCATCTGGACTACATATATATATAAATAATTTGAAACACTAAGTCTTACTTATCTTTGTGAAGCACAATTTTGATGCTCCAGACAAGGTTTGATGAAGACCCATCTAGGAGTTAATGAGAAGAAGTTAGTTAAAGGTATTTCTATTTTTAACTCTAGCAGCCCCTAAAAGGGACCCCCAAGTATCTCCAATTAACATTTTTGTTTAAGGACCTTATAATGATGCTACAAATCAAATTTGATGCAGATTCATCAAGTGGTTCATGCAAGGAAGTCATTTCTAGTTTTAACTCTAGTGGGACCAAGCACCCCACCCCCCACCCAATTTTGGAGAGAACCCTATAATGATGCTGAGGATGAAAATCCTTCGAGTGGTTCATGAGAAATAGTAGTTAAGAGGTATTTTTATTTTTAGCCCTAGCGGACCCTAAAAGGGCCCAACTGCCCTTATTTGAATGAAATTGGGAGAGGACCTTCTAATGATGCTACAGGCCAAGTTTGATGAAGATCTGTCAAGTGATTCATAAGAAGGCATTTCTATTTTTTTTATTTTTTTTCTAGTGGCCACTAAAAGGTGACTTATTTATATTGAGACTTCTAACCAAATATTTACTTTTAAAATTTTGTAGGATCAATAATTTTTTCTAAGTTGGTAATACATTAATCAGTCTAAAACCAAGAAACCCGTAATTTTTTCCAAGGTTCAGGTCAATACAAGAAATATGGCAAAAGCTTGAAATATGAGCTCAATTTGTGACCTTAGCCTTTGACCTATCGATAAGGTTCATGCACTTTGCATCACCTACCTCTGTCAAGTTTGAATTCAGTATTTTGCAATTTTTTTTATGTTTATCCTCCTGACACTATATTCATCAGACTTGACATGAGCCCAATTTGTGACCTTAACTTTTGACCTACCAACCTGTTCATGTGCTCACCATGTCACTGTCACCTGCCTATATTGTTTTGAAGTAAATATCCCCGATATGGTTTTAAGTTAAGCTCCAGACACAAAATGATCACATACTTGACCTTGGACCTCAGTTTGTGACCTTATCCTTTGACCTACCAACCCAGGCATCTGCACATGGTCTCAACACTACCTACCTATATTTCAAATTGAAAGTGCTGGAATGAAATGACATATATAGATGAACAGATGCATGCCCTATCCCATTATGTCCCGTTTTTCCAAAACTGGCATATATAAAAATTATCACAGCAACTTACATTTTATGATAGAATACTTTTGAATCTCCTCCTCCTGCTTGTGGTATTAAATGGACATCAAGAATTTTCAATACATCGGAACAGATATCATTCAGTTCTGTCTCAATCTGAAACAGCCATTTAAACATATAAATCAAAACATGTACTTATCAGTTCAAGAGCAAGTCAAATTAGGTAAACTGTTTTATTGACATCTGCATTGGAACTAACCCCTCTATCAATTTTCAATACAATGCACTATCGAGGTTAATTGTCTTGAAGATTGAGTTATACAGTCATGTAAACATGCATCTACAGAAAAGACTATTTAAATGGGGAAAAATAAACTAGAGCTATCACTAAAGGTGATGAATGTACCCCCTGCATGCACTGACACAGTACATTGCAATTTGACGCACACAAGATTGCATTATTATGCGGACTGTATGTATATAGACTGTATGTTTGCAGAATAGCAACAAAAAACAAAGTCCAATAACTATGCTGAATATTTATCTAAAAGAACGTAACATGCACCATGCACAACTAGGGTTGGTACTGATCACTTGTATGAAGTTTCATTAAATTGTGTGCAAGGGTTCGGAAGATTAGGCACGCACAAGATTGCATAAGCAGACTGTATGCACATAGTATGTTAACAAGAAACTAAGTCCCATAACTCTGCAATTTTTGTCGTTGAAAAAACCTAACATGCCCCATGCACAACTACTGTTGTTACTGATCACTTGTGTGAAGTTTCATTAAATTGTGTCAAGGGGATGAGGAGAGATGGTGCACACAAGATTATGTCTATGTATATAGTATAGTAACAAAAAACAAAGTCCCGTAACTCTGCAAAAAAAATTCTGAAAGAACCTAACATGTCCCATGCACAACTACTGTTGTAACTGATCACTTGTGTGAATTTTCATTAAATTGTGTCAAGGGGATGAGGAGAGATGGTGCGCACAAGATTGTGTCTATGTATATAGTATAGTAACAAAAAACAAAGTCCCATAACTCTGCAATTTTTTTTTCTGGAAGAACCTAACATGCCCCATGCACAACTACTGTTGTTACTGATCACTTGTGTGAAGTTTCATTAAATTGTGTCAATGGGATGAGGAGAGATGGTGCGCACAAGATTCTGTCTACGGACGGACAGACAGACAGACGGACAGACAGACAAACAACCTGAAACCAGTATACCCCCCTTACAACTTTGTTGTTGGTGGGTACAAATACAAACAAAATATTAGGCAAAAAGCAGAATCTTATGAAAAACTAATTAATTAATGGAGGCTATCTTTTATTAATTAGATATCAATTTATGATTACTTTTTCTCAATCGGGTATCAATTTATAAATTTATAATGTTACATAATATTATACTATCTTCAAATTATTACAAAATTGAGGATCTTACTAGGATGCTACAGACACAGTTTGACGATGATCCTTCAAATGGTTCAAAAGAATATGTTTAAAATGATTTTTTTATTTTTACCTCTTGCGGCCCCTTCAATCAGTCATTCGAAACAATTCGAACAAACCTGAGAGAAGACCTCACAAGGGTACTATAGACCAAGTTTGGTGATGATCCATCATTCCATCAATTATTATTATTATACCAGATTCATATAGTGCCCTTTTCATGATCAATTTCACGTTCAAAGGCGCTTTACATAGTTCAAATGCAGCCACAAAGGGCGCATAATTCATCCTCTACTAGTACAGACACAGCGATCTAACCAGAGGGACAGAGTGAGACAAAGCCCCCACGACAGAGAGATCAGAAATCAGATACAGGCTTGTCCGGCTAACTTAGCCTAGCTCATTGTGAATAGACAGCCTGGTTCTTTACCGTGCCCAGTGTATAGCACTGATACACGCAAGGATTGCCTGGGTTCCTGACCAGTACACCTCTAGTTGGGTAGGAAACACTGAAAAGCGTTTCTGAAAATTCCAGAGTAGCTGCCGGGGATCGAACCCCCGACCTCAGGATTGGAAGGCCAGTGTGCAAACCACTGAGCTATCCGCCCACCATGGTTCATTAGAAGTTCTTTAAAGATTTTTCTACTTTCAGCTCTGGTGGCTCCTAAAATCAGTCAAGCGGACCTTACTAGGATGCTACTGAAAAAGTTTGGGGATGATCCATCAAGTGGTTCATGAGTAGAAGTTGTTTAAATGTTTTTTCTGTTTTTGGTTCTGGCGACCAATAAAATCAGTCAAGCAGAGCCGTCTGAACAAATCTGAGAGGACCTTACTAGGATGCTACAGACCAAGTTTGGTGAAGCTCCATCAAGTGGTTCATGAGAAGAAGTTGTTTAAAGGGTTTTTTCAGGGTTCTCGCCATCATGTATATGTCTAATCTCATCAGAAGCTTTTATTTAAAACAGTTTTTTGAGAATAAATATGCACAGGCTCAGTAATCCAACCGCAGTTATGTATAAAATGTAAGACTAGGACGGAAGAATAAAACGAGAGATGAGCCACACCATGAAAAACCAACATAGTGCATTTGCAATCAGCATGGATCCAGACCAGCCTGCGCATCAATGCAGTCTGGTCAGGATCCATGCTGTTCGCTAATGGTTTCTCTAATGGCAATAGGCTTTAAAAGCGGATGCGGATGTGCAGGCTGGTCTGGATCCATGCTGGTCGCAAATGCACTATGTTGGTTTTCTCATGGTGCAGCTCAGATATAGATTTAAAAGCTCCTATGGGGTTTAACTGTTTCTTTGATATAAAGCCCTTTCATGTGAAATACAATTCTGCGGCAGATGCTTATGAATAATGTACGGCATTTAAAAATTTCCATTTTCAACTACATGTACACTCGAAGATGCTAAAAGAGTAATTAATGCCAAAATAATTCTAGCTAAATTTTTTTTTTTTGCAACATGCCTTTTTACATTTTTAGCTCTGCCAGCCCCTAACATCAATCAAATGAATCATTTGAACAAACTCGAGAGAACCTTGAAAGGATGCTACAGAGAAAGTTTGATGTAACTGACCAGTAGTTGTAAATTGATGCCAACAGACAACAGATACAGGGTGACCACAAAAACGTACAGGAGCATTTGGAGCTAAAACCATACCACTGCAATTGCCATTAGGGCCAAAGACATGCTTCCAGGCAACTCTCTTTGCATTCCATTCAGTAGCAACAGAGAAGCTGTTAACAGGCAGTCTTGATATTTGTATGGTTGGACACCAAATATCTGACATGCATGTCATCCAGTTTCTTCAGTAAAATATATCTGCATACAATGACAGACTAGCTGCTCCAGCCAAGTACAACATACATCGTCATGACAAGCTTAAAACATGTAATAAAATAGTAACTGAATAAAAATTACTTTTTCTCTGTATGTTTTTATTTGCTGAAGTTTCATATCATTCTGGTCTTTTTTATCATCCTCTTTTTGCTCCATATTGCTCAATATTCTCCATGATGCACGTCTGGCTCCTATTACATTTTTGTATGCTACCGACAACAAATTTCTTTCCTCTATTGAGAGCTCTGTTTCCATTATTGCAACCTTTTTCATATAGTCCACCATTTCTGAAATAAACATTAGACAGTGTAAATTTTCATATTTTAAGTTTATTATACTGGTCTTTCATAATTGGGGCTCAACATTAAATTTTGTCCCGTAGGATGAGCTGCAGAGAACTTACACTTGTTCCGTTGCAATTTGTATGCATCCTGTAAATCACAAACGGAGAAAGGACCAAAACAATTTGATCAACGTTGTAGAATATAATGTCAGTTTATGGTAATTTCAAATCAGATTGTGGTAATGGAAGGGATTTCTTTGCCGTAGTATCAGCATTCTAATTTCCATTAATACCAACAGAACTTGGAATCCGGCTATGAAAGATGTACATGAAGCATAACAATGCCAGTTGGAACAAACCTGATGATAAGCCCGTCTTGATTGCATTCTCTGCTTCCAAACGATCTTTTTACAGATTTTATCAACTATCAAAACAGCAATCTTTAAGTGCCATGTGGCGCCTTTAAAAGGTCTCCCCGTACTTTGATTCAGTGTTATATATTCTGGTCCTTTGGGATCATGGAGTCCATTCAATGGATGTGTAACGGAGTTCCACTTAAACCAATGCTAGGGGGTGTAAGAAGTGTTGCACATTTCATTACCTCTTATGATGAACAGACTCAGTCTGCTATTTTTCTTCCTGGTTGCATTCTGTGTTTTACAGATTTTATTCATTGTATTTCAATATATAATTTTGTGCTAAGCAAATACCTTTTGCCTTTTTGCCAACATTGTGTTATTTTGCAAACATGATTTTTATCCATGAAGGTTGCTGATGCACAGCCTACTATAAAACCTCTTTCGAACAGTCTGTATGAATTAGAAAATAATCCCTGTAAGTTCATTTGATTTCATCAGAAATGGATTTGAATATTTCAGGATTTGTTTCAGGCTTTTTAAGGGTCATTTTCAGCAGAGATCAGGATCCATGGTAATATATCCAGAACTGTGTTTTCTTTTATATCATTGAATTCAATGTTTCATTCATTGAAGGTTTAATGTGAAACCCTACTAGTTTGGTTTATGTTGGTTCACTCTCATATAGGTTTAAAAATGATTTTTGAGCAGGACTTTAGTCTCTGCAATAATTAACCTCAAAACAAACTGCAATAAGACCTTTTTTGGGCATATCCTTAGGACACAGGGCACATTTTCAAGCAATCTCGCTAGGCATAGGTATGTTTTTGATAACACAGAAAATGACGTCATTCGACCTTCAGCTATGTCCAGAAGTAAAGAAAATAAAAGTAGACAGGCTTAACTTGAAGAGTAGCATTTACATGGGTCGATAGTCAGGGGTCACCCAGTCTATGTATGTGCATGGACCTTTTTTTTTTGCTAATGGGGTGTCAATTTTTAGCATATTTTGACTCTTTGAAAATACCTGGGCTTTAGTACGACATGTCAGCTTTTCATCTACGACAAGATACTTGAACTCTAAAACACAAATCCCACAGAGCAAGAATATATGGAGATTTATGGAACTTCGTCAAATCGTTCAAAAGGTCCTTTTTGATGTCTGAAAGCGTCAGTATATGCCTCGAATGTAAGATATATCCAAACTTGAGAGCTGCAGACCTCGACATTTCAAAAATAACTTCAAAATGAATTTTGTTAAATAAAATTTTATGTAGATTCTACGGAAGCATGAAGGGGCCATCAGATGCTAATATGTTTTATTATGTTACAGGTGCGAAAGGATATAAAGAGAAGGTTCCTTTGCTTTCAGCTGCCACCAAAGGTAACAGGAGGACCCTGATTAAGGATGGTATCTAACATCTGTAAATAAGATTTTCTTGCATAATTCTAACACTTTTAAGATTTTCTTTTATATAAACAAATAAGGATTTTACTGTGTATTGTCATGTCAATAAAAACACGTTTCACAAAATGAACTACTTTTGGCTATTCCGATAAACTGTGTCCATATATATGTATGCCTAAAAAAGGATCCCAGATTAGTACCCTTTCCTTTGTACATCAGAAGTTTTAGAATGGAAAGAGATGTTAGTTTTGCATGCTTTGTTGGCAAATAAAAGATGTTTTTCCATTCAGATGCGTCGTAATTAATCACTCTGGCCGAATCTGAACTCAAAACCATATTTTATTTGCCAATAAAGCACGCAAAACTGAAATTTGTTCCCCAAACAATACAACCAAAATCTGGCTTGGATATAATCAAAGCTCAATATTCTAAATACAACCTTGAAGTCTGTTCCCCAAATGATTTAGTGACTTCAAACACATGGGTTTACAAATATTTTATACAAGACCTGTAAAAAAAGCTTTTTATCAAATATAATACCAAATTACTTAGCTTCATCAACAACAGATATTTTTGTTTGTCCTGAAAAAGCTTTGGGTCACAATGTTTTTATAGTTGATAGGAGTAGACACGAGGTTTCAATTTGGTAAAATCTAGTTTTCCATAGCCAAGGTTTGAACTTTATTCAAGCATTGCTGTAATTGGTGTTCAATTGTACGCATATTTTTCAAACCATTACTAATAAAACTAGAATGTGTCTGTAGGACACAGGGTTTCATGAATCTATATCAAATACTTTTTGAGCTAGGCATGTCATAAGGTGAAAATGTGCAATTTTGACTATTTCAGGGGCCATAACTCTAAAATTAGGGGGCAGAGCCAGACGAAAAATAGAAGGTGCACAAGTTGATATCATATAAATCTGGTATAATAATATCTTGATAATGACTCATGCAAGGTTTCATTAATTTATATCAAATACTTTTTTATCTAGGCGTGTCACGAACTTCGGACGGACGCACGGACAAAAGCAAATCTATAAGTCCCCACCACTCATGGGGGGACACAAAAACATTGACATATAATGAAACGTGGAAATTCCAAACCACATTTTCAAACTTTGCATCACACAAACGGGTTCTGTTTAATGGATCAAGAGCAATAGCTCCACTGAAAATCACCAAACTGGTTCCTGGTGATGTCTGAGGAGTTGCATGAACAAACTTTGTGACATACAGACTGGCAGACAACACTAAATAAGTAGCTATCCCACCATGTGGCAAACATATTCATTTTAAAATTGAACATGTGGTTTGAGAAGGAAGATTTTCAAGGTTTTCCATAAAACTATATATGGTAAACTAATCCTTTCTCCTGGAGACTATGTCTTTTAATGAAACCGAATGGGTTGAGGGAATCCCCAAAGGAGTTACTTTTAAACTTGGCTTTAAGTGGAGCGACGGTCTAGTGGTTAAGGTGTCGGCCGCTCAAACCGGGGTTCGAGCCCCACTGGGGTCACGACCATGACTTCTCATATGACACCAGTACTGCTTTTTCCAGGAAGCAGACTGGAGTGGTTCAAATAAGCTTAAAGATTTCATCACAATCAAGCTAAAATAAATGAACAAAAACTGAGAAAATAAAATAAATTAGTATAAACCAAACTAAACTTGGCTTGTGGTTTCAAAATTTTTATAGCAATGAAGGCAAAAATAACACCACACCTTAGCAGCTGTGTTTTAATGGAATGCAGAATGATCTAGAAGAATTTAGTAGACTACTAGTGTCCCCAAAGGAACATTTCTGTGAAATAATTTCAAAATTAACAAACAATCAATTTCTGCGGAAAATATCTTTAAATCTTTTCCTCAGAATTCTGCATAAATAACCTAGATTTGAAGAAATCTGAAAGGGGGTCATTCCTGTGAAGTTTGGCTGAAAATGAGTTTAGATGTTACTTAAAGAAAATTGTGGACAGACAGACATTCAGCAATCCTTGGAACTAATGCTAAGCTAAAAAGCAATCCACATTTCACCTCAGTGTGACTTTACCTTTGACCCTATAACCTGAAATATGTTTTGTAGTAGGATGAGTGTATTTTATCTGTATTCATTTGAAAATCCATTGCACTGCTAGAAAAGGAGGGTTGCCATCAAGAAGGAAGAAAATTCCATTTTCACTGAAGACAATCACCTTATCTTGTCAGCCTCTTCCTTACAACCACTTATTTTTTATAGTTTGTTGTTGTTGTCTTATTAATTAATGCCACTTTGAAAATTAAACTAGAGCTGCATTTGAGAAAAGCTCATGTCTCCCACAACTGCCTAATCATCTAAATAGCAAGTCAGTCTTTATATACCATTTACTCACTACAAGTATACCTCTTAGAGAGTAAAAAGGCTGATTTTGGGCAATTCAAGGGCCATAATTTGTGTCTCGGGCGATTCGACTTATTAATGAATTTGACTGAGGAGTTATGGTCAAAAACATTTGGTTCAAGTTTGGTGAAGATCAGATGAGAAATGTTCGACTTAGAGCGTGGACAAATATAATAAGGCCGATTTTCGGTAATTCAAGGGCTTTAATTCCTTAGTGCCTGGGCCGTTTTGACAAGTTATCGAATTTGGCTGAGGACTTACAAACACATTTTGTTCAAGTTTGGTTAAGATTATTTTTGTCTTTTTTTGTGTGTGATTTACACAATATTTTACAGGAGTGGGAACACTGCATGTAACACATATTACTTCAACTGGCGAATATTTTGGGGGTCATTCAAAAAATTTGCTACGCATTAGACCAAAATTTCTTAAAATACTGTTATACTGATGATTATCTTTCCTGGTATTGCTGCTACATGTGACCTTTACAGGTGTGAAGGATTATAACAGTTGTTTGTATACCTTCGCATTTTTTTTTAAACTATCTCTACTAGGTGTCTACAAATATGATCTCCCAAAACGGCAACCAGTTTCTTCAAGGGAGATAAATATTACAAAAATAAGGCTATGCAACCTGCACTGTCCATTTTCATGGCTCAAGAAATCTTGAACAAATTTTTCTTTTGATTGTTTAATGAGTTACACAAAATTGAATTCTGTGATCATAAATGTTTTGCAAGTTTCATACGAAGCATGGTGCACTATTCAAAGAGTTGAAAAAGAAGCTAGACATAGGAAGTTCTTAAGATGAGCTCAATTGTAGCGACATAAGAAGAAACAACCTAACAGTGTGATGTAAAAATTCTATGACATGAAGGAAGTATGCCCAAACTAATTTGAAAATATATTTAGGATCTGTTTTCAAATTAGAATTGCAACTTTCTGTTAAATGAAGCTACAGTTAATTTGTTACAGAATATAAAGTACATTAATGCATTTTTGCTCACTGCTCAATAAATTTGTGATCAATAAGAACGCCAAATTCTCACAAATCAAAATGCTATCCAATTGGATCTTGTTCCTTTTAATATTTCTGTTTACTGTTTACATTCATTTTTGCACACAACATTTGCTACTAGTGAATGCAGCAAAAAAAATTCCCCAACCATAAACTTAATTCTTGGTTTAATTATTTCCCAATTACTAATAATACAAGTTAAATACTTTAAATATATGTAAATTACAATAACACCTTTTTTTTTGAAGATTTCTGCCTTACAGCATTATTCTACTTAAAAGAATCCGAACTATTACATATAAAAATTTTATCACATGAAATATATAATAAAAACAGAAAACGCACAAAACTGTAAACAATATCAAATATCAATATGTTTCAATTCCATTCATTCAAACAATATAGTGGACACTATCTATAATGACTCACTTCAGCATAATTCTATGAAAGCTTAGAAAAAGTACACTAGCAGGTATATAATATGTATATTTATTGACAACAGATTACCAAGTTTTATACTTGATATAGATTTCATTCAGATGAACATTCTGTCAGTTTCCTGTGGATCAGGAAACAAGAGGTATTATAGCCCTCAGTTTTCCCCTGAAATACTATTGCATTTTGTGATTAGCTGAAGGACACCAATACTACTGTAAGTAGACTACTCTAACAGAAAAATTAGTTTATGAATGATACAAGGTATTATCAAAGGGGATCAGTATCAACTTCCATTTGCATCACATTTTTTTTGCCCTTAATCAAAGACCTGAAAACTTAGAATAATCATATTGTTGACCTTCCAAGTACAACTTGCATGAAACCGGACAATGAGGTCTCATATGTTCAATGTTTGTGAATATTCAAATATCCTTCAAACCATTAAAAAGTTCTAGGACATCAAGATCTACTCAGAAAATGTGATTTGTAAACTGTAATTCTTTTAGAGGCAAGTTCCAAAATGCATACTTATTTACTCAAGATTCATCCTAGATGACACCGTTTCGAGACTGACATATTTTCATAAAGGCAAACATTCTGACTACGTTTCATAGAGATCAGGTATAAAGTAATGCCTCTTAGGTGTTACAGAGATTTCTTTGATACAACCTAGTGATTTAGGGTCTTTTGCCCCACAAGTATGCAAAATTACATTACATTAAGCATTCTGATCCTACTTTTGAACCTGACTTAGACTCCGTAAGGCAAACATTCTAATGAAGTTTCATCTGTATCATGAGACAATGTGGCCTCAAGATTCCATTATTTGACCTTCCAACCCAGTATCAGAGTCATCTGGGATTTTAATGAATCAAACATTCTGTCCAAGTTTCATCTAGATTGGATTAAAATTGTTACAAGAGACACAGCATGATCTACAAAAAAAAACCTCACCTTGAGCAGGTAAGCTGTAAATAGAATCAAAAGAAGAAATAGTCTATTCAACATACAATACAATCAAAGCATACTACACTTAATATGGTAATATAACTCCAAAGCGTCACATATATTAATATGTCATACAACAAAAATGAGAATAAAATATATCCATATCCCATATCACTCATTTCTAAAAATATGTCGGCACATCTTCTACAAATATGTTGATAGATTAGTGATTTAATATTTTCTTTGTCATTTTACAGTAAAACACAATCAAGGATTGAAGTCTTTGTTTCTTCATCTCAATTCCATGGTGGATATAGCAATTGTTATGAGATGACAATGGTTCTGTCCCTTTCTATGAGGCATCCTCTCCACCCTCTACATCTTGCACTTGTTCTTTTTGTTGGTCAGCATCTGAAAAGACATCATAGCCTATCATAATAAAAATGTGGCTTTTGGAATATAAACAGATATTTTTCTATGATTTGACCCAGTGACCTTGTCCTTGACCAAAGATAAAGTTAAACAATCTGACAAATTAGACAGACAGAAAATGTGGCATCCAGGGTAAGGTTTCCTATTATTTGACCTACTGATCTAGATTTCAACACTAGATGAGATTTTGCTCATCCTCAGTCTGATTGTTGTTAATAAGATCATTATTATCAAGTCTCCACTGACAACTGACGATTAATTTATGTAGTAAAGTACATAATCATAACATGGCTAGTTTTAAGTCACATCAACACAATGAAGGTTATTTGGGAACTTCTCAACTATTTGTGCCACTCGTGGCATTATTTTAGGCTCTAGCAGGGCTGTAGATATAACTTATGACCTAAAGCTAGATAAATGTCCTTACACGACCACAGAGCAGGGCTCCAACCAAGAGGGGCAAAAGATTTAAACTCTGCTACATTCACAACTGGGCCACTGAGTACTTTCAATATGAACTGACGTCCAACAGCATAAAAGTTTTGTACTAGTAAGCCCTACTTCAATTGTTATCAAACCATCTGATGATGCTGAAAAACCTTTTTTCATTAATTGCAAAGGCAATCAAATACCTCAACATATTTTGAATTCTGGTATTGCCTTAGGAGGACTATCAGGTTAATGCATTAATGCTACAACGTTTTCTGATGACATCAATGGTCTAACAAGATATCATCTGAATTATAGTCTCCACATGCAGCTCCATTTTACAGCAATGGAAGAATTTTTTTTACATATCCAAGCAACATGAGGGACATAGTGGCCCTAAATTGCTCACCTGACCTTGACTATATGACACTGTATCATGAATGGTAAAACAATTTATGAAATAAGAGGGCCATGAAGGTCCTGTATCGCTCACCTGACCTATTGACCTAAAAATCATCAAGATTAACATTCTGACCAAGTTTCATTAAGATATGGTCATAAATGTGGTCTATAAAGTGTTAACTAGCTTTTCCTCTGATTTGACCCGTGGACCAAGTTTCTGACCCCATATGACCCAGATTCGAACTTGACCTAAAGATCATCAAGATTAACATTTTAAGTTTCATGAAGATACAGTCATAAATGTGGCCTCTAGAGTGTTAACAAGCTTTTCCTTTGATTTGACCTAGTTTTAATTCCACCGGACTCAGATTTGAACTTGACCTGTAGATCATCAAGATCAACATTCTGACCAAGTTTCATAAATATTGGACCACAACTGTGGCCTCTAGAGTGTTCACAAGCTTTTCCTTAGATCTGGCCTCCCGACCTAGTTTTTGACCCCACATGACCCAGATTGGAACTTGACCTAGAAATCATCAGTTCTGATCAAATTTCATAAAGATTGAATCACAACTATGGCCTCTAGTGTTCACAAGATAATCCTTTGATTTGGCCTAGTGACCTAGTTTTTGAACCCGTATGACCCAGTTTCAAACTTGACCTAGAGATCATCAAGACTAACATTCTGACCAAGTTTCAGAAATACTGGGTCACAAATGTGGGCTCTATAGTGTTCACAAGCTTTTCCTTTGATCTGGCCTACTGACCTAGTTTTTGACCAAACATGACCCAGTTTCAAATCTGACCTAGAGATCATCAAGACTAACATTCTGACCAAGTTTCATAAAGATTGGGTCACAAATATGGCCTCTAGAGTGTTCACAAGGCAAATGTTGACGGACGAAGCACGCCGGACAATGACTGCTCTGGTGAGCTAAAAATACGAACAAATTGATCTTTCTTGAAATATGTGTAAAATGTCTTAACCCAGCTCTCTCACCACTTACCATCCTGTGGCATATCAGAGGTCCAAAGAGTTAAATTATCCCTCAACAGCTGCATGATTAGAGTTGAATCTTTGTAACTCTCTTCATTTAGGCTATCTAATGCAGCTATTGCAGCATCAAAGGCTTTTTTTGCCAACTGGCATGCGTCCACTGGCGAGTTCAATATCTCGTAATAGAACACAGAGTAATTCAGAGCAAGACCTAATCTGATTGGGTGTGTTGTTGGTAATTCTTCAGCAACTTTGCTGGCAGATTCGTAAGCTGCACGTGCTTCACTAGCAGAATCTTCTCGATCTTTACCTATTGCAAATTCAGCCAGGTATCTGTGGTAATCTCCTTGCCTGCAATACAGTTTGTCAATATTTAAATCAAGGGAATTTAATCTGTCATGCTATCGTACAAAAGCCAAGTACCAATAAGACAAATTCCAAGAATGCTATCGTACAAGAGCTGAGTACGATTTGAATGAATTCCAAAGAAGTCCATATGAGAACATACAGCAAGTCATTCATGACAACAAGTTATTTAAAATAAAACTTTTTGCATTTTTAAAACACATTTGGGGACAGTCTGTACATGAATGCTACACACAATCTTTGGTAAAGATGTATCAAAGGTTAATTGAAGAAGATGTTAGGTTTTTCTATTTTTAGCCTAGGAACAAACTGCATGCCAATACAACAATTTTCTAATTAAGAAGGTTAGTAACCATACTGGTTACAATGTACATAAACCATAACTATATATCATATAATTCTCAAATAAGTTAAGTAGTTTGAAATTGTCTGGAGGTCTATAATTGGTGAATGCTTTCAAACGTTATCAGGGCTGGCTTTAAAGCAAGGACAGTGGGAAATACTAGGAAATATGATTCAGACCAATATATTTAATCCTTTAGATAAGCTTTAACCCCTAGATTATTTTTATAATCCCTTCATACCAATCCATTTGTGCTAATATTTTCATTATTTCAGTAAATTGTTACAAGATTCAATTTACTTCTCTGAAGAAGTTTAACTAACTAACTAATAAATGTCTTATAAATATTAATTTACCACTCAGACATGTATTTGATCTTTTTGTCACAATAAACAGTAATTTCTTTGAATTTGGAGTAACATTTTTGCAGTAATTCGAACAATTTTCAACTTTTGGAGTATTTTCCAGGATGGGAATTTCCGGTAAATACCAGTGGGAATTCCCACCTCTGGGAAATTCTGGCCAACCTTGATGTTAATATCTGTATTCAAAACAAGAGGGTCATAAACACTAAAGCGCTCACCTGTGAAAAAGCTTAAAGTGTCTTTGTATAACATAATAGTACAAGTACAGAGTTAGGTTTATATCAATATTAAGGCTCTGGCTATATAAGCCAAGTTTAAAGCCAATACCTTGAATGGTCAAGTTTACAGAAGGATAGATGCACGCGACATCACATAAATCGTCCATTTTTTCCAAAACAGGCATATAAACAAGAGCTGTCACAGGAGACAGCGCGCTCGACTATTTTGATGCTGGATAGTGAAACTGGGCACATCTGAGGAAGCTGGAGCTATCCCTGGAGTGTTTAATGACACCAATGTGGATGAAGATATTTGGGGTAGTTTGTTTCTGTGTCAAAAGTATTAAGTAATATGTGAGATAAAGATGAAGTGTATCAAAACATTAAATAAGTATAATTCTTAGCAAAAAAGGGGCATAATTCATAAAATATTGGTGCAAGAGTGATGCATCTTGTGTCTTATGATGTGAAACAACTACTTTAAGTTTGAATCAAATCCGTTTAGTAGTAACTGAGATAAAGTGAAAGTTATGTTTGAATCAAATCCATTTAGTAATAACTGAGATAGAGTTTAAGTGCACCAAAACTTTAACCTGAAATTCTAAGTAAAAAGGGGGCATAATTCATGAAAAATTTTTGCCGGAGTTATGAACCTTGTGTCATATGATGTGGGTGATGATGTGGAACAATTACTTAAAGTTTGAATGAAATCCATTTAAGTATTTGAGATACGGTGAAAGTGCACCAAAACTTTAACCTGAAATTACAAGTAAAAAGGGGGCATAATTCACGAAAAATTGGTGCCAGAGTTATGGACCTTGTGTCAAATGATGTCGAACAACTATTTTAAATTTGAATCAAATCCATATAGTAATAACTGAGATAGAGTGAAAGTGCACCAAAACTTTAACCTGAAATTCTAAGTAAAAAGGGGGGATAATTCATAAAATATTGGTGTGTGAGTTATGCCAGATGATGTGGGTGATGATAGGGAATAACTATTTTAAGTTTAAAGCAAATCCATCAAGTAATTACAGAGATAAGGAGAAAAAAGAGAAAGTGTAAAAAAAGCTAAGGTGGGGATGCGGAAAGACACCGACGCCAGGGTGAGTAGGATAGCTCTCCATAAAATTCGTATAGTCAAGCTAAAAAGGGAATAAAACTATATATACATGTACAAAGGGCCATAGATCTTATCCTACTCAATCTGACAGAAACTTGGAGCATTTCCCTACAGCAGTTAACATTTCTACCAGGTTTTATTTAAATTTTCCACACCATATAAATGGGGGGGGGGTGTGTGTGTGTGTGTGTGTGTGTGTGTGTGTGTGTGGAGGGGGGGGGGGGGTAATAATAACTTACATTTTAAAGTAGAATACTCGAGATTCTGCTTGCTGTGCATTGGGTATTAGATTCTTTTCAATAGTTTTTAATACATCGCTACAGATATCCTTCAGTTCTTTCTCAATCTGAAATAAAAACATTAATCAAATATGACTATACATCACTGCATACAGACAAAATGATTGGATTTTTAATACACTAAAGTCCCCTACTGGTTGGTGAATGCAGTTATGGAAATCTGCTCCGACTATAATCATAAGCAACTGTAGATTCATATATTCTAGCACAGACGCACCCACTAGTACACATATGAACAGCCATTTGGACGACTATCAGTATGTCTTCGCTTCACTAAGCAGGCTTGACAAAACTTTAAAAATTGTATACCTTTGAGCAGTTAGGACATTTTAAATTGGAGCAGTAACAGATTGCAATTAGGCTTTATAAACATTTGAATTCTGCAACAAAAGTATCATTCATTCAAAATATAAGAATTCAATGCCATAACACTTACAGGAACGAAGATTGGTAAATAAACTTGATATTTTTGAAATATATTATTTATCTTCAAAATGTTAAAGCTTACTACTTTCGCCCCAGCCAATTAAGTCAGTCTTTACCCATGATGTTGTTTCTATGATTTACTAAATCATTTGTCAATGCCTGTTAATATTGAAACATAAAATCATACTGACTTAAGTGTTTCAAATACCACCTTCTCGTAACTCAAACTACTTTTATCTCAAAGTGAGAATCTTGGTCTCAGTGAAATTTGAGATATGAAGTTTTAACACCACTTTATTTAGTGGGAATTTATTAATTGTTAAACAATTAAAGGGCAATATAAAAAAAGCTATACAGTAACAGAACAGATCCTGATGAAAGACATGCATGTACCACTGCCCTATAGAGCTCTGTATTTGGAAACAATCAAAAATACTTGTTCTTTAAAACAAGAGCTGTCCGTAAGACAGCCAACTCGACTATTCGAAATATTGTCCCAGAAGCAGGAAAATATTACCCAAAAAGGTTAAATATCAAAAGCATTTAAAGTTCAAAAGGGGACATAATTTGACCAAAATGCAAATCAGAGTTATGGGACTTGCTGTTATCAACTAGTTCTATAACCCTGAAGGCACATGTGAAGTTTCAATTCAATATCTGCATTAGTTTTGGAGATAGTAACTTGCATGTGAAACTTTAACCAGAATTTTTTAAGTCCAAAAGGGGGCATAATTTGCCCAAAATACATTTCAGAGTTATGGGACTTGACACAGTGAGGTTTGTAATTGATCTAGAAAAAGAAAAAATAAGTTTCAAATCAATATGCCTTTTAGTAATAGTTGTATGTACTTGCACGCAAAACTTTGACCAGGATTTTCTTAGTCCAAAAGGGGGCATAATTTCGCCAAATTGAAGGTCGAGTTATGGGACTTGACGCTATCAACTAGTTTTATAACCCCGAAGACACAGGTGAAGTTTCAATTCAATATCTGCATTAGTTTTGGAGATAGTAACTTGCATGTAAAACTTTAACCAGAATTTTCTAAGTCCAAAAGGGGGCATAATTTGCTCAAAATACATGTCAGAGTTATGGGACTTGACCCAGTGAGGTTGGTAATTGATCTAGAAAAAGAAACATTTACAAGGAGCTGCGTTCAATAAACGCTTGATGCCCCCGGTGGCATCCTTGTCAATACAATGCAACCAAAGTCCAAAACGAGGTCAAGGTCAAGGTCAAACTGAGGTCAGGTGAAGTTTGAAGATGATGAATGGTAATGGGTTACATCTGTATTAGTATCAATTCATTCTTGTAAGCGGTATTGATGCTAGACGAAACGGTCCCATTTGGTTAACCAAGAGATGGCACATATAAAGCAACCCAAGTCCAAATGAGGTCAAGGTCAATGTCAAACTGAAGTCAGGTGATGTCTGAAGATTAGGAATGGTCACAGGTTACATCTGCATTAGTATCAAGTCATTCTAGTAAGGGATATTGATGCTAGATGAAACGGTCCCATTTGGTTAACCTCGTACGGACGGACGGACGAACGAATGAACGGGCGGACAATCACTATATGCCTCCCGCATCAGTAGATGCCGGGGGCATAAAAGTAAGTTTCAAATCTAAATGCCTTTCAGTAATAGCTGTATGTACTTGCACGCAAAACTTGAACCAGAATTTTCTAAGTCCAAAAGGGGGCATAATTTGGCCAAAATGAAAGTCCGAGTTATGGGACTTGGTGCTATCAACTAGTATTATAACCCCGAAGACACAGGTGAAGTTTCAATTCAATATCTGCATTAGTTTTGGAGATAGTAACTTGCATGTAAAACTTTAACCAGACTTTTCAGTCCAAAAGGGGGCATAATTTGCTCAAAATACATGTCAGAGTTATGGAACTTGACCCAGTGAGGTTGGTAATTGACCTAGAAAGAAAAAATAAGTTTCAAAGCTATATGCCTTTAAATGATAGCTGTATGTACTTGTATGCAAAAACTTAACCAAGGTGTGACGCCGATGCCAGGATAGTAGAATAAGGGGGGGGGGGGGGGGGGGGGGTTTATACTAAATGTGAGCAAATATCTAGTAATTGTGAGGTTTGGCATTTCAATCTAAAATACTTTTTTAAACATTTTCAATTTCTAACAGATGGATGGAAGCACACAGACAATGCCAAAACAATATCCTTCCACCTTCAGCGGGGGATTATAAATGAATAAAAATTACTTTTTCTCTGTAGTTTTTTATAAGCTGAAGTTTCGAATCATTCTGGTCTTTTTTATCATCCTCTTTTTGCTCCATACTGCTCAATATTCTCCATGATGCACGTCTGGCTCCTATTACATTTTTGTATGCTACTGACAACAAATTTCTCTCCTCTACTGTAAGCTCGGACTCCATTGTTGTTGCAACCTTTTTCATACTTTCTACCATTTCTGTAAAAAATTAATGTCTCTGAAGGCAACTTAATAAACTACTTTTATCTCTTTACATAGCCAATGACGAAAATCTTTTATAACAAATTTCTTTAACTTGTATACTGTCACTCAGTGTGTTCCCCTTCTATATGAAACTAACTCATTCTTTCCCAATTCTGGCAAAAAATGATCTCCAAATTATTTGTTTGTTTGTTTACATAATAACACTCGAAGACTCAGACTCTCCCTATGTCAACACAGAGCAACAGATAAGCATTCAGAATGAATTGGGTACCCCATTTTTTTGGTTTGAATTGGGTATTAGCTAAACTGAGTATTTTAAAACAAGTTACCCCACGATTTTTAAAATTTTTACTGGGTATCCATGCCTTTCAGTGGAAGGTGATTCAACTGTAGCACAAAGAATTTATAAACAAAATAAAGGTTTCTTGATCACTAGGAGTATTCAGTTTAATTATTCATATGTCTTGTACACAGTTTTTGAGCAGCCATAGATATCTATTTATCCATTCACTTAGTGTTTTATTAACACCATCACTGGAATGCCCAAATTTCTCGTCAGTGTATCTTTTTCTTTTGCTTGAACTCTTTGTGAATTTGCATTCTTCCCTCCTGATATTGACACAATAGTGCACAGAGACACTTTATTTTAAGCGCATTATTGATATAGATCAATCAGTTTGGATATTTTCGGACTGTATCCCACTTAGAGCGTGAACCTGTTAATCATTATCATCGTCTGAATTTTAAATCTTCCAACGAAAAGATAGACTGGCATCAGTCGTTAGAGTCATTACCTGTAAAGCACTTGGCCATAAAATTCTCTCTGATACCACTTTCTCATAAAATTTACAATATCTCTAGCCGCTGTCTCTGTTGAGATAAGCCACAGTAAAAGGGAGCTACAGAAAATTTGATATATATTTAAAAAAAAAAAATGGGAAATGTTTAATCTCAACAGACTGTGTAAGTCTAACGAAAAGATTGTAATCGTTTTTTGCAAAGCAATTCAGAACTTTGGTAAAGTTACTATGTAAAAAGCACTTGCCCTGTCGTGCTAGGTCCACTCATCCTAAAATGACTTTAACTCACCAATGTAAGCTGGCTAGTGGAATTTTACAACCCTGTATATAAAGTACACAAGTATCAGGAAGAGAATGGTCTATGAGTATTTTGATTCTACATAGTGTTTTGATACGCATTAAAAGAAATTTGTATTGCCTATTTAGCAAACTTAATTGAGTATTTACGGAAGTACGCAGCTTATCTGTTGCCCTGTCAACATAAAAAAATGACATTCATTAAGCCTTAATAGAGAAACAATTTCTCTCAAATAATGTAATGATTTCATTACAAACAACACTTCCACTAAGCAAAAATCATTCTATTTTTCACATTCTGAATGCTACAGCATTCTTCTTTTGAAGAAAAGTACTCTGACAGTTTACAGTGCTGACTTTCCACACAAGACATGGAAACACAGGGGAGGAAGTGTTACACGAAGGACGGAGTTCTTCTGATAACCTGTCACGGAGTTCCTGGAAAACGTTACAGAGTTCTTCTGATATCTGTATGACAAAACAACGAATCGGTTAATTATCAATCTTTAACAAGAGCTGTCACTAATGGTGACAAATGCCCCCCCCCCCCCCCCCGCAGCACCCCAAAGTCAGTAGGGGTGGTGTACTCAATAAGTAGTATCAGCATGTGAAGTTTGAAGGTCCTGTGTGAAGTGGTTCGCGAGTAAAGTGCCTTCATGCAAAAAGTTAACGTTGGCCCCTGTGACCGTGACCTTTGACCTGGTGACCCCAAAGTCAGTAGGGGTGGTGTACTCAATAAGTACTATCAGCATGTGAAGTTTGAAGATCCTGGGTGAAGTGGTTCGGGAGTAAAGTGCCTTCGTGCAAAAAGTTAACATTGGCCCCTGTGACCTTGACCTTTGACCTGGTGACCCCAAAGTCAGTAGGGGTGGTGTACTCATTAAGTACTATCAGCAAGTGAAGTTTGAAGATCCTGGGTGAAGTGGTTTGCGGGTAAAGTGCCTTCATGCAAAAAGTTAACATTGGCCCCTGTGACCTTGACCTTTGACCTGGCGACTTCAAAGTCAGTAGGGGTGGTGTACTTAATAAGTACTATCAGCACGTGAAGTTTGAAGGTCCTGGGTGCATCGGTTCGCGAGTAAAGTGCCTTCATGCAAAAAGTTCAAGTTGGCCCCTGTGACCTTGACCTTTGACCTGGTGACCACAAAGTCAGTAGGGGTGGTGTACTCAATAAGTACTATCAGCAAGTGAAGTTTGAAGGTCCTGGGTGCAGTGGTTCGTGAGTGAAGTTTTTTCTGGCGCATAGCACAAAACATTAGGCAACCTTGATCATCAGACTAGTTTTACACCCCATTCTCTCTTTTTAAAGATTGATAATTAACATTTTGTCGACCGATTCCTTGTTTTGTCATACAGATATCAGAAGAACTCCGCAACATTTTCCAGGAACTCCGTCCTTCATGTAACACTTCCTCCCCCGTGGGAAAGGAATTTAATACAAAGGCTTTTATTTAAATATCTGATAATTACTGCAGTCACATCCAACCTAAAAAAACATAAAACATTAGACTGTGTCCTTAGGACACTGGTGGTATGTAACTTGCTGACTATGCAAGACTGAACTGTTATATTACCCTGCGTTGGGGATTTGTTTTATTAAAACAACTATTAGAACCTTTCACTATTTGTTGGCACATATCGGAATAAAATCATCCAACTGAAGGGCAACTGTTTAGGTGGCAAAAGGCTCTCTTAAGTTACTGCGAGTTACCCAGGAGTTCTATCCACACCTACAACCAATAACAGATTCTTTTTCTGGCATAACTTTTCAAACAAAAGCTGTTTGTAAAACACATATGCCCCCATGATGGCTTGTCCAATTTTCAGTCCCATGATCACTATCACCTTGACTTTTGACCTACTAACCCCCAAAAGAATAACCTTAGGGGTCATCAAGTTCATAAACCCAATCATGCTACCAAATCTAAAGATACTGGGTCAAGTGGTTCTCAAGATATTGAATGGAAACTGTTTTCAAGGTTCAGGTCCCTGCGACTTTGACACCAACAGAATAGGGGTCACCTACTTCATATGCTCTATCATGCTTTCAAGGTCAAATTGTTTTCCAGTTATTGAGCAGAAACCTTTTCTGCAGGTTCAAGCCCTTGTGACCTTCACCTTTCATTAACTGGTGGCCCAGTGGTTTCACGCTCGACTGTCTATCCAGAGGTCCGGGGTTCAAATCCTGGTCCAGGCACTGGAAATTTCTCAGATGCTCTGGAGTGTCTCAGCTAACTAAGAGGCCAGTACTGGTTCGTCCCAGGAAAGGCAGCTTTGCGTGTATCAGTGCTATACACCAGGAACTTTAAAGAACTAGCCTATTTGCAAAGAGCTCGGCTAAGTTAGCCAGACAAGCCTGTACTTCATAACGGATTTCTCTCTCTCTCTGTTCTGGGGGCTTTGTCTAACTGGTCAAATTGCTCTGTGGCTGCCTTTGCGTTATGTAAAGCACCTTTGCATGTGTCTGTCATGAAAAGAGTGCTACATAAATCTGGTATTATATAAAATAATTTAAATAACTGACCCAAAAAACCTTCCTTCATAAGCCGAATTATGCTTTCAAGTTTGTAGGTACTGGGTCAAGTGGTTTTCAAGTTATTGGGCAGAAATTGTTTTCAAGGTTCCGACCTCTGACCTCTAACATACATGGGTCTACTTCATTAGCCCAAGCATGCTAATAAATTTGAAGGTTCTTGGTCAAGTGGTTCTCAAATTATTGGAAGGAAACCATTTTAAAGGTTCCGGCCCCAGTGGTCTTGACCTTTGACTCGATGATCCTAAAAGCAACAGTGTCATCTACTTCATTTATAAGCCGAATCATGCTAAAAAAATTCGAAGGTTCTTGGTCAACCTTTCAAGGTTCCGGCCATGTGATATTGACCTCTGACCTATTACTATAAAATAATTTAATTTCATGGGCATTAAATTTCGTGGTTTTGGTCAAAACGGCAATTCCTGGATTTCAACTTTTGAACACGAGGGCCATAAAGGCCCTGTATCGCTCAACTGACCTAAGAATCGTCAAGAGATCAACATTCTGACCAAGTTTCAGATATGGTCATAAATGTGGCCTCTAAAGTGTTAAAGTTCTAGCTTTTCCTTTGATTTGGCCCAGTGACCTATGACCCAGATTCAAACTTGACCTAAAGACCATCAAGATTAACATTCTAAGTTTCATGAAGATACAGTCATAAATGTGGCCTCTAGAGTGTTCACAAGCTTTTCCTTTGATTTGACCTACTGACCTAGTTTTTGACCCCACCCAACCTATAGATCATCAAGATTAACATTCTGACCAAGTTTCATTAAGATATGGTCATAAATGTGGCTTCTACAGTTGATTTGACCTAGTGACGTAGTTTTTGACCACAGCTGCCCAAATATCGAACTCATCCAAGATTTTATAAAGGGTAACATTCTGACCAAGCGTCATTAAGATCGGGCCAAAAATGTGACCTTGAGAGTGTTAACAAGCTTTTCCTTTGATCTGACCTGGTGACCTAGTTTTTGACCCCAGATGACCCAATATCCAACTAGTGCAAGATTTTATTGAGGGTAACATTCTGACCAAGTTTCAATAAGATTAGGCCAAAATTGTGAGCTCTAGAGTGTTAAGGCGTGGTCACACTACACGTAGTTAATCATAGTAAGGAATGATCGTAGTTGATTGTAGTTGATCGTACTAAGCGTAGTTACACGTAGATAATCGTAGTCAAGCGTAGTAATGATCGTAGTTCGAACTTATGATTTGTCCGTAGTAAGCAAATAATTTTTCGACATGTTCAAAATCTGACTACGATTAACTATGGTGTTTTGACCCTACTGTGACCGTAGTTTGAACGTTGTTGATCTTAGTTAAACGTACTTGATCGTACTTAACAGTAGTGTGCATCGTTTTTGAGCGTAGTACAAGTACAAACATGATATGAAACGAGAACCAATTATACAAAAACTTTACTGTTATATAAATTAATTTCAATTCTAGTATGATAATATCGCTTATTATAAATACTTAAAAAATTAAATAGACTTTTTTTCGGTATTCATGCGAAATGAACAACAGATTTGGATCGGCAAATACATGTACATGAATCGCGCTAGCAATCAACTGTTCATTTACCATGAAGACCGGGAAAAATCCATTTTATATATTGCATTTAAATTATATTTTCTTTGCATTAGTTAGCAAATCTGTGGTATAAATTGCGCATTTTTATGCATTTTACTTTTAAATTCAGTTTTTCGGCCATTCTGTTTTATAACATCGTTTTTTCCTAGGCGCATACTGAAGCTTAAATGATGCTGTCTCGTCAACATCCTAGAGCAAAATGACTGTAGCTTTTCCGTCCTGCGCAGGCACAACCACAACGCTTTTCCGTAGCTCAACGTAGTTGATCGTAATTTGTCGTAGTTGTTCGTACTTCGATCGTAGTATATACGTAGTGTAACGTAGTAACTCATGGTAAGACGTAGTGATACCCTACTTAACCCTACCCGATTTACTCGTAGTTGAACGTAGTTGTTCGTACTTACACGTACTTCAACGTACTTAGACTTTCCATATTTCATCTTTTAAACTTAGTTCGAGCGTACTTCAACCTAGTTGACCGTATAATTACTACGACAAACTACGTTTAAAATGAACTACGACCAACTACGTGCGTGAACGTAAATGTGACCATTGCTTTAACAGTCAAATTGTTGACAACGGATGACGACAGACACACGGCGATCACAAAAGCTCACCTTTGAGCACTTTGTGCTCAGGTGAGCTAAAAATGAATTGGAATTCTACTTGTTGTTGGGATTAAATTTCACTGAAAATTAGTCCCCCACGAATATTAATGATTTCACAGTAACCCCAAAAAGTGTAAGGGTCATCCACATGATAAACCCAATCATGCAATCTAGTTTAAAGGTCCAGTCTAAAATGGTTCTCCAATTATTGGATGGAATCCATTTTCAAGGTTCAGGCCAATGAGACCTTGACCTTTTACTTTCTGATCCAAAAAACTACAGGGGTCATCTACTTGATAAGCCCAATCATGCTCAAAATTGAGGGTCCTGGGTCGAAGTTAAGACTCTCTCTTTCCCTATGTCAACACAGAGCAACAGGTTCCTGGTCATGTGGTTCGCGAGTTGTTGGGCAGAAACTGTTTTCAAGGTTCAGGCCCTTGTGACTTTGACCATTGACTTATTGATCCCAAAAAGTGTCAATGCCATCTACTTGGTAAGCTTAATCAAATTTGAAGGTCCTGGGTCAAGTGTTTCTGCAGTTGTTGGGCAGAAACCGTTTTCAATGTTCAGTCCCTTGTGACTTTGAACTTTGACTTATTGACCCCAAAAAGTGTAGGTGCCATCTACTTAGTAAGCTTAATCAAAGGTCCCGGATCAAGAGGTTCTCCAGTTATTGGGCAGAAACCGTTCGCTCTACAGATCAACAGGTGCAAAGCATTATAAATACCCCACTTTTTCGAAGGGGGGCATAATGATAAAAGACATAAAACAAGAGTCTCAAATGGGCCTTAGTCGCTCACCTGGGGTGGGGCACTTGACATTGCTTCTGATAATGTTTGGTGAATAACAATTAAGCTAACCTAAAGCATGTTGGGCTTTTTTTTGCCGTTTTGGCCCAAAAACCATTTAAAAAAACACTTGCGAAACCAATAAATGGATCTACAGACCATCCATCATGAAGTTTGGTCCATCAAGTGGTACTTGAGTAGAAATTGTTTCAAACAATGATTTTTGAAGCAATTCATAGGAAGTTGTTTAAATTTTTTTCTCCTGTTTTAAGAGCTGTACAGCTAGGCTCTTCAACTTCTCATGTTTAGGATCCAAGTCTGAAACTTAGGGGCCCCAATGATACGGCATGTATTTGACATACATTGCACATACTATGCCCGACAATTTAGTTTACTTTTTCATATAAAGAATGATGCAGGGCATTTGATAAAGAGCCATGAGTTGGTGATTTTCCCTGCTTCAATTATACAAAGCCCCCACCCCCTTTTCCTGCATCAACAGAGGACTCCAAGGCCCCTCTTTGCATTTCATTATCAATATGTAACCTCTGATGCATAAAAACTATTAGCTGAAAGTAAAGTTTGTATTAGGGTGGTTTTCAAAATAATGAAGCAAAAGTGTGACATAGGGGTTGAAAATTCAAACTTATTTTTTAGGGTGGTCACCTATTTTTTATGATAGCAAATACTTCAAATTTGAAGGAAATAACTCTCGGAAAGTGTTGAGAAATGCCAATAAGAAAATATTTCAGCCTTTAATTCGAAAGTTCAGTGAATTTCCCGTAAGATGGGTGATAAATGTTGCAGTGTTTTATGACAAGGAAATATGTATAACAGTAATTTTTTAAACATAAATGATAAGTAATGGGTGTATGTGTATGGTTTGAAACTTATTTACTCATATGTTTGTGGACATTGGTTTTTAAAATCACAATTTCTGCACAAATCTGACATGAAAATAAAACTTTACCTAGAAAAGTTGTTGCTAAATGCAAAATAACTAACATATAATTATAAAACCTATTTTTTTCTCTCACTTTGCATGTTTGTAAACCACATGCCAAATTTCAAGAATGTCCAGTAATTCTAATTTCTAGAATTGTCAACTCAAAATTGAGTTATTGTACAGATGCACAGGGGACACATACTGAAGATCAGTGTAATATTCATCCATTATTAGTTTTCTATTCATAAAAAGACTAATGGTGATCAACTTTAGACAAATACCATTAAAAAATTAATTTATTCCACAAAATAACTACAAAATTGAAAATTTTCACTACAAAAACATGAAAATTCAACTGAATGTAATGCTTTAAATGAAAAAATAAGTGACTTTATACATAACTAATACACTGAGATCATTTAGTTTACATGCAATGCTTATTCATAGTAGAAAAATGACAAAATGCCATGCATGATAAAATGGAATAGTAAAATTCATACATACTTTATAATGTTACTAAAAAGGGTGCACAGGGGACAAATTGTATCAAAATATTTATTCATAGAATATGTTCATGGTAAGTAAAATTCTTTTAACTACACAATATTTACTAGTGAACATTACATATTTAGGTAAACTTAGAGCTTAAGAAGCAATAAAATTGATGTTTCCACTTTTAAACTTGAAAATTGGCAACTTCAGAAATAAATGCAAACAATGAATTTTAAATTGTCCAGGTTTCTTATATAATGCTAAATTATCAAGTAATGCCTAAATTTTGCTTTCACACTGCTAAGAATACAGAACTGCCACCACAAATTACAGTAATGCTATGAAAATTGATATATGTCAAAAAAGGGTGCACAGGGGACATCACTTTTGGCTCTGTGAATATTTAACAGTCAGTAATATGTGAAGTTGAATGCTGCTTTTGTATCTGTTGTAACTCCCTTTCAAGGAAAATAAAGTAAAATCCCATTTTATTTAAAGAATATAAGAAATCTGACACTTAACAACTAAAAAGGTGCACAGGGGACAGTTTTAGGTGTATAGACATCCATCAAGTTTCTGAGAAAGTTGATTTATTAAAGAAAAAAAATCATACTGTGTCTTCACAGCTGAAGGGATAAGGATCTTAAAAAAACATTAAGACTTTAGAAAAGTAATAGGGTTATGAAATTGTAGTGTTCAACATTTAAATTTTGTATTTTTTTCACTATTTTTTGTGAAGGGGGTTCCATCACAAGATGTGAAATATTGGTAACAATAAGATGTCGGTAATGAAAAGAAGTATTTTATTTAAATGTGCAGAGTTTAAGTTATACAAAAAAGCCAAAGCTGTAACAATAAAGCATGGTTTTAAAAAGTAAGCCACAGTTCAAAACTATACTTCATGTAAAATGTCACACTTTTTTGGGTGCACAGGGGACAAAATTAGCTATATAATTTAAAATAACTTTAAAACTGTTTGATTCATTAAGCTGAAATCGCACACATTTATTGACTACATTGATTTGGATATAATTTGCCCCAAAATGCATTCTAAAACTAAACTGAATTAAAGTAAGGTGAGAGAAAAGAAAAAGCTTCATTATTTTGAAAACCACCCATTAGTAATATTGTTCTTTTGTCTGTTTTTGTGCCAAAACTATTCGAACATAGAAATATTTAGTCATCAACTAATTAAGCACTGGAACACAATGTTCTTTCAAATCAAGATAAACATTCTGAAGCTTCATGAAGATATGGTCATAAATGTGGCCTCTGGAATGTTAACAAGCTTTTCCTTCGCTTGAGCGAGTGACCTAGTTTTTGAATCCACATCACCCAGATTCAAACTTGGCCTTGGAATCAGCAAGATAACATTCTGACAAAGTTTCACGAATATAGGGTCATAAATGTGGCCTCTACAGTGTTAACAAACTTTTCCTTTGATTTGAGTGGCAACCTAGTTTTTGACCCAACATGACCAAGTTTGAAACTTAGCCTAGGAATCATCAAGATAAACTTTCCTACCAAGTTTCATTAATATAGGGTCATAAATATGGCCTCTTAGAGTGTTAACAAGCTTTTCCTTTGATTTGAGCGGGTGACCTAGTTTTAGACCCCACATGACCCAGTTTCCAACCTGGCATAGGAATCATCAAGGTAAACATTCCGACAGTTTCATGAAGATAGGGTCATAAATGTGGCCTCTTAGAGTGTTAACAAGCTTTTCCTTTGATTTGACTGGGTGACCTAGTTTTTGACCTCACATGACCCACTTTCTTGTCTGGCCTAGAGATCATCAAGATAAACATTCTGTGCAAGTTTTATCAAATCAAAGCATAAATGAAACCTCTTTGTGGCTGAACGGGCCAAAATAGAAAATTTTACCCCTTTCAGGGCCAGTAACTCTAGAACCCATGATGGAATCAAGCCGGTTTTCGAAAGGAACCGAGATATTATGCCAATACAAGTTGTTTGCAAGTTTGATTAAAATTATAGATTGCAAAATGTGGTCTTTATCGTGTTCACAAGAAATTGTGGACAAGACAACGGACGGTGGGCGATCACAAAGGCTCACCTTTTAACTATGTGACAGGTGAGCTAACAATATTTCGAATGGTAGCATATTATGTGACACACAAAATACATTTGTTTCAAGCTTTCTTGAACTAATATTAGGCTAGATCGCAATTCAATGATCTCAGATGTTACCGATAATTGTACTCGCTCGTGGATACCCTGGTACTCGGAAACTCTGCAGCCCTACATCACAATAGCCCACCCTAACACCTTAAATAACCTTATTATTCTCTTCAACTCTCTCCATTATTGTAATATCATTAGGAAAGGAAAATAAATGAATGTGCTCCAGTGTTAACACACCGAAATACCACTTTTTCTATGTACCAAAGGTCATAGCTGTGTAATGAATTGGATTTTCTCTATATTTTAACTTGTGTGATGATTTTGTGGTCATGATACATAAATTAATCTGACCAACTTTGACTACATTGCTTAAATTTTTTTACATTTTTATCAAGATTATGAGGAAACTGAACAGACATTAGCTGCATCTAGCACGATCAAATTAATATTTGCTCGGCCTGAGTCAGCTACTGTAGTGTGCTAAAAATGTAGTCGCCTTTAATTATTCACACTGGTATTTGTAGCATATGTTAACATTTCTTATTTCTGAATTGTCCTTTAAGGACTACTACTTGATAAAATTATTTTAGCAACTGCCACCTTTGAAAGAAAACATTAACTGACTTAAGAAATTAAGCTGAAAATTTGATTTGAAAAGGCAACAGAAAATAAATTGTTAGATTCTCATTCCCCGCCTGCCCCTGTCTGAAACCCACCACCACAAAATTTAACAATTACTGGTCAAAATCCATAAAATTTTCTTATCTTAATTTCAGTGCGATTGATTTTTAATTGATTAGAATTAAATTATCAGTTGTCTGGATCGTGTTAGATATGAGCCCGGCAAGCCATTTTCAGGTGCAAACCTGGCGGCACTACTGCACTATTTCTTTGCTAGGTTTGGAAATAAGACTAAAATATGTTAAGTTTGTAAGTCAGCTAGAAAAAGCCCTGTTTTTATAACTTCTTCTTTATAAGTCTTTAGCCTGCTTGGCCGCAAGTGATTCTGCCTTTGCAACCAGTGCAGACCAAGATCAGCCTGCACATCCATGCAATCTTGGTCTGCACTGTTTGCTATTCAGCCAGTAAATTTTCAGTGAACAGCCTTTGGAATAATAAATGGTACAGCCCAAATTGATAGACCAGTCCATTTTAGAAATTTAGCAGGGTAAAAGTTTATAAGCTGAGTATTGCAGAGAATTTTGTGAAATGGCTTTTCAATTACTAAATGTCATTTTAGATGGTAGTGTCCTATGTGGTGGAGTGGTTAAGGCAGCCGACTGAATCTCTTGCCCCTCATCTATGTGGGTTCAAACTTCACTCGTGGCGTTGAATGCTTCATGTGAGGAAGCCATCCAACTGACTTAAGGAAAGTCGGTGGTTTTACCCTGGTGCCCGCTCATGATGAAATAATGATCGGAGGGGCACCTGGCGTCTTCCTCCACATCAAAAGCAAGGTCGCCATATAAATGATGAGAAAAAGCCCTGCTGTCCTAAGTGCCCTATGTGTGTTAAATTTCATGAAAATTCATAAACTGATTACTTTATCATGGGAATTTATGGATTGTTTCATTTGAATTGGAAAGGAACTGTAGGAATTGAGGACATGATGTACAAAGCCTTTTTCTGCCTATTTCTGGAAAAAGAATTTTTCGAGTCATAAAATGCGCAAATTGGGGGGTGGGGGGAAAAAATATCAACAAAATTTGTACTCCTTTGATTTTATTGAATTAATATATTCATCTACACAAACCACCAAAAAGTGCGGAACAATCCGTTAAGTAACTTAAATGATAAAATATTTGTACAGAGAATGAATTAGAGTAGGTGTTAGTTCAAAACCCTGTTATCATGTATGACATGTGCGTAGGAAGCACTTCTCACATCCTAAAACTGGCTTAAGAAAAAAGCTATTAAAGCTCTCAGTGCTAAATGTACTAAAATTGTAACCACATAAGTGACAAAACCCATAGAAAACATCTGACAGTCATTTCAAGTACTAAATGTGTATCACACTGACGCTACATCATTGCGTCAACGGCGGAGACAACACACAGAATGAAGAGGTTCCTCCGATCCTGCTAGAACTGGCATGCATTTAAGCTCATCCTAGGTTTAGCCAAATGTCTGATGCAGTACCGGATGTCAAAATGTGAAATTACTTTTCAAACATCACCTAAATCAAGTAGGTTTGGTAAAGTGTTATAAACTAGGGATTAAAATAAAAATTATGTTGACTTTATTGCAGTATGGTAATCTACTTTCTGAACAGTCAAAGACAAACTCAACACGCATTCTCTTCGAATAATGCATCTATATAGACGATATCAGTATCGACATTTTACCATTTGAAAATTGCAGGTAGATTATTGAAACCAGTAAAAGTTATGGCACAAATATATAGAATTTTTCACTTTACCACTCACCATTTTTATTCACCTTTTTGACCGCCAATAAACCCACTGGCTCTGACCTGGTACTTGCCGAATGCAAGACTCCCGACAGGGATTACAGCTCTGGGATGGGATTTTTTGAGAGGGAACTGGAAAAAATACCCCTATTCGGCATTGAACAAAGTTCCAAATTCACAACCCATGAAATAAGCAGAAAAAGGCCTGTGTTTTGATGTAGTTGTAGTATTTCAGTCCAAAAAAAATGACATAACTCGAGATAACATGCATGCATTCAACATCCATTTCTTAGAATTTGTGTCTCCAATATATATATTACATAGTACCTATGAAACGATATGCTGGATTACACAGTACCTACATAATATATTTACTTAAGTAAATCAATGAAGTAGAACATTTAATTGGCAAATAATGGTAATGGTTACCTACAGCTTTTGAAAGGTGTTTCATGTTTGTTTTCTGTTTCATCAAGATTTGCAAACATTGTTTTCAATTTCCCCTCATAATTTTCCCAATTTTTGGAATTCTTAAAATCATGCTTTTTTGCATAAAAAAACCCTGTCTGACCAAAAGCCTGAGGGGAATGACTAAATAAATGTGCTAAGTACAGACAATGGATGCTGGGCCATCAACCTATACTAACAGCCTAACCATAAACCTTTGGTTCAGTTAAGGGCTCAAAATTTTGTATGTAAGGTTGGTGTATTTCTTTTTCTGAAGGTCATCAAAAATGTTCAGAAACTGGGATATGTTGTACTATACTTGTATACTTACTAAGTAGAACATGCAAGAGCTTACAGTGTCTGCATTGATTTCCATTCAGAACACACTTTTCATAAACTATAGTATTTGGATACAAAACCTGAAAGAAAACAAAACCTTTTGGATAGCAATTGGAGTTTCATTATTTATGTGGAATGTGGAAGTTGCAAAGCAGAAAAGGTGGGGGTCCTCCCATTCAGAACTTCATTTGCTTCAGGCCACTACAGCAGAGGGAATTCCCACCCCCACCCCCTCCCTTAATCAACCAGCCCCCACAAAAAAAAAACATTTAGAGGTGTTAGCCTAAGGCAGATTCTCCAAGAAAGCTGATGGCCCTTGTTCACTCCTCACCAGAGTTTAACAGCCTCCTTGAATAGTTCTGATGCTTGCAGTTTTGGTTGCCTTTAAATAAATACGGGCAGGTAATGTATGGGGTGTAATGGTGGGATGATGTTTTCAGAATAGCACAACACTTTACCTCTTTACCAAGAAATAGTAAAATGTATTTTTCTGAGAGGGGGTTGGGAATGACAACACCAGAGACTGTATTAAGAAACATAATAAACTAAAAGTTTGTTGGGTTTTTTTTTGCTGCTGGGTGGGATGCTTAGACAACATCAAGAGACACAATAAACTGGATGACTTCTTTTTTTTTTAATTGCTGGCTGGACTGGAGGTGCAGTAATGTGGGTAAAGATGACCTAGTTCTAAGAAAGAACACAAGACCCAAACAGTAAAAACAAAAGCTGTCGTCACTATTGGTGACAAAAGCCCCCGAAGCATGCCTAAGAATGCTACAGTTGTCTGGATCTTGCGCATTACACGTCGTTTCATTGTGGGGAACATTTATACCAAGTAATTTTAAAAATCCCTTCATCAATGGCAGAGTTATGGACCAGACACAAAACAGACCCTGGTAGCCTTTAACCTCTGTGACCTTGGAGCTAGGGGTCTGGGTCTTGCGCATTATACGTCATCTCATTATGGAACCTGGTCCTGCATGTTCAGAGAAATTCAGTTTTTCATTTAGCTATACAGGGTAAACTAGCCCTGCTGCCCCGAAGGCCATGCTTTTGAATGAAAGGGAATTATATAAACAATCTGGCACAGGTCACCAAAGAAATATTGCAGGGCTTTTTCCACCTGTCTTAAGGGGCCCGATATTCGGCCTCATTCCCAACGCCAAATATGCGCCATTTTCCCCAATCTGGGGCAAAAAATTCCTAACTGAAATCAGTTATTTTTTGTTATTCAAATGTAATTCTTGGACAGACTCGTTTTCATTTTTAGTAACATGACTGTCTGCAACCTTGGGAAGAATTAAATACAAGATTTTGCTAAAGAATTGTATGATTTGTATGTAAAAACCTCTCAAATCATAAGTACATCAATATTTATTGATTAAAGTACCCAAAACATGTTGACAGGTAGTTCTTACACCATTAAAGTCATTTGTCACATGTTTTCACGACCCATTTTTTTCACTTGAACATTCACACACTTTGCCACTCTACTTTTAGAAAATTCAGTTATAATTATGGTGAAAACAAACTGAAAACAAGTTTAAATATGACATTAATGAAGAGTTGCTGTATTTCATTTTTGCAATATAATATCAGCAACTTGGAAAATAATCCTGAAAAAATAAATTCTCAAAATTTCACAAGGGAATACTTTAAATTTGTAATTCATTTGAATGCTTGAGACTGAAGTTTTAAACTAACATAATTAAATGTTAAAAACTCCCTTGTTTTGTCAATATATTTCCCAATTTTGACAATTTACCGTGTTTAAAATTCCCAATCTGACCAGGGCCTTTTCCCCAAAAAAACCTAGAAAAAGCCCGGTATTCCTGCAAAATTATCAGTATCTGGCCAGCAGTTTCTGCGATTGATCAAGTCTTACCATTTGGTGGCAATGGCAACCACAATTCTGCATGGATGACCCAGATAAATCTGAAGGAATCTGAATCAGGACCACTCAAGGAACATTCCCCATAAGCTGGAGAGAAATTGGCTTAGTGGATTTTGAGATGCCCTTTACACAAATTGCGGATGACAGGCGACTGATATCCAATGATTCAAAAAGCTCAGCATGAGCATTCAGTCAATCAGTGCACTTGTGAGCTGAAGGGCTGTGTGAGTGAATTCAAGAAAAATATATCCTTTAAGGAGGTAGGTTACCTTGTTACAAGGGTAAATTCAAATTAGTTGAACCGCAGCAATTTTTTTGTATTTCGTGTAATACGAAGTTTTAACTGCTACAATCTCAGTTTCGTTTGTCTCTGTCTCTTCAAGTTCAGTTTTTATCCAGGTTTGAAGAACATGACCCTCCAAAGGTATTTCATATTGAAAGAAGAAGGAAAATACTGATATTTAACACTTTTCGGTGTATTTTAGTTTCATTGATATCCGTAAAAGTCTGCATAATTGATAATTTTACTAGTATGCACGTTAGCTTTCTAAAATAAGCTTAAAATGTATATGTCGCGGGGCTCGTGTTTCCATGGTAACGCATTTTCCCTAATTTTTAAACAACTTTGTATAAAAATACGGGTTTTCGACGGCTTCAGTGACATTCTGTTAATGACCAACATGGAATATTTGGGTAATACTATCAGCAAAATACCAAGCACTTTACATGGTACCCTATTTTTCTCAAAGCTTAAAGTAACCATGGCAACAGAGATGTTTAAAATAGCTTATATCTTGCTTTTTGTAGTAATTTCTTATAAGAAATATTGAATAAGATTATCTTTCTAGTTAATGTAGCTTTAAAACATGTTATTTCTAACGCAAGTTATATTTTCGTGTTATTTGCATTTATTCAAACAAATTTCACAGCTTAGAATACTTACAGCAGTACCCCTCGTCTGGCATTTTTCATGGAAAAATCGTTCATCATGCTGTTTTTATTCTCATGGATATTGTTGAAATGAAAATAAAAAGTCGAAGCTGTGTTTCTTAAATAGACCAGTGTCAACGCTATTGAATTTCACATTTAGATATATAGGTCACGGGCTTCGTTTCCATGGTAAAATCAATTTAATTCCAGAAACCACAATTTTCTACTGAAATTTGAACAATTTTAGATCTTAATTTAGGTATATAAGTAACAAATTATCAACGGAACCTGAAAAATAGGTATTACAAATCAAACTGCTAGATTTTTTATTTGAAAATGGCCGTAACAAGTAACCATTCACTCAACTATATTCCAAATAACTTGGTTACCATCGTCCATTTTCTTACATTCCTCATACCATTTCAATATAACTACACAAAAGAAGCAAAATATTGATTATTATTCAGAGCAATAGACTCATAAAAATATTTCAGCAAATAATGGTTATTTGAAAATAGTTGAAATAAAGTAAATGCACAGAATTACGTACTTTCAAGATAAAACCTATTAATTTAGCGCGGTAACTGACACGTAACGTCATGACGTCAATGACGTCATTTTGAAGCAACATTGTTTTGAAGCGTTCCTGCGGCAATTTATTCATTATTTCTGCATTATTAAACCATAAAGCATCAGATCGAAGACAGGTTCATGATTTGTTTTCAGAAGAATGAATATACAAACACATTTAGTTTGTCGTAAACGTCGTCGTAAATCGTTACGTTAGCTTCCGGTTGGACATGCGCACATAAAATATGAAGGTAACCCACCTCCTTAAGTGAGAGAGGAATTGGGACAGAATTCCTGCCCATAAAAGGCCAAATAAAAACACCTATCACTAATCTTTAAGTTTGGAATTTGTCAAATAAAACCAAAAAAGTTGTTACCATTCTATGTCTGTGCTGTATAAACATCTGATCAATCAGGCCGCCATCCATGGACCGTGTTTTGTTGGCTGACGGAAATAACCGATTCTGAATCACGTGTTACGTTCGTATCGTTCATGTATACAAAATGACAGAATACTCACCAATAAAACTTCTGTAAGGAAATATCTTGATATTACTCTTTCACCTGTTAGCATTTAGCACAGCAAGAATAAAAATATTAATAAAGAAATATTTTAGATTATGGCTTCATCTTTAATATTCATTAAAGGGACCCATTTTCCTCAAAGTGGGTTTGTTTAACAAGGCTTGTTTCCAGCCAGTCCAAGTGTATGGGGCATATTCCTAATTTAGACAAAAAGTCCAAACTGTACTGCACATAAAACAAGAGGGCCATGAAGGCCCTGTATCGCTCACCTGACCTTTTGACCTAAAGATCATCAAGATTAACATTCTAACTATGTTTCATTAAGCTATGGACATAAATGTGGCCTCTACAGTGTTAACTAGCTTTTCCTTTGATTTGACCCGGTGACCTATTTTCTGACCCCACTTGACCCAGATTCGAACTTTACCTAAAGATCAACAAGATTAACATTCTGACTAAGATTCATGAAGATATAGTCTTAAATGTGGCCTCTTAGAGTGTTATCAAGCTTTTCCTTTGATTTGACCTTGTGACCCAGTTTTTGACCCCACTGGACTCAAATTTAATTGTGACCTATAGATCATCAAGATTAACATTCTGACCAAGTTTCATTAAGATATGGTCATAAATGTGGCCTCTGGTGTTAACTAGCTTTTCCTTTGATTTGACCTTGTGACCTAGTTTTTGATCCTACATGATCCAGATTCAAACTGGACCTTGAGATCATCAAGATTAACATTCTGACCAAGTTTCATCAAGATACAGCCATAAATGTGGTCTCTACAGTGTTAAGAAGCTTTTCCTTTGATTTGACCTGGTGACCTAATTTTTGACCCCAGGTGACCCAATATCGAAATTGTCCAAGATTTTATTGAGGGTAACATTCTGACCAAGTTTCATCAAGATTGGGCCAAAACTGTGACCTCTAAGAGTGTTAAGCTTTTCCTTTGATTAGATCTAGTGACCTAGTTTTTGACCCCAGATGACCTAATATTGAACTCGTCCAAGATTTTATTGAGGGTAATATACTGACCAAAATTCATTAAAATTGGGCCAAAATTATGACCTCTATAGAGTGTTAACAAGCTTTTCCATTGATTTTACCTGGTGACCTAGTTTTTGACCCCAGATGACCCGATATCGAACTTGTCCAAGATTTTATTGTGAGTAACATTCTGAACAAGTTCATTAAGATTGGGCCGAACTGTGACCTCTAAGAGTGTTAACAGTCAAATTGTTGACGCCGATGGACGGACGATAACAGACACAGGCGATCACAAAATACCAAAAAGTCTGACTGCAAAAGTTCAGCACAACTGATAAAGATCACCAAAAACGCAAGTCAGTATGAAGAGACTAGTCTCTCAAACAGACATTATGGTGCTGTTAATAATAACAGTAAACATTATCTTGCCAAAAAACAGGCCATCAAAATTTTCAAAGCAAAGGCTACGAGTCCACTTAAAAGACACTGAGAGCTTTAATATGAAGTTTATACATAAGCAGGGCTTTTTCTTCATCATTACTGACTCCATTTTCTAAACTGAACCAACTAAATAAGCATTTTGAAATTTTTCCTTAAAAAGACAAAAACATAATTTCAAAGACATGAAAGAAAATGTTTTCAACTTCTTGTTTTTTTATTTATTTACATGTTTTAGTGACTTTTACCAATTCCAAGTTTCCCAATCTGCCATGTTCTAGAAGAAAGGCTACTTTTTGTTCTGAAAGAGCCAAGTTTGGGGGGAAAACTTAATAAAAATGTTGCTTTGATTTACTCGTTTTTTTTATCCGCACTCGAAAATTTTATATAATCATCTTTAACCCAAACACAATTTAAATACTGCCATGTACATGATGGGTTATAAAAATTTTTTATGAGAAGTGTAAAAACGAAAAAAACCCATCTTTACATCGATGACTGTTTGCACTTAAAACGTAGTAAGTATTTTAGTAAGATCTTTTTTTTTACGAACTTTTTAAAATACGGCTGTTGACATTAAACAAGATGCTTGGTCGTCCCGCAGATTCGGGAAAAGTTGGGAAAAATTCCCGGACATTCGGACCCCCAAATCCCTTAAAATACGCCAGACGAAAAAAGTCAGTACACCTCTATGTTGCTTTTCTCATCATATACGACCCCGGGTGCGATTTTAGTCCTTCTCAAAAAAATGTTTGGTCCCCCCTTTATTTTTGTACATTTTTTCTTTTCACATGTGCGGACGTAAGTACGTTTTTTTTCTGGGTTCGGAAAGGGCATAAATGTTAGTGCCCTTTTTTTGATGTGTTGTCCCAGATGTTATGTTCCCGGGTATAAAAAATCCGTCAGTCCGACCGCACCCGGATTAAAGAAACGCGGACATGTCAAAATTTTCGGGTATGTTCTGGGGAAGACGATTCCGGGAAGTCTGCTGTGCACGGGCATTTCTCCCTTTAAAACCCTTTAAACCGAAGAGCATTTGCAAAAAAATATGATTTTAGAAAAAGAAAATATTTTCTTTTCTAATAGGATCATATTTTTTACTAAGCATACAATTGCAATAGCATTACAGTAAAATCAGAACACACAAAATTTGTCAAGATACTGAAAATTTGTTCCTTATAAATCAGAGGTTCTTTGAGTGTGTACTGTTGTTATCATCTTTCAGATATATAACTTGTGAAGCTTGTACGAATTTACCTGTCTGTTACTTCCCTTAAAGAAAAATCTGTATCAAATTTTATTTTAAAACAAGTCATTCTGAAAACAAGAGCTGCTGACCACTATTAGTGACAAATGCCCCCGAGCATTTACCCAGTAATTTTAAACCCAAAGTGTGCCCTGGATTGGGAGGGGTCTGGATCTTGCATATAAACCCCTTGTACATTTGAGGAACATTAGCCAAGTAATTTCAAAATCCTTGATAAAGGCAGTTATGAACCGGACATGAAACGGACCCTGTTTACCTTTGACTTCAAAGTCTGACCTTGACCTTGGAGCTAGGGGTCTAGTTATTGTGCATGACACATCGCCTTTGGGAACATTTATAAAGTTTTTTAAAAACCCCTCAGGATGGCATTTACCCCCGGACAAAATTTACCAGACGCACTTGCGATTTTAATATGCCCACCTTTGGGGGCATAAAAAAAAATGTTTTCCGCCCTGCTTCCCCCCTTACAACATTTAGTATCTGCAGTGTTTATAATATTTTTGGATGTGCCCAAAATTAATTAAAAAACGCTGAAACATGTTGTGACAAAAAAAAAAATAGAAATTGCCCCTGGAACAAAAATGCCCCCACAAACATGAATTGCGGGGGCAAAATCCTACAGACTGGATGAACCCCGGACGCAAAACCCCCCGGTGCAAACTACCATGTGACCAAACATCCTGAAAATTTTTGTGCTCTGGGTATAATTTTTGGACTAGGCCGACAAAACATTAAAAATGCCCAATTTTACAAAGGGGGGGCCTAACTTCTACTGACTGCAGAACCGGATGCTAAACCCAGGTGCACAATACACATGCTGACCAAATTCTTGAAAATTTGGTGATTCTAGGTAAATACTTTTGGAGTAGGCGCACACAACATTAAAATGCCAATTTTTTACAAAGTCGGGGGCCAAAATTTCTAAATGAGAAAAAAACCCGGACTTTAAACCCCCAGGTGCACAATAACATGCTGACAAATTCCTGTAAAGTTTTTCCCCTACGTAAATACTTTCAGAGACCCCGGACACAACTTTTTCGGAAGGAGGGGACGGACAGACGGAAAAGAGAAAAATTATATGCCCCCCCCCAAAGTGGGGACAAAAAAACTTCAGTTATTTAAAGACAGAAAATAAGTATCTGGAGTATTTTTGATTTTAGATACTTTTTTAAAACAAATTTGTTCTATTGTGTACAGCCAGTTGCGGGTTCAACTGGCAAAGGACTTGACATAAAACTTCAGATTGTCACCTGTTTTTGAATATGGTGGATGAACTGATGGGGCAGCTGTATGTGTTATATTTTCTTTTTTCGATTTAGTTCCACTAACCCTGTGTTGCTCGCTACAAAATTTTTCTGCAGTGAATACAGCGAATCTACTTACAAAAGGCGGGATGAAATGAACCCCTTTCTGAATAAAAGCGAAAGGGCCCCAGAGCTCAAATGTATTTTGATGCGGGGCATCTTGGCAGTTTTTGTGGTGTTTACGTGTCCCCAGAAAAAAAGTTCCCTTTTCTCGAAATGGCAGAAAAACCCCCCCCCCAAGTCAGTTGACAAGTAAAACTAATACCCAGAGGCAAATGTCAACCCCACCACATGAGATATGACATAATTTGACCTCCAACTGTGACCCTGATTTTTAAATTTGGAAACCCTGGGTTTGCGCATGAACTCTTTTCCACGGGGGTTAACATTCATGAAATTAAAAAAAATTCCCCCTGCAGGGTAAAATTTTGGGTCGGGGACTTTGACCCCTTGTGCCCTTGCCCTTTTGGTACAAACCCGGGGTTTGCGTTGACACTCCATTCGCTGGGGTTTAAACTTATCCAAAATATAAACAACATTTCCCATGCATGTTCAAAGTTTGGTCCGGACAATCAAATTCAATACATTTTGTGGTTTTTGAACATGAAAATCATACAAAAATTGTCATAAGTAAGGGGTTTGATTCTGAAAATTGACACAGCTGAGTGACCCAAAAAAGCTATTCACATAAGTCTGTTGAAAATATTGTCACCCAACTATGAATAAAATTTGTATCTTCAACAATTTATCAAAGCAACTGCATTTATCAAAAATTCAAAAGCAACTGCATTATCGAAAAAAGAACATGAAGCCCTTGGTTTTTGTTTTGTCTGCTGTTTTTTGTGTTGGCGTATCTTATAAACCCATAGGTTTTGAAAAGCCCATTCTGCATTTCTTTTTGGAATTTTTTGCACATAATTTTTGGGGTTTTTATAGCTGATTCTAGAAAGATAGCAAATTTGTGACATTTCGGGAACCTAAATAAGGCTGAGGGGTGGTTTTTTTGGTCTGTCAGCATTTTTAAGAAATTACCAGGTTAAAATTTTTGGAAATTTTTAAATACTGTGCAATGCCTGTTTTGGAACTTATTGAAGTTATTTGCGGGGACTTTTTTTTTGGGCCGAAAAAAAAATTAAAAAATGGCGTCCCCCTGAAAATCCATGGACACAGTTCCGCACCCAGTACCAAACACTTTACAATTTATCCAAAAAAAAATAAAAAAGATTGGTAAAGCACATAAAAAGACGTAAAGGTTTTCCTCTTTCAGAAAAAATATTTTATACTTCAAAAGTGCAGGAGAGTTTGATATCTACTGGGCCAATCCCCGAAATATATCGAAGCCAAAATAGCAAACAAAATTTACCTTTCGTTCTTTCGGCCTGTTCTCCCCAATTTTGGCCCCCGAAAATGACTTCTTTTCCCCCCATCTGATTTTTTTGTGAAAAAAACACGGATTGAGATGGATAAAATATATTCTGTTTTTCCCCGACAAAGGGCTGTACCCCCCCAAGACAAGAAGTAGTTCCCTGCTAAACTTTAAAACGAACACTGCGATATCGTTTTAAACCCCGTGAAACATGGGGTTTTTCCCGGGTGGCAAGGGTGTAGGGCGAACACCACAAAATACTAAGCCAAGAGAAATACAACAAAAATGCGAGGGAAAAAATTTCAGAAATTTACAGGAACAAGGGGCCCAAGTTAAAATTTTTTTAGACGGGTGCAGCATTAGGTCCTTCAAAAAAAATATCTCTACGAAAAAACCCTTTTAAAAAACTTTCTAAAAAAAAATTCAAAAACTCTTTTCTCTGACTCAAAACTTTTTGAGAAGACCCGGGGGGAAATTATTTTCTGAAAAAATACAGTGTCAGTGTGATGAAAAAAATCACATTATTACGATTATTGATTAAAATACTTTGAAACTATTACTTTTTTTCTGGGTCTAAACTGTGGAAGACATTTGGTTTTTGTTTTAAAGTCTATTGAAAGGGTATATCTTTTTCCCAAAGGCTATAAAAATAAATGTTTTTTATAGTTCTTTGTTATTCCAACAAAAAGATACAGTGAAAAAGATCTCTGGCCGGATTTGACAATGTAAAATTTTTTAAAAAAAAAATTTAATGAATACTTTTAACGGCGTAAAAAAAATAGAAAATCGGACCACAAACAAAAAAATATGGAAATTTAGATATTATCAATTAATTAAAAAGGGGAGCCATTTTGGGTCAGTGACGTCATTCCCTTTTCCCTTTTTTGGGCATTACCAAAATTTATTTAGCAAAATTTTGTTAAAAAACAAATAATATGGGCTTAAAATTTTAAGGTTTAAATTTTTTCAACTACTAAGGTTATATTTATTTGGCCTTTGTTGAAACATGAGTTTTTGAACAGTTAACCCCATTTGACCCTTTTTTCCCCCTTTGGCAGGCTGGTCAATTTAAAAACCCCAGGTTTTAAACCCAGTAAAAACACTAAAATTTTTAAGTTTTTAAAATTTAAAAAACTAAATATAATGAGTTTCAAAATAAAATATATTGTTTTTAAAGAAAGAAAATTTACTGATAAATAAATCCTCATATGTTACGGCAAAAAAAAGGGAAAAGAATGTTTAATACCCTCGCATCTTGTGGAAAATGAAATCAAAGTTTGTTAAAAAATACATCACAGCTGGTAATTAGATATTCCCGCAATGTTACCTTTTATACCCCAAGAAAGGTTTAAAACCTCCCAGGATATAACATTATGGACCCGGAAAAAACCTTTAGATAACGGACCTCCTGTCAACGAACTGGATGCAGAGTATGGCCCTGACTTTGTTTTTACATGTGTAAAAGGGGACTGCGACAAAAATATGCTTTCCAATTTAAATAAAAATAAATCAAAAAAATTTGGAGAAAGATTGCAAAACATTTAGTTGTAAAAAAACCCGCTATCAAAACGAAAAACAAAAATTGGTCCGGACAAAATCAAAAAAAAAGGGAAAAGGGGGTGAGCAAACTTTTACTACCCCCGAAATAAATTGGAGTGTGAAATTTGCAGAAGAATTCACGACCAATTAAAAGAAAATTTCAACAAAGAAGGGTAATAGTTAAAGACATTGATGAACTTTGGGCAGTGATTTGTTGACATGAAACTTTTCAAAATTAAAATAAAAGGGGGTAAAAATACTTGTTAACCGTTATTGTATATTCAGTAAATATGCTTGGGGTTTTTCCGTTAAAGAATAAAACGGAGAAATTGTTACAAAACATTTGAAAAAATAATTTTTAAAGGGCGTTTTCCCAAAAAATTTTGGGTGGATGAAAGGGAAAAAAAAAATTTTTTAATAAAAAGTTTGAATCATTTTTGATAAAATAAATTAAAAATGTATCAACATTTAATGAAGGCAAAGTTAGTAATTGAAAAATTTATAGAACTTTAAAAAGAAAAAAGGGAAAAAAAATTTTTCAGCAAATAATATTTTACTTATTTAGATAAATTTGAGGATATGGTTGATAAATATAACAAACAAAAAATTTAGTATAAAATGACACCAATAAGCTAGTAAAACTTAAATAAAAAGGGATTTTTACTTTAATTTATATGGTAATTTAAAATACCAAAAGTAAAAAAAAATTTAAAATTGGTGATCGAGTCCCCTTAAGCAAAATGGAAAAAAAACATTTTGAAAAAGGATATACACCAAATGGACAGAGGAAAAATTTTTTAATTTATAAAAATTTACAAATCCAGAACTACACTATTTTAAAAATTTAAATGATGAAATAAATTTAAGGTTCATTTTTTGAACAAGAAATTTTTCCTACTACACAAGAGGTTTTTAGAAAAGAAAAAGTATTAGACAACTATGAAAAAACAAGCTTTGTAAAATGGAAAAGGGTTTCAAAAGAAAAATTTAAAAATTGGGTACCTTTAGAATGGGGAAAAAATTTTTTAGAAATAAAAAAATTTAATTATATAAATGAGTAATAAAAATTAATTTTAATTTAAAAATGGAATAGAAACAAAAGATCAATTAATATTCACTAAAAATAAAATGTGCTGCTTACAAAAAAAATTATAAATTTTGGGGAGAGTAAGTACTGGATTAATAACAGCAGTGTCTTTGGTTGTTCAGCTGATTGCACTTTTTCCCGATTCCCCTTTTTTGTAGCAGTTGTGGCGCTTTTTCCATAGTAAATTACCAAAATTTTTAACAACTAAAAATGGGCGACAAAATTTATTTTAAAAACCATCATCACAAAAAAAAAACAATTTTAAAAAAACGAGTATTGGAAAAATAATAAAGAAAAAGAGAAAAAGGTTTTTTCAAGATATTTTTTAAAAACTATTTGAAATGCGGGAAAAAAAAAATTATTCAACACCTCTTGAAAGATATGAAAAGGATTTAAATTAACGGATATAAAAGTAAAAAAAGAAGGGTTGTATTTGGTTTTTAAAGATTATTAAAGTTTTTTCTATAAGTAATTTTTTAAAAAATGAGAAAAATTATATATTTAAAGGGAAGACGGAAAAAGTACGTTTTTAGATATTATTAAAGAAAATAATCCCAATTTTAATATAATTTCCCGAACCAAATTTACGAATGGCAAAATGTTATGGATCTGTTATAATTATATAAAACCTTTTTTAACTTGCTGCTCAAGAACCCTTCCAAATATTTATTCTTTTCAGTAACAACTTTAAAAAGTCATTTAAAAAAAATTATTTCTGCTAAACAGTTTGATGGTATTTGTCTGAAACTTGTTATTTTAAATAACATAACGTTTTTACAAAACAACATCACGACAACGGTGTTTTAAAAAGACCCCCAGTGGGGAGTATAAAATTTTTTTTAACGATATATTATAAAACCCATACGGAAAAAACCCTATTGATGGATTTTTTTTATGTTTAAACCGACCCCGAAATATGTTTTTAAAAAATCCAAAAAAAAAACGAAAAGGGAAAAAAAACAAAATTGGTTTAGATTATTTGAAAAACCCCACACAAAAATTTCCGAAGAATGGTTAAAAAGAATGTTTCAAGAAAAGGGATTAAAAATTTTAAGAGTTGAAACAATTTAGAAAAAATGACTTTTTTAAAAACTTATAAAAAATATAGATAATATAAAAAAAATTTTCAAATAATATAATTTCTTTTGAGTGTTTTTAAAGATTTTTTTCTATAAGTTATTTTTATAGATGGTTAATAGAAAGGTAGATAGAATGTTATGCCAAAATTTTGGGCACTTTGGAGAAATAAAGAATCCCGAAAAAATTCAATAAAAAAGTTTTTAAAAAAAGAAATGTTATTAAATCAAAACTTAATCAAATAGTTAGCGATGAATTAAAAATTGTCATTGAAAATTTCAAAAAAGTTTTAGATCCTATCTTTAAAAAAAAAATTTATTTGAATGGAACTGTGTTGTCTATTAAGAAGAAAAAAAAAACGAAAGATTATGTGATTTCCCCGACAAATAATATTAAAACCAAAAATTATTGTAACCGACTGTGATATAAAGAAGAAAAAAAATATAAAAACAATTTTGCAGGTCTAAAGACCTTGGGATTAATTCTGGGTTAAAAAATGTGCTGCAAAGGAGAAAAACCCAGTAAATGGGAATATCAAAAAAAATGGAAAAAAAATTAAGTTTAAATTTTTAATTCTTTTTAAAAATAATTTAAAACTTTATTTATTTTATTATTTTTTTTTAAATTTTTTTTTTTAATCTTTGCTTAACGAATTTTTTTTTAAAATATAAAAATAGATGGGAATAGAGACTACAAAACAAATTTTAAAAAATTTTAAATTAAAATTACATTTAGAGAAGATCCAAAAAATCATTATAATTTTAATATAAACGATCTATGAAAAATTTAAAATCGAAATTAAAAATTTAAAAGGTATAAAAATAAAGTTGTTTTTAAAAAAAACTTTTTAAAAAAGGATAAAACTGTCAAAATTAAATCAGTTATTTTCAATCAAAGGCTTTAGAATTATTAACAAAACGAAATAAAAAAAATTTAATCAAGCTTTAGATGAATAATAAATAAATTGGGAATTGGGTTTGAAGGGAAAGGGGTGGGGAATAGAGTCAGTTGATGCTCTTATATAAATGATATAAGTATGTCCTTTGGCGCTTTTAAGTTATTTTGAAATTTCCCCCCCCCCTTACAACATCCCAAAGAAAGGATTAATAAATAAAAGAATGAGTAACGATGTTTTGTGGGGTCATTTAGCTTACAAATTTCCGTTAAAGAAAACCCCCAAAAGTTTAAATACAAAAAAAATATAAAGATCTTGATTATACTGGAATTAAATTTCCTGTTACATTAAATCAAATCCTAAAAATTAAAATTTTAATGATTACTTTTTTTAAATTTTTGGGTATGAAGAACCTACGGGGGAATTTTTTTCCATTGTACATATCAAAAAATCAATACGAAGAATGTGTATGTTTTTAATAATAAAAATAAAATAAATGGCGCTGTAAATCACCCCCGGACCCCAGTCCAACATTATGTTGGATAAAAAACTTTTTAATTAATGTTCAACAAAACAAACACAAAAAAAAAAACACTTCTGTAAAAAACTGTCGCAACATTTTTCTCAAAAGAATATTAAAAGAACACTACCAAATTTTTTAGCTATTTAAAGGTCCCCCGGGGTAAAAATGCCAAAAGGGGAAATAAATACAATTTAAAAATTATAAAAGGTTTTGCAGTACCTTTGTAATTTTTGGATTTTGAATCAAAAACAAAAAAATTTTAACTGCTTTTTCCATCAATGAAACTTCATTTATGAACCCAAACAAAATCATATAGTTTTTTGGGGGGGGGCCCATAAAGTTTTTTTGTTTTTACGGGTGACAAATAACTAAAACCAACCCGATTTACAGAGGTCATAATGCAGTTTATAAGTTTATTGATAAAAGGCTTGAGGAAGAGGAATATTGGATTAGTAATATTTAAAGAAATCATTTAAAAGAACTAAGAATGTCTAAAATATGTTGGTAAGTGGTATGTAAAAAACAAAAGTTTTGTCATTTCTGTGAAAAAAGACTATTAGGGAATATGAAAATCCTGGCAGGGATCATTTGTCATATTTAAAGGAAATTTCAGAGGAGGTGGTCTCACTCTGACATGTAATATTTTTTTAGAACTAAATACACTATATTTCCTGTTTATTTTCTTAATATTTAAGAGGTTATGACGGTTCATTTTATTATTGCATCAATTAGGAAATTTCAATAAAAGGAAATGTATGTGATTCCTTACTTTTTGGTATAGTTTTATGGTGTTATGTTTTTCCGACTTGGTCTTTATTGATTCTTTCTTTTTTTTGTCACTATTTCTTTGGATAACAATTGTAAAAATTATTCCTGATTGTTTTTTTTTATAGACGTATTGGATTACTTAGATTATTTAAAAACATAAGGTGTTTATCTTTATGATTACATGGATTCATTTGAAAAAGTCAAGGTAAACAAAATTACCTTCTAAAGAAGATTTTTATTCAATTTTTTTAAGAAACCAATATTTCTGATTATTGGAATACGAACATGCTAAAATTATTTCTGAGAGGCGGGAGGGAAAATAAGTTTTTTAAAATAAAATCAATTGGGGAGATGTTTTCTATGATTGTTTATTTAAATTCTGACGTATTACTTTTAGCTGATGTATTCGAAAATTTTAGAAAAATTATGATTTGGATAGTATACAATTTAGAATCCTTTTCATTATGTTAGTTGCCCTGGTTTAGCTTGGGATGCCTTTGTTGATAAATGACTGGTATTAAGTTGATTTATTAACTTGATATTGATAGTATTCTTGTTTTTGAAAAAGGGACTGAGTGGTGGATTAATTTATTTTTCATACCAGATTCAGTAAAGCAAACTATAAATTTACGAAGATTTTGATACTAAACTTGTCAGAAATTTACATGATGTACCTCGACGCTAAAAACCTTTACGGTGTGGGACCATGTTCTTCCTTTGCCCTCTGGAAACTTTAAATTTATATCCGTATAAAAAAACAATTCATGTAAATTATTTGCAAAAGGTAAAAGTATTTATAGTTGAATGTGATCGTGAATATTCAAAGAAAATACATTAAACCCACAAACTCGATTATCCTTTAGATCCTGGTAAAAATTTAAAATACCAGACGATATGGCTTTCCATTTAGTATATCTTATTAAAACATAATTTGAAATAGGTAAATGTATATGTAAAAAAAATTAGTTCAACTTTCATGAAAAAACTTAATTATGTTGTTTCAGTATATTAATCTTGAACTATTTACATATATTACGGTTTTTATAAGTAACAAAAATACACAAAATATTAACTTTTGACGAAAGTACTTGGTTAAAAAAAGTTTATTGATTTTAATACTCAAAAAAAGTTCTAAAGCAAAAAAATTCATTTGAAAATGACTTTTTTATATGTTATTGATCAATTCTGTTTTCGGTAGACGATGTGGAGATATTTACGCAAGTGGGCTAAGTTATATATTAAATTAACTCTTGATGAAAACCTTTTTTTTTAAATAATAGCCAAACATCATTTGTTAGTTTCCTACGATGTTTAATAACAAGAATTTGTTTGGAATTCATAGAATAAATGTTAAGGTTGTTATTATTCAGACCGTGTTTGTTGGAAGTGTGCATTTTAGTTTTATCAAAATATTTAATGTATGATTTTCATTATAATGTCATTAAGGAAAAGTACGTAGGGTAATTGTAAATTACTATTCACTGACACTGGTTCATTATGTTTGAATAAAACCTTAGATGCATATGTGGATTTTTATAAGGGACAAGATTATTTGAGAATTGGATTTACGATAAAACTCAAAATTTTATTCGCAATAATAAAAAAGTAATTGGTAAATTTAAAGTCGAAGCTGCCGGCATTTCCCATTGTTGGAATTTGTCGGATTTTTAATAAGTAAAAATGTCATTCTTATTTATTAGAATAAGATGTTAACGTAAAAAATGTAAAGGCATTTAAAATAACTTGTTGTTACGTATAACAATAGTTCATAAAAATTACAAAGATTCTTGTTTAATTCAACCCAATACTAATCACACCTTTAAAGTTGTTCGTTCTGTTAGCATAATCTTTCCAAGCTATGTGTTAAATAAATCCATTTTTTATGTTTTGACGTTAAAGATATATTCTTGATAATGGTATTGATACATTTGCTTATTCTTTAAATTAATTCTTTAATTAATTCTTAATTTAAATCTTAAATTATAGTACCATAATTGTTTACTGAATATTTTTCACGTTTAAGAATTAATATAAATAACTTTAGTTATTTCAAAATTTTATTAGAAGTAATTATGAAATAGATTCATTTTTTTCTGTTATTTTTTACATCGGTAACTTTGAAGATATTACATTTTTCTTTATTTTTGTTTGTAATTTAGCTTCTCCTTTATCTAATGGATTTGCATCAACAAGGAATAATTAAAATGCTATTAAATTAATCTTACTTTATTACCATTTGAACTAAACAGGGACTAGCATTTTACAGTTTTCCATTGAAATAATCCACTTTCGGCTATCTGGGGTTTTTTAACATTGTTAATAACATCGGAGGTTTTCTTATAATTGTCTTTCTATTTTATTTTCTTTTTCATGTATATTATTAATTATTCCATTTATTATTAATTATTCCAGTTAAATAATAAACACATGTTTTATAAGCTTGCTACACTCTATAAACCCCGCGAGAAAATTTACATGTCCTTATTGGTTTTTTATTAATTTTTAATAGTTCCCGGTTTCTTTTGTTTTACATTTTTAATTTTTAAGTATTTTATTACAATAAATCATAAATGTTTATACTATTCTTGTTACATTTTATGATTAAATTTATAAACAATATTAACCTACTGTGTGTACTTGTTTTGTCTGTTATTGATACTTTGTTGTATGTTTCATGTGGTATATTGTTAATTACTTCTTCGGCGGTGGTAGTCCAAATGGATCGAAATACTAAGATTTCTCAGAATATCTCGGTTTTATCGGAATAGTACATTTATTTAAGTAACAAATCCCATTGTGTTCCAGGTCCTGCTGAGTCTCTAAATTGCTTATTCCACAACCCCGTTCCTTTACTTTTAATTTTAGTTAAATTATTTAGACTAAATACACCCTAAATGTTTTTTTAAATTTTTATTGTTTTACCCATTGTTCATTTCAAGTTTGAAATTGGTTTGTTTATAAATTTTTTTATTTTTTTTACTATAGGTATTCGTCTAATATGGTCTTTTCTGGATTTTTCCCCCCACCTAATCTGTTGAACCAAAACCTTGGTTCCTGGGGAATTATAATTTCCACCCTGACCATGTCCCTTTCACTTAACAAGATGTATCAAAGGTATTCCTAGACTAGCAGCAGCATACCCAGGAACCCGCCATTTTGGTTTTTGTTTTTGTGTAAATTTATCACTCCAGATCTACTAGTTGCTTTCTTTGATTAGGTGTAAGATATGGTGATATTATTTTTCTCTTATCATTAGGCTACTGAAATCATACCATTCCCAAGTAAACTTACTATACTACTCAGTAATGGTCAGTCCAGAATGGGCTCCATATGCCTAGAGGGGATAATATTTTTTTGGAGATTTTTTTGCTGCCATTGGAAGATTGTTTTTCCTAACAAAAAACCAGCCAAAGCTCTAAATAATCCTCCATTTAGACCTTGAATGGACATTGTTATTTTTGTATTTTTTAATTTCTAATCCCTTCTTATTGCAACAGCTCATTTTTAATTTGATTTAATTTTGTGTTTTTGTTAATATTAATGGGATAGTTTCCATGTAATTGTCATGTTTTTAATCTAACATGTATGTGGAATCTTCTCCTCTTTTTTTAAGCTTGTGCTTAATTTTTTCTTTTGTCTCTGTTGGTAATAACTTTATATTCAATATAATTTGATACCATTTTTTAAATTTTATATTTATTTTTTTTAAACAATACTAAGTTCATTTCCTGAATTGTATTTATTTCAACTTGTTTCCTCATTTATTACAATTGCGTATATACGTTTTCTTGCAGTGGGAAGTGTAGTTAAATTATTGGTTAATGTTATATGCTTAGGATCTTATGGTATTGACTTACTTTTTTATTTTCCAGTTATAATGAACAAATCCATACAAACTCCGAAAATTAATCTATTTTAGAGGTCTTCCAGTTAGTTTTGTTATTTTGGTTTTATAATTATAATTGTGCATATACATCATCATATTTTCTTGATATTTCTTGGTATTGCGTTTTATGGATAAAAAAACAATTACCAACTTCAAGACGCAATAACACTCAATGTACTATTTTAATCATCATTGGCTCTGCATTTAATTGTATCTATAAAGTGGATTATGTTCCCTTGTGTGAATTACTTTTATAGTCGTTTTGTAAAATACAAATTCTGTTGTGGTTTTGTTACACAGCCGTTTTTCTATAGTTGTATTAATCTGTTGTGTATCTGTTGTTTGCGTAATCATTTCCGAAGGTATGACCTTCTTGCTTTTTGTTATCTTTCAGAAATTTAAATTATGTCCAAATTCTTAAAAAGCAAAACGTGGAACCATAGAATTAATGTTTGTTACAATTACCTACCTGGTTCAGCAGCATTTGCTCTAATTAATTAATTATCATCATCTGGTCAGCTTGAAGTGTTTTTTGAATTTGTCTTGGGTTTGGTAAAATTTTAGTTTCTAAACCATGAATAAAATGAATATTTATTAAATGGAATTTTAGTATTTACCTCAGAACCAACTTGGATTATTTCCTTTTCTAAAGCAAATCCTGAATTGTCTCGCAGTAGCTGCAGTAGCAGTAGTATCTTAAATAGATAAAATTCATTTGTTCCAGTTGATTTTTGCAATAATCCTCAGACAATTCAACCAAAACTCTTTACATTTTCTACACTTATATAATTATTACAATATAAACAATTTTTCCTTTTTGTTTATACCACTTACTGCATCGATTAATGATGCTGCATTATTAATTAGGGCAATTTGATCTCCACCAACAGATTAATTATTACCATTATGCAAGATTATTTACTTTAAACTTACTTCAAAATAAGCATTATTACCAATCAAATATGAGTTCTATCTTTAATTGTAAAGTGATATCCGTTTTTTTTTGATGACTGAACATTTTTTCCCAAGGACAGTATTAAGGCCATGTATCTAATTGAAAATGGAGTTAGTTTGTTTCTTTCACAGTATTGTTTTGTTCTAAACATGTATATATTATATATATTTTATTTTTTATAAATTTATTGTTAATACGTTTATGTGTTCCAGATCCTGACAATAATTATTTAGTCTTATTTCAATATCCTCCTCCTTATTATTATTTTTCACGTTATTCTTTTCTTGGTATTCCTTAACAATTAAATCACCAACTGCCGGAGCAGGTTTCTTTTTAAGTTTGTAACATTTTATTTACTGCTAAATTTCAAACTTGACTGTTCCAACATTTTTTGGTCCACTTTCTAACGCAGCTTTTCCTGCTGTTTCCAAGAGATTTTTTTCCAAGCTGTGCTAATTGAACGATGCTAACTCCGTTGAAATCAATTTCGTGAAAGTGCAAAGTTACCTGTTCAGTGTATTAATTTCTTCTGCGGTTGTGCATCAACATTCAATAAATATTTCCTTTATTTTTGTCATAATCTTTTTTGTACATTATATAAAATTAAATTTATAATTTCATTTTTCTTTTAATTAGTAGTGTAAAATTGTTTCAACCTCATTAAAATTAATTATTCTTCAAAATACACTGTAATATATAGTATATAACTAATTGAATTTTATTAATATATTTATTAATTTCAGAATATCAACCTCTTTGTGGTTATTTTGTAAATGGATAAGCTCTTGTTAAAATCTCTGTACTTAAAGCATAAATAATATCTTGATATTACCTTCTCACAGTGAAATATCATTTAGATCTTCAATAATTGTAATTTGTATCACTGGTTAGTTTTATTTGGTGTTGTAGTTTCCCCATTCAGTATTTGTATAATTTTTTTTTCTACTATTTCCATGAATGCTATGATTATTTTGACATCTTAAATCCATCATAAATAAAATTTTTTTTAAATTCTTTTATTGATATCAAAATCTTTAAACTACTTAAATAAATTCCAAATTATTGGAGCACTGTCTGATTATCAAATTTCAAATTCACCAGTACTTATTAATGTTTCCTAAATATAATTATTAATATCTGTTGTAAACTGTTAGAACCATTTCGTAAATATGGATATTCTTTCCAATCCTTACCATTATTATAACGGAATTCTTTTATTTATCATTTCATCACTTATATTATGCCAATGTGTAGGTCTTAGTGTTTATACTATCCAAACCGTCAACATAAGTTTATTTTTATCTAAAATTAAAGGAACGACTAAATTGATTGTAAAATCACTCGGAGTATTTGCGATTATCTTTAACTGTTCCAGAACTTAATACTATTTTTTGTTCCATTTATATATTCAAAGAAAAATTATTTTTATATAACTTTTCATGTTGTTATGGTATGAGTGAATTTCATTTTATTAAGTGATCTTCTACCTAATACCTTCATTTTTTAATTCTTCATTTTATTATTTCCTGCATCTATCGATACCACCAAATTAACTACATAACTCATTAACCAATTTTCTTCTGGATTACATGGACATAATACATACCCATTGTCCTCTAATTACTTTTTTAAATTTCATAGATCTTTGATTGATAGGTATTCCTGACTTTTTCTGTTAATTCTTTGAATATTTTCTTGAGAAATTGAATGCTTTTTTATTTTGTTAGATCTTTTATTATTCAAATCAATGAATTCCTTATTACTTCGTTTATTTACTACTTTTCCATTTCTTTGATCTTAGCAATTAATTTGTTGTGACCATAAAGTTCTATTTAAGTTAATATTAAATTTCCTTGTTGCAATTTGGTGAAACTTTATATGGGTTAGGATGTATTATTCCTTTTCCCATATACTTTTCCTTGTTTTAAAATATCAATGATTACGTCTCTATATTTTTTATAATTTTTCCGACTTTGATTAATTGCTTCCTTTTGCTTCAGGTCGAATATTTGTTTTGTTTTTCTTTCTTGTTATTGCACCAGATTCTATTACCAATTTTTTTTATATCCTTTGATGCGTACTTTTCTATGATATTTTTTTATACTTTTCTCTAGTCATTTTTTCATTTTCTGGTTCTTTAGATTTGCATGTGAAAAAAATCAAACTATCTTTTTTTTCTTGCGGCGTTTTATATTTATTGTTTTTCATCATAAACCTACGATCTAGACAATATCTTTAGTAAAATTAATATGTAATATTCTTTTGTTCTTGCTCCCAATTATTCTTCTAATTCTTCTGATTCTTCAGGAAATTCATTTAGTGTCTTCAAAATCATCTTCTTCATCATCCAATCCCTTATGTTCTTTCGGCGGATTATAATCGTATTGGTTTTGGAATATTGCTCTTCCAACCCTTTTTGATTTTCTGACTTCTTGTATCTTATCAGCAAACTGTTCTGGGAATTAATGCCACGTAGTTCTTTAATTCCAGGTTATGCTTTTAACTGTTTTCAACAATTCTTCTTTTTTGAATTTTTATTCCTTCAGTAATTGGCTTATATAAATTTCAGTGTACAGATCCTCGATTTGTAGCTTTTTTAATTTTTTCTCTCAGTATTTCTTCTCTAAGAGCTCTTGCTTTTGCCTCGTCTAAGTTTTTTCTTATTCTTATTTCATTATAGTTGTTTTGATTGCATTTTTTTAATATCGTAAGATAATGTAAGATAATGTAAAAGTAATGTAAAATAATGTAAGATATTGTATTATTATATATAAATGAAATTCCAATTTTTGATACAAAATGTGATATATCTTTTAACTTTAAAAATTTAAGCAATATCCCTTTATGCCTGATTCTGCTTTAGAATGTTATATGTGGATCTTTGGATCTGGAAAAACAAATATCATGAATGTTATAATCGAAAAACCTCTTATATATTATGATAAATTATACTTATTATGCTAAAAACCTAGAACAATCTAAATATCAACTTTTAATTAAAAATCTTAAATGGAATTGCAGAAAAAAATAAAATTATATCAAATGAAATACATTGTATATTCAGCTGTTCCCAACCAAATTGTTCCTGCAATAGCCTTGATTAGAAAAACAAATAAGTAGTAATTTGATGATTTGTATGTGAAGATAAAAAGGTTCAACATGAAATACCAAAAATTACTTTATTCAAGGGGACGTCACATTATTGTTGTGTTATTTTATTTAAGTCAGTATTTTCTATTAAACACAAATGTTATCCGAATTAAATGTTCACATTATATTTTATTTGAAAGTCCAGGTAAACGAGATAATGATATGATTTGTAATGAACAGAAATATTAACCCTAAATCTTTTGTAATGTGCATACAATATCAAAATTATGATTTCTTTTATATTGATAACCAAGGAGTTTTTAGAAAAAAACTTACTGGTAATATTTATAATTATATATTGGAGTTTTTTTCATAATATAGAACAAATAAGTGAACCTGGCAGTATAAGTAAAGTTAAATTTGATATTGAATTAAGTGATTATGCTACTAAAATTCATTCAAAAAACTAAAAGGTAATAAACGGAATCGTTTCTCACAAAAATAAGAACTTTGATAACTCAATGAACAGAGCAGTAGGATATGGGAGGTAAATAACTTATAACCTAGGAGATCCAGATAAACACTCGATGCAGTTTCAAGTCGATTTATGTTTAAAATGTACCAAAGTGTAATGATATCTATATTCTTTGAAGGGTACCATAAAAAAATAAATCAATCTATAATCAAACACTAGAGCAGAAGTAAAGGAATATGAAGAATTAAAAAAGATTTTAAGAAGAATTCATTATTAGTAGTTGATTTACAAGATGAAATTGAAAAAGATATGTAAAGCTATGTTGATTCTATTTAAAAGATCTTGAAGAAGAAATCTGATTTGACAGACACAAATAACATAAAGTCTAGTATTTAGGAACCAATTTTGTAAAAAAGTTATACTTATCAAGTGCAAGAATTAAAAGATAGTTTGATTAAACATGAAGATCTAATAAGAAAGATTGTGTGGCTGAGGGAAAAAGTTACAAAATATGTATCTGTTAGAAATCAATACAGAATAAATAATCTAACAATACTGAAACTGGAAATTTGAATAAAGTTTTATTAGATTTATTTCTAAATAACTTGCAGAATATAAATTATGAAACTGGAAAAGGCAGCTTCACAAGAGGTGATGATCATAACACAGCATTAGATAACCTTAAAATGAAAGTGAATTCTTATTATGAGATGACTTTTAAAAAAACAAATTCGAGTTAGTACTGTTGACAACCGTCTAATTTAAGTTGCAGAATTAAGTTTTATACAAAAAAAAATTACAAGATGATATTAATGGAATTTATTGCTAAAGTTGAAAAACATAAAAATAAAAAGGAACGGACTTGTAGTTAATATTCAGGTTAAACAGGCTGAATCAATTACTGCTATTGCTTGAAAGCTTTCAACACATTATATGTCAGCTAGGAAAATTTTAAGATAAACAATTCAGAACTTGATTAGTACTGTTGACTAACGTCACATATATAAAGTACGCAGACTCTTAAGTAAACTTTAAGGTTTATTTCAAATAGATTATCATCGAATTTATGTATAAAATTAAATATATTATAAATGATCTGGACTCTCAGTAGTTGAATATCAGATAATCAAGGAGAAGTCAATCACTGCTTATACCCAAGTATTTACTGCTAATACCTTAAGCTATACACCACAATGTTGAAGAAATTACCCTACTAATTACCATGAAATTTTCAAATGTATATAAATGTTTGTCTTTTTACATGTTATATCAGTTTGCTAGATCAAAAGGCGTTGTTGTTGACAATTTTTCTGCTTAGTCTGTATGTTGCTACAAACCCACAAAACGAATTGATGATTTAGCGAAATAATCTTAAACTTAAATAAAAGAATGATAAAAAAATAAAGAAGAATTGGAAAAGAAAATAGAAAAAGTAAACATGAAGGTTTCTATTTGAATACTTTTATAAAAGTTTTTTGATTACGTAAATAAAATGGACCAAAGTATTTTGTCCGTCGGGGGGTGCCTGGATATTTTCAACATATGTAGATATGACCGGTTTGAACTATTTATTTGCATTTGAATTAAAACCTGAATTATTGTAGGTTTATAAAGATTTTATACAACATAGACCAAGTATATATTACAGCTCGTTCCAGATGTGCTTTTGAAGTGGTGTGTTTGTAGAGTCGTTATAACGGGAAATTATTAATAGTTATTAATATTTTTATTAACGGGGACCAGGACTATAGGGTGAACCGGTTACTACCGATTAAATGTCCTATATCACATTTTATATTTAGATGGTTGGAATGATTTGGAGCGGATTATTAATCCATTTTTTAGGTTATTTGGTGGTATATTTGAAATTTGTAATATAGCAGACTGAGGACTTTGACACTGAATCAGTTTATTATCTTTGTTATGTAAAAAATTAAATTTTATTTAACACAAGGGACAATGTTTGTCAATTCATCCTTATATACGATTTCAAAATCTTCAAAAGTAATATTTACGCTTTTGGCGGATAGTTACATTAGATTCTACATTCGGATGAATCGGCATTTTTGATAGGAAACCAAAATTGGAGTGAATCTTTAGTTTTTATTAATTACTGTATGTTTTTATTTAACTGGAATATTTAATATAATGGATTATTTAATAATATATAAATGAAAAGAGTATGTTACAATATGCATATGCCTATGGCCTTACTCAAACGATTGAGTGATTTTCATAACCATTATAGTATTATGATATTCAATCATGTGTATACCCTTTTAGCTTTGCAGACCGTACCATAGCTCTTCGCATAACGTTGATTTTTCTAATCTAAAAGTGATTTTACAAGTGCACAAGGTTAAGATAAAATATCGTAAACAACGGGACTCTGTCTTGAAACTTTGTAATTGAATTGAATGACAGTCGATCTCAGTCATAATTCTGATTGACAGTGAAAGGATTATGACTCCATGTGTTGCGAATGGTATTTAGTTCGAGTTGGTAACTGTAATTTCCCATCAATTGAAATTCCCGCTCATAACTGGTAAAAATAATTACTTATATATGGGAAAATCTCATCGTCTTTGCCGTTCGGCAGCTGCCAAAAAGGGCATTTATAAAGATCAGTTATGTAATATTTCACTGGTTATGCCTGTTAGTAAGTTCATACTTCTGAACAGCACGTCGAAGAAATTTGGGCAGATTTGACCAATTTGACGTTGGACGAGCATATGTAGATCATTTTTGTCTTTACACAAAAATTGCCGTTAGGTAACCATAAGCGAATACGCGATAATCGGTGTTTTCTCCGATTATTGTTCCAGTTCACGCATTGTGAATCCAGCAATTAAACTGCATAAGCTATTAGGCTACTTTGCTGTTATTCAGGGAAGTTGGTAGTAGAGGTGTCTGCCCTAGGGGTGAGAGGTCCTGGGTTTCGAGTTTCCCAGTTAGAGCTTTATATTTAGATTCTGCTAAAGCATAGTTTTGCTGTTAATAGATGTTCTAAATTTTTAGCACACAGTATCATGGATCAGTATTTAGCAATCCAGATCAAAGTTGAATGTTAAATCAAATGTACCCAATTAGAAAATATTGACTATATTATGTCCCTTTGATGTTTATGCTCTCCATGTTCAAGAAGAGTTACATTTCCTTGATCACAAAATTTTCGTTATCATGAAAATATTAAATGCTCATAACTCCGCACTTCTGGTTAAACTATTGTCTATATTTCTGTTTTTGAGAAATATATGGACATTTCTCTTCATTTCAAAGCTTTTTAACTCCAAACCTATGATTTGAAAAACTTAGGTACTATCTCTATATAGCATACTCAAACGGTTGAGTGATTTCAGTTGTTTGTACTTAAATCTTGTAATACATGTTTAATAGTTATTAAAAAAATGCAAAAGCCGTGTTGTATACATTTATTTTAACCCCGACGCCAGGTAGAATTTATTACGTGCACACCCGACGCCGGGGTGAACCATTAGTGTTTCCTAAGAGACCTCATCTGTAGGCTCACCATACAGCTGGTTTTTCTTAAATCATCAAACATGCCCGGTTTTGCAGCCAGAATCACCTTCTACCCCATTGTTCGTTGAAACCTTCGAAACTAGAGACAAGAACGAAGTAAGGCAATTCAGTGCTATTACAACATTGACGGAAAAATTCTTTATGTGCACAACCAGTCAATGTCATAACAGCAGGCTGTAACCGTTAACAGACAAGGCGACCCAGTACACAAACCATACTGCAAGCTACCTTTAAACAGACAAGGAAGCGTCAGATCGACTTCCGGAACTAAGCGTAACACAACACGACTCAATGATATAAAAGTTGAAACCGGTTTTATATAGTGTTTATTCTTTATTATAATAGTGTTATGGTTTTGAAATTATCATAATTTTATTTTTCATGTGTTATAATTTATTCAATTACTTTTTGTTTTTAAATAATAACAACTCCTAAAGTAATTTTATTCATCCAATATTAATTAAAATAATTTGTATGAATTTCAGTTATCAAAGGGAGATATTACTTGTTTTTTTTAATTTCAATTATTAAAAAGGGGGATACATTTGTAAATAACCTGACCTTGTTATATTTGTTATATTTAGCATTTGGTTTCCCGGTCTGTGTTATTTTTAGTTTGAAATTTTCTTGTTTCATGGATAATTATTAATGTATTTATTGGTATTGTGTACATTTTGTGTCATTTCTAATGTCTTTAACAGTTGTTTTATCTATGTAGAAGGATTACAAAACAAGGAAGTAAAAGAGTGATTTAAACAGAAAATAAATGTGGTATAAATTCAACCACATTATATTTTACTTCCTGTATGTTATATTAGGCCAAACTTATTCTACATTTTGTCTCCCGGTGTAGTGTTTAAAGTTTTTAAGTGGAAACTATTTTTAAATAAAGACATATGTTTTCTTCATTTTAAATCATCTTTAGTTAAATCATCTTTAGTTAAATCAGAGGTTTTTACTGGGTTTAAAACCTGTGGATTTTAAATTGTCCGGCATTGACCAGTCCTGACCAAGGGTCAAAAGGTCAAATGAGGTTATACTGTTTCAAAAACATCATGTTTCTAACTACTATGGCCCACAAAATATGTTTCTCTTAGTTCTTATTCACTGATTTTCCATATATGGTAACGCCCATATACGGAAAATGATGATGTCATTGTGCCCAAAATGGCTGCCATTTGAGTAGATATATAGTATTCAAATGGCTATATATTTTTTGTTTGAAGTCCGATTTTGATACTTTTTTCATTAGTGTTTATGTTTCACTTAGTTCATTCAAATAAGAAATGTGTCCAAATGTTGCATATACCCATTTAAAATTAAAGTATTGATAAGAAAAAGAGATACATCATTTAGAATGGCCAAACAGGCTGGAATGGGATATTTGGCTAAAAGACATCTAGCACTTAAACATTTGATAAAACAGAAGAATAAAGTATCCTACACTAAACTGGTGAATCTATCAATACAAGAAGGTGTCTTTCCTGTGAAATACAAAGAAGCTGCTGTCAGACGTTTGCTAAAAAAAGCAGGTGTTGGACTAGAGCTTTCCAACTATAGTCCTGTGAGTAATTTATCATTGCTGTCAAAACTTATTGAGAAAGCTGTTCTTTACAGATTAAACAAACATGTAAATCAAAAACAGTCTTTTCCCTAAGAACCAGCCTGCATATGGGAAAGTTCTACCACTCCTGCGAATCTGCGCTGCATAGGTTGGTTAATGATCTTCTAAGTGGTATGGGGAAATGTAAGAAGATCCTTTTGAAGCATAGAATGCAACCAAGCAAAATAATAGCAGACTCGGTCTGACTGAGTCTGTTCATGAGAGGTAATGAAATGTCATTGTAAAGAAATATGTGTTTGATTAATTTTAATCAGTTTTAGTTTCAGTTTTCACTTATTTAGAAACTATCCTTGGCTTTGACAGTAACAATCCTGATCAAAGCTCATTCTCTACAAAAAATATTCTCACTAATTAAAATGCCAGACCAGACACACAAGGTTTTGCATCCCAATTAGATAATTCCAGTGGTTCAATGAAATATGGTAACACTGACAAAGCAAATATTCTTAATAACCAATTTCAATCCGTTTCCACTCCATTAAATTCCCCCTCTCTCTCGGACAGTCCTGTCTGCATATCATTATGGACAAACTGTGATTCAGAACTCCCCTTTCATCTCAAAAGTAAATATCCCATCATATCTGACATTTCTGTAAGTCTAAATGTTATTCTCAAACTGTTGGCAAATCTTAAAACAGTTAAAGCTGCTGGTCCTGACAACATCAAACCAATTGTCTTTAAAGAACTTTGTTATCAAATTGCACCTATCCTTAAAATACTTATCCAAAAATCTCTTGACTCTGGTACTTTGCCATCAGATTGGACAAAAGGAAATGTTGCCCATCTATACAAGAAAGCAACTCAGAGTAATCCATCCAACTATCACTCAATGACATTAATATATGTGTTCTTTGCAAACTGACAAAAAAAAACATTACTGCAACAAATATTTCCTCCCATGTTACTAGGTACACCATTCTTTATGAGCTGCAACATGGATTCAGAGAGCGCCGCTCATATGAAACGCAACTCTTACAATTGGTTGATAACCTAGCCAAAACCCTTGTTCTCCTTGTTTTTAGCAAGGCTTTTTATGGAATTGCACTCTGTGTATCACTGAAGGTTTCATGTGCATCGCCGTGTGAACACATCTGCGGATGTCTCTAAATTACATTCTAGTACTTACAACATGTGTAAATGTTGAGTTCTGCTCCACCCGGGGATAGAGGGCGTGGACGGTAGCTTGCATTTTCACTACCGTCCATGAACAGGCTCAGTCAAACCGAGCGTACTACATTTTCGTTTATGTTGTCTAGGACGACCTGTGGTTTTCCATTTTTTTATTTTGATACATTTAGTCTCACTTAAACTACTTTACAAACTTCATGAGCATGGTATCAGAGGCTCTACTCTTAACTGGGTTCGCTCTTTCTTAATAGGCAGAACCCAGGTGGTTGTTCTCGAGGGCGAGAAATCTGTAGAAGTTCATGTGACATCTGGTGTCCCCAGGGGTCTGTCCTCGGGCCTCTCCTCTCTTTTCTACATATTAATGACTTAATTAAGACATTCAGCTGTCTATCTTACTATCAATAACACAACTGATTGCAATAAGTTACAACATGATCTTGACACCCTAAAAATGGGAAAGTATTTGGGAAATGCACTTCAACCCAAGTAAATGCCAGGTTCTTAATTTCTCACGAAACAAACACACAGTACAAAATGGTTATATGTTGCATGGCCAGATCCTTGAAACCATATCAAATGCAAAATACCTTGGTGTAGACCTAACAAACGCCCTCTCCTTTAACACTCATATTAACAAAACCTGCACAACAGTAAACAGAACACTTGGTTTCATAAAACGTAACATTCAAACTAAAAATAAAAAGGTTAAAGAAATAGCATATAAAAGTCTTGTCAGGCCTCAGGTAGGATACCCATCCTCAGTCTGGTCACCCTACACTAAACATGATATCAATAAGATAGAAATGGTACAAAGAAGACTAATTAGATGGAAATACAACAACTATTCCACATATGAAAGTGTCTCAGATGTATAAAATTCTCTCGGTTCATGTAATTTTGTTTCAGAATTCATTCAATCGTCAACATATTTGTTATTTTCAATTACAAACATGTTAATTTCATTAACACTGAGACAATTGCAATTCTGAAACGGAACAAAAGGCACTTGCTAGGACAAAAATACGTCTATCCGGACGAAATAGGACATACGGTAATCACCAAACGTATAAGAAATTTAAAGGTTTGAAACGATTAAGCATTATTTTAAATAAATGAATGGCATTTTGATTGCTTCAAATGAGTTTGACAAAAAAAGAAGAAAGAAAAAAAAACACCAAACAAACAGAAACAAAGAAACAACAGGCAATGCTCCTTTCATGATGAACAATGCCAAATCTTACTGCTTTTTTTTTTAAATATAAAATCCACATACTTGATAACGTTACTTAAACATTTTCCAGTATATCAGATTTTCAGAGATTTGTATTCCTATAAAGAACTGTATCGCTTTCACGGTGGTTAAGCTACTCGGTCTCAGCGTCCCAGACTACTTATGATCAGGCGGAGGACTTCTTTTATTTTCATCAGAATATTTTAGACATATATGCTCTAAATAATAGTTTATAGTAATGAATGCATGTTGCATACGCAATGTAGATGCCTGACGGAATGTCTCACAGTGATGTCTATAGGAATAGAGTTTTGTATTCAAGAAACAATCAGGAGTTTTTGTGTGCAGAGGAAAACAAACCCGCATTGTGCCGGTAAAATATATCAACAAGAGGATCAAATGGTCCTAGGTCGCTCACCTGAAGAACATCTGGGAAAAACTTGCTGAACGTATGACTGAAGAAACTGTTCTCTTTTTTACTGTATTTTTTAAAGAAAGAAACGGAGAGGAATCATTCCGACTGCTGCATCCTTAACCTTTAACACATTGATCTTAAAAGTAATAGGGGTTATCTGCTCCATTTGGCCAATCACATATTCAAACTTGATCTAGATTTCATTAAGACAAACTATTTGATCAGATTTCATGAATATCTGGTGTAAATTGCTGCCCCATATTGCATACACAATGTTTTTCTTTGATTTGACCCAGTGACCTAGTTTTTGACCTTAGATGACCCATAATCAGACTTCATCTAGATTTGACCAAGACAAACAATTTGATCAAATTCCACGAATGTCCAGTGAAAAATGCAGCCCCTATTGCATACACAAGGTTTTTCTTTTGACCAGGTGACCTAGTTTTTGACCCCAGATTTCATCAAGGCAATCATTCTGATCAAATTTCATGAAGATCAAGTAAAAAATGTAGCCTCTTTTACATACACAAGCTAAGTGTGAACAGACGACAGACGTCGAGCGATCACAATATCTCACTCGAGCATGCTCAGGTGAGCTAAATAGCTGACCAACCTGTAAAAAGTTGTTTTTAGCGAACCCTGCATACTTTGAGATAGATTTTATGAAAACAATGTATTGCAAATTTGTATTAGAAATAATGTATAGACATTAAAACAGCTCAATAAGCTCACGTTTAATACAAAATAATGAATTCTATGTTTACTGTCTATAACTTTACGCACATTTTAAAAAAAATTCATGTCCATCCGGTCTGTCCAAATGAATTTTCATCTATTAGTGTATTCCGTAAATGGTGTTGAAATTGATACAACTACGAAATAATAAAAAGTATCAGCAACTTGCTACATATGGTTTATGCTTAAGTAATTGTTATATAACTATTACATTATAGTAAATATTGTCAGCATGAGAAGGATATTGCCAAGAGCCCGAAAACTGTTTTTCGGAATCATGGTCTGCTTACACGTAGCGTGCATTGCTTGAAACGTTCTAGTATCTGTGAGTGTAAAGTCTGTCAACGTATTAACTGTATCTTTTTATCAAAATATAACGATACAAAAATGATAATAAATAGAATAGTAAAAATAATGAACAATGTTATATAGGGGTTTTGTTTTGGAAAGATTTTTTTCTGTGATAATCGAAGCGTAACTACAACAAAAGAAACCACCATATTAACAGTAATGAATATAAAAATATTTGAATTTTCCTTATATAAATGAAGGCATAATTAAGCGGGTCTTCTTAACGGTCCTTTAGTTTTTTTCGGCGACGCCGTCTAAATTCGTTTTCGTTACCTATGCCACGTGACTTCAGTTTGCAAATCAAACGCATTATAGATAATTTATCAAAATGGAAGATTTATGTAACACTCTGCCTGATTGGACGAGAGTGTCAATTTCTTTCACTCTGTTGATTGTGCTACGCTGAGTGAAATGTAGACAAAGCGTTTATCCTAAACGACGCTGTTCACAGTTTTAAAGCTAACTTTGGCTCGGTATATTTAGCAAGAATATTGATATATCTCAAAATGATAAGTAAGTTTAATAAATATGATAAAAACCTGTTCAAATACCAACATATATCAAACTAAAGAAAGAGCTAAATACGGTCTGCGTATCACTTGAATAAGGGTGTGATAAGAGTCTTTTATGTAGAGAAGTGCTTTTTAAAAGATTTTCCTTGTTACAATTGTCGTCTGTATATGAAAAGGTTTCTTGCTTTTGTGACTTATTCAGATTGCATATTAAAATGAGTACTTGTTTGCTTTGATATATTTGTTATAAATTATTTAACTGATTTATTATATATGAATATTTTTCTTTAGTATGGTATGCAAATATTGAACTCAGTTGAAATCTGTTTTATTATATATATGCTATATAATGACTGAATCTCATTACACTGAAATGAAGGTACGCTGCATACAGTTTATCTATGTGATATGACTACGGTCAAACATTGCTTATAAAACAGAAATATTGAAATAATTACAATTGTATGTTTTGCTTGACCTTCACGTTTTATAGGTGTGACGTCATTGTCCAAAGATTCATGAATAGCGAATATGCATTTGTTAAAGCGGGATCAGTTGGCCTATTTTAGAAATAAATAAAAATAATAAATAAAAAAATCCTTTAATTGATTTTTTCTCATGTATTCTAATCAAACTTGATTTGTAGCATCTTTATTAGGCCCGCAGCCAACTTTGTACAGCTGGGACATTTGACCCCTTTTAGGGGCTGCTAGAGCTAAAACTAGAAATGCCTTTATACAGCGTCTCATGAACAGCTTGGTTGATCTTTGTCATACTTGGTCTGGAGCATCATTATAAGGTCCTCTTCCAAATTTATTTATATAGGAACTTGGGCCCTATTAGGGACCACTATAGCTAAAAGTAGATATGCCTTTCTTCGCATTAACCACTAAAATGTAATGGATTTTTATCAAACTCGATGTTTAACAATATCGTATGGTCTCCTGCTATTTTGTTACAAATGGGGATAGGGACCAATTTAGCTAAAAATATAAACACGTTTAATGACCTCTTCTCATGAACCGCTTCATGAATCTTCAAACTACTGCTGTAATTATTCGTCTCGTCTAAGGATAAACGAAACAAAATTGCAACCCTACGAAACCTTTGCGAAAACTTAAAAGAGAACCATTTAAATTGTTAAAGTGCGGTGTTTAGTTTTGCAATTTGAAAAATGTTAGATGAAAGATGAATGTTAGATGAAAAATTCATAAACTTCTTTCCTTATTAAAATTCGCCGACCATCATTTTCAAAGATATTTCTTGTTTACATATCATCTCCCTTGGAATGGGGTCTAAGTCGATATTGAGTTTGCTCTCACAGAAAACTTATGCAATAGATTATAGAGCTTTTTTTCAATCGATCATTATTCCGTGCTGCTGCATGGAATACCGAAAGCAAATGTAAAAAGACTACAGCACGTTCAAAACACAGCAGCCCGCCTCATCACAAAAACGTCCCGCTATGACCATGTTACTCCTATCCTGAAAGTTCTCGACTGGCTACCTATAGAGTACATAATCAAATTCATAATCCTTACACTTACCTATAAAGCATTACACAACAAAGATCCGGTATATATCAAGACAATGCTGAATGAGTACCAACCAAAACGAGACTTACGATCCCAGAATGGTTCATTAAGACTGGAGTTACCTACGAACATTCGAACAGCAACTTATGGTGACAGACGTTTTGAAACAGCCGCTACAAAGCTTTGGGACGCACTCCCTCCAGGAATAAAGGATTCAGCATCATTGTGTTCATTTAAAACATCTTTTTCATTCAATAATACGGCAGATAATTTTTGAGATGACTGGACGATGTCTCACACTTGGAAAATGGAACAGTGATATTATTTAAGTTGGAAATGGAACTGTGTGATATCATTTTACTTATTCTAATTATTTTATCATTTTAGTAGCGTCCGGTTGATGTGCCTTCTCGCGACAGCTTAGTGCGTAATATCTTCGACCTTGAGAAGGGAGGATTGTTCTATGTCTGGGGCTCTGTTCTAAGCACTCCGGGTAGGACCCGCTTTCTTGACGGGGGTGAGCACACTGACGACGTTTTAGCTAGTTTTTATTGTTATGTATTTGCTAGACATGATATCTTAGCTTAAGTTCCCGTTGTAGAATTGATTGTAAATTGTATGTTTTATTATACGTTGATATGTCTTTTTAAATCTCATAGTCATATGTTAAATTATAAATATCAAGATGATTTTTAGTGCATAACATTTATTATTTGGATTAGTTAACAGTATCATAATTTTGGTCTAGTCGTTTAAATAGTTTCATATATTTACTATTCAAATCAAATTATATCATGTACCTTGAATAACTGAATTTTTAGTTTAATTTCGTTCTACTGCGTATGTCTTATAATTATACTACGTTTTCTTATACTTTTTTCATATCTGTAATATGTCATATGTTATCATGTAAAGCGCCCTTGAACGTGTATTTTATATGAAAAAGGCGCTATATGAATATAGTATAATAATAATAATAATAATAATAATAATAATAATAATTAAAACGAATATTTTTTACCACCTATCACGATAAAATTCAATTCATCTACTTTAAAGTAATATAAACCATTGCATTTTTATTGTATTTCTTCTTGCTTCCATTTTCGTTTAAAAACGGTTTAAGTTTGAAACTCATGAGAAATGGTCAGAATGTTTGTCTTGATGACCTCTAAGTCAAGTTCGAATCTGGGTCATGTTGGGTCAAAAACTAGGTCACCCGGCCAAATCAAAGGAAAAACGTTTGAACACTAGAGGCCACAGTTGTGACCATTTTTTTACGAAACTTGGTCAGAGTGTTTGTCTTGATTTGAAAATGAGTCATGTGGGATCAAAATCTAGGTCAGTAGGCCAGATCAAAGGAAAATGTTGTTAACACTCTGAGTCCACTGTTTAAGTTTGAAACTCATGAGAATTGATCAGAATGTTTGTCTTGATGACCTCTAGGTCAAGTTCGTATCTGGGTCATGTGGGGTCAAAAACTAGGTCACCCAGTCAAATCAAAGGAAAATACTCTAGAGGCCACAGTTGTGACCCTATCTTTATGAAACTTGGTCAGAAAGCCGGACAAGATTTTTCTATTTTTAGCTCTGGCGGCCAATTTATGCAGCGAAGCGGAACATGCCGGCGATTTGCACAACTAAGCTTGGTACTGTTCACTCCTATTAAGTTTCGTCGAAATCCGGCCAGCAGTTTGACCTCTGAAAGCCGGTCAAGCTTAATGCGGACGGACGGACAGACGGACGGCGAAGGCAAAAACAATATGGGGGAGACATAATAATATTTATTTATCAGTGAGTAGTAAGTTTCTAGTTAAAAAAGCGAGTTTCGAGTTTAGTTTTAAAAAGTGAGTTTCGAGTAAACAGTGAGTTTCGAGTTAAAAAAGTGAGTTTCTAGTCAGAAAAAGCGAGTTTCTAGTGAGTGACTAGTAGTCAAAAAAGGTGTGTTTCGAATATAAAGTTTATTTATCAAATCAGAGCCAATATGGGTCTTTGCTGGTACTGGTACTTCTAAAATGAATTATTATTCTCTGTTTAACGATTACAGGACTTATCTTTGCATCTTTTTAGCATGGATTTACTAACTGATACTGCGCTGCTGTGGTTTGCGATATAGGAAGAGCGTGGCTTTCCCTTGTTGAGTATTTATCCTGACTTTTTTCCACTTTCCCCCAGCGCCTGGCCCATTTGTCTGCCCCTTGCTCCCCAACCCCCTTTTTCTGTACTTTTCATATTATTAAAATGTACTTGTTATTGGATTTTTGAAGCAACCCATCTACAATATTTTTCCGTTACAGCTTCTTTTTGTTGTGGGCCTACTTTGCGATGCATGGCCTTATGGCTGTGTTTGGGGTGCTTGTGCTTCCGGGAAATCTACCCTTACCTTTCTCTTTTTTCGGCGACGCCGTCTAAATTCGTTTTCGTTACCTATGCCACGTGACTTCAGTTTGCAAATCAAACTGCTTGATAACGCATTATAGATAATTTATCAAAATGGAAGATTTATGCAACACTCTGCCTGATTGGACGAGAGTGTCAATTTCTTTCACTCTGTTAATTGTGCTACGCTGAGTGAAATGTAGACAAAGTGTTTATCCTAAACGACGCTGTTCACAGTTTTAAAGCTAACTTTGGCTCGGTATATTTAGCAAGAATATTGATATATCTCAAAATGATAAGTAAGTTTAATAAATATGATAAAAACCTGTTCAAATACCAACATATATCAAATGAAAGAAAGAGCTGAATACGGTCTGCGTATCACTTGAATAAGGGTGTCATGAGTCTTTTATGTAGAGAAGTGCTTTTTAAAAGATTTTCCTTGTTACAATTGTCGTCTGTATATGAAAAGGTTTCTTGCTTTTGTGACTTATTCAGATTGCATATTAAAATGAGTACTTGTTTGCTTTGATATATTTGTTATAAATTATTTAACTGATTATTATATATGAATTTTTTTCTTTAGTATGGTATGCAAATATTGAACTCAGTTGAAATCTGTTTCATTATATATATGCTATATAATGACTGAATCTCATTACACTGAAATGAAGGTACGCTGCATACAGTTTATCTATGTGATATGACTACGGTCAACCTTTGCTTATGAAACAGAAATACTGAAATAATTACTATTGTATGTTTTGCTTGACCTTCACCTTTTTTATAGGTGTGACGTCATTGTCCAAAGATTCATGAATAGCGAATATGCATTTGTTAAGGTGGGATCAGTTGGCCTATTTTAGGAAATAAACAAAAATAATAAATAAAAAAAAATCCTTTAATTGATTTTTTCTCATGTATTCTAATCAAACTTGATTTGTAGCATCTTTATTAGGCCCGCAGCCAACTTTGTTCAGCTGGGACATTTGACCCCTTTTAGGGGCTGCTAGAGCTAAAACTAGAAATGCCTTTGACTTCATCTCAGTGTTGTAATATTTTCTGGTTTTTCGGGATCATTCGGTGCTAGGGGGCGTGGGCAGTGTTGCATTTTCCATTACTGCTCATGAACAGACTCAATCAAACCGAGTCTGCAATTTTCACTGTTTGCCTTGTTTTCGGTGCTTCCGAGGGATCTACTTTCCAGACTTTATTTATACAGCGTCTCATGAACAGCTTGGTGGATCTTTGTCATACTTGGTCTGGAACATCATTATAAGGTCCTCTTCCAAATTTCTTTATATAGGAACTTGGGGACCACTATAGCTAAAAGTAGATATGCCTTTCTTCGCATTAACCACTAAAATGTAATGGATTTTTATCAACCTCTATGTGTAACAATATCGTATGGTCTCCTGCTATTTTGTTACAAATGGGGATAGGGACCAATTTAGCTAAAAATATAAACACGTTTAATGACCTCTTCTCATGAACCACTTCATGAATCTTCATCAAACTACTGCTGTAATTATTCGTCTAAGGATAAACGAAACAAAATTGCAACCCTACGAAACATTTGCGAAAAATTAAAAGAGAACCATTAAATTGTTAAAGTGCGGTGTTTAGTTTTGCAATTTGAAAAATGTTAGATGAAAGATGAATGTTAGATGAAAAATTCATAAACTTCTTTCCTTATTACAATTCGCCGACTATCATTTTTAAAGATATTTCTTGTTGACATATATTGCGGGATAAATACAGAAAGTGGTTAAATACAATGCAGCTGAAGAACTACTTTTTCAGCTCTACATTCAAGTAAGGCCTATTAAGTTTTATTGTTTATTGACGACTGGCTAATTTTAAACGGAAAGTTGGGTGCAGTTGAAGACTCGTCTTCGTACAAACAAGTACAATAATAATGCTATATAAATTGATTAATTTATTCAAGTATGACAGGGAATGCATGTATATCAAGATATTCATAAATTTGTTTACCTCATATATACTGCTAAAATACATTATTGAGTAATGCAATTTGAAAACTCTAAAACATGTAGAAGACGCTAACGTAAAGTCATGAAATGTGTATATTTTTCTGGAATATGTGCGTCTATTTTTTTCTAGAATGCTTACGTCTTTATATTTTATATTTACGATCTTTTAAGATCAAAGCGTGCGGCAAAATAAATTTTGAAATACTTATTAACTTTGGCATCAATTGTTCAGATATGCGGCCGCGGAAGCTTAGCATGAAAATGACAGGACTTGTTAGCCTGGTGTTTGATTTAAACAGATTTTATTCCTTCCTTTTTTTCTGACAACATATACAATGTACATATACAGAACATATACAAAACATCAGGCTAGGAAAGGTAAAAGGGTTGGACGACAAGTTCATCAAACATTAGTAATTCGGTCTGTCCCCGAAGGTATATTTAAAGGAAAAAAATATTTTATTGATTGCGTTATATTCTTATGAAAAAAAAATGACAAAATGTATTTGGAAGAGTACGAAGCTAAGCGAAATGAATAACAACGGAGAAGAAGTAGAAATGACCTAACTGTAGAAATTTAGAGAAAGCGAGATAGATAGAAAGATAGAGAGGCAGAGTCCGAAGTCCTGGGTCATAACTGGGGAAGGTACAATTGCGTTAAACTAATAATTTGACAGCAATCAGATATCTTAACGAAAACGATTTGTAAGTTTGATATATTTTTGTACTTCTAAAAGTTTTAGTGAACTTTCTTCTTTAGTATAAATTTCATCACCAAACGAAAGAGTACGCGAGTACTTACGCGTATTCACACGGCCTGTAAACACTGGCTCGTCCTCTTTGAGGAGATGAATTGAAAAAAGAGCCAATGATACTTCCGAGGAGGCGCTAATGACCGGAACTTTATGCAGAATGTAAACAAAGAAGAAAGGTGAGTTGATTGTTTCCTTTCTCTGATAAATATAAGGCCATATTTCAAAAAATAGTCAATGTAGTTCCACTGAGAAATGATTATTCTTTTTATATATGCAGGTCATTTTGCAAGGTAGAATCATTCCTTGACGTGAGAACTTTTGAAAATTGGAAAATAGAGCAAGTCCTAACCAAAAGTTGAGATTTTCCCATATATTTCACCCTAATTCACACAAATTTAGAATTTTATAGTCCCTGCATCAACTTTGCTGAAAAGCATATCATACTACTGCATGACTTATGTGGTTTACTAGCGTGTTTATCCGGTACATTTGCATTTATCACCATGTGGAGGAGCCATCGCCGCAGAGGAGGCGCTAAGAACCGGAGTGGGAGCCAAAGCACTTTGAAATTGAGATTTTTTTAATGTATTATCAATTCTCACAAACCAGAGCTTTATGATTCCCTCGGATTGTGACAAACATCTGATGGATGATATTGTAACAACAACCTATTCGTTTCCTTAGAATGTATTCTGAGATATTTGCACTTCTCTTTTCTTTTGCACTTGTCTAATGATGGGCTAACATGGCGTTATAAGGTGTATAATTATGATATTTTCTGTGAATGGGACATTTCCTAATGCACAACGGTTTTCATGTTCAACTCATTTTGGATTGTTTAATAGTTAGTGTTAACTTTGTGGAAGTCTTGAAATGCAATTGCAATATGTGCTTCACTAGGTACTTACGAATGCTAACACTCAAAATACTTCTCCCAGATGTTCTAACGATAACAGTGAAACTGAAAACGTTAGATATTCATTCCCCGGTCGAACCGCTTGTATTATATAGGTTTTGTCTTATCCTTGTCCGTCTGTCAGTCGTTCTGCAGTCAAAGTCATATTAAGTTATTATTTAGTACTCTGAGTTTGTAAATAGGGTACCATCAGTTGAGGCAATATTTGCTGTCAGATTTTTTTTTAATAAATGACACGTAGTAAGAATGGGTATTGACCGTTACTGAGCTTACAGTTACAGAATTATAAATACAGTTTTCTAATTTTACTTAAATAACGTTTGTAAGGAAACATGTATGTTGATACTTAATTTCCAGCTTATATTTACATTATATACTATCACTGCCTTACTCGATTTTATTTATGCTTTCAAATAAACTCTTAAAAAATTTGTTTCTAAATGAATTAGAAAAGACATAAAAGTATACTGAAAAGATAAAAAAAAAACAACATATTAGCAAAAATATCGAGGGAGTTTTATAAATAAAGAGTACATTCTAACATGACTAGCAATGCTTAAAAATCGTCAAAACGATATTGTGTTTACGTCACACGGACGTTGTCTTTAGCGCCATGTTTGCACCAAGAAATAGCGCTTCAAAGTTTAATCAAACATTTTACTTAGTAGCAAGTATAAAACCAAATGTCAAATAGCACAACTGTTTTGCTTAATTTACACATATACTAAGCTGATTAAAGGCCTTGTAGAATAAATCGCCATCATTTCCGCAAGAACTATTACTATTTCCGGTCTACAAGCGAACAATCGGTGATAATACATTTTTTTGTGCAAATGAGATCTGAATGTGCTCATTTTATTACTGGTGACAGCCGTTCTCTTGCGCTTTTTATTTGGGGTACTTGTGGTTACATTTCTAAACTGTTTGTCTAAATTTGATGTATTTTGCTGTGTTTTCTTTTCTTTTCTTTTACATTTGTATGTTACGTCGTTCTTTTTCGTCGTCAATGATAACCCTTTCCTACGTTTGCCTTTAAACAGACCCATCTGGAACAAAAGTAATAATATCACACAGAACTGAGCATCCTTTCTTTGCGGTTCCTTTCAAACATTTAAAATAAAATTGACCATTTAACATTAAACTTTGTAGCCGTTGCGTTGATACATGCACATATATTTTTAGCTCGATTTTCCGAAGAAAAAGTAGACTTATTTCACTCGCACCGGCGTCGGCGTCGGCGTTGGCGTCGCCGTTGGTAATTTTTTAATAAAGTCAAATATCTCTGTTACTATCAAAGCTATTGACTTGAAACTCAAAATAGTTATTTACTATCAAAGTCTACACAAGAGGAATTTAGCCCCATGCTTTGATTTGAATTTTGATGGAGTTATGTCCCTTTTTAACTCAGATTTATTGGTTAACCCTTTTGGTTAACACTTTGATAGCAACAAATATCTTTGTTACTATCAAATCTATTGACTTGAAACTTAAAACATTTATTTGCTATCAAAGTCTACACCAGGAGAAATAATCCCTGAATTTTGACAGAGGTATGCCCTTTTTAACTTAGATTTTTAGTTTTATAAAGTTTCTACCTACTGGCAAAGCTCTAATTCAGAGTCAAGCACTGAGAAAAGTCGAGTGCGCTGTCTTATTGACAGCTCTTGTTATTTTAGGTAGATTATGTGCATTTGGGTAGTATAATACAATTTCAAGCATCAAATTACAAACATTAAAACGAAATAGATATTACATTGTCAGAACGAAAACGCTTTATACGAGTGTTATTCACCCAGGAAAAGAACTGGTCAGTGGCTCCGACTCTGGACTTTTGCGCCTCCTCCAAGGCTTTGGCTCCTCCTCTTAGCCAAAATAGAGCATAGAGGGGTAAAACCCGCCGTCAAAACACATAAATAATTCAGATTTAACATGCCATTATGGGAAAAATTGGTACAATGTATGTTTACTCTTATTTGTGTAAATTGGGGCGAAATATATGGGTAAATCTCAATTTTTGGTTCGAACTTGCCCCTTTTTCCAACTTTCAAAAGTTCTCACGTCAAGGAATGCATTTACCTTGCAAAATGGCCTGCATATATAAAAAGTATAATCATTTCTTAGTGGAACTACATTGACTATTGTTTGAAAAAGGGCCTTACATTTATCTGAGAAAGGAAACAATCAACTCACCCTTCTTCTTTGTTTACATTCTGCATAAAGTTCCGGTCATTAGCGCCTACTCGGAAGTATCATTGGCTCTTTTTTCAATTCATCTCCTCGAAGAGGACGAGCCAGTGTTTACAGGCCGTGATTCAGTGGATGAAAAATACGTGAGGCGTTAAAAAGCTGTATTCTTTGTAAAGCATAATATCTGCATTTAAAGAGAAAATGTTCAGCATCCTCAGTAGCATGACTACAATCAAATGCAGCATTGTCCCTCAAATGATTTCTATATAAATCAGCATTTAAATTAATGCATTTATTACGCATTTGAGCATGGAAAACCGAGTACAGCCTTTCGCCAATACAAAAATATGTGGGTACAAAGGAGGATTGTATTTTAGTTTAAGTTTTGATTTAAAAATATCAGTTGTGGATGAATTTCTTATATCGTATTCTAAATCGTCCCACAAAGAAGCTGATGGAATAAACAAGTTATCAAAAATGTGTGTGCGACGAGCATCTGTTATAATTAGGCCTATTATCATTCCTGTTTCTTAGAAGACAGGGTACATCATTGGCAACAGTTAACTGTTTCTGGAATTAAATTAATAGATTGTCCGGTAATGTACGATGTTTGACTTTATACATGGAAACAAGTTTTTGAATGTTCCGTCTATCGGACAGAGATACCCAACCAATTTCATTAAGAAGACGTTCGATAGACGTGCAGCCTCATACTGGAGTTTTTCGTAATCTGCACAGCCGTCCCAGACTACAGATGCGTATTATAGAACAGGTCTCATATAGGATATATAAATTTGATTTAGAGTATTTCTTGTTAGTCTGAAGTGCTTGGTATTTTGCTAATAATATTACCCAAATATTCCATGTTGGTCATTAACAGAATGGCACTGAAGCCGTCGAAAATCCCTATTTTTATACATAGTTCTTTAAAAATGAGAGAAAATGCGTTACCATGGAAACACGAGCCCCGCGACATATACATTTTAAGCTTTCATTAGAAAGATAACGTGCATACTAGTAAAATTATCAATTATGCAGACTTCTACGGATATCAATGAAACTAAAATACACTGAAAAGTGTTAAATATCCGTATTTTCCTTCTTCTTTCAATATGAAATACCTTTGGAGGGTCATGTTCTTCAAACCTGGATAAAAATTGAACTTGAAGGGACAGAGACAAACGAAATTGAGATTGTAGCAGTTAAAACTTCATATTACACGAAATACAAAAATGTGCTGCGGTTCAACTAATTTGAATTTACCCTTGGAACAAGGTAACCTACCTCCTTAACGAGACTGGATAGGATGTCATGTCATGCGACACGGCATAATATTTCACTGAAACAATTCTATAAAGTTGTGCTTCGTGTTCACTGCTACATGTAGATATCGTCGCTATTTGACTAAAATCGTTAAAAATATAGACTCTTAACCCGAACACGCAAAATAGCCCCTAAACCCGAACACGCACGCACGCGCGCACACACACGCACATACACAAAGGACTTTTTTATCCAGTGTTTTTAATTCGAATGCAGCATGTATTCATATTAACGTTAAATACGCTATAAAATACAACTGACCCTAGTTGAATTCGATTACACAAACACGCAACCACACACGCGACGCTCGCCCACACGTTGGTTTTGACAAACAACTGAAGCTTGAAAGTTGCAATACTTCTAACAGAATAAGTCCATTTAATAAACTGTAAGTAAAATATTATTTAATAAAACATTATTATTAAATCTACATTTAAAGTCCTTTCCATTGGTCTAGATGTGGTCAAATGATCAATAAAAAAAAGTCGTATTGACTCGAAGGCGGAGCCAAAAACACGTATTGACCTCCAGCTGTGACGTCATCAAGGTTTGACGTCAAAACAATGCGACGTCATAAACAATTTAGCCTACCACGAAAAATGACCAAAGGCTGCAGATATTTGTATTTAATCTTTATACTTATAAGTAGGCTGGATTTAATAATAAAACAATTGTTGCCTTTTAGGTTCGGTCGATATGTGGATTTATCGGCCTATCGGCCTCACCAAAAGGCAATAATTGTATATTATTTTCATATTTATAAGTAGGCTGGATTTAATAATATAACAATTGTTGCCTTTTTGGTTCGGTCGATATATGGATTTATCGACCTGATAAATCCACGTCGATCTCGCCAAAAGGCAATAATTGTATAATGGTTTCTCCCCCTATGGTGCTATGCCAAATGATTATATACATGTTACATGTGTTAGAATGTATCAATTGGAAATTATGTAATTTTACAAGAACTTGTGAATGAATTTAACTGTGATATATATTGACTGCAAGTTTAAATGGAATCCCTTCTGTACTCCAGGCAATGTAGCGTGGCCGCCGTATAAATTCAAGTCAACATCCAGTCTGTTTACCTACAAATTTATTTCATAAGATTTTACTTCATATATAGTTTTCAATGTAATCATTTTAACAAGTAGCATTTATCGTGCCTTGGACCGCTCTCGTGACTACTCCAAAAAGCCATGCAATTTATGTGATTGAAGACAACTGCGTATTTCATGTGATTCATATCTGACCAGTATTTATGACATAGCCTAAAACAAAATCTCCTACAGTAAAACCATCAAAATTATAGAAAAATCAATAGTTTTGTTACAACAAGCCTTAAATGTGCTTATTAAACTCACTGACCTCAAGATATTTCATTAAAACTGAAGCTGGGTCATATTACGAACATTAGAATATGAGTTTTTGTTTCTAAACTATCTTAAAAATGCCAAATCAAGAAAAAAGATACTCGCGTCGGGAATGGAACCGGGCCGCGGCGGCATGTTTTCCGTTGTCTTTACCAATATTTATTATTAAGGAAGTTTACCTCGAGTAAAGCAATAGGCCTACAAACGCTGTTCGATTATCATAAAACCAACTAATTCTCACGTGTTTCTGAATTCTGCATTGGTGCTTTTTGGAATTTCATATCCATTTGAATTATCCGTTTTGGGGCCGTAGTACCTTTACGCTTTGCCACGGAACGTGGATATATAAAATGGTGTTATAACCGTACGTGAGCGCGAGAATCTCTATGTTATCAAACATTTTCTCTCCAGTTAAAACACCCCCGGAAAGTGAAAAGAACAGCAGTTTTATGCTAGAATCTACGTTATCCTGATAAATGACATTTGTGCAAAAACTTGAGAAAGGATTATCCCCTTATATGAGAAGGTATTACATCAATTTTGTGCTGTCTATCAGTTTGTCCGTCTTTTGTCTGTCACAATTTGATTTTGATTTGGGTTTTACGGCGCACCAGCAGAGTATAGGTTACATGGCGCCAAACAGGACTAAATGTTTTGATTTCACATCTCATTTACATCTCATACTGACTCAAAACCTTTATTCCTGCTTGAATCATAGAGATACAGCAAAACCAAGTGTTCAGACCATACTATTCGCCTTTTACGATCATGCAAGGGTATGACAGTGATTACATTCGTGAAGATAAGTCTATTTAAAATCTACTTGTGTATGTATAAGAGATTAATTCTAAGGTAAAAAACTGAAATTAGAATCACACAGGAATAGAAAAAAAAATTGCAATGTTTACAAAATACACAAAATATAATGCAAAAAAATAATTTTCTCTAAAATTAGCCAGCCATAATATTTTGTGATTTTAAACAATATTTTATTGTCCTATTGTTATACAATATTACAAGTATCAGCACTGAAGCTCGAGTAGTAAGCTTATTTCAAAACTCTCACCCTGTTTTCCTGTTGTTTACTGCTGATGCGATATCTACTGAAATAAAAGAAAATCCTGAAGAATAACCTTTATATATAAACAAGTATGCCAACGGGCAGAATGTCGAGCCCGCCGGCTGTCAAGTGTGACCTTGACCTTAGATCTGGTTCTTGCGCATGACACTCCGTCTCATAATGGTGAACATTCATGCCAAGTTACATCAAAATCCCACCATGCATGAAGAAGAAATGCCCTGGACAAACTTCAATTTGACCTTTGACCTCAGTGACCTTGACCTTTGAGATGGGAACATGGGGTTTGCGCATGACATGCCTTCTCATTGAGGTAAACATTCATGCCAAATATAAACAAGATTGGTGCATGCATGTCAAAGTTATGGTCCGGACAAAATCGGACGCTCGCACATTCACTGAACCGCCAAAAGTTGCGACTGTATCGAGCTCACCGCAAGCGGGCTCGACAATAAAAACTATAACTTTGCCAATTTCTATGTATTGCAATTCAACCAAATTTTGAACATGTGCTCTTATAAAAATGTGGAACATAACGTCTATTAGTCGTGTATTGTTTCACTTGAGGCAAAATTTGTTACCTTATTTGACAATATCAACAAATCAGGTATTGATACCTAATTCCACTGACAATAATTGGTCGCACAGATTGAATTAAATATTCATTTGATGATAGTTTATCTTTGTTCAATTATTACCAAAGCTTGAAAGACCAAAAATGTTGAACAGAGTAAAGAGATAGAGTGTGCTTGCTCACAATATGAAGATGGTTTAACAGTTCATACAGCTATTTGTGATGTACTGAGTCATGCCAGTTAGGATGGCCTCACAGTCAGGCAGACTCTTGAATAAACTGAATAAACAAGAGCTGTCTCCATAGGATGACACATGCCCCCGATGGCACTTTGAATGAATAGTTATGGCCGATGTTAGAGTTTAGGACCTTTGACCTACGGAGCTGGGTCTTGCGCGCGACACGTCGTCTTACTGTGTCACACATTCATGCGTAGTTATTTTAAAATCCATGCATGAATGACAAAGATATGGACCGGACACGCCCATCAATGCACTATCATGAAAAATGACCTTTAACGTCTAAGTGTGACCATGACCTTTGAGCTACGGACCTGGGTCTTGTGCGCGACACGTCGTCTTACTGTGGTACACATTCATGCCAATTTATTTGAAAATCCATTCATCGATGACAAAGATATGGACCGAACACGCCCATCAATGCACTATCCTTTAATGTCTAAGTGTGACCTTGACCTTTGAGCTACGGACCTGGGTCTTGCGCACGACAAGTCGTCTTACTGTGGTACACATTTATGCCAAGTTATTTGAAAATCCATCCATCGATGACAAAGATATGGACCGGACACGCCCATCAATGCACTATCCTTTAATGTCTAAGTGTGACCTTGACCTTTGAGCTACGGACCTGGGTCTTGAGCGCGACACGTCGTCTTACTGTGGTACACATTCATGCCAAGTTATTTGAAAATCCATCCATCGATGACAAAGATATGGACCGGACACGAAAATTGCGGACAGACTGACAGACCGACAGGCCGACGGACCGACAGACGGTTCAAAAACTATATGCCTACCTTCGGGGGCATAAAAAGTACTTGTGTTGTTTCCTTATTGGAAAAAGTATTTGAAAATGATTACGGCTTAAAAATGAGGCACCTTGAAAATAAATCGCCAAATCCCTACTAAGTCATGGCATATATAAAGAGATTTCAGGGTATTAGTTTATATCTCAGTTAAGTGTTAGCATGCATAGATATGGGCCATTACATGTATCAGTGACAAAAAAATCAAAATTTGTGATAACAAAATGTTCATGAAGAACATTCATCTAACTTTCAAGTATGAAAATATGAAGAAATTATCTTTGCTATTTCAAGACTTGCAATACTTTTAAGTAGGTCACCATAGGCATTTAGAGATGTGATGTTAAGAACATCATGAAAGCAATACCAGTTGTTGTGCAAGATCTGTATTTTTCATGTCATTTATGCGGTAAATTATGTCTATCACTAACTAAACATCATACATTTGAATATTCAGAAACAGTTTAAATTGATTTTATTGAAAAATAACTTAGCCTTGTATTATTGGTTTCATCATGGGCCTTTTAGCTATACACCACTGAATTCTGCATGGGTGCTTTGGAATTTCAGTTGCCATGACAACACAAATAAAATGTTATTTGTAAAATATGGCAGAATTTGATCTGCATTAGATACCTGCATTACAATATACTAGTTTCTAGTTTCTGCATAAACATAAGAAAAATAATGATTTTCCAGTATTTGAAACTATTTATTATGCAATAACTATACTGTGTCACTAATACAGGGGTTTTCTCATATAATGGGTAAACTGTTTAAAAACATGTAATAATTTATAACTGAAGCCAACTAAAACTACAGCTATCACAGAAGGTGATGAATGTACCCCCATCACGCACTGACACTGTACATTGCAATCTGACGCACATAAGATTGCATAATTATGTGGACTGTATGTATATAGACTCTATGTATAGTATAGTAACAAAAATCAAAGTCCCATTAACTCTGCAGAATATGTATCTTAAAGAACATAACATGCACCATGTATAACTAGGGTTGGTACTGATCACTTGTGTGAAGTTTCATTAAATTGTGTGCAAGGGTTCAGGAGATTAGGCGCACACAAGATTGCATATGCAGACTGTATGTATATAGTATATTAACAAAAAACGAAGTCCCACGTCTGTGCAGAATTTTTTTCTGAAAGAACCTAACATGCACCATGCACAACTAGGGTTACTACTGATCACTTGTGTGAAGTTTCATTAAATTATGTGCATGGATTCAGGAGATTTAGCACCCACAAGATTGCATATGCAGACTGTATGTATATAGTATAGTAACAAAAAACAAAGTCCCCTAACTCTGCAATTTTTATCCGAAGGAACCTAACATGCACCATGCACAACTACTGATGTTACTGACCACTTGTGTGAAGTTTCATTAAATTGTGTCAAGGGGATGAGGAGAGATGGTGCCCACAAGATTGTGTCTACAGACAGACGGACTGCCTGAAACCAGTATACCCTTCATACAACTTCGTTGTTCAGGGGGTAAAATTATTACAATTTTCAATATACAATTACACATATATAGAATTGTTCTATTACAACAGGAATTCGTTAGAAAGTATATAAAAGAAACAAGAAATTAACTTAACGAAAGATACATTTAACTTAAACTATCAACAAATGTAGAAAAGATTAATAAAGTTTCATAACTATAAATATACACAATTCTTTGGTAATGTTGGACATGTCTAAAATATATCATAGTTCAAATCTTATATGTAAAGAGATAACAAAAAATCACACTTACACATTAATTTTATAACACTTAAAATAAAAAAAATAAACCCCAAGAGCTCCCAAAAGAACAGCTAGGCTACTTGAAAATGTTTGCCAAGCTATTATAATAAGATATAAACAAGTGTGACAGTCTTTTTTAAAGTGGGATGTAATGCGATGTGGGTTGTAGGCGCAGAGAAATGAGAGAACCCAAGAAACAAAATAACATATGATATTGTGAGAAAGGTGAAACAAACTGGAAGCTGGGGTTTGGAGGGGAGCAAGAAGCAGTGTGTGGGGGTTATGAAGTCTAACAAGAACGGATATGAGATGTGTGAAAGTTGTATAAAATATACAAGAACAAACTTGAAAGGGTGGGTTTGGAGGCAGGGAAATAAACTAAAACATGTCTACCCCCTTACTAAAATTAATCCTTAGGTGAAGTTTGATGATAACTGGGACAGTAGTTAAGATGATATAGAGAAATTGAGAAGGTTGTCATAAACTTTAACCAGCACTCTTACAATATTTAACCTCAGTGACCTTGACCTTTATGATACCTGAAACTTAACTTACAGATGTCTGCCCCGTGCCAAGGCCTACTCTTACGAGATACTAGAGTATAAGGGCAGTAGATAAGAAGATAACAGTGAAACTGAGAAACATGCCATAAGCCTTCAACCTGAATACAGCAGCCATGCCAATACCAGGACAAACTTATTCTCTGAATAGATGGGCTAACGAAATTACAGTGATAACTCACGCTTTTGTCAAATCTTAAATACATCTTAGCTGTTATTGAAGTACAATTCTGATTGTTTTTAACAGTTTGTTTCTTCTGTTTTCACTGCTGTTTACACATGACTGAAATATATATTTCTTATTTTGGCTGTGAAATTACTAAATGTATTTCACAGCTGTATTTCAATAATCCACAGTTATATTTCAATAATCTGCTGTTTTATTTCAATAACAGGCTGTTATATTTCAATAACCTGCTAATAACCTGCTGTTATATTTTAATAACCTGCTGTTATATTTCAAAAACCTGCTGTTACATTTCAATAACCTGCTGTTAGATTTCAATAATCTGCTGTTATATTTCACTAACCTGCTGTTATATTTCACTAACCTGCTGTTTTATTTTCAATAACCTGCTGTTATATTTCAATAATCTGCTGTTTTATTTTCAATAACCTGCTGTTATATTTCAATAATCTGCTGTTATATTTCACTAACCTGCTGTTATATTTCACTAAAACAATAATTTGCTGTTATATTTCACTAACCTGCTGTTATATTTCGCTAACCTGCTGTTATATTTCAATAATCTGCTGTTATATTTCACTAACCTGCTGTTATATTTCACTAACCTGCTGTTTTATTTTCAATAACCTGCTGTTATATTTCAATAATCTGCTGTTATATTTCAATAATCTGCTGTTATATTTCACTAACCTGCTGTTATATTTCACTAAAACAATAATTTGCTGTTATATTTCACTAACCTGCTGTTATATTTCACTAACCTGCTGTTTTATTTTCAATAACCTGCTGTTACATTTCAATAACCTGCTGTTATATTTCAATAACCTGCTGTTTTATTTCAATAACCTGCTGTTATATTTCAATAATCTGCTGTTTTATTTCAATAACCTGCTGTTACATTTCAATAATCATCTAAGAAAACATGTAATAAATATGTCGTTACATATTATCAAAAATATTATTATTCAGAGGTACTTGTCAAACATACCCAATGTACATGTACAACAATATTACATTTCATCTCCTTTCACTACACATTTACAAATCAACATCCTCATGATTATTTTTTTATCCTTTATACAGAGGCATAATGTTGTTATGAAAATGAAAGCCTCATACTGCATTTTCAATAGTCTATGTTTTGGTCTGCCCTTTTCCTTGGCAAAACTCTGTATTTGTGTTCAGTTTTCAAACTAATCCATAAATATAATAGGAACATGGCATATAAATACTTGAGGATGACCTACTCTAATGATACAGAAAAATATGATCAACCCTTGTCCCATACTTTATCACTGCAACCTTTTGAAATTCTACAGTATTAGTTATACATACTTCCTCATGACCAAATATAAAATGCATTTACTGTTCTAGATTATTAGGACACTTCTGTGGCCCACTACTGTAAAATCATTTAATTTTGTGGGCATGAAATTTTTTGGTTTTGGTCAAAATGGCAATTTCGTGGGGATATGAATTTGTGGATTTCACCTTCTAAACATAAAATGAATGAGAATTTTACTTGTTCGTTGGAATTAAATTTCGTGGATTGACTCAACCACGAAAATTAGTCCCCCACGAATATTAATGATTTCACAGAATCCATTTGTATAAACAATGTGTAATACACCTATTGAGCATTTTATTATTTCTATGGTCTTCAATTTGTAAAGCTATGATCATGACCTAATTTATTTACCTGGATTGAAAATCTACCAAGCTGTAAGTATGAGTATTCTACATGATTTCCAGCTTATGCAAGTAGTACTGACACTTTTAACCTTTAGACTGCTGGTGGCAAGTGATTCTGCCTTTCCGACCAGTGCAGACCAAGATCAATCTGCAAGCTGATCATGGTCTGCACTGTTCGCTATTCAGTCAATAAATTTTCAGTAAACACCCCTATGAATAATAAGTGGTACTGCCCTAACTGAATGATGGACAAGTCCATTTTAGAAATTTAGCAGGTAAAGGTTAAGGTACATATAAATATAGAAACAAAGAAATCTACCATGCTATAAGTGTGAGCACACTCCATACATTCCAGTGACAAACAGCTTATGCAGATAATACTGATGCTTTTTTAAATAGAGGATATTACAAGAGTGTCTTTTCATACCGAATTTATTAAACAAGTTTAATAAATTCAATGTGTAAAGTCACAAATGTAATATTCTTTTTATCACATGTTAGCTTTTCCAGCCAAAAATTTAAAAAATCTACTTTCTTTAACTATAATAAACAAATCAGTTAGATCAACGTCTCCGATACTTTAAACGATGTTGAGATCAAAGCTAGTGTATTATCAAATTTATGTAACGGCTTTATTTCACTCCTGTGACGTCAAACATGTGAAAATTATGAAACAATGCATTGATGTTCCTTGTGACAGACAGCAAAATAATGAAACTTGAAATAAAATAAATCAAACTGAAGAAGGCCAGTGCATTATGCTTCATGTATACTAAGCTAAGATGAAACTAAAATCTACCTTCTAATCAACTATAAAAAATCCCATGAAAAGAATGACTAAGGAGTGAATAAAATTATTATAACAGATGAAAAGTTTTAAAAAATGTTGGTCTTAATTTAATATACTTATAAACAGGAGCTGTCATATAATTTTGTAATCATGAAAACTACAACAAATAAGTAGTTGGATGAACAACTAACAGATAACAATGATGAACACTTCATACCTACATGTTAATACTGGCTACCTTATGACTAGGTACTTATAAGTACAGAAGTAACAAGAACTGTCTGAGGACATCAACTCTCCACTATTCAACAGCTGTGTTTTTCAATTGTATAAATATAGTACTCCAAAAAGGGGCACAATTTTGTAAAAAGGTAAAACAAGAGTTATGGAACCTGTACAATGCATATCAACTCATCACAGTGAATAAATGTGTGAAATTTCAATCAATTTTCGTCAGCGGGTACCAAGATACCAACTTACATACAAAAACTTAACCAAATTGGAATGTCAACAGTTGGGAATGTTCAATAGCTCTACCTATTTGAATAGTTGAGCTAACAATGAATTGAAAGGTATCTAAAATACTTCTGTGAAGATGCTGTGTGATTGTCAATGCATTTTTGTTTTATATTTAAAGATAATAATAATATAAATATATACTTAAAATATTTTATAGTTGTAGGTTGCAGCTGTCACATTCTACCAATCTCTAAAACAAGTTTCCACAAGCCCATGAAGTTCAATCGAACAAAGTTAGACTAAATATCAATAACTTTTTGTAACTGAAAGCAGTCAGGTTTAGTTACAAGCAGGATTATTAACAAAAGTTAAAATAAAGAAAACAATTAAATATAATGTTTCCATGGAAACTACAGTTGAAAGCAAATACTAACAAAACTTCAAAATTTGTTTCATTTTATAAATATTTTGTAGTTTTGAGACTAGCTCAAATATGTAAAGGTAAAACAAGAGGGTAATTGACCCTAAAGCGCTCACCTGTGTACAAGGCTTCAAGTGTGTTTGTATAAGTATAGAGTTAGAATTCTTCTATGTTAGCCTATATTATATACATATCATACACATTTTAACCTAGGGCAATAATTTGAACAATTATGGTAGACATTACAAATCTGATATCACATGCAAAATAATAAAGACTCTAGCTATTACTGATTCAGACAAAGAAGTAGATTTTCAAAGTTTCTTAAATAAAAGCCTATAGTAAGTACATGTCAGACACAGGGGCGTTGCCATTTTTTTGACCTTAGGGCAATATTCTGGACAAGTATGGTAGAGAGCCAAACACTTATATCACATGCCAAATATCAAAGCTATAGAGAAAAGGATTTTTGAAGTCTGATATCTGAAAACCTATTGCTAACCAAAAAGACACATCCACATGTTCAATGAACCGGAACATTTTGAACAATTTTGAAAGAGTGCTACCCAGAGATCATTTGTGTAAAGTTTAATCAAAATCCATTTGGTGGTTTTGAAGAAGAGGTTGTTTAAAGAAATTGTTGATGAAAAGTGACGCCTTCTGGCAGCCATGTTTTTTGACGAATCAGAAAAATTTGTACACTATTTGTAGAAGGTCACACAAGGACAATTTGTGTGAAAATTATTTTATAATTGGGTTAATAGTTTTATATAAGAAGATTTTCTAAGTTTCTACTATATATATAAAGGGAAAAGTTTTTTGACAAATTGATTCAATTTGAAAATCTTGGTAGAGGGCAACAGAAGGACCATTTGTGTGAAATTATTTCAAAATTGGACCATCAGTTTAGGAGGAGATGTTGTTTGAATTTTTTTTCTATTTTTAGCTCTGGCGGCCCCTATATGCAACCAAGCGGAACAACTTCGATAGAGGACTATCAAAGGAACATCCATGCCAAGTTCCATCAAAATCCTTTCAGTGGTTTTAGAGATGTCTTTTAAACAAAATTGTTGGCGACTGACGGACTGATGCACGCATGACAAACGTCGGACACAGCCTGATCACAATTGTTCAGGTGTGCTAAAAACAACAACCTCATTTCACTTACATTTACATGCCTACCACAATATAAAATAGTCTTGTTCAGGCATTATACAATTACTGCTTTCTAAAGAGGTCAATATCAGGATTTATCAACCTGGCAAAAGATACCGAATGGGTAGCCTGGCTCCCTGGCTGCATGATTATTTTTTTATATTTATAAATACTGCAAGCAAAATAAGAAAATCTTTAGCCTCTAAAATAGCACATTTTATCTGATGGCTGAACCATACATGTTCGGAGCCAGGGGCAATAAAAAAAGTCAATGAAGAAACAACCTGCTGGAGTTACTTCCCTCTTAATGAATAAACATATATATGTAGAACAAACATAGGGACGGGAGCCAGTCTACCAAATGGGGGACGTAGTCTGAGATTGGTATCAATTTTTCCTTGTTGATAAATCCTCATATTAACCAAATGTATACAGCAACAACTGTTTTATCATTACATATAACAACTATCAGGCTAATAATATAAACAACTACATCATGGGTAACAAGCAAAAAAGTAAAATTCAAGTAGAAAATCTACTATAATGTTGTTACTAATATGGTGTCATGGTTATTTCATGCCTTTGTGAAGTCATGCCTGAGGATTTTTTGCACTTGTCAACATGTGTTTTTAGACTCTGCCAATGAGCAACTACCATGTTTTATCAGTAATCATGTAACTGTGTTAAGGTCAATGGAATGAATATAGCAAAGATTCAATAATAATCTGATTTTGTGCCCTTGCCAATTAGCTTAAACATCTTATAATCAGTCTGTTCATTACTACAATTCAAACTCCATGGTTAAATGCCAATCCCTACCCCTTACCCCAGAGTTTGGAGACCAGTCTAAGAATACAAGATTGCCAATTTGAAGACTTCGGCCAGAATCAACCAATCACATGCTGGAATTTTCAGACTTAGGTCAGAATCAATCAATCACATGCTGGAATTTTCAGACTGCTTCCAAAACTCAAGTTTTACTAGAGATGCTTTTGAGGAAAGCGCATGTCTCCCACAACTGCCTAATCATCTGAATAGTAGTATACAAGTCAACCATGCACCAAGACCTCAACTGCCTTATCAGACTTTGAGTGCTTTGATTATCAAAAACAAGTTTCAAGGGCTGTAATTCTGAAATGCTTGGGCCGATTTGCCTAGTTATCGAATTTGGCCGAGGTCTTATTGGCAAACACGTTTTGTTCAATTTTGGTGAAGATAGGATGAGAAATGTTGAACTTAGAGTGCGGACAAGCTTTGTGACAGAGTGACAGACAGACAGACAGACAGGAGTAAATCAATATGTCTCCCGCACCATTGTATGGTGGGAGACATAATAATCATGAACTCAAGTGACATATCATTCTAAATTAAAAGCACACTTCCTGGTATTTGATCATAAGTTCATTGATAAATTGAGGAAGATACCATTGTTCATCTGCCCCCTTACAGAACCTGAAAAATGTGTGATCCATTCTATGGTGCATTATATTTTTATGATATAATCTATATAGTAAAATACTTAATACTGACTGATCAAATCGATGACAATCAAAGTAGACTTGTTCCTTGCTTCTATCACAGTTTATATACCTGTTAGTGTTGTAATCTGGAACCACACATCCAAATGACAAAGCACAGGACACCCATGGTTTCAGGAAAAATTCTGAAACAAATTTGTTACCAAATATAAGAATAAAGGTTGCTTCAAATTCATTTGTTGCCTTAAATGTACAAGCTTCTTCGCCGAGTGAAAGGAATGTCTTCGGGTGTGTTCTCATGGCGATTGGGGCAAATCCTTTTGCTGCCATAACCCCAAGATTTCGAGCTCTTTCAAAGTGAGCATCAAGATCTGTGGTTGTGAATCGTACTGAAGCATCCATCCATATCACAAAGGGGTGGTCTCTCGCTGCAAGCTGAAAAAATAATGAAAGGTCAGTATAAGACAACATGGCCATAAAAGCATTCAAATCTCAAGTATGAATCACTAACTCGTGTATGTGGTACTTTGCAATCCAGAATAAATGTATCGCTAAACTAGTCGCTGAACATGTCATTTCAATTAAATAATTATTTAATTTATTGATATTCATTAGCTGATAGGTTCATGATTTGAAAAGCGTTGCTCCATACCAAGTGGCATTGTAAAGGTAGGTATAAACACTGTAACAAATGTGATTCATTAACTGATAGCCTAAAAATGATTCATACTTCATTGTTCTTTATTTATCATTATTGTTCTCTAACATGACAAACAATGTCTTTGTGTGTATGTGTGTACTGGCAGTGTGCCTGTCCATGCATGCATTGCTGCAAACTGCAGTCTGAGGAGTATGCATTCCTGGAATGTGACTTATCTTGTTGGATATTTATCCTTGTTTTTAGCACTTTTGATAAATTTGTGCACTGCTTGGGACATGTAGGTATAAATTTCTTGCCATTGTCATTTATACATATTTTATATTCATAGTATACAGTCGAACTTTGTTCGCTCGAATTCAGACAATTCACTAAAAGTCATCTTCAGGTCCCCGTAAAATCCTTATATAATCTACTGTAAAAGTGGTTATGTTAGCGAGGTGGAAATATTGGCGAATTTCACGATTTTACAAAATTCGCTTACATTTTCTCCAGCGTAAATATCAGCCAACCCATCACGAAAACACTAGTAGAAAACAAGAGAAACTGACCCTCTGTCTCAGTCTATACACTATACACGTTTTTAAAGCTACCTTTTTGGCCTTAAATACGTCAAAACAAAAAAGCCCGAGTTGTTTGGTTATACATGTATTTCAAAAAGGTAAAGATTATCATAATTTGATTTAATTCCATTCATTTGTTGACAGAAAAGCTAATTACCGTAAACTGACATAGGCGAGTACGGAAGCGAGAAAACATGCTGACTTTTAAAATTGTATTTCACACCTTTACAAAATATAATAAAAGGTTTTACTTCAATACATATTGTTAGTTTTTTTTTAGGTTGATAAATACACATATTCTGTTTTCCTTAATAAATACTAGTCGTTTCAAGTAATTATTTTTTTTATAAAGATAAGGTAAACAACAATTTTAGTTATGTGTAGCACATTCTTTTATATACAAATATTCACTGGCTCCATATAAGTGATAACCATGCTGTCATGCAGCAAAAATGTAATTATTACGCCAGATACATTAGTGGTTCTTATGAAAAGCTATTTTTACGCAAGTTGGAAAAAGGGAATTCGCTAATATTTCTGCTGGAATTCCGAATTTGCTAACTCTTCCGAGTTTGACCCGCGGAAATAACTACTTATACAGTATATTGTCCAATAGCTGGAACTTCTGATAATTCTAACATATTTTGCTGATCCTGTCAAGTTTGAGATAATGCAGTTTGACTGTATAAAGTTATCAATGACAATCGAAGTAGACATTCAACAGTTCATCATTCGTGATGACCACATTTGCTTCAATGTCAGACCATTGCTAACATAGTTGCTATTGAGGAATTTGATGGACATTCCATAAGTAACAATGGCATTCATCAATACAAGTTACTTGTTCAGTTTGTCATACTGCTTAACACTGAGAACAAGTAAACTTTGTTTCGACTGCCCCGTCAGACAATGCATAAATCATAAAATCAAAGCATTCACTTTTCTTGTTACCACAGTTACTGTCAACATGCTGAATGACTTTTGCTCCAATCAAAGCAGACCATGGTACAAGTTACTACAACTCTTTGTAGTTTACCCAATCTGACCATCCTTTGATCAAGCTGAGGATTTCAAATCAACAACTTATTTACCCATATGATATACCAGGTCACACAATACCTGGTTAGTAAAGTCATTATGCTGACCACTCAACTGCCCAATAACAGGTTGCTAATGGCTATCTACTGTTCATATGTTAAAACTTTGAAATTTATAGCGTTATATATCACTTACTAACTTTTTAATGAATTAAATTGCTCCATTCCATTATGACTTATTTCAATTTCATTAAAAGGTTGATAAATGATCTATAACCCATACTTACTATTAAAACTACCATTTGCCTTACATACATCATTTTTTCTGTTTTTCCTGTTGTTTCCTAGCACATACGAATCTATTTTTTCCGATAACCACTTTTTTATTACTTGCATTCATTACTTTTAAATATATAAAGCTATGTTGTATACCTGTATAACAACAGGTTTCCAGGCATAGCCTTTCATCAGTTTCATATGCTGGGGTAGATCCGTATAGGGAAATGTCTTCACTTCACACTTGCACACTCTCTCAATCTGAAGAATAGAAATTTACTGTTACTACAGCATGCCTTCAGATGTGAATCACAACACTGTTAAAAATAGAAAGCAACATATAAAACTATGGAATGATATTTAGGTAAATATTACACAATGCCTGCTGACTGTTACAATTTACTCACTGACACTCCCATTGTGCTTACTGGTATAGTAATCATGCATGCTGGCACCTTTAACACGCTTGTTGACAATGATACCATGCTTGCTGACAATGATACCATGCGTGCTGGAAGTTACAACTTCTTTGCTGCTTAGACCCTGATGTCTTTATCATAATTTCATTTGGCAAAATGACAGTGCCGTGTACCGTATTGGAATATTTCAACATGCTATGGTTATACTGGTTAATCTGGTGCATCCAAGAACAAAATTCACGAAGTGATCAACCAGTAAGGTCAATGTAATCAGGCACTAGGCAAAATAGGAGTAAGCATAATGTCATTTCAAAAGTATATGTCACATTTTGATAACAGGGGGCGCTATGTTCAAGTGGTCGTGTTTTTTAATCCCCCGCCACAAGTGGTTGGGGGTTATAGGAATGGTCTCCTTCCGTCGGTCCTTCAGTCCTTCCGTCCGTCTGTCCGTAACACTTTCGTGTCTGCTCCATATCTCCTAAACCCCTTGAAGGATTTTCATGAAACTTGGGTCAAATGATCATTTCATCAAGACGATGTGCAGAACCCATGAGTCAGCCTTGTCCGCCCAAGGTCAAGGTCACAACTCAAGGTCAAAGGTTTGAGCCTTCCATTTTGTGTCCGCTCTATATGTCCTAAACCCCTTGAAGGAATTTTATAAAACTTGGGTCAAATGATCACCTCATCAAGATGATGTGCAGAACCCATTAGTCAGCCATGCCGGCTCAAGGTCAAGGTCACAACTTAGGGTCAAAGGTTAGAGCCTTCCATTTTGTGTCCGCTCTATATCTCCTGAACCCCTTGAAGGATTTTCATCAACTTGGGTCAAATGATCACCTTATAAAGGCAATGTGCAGAACTCATGAGTCAGCCATGCCGACTCAAGGTCAAGGTCACAACTGAAGGTCAAAGGTTTGAGCCTTCCATTTTGTTTCTACTCTGTATCTCCTAATTCCCTTGAAGGATTCATTTTAAACTTTGGTCAAATGATCACCTCATCAAGGCGATGTGCAGAACTCATGAGTCAGCCATGCTGGCTCAAGGTCAAGGTCACAACTCAAAGTCAAAGGTTTGAGCCTTCCATTTTGTGTCCCCTCTATATCTCTTAAACCTCTTGAAGGAATTTTATAAAACTTGGGTCAAATGATCACCTCATCAAAACGATGTGCAGAACTTATGAGTCAGCCATGCCGGCTCAAGGTCATACCTTAGGGTCAAAGGTTTGAGCCTTCCATTTTGTGTCCACTCTGTATCTCCTAAACCCCTTGAAGGATTTTCATCAAACTTGGGTCAAATGATCACCTCATCAAGAACTCAATAGTCAGCCATGTCAACTCAAGGTCAAGGTCACAACTCAAGGTCAAAAGTTTGAGCTCTGTATCTCCTAACCCCTTGAAGGATTTTTATGAAACTTGGGTCAAATAATCACCTCATCAAGACGTTGTGCAGAATTCATGAATCAGCCATGTCAGTTCAAGGTCAAAGTCACAGCTAAAGGTCAAAGGTTTACCCTTTCACTATCCATAGCAGTGGCGGGGGATTTAGCTGCCTTTCAGACTGCCTTGTCCGTACTTTGAATAATTATTTGCCGGAAAGATTATCGAGGATATCCGAATATGTATAGAGATCTAACAATAGTTACTTCCTCTTTTTGCAAATCGCCATTTGTCTTAACTTTATTTATTTTTAATGTTGTGTTTATTTACAAGTGACGTGTTATATAAATGGAAGCCTTACAGTTTGAAATTCCTGAGATTTCACAAATTAAAGCGGCTGTTAAGGACAAAATTTTGCAGATTGCTAATAATGTGTCAAACTGTCATTTTGAACATGTAGAATATGAACTTGAGTCAGTGATGATTGTTTTGACACTTAGCCAAGAGCTAATTAAAATCCGTTATAGGCCGGATATTCCCGTTACCTTTCGTGAAAACCACGAACTTGCGTCCCCTGGTATCAAAATGTGACGTGCAATGTTGCACTTTGCATTATGCTTACTTTCAACTTGCTTAGTGGCTGATTGCATCTTTCATATTGTGTGGTCACATCGTGTATTTTCTTCTGTGAGCATTGTAACTGTGCAACGTTGCTTATATACAGTCCCGGCATGTTGAAATATTCCGATACGGTACACGGCACTGTAATTTTGCCAAATGAAATTATGATATAGACATAAGGGTCTAAGCATCAAAGAAGTTGTAACTTCCAGCATGCATGGTATCATTGTCAGCAAGCATGGTATCATTGTCAACAAGCGTGGTATCATTGTCAACAAGCGTGTTAAAGGTGCCAGCATGCATGATTACTATACCAGTAAGCACAATGGGAGTGTCAGTGAGTAAATTTTAACAGTCAGCAGGCATTGTGTAATATTTACCTAAATATCATTCCATATAAAACATCATTAATGATATCTATCTGTTTATCTGTTATGAGTTCAGCGCCATTTTTCAACAGTATTTCAGTTATGTAAGTGGGCAGTTAGTCTACCCAGTGTTCCTGGATTCTGTACTAGAACTAACCTGTACTTGAGGCGTTTTTTTGGTCAATCCATGAAATTTAATCCCAACGGAAAAGTAAAATACGTTCATTTTACATTCTGAAGTTGAAATCCATGAATATAACCACATGGAAAAGGCCTTTTTGACCAAACATGCTAAATCTCATGCCCACAAAATCAAATGATTTCACAGTGCCAGTAAAACATGCTTTAAAGTAGCTGAAAAACCTTACCTCTTTCTTTTGTGATGTATAAAATCCCAAATCATAAACAATGAGTTTAGTTTCCTTGTATTTGTCTATGACAGCAGATATATTGTAGACTAGTTCCATCACTTCTGTATAATGACTAGCGGAGGCTGCCGTCACAAACACCGGCATCTTTGGAAGATTTGTCTCATCAGGCAGTGACGGTGGAAACAACTCTGAGAATGATAAAACATTTTCAGTGCTAAGGCTTGTTATTGCACAAAAATATAAATTTCTGACATCAATAACACCAGTGACATGAGACAATCACTGTTACCATGCTTTATGTACCAAGACAATTTCTTAATAAATAAGCAATAATACCTAAATTTGTAAATAGATCAAGGTATTTTGTTAATAGGAATTTTTGTTGTTTTGTATTTTGTTTTACACGTTTTAATGGCTCTAATGACATTACTTCTGGAACAACTGTGGAACATGTAAATCTAAATAACTCATAAATTCAGAAGTTATGGAAGGAAGGAACAGACATATGTAAGTTAACTGCAAAACTAGATAACATTTTTGCCCTTGATATCAAAACAGATTCTATATTTAGTGGAAGCAAAGTCTAAGAAAGAAATCAGAGGACAAACCGGACAAAATAATTCGAATGTAGCCCCTCAAAAATGTCTGGTGGAGGGGTGGGGAGGGGGTGTCAAATAGTTCAAAATTAAACTGAGCAAGAAGCAATGATATTACCTTCTAGGTATTTCTCTGCCTCGGGAAATGAGTATGTTTTGATCTTCTCTATGTCATCTTTCACCGTTGGTCCAAGACTGGCATTGCACAACTTTCCATCATTAAGCGGCATCTTTACTGTAAACAATATTTATAAAACTTTCAATCTACTTTCGTAAATTAAAAAAAATAACCTTAACAGAAACAATCAAGATTTAGGGACTTTAAAAGCCAATAAAGGTAATTAGAACTTAAGGTTAATATTATATACAGTCAGATAATCATTTTAATCTTCGTGCAATTTCTGTTAAAAGCTGCTTCTCCAATTATTACTTTAACCTTTACCCTGCTAAATTTCTAAAATGGACTGGTCTATCATTCAATTTGGCAGCACCGTTTATTATTCGAAAGGGCGGTCACTGAAAATTTAATGACAGAAAAGCAAAAAGTGCAGACCATGATCAACCTGCACACAGATGTGCAGGCTAATGGCTGATCATGGTCTAAACTGGGCGCAAAGGCAGAATCACTTGCCTGCAGCAGGCTGAATGTTTAACTACCTGTATTAGAGTTTAGACAGTTTATACCTACAAAAATGTATATCAAAAGGATTTGTAGTGACAGTAGGTTTATAGGCCACTTCCAACAGCCTTGCTGTTGGGTTAACCCTTTAGCAATGTGGTTAGAGTGTCCGCCTATGGATCACGAGGTCTGGGGTTCAAGCCCCAGTAGGGACCTTGGTATTTTCTCTTCCAGGGTTTACAATGAACATTGTTTTTTTGTACTACCTGTTTCTCAAAAAATTTTGAGAGAAAAAAATATGCATGACTGCAAATTAAGGAAGTTTCTCATTTATGGTTAATCAACATACATGTATATCCATTTTCCATTGTTTATCCTAACATAGTATTTTTCTCATTATCAGTTTTCTCATTATCAGAGTGTTTAGTTTTCTAGAAAAACAATTAGACTGGGTTGTCATCCATCCTTTATTTGACCCTGATCTCTAAAATTAAAGATTTTTTTAAGTGGCAAGTTGTTCTGGTTTATCTGATTTTCTCTGCTAATTTTCAATTTAGTTGCTTATTTTGGCCAGACCTACTGTAAACAGATTTTTTTTCATTATCTGAGAACATCTAAAGAACTGCTTTAACTGATATTTATGGTAAAAGGTACATGCCAGAAACGCTAAATTTTTCAATCTTCATTCTCTGTAGAGCAAAACTGAGACTTTTACTTCTTGTTTTTATGTATTATTTCCCAAAGTCCTAAAGTTAAACAACAAATATGTTAAACTGCAAGAAAGTTACCTCTTCATACAACGGTCTAAGTAAGTTAAACCGCAGGAAAATGACCTCTTCACACAATTGTTTAGGTAAGTTAAACCGCAAGAATATTACCGCTTCACACAACTGTTTAAGTAAGTTAAACTGCATGAAAGTTATCTCTTCACACAATGGTTTAAGTAAGTTAAACTGCATGAGATTTACCTCTACACACAATGGTTCAAGTAAGTTAAAGTTTAAACCGCATGAAAGTTACCTCTTCACACAACAGTTTTGTTATCAAAAAAGCAGACTGAAAATATGACTCACAATAATTAGAATTCCAAGAAATCACAGTTAGTAGGGCACTAATTTTTGTTCAATATGTGATTATGTCGATCAATGAAATATCCAAACAAACAAGTAAATTTCTATATTACCTAAAGTAAAAGTATTAAAATTTGAAATCCACAAATTTGTGTCTCAATGAAAAGGTCAATTTCAGAGTACATGTGAAGCAAATATAGTACACTCACATAAACATATTCACTGTCATTTCCACCAGATAAAGTTAAAGGTGTTCAGACTATAAATTTTTCTCCCATGTAGAAATTTGTTAAAGCACTATCTTTCAAAGCATCATGATGTACCGAGAAAAATCAGACAGCACTGAGTGGAGGATTTCTTCCTGGACTGGTTAGAAACATAATCCACATAACAACTGCGTGCTGGACTATTTGAAAATATTGTCACACCCTTCTTTACAACATTTGCTTAAATACAAAAGCTTTACGAAGATTTTCTATGTATAGGAGACTGCACAATTTTGTTAAAATGTATTGAACCTCAATCTGACTAAAGTACTTGATCTTCTAAACGAAGATCTGAGAACGACCTATTCACATTCGTCTTCTGTATATTTTGGATTTCCATTATTGCTATTTTTATGTTATCCAATCAGACGACTTGTTCGATTGTCAAAGGATAAGAAAAATATGCGGTTATTCCAGGACTCGAACCCGGGACCCCTCGCTTACAAAGCAAGTGGCCTACCGACTGAGCTAACCGGCTATCTGATACGTTACGACATAAGAATTGTAAATACCAAAAGTCAATGCTACATGTAGATTTGCAAGATGTTGTAAGCTAGGCTCTGATTGGCTAGCGAAAGAGCCGTCAGAACGAGGCAATGAATAGGTCGTTTTCAGATCCTATGCGTAGCGTAATAGGAGATGTACTTTAGTCAGATTGTATTGAACCTTGTCATCATACGAGGTCTTCCAATAATGTAGAAGACTTTGGTAGAGTTTGAAAGCATTCAGCTCAGCAAGTGATTTTGCCTTTGCAACCAGTGCAGAACAAGATCAGCCTGCACGTCCATACAGGCTGATCATGATCTGCACTGTTCGCTATTCAGTCAGTTAATTTTCAGTGAACACCCCTTTGAATAATAATTGGTGTTGTGCAAACTGAATGATGGGTCAGTCCACTTTAGAAATTTTGCAGGGTAAAGGTTAAACAGATAGAAAATATAAAATTAAGTGAACAATTTGTTACCTTCAAAGTAACCACCTTCTACCAGCCATGTCACTGAAAGAAACAAGTAGAGAAATATTTACAGTTTATAATGTGGCAGTGCTCAACATCAAACAAGGACACAAGTCAGACACATTGCTGCTATTTTTCAAAACTGAAATTTTAAAATCTTGCTTCTATATCACTTAAAAGTCTAATTAATATTTCAGAACATACATGGATTTCCTACTAACCAGTGTCCACATAAGAAATCACAAAAAATCTTGATGTTTTAAGTAACATAAAAATTCTTTGATATATTACAACAAGAGGGCCAAGATGGACCTAAGTCACTCACCTGAGTAACACACAATAGCAGTACAAGAGGACCATGATGGTCCTGAATCGCTCACCTCTTCCCACATGACCCAGTTTTGAGTATGACGTCGTTTTTTCTATTATCTGATATAGTGACCTAGTTTTTGAGCTCATGTGACCCAGTTTTGAACTTGACCTAGATATTATCAAGATAAAAATTCTGACCAATTTTCATGAAGATCCATTGAAAAATATGGTCTCTAGAGAGGTCACAAGGTTTTTCTATTATTTGACCTATTGACAGGCCTCCTAGCAGGCCTGAACAAAAATAAAGGTTTTTAAAAAGGCTCCAATCTATGGAAATAAAGGCCTTTTAGTGTAAAATATTAAAAAATAAAGAGGAAATAAAGACTATTTTTGTCAGAATTCTCGTTGAAAACACATAATATATATAGGTATTTACTAAAAAAAAGTTAATTTATATATGGAAACCCACACTCTAAAACCAGATATCAGAAAAAGGCATGTTTGATATTATCTCATACTGTTTGAATTATACATTATGATTGATATACATACCTAACTTAATGGGTATACCTACTTTCACTGCACATTTATATCACCTATTTTGTATATGGTTCCTGTTTTATACATTGTAATATATTGTTTTTATTCTAAGCTGTTGATTATGTAAAATCTATCTGTTTTGTTCTTTGTTCATGTTGTTAATATGTAAAATGTACTATGTTATTATGTTTAGGTCCTTATGGAATTTTTTCTGTACTTCTGGTTTTGTAAAATGTATCTGTTTTGTTCTTTATTTATGTTGTCGTACCATGTTGTAAATATGTAAAATGTATCATGATATTACGTTGAGGCCCATACGGAAGATTGCTTCAGCAAGTATGCTGCCTCGTTAAATAAAGTCTTTATTATTATTGTGGTGTCTACATCAACTTTGCTCAGAATGCTGTATCTTCACCAGACCTTGTCCACTGTTACCATAGTGTAAACATCATGTCACCAGACCATTTCAAGCATTCAGCTCCATGGTACCTTATGCTGAATACATGGAACACCCATGGTCTGGTGAACACTACTGCAAACATCTACATGTATGTGGCCTGGTGAACACGACAGCATTCTGAAAAACTCAATATGAAAGATACACAAGCAGTATCCTAATAACAACACTTAAAAGGGGGGAAGAAATACAGTAGTATAACCATTACTTGCTTTAAAATGGCATGGCAAGCAGTCTGAACAAAAATATAGGTTTTAAGTGAAAATTACAGGCTATTTGGCCGTTTTAAAGGTTTTTCAGAAGATTTAAAGGTTTTAAAGGTTTCCTCTGAAATTAAAGGTTTTTAAAGGTTTTAAAGGTTTCACTAGGAGGCCTGTATTGACCTAGTTTTCGAAGGTACGTGACCCTGTTTTGAACTTTATCTAGATATCATCAAGGTGAACATTCTCACTAATTTTCATGAAGATCTCATGAAAAATATGGCCTCTAGAGAGGTCATAAGGTTTTTCTATTTTCATACCTACTGGCCTAGTTTTTGACTGCAAGTGACCCAGTTTCGAAACTGACCTAGATATCATCAAGTCGAACATTCAGACCAATTTTCATGAAGATCCATTGAAAAATATGGCCTCTAGAGAGGTCAAAAGATTTTAGACCTACTGACCTAGTTTTTGACCGCAGTTGACCCAGTTTCAAACTTGACCTAGATATCATCAAGATGAACATTCAGACCAACTTTCATACAGATCCCATGAAAAGTATGGCCTCTAGAGAGGTCACAAGGTTTTTTATTATTTGACCTACTGACCTAGTTTTTTAAGGCACGTGTCCCATATTCAAACTTGACCTAGATATCATCAAAGTGAACATTCTGACCAATTTTCATGAAGATCCATTCAAGGGTTTGACCTCTAGAGAGGTCACAAGGTTTTTCTATTTCAAGAACTACTGATCTAGTTTTTGATCGCAGTTGACCAAGTTTCAAACTTGACCTATATATCATCAAGATAAACATTCAGACCAACTTTCATACAAATCCCATGAAAAATAGGGCCTCTAGAGAGGTCACAACGTTTTTTCATTATTTGACCTACTGACCTAGTTTTTGACTGCACATGACCCTGTTTCGAACCTATCCTAGATATCATCAACATGAACATTCAGACCAACTTTCATAAAGATCCCATGAAAAATATGGCCTCTAGAGAGGTCACAAAGTTTTTCTATTATATGACCTACTGACCTAGTTTTTGACGGCACATGACCCACTTTCGAACTTGACCTAGATATCATCAAGGTGAACATTCTGACCAATTTTCATGAAGATCTCATGAAATATATGGCCTCTAGAGAGGTCACAAGGTTTTTCTATTTTTAGACCTACTGACCTAGTTTTTGACCGCATGTGACCCAGTTTCAAACTAGACCTAGATATCATCAAGATGAACATTCATACCAACTTTCATACAGATCCCATGAAAAATATGGCCTTTAGAGAGGTCACAAGGTTTTTCTATTATTTGACCTACTGACCTAGTTTTTGATGGCACCTGACCCAGTTTCGAACTTGACCTAGATATCATCAAGGTGAACGTTCTGACCAATTTTCATGAAGATCTTTGAAATATATGGCCTCTAGAGAGGTCACAAGGTTTTTCTATTTTTAAACCTACTGACCTAGTTTTTGATGGCACGTGACCCAGTTTCGAACTTGACCTAGATATCATCAAGGTGAACATTCTGACCAATTTTCATGAAGATCTTGTGAAATATATGGCTTCTAGAGAGGTCACAAGGTTTTACTATTTTTAGACCTACTGACCTAGTTTTTGAAGGCACGTGACCCAGTTTCGAAGTTGGCCTAGATATCATCAAGATGAACATTCTGACCAATTTTCATAAAGATCCCACAAAAAATGTGACCTCTAGAGTGGTCACCAGCAAAAGTTTACGGACAGACGGACGGACGCTTTGGATCACAAAAGCTCACCTTGTCACTTTGTGACAGGTGAGCTAATAAACATGTTTTACCTAGTGATTTCATGGAGACAAATATTCTGACTAATTTCCATTAAGATTAGACTAAAAAACGTGGCCTGTAAGCAAGCTTATTATTTGATTTAACCTGGTGACCTAGTTTCTGACCCTACATGACCCAGATGAAAATTCATACAATATTTCATGCACACAAACATTCTGACCAAATTTCATGCACATCAAATGAACAAGAGTGTGAACAAGCTTTTCCTTTGATTTGACCGGGTAACCTAGTTTTTGACCCCCATGTGACCCAGTTTCAAAAATAGCCTAGAAATCATCAAGATAAACATTCTGACCAAGTTTCATGAAGATAGGGTCATAAATGTGGCCTCAAGAGTGTTAACTAGCTTTTCCTTTGATTTGACCGGGTGATCTAGTTTTTGACCCCATATGACCCAGTTTCGAATTTGGCCTAGAAATCATCAAGATAAACATTCTGAACAAGTTTCATAAATTCATGAAGATAGGGTCATATATGTGGCCTCTAGGTTGTTAACAAGCTTTTCATTTGATTTGACCTGATGACCTAGCTTTTGACCCGACATGACCCAGTTTTGATCCAGGCCTAGAAATCATCAAGATAATCATTCAGTGCAAGTTTGTATCAAATCAAAGCATAAATGAACCCTCTATATGGCTGAAAGAGCCAAACTAGAAAATTTTGCCCCTTTTAGGGGCAGTAACCCCAGAACCCATGATGGAATCTTGCCAGTTTTCAAAGGAACTGAGATGTTATTATGACTTAAGTTGTGTTTAAGTGTGGTTAAAATCAAATATAAAATGTCACTTCTATCATGTTCACAAGGTAAAAATTAACAAATTTTGACTCTTTCAGGGGTCAATCAGGGGCCGTAACTCCAGAACCTATGACTGGATCTGACAGATTCATCATGGAATCCAAGATTTATTGTTGCTGAAGATATTTTCTAAGTTTGTATCAAATCAAACAGTAAATGAAGTCTGTATATGGCTGCAAAAGCCAAAAAAGCAAATTTTGGCCCTTTAAGGGGCCATAACTATGGAACCCATGATGGGATCTGGCCAGTTTTGGAAAGGAACTGAGATATTATGCCAATACAAGTTGTGTGCAAGTTTGATTAAAGTTGATTGCAAAATGTGGTCTCTATCGTGTTCACAAGCAAAAAACAAGAGGACAATGATGGTCCTGAATCGCTCACCTGTCTCCACATGACCCAATTTTCATGAAGATCCATTGAAAAATATGGCTTCTAGAGAGGTCACCATGTTTTTCTATTATTTGACCTAATGACCTAGTTTTTAAAGGCACATGACCCAGTTTTGAACTTGACCTAGATATCATCAAGGTGAACATTCTCACCAATTTTCATGAAGATCTCATGAAAAATATGGCCTGTAGAGAGGTCACAAGGTTTTTCTATTTTTATACCTACTGACCTAGTTTTTGACCGCACCTGTGAAAAAATTTTCATCTAGTTCAAAAATTGTGGTGTACATAATTTCCCAACAGTCTTTATTCTATCACATATTTATTCTATCACATACACAAATCAACCTATTATCTAAAGCATGGCCAAGCAGTCACAGTACTGACACAGTCACATACCAACTACAAGAGGACCATGATGGTCCTGAATCGCTCTCCTGTCCCCACATAACCCAGTTCTGAACTGAGTATGACGTCGTTTTTTCTCTTATTTCACATAGTGACCTAGTTTTCGAGCTCATGTGACTCAGTTTCGAACTTTAACTAGATATCATCAAGGTGAACATTTAGACCAATTTTCATGAAGATCCATTGAAAAATATGGCCTCTAGAGAGGTCAAAAGGTTTTTCCATTTTTAGACCTACTGACCTAGTTTTTGACCACAGTTGACCTAGTTTCGAACTTGACCTAGATATCATCAAGATGAACAATCACACCAACTTTCATACAGATTCCATATAAAATTTGGTCTCTAGACAGGTCACAAGGTTTTTCTATTATTTGACCTACTGACCTAGTTTTTGACAGCACGTGACCCAGTTTAGAACTTGCCCTAGATATCATCAAGATGAACATTCAGACCAACTTTCATACAGATCCCATGAAAAGTATGGCCTCTATAGAGGTCACAAGGTTTTTTATTATTTGACCTACTGACCTAGTTTTTTAAGGCATGTGTCCCAGTTTCAAACTTGACCTAGATATCATCAAGGTGAACATTCTGACCAATTTTCATGAAGATCCATTCAAGGGTATGGCCTCTAGAGAGGTCACAAGGTTTTTCTATTTCAAGACCTACTGATCTAGTTTTTGATCGCAGTTGACCAAGTTTCAAACTTGACCCATATATCATCAAGATAAACATTCAGACCAATTTTCATACAGATCCCATGAAAAATAGGGCCTCTAGAGAGGTCACAACGTTTTTTCTATTTTTAGACCTACTGACCTAGTTTTTGACTGCACATGACCCAGTTTCGAACCTGACCTAGATATCATCAACATGAACATTCAGACCAACTTTCATACAGATCCCATGAAAAATATGGCCTCTAGAGAGGTCACAAGGTTTTTCTATTATTTGACCTACTGACCTTGTTTTTGCCAGCAGACCCAGTTTTGAACTTGACCTAGATATCAACAAGGTGAACATTCAGACCAGTTTTCATGAAGATCCATTGAAAAGTATGGCCTCTAGAGAGGTCACAAGGTTTTTTCATTTTTAAACCTACTGACCTAGTTTTGGACCGCACGTGACCCAGTTTCAAACCTGACCTAGATATCATCAAGATGAATATTCTGACCAACTTCCATAAAGATCCCATGAAAAATGTGACCTCTAGAGTGGTCACAAGCAAAAGTTTACGCATGGACGCACGGACGCCGCGCGATAACAAAAGCTCATCTTGTCACTTTGTGACAGGTGAGCTAAAAACTGTAAGCAATACACAAATCACACAAGTATTCGCCATATTTTATCTCAGTTAGCAATTAAAATATTAGATATAATATAACATACTCATAAAATAGATGACACAAACTGGGATAAGAAGTCCTGTAAGGATTTTCAACTTTCCATGTCTTCTCATCATACTGAACAGCTGCTGGTTAATGAGCACTTCAACGCAACAACATTTATGTTATAAACACATTCTGAAAATGTATTAAGATCACATAATGTAAAAGAAAAAACATTTATGTTATGCACACATTCTGAAAATGTATTAAGATCACGTAATGTAAAAACGGAAAAAAAAGTTATGTTATGCACACATTCTGAAAATGTATTATAATCACATAAATAACGAAAAAGCAAAAAAAACTAGAGATGCTTTTGAGAAAAGCGCATGTCTCCGACAACTGCCCCATTGAAAAATGTCTAGTTTCTCCCGATGGCTTTGATGAGTGGACCCCATTGAAAAATATCTAGTTTCTCTTGATGGCTTTGATGTATGGACTTAATCAGTAATTCAAGGGCCATAATTCAAAAGTGCCTGGGTGGATTTTACTAGTTATCGAACTTGGCCGAGGTCTTATGGTCAAACACATTTTGTTCAAGTTTGCTGAAGATCGGATGAGAAATGTCCGACTTACAGTGCGGACAAGCTTTGTGACAGACAGACACATATACACACACACACACACACACACAGACAGACTGGAGTAAATCAATAAGTCTCCCAAACCACTGTGTGGTGGGAGACATAAATATGTTGTGAAAATTCTGAAAATGTATAATATTCACAAAAATAAAGAAAAAGCAAAAACATTTATGTTACGTACATTATCAGAACATATCTTGAAACTGCATTAAGAGCACATACATAATGTAAAAGCAAAAACATTTATGTTATATTATGTACTCCAAAATAAACAAGATGACAGCGCCCTCCACTATTCGCAGTCGCAAGTGGTTTTTTAGAACCCTGCTTACTGCAAACTTTAACCAAAATTTCTGCAATGTACCCTATGGTGTTAACTCATGAGGCCTTACTCAAATACTCAAAACAACAGAAGACAATCTTGTCCACATACACTGGGGATAAACTCTGTGTATAAGGTATGTCTAGCTAAGGCTTCAAATATGTGCCTTTAAGATATTTCAAAATCCCTTCATGGACGGCACAGTTAAGGACCAGACAAGACAGACCCTGTTATCTTCTGACATCTAAGTGTGACCTTGAACTTGGAGCTAGGAATCTCGATCTTGCACATGACATGTCGTCTCATTATGGTGAACAGTTATGGAAAGTTATTTCAAAATCCCTATATGGATGGCAGAGATACAGACCAGACAAAATTTACACAGACGCATGCACACACGGATGGACATTTCAATTTTATAATATGCCCACCTTCATGAAAATAATGATCCTGTGCACGTAAGATCTAGCTTGAAAAAAGTGAATGAAGTATTGCCATTCATCATTTTCCCGTCATTCTCAAAAAGGCAGTGCCTTACTGTCATCTATGTATCCGAGATACATGCTGTCCGAAAACTATTGTATTTTGAACCAGAATAGAACAACGAGATTGTCAAACATGCAAATATCAAAAGATAGCAAAAGAAACAAGCTTTATCACTACGAATAATTAGTTTACTTACTATATTAACAAATTAAACTAAAATTAACATAATATTTTTTTTCAGTTTGTTTACCAGTGGCGAGTTGTTCCTCCGTCTCGGTTAGGTAGCAGATGGCGGTTTTTTCTAGTACTTCGGACTTCCGAGCGATGTGGCCAAGTCAGACGGCTTCCGATATCTTACGAGATGCAGACCTGAAAATAAAAAGATACCGGTTTACATCATACTTGAAGAAGAAATAAAATACATAGTAAACTTCATACAAAGCCTAGATTTTTAAATCCACAAGCCACCTGAAAGATAATTTCAGCCCGCGAAAATACATGACATTTCAGCCCAAATTAGGTAGCAAGACATTTTGACCCCTTGACACCTTGACCCCTAATAAAATAAGATGACACCTTGACCCCTAGACACTTTGTCCCCTATTGTCCATTTTTTCATAGTGACACTTTGACCCCTAATTTATTTTCTTTTCATTTTGCTTGGTTTAAGTGAAAAATTTACATTTTATATGTCGATGTGCAGTATTTATAGTTAGATTTTAGTGTTTTTGTTGAATATTGACAAAGGTTCTGGCTCAAATATTTCACATTATTTTACTTTTTTGAAAGGAACAGACATCAGAAAATAATACAATTTTAATCAAATTTTAATCAAATTATTTGAAGATTTTGACATCACAAGACACATCAAAGAATATGTAAAAAGGCGATAATGATATGGTAAGTATAGAACAGAACAGAACAGAACATCACTTTATTAACTCTAGTTACATATTACAGTAACACAAGAGTGTACAATGCATAATACAATTAAACAAAGCATGCTTTTACACGTGACATAGTATAAAGAAGAACATTTTTTTAATTTTTTTTTTTTTTTTTTTGAATTATTGATAATGATATATGGTAAGTATAAATGCTGTATTAAAATATAATGACTTTTAATATCTCAACGATTACTCTCTTATAGTAGATTTAAACATTCATTTAATTTTGAAAAGTACTTAAATATAATTGAAGATAAAAAGTTTTGAATTGCTCTTAGTAGATTTAGATTATCATCACATAATTTGGAAATAGAAAGAGGTAGATATAACAACATGGATCAAAATGATAGAAAATGTAAATTTTGTAATCTTAATTCTTTAGAAAATGATTGTCACTTTCTTCTTGTATGTCCGTTGTATAAATATAAAGAATTACGAAGAAAATATTTAAAACCATATTACTGTAGATGGCCCACTCTAAATAAATTTGATAATCTGATGTCTACCGAAAATAGAAAGGAATTACTGAATCTCTACAAGATATTGAAAGTTAGTTTCATTTTTGAAGCAACACCATTTTCCATTTAACATAGTTATTGTATGTTAGAATGTTCTGGATGTAAAATTGTAGTTATTGCAATCAGAATAGATAGATATCAAGGATGTGTTTGTTGATTTATTAATGTAAATGAATATATATTTTGTGGAGTGAAAATTTCACTATTAAGATTTGAACAATTAAAGTCTATGAATGAATAACACTTATTATAATAGCATTTTATTTCACGTTTATCAATTTTTTCAATGTATTTTCATAAAATTGATATTTCAATATTAAATTAATTTCAAATATAAAACTCTTCAAAAATAACATAAATTACAACTATTCTTTAAACAGATTATCAATTTTATCTATCATTTAATTTATTGTTTAAAGGCATACTTGAACTCCATCAATAGGGTGGTGATTGGATTAAAAACTAGTTGAGGTGTGAAAATTGGATTACATTGCACTATAAACTGAAGCGTGCCCCTAATTACTCTAATCTTGGTACAATACAATAAACTTGTGTCCTTTAAGTGTTACCAAATGGGGTCTCACCTTCACAACATGCAATAAGTAGGTAACGTATATTAATTGAAATGTATGGTGTTAAAGGATATCAGGCTAATATTTTATGAAAATTCCTTAAAATCAAAATATTTAACTTTTATCTAAGTTGAATATTAAAAGTGTTGGTTTACAATGAAAATGGTTTAAACGTAAACATATGTATCAAAGTTATGCCTAATTTATTAGATCAATTTCAGGTTTGTGGCAGGCTCTTCGGCAGGTCTTCCCAGGTACAGATCTACATGGTTGTGCTTTCCACTGGGCTCAGTCCATCATTCATCACGTGAAGGAGCACGGTCTCGCCAAAACCTACCAGGACAGGAGAACCATCAGCTGATAAGCAAGCTACTTGCTCTTCTGTTTCTACCGGGTCGGGACATCGAGAGCGTTCCAACGTCTGAGAGACCGTGCCATGACCAGCTTGCATCCAGTGCGGGATCTCTTCCAATACGTCTGGGATCAGTTGTTGGGCTCAAGTTTGTGGACGGCTGACGAGTGGAGTGTGTACAGGCAGCCTGTACGCACAAACAACGACTGTGAGGGTTGGCACCGGGGCCTCAACCAGAAAACTGGACGCAGCATACTCCCCTTCTATGTGACCAGCAGTGAGCAGGAACCGTCTTCAGGTGTACGTGTCAATGGACAATCTTATTGGTGAGCTATGGGACAAGTACGATGACCATGATATCATGTGTTAAGACATTCTAGCCCGTGTTGGTGAGATTTACGGCCGTATGTAAATCTAAAACTCAACCAAATTGAAAGAACAGTGCCAGGACTTAATAATAGACTGACCAGTGCTCATCATGATGAAATAATGAATGAAGAGAAAAAATTTTAGTTTTAGCGTTATTGTATTTATTTATAAAAATGTAAATTTATGAATAAAGTAGTATACTATACCAATAAATGTGAAATTTCGAACAGAGAGATATTTTATTTTTTCAATTAGTAAATAAGGTTATTTATATCTATAATTACTAACTTGATTAGTAATTTCATCTAAATAATTTCTTAGATAATTGCAAACGTTTGTGAAACATCATTTTTAATAATACCAACATGAGTAAACAACACACAGGCCCGTGTGCAGGATTTGTTTGATGGGGGGGCCCAACTTGGGGTGTCCCCTCCCGATCGTGAATTTTTTTTAATATGGCACATGAATAGATGCATTTTCCTGCTACCTGAAACACCTTTAAGGATGCATGAATGTATTATATATTTAAAGAAAAGTCTATTCATCAAGCCTTTTCAATGTATGTATGATTGTACAGTCACAGTGTATGGACTTATTTTTCTGTATGATACCCAGTTGAAAAAAATGTTGAAGTTTTAAGATGATTATTAAGTAGACTAGCTCCTAGACTATGATGATTTTTTTCACACTTTTATGATTTCATGTAGTGAACTGAGCCAGTCTATATACTATGTCCGATATTACAATTTTAACATCAGTCCTCTTAAAAAATCTCTAGAATAGACTGGCTTTTGTCTCTATGAACATAAAAAAGAAAAAAAATCATAGAAATATCGTAATTATCAGTCTAGTGGCTAATCTAATTATTAAGGGTATCCTATTTGCAAATGGCCAAATGTTTTTAGATTTCCAACAAAACAAACGAAGTATTATGACAATTACTATTTACATCACAGATTTAAATCTGTACTCTTAACTGTACCAAAGATCTATAAAAATAAATAGATGTGTATTTTATACTTCTTTGACTGTACAAACTATAACATCACAGCACATATTAAATGATATTTTTATGTATAAAACCCCTCATAAGTAACAAGTTTTAGATGCGTTTTGTAAGATTTACTGAGAAACTACTTTTAAAACTTTGAGAGTTTTTAAGTAAGGTTATTGGACCCAAAAGAGTAAAATTGATACAGTAGTTTCAAATTCATAATTGTTGTAAAATAAAAAGATAGGATAAATATCTATGAATTTAATAAATTTGGGGAATGTGCCTTAATGTAAAAACAAAATACAACCATCATAATGTTTCAATTTTCAGATTCATTTTATGATTTACTTAACAAAACCAACAATGTAATGATCATTTTAAAACACTTCCGAAGAGTAAAAAACATAATAGTTTCTCCACTACCCAATCAAGTACCGATCAAGCGATCAAAGAAGCATGCACAGATAAACTTTTACCCGTGACATGCCTGGGGCTAATTTCCACTACTGGACACGGTTTTATGGCTCTTTAGCCTGTGTATTGCTGTCAAATCAAGCCAGTTGCGCTGGTGTATAAATTTGTTAATTGAGGGGCCCATAGTAATAAAAATCGTAACTAGCCAGCCAGCTGGGGGGGCCCGGGCCCCCTGGCCCCCCACCTGGACACGTGCCTGAACACACATAAACCATACTTTGTCACCTACTCATAGTCTAGAACTTGTACAAGTCCATCAATACAGCTTTTATCAATGACTTACATGCACATTAAGAAATTAAACTGCAGAAAAATATACCCCTAGCCACAAAAAAAATGTAAGGGGTCAAAGTGTCAAATAAAAAAAAGTAGGGGTCAAGGTGTCACTGGAAATAGGGGTCAAAGTGTCACTAAGGGGTCAAGGTGTCATCTTTGGTAAAAAAAATTAAGGGGTCAAGATGTCAAGGGGTCAAACCGTCTAGCATTCCCAAATTAGCCATATCTCCAACTGGCCTTAAAATGTTAGGAGAAATGATAGAGCCAAATGGCCACTTGCATTCTGTACCCAGTTTCAAGTATTACTTGCAGAGCTGGACAAAAATACCTGTCAACCGATTACTTTTTTCACTATTTTCAACTGTGTGAGGTCTATATGACATTTGACAGTTCACGAGACGCTCAATGCTGATAGTGGTACATATGCATTTCAAGCAGTTATATGAAAATGATGCCATCAAGCTTACATTCGCATCTGCCAGAATTTCTGCAACATACCATTCTTAAACTTGTTAATCACAAACTCACATCAACAAATATTTCAAACATCAAAACAGCCTTCACTTCAAGGTTTTATCTCTAATGACAGATTTTGACCCTGGCCAATTCGAATCTGTGGCTGGAAACTACCAACTGCTACCTTATTAAGAATAGTCTCCCCTATATAATAGTATTTCCCACTAGGGTGCGCGTGATCCAGAACTATTTTTCATCCATGTTGTTTTATTACGCAATAAAATACGAACTTAGTATTTATTACAGTAATATTAAAGCCTGATTGAAGAATTAATGCTTGAGTCTTCATATCTATGCTGAAAGAAATCAACATTATAGAATTGCGGTACCATTTAAAATTGACATCGCGGAAGATTACTTCGCGGTGGCTGTGTTATGCGGTCCCTAAACTCGAAGTCAAGGAAATTCCTATATGGGGCAAAATATTTTTCACTTAAATACTGCTAGATTCAGCGCCTAGCAAGGGAAATATATTGTTATTTTCATAGCTCAATATTCAGTTAGTTAACTGTGTAACTGTCATTGAAGTTATAGACCCAGCAATGGCAAAGTTGATAGCAGTTTGCCGGTCTGAGGATTATCAGTTTGAAAGGAGACAAATCCCACTGGTTGTTGACGACACACTTACTGTAAGTTCACTTGGCAGTCACATTAAAATCCTTTCTTAGCCAAAACTATCATTGTTATAGGAATTTCTGAATTGGTTCTTAAGAAGCATTGAAAATACTAAAGTGTATTTATATGAAACAAGGTCACAAATCACCCCACCCACAGATGGCCAAGTTATATAAAGAAGTGCTGCATCAACTTACAAAGTAAACATTTCCATTTTCTTGTTAAAATATACTTGTTATTTTGCGAGTACTACAAATTAAATACAATGGCAAATAGAAAGTCAAAACTATGTATATAGTAATACATTCTGTTCCCACTGAACAGCTGATCGCATGTATTGACTTGCTACTCTTACAATTGACAGGTCTAGGAAAGTGGTATATTTACAGATTATCTGTAAATTTACAGATAATCTATAAATTTACAGATTTTTCGATCAGTAAATTTACAGATTGTGTGTATCAAAATAGATGAAATTACATTATTCCCAAAACCGCGGCTTGAAATTAATTGATTTATTTACAGTATGCACAAATTAACATCATTTGTGAGTTTCAGCCATTTTTATTGACTTTGAATTTTTGGCATTTTCAAAAAAATCAGAGTCAACAGAAATGACTGAAAGATATAATTGATCTTTATTTATGCGTACCATAAGTAAATCAATTAATTTCAAGCTGCGATTTTGAGTCCCAAGTATGATTTTAGCAGTTTTCAAACATTTGATCTGTAAATTTATAGATTCCTTATGGAAATATTATAGTATGCCGCGAATATCCAGCGAACATGCCGCGAACACTTGATACAATTGGTATAATCGTTCGCAGGATGTTCGTTTGGTGTTAACTTTTCACATGCAAATTAGTTTTGCTGCAAACTTCCCGCGAACAAGTAGCTGTGAACTTCCCGCGAACAAGTTGCTGCGATCATCCCGCGAACTAGTTGCTGCGAACATCCCTCGAACTAGTTACTGCGAACATGCCGTGAACTAGCTGAAAACCATCACTACAGAAATAGTGTACAAAAAAGCATGTACAGAAAAAGTGCAAAAACAAATAAATTAATAGGAATCAGGGATCTAAATTTATTGAATAAACTTGAACACTGAGGTTGTAACAAATTCAAATGGTCTATGTCTGAACTTTTTCATATCATATTTGGAGCATTTTTAACAAAGTTTTAATGATAAAATGTGTTTGAATTTTAACTTTTACTTGTCATTTCAATAACAGTGACTGAGTGCATGTATTTAAATTTCATCCCAATGTTTTTTCTTCACACTGCTTATAAGTTATATGTATCACTACAAATCTGTCATAGTTTTACATATGTTATTATTATATCAGACTTATGAAGCTTAGAAGTTGTCAGAATAAGCTAGTTTTATATTTATTTTTAGATAATCTGATACAGCTCTGCAAAAGGTTAAGAATATCTCTTTCGTTTTCAAAATTCCTTATGTTTATTGAGATTTATGAGTATAGATATTAAACATAAATTTTTCTGACTTACCACAAAAAAGTATATATTCCGAACAGCCTCTAAGAATCACTTATGAAAATTGTCTGTAATGCACACAGATTTTCTTCTAAACATGACTCATACTGTGATCTTACAGATAATGTTACAAATTAATTGATCTACAATATACCTGCTCTTATAAAAGCTCTTCAGTATCAATTTACCAAAAGATTATAAACTTCTAAGTTCTTCTCGTGAACATGCTGTGATCACTGGTTTTTTCCTGCGAATATCCCGTGAACTAGTATCAAACCAATCACGGTAGCAGCAAATATCCTGCGAATAGGTATGTTCGCAGCATGTTCACGGCATGTTCGCAAATTTTTGACCATTTCGTAAGGGATCGAATAATCTGTAAAATTATAGATTATCTGTAAATTTACAGATAATCTGTAAATATACCACTTTCCTAGACCTGATTGAGGCAAGGTAACGGCAGTCAAATTCGAAGCTCTATGTAACTATGTATTTATAACTTTTATTTAAGGTTTCACACTCTGCAAATAGCAATTGATATATATATATATATATATATATATGCCCTTGTGTTATTCCCTTACAGCTGCTTTTAGTTTATTACTTTACCACTCTTTGTCGGAAAATAGCTTTAATGTTATTTGTTACATGTAATATCTGATGTTAGATAATGTTTCTTGTACCTTGTATATTCAAATTTATTCAATGTTACTTTGTTATCACTTGTTTTTCATGGAGTACCAAAACCTGTTTTTAAAATGTGAAACTGAAAGTATAGTATTTTTCCAAATAATCATTAATCATTTCTGTCTCAGTTTCTTATGGCCCAAAATCATCAGTGATCATGAAATTGTTTACATTGAGAAATAAATGTCTGCGTATGTGTAGCTGTTAAATGTGCTACGTTTATAATTGCTTTGAGTCATGGACAACAGTTATTTATCTATCTCTTTTTCGTTACAGTCAAACCCTTTACAGGGATGTACTTTTTGTAGACCGTTCTGTGTGCATCAAGCCATAAATATTGTTAGTAGAAAATAAAAGAAAATCAGGCCAAATTAAAAGAGGAAGGAAAATTTGTTCGTGATTTAAAAGATAAAAAGTGGGGTAAAGAGCAAGGTTGTGGTGAAGTGTGTTCAGTGTTGCAAACGCTCGAGGTTGGGAGAAAGGGAATGTCAGGTGGAAGATTCTTCCATAGGACTATAGTCCTGGGAAAAAAAGGAGTAATCGTAGTCAGTGGTTGCAGAGATTAACCTGTAAGACAGCAGATAATGACATGATTGCCTAGTAGTAGTAATGGGGTAATCTTCCATGGGGATTGCAGCCAGCTGATTTAAGATTTTTTCTATAACGGAGAGTTGGGAGTCAATGCGCCGGAGAACTAGCCTGCGCTATTTTGGACCCTATGACACTGGAGGTGCGGCCAAAATCGGACACAGCCCAACGCTCTGCCTGTCTTTGGACCGCTTTTATTTTGTATATTTGTGTTTTTGTGTATTGAGACCAGACTTTGGAGCTATGTTCCAGCTGTGGTCTGACGAGGGTCTGATCATATGCCATGGACTTAAGGGGTTTGGAGTTAACCTTTATATTCCTGCAGAGCAAACGTAGAGTTTGATTTACCTTTTTGGTTGACTTATTTATGTGGGCGTCCCACAAGAGATCATTCAAGATATTCATGCCATTGTATTTGCTGAGGGGACAGATTCTAGTAGTGTATTATTGTGAGGGAATAGAAGACAGGGTTTTCCTTACCGCGTAAAAAGTGCGGGATTACACTATTTTGGGCAGTCTTGTCCCCAAAAATCTGCAGGATTGCGACCTCGATGTCATGCAAAAAGTCCTTTCCCATAATTTCTTTCTTGTTGTACTTTTTCATTAGTTTAAAAGCAAGACGCTTTATACAGTACATTTTAATAAGCATCTATGTGGCTTGGATATCTTTTGGACTGGCTATTGTTTTTTTGCCTTAAAACGGTTCTGTAATGTAGGAAACACAGTCTACTAAAGTGACTAATCAAAATACAGAGTCAAAGGGGGCCTCCGTGGCCGAGTGGTTAAGGTCGCTGACTTCAAATCACTTGCCCTTCATCGATGTGGGTCGAGCCTCACCCAGGGCGTTGAATTCTTCATGTGAGGAAGCCATCCAGCTGGCTTACGGAAGGTTGATGGTTCTACCCAGATGCCTGCTCGTGATGAAATAATGCACGGAGGGGCACCTGGGGTCTTCCTCCACCATCAAAGCTGGAAAGTCGCCATATGACCTAAAATTGTGTCGGTGCGACGTAAAACCCAACAAAATTAAATAAAATACAGAGTCGAAGAAACTTTCTTTGCAGTCTACGGACCATTTTTGCGAGTCCTGGTTATGAAAATATCCCCCAAAATCATGTGTATGTCCCCTAAAATGTAAAACTAAGGGACACTATGTCTTCCGAATGAAAAATCCTAGGAAAAACCCTGGATCTGATGTCTCTTTCCATATCTTGGTCCTACTTACATTTTCTAGTGTTTTAAGGTCAGTTTGGAGGGTATTAAACTGTCTGACAGAGGTCAGTGACATGTATATTGCAGTATCATCTGCAAGTAGACACACTTTTAAATGACTTTAGGCCCATATGCAAGATTGGGAAACCTAATGTGTAGCCTCATTAAATAAGTCTTTACTTACTTACTTTGACTGGATATTTTGTGGGAGGTCATTTATATATGCAAGGAAGAGCAGGGGCCCAAGCACAGACCCCTGCGGAACTCCAGAAGAGACAGGCTGCGCTCGGGTATATATCGAATAGACACAGCCACTCATTGTCTATCCTATACAATGGCAATGAAAATAAATACACTTTGTCATGACAAAAGGCAGTGATTGAAGGTTGTTTAAATGCTGTAATTTCGTGTTTGAAGGCCTGAGAAGAGTGTTTGTATGCTCCCCAAGTGAAGCAGATAGTCACTGCTTTGTCCGTGTGTCAGTCTGTCCTGCAGTTCATGTCCGGAGTATTTCTAATCAACCACATATATATATACACCATCTATTTTTATTCAAGTTTGTAAGAGTGTGAATAATTGGCTTTCTGCAAAGGCAAATACTGGACTCGGATAAGCTTGATCATACAGTCAAGAATGTTGTAAGACATGCATAGTATTTCATTAAGTGAAATAGCAAGGTACAGATTTAAAAGTTGCAATAGCAGTTTTATATTTAATTGATTTATAAGATACATATACCAAACACATGTTACTTTCAACTTCAGATGGTTGTCCAGTTTGCTGACAAGTGTATCGATTGTGACCATGTCAATGGAATTATGTGTAAGGATATGGAGCGGTTTGTACAAAGGTTTAGTGCACTATCAAAGGACGAAATTGCAGTGGCTATGATGGTCACTAGTAAAGACATCATGAACTTACTGACCCATCTTGTACCTTGTGTTGGTTGTAGACGAAGGTAAGTTCTGATAAATTTCACATACAGATTTAAACTGTTTGACTTTTGTCTAGCATAGCTAGCATCAAGAGCTGTAAATGTAAATATCTTTGAAACTTAACTCTGGAAAGTCTTAAAGTCTGAATTACAAACTTAAACTGTTCTGACATCAACTTACTATTGCTAGTATTATTTTCGAAATAGCATATGAAATGTGCAATGCTCATAATTTTTAAAAAAATGTGCCAGGTTGTATATTTATGTTGTTTTTTTTTGTAACATTTCAGTGTAGAGAGACTATTTACTCAGTTAGTTGATTCACAACACCCTGCACTGGAGCCTCTCATTGTTACCAAAAGTGCTATTATGTCAATCAATAGGAACTATTTGTTTGATCCCAGGGCCTTATATTCACTATTCTACATTCATGGGTAAGCTTCTTTGCATATTTATTGTCAACATTTATGTGCATTTAGAATTTTATATGTGTTTTTGAATTTACTGGAATCTAAAATCTGTGAATATAGCAGAAATAAAATCTGCAATTGAAAGCAGCTGTGCAGTATCATGCTTCTGTTATAAGACACGGTAAAATTTAGTAGTTGGAAGTAATGTTGTAATTTCATCAGGAAAAAGTTAATTTAAATGAAGATTTTGTGAATGATGCTAAGCAATAATCTTGTAATTCGGATGGCATTCATTTGGCATTTGGAAAATATAGAATGTTGGTCTTTTTTTTTTTTTCATTTTTCATGTTGTTTTTGGGTGTCTTAATAGATGAACAAAATCATGCTAACGATGCCACTGATTTGGTCCACTTACACAACAAAATACACAGAGATTGTGATGCTTCAAAATATTATTAAAAGAGCTGGTACTGCTTAGAATTTTTTCAGACTTCCTGTATGTAATAAACAGACCTATGTTTTGATAAAAAGATGTCCACATTTTTTCGTATGTATAAACCTTTGGGTGTTGACAGAAGTAGGGAAGTTTTTCGCTCTGTAAGAGAAGGGGCATTTACAGGCCCTTTCCTCTCAATGAATTCCGTTTGAATCCTGCAGTTTATCCCAAAATTGACTACATTAAGTTTTAATTCCCTTTACCTAAATACCATGCTACTGTTTAACCCAAAGGTAAAAAAAAAACAGGTCTGCAAAATTAATTGAAATCATTATCCTTAAACATTTTCAGGGCAAAGTTATCCACTATGGTAGATGCTATTCCAAAAAGTAAAAAGAATAAAAGATGTAATCTACACTCACTGGAGACTCATAAAACTAAAACTACAGGGTAAGTATGAAACAAGAATAGTCCTCTGTTTTCATTACAGCGCTGAATAAAAAAAATGAAATTCTGCTGAGATCTACATCCAAAGACTTGAAAACTGAAACTACTGTTAGTGTGAATATTTGAAATATGAAGATATATTTAAAGGAATAATGATGAAATATTTGTACCCCCCAACAACAAAGTTGTAAGGGGGGGTATACAGGTTTCAGGTTGTCTGTCTGTCCGTCTGTCTGTCTGTCCGTAGACGCAGTCTTGTGCGCACCATCTCTCCTTATCCCCTTGACAGAATTTAATGAAACTTCACACAAGTGATCAGTACCAACAGTAGTTGTGCATGGGGCATGTTAGGTTCTTTTAGAAAAAAAATTTGCAGAGTTATGGGACTTTGTTTTTTTGTTACTATACTATATACATAGACACAATCTTGTGCGCACCATCTCTCCGCATCCCCTTGACACAATTTAATGAAACTTCACACAAGTGATCAGTACCAACAGTAGTTGTGCATGGGGCATGTTAGATTCTTTTAGAAAAAAAATTTGCAGAGTTATGGGACTTTGTTTTTTTGTTACTATACTATATACATAGACACAATCTTGTGCGCACCATCTCTCCTCATCCCCTTGACACAATTTAATGAAACTTCACACAAGTGATCAGTAACAACAGTAGGTGTGCTTCGGGCATGTTAGGTTCTTTCAGAAAAAAAAATTGCAGAGTTATGGGACTTTGTTTTTTTGTTACTACACTATATACGTAGACACAATCTTGTGCGCACCATCTCTCCTCATCCCCTTGACACAATTTAATGAAACTTCACACAAGTGATCAGTAACAACAGTAGTTGTGCATGGGGCATGTTAGGTTCTTTCAGCGACAAAAATTGCAGAGTTATGGGACTTTGTTTCTTGTTAACATACTATGTACATACAGTCTGCATATGCAATCGTGTGCGTGCCTAATCTACCAAACCCTTACACACAATTTAATGAAACTTCACACAAGTGATCAGTACCAACCCTAGTTGTGCATGGTGCATGTTACATTCTTTTAGATAAATATTCTGCATAGTTATGGGACTTTGTTTTTTGTTACTATACTGTATACATACAGTCTATATACATACAGTCCACATAATTATGCAATCTTGTGTGCGTCAAATTGCAATGTACTGTGTCAGTGCATGCGGGGAGTACATTCATCACCTTTAGTGATAGCTCTAGTTTTCTTAGCTGTATAATATTGTTAGCATTTGTTATCGGTACATCAGACATCCCAACTCTCCCGATCCGATCATGTTTCTCCCGATTCTGGTTGTAAAACCCGATCACCCCGATCAGAAGTCTCAATCTCCTGATTAAAAAAAACAACAACAAAACAACATAAACAACAAAAAAAAAACACAAAAATTATGAAATAATCCACTTCTTTGCGCCTATCTGATACTGTATCACAACTGACGAGTCTGTAAACAACAGCTTTCAGATATTTTCGCACCTTATTCTACCTGTGCTGATTATTGTTAATCACACGATTTAACAAAGCCAGGTGTTGATTAATGTGTCACAATTGAAATTAAAATCCAGACATTAGATATCTAATTAAATTCAATCAAATTTAGATTAGAAATTATACTGGCTTTACCTTTTTTGTAACTTTTTGAAATCAAAAGTAGATGGTCGCCGAGTCAACCTGCTAGGTTTTAAAAAACATTTCTCTTAAATTATTTTGATAAGAGGAAATGTCATGGTAAATTTTAATATCACTTACTATCAAATGCTGTTAAACTGTCTTTGCATCATAACAATTTGTCAAACACATCCTTTTAACTGGAGATTTAGGCAAATCTACGAAAGTGTAACAATACCCGGACATTCAATTTTGGATAACAGAATTTTGATCAATAAAAGTATTTGAGCCAGGGGTTTTAAATGCTGGTTGACAGGGATGAGAATCAAACAGTAAATTTTCTATTGCTTGAACTTTTATTTTTTTAGCTATATACATTTTGTAATTACAGTTCTAACAGCTGTACTGTTTGTCATGTAAAATTCACCTGGGGAGTCTTCTTTCCAACAAAAGAAATAAAAGTGCAGGTTTAATTCTCAGTGGTGTTTTGAATTTAGACATAGTGCTTAAAGTGCCATAACTATTTAATTTTGCACAGAAGGCTTCATGTATTATTGTTCCAAAACATTAAAAATGCATGAATAATAAGATATAGACAAGTGAATTTTTTTGAGACTAGTGATTTTATAAGGGCAAATAAGTTTATGTTATCATTAGATTTGTTAAAAGCTTCGTTATCATGAACATAATTACCGCGGTATAAAATCTCCCACTTGAACACCTCAATCTCCCACTTTGGAAAGCAAAAACTCCCACTTGGCATTCAGAAAAAGTTGGGATGTCTGGTACATGTACATGAACATGTTATGATACTGAGAAGTGATATTATTGTTTCTAAGTATGGAAGGCACACATGTCAGGAGCACTTTCTTGTTCAACTAATCACTTTTGTTAAGTTGCAAGTAAATCAAAACTTTCAATTTACTGTAGCACAATATGTGAATAAAATCACCCTGCATTCAGTTGAAAAAAAAAGCAGTAGAATCTTAAAACTCATTTAAAGGGCAGGGCTGCCTAATTATAAGTTGATTTTATATGAAAGCCATCACTCAGAAATTCAAAATTTTGAAAGATTTTTTTTAAATATAGCAGCTTAAAATGGCTTACCATTTGTGTGTGGGGGGGGGGGGGGGGGGGACAGCTATTTTAGTGTTTATCACATTTACTTATTTACTTAGTCACTCACTCCTGGTATATTTATTCAGCAAAACCCATTTCAGATAGGTTATTTTCTATCATTTCTTGAAGTTAGATGAATAGCATGATTATATCTTTCAGTCCAGTTGGAAAAAAATAAATTGTTTTCCAGAATTATAAATTTATTTTATATCGGCCATTTTATTTTGCATTGCTATTGGAACAAAATGGTTATCATTCTGATCAAATATTCAAATATTCATAACGTAGTAAGTATCTTTAAGTTGATTTTGAAAATTCTTTCACTTCCTCAAAGAATTAAAGAAGACCTAACTGACAGAACAGACAAAAAAAAAGATTGCTTTTCCCATGAATGCAACATGCTTGTTTATATTTGCAGTAGTTGGATAGATATCTGGGATCTGTTGTCTCAAGAATGCAGAGAGGAAGTAGTGTTAGTGGATGCTGACAGTCTGCTTGATACCCTCGAAAACTACCTTAGAAAACACAGGTACATTATACATTTATATACGTGACAGAGAACTCGGGTACATTATACATTTATATACGTGACAGAGAACTCAAGTACATTATACATTTATATATGTGACAAAGAACACAGGTAAATTATACATTTATATATGTGACAAAGAACTCTTTATATGCAGACAACTTCATATTCCTCGCTAAAATATGAATTATCCTCACACAGGAATTTTATGTACTATCCATCTTAAGTGATTTTTAATGAAGCTGAAGCTGTTTTAAACCTTGTTGTGAAATTGACTGTTGCTGCGAAGTTTTCCTACAAGTGTTACCAGAATCATCTGATGTATTCATCGTGGGTTATCACTTCCTAACTACGATTGCATAGGTATAAAGCAGAGAGAATGGAACTTTTCTCTGTCATATATATGAAGAGTATTCTTACATAAAGATATAACTCCTAAAGCATTGCAGCATTTTGTAGCTTCTTAAAATCTACAATTACAGAGGGATAATATGAAACAATTCTTTGATCAGGTGTCTACCAGAGGCCCCTTCATCAAATTGATACTTCTATTTTTACAAATGTATGAGAATTTTTACTAAAATCTGAGAATGCATAACTAGAGAAGTTAGACCAGAAACCCTTGTCATGCTGTTCACCATGTACCTCTGATTCAAGGTGTGAAGTTGTGATACTGTAAGGTGTTGGTTAGATAGTCAATAAAAGTTAAATGTCAACTAAACACCATGGTAGCTAGTGAAAATACTGGGAAAAGGTGTTTGTCATACTAATCTTTCTATTAAATGATGTTTGTTACATCTACTGGTGATCATTTTCACCTTTCACTGCATGCTCCTCACCCTGGCACTTGTTATTAATAAAATCTTATACATGTAACTAAAGAATCTTTATCAATGATTTATAAATATCTGTGACTTTTTCAACAAAAAATAATAAATACATATTAATTATGTAAAACTTAAAAAAAACAAAAACTTTTATAGATCAGCTAATTTGGGCTTCATGCAGGTCTCAAGTATTTTCTGCTGTTCTTGTACTGTAAACCTGAAGGTGAAAACCCATCACCAGGTCAGATTTGATTGTTTTAAACTTTTTATAATCCAACCTTTAAAAGTTGATTTGAACTTTACAAGAATGAAAACAAGTTCTGGTTGCAAAAGGATCCAGGTCTGTCACAGTTTAATACATGTATACATTTATAACAATAAAAGGCAGTGAAAGATAAGGACAAATGGTAACTCCCAGTTACAGTTTATGAGTACAGTCTTTAGCAATTTTTTTTTTCAACCGCTAGCAAGTTTGTGAAATTCTGCATTGAAGGTCTGTTTAAACCTTCACTAAGTAAGATATTACTAGCTCTGACTGATATACCTCTTTATGAGCCTAACGATTATGTTTAACCCTTAGCCTGCTGCAGGCGAATTTAACAGCCTTTGCAAACAGCTTGGAACCAGATCAGATGCCGATTTAATTGGCGTCTGATCAGGTTCCAAGCTGTTTGCTACTTTGACAATATTTCTTCCAATTTTGGAGCAAATTGAATGAATTTTACAATTTTAGCAGACGACAAGCAGACGACAATTTATCTAGCATGCTAAAGGTTAATGTACCTTTCAGTGATAAAAGGTAGCTACCTGGAAAAAATAATAATAGAAAAAATATAACCATTTGTTCTTGTGATTTCTAGCAAACTGCATATGACTGTAGATATGAACATGCATAAAGTGTTTGATATATTAGAAAAAGCAGTTCTGGAGGGGCTAAATGATAATATATGTGGTTAAATGTGATTATATAATATAAATAGCAAATGAAGAGTATTCCAGGGCAGTTTTCAGTGATGAATGAAATTGTTTAAATTTTAAAATACATTTGGAAATATTTGTTTCAGGTTTTGTTCTGAGTGTAAGTCAAAAGTGTTGCGTGCATACAGTATTCTAGTGGGTGATATAGACAGTGCAAAGGAAAAAGGTTATTGTCCAGCATTGTACGAGGGTCTGAGATGTTGCCCTCAAGAACGGCATATACATATGCTGTGTGATACAGACTTTATAGCTCATCTCATTGGTAGGGCAGAACCAGAAATCATTGGAAGGTATTTTAACTTTCTCTCCATTTTATTCTATTTTGCACTTAATGATGATTATAAATTTTGTTTTTGGTTAGAGCAGTATGATCTGGCTACTAATTTCTTGTTTGGTAGGGCATATATATATTAATTTTGCAGTATAATACCTAAGTTAGGTTTTAATATGCATATTTCATACTAGCAAACTTGCTTGGACATGTTTGAGAAATAAACACATGTTTTTGCAGCAGAAATCTTGTGTGACTTTAGAATCACAGTATTATTCTGTGAAAGAAGAGTGCATATTTCTCCGTGCAATTTTCATAATCTCTGTTAAATTCACTTATAACTCTTTTTTTTTATGAATTACATAAATTTGTTCTTAGCCAACATGAAATTAAAAGTGTGCTTGTTGATAAACTTTTAAACACAACAGTACTTTAACATCACAAATGATGTTTTTCCCATGATGAATGTGGAAAAATACTGACATTTGAGGGTGCTTGTAACTTAATGGGGTTGAATAATGAGTCTGTAATAATGCTATTATATTAAGGTTCCTGCTTTGCTATAGTGATTTTATACTGTAATATCAGCTGTTATAATATTATCTTATCAACTCCCTTGTATGATATTGACATATTTTATATTTAAGAAATAATATAACTCATTTAGTGCTTTGTCGCTGAATAAAATCATTGTTTGGAGTTCAGATGCGAAGGAGTTATCACGAGTGCGCAGCCTGAGTGATATAATAATACGCATCTGCACGAAAAGCAATGGATTTTTTTTCAAGAGCAAATCACTAAATAAGATATATTATTTCGATTTTAACACGTTACTAAGGATTTTAAAGTATATCCTTGACGACATCCATTAAATATTTGCCTGTTTTCTGTTGGTTTCTTTTCAAGCGCACCTCTATGCGTGTTGACGCTATGACGTCAGAAAAATGAATTGTTGTTTTATAGCACAGTTTTCAGCCTTCTTTGTTTAATAGGAAAAAAGAATGGGTCATGTTAGAATTGATATTTTGACACATGTGTGGAGGCTTGCTCTTTTAACTTTGTTCAACTTGGTTGTAAGATTTTGTTGCTCTTCGGACTTTAACTTCCTAAGAAAATGGTCTACTGAAAAAAAAAGTCTTTGCTGCCTTTAGAAGGTTTTTGCTGAGCACCAGAGGTTAAACTGTGTGCTAGCTTCACATGTCAAAACATAAATATAACATACCTTTAACTTCACCATTTGTTTATTTAAAGCAATGGAAGACGAGACAGACATGCCAAGACGTTAGATATTGCCCAGGAAGAAGTGCTCACCTGTCTGGGAATACATACGTATGAACGGTTACATAAGATATGGCAGAAATTGAAGGCAGAGGAGCAAACATGGCAAATACTGTTCTTCCTTGGAGTAGATGCACTTAAACAAAGCTTTGAGGTAAGAGATCCAGGAGTTACAGAGTTATAAAGTCTGAATGAAATCCAGGTTTGAAGTTCAATTGATGCTTACCATTGAGTTTTTGATAGGATGAATAGGGGAGTAGGGATCAGTGATATCATAAGCACAACTGAAATGTAAGCTGCAGTATAAAAAAAATTTGGAAATTCACAGATAATATTCATGAAGTGATATCTTCTTTTGCATTACGAGTGACAGGGTTTTTTTTTTTTTTTCAGGACAATACTAACATTCTGCATTGTTCAGAAGTTTCCTTTTTTCAAACATAGCCTCCAGAGCTAAAATTAAAAAAAGTTTAAAAAGCAACATCTGCTGAAAAAAGCAACTGTACAATCTTAAAATAATTTCTTTAAGAAATATTATTATGAGGGACCCTGTTTCAGGATCGTGTAGATTATTCAGAATAGTGAGAAACATGCCTGCCAGGAAACATGGTCACTTTATGTATATAGCAGAAATAGCTTAAAGCTGATTTCATTTCCTGTAGCTGGGAAAGAAATGCAAGGTATATGCATGCAAAATATATTGAATAATTCTTTACAGATGGCATTAGAGCGTAAACAGGGTGTGTCAAACTTAGAGTTAATGTGTGAGGAATTGTTAGAGGAAGAACGAGCTCGTGAACAACGTCAGGAGAAGAAACGACAACGTAAAAAGAAAAAGAAGGCAAAGTCAGGTCAGTTACATGAGAAGGAGAATCTGGTGTTAGAAGAAGAAGAGGATGATGATCGTTGTAATAATGTAAGTATGCTAGTTTTCTACTCATAATCTAATCTTGTAAGTAGTAAAGTAATTATGTACAGTGGTCACATGTGTGAAGGTTCTAAGTATTCCTAAATTCAGGTTTTGTTTACTGCCCGATGTAGTTTTTGCAAAACTAATTGGGTAGTAGAGATTTAAATGGAATATTGAGGTACTGCATACATTGAAATAGGAGAATTTCTGTTAAATTAAACTAGAACTGATTGAACACACTGTAGAATATTGGCTGTAAAAAAAGCCATGGAAGTATTGTAGCTGTTGGTTATGGTCCTCCGAATATAATTTTGCTGTTCTTAGTTATGTGTGGGTAGCCGTCATTTTATTGAGGCAGTTAATAGTTCGATAGTCATTTTTAAGTATTTCAAAACTATTACCAGTTGGTAATATATTATTACACTTCAGTAATCCACTGAAAAGCATGACTTTATGTTCGAAAGGTGAATTAAATAACAAATTTATTGAGATATTCATTTCATTACATACTGCTGAATGTTTTATACATGTATAAATAGTTTAACATTATTAATGTATTATCAGATTATAAGTAAATGAGAATTAAACTGAAATTTTACCGAGCACAATATTTATTATCCCTTTGGTGCTGATTATCTTTGCTTTTATGATGTATGAGTTTAGTTTATGTTGTTTGCTTTGCAGTGTGATAGTTCAGCTTGCTCCATGACAAAGAAGTCTCCTCAGTCATGCACCTCATCTGGCTCACACCACAACTGTGGCGATCACAATTCCAACACCACTGTAGCGTCAATGAATAGTTGTAGGAGTTGGGAGCGAACCTGTGATCCTAGATCCCCAAGTACGGGACCGCCACATAAACCACAAATGGTACTTGGGAGTAGATGTAGTGATAATGGTTATTCTTCATGTGGAGATGGGTGCGAGAGTTGTAGTATGCCTAGTTCCAATGATGGCTCGGATATTGCGTGCTCAGAGGGAGTTTGTACGGGAATTGATGGTAAATATTTTGTTTGATTACTTATTTAGCTGGCAGTTACAGCATAAAGAATGTTGCGTATTGTGTATATACTGTACGAGAAGCCTTGTTGGCAGAGCGGCAGTTAATAGTATGGTAGTCTTTATTATCCACAAATAGGTAAAATTTCGATGCCTGCTGATCCCGTGTTTTTTTTGGTAACATTTGAAAAGAAAATATAAACTACATGACAAAAATAAGTTGTCTGCTGAACAAGAATTAGCAAGTTAGTTGACCTTAATAATTTGCACGAATCACTACATTCATGATTTTTGACTGCGAAATGATAAATATTACACAGTAATAAGCTGGATTTCTGTTGAAATATCATTGAAAACTAAAAAGCAAAAAAATAGAAGTTCTGTAACTTATTTTTGTCATGTAGTTTATATTTTCTTTTTCAGTAGACAATACACTTTCAAATGATACCAAAATTATATGGCCTTACCAGGCATCAATATTTGATATACATTTTGTATTTTAATAGCGCTGTTCTATAGAAATTGTATATTTGTGGACCAGATACCTTAAGTTGGCTGACCTTGAAGTACTTACCATTTCTACAGGTCTGAGCCCACTCAAGATGTTGAGTTATTCTATATGATAAGGAACCTTTGTGGTTCTACCCAGTTACCTTCACTTCCTCAAATATATGAGCCACAAGGTCTTCCTCCTTTTAAAAAGCTGAAAAGTCATACATCATCTGAATAGGTTAAGTCATATTTGTGACTTGAAAATCCACTCATCAGATCACTTCAGCTATCACAGATAGTCAGTTTGTACACTAATATAAGATGGAATGATTTTGTTTTGAAAAGATCTATATGCCCACCAACAAGGTATAGGGATATATTGTTGTGTTGACGTCAGTCAATATTTAAGACTTATCCCGAACTGGTGAAGGTTTTGGTCTATGGCCTGAAAAATAAGGTCTTTCGCTGATGTAAAGTTTATAAGTGATAAGTGCCATAAAACCAGCTATGTACATGTATGCTTGTAGGAGATGATCACATACATGAGTGTAATCCCCGCGGTAGAGAAAGATGTCCAATGTCAGAACTGTCTCCGGAGAGAGGCAGAGTTTCCCCACCTCTTCCTAAAGGAAACAAGGTATATATTATATCAGAATAATTACAAGTTGTACATGTGATTGTTACAAGCTTTTCATCTTTTTAAGAGAAAAAGCTGTGAGTGATTTAGATCTTTATGACTTTACGGAATCCCTTAAAATCTAAAAAGCTATAGGTACTTCATTCATTGTAAAATCACTTTTATTTAATGTTATCATTATATACTAGATTCTTAGCTCAGCTGAACTTTGTTTAGGATTAACTGTTCTGTTGGCTTGTCCTTCCTCTTGCTGTTGGATTGTCCTTCCTCTTGCTTCAACATTTTCATTTAAGCATCTCATATTAAACTTCTTTTCAAAACTCTAGAGAAGGACATGTATTAAATATGAAAAGGTCAAGGTTAGGCAAATAACTTTAGAACCGTCATGACCTTCATTTTAAAAATATATTTGAGATTATAAATATCAGTCAGAAAACACCGAACAAATTGAAATTATAGGTTAAAAGTTATATTATTAAAGATTATTGAAGTTGCATATATCATACTTAAGTAGTTTTTGGTTTAGGCATATGTTGGATTTATCTTTACAGTTTCAGAGAATTCTCTAAGCTTTAATTATATTTGAACATGCTGTCTTTTTAAATTTCAGTGTGAAGATTATTTCATTCCTACATGTAAAGGAGATTGTGAAAAACAAGGCCAATACAAAATGACATTCAGCTTAGAAGATATGCTTGAGGTTAGTATCTGTGAAGTATAGTCTACATTTTCTAATGAAATTAGAAGTATTTTCAGTGTTAAAAAAAGAAAAATTGAGCCGTGCCATGAGAAAACCAACATAGTGGGTATGCGACCAGCATGGATCCAGACCAGCCTGCGCATCCGCGCAGTCTGGTCAGGATCCATGCTGTTCGCTTTTAAAGCCTATTGGAATTGGAGAAACTGTTAGCAAACAGCATGGATCCTGACCAGACTGCGCGGATGCGCAGGCTGGTCAGGATCCATGCTGGTCGCAAACAAACTATGTTGGTTTTCTCATGGCATGGCTCAATTAGTACTACACTGCTCATTTGTCATCAGCAGAGTTATATATCCCCATCAATCATACTGTCAGTAGCTCAACTAAGTCTAGCTATTCTACTCACCCTGGCGTCAGTGTCGGCCACAGTGTCACACCTTGGTTAAAGTTTTGCATGCAAGTACATACAGCTATCATTTAAAGGTATATAGCTTTGAGGCTTATTTTTTCTTTTTCTAGGTCAATTACCAACCTCACTGGGTCAAGTTCCATAACTCTGACATGTATTTTGAGCTAATTATGCCCCCTTCTAGACTTAGAAAATCCTGGTTAAAGTTTTACATGCATGTTTCTATCTCCAAAACTAATGCAGATATTTAATTGAAACTTCACATGTGCCTTCGGGGTTATAAAACTAGTTGATAGCATCAAGTCCCATAACTCTGACCTGCATTTTGGCCAAATTATGCCCCCATTTGGACTTCAAAAATCCTGGTTAAAGTTTTGCATGCAAGTATATACAGCTATTACTAAAAGGCATATAGATTTGAAACTTATTTTTTATGCCCCCGGCATCTACTGATGCGGGAGGCATATAGTGATTTCCTGTCCGTCTGTTCGTTCGTCCATCCCTCCTTACAAGGTTAACCAAATGGGGCCGTTTCGTCTAGCATCAATACCCCTTACTAGAATGACTTGATACTAATGCAGATGTAACCTGTGACCATTCCTCATCTTCAGACATCACCTGACCTCAGTTTGACCTTGACCTTGACCTCATTTTGGACTTACGTTGCTTTATATGGGCCATCTCTTGGTTAACCAAATGGGACCCTTTCGTCTAGCATCAATACCCCTTACAAGAATGAATTGATACTAATGCAGATGTAACCTGTGATCATTCCTCATCTTCAGACATCACTTGACTTCAGTTTGACCTTGACCTTGAACTTGACCTCGTTTTGGACTAGGTTGCTTTGTATCGACAAGGATGCCACCGGGGGCATCAAGCGTTTATTGAACGCAGCTTCTTTTTCTTTTTCTAGATCAATTACCAACCTCACTGGGTCAAGTTCAATAACTCTGACATGTATTTTGGGCAAATTATGCCCCTTTTTGAACTTAGAAAGTCCTGGTTAAAGTTTTACATGCAAGTTACTATCTCCAAAACTAATGCAGATATTGAATTGAAGCTTCACATGTGTCTTCGGGGTTGTAAAACTAGTTGATAGCTTTACATAAAACTAGTTGATTGTATCAAGTCCCATAACTCTGACATGCATTTTGGTCAAATTATGTCCCCTTTTGAACATAAAACTTCTGGTTAAAGTTTTGCATGCAAGTTACTATCTCCAGAACTAATGCAGACACTGGATTGAAACTCTATAGATATTTTAACATTTAGGGTAATATTTTCCTGCTTCTGGGACAATAATTCGAATAGTCGAGCATTGGTTGTCTTATGAACAGCTCTTGTTTTAGGATGTCTCTGACATTATTATGCCCCTATCCAAAGGAGGAGGGGTATATTGTTTTGCAGGTGTCGGTCGGTCAGTCTGTAGACCAATCGTTTTCCGTATGATAACTCAAGAACGCTTAGGCTTAGGATCATGAAAGTTGTTTGGGAGGTTTATCATGACCAGCAGATGACCCCTATAGATTTTGAGATCAGTAGGTCAAAGGGTAAAGTCTGACTCGGAACAGTTAAACGGTGTCCAGATGATATCTTGTGAACGCTTTGGCCTAGGATCACGAAACTTAATAGGGAGGTTGATCATGAACAGCAGTTGACCCCTATTGATTTTGAGGTCAGTAGGTCAAAGGTCAAGGTCACAGTGACCTGGAACAGTTAAACTGTTTTCGGACGATAACTTGAGAATGCTTGGGTCTAGTATCACAAAACTTAATAAGGAGATTGATCATTACCAGCAGATGACCCCTATTGATTTTGAGATCAGTAGGTCGAAGAGAGGTTGATCATGACCAGCAGATGACCCCTATTGATTTTGAGATCAGTAGGTCAAAGGTCAAGGTCACAGGGACCTGGAACTGTTTAGCAGTGCTCTTGTTTCATTCTCTGATGACTTGTTTTACAAATTTTTATCAGATTATTTTCAGAATTGATATTTAAGAATAATCATCGTGTCTGCATTTAATAGGGGGTGTTTAGGTTGCCTGATTTTTAAAAAAAAAATATGGGACTTGAAAAAAAATATTCATCCATTTATTTTGGTCATAGATATGCTTTTGTGATTCTTATGACCCTTGTACTAGGTATTTAGCTAAAAGAAATATTATGTTATGACACCAGTGCCTGTCTGTCCGTTAGCAATTCCCTGTCCGCTCTATAACCCTGAACCTCGTGAAGGATTTTGAAGAAACTTGGCACAAATGTGCACTACATAGAGATGACGTGCAGAGCGCATGTTTTGGATGTCTTGCTTTAAGGTCAATGTCACACTGAGGGGTCAAAGGTCATATGACTTTGTTTTGTGTCTGCTCTGTAACTCTTGAACCCCTAGAAGGATTTCAAAGAAACTTAGTACAAATGTTCATCACATCGAGACGACTTGCAGAGTGCATGTTTCGGATGGCTCGCTTCAAGGTCAAGGTCACACTTAAGGGTCAAAGGTAATACCTTTGGGCGTATATTGCTCCGCATTGCAATGTTCTTGTTTGTTTTTTTACGGCCAGTTTTAACACCCTGACAAGTAGTACCCAGTTAGGTTATGTTCATTTTAAACTCATTCTCCTTTTTTTTTCAGCAATTTTGCTCATCTGAAGATGAAGCGGTCATATCAGAGGAGGAAATCATGAGGTTCAAAGCCAATGAGAAAAAGTTGATGAGAAAACGTCAAGAGCTTCGAGAAACACTGCGGCAAAGGTTCAACAACATGCAGCATAAACAACAGTCTGATGGTGTCGGGAAACAGCCTTTAGAAAGCGAGATGTCACTTGGTCAACAGTGACTAAATTGCGATATTTGAACTGTGATTTAATACAGAGTATTTCCAGAAACTTTTTAATTTTAGGTGCATCAGGCCTTTGCTTTTTGCTCTCTAATTCTCTGTACGAAATGGATTATGGATTTTATTTTATTTTGTGGTTAAACTTGTTTAAGATTAAAATCCACAATATGTAGCCATTAGTGACAGTTGCTTGCTCAACACTTGGTATGCTTATGTTGGCTTCGTCCAAAAATTTTGTTCTCTTCTTGAAACAGAAAGATGAACCGTAACTTTTACATTTACTGTTACTGTATATTTATTATTATATTCTATGGTTTTACCGGACCATTGGTAAACCATTTGTAGACAGTAGTTGTCCATCAATGATTTCTGTTGATATGAAATTATGTTCAAAAAAGGTCAGTAACTTTTTGATACTTGTAAGAAGAAACAAATTATGGAAGATTAATGCTAGAATAGTGTTATAAATAGTAGTCATGATTGACCAAGAACATCAAGCATTTACATTAATGGCTTATTATTTGAGGGATTTTAGTTTTGAAGATAACTTATTTTGGCAGTATATTTGTTAAGACATACGAGACAGAAGTAGAGATATTTACTATTTATTTAGATTTTTTGTTCCACAACTTCTTGTGCTAGATTATTGTTTAGTTTGTTTCTTTAGAAACGAATGAACCTTAAGTGTGAGAAAAGTAACATGACATGTAGTTAAATTGGTTTAAAGTTAACTTTTTATTCTGTTTTTGTTAACTGTCTTTATATGTATTTAACCCTTACTATGCTGGACACGATTGATTCTGCCTATGCGACCAGTGTAGATAATGATCAGCCTACACATCCGTGCAGTCTGATCATGATCTGCACTGTTCACCATTCAGTCAGTATCTTTTTGGTAACAGTTAATGATACTGTCGAAATTGGAAGATGGACAAGTTCATTGTAGAAATTAAGCAGGATAAGGGTTTATTGAAGCATTCAAAAATGGTCACAGTATAATTCTAGTTAATGAAAAAGTTTTGCCTGGAATGTTTGAACTAGGATTCCATAAAATGAAATGGATTTATTGCCAAAAATGTCATGAAATATTTAGTTGTTATTTCTTCTCTGTACTGATGGTTGCCATGTAAACACTAAAATAATGTAATTTATTTCACTGATGCAATTGCCAGAAAAGCAATAAAAAATGCAACACCAGTGTGCTTGAAATGGTTTGGAAATATTCAGAGTCAGTGTGAGCCCTGCCAGTACATAATTGAATCTTTGTGATCAGTTTATTTTATTAAGCAGTGAACATTTGGTTTAGGCACAAGAATGTTAGTTTCTCATTCACTTTCTCTCTTGTTATGCATTCTTCATAAAACTAACCTTACTGTTAATGATTTGTAATTATCAGGTTTGTTTATTACCTTCACCTGGAGCTTTTACCCATCTGTTACCAAAAAAAAAAAAGGGCAAGACTTTATAACTCTTCCCCACTGTTTTAAAACAAAGATAAAGACAAAAAATCTGAGTGGATTTTTCCCCATTTTTTTTACAAGCTGCAGGAAAATGTGTAATGTTTCTGCTATTATATATTTGATGTATTCTGAAGTGTAATCCTTACTGTTTTAAGAAGTTTGCTGTAATACAACCTTGTAATGTATAAGTGTGATAAGATTTAAGACCATCCTTTATTGTTCACTTCCAATTTTTACTATGAACAAACTTCTGCAAGAAAGTATTACAGGGTTCACATAAAAATGAGAAAAGTCATGGGTATTGAAAACTGCTGATTTTGTCATGAAAACTCCAGAAAAATTCTCAAAAATAATTTTAAATTTCAAAGTACTCCCATAAAATTACATAAAAAATTATAAAAGATTGCCAGAATAACAAATAACACTAATTTAAACCTTTTTCTTCAACCAAAATCAAAATGAAGTAAAAAAAATGTTAATAATACAATCTTAAAAACATTACGAAATATAGTTACAAATAATTTTTTACCTCTCTTGTCAGGGTTAAAAGTCATGGAATTTTGTCAGTTTAAGTCTGTGTAGAACTTAGTATTACAGTAAGGAGCTTCTTCTGAATCTGTTTATTTTGGGTTACGTTTCAGTATGATTACCATAGATTTTACAGCTCCTATAGAGACATTCTTTACAGTCAAATACATGTCGTAGATCATTTTCAGATTAAGGTCAATGCTATAACACCTTCTCACAGAGATCTCATTTTTTCTTCCCATTTATCCATGACTTGTGAAAATTTATCTGCTTTGAGAGACCACATGTCTACAAAGACATTTTTTTCTTCTCCCCCCAAAGGTCATGGTGGCCAACGTGCGTGACATGGATACCATACTCGCGGAATTTTTTTTGTCCCAATTCAGGTAATATTTTGCCCATTATTTCCTTATTACTTGGTGGATTCATATGATATACAGCAAAATGAGTGCTTACCTCCACACAAAACATCTGCAATCAGTTCAAACACTGACCAACTGCGGAAGGTTGTACATTACACAGTCAAAGAAAATCAGTTGGGCCAAGTATTTGAGAAAAGAATTGATGGCAGATGCTTTTTGAGGAGGAAAGTACTCATTTTGCTATCTTCGACACACTTCATTTTATTAAAATCGGTCAAGTAATAAGGAAAATATAGGCAAAATGTTGCCGGAATTAAAACATTTACACTGTGAACCGCATCCAGAAGTGGTGTGGGTTGGCCACCCAGAGGATGGTCTTTACAGACAAGTTTGACATTATGATTTTGTGGATCTGGATGAAATTAATGAAAGTTTGATCATGATTATTTGTTGCAAACAGGACTTAGTTTTGTTAATGATAGTACAAATAGTGAAAGGTATATGCAAGTCCAGTGCTTTTAAATTTGATTTTGCCAGAAGATTTGTTCTATTAAAAGCACTATAGGCAAAATACAACAAGTACAAAAGATATACTAAAGGACAAAAGAATCTGCCTGATTTGCTCAGAAAATAGAGCACAGTTCTTCTCCATCTGACTCGTGTTCAGATGTTGCCAGTTAATGTAGATTGGTTGATTTTTGCATTGGCTTTATTTAGTAATTCCTTGGTTAGCAGCATTATATGCAGCGTTAAGATTTGCCAAACCTGTTTGTGTTTTAGTACATGGTGCAGATTAAAAGTTATTTAATATTTTACATTACTGATGTACTGTTGAAAAATATTGCATCAAATCAAAATAAACACAAAATACAAGAGACCTGACAATAAAAAAAAACAGGAGAGAGACCTGACAATAAAATGCATGAAACCTGACAATAACTTCTATAAATAGAATAGACCACTGGCACCAGATCAGAAAGAAAATGCCTCCGTACGTGTTATACCCTACCCCTAGGTATTCTATAAGAACCATGGTCATGAACGGGAAAATATACTAACCCGTTTCAATCGCGCATTTCATACCTAAAACACGCAGTGCGGTAAATGTGTACTATGGATATCAAACAAGTGGTAATTTATCTTCCATTGAGTACCGGTCGCATTTCTTTAATACATCTTATCTTAGAAAAACAACGCGTAGTTTATAGTAATTTCAACGTAACACAAAAAACTTGCTTGAACTTCCCTGGTGAAGTTCCGTTCTAGATTAAAAAAAACATTCTGATTGGCTGTTGTGAAAATGTATGTCAATCGTCACTTTACTACACGTGTTCGCTAAAATGTGAAAATGCAGCATTAATGTGCAAAATGAATAAAATAAACAGAACAGATGCAGACCAATGTACGATTTCAAATTAAATATCGTATACAAGATGAATTTCATTCATCATTTGGAGTTTTAGTGTAAAATTGTGATTTTTTTAAATTCTGTTTTTGTTTGTTTACGTTTCGCCAAACATGTGCACACTGTCGTGACCTCTAGACCGGATGTTCATTAGGGAAGGTCAAGCAAGTTTTTTCTGTAACGTTGACGAAAGCATAAAATATGTTGATAATCTCAGCAATATGGAATATTGAGACAATGTGACTGGTGCACGATGGAAGATAAATTATCGCTTGTTCAATATGCTACATACCCATTCACCGAACTGCGCGTTTAAGTTGAGAAATGTACGATTGAAACGGGTTAGTATAATTTCCCGTTCACGACCATGGTTCTTATAGAATACCTAGGGGTAGGGTATAACACGTACGGAGGCATTTTCTTTCTGATCTGGTGCCAGTGGAATAGACTAATACTTTATCCATTATTTGGACTTCTTGTAGAATCAGATACTCTTTTACAGAATTGAACAGGATATTTTCATAGAAGTTCAGTTTTGATTTAGGTAGTTTTTCATGTGTATTTACTGTTTTATGTTATGAATTAGGTATAAACATTTACAAGGACACTGTCCAAAATGTCTTGATAACAGTTCTAAGGAAGTTACTGTCATCGAAATAATTTTAACATTGACACAAGCCTGACTCCACACTTCAAAATATTTTCTTGGTTTATTCCAAACTGTCATATATTCTGAAATATACTGTAGAACTGGGTCCTCCTTGCATATTTTCAGACTGCCTATCTTGTTCAGATAATTGACTAACAGATGCTAGGTGTATTTGTCTTAGCATTATGTTGACACTGTTAGTGAAAACAAATATGATATACTAGTAAAGGGATAATGGTCATAATTGTATATGGTTTTAAGAATATTTAATGGCCACATTAAATTACTGGTCAGAGGATTTTGTAATAAGATGATGCATGTTGGTGTGAGCATCCAGCATGAAAATATGCTGCCGAATTAAACAAAATATATTTATTTTACACATCTTGTCTTTATTTTCCGTCCGTCCTTCCTTGATACTGAGGAGAGATGCGGAGCTTTATATTTCTGCTCAATCTCAACTCCAAGCATCAGTGATGTAATCTAGATGAATGGTTTAACTCAATACAAGACATAGATTGAGAAGAGTTGACCATTTTCTGCTAATTGAAAGGATGTTTTTAGCTCACCTGAGCCAAAGGTTCATGGTGAGCTATTGTGACCGCTCAGTGTCCATTTTCTAAAAAAATCTTCTTCTTGAAAACTGGGCAGAATTACACCAAACTTCACAGGAATGATCCTTGGGTGGCGCCCTTTCAGAATTGTTCAAAGAAGTGAATTCCATGCAGAACTCTGGTTGCCATGGCAACCGAAAGGAAAAACTTTAAAAAAAATCTTGTCCAAAACCACAGGGCCTAGGGCTTTCATAACTGGTGTGTAGCATCATCTAGTGGTCCTCTACCAAAATTTTTCAAATTATCCCCCTAGGGTCAAATATGGCCCCGCCCCGGGGGTCACATGGTTTATATAGACTTATATAGGGAAAACTTTGAAAATCTTCTTGTACAAAACCAAACGGCCTAGGCCTTTGATATTTGGTATGTAGCATCATCTATTGGTCCTCTACCAAGATTATTCAAATTATCCCTCTAGGGTCAAATATGGCCCCGCCCAGGGTGTCCCAAGTTTTACATAGACTTATATAGGGAAAAAAGTTTAAAAATCTTCTTGTCTGAAACCGCAACACTTAGACCTTTGATGTTTGGTTTGTAGCATTGTCTTATGGTCCTCAACCAAAATTGTTCAAATTGTACCCCTGGGGTGAAAAGAGGCCCTGCCCTGGGGGTCCCAAGTTTTATATAGACTTGTATAGGAAAAAACTTTAAAAATCTTCTTGTCTGAAACCATACAACCTATGCTTTTGATATTTGGTATGATGCATTGCCTAGTAGTCCTCTACCAAAATTGTTCAAATTATGCCCCTGGGGTTAAAATAGGCCCCGCCCTGGGGTCACTTAGTTACTGTGTGAGTTATATAGGAAAAATACTTAAAAAATCATTTGATCCAATTTCCAAGACTATTTAATTATAATTACCTGATGACCCCAAGTAATATGATGTCACTTGACTGTGACCTTGACCTACTGACCTACTTTCTTGTTTTTTAAGATAAAGCCTTGACATTTTGATGACATACACAGTTTTGCACACCAATCGTAAAACTGAATTTCATTGACCATGAATGTGACCTACTGACTTTCTTAGTATTTTATCATCAGTTTAATCTTTGAAACATGTAGCTCATATTACTCAGGTGAGCGATCAAGGGTCATCATGACCCTTTTGTTACAATATTAGTCCTACTTTGAAGAAGCAAAGGTACTATACTGTTTTGCTCCTGTCTATCTACCAGTCAGCAGACAATTTTGTCTCCTCAGTAATACCAAACTTCCTAGGATAATTGCCTGTGGCCAGTAGGTGAACCCTATTGAATCAGGGGTCAGTAGGTGGGAAAATGATTCCCTTTAAATTAGTGAGAACACTGGACTACAATGGTCAAACTTCATAGGATGATTGTCGGCTTAGTAGATGACCCTTATTGTGTTTGGGTTAGTAGGTCAAAGGTCACAGTGACCTAGATTGAAAAGGGTTTACGAATGTTCCCACCTGGGACTGTAAACTCTAATAGGATGGTCACCTGCGCTCAGAAAATGACGTCTGTTGTTTTGGGAGTCAGTAGGTCAGTGACCTAGAGGTGAAAATGGTTTCAGATCTCTTGCGTATTCAGCCATCACACTTCATAGCTTTATTGTAAATTGTCAGTTTGGGGATCAAAGAACAGGGTCAATGACCTCGATAAGTAAATAATTCACAAACCTACAGTTGTCGAACTATGTAGGTCAAGGTCAAAGTGACCTCACAACTGAAAATGGTTTCCTTTTTAGCTCACCTGAGCAATGCTCTGTTGAGATTTTCTGATCGCTCGATGTCCTGCGTCTGTCGTCAGTCAACATTTAGCTTGTGTATGCGATAGAGGCTGTATTTTTCAACTGATCTTCATGAAATTTAGTCAGAATGATAACCTTATGAAATCTAGGCCGAGTTGGAAAATGGGTCATCTGGGGTCAAATCAAGGAAAAACCTTGTGTATGGGATAGAGGCTAAATTTTTCAATTGATGTTCATGAATTTTGGTCAGAATGATTACCTTGATGAAATCTAGGCCGAGTTCGAAAATGGGTCATCTTTGGTAAAAAACTAGGTCACTATGTCAGATCAAGGAAAACCTTGTGTATGCGATAGAGGCTGAATTTTTCAATTGATCTTCATGAATTATGGTCGGAATGATTACCTTGATGAAATCTAGGCCAAGTTCGAAAATGGGTTATCTGGTGTTAAAAACTAGGTCAAATCAAAGAAAAACTTGTGTATGCGATAGAGGCTGAATTTTTCAATTGATCTTCATGAATTATAGTCAGAATGATTACCTTGATGAAATCTAGGCCGAGTTCGAAAATGGGTTATCTGGGGTTAAAAACTAGGTCAAATCAAAGAAAAACCTTGTGTATGTGATAGAGGCTGTATTTTTCAACTGATCTTCTTGAATTATGGTCAGAATGATTGCCATGATGAAATCTAGGTCAAGTTCGAATATGGATCATCTAGGGTCAAAAACTAGGTCACTATGTCAAATCACAGAAAAGCCTTTTGTATGCGATAGAGGCTGTATTTTTCGATTGATCTTCATGAAATTTGGTCAGAACGATTGTCTTGATAAAATCTAGGTCGAGTTTCAATGTGGGTCATCTGGGTTCAAAAACTGTCACTAGGTCAAATCAAAGAAAAAACAATGTGTATGCGATAGAGGCAGTATTTTTCAGTTGATCTTCATGAAATTTGGTCAGAATGATTGCCTTGATGAAATCTAGGTCGAGTTCGAATATGGGTCATCTTGGAGTCAAAAACTAGGTCACTAAGTCAAATCAAAGAAAAACATTGTGTATGCGATAGAGGCTGTATTTTTCAATTGATCTTCATGAAATTTGGTCAGAATGGCTGCCTTGATGAAATCTAGGTCGAGTTCGAATATGGGTCATCTGGGGTCAAAATCTAGGTCACTAGGTCATATCAAAGAAAACACTTGTTTAAACTTAAGAGATCACATTTTTGGTCCAATCCTAATGAAAATTGGCCGGAATATTAAATTTTGTTTCCATGAAATCACGAGGTCAAACATGTTTACACTGTTATGGTGTGTTTCTCAGATGAGCGACCTAGGGCCATCTTGGCCCTCTTGTTTTACTGGAGGATTTTATGGATGAGGACTGTCAAATCTTTTATTTAAGGATGTCGAAGACTACAGTGACCTTGAACTACAAATGGTGTCTTATCAAGTGCGAAAGTGCTTTGGCCTATGGCTATTAAATCAGTTAAGAATCCATATTGTTTGGAAGGCCAAAGGCTAAGATCACTGACCTTAACACTAGGGATAATTAGCTTCAGAAAGATTTGGGTTATGGCCTTCACATTTCATACAATGCCTATGATCAAAAGATTTCTCTTGGGTTTTTGGATCGGGTCAAAGTCCACAATGACGGAAGGAACATTATAACACAGGAACTTATCAATGACTAGAGAATGCTTTTGGGCCTATGGATCATAACCTGATTGGCTGTGGTCTGTAGATGTCATCTATTGCTTTGAAGGTCACCGTGACATTGAAACTTAAAAGTTTCGCCTCAATAGCCTAGTAACCTCCTCGATGTTCTAGTTGTCGAGCGTCCGCTTTGAATGCGGGAGGTTGTCGGTTCGACCCACGGCCTCGTCGCACCAAACACGTGAAAAGTGGTACCCGTAGCTCCCTTGCTTGGCGCTCAGAATTAAAAGGGAAACTAGTTTTCCTTCTCTCATGGATAATATCCGGAATGAGGTGTCGAGAATGATAATATAAGTTGTAGAACTTCCTTCACAGTCGACTTAAAATGAATTGGTATACATGTAAATTAATGTTTAAGCTTGGGCCTATGTCCATCAGATTTCATAGCCTGAATATCTATGGGCAGTAGATGAAATAGATACATGTAACCGTTTTGGTCACAAGATCAAATGTCTAGCTTACATAGCAAGATAGCTCCAACAGACCAACATGGGGGCAAAACCTTGTATCCCCCATTTAAGGAAAGCCTGATTGTTCACTCATCCAGCGCAAAAAAAATCTTGAGGTCCAATTCGTCTGTAAAGCTTATATTCGTGGAAATGATAAGTTATGTTCATATCACGTGTATATGCATCGAAATGTAGCTTGAATGTAAACATGTCAAAATGTCCAAACGTTCGAATCGGGAGAAAAGCTCTTAGCATCACAATTTACATAATATTTTAAATCAGTTATAATCTGTGGTAAAAGTGTACGATGGGTCACCACATGTGAATGGTTAACGTCTTGTATTCATTTTTGATGGTGGCGCCGTGAAATAGGATATAACATAGATGTAGAACGGGAATTTTACCCTATTGTTGCCGCATGAAAATTTTTGGTTTAGCACAGCCAGACGGATAACATATGGGTAAAAGATGATATACTACAGACCTTCTAAAAGATGGAATAAATTAGCGAGCGCATGGGTGTTTTATATGTGCCATATTAATGCGTGAAATTCGCCTGAAAAACATGAACTGGTGATATGCCAAAATAGCCATACTTTTAAAAGCTGTGTAATATTTCCGTTGCTATGAACAATATATATGTCATGCATACTAAAGGTTGTAATCCGTTAGCTTCAAACATGTCCATGCACGTAGTAGTTTTGGAAGTCAGATTCGTCCATACTTTGCATACGTGGATAGGCAAAAAATGCCTGTTTTCGAATGGACTAAACTTTATGTATATAACCAACAGAGTTTCAAGTGTTCTTCCCACTGGCACCAGATCAGAAAGAAAATGCCTCCGTACGTGTTATACCCTACCCCTAGGTATTCTATAAGAACCATGGTCGTGAACGGGAAATTATACTAACCCGTTTCAATCGTACATTTCTCAACTTAAACGCGCAGTTCGGTGAATGGGTATGTAGCATATTGAACAAGCGATAATTTATCTTCCATCGTGCACCAGTCACATTGTCTCAATATTCCATATTGCTGAGATTATCAACATATTTTATGCTTTCGTCAACGTTACAGAAAAAACTTGCTTGACCTTCCCTAATGAACATCCGGTCTAGAGGTCACGACAGTGTGCACATGTTTGGCGAAACGTAAACAAACAAAAACAGAATTTAAAAAAATCACAATTTTACACTAAAACTCCAAATGATGAATGAAATTCATCTTGTATACGATATTTAATTTGAAATCGTACATTGGTCTGCATCTGTTCTGTTTATTTTATTCATTTTGCACATTAATGCTGCATTTTCACATTTTAGCGAACACGTGTAGTAAAGTGACGATTGACATACATTTTCACAACAGCCAATCAGAATGTTTTTTTTAATCTAGAACGGAACTTCACCAGGGAAGTTCAAGCAAGTTTTTTGTGTTACGTTGAAATTACTATAAACTACGCGTTGTTTTTCTAAGATAAGATGTATTAAAGAAATGCGACCGGTACTCAATGGAAGATAAATTACCACTTGTTTGATATCCATAGTACACATTTACCGCACTGCGTGTTTTAGGTATGAAATGCGCGATTGAAACGGGTTAGTATATTTTCCCGTTCATGACCATGGTTCTTATAGAATACCTAGGGGTAGGGTATAACACGTACGGAGGCATTTTCTTTCTGATCTGGTGCCAGTGGTTCTTCCCTGTTTTAATTGTACGAACCTTTTACACATGTCTAAGCGCCATTGCAGGAGGTGGTAATAGCGTTTTGTTTTTTTTATTGTTTTTCTTTTTTGTTGTTGTTGCTGGGCAATGTTTTACAACTCTCTTAGACACGTACTAAGTACCAGAAATAACAAGTTATGTTCCACAAGTCTTTATGCGCTAGCAAAGTTCAAAAGCTGTTGTTTTATTTCTTGAAAAAAGGAAGGGTATTTTGGAGAGAAAAGAATAATATCTGAGGTTTTATGAAAACGTTTTTTCGGTCGCTTTGGAACACAACTCTAAACCTTCTCGCCAAAATAGGCAAAGTAAAAAAAAGAAAAACATAATGGAACTATGCACGATGCAGTTTCATTACAGAACGGGGAAACAGAAAAACAACGTCGAACCTCAAAAACAGATGTTGTATAAAAAGAAATACTATTTTCAGATTGTTAAAATAAAAAGGCCCCATGTGCACTTAAGTTAGACATAAATGGCAAAAAAATATTTTGACTTCTGTTTAATTTTTATATCGAGATCAACTGAAACATGACAAATAACTAAGTGTAAACGTCTTTGCAACCCACTTCCATCTAAAACTACTGTTCTGTTTTCTGTAAGTCAAACGTTGGTAGATCTCGCAATCCGTGTCTAAAACCAGAGATGCTTGTATACCAGTTCTGCTAAATCAAATCTACCATTTGCATATTCTTTCTTTTTTTTCCATTTAATAAATTCACACATGGAAACAGGAAAGCTGTCCGCAAAGTACTACTTAGACTTTTTATACGTCCGTGTGCAAACGGCGTCTTTTGCTGTGAGTTTCTGAAACAAAAGCAATCATTTTACGATAGGAAAAATGTTACAGATGAGGTAGATCACCCCGAGGCCATATTTATCAAAAGAACCATTTGCTTGAACGTGAAGTATTCCAAATTTAAAAAGATTTAAAAAAAAAAAAACACATTTGTTGTCTTTAGGAAATAATGCATCTTTTTTATAAGCATATTTCGAATGCTCTTACATGTAGCATGGTGCCAGTAAGAATTTACAACGGTTTTCTTTATACAAAATGTTTCTTTTCGTAATATAAGTCATCCCTACCATAGTCATTGTATCGCCTGCCCATTCACGGCTTATGGTGGAGTCAACATCGCCCTTCTGTACTGCCGTCAGTTTCTGCCCATCTAGAGACATAACTGTCTGGAAAGGTAATGTAATATCTGTACCCATGCTTCTTAAAAATGGAACACTTACTTATTAGGGATACACGTAAAACATTTAGTTTATACTAATTTGTTTTAGCTCGAATGTGATGAAAGCTTCAAGCTTATTGTAACCATTCTTGAGTCCGCTTCCTGGAAAAAACAGTACTGGTGTCATATGAGAAGTTATGGCCGTGACCCCGGTGGGGCTAGAACCCACGGCCCCTGGACTGAGCGGCCGACACAATACCCACTAGGCCAACCGCTCCCCTTGATGTCTTGTGAATCGTTGAAGTAAAAAGTTTGATATAAAGATAATTTTAGAAATGTATCGTACACTTTGAATTTTGAAAAAAAAAGATGGGGATGGTCTATAGCGGGAAAACCATGGTTTCGATCCGTGATAAATAACACGCGATATGTGGTCAATAATGATGTTTTTTCTTTAACAACTGAGGGATCAGAAAAACACTCATTTCATGTGCAGGTGTAAACTTTCTGAATGTCGGCATTTTTCCGAACCATTGTAGGTCTACATGAAATTAAAGATTTCGAAGTTCATCATTCAAAAGCGTTGACTTTGTGTACAGGTAAAGTGAAACTCGATGATTTGATTTGTAAAATTATTAATTTGAAAAGTTTAGCATTACTTTCAAAACTTAACAAACCAGCCTGAAGGAAAACTCATACGATAATACCTAAATTCAATTTAATACGAATATAGACCACATTAAACATGTTTTTGCTGAATCTGCTTGGCGTATCAGATGGCATATATTATTTTACTATCTGTCGACTACTGAAAAAAAAGCCCTCACGTAATGAGGCAATGATCAATAGCGGTAGGTCCAGATACAAACCTAACTAAAACCTATGCTCCCAACTTGAATAAGTCAAGCTACTGTGCGTTTTCAAAAGTTTCAGTGTAGTATGACAACTTCAGAATTCACTTCTTTCAGTGCCATATGTAACTGGAGATTAAACGAAGGGACCATTATTTTAAATGCCAATTTCAACGTTCTTATCTTTCTTTTTTGTCTCAGCAAGATGTTAGTTATTTTGAAAGATCAGTTTTAATCTAGTATGGACACCAGGAACACTGAGCATTAGGACTGACCACCGTAACTGATGCGAAATATTGCAAAATGTTTAGGTAAGCTCATAGGAACTAACTGCTAGTTTTTACTTTAACTTTTCGTCCATCTGCAGTAGTTTCTTCGAATTCCTCTCCAATCACGAAATCAATTTCCGTTGTCTTTAAAGTTGAAATTGTTTTAATTTTCCATCTACCACCTTCTACCGAGATCTCCTGTGTAGGTTTGATCGTTGCAGCCATTTTCCGCATAACCAGACCAACACCTTGATGAACAAAAGTAAAAAAAAAGAATATATGCACTTTCGGCATATGTCGCAAGGAGGTACATGGCGCATACTGGTGCTATATAAATTATGTTTGTTTACTGATGGTATATGGTGGTTCATGGTGAAAAATGATGCCGCTTTGTGTGCGGCAAGTCGAGAGTTCGATTCCCGGACACATCATACCAAAGACGTGAAAAATGGTACTTGTAGCTTGGCACTCAGTATTTAAACGGTTGTCCCAGAAGGTTAAATAAGCCCAAATAACTATAACACTTACATATACCTTTATGATGTATGTGTACCAGTGGTTTATAATGCAAATGCGCTTGAGGCAAATGGAGATACATGATGCATAAATTTACATGGAGGTACATGACGCATGTGCACTGGAGGTACATGATAAGTACATGAAGATACGTGGCGGTACACGGAGGTATATAAAGCATGTGCACTGGCGGTACATTGAGATACATGAAGGTACGTGGCGGTACAATATGCATGTGCACTGGCTGTATATGGAAGTACATGGTGCATGTGCACTGGCTGTATATGGAGGTACATGGTGCATGTGCATTGGAGGTACAAAATGCGTGTGCACTGGAGGTACATGATGTGTATGCACTGGTGGTACATGTAGATACATGATGAATGTGCACCGGATGTACATGGGATACGTGGTGATACATGGAGGCTCATGCCACATGTACACCTGCGGTACATGGAAGAATATAATGCATGTGCTCTGACGGTAGATGGAGGTATATGATGTACAATGCAACCTCTGTAGAGCAACACCCTTTGAGAGATACAAATATTGACTATTATGAAGAGGTTGTTGTTCTGGACAGGTAAATTTGATAGTATATTTCAGCTTAGAAAATTTTTGATGATGTTGTTATATAGAGGTTTTTGCTTAAGAGAGGGCCGCTCTGGAGAGATTGTACTGTTTATGCACTGGCTGTACATGGAGGTATATGAAGGATGTGCACTGGCTGTACATGGAGGTATATGTAGGATGTGCACTGGCTGTACATGGAGGTATATGATGTATATGCACTGGCTGTACATGGAGGTATATGTAGGATGTGAACTGGCTGTAGATGGAGGTATATGATGTATATGCACTGGCTGTACATGGAGGTATATGATGTATATGCACTGGCTGTACATGGAGGTATATGATGTATATGCACTGGCTGTGCATGGAGGTATATGATGTATATGCACTGGCTGCACATGGAGGTATATGAAGGATGTGCACTGGCTGTACAAAGAGGTATATGAAGGATGTGCACTGGCTGTACATAGAGGTATATGATGGATGTTCACTGGAGGTACATGATGCATGTGCGCTGAATGTACATAGAGGTACACGAAGCATGTGCGCTGCCGGCACATGGAGGTATAGAGGCACGTGTTCTCGTGATACTTGCTGCATGTGCACTGCCGGGTTCAAGCCAGTTGGCTCATTCATTATCAGATACTTGTCAAATTTGCCGTATAACTTTGTTTAAGCCTATATAGAGCTGTGATTGTGTGTGGTCTAACATTTTATTCACATATGGGCATTCAAGTTTTGGATAAGAATCTCATTTCAACAATTCAATTACAACGTCGCATTTTAAAGATGTTTTAAATACTCTGTAACACTGCATACATATTCATTAATATGCATTCATATCTATGTATAGCAAGTTATCTACAAACTAAGACTGTCAAGTAGTGTATAAATCAGATCCATTTACCGTGCTGTTATAAATTGTACCGGATTTAAGTTGTAAAAACTCACAAAAGATATATTGGCAGGCTACAAGTCTGAGAAATATTTTAAAGTGTTTTTCTCAGGTAAAAACAAAACTATTCTTCAGTCTGTTTAGCATAGCTATTAATCAAAGTAGTCATGGTTTTGGTGAAACATCTTTCACCTTAGTTAAAAACTGGTCTTAATAATATGGTGTGCCATTTGGGTCGAAAGTCTGCTTTGCTTGTGCGCACATTTCATAATATACAGGCAAGCGTAGATATAAACGTCTACCTGTATATTTTATGCGTGCACGTGTTAATATGTAGATGCACGCTTATATGAACGTGTGCGTGCACTTGTAATTATGCGTGCACGTATAGACTTACGCGTGCACGTCCATATACGCGTATATATACGTTCACCTATAATGCGACTAAAATTTGCATGCACGAATAAATATGTACGTCCACGTGTATGGATTTATAAATTTATATGGATTATAAATTTATAGGTGCACGCGTAATAACAAGTGAACGGATATATACACGCGCACGTCTATATATATATATATATATATATATAAAGCGTGCATTATATAATCAAGCGTGCGCGTATAAAAATATATACGTGGACGTACATGTATATGTTTAAGCCTGCACGCATATTTTAATAAGTGCACGTATATTTTGAAATGTGCGCGCACGTAAAGCAGACTTTCTACCCAAATGGTACACCACATTAGTAACCCTGATATGCCACTAAAAGATCAAGGCTTCATTAAACAAGCCACTAAAAAAATATTGCAAAATACGTGAATGAAATAAAAAATTTGACTTGAACGTATAGTTAAAGGTCGCGCTTGAGACGGCTTTATCAGCTCTGATACTCAAAAGAATGAGGCATATAGTGTTATCGCATATTAAACAATGATATTTTATGGATGATCTGCTCGACCCTTTGACATTCTGTATGTCTCTTTGTATCTTGTCTGCGGTTTGTTACCATCGTAATTGAAAAACACTCCCATGTCCGCTTTGTAACATTTGGATTATGTAATTAAGTATTACATTGCCTTTTGACCTTCACAAAGACACAAAATTTAATTTAAATATATGACCTTCATCACTTGTTAGCCAGTATTGTAACAAAACTACATTTAGATTTTTTTTTCTAGTGAATTACATAGCTGTGCTCGCGAACAATTTGGGTGACAGTTAGTTTTGAATATCTTTCTTACACCTTTGATATATAACGTATAACATGCCTATTCGAAAAAATGATCAGTCAAATGTAGACTTCGTTCATTCTTTCAAAAACTTTTCAGACCTTACACTCCACAAAGCTCTGTTTTACCACTTTAAGGAACACATTTACGAAGGCCAGTTTGAACGAGTCGCTAAGATCATGTGCCAAACAGTTGTTGGTTTAAACAGAAGCTTGACCATGATGATTAATATATGTAACCCACATGAACAATGATCTTGAATAATAATACAAAAATACGTAGATCGAAATGTTAATTCTGGCGAGTGCAAGAAGTTTGACTACAGACATATTTCTTGTTGTTGGCAGCCCTACAATTTTATGTTCACTAATAACAATAATGAATGCGTGTTAAGCACACTCTCGAGTAACATTCTTACATCAAACTAAAAAACATCAAACTTGTATTTCATGCACACCCTACTATCTGACTCTGAATACAACTATCTATTATGCACAAATATAAATACATATATCGAAACTTAAAAAAGTCTACAAAATAGTTTTTTAAAAACTTACCGACTGCTTTCATGTATTCATCAAAGTTTTCTGTTTGCACCAAATTCCACGTGCCTGTTGCAAAATCCGCCATCGTGTTAGTGTATCACTTGTAAATGAAATGAAGAATGGTTCAAATTGTATTTTAAGATTATCTAAACCTTTCAAAAGTTCACGTGGTCTATCTTTGGACGTGCTTATCTCAAACCACCTTAACTTTGATTACCGACACATAATGGAGACAAGTTTTAATCTTGAAACTTGAAAGATATAAATTATCCTTACACAGAAACTTTAAAACAAGTAAGATAGGTCCAATTTAACAAAACGGAACCTAAGTGTCGTTAAACTTGCCTTGATTAATATATGGAATACTGGGATTTGCGTTATTCAAGGTCAGCCCGAATTAAGCATAGTTTCTATTAGATACATGCCAATATCTAATGTCAGATTGACCACATCGGTCAGCTGTACGTATTATATCAATTTTAAAAATATTAAACAGTACACACTATTACACGGTCAGGACTATCATCCTTTCGGTCATCCTGGGAGCGAATGTACCCAATTAATAAGAGGGCCCGACAACGTAGTAAGTTAGAATACTCGGGAAGCTGCAGCTTAGCTGCAGCTTAGAATCTACACATAGGCGGCTCAGGACTTTGGTCGCAGTCTAACAGCGGAACCTCACAGCAACTTGCATGACTGAGAAACGCTGTTTAGAGACGCACTTCTTACCGCTGCAGTCTAGGAAACTCAACATTTCTGAAACATACTTCGAAACAACTAGAAAAGATTAGCATGATCATAATAAAGATGAAAGGGTATTAATTTTTTTAGTAGGTCGATACAATATTGGCACTGCAGCCCTATCAGAAATCAGTCTAGCAGAGGAGAGACAACTTGCAGAGGGCAGAGGCGGCTACACTTTCTTGTGGAATGGACACAGTGTCAATGAAATCCAAAGATACTAACGGAAGAACCAACAAGGTACTGTGATAAGTACATGGACATCAGACAACGTCAAGACTATTGCCCACTTCAAGTGTTTCTGAGGGTGACACACTCGTCAAATGCCGGAGTTAGACCAGATCACTGCTTCTCAACATCTGTGCTGGTTACCAACCGGTTTGATACACAAGAATGGCCAAAAACAAAACACTGGAATATCATGCGTTATGTCAAACCAGGAATGTTATCAAGAAGGACGTGAAGGTCATGGGTGAAGCGAAGTCTTACCAGTTATCTCCGGTCAGTACCTGATGTTATGGTCATCTTATTAGAGCAATGGACCTCACTTTTATGAAATTTATTCGTTCTTTTACTAAAGTTGTACATGGCAAGTTGCATGCGGAAATAAAAAGCAGTATGTGTCGGAGAAGGTATGAGACCTGGCAAAATATGTCACGCCTTTTGACACTTGCATTAATTTTCCCGCTTGCTACAAATAATTTAAATATTGTATTAGGGACTTCAAAGCACCCCACCCCACCTTCACCGATTTGGGTTGAGCGTCAAATTCTTCATGTGAGGAAGCCATCTAGTTTGCTTTAAGCTAGAATCACTATGCCCCAGATGAGCTTCCGAATTTATTCAGGATTCCCATCCCCGGATTGTTCCGTGTGTGTGAGAAACTGTGGTAAAAATACGAGCTATTAAGGTTTAATTCCGGTTCTAATAAGGTTAATTAAGGTTCTGTTACGATTGCATTGGATATTTATAATGTAACAAAGTCACAAAACCATTTTTTCTTACACATCCGAAGCAATCCGGGGATGGGAATCCGGAACTCATCCGCAAGCACATCCGGGGATGGGAATCTGGAACTCAAGCGAATCCGGGGATGGGAATCCGGAACTCATCCGCAAGCCCACCCGGAGCAGTGTGATTCTAAGGTCGATGGTTCTAAATGAAATAATGCTGGGAAGGGCACCTGGGGTCTTTCTCAACCATCAAAAGCTGGACGACGCCATATTATCTATAATTGTGTCGGCGTGACGTAAAACACAACCATATATATATGTCACTGCTAACATGTGAGACATGATAACAGAGATTTGAGTATACATGAAAATGTTGAACCAGTGCAAATGTTTAGTACAACTCGGATGTGTATATATGTAGCATCAAAACCAATCTTATTGGGTTAGTGGACTTGTTGTGGCATATGCACGCTCGATTGTACTGCTGGGCGCTTTGTCGTAATTTGTCTGATATACTGTGGTGGTGATTAGTTCGTTTAAATTCTCTCTATTTATATATTATCGCATAGTGCGGCAATTTTCCTTTGATCTTTGCAGCATGTTATACATAGTAACACACATTATTACTACAAAACTGTGCTGATATCTTACAAAACTGTTGCGATATATATCAACACGGAAATCTCTATGGAGTTTCATAAGAAAAAAAGTGTTCCGATATATATCAGCACAGTAAAACTGTTCCGATATATATCGGAACACTTTTTCTCTATTGAGGCCCTATCAAGGGAGTATAATTTTTTCCTTTCAAAGAAAAGATGATTTTAGCTCCAATTTACAGTTCAACGAGCAAGAATTGTCACAAACACCTACATTTATAAAGTAAAAGAATAAATAAACTAGAATATTTCAAAAACTTGATAGTTATTGCCAAATTCAGAAATACATGAAATATAGGAAATTCTGAGATTTCTCAAATGTTTCTTTTTCTTTGATTTTTTTTTACAAACAAAACAACAAGTTTTACAATATGTCTGGCCAATGAAATGCAAAGATTTAAAACCAATGCAGAAATTTGTTGGGTACTTTTATCTGGGGAACACATTTTCTAAAACAGAAGTTTTAGTGTTTCAGTCAGCGAGGCGCAGAAAGGGAATCAAAATAGTAAAAATAATAATTAACAAATTTAAATGAAAATGATATATAAATTTTAATGATAAACTATGCGATAAAACAGTTATAATATGTAGTGCTCGTGTGTTACCAGGATATATCAGAGCTAGGGGTACATCTCGTTATTTTTCTCTTCACATATCTGTCTCGGCCTACCGGCCTCGACGATATGTGCAGAGAAAAATACCCTCGATGTACCCCTAGCTCTGATATATCCTGGTAACACACTCTCACACATACTATAACTATTACATAATTTATAACGCGAACTTGTAATATCCTTACGGATCTCATGTATGGGAAAGTCAACTGTTCTTAAATTTGATTACATCACTTAATGCAAACAATCTCTATAAATTCTGTGTATCCTTAAGATCGAGTTAACTTTCAGAGAAAGAAAATACAGCTTCTCTGGTCAGTTAAAGAGACTAAAATGTCACTGCTGATTTGTGAGACGGTGTTGGCCCGGTACAATTTCTCCATCTTTGCTGTATAGTAAAACAAGCACTTTTGGACATGGATTGTAAATGTCACAATAAAATGACAGCATTGACAGCTGTGTATTTATAAAGAGTAACATTATCCCAGTCAATGTATCAGACAAAAACATTATCATCTTTTGCTACACATCAAAGTATTTACTCAATGTTCAAATTTTCCTCACACATCTGTCATGGCCGCTAGTCTGGTGTAGTTTTTTATCCTTCCGCACATAAATGTAGTCATGAAAAACACAGACAAAACAACTCTTAAAGACATCAGAAATGACACAAAATGTACACAGTGTCAAAATATACATTTAGAATTTAGTAAGTCAAAGTAGGGATGGCTTCAAATTGGGATCTTCAGAATTTCAAAGAACTACTTCCTAGGATACAATGACCCGGGAGTACTTCAATACCGGAGTGACAGGGATTTGAGTATATATGCAAATATTGAACCAGTACGAATGTGTAGAACAATTCGGATGTGTATATTAAGTAGCATCGAAACTAATCTTATTGGATCAGTAGACGCGTGGCATGTGCACGCTCGTTTGTACTGCTAAACACTTTGTCGTAATTTGTCTGGTATACTGTGGTGGTGATTAGTTCGATAAATTCTCTCTACTTATATACTCCAGCAATAAAGAATTGTCTTGTTATCATGCAACTGAGCAAAATAATAGCAAAATAGCAGACTCGGTTTGATTGAGTCTTTTCATGAGAGGTAATACAAAGCACAGCATCCCTCGCGCAGCCTAACACTGGCTTAAGCGGAACTCTGTTACTGAGGTATTGAATTGACTTCATGATGCAAAACGACCAAAATATGACAACACTGAATCACAAACGTTAGGCAGAGATTGGCATAAAATTAAGGATAATAGTCTGCTGAAACAGATTCTACGGCATCTTAGGTAGGGGAGATAATGAAAATTCTGCTGAAGACATGAACAGTGCTATGATTCGTTCCCCTGTCAGTAATCAAGTAACTATGTGCGGGATCCCCGTATCTTCAGTGCAGATCCCGCGTGTAATGTTTCTACGACTGAAAAAGGAACTGTATCTTACGGAAGCCTAGTATGGGACACCCTGATGATGGGCTGATGTCGTCTGTCGCGTTGCACACCACAATAAGTCGTCAAAAATATGACGAAAAACCTTTATATACCACGTCATGTTGTATTAAGATATGTCAATGTGTCGAGTTATTAAATCCCGACAAAATAACACGTTATATATATATCGACTTCAAGTAACATGCCTGCCGACATACTTCATGCCGATATACAGTATACAACGCAACAAGTTGTCAAACAAGAGGGCCATTGACCATAAAGCGCTCACCTGTGTACAAGGCTTCAAGTGTGTTTCTATAACGTAATGGTTCAAGTACAGAGTTAGCTCCGTCTATGTTACCCTATATTATATACATGTCACACACATTTTGAACCTAGGGCAATAATTTGAACAATTACGGTAGACAGTACAACTCTGATATCACACGCCTAATATTAAGGTCTTGCTTTCAAAGTTTCTTATATATAAGTCTATAGTAAGTACATGTCACACACAGGGGCGTTGCCATTTTTTGACCTTAGGGCAATATTTTGGACAAGTATAGTAGAGAGTCAAATCCTCATATCACATGCCAAATATCCAGCCTCTAGAGATTTGATAGCTGGAAGCCTATTCTTAACCAAAAGGACACGTATGTTCAATGAACCGGAACCTTTGAACAGTTTTGAAAGGGGGCTACCCAGAGGTCATTTATGTGAAGTTTCATCAAAATCCATTCAGTGGTTTTTGAGGAGATGTTGTTTAAAGAAATTGTTGGTTAAAAGTGATTACGCCCTCTGGCAGTCTTTTTTTTTTTTTTGACGAATCAAAGAACACCATTTGTAGAAGGTCACACAGAACAATTTGTGTGAAATTATTTAAAATCGGACTAAGAGTTTTATACAAGAAGATTTTTTAAATTCAACTATATACATATAGGGGAAAGTGACCACGCCCCCTGACGGCCATGGTTTTTTTTTTGGTGTGTGTTTTTTACGTATTGGTATAATTTGAACAATCTTGGTATAGGGTGACATAAGAACCATTTGTCTGAAATTATTTTAAAATCGAACCATCGGTTTAAGCGGAGATGTCGTTTGAAGATTTTTCCATTTTAGCTCTCGTGGCCCCTATGTGCAACAAAGTTGTATATGGTTTTGCCACATACAATGCTGAAAGGTTCATGGGCTCCACTTTTGGCACCCCATGACAGTGCGAAAGATATAATTCATGAGTCACCTTTGTATTGTATGGTGCAAAAACATGAAAAACTTTTAAGTATTGTATGGGGCCAGAAACTGGAAAACTCTACTTAGATTAAGAAGTCTTTTGCCACACACAATACTGAATGGTTCATGAACTCCACTTCTGGCACCCCGTGTCAATGCAAAAGATCTAATTCCTGAGTCACCATTGTATTGTATGGTGCAAAAGACATGAAAAAAATTAAGTATTTTATGGGGCCAGAAACTGGAAAACTCTACTTAGATTAAAAAGTCTTTTGCCACACACAATACTGAAAGGTTCATGAAGTCCACTTTTGGCACCCCGTGTCAGTGCAAAAGATCTAATTAATGAGTCAACTTTGTATTGTATGGTGCAAAAACATGAAAAACTTTAAACAAGAGGGTCATGATGACCCTGAATCGCTCACCTGAGTAATATGAGTTACATGTTTAAAATGACAAAATAATGCTAAAATATGTGAAAGTAGGTCAGTAGGTCACATTCATGGTCACTGAATATTAGTTTTAAGATCAGTGTGCAAAACTGTACATGTCATCCATATTTCAAGGCTGTATCTTAAAAACAAGAAAGTAGGTCAGTAGGTCAAGGTCACAGTTAAGTGAACCCCTAATCGCTTGGGATCATCAGTTAATAATAATTAAACAGTCTAGGAAATATGATCTGATAAAGTTTTAAGTATTTACTCCTATATAACTAATATAACAAGGGACCCCCAGGGCGTGGTCTCTTTTCATCCCAATTTGAACAATCTTGTTAGAGATCCACTAGGCAATGCCACATACAAAATATCAAAGGTCTAGGCCTTGAATGTTAAGACAAGAAGATTTTTATTTGTTTCCCTATAAAAGTCTATGTTAAATTTGGGACCACCAAGGCAGGGCCTCTTTTCACCACAGGGTTATAATTTGAACATTTTTTGATAGAGGACCACAAGGCAATGCAACATACCAAATATTAAAAGCCTGGGTCTTGTGCTTTTAGACAAGAAGATTAAAAAAATCTATATATCTATATAAGTCTATGTAAAATTTGTGACTCCCGGGACGGGGCTCACTTTTTTCCCAAGGGGCAAAATTTGAACAATCTTCATAGAGTTAGATATTAGATGATGTCACGTGCACAGTGGTTTTCAAGAAGAAGATTATTTTTAGAAAATATTGACGGACTGGCGACACGACACACGAGCACGACGAACGACGAATATTATACGGTCACAAAAGCTCACCATGAGCGTTGAACTCTACTTAGATTAAAAAGTCTTTTGACACACAAAATACTAAAAGGTTCATGAACTCTACTTTTCGGACAAGAAGATTTTTAAAGTTTTTTCTATATAAGTTTATGTAAAACTCGAGATCCCCCGGGGCAGGTCCTCTTTTCACCCCTAGGGTTATAATTTAAACAATTTTGGGACCACAAAGCAATGCTACATACCAAATATCAAAGCCCTAGGTCTTGTGGTTTTAGACAAGAAGATAAAAAAAATCTATATAAGTCTATGTAAAATTTGTGACTCCCGGGACGGGGCTCACTTTTTTCCCAAGGGGCAAAATTTGAACAATCTTCATAGAGTTAGATATTAGATGATGTCACGTGCACAGTGGTTTTCAAGAAGAAGATTTTTTTTAGAAAATATTGACGGACGGGCGACACGACACACGACACTCGAGCACGACGAACGACGAATATTATACGGTCACAAAAGCTCACCATGAGCGTTGAACTCTACTTAGATTAAAAAGTCTTTTGACACACAAAATACTAAAAGGTTCATGAACTCTACTTTTGGCACCCCATGTCAGTGCGAAAGATATAATTCATGAGTCACCTTTGTATTGTATGGTGCAAAAAACATGAAAACCTTTACAAAATATTGTATGTGGCCAGAAACTGGAAAACTCTACTTAGATTATGAAGTCTTTTGCCACACACAATACTGAAAGGTTCATGAACTCTACTTTTAGCACCCCGTGTCAGTGCAAAAGGTCTAATTCATGAGTCACCTTTGTATTGTATGGTGCAAAATCATGAAAAACTTTAAGTATTGTATGGGGCCAGAAACTGGAAAAATCTACTTAGATTAAGAAGTCTTTTGCCATACACAATACTGAAAGGTTCATGAAGTCCACTTTTGGCACCCCGTGTCAGTGCAAAAGATCTAATTCATGAGTCACCTTTGTATTGTATGGTGCAAACACAAACATGAACAGTTTTAAACAAGAGGGTCATGGTGACCCTGAATCGCTCACCTGAGTAATATGAGCCACATGTTTAAAATGGCAAAATGATGCTAAAATATGTGAAAGTAGGTCAGTAGGTCACATTCAACTGGAAGTTAGTTTTAAGATCAGTGTGCAAAACTGTACATGTCAACCATATTTCAAGGCTGTATCTTAAAAACAAGAAAGTAGGTCATTAGGTCAAGATTATAGTCAAGTGAACCCCTAATCGCTTGGGGTCATCAGGTAATTATAATTAAACAGCCTAGGAAATATGATCTGACAATTTTTGAAGTATTTATTCCTAAACTAATATAACAAGTGACCCCCAGGTCTGTAGGATATCCCTTCAAAAAGAAATGTTTTATGTCTGCCACATGTTCTGCCAGGTTTTCCTTCTCCTTGATGAATCGCCTGTTTTCCAACTCTGCAAGGCAAGAAGAAGTGGATCTCTTCTCCCTGAATCTTGTTTCCATCGCAGATTATAATTTCCGATAACTTAACAATGAGTCATCAGTAATCTGTCTGAACGAATATTCAGCTGCCTCACTCCGAAGACTGTTTCGAAGACGGAAGAGCTGTTCATTCGTGTCCCAACGACATGTATTCATTATAGCTTCAAATGCATGAATGAAGCTTTCCCACGATTTTCCCACCGAAGAGAAGCTGCCTTGGTAAAGGTACATCAAAATGACGATGCCGGGTATTTGTTGTGTGCTCAGAATAAACACAATTTCTGTTGATTGACAGTTCTTGTAGTTGCCTCTTTTTTTCTATGTTTATCTCATTAATTTTCTCTTGGTAGTTTCTGACCAACTCATCCCTCTGACGAACTGATTCCGATTCATTTGCCCTTAAACGATCTGCTAGCACAGAATTTTCTTGTTCGGAAATCCGCAGCTTTTGTTTTAACTGCTCAAGTTCATTGATAAGCCATTGATCAACATTATTGTCACTGTTTACAGAAACAGCACTTGAGTCCTTCTCAGTTTGTTTCTTAGGTCCCATTTTGATATTTAGAAGTCCACAATGCTAGTAGATTTTAAGTCCAGGTTTTCGCTTTGCCAGAAATTTAAGTTAGTAAATAAGATAATCATATCATGCAGTCTCTTTAAATACGTGTTAAAGTCCTCATCGCGACGCTGCCACCAGTGTAGTAATAATTCGCAGATATACACAAAGACAAAAAGTTTCAATTTTGATTAAATTTTTAAATTTACACTAAATGTAATAACGAATATCTAGGCAATTGTTCCAAAATGATAACTTCTCTTTCTCTCACATATTTGAGGCTTCTTAACCTCGATAATCTCTGGACAATCCACCCAGAAAAACAATCTAAAAAGCCCATAAAACATGGGAACAACCCCTTTTATACCAGCTACAAACTATCTCCCAAATATGGAATGCTATCTCATAAATTATAGCATTAGCCCTGTCAGCTAGGTAGCCTAGACCCTAGAGATTTATGGAGCTACATGTTGAAATACATACTGACCCTTGCTGACCCTAGCTGACCCCAGCATTCTGCAGAAAGTAGTAGAGATTCTCTGATATGAAATGCTCTAAGAGAAAGAAAATAAGAAAACATTTAAATTCTTTATAAAATTATAACAAATAGTCAAAATGAAGAAAGTTTGTTTATAGAAACACACAACATAGGTACTTTTATCTCAGAGGGACGAGAAACTTTTTAACGAGATAAATGGTTAATTTAGGAAAAATAAAAGTCAGTTTAAATAGAAAAGAGCTTTTGAGTTGCACTTGTTCGTCTGTCTGTCCGTCCGTCCGAATTTGTGTCGTGCATATCTCAAAAAGTATTTGACTAAGAGTCACTAAACCTTGCAGGATTGTTATTCTGCATGATAAGTAGTGCACCTGGTGAATTAACTGGGATCCCACACAGCCAGACCAGAGTTATGACCATTGACCTAGTCAAAAATATGCATAAAAAGGGTCTACAAGTGTCGCATGTAACTCAAAAAGTATTTTACCCAAGATTATGTCACATTACAGGAATATTATTCAGCATGTGGAGTTGTGCACCTGAGGTTTTACTAGAGATTTCATTTAGCAAGACCAGTGTTATGGCTCTTGTCTTAGTAAAACATGGATGAAAGAGCGTAAACGTTTATGTCGCACGTATCTTAAAATGTATTTGACCTAGAATTATGAAGGATAATAAGAATATCAGCATGTGAAATTGTACACCTGGGATTTTGTTCGGGATTTCTGTCGGTCTGACCAGACCTATGGCCCTTGATTAAGTCAAAAATATGCATAAAGGACAAATAAGTGCCGCCTGTATCTCAAAATGCATTTGATTTGAATAAAAAACATTAGGGGCTTGTTATATAGTATGTCTAGATGTGCACCTGGTGTTCTCTTTGGGCTTTCACTCAGCTAGACCGGAGTTATGGTCCTTGACTTACTGAAAAATACAAATAAAGTGCTTAAAAGTTTGTGTTGCAAAAAAAAAACAACAACATAGTTCACACAGAGCAGAGCCACGAAAGCATGTACAGTGACAGGAATGGGTGTACCTGTATCCTATAGACGCATATCTAATTTTTATCTAAGACAGTGAGGGGAAAAAGGTGTGGGTTTTTTTTTTTGTAAATAAGGTGGATGGAGAATAATGTTGTTCAAAGAGAAAATGACGTTTCCTTGTAACAGACTTTTAGCAGAGTGGGAAAAAGAGTTGCTTGTAACAAAGGAGGATAAAGAGAGTTCTCAAAGGTTTTCTTGTGACAAATTTTAGGAAGAATGAGGCGGGAAAATACTAAGTTTGCTTCGTTGAAAAAAAAAGGTTTGGTTTCTTGTAGTTAAAGAGTATGTGAAAAATGTTCAAAGATACAAAAAAAATGAAAAGAATGGGAGAAATTTATTATAGGAGAAAGTTTGCTTTTAAAGAGAGCAAACATTTCTCTTATAACGGAAGAAAGTTTGTTCTAACACAAGAACAAAATACTGGTATTTGAGGAGAATGATGAAAGTTAGATAATTTTAAGAGAAAAAAGAGTTTATCTTGCTTGTATCTGAGGAGGGCGAGGAAAGATTGTTCAAAGAGAAAAATAGATTATCTTGTATTTGGGAAGAGCGACGAAAATGATTTCAAAGGAGACTTACTTCTAAGCATGGAGAGCGGGTAAAGTGTGTCCAAAGAGAAAAGAAATTTTCATGTGTAACTAAGTGTTTTCAAAAAAGAGACTGTCTTGTAAATAAGGATGGTGAGGAAAGTTTATTCCTGGAAAACGCATAATATAGTTACTTGTAACTCAAAGGGTAGTGTTCCCAGAAATCCTCAAATGTGTGTTTTTCACCCCCAGAATGGTATTTTGCACCAGTTTTTGAGACAGCTGTTATATAATTGTGTCAGGCCATGAGATTTTTGGCCCAAATGAGATTTTGGTCGAAAATGGGGTTTTCAGGTAATCTGACAGATTGTCATGTTCCAAATAAAAATCTGCTATTTGACAACAGAAATCAGCCGTTGTTATGGAGAAATTACCGCTTTTCGGACACCATATTTTCGTCTAACTGTATCAAAATAGAGGCAGAATATCTTAATTCAGACTCCTTCTTAAAATAATATGGAAAAAAAATACATAATGAAATATCAAACACAACATACAGTTAATTAAATTTATTTCTTTCTGTTTCTTTTTTTCATATAAGCACATATTATTTTCCCCTTAAAACCGTTTCCATGGCAACACAGTTGTTAAATCCAATTTGAATAGTTCCTTGATAAATCCAGCCAAAATTTACATCAAGAAAGTGAAGTTAATATACCGTCAACATTTTCCAGTGTACAGACAGAGTTTAAAGATAACAGTTGTTTTGCAAAAATCTTAATATGGCTTTCTTTTGTACAAAAATAGATTTACTGGATTACGGGTTAGATAACATGACAAAGCTATGACAAATTAACCTTGTTGTTAGAACACTTGACTCATTGACATATTTCTTTGTAACTGTTAGACAGAAAATCAGGCAAAAAGATATAATTATTAGAAATATTATAGACTGATTTTGCTTAAAGTAGTAGTACAGATGTCACACTGATCAGTGACTCGTTACCATAGCAACCATGATGTATTTTCTTACCAAAAGTACCATTTCTATCAAGTTCTTGAAATAATTGAATATGTTAAAGTGTTTTTCAAAATACTATTTACATTGAAAGCTGTCTAATTTCATATTCAAAAGTAAGAAAACCTCATTTCGTGTAAACTGATGTGACACTGTTTGGGATATACATTATTTTCTGATACACACGACACACCTCTTGCTAGTTTAAGGCAAATTCATATGATAACATAATGTTTTGTTGATGCAGTTATTACTTAGAAAAGAATATGACCTTACATTAATTTTTTTAACAAATAGAACATATAAACATGAAAGATGTTTTACAATAATTTATAGTCAGATTAATGTTTAATACCATGGCAACTATGCACTATTTTCTTATAAAATTAAAGATAGCATTTATTGTCAAATTTCTTGAAACTGTATGATTATTTAAATAAAAAAGGAGCACTTAAGACATATTATGCATGGAGTATGTTTTCAAAAAAAAATTCTGTATTGCTTAAACAATGAAGACAGTTTTACTCTAACCACTTCACTGCTGTTCTGACAACAAAACATACTTTTACCAAACATTTCTCACAGTTGAACTGTGACAGTTCAGTTAGTTTTACTTTTTTTTTGACTCCCATTTGTAGTTTGAATCAGCTTGGTGAACTTTTGCAGAAAACATGACCTTATTTTGTGCACTTCTGTGACAGTTGCACTTTATTTCATTGGCATACTTTCAACTGGATGGTAAGCAAATATATTAGTTCCTTGGGTTTCATTTCCATTCACAAATTCATAAAGAATTTTATTTTTCTGGCTGGAAATTCTTTCTTCCTTCAGCCATTCTGCAAAACAAAAATACATTAGTATTAGTACCTTTAAGTAGAAAGTTACAGAATAGAATACTGTGAAGCATTTTTTAAAAATAAAAGTGTCTTTTTGTGTAATCTACATAAAAGCATGACTAATAAATACCCATCCATTCATCAATCTCATAATTTTCAGGAATACAAAAAACTAGCTAATCTTCTGACATACTAGTAGACATACACTTAAAAGAATTAATTCATTCAGTCTAACTAAATGAATACTCAAATATTGCAACAGTTTCTTAGGAAAATACATGTATGATGATATTCAATCATTATGCATATTTCCCCACTCTCCTCTTTTTATGCTAGATATGTTTGTTGAATGAATCTATTAGACTAGTAATGATTTCTTTCAAAATGCTATTAATACAATCAGGTCATTTATGTGTATGATATTTTAAGATTTATTTAACTTACTTGTACTTATTTTAAGAGGAATTTATTTTTTGTATATATTCTTAAGATGTATTTATCTTTCTTACAATAGAAAAACTGCAAAAATGCAGAAAATTACAAACCCACAAACTCTTCCAACATGTGGTATGTAGGCATGCCTTGAGAATTCCTTTTTTTGTTTAAGGTCATAGCAATATGCCAGATGTTTCTCAGTAGTTCATCAATAGTTGATCTGTAAAATTAAAAAAATACTTTAAAAAAAGCTGAAATGTGAGATAAAGATGGCCTAGCTAGTTACCTCAGGACACAGAACACAAAGATTTATACTATGAGTGTTATATGTTTCAATCAAAAGCATGACTTTCTTAACAAAATGTCTTTAAAGTTTAAAATATATTCATTTAATGTGTAGAAATTGTTTGTAACTTGTAAAGAACATTTTGTAGTGGTGAGGAATCCAACAATCATGGTCAGGTGAACTGAATGCAAACTTACATGAAAAGCTATTGAGCATCTGTTTTATACAAAATAAAAACAAACAGCTATTCTTTATACCTTTTTAACTGAAGTGAGTTTGACATGAATAAGAAATAATTTATTTAAACTGACAACTGTTCCTGTAAGTCACTACATAAATATGGATAAGGCTGTGACTTTTGACATACTGGTCTTTCATACTGATACACTGATGAGAAATAAGAGTGAAAACTGTTGTGGAAAAAAGTAAGCTTCCTGAATGCCCCTCACCCCCGCCCCCACCCCCCGCCCCCTTATTTGGAGGATATAGGAGGGGGGTAATTTACAGTTAAAAGAAACGGAGGAGGGGGGAGATGGGGTGTATTTAGTTTATAAATGTAGTGTAGAAGCAGTTCTCAAGCTGAGGAAGGGTGTATTTCATATGACAATGGGTGGGAAAGAGAAGGGAGGTATTTGGAGGAAGTTGATGGGAAGGGGGGTGATTTGAGGTAACCCAGTTGTGGAATGGAGAAGGGGGGTAAAATGTTTCCGGGAGGGGGTGATTTCCTTTTTTTAAAAAAATGCGGGTGTTCTGGCTGACATAATTTAACTGACGCTGTTTTAATTTTCTGACTATTTCCCATTACCATCAGAGGTCCGTAACAGCATATAAACATCTCTGAGCTGAATATTTTTAGCTAGAATTAAAGCCCAGATGACAATTCCGGGATATTTTCGAAGGACAAAACGGTCAATATGGATTTAATTAATATTTTAAAACTCTACATACTAATTAAATATTACTACTTACCTGTAAATCGCTCAATGACATTCATTATCCCTTTTAAATCAATCGTCAAATTACTGTTTAAAAGTTTCCTTTCACACGACCTTTCATGTTTACAAATGGCGTGTTGATACAAAGGGCGATAAATTGTCAATTATTTGATAATGAAACGAAATGTCAACACACGGAAATGTTACAATACCTGCTTGGTAAATGACGTTTGTCTCTTCATTCATTTATCGTCCCAATAATATAGTTGTAGTGGTTTTTGGTGGTGTGCAACCTAAGTAAGACGGGAACCATCGCTATTTGATATACTACGCGCAAAGTCGAGAACCAGGATCCCCGCACAAAATTCCATATCCGGTTGTTTACAAGTTGTACAAAGCTTATAGTGAAAGACAAATCTTTATACATCGACTTCACCGAGAAACAGGCGGCGGTTTGGGCCGGTTGAGGTAAGTTATCTATAAAGTATTTCCACTATATTGGCGCTGCGAGCTTGTTCGAATTTGTGCGATTAGCAATTTATCGGCATCAATCGCAGTTGTTTGCAAGAAACTTGCAAAATTTCTCACTACGATTTTCGTCGTGATTGTGCATTTATTTCTTCAGATATTATAACCTTAGGGTATTTTATCTTAATATACATTGATAAGGACCAGTAATTCTTGCTGTCAACCTTTTATTTTGTTGTATTTCGTTTCGGGAAATTTCCCGGACTTTTTTCCTCCGGGTCAATGGCGGCGCATCCGCGTTAATCAACTGTAAAGTTCATTGAACTTTTTAAACAATATTTTATAAGTAGTTATTATTACATTTAAAAGTAATCTTCAATCGTTACATGTATTTTAGCAGTTTTTGGCATAATACTCATCAAATAGTTTTTTAGTTTATTTTTCAGTGGAGTCCACAGTGGTACGGCATCCGTCAGAATTTTGGTACAGTATACGTAAGTATATTAGGACCTGCTGATGTATCCTTTTACAATATTTTAATATTGTTAAGTGAATAAAAGAAATTAAGTAAATCATTACTGTGTCTTGTTTTGAATCCTACTTGCTTTGTAGTACCACACACTTGCCAACATGTCCATTAAAATTAATAGTTGTGATTTTGAAGTACTGCAACGTCTACAAGGTGTAGGTAAAAAGGTTGCAGAGAATATTCTGTACTTCAGAGATGAAGAACATAACATCATGGAAGATACTATCCGTGATATACCTCATTTGCGGGTAACGGAACAGCTGTTATCCCAGATAGATTTTACAGAGTGTGAGGACGAAGATGCTAGGGAGTCATTCAAATTTCACCTTCGTCAAGAAGAATTGCATAAATTAAAGCGTGAAAGATATAAGGAAGATTTGAGAAATTCCATTGCTGAAGAGATCCGCGAGGAGGACCGGAGAAAAGTGAGGAAGCTGATAGAATTTCTCGGATATCAGATGTGGCAGACAGAGGTCCACGTCGAAGTTTATTGCCAATGGAGGCATCCGGCGATGTTAAGGCTGGATCATCTATTCGCAATGTTGATGAGGACATAGATACACCAAGGACGCTTGGAGCGAGACGAAAAATCAGTTATACTGCATCTCCTGTAATAGCCAGTTCCCGCAGTGATTATGCGTTCAGAGACGCTGATGGGTATGAATCTGAGGAATACAAAGAGCCAAGTCACAAACCAGCAAGAGAATATTATCGTTCTACACCTTTACCAAAAACTTTTGCATATGATGGGAAAACTTCTTGGCAAGCATTCTACCAGAAGTTTCATTCATTCACAAAGGAACAAGGGTGGAATCAGAAAAAATGTCAGCAACAACTTTGTTATTGTCTCACCGGCAAGGCAAGCGAGTACTATGCTTCCATCCTTGAGCGTGAACCATCAGCAGGTTATTACAACATTATAGATAAAATGAAAAAAAGGTTTGGTCTAAGGGACCTTCCTGAGACAGCACAGATAAGGTTCTCAAATGCTAAACAAGATGCTGATGATTCACTGGTAGAGTGGGCAGACAAGGTTGTAACTTTGGCAACAGATGCATTTTCCCGTCAAGAGAGGGGAGGCCGGGGTGGCAACATAGACAAATTTATGAAAAACAAACGGTGATGAGGTTTTGCCAAGGCTGTTTTAATAGGGATGCAGGACTTTATGCTCTGAACCAAAGACCGCAGACGATGGACGTAGCTTTGGACTTAGTTAGGTGGTTTGAACACACTAGTCAGTCTATGCAGCAACCGAAGTTACGAAAAGAGAGGGATGTAAGGCAATGCTTTCCAAGTGAATCTAGGCAATGCTTTGAAAGCGATTCAGAAGATGAGGACTCTGATGCTGGTATTAAATATAAAGTCAGTCGTGCGTACAATGATAACCGGCAATTTAGGGAGTCGAGACGTAATCTGGATGAAACAATGAGGGTGCTAAAACAAAATAGTGAACGAATCATGGAGATGGTGGAGAAGTTGTCTACCAGTATTGGAAAATTGGTAACAATAATGACCAGACCTAGAAGTCGCTCGCCAAGTCCAGGTGGCGGTTGTTTTCACTGTGGAAAATCCGGACATTTCAAACGCGATTGCCCATCCTTAACAGGCAACAGAGAACATTCACCACATAATGAAAAGCGAGTATCATTTAAGGACGATCAGAAGCATTTAAACAGGAATGGGTCGGACAAAGGGACCTAAACCCGACCCAAGAGTTAGATGTTGGTCTCGAAAAAATACAGCCAATATTAGTAATTGAAGACCAGGCAGCAGGAAGAACAGATCCTAACCCGGCAATGTTTAAAGCTGGGTCTGGTTCCGATCTAGATGAAAGTTGTTCTGACGAAGAGGATATAACAGTTTGTCAACTTAGCTCTGGTTCCATGTTTCGGGTACCGATTGCAGTGAATGGTAAGATGGTTAAAGCAGTTGTTGATACAGCGGCAGAAGTAACCATAATATCAGATAGAGTGTTTGAGTCATTACTGCAAAAACCTTCAAAGAAGAGGTCAGCGGTCATGCATGCAGCCGGCCGGGATATGAAGATGAAAGCAATGGTAGTTGGTCCTGTTAATTTGAGGCTTGGACAGAAAGATTATAAGGAAACCATATTTGTGGCTCCGATTGAAGATGAAATGCTGTTAGGTATTGACTTTTTGCGGAAACATGGTTTAGATATACAAACCCGTAATTGCAGCCTCAGCAACGAAGATGAAATAATACCAATGGAATTGAGTGGTTGCAAGAGGGCTAACAAGGTTGCACGAATAACGGTAAAACGTAAAGCTGTTATTCCACCAAAGACTGCTATTCATCTGCGGTGTGTGATGGACCAGGAAATGCCACAATTCATTGCGGAGCCAGTAAATCAAGCTTCTGTAATTGTACCTAAGTCTTTGCATGCTGCAGGAAGATATCCAAAGCTATGTTTTATTAATGTTACAGACCGGTACATCACAATTAAGAAGAGGAGTGAGGTGGCTAGAGCTTATTGTGCAGCGGAACTGATACCGGAAGAAGGGAAGGCCGAGTTCACAGTCAATTCGCTGAAAATAACTGAAGGGGATGTAAATGTACTTCCAGAGCATTTACAAGAAATGTTTGAGAGGTCAAGGAAGCTACTTACGACAGAGCAGTCTAGAGTATTGGCAAAACTATTATGTGAATACCAGGAGGTATTCGCTAAAGATGAGTTTGATCTGGGTAACTTTGATCATATCCAACATGAGATAGACACTGGGGATGCACATCCAATCAAAGCACGTATGAGAAGAACACCGGCTGTATTCGCTGGTGAAGAAGAGGCACATATCCAGAAGATGTTGAAGGCTGGTGTTATTGAACCCTCTAATTCCTCATGGGCGTCAGCTCCGGTGCTTGTACGGAAAAGGGACGGCACGGTCAGATGGTGCGTGGACTATAGGGCCTTGAATTCAAAGACGGTCCGAGATGTGTACCCGTTACCTCTGGTAGAAGAATGTCTGGACACCTTAGCCGGGAACGAATGGTTTTCTAAAGCTGATGCCAATGCCGCATATTGGCAGATACCAATTCGCCCAGAAGATCAGAAAAAGACGGCATTTATAACAAAATACGGCTTGTATCATTTTGTAAAAATGGGATTTGGACTGTGTAACGCGCCAGCCACCTTCGCAAGGGTGATGAATTTAGTCATGCGTGGTTTAAACTGGAAAATCCTGTTGGCTTTTCTAGATGACATTTTAGTTATGGGAAAAGATTTTGAAGATCATATAAGCAACTTGCAGGAAGTTTTCCAAAGGCTTAAAGACTACAAGCTAAAGCTGAAACCGAAAAAGTGTGAATTTTTCCAGAAGAAGGTCGAATTCCTTGGCAGAACAATAAGCAAAGACAGCATGGAAATGGGTAATGAAAATGTTGAAGTAGTGCAAAAGTGGCCAGTTCCTAAAACAGTTAAGGAGGTAGAACAGTTCCTTGGTTTAGCCAATTATCATAGAGCGTTCATCCCGAAGTTCTCAGAAAAAGCTGGTCCGTTGTATGCTGTCACAGGCAAGAAGGAATTTCACTGGGGACAGGAACAAGAAGAGGCATTTAGCAGAATCAAGTCTGCTCTAGTAACACCGCCAGTGCTGGCTTTACCAAATCAAACGGACCCTTTCATATTAGACTGTGATGCTTCGAACCATTCGTTGGGAGGAGAATTGTCGCAAGTTCAGGGCGGTGTAGAAAAGGTAATTGCATATGGCAGTTTTGCTTTGACAAATGAGCAAAAGCGATACTGTACTACAAGAAAAGAACTTCTAGCTGTAGTACGGTTTACAAGACAGTTCCGGCATTACCTCCTTGGTAGAGAATTCAAGCTGAGAACTGATCACGCGAGTCTTACATGGCTTTTGAATTTCAAGGAGCCTCAGGGTCAAATTGCACGTTGGCTAGAAGAACTTAGTCAATATAATATGAAAATACAGCATCGTCCAGGCAAAAAACATGGTAACTGCGATGCTTTGTCAAGAATCCCCGATGAAGCGACATGTACAAACTACAAGTTGGGGATATCTTTGGACAAGCTACCATGTGGCGGATGTGGTACATGCAAAAGAGCAGATGATAAGTGGGAAAAGTTTGTTGAGGACGTTGACAATGTGGTTCCATTGGCAAGTTTCCATGGAAGAAGAGTGTTTAGGGACAAAACAGTGGATAGGGTATCTGTGTTGGAACTCCCGGATTTCGATCTAGGAGATTTTATTCAACAGGTAACCACTGATACTGGTACATTGCCTGAAGGTACAGTTTGGGGTCATAGGCTGGACGAAATAATAAAACAGCAACACGAAGATACTGACATGCAACTAATGATAGCATGGTTGCAAGATGGTATACAACCATCAGAAGGGACACTTTTCCTTGCAAGTCCGGCGAGTAAATATATGTGGATAAACAGGGAATTGTTTCAGTTAGACCAGGAGGTCTTGTGGAAAAAAGCCACAGACGAGTTGTTAGACCGGACTTTGGTAGTACCAAAGTCATTGAAAGAGACAGTGTTGCATGACAATCATGATGTACCCATCGCAAGTCATCAAGGTTATGAACGCACAAAGGCACGGATTAAAGAAAAATATTTTTGGTATCGCATGTCTCGTGATATCAAAACTTATGTGATGTCATGTCCAGTTTGTAACCAGTTCAAGAAAGCTACGCGACACATGAAAGCACCGTTAACAATATTCCATGCTGGGGCTCCTATGGAAAGAGTACATTTGGATTTCATGGGACCATTACCAAAAACAAGTAGAGGTAATGAATATATCCTGATGATGGTAGACCAATTCTCTAAATGGGTGGAATGTATTCCATTACCTTCTCAAACAGCAGAGGTAACAGCAAAAGCAGCTGTAACAGAATTTTTCTGCAGATTTGGCTTTCCATATCAAATCTTTACAGATCAGGGTCGTAATTTTGAGAGTAAATTATTTTCTTCTGTTTGTGATTTACTTCAAATTCACAAGGCTAAAACAACGGCCTACAGACCGTCATCAAATGGTCAAGTAGAAAGATACAACAGAACCCTGATGGACGCTGTACGGTGCTACATCGGAAAAAATCAAAGGGATTGGGATGTGAAATTACCACTAATAGCAAGTGCAATGAGAAGTGCGGTGAACAGAAGTACAGGTTTTTCTCCAAACCGTATGATGCTTGGCAGAGAAACCACCACACCAGTAGATTTAATGTTTGGTATAACGTCCAATAAAAATTCTCCACCAGCAACTTATGTTGAAGAGCTGGAGAGAGATATGATTCAGGCGCATGAAACTGCACGGAAAAACTTGAAGGAAAATCTGTGTAGAAACAAAAGAGATTACGATTTGAAGGTCTTGCAGAAAGAATATCAAGTTGGGGATGCTGTGTATATGCTGGACACGGCTACAGTTAAGGGGAAAAGTAGAAAGCTTAGTCCCTTCTTTAAAGGACCTTTTCTTGTGATCGCAAAATTCACGCCATATTTGTACAGGATTAAGACGAAAAATGCTCTCATCACGGCTAATCATGATCGATTGAAGCTGTGTAATGACAGAGTGTTACCAGGCTGGATTAGGGATTTAAGAGCGGATCCAGCCAAGATGGACCAGTTGATACCTACAAAAGATATAGGACAAGACGATGAAGTGTATTGTCTGTGTCGAAAACCAGACCGAGGAGAGTTCATGATCCAATGTGATTATTGTGATGAATGGTTCCACGGCTCATGTGTAAATATCACTCAACAGGATGCTGTGGAGATAAACAAGTATAAATGCCCCTCTTGTGGTACTAGGAAGCTTGTAGTTATGACCACTTAATAATAGGCATGTGTTTATGTATAATTATTTTTATTTTTTGCAGGTAAAGATGTCAGACAATGAAAAGGAGAAGAGGACGTGGAAGAAGGAACGTCGATTAGAGGACGTTCCAAGTATTGTCCACCAAGTAAGGTGTCACACGGCTCAAGGAAAGCTGTTCAACCCAAAAGATCTTATCTACAGGTTGGGGTGGGATAATGTCTCGGACTCATTGTTCCGAGAATTAGTCCACGACCAGTATAGACTGGCTGTCCGGCAAAGTAACAGTGGCTGGATAAGGGACGCCAGATACTATTCTGGACTGAGATTCGTTGGCAGCCCAGACTGGGTGGAGGAAGTGTTACCTGAGGTAGCGCTTGGGAAATCTAGGAGCATGCACTCAAGGTCTCGGTCACCAGTAGACAGATCACGGCCCAAGAGCTGTGATTCGAGTCATGGACACCGGGAAGTGTTGCACGGTCAGTCGCTCGGAAAATCCAAGAGAATGCACAGGTCTCCGTCACCAGTAGAAAGATCACGACCCAAGAGTCGTGATTCACACCGTGGACACCGATCTAGTCACTACAGTTCATCACGTCGAGGGAATGAGCACCATAGGCAGTGGTCAAACTATTATGACAAGCCACGTAGGCAAAGCCATCGAGAAGTGTCTAATGCAATGGAGTGGAAAGAACGAGAGTATAGACCTGGACACCAGGATAGGTCTAGGCATGGCCGAGGGGAACATGGGACTGCTGCCAAAGGTGGTAAAAGGCTGGTGTCAGCGAAGGGTCAGAGTTTGCAGATTACGCTGGGGACAAAGCCAGAAAAAGTTAAGAGCCGATCAGGTCAGGCTTGCCCTGCTAACGGATGTAATGCTGTTAGCAAACACATTAGAAGGCATGTCCAAATGACTCATATTCCGTCAGTGTTCTGGGAGGAAACAGCTGGCAATGATCTGCCAGGAAGAAGACTGAAAGCTCTAGAGCAATTGGCAATGCTAATCATCGGTCGGCCAGGTGTAAACCGTCTGATGGAATGGGCAGACCGATATGTCAGGATCCAGGCAGGCTCGACACCAAATTCTACTTCACAAACGGCCATGAGGGCTGTTTGTAAGTACGCAAGATGGAACATTCCAGATCAGTTCACCATTGCACCAGTTAATTCTCCGGCAGCATTGATACACTGGAGGATTATCTGTGCTATGATGGAACACTTGTCCGAAAGCCAAAAACGGAGATTCCTGGATGAACTAAAGGAAGACAGAGGAAAGAGGGATGAGGATGAGAAAGGGAAAGATAAGAAAAAGAGCAATAAGAAAGATGATCATGATGAACAAAAAAGGGACGCGGTTCACTCTCCTGAACCACAAGAGAAAAGCTCCGGCGAGGAGGTCATGGATATTGAAGAGTTAAATTTGGAGGCTGGAGATGAGGAAGCTGGCGTTCAGGATGTGATTCAGGATATTGAATCATTACTTCAAGGCGAAGAGGTGGACAAGGAAGCTGAAGATTCAGAGAAAGATACTGAGGGGGTGACAACGGTTGAGGCGGCGGTTAGGGTTGAAATTGTCTCTGAGGATAACTTACCAGTAGGTCCACTTACCTACGCTCAGGTTACCAAGTTGCCACCAGCAGTAAAGCCTAGAAGTCAATCGAAGAAGGTACCATCTGTACGTCAGGGGTTTGATTCGCACTTCCATTTGGATAGAACGGCAAAGTCGCTGTTCGGACAAGACTGGGTTGATTTACACAAGTTGTGGCCAGTAAAACAGGATCCAGCTCCAGAAAACAACGTGGAAATCGTTGGTGGAATCCTTGTGTACTGCGATCCAGAAAGGTACCATTCTGTTAAGTGCCCAGAAGATGCTAACTTCAAAGTTGCCGTGGGGATTCATCCGAAGAAAAGCGATTCTTTTAGTTCAGAGAAAGAATCAGTTTTGAAGGAACTTCTCCATAAGCCCGGAGTTGTAGCACTAGGAGAAGTAGGAATTGATCACTCTGTGTCCCGGCATCTTTGGTTGGAACAAGAAGAGGTATTGAACCGAGTACTCGGGTATATCAGAGCTGACAAAGTTTTGGTCCTTCATGTTAGGGGACCAAAAAATGACCCAATTTCTCCCTCAGTTTATAGTTTGTGTAAAGACATAGTGAGTCGGCATTGCTCCAAACAGCAGTCTATTCATTTGCATTGTTTTATGAGCAATCTTAGTGTTATGCGTTCTTGGCTGGAGGACTTTCCAAACTGTCACTTTGGTTTCACTTACCTGGTGAAAACGTTTAAGTCTCAACAGCGAGAGGCACTCCGGCATGTTCCAGGAAATCGCATATTACTGGAGACTGACTCACCACATCTACCGGTTTCCAAGGGGTTGGTAAATACTCCTTCTTACCTAGGGGACGTGGCAGAAGCAGTAGCCCTGATAAGGATGGTACCGGTAGAAGTCCTGTTGACTGAGACCACGGACAATGCTAAGAGGTTATACTTGAGTTAAGTCTTAGCATTAAGTATTCAGGACAAATCTTAGAATCCTTGGAATTTGATTACCAACCGGCTTGTAGCTGGATGGTATGGAAGGATTGGCCAACCGGTTTGTAGCTGGATGGTAGGGAAAGACCTCACATCATCGTAGGAATAAAGAAAACCGAATGGACAGATTTCTTCAAAGAGGGGAGTAGTGTAGTGGTTTTTGGTGGTGTGCAACCTAAGTAAGACGGGAACCATCGCTATTTGATATACTACGCGCAAAGTCGAGAACCAGGATCCCCGCACAAAATTCCATATCCGGTTGTTTACAAGTTGTACAAAGCTTATAGTGAAAGACAAATCTTTATACATCGACTTCACCGAGAAACAGGCGGCGGTTTGGGCCGGTTGAGGTAAGTTATCTATAAAGTATTTCCACTATATAGTGTTAATTGATAAAATGCATTAATTGACGCGAAAACGTGTTGAACTCCACTCATTTTTGTGACGTAACTTTAATCGGGTTTTTCTCGAATGACGTAACGCCGCATTTGGGCCAAAAATCTCATGGCGCGACACATATATCTCTTAGTGAGGGGAGGTGCAAAAGTTCAAGAAAACCTCAGTCCTTTAACAACTTTAAATGCCAGTGGGAACACTGCAGGAACGAGTTTTTATGGAGATAAAGAGTTTAACATGGTAAAAATTGATTACAGAGCAAAAAAGTTTCTCACCTAAGGAGAGCAGGGCAGCAATGTTCGAAGAGCAAAAATAGTTTTACTTTTAACTTATGAGAGTGAAGAAAAAATGTTCAATGAGAATAAAGGTGTTTTACTGGAAATTATGGACAGAAAGTGTGTCCTATTGTAAAAAAACATAATATCTGGTTTCATTAAACTGCTATAGTTACTTCTGAAATTTGACAAAAAATGTTTAAAAAATCACCGAGCTGACCAATTTTAGACTCGTCAGTATCAATACTTGCAAACGGGTGAAGCTTTCCCCAGTTATTAAGAAGTCTTTCAGTAGCTAAGTTGCGCAAAACTACCCTGGATAAAATATAATATTTGAATAACCTGGTTAATCTCGGCAAGGCCATGTTATACAAGAAAAATATCTAACCGAATTGGATACGTTATCAAGTCCCTTCGCAAACACTTTTATTGAACTGTATCAATATTAAAACAGGCTTAACGTGTAGGTATTACAACTTCAAACGCTTTACCTACCTACATGGTAAGTACCTCGGCAAATATTGTAAACTGATGAACTACTGTGGTAACTACAAGGAGAAATGTTGTGATATTTCAATAGAAGTGTTTGTTCGTTCTTCAAGTGTCCTTAAAATATATGCTTTTTGTTTGTCAAACGGGTTAATATTTATATATGATACATGTACTCAACTACTGGAAATGTTTAAAGAATGACAAATTGATAGGTTTTTTTTTATTTTCACTATCTATATGGCTGTGTGGGCTTTCTGCTGAATGTTGTAATTGTTCGTATTTTATCAGGACTGAAATGTTCTTCTATTTTCTTTGCATGATGAACATTCTATTTTATTATATAGCTCATGCGTCCCGGTGAACGCACATTGTTGTACATACCTAAAACCACATATACTAAAAGCTGGAAGTATACCCAACTTGAAAATTAAAATGTTGCTTGGACATCGCAGCTGTTAAAGAACAGTTGTCTGATGAACAAGACAAAAATTCGGTCTTCAGCAAGACCTGAGGCATGTGAACAAGGTCATTTTTTCACTTATCTCTTATGCCATTTAAGGGTCGTAATCACATAAATACATTAAATATGTCGTCTGCTGGTCATCCGTACTGAGATTATCCCTGCGCTAAGTTAATATTAAATCAATGTTCAACTCCAGACAGTCGGTGACAAAGTTTAAGTGTCTACAGTTAATTAAACATCAGATTTATGTCAAAGGAAATTGCCTTTATCAGCCAATACATGCTGGTGTAAATAAAAAGTAAAATAAATAATTGTTCCAGTGTTCGAAAAGGTAGATATATTTGCGTCAGTAGCAGTTTCAGTCACCTCGGATAATGCTTGTATCATCACGGTGGAACGTTTCTATCAGTTTGATTCTTCTTATATTCCCCTAACCACTGTGGCACTATTTTCGGTCCCGGGACCCTATAGGTAAAACATTCTAATTACAAAAAAAACATGAATATATATATGCGATGGACCCATCAGAATTTACAATGCCATGTAAAGATGGAGGGTTCCTTGCAGCGATCAGGTTAAAAGTTCAAGAAGTTGGGATCGGACATCACAATTGCTCAAGAAATACCCAGATAGCGGCCGACTGTATATATTAGATGAGCCTTAATTTTGTAATATTCAAATATTCCAGTAAATCAACTACTAAAGTCTGTAAAACATATTTCAAATTCTAAGCTGGTTTGTGTACATTAGTATTCGTTAGCATTTACAAAGGCGCAACCGCTTACTAATGAAAACACTACCTATACTAAATGAATGAAATAATATAACCATTTTGGACATCAATAGAAATCATCTGATAGTCACATCTATATCAAAGTCTGACACCGTAACACGTATAAAAATTAAGATCTTTTGAAATTGAATTTTATGTATAGAAAACAATTTTAATTCAATATCATTATGCGGGCTAATAAAATCCCCGTTACTACTATATTGTCTATTTAAGGCATGTCTTAACAAGCTTTTTTTCATTGCGCCGATATTACCGGTATAAGTGGATTATGTCGGATTGTTTCTTATTTTTACAAGCTTTAGTAGTATTGAAAAGAATTGGTAATAAGTTTTAGTGGAGTTAATTCCTTTTGGAATCGATTGGAACATTTTATCGACTAAAAACTTTTTAACTTCGATCATTTAGGTCGCGATTTTTACAATCCTGTATTCCTTAACAACGAGGGGACGGAATTTTAAATGATCTTTCACAGATCAATCAGTGTGTTAAGATAGAGAGACCTTATGAGCATATAAATATGGAAGTGTAAATGTTTATATGTTTTTGAAGAATTATGCAGAGGAGGGCCAGCTTGTTGGTTGACCAAGGTTTGTTTATTAATTTTAGTAAATTAGACGACAATTTTTTAAATAAAAATACTAATTGCATAATAAAAATAGATTTTCTTCAACCATTTTGTGCATAAATTTTCCTCTTAATTTGTGCTGTTTTTGTCAATATAAAAAAGTAGCGAATGGAATATTAGATAATTTGACATTTATACATAAACCTATAGTTAGGGTTACTGTAATACGAAATTATGAACGTTTAAATGTTACGATGGAAACTTGATACTACCTTTTTACACAGTTAAAGTAGTTCAGGTGTTCAATGATACAGAAACAATTAATTTTCGAGGTCATTAGAATAAAAGTAAGATATGACAGTTCATTCTTCATTTGATTATTCTTTTCGTTTCAAATTACCGATTTCAAAAATATTGTATTTCAGCAACATTGCATGAAAGAAAATGTCTGTACTATGACATATCAAATAAATCTGTGAAATAAAAACGTTTTAATTCTACACTTAAGGGGTGATTAATACAATGTTTTTCTAGTTTTTTTATGAAATATTATTCTTACATTTTATGACAGTTTCTCTTTTAATGTCTCTTGATAATGACATTGGCAGACCCGATTATAAGCTAGTTTTAATATCTGAGGTAAAGACGCGTTGTTTCACGTCCTCCGTCGTCATCCCCACCCTCCTCCCCCGCCCCAAGTCATCATTCCACCCGTCATCATTTCCCGCCAGGATAAATGTTGCCTTAAAAGACTTGAGGCGAGATTATGTTACCATTCCTCTATCTTGTGTCTGGATGTTGCAAATTTATACTGGTAACATAATTTAGTCGACAGCTGCTTCATGTTTTATGACCGAAGTGAAAACTTGGGATTTTAGACATAAATAGAGATACTTTAAGGGAGAATTTTACAAAAGTAGGACGCGTTGTCTTTACAGATTGTTTCCGAATAGCCAAAACACTTGAACGGTCTCATTTTCAAACCTCGATATATTGCGCTGTTGTAATCAGAAGATTGGAACTTGGACGTTTTCATTAATTATTTCTAAATGCTAATTGATTTTCTTGTCTAAAGTGCTACTTCATCGGTAAACTTGAACAATGTTACATCAAAGGCTGCCAGCATATTTATTTATTTGCAAAGGAAAGCAAATCATGTGAGAGATAATTAACTAAAAGAAATTTTATTTTTATTACATATATAGGTGATGTATTAGGGTATTTTTTGTACTTTCTCTGTAACGTTATTGAAATACATTGTATGATTAACTATACGTAAGCTATTTGTTTTCTCATATAGATTAAATTATGGTTGTTTTTTTCCAAACAGAAGTTTAGAAATTATGCTCATTAATCGATAGAAGACACGAGATAACCATGCTCATAAAATATTATATCATTTGATACCGTTTTGACTTCTGCATTAAAGAATTTTCTAAATTGTAATTTATCATGCTTAAAAGACCGTTATCTTTTGAACAAACGTATCGATTTGATTGAATATATTAGCACGGTATCTTGAGAAATATCTGCTAAACTCTATTTTATCATGTTCAAATACCAGACCTGTACACCACCTCTGATTGTTGTAAAGATAACAGTGAACATTTACATTGTATATGTGTTTCAATAGTTCCATTTGCAGCAGTTTTGAAGGAGTTCATACTAAGATCAAACCATGATTGTAGCCCCTACCCCAACCGCCATCCCCTACTCTACCCTCGCCTACCACCCTTACCCAACACTTCCCCGTGAACCTTTCTGTATGTTTCTCGTGGTGTCTGCAATCTAGTTCGAATGGTGGTCCGCTGTGAACCTCGATTTTTTTTCAATTGAAATTTTCCAACCCATTTATTCTAGCCCAATTATTTGAGCAAATCCAGGGGACTGACCCTGCTAAAATTCCTTTTAGACAGAAGAATACAGCAATTTTTATTGCTATACAACCTTGTTTGATTTTTAAATTGACTGTTTACATTACTTGTTTATTTTCATTACCCGACAGGCGACAATTGTACGCCTTTATGAATTTCATATTGGCCATTATCTTACTTTATACATAGATAAATGTCAATTTATGCTATTTACTTTATATTTACGTTAGTGATTGATCAATTACTATATTGATCTAATTTCTTTTCAGAACTTCAGGGGTAGTAACCACAAAATATTTATGAAGATAACCTTCTGAAAATAATGAAATGATAATTGATATTTTGACAGTGTATTAAAAGAATTAATCTGAATGAAACTAACTCGGTAGTGTGACAACAGTACAACTAAAGCAATTAAAGTATGTATGCAACAGAACCATCAAAACTATCATTAAAAACTTGATACCAACTGTCTACTACATAGTATTATTCTTGATATATTTATGCACGTTTTTTTTTCCTTCCTCCATTTTTAGCTGTATCTGATATCTACAAGTGTGATTTTTGTAGATCAATATATTCCCCCCTTTTTAATATGAAAATAAATGGATGCATTTTTTTTGTATTAAAATGTATTGATTTTATGACATCAGGTTAAACTAAATGCACTTAGACGCATTCATACGCAACTGAACATGCATACTGTCTTGTATTATTGTCTGTCATTATCGAACTAGATAAACTCTTAGAAAAATTATTGACGCATGCCTATCGGACATCACAAATCATAAAATGCTGAATAGCTTGATCGAGATTGTATTAAATGTCAAATGTATGTAAATATAGGCATTTTATGAGGAACAAATGCTTCGATGAATCCAAATAAATATTAAAATCGTGGACAAACCCTGACAACGTCATTAAACACACACTGAGAACTAAAACATTCCACTTTGAAAGACCCCGGCAACGGAAGGCTTTTTGAAAAGAATACTTGAAATATCAAATATTGTTCGATTTTTAATGAGTATCGGTGCAAACGGGCTTATAAATATAAGTGTTTACCTGTTAAAACGTGGTTAAATTATCACACTGATAAGAAAGCAGATTATACTTTTACAAATAGCTTGCCAAAATTGGTTGAAGGTCTGTAGCACCACAAAATGATATCGACGCAATTTGGTAGAAACATTTGTGTAATATAAACGTCGTCGTAAACATCATTGATCATCGTCATCAACATCTTCATCATTATCATCAGCATAAGTTTGATCATCGTTGTCATCAGTTTCATCACCGTTTTAAGTTTTGCTTGGGTATTTCTTAATGAGTATATTGTTATATAAAAAAGCTCAAATATATGCATTTGCATGTTATTTGTTTGGATGACGATTAGGAGGAGGATAATGATGATAGTAGTGATTATGACATATAAGATGAAACATGGTACTGATGACATTGATGATGGTAATGATGATGATGATGATGTCGATGTGATTTGTGATTTATCAAGTTCAGCCTGACTAACATTGTGATGATAAACTTTCCCCCTCTACGACTTGCCATATGTATTGTTTTGTAAGCATTAACAACCATGAATCGTTTCATCGTCAGTCGTATACAGTTTACTTTAAATACTAGTAACTTCTCTTGAACCGATTGATAGACATTCAAACACTTTGACAGTTGCACTGGCTTATCGTTTTTCAAAAGGTCCCGCTTGACTGCAGTAAAGAGTTGCCGGATATATTCATGACTGTCCCGTTTTAGACGTTACTATTTATTAATGTATACTCATTAGGGATAGCAGGATTACACAGAACTCTTTTCACATGCATCAGATTCTTAGTTATACTAATTTGCAGCTGGTTTGTACAAACCAATTGACCGAGGTTTGGTAAAATCTGATTGGAATCTTAATAAATCCTAAAACACTTATATATACCTACTTCAGTCAGATTGCAAAATTGCGTTGCTACCATTTTCAAGCGTAACTTAGGTCCCATATACACTCTGCTCTTTCATATTTACCTAGAATTCTGTTTCATTCTGTTTCTATAAGAACTAGAACTAGCGCTTTACGTGTTATTTTTAGGCCTAAACCTCTCAACTATTTATCAACCAAATTAAAATTTCATTGAAATAGGGAAGACAATAACATATGAAAATATTCGATGTGTAGAACTACATATGATCTAAACATACTTGTATTCCTTTTTTGCAGAATCCGGATGTCCATTTCGTATACGCCATCTTGATGACGTCATTGATAGTGATACGACCGATTTGTACCGGAAGGAAAAGGAGAGGTCCCTTAGATACAATCATCTAAATGCAGAGCAGTACGATGTTGTAGACAAACTCATACGTGGAGGGATTCGCCCAGAATTTGTGCCATGCCAAAAGCCAAAAGTAGTTCGCATGTTTGTGTGTTCTTCGGGACCTGGTAAGTTCATATAATGGTACGCTATCTGAAAACGATGCCTCATTCAAACTTGCCGAACGTGAACGACGCCAAAGACTAGATCTATACGTGTGTACATGCATTTTCTCAGCAGATGTGATTATGTTAGTTTTTTTATGGGATTAATCCGTCTTAATGGTTAATCTGATCCAATCAAAAAGATTATGGAACAGTTCCAGTCAGCTACCAGTACAAAATGATTTTTATCCAATTTTCTTATGTGAAAATGTTAAATGCATTTAAATTGTCTTCGAGTTAAGTACATTGTATAATATAATATATGTATAATAAACAAAAAGATTACACAGTGTAATACAAAATGTGGCAGGCTTTGTGAGTTCAGCGAAGTCTGAACGAGATCTAATATAGTCCGCGTACAAATTGAGTCCTTTTACATTATATATACAGGCTGCAAATTCGCATAAAACCTTCCCTAATTCTGTCAAGTATGACACCAATTGCTGTACCGGCATTTAAAATATTTTAGAATGTATCTATTTTGTATGGAAGACCGGTCTGCCATGCTAATTGCCAAATACTAAATGCAATATAGTTAGTGCAAAATGCTGTATCTGTATCCCAAATGCGTAATGCCAATTATTACATACAATTGTACTCGTTTCTATTCCCCGTTAAGTTACACTGGTCCCGGAAACGTCAATATATTTCCATACACTGACGCCTGAATTTCATATCGGGTGCGTGACGTAATTCAGTGTGTGTTGTTGCACTATTTTTTCTATTTAGTTCAGTATTGTCAGTCCTATTCAGTATTCAGGCTATTGAACATATTTATGAAATTTACATAATATTTATACGTGTAGATGCGTATGTAATAAAAAGGTTATTATCTTTGCATCGGGAAATATGCACTCGTTCTTCAGCTCCTAAAGTCGCGCAATATTTCCACTGAAGAACTCGTGCATATTTCACGATACAAAGCTAATAACCTATAAATATTGACTTCAAACGGCAATAGACCTAATGTCAAAGATAAATGCTAATTGTTAGATGCAAAATGCTTATTGCTAAGTACTTATTCAAATAAAGAGCTAAGTATATAAGTGGATGAAAGCAACATGTTATTGCTTCAGTTCAGACTGGTAGAATGTTTTACATTCATTAGTTTAAAAGACATAGGTCATTACCTCATTAAGAATTTGACGATTAGCATTTTAAATACCGTTTGGCAATAAGCATTTAATTAAGCTATTTGACATTAGCATTTAAGTATAATTATGGCTTATAGCATATGATATGTAGTATCTATCATTAATTATTTAGCATTTATCATTAAGTATTTGGCATTTAGCATTTGGCTATTAGCATGGCGCACAAGCCTTCCATTAGTTTATATAATATTGTCTAGTGTTAGTTGTTATTTTCAGATTTTGAGTCGGAGATAAATTATCTTTTCGAGAATGTATATCCGCTACTGCGTCAATATTGCCGAGATAACCATGGTATCGACTTTCAGGTAAGTCAATTTGATCTCTCTCATATTAGATCTGGGACGTTTGCTTATAGCAACAAGGTTATACTTTGTTTCCGGGGTATTTTATACTTAATCTGAGAAAAGGACAATAGGTTTTGTTTTTCAGGATATTCCAACAAATTATTGAAAGTTAAATGCCACTTTTTCATATTTTTCATTAACTGATGTTCTCAAAATATGAGATGATAAAAGCGAAACTTGGACTAAATCTATTTTTACAATGTACACATGCAAGGTGTCCCATGAGGTAGGCCTACAGGTTTTCCGCGAATTCCCAGTACCACATTCATTTTTATCATATATCTTTCTGCAGACATACTTTTTACTACAATTTTTGGTTAACTGAACATTATGTTGGCAAATACGCTTCTGTTGAAAGAACACTGATCCTAAAGAGCAAAATTAAACATTTTGCCTTTATTTGATAATATTTCAGGACACATATGCCTCCTATTTAGTCATGTCTCCTTTTTTTCCAGCTGGCAGATATGTACTGGGGCAATCCTAGCTTGCCGTCTACAGACCCACACAAAATGGCGACGGTATATGAGGAATTACGACACTGCCAGGAAATTTCCATGGGACCAAACTTTATTGTAAGGTTCTTTCTTGTATATATATGATATATTATCAAATAGAATTAATTACTGCAGCAAGATACTGAGGAGAAAGTGACTATAGTTGCTTTTCATCCTGTTCTTACATTAAGATTGTTTTAAGAAGTCACTGAATATAGTAAACTAATGAAACGTTGTCTTCCTCAGAGACCGTCATACACATGTCATAGATTCCCTAGTGCAGTTTTCCTTAAAATGATTTAAGCGGTATAGGCGGCCTATTAATTTGTTACATTGTTTGGGTTATGCAAGATATTTTATAGGCTACTATCTCAATATCTTTTGTTGTGATTCTTCAGAAACTCCTTCATGTGTTTGCTGGTTTTCATTCGTTGATCTTGTACATGTTTACATGATACGGTTTTTGTTTTGGGATAGAGAAATGGTGGAAATTCATCTCGCTCACCGCTTAAATAATCATATAATTTTGGACGAGAGATTGACACACCTGATAGAGCTTGATGTTTTTTTTTTTATTATACAGAAGAGTTGTTTTATAAAAAAATATATATATAATTTTTATTTTGTTAGGCATTCGTTGGACAAAAATACGGTACATTTCATTTGCCACTGACCGTATTGGCATCCGACATGGAAGAGATAAAGGATGCGCTGCTGGAAAGCGGAAGTGACGACACATTGCTGAACAAGTGGTATGAGAAAGATCTCAATGTGGCACCAAATATATATCGTCTTAAAAAGCCTCGTTCAGAAGGTACTTTAGGTACTTGCAGGTTCCTCACACCACACACACACACACACACACACACACATATATATATATTTTTTTTTTTGTTGTTTTTTTTTTTGCTTGTTTATGTTAAGTCTGGTTACACTAAAGACGACATAATTTTTCTTGACACTAACTTCTCGCCTAAATTATATGGCTTTGTATCCATGGAAACTTTCAACATTAGATATTGTTACCTATGTGCAGTTAAAGAGATAATGTTAAAAAAAACAACATTAAAATCATTTGTTGCAAATTATGAAATTTTCACTACAGTAAAACATTTTGTTCTTTGCAGATGGACAAGATTTGGACGAAGATTATCAAGAAATCATTAAACTGCTTCAGAGTGGCTCAACCAAGTCTGAAAACATAACATCTGTGCAATGTAGCACTTCTGGTAATTACGTACAATAACATGGTGCTTGAATCCTTATAACACAGCTTGCGCATTGTTATTTTTAAAATATCACACATTAACTTTGGGATATTTTAATGCGGCCAATTTCTGGACTAGATCTGTATTTTGTAAATACTGAACCAAAACATGTTGACCATACGCCGCTTTTCATGGAATTACACGCTAGTGTAACCTTGAAGGTTCCATGTGCACCGCCGTATGAACACATCTGCAGATGTTTCTAAATTGTTTTTTGTACCTTTAGCATGTGTAAATGTTGAGTTCTGCTCAACCCGGGGCTAGAGGGCGTGGACGGTAGCATGCATTTTAACTACCGTCCATGAACAGGCTCAATCAAACCGAGCCTGCAACAATTTCGTTTTTGTTGTGTTGAGCGACCTGTGGAATTTCCACTTTTTCTATTTTATTTATCTTTGTAATTTCCGCTGTTTACATGTATCATACATTTTGTATATAAAAATGTTAGAACTGTATGTTGAATTATGTAACCATTCAGTTTGACTCAATCAATTTCAAAAGTTATCTTTACATGACCTAAATATTTTTTTTTCTCTGTAGATTTTGAGAACCTGCTACAGAGTGGGATGTTACGGTTAAGCCGTGAGGAGAGGGACAAGAACTGTATTGTTTACATGCGCAATATCAGGAATATTGATGAGAGACTAAACGCTAAAAATGCTGGCAACTTCGTCGATCTCGAAGATGGTAACAGTAAAAGGGACATAGACAAAACAAATAAAATAAACGTACTGAGAGGTTTCGTTGAAAAATGTGTAACTTCTTCAAACATAGTTCAATCTGAAATTGAATTAAACGGATGTACCCTGGATGAACAACAGTCAGGACAATACATTTCAAATATAGGGAAGCATTTTTATTCTACAGTAGTTAGATTAGTAAATGAGCAGATTGAAAGGGAAAATAAACTGTGCGAGGATCCGCTCATTCATGAGTTGTCTCTCCATTGGAATTATGCCAAGCAGAGTTACTCCCCATTTATCGGTAGGGAAGAAGTTTTGAACGCTATCAAAGGATATCTCCTTTCTGATACAGACCAACCACTTGTATTATGTAGTGAGAGTGGGACTGGAAAGTCAACACTGATCGCCAAGGCTGCAAATGACATCAACGAAGCTGTGATAAATTCAGATCTATCCATGCCAACTGCGGTAGTAGTAAGATTTATAGGCGAGACGGGTCATTGTGAAGACGTGCAGCCATTATTGTACCACCTGTGTCACCAGCTTGCATTCATTACGGGGAGATACAGACAGGACATTCCATCGGATTATCTTGCACTGAAAAATTATTTCATTGACTTAATACAGAGAGGAGAGTATGGAGGAATGATCGTGATTTTGATAGACGCATTAAACAAACTATCAACCACTGATAATGGACATAAACTGGACTGGTTGCCTTCCAGAATTGCTAGTAATGTCAAAATCATTGTCACAGTTGATTCAGATGACGAAGAAATTATGAAAAGGCTTGAAAATAAAGTAGACGAAGGTATTATTGCAATGCCTGAATTCTCACCAAATGAATGTGAAAATACTTTAAAAGCTTTGATGAGTGGCAATAAACAATCAGTGAATTACAATCAATGGAAACGGATACAATTGTCGTTCAGTTCGTGTTCAACACCTCTCTTCTCTAGACTAGTCTATGCTGAAATTTCTCAGTGGAGCTCATTTGACGACATTTCAACAAACATGATTGAACATTCTACTGACGATTTCATCAAGAGAATATTCGTATCCCTAGAACAAAAACATGGGAGCAACCTTGTTCGCAGAATACTTGGATACCTGACAGCGGCTAAGAATGGACTCAGTGAACTTGAGATGGAAGACATATTGTCACTTGATGATAAACTTTTAAACAGCATTTTTGTCAACAACAATGAATATCCGCATATTCGTAGAATACCACATATACACTGGTCATGTTTGAGACAAGAACTACAGCCGTATTTGTGTTGTAACCAGAGCGACGGAATTGCCACATTTAGATGGAGGTATCGAAGATTTGCGCAACTAGCAGAAGAACGCTACTGTCAGGAGAGTATCTCGACCTTGTATTCCAATATGGCGGACTACTACATAGGCACGTGGAGTGGTACAATACGGAAACCATTCAAGCATCCGACTGTTCTTATGGCAAAATACAAGCTTGTTGAGCGAGACGGCGAGTGCTGCCGGTTTGTGCCAACTCAGCCACTGTCTTTCGGTGAGAACATGGTATGTAATTCGCGGAAGTTGTCACAGCTTCCTTATCTTCTAGTCCAAAGTGAGCGTTTTGATGATCTGAAATCAGATGTTTTGTGTAACTACGAATGGATAGCCTCAAAACTACGCATTACATCCATACAACAAGTTATCGCCGACTTTGAGATGTACGAAGACCGAGAAATAAAACTCGTAGGGGACGCACTACGCATGTCAAAATCAGCCATTTCCGTCGATCGGAATGCTTTGGGCATGGAACTTACAGGCAGACTTCTTCCGCATATTTACAAGTATCCGAGTATTAAGGAGCTGATACGCCAATGCGATCTCGATGCACAACGTTGCTGCCCATTGGTAGCAAACTGTCAGATTTACAGCGCCCCTGGTGGCCCTCTCCAGTATGAATGTGACATAGGAGCTAACGTTAATTGCTCAGTAGATATTGATGTGTTCACCAGTCCTGATGGGATACTCCTAACTGCCAAACCTTTCTATAGCACCCGGCTTCGTGTCTGGGAACTTGCAAACGGTGATGAAAGACCAGATATAATGTTACCGCTTGGTGACGTCAAACCTACCAAAGATGGCCGCTACATCAACATTTTTGTTGATGATAGATCAATTAAAACTTATAGGTCTAACTGTGGTGTTCTTCACGGAGAAGTTGAATTCGGTCACGGTAAAATCTCACAGGTTAAAGTGTCAAATAAATACATAGCCTTTACTCAGTATAAAGGTGCCGGGCCGTGCGTTGTCGACATAGAAAGAAGTGAGATTTTACACAAGTTCAAATACCACACGCACGCCGTTGCAATAACTGAAGACGAAAAGTATGTTGCATTTAATGCTGAAAGAAACATTTTATTGTATGAATTGCCAGTTATGCAAAGAAAATGTGTCGCTACGGCATCTGATGTTGCTCATGAGATCCTGTTTGTAAATGACATACCAAAATGTTTCGTTCTGACGAAAACAAAGATAGTTGAGTCGATATCTTTCGATGTTATCAACAGAAAATTTAAGTGCAAAGGAATTTTAACTGACATGAATGCAAAGAAATGTGTTTTGTCAAATTTGCGGCAACTTCTGATTGTACAGTGCGATAAAATCTTGCATGTAATTGACACTGTCACTGACAAAGTTAGGACTAGATTCCAGAAACTACCTGCAGGAGTGTTCGTTGATAGTAATTCAACATTCAGTGGTGCGGGTTTCACACCAGACGATAGTATGATTGTGGCAACGCGTTACACATACCTTATCGTCTGGGACGCTGAAACATGTGCGCCAATACGTGTTCTACAAACCGCAGTTTCTCCAATGGTACAACTGTTTACATCGGACTCTGTTAACAAAGTTGTGACCCTTCTGAAGAACAACAGTTTCCAAGTGTGGGATTTAGAGAATCTTGATCGCGACACGGAACATTCCGCTGAAGTCCACCAGGGGGCAGTGCAAACGTTAGCTGTGTCGTCTGCTGCGGACTATATAATGTCAACTGATGACAAAACACCAGATGCGAAACTCGTCTGTCTATCGACCGGTGATGTCATGGACACACTCCAACACAGTGAAAACTCTGGCGATCGCCTCACGGAGGTTCTCATGTCACCAGACGGTCTTTATGCAGCAACAAGAGCCAAACTTGAACATACAAATTCTTTGTCGTACATGACATTTGAACCATTGACAGATGACGTCATGTGGGAGCTGGAAACCGCATCCAAAGTGTTCCATGCAATTTCAAACAGGCAAGCTTTATATTACGCTAGTTTTGTCTTATTCTCTTGATATATATATTTCTTAACTTCTCTTTATATATATGTTTTCTTAACTTCATTTGTTTTCTATAATACATAGTAAGTAACCTAAGCGTGTCAAGTAGACACCGTCGTTTATATGACTGAAAAATTGTTAAAAAAGACGTTAAACCCGAACACACACACACTTACATTTATTAAACAATCTTCAAAAATACATTGTACGTTTGTACATAAATTTTCGTTTATAAATAATATTTTAATTTTGTAGGTATATTGTATTTAGCCCACAATCAGGAACAGCAGCTTTTGTCACGTGTGCGTTCTATAACAGCTGCGACTGGAGCGAGAATATCTACAACGTGTTTATTGTCTACCCAGAAACCTCCACCAATTACACAATAGACTTCCCGTACCACACTGAGTTTGTCGCTCCACCGAAGATCGTCTACAAGGGTGGTAACAACTACTTTGCGGCTATCGTACAAACCTGTAAGAAAACCTTTGATAACAACACCAAAAAGGAGCAGTCGAGGTGGACAGAAGTGCGGCTGCTTGTTCAGAAGATCACACCAAACCAGAATCCATCTGATCAGGTTCTTCTACGTGTGCAAAATTTGGTTGACGATGTTGATGATACTGATGAATTTCTGGACTTGATCCCAGTATTTGATGGTAACGTTATCGCTGTGTACGCGAAAGATATTGATATGTACGAGTTTGTCACAGACAAAGGTATCATACCACCAAAATGTACAAGAAAGGGTGCCATATTGTTCGACGTTGAAGGACAGACTGCTCTAAGGCACATTCCTCTTTTCCTGGAAACGAAATCTAAACTTGAGGGCTTGCAGATATCTAGTCAGAACTGCTTCATCCTTGACAGTGATTTGCGGGTGTTTAAATATGACAATTTTAGTTTCTACCAACACATTCAGTGCTGCAAATTTGCTCCAAATTGCACTAAATTTGCACTAAATGGTCGATACATTATAGGCATATCGGAAAACCAACGGGACATTTTAGTTGTAAGAACCTCAGATGATAAGAAAGTTGGCTCGATGTTTGTGCATGGTAAAGCTACATGTCTGAGGGTTGCCGATGACGACAGGACTGTTATCGTCGGATGTGAAGACGGGAGGATCATGATTCTAAGCTTAATTCTTGAAATGGCAGATCCTTTACGGGAACACATTGAGAAATTGCCAAGTCGAAGCGAAGAACCAGTCCAAAATAATTTGATTATAAATGATGTCCATCGGCTGTCGTTGTCAACGCCAGATCAACAGCGTCTTTCCGCTCGGCTAAGAAAAGCATCGATTGCAGAAGAAAGAAGGCCTCCATCTTACACGACATTGCATCGCGCTGTCACAATATCCAGAATGTCGAGTAGAGAACGCAGCCCTAACGCATGCGCACAACAGTAGTAAACGCTCGTACATTCCAAGAAATTGGTAAAATAGAAATAAATGTATATTTTGACTAATAGTATAGTTCAGGACGCAATGCGACATCAAGTGCCAAAGTAGGCCTATATCCACAGTTTGTTAAACGTATCAGACATATGCCTTAATTGTATGCAGATATCTTGGCCATTCATTTATGGTGCATCGAAGTGGATCCATTATTTAGCTACTGACATTTACAGACGTAGAACATAGATTTTATGCAAAGACCATTTCTTTACAAAGTTTTATTGTTTCAAAAATCTCCGCACCTAATCAAAAATATAATAATGTCTGTTGTAAGACTGTATACAGTAGAATAATCCGTAGTTCGGCTTAAAGGTCCAATACTAAGGAAAGTGAACATTTTAATTTCTTTTAAAAAGCACAGAAACTATTTCATTTTATTGGAAAATGAAAGTTGGTATGTAGAAATTCGAAATAAATCGCAGTATATGTACAATTATTTTTCTATGAAGTATGAAGAAAGTTAAAAAGACCTGGGGGGGTCATTCTGTCGATTCATTGAAATTTCAACATAATACACATACATTTCTTTGAGTTCCAAAGACCTTCTGTAAATTTTGACCTGCCAATCTTCATTATTTAGTGTCTTGCAGAAGTCTATGCACTGGCTATGAAAAAAATTGCCAACTCACTTTCCCTTAGTAATGGACCTTTAATGTCGTATGTCGTGTTCAAAATTACGTATAAAATTTACTTTATATTATGCTACCTGCTTTCCGTTTTTGACATCAAAAACTTAGCACAACATTTGTCTTAATTAATAGATCTTGGCTTGTTTCTTCAAAGCCTCTTTTCGAAATATTCTTCCCATATGTTTTGTCACTTATGTAATTTTAAAATTGTCATTTTATACGGCTGGAATAAGACTGTGTTAACCGGCAATGTTTTCTCTAAACAATGTTTTCCCTATTTGGATGTCTTTCGTTTATGAAATCAAATCTTTCTACTGTAACAGTCTACAGAATTCATTTTGTAATTTGCAGCATATGCAGCATTTATAACTATTTTGTTCATATATTGTTCATTAAATATGACACTGCTAAGTGATATGTTTCATATTTTACATTGTATGTGACTATAAGGTACGTTTAAGTTTAGTGACCAGTGGACCAGTCATTTATTATATAATCTGAAACATATTTTTCAATAAGTGGTTGCAAATTTGGTTACAAATATCCTTCAGTAACTTCGCCAGTTAGAAAGACATGAAACCGACTGAAACATGTACACTAAACATGCACTGCATGTATTCGTAGAATCTTCCTGTTCCTCAAGAGAAGGAACACTTATGGTGAACATGTCACACTTGACTGAGCAGGTAATGGATACAAGGGTATCATCAAAGGCATCCGAATTCCAGTAGGGCGCCGCCATCTTGGACTCATGCATATTCATTATAAATAGCCTCTTTGCCAATGTGTGTTCACGCATCTTTAAGTCAATCTTTAGACTGAAGTTTAGTGAAATACAACTACTTAATAACAGACCTTCAAGAAACAAAAACATAGTTTAAATCATATAACTCCTAAATCTAACTTGTCATAATGAAGAATCGAGATTATTTAAATGAATATGCAACATCTTAAAATAGACTCTCGCCCAAAATTATCGTCTGCTATTATTCTGCTTGGTTTCATTCTCTTGTAGCTTAACTTTTACGGACCCAGGCGGTCATATTTCGTTTTAGAGCTTGAAGTATCAATCATGCGATGCAGTTAAGGGCGTTTGACAGCACTTTTCTGTCCATGTATTGCTATGTGAAACTTTCAATTTACAAAGAGGCTAACATATGGCCGAATTCCGATCTGTGCCACAAGGGAAGGTTCCGACAGAGGATTCCCGAAATTTTGATAGAATGATGGTCTTTATTATTTATTATCCGCTGACAGAGCTATAATATTTAGGTAGAAGGTGTTTGATTATTATTATAAGTTAAATAAATGTTTGTGTGAAATAACTTAAATGTTTTTAAATAGATAAGATCCTTTAAAAAGAATATCTAATATAATAATGCACTAGAAGGAACCTTTTGGTAAGTTAAATCTTGTACAACAAAGAACAGCTGGTGAGGTTTTTTAATCCAATGTCCGCCATTTTGTCAGATTTATAACCATTTCGCCCACTTGAACTAAGTTTGCAACTATTCATGTTCTGTGTTTTGTTTTTATATTATATGTGTTATTTAGAATAATCAAAGCATATATTTAGTTTTGAGCTGCCAAGCAATTCTGTGATATTGTACAGTATTTATTCAAACTTATTGTTTGATTTTTAATGATTTTTATGTACATGTATATAAAGAATAATCTATATTTGAAGATCATATATCTTATGAAGCTGTTTTTGTCTTCAGATTCTAATTGTTACTGACTGAATAGATAAAGACTGAATAAAAAAAATTGATAAAGAGAGTATGTCTTAATAATATATGTACTAGAAAGTTGTCAAATCACTTATAGCAGTGATGTTATTTTTTCTGGTATGATAGAATTTCTGCGGTGTTTGTCCGGAAATTGGATACAATGCGGACAAAACACTCGCCCGTGGGAAATTTTACCTCCGTACACACGTACTAGTGGTCAGAGCGAGCAGCCCATTCAGTGGTAAATACGGTCTATTCATGTAGTAAATTTGTAAAGTCACTGACGGTTACAAGCGCTCCATCACATTTAATTAAGCAACATTTTACGATTTTCCGTATATTCTTTAAGAGATTTATTGAAGGAACAAAATGGCCCATTGCATAGTGCATGATCCCTCTTACGATGTATGTCTAAATGATTTCCATAAAACTTTAAAATGAAATTATTTAAAATGTAATTTAGGTATACTTCCCAGTTTCACATTTGTCTTTGATAGATAGAGCGGGATATTTCAGCATGTTGAACCAAAAGGCAACTTTTAAAGCTGTATTTATTTATTTTCAACTTGTACCATGATAGTTAAGGTGAGGTAATGCCGATTAATTTTTCAAATTTGCATTTCTAACGAATTTCAGTTAAATGTATAATTGTTTATGCTCATTTTTAACACTGAATGAAATACAAAAGATCGTATACTCATAATTATCATTCTATTATGCAGTAAATTTCCCAGTTTTAAAATCCATATTAAGATGCAAATATGACAAATAAAATGCCATCTAGCTATATGTTTGATCCCTTTCTTAAGACATCACAACTGAACATAATTTCCCAGCTTTAAAAACTGCCTATATACACACAAAAATTCTGTATAATAGTTCCTTAGGCAAAGTATGCTTACCGAATTTGACTTACGTTAAGATAACTCTATCTTGGTTGGGCAACCAGAATTCAAAGAGTTTTACTTGTATTAAGCATGAAGTGAACACAAATAAGTGTAACTGATCAGATTAAATCCTTTTAGGTCAAGTATTACTTGACCAAAAACTCAATAGCCATCTTTAAGCCGGTTCTATGGGAAGGAGAGGTGATGCACATATACATTTTATTTCCCCATATTACAGGCCATATGTTTATAGTTTCATTGAAATATACATTGTAGAAAATCAGGATTGTGATTTTCCCATAGACTCCCATTATGAAAACTTGCGTGAGGTCATTTCAGTCTAGAAAAATTCGAGCACATGACCTATCTTTTATTGCCGAATTTTCTAAGTATATTCTGAAGTTTTGAGTAATCATGGTTTAATCAAATTCTACATTGTAGATTTTTTTTTTGTTACTGGGACTTGCAGAATTACTTAACTACTTTAATCACGCACAACTTATTCAAACAGTGTAGAATCTAAGACGTACGCAATGTGAAATAGAGCACATACCAAATACTTTACGGATCGCCGTAGCTCAATTTCGACTCGGATAAAAACATTACACGACATATAAATTCAAGGGTCGTTAACTCTAGTGGGACAAAACAGTAATCTTAACCAAGAAATGCCTTGACGCGATGATACATGTAATATATTAATATTGCATTCATGAGAGAGTGATATGAAAAAATGTTCACCTCGAGATATATGATAATCAACCGAGGTGTCAGCCGACGTGTATATTTATAGTTCGAGGGGTGAACATTTTTCATATCATCCTCTCAAAAAAGCAATATTCATTTTATTATGCCGATAATATATAAAGACCAAAACAAATACTGGAAAATGAACATAATGAGTTAAATGATTTATTGAAATAATCACTAAAAGTATATCATTACTGCCCAATAAAATAAAGACTCGGTAGAAGTTTTTACTAGACAGCACTCCGAAATTGTGGCGAATTAGCTGTGTAAAACAGGACCTTTTTTCAAGCAATATGATAGGTTTAGCCGAGACATTCACATATCGTTGACCCCAGTATTTATGCGTTGTGTCAATGCCGAAACCGATAACAGTAACATTCGAAGAAACGGCGACAACTTTTTTTTTTAAACGAAACTTGTAAGTGTTAGCACTAATTTTCTTTGTTAAATCATTTCCTATGAAGGACTGTGCGCCATGCTAATTGCCAAATGCCAAACAGTTTGTGCAAAATGCTATTTGCCAAATGCTTAATGTCATATATTGACCGTCAAATAATTGCCACACGATAAATGCAAATTGTTAATTGCGAAATGCGAAACAATTATTACCAAATGCGTATTGCAAAGTGCTTATTAGAATTAAGAGCTCAAAATATCAGTGTATGAATGCATCCTTTAGTCATTGGCCTTTGTTACATAACTGTGTTTCTAAAATAAACTGTTTTGAAAAATATTTCAGAGTAAACAGATTCGGTCCCATGTTCCAGATACCGGTAGAACATGGTATTGCTTCAAATCAGACTGGTACAACTAGAATCTACCATTTGGCAATAAGCATTATAGCTATTTGACATTTAGCATTCGGCATGTAGCATAAAGTATATGGCATATATGCATACAACATTGGTATATAGCATTTAGCATCAGGTATTTAACATTTAGCATTAAGTAATTGGCATTTAGCATTAAATATTTTTCATTTAGCAATTAGCATGGTGCACAGACCTTCCATAATATCCTGTTTCCATTCGAAATTTGATAAAAGTTTTGTTCGAAAGTTTTGGAACAGAGAGCAAGTCATTAAAAAATCGGCAGGGTGCACACATGCATGGATACTAGTAAAAAATAATCCTAGAGTAGTTAATAATAAATATAAGCGTCTCGTCAGCATTGACTGTTGCAGTCTTTTGATCAATGCGAAAGTATCACTCACCCAACGGGAGATAAATAAAACATGTATCATATGCGCAGAAATAAAAAAAAATATGTTGCGCAAGTGATATTAAATTACGGATCATATCACATTTGCAGAAAAGAAAATAAAGATTTTGAGTATGAGATATCAAATCACTTAGGATTACGATATACCATTCAAATTAAACTAACGGGAAATTTGCATTGGGCATTGTGAGATGTAATAATGCGAAATATACCATTTTACCAGTTTAATACAAGGGCGCGCGCGTGTGTGTGTGGTGCATATCCGTGTTTTATGGTGTAGAGAGACTGCATTTCTGGAGCGTGGCTTTCCCTGTTGGATATTCATTCTTGCTGTTTCACTTCCCTAAACACATACCTCTTTCTCTACCCCTTACCCATTTTTTTGCATTTTGCATATAATTAAACGTACTTGTTGTTGGATGTTTGAAACAACACGTCTGCTATATCATTCTACTACAGTTTCTTCTTATTCCGGACCTATTTTGTGATGCATGGCTCTCTGATTGTATTTGGAATACTCTGTGGAAATCTACCTTTACCTTTATCTTTTGTTGTGACATTAATTACCTCTCAGTCCCCTTCCGATTGATTTCTAGATGTATGTAAGTTTAAACAAGAAAACGATCCGACCATTTTTTGAATGAGAGGTTTATTACACATAGTTGGATATGATTAAAACGTCCCATGCCAACTAAAGGCTCTTAAATTAGCACATAATTTACCTTATCAACTGTTTCATCTTTTTTAAAACATTTAAATGACTAGAGCTCACATTGCTACTAGATGGGCTAATGTATAAATAACACTAACAGCCTTTCATTGCCTTCAAGTTGCAATTAAACCAGAAGCACTCTTTAAACTAAAATAATTGAAAAGTGTAGAAGCTGCATAGTTTATACTAATTAAAGCTTCAGAAAATTTACTACAACATGATTTCTTCAGAAACGTAACAAGTAACCAGTTCATATTCCTTAATCTGGATTTCATTTAGAATATATCTAAAGAACTTACATTCTGTTACAACATTTAATTCAATATGCCTATTGTAAATGTCAGGATCATATATATAACGTTGCACTTCAATAGATTGTCATAAACACTGTCACAACTGATGTAAAATACAGAGAAATGCCTCACTTTATCGTCAGAAATATTATCATTCAAAGAGGTTGTCAATGATGATACAATTGAAACTGTTCCACGTGGAAATGCCAGTACTGTCGGCTGCTCAACCCGGGGGTCGCGAGGTCACGACCACGTCTACTCATACCGGTACGACACCTGCAATGATTTTTCAAGGATACACACATGGTATTGGAACAAGTAAGCTTGAAGCTTTCCTTATCACAATCGGCGAGCTAAATATATTTATATGTGCATGTATTGGGCGACCTGTGGCTTTCCACTTTTTTATATTAAGTGCCTATGACTCTGGTAAGGGGTTAGACAGTAAAGGAAGAGAGATACAAAATGTAGATAGATAGATATTAGCAAAAACTAAATGTTAGTACTATGATAAACATCTAATGTATACTTCTCACTAAATATATCGGTATAATGTTGTCATGAGAAACGTCTATTTATTAATAAATTTCACACGAAATATTAGTACTATGGGAGATAGTATCCGTTAATGTATTTTCACTAAGATATCAGTATTTTGAGAAACATTTCATCTCCTAAATTAAGACAAGATAATAATGGGAAATCTCATAGTTGTATGTATTGAAAATATGTTAGAGATACTGCATGCCCATTCCGGGACATATTAAAGGTTTATTTCGTGAAATAAAGTTCATTTCGCATCATAGCTCCTACTTTACTCAGGATGACGTCATTATTTCTAAAATTAAATTCGGCGGAATTCCCATACTGCAGGTGTTGCTGTCTGTGTCGTGTTGCGCGGATATTATTTGCAAAATTATCCAACAAGGATTAGGTTGAACATGGCAAGAACGCTGGAAAATTTACTTGGTGATCATGTTATTCGAACAAATTGTGAGAAAGTGGCTGTTAATACTTTATGCGGGAAAGATCGAGTGATAGGAATTTATTTTTCTGCCGAGTGGTGTCCCCCTTGCAAAGGATTTACACCAAAATTAGTGGAGTTTTACAAAAAAGTGCATCAAAAGGAAGAGGGATCTAAATTTGAAATCGTGTTTGTTAGCTGGGATAAAGATGACACTACATTTACAGAATATTTTAAAACAATGCCATGGTTGGCTTTGCCTTTTGGAAATGAAAAAAAGGTAATTTTAAGCAGTTAAATTAACTTTGTCCTACAATAGGCTAAACAGCAAGCTTTTATACTATTAATTGGGAAAAAAATTGGTATAATTGTACACTCCAGTTTAACACGTATTTATGTTATAGCTGTCTGTACTAAAGTAAACCTGGATAATGAAGAAAACAACACCAAATTCCCTACCTGGAATCCAACCCTGGACCTTGTGATCTGTAGGGTATTACAAAGTCACTATTATAGAAGATGGACAAACTGACACAAGAATTTGTTCTTTTTACAAATTGTTAGCCTTACTCATTTGGCTTATCGGGATGACTTTTTTTATGATCTGATATTTTATAGTTGTCATCCTGCTGTGACAGTCTGTCAAAAGTTATCACGCTGTCCTGAAACGGCCTATTATTTGGACTAACAAATTGTTAATTGCTTAATTTGAGTCTTATTGCCATCATACCTTGATCACCCCATAGGTGTTATGCATCCTGATCAAGATTGCTTCAACCAGGGCCTCTGCTACCACAGTCCCAAGATAGGCTAGATGACTTCTGGCAGGCCCTGCACTACAAGTACAACAGTCCCTAGGTGGCTGCAGGCAGGTCCTGCCCTAGATAACTGAACTAGTGTTTTAACTATATCTGTATGATGTGGTGTTGTCTAAACTTCAACTCTTGACAATTATTAGCTCATCTGATTTTTTGAAAAAAAATGATGAGTTATTGTCATCACTTGAGCGGTTGTCGGCGTCGGCGTCTGCGTCGGCGTTGCCTGGTTAAGTTTTATGTTTAGGTCAGCTTTTCTCCTAAACTATCAAAGCTATTGCTTTGAAACTTGGAATACTTGTTCACCATCATAAGCTGACCCTGTATAGCAAGAAACATAACTCCATCTTGCTTTTTGCAAGATTTATGGCCCCTTTTGTACTTAGAAAATATCAGATTTCTTGGTTAAGTTTTATGTTTAGGTCAACTTTTATCCTAAACTATCAAAGCTTTTGCTTTGAAACTTGGAATACTTGTTCACCATCATAAGCTGACCCTGTACAGCAAGCAACATAACTCCATCCTGCTTTTTGCAATAATTATTGCCCCTTTTGGACTTTGGTTGAATATTATGTTTAAGTCAACTTTTCTCATAAACTATCAAAGCTATTGCTTTAAAACTTGCAACAGTTTTTCACCATCATAAGTGGACACTGTACATCAAGAAACATAACTCTATCCTGCTTTTGCAAGAGTGATGGCCCTTTTTAGACTTAGAAAATCATGGGTAGGACAATATTTCTATTATACAAAAAAAATCAGATGAGCGTCAGCACCCGCAAGGCGGTACTCTTGTTTTTACTTTTTCTGTCACTGATGCACATTTGGATGAAAGTTATGCAGGATCTGTTGATAGATAAATAAAGATTAATATGAAGGTAGATATACATAAACATTGTTGCTGGATTTATGCTAGCTCTGTCCTGGACTCGCTAAGTGAGTTGTATATTTAGTGTTATTGTCAACAAAACAAATAGCTGAATGCTTATGGTGAAAAGTAGTAAAAATAAAGTAAAAAATCTGGATCAGGTACGGTTTAGTTTCCAGAAGTTACCTTTCCCCAAATTAAATTAAATATAAGTTTGTTCCGAAAACCTTTTTCACCACAGATAGCCTACATTTTTATCTACATGGTAAGGTAATTCTGTCATTCGTGACAATTTCATCATATTAAAGTGCGAAAAAATGCATAATATGGAAGTGAAAGGAAATATGAAAGTTAGACATTTTTAATGCTGCAAATTATTCATAATTTATATATAAAGTTGAAAACTGCTTTGCAGGTAATTTTATGACCTGTACCCATAGAGTGATGCAAATCTGTTAGTGTTAACCTATTTTGAAGCTTTACAAGAAGAAATTTAGTACCCAACCAGTCATTTTTTTGTTTGATTTTTCAAAACAACCTGTGGCTTTCTGAAGGAGAAAATAGAGCGTGATAAACCCCAAAAAGGGGAAATCCAAATTATTTGATTTTCATGATAACAGGCACAAAACCTATTTGCAAGAACTGATGCCGATTTTGTCCTTATGAATTTTGGCACCTGATGAGAAGTAAACATTGTTAGTGTGACATAATTATCAGTCCATAACAGCTGGAGGAGTTGTAACTTCGAAGCAACATGGAAGTAATTAGGGTTGAAAAATTTATAAATGCCGACTTTTTTGTAAAAGTATTCACTATGCATATTACGGAACATTTTCTTTTATTTCCAAGGGGAAAATATGACCTTCATTTTGGAAAATATAATAATTTTAGGGGAAAATATGGCTAATTTTGGCTAGGGGAAACAGCCTGTATTCGGCTGTAAAAAATAGCCAAAAAAATCACTGCCACCAAGAAATAATGCTTCATTTAAACAATATTTTATTCAACAAATAGCATGTGATTATCCTTGTTTACCAGTCAGTTGAAATGCCCTGTAACAAGATCAGAAGATAAATGCGGAATGTTAACTAAGCATGTAGTTATGTCTTCAGCAAAACTGCATTTACATATTATTCAAGTGCAGGTACCTCCATTCAGCCAGTAGGTGCATTTCATATTGCCACACTAACAATAAAAAAGACTGTCTAACATTATGCAATAATGTTCTTTTTAAAGAGAAGTAGGTAGCAGTTATTGCAATGTTAAAATGATCCTGCCCTGTTCTTCATGTAAATGTTTCAAAGTTTTTAGTTATAACATACATGTAACATGAAGAAAAGAGAATGTAAGATTTCAGCATTATCTTCCATTGAACACAGAATAATTTAGAGGGAAAAAGACCAAAAACATAACATTAAGACAGTAGAGAAACCTATCTTGATATATATTTATCTCTAGACATTTACTATCACTGTAGAACATTAATCAGATAGCGTACATACAAATAGAACTTTCCCCAAAGGAACATATCAGTTTCTTCTATCAGGAAAAGTTTATTAATACATACATTATACTTTATCTGGAGAGATTTCAATTATTAAATTCGTAATTTGTATTGAAATGAAAGATATGGAGTTTACCTCCCTCCAGTGGTGGATTCAGGGATAGCAGGACCATTAAGACATGTCAGGCATACATTTCGTCTATGCAGTGAAAAGCTAAAGACCAGAAAAAATCTTTGTTATTAACACCATGGAGCTCCTTCATTTAGTATTATTTGTATACAGCAGTGAACAGAGTTGACACCTCTTTTTAGATCACATGAAAATAAACTTTAAAAGTATACATAGTTTACCCTTAAATCTATTTAGAAAAAGCTAAATATCTACACCAGGGTTCAAATTTAGACAAGCATACAAACTAAATGGTAGTGGAATTTGAGAATAGCTAGTGGGCTTGGAATGTATTAGCTAATTTCAGCTAGTCAATAATATACCAAGCAAATGTCTTCAAAGGTTTTAATAAAATTTGTTCCGCAGGTATACATTTTTCTGCATGTTTATAAATGATATTTCATTGTTCAACAAAACTCTGATATATTAAATGCATGATTGCAGCTTGCATCAAGTTATTAAACATGGAAGGCTTTGACTTTAGCTTGTAAGTGGGTAAAAATGGCACTAGCTATTTTAAGCTAATAGATCTTTTTTTTTTTGTGACTGGCTACTTACAGAGATTATTCAGTAGGTTTTGGCCAGTAAAATATTAATAGAGTTATTAAATATTATTAACATTAGCCGGTATCTTTTCATTTTAGCTAGTGAACAAAAAGGGCACTAGCTACTTTTAGCTAGTAGAAAATGTTGCTAAATTTGACCCCTGTACACCGAGTTTGGTATAAAATGTATGTTGGTGACATTTAAAAATCAAATGGGAATTGAAAACAGGAATCAAATTTTGAATGAATGAAGTGATTCCTTCTGAAAATTCAACTTTTACAGATTTTATTGTTCCATCTCTTGAGATGGAACACTTAGAATGAGTAAGTCACACTTGACTGAGTATTGACCTTGAAAGCTGTTGTCATTACAAGCTGGCCAATCATACTCCGTGACCTTAGAAATAACCTCTGACGTTTGAATTATTCTTTCCTAATTGAGGCGACTGTCTGGCTGAACGCGCTCTGCAGATTACACATTACTAAACCCGGGGATGGAAAAGTGGAGTTGTTGAAACAGGCCAAACATCTCATTTGTCACAAAGGTTAACATACGTTGTTACCTTCGAATGCATGTTTAATAATGTGAAAACAAACCCCATTGTGACCCTCTCATTGTGCACAATAAATTCATGAATCGAATGCCCGGATGTTTAGGACAGATACTACTAAATTACAGCCATGAATTACTTGATTAATGACCGCTAAATTTGTTGTGTGTGAGGTTGAAGACTGTTAGCTCATCAAATCACTGCGGCCCAAATCACTAGTAAATTAGGATCCTATCACCAGCTATTGAAGGGATGAACATTTTTCAAAAAGTAACTGATTAAAACCAAACACTTGCATATAAAATCCATTTTACATGTTAGAAAAAAAACAGCAAGTTCCGTAAAATATTCACTATTCACTTTTAATTATCCGCTATATCATCTCTATAAACTTCTCAAAAAATCTACACGCGTGTACGGTTTTCCAATAACACGTGGACATTACAAGTTTAAATCGGGCCAACGTGTACAGCCAGTGTTTCTTAATTGCCATTTTACTCAACTAAAAGTGGTAACGGATTTAGTTTGTTGTTGGATTTAACAACTTATTTTAGCGTAATTACTGTGGAAATAGCGGACTTGACATTTTTTCAGGCAGTAGAAAACAACATAGACCTTTTTTTCAAAATTTTAGTTTTTTTTTTTTTGTATTTTGGTGCAGATATAAACACCCCCTTGGTGCAAATGTAACGCCCCTGGGGTGCTTAAACGGGGGTTATGGAATGCTAATAAGGTAGAATGGTCTTGTCATTGCGTCCAGTCCTAGTGTTCCACACACTGATGACCAATATTTAAAGAAGAAATTGCAACCAAAATTTACAAAATGATCATTATATATTTATATAGATGTGACCTAGAAGGAACTTTTGCTATGCTTTAAAGGTGGTCAGTCACATTTAATCAACATTTAATGACATTTTTTACACTTTGTATATTCTGGTAGAGAATTATTTAAGGAACAAAAAGACCGATTACATAGAGTTAGATTCCTATTTGAAATGTATATTTTATTATTTTTATAAAATTTTGTAATTACTCCCCTTTAATATGAAAGTATATAAAAAGCTGGGTATTTCTTTTTATTTCGATACAGTGTCTAGTTTTACATTTGCATTTGATAGACATATCAACTATTGAACAATCTGAACCAAAATACAAGTTTTAAAGCTGAGTGTAGCTTCTGAATTCATTTATTTCCAATCTATCTTGGTTGCGCAACCAAGATAGGCAAAGGGAGGTAATAATAATTTTTCAAACTTGCGTTTCTAATGAATTCCATCTAAATACATAATTTTTAATGCAAATATTTTACAAATATATTACAGTATGTCTAATATTTATACATTTCCTTAGGCAAAGTATGTTTATCAAATTTATACTTATGATAAAATAACTCTATCTTGGTTGGGCAACCAGGATAGGAAAATGAAATTTTAAAAATACCTCCAGTGAAAATCTAATTTGTATTAAGTGTTAAGTGAACATAAATGAGTATAAATGATCAGATGCTAAAGTTTCGAACAAATCCGTTACATGGCCAAAATCTGATTATCCACCTTTAACTTGTTCCTATGTAATAAAGTTACTTTTTCCCCCCAAAGTTAAAATTAAAAATCCCAGTTTTACCCTGCAAAATGTTGTGGTCAAACCTGCAAAAGGTACAGCAAAATTTGATAAGGAAGATGATCAAAAATGCAAATAATTGTAAAGACACAGACTTCTGTTGAACAACCTTATCCAGCTTTTATTTGTGTTCGGTGAATAACAAAAAAAAATTTAATTCTCAAGGGTGTGGTTATGGGTCATCTTTCCAAATTACTGAAAAACAAACCTTTTTTTGTAGGTTCCTGTTCTTGAATGGAGACAGTCTGTATGATCTTTCTTGTCAGATTTACATTAATTTCACAGCAGTTGAATGGAACTGTCATGTTGGATTGACAAATGTATAGATGAATCGCAGATTAATCAGTGAAGAAACAAGAGAATGGAATTGTTGTCTATCTGTTTTACAAGTTAAACTATTTAAGTGATGAATGGTTAGGATTCAAGAAAAAAAGTTTAAATGCCTGCAGTTCAAGAAATATATATGATTATATCTTTTAAATGAAATTACATTTTTTTCTTTAAAATTTAACAGAGTGTGAAAGATAAGGCTACTACTTTTTGCCAAATTTCAATTTTATTTCTTCACATGTCTGTATCAGATCTCTGAGATGAGAGAACATTTTGTGTTGCAAATCACAAATTAAGCCAGACAGCACTTCATGGCAGTAAAACACTTTTATTGGAGTAGATGAAATTACTTGATGTATGAGGAAGGCAGTTGATAGATATTCAATATGTCCTAACAATTAATTCTCAAATTATCTACTTAATATAACTTGTTGCCATGGCAATGCATATATGATTCTGAAGATATGTCAGCTGGAGTGTAATTTTTTTTCAATCCTTAAGTGATACTTCTCCCCACACCAGCACTCATCTCTGCAGCTTTATAGTGATTGCCGTGCTGAGAAAATTAAGTTTTTTTTAAAGATTTATTATTTGCTGTAATAGAAATAGTGGCAATAATTTGGTGACGTTCATCCTGGAGAAGAAGAAACAACGCTTATTTATTTGATACTCCCAGTATAATTGTGATGTCAGAGATAAACAGAAGTGAAAAAGTAGAAATTGTTTCTTATTGAGCTGTGAGGTCCTAACATATAAAAGCGCCTGCCCTGCAAATCTAGGTTAAAGGTTTGAGTCATGTGAGAGGCAGTTGTTGTTACTGTTCAAGAGAGACCGGTTGGTGGGTTCCCAGCTAGTTACATAATAGTTGCCGATTGCCTACATGTATCTGCTGATGCCTGGCATTAAGAAAAAGTAATCTGGAATTAATGCTGTTCATTGTCTGAACTTTTGCCATGTGAGGATTTTGGAAGGTTGGTGGTTCTACCCAGGTGCCCAAATCTAAAAAAATGTCTGGAGAGGCATCTTGAACTGTTTAGGTAGATGACCTGTAATATATTCTGTAATTTTCTTATGATTTCTTATTCTTGTAAGGCAATTTGGCATTCTTTGGATGTAAATATAGCTCATCGCACGTATGATTGTCTGTGTAAGTCAGAAAATGCCAAAATTGCTAATGGAGAATACATAATTTGCCGTTAACCATTACAGGTCCACTACCTTGTCACCAGGAATCTGCTGTATGACCTGAAATATGTCAACAGCTCTAATAATAAATTGTAGATCTATTGTATGAAAAAAAGAGTATAATATACAGCTTGTTTTGTGTTGTAAAATGCTTCTACATTGCTTACAGAACCAGAAAATGCAAAATTACTCAACGATACATAGAATTAGAGTACTGTTAATGTTGTTGTTCCAGGGCAAGCTGTGTAAGAAATTCCGAGTACAAGGCATACCCAAATTAGTTCTCATAGACGGAGAGACAGGGCAGACCATAACACGCGATGGATACTGTCACTTAATGGAGGATGAAAATGGTGCCGAGTTTCCATGGCGACGGAAGAAGTTTGGTGACATCATCAAAGGCAAACTATTAAAAGAGGGAACAGAAGTTGATGCTTTAGAAGAACTGAAGGGAAAGATTGTTGGTCTTTATTTCTCTGCTCATTGGGTAAGTTGAAGGTATGACTAATAGTTAAGAAAAAGTTAAAGATTTGTCTCGAAACTTTAAGAATATGCATTCTCTTGCTGCGTCCTTTTACAATAAACATGTTAAGGAGATACCATTTTTAGCTTGAAAGGTTCAGGGTGAGCTATTAGTTATGGTGGATGGTCCTGATTGGTCCTTCATCTATCATCCATTATTCCTCATTACAGTAACGGATTTATATGATACCTAGCCAGAATGTCTTTATGAAATCTTATTTTGTACCTGACAGACATCAGAACCAAGACCGCCTAGTGGTAGAGCACTCGCTTCAAGTGCGGGCGGTTGTGGGTTCGATCCCTTGCCGCGCCATACCAAAGACGTAAAAAATGGTACTAATAGCTTCCTTGCTCAAGGCACTCAGCATTAAGAGGATAGTGCTAGGACTGGTCAGCTCGGTTTCAGTATAATGTGACTTGGTGGGGTATCATGTCATGTGTCTACGGCGTGATATTCCAGTGAAGCAGCACTATAAGCAGTCAGCAAACACACTTTCAATTTCACCTGCCGAGACAGTGGGTGGAGACCAGAAAACACGGGTTTGTGTGGTCTATCTGGGTTTTCATGAAGGGACATGAAGTACTAGGTCATTAATCATTAGACTGGATGTTTTTCTTGTCTGCAGATACAGAAACATAGCTTAAAATTGTTCATTGTTGATCAAAATGACGTTTTTGCGGGAAAATCTTCTATTTGGATACAGAAGAGAAAAAGGAATGATTCTTACTCAGTTCTGGTCGTCCCATACGCACATTCATCCTCAAAAGTTTTGTAACGCAACAACTGACGCTTCTAGGCCAATATTAGTGCGGCACTCCTTATTTTTACAAGATTCCTGTGATATCACAGCCTTGGCAGAACCCTGGGCCCTTTTGTTTCAGTGCCAAGTATCCATCTTTGTCTTCTTAGCTTTGAAATTCTTTGATAATTTCACAAATATTAACATCATCTTTTTTTCCTGCAAATAACATTATGTTTGAAATATAACCCAGATACTTTACTCCATGAACAGTAATTAAAAGATACTAGGCAGGCATGGAACAACCAAATTTTTGTGAGCATTCCAGGGTATGTGGATAGCTTTCAAATCATTGAAACTAATGTTGAACAGAAATAAAGTATAAACATAACAGTTGCAGTCTCCACCTCTAGCATCAGGTTGGATTAATAGGTAATAATTCTGACAATAAATTGGGAAAAAATAAGTTAGTTATTGCTGGTTAATGATCTTTACACTGTCACAGTGCCATAATTGCCTCAAATCAAGAGTAAAAATGTACTACTAGTAATTTCCCCCCACCCCACTCTCTACTCTGCATCTATCTCTGTTTATCCCTCAGAGGTGAGCTATTGTGATTTTGGTGTATCCCTGTTGTCTGTATGAAGTCTTTACTATTTTACTTTTAAAAATAAGTTCTTCTAATGAACCACATGATGGATGTTTACCAAGTTGGGTTAGAAGCTCTATTGCATTTAGGAGCATTCGGAGCGAAAAACAGTAAAAATTGTCTTAATCCGCTCGATAGATCTTCACCAAACTTTTTCTGTAACATCCTTGACCCTTTTTTGAGTCTTTCAAATGGTTCTGCTTGACCGCACTTGGAGGCTGAGAGTTAAAGACCTGCTCCAGTCCTACCTTTTCACCTTAAATTGTCACTGAAAAAGTATGAAAATCCAGACTATGAACTATGTAATAAAGTGTGATGCATGGCCGTTAACTGTTACCTATTGTAATCATGGGTTGCATACACACAATAGAATTTGAATAGCCGCGGAGCAGGGCTTTAAGAATAGAAAAGAAAACCTTAAAGTCACTTCTTCTAATGAATCACTGGATTGAACATGTTCATCAAAATTGGTCAGCAGTGTCCTTGGATGGACCTTTCCAGGGATGTAAATTTCTTTTACTTAGAACTAGTAGCAAGTATAATCAACTCGCCGGTAGTGAACTTTGACTCACCCAATAATTTTTTTTCAACAGTTCACCTGCTGGGTCTCTATAGATATCATTTGTGACAAAGTATGAGATATAAAAACGATGAATATAATAACATCAATGCTGGTAAAATATCTTCATGGCCATACTGGCTTAAGTGTATGAGGGTTGTCCCAGAAAATCATGAACTTTTTTTATTATTTCGAAAATAAGTGATGCATCAAATAATTATTTTAACTGATGTTATTTCAATGTATACTTGACAGGACTATAGAGTTTAAAATTAAACATCTGCCATATTATTTGAGGATTTTTTAAATAATGGACGGCAGTCATTGCTGGTCGGCGCATGCTCAGTTTTCCTCCTACAAAAGAAGCGGCTTCCTTTTAAATTCATGTTACTTACCTAGTATACATCTTACAGGATTAAAATTTATTTCGGCGTTAACGGCAACATGTGGAGCGTTATTATATTGTGTTTCAAGTCTTTGAAGTCACTTACATTAAAATAGTGACATAATTTTGAAAGTAACAGTCGCACGCACTTTCAGAAATGGCGACGTCAGATAAGTTTGCGGCACAGAAAGTATAATTAAAATATTGTGTAGATCGCGGTATGACTCCTTCCAAAACAAAATGAGAAATGGAAAATTCTGGAAGTCAGGTAAATGTTAGCAGGACACTTGTTTTTACGTGGCACAAATGTTTTAAGGAAGGTTTGGTGAATGATTCAAAGAGAGGGCAACATGATACTTTAATACTTTCTGCACTGCAAACTTATCTGACAGCCAGAGATAAAACTATGATGAACCTTAAAACATCTTCTTATGAAACTTCCAATGGCTGTTCACCAAACTTTGGTCAGAAGCAGTATGGAAATGTTAAAGTCCTGCACAGGTGAGGCATTAATCTCATTAAGGCCTCTTGTTCATGATAAGGTATTTGCTTCTACTGCACTTAAAGTTAAAATTTACTTTTTTATGTTTGAATGAACTCATGCCACTTTCAGTTGTCTGCATTCTGAGATGTTGAGAAATTTGTTTTATCATCTTCACCACTCTCTGTTGTTTTTATAAGTTACTGTTGTTCAGTTGTGTTCAACTTCTCTTATTTTTCAATTTATATTATCATAAATATTTATCAACATGTTCAAAGCCTTGCTGCGTTCTGACAGTATCGTCTATATTGAGATTGCAGAAAAAATGGCTTCAGGCAATCAGAAGTGATCAGGCGGCAATATTAGAGTGTAAGTGCTTCAGAATGAGCCGTATTATTTTATTATAGTCGGCAATTGCTTCTTGATCCAATATATTACATGAATTATATGTTGTAAGTGCCTGGAATGTACAGCTGCTTATTGCAATTGTATCTTGGGAAAACTCAAATTTTGGATCCCAGGCAAAGCAAAATGTTCTGTCTTAGGATTTGACAGAAAGTTACATTCATCTTTAGGGACTAAACTAGATTTTTACATTTTTAGCTCGACTATTCGAAGAATAAGTAGAGCTTTCCTACTCACCACGGCGTTGGCATCACACCTTGGTTAAGTTTTTCGTACCAGTCCACATTTTGACAAAGTCTTTTGAGATAAAGCTTTGAAACTTTCAACACTTGTTTACCATCATCATGGCCAGTTATAGGCAAGAGCACATAACTCCATCAAGGATTTTGGCTGAATTATGGCCCCTTTTGACTTAGAAATCATGGTTAAGTTTTTCGTACCAGTTCATATTTTGACAAAGTCTTTTAAGATAAAGCTTTGAAACTTTCACTTGTTTACCATCACCATGGCCAGTTATAGGCAAGAATACATAACTCCATCAGGGATTTTGGCTGAATTATGGCCCTTTTCGACTTAGAAATCTTGGTCAAGTTTTTCGTACCAGTTCATATTTAGACAAAGTCTTTTGAGATAAAGCTCTGAAACTTTTAACACTTGTTTACCATTACCATGGCCAGTTATAGGCAAGAGCACATCACTCCATCAAGGATTTTGGCTGAATTATGGCCCTTTTTGACTTAGAAATCTGGGTTAATATTTCGTACCAGTTCATATTTTGACAAAGTCTTTTGAGATAAAGCTTTGAAACTTTCAACACCTGTTTACCATCACCATGTCCAGTTATAGGCAAGAGTACATAACTGAATCAAGGATTTTGGTTAAATTATGGCCCCTTTTGACTTAGAAATCTTGGTTAAGTTTTTCATACCATTTCATATTTTTTGTAAGGTGTTTGACATATGGCTTTGAAACTTTTATCACTTGTTTAGTATAATAGTCTCTAACTGTAGGAAAGAGAACATAACTCTGTCATCTATTTTGGCTGAATTATGGCCCTTTTTGGACTTTGAAATTGGTTCTGTTTTCGTACAAGTCCATGTTTTGTCAAAACTATTTGACAAATGGCTTTTAAACTTTGAACACATGTTTATCATTATGATTTCCATCTGTAGGCAAGAGTACATAACTATTTTGACTGAATTATGGCCCTTGAAAACCTGAGTTATTAGATTGGGGTAGATGTCGGTTGGCGGGCAGGCGGCGGCGGTGGTGTCAAACTGGTGTTTCCGGTCAATAACTTTTGTTTCGGTAAAGATATTTGAATAAAACTTGGTATGTATGTAGCTTATATCAAGACAAAGGCTGGGATTGATTTTGGGGTTTCTGGGGTCAAGGTCACTATTACTTTAAATAGAAAAAGGGTTTCCGGTCAATAACTTTTGTTTCAGTAAAGGTATTTGAATAAAACTTGGTATGTATGTAGCTTATATCAAGACAAAGGCTGGGATCGATTTTGGGGTTTCTGGGATCAAGGTCAAGGTCACTGTTACTTAAAATAGAAAAAGGGTTTCCGGTCAATAACTTAACTTAGGAATGAGCTATCATGATGAAACTTGGTGTATAGAAAACTTATATAAAGTTGTAGCTTGGGATTGATTTTGGGGTTTCTGGGATCAAGGTCAAGGGCATTGTTACTAAAAATAGGGTTGGGGTTAGGTTAGGGTTGGGGTTAGCATATCTTCTACATGCATGGAGGGATTTTGATGAAAGTTGGCACAATTGTTCACCATCATGAGACGGATGTCATGCGCAAGAACCAGGTCCCTAGGTCTAAGGTCAAGGCCACACTTAGAGGTCAAAGGAAACAAGAATGAAAACTTTGTCCAGAGCATATCCTCTTCATGCATAGAGGGATTTTGATGTAACTTGGCACAATTATACACTATCATGAGATGAAGTGTCTTGCGCAGTTCCCTTCTTTAGAATTACTTCCCTTTGTTGTTACTATAAATAGCTTATATTGTAACTTTTTCATTACTAGACGTAGGGAAAAATCGAGACCACTTTTCTGTAGTACAACATGCATGTTACATCCAATTTTGAGGTGTATTTTGACCAATCTCTACCTGGTAAGGATTTCGGTGTGGACTTAAAAAAATTTTTTTTTTTTTTTTTTTTTTTTTTTCAAGATTAACTTCCCTTAGTTGTTACTATAAATAACTTATATTGTAACTTTTTTATAATTGACCGTAGGGAAAAACCAAGACCACTTTTCTGTGGTACAACATAGTTGTTACTTTCTAATTTTAGGTGTATTTTAAGGTATCTCTACCTGGTAAGGAGTTTTTTTGTGGACTTTGAAAAACAAAAGAATTACAATGATTATATAACAACCACAAAATTAAAATTACATCTGCAAATACAGGTGCTAGAGTAAAGAAATTTGCTGTGACGGGCGTATATTGTGACATTCTGACACTCTTGTTTATTCTTATGAAAAGTGTTGAAAACCTGGTTTCGTGGCATTGCCGCGTTTCTTGTTGGACTTTGAAATTGGCTCATATATTGCCATTTAGTGCAAGACTTATTGAAATCAAAGTAATACAGGAACATTGTTTGTCTTATCTATTTATTTCTTTTGTCTGAATATCTGTGGAAATAATTTGACCCCATTCTTCAATCAATTCTTCGAATAGTCGAGCGCGCTGTCATCAGACAGCTCTTGTTATGATTGAATGTAGTGAACTAAGCCATTCTGTATCATAATGTCCAATATCATAGTCTGATAATTTTAACATCATTCCTCAGTGAAAATCTCTAAAATAGACTAGCTTTTGTCTCTATGAAATGGAATAAGACAGAAAAGGGGAAAAATGTAGAAATATATTTATTATCAGTCTAGTGGTTAGTCTGATTAGGGACATGAAGAGAACTGGGTGATCATTGGGAAATGAATAGAAAATAATGTCAAAAATGATGTCAAATTTGCAAAATCTATCAAGCAAGGAACAAAATATAAAAACTTCCAGCATATTTATCAAATTGATCATTAACAAACTTTTAAGTCAGCTGAGTTTTAAAATTAAAAATAAAGTTGAACTTTAGGTCACATGAAATAAATATTAAGCTTTTTCTGCCTACATTTGAAGGAATGAGTGTATGTAGACCTTGTGTATCCGTTCAACAACTGGAAAATGCTTAGGCCTTTGGATGCTTGCTTATGGTCAATAGATGATCCCTATCATTTTGAGAGTCAGTATGTCAAAGGTCAAGGTCACAGTGCCATTTAGGCTGAAAACAGTTTCTTATCAGTGTTTGGAAAATGCCTGCGACCACAGACATGAACTTTGTTGGATATTAGCTTATGATTACTAGAACACCTATATTACTTCAGGGGTCAGTATACCAAAGGTCAGGGTCATTGCGCCCATGAAAATATAACATGATTTTGATCTGTTATTGGAGAAGCTGTCAATTTTCATAGGAAAGTTGCCTGTCAACAGAGATGCCATTTATTGTTATGCCTCCCTTTGAAGAAGGAGGAGTATATTGTTTTGCAGATGTTGGTCGGTCGGTAAGTCAGTCAGTCTGTTTGTCCGTAGACCAATCGGTTTCCGGATCATAACTGACAAGAATGCTTGGGCCTAGGATCATGAAAGTTGATAGGGAGATAGGTCATGACCAGCAGATGACCCCTTTTGATTTTGAGATTAGTTGGACAAAGGCCAAGGTCAGAGTGACCTGGAACAGTTAAACAGTTTCCAGACGATAACTTGAAAACGCTTAGGCCTAGGATTACGAAAGTTCATAGAGAGGTTAGTCATGACCAGCAGATGACCCCTATTGATTTTGAGATTAGTAGGTCAAAGGTCAAGGTCACAGTGACCTGGAACTTTTAAACGGTTTCCAGACGGTAACTTGAGAACACTTGGGCCTAGGATAACGAAAGTTGATAAAGGTTGATCATGACCAGCTGATGACCCCTTTACATTTTGAGATCAATAGGTCAAAGGTCAAGGTCACAGTGACCAGGAACAGTTGATCACGAAACTTGAAAGGGAAGTTGATTCCGGACGATACCTTGAGAACGCTTGGGCCTAGGATCATGAAAGTTTATACAGGGAGGTTAGTCATGACTAGCAGATGACCCCTATTGATTTTGAGATTAGTAGGTCAAAGGTCAAAGTTACAGTGACCCGGAACAGTTAAACGGTTTCCAGAGGATAACTTGAGACCGCTTGGGCCTAGGATCACGAAAGTTGTTAGAAAGGCAGATGACCCCTATACATTTTGAGATCAGTAGGCCAAAGGTCAAGGTCACAGTGACCCGGAACAGTAATACAGTTTCCAGACAATAACTTGAGAACGCTTGGGCCTAAGATCACGGAACTTAATAGGAAGGCTGATCATGACCAGTAGATGACCGGTATTGATTTTTTTGGTCATTTGGTCAACGGTCAAGGTTACAAGGTGCTAATTTGTTAAATCCATTTCTGGTTATTATTTTGAGAACTAATCGACCATTGAACATTCATACTTTATTGAATATTTAGTCTCCTTATAATTTCCAGGTCATGAGGTCAAAGGTCAAGGTCAGTTGGGGTCAAATCCATTTTAAAGCAGTATCTTAAGATCAGTTTGGCCGACATACTGTAAATTTCCTAGGTTGATTGACCTGTAGCAGATGACCTTTTTTTAATTTAGGGTCACTGGATCAAAGCTCAGTCCTTTATAGATCAATATCAGCAAAACTGATTTACCCATTCTCCTTAAGAAGATGACCCATAATAATTTCCAGGTCACAGGGTCAAAGGTCAAGGTCACTATGGTGAAATCCATTTTAATTCAATACCTTAAGGTCTGTTTGACCTACATACTTCAAATTTTATAGGATGGTTGGTCTCTTTTAGTAGATGACCCTTATCACTCTTAAACCTGGGTCATAGGTCAAGGTCATTAAATATCTAAGGCTATCAGGGGGCATATGTGGGGTATTATGTCCAAGGGCATGGTCAAAGCAAACATGAGACTTAAAATTTAACTGTTACTTCCCAAATTGCATTCAGGAGCAGGCATATGTGTTTTTCAAATAGGTGTTTTTACTACTTTGAGAATTATGAACATTTATTATTCACCAGTTTTTAAAGACAAGTTCTCCTCTCCAAGATCTTATCAAGTTATTTATGTTCTAATAGAGAAAGCGTTTTATCTAGGTTGTTATCTTGATGGACCAAAGATTCATAAATTTCCATCACTGTGTACAGAACTGTCACTTGGTTGTAGAGAAAATGGATTGATTTTTTCAGAGTGAATATCATTAACAGCAAGAGGCCATTACATGCAGTAAAACACTTATGAAAATTTCAAGTCCTTGCAGGATGGTTTGTGTATTTTTTGTTCTGTCTAGGCAATTTACATATTCCATTAATTTTGTTGTATGGTAAGTAGTTTAGTCAGACTATTTTGCGTAGTAGCACTCATTGCATTTTGACATTTAAAAATGATAGTTTTGGGACTCAAACTTTGGACATGTCATTGGGTACATTGCTGATTTATTCATCATGTTAATTCAGTGTTAATGTTTTATTCTTTAGAGCATGCTAATCACATGCTAATTACATAGCCTAATGCCATGATGACACTTTTTCATGAACTGTGTTTAGTTGAATTAAGTGTGCAAGGTTGATGACCCATGAACTGGGTTTGTTTGAATTAAGTGTGCAAGGTTGAAGACCCTTGAACTGGGTTTGTTTGAATTAAATGTGAGGTTGACGACCCATGTACTGGGTTTGGTTGAATTAAGTGTGCGAGGTTGACGACGCATGAACTGGGTTTGTTTGAATTAAGTGTGCAAGGTTGAAGACCCTTGAACTGGGTTTGTTTGAATTAAATGTGAGGTTGACGACCCATGTACTGGGTTTGTTTGAATCAAGTTTGTGAGGTTGACGACCCATGATATGGGTTGTGAATGAAGTGTGTGAGATTGACGACCCATGAACTGGGTTTGGTTGAATTAAGTGTGTGAGGTTGACAACCAATGAACTGGGTTAGATTTAATTAAGTGTGCAGTTGACTAGCTGTGAAAAGGTTTAAGTTGAATTTTAAAAGTGTTTAGGTTTGATGAGCCATAAACTGTGTTAAGTTGTATTTAAGTGCATTAGGATGACTAGCCAGGGACTTGTTTAGACTGAATTGTGTGTGGTTGACTAGCAAGGGACTTGTTTAGACTGAATTGTGTGTGGTTGACTAGCCAGGGACTTGTTTAGACTGAATTGTGTGTGGTTGACTAGCAAGGGACTGGTTTAGACTGAATTTTGTGTGGTTGACTAGCAAGGGACTGGTTTAGATTGAATTCAGTGTCTGTTTGACAAGGCTAGCCACCATTTTTCCAAAACTGAAAAAAGCCCGCTGGTGTGGAAATTGACTGCAGTCTCCATAGTCTAGTTCTGGTCCACTATTTAAAGGAGCATAGCGAACTGCCAAAATGTATGGATTTTCTATTTTCTGCAAGAAATACATAGAAACAGTTTCAGACTGAATACTTGATTAATCTTGCACAATTCAGGCTGCTTGCCAGGATTCCTGGATATATCGCATTTAAACGGAGTGTAATTAGTACAGTAAAATTAATCCATTGGTACCTATTTCATTAGCATCTTGGGTAGCAGAAATAATTGATTCTTCTGATTAATATATTGATTTCAAATTAGAGTAATACAGATGGGAATATGGGATATGAATATATGCTGTAATTGATTGATTCTTCAGGTAGTTGTTTTAAAACAACTTCTTAAGTTGTCTTGTAGTCATCTCAGAATTTGTTGTGATCACTCTGTGTCCGTCATTATACATCTTGCAATGTGTTTTATCAACAGTTTTACTGTTAACACCCCCAGGCTCAAAGCTAAAAATTTAAACCCAGTCTAAATTAAACTTGATCAGAATGTTTTCCTCTATGAAATTTTGAACAAGTTTGTTACTGGGTCATTTGCATTAGAAAAACCTAGGTGACATTGCCATTATATGCTAGAGATGTCTTGTTGAACTCTGGGTCAAGTTTAAAACTGGTCAACCTGAATATAAAAATACCGGTAGGCCATGAGGCCAAACCATGGAAGAAACTTGCAAACACTCTAAAGCCATATTTTCTGCTTGATCTTCATTAAATTTTGTCATAAAATATGTCTGTATAACAGCTAGGTTAAGTTTTTACCTATGTCGCTAGGTCAAAGCAATGAACAGCTTTATCAATGGTCCTGAGGCCACAGTTTCTGCATGATCTTCATGAAACCTGGTCAAAATGTTTGCCTTGGAAGCTATGTATGATACTTGGCCATTTAAGGTAAAAAAACTAAGCAGTTTTACAACATGCTGTTTTTAGAGGGCACCCATACACATTTCTACATTTCACAAGTGATTCTGCAGCTCAGTCCTCTTCTGGTAACATGCGAGACAGATGTAATAAAAACAATTATTCTTACATGTTTTCTAACTAGAGAGCGCTGTTTTGTCCTTTTATTGTGCATGCAATTTGTTTCTGTCCTCATAAATTTCATTCAGAGAGCTGATATTGAATTAATTATCAAGTTATTGGTCTGGTTCCTAGATTTACAGAAATTAAACCAGCCTTTTTTTTCAGTTCAAGAGAAAAAAAAATGCCTATTCAAAATTTGTGACCTAGTATCAGATTTATATTTTGTCGGAAGGCATAACAACAGTAAAATCAGAAGTTGGCCAGTCCTCTGAGTGTGTGCAGTGGTAGGCTGTTCTACAGTCTAAGAATTGTTCCTGCTGAATGGAACCAAGACCTCTTTTAACTGCTGGACATGATTGATTCTGCCTATGCGACCAGTGTAGATTATGATCAGCCTTCACATCTGTGCAGTCTGATCATTATCTACACTGTTCAGTATTCAGTCAGTATCTTTTTGGTAAGCACACATGGTGCTGTCCAAATTGAAAGATGGACAAGTTCATTATAGAAATTTAACAGGGTAAGGGTTAATTTAACAGGGTAAGGGTTAACTTGAGGTTTGTAAGACAGGCGAAATGTGGAAGAGTCCATGTGTTGTCATGGTAAACTATCATCAGCTTGGCAATGATGTGGCGCTGTTGCAGTGGGAATTTTTTTCAGCCAGGAATCTGAATTGTACTGATATTTGTTTTGTAGTTGTCTTTGATGAATCTGTTGTTCTGTTCTTTGGTTGTTGTTGGTGGTGGCATAAGGATACCAACCTGTACTAACTCATTTGTAGCTCTGTATCGTAATGTCCTGGGTACAGCTGGACAAAGTCTTAATCTGAGAGATGCCAGTGATTTGTTGGCTTATTTTGCTGTCACTGTTACAAGGGTGTTCCTATAGGTTGGCATTGACCATTTAATTGTTAATTGACCTCTGTGTTTCTCTTCCTTGTGACTCTGATCACCTTGCACATGCTAGGGTTGAATGATGTTATTTCCATGTAGGGATTTTATGTAGAGTGACAAGAAACTGTTATTGTGATTTTTCTAAAAACATGGCTGCAAGGGGCTGGGCTAATTTTCTAATAAGTAGCTATATGGAAATGGCTGATTTCAGAGTAATCTCGTGGCAATGTTCCATGGGTGACCCTCTGCTAAAAATGCCAAGTCTTACTCTTAAACTCTGCTGAGCAGTCCAGGGCCATCATGGCCGTCTTGTTTATTCTTTGTTGCAAACTTATTTACTGTGATGGCACATTCATGTATGCTTGATAACTTGAGAGGATCAATTTTAAAATGATCTTACCTTCCGCAGTATTTCATTGAAATGCAGTTGATTACTAAAAACCATACTGAGTCATTATTTGTTCCTGAATAGCTGATCAAACATGGTTAAAATCAGTCAATAATCTCTTTGATGTGAACTGTCATTGTGTCCTTTAATTTGTTGTCTAATGTTTGATTAAATATTGATGTTACGTTAACCAGAATCAGAAAATTAAACAAATACTAAAATTACAATCATTTCTCTCCTGTTTTGTTTGTTAGAAACTATAATTTTTTGGATCAACCATATTAAATTTCATTTTTAGCACCAGTTCGAGCATCATTAATGTTTTTAATAACACTAACATTAGTTTTTTCCTTACCAGTTAGTTTACTATTGATCCGCATAAGATCTTGTGCTTTGTGTAGGTTTGAGGTTGTTGTAACTAAAGCAGCAGCAGAGCATGTTCAGTTTTCAGCTGATTTGAAAAACTAAAATCTTCCATCCAGTTTCCGATTTCTTGGTTTCTTTACAGAAGAGAAAGACATGAATCTGTATATAATATATTAGTAACAATAGCATCTCATCTTTTACAGTGTCCGCCATGTAGAGTGTTCACACCTGAGTTGGTTCGTACTTACGAGAAGTTGAAAGCAGACGGGAAGAAATTTGAAGTGATATTTGTGTCATCTGACAGATCTGAAGACTCCTTTACAAGCTTTGCAAACTCTATGCCCTGGCTGGCCTTGCCGTTTGGAGATCCAAGATCCCAGATGCTGAAAAATCTATACGAGGTTGAAGGTAAATACAATAGTACTTTATTGTATCAATGTACTCCTGGCATGGAAAGTCAATGATGTACTGGCTCAGTATCATTGGTCAGTTTGTAAATATGGCATTGCAGTGCTGGGAACAGCCGTCATTATAAAATGACCTATGTAATAAATTATTATAACTGAGTTAAATCTAACATATATAACTGAAGTAAAATTGATATGTCTGTGAAATATATAGTATGACCATTTGCTATGGAAGAGCAAACGGCATTTACAAAAGTTGTTGTCCGCTCTCTTACTTGAACAGTTTTTGTAAATATTAACTAAACTTGGTTAGAATCTTTATAAGGATAATATTGTAACTAAGTTTGGTAACTAGCACTAGCCATGTTGCTGTTTGAGTTATAGCCCTTTATTTACTCAAAATATCAGTAATTGACAGTGTCCACTCAGTAACTGACAGTGTCCACTCAGTAACTGACAGTGTCCACTCAGTAACTTGAGCATTTCTTATTATATGTTTACCAAACTAGGTCAGAATGTTTATGGGCAGAATATCTTGGTTAAGTGTTGTAGCTATCTGTATAATCCCAGTAACTCTGGAGTTATGTCCCGTGAATTACTTAGAATTGCAAAAGCTGACAGTGTCTGCTCAATTGCTAGAGTAGTTTTTCTTAAAACGAACTAACCCAGATGTAATAAATACAGAATGTATATTATCAATAAAATCAGGTAAAGTTTGATAACCAGTCAGATCTGATTAGTGTCTCCAGAGTTATGGCTGTTGAATTTATCAAAATTTCAAAAATTGACGTATTCCCTCTATCTCTAGAGTATTGTACATGTAATTATACAGAATGTATATCTGTATAAAATCAAGGTCAAGCTTGATAGCTAGCGAGTTTGGATAAGTATTTCCAGAATTATGGCCCTTGAATAAGTCAAATTGTGAAAATTTTATAGTGTCCATGTAGTAGGTAGAGTACTTTAAAATTCAAAATTAATTTGTTGTGATGGGCATATTGGATGTTTAATACTGGAATATTACAGATGCCACAAGATTAATAAGGTGGTATATATTTACCTTTATGTCAAGTTTATCTTGATTGAGTAGTGTCTTTTGGATTAAACTAATGGTAAAGATTATTATATAGGGGAGGAATAACTGTAGGGGGTACTTTTATGTTGGATTATAGTGTGATTATCTTTTCATAAAAAAAAAAATAAGATAAGATACCTTGAAGTACATGTATAAACAAATTGTTGGTAAAATAATGTCTAAACCATCCTAAGGGATATCTTGGTTTAAATATAATTTATTGTTGAAGTGCTGAAAAACTAAAGAGATTTTTAATAACATCTGATTCATGTGGGGAAGTTAGCAGTTACTTGCTGAGAACAGGTTTTTACTGTTTCGGAACTCAGGAACACTGGGTAGGTTAACAGCCCACCATTGCATAACTGAAATGCTGTTGAAAAATGGTGTGAATCAAAACAAACAAACAAGCATTGTAAAATACGTGTCCTTAAACATTTTGTTCAAAGGATGTCTCTATTAGAAGTTGATGAAATTTGGCATGGATAGTCATCCTTCAGTGATGTTAAAACTGTTCTGTTCAGCTGCACACGGGCTGCTTAAGCTGAAAATAGTAAGATCTTCAAATGACAACTACTAAACCATATCTGATTTTGAAATAATTAAGAAATAATAAGTTCCCAAACGTGGTTTATCGTAGAATAACCCGAGTTTTGAGTTCTTATGCGTAAGAATATATCATGAAGGCCGTAGGCCTGAGTGATATATTGTTTCGCATAAGAACAAAAAACTCTGGTTATTCTACGATAAATCACACTTGGGAACTTATTATTTTGATTCTAACATGACATACCATTATCAACAGTGTTAGAAATTTTTTTTTATGACCGTGCCACGCACCTGGATCGGATGACGTCATTGCACACGAGTGGTTTATTGCAGAATAACCCGAGATAGATTTTGCTCTACATGTATGTAGGTTATTTGCTGGTCGTGTTAGAATTTCACATAAATGACATCCTGGCACTATTGGTTCATGTGTTAAACTGATATGCTTTACAGGTATACCAATGTTGGTGATGATAGACGAACAAGGAGGAGTGATAACTATGGATGGCCGTCTTGCTCTCAATGAGGATGTTGATGGACAGGTTAGTTGTACCTGTATCTTATATCAGAAAGTACAGGGACACAGTGGTGTTCAGGTAGTGTGAAGGGTCCGAGGTTTATAAACCTGAATGGTTTTTAAGAATTCAACAATATAATTGGTCAATTTCAACTTTGTATTCTGAAGCAACCTGAGATAGGTGCTTGTGATGTCCAAACCTAGTGTGATAACCTTGACCTTTAGGCTACTGATTACAATGTCGGGTAACTTATTTCAGTTAAGAGTAGAATTTGACTTTTATCTCTACAAGTCCAGTACTTAAAAATTCAGTACTCAGCATAATAAGCATTTATGATACATGATGTTTTCACTGGGGAAATTTGAGTATCTAGCCCCGCTGTGCAGCAGTATTCATGCAACAGTACATGAGTACTGAACGCTATTACCATGTTATAGAATATGCCATATATTGTCCTACAGCCAGCTTTTATCAAGTATAAATAGAAGGTTTATAAAATTTAAGTAGGATATGCACAAAAGAAAATGAGACAGAGTGTTCTTTTGTCAGCAGAGAAGACCTGTAAGATTTATTTCCTTCTATGAATGGATTTAGTTATTATTACTGACAAAAATTCAAGCATGCGTAGGGCATAAAACCTAATACATCTTATAAGTGGTATAATTATATATATCGGTAGATTTGCACATGCTGGTCTCTTTTTAGCTCACCTGAGCACAAAGTGCTAAAGGTGAGCTTTTGTGATCGCCCTGTGTCCGGCGTCCGTTGTCGTCCATCCGTTGTCGTCAACAATTTGACTTTTAACACTCTAGAGGTCACAATTTTGGCCCAATCTTAATGAAATAAAATCTAAAATCTTGGACGAGTTCGATATTAGGTCATCTAGGGTCAAAAACTAGGTCACCAGGTCAAATCAGAGGAAAAGTTTGTTAACACTAGAGGTCACAATTTTGGCCCAATCTTCATGAAACTTGGTCAGAATGTTACCCTCCATAAAATCTTGGATGAGTTTGATATTGGGTCATCTGGAGTCAAAAACTAGGTCACCAGTTCAAATCAAAGGAAAAGTTTGTTAACACTCTAGAGGTCTCAATTTTGGCCCAATCTTAATGAAACTTGGTCAGAATATTACCCTCAATAAAATCTTGGACGATATCAATATTGGGTCATCTGGGTTCAAAAACTAGGTCACCAGGTCAGATCAAAGGAAAAGCTTGTTAACACTGTAGATGCCACATTTATGATTGAATCTTCATGAAATTTGGTGATAATTTTAATCTTGATGATCTCAAGGTCCGTTTTGAATCTGGGTCATGTAGGCTCAAAAACTAGGTCACCAGGTCAAATCAAAGGAAAAGCTAGTTAACACTCCAGAGGCCACATTTATGACTGTATCTTAATGAAACTTGGTCAGAATGTTAATCTTGATGATTTATAGGTCAAGTTTTAATCTGGGTCAGATGAAATCAAAAAGTAGGTCACTAGGTCAAATCAAAGGAAAAGCTAGTTAACACTCTAGAGGTCACAATTTTGGCCCAATCTTAATGAAACTTGGTCAGAATGTTACCCTCAATAAAATCTTGGACAAGTTTGATATTGGGTCATCTGGAGTCAAAAACTAGGTCACCAGGTCAAATTGAAGGAAAAGCTTGTTAACACTAGAGGCCACATTTATGACTGTTTCTTCATAAAACTTTCTCAGAATTTTAATCTTGATGGCCTCAAGGTCAAGTTTGAATCTGGGTCATGTAGGATCAAAAACTAGGTCACCAGGTCAATTCAAAGAAAAAGCTAGTTAACACTCTAGAGGCCACATTTATGACCATATCTTAATGAAATTTGGTCAGAATGTTAATCTTGATGATTCCTAGGTCAGGTGAGCGATACAGGGCCTTCATGGCCCTCTTGTTTGGCAAAGAACATGGATTCTTTTCAATATATTGAGAATCCTGCGACTTCATTCCATGCTCTACAAGGTGACTATCTATGGTTAAACCTACCTTGTTTTATTTTAGGGTCTGTAAATCAAAGAATGAAAAACATTTCTGAAGTATGACTGGAGATAGCTTGGTCATTAGTGCAACAAAATTAAGATTTTCCATGGTCAGTAGATGACCGCTATGAATTCTTGAGATGTCACATATTAAGGTCAATTAGAGCCTTTACTTAGAAACTGGGTGCCAGTCAATATCTGGAGAACCCAGGGCATGGGCTCATCACACTTTATAGGAAATTTTACTCTGCAGTGATAGGGTTAAAGTTTACTTAAAATTGAAATGCAAAATCTTCTGCATTTTATTTTGCCATAGGCCGTAACATAATACGATACACATACTATACATTTTTCATGTAGCAACTTTTCAAAACCACATTTTCACAGGAATTCGTGGATTTTTGCAGTGCTGTCTGGTATTTGTTTTGAGAAGTTTATGAGGCTGTTATGAGTGCATATGTTATGCAGTATATATCTGGAATATATCTCTCAGCGCTATCGTGCTTGTGATGTGATGAACATACATCTAATCTTTTACATTGCCGTCACTTCACAGTCTGGGTGATAGTTCAAGTTTATCTGATAGTATTTTAATATCAGGCTAATCTGCAGCACTTACTTCCTTAGATCTGCTTGGAAGTTTTTCACAAGTTGCCTTAATTAACCATCATTTCTTTAAGACATACCTGGTAATAGAGAACTTTCGTAATATACATCTGTGGAGGTCCAGTTTTTAGAATGGTTGAATCTGAATATTGTTGTTCTTATTTGCCCAGATGTTGTCATATATATTATGTTATATACATATATGTTACAAGTTTGATATTGTGTATTTAACATCGTTTTTAAATGTAACATTGATCGGGGTATTATCGGACAAACCAATGAACATCGGTTATTCAAAAGATATAATCATAAAAATGCATTATTACAATGGTCACCTGTTTTTAAAAGTTTTTTGCCGCCTGATTTCAAACTAATACAGAAGCAGCATCGATAAAAGGTAACAAAAAATGCAAACAAAAATATTCACCTATGCTGAATAAATCCACTTCCTGTTACAAATACTTACATTCCGATGTAACATTTGTTGGAATATTTCTTTGAAAACATGTACAATTATGTACTCAAATGGCGATTGGCACCAGTGTGCACAGTCAGTTTGATAAACAAACAAGGCAAGGTACAAATGTACTCTGTATGACAGAAACACCTTGCTCTCATGAAGGTCGGTTAGGATACTTTGGCACATTTTGAAAAAGGGAGATTTACATGTAACACATCTATCAATAATAAATTTTACAAAAGTCAAATATTTCGTGCTTGTTGCTTGCAAATTTTTATATTATATAATGCTGAAGGGCTTGGGAGGACTCAGACCAAAAGAAACCCTTCCTGCACCTACCCCTATTCGTCTGTATTCTACCATTCAGTAAATCCTTGCTACGCTATCATACTATTACAGTGTAAGGCTAAAATGAACAGAGTGTAGTGTAGAATCATATTTCATGCAATATAGGATTTATATTGACCTAGAAAATGCATTACTCAACAAAATATTTCCTATTGATTTGCCAAATCAAATTGATTTTATGGCTAGTGTCATAAACGTGTCCTAATACCCTGTTGACATAATACCATTTGAACACCTCAAATTGATTTTATAGTAACAAGTCATATGATGTATTACCAACCAATAACTTTTTGGAATAGAGAATCAATGTAGCTGTAAAGTAGGGAATTCTGAGTCTGTTATGGTAGTTGTGGACTTATTTAAACAAGTTTTGTTGATAAAAACCACATAAACGTTACCTCCTATATAACATTATAAGAATTTCATTGTCCTGTGTGCATTTCTACCTTAAACTTACTATCAGGATATTCTCACATAGTAAAAGTGAGAATGGATGACTAAAGATTGTCAAATTAATCATGTCCTTGGCCTTGGTACCTCTAGCTTTCTGTTTTTTGACCCACGAACACTGTGAATGGTTCAAGACTTCAAGCAGGCAATCTGATTTGGAAACAGACAAAAGTATGCACGTAAGAATCATTTCCAAAATTGTGTTAAAAAACATCTGTCCTTGGTCAGTTTATTTTCTGGCTCATAAGTTTCTTGATTTTTTTCGCAAAATGATAAAATTTGATATTCCGAAATTAATTAGCACAGTACATCCAGTAAAACTAGAAATGGTCCATGGACACAGATGCCCACTAACCATGCATTAGTCCGGAGGCCAGAAATCCTACATACTGAATGAATCCGGATGCGAAAACCCCAGGTCACAACTACAATGTGCCCAAAATCCTGTAAACTTTGGTGATTCATCAAATACTTTGGGGCTATGTGCGACAAAACAAAAATGACAATTTTTTACTGTCGCCATACTCCTAATTGTCTGATGAATCCCGACCGAAACCCCAGTGCACAACTACACATGCTGACCAACATCCTGTAAAGTTTTGTGACTCTATGGTCATATACTTTGACTATGGCCTGAACAACATCAACAAAATATTCCAATTTTTACAAATTCAGGGGCATGCATTCTACTAACTGCATGAATCCGGACGTGAAACACCCAATGCAATACTAACACAATGCTGACCAACATTCTGTAAACTTTGTGATTCTAGGTCAAATACTTGGAGCTTGCGCGACAAACATTAAAATAGCAATTTTTATTAAGTCGGGCATAACTCCTACATGTCTGATGAATACCGACGGAACCCCAGTTGCACACTACACATGCTGACCATACATGCTTAAAGTTTTGTGTGCATCTAGCATATACTTTTGAGCTAGTCACACACAACATTAAAATGACAATTTTTACAAAGTCAGGGCCTACTTCTACATGACTGAATGAATCGACGCGAAACCCCAGTGACACAACTAACATGCTAGCCTAACATTCCTGTAAAGTTTTGTGACTCTACGTCAATATTCCAGACTACGTGGTACAACAACATTTTCAGAAGGCGGACGGACGACAGACGACTAGCGGAAGGAGACGACAAGATCAAATCTAATATGCCTCCCAAAGTGGCATAAAAATGAACGATATATACAGAAGTCTGTTTCTTCTTAGAGAAATGAATAAAAAGAGGAAATATGTTAAATACAGTATTATATGATTGTATTGCTGTCTTCTCCCTTTTTATTATCTGGAACACTAACCTCTTTAATTGACAATAAATCTCCTAATACACCTCTCTCACCCACCCCCTATTATTATGTTGAGAAATATGATGAGACTGCAGTTCAGAAGACCTGCAATGATGTCTGTAATCAAAAGTGAATTTGGCAAGGTGTGGAAAGTTGTTCATCATATGCTGACTGCCAGGTAACTATCTTGGAATGGAACAGAAAACCACTTTCATGCTTCATTAACAACAGTCCATGAAAGACATAGTATTTAAGGCTGGAAATAATATTGCTGGTATGAGAAAAAATAGGGTTGTTCTTGTATAATGGAACCATTTATCTGTCAGTTATAAAGTTTGGATGAAACCTGCCTTGTTAAGTATCTGTAGATACATAATATAGGTCTGAAGTGTATGCAGTTGCTTAGAGTTTGTAAAAATGTGGATGAAAGCAGAAAGGAGGTATGGTGGTGGCTACTAGGAGCTCAAGCTTAGGACTTAAAGGGTTATGTGTCCAGCACTGTATACTATACTATACTCAGGTGCTAGGTTGTTTATCATGCTGCCATTGCTTGTATGAAACAGTAGACAATTGCCCTAAAAATGTTGATGAAAGCAAGGAAGGAGTAATGTGGGGCTTGCTAGGAGCTCAAGCTTAGACTTAAAGGGTTATTGTCCCGTAATACTATACTATAACACAGGTGCTAGGTTGTTTATCATGCTGCCATTGCTTGTATGAAACAGTAGACAATTGCCCTAAACACACAAGATATTGCCCTGAACACACAAGATACTGCCCTTAACACACTTGATATTACATTGCGGCCATTGCCCTAAACATGCAAGATATTGCCCTGAACACACTTGATATTGCCCTGAACACACAGGATATTGCCCTGAATACACATGACAATGGATATTATCCCAAGCACATAGATGTTGAGGGCTGGGTAGCGCCTTGAAAAAAATACCGCGGTATACCACGGATTTTTTCCTAATTACCGCGGTAATAATACCACGGTAACACCATATTTATCGTAAGAACTTACAGCTATGGTAGTGGCTCATAAAAATATTGAAAAACTCTCAGAAATACTTCATTTATTATGAGCACAACGAAACTAGTATACTTGACTAGAATTAAAGAAAAAAAAATACATTGGAATATTAATCTTGACTAATGACTATTAAATTAATGACCCTTAGTATTTTTTATAGCGTGTATTCGTCGAAGACGCCATAATAGTTCTTAATTTATCATTTTTGTTTGAAAAACGACTGATGAAGACTTCAAAAACGTTATGTTGTTATCAAACGGTGTCACGAATCGAACTTCAAAAACAAGCAGCGACCTATATATATGACCCAGTGCATCCCTTTAAAATCAGTATTCCCGATGGACCGGGTATGTTACACAGAAATATGTACCATGGTACCGGTTATACCGTAATACTGCGACCATCATACGTGATATTACCCTGAACTGCAAATATTGCCTTGAATAGATGAGTATTGCTCTACACATATAATATTGCTCTTACTGTGCAGAATATTGCCCTGAACACACACTGGATACAAATATAGCTCTGTGCACTTGAATATTGCCCTGAACACAGTATATTGCCCTGAACACACTCGATATTGCCCTAAACACACAGGATATTGCCCTGAACACAGATGACACTGATATTATCCAAGCACATATATTGCTCTACACATATAATATTGCTCTTACTGCGCAGGATATTGCCCTAAACATATGCTAGATACAAATATAGCACTGAACACTTGAATATTGCCCTGAAGAAACAGCATGTTGCCCTGATATGTTATTAACTTGAAACAGTCAGTGACATATTTTCTCAAAAAGTGCAGTCATAGCATTAAATTTTTTATATTTTAGCTTAGATAAGGTGTAAAATGGCATTGACATTCATCAGGGCTTTTTTCAAGACATTATTTTGTACTGACATCTCTCATATTGTATTTTGATAAATTCCAGCATTTATAGAGTGGTAGCTTGTAATGTTACCACAGAAAGATAGAGAGATTTTTATCTTTCCCCTAGAATCTGGCAGAAAAAAAAGCAGCTGTGATAGATCAAACAACAGAGTATTGTTGCTCTAACAGTAGACTGGTGTTCACTGGTACCATCTCCTCAGTGTTAAACTATTTTAAATATATGTAAAGTAAAGAGGCACATAACAGACTATGATATACAGGAGCTGGTGCCATCCAAGATGTTAAACAATTCCAGTTTCTATACAATATACTCTTCAATAATGCTGTGTATTATATACAAATTATTCGGGTGATCCATAACACTTTAATCATTGAACTGTGGAATTTCAAACATTTCCATAATGTCTTTAATTGGTTGTTTATCAGGCTTGAATTAGTTTTATGATGTGAATGTGCAGATTTCTATGCAGCTCATTCCCATAACTGCAGTTTCCAAGGCCATAACATTAAAAAATGATTTTATTTTCACTGCTGCTGTGATTCGTATCTTCATTATGATTTGCATCTTTAAATGAGCCGAGCCATGAGAAAACCAACATAGTGGGTTTGCGACCAGCATGGATCCAGACCAGCCTGCGCATCCGCGCAGTCTGGTCAGGATCCATGCTGTTCGCTAACAGTTTCTCCAATTCCAATAGGCTTTAAAAGCGAACAGCATGGATCCTGACCAGACTGCGCGGATGCGCAGGCTGGTCTGGATCCATGCTGGTCGCAAACCCACTATGTTGGTTTTCTCATGGCACGGCTCAAATCCTTTTTACTGCCTATTATCTTTACTGATGGTTTTACCTTGATTGAGGCAACAAATGCTATGTATATTTTTCTTACTTTTCTTAACACATACAGGATTCTTCTCTCCTTTTCCAAAATTCAAATGGGTACATTTTAATATTTATCCACATTTAGTGTAGTAGTGACCTCCTTGACAGAGTGGTTAAGGTCATTGACTTCAAATCGCTTGCCCGTCACCAGTGTTACGTTGAAACATTGCTTTGTGGTGTAGAATTCTTCATTTGAGGAAGCCATCTAGCTGGCTTATGGAAAGTCCGTTCTACCCAGGTGCTTGCCAGTGGATCTTCACCAAACTTGGTTTGTAGTATCCTTGGACAGGCCTTTCATGGTTCTACCTGAGTGCCAGAGGTAAAAATAGAAAAACCTTCAAACAACATCTAATAAATATATTGCCTGATTATGTTCAACGAACTAGGCCTGAGGTAAGTTAGGGTCAAGGTCATAAGGTGAGCAACTTCTTTTTTTTTTCGTAAGTATGTATTAAACATTATGTTGTGTCCAGGTGAGTGATAAAAGACCATGATGGCCCTCTTGATTTATATATAATTTGAATTTCAGTCATTATGTACGAAAATATGTAAACATAATTTGTACAGAAGTTAGATGCATTTCAATCTTTTTTGAAAGTAAAATTCAGACAAATGAAATAGTGCAGGCATAAGAATTGTTGATAAAATGCAGATTCATTTCATCTGTTTATTTGGATGTTGCAAATAATCTATGTATCATCAATGGTTTGCAAACTGCATCAAAATCATACTAGATAATGCTTTTTTGCCTAACAGCTGTTAGAGACATTATATTTTGAATGAAAATGTTTAATGGTGTGTATACTTCACTGCTGTAGAAAACTTTGAGAATATTATTGCGAAAGATTTTGAAGAATTATGATTTTATTATTTAATTTTAAAGACGCTCAAATATGTTTAATGGCCTGTGAAAATTCACTGGTATTTCAAAATGCAGGTATCGGTTTTACTTATTCTTGATGCAGTTATAAAAAGCATCAGGTGTGCTGCATTTATTGTCAGTAACAACTGTACTTTTTGAAATTAGAATTAATTGACTTTTCAACTTTACTGTTTCACATGCAGTCTCAAGCCTGCCAGCTTAGCTCAGTAATAAGAGAGCAGGTTTTCTGATTGCAGGGTCATGAGTTTGATTTCCGGGCAAGGCATATGTTCTTTGTGGCGATTTGATAAACATTTTGTCTGAAATCATTCGTCCTCCAACTCTGATTTATGTGGGGAAGTTGGTAGTTACTGGCGGAGAACAGGTTTGTACAGGTACAGAATGCAGGAACACTGGTTAACTGCCTGCTGTTACATAACTGAAATTCTGTTGAAAAATGGTGTTAAACTCAAAACAAAACAAACAAAACATGCAGTCTTATGGTATTTCCTGAGGTCTTGCTGTTCTTCACATAGTCTGACTGTCCTTAATACCATCTCACAGTGTTTCATACGATCTCATGGCTCTTTGTGCAGTCTTCAGATTCTACGTGCCGTTCTTGCATTTCTTCATTAGTTTAAGTCGTACAATTCTACATAAAGTCTCAGGATTCGTTCAGCAGACTTGCAGTTCAATTATTCATACCATCTCACAACTGTTAGGTAATATTATGTCCCATGGTTCTTCACAAAGTCTCCAAAGTATTTCATGCCGCACTCTCATGGTTCACAGTTCTTTATATAGTGTCATCGTATGTCATGCAATCTCCTTATTCTTCATTCAATCTTATGGTTCTTATTGTAGTCTACACCTCCTCATACAGTCCAGTGTTTGTGTGCATTCAGAGATTTTTAGCTTATCTGATTTTTTGAAAAAAAATGATGAGTTACTGTCATCACTTGATCGGCATCAGCGTCGGCGTTGCCTGGTTAAGTTTTATGTTTAGGTCAGCTTTTCTCCTAAACTATCACAGGTATTGCTTTGAAACTTGCAACACTTGTTCACCATCAATAGCTGACCCTGTACAGCAAGAAACATTACTCCATCCTGCTTTTTGCAAGAATTATGGCCCCTTTTGGACTTAGAAAATATCAGATTTATTGGTTAAGTTTTATGTTCAGGTCAACTTTTCTCCTAAACTGTCAAGCTATTGCTTTGAAACTTGAAACAGTTGTTCACCATCATAAGCTGACCCTGTACATTAAGGAACATAACTCTGTCCTGCTTTTTGCAAGAATTATGGCCCCTTTTGGACTTAGAAAATATCAGATTTATTGGTTAAGTTTTATGTTTAGGTCAACTTTTCTTCTAAACTATCAAAGCTATTGCTTTGAAACTTGCAACTGTTGTTCACCATCATAAGCTGACTCTGTTCATCAAGAAACATAACTCCACCCTGCTTTTTGCAAGAATAATGGCCCTTTTTGGACTTAGAAAATCATGGGTAGGACAATTTTTCTATTATACAAAAAAATCACAGATGAGCGTCAGCACCCGCAAGGCGGTGCTCATGTTATTAAACTTGTGAATAATCTACAATGTCTGCTGTAAAAAAGGCACTACTTTAGATCCTGCTTATAGCCCGATTCTCTTACACATAAAAGATAATCTTCTTTGACAGAAATTTGACATCATTGTCTTTGATGTTATGACATGGTCTTAGGGAATGTATTTTCATCATGAAATAGAAAACAATAACAAGAAGGCAAGTGCTTGCTTTGATAGCCGTGTGATAGGCAGTATGTAGTGACATGCTCTGTTACTGGAGGTACCTTGCTTCTATCACATTATGTCATATTGAAGTAACATCACTGTGATTAATCATAGAAACAGATGCTGTCTACTTACAGTCACATTTAATTATTTATTACACTTTCAAGTGCAGCTTTTATTATGTTTTGTATTTCTGAGACATACAAGCACAGAAGGTTATGTCATTCACATGATTTTTTTCAGACTTAGGAATTTTTTTGGCCTACTTGGTAGCAGAGATAGATAAAATCAGGCTTTGCTATCTGTTTAGTTTAGGTGCCAACATATTACTGGATGACTGCTTTTTGTGCAGATTGTTTTTGAAGAACTTTTTACTTCACTATATTGTCTCTAATTTGGTATTTTAACCCAGATAATGACAAAGTTAAAGGTGATGAGGAAGTCCCAGTATTTGATAATCTGTGTCCTGGCTTAAAAAGATACTGTAAAATCATTTAATTTCGTTGGCATGAAATTTCGTGGTTTTGGTCAAAACAGCAATTTCGTGGGGATATGAATTCGTGGAATTTCAACTTTTGAACATAAAATGAATGGGAATTTTACTTGTTCATTGGGATTAAATTTCGTGGATTGACTCAACCACGAAATCCACGAAAATTAGCCCCCCACGAATATTAATGATTCCACAGTATACTGAAGTTTAAGTAAATAAATATTTGTAAAAAGAAAGTTAGGTTATGTTGTCCTATTAACCAGATTGAATAAAAAAATTAGTTCCATGATTTTATTTTGATTTAATATGCAAGTAAATGGCCCCTTTTGCAAAATTTATCACTGGTATGAACCCACCATTTAATGTTACATCTTTTTTACATGATGTCATTTCTGTTTTACTTCTTTTAAATGTTGAAAAAGGCATAGCCCCGAATCATCAACAAAATAAACACTGAAATTATTGTTAAATTTTCTGTTGTCACTCCAGTGCCAAATCTAGTTGAGGTTTGCGCAAAAGGTTTTTGTCGAGCCTGCTTGCGGTGACCTCGATATATTTGCCACTTTAGGTGTATGTGCTTACTTGCGTCCATCCAATTTTGTCCGAATCATAACTTTGACATGCATGGACCAGTCTTGTTTATATTTGGCATGAATGTTTACCTCAATGAGAAGGCGTGTCATTGCAAACCGCATTTTCCTATCTCAAAGGTCAAGGTCACAGTTGGAGGTCAAAGGTCAAATTGAAGTTTGTCCAGAGCATTTCTTCTTCATACATGGTGGGATTTTGATGTAACTTGGCATGAATGCTCACCATTATGAGACAGAGTGTCATGCACAAGAACCAGGTCCCTAGATCCAAGGTCAAGGTCACACTTGACAGCTGGCAGGCTCAACATTCTGCCCGTGGGCATACTTGTTTTTTAATGAAATGTGAGGAAGCAATCCAGCTGGCTTATGGAGTGTCAGTGGTTCAGCCTCGATGTCTGTCCTTAGGCAATAATGCCTTGAGGGGTACCTGGTGCTTCCTCCACAATTTAAAGCAGGAAAATCACTGTACCACCTATTATTGTCAGTTTGAAAAACTTCATCGAATTTGTTTTTGTTTTTTTCTTCTTTCTTTTCAAGACTGATAAACAGTTGAATTAAGTTTTCTGTTGCAGTGTATTTCAATGCTTTGCAAGTTTGTGAAAACTTGTATTTTTTATTCTTACATGAATTTCTGCTTGAACCTTAAAATCGACTTTTCTTGAAATGCTGTTAATTACAGCATGTCTGAAATTGTAGGAGTTTTTAGCAATTAGTTTTAGTTGGTCACAGGTGCAGGCCATATGATAAAGCTGACTGATTGAAATACAAGATATGAGCACAGAGAATTTTTGCCAAAGATGAAATTTGAAGTTTATACGCTGTTAAAAAATATGTCAAAAATTAAGTTAATGCTTATGTGTTCTTGTACCTCTAGTACTTAATGGTACTTCTTGGAGTGAAGCTGAGCTGGGAACCATTTAAAGGGGAAGCATATAGTCGCCACCTTGTTGGGAGTATTTCTCTGCCACTGATTGGAATTTAGCAAAACGTCATTAAGGAGATGTGCATTAATTGTCTACATGTTCCAGTCAGATGATTTTTCACCAAGTAACTGCCCTTCGATTACCGGTATTCAACATTAGTATACCATAGTACATTGATTATATATGTTAGATGTTCAAACCTGATTCAGTTTTTAATGGATTGTCAATGAACTGAGGCAGTGATATTTTATACCCCCAACACCAGCCCCATTTATAATTGAAATACAGACATACTCCTGTCTGTATGTGTACATGTATGTATATGTTTATGTGTTAAGAAAGTTAAAATTGAGAACTTTGTGGTTTGTTATGGGATTTTGAAATAACATAGCAAAATGGTGGGCATAACAAGACGATGTGTCACATCTAGACCAAGATCACAATCTCATTGGTCAATGTAGTGCAAGGGTCAAAGGTTGAAGGTTCAAGGCAACATGTCATTTGGAACACCTCTAGCTCAAACGTCAAGATCAGACTTCTATGTTCAAAGATTTTACCTTAATTTTTTGTCTGATCGGTTAGTTTTTGATGCTCTAACACCTGCAGAGGCGTAATGTTACCAAACATGCGTGTTTGAGTTATGTGCATATCGTAATATGTCTATTGTGATTTGAAGTCCTATAGGCCCAATTCAGCATACATGATGTTCGTAATTGCTTGCCAGACTTCCTACATGTGTCTTTACATTAATACTTTGTGGGGGTATCTCTTGCCTAAAAATGGACACATCTATAATTCTAAAGCAGGGAACTTTCTGTTATTAAAAAGTAGAAAAATCTAAAATTTTAGGAATAAACAGATGTGTAACAAAATGAAACTTGGAATTTTGTTTACTTTGCTATGGTGTTTCTACAACTCTTTGATTGATACAGCGTTAACCTGGTTTGTTCAGTTGCCAATGTTATTGAAACATTGAGAGAAGAGTTCTCAGGAAAAGTTTACACAAGAATTCCTGTTGTTTTTTTTACCCTTGAGTTTAATATTTAACTGCAGAAGGAAAATTCCAACAAACAGTTGCTATGTGCATTTTCATTATAAACAGAAACATATGCTGCAAATTGTGCAGCTAAGAGTCTGATTATACGAGTCCCTCGGGGGTAAAATACATCGTGCTTCTAAATTATTTTGGTTTTCTTTATAATACTTTCTGCTAAAGCTATGACATCTTTACCTTCACCAGTTTAAACTACTGTGTAATTGATTTTTACCAAACTTGGATCTTTTTCTTCTTGTCAGACTGTTGCTTTACTTTTATGCCCCTAAAATATAAAGTATATGAGGGCTATGCTAGTCACTCATTTTTGCATCCGTTCTTCTGTAATTTGTGTCCACTGCATAATTATCTTCTTAACTGGTGGGAAGATTTTGATAAAACTTGCATCATCAATTAACCTCATCAAGACCTAGGTCTCTTGGTCCAATGTTAAGGTCACACAAGGGGCCAATTGTCAAATAGCTTAACTTCGTACCTGCTCCATATCTTCTTATGTGCTTGGAAGATTTTCGTAAAACTAGCATCAGATATTTACTTCTTTCAGATGATGTGCAAAGCACACAACCCAGACCACTAGGTCTAAGGTCAAAGTTAAAGGTGATGATCTGGGTCACACTAAGAGGGTCAAAGATCAAATAGCTTAAACTTGTGTCCACTTCCTATCTTCTAAACCACAATAATGAATTTTGTAAAATATGCAGAGTGCACAACCCAGGTCACTAGGTTCAAGATCAACATCAGCCTTGAAGTACAAAAAGTCATTGTAACATTTTATTTTCTCTGTATCAAAGTGGCATCTGGGTTATAATCACCTAAGCTCTAGATAAAGTTTTACATACTTCTTTGGTCTAAACTTACACTATTATGTGATTGCAAGATCATAATTACAACCCAAGCTGAAAGGTCAAGGTCACATTTGGAGATCGAATGTCAACAGGGTTTTTTCCTTTTCTGCTCCATAACCCATTTAAGAATGGATTTTTAGCTCGACTATTCAAAGAATAGTCTAGCTATTCTACTCACCCTGGCGTCGTTGTCGGCGTCGGCGTCAGCGTCACACCTTGGTTAAGTTTTTGCATGCAAGTACATACAGCCATCAATTAAAGGCATATAGCTTTGAAACCTATTTTTTTCTTTTTCTAGGTCAATTACCAACCTCTCTGGGTCAAGTCCCATAACTCTGACATGTATTTTGAGCAAATTATGCCCCCTTTTGGACTTAGAAAATTTTGGTTAAAGTTTTACATGCAAGTTACTATCTCCAAAACTAATGCAGATATTGAATTGAAACTTCATATGTGTCTTCGGGGTTATAAAACTAGTTGATAACAGCAAGTCCTATAACTGATATGCATTTTGGTGAAATTATGCCCCCTTTTGAACTTAAAACTCTTTTGATATTTAACCTTTTTGGGTAATATTTTCCTGCTTCTGGGACAATATTTCGAATAGTCGAGCTTGGCTGTCTTATGGACAGCTCTTGGCACAGATATTTTCCATTATACGATGAAATATCATTGCAACTCCTAGACCGCTAGTGCAGAATTGAGTCAAGGTTTCATTTGGAAGTCAAATGTTAACGTGGTATTTACAGGGTCTGTTTCATGACCACTTTATAACTCTCTATGGATCACGGAGTCGCAAGTTTGATCCCCGGGTGGGGCGTATGTTCTCCGTGATGATTTGATGAAAGACATTGTGTCTGAAATCATTTGTCCTCCACCTCTGATTCATGTGGGGAAGTTGGCAGTTACTTGCAGAGAAAAGGTTTGTACTGGTAGAGAATCCAGGAACATGGGTTAGGTTAACTGCCCGCCGTTACATGACTGAAATACTGTTGAAATATGGCGTTAAACCCAAAACAAACAAACTCATCAGTAAACAGATTTGATATTACTTGGCTCAAAAGTTTCCTTATAATAAGTTGGTATATTTTCTTCAGAGTAACTTCCCTTTGAAATGAGGAAGTATTTTTTCACACCTATTCAATGAATTTTTTACTAAAATGTTGTTTTTATGTTGATAGATGTTTAAAAACAGGTAACAATCATGCAAAATTCAGACCCAAACATTTTGCATTATAACATATTACAACATAATTATATAGCATAGTAATTATTATGGTATATATACATCAATAACAAATGTCAGAGCATTAGATGTATTTGTTTAAAAACAATTAACAATCATGAATTTTCAGACATGCAAAACTCAAACCTACACATTTGCATTATAACATATTACATAATTATATAGCATAGAAATTATTACTGCAAATACATCATTAACAAATAATCAGTTGAGATATAATTCTAGTTGACTCCATTACTGTATGGAAATACTGTGTTCACTTGTTACTGCTATTACTGTATTGGGTGTATTTATCATCCCTGCATTCTGTTCCTGTGGAAATGTTAGTGTTTTACTGTCAGTTAATTTATTCAATAATAAAACTCTCATTTACCTGTCTGCTGTCTGTTATATCAATTATTGGTAGAATGGAGGAGCTTTCTGCTGGTGAAATGCTGTAGATGGCCATACTTCTAGCTTAACCCTTATCATGCTGGATACGATTGATTCTGCCTTTGCAGGCTTATCAGGATCTGCACTGTTCGCTATTCAGCCACTATCGTTTTGGTAAGCACCCCTTTAAATAGTTAATGGTACGGTCCAGATTGATTCATGGACAAGTTTATTATAGAAATCTGGCCGGGGTTAATGTAAGCTTTATATAATTACACTGGAAGCATTCCTGCTACTGTGCCAGAAATAAACTACCTCGCCCCATTGCATGTGAGGAAAGGGATATATTATTTGCTAATGACAACCAGTTAGCCATGAAGAATTTGTTTCAGTAGACCTTCTGGTTTTCAATGAACAACAGATTACTTGGACTTCTGGCAGTCAAATAATTGCCAGTGGTCAGTAGGTGACTTCTGATCAGATGATCATTTGACCCAAGTTTCATGAAAACCCTTCAAGGGGTTTAGGAGATACAGAGCTTAGAAAATTAGCAGGGTAAAGGTTAAGGAGAATTTACTAATGGAAGGCACATGAAAGCATGGACAGGACATGCAGATTTATATCTGGATGAAATATGTAAGGTCAGGATGGAAGATGCATATTTATAAAGGCAAAGATAGAGCATGCAGATTTGTTGTGAGTGAAACATTGATATGAAGCTTCAATAAATCTGTACTGACAGATAATAGGTACAGACTATAGTTGGACTTGTGGTTGAGCTTCTGGTAGTTTGTAATTGACTGACATGAATGGGTAAAATGCTTTGAACTGTGTTACAGGGGATAAGGGAAAATATCATCTGGCATTTGGCTAACAAGGCTGGCTTTACAAGTTCTGGCTTTTAATGGGGTAATATAATATATAGTCTGTAATAAATGCCAGTATCATTTGTATACTACACCACAATTATAGGATTAAGTTTACCCTGAAAAAACCTACAAATAACTGACTTCAAAAACAAATTTGGAAAAGATGTTAGGTCTAATAAGAGGTAAAACAACAGTAATTTGTTTTAATTGGGATAATTTGCATAGAAATGTAGTTCAAATATTCTGGAAGTTTTATACACCCAATCAAGCAAATGTAGCGAAGCCTGCATTCTTTCCTCATCCTTTTAGACTTTGTATCAAAAAAGTAAATTTTTCCTTTCATTTTATGAGTACAAATTTCACTGTAATTTAGCTGAAAATTTAATTGATACAAGACTTAGACTAAGTGTACATTTAATTGATACAAGACTTAGTGTACATTGTATTTTCTTTCGGATGTATTTGCTTTTGGAAAGATATATGAGCCGTGCCATGGGAAAACCAACATAGTGGCTTTGCGACCAGCATGGATCCAGACCAGCCTGCGCATCCGCACAGTCTGGTCAGGATCCATGCTGTTCGCTTTCAAAGCCTGTTGGAATTAGAGAAACTGTTAGCGAACAGCATGGATCCTGACCAGACTGCGCGGATGCGCAGGCTGGTCTGGATCCATGTTGGTCGCAAAGCCACTATGTTGGTTTTCCCATGGCACGGCTCATATAATAGAAAAGGTTACTCTTGATTTTAAGTATTTATTTACTTTTTATGTTGAATAAATAAACCACTCTGGAGTGGCTACCTGCTAGATTGGAGCAGTGTTGTAGATACAGAACCTCTGACCCTGAGCATCGGGCTTACAGGTTAGAGTCTTGGTTGGCATAGCAATGACTTGGACCTTCTTGGACCTTCTTGACCCTTGTCAGTCCCATTAAGGCTAAAGTTTAGAGAATTCAGGGAAGTGTTTGTTGTGTTATTGAAATATAATAGTGAGATAATATTTGGGAATTTCTCCATGAAAAATGTCATATTTGTGAAAAATACAAAATTCGGTTAAAACACTGAAATATATGTAATAAAAAGAAAATGTGTTAAACTTTGTTTTGTATGAAAGATCAAATATCTTTTGAACACCAGACCTTGAATATCTGGTGGGTTTGTAAAGGATATTTCGATCTTACACTGAAACAGACAAATGAGCCGTGCCATGAGAAAACCAACATAGTGGGTGTGCGACCAGCATGGATCCAGACCAGCCTGCGCATCCACGCAGTCTGGTCAGGATCCATGCTGTTCGCTTTCAAAGCCTATTGGGATTAGAGAAACTGTTAGCGAACAGCATAGATCCTGACCAGACTGCGCGGATGCGCAGGCTGGTCTGGATCCATGCTGGTCGCACACCCACTATGTTGGTTTTCTCATGGCACGGCTCGAATGTACTTTATTTGTTACATGTTTTTCCATGAACTATTGACATATAACTGTGAAATATATCTGGTAATTTCACAGGGAAAACTGGTACTGAACTGCAAAATGTGTAAAATTGGATTAAAATCAATGAAAAGACATGAAATAGAAAGAAAATCTACAATAAGAGTTACAATATCTTTGACTTATGATCACCAGATCTCAGACTCTGCATCTGGTTATCATTCTGTGATAGATATTTTGATCTTACATTGAAACAAACAAATGTTCTCAATGTATACAAGGCACGGGTTTAGTAAAACAAGGTTTCCTATTCTTCAAACATAAATTACAATCACTTTCATCTCAGAGAAACAGCTAGGTAGTGGAAGGCTGTCTGGTTACTCATACCTACTTTGATTCTTATCATCTCACACAATTGTTTATTTCTCAAGAGTTTATTGACTGCCTCAAGAATTTATTTTGTAATCAGGATCTTATGAAATGCACCTTGATTACTAGTCTTTGTGTTGCAAGAATTGCATGTTTTGATATCGTGTTTTGTAGGGTGTTTCAAAGTGATTTGATACATCTTAATATGTTTTAGTTTGTAATACAGATATTGGCTGATGCTTTTGCGATATGATACGGATCAGTAAACTGTTGTTAGGTATCAGTTGTTGCTGCTGCTGTTGGTTTTTGTGGTCAGACTGTTAACAGTGCCAGCATCAGTGCAAAACTACAAAGCAGCAGCACATCAAACAGTTAAATAACCTTTAGTCTGCTGGCAGCAAGTGATTCTGCCTTTGTGACCAGTGCAGACCAAGATCAGCCTGCACAAACTTGCAGGCTGATCATGGTCTACACTGTTCGCTATTCAGTCAGTAATATTTCAGTGAACACCCCTTTGAGTAATAAGTGGTACTGCTGAAATTGAATGATGGACCAGTCCATTTTAGAAATTTAACAGGGTAAAAGTTGAATTCGTCAGGATCAAAGTGTATAAAATTGAGATTGGAGACCAGTCTCAAAACTTGAGTGTCTGATTGGTTGCTTTTGAGTACAGTGTTGAAATTGACCAACGGCTGAGTTGTATATAATTATGTATATTTTGATTGGTCAGTTTTATACCTTTACTTAGATATCTACATTAAGACATTCACAGCTCATTGAAACAACTGTCTTATTATTGTAATTATTGTTATTATTACTATTATAATTATTATTATTATTATTATTACAACCCCCTTCAAAAAAGAGGGGTATATTGTTTTGCTTATTGTTAGCCAGTCTATCTGTCTGTCTGTGGGTACACCATTTGGCTTTGGATCAGTTACTAGAAAATGTTTATTCTTAGATTGGTCAAATTTCATAGGATGATTGCTTGTGGTAAGTAGATGACCCCTGAAGCTTTGGGGATAAGTAGGTCAAAGGTCAAGATTACAGCGACCTCAAGATTGGAAATTGTTTCTGCTCAGTAACTAATGAAGACTTTGGCCTACAGTTATCAAACTTCATAGGATGATTGTATATGGTTAGTAGATGACCTATTGTTTTGGGTGGTGGTAGGTCCAAGGTCAAGGTCACAGTGACCTTAAGACAGAATATGGTTTCTGCTCAGTAACTATAGAACACTTCTGCTTACAGTTTTCAAACTTCATGGATCATTGCCTTTGGTCAGTAGATGACTCCTATTGTTTTGGGGATCAGCAGGTCAAAGTCATAGTGACCAGGAAACTGAAAACCGTTTCTGCTCAGTAACTAAAAACACTGTTTGGCCTGCAATCAAGTTTCAAGTCTTCAAACATCATAGAATGTCTGCCTGTGATCAGTAGATGACCCTGTTGTATTATTTGTTGGTGGGTCAAAAGTCAAGGTTACGGTAACATCATTCTGTACTGAAAATAGTTTCTGCTCAATAATGGAAGAAAACTTTGGCTAGCAATCTTATAAGATGGTTTGTTGTGGTCATTACATGAATCCTCTTGTTTTTTTAGGTTGTTTGGTCAAAGTTGAAGGCCACAGTTTACAAAATTACCAACCTATTGGCCTATTGGTGTTTAAATACTGATTTGTTATATACTTATGTATTTGTAGGAATTTCCATGGTACCCAAAGCCAATCAATGAGTTGACAGAAGGTGGAGCCATACAGCTAAATGAATCTGCATGTCTTGTACTCTTTGTCGGTAAGTAACATCTCCAAGGTCTGCTGTTAAAGCTATTAAACCATGGTTTCTTAAACGGTTAAGTTAATGAGTAATGAATTTCAATTTGAAATGGCTCATTTACATTTTTGGTGTAAAAATGGAGTGCTTATATAAATAGTTGTGAGATGTATTTTGTAAAAGTGGCCTTTTCTGTTATGTTAATGAATGAAAGTGAATTTTGCTAAATGCTTCAAATTCTGTAAAGAGCTGTGTTTCAAAAGTAAAGCATTTAAAAATAAATTTATTGCTAAGTGTCACTAGTTTTCGCTTCCTTTGTTTTTATATGCCCATTTTGGAAAAACAGATGTATTATGTGAAGACGTGTCTGTCTGTCTGTCTGTTTGAGCAAACATTCAGGGTTAAGGAGCTACTAGTACAAAAAACAATAGAAAACAATTGGTTCATTCCGTGAACAAAAGGTTTAGAGGCTAGTAGCCTGTATTACAAAGCAACAAAAGAAATGGAGCTCAAAGGTCAAAATTGTCCTTAAAATTTCGTGCCTGGAGCAAAACTTAGAACAATTCAAGATATTGACTTCAATCTTGGCATATAGGTAGGTGGTGCATGAACTTGGTCTGTAGGGCAAAGGTCAAGGTCACAAATTCAGTTCAGATCTGTCCTTTGTATTTTGTGTCTGGAGCACAACAGGTATTTACTTTGAACTTGAAATAAAGGTGGATGTCGATGAAGTGATTTGAGGAGTGCAACAATCCACATTACTCAACCCATCGCTTCTCGCACACACGCACAGGACACCCCCGACCCCCCCCAAAAAAATTCATGAAATTCTTGAAATTCTCCTTCCTCCTACTCTGATCTAGAACTTTTGGTGTATATTGCCCCACTCTGGAACTCTTGTTTTTATATCTGGAACCAGATAACAACCACAATTTATTTTGCAAATTAACCTAGAAAGACCAATCTTCCGTCTTATCTTCTATTACCAATATAAATGTCAGTGTCATGTCTGTATATATAGGTTTGTTTGTTTGCAGAACCAGAGGATGAGGAAGTGGATAGAGCCCGAGATCTTCTCCTCCAACCAGCTACTGAAGAGTACAACAAGGGAGAGCATCGGGATCTTTTCTTCTTTATAAGTGCAGATGTAAGTTAAAATGACATAGTATTTGAATATATACAAAATGTTCCTCATTACTGTATATCATTTCAAGCAAATATTGTATCTTTTTTGGTATGCACCCCTTTTAACAATTAATGGTACAAATTGAAAGATGGACCATTCCATTTAAGAAACTTAGATGATTTCTCTGCAGGTAATTTTCGGCTATATCTCTAACTGTGAGGATGCGGTGTTCAGTTTTATAAAAAAAGATTAATTAAGGCCATTTAGTATTTCTTTTACTGTCACAATAATTTTCTGTTATTTTCAGGATGATATTTGCGATTCTGTGCGTCATTTTGCTAACCTTCCAGACCAGACCCCACTGCTGACCATTCTTGATTTCCCCGAACAAAAAGTCTACATTAGCGAGGAGAAAAATATTACAACAGAACTTGTGTGTTCATTTGTTAAAGACTACCTACTAGGGACATTGCCAGCTAAATCATGTAGGCATAATAATCATTGAAAATCAAAGCACTTCGTCAAGAGCTTCAAATGTTAGGTTGAAAAACTTGTCAAGTAGTGCGAGTGTGCACAAAATTTGTGCTAGTTTGTGACACTCCAGATTTGATGAAAAGATGACAAACTGTAAGAAGAAGATAGAGAAGAAATGTAACAGATATATAAGGGTCAATATATTATGCAAGTATTGGTCTGTTGCCATAAACTCTTTACAGTCTTTGATAAATCTATGATTAATTAATGCACATGCATTTATTATCCGCAGATTGTTCAAGTTGCATGACAGCTTCTTAAACAACATCGGTGGTTTTCTATTGCGTAGCAACAAAAGATTGCTTGTAATTTAGGTGTCTAGCAACAAAAGAGAACTTGTAAATCTTGTTTGGCCACATTACATTTTCACAGGTCTTGTGGAAATCACATAATATTTTTTCAAAAAGATACTTAAAACCATTTTATATGTGAATTGTTTATAACGTCAAAGAGATGTTGTGATTTAATATGTGTGCAGATACGTGTACTTTTCAGACTTTCTTCTTTATTTTGAGGTTTCAGAATGAAAAACTTTGTTAGCTGTTAGCAAAATTTGGCTTTACACTTAACATATTCCAAACATGCAGATTTACCTGTTAAAAAGTTACTGGACAATTTTAACAGACACATATATTTTCAGTCTCTATAAATGAAATGAATGACAAAATATGATCGGTAAAGTTACCAAGAATCGCTAGCACAATCCATGGATTTGCCAATTATATTCTTTCCTTCATTTTGCAGAAATTTGTTAAAATATTTATCCACTTCACGTAATATTATAGAGATTTACTACAAATACATGTACACATATACATGTGAAATCACAACCTCTTCGGAGTGTAAAGATGAATTATAAGAATTTCTTTTGAATGTTTATATCAGCTTTGAAAAAATGGACATGTTTAAGGCCAAAATAATGCTTGCATTAAGCAAATAAGTAAACAGCAAAAACAATATTGTGAGGTATTTCTGCAGTAACCCTCATTCATTAGAAATTTTCAGGAAAGTATGCTTTCACAAGACAACAGCTGTGAAATTAGTTGTCTCTTAGCAACAGAACAATTTTGCAAAAAAATTAAATTTCATATATTTTCAAAACAAGCAGCATGAAAAAAAAAATTCACAATTTTGAATCTGTTACTATGTTTTATTGTAAGTTAACACCGTGCTATCATACAAACAAAAATATGGAAATCTACATTTCAATTCTAAATTCTCAATAGGGAGAGTGTAGATCTACGGATCACGGGGGTCACAAGTTTGATCCCCAGGCAGGCCGTATGTTCTCTGTGACGATTTGATAAAAGACATCGTGTCTGAAATCATTTGTCCTCCACCTTCAATTCATGTGGGGAAGTTGGCAGTTACTTGCGGAGAACAGGTTTGTACTGGTACAGAATCCAGGAACACTGGTTAGGTTAACTGCCTTTTGTTACACAACTGAAATGCTGTTGAAAAATGGTGTTAAACCCAAAACAAACAAACAAAAAGCTATTACCAAAAATTGTGCAGTTTTGGTCATTCTTGGTTTTTCAATAAATAAGAGAAGATCCTGTCCACTGACCTAGAGTCTTTGTTACTCCAAATCCATGTGGAGTGCTGATCTATGAAATTTGTTCCTACCAGTTCCATGACTCATTACATTGCAATGTAACACATTATATTAAGATCTTCTTTATAAATTGTTAAAGATATTTAGGCTGTTGCATTATTTATTGAATGACCTTTATACGTATTTTTACATGTAAGGTACTGGCTTATTACAAGGTCATATGTATGACGCATGACAGGATCAGGTCCTCCTCTCATTAATTCAGTTTGAATTTTCTGATGAGTTGCTGATCAAACATAAAGATGTCGGTGCAATTCAGCCAACAAAATTTGGTATTAAGTTGAAAAACAGCAACAACAAAAACATGATCTGATGTTAGGTAAAGTATCTTCAACAAGTGAATGTCTTGAAATAATTGTTGTTTAATGTTGCATATTGAAACTTCTGTTATCAGCAGTTGTATATGTATAAATGGAATGATTTTATGTTGCTTTGAAACATTAAACTACGCAAGAAAATTAACTGTATGAAATTTTTTGTATGTACTTTAATTTCTTTAATTTTCCAGTAAAACCATTTACCCATTTGTATATGTCTCATACACCAATCTAGTGTAGTAAAAGAAAACTGTGTACATTTACTTAGGCAGTGTGTTTGATGATATCGGCTTAGAGGAAAATCCCAAGAACTCATTTTTGTCAGATTGTTTCCACTTGTTACATTTGGCATTGGGTCATTCCATCACAAGGGTTCTTTCCAGTTGTACATACCGGTAGGCTATGACAGACCCCATGTTGAATGTTTTTGGTGTGAAAAATACATGTATAGAGATGTCAGCCTTGCTTGAGAGACCATGTCTATTAAGAGACCACTTGTATTAAGAGACCACTTTTTCAGTTACTTTTTATGTTGTTAAAGAACAAATTTTGTTGTAGTAAGAAAACATTTTTGTTAAGAGACCACTTTTTGATCTTGCCTTTGGTTGTCTCTTTATGCAGTTGTACTATATAAAGTGAATTGTGTTTTCTAAATATTTTGGAGTTTGTGTTTATAACTACAGTAGATTGTGTATTTCTCACATTATGTGATTGACAGTGGCAGAGTTGGGCTGTTTAGAATTCCGTCTATTCAGGCTGGTTGTACTTTTGGCTGTTATGCAGGCTTATATGTACTATATGACTTTTTAGAATTTGCAAATTGTTTTTGCAAATATTGGCGAATAATAAATCTAAGCAAATTTTATCTTCCTGTTTTTAGAAGCATATTTTTCAGACAGAATTATGCAATTATGCAAATCGTGTACAGCCAAGGCATTTTTTGAGGTTCTGGAAGAATTTAAGTTTTGCCGACTAAGTACAATATAATTATATTTCCCAGAATGTATGCAGTGCTAATTTTGGGTATAGTGTTCATCAAAATGCCTTAATAACTATTTATATTTTTTGGTCATTTTAAGAGTATGTATGCAGTGCTTTTTGTACTATGTTGATCTGAATTTTGTTTTCATCATTTATTTCTGAAGTTGCTTTTTTAGCTCTCCGGAACCAAAGTTGCATAAATTGAGTTATTGCAACCACTCACCATCTGGGTTCTGGCCATCCATATTTTCTTCAAACAACATTTTATGTAAAACCATTTAACCAAATTTTCATAGGAACGTTCCTTAGGTGGCCCCCTTTCAGAGGTGCTGAACAATTTTCATTTCATGCAGAACTATGGTTGCTATAACAATGGAAAGGACCCACTAAAAATCTTCTTGCTGAACCATTGGTCACCTTTCCAAATAATTTACAGAAATGTTCCAAAAGTGATGCTCTACCAAGACAGTTCAGATTATTCAGAATTGTCAAGAACATGGCTGCTATGGTCACTTTTCTTTATATATAATATAGTTTGGGCTTTGAAAGATTTCTTGTAAGAAACTGCTGGCCCAATTTTGAGGTGTACCATGGGTGACCCTGTTTTGATTGTTTTGCACCAGTAATATATGAATATAGGGAAACATCTTCGCCTCTGTCTGTTAGAAATGTTTCTTATATGACTCAGCCAGCTGTTGCCTTCACAAATGAAAGGTATCTGTATTATTGAAGAGTGAGAGGCCTCCATCGCCAAATGCCCATTTAGGGACATATGTTCATTTTAGCTACTTAGTGTGTTGTCTGCTGTATTTTAGTGTGTTCACTTTTGTAAGTGTTGTACATTTTTTATGCGTTATGTAATAACATTTTACATATACTGTTTGTCTACACAACGTGCTGGGGCTTCTAAAGTAAAGCAATAATAAAATATTCATGACTCATTCATCTGTTTCTTCTTGTATCTCTACAAATTACTTTTGATTCATTAATCTTTACCCTGCTAAACTTCTAAAACTGACAGGTCCATCAGTCAATTTGGGCAGTACATGATCAGCCTTGGTCTGCTCTGGTCGCAAAGGCAAAATCACTTGCCATCAGCATGCTAAAGGTTAAAACACCACCGTCTGATGTCTTTTGACATACTTATTTTTAAATTGTTGCGCGACTGTGTCACCTTAAATGTATTAATAAATGTTTGAATTTCGCATATCAGGCGCCTGATGCCATTTGAATGCACTGCCGGCTTTGCTATGGAATAAATGGTTATTTTTTGTTAGTGAAATTATGTAACATGAATCAGGGTATAATCAGACTTCAGGTATCCAATCAAATACCGGTAGATAACATTTCAATGCCTGGTGACCCCCATGTTATTTTTTATCATTTTAAAGAGGTGTATTTGCTGAACAAGAATTAGTAAATAAGATGACCATAATAATATGCATGAATCACTACAGCCATGCTTTTAACTGTGAAATGATAAATCTTACACTTTATTAACTGGATTTCTGTTGAAGTATCATTGAAAACTAGAAAGTAAAAAAAATATATGGTTTTTCGCAAGCCAAATGAAATATTGGACATCTGAAGGGTTATTATTAGTCATGTCTTGGTATTATCAGACAATACAAATATTCTTGGTCAAACACCACCAAATTAAGTTGTGCATTATCAGCTAGTTACTTATTTTGTTGGGTTTAACATTGCACCGACACAAGTATAGGTCATATGGCAACTTTCCATCTTTTGATGGTAGAGGAAGACCCCAGGTACCCCTCCATGCATTATTTCATCATGAGCGGGCACCTGGGTAGAACTGTCGACTTTCCATAAGCCAGATGGATGGCCTGCTCACATGAAGAATTCAACACCCTGAGTACCATCTCTCTATGTGTTCAGTTTTAAAGCATTTCAAGAGATTGTTCTTACCTTTCCACACAAAAGTAATAGGCTGCATATTAAATATAAGACTTATTAAAGGACTTGTTCAATAACCATCATTATTAAAAATGTTAGAATATGCTTCCAATATATCCAAAAACTGGAATAATGAAGTCTGTTTACACTAATGACTTTGTCAGTAATTTAGTGTTTGTTATCCTTTAAATGTTCCCAGACGTAGTAAAAGTCAAATCTCTTAGTCTTCATCCAAGATATTGGGTATCGGACCTGTAGAATGATCGTCTGATTATCTAGTTCTATATTTGTAGCTACTTCCCTCGTAGAAATCCTGTCCTTTATACCCCATATTCAGCCAGTCTCCACAATCACATAATGCAACTAGAGCTGCTTTTGAGAAAAGCGCATGTCTCCCTCAACTGCCTAATTATCTATATAGTAAGTCGGTCTTTATATACTGTTTACACTACTAATATACCTTTGAAGTGTAAAATGGCTGATTTGGGGTAATTCAAGGACCATAATTCTGACGTGCCTCAGGCAGTTTGGCTAGTTAATGAACTTGTCCGAGGAGTTATGGTCATAAACAATTTGTTCAAGTTTGGTGAAGATCAGATGAGAAATGTTTGACTTAGAGCGCGGACAAGAGAAAAAAGGCCGATTTTCGGTAATTCAAGGGCCATAATTCCGAAGTGCCTGGGCTGATTTGGCTAGTTATCGCACTTGGCCAGGGACTTATGGGCAAACACATTTTGTTCAAGTTTGGTGAAGATCGGATGAGAAATGTTTGACTTGGAGTGCGGACAAGATTTGTGACGGACACACAGGAGTAAATCAATATGTCTCCCACCACAGTGGTGCGGGAGACATAATTATTCTGAGGTGACTATCATGCTAATTTTTAGGTTTACAAATCAAAATGTTAACACGTGACAACAAACTTCTCAAGCACATCATTGTTTTTGGTTTCATTTCTAAATATTTTTGTGCCCCCACTTTTAGAGTTGCCCTTGTCCGTCAGTCCAAATTTGTCGTTCACATCTCAAGAAAGTATTTTATCCATTCATCAAACCTTGCAGGATTATTATTTAGCACAGGAAGATCTACAGGTACCTTCATTATCATAGATCTACATGTACCTTTTCTATCAAATATTCTACCCATTTGTACTGGCATACATTTAAAATAGTTATAAAATTATCATTGGCAAATGTCATTTTAGGCTTATTTTAAGAAAAACTTGCAAACCTTTACCTGGGGTATAGTAAAGAAATGATTGTTAACTTTGGTTATGGTACAACAGTAAGACATACTATAATAAATAATTTATTTCTTTTGTAAAGTTATACAATAAATAAATCAGTAATATTAAATTTACTAGAGATGCATGATTCAATCAGTATTAAAACATGACACATACTATCACTTCAACTAAGCTTTAAAATGCAATTCTGTTATTAAAACCCTGGACGGAATACTGGTAACAAAATTATACTTAGCAAAATGTACATTCATACTAAACCATCAAGAGTAACTAAACTACATTTCAACTTTATTGGCAAATTATTAAACTTTGCCTCATGAGCAAGGGAAAGGTTTGGTCATTTATCTGGAGAACGAAGAATAAAGTCAGACTCTGTATATGGAAATGAAAATTGTTTTTATGAATTAATGGCAAACTGTGAGTAAATCTATTAAAACGGCAATGTTACTATCTTTCTAAAATAAAATATAATATTAAACTTTTGACACATTATATGAAACATTAAATAACATTATTGTCTTAAAATGTGCATGTAATGTGCTGATCTCTTTAAATATGGATAAATATCTCAAAACAAGCATGGACCTATACATCTTATTTCACCATATTATAGCCCATACATTTTGTTACAACTGTGAGAAATTTCATTAAAATCTACATAGCAGAAAAAATTCTTTTCACAAAAATTGTGATTTTCCCTGAGACTCCATTATGAAAACTTGTGTGAGGTCAAATTTTTTATGACCATATCTTTTTTATTTGCAGAATTTTCTAAATATACTCTGCAGCTTTAGAAAATCAGGGTTTAATCAAATTTTGAATTGTAGAAATAAAATTGTTCCAGATGTGCAGTACTATCTTAAAGCAGTAAGTTAACCAACCTGTCCCTAGAGTATGCACATGCAACTACCTTGTTCTCTATGTGCAACTGACAGCTCTACTCAATATGTATTCAAGCTTACTAGTGAATGACCGTAACAAATTCAAGCCTTTGTAATATCTTCTGTTAGTCTGTATCTCTGACCAAACAAACTGTTCCAGAAGGCAGAGGTATAACTCCGGTATGGTGCAATATTTCCCATACAGTTAAACTCAAGTACACTTAAGCTAAAATAAATACAAATATGTTTACTGCCATCTACACTTTTTACAGAAGCTGCCTTGTGTTACAACACGTAAGTTGATCACTAACTATGTGATATTAAAAATCTACACAAAAACTGGTATCTTACAGATGGACATTTCTCCTTCCACAAGCAACACCCACAGACCATTGGCTTCAATTAATAAATTTGACCAATACTGTGATATTGCATTTAGGGGACTAATCTTCATGTTTTTACCAATCCACAAATAAAAATCCCAACAAACATTTAAATTGTTCATTATCTCCATAAGCTGATATCTAGGAGTAACATGATAATGATTGTACAGTATTTTATGCTCTAAGTATATATAAACACTGCCTTTACTTATCCCGAGAATTTCTGTTTATCATAAAATAAAATAATTTTTCTGTGAGCATATCTTTTCATGGTTTTTGTCAGAATGGCTATTTCGTGGGATCTTAATTTGCTGACCTCACCTTTTGAAGATGTAATCAATGGGAACTTCATTTGATCATTGGGACTTTATTTCAAGAACTGATGCAACTATGAAATACACAGAATTTAGTCCCTCATAAATATTTCACGGTAACACACAGTAGTACCACCTTTGTATTCTCTATACAGTGTATATCCTCTAAGTTTTCACAAATGTAGCACTAAAAAGCATTATTTTCCCATGTTTCTCAACTTTCCATGCATAATATCACAGACGAGTGTATCACCAGAATGGTCTGGATACAAGAAGATAGCCGACAAAGAAGATAATGGATAAGGAGACCATTCCAAACACGTATTCTCGACTGTCTGAATTGTATCTACGTGTGAATGGGTAGAATAAATTGTCCCAGCAAATGTCACCTGGACACAGCTGTTTGTCTTCTTCTCTTGGTGTCTCATAGTATCTGGAAAAAATAAAAAATAAACCATACAATTAAGTCTTATGATAGAAAAAGGTACTTCCATTTATTAAATGTAGAATAAACAGATCTGAAAATAAGTAAAGACAATCGGGCCACAATGGCCCCAAATTGCTCATCCGACCCAACATTACCCCTAATTCTGACCAGCAGTAGAAGGTAAGAAGATGTTTAAGTCAAAACGTTCCTGCAGGACAATAGATGCCAGACAATACTAACAGTTCACCCTGAAAATATTCTGGTGAACAAAAAATCAATAAATCCATTCAAATCATCTTAAGGTAGTTCTGCATGTTTGATAAACCGGAAGATATGGCGTAACATCATTTATCCGGAAAACGTAAAATAAAGCCTGGATTTGGCGTACGGAAATGAAAATCAGTTTATGAATTAAAGGCAACCTGTGAATAAATTTATTAAATTGTAACAGTCTCTATCTTTCTAAAGTTAAAATATGATATTAAAACATCTGACACTTTAAATAATTCAAAATAATGTCTTAAAAGCAGCTTCAAATAGGTGGTTCACTTTAATCACGGCCAAATATCTCAGAAATAAGCACACGGACCTATACATTTTATTTCACTATATTATAGGCCATATGTTTATTTACGACTGTGAGAAGTTTCATTAAAATCTACACTGTGGAAAATTTTCTATTCGCGAAAATGTTATATGAAAGTTGCTATTTTCCCATAGACTCACATTATGAAAACTTGCGCGAGGTCCGAAATTTTCAAATCGGTCTAGCAAAAATTCAAGCACACGACCCTATCCTTTTTATCTGCTGAATTTTCTAGGTATATTCTGAAGTTTTGAAAAATCAGAGTTTAATCAAATTCTACATTGTAGAAAAAATTTCGATCCAAACGTGCAGAACTACCTTAATCACTTAAATTTTGTGGTCATGTAAATGACTATATATATTATATGTATCTATGGGAGATACACTTGGCTTGTAGAAGAGTTTGCTTGTTTTAGTCCGTTTAAAGTCACATCCACAACAGTTTAGGTCAAACAACAAGCTTTAATGGTTGATGACAACTTCAGGTAGGACAATCAAGGCATTACAAACGACCTTCAACAAGCCAACAAGTGCTTACCCACTGGATGACACAAGCCGGGCACAAACCAAGAGGTAAGAGGTAAGTGATTTCAAGTCAACAACCTTAAACCACTTAACCATGGAGGCCCCAAATAAAAGAGGAAGGAAGTGTGGTGGTGAGTAATAAACATTTTTAGAGACTGATTTACTTAGCAGAAAGATTTCAGGACAGTGAGGTAAATCTGTAAAATGAAATTTATCAGGCCCTTTGATTTTTTACGACTGGTCCTGTATTTAATTTTTGATTGTAAAAGTTATCCAGTATAACTCTGTTATAAAAAGATGTTTTCCATACTTAGAAAATAGGATTTGGAGGCCTCTGATTCAAAACTTCATATTCAGAAAAATAATTCTACCTTGAAACCGGCTCTGGGGTCTGAGGTGGTATCTCTATGAATCGTACTGAACTTGTCAAGTAGAATGGTTGCGAGTTAGTTCCCTGACAAACACCACCTGCAGGTCCGCTACATCTTACCTGCCATGTTGTGTTAGAATAACTGAAAAAATATTAGTTTTGTTGTTAATATTACATACATATTTTCAACTGAAATCTTTAAGACCTTTGAGTTTAGTGTAATTATTCTATGGAGCAACACCTGTTTAATCACCTGTAAATTAGCTTGATTACAAACAACTAAGTTGCAATATGTTTCAATGTGTTTTTCACTTTTCTTCTAACAATCAATTTTCAGTGTTTAGTAAGCAAATCAGCAAGTTATTTTCCTTAAGCCATAAACAAAATCAAGATAAATATGGCAAGTACATAGCATAATACAAGAAATTTGAAAAGATACATAGAGGCAAGTACATAGCATAATACAAGAAATTTCAATAGATACATTCTAAACAAAAAGAGGGCATAATTCATAAAATATTGGTGCAGGAGTTATGCACATTGTGTCATATGATGAGGGTGACGATGTGGAACAAGTACTTCAAGTTTGAATCAAATGCATTTCGTAATAACTGAGATATAGTGAAAATACATTAAAATTAACCTTAAATTCTAAGTAAAAGGGGGCATAATTCATGAAACATTGGTGCCAGAGTTATGCACCTTGTGTTATATGATGAGGGTGATGATGTGGAACAAGTACTTCAAGTTTGAATCAAATGCATTTCGTAAGAACTGAGATATAGTGAAAATGCATCAAAATTAATCTTAAATTCTAAGTAAAAGGGGGCATAATTCATGAAACATTGGTCCCAGAGTTATGCATCTTGTGTTATATGATGTGGGTGATGATGTTGAAAACTACTTTAAGTATAAATCAAATCCATTAAGAAATAATAGAGATAGAGTAAAGGTGCATCCAAACTTTAACCTGAAATTCTAGATAAAAAGGGGGAATAATTCATGAAAAATTTGTGCCAGAATTATGCACCTTGTGTCATATGATGTGGGTGATGATGTTGAACAATTCTTTTAAGTATGAATCAAACCCATTCAGCAATAACAGAGATAGAGTGAAAGTGCATCAAAACTTTAACCCGAAATTCTAAGTAAAAAGGGGGAATAATTCATTAAAAATTTGTGCCAGAGTTATGCACCTTGTGTCATATGATGTGGGTGATGATGTTGAACAATTATTTTAAGTTTGAATCAAATCCATTAAGTCAAAGCAGAGATAGAGTGAAAGTGCAATAAAACTTTAACCTGAAAATCTAAGTGAAAAGGGGGGATAAATCATGAAATATTGGTGCAGGAGTTATGGCCCTTATGTCAGATGATGTGGGTGATAATGAGGAATACCTATTTTAAGTCTGAATCAATTCCATCAAGTAATTACAGAGATATGTTGAGGCAAGTACATCATAGCATAATACAAGAAATTTCAATAGATACATAGAGATACTAGTAGACAGCAATGTGAGAAACTGCATATAAAACAGTATTTTCTTAAGAAGCAGTTAACCCGACACAGGTTTCTTTTCCTAGCTTGAAAGCTACGTTTCAATTTTTGCTACATTTAATACTGTTTTCTTGTTTCTAGATGACAAAACAGCAATGTACAAGTCATATGAGTATCGAAATGTGAACTCTAACAAAATACAATGTCTAGTTCTACATGTAATCATTGCAAACCAACAATCAATTAACATCATTATAACTTGGTAGATTAAAATGTTGTTATCGGGCAGAAATGAACAGGAGTCTTACCTGACTTTACTACCAAGAATTTCATAAATGGGAAAACTGTTGGACTTTCCTGTGACACCATAGAAGATCTCCAGGTGGATACCGCTAGTTATATTGTAACATATCCCAGTACGGTTGTCTACTGGGCTCAAGCCAAGGGGGAAATACTCACTTAATATACACTGAGGTGTCAAGTCATCCCTGCAAGGTAAGTGTACACATTTATATTTCACATTGAGATATACATCAATAACAAAACAAATTCAATATATTCAGGATTCACAGGATTAAACAAGAGCTGTCTCCATAGGATGACATATGCCCCCGATGGCACTTTGAATGAGTAGTTATGGCCGATGTTAGAGTTTAGGACCTTTGACCTACGGAGCTGGGTCTTGCGCGCTACACGTCGTCTTACTGTGCCACACATTCATGTGTAGTTATTTTAAAATCCATGTATGAATGACAAAGATATGGACCGGACACGCCCATCAATGCACTATCATGAAAAATTACCTTTAACGTCTAAGTGTGACCTTGACCTTTGAGCTACGGACCTGGGTCTTGCGCGCGACACGTCGTCTTACTGTGGTACACATTCATGCCAAGTTATTTGAAAATCCATCCATGGTTGACAAAGATATGGACCGGACACGCCCATCAATGCACTATCCTTTAATGTCTAAGTGTGACCTTGACCTTTGAGCTACGGACCTGGGTCTTGCGCGCGACACGTCGTCTTACTGTGGTACACATTCATGCCAAGTTATTTGAAAATCCATCCATCGATGACAACGATATGGACCGGACACGCCCATCAATGCACTATCCTTTAATGTCTAAGTGTGACCTTGACCTTTGAGCTACGGACCTGGGTCTTGCGCGCGACACGTCGTCTTACTGTGGTACACATTCATGCCAAGTTATTTGAAAATCCATCCATCGATGACAAAGATATGGACCGGACACGAAAATTGCGGACAGACCGACAGACTGACAGACCGACAGACGGACAGACGGTTCAAAAACTATATGCCTCCCTTCGGGGGCATAAAAATTAACATAATCTAAAACATGCTCTAAGAGAAAAAGCTGAATTTCAACTTATGCACTTACAAGTCCATTCATGAAATCTTTTAAGTTTTGCCACAAAGATATTTTCACATAAACACTGTGAAATATGAAAACAGTCTAAAAAATTTACGATTCAATCTTTGCATATGCTGTTGTTTTTTTATTGTCTATAAAAGAAATAAAAATTCCTCATCTTTTGCTAAGAAAATTTTTCGCACAATAACAAAAACTGCGTAATTAGCAAAAAAAAAAAAAAAAAAAACTCTCATAAGCATGCGTACTTCTGACTTTCCAATTGGGTAAATAGATATTGTGATGAATTGCCCTTTTTTGTGTATGAGACAATACCTGAGAACTGGAAGCCAGTACCCTCTGTTAGCCTGATCATTGTAACCACGGCGACCAATCAGATCTGATGGCATCAGGTTGTTCAGCCGATTTATAATCAACTTCCTGTAAGTAATTTTGAATTTATCTTTTATAACATATATTGTAGGAGCAAATGTAATTAAGGTATGATAACCATCTATTTGTTTTATGAAGTTTTCTTAGGTCAAAGTGTGATAATCATATCATTTAAATACTGAAGGATTAAATAAATCATGCTCCTTAAAGAACTACAGTTTAAACATCTCTTGCAAGATAGCACAATTTTACTACCGTCATTCTACGAATATAAGACGCACATTTTTTTACGAGATTCTCATCTCAAAGGACCGATGCGTCCTATATATGGGGATAGAAAAAGACCAAACATTTCCCCCAACTCAAAAATTAAGAAAATCGATCTTTGTTTACTCGCGTACCTCTATATTGAAGAGAATTCAAGGGGAGTAAATACCAATGACTCGGGCATAGCTAATAGCCGGTATCGGGACCTGGCGTCTTAAATTACTTTTGTTTAAAATGTAAAATTTAGAGCTCGCATAAAAATATAAATAAATGCTGTTTTTCATTTAAATATATTTTACTACGCATTTCTGTAACTGATCATTAAGTTTTTAACAAGACCTGTGTAAAACTTTCCCGGCATGTTTTCACACATTTTGCATTAAAATACTTGAAACTACATATCAGGTAGCCCGGAAATCGATTATCTAATCTTCAAACAGACGGTAATTTTGATAGTTGTCTATAACCCTCTTGTTCATCGAGAAATTCACGCCCGAGGCATTACTTATCTTACACCTACTGTCATAATCTGCAAACAATTAACCATTTAATCATACCCGGAGGCAATTGTAAACATGTGCATGCGAGATTTTAGACTGATCCAATATGATCATAGTCGCTGATCCGTAATGTTTAAAACAATTTGCAAACCAGTCTTAAAATTATGTCATTTTACCGCCACGTGCCAAAGTGTACTTTCGTTTTCACTGGCGTCAATATTCATGGAGTGGTCAGAGGATGCGGCAGTTTAGTGCTTACACAGAGTTTATGCTTTTTCAATTTAAATACTTGCCACAACATCCAAACAAGAGGGCCATGATGGCCCTATATCGCTCACCTGTTATCATTGCACTTGAGGACAAGGTCCTTAGAAAAAATATCTAAGTCCAAAGGACAGTAACAATAAAGGGAAGAAATTTAAGTAAAAAGAAAAAAAAAATTCTTACAAGGTACAGATATGTCAAAATACACCTAAAAACTGGAGGTACCATCCATGCTGTACCACAGAAAAGTGGTCTCGGTTTTTCCCTACAGCCAATAATAAAAAAGTTACTCAAAATAGGCTATTTATAGTGACGTAAAAGGGAAGTAATTCAAAAGAAAATTATTGTAAGTCAACAAAAGAAGGATCTGCCAAATAAATCTGTTAACATAAATGAAATTTCAGATCAGTATCTTCATTAGTTACGGAGATATACCCATTTCAATTTCAAAAATAAAGGGAGGTAATTTTACATAAAATCTGTCCATAGTTATCTACCCTGATTGGCTCGGTCCAACTAATAACAATAATGAAATTTCAAATAAGTCCTGTAAGTACTTACTGATATAAATCCATTTTGACTACGATCAGGGGAGGTAATCAGATATAAAATAACTGTGGAAACTTCGAATGGACCTGATTTGTCATGGAATCCAAGATTTATTGTTGTTGAAGATATCTTGGAAGTTTGTATCAAATAAAACCATAAATGAAGTCTCTATATGGCTGCAAAAGCCAAAATAGCCAATTTTGGACATTTAAGGGGCCATAACTCTGGAACCCATGATGGAATCTGTCCAGTTTAAGAAAGGAACCAAGATCTTGTGGTGATACAAGTTGTGTGCAAGTTTGGTTAAAATCAAATCATAAATGAAGATGCTATTGTGCAGACAAGGTCAAAACAGCTAATTTTGGCCCTTTCAGGGGCCATAACTCTGGAACCCATTAGGGGATCTGGCCAGTTAAAGAAAGGAACTGAGATCTTATGGCAACACAAGTTTTGTGCAAGTTTGATTAAATTCAAATCATAAATGAAGCTGCTATTGTGCAGACAAGGGCAAAATAGCTAATTCTGGTCCTTTCAGGGGCCATAACTCTGGAACCCATAATGGAATCTGGCCAGTTCAAGAAAGGAACCAAGATCTTATGGTGCTACAAGTTGTGTGCCAGTTTGGTAAAAATCAAATCATAAATAAAGCTGCTATTATGCAGACAAGGTCAAAATAGCTGATTTTGGCCCTTTCAGGGGCCATAACTCTGGAACCCATAATGGGATCTGGCCAGTTCAAGAAAGGAACCGAGATCTTATGGTGATACAAGTTGTGTGTAAGTTTGGTTAAAATAAAATCATAAATGAAACCACTATCGTGCAGACAAGAAATTGTTGACGGACGCACAGACGCACACACGACGGACGAAGGGTGATCACAAAAGCTCACCTTGTCACTATGTGACAGGTGAATTAAAAAGTTACTAAATATAAGCTATTTATAGTAACGTAAAAGGAAAGTAATTAAAAAAAAAAAATTATTGTAAGTGAACAAAAGAAGGATCTGCCAAATAAATCTGTTGACATAAATGAAATTTCAGATCAGTATCTTCATTAGTTACGGAGATATACCCATTTTAATTTGAAACAAGAAATGCGGCAATGCCACGAAACCAGGTTTTCAACACTTTTTGTAAGAATAAAAAAGTATACTGAATCACAGTGCACCACTTTAAAGCAAAACCTTAACCCTAACCCTAACCTAACCATAACCCTATTTTTAGTAACAATGACCTTGACCTTGATCCCAGAAACCCCAAAATCAATCCCAAGCTACAACTTTATATAAGTTTTCTATACACAAAGTTTCATCATGATAGCTCATTCCTAAGTTAAGTTATTGACCGGAAAACCTTTTTCTATTTTAAGTAACAGTGACCTTGACCTTGACCCCAGAAACCCCAAAATCAATCCCAGCCTTTGTCTTGATATAAGCTAAATACATACCAAGTTTTATTCAAATATCTTTACCGAAACAAAAGTTATTGACCAGAAACCCTTTTTCTATTTTAAGTAACAGTGACCTTGACCCCAGAAACCCCAAAATCAATCCCATCCTTTGCCTTGATATAAGCTACATACATACCAAGTTTTATTCAAATATCTTTACCGAAACAAAAGTTATTGACTGGAAACACCAGTTTGACGCCGCCATCCGCCCGCCCGCCCGACCAACGACATACCCCAATCTAATAACTCAGGTTTTTTTTTCGTTGAAAACCTTGTTAATAAAGGGAGGTAATTTGACATAAAATCAGTCCATAGTTATCTACCCTGATTGGCTCAGTCCAACTAATGACAATAATGAAATTTCAAATAAGTCCTATAAGTACTTACTGATATAAATCCATTTTGATACAATCAGAGGAGGTAATCAGATATAAAATAACTCTGAACCTACGCTTGGATCTGATTTGTCATGAAATCCAAGAATTATTGTTGTTGAAGTTATTTTGGAAGTTTGTATCAAATAAAACCATAAATGAAGTCTCTATATGGCTGCAAAAGCCAAAATAGCCAATTTTGGACCTTTAACGGGCCATAACTCTGGAACTCATGATGAAATCTGGCCAGTTCAAGAAAGGAACTAAGATCTTGTGGTGATACAAGTTGTGTGCAAGTTTGGTTAAAATCGAATCATAAATGAAGCTGCTATTGTGCAGACAAGGTCAAAATAGCTAATTTTGGCCCTTTCAGGGGCCACAACTCTGGAACCCATTAGGGGATCTGGCCAGTTCAACTAAGGAATCAACATCTTATAGTGACACAAGTTTTGTGCAAGTTTGATTAAATTCAAATCATAAATGAAGCTGCTATTGTGCAGACAAGGTCAAAATAGCTAATTCTGGCCCTTTCAGGGGCCATAACTCTGGAACCCATGATGGAATCTTGCCAGTTCAAGAAAGGAACCAAGATCTTGTGGTGATACAAGTTGTGTGCAAGTTTGCTTAAAATCAAATCATAAATGAAGCTGCTATTGTGCAGACAAGGTCAAAATAGCTAATTCTGGCCCTTTCAGCGGCCATAACTCTGGAACCCATGATGGAATCTCGCCAGTTCAAGAAAAGAACCAAGATCTTGTGGTGATACAAGTTGTGTGCCAGTTTGGTAAAAGTCAAATAATAAATAAAGCTGCTATTGTGCAGACAAGGTCAAAACAGCTAATTTTGGCCCTTTCAGGGGCCGTAACCCTGGAACCCATAATGGGATCTGGCCAGTTCAAGAAAGGAACTGAGATCATATGGTGATACAAGTTGTGTGTAAGTTTGGTTAAAATAAAATCATAAATGAAACCACTATCGTGCAGACAAGAAATTGTTGATGGACGACGGACGAAGGGTGATCACAAAAGCTCACCTTGTCACTATGTGACAGGTGAGCTAAAAACATCGACAATGATTTAGCAAAAACCGGAGAGTTCGTAGAGACTATAGCGAATTTCGGACAAACATAAATTCGGATAAGTGGGTATAAGCATTTTTCCAGATATCTGCTGATATTTTTTCACTGCGTCCTATACACGAGTGCGACCTATATTCGGCCGATTATGGTAAATAGGATTATACAGTAATCAATTTTTTATCTAATACTTCAATTATGTTCAAAAACAAGAATTACTGTGAAATCTTTGACTTGCTAACATGAACATGTATGACTGGCCAACATGAATGTGTAAGACTTGCCAACATGAACATGTATGACTTGCTAATGTGAATGTGTAAGACTTGCCAACATGAACATGTATGACTTGCTAACATGAATGTGTATGACTTGCCAACATGTATGTATATGACTTGCCTAAATTACTGTGTATTGTGCTAACATGAATCTGTATGACCTGCTCAAATGAACTTGTACGACTTACTAACTTTAATGTGTACGACTAGCTAACATGAACCTACCTCAATCCTAAGCAGTCAGAAAACTCTGCATGATTCAACATAAGTTTACACTGTGTGGTAATGTCCTCACGAAACTTTATACTTCTTCTTCCAGCATTCAAACATAACCCATCTGCAACTACAATATGATTAGAGATAGTTTACAATTTAAACACTTAAATATTTCATCTAAGAAGCATTTATCAAATTCATTTTCTAACCAGAATTGAACTGAACACAACTGTCCTCAAATGAAATATTTTATCTTTTTCACATAATATTTTTTCATCGGAAGTACTAAAAGTAAACAAATCAATTATGTCTTTGCTTTGGCTGCATTACACTGAAGCTGCCAAATTATTTGATATTTGATGATATAAATCTTTAATGTAGACACTTACTTGTATCAAATACAGCCATCTGTCGTGTAGTGTTTGTATTAACATACATGAATTCAGGTGGTGATAATGTTGTATTCTTAACCTCAGAACCAGTAAATATTGGATTCCCAGCATCATACCCAACTCTTCCAGATCTCTCATATGGAGAATCAGTGATGTTATTGAAATTGTCGGTGGAGCCGTTACCGACTGAAGTCACATTGTGGACAAATGTAGTTTTATATTTCTGTGAGAGGACATTGTTTGTTCCAGCAGCGTTCTGTATTGGAAAATCTGCTAATATAACAACTGCATCCAGTCTAGCAACTTTATTACCAGTCCATTTAATTGTGTATTCAACATCAATCACAGCATCTGAGCAAATACCATTTGCCAGGGTGGGTGCGGCTGGGGTCTGCGACGGACAGTCTGTTAGTGTTGTAGGCGGAGTTATCGGATCTGGATTTGTTAAGTTGTTCAAATCAATACATTTATCATTAAGAGATCCACATTCATCAACACAATTTGGGTCTGTTGGTAAATTATAATTAAATTTATACACTTGCGTATTATCAATAATGTCACTTATAGTTTGTGTCGACTTAAGATAAGACTGTAAATTAGTGGCACATTTGTAAACAACATTTGTTGATGCAATAACTACACTTGACTCCTCCTCCAGTATGCTATTATTATTTGATGACTGTATATAGGAAAGAGCACTCAGCACTGAAGATGGACTACATAGACTGTCAGATATAGTGTATGAGCAGGAATGCTCCAAGTCTTTCAAGTACCTCACAGGGGCTGTGTACATGCACTGGCCATTCAATGTTGGCTGTGGGAGTGTAAGTATACCCTTACTGGTCTTTACACTAACACCATATCTATAAACATTATCTGTGGAGTCTGACAGAATCCTTGCTTCCTCTTCTCTGAAATAAAATTTAAAAAACTATTTTGAAAAAAAAAAAAAAAACAACAAAAAAAAACCCAACAAAAACCCAGACATTTAAAACACTTCAAATAAGAGATTCACCAACATTACAAAAGGCAAATTGAATGTAATATGTACAATTTTTAAAATTAGTGCTATAATATGATAAAATATCTAACTCGCATCTTTTTTTTGTATGCTACAATTATGTGTTCTCAATATCAATTGATCTTCATATGAGCTTGTAAAGTTTTTAATTGATCTCTTGTTTAGCATCAGCTATAGTTCTTAAATACAGTTACACTAGTATATATATTACTTCTTATGTCCAACAAGTTCACAGATTCATACATATTCAGCATTGATGATCAATAAATGTTATAACTGGTAAAGATATTTTTTTTTTGTCCAAGATGAGATTTACTAAGTCCAGCAGTCCTGAAACTTTGTGCATGAAAACTTTCATTTAAATTTTGATTTTCTCTTTGATAACTGTAAGAAAAACATTCTTGAGCGCTAAATTCTTACTGTCTTGAGTGCAACATTCTTACTGTCTTGAGTGCAACATTTTTAATGTAAAAGCATGAAAAAGCTTGCTGATACATTTCCAAACACGCTACACACCTGTACCAGTAGAAAGTTCTGGTAAAGAGTCGTCTGAGTATGGCTTGAACATTCTCTGCTAGTTTATACTGCCATTCATAGTAGTAACCTAGGAATGCATTGTACTCAAACACCACACATAAGAATGGGAACCAGTCGGCTTTATGATGGTGGTCTGATGCACATTTATACTGCTGAGTCTCAGCATCCTGTCCTCCGGGGAGGAACGGAATGCAGCCATCAAATGTTTTCTTCTCATCACTGCTACAGCTCTGACAAATGGAGAAATGTAACACATGTATGTTATAATTTCTAAATAACTACATGAATGATGAGCAAACAGTAATATTTAAATTTTGAAATAAAATGTTATAACATGTAATTAGATATTGAACAGAAGTTGTTCATATTCCTGCAAGCTCAACTATTCGACAATTTTTGTTTTAAAGCAAAACAAAAGTCATAACTATCATTACAGCCCAGTTTCTTAACAGTGATTTTATTACCTTAAAATGATACTACATACTAAATTTGATGAAGATCAATCAAGCGATTTATGAGAACAAGTCATTTAAAGGTTATTCTACTTTTAGCTCTGATAGCCCCTAGATTGATCCATCTAGCAGTTCATGAGAAGATGTTGTTTAAAGGTTTTTCTATGTTAATCTATAGAGACCCCTAAAAGTGGCCAAATACCACCATTTTAAAAGATTTGAGAGAGGACCTTACAATGAAGCAACAGGCCAAATTTGATGAGATCCATCACATGGTTCATAAGAAGTTTTTATTTAAAGATTTTCTATTTTTAGCTCTAGCGGCCCATAAAAGAGGGCCAAGTGCCCCATTTGTTAATAACTGAGAGAGGACCTTACCAGGATGCTACAGACCAAGTTTCATGTTATTCTGACAAGTAGTTTCAGAGGAGATGTTACGTAAAAATGTTGACAACAAATGCAGGATGCCGGCTCGACTATTTCGATGCTGGATAGTGGAACTGGGCACATTTGAGGAAGCTGGAGCTGTCACTGGAGTGGAGATAAGGATCAAGTGTATCAAAACATTAAATATCAAGTATAATTCTTAACAAAAAGGGGGCATAATTCATGAAATATTGGTGCAACAGTGATAGACCTTGTGCCATTTTGAATCATATCCGTTTTGTAATAACTTCAGATATAGTGAAAATGCATCAAAATTAACCTTCAATTCTAAGTAAAAGGGGCATAATTCATCAAAAATAGGTGCCAGAGTTATGGACCTTGTGTCACATGATGTGGGTGATAAGGTGGAACAACTATTTTAAGATTGAATCAAATCCATTCAGTAATAACTGAGTTAGAGTGAAAGTGCATCAAAACTTTAACCTGAAATTATAAGCAAAAAGGGGAATAATTCATGAAATAATGGTGTAAGAGTGATGGCCCTTGTGTCATATGATGTGAGTGATAATGTCGAAGAACTATTTTAAGTTTGAATCAAATCCATTTAGTAATAACTGAGATAAGAGTGAAAGTGCACCAAAACTTTAACCTGAAAATATAAGTAAAAATTCAAGAAATAATGGTGCAAGAGTTATGGCCCTTGTGTCATATGATATGAGTGATGATGTTGAACCACTGTTTTAAGTCTGAATCAAATTCATTTAGTAATACCTGAGATAGAGTGAAAGTGCACCAAAACATTAACCTGAAATTCTAAGTAAAAAGGGGGGATAATTCATGAAATAATGGTGCAAAAGTTATGGCCCTTGTGTCAAATGATGTGAGTGATGATGTTGAACAACTATTTTAAGTTTGAATCAAATCCAATCAGTAATAATTGAGATAAAGTGAAAGTGCACCAAAACTTTAACCTGAAATTCTTAGTAAAAAGGGGGGATAATTCATGAAATATTGGCGCCAGAGTTATGACCCTTGCGCCATATGATGTGGGTGATGATGCTGAACAACTAATTTAAGTTTGAATCAAATCCATTTCATAATAACTGAGACAGAGTGGAAGTGCACCAAAACTTTAACCTGAAATTCTAAGAAAAAAGGGGGGATAATTCATGAAATATTGGAGTCAGAGTTATGGACCTTGTGCCATACGATGCGGGTGATGATGAGGAACAACTATTTTAAGTTTGAAGTAAACCCATCAAGTAATAACAAAGATAAAGAGAAAGTGCATCAAAACTTTAACCAAAGTGCGGACGCAGAAGGACGCCGACGCTGACGCAAATAGGATAGTTGAGCTAAACAAGAGGGCCATGATGGCCCTATATCGCTCACCTGTTATCATTGCACTTGAGGACAAGAAGGTCCTCAGAAAAAATATCTAAATCCAAAGGACAGGAACAACAAAGGGAAGAAATTTTACCAAAAAGAAGAAAAAAATTCTTACAAGGTATAGATATGTCAAAAAACACCTAAAAATTGGAAGTACCATCCATGTTGTACCACAGAAATGTGGTCTCGGCTTTTCCCTATGGCCAATAATAAAAAAGTTACTAAAAATAAGCTATTTATAGTAACGTAAAAGGGAAGTAATTAAAAAAACAATATTGTAAGTGAACAAAAGAAGGATCTGCCAAATAAATATGTTGGCATAAATGAAATTTCAGATCAGTATCTTCATTAGTTATGGAGATATACCCATTTTAATTTGAAATAAAGGGAGGTAATTTGAAATAAAATCAGTCCATAGTTATCTACCCTGATTGTCTCAGTCCAACTTATAACAATAATGAAATTTCAAATACGTCCTATAAGTACTTACTGATCAATATAAATCCATTTTGATTACAATCAGGGGAGGTAATCAGATATAAAATAACCCTGGAACCTACGACTGGATCTGATTTGTCATGGAATCCAAGATTTATTGTTGTTGAAGATATTTGGGAAGTTTGTATCAAATAAAACCATAAAAGAAGTCTCTATATGGTTGCAAAGGCCAAAATAGCCAATTTTGGACCTTTAAGGGGCCATAACTCTTGAACCCAAGAAGGAATCTGGCCAGTTCAAGAAAAGAACCAAGATCTTGTGGTGATACAAGTTGTGTGCAAGTTTGGTTAAAATCAAATCATAAATGAATCTGCTATTGTACAGACAAGGTCAAAATAGCTAATTTTGGCCCATTCAGGGGCCTAACTCTGGACCCCATTAAGGGATCTGGCCGGTTCAAGAAAGGAACCGAGATCTAATGGTGACACAAGTTTTGTGCAAGTTTGAATAAATTCAAATCATGAAGCTGCTATCGTGCAGACAAGGTCAAAATAGCTAATTCAAGCCCTTTCAGGGGCCATAACTCTGGAACTCATATTGGAATCTTGCCAGTTCAAGAAAGGAACCAAGATCTTATGGTGATACAAGTTGTGTGCAAGTTTGGTTAAAATAAAATCATAAATGAAGCTGCTATTGTGCAGACAAGGTCAAAATAGCTAATTCTGGCCCTTTCAGCGGCCATAACTCTGAAACCCATTAAGGGATGTGGCTAGTTCAAGAAAGTAACTAAGATCATATGGTGACACAAGTTTTGTGCAAGTTTGGTTAAAATCAAATCATAAATGAAGCTGCTTTTGTGCTGACAAGGTCAAAATAGCTATTTTTGGCCCTTTCAGGGGCCATAACTCTGGAACCCATAATGGGATCTGGCCAGTTCAAGAAAGGAACCGACATCATATGGTGATACAAGTTGTATGCAAGTTTGGTTAAAATAAAACCCATAATGAAACCACTATCGTGCAGATAAGAAATTGTTGACAGACGCACAGACGACGGACAAGGGTGATCACAAAAGCTCACCTTGTCACTATGTGACAGGTGAGCTACAAAGGGGCATTATTCATGAACACTGGTGTCAGAGTTATGGACCTTGTGTCTTATGATGTGAGTGATGATGTGGAACAACTATTTTAAGTTTGAATCAAATCCATTTTGTAACAATAGGGGTAGAGCGTAAGTGCATCAAAACTTTAACCCAAAATTCTCAGTAAAAAGTGGGGGATAATGCACGAAATATTGGTGCAGAGTTATTGCCCTTGTGTCATATGATGTGGCAGAGGATGAGGTATAAGTATTTTAAGTTTGGAACAAATCAATCAAGCAATAACAGAGATAAAGTGAAAGTGCATCAAAACTTTAACAAAGGTGTATGGACTCAGAATGGACGCACAAGCAGACACCGATGCCAGGTCAAGTTGGATTGCTCTCCATATACTTTGTATTTATAAAAAATAATTATTTTTCTAGATTGTAAACTTTAATGCAGTTAAAAAATCTAAGACTTAAGTTTGCACTTTTTAGTAACAGTGCCTATAATAAGCCACTTGGTAAGGTTAACCTTTAGCCTGCTGGCGGCAAGTGATTTTGCCCTTGGGACCAGTGCAGCCTGAGTGATCATGATCTGCACTGTTCTCTATTCAGTCAGAAATTTTTCAGTGAACACTCTTTAATAAACTGGGATGCAGGAATTGAATGACAGACCAGTTCAGTTTAGAAATTTAGCAGGTTAAAGGTTAAAGAGCTATGTGCAAACTTACCCCATCACAGCAGCAGTTTATATCACAGGAACCCTGGGTTAGATCACAAGGGCATGGAGCAACATCTTCAAACGCAGCATTAGCTACTACAGTCTGAGCAGTATCTACAATACAATAGTATGCTACAACAGTCTGAGCAGTATCTACAATACAATAGTATGAACATTATCAATACTGTTGCTGCTACTCCCTGTTCTGTCCTTTGTCTTGGAATGAGTAGGTTTCGGTCTTTAGTGAAAATGTGCTACAACACTGTTTATAAAAATGATGCTGAATTTAAATAGTACAAATGATCAGACTAGTAAACATTTTGTTAAATCCTTCACATACCAGTACAAGTCTACTGAAAACAAGTGAATGAAGTATTGCCATGCATACAATTGCAGGGCCGTCTATCAAGAAATTAATGAATCAGCTCTTCTACCACAGTTAAAGGCTGACTTTTCATTTCAAAATGTTTAGATGTTGGAAATAAATCTGAAAAGTCTGTCATTTAATATTCCTTTTAAAAGGTAAAAACTCATTTTTTAGATTTCTTAAAGTATTACTGATCAGAGCAATTTTTAAGCTTTTCTGTACTATTTACAGCATGTAAAGGACACTCGCTGACAAGAGACAAACTTGATTGTATTTCAAAATCAGAGCTCACATAATCCTAAATTTGCTAGTACATTTGCATACAATATGTATTAACAAGAAATCAGCTTACATTTCTGTGATATTTTAATAAATTATCATATTTTTATTATAAAGTGTAAAAAAATATCACACTGACTGACACCAGTTTTTCACTTAATTGGACTGGAAACAAATCAAAATTCAAGAATGCACAGGAAACTTACACTGCATATCTTAATTCAATAGTATCCCTGAACTGTGTGTTTAAAGCTCTTCACATTATGTTTGTAAATATCAATATATCATATACAAGTTAATTAAAGGCACGAATACTAATTGCATGCTGTCGATCAAAAGGGGACATGCTATAAATTGTCAAATAATCGGTAAAATTCTGATAACAGATAAAAGCTTAATTAAGAAACAAGAGGGTCATTGACCCTAAAGCGCTCACCTGTGTATAAGGCTTTGTGTTTGTATAACGTAATGGTACAAGTATTGATAGGTTTCTTCTATGTTAGCCGTCACACACATTCTTTAACCTAGGGCATTAGTTAGACAGTACAACTCTGATATCATACGCCAAAAATCAAGGCTCTAGCTATTACTGATTCAGAGAAGAAGATGCCAAATATCAAAACTCAAGAGAAAAAGATTTTTAAAGTGTGATAGCTGAAAACCTATTTTTAACCAAAAAGACCCATATGTTCAATGAACCGGAACCATTTGAACAAATTTGAAAGAGGGGTACCCAGAGATCGTTTGTGTAATGTTTTATCAAAATCCATTCAGTGGTTTTGGACGAGATGTTGTTTAAAGAAATTGTTGATGAAAAGTGACCACGCCCTCTGGCTGCCATGTTTTTTAACGAATCGGAATAATTTGAACAATATTGGTAGAGGGCCACACAAGGAGTGAAGGACCAATTGTGCAAAATTATTTTAAAATCGGGCCAGCAGTTTCACACAAGAAGATTTTTAAAGTTTCAACTATATACATATGAAAAGTGGCCACGCCCTCTGGCAGCCATATTTTTTGACGAATCAAAATAATTTTAACATTCTTGGTAGAGGGTCACACAAGGACCATTTGCGTGAAATTATTTTAAAATTGGGCTAGCAGTTTCACACAAGAAGATTTTTTTAATTTCCACTATATACGTATAGGGAAAAATGACCACGCCCCCTGGCAGCTGTGTTTTTTGACGAATCAGTATAATTTGAACAATCTTGGTAGAGGGTGACAGAAGGACCATTTGTGTAAGATTATTTCAAAATCGGACCATTGGTTTAGTAGGAGATTCGTTTGAAGATTTTTCTATTTTTAGCTATGGCGGCCCCTATGTGCAACAAAGCAGAACCATTTGAACAACTTTGGAAGAGGACCACTCAAGGAACATCCAGGCCAAGTTTCATCAATATCCATTCAGTGGTTTTGGAGGAGATGTTGTTTAAACATAATTGTTGACGATGGACGATTTGACGGACGACATACACAGCATGATCACAATACCTCACCATGAGCACTTTGTGCTCAGGTGAGCTAAAAATTAATGTAATTTTACATAAATATGTATACAGTACTGTACCGTGTTTAGATTATGGATAACAAAAACAATCGGCACCACTTTCCAGGCATGTTTGTCTTGTGAAAGAAGAAAATAATCAGCAAGACCGTCATGCAAGTAACAAAAATAATTAGTGCGACAGTCTTGCATATAGCTGCAGCCAAACTGATAAATGTATTTTACAGATAAAATTCTTAAAGGAAATGGAACAAAATTTCCTCTATTCCTAGAGGCTGGTTAAATAATGTCAAGTTATGCATGATGTTACTGTAGCCAAATCAGAATTTTTTTTATAACACAACTAAAGAAGTTATCAATTAAGGTATCTTTTAGAAGATTTTCATTATTCCTAAATTTTATGAGTGCGATGCCAGCCAGGAGGATCAACAGACATCACACTTATGATACATATTGGAAAGATCAACTTATGCTGAGAGACAACAAGAGCACCGCCTATGGGTGCCATCGCTTGTCTGCAAGTGCTGGTCAGTATGTAAGAAAAGTGTTATAGCTCAGAATTTCTAAGTGCAAAAAGGGCCATAATTCTGACAAAAATTAATGCATATCAGAGTTATGGTTCTTGGCCTACTAAGTCACATATTGATGACAAACAAGTGTACAAAGTTTCAAAGCTGTAGCTCTTATGGTTTTTGAGAAAAGGTGGATCTAAACAAAAATTATAATCAACGCCGACGTCGATGATCAAGTGACGACAATACCTCGAAGATTTTTTCAAAATTCAGACAAACTGAAAATCACTGTTCACCACAGGGTTTTCAGGTTAAATAGGCAGTGGCTAATTTCATATTATTTTCCACATGAATTGGTCACTTTTACAATAAACAGGTCCAAGAAATGTTACAAATTAGCTATTAAGCTGTATCTAACTATATATTGCTAGAATTATTTCAATTAGCTATAAAACCAATAACAATAATACAAACTATGTCAAAATCAAATGTAAAATAGTCATTATTGCATCGCAATGGTTTATGAGAGACAATTACACTAAACTAAGCAATAAATGCAGTATTTTTTTTTGCTATAAATCATTAAAGAATATGTGAGGATCACTGCACTTACAATTTAGTAATGATTCGCAACATGTATTGAAAATGAGACATACTAGATCTCAGTTCTGTGTGATTGTCTTTTGTCTCAAACTATTTGGATGGGATAAGGACTGTTTTCTATTTCATATTGCTATATTTGTAAATTGGGTTTATATGGGAAACCTGAAGAGTTTTCTGTCTATAGTTAATGTGTATTTGTATATGTCAAAGTAAAACCTATACTGTTGGACTTGTGAATATTTCCTTTTTTGTTGTTGTTGTTGTTTGTGACATTACTACCCACCACTCAAGTCTTGCTTCCATATAACTGATAAACGATGGACGTATTTTACAGATGCATTTTTGAAAAGGTAACAGAATGAAATTACCTTTATTCCCTACCCCTCATCCCCCCGAGGATGGAATCAAATGAAATCATTTGATGTGCATGTGCTGATGTCATTATGTTACATTAAAACCATTGCAAAAACATGAAATAACAAGAGCTGTCCGTAAGACAGCCAAGCTCGACTATTCGAAATATTGTCCCAGAAGCAGGAAAATATTACCCAAAAAGGTTAAATATCAAAAGATTTTTAAGTTCAAAAGGGGGAATAATTTGACCAAAATGCATATCAGTTATGGGACTTGCTGCTATCAACTAGTTTTATAACCCCGAAGGCACATGTGAAGTTTCAATTCAATATCTGCATTAGTTTTGGAGATAGAAACTTGCATGTAAAACTTTAACCAGAATTTTCAAAGTCCAAAAGGGGGCATAATTTGCCCAAAATACATGCCAGAGTTAAGGGACTTGATCCAGTGAGGTTAGTAATTGATCTAGAAAAAGAAAAAATAAGTTTCAAATCTATATGCCTTTTAGTAATAGCTGTATGTACTTGCACGCAAAACTTTAACCAGAATTTGCTAAGTCCAAAAGGGGAAATAATTTGGCCAAAATGAAGGTCAGAGTTATGGGACTTGCTGCTATCAACTAGTTTTATAACCCCGAAGACACATGTGAAGTTTCAAATAAATATCTGCATTAGTTTTGGAGATAATAACTTGCATGTAAAACTTTAACCAAAATTTTCTAAGTCTAAAAGGGGGCATAATTTGCTCAAAAAACTTGTCAGAGTTATGGGACTTGACCCAGTGAGGTTGGTAATTGATCTAAAAAAAGAAAAAATAAGTTTCAAATCTATATGCCTTTTATAAATAGCTGTATGTACTTGCACGCAAAACTTTAACCAGAATTTTCTAAGTCCAAAAGGGGGCATAATTTGGCCAAAATGAAGGTCAGAGTTATGGGACTTGCTGCTATCAACTAGATTTATAACCCCGAAGACACATGTGAAGTTTCAAATCAATATCTGCATTAGTTTTGGAGATAATAACTTGCATGTAAAACTTTAACCAAAATTTTCTAAGTCTAAAAGGGGCCATAATTTGCTCAAAATACATGTCAGAGTTATGGGTCTTGACCCAGTGAGGTTGGTAATTGATCTAGAAAAAGAAAAAATAAGTTTCAAATCTATATGCCTTTTAGAAATAGCTGTATGTACTTGCACGCAAAACTTTAACCAGAATTTTCTAAGTCCAAAAGGGGGCATAATTTGGCCAAAATGAAAGTCAGAGTTATGGGACTTGCTGCTATCAACTAGTTTTATAACCCCGAAGACACATATGAAGTTTCAAAACAATATCTGCATTAGTTTTGGAGATAGTAACTTGCATGTAAAACTTTAACCAAAATTTTCTAAGTTCAAAAGGGGGCATAATTTGCTCAAAATACATGTCAGAGTTATGGGACTTGACCCAGAGAGGTTGGTAATTGACCTAGAAAAAGAAAAAATAAGTTTCAAAGCTATATGCCTTTAATTGATGGCTGTATGTACTTGCATGCAAAAACTTAACCAAGGTGTGACGCCGACGCCGACGCCAGGGTGAGTAGAATCAGCATGCCCACTCATTTTTAAAGTTGAGGGTACATGTACCCCCTGCTTTTGCAAAATAGGGGTACACTTCAAAATTTGGGGGTACACTACATGGCAGATCTGAAAATTTTCTATTTAACTACTGAAATTTGTATATTACATGTTTTTTGGTTTGTTTGTTTTTTGTTTTTTTTTTTTATACAGAACTCTCGTGGGTGGGGTATAACAGATTAGATAATTTTAGAAAATGTAAAATGTTTTTCCAAAGTTAAGATAGGAAATTCTGAATCAAAAGACCCCTCCCTATATTATACTAAATATAAATAAGTTTTCAGCAAGGTTCATATATTCCCAATTTCGTGAACGGAACACGATTCGTCCGAAATAACATACAGTCAACTGAAGACTGGTAAAATTCGTCCATCAATAATAAATGCCCAAACTATTACAGATATGCAATGTGTATCAAAATTGCAGTTAAATATCGAAAAATAAAATACTGTTAACCTTTTGCTGAGTTTATTAAAGCTAAAATGCCTTTCTGCGTTTCGTATCCATTCTTTTTTTGCACACGACCCGTGTGACGTCCGACTAAAACATTTACCAAACCCCTCTATACAGCTGACAATTACGCCGAGAATTCGGTGATGGAAACGAAATTATAACGTTCGTGGACCGGATCTGCGTTTTAGACCATACCAAACAATTGGCAAGTGCGCGATGAAATAAACAGCGATTTTGCAGCTGAACTGAAGTTCCGAATCTCTGCGTGCATGTACCCCCAACAAGTGATTTTTATGCGTGCATTTGATATTTTGTACGTGATTCACGTACTGCAGTGCGTGAATGGGCATGCTGAGAATAGCTAGACTATTCTTCGAATAGTCAAGCTAAAAACACGCAAGATCAAATTATCTTCAATTCCTGCACAAGAGTTTACATAAATCAGGTTTTCCCATTAAATGGGCAGTGACTGATTTCATATTAACTATTCCTAGTCATCATAAATAGCTATTCATAACTTTATCATGACATCACAGTACATTAGGGGTTCTAACCGACCAATCAGACAGCTGCATTTTCGAGTACCTGCCAGTTTCCACTTGGGTATAACGAAGTATATTTACAATGAACATATAGTGACTTTAGAAATATATATCACTCTATTTTAGAAATCAAATTAAGATTTTTTACTGCACATGCCCCATTTCATGCTAAAACAACAAAACTTTAAAGTTTCATTGAAATATTATATTGATTTATTTTAGTTAAAAGTTTTAGATTTTACACAGGGAGTCTATGATGGAGTCTATGATAAAGTCCAACTAAAATGTAATCATTACCCAAGTGAAACTAGTAGGGGATGAAAATCCCTGAGATGGTAACGTTCGTATATAGTTATTCGTCTTTGTTGTCTGCATATACTGAGACAATTTTTTTGATGTTTTCCGGTTCCGGATTATGTACACACTGCAGACTGGTTGTTTGCATGAACATCTGAGCATCCCGAATCAGTCACAGAAATTCATAAACCATGCCAACATGATTCTTTTACTTCTTTTTCGTAATGAAAACTGTATATTCAACCGAAAAGCACTTTTTAAACAGCAAGGAAGTGTAAAGGCCGTCAAGTTTCTGGGTGGAGTGCAAACAAACAAAAAAATCCTAAAGCCAGTGCGAGAAAGCGGAGAATGACATCATCGTCACACCGGCTTCCCATAAATTTTGCAATGTATGATATTCACTGTAACAGGTATGATGACACTAAATGTAAACTTCATTGTTTAGAGCGAAGTTACACTTTCTTTCAAGTGGTGAATTGTTTCTATGTAAGCGGATATATAAAACATAAATCCCCATTCTAGGCGCTGCCTTAATTCATATTATCATTCTGCAATGTCTTGGACATGTTCAAATTATGAATTTTGTGACTTTTCTGGGACCTGATAAAATTTTGAAACAAGGACAGAGAACATAAAAATGACACAAATATTCTTTTACCGCCATACACAGACTTACTTTGGGACAGTATGGGTGTAAATGCAAGCAAGAAGCTAAATAAAGAAAGCCGGTGAAGTGTCATCTTTGAGCAGGCATGCCAATGTTTCGACAATTTAACATCAAACGAACAAGAACCTGCAAATCTTTCCTATTCCCACCATTTGTTTATGCGTCACTACGACATTAGTAACGCGTAATCTGACTGGTTTACAAGTATGTCGTAAAGTCACGGAAAAATCATATTTCGAAAATATTTACTTTTGAAACATATTTTCTGTTCTTATTCGCTTCTGTCTACATTAAGGTCAGTTTTGTCAATATCAAAAAATTCAATTATTGCAATATCGCAATCGCGAATTAATTAAGTCGTAAAAATTAAGCCAATCAAAATTTCCGTTATATTACAAACCAAGAACGGTTACTCGTGTTGGTAAACAAAGTTTGCACATGTGAAGCTGTCAAATGTTTGGTACTATGATATAGCTCAAAATAAGAGATAACAGCCAAAATGGTTGAAGTTGTGAGGTCTTCATTTAAAGAACAATACCCTTTAATTGCTGAAAATATCAGAAAGTGTGATTTTATTGGTAAGGTCACAGTTAGACTCTTTGGGGTCATGTAAACTGAGCTTAGCCTTAGGTCCATTCTCGCATACCAGAGGTCTACCGTGGTTCCCCGGATGAACCTCTGGCACATTTCGCCGATATTTATGGTTTGGTTACATTACAGGTAAATCGTTTCAGCCAATCAGCGTCGTTTCGCGACAAATCGTAGCGAACCAATCAAAATCGTCCGTGAAAGCGTGTCCGCGTCCTTTCCATATTATCGAGGGAATACGATGTCCATTTACGACGAATATTATTATTTCTTGATGTAAATCTCTTAAAGTCGAATTACAGGAATAAATCTTTATTTATCGCAATCATGGAATACAGCCTTTATCCATCGTAAGCAAGTATCTTGTTTACATATTTTTTTGAAGTTTCAATTCGGAGTTCCAAATAATGGCGAACAATGATTGGCTGAAACCACTCCCAATAGTAATTACGAGTGCGCATGCTCACCAAGTAAACGATGGAAATAAATCAGAGGTTTGTCTCGGGATTTTGATGAACCTCTGATGGATGAGAATGCCTTAGGTCAGGCTGGTAACATTGCCCGATCGGGCTTACGACACAAAAAGTAGTATTTCTTGAAAATTAATGAAGATATTTCTTTCAAACTTGGTCCATTTATTAAGCATAACAAATAATACAAATTAGAATAAAAATAACTTGGTTACTTTCAGGTTTGGTAGAATTATTTCCCCTTTTCAGATATTTATGACGCGTAATCTTTGAAGTCCAAAAAAAATATGTTCTAATCTTAAGTTTAAAACAAAAAAGGGTTCAATGGGTTTCTAATGCTCTAAATTATTGCGCTAGTAAATGAATGTATACATTTTACTCTGCTTTCACTTACAACATTATTGAGAAATGTTAGTTCTAAAAACATTGCTCATACATCTGCACTAGGAACAAAGTATTTACTCTAAATACATAGAATAAAGGTATTGGCGCACAAGTTTGGAGCAATAGAAAGCCACTGAACCTTTTCTGTTTTAAACATTGCATTAAAACATATATTGTTTGGACTTCAAAAATTATGCCTCATAAAATACTGAAAAAGGGAAGTAATTCTAACAAAACTGAAGGCAACAAAGTTATTTCTATCTTGTTAAGCATTATATGGTATGCTTAATAAATGGACCAAGTTTGAAAGAAATAGCTTCATTATTTTTCAAGAAATACTACTTTTTGTGTCATAAGCCCGATCGGGCAATGTTACCAGCCTGTTAGGTCTCCCATGTTTACAGGTTTTTGTAAACGTTTACACAATCTTTCAAACACGAAACAATACCATGTAAACAGCAATCAATTATTGTTTTCAGTCATGACCTTGGCTTGCTTTTTCCTTCCCATAACTCCTAAATTTATGGATTTTCTCAGGAAAAAATATCATACATTCACAGTAATTTTTCGTAACAGGCTGTTTTGACGTTTCCGCGCTATTTTTGGCACTGTTTGATGCGATTCAATTGCGAAATGGAACAATTTATTTTAATCGAATCAAATTTAGCTCTGTATACAGCCTTCTTACATGGTATGTTTCCATCCTGATAACGGAATTTATCACTTATCAAAAAAGTAGGCAAAATGGGGGCTTACTGTTTACTGAAAAAGAGACATATAATATTGTTAACAGGCAGAAAACACTTGTTCCGTTCACTTTTATAAACAGAGAAAGACTTTGTTGGTTGGAAGGGTGATAGTTTGGTTTAACCGGGTAGATTTTTTGAAAACGTTTACTAGTCAAATGCAACACGGACTTGTTTAAATGTGGGAGCCTTACTCAGGACACGATGAAAATTTCAACACTTTAACATCTTCCATAAATTTACCATCAATGTTCTTACATAGAATGACCTGCTGTTTTGTTTGGCAGAAAAAAACAACAACAGTCTATGCGGGGTATGATTGGTTGTTCCTCTGACACAGTGGGAATGCTTATAATTTCAGTTGTTTCTGTAAAAAAGGGTCTTTAGTTAACTGAAAATGCCTTGGTCTATGACTGTCAAACTTCATAGGGTGATTGCCTGTGGTCACTAATGCTGATCATTGTTTTTTGTGGAGATTAATAAATCAAAGGAGAAGATAGCGTTTTAATGTATGACCATTATCAGGGTTCGGTACTAATGGGATCCAGGGTGCTCAAGGATCCTCAATATTTGGGAGGAACCTTTCTTTCCGACAGCTAGTGATTCTGTTGGGATCTCCTGTCTCAGCATAAGTCTTCCATCGAAAATTCTATTTTGTTGTTCGTTTAGTGTAAAAGATGTAGTCATTTTTCCTAAAAAACAATTACAACTTATTAAAACTTCATAATTCCACATGGAAGTAGCAGGCTGTCTAGCGTCCCTAAAATTCCTACTTTTTCCTATTTTTTTTCAATTTGGCTAAAATTCCTATTTTTTTTTAAAAATCAAAGGAAATTCCTAAAAAGGCCCTATTTTTTCACAAAAATTCCTAATTTTTTAACTTTTTTGCAATGATCAAAAAGAGAAAATGTTTTAAATGTTGTTTAAAAGTTCTTCTAATTCAGAAAAAAACAGTTTAGCACAGTTCAAAGCAGTTTACCAGTGGTAGACTTCTTTTCTGTAAATAAAGCACTATTTGTGAGTTACTTTTATGTCAGTCACATAAAGGTAAGCACATTACATGGTCTTTAAAGTCCATATTTTAATTTGAAAATTCCTGAATTTAGCCTTAAAATTTCCTTAAAATTGTACCAAATTCCTAATTTTAGCCCTATTTTTTTGTACAAATTGCCCTAAAATTAGCCCTAATTTTTTGTCAGGGTATGCTAGACAGCCTGAAGTAGCAACAATTTACATTGGGTTTATATGGGAAACCTGAAGAGTTTTCCGTCTAAAGTTAATCTGTATTTGTATATGTCAAAGTAAAACCTATTCCACTGGACTTGTGCATCCCTAATCTATTCGACCTATCAGTTTGTACCCACACTTTTAGCGGCCAGTGACCTAGATGCATTATCAGTTTTTATGACATAGAATCGTGATCAGATGTTGTTACTGAATAACACATAAGAGTCATAAGCTGACTGGATAAAAATCATAAACTATGTGTCAAAATCAGGCAATGCAATTCTGTCTGTAAAATTCGGAATATTTTACAAGTGTCTGGCTGAATGCATGACTGTTTAGTTTTCTCTGTAGAATAAAAAGTGTCAGTGGGCATTTTGCTTCTACTTTTCCTACTTAATAAAATAACATGGAAAGCTGCAGAGTTTGTCCTTTATTTGGAGGACTCCCTCAAAATCAGGAGGGCCCCCTTTGGTATCCTTGGAAAAACATGTTAGTGTCGAGCCCTGACTATATGGCCCAATCTGTGTGTCCATTTGTAACCTACTCTATACTTTTGCTTAATTAGATTAGCTTACTATAAGTCTATATTATGTCTCTTGTTACTCAAATTTCCAAATTCAATATCTTTTAACAATTTACTTTTAGCTACAAACAGCTGTGTCCATTTGTTATTCTCTCTATTTGATTTATAGATTACTTACTATCTATGTATGACTGTCAACCTCATAGGATGATTGACTGTGGTCAGAGGATTACCTTCCTTTTCAGATCAAGGTCACAGTGACATGGAGACTAAAAATTGTTTCTGATCTGTTGCTGGAGAATTTTTGGGCCTGATTATCAGAATTCTTATCTGTGGTCAGTAGAAAACCTTTAATATCTATAGTCAAAGGTCATGGTCACAGTTATCTTGAAACTAAAAGATTGCTGGTCTTCTCTTTCTGCCTATAGATGTACAGGGCTTAAGCCTAAGACTATTAAAATTGATACCATATTTATTTATGGTCAGTAGATACATTATACCTCTATTGTTATTGGGATCACTAGGTCATAGGTCAAGTTCATAGCCTACTTAAGACTGATAACTACACCCATTTACCTCAGACATCATGGGTGGCATACATGCTTTACAAATAGCTCTTTTTTACTGCTTATCTGTTAAGGAATTTTTTTTTTGTATTTCAGCTTTGGACACTGAATTTACAGGATTAAAAATAAATGAACAGATCAAGTCAAGGTGAGGTATTCTAAATGAATTACACTTTTCTTGTTGTTTTTTCTAAAGACTCAGGGGTTTTATACAAGTATTACTTAATTACTTAAGAAAGATTTGAAACTTAATTACTGACAGACTATATGTTATAGAAACACATGAGAATTAGTTGTTTTTATATGCCCGTTTGAAAAACGGGACGTATTATGGGAACGCCACTGGCGGGCAGGCGGGCGGCGTCCACAGAGTTTGTCCGGAGCATATCTTCTACATGCATGAGGGGATTTTGATGAAACTTGGCACAGTTGTTCACCATCATGAGACGGAGTGTCATGCGCAAGAACCAGGTCCCTAGGTCTAAGGTCAAGGTCACACTTAGAGGTTAAAGGTCAAATTCAAGAATGACTGTCTGGAGCATATCTTCTACATGCATGGGGGGATTTTGATGAAACTTGGCACAGTTGTTCACCATCATAAGACGGAGTGTCATGTGCAAGAACCAGGTCCTAGGTTTAAGGTCAAGGTCACACTTAGAGGTCAAAGGATACAAGAATGAAAACTTTGTCCGGAGCATTCCTTCTTCATGCATAGAGGGATTTTGATATAACTTGTCACAAATGTTCACCACCATCAGGGGGAGTGTCATGCGCAAGAACCAGGTCCCTAGGTCTAAGGTCAAGGTCACACTTAGAGGTCAAAGGATACAAGAATGAAAACTTTGTCCGGAGCATTCTTTCTTCGTGCATAGAGGGATTTTGATATAACTTGTCACAAATGTTCACCACTATGAGGCGGAGTGTCATGCACAAGAACCAGGTCCCTAGGTCTAAGGTCAAGGTCACACTTAGAGGTCAAAGGATACAAGAATGAAAACCTTGTCTGGAGCATTTCTTCTTCATGCATAGAGGGATTTTGATATTACTTGGCACAAATGTTCACCACCACGAGACGAAGTGTCATGCGCAAGAACAGGTCCCTTGGTCTAAGGTCAAGGTCACATTTAGAGGCCAAAGGTCAGATACAAGAATTACTTTGTCCGAAGCATTTCTTCTTCATGCACGGAGGGATTTTGATGTAACTTGGCACAATTATACACCATCATGAGAGGATGTGTCATGCACAGTTTCTTTCTTTAGAATTACTTCCCTTTGTTGTTACTATAAATAGCTTATATTGTAACTTCTTCATTACTAGTCATAGGGAAAAATCGAGACCACTTTTCTGTAGTACAACATGCGTGCTACATCCAATTTTGAGGTGTATTTTGACCAATCTCTACCTGGTAAAGATTTTTGTGTGGACTTACAATTTTTCTTGGGATCTTTTTTTCTTTTTTTTTTTTTTTAAGATTAACTTCCCTTAGTTGTTACTATAAATAACTTATATTTTAACTTTTTTATAATTGACCGTAGGGAAAAACCAAGACCACTTTTCTGTGGTACAACATAGATGTTACTTTCAAATTTTAGGTGTATTTTAAGGTCTCTCTACCTGGTAAGGAATTTTTTTGTGGACTTAGGAAAACAAAAGACTTACAATGATTACTAAACAACCGCAAAATTAAAATTCATTTGCAATACAGCGGCTAGAGTAAAGAAATTTGCTGTGACGGGCGTATATTGTGACATTCTGGCACTCTTGTTACTTATTTCTACATTGAAAAGTGTTTGTAATGCTTTACTCTAGGTAAACTGCCTTTTTGATAAATATTTATGTTTAACGAAAATTATGCAATCTACAGTAGCTCCATTGGCAAACGTTTTTAGTCTGTGATTAACCAGTTGTAAACAAAAAACCAAGGCGTGATATTTACTGAAACTTCCAGTCCAGCATTATGTGTCCTTGTCTTCAAGGTACAAAATATACACTGCTTTAACCTTTACCCTGCTTCTAAAATGAACTGGTCCATCATTCAGTTTGGGCAGTACCACTTACTATTCAAAGGGGTATTCACTGAAAATTTATGGACTAAATACGGAACAGTGCAGACCATGATCAGCCTACACAGATGTGCAGGCTGGTCTTGGTCTGCACTGGTTGCAAAGGCAAAATTCACTTGCTATAAGCAGGCTAAATGTTAATGATAGTTATTAATGAAATTAGCGGTACATTCTTCAGTCTTTCAAAGTCAGTAGCAAAGTTCAGTACTGCAATGCTTTTAACTGTGTTTTTTTTTAACTGTTACAGTTTGTTTGATGATGGTGCTGAAAGATACAAAAAGTTGAGGAAGACAATAACACAGATAACCATTTGTCAGTTAGGTATGTAAAATGTTTGCAAATATGGTAAGAAAATAGTTGCATGTTATATGTAGTACAGTAAGATACAGAGAACTTGACAGCTATGGCACGCCAATTGTCCAATAATTATGTGAACCCAGGTTCATGGTCGAAAAACTAGGACTAACGATCTATAAACTTGGTTTTTCGAACTTAAAATCAGGCTTTTCAAATACTAACCTATATTTTAGAGCAAAAACATAAGATAATGGGCGTTAACCATAGTTTATGCTCATGAACCCAGGTTTACGTTTGATAAACGGTTTCTCGATTGAACTATGAATTTCGGTCGTTATCTTAATTTCACGAGCGTGAACTTATGTTTATGGGCGTTAACGTAGGTATACGTTTGTAAACCATAAACCATAGTTTACGAACGTGAACCTATGTTAACGCCTGTGAACTTGGGTTTACGACCGTGAACATGGGTTTATGACCGTAAACATAGGTTCACACTCGTGAACATAGGATAAGGACTGTAAATCATAGTTTTGTTCGAGAAACCCAGTTTATGGATAGTTTATTGAACATAAACCTAGGTTCACGTTTGTAAATTATGGTTCATGCTCATAAACCCAAGTTCACGGTAGTAAACATAGGTTCACGTCCATAAACTATGGTTCACGGCAAGTCAATTTTCCAATAATTACATTCTTGGTAAAAAAGCTAGGATTATCGAATACTAATCTATTTTTCTCGATTGAACTTAACGTTTTGGTCGTTATCCTAAGTTTATGAGCGTGAATCTATGTTTACGGGCGTGATCCTTGGTTCACCAGTATGAACCATAGTTTACAAACGTGAACCTATGTGTACGACCAAAAATCATAGTTTTTGTCGAGCCCGCTTGCGGTGAGCCCAATAGAGTCATCACTTTTGGCAGGTCGGTGTATGTGCATGTTCCTATCTAAAAGGTCAAGGTCACAGTTGGAGGTCAAAGGTCAAATTGAACTTTGTCCAGAGCATTTCTTCTTCATGCATAGTGGGATTTTGATGTAGCTTGGCATGAATGTTCACCATTATAGGACGGAGTGTCATGCACAAGAACCAGGTCAAAGGTCAAGGTCACACTTAGAGGCCATAGGTGCTGGTGGCCTTGACATTCTGCCAATGGGCATGCAGAATGTATTTCTAGTTTTTTTAGAAACCTAGTTTATCGAACGTAAACCTAGGTTCACTCTTTGATAATCCTAGTATATCAACCGTAAACCATGGTTTACATTTGATAAAGTAAATGTCTCGATTGAGCTATGAATTTCAGTCTTTATCTTATGTTTATGACTGTGACCGGGGTTCACGAGCGTGAATCATAGTTTACGAACATGAACCTATGTTTTCGACCGTAAACTTGGGGTAACAGACGTGAGCCTACTTCTACAAGCGTGAACTATGATTTACGACATGGTTAACATGCTTTTACATGCAAAAAACCTAGTTTATCGATTGTTAATCCTAGTTTTTTGACAGTGAACCTAGGTTCACATGACTATTGGACAATTGCCATACATGTCACGTCCGTAAACTATGCTTCACGGTCATAAACCTAGGCTCGTAAACATGGGTTCATGTTCGTAAACATAGGTTCATGTTCATAAACATACGGCCATAAACCCGTCCATGCTTGAAATTTATAGTTGATTTTATTGTCATAATATATCGACCATAAACCAAGGTTTACGTTTGATAAACTAGGTTTCTAGATTGAAGTACGAATATGGGTCGTTATCCTATGTTTACGGCCATTATCCTATGTTTATGCTTGTGAACCCTGGTTCACGCTCGTAAACCATAGTTTATGAATGTGAATCTATGTTTACAACCGTGAACTTGGGTTTACAAGCGTGAACCTACGTTTACGAGCGTGAACTATGATTTACGGCGTTATCCTATGTTTTCACTCGAAAATATTGGTTACTATTCGAAAAACCTGGTTTTACATTCGAAAAATCTAGTCTGTGAACCTGGGTTCATGAAATTATTGGACAATTGGCGTGCCATAGACAGCAGGCTGTGTAAGGAATGTTGTCTTTGCTAAATTTCTGTAATTGAGATACAGATCAATTTTTACGTGGCTGAAATTTCACAAAAGTTAATAACATTTAACTTATAAATGGAGGTTTAAGCTTTAGTGAGTTATAATTTTTTCTCAGAAACTTAATTAAGGTCAAAGCAATCTCAAGGACTGAGTTTTGCTAAAAAATTAAGAGTGCAAAGTTTACAAAAACCCTGACAAGTATGTGTGATTTATAGTATATATAGACACACATTTAAATATGAACTGTAATGATATTTGAAGTAAGTTACTCTAAGGTACTCAAATACAGAATTCATATTTTTGATGTATTTTGTTTTCAGGTTTGTCGATTTTTACAAAAGATCAAAAAGAGAACAGGTAAGAAATGAAAAGAGTTTAAATTGATAGTTCTTAATTCAACTGGGTTTTAGGCTATATAGCCTTCACATACAGTTACTTAATTTCACAGTTCAATGAACAAAAGCAATATACTGCTTTACTGTTAGGAATTAGGCTAGACGTTTTTAGCTCCACTATTCGGAGAATAACGGGGCTGTTCTACTCGCCCCGGCGTCGGCATCAGCGTGAGCTTTCTTGGTTGAAATTTTTAGGCAACCTTTGTTTTTCTGTCATATCTTTGTTACTATTGCTTATATCTTACTGTAACTTCACATAAACATTGTCCAGCATACAAAGTATGTGTAGGGGCTGGGCTCATTATACCCAAGGTCAAGGTCACCAAGTTGTTATACTTTGGTTATTTTTAAGGTTAAAGTTTTTCAGCAACCTTTGTTTTTCTGTCATATCTTTGTTACTATTGCTTATGTCTTACTGTAAGTTCACATAAACATTGTCCAGCATACAGACAAAATACATGCAGGGGCTGGGTCCATTATATCCAAGGTCAAGGTCACAAAGTAGTTAAACTTGGAATTATTTTCGTGTTATATTTTTTTGAAAGCTTCATTTATAGACATATCTTTGGTACTTTAAAAGATAATGACTTGAAATTAAAAATATTTCTTTATAATCATCATCTGCATGTGTGGTTACAATCCTCATAACTTGTAATTGTATTTTTGACAGAATTATGCCCCTTTCATACTTGAAGTTTTTTGGCAATCTTCGCTTTCTGGATATAACTTTAGTACAATATAAGATAATGACTTGAAACTTAAAATGTATCTTTATCATCATCATTTGCATGTGTTGTAACAATCCCCTTAACTCTGATTTGTATTTTTGACCAGATTACGCCCCTTTCATAATTAAATTTTTTGAAAACTTTGTTTTCTGGACATAACTTTGGTACTATATAAGATAATGACTTGAAACTCAAAATATATCTTTACCATCATCATCTGCATGTGTGGTAACAATCCCAATAACTCTAATTTGTGTTCATTCTTATTACAACATATATTCATTTTACTGTCAAATTGCCAAATAGTAGAGCGCATTGTCTTACGGACATCTCTTGTTAATTCAGTTGTGGCTCTGATGGCGGGTATGAGAGAAAATAAAACTATAGCACATATTACCTGATCTACAATATATTGTAGTGTAAGTACATGTAAAGATTGAAGCATATTGCAGAACAGTTTATCCTTTTTAAAAAGTGTTTTATGGCAGGGCTCTGTTCAACCTTGCCGGTTTGTCAGTTTTGGACTGATTTTTAACTTTTTAGACCAATTTATGAAATAAAAAAAATGAAAAAAATCGGTCTGGTAAAAATGGAGAAAAAGTGTAAAATTCGGTCTAAAATATCAATACATGACTACCTGCCAAGCAGGAAATTCTTGATCACACTATCAGATAATCAATAAACGTGTCAAAACTGCGGATTGTCACATTGGTAATCAGTTTGTAATTAGCATGTGATGCTTCAGTGCTCATGTGGCACATCTTTTGATGTTTGCAGCCAGCCAACTACAATGTTTTAAACACTTTTGACTGGGTCCAAATGTTTTTGACTTGAACTTGCTTATTTCGATTTAGACCATTAGCCGACTTTTGAAAAAATGAAATGTTTTAATTACTTTGACCTTGCAGCAGCTCTTATAAATATACTTAGACACCAATCATAGAAATGTCAGCATTATTTGGTTGCTACACATATCAGTTAGTTTATGAAATCCTGTTTCAGATATGGAGCTAAGACCTACAACTTCTACCTTTACCCACAGTCTTTTGGACCAGTAGATGAACGCTTCTTTTGCCAGGTAATTGTTATTCTCTCCTCAGTGATTACCTCCCCTTGCTGTGGATTATTCACAGAAGAATAAATTATACATGCATACAGCACCAAAAACTGTATTTTTTAATCTATTAAAAGATGTTGATTCCTTTAATTTCTGCTAAAACGTGGTGGCAGAAGTAGGAAAGACTGCTGCATATGGGATTGTACTGGTATATTGCACTCACTTTTTCTTGTGTAAAACTGCTGTTACTGTTGTTTTGGGAGGATGTTTTAACAGAATAGTAAAAGGGTGTTAACATAGATTCTCTCACATATGCATTGTTTACACACCTTTTTATGTCCCCTTTTGAAGAAGGAGGGGGATATTGTTTTGCAGATGCCGGTCAGTCAGTCCATAGACCAACCGGTTTCCGGATGATAACTCAAGGACACTTGGGCCTACGATCATGAAAGTTGGTGGGGAGGTTGGTCATATTTGAAGGAGCATTGATGGTAGAAATGCATTTTTAAAACACATTGAAATTGTTACAAAATGCGTTTTATAATAGTCACCTATGCTCAATACATGTTAAAATGCTAAAAAATATTCGCTAAACTTATCCAGGGGCGGAGGAGAGTGGGGTGGGTGGGGGTTTCCTGGCCCCAAGTGTCTGTGCTTTAGAGTAAAGTTCTAACAATAATGTATGAATACACTGTATATAATAATATCTATGAAATAAGCAAAAACTTAAACACAGATTATTGTAAGCAAGAAATATCTTTAAATATGGTCAGCGTATTGTAATAAGACAAGATGTTTTTGATGTTTTCATATCATTTGTGTTATTCTATCATCTATCTTACATTTTGCAAATAGCAATACTAAACAAGACACTTCAACAATTTAATTGGTTCTCTTTCAATTATTCAAATCATTTCTGTTGATCTTTCACAAAAATGAATTCTTGTAAACACTTTAAATTCCATTGTTTATATCTTTAAATACTCAATGTTTTAGCGATGCTTATCCTGTGATATATGGCATAAAGTCAAGGTAAAATCCAATCATTCATTCCTTGAATATTTGTTGTAACATAACATTTTTCACTCATAGAATAAAAAAAAACATGTACACAAACCAACTCAAATTTTAATCACACCTCTATTTACATAAAATATTATCTTCGTCTGTATTTCTTGCAAAGCACTAATATTGACTAACAGACTTTCTCAATATATGATTGACATGTGTACTTTTTGTTTATCAGACTGTTCAGCAGCATACATATAGGCACTGTTGACTTATTCTTTTTTCTCTTTGACAGTTCTACATATAATCCACCTGATAAATACAAAATAACATGACTAAAGCATTTATGAAGTTTCCACTTTAAAGCCTTACCCTCATATTCTGTCATATACATTAGCCAAGTAAATGTACATTGCTTTCACTCCAGCTTGATTTTTCTTGACAGAATTGTTTGGTCTCTAAGCATTTGAACAGAATCTAAAGGAAGATAACCTAAAACAGAATTACTTGTTTTGCATGTCTTGTAAATATATCGCGCCATTACTGGGTCAATCTGTGACTGCCATTTACTAAGCCCGCCCGCTTAGCTCAGTAGGTAAGAGCCTTGGTCTACGGATCGCGGGGTCGCGAGTTCGATCCTCGGGCGGGGCGTATGTTCTCCGTGACTATTTGATAAACGACATTGTGTCTGAAATCATTAGTCCTCCACCTCAGATAATTCATGTGGGGAAGTTGGCAGTTACTTGCGGAGAACAGGTTTGTACTGGTACAGAATCCAGGAACACTGGTTAGGTTAACTGCCCGCCGTTACATGACTGAAATACTGTTGAAAAACGGCGTTAAACCCAAAACAAAAAAAAAAAACCAAAAAAAAAGACCGCCATTTACTGGCTGTTTTAGTAGAATTTTTCCTTTTAGTATTAAATGCACCTGCATCATGCGATGCATTTGTCTGTTGCTCGATGTGATTTTGCACAGATTTTACAAACTTGAGACCTACAAATTCAATTAAAGATCGTGCAGTTTCTAATGGACACTCAGCTAGGTCCTCGTAGTGTAAAATCTTCACCTTATCTGGATATGTTTGTTGTATATTTTTCGAAGACTTAACATCTTCCGTTATATTAATGCAGACTAATTGTACACTCGTTTGATAATTGTTTGCAGTTATGGCCTTGCTATTCATTCTAGAGTTGAAAATTCCTCTTGGATCATGAACAAGATGAACTATTTTCATATTTGGATAGAAATGTAACAACTTTGCAATCTCCTTCATTCTCAGTCGTATAAACTTAAGCGCCACAAGAGGTGTTTTATGACAAGATCGTATTGCCATTTGCAGACAGCTTTTACATATGTATTTTTTACTACAATGGTGAAACATACTCTTATACTTCATGAAATGTCTGTTAAGGCCGGTTTTAAGACTTAGTGTACTTATAGATTCAAGCTTGCAGTTTAACCAACCATTAATTTCGTTCGCAATTACTGCCTCTTTCTCCGAAGCTGAGTACTTCCTGCAAAGAAAAAATACAATATGTGTAAATAATATTCTGTTCCTATTCTTTACAAAAACAAAAACAAACATACAATGCAGATTTTAAATATTGTATTTGTCAATGTTATCTTGCTGGATATCACTCGTTGTGTAAACTGATCATGTTGTTATTGCAAAAATTCAACATTTTAAAACTCAAAATATAAATACATTCAACTTTATTTGGAAATAGTCACACATTATAAACAGTTCACATTTGTGTCAAGTAATAGTAAAATCCCATAATTGATGACAGAATTATGGACCAGAAGGAAAAATCCTATTGACTTTTGATCCCTGACAGTGACCTTGACCTTTGAGTTAGAGATAAGGGGTTGCGTAAAACAAGTTTTCTCATTATGGAAAACATTTGTGCTAAGCTATATTAAAATCCCTTTACTGATAACAGAGTTATTGATAGAGGGAAAAAAACAACAATATATCAACATTTGACCTCCAACTGTGACATTGACCTTTGAGCTAGGGGTCTGAAAGTTGTGCATGACACATCATCTTATTATGGGGTACATTTGTGCCAAGTAATATTAAAATCCCTTGATGGATGGCAGAGTTATGGACAGAACAGGAAAAAAGCCCTTTTGACCTTTGACCTCCAATTGTGACCTTGACCTTTGAACTAGGGGTCCAAGTTTTGCATATCATGGGGAATATTTCTGCAGAGTAAATATGAAAATCCCTTGATGAATAACAGAGTTATGGACTGGACACGAAATTGCTGGCAGACAGAATGACAGAAAGAGGGATGGAAAAATGTAATCCTATAGTCCCCGAAACTCCAACCAGTAGGGGACTAAAGAGGTATTTTAAGGTCTACAAATCTGAATAGCTCTATCCCACATTATATATATACAATGAAGTACTAATGTATAAAAAGAGCATAACCATACAAAATTTATTAAGATATGCATAGCTACCACACCATTACAGCAAAATTGACAACTTTGCAAATCTAAAATTTTACCCATGAGGGTCAACATACAAAACCATGTTTCCAAAGTAATAAATCTAAACTATACAAACCTCTTTGTTCCATTTATGTATTTCAGTTCCACGTGTGTCTTAATAGTGTTTAATTCGTCAAAGGCCTTTGGTAGAAATCTGAGTGGCTCGAAAGAATAGAATGTGTCAGGATATGCTTGAAATACAGATCCCGTTAGCGTCGAACCTGATCTCATATAAGCTACAATCTGAACAATTTTTTTGCGGCTTAGAACTGTGTTATGCATTTCGCTTTTATCACGCTTGTTTATTGTTGTATCTTCTTTTTTCAATTTGTCTGTATCAGTTTTGTTCTTATTGATAATGTGTTTACTTGTATCAGTGTTTGAAAGATTTCTGCTAATGTTGTCGTGGAGCGTTGTTGAGACTCTATCACTTGGCTTTGTCTGTGTATCTTCTAAACGAGTGGGGAAAATATATTGAGCTGTAAATGTAAAATAGTTTCTCGTAATAATTTACTGTAATATGTATGTATTTACTTTTAAAAGGAAAATAGAAACAGTTACGTCATAGATATGAAGTTGGTTATAACACTTTATGAAATTTTTATCGATAGAACCTTCATTTACATTAATTTTACTGTATCTAGAAACTATGTACAATTTTGGAAAGGTCTTTGAAATTTCTAAACAGATAAAACAAAATGATATAATTCTTTTGATGACAAGAAGATTAAGCTCACAAAAGGAAACGAAATAACTGTCTTATTGACCAGTGCTTACAGGTAAAAGTTATCCCATGTGCACAAAGCGGTTTTGTACAGTTCCCTCAAGCTTGAAAAGGAGTTAGGGAATTACCCCAAATTGTAAGCTGTGGTAAATATTGTTGACAGGCAGGTCATTTTATGCCCTATATTGTTTTGCAGGCTATGAGGTGTGTTTATCTGATTAAAGGCTTACCAAAAACTGAGGTTTATATATTTTTATAATATCATGAAACGATACCAACCTTTTAAAAGTTTGAAGAAAAAGCTTAAAGCATTATATGACACCTAACTGTAGTTCAAAAATTAAATGAACATAAAGTCATCACTTAATCTTAGGTTTAGGAGTATACCATCAAAACACAGAAATACTTCATAAATGGACAGCATCTGCACTATCACTCTAACTGACCATTACATGTTCTGCCGTACTGTCCCATATGATGGATAGTTAAAATATTCTGAAAAAGTTGCCCCCCTTTAAAAATGAATGCCATTTGTAAACAAATAAAAATGAACATTTGCTGAAAACTAACTTCCACCTAGTTATGTGAAATTTCAGACTGGGACATTATTGCAAACATATCAAAATTAAAGTAAGTAACAGTTCTTTGATAATGGTGTTTTTAAAGTCATTGAATTGTCCGAAAGTGTGGCCCCTTTTTGCAGTCCTTTTCCGGAATTCAATGTTACTATGTAGAATGATATACATCTTTTATATTCTGTTCAGTTTTCATGTGAAACAACCCTTTCTTTCTATGAACTGATTTTGTGTGGAATTTTTTCTCAGAATGTAAGGCTAAGCATTACCTCTTAGGCAGATCCAGATAGTTGCCAGAAGGCAAACTACAAGAATTACACCAGCAGCGCGATATGTCTTTCTGGCGATTATAACACTGACTGTTGAGGCACTGGTGTCTATATTCTTCATGATAAGTTTTCTGTAAAAATTAGATAAAATTCATGTGTAAAATTTCATGGAATATTGCTTTAATATGACAGTTAGAAGCAGCCAAGTGTTCACAATAAACTTACACTAAGTTATACCCACTATGGAAGCTTTTAAAACAAAACAAAAGTCCGTTGACAGTCAGTTGTTGTTTTTTATCAGTAAATATATGAAAAAAAAAGCCTTCAGAACATAATTATGAACTCTGTAGAGAAATCAGTATGTAAGGTATATGTTGTACATCATGTTGTTTAAAGGTGATTATGTATTATGTGCTTTTGTGCGTATAAACTTGCTAAATAGGTAGACTTACATTTTAACTTATAATATATTTTAATAACATAATTCAGTGATACTAATAGTACTTGCATATTATACATACCAAATTTTATGCATATCATTATTCTCTTGTTTTGTTCGTTATTAAAAGAGGGATGAAATGTCTTAATTTATATGTCGCATTTTGTTATTTCACTTTCGGACAAAGAGTGACATTGTGTGGACTTTGTTATGATTGCAATCAATCTGTACTTTATATACTTTTCCTTTTAGGCTCTATAGATCAGATCTTACTATTGCAAATTTTTGGTTCAAGATCAGTACATAAAATGGGGCTTTCTTTTATAACGTCTACAAATAACATTACAAAAGAAAATGAACAGTTTAATTAAGATACAAAATAAAGATCAATCAATTGTTTAAATATTGCATATTTTATTTTATACAGTATTTAAACAATTGATTGATCTTTATTTTGTATAATAGTATATGGAAGTATTATGGTAATCATTGCACATTTTTTGTATTTCATTACTGGTGCGTAAAGAAAAATGGACAAAGTTGTCATTAGTTTTCCTCCATGGACCAACATCACTCAGTTACAAAAATATGGAAAACACTAGGTTATTAACAAATGGATTTAGTAATTAAGGTACTTTCACCATCTTGAATTTAGAATGACCTTCATTTGCAGTGTGAAAATATAGTGAACCAAAACTTTCAAATGCAGCAGCACAATTTGCAAGACCTCAACTAAAAGTAACTGTATAAAAAAGTAAAACTGAAATTTTGAAATAAACAAAGTAGATTTTACCTGTAATTTTCCAAATTTCCAGTAGCATTTATAGGTCCTTTTCAATTACTTTATTAACCAGGTTTTCAACGAAAACCTGAGTTATTAGATTGGGGTAGATGTCGGTCGGGCGGGCGGGCGGCGGCGTCAAACTGGTGTTTCCGGTCAATAACTTTTGTTTCGGTAAAGATTTTTGAATAAAACTTGGTATGTATGTAGCTTATATCAAGAAAAAGGCTGGGATTGATTTTGGGGTTTCTGGGGTCAAGGTCAAGGTCACTGTTACTTAAAATAGAAAAAGGGTTTCCGGTCAATAACTTTTGTTTCGGTAAAGATATTTGAATAAAACTTGGTACGTCTGTAGCTTATATCAAGACAAAGGCTGGGATTGATTTTGGGGTTTCTGGGGTCAAGGTCAAGGTCACTGTTACTTAAAATAGAAAAAGGGTTTCCGGTCAATAACTTTTGTTTCGGTAAAGATATTTGAATAAAACTTGGTATGTATGTAGCTTATATCAAGACAAAGGCTGGGATTGATTTTGGGGTTTCTGGGGTCAAGGTCAAGGTCACTGTTACTTAAAATAGAAAAAGGGTTTCCGGTCAATAACTTTTGTTTCGGTAAAGATATTTGAATAAAACTTGGTATGTATGTAGCTTATATCAAGACAAAGGCTGGGATTGATTTTGGGGTTTCTGGGGTCAAGGTCAAGGTCACTGTTACTTAAAATAGAAAAAAGGTTTCCGGTCAATAACTTAACTTAGGAATGAGCTATCATGATGAAACTTGGTGTATAGAAAACTTATATAAAGTTGTAGCTTGGGATTGATTTTGGGGTTTCTGGGATCAAGGTCAAGGTCATTGTTACTAAAAATAGGGTTAGGGTTAGGTTAGGGTTAGGGTTAGCATATCTTCTACATGCATGGAGGGATTTTGATGAAAGTTGGCACAATTGTTCACCATCATGAGACGGAGTGTCATGCGCAAGAACCAGGTCCCTAGGTCTAAGGTCAAGGTCACACTTAGAGGTCAAAGGATACAAGAATGAAAAGTTTGTCCGGAGCATATCTTCTTCATGCATAGAGGGATTTTGATGTAACTTGGCACAATTATACACCATCATGAGACGAAGTGTCTTGCGCAGTTCCATTCTTTAGAATTACTTCCCTTTGTTGTTACTATAAATAGCTTATATTGTAACTTTTTCATTACTAGACGTAGGGAAAAATCGAGACCACTTTTCTGTAGTACAACATGCATGTTACATCCAATTTTGAGGTGTATTTTGACCAATCTCTACCTGGTAAGGATTTCTGTGTGGACTTACAATTTTTTTTTTTGTATTTTTTTTTTTTTTTTTTTTTTTTTTTAAGATTAACTTCCCTTAGTTTTTACTATAAATAACTTATATTGTAACTTTTTTTATAATTGACCGTAGGGAAAAACCAAGACCACTTTTCTGTGGTACAACATAGTTGTTACTTTCTAATTTTAGGTGTATTTTAAGGTATCTCTACCTGGTAAGGAGTTTTTTTGTGGACTTAGAAAAACAAAAGAATTACAATGATTACTAAACAACCACAAAATTAAAATTACATCTGCAAATACAGGTGCTAGAGTAAAGAAATTTGCTGTGACGGGCATATATTGTGACATTCTGGCACTCTTGTTTATTCTTATGAAAAGTGTTGAAAACCTGGTTTCGTGGCATTGCCGCGTTTCTTGTTAAAAATTCATGAATGGCAAAAGTTAGTTCAATGTTTCAATCAATGAATAGGAGAATTATCTTACTGAATAGAACAAAACTTATTTCAAGATCTGTTTTCAGATCTGACCACTCTGCATTTATTATGCCCCCCTTCCAAGAAGGAGGGGTATATTGTTTTGCAGATGTTGGTCGGTATGTCGGTTGGTGATTAGACCAATCGATTTCCAGATGATAACTCAAGAACGCTTGGGCCTAAAATCGTGAAAGTTAATAGGAAGGTTGGTAATGACCAGCAGATGACCCCTTATGATTTTGAGATAAGTAGATTAAAGGTCGACCCCTTATGATTTTGAGATTAGTAGGTCAAAGGTCAAGGTCACACTGACCCGAAACGTTAAACGGTTTCCGGATGATAACTTAAGAATGCTTAAGCCTAGGACCATGAAAGTTAGTAGGGAGGTTTGCAGTGACTAGCAAATGACCCCAATTGATTTTGAGGTCAATAGGTCAAAGGTCAAGGTCACAGTGACCCAGAGCAGTTAAACCGTTTCCAGACGATAACTTAAGAACGCTTGGACCTAGGATTTGAAACTTAATAAGTAGGTTAATCATGACCAGCATATGACCTCTATTGATTTTGAGGTCAGTAGGTCAAAGGTCAAGGTCACAATGACCCGGAACAGTTCAACTGTTTCTGGAGGATGAGAACGATTGGGTCTAGGATCACAAAACTAAATGGTTAGGTTGATTATGACAAGCAGATGACCCATATTGAGATCAGTAGGTCAAAGGTCAAGGTCACATTGACCCAGAACAGGTATACGGATTCAGGTTGATAACTCAAGAATGCTTGGGCCTAGGATCATGGAAGTTTATAGGGAAGTTGGTCATGACCAGCAGATGAATCCTATTGATTTTGACATCAGTAGGTCAAAGGTCAAGGACAGGTAAACATGTCTGAATGAAAACTTGAGAACGCTTGGGCCTAAAATCATAAAATTTAATAAGGAGGATAATCATGACCAGCTGATGATTCCTGTTGATTTTGAGATCAGTAGGTCAAAGGTCAAGGTCATATTGACCCAGAACAGTTAAACCATTTCTGAATGATAACTTGAGAACGCCTGGGACTAGGATCACAAAACTTTAATGAGGATGTTGATCATGACCAGCAGATGACTCCTATTGATTTTGAGGTCATTAAGTCAGGGTCAAGGTCATTGTGACCCGGAACAGTTAAAAATGTCCAGATGATAACTTGAGAATGCTTGGGCCTAGGATCATGAAATTTAATAAGGAGGATAATCATGACCACACTTGATACAGAGGTCACTTATGACCGGTAAAAGACCCATAATTATTGATTTGAGGTCAGTAGGTCAAACGTTCAGTGCACAGTGACCAAATAATTTCTGTTTCTTGTGCAGTTACTGATTGCATCAAGGGGGGCATTTCATGTTCTACGAGCTCTTGTTCCATATACATGATGGCAAAGTGTAAATGTATTAAGGCTGTAATAGATAATTAAAAAGGAAATGATGTCATTGTGGTCAAGGCTGACAGGAGAGAGATTTACAAAAGTCTTTTGACTAACTTCTTTCAGGTGGAACTGGAGTATATAAGCCACAAGATGGAGCTGAGGCAGACTTTTCTATAATTTGTTGCATGCTTAACATCATTAAAAATGTATAAAAACAGCAGAAGGAAATTTTCTGAAAATTAGCAAATTTGTGCATTGTGACCTTTTACAACAGTTAATCCAAAAATTTGATTCTATAATTTTTTTGCAATTTTTTTTGACACCTGTCAGGAGAAATTTTGAATTTGAATTTCACTGGGAGTTGTGGCCAGCCAATACTGTCACTGTTTGTAAACCAAGCCATATGAATGGGATTATAAATGTAGTAATGTGCTACCTATGACCAGACCACTAAGTTATTGAACAGTATGTAGAATACAGTATATATACAGTTGAAACTCTATATCTAAAATACGTATATTTTAATTTTTATGCTCAGCCCCCACCCCACCCCATGAGTGGCGGGGCCATATAGATTTGGTCTTGTCTGTGTGTGCCTCCATCTGTCCGTCCTAAGTTCGTGACGCGCCTAGCTCAAAAAGTACTTGATATACATTGACAGGGTTGCCAGCAGTCTTGAAAAGTCAGGGAAATTGGTTTCTTTTTCATAGTCAGGGAATTGTCAGGGAATTTTAAAATTTGGTCAAGAAAAATGAAAATCCTGGAAAGTCAGGGAAAAGTCAGGGAAAAATGATTTCAAAGCTCGAAGAAGTTAATCATTTTAAACTTTTGTGGCTATGGCAGTCTTAAACATTAAACTTAAGTAATTAAAAACAAAGTTTAATGATTAATACTGTAACATGCATTTAATTTGTTTAAATCCCCCATTTTTCTTTAAACACTGATTTTGTTTGAAGACTGAAAGGCTTTGCAACCCTTGCCTCCAGAGCTAACTAACATTTTTTTGTTATTTTGTAGGAAAGTGACACATGAAGAGAGCCTACAACTAACATTATTCTAATACACATTTTTTGTTGTAGGTACTGCAGGTGTTTTCTGGACACTGTATATTAAGAGATCTGGGATTTTGAGAGTGATGCTTTGTCAATATGATTCCAATGGTCGTGCTATTAGTCATGGTGTTTTATTGTTTTTGCCTCTAGGAAACTGTATAATAACAGATCTTGGATTTTTTAGAATGATATTTTGCTAATACTAGCAGGGTTCCAATGGTCTTGTTATTAACCATACTTTATTGTTTTTACCATGAGGAAAGTGTACCTTAAAAGATGTTAGATTTTTGATAGTTACATGTCTTGCAAAGATGCTTTTGATATGTATCTCTTAATAATTAGGTTTCATTGACCAATAGTCACAATTATGTTTCATTGACTTGACCACCAAACAGTCATACAAGAAAGAAAACCATGTTTATTATCATTGTGTTTGATGTTTATGTTTAATATATTGGAAAATAAATACAAAACATTTGGAAAAAAAATAATGGGAGGATTAGACGGCTATAGGGAAGGTCAGGAGGCCGTTTAAATGTTTGGCAGTTTTGGTCAGTGAAAAACATGAATTGGTCAGGGAAAAGTCAGGGAATTTTATTCACCCAGAGTGCTGGCAACCCTGATTGATGAAACCTTGCACGAGTCTTTATCATGATATGAATTTGTGTACCTCCTATTTTTTGTCTGGCTCCACCGCCTATTTCCAGAGTTAAGGCCCCTGAAATAGTCAAAATACACAATTTTACCTTGTGATGCGCTTAGCTCAAAAAGTATTTTATATGAATTGATTAAACCTTGCATGAGTCTTTATCATGATATAAACTTGCGCACCTCCTATTTGTCATCTGAGTGCACCCCCTATTTCCAGAGTTATGGCCCCTGAAATAGTCAAAAATGCACATTTACATCTTGTGACATGCCTAACTCAAAAAGTATTTCATATAAAAAGATTAAACCATGCATGAGTCTTTATCATGATATGAACTTGCGCAACTCCAATTATTTGTCTGCCTGCGCCCCCTATTTCCAGAGTTATTGCCCCTGAAATAGTCAAAAATGCACATTTTCACCTTGTGATCACGCACCTAGCTCAAAAAGTATATGATATAAATAGATGAAAACTTGCATGAATCTCATAATATAAACTTGCGCACCTCTTATTTTTTGGCTGGCTCCACCCCCCTATTTTAAAGTTATGGCCCTTGAAATAGTCAAAAATGCACATTTTCACCTAATACTGTGCATAGCTCAGAAAGTAGTTGATGTAAATTCATGAAGCCTTGTTTGAGTCTTTATCATGATGTGACCTTGCACACTTGGCATTTTTCTTGAGAATCTTAGCGCTTATTACAGAATTATAACCCTTGAAATAGCCAAAATAGTGCATTTTTTGTTTGTGATGCCCATAGCTCAAAAAGTATATAGCCTAGAATAATGAATTCTTTTCATAAAATGTTTGTTGAGGCCATACCCCCTTATGACTGCAAACATTTGAATTATTGCCACTTATTTGTGACAAATGTACCAGTGGGGGCACACCCTGTGTCCTACAGACACATTCTAGTTAATTAGCTCGACTATTCGAAGAATAGAGGAGCTATCCTACTCGCCCCGGCGTCGGCGTGAGCATGAGCATCACACAAATGTTAAAGTTTGCGTACCACCCAAAATATAAAGTCCATTGAGATATTGCTTTGATATTTTGCATACTTGTTAACCATCATAACCCCAGTCTGTAAAAAGGAGGAGGCAGCTCTATCAAGCATTTTGACTGAATTATGGCCCCTTTTCGACTTAGAATATGCTTATTGTAAAGTTAAAGTTTGCGTATCACCCCAAATATTTTCAAAGTCCATTGAGATACTGCTTTGATATTTTGCATACTTGTTAACCATCATAACCCCAGTCTGTAAAAAGGAGGAGGCAGCTCTATCAAGCATTTTGACTGAATTATGGCCCCTTTTCGACTTAGAATATGCTTATTGTAAAGTTAAAGTTTGCGTACCACCCCAAATATTTTCAAAGTCCATTGAGATACTGCTTTGATATTTTGCATACTTGTTAACCATCATAACCCCAGTCTGTAAAAGGAGGAGGCAGCTCTATCAAGCATTTTGACTGAATTATGGCCCCTTTTCGACTTAGAATATGCTTATTGTAAAGTTAAAGTTTGCGTACCACCCCAAATATTTTCAAAGTCCATTGAGATACTGCTTTGATATTTTGCATACTTGTTAACCATCATAACCCCAGTCTGTAAAAAGGAGGAGGCAGCTCTATCAAGCATTTTGACTGAATTATGGCCCCTTTTCGACTTAGAATATGCTTATTGTAAAGTTAAAGTTTGCGTACCACCCCAAATATTTTCAAAGTCCATTGAGATACTGCTTTGATATTTTGCATACTTGTTAACCATCATAACCCCAGTCTGTAAAAAGGAGGAGGCAGCTCTATCAAGCATTTTGACTGAATTATGGCCCCTTTTCGACTTAGAATATGCTTATTGTAAAGTTAAAGTTTGCGTACCACCCCAAATATTTTCAAAGTCCATTGAGATACTGCTTTGATATTTTGCATACTTGTTAACCATCATAACCCCAGTCTGTAAAAAGGAGGAGGCAGCTCTATCAAGCATTTTGACTGAATTATGGCCCCTTTTCGACTTAGAATATGCTTATTGTAAAGTTAAAGTTTGCGTACCACCCCAAATATTTTCAAAGTCCATTGAGATACTGCTTTGATATTTTTTATACTTGTTAACCATCATAACCCCAGTCTGTAAAAAGGAGGAGGCAGCTCTATCAAGCATTTTGACTGAATTATGGCCCCTTTTCTACTTAGAATATGCTTATTGTAAAGTTAAAGTTTGCGTACCACCCCAAATATTTTCAAAGTCCATTGAGATACTGCTTTGATATTTTGCATACTTGTTAACCATCATGACCCCAGTCTGTAAAAAGGAGGAGGCAACTCTATCAAGCATTTTGACTGAATTATGGCCCCTTTTCGACTTAGAATATGCTTATTGTAAAGTTAAAGTTTGCGTACCACCCCAAATATTTTCAAAGTCCATTGAGATACTGCTTTGATATTTTGCATACTTGTTAACCATCATAACCCCAGTCTGTAAAAAGGAGGAGGCAGCTCTATCAAGCATTTTGACTGAATTATGGCCCCTTTTCGACTTAGAATATGCTTATTGTAAAGTTAAAGTTTGCGTACCACCCCAAATATTTTCAAAGTCCATTGAGATACTGCTTTGATATTTTGCATACTTGTTAACCATCATGACCCCAGTCTGTAAAAAGGAGGAGGCAGCTCTATCAAGCATTTTGACTGAATTATGGCCCCTTTTCGACTTAGAATATGCTTATTGTAAAGTTAAAGTTTGCGTACCACCCCAAATATTTTCAAAGTCCATTGAGATACTGCTTTGATATTTTGCATACTTGTTAACCATCATGACCCCAGTCTGTAAAAAGGAGGAGGCAACTCTATCAAGCATTTTGACTGAATTATGGCCCCTTTTTGACTTAGAATTAATGTTAAAGTTTGTGTACCATCCCAAATATTTTCAGAGTCCATTGAGATACTGCTTTGATATTTTGCATACTTGTTTACCATCATGACCCCAGTCTGTAAAAAGAAGGAGGCAAATCTATCAAGCATTTTGACTGAATTATGGCCCCTTTTCGACTTAGAATATGCTTATTGTAATGTTATAGTTTTACTCATAGCTTATATTATACTATCAAGCACTGAGAATAGTCAAGCGCGCTGTCCACTGACAGCTCTTGTTTTTATTTTAATTTTAGCTTTTTGCATATATTATTAAAGAAGAGGGTTAATGCCAGAGGGTTAATGCCTGTTTGTTTCCTGTTTTAACATCTGTAGAATTCTTTGGGATATGCTGATACCCTTATCTTAATAGGTTCTAGCATCAACTAGTCCCTACAGAATTCTACAGATGTTATAAACACAAGAAAAACACTGGTTATCCCTACTAGTACAGTAAAATGGTGTAAAAATAGGAACAAATTTAAATGACATTGGCATTCTCTGAATTGCCATCTATTCATGTACCATGTATCATGAAAAATTCTGCTGTAGTTTCAAAGTTATTGCAGTATCCCACTCTGCATGGCTGACGTATTGACATGCATACAGGGGCAACCCATAAGCCCCATCTGTCTAAATACTGGTAAGGGAATAACAACAATGTTTCAATATGCTGCTGTGGAGGGAATTCAAATGAAATAATATAAATTACATATATTAAAACAAAATATTCTTTAAAATATGAAAACTACACAATGATAATATTAAACTAAGTTTTAAAGGTTAGATTTTTGCCGTTACCATGGAAACAGAAAGAAACTAACATCATTTGAATTGTTATTTTTGCATCTTATGCAAATTTAGGATTTATTATATTATATACATTTATATTTAGTGCATTTTGGGGGTGAATGTAAATATAATGACCTTTCATTAGAATCTTCTAAGGTAAATATTGAGTTTTGGCGGCCATTTTGGAAAATGGCCGCCATATCGGCCATCTTGACAGATATCAAATGGGTCCCATGAAAAAAATGTTTTTAATGCTTTAATAAATAGCTGTGCCAATTTTGATGCTTTTCCCATTTTCTGAAGTATTTTGGCATTTTCTGTTACGAATTGATCGCACTATACAGAATCATAACCTGAATTTCAGTTGTAAATTTCCCATGAAAAGCCTCTTATTGGTTGGTATGTGTGCAGCTAACTAAGAATATGGAGACTATTTGAATGGTTGAAACAAAAGTTCAATGAATATTAAAAAAAAAAACTGTCATTGTTAGTTATTTGTGCCACTGTACTTCTCTTGGTTGTAATTAGAGATAAGTTGGGCATGGAAAGTCATTTATTGACATACATTACTAGTGTAAAGTCTGTGTTTGACAAAGTCTGTAAAATGGTTGTGGAACAACTTGTGGATGGAAAGAATTGGAGCTACTATTTTATCCTTGGATGCTTGTTTAATTGGGAATAAACAAGTATTGTTGTTGATGTATCTTAAATTGTGTTTGCATGTTTTTATTTCCATGTAAATGAGATGTGAACCCAAAGATTTTACTCCTGTTTGGCGTTATATAACCTGTAATAAATGACTTACTGTGTATGTGTGCTAAAAACCCAAATCAACAGATCAGATCAGCATGTTTGACAAGAGTTGTAGTATCCATATTATTTTAGTACAATGAAGCATCTAAATTTAAAAGTGAACAAAGCTTTAAACTTCTTTTTTGTTCCTTTTACGTTTTCAGGCTTCAAGTTTGCAGTTTCTATGTAAATATGACTTTGACTTTAACAAGGTAAGTTTTTTTTGATACACTGGTAATTCATTACTTTCCTGTCCATTGGTATAGCTGGTACATGTACATATAGTTACTTAATGATTCAGTATTCTTAACTTCTTACAACTTCATAATGCCCAAATGTTAATGCATAATAAACTTTCATAGACAAATCACATAGTAGATATAGAAAGAATTTTTATTTGAAGTACCTTGATGCAAACAGTTGTTGCTTTCTTCTCAAATAATTATTTTACATTACCTGCTGTCAATGTACATCTTGTAGTTAGTGCTGTCAATGTACATCTTGTAGTTAGTGCTGTCAATGTACATCTTGTAGATAGTGCTGTCAATGTACATTTTGTAGTTAGTGCTGTCACATTGTACATCTGTCATAATAGTCGTTGTAGTTAGTGCTGTCAATGTACATCTTGTAGTTAGTGCTGTCAATGTACATCTTGTAGATAGTGCTGTCAATGTACATCTTGTAGTAAGTGCTGTCACATTTAGTTGTTACATAGAACTGTCATAATAGTCGTTGTAGATAGTGCTGTCAATGTACATTTTGTAGATAGTGCTGTCACAGTAATCTGTTGATAGTACTGTCACATTTAGTTGTTACATTGAACTGTCATAATAGTCCTTGTAGATAGTGCTGTCAATGTACATTTTGTAGATAGTGCTGTCAATGTACATTTTGTAGATGGTGCTGGCTCATTACATCTTGTAGATACTGCTGGCACAGTACATCTTTTATTTAGTGCAGGCACAGTACAACTTGTAGATAGTGCTGACACATAGCATCATGTAAATAGTGCTGGCACAGTACATCTTGTAGATAGTACAGTTCAACACATCATGTAGATAGTGCTGGCACAATACATATTGTAGATAGTGCTGCCACAGTACATGATGTCAATAGTGCTGGCACAGTACATCATATAAACAGTGCAATGTACATTTCGTAGATGGTGCTGGCTCATTACATCTTGTAGATAGTGCTGTCAGTGTACATCTTGTAGATAGCGCTGTCAATGTTCATCTTGTAGACAGTGCTGTTGTTGTACATCTTGCTGATAGTGCTGTTACTGTATATCTTGTAGACAATGCTGCTGCTGTACATCTTGTAGATAGAGCTGTTGTTGTACATCTTGAAGATAGTGCTGGCTCATTACATCTTGTAGACAATGCTGTTGTTGTACATCTTGTAGATAGAGCTGTTGTTGTACATCTTGTAGATAGAGCTGTTGTTGTACATCTTGTAGATAGTGCTGTTGTTGTACATCTTGTAGATAGTGCTGTTGTTGTACATCTTGTAGATAGTGCTGTTGTTGTACGTTGTACATCTTGAAGATAGTGCTGGCTCATTACATCTTGTAGACAATGCTGTTGCTGTACATCTTGTAGATAGTGCTGTTGTTGTACATCTTGTAGATAGTGCTGTTGTTGTACATCTTTTAGATAGTGCAGTTGTTGTACATCTTGTAGATAGAGCTGTTGTTGTACATCTTTTAGATAGTGCTGTTGTTGTACATCTTTTAGATAGTGCAGTTGTTGTACATCTTGTAGATAGAGCTGTTGTTGTACATCTTGTAGATAGTGCTGTTGTTGTACATCTTGAAGATAGTGCTGGCTCATTACATCTTGTAGACAGTGCTGTTGTTGTACATCTTGTAGATAGAGCTGTTGTTGTACATCTTGTAGATAGTGCTGTTACTATTCATTTGCTAATAGTGCTGGCACTCTACATCTTGTAGATAGTGCTGTTGTTGTACATCTTGTAGATAGAGCAGTTGTGGTACATCTTAGTCCTGTTACTGTTCATTTTGCTAATAGTGCTGGCACTCTACATCTTGTAGATAGTGCTGGCACTCTACATCTTGTAGATAGTGCTGGCATAGTACAACTTGTAGATAGTGCTGGCACAGGACATAATGTAGATATCGCTGGCACAGTACATCTTGTAGAAAGTGCTGTTACTGTACATCTTTTAGATAGTGCTGGCATAGTACATTTAGTAGATAGTACTGTAACTGTACATCTTGTAGTGGAAAGTACTGGCACAGTACATCTTGCAGATAGTGTTGGCACAGTATATCATGTTAATAGTGCTGGCACAGTACATCTTGTAGATAATGCTGGCACAATGCATCATGTACATAGTGCTGGCAAAGTACATCTTGTAGATATTGCTGGCACGGTACATGTTATAGGTAGTGCTGGCAAAGTACAACTTGTAGATAGTGTTGACACAGTACATTATATCAATAGTGCTGGTAGACAGTGCTGTTGCTGCACATCTTGTAGATAGTGCTGTTACTGTACATCTTGTAGATTATGCTGTTACTTTACATCTTGTAGATTGTGCTGGCACAGAACATAATGTAGATAGTGCTGGCACAGTTCATCTTGTAGAAAGTGCTGTTACTGTACATCTTTTAGATAGTGCTGGCATAGTACATTTAGTAGATAGTACTGTAACTGTACATCTTGTAGTGATAGTACTGGCAAAGTACATCTTGTAGATAGTGATGGCACAGTATATCATGTTAATAGTGCTGGCACAGTACATCTTGTAGATAATGCTGGCACAACACATCATGTACATACTGCTGGCAAAGTACATCTTGTAGATATTGCTGGCATGGTACATGTTGTAGATAGTGCTATTGCTGTACATTTTGTAGATAATACTGTTACCATTCATCTTGCTGATAGTGCTGGCACAGTACAACTTGTAGATAGTGCTGGCACATTACATCATGTAAATAGTGCTGGCACAGTACATCTTGTAGAAAGTGCTGGTACAACACATCAGGTAGATAGTGCTAGCACAGTACAACTTGTAGATAGTGCTGGCACAGTACATATTGTAGATAGTGCTGGCACAGTACAACTTGTAGATAGTGTTGACACAGTACATCATGTCAATAGTGCTGGCATGGTACATCATGTAAATAGTCCTGGCACAGTACATCTTGTAGATAGTGCTGTTACTCTACGTCTAGTAGATGGTGGTGGCACAGTATGTCATGTAGATAGTGTTGGCACAGTACATCTGTAAAAAGTGCTGGCATAGTACATCTTATAAATAGTGCTGGCACAGTACATATTGTAGATAGTGCTGTTACTATTCATCTTGCTGATAATGCTTTCACTGTACATCTTGTACATAGTGCTGGTACAGTACATCATGTAGATAGTGCTGGCATTGTACATCTTGTAGAAAGTGCTGGCATAGTACCATTTGTAGATAATGCTGTTACTATTCATCTTGCTGATAGTGCTGGCACTGTACATCTTGTAGATGGTGCTGGCATAGTACACATTGTAGATAGTGCTGGCATAGTACATTCTGTAGAAAGTGCTGGCAAGGTACATGTTGTAGATAGTTCTGTCTCAAGGCATCATGTAGATAGTGCTATTGCAAGACATCATGTAGATAGTGCCGTTGCAAGGCATCATGTAGGTAGTTTTGTCACAAGGCATCATGTAGATAGTGCTATTGCAAGCAACATGTAGATAGTGCTGTCGCAAGGCATCATGTAGATAGTGCTATCACAAGGCATCATGTAGGTAGTTCTGTCACAAGGCATTATGTAGATAGTGCTGATGCAATACATGTCTGAATACAACTTGCAGATGGTGCTGGAGCAATGCATGCTGTAGATAGTGATTTCAGTGTGTAAAAGTGATGTAAATGTAGTTACTTCACACTTTGCAAGTTGCTTTTGTCAATGTCTTATTCAAATATTAGCCATAAATGTTAGAATGTTTACATATTCTAACAAAATAATATTTTGTTTCCTTTGCATCAGATGTTGAAAAAATATTACAGAATAAGCCATTTTAATGTTGAAGACCTAGCCATTCACTGTAGTATCAGACCTCAGCTCTGATAACAGTTGACAGTGCAATGCTGATGTGACAAAAAATATGTGCAGTTTTAGCATTTTATTAGAATGGTACAGTTTTATTATGGACAATGTTTAATTTCACTGTGTTTAATGTAAATGGAGGCATAGTTTGCATGACAATAGTTGTCTTTCCAGGTAAGCTAAATTATATTCAGTGTTTGTTTTCTTTACAGTTTATTTATGAGGGAATTCCCCACTTGAATGATCACCAGGAGCAAATGATTAGAGACCATATTGCAAGCAAAGCCATGTTTACTGGCTTAGAAAGGTAAATATAACATACCATTGCTAGCAATGTCATGTTTACTGGATTATTGCAACATAAGTTATGTTTACTGGGCTAGAGAGGTACACATGACACCATATTGTCAGTAAATACATTTTTTACTGGTTTAGGGAGGTATATATCAGAAAAGATTGTCAACAAGGTCATGTTTACTCATTTAAAGAGGTAAATATCTTACCAGATTGCCAGAAAGATAAGTCCTGGCTCGGAGAGTTATGTATGTCATCATTTTTCTAATAAAGCCATATAAAGAACAGGCCAACATAGCCATGTTTACTGGCTTAGAGAGGTAACTATCAGACTCTGTTGCCAGCACTGCCATGTTTACTGGCTTAGAGAGGTAACTATCAGACTCTGTTGCCAGCATAGCCATGTTTACTGGCTTAGAGAGGTAACTATCACTCTGTTGCCAGCACAGCCATGTTTACTGGCTAAGAGAGGTAACTATCAGACTCTGTTGCCAGCACAGCCATAAGTACTGGCGTAATGGAGGTAACTGTCAGACTGTAGCCAACAAAGCCATGTTTACTGGCTTAGAGAGGTAACTGGCTGACTCTCTTGCCAACAAAGCCGTGTTTACTGGCTTAGATGTAATTTGTTTTGTATTGTATTGATTTATGCACTTCCTTTGCAGAACATTTTCAGCAGATCATGCTATTTTGTGTTACTTGTCCAAATTGGCCTAACTGATCAAGATGGAGGCACCCTGCAGACTTTACACTACTTCTTTATGTTATATTTGTTTTCTTTATCTAAATTGTTATTCTTTCAGAGATTTAGATGAGAATGCTATACAAAAGATCTGTTCAAAGGTTGCTGACTGGTTGGTTAATACAGATGAAGATAATAAGATGGTATTGACAAAAAATGGTAAATATGCTTGTAGTTTAGGGCATGGGGAGGGAGCCAGGAGGGGTCAGGAATGGGCAGTAATCAAATTTCTTCTGTAAAACCAGTTGAAATAAAGACACATGTAAGGCTGTAGTGAGTTCTGTATATTTCAGAATGTGTTATTTGATTGTATTGTTTTTAGCTCACCTGAGCACAAAGTGCTCAAAGGTGAGCTTTTGTGATTACCCTGTGTCCATCGTCCTTCGTCCGTCCGTCCGTCTGTCGTCCATCATCAACAATTTGACTGTTAACACTCTAGAGGTCACAATTTTGGCCCAGTCTTAATGAAACTTTGTCAGAATGTTACTCTCAATAAAATCTTGGACGAGTTCGATATTGGATCATCTGGGGTCAAAAACTAGGTCACCAGGTCAAATCAAAGGAAAAGCTTGTTAACACTCTAGAGATCACATTTTTGGCTTAATCTTAATGAAACTTGGTCAGAATGTTACCCTTAATAAAATCTTGGACGAGTTTGATATTGGGTCATCTGGGGTCAAAAACTAGGTCACCAGGTCAAATGAAAGGAAAACCTTGAAAATGTGACCCCAATCTTAATGAAACTTGGTCAGAATGTTACCCTTAATAAAATCTTCGACGAGTTCAATACTGGGTCATCTGGGATAAAAAACTAGGTCACCAGGTCAAATCAAAGGAAAAGCTTGTTAACACTCTAGACGTCACAATTTTGACCCAATCTTAATGAAACTTGGTCAGAGTGTTATCCTCAATAAAGTCTTGGACGAGTTCGATATTGGGTCATCTGGGTTCAAAAACTAGGTCACCAGGTCAAATCAAAGGAAAAGCTTGTTAACACTGTAGAGGCCACATTTATGACTGTATCTTCATGAAACTTGGTCAGAATGTTAATATTGATGATCTTAAGGTCCCAGTTTGAATCTGGGTCATGTAGGCCCAAAAACTAGGTCACCCAGTCAAATCAAAGGAAATGCTGGTTTACACCGTAGAGGCCACATTTATGACCATATTTTAATGAAACTTGGTCGAAATGTTAAACTTGATGATCTATAGGTTAAGGTAAAGTCTGGGTCAGGTGGGGTCAAATCAAAGGAAAAAGTAGTTAACACTTTAGAGGCCACATTTATGACCATATCTTAATGAAACTTGGTCAGAATCTTGATGATCTTTAGGTCAAGTTTAACTCTGGGTCAGGTGGGGTCAAAAACTAGGTCACTAGGTCAAATCAAAGGAAAAGCTTGTTAACACTCTAGAGGCCACATTTATGACTGTATCTTCATGAAACTTAGTCAGAATGTTAAACTTGATGATCTTTAGGTCAAGTTCAAATCTGGGTCATGTCGGGTCAAAAACTAGGTCATGGGGTCAAATCAAAAGAATAGCTAGTTAACACTTTAGAGGCCACATTTATGACCATATCTTAATGAAACTTGGTCAGAATGTAAATCTTGTTGATCTTTAGGTTAATAGGTCAGGTGAGCGATACAGGGCCTTCATGACCCTCTTGTTTTAGGTTACACTTGTTTGTTCCCCTGGTGAGCTTTTGTGACTGCTCAATGTCCGTTGTCAGTCGTGCGTCGTCCGTCTGTCAACATTTTCTTGAAAAATCTTCTTGAAAACCAAGAGGCAGAACTACACCTAACTTCACAGGAATGATCTTTGGGTGGCCCCCTTTCAAAATTTTTCAAAGAATTGAATTCCATGCAGAACGCTGGTTGCCATGGCAACCGAAAGGAAAAACTTAAAAAATCTTCTTGTCCAAAACCGCAAGGCATAGAGCCTTGATATTTGGCATGTGACATCTATAATGGACCTCTATGAAGATTGTTCAAATTGTGCCCCTGGGGTGAAAAGAGGCCTCGCCCTGGGAGTCACAAGTTTTACATAGACTTATATTGGAAAAAACTTTAAAAATCTTCTTGTCTAAAACTACAAGACCTAGGCCTATGATATTTGGTATGTAGCATTGCCTTGTGGTCCTCTACCAAAATTGTTCAAATTTTAACCCTGGGATGAAAAGAGGCCCTGCCCCGGGGTGTCTCAAGTTTTACATATACTTATATAGGAAAAAACCTTCTGGTCTGAAACTGCAAGGCCTAGGCTTTTGATATTTAGTATGTTGCATTGCCTTGTGGTCCTCTACCAAAATTTTTCAAATTATGCCCCTGGGGTGAAAAAAAGGCCCTGCCCAGAGGGGTCTCAAGTTTTACATAGACTTAATATATAGGAAAAAAATTAAAAAATCTTCTTGCCTGAAACTGCAAGGCATAGGCTTTTGATATTTGGTTTGTTGCCTTGCCTAGTGTTCCTCTACCAAAATTGTTTAAATTATGCCCCTGGGGTGAAAAGAGGCCCTGCCCTTGGGGTCCCAGATTTAACATAGACATATCTATAGGGAAAAAAATCTTCTTGTCTGAAAGTTCAAGGCTTAGGCCTTTGATATTTGGAATGTAGCATTGCCTAGTGGATCTCTAACAAGATTGCTCAAATTATGCCCCTGGGGTTAAAAGAGGCCCCGCCCTTGGGGTCACTTGTTATATGAGTTATATAGGAATAAATACTTAAAACATTATCAGGTCATATTTCCTAGACTGCTTAATTAAAATTACCTGATGACCCCAAGTGATTAGGGGTCACTTGACTGTGACCTTTACCTACTGACCTACTTGTTTTTTAAGATACAGCCTTGAAATTTGGATGACATGTACATTTTTACACACCGATTTTAGTACTGACTTTCAGTGACCACGAATGTGACCTACTGACCTACTTTCTAATATTTTAGCATCTGTTTGCCATTTTAAACATGTGGCTCATATTACTCAGGTGAGTGATTCAGGGTCATCATGACCCTCTTGTTTATGAACATTTTCTAACATACCAACTTTAAACTGCATTTGGTCTGTCATATATTTTCAGAAATGGAGAGGATACCTATGTATGTATTGAGCACAGAACTGAGAGGCAGATTCCCTGGTATTTGGACTATAATAAATAAGGAACAGAAATGTGTTAGTTTTCAGCTAGACTATACTAAGTATATGGAGAGCTATCATACTCAACTCGGCATTGAGGTCCCTCTGCATACACACTTTGGTTAAAGTTTTGATGCACTTTCTCTTTATCTCTATAACTACATGATAAATTTGCTATAAACTTAAAATAGGTATACCACATCATCACCCAAATCATATGGCTCAAGGGTGGTCATAACTATTGCACCAGTATCTCATCAATTATCCCCACTTTTTACTAAGAATTTCAAATTAATGTTTTGATGCACAGTTACTCTGTCTCAGTTATTACTTAATGGATTTGATTCAAAATTAAAAAATTTGTTCCACATCATCAGCCACATTATATGACACAAGGTCCATAACTCTGGCACTAATTTTAATGAATTATGTGCCTTTTTCACTAATTTTGATGCATTTTCACTATATCTCTATCATTACAGAAGGGATTTGATTCAAACTTAAAATAATTCTTCCACATCTTCATCCACATCATTTGACAAAAGGGCCAGAATGCTGGCACCAATATTTTATGAATTATCCCCCTTCTCACTTGATATTTCAGGCTAAAGTTTTGATGCACTTTCACACTCTGTTATTACCAAACAATATGTCATGTGCAACACACAAACCCCTAGCTCAGAGGTCAAGGTCACACTTTGAGGTCAAACATCAGTAGTGTTTTATTCCTGTCCTGTCCATAACTCTATCATCCATCAAGGGATTTTAATTTTTTTTGCACAAATGTTTCCCATAACGAGATGATGTGTCATGCACAACACCCTGATCCCTAGCTCAAAGGTCAAGGTGACACTTAGAGGTCAAGGTCCAAACATTTCCCAGATCATCTATACTACATATCATTTACCATTTTCATTCAAACGGTGGGCATTCACTTTTTATACGCCCGTTTGAAAAACGGGACGTATTATGGGAACGCCCCTGGCGGGCGGGCGGGCGGGCGGGCGGCGTCCACAGACCTTGTCCGGAGCATATCTTCTACATGCATGAAGGGATTTTGATGAAACTTGGCACAGTTGTTCACCATCATGAGACGGAGTGTCATGCGCAAGAACCAGGTCCCTAGGTCTAAGGTCAAGGTCACACTTGGAGGTCAAAGGTCAAATTCAAGAATGACTTTGTCCGGAGCATATCTTCTTCATGCATAGAGGGATTTTGATGAAAGTTGGCACAATTGTTCATCATCATGAGAAGGAGTGTCATGCGCAAGAACCAGGTCCCTAGGTCTAAGGTCAAGGTCACACTTAGAGGTCAAAGGATACAAGAATGAAAACTTTGTCCGGAGCATTTCTTCTTCATGCATAGAGGGATTTTGATATAACTTGGCACAAATGTTCACCACCATGAGGCGGAGTGTCATGCGCAAGAAGCAGGTCTCTAGGTCTAAGGTCAAGGTCACACTTAGAGGCCAAAGGTCAGATACAAGAATGACTTTGTCCGAAGCATTTCTTCTTCATGCATGGAGGGATTTTGATGTAACTTGACACAATTATACACCATCATGAGACGAAGTGTCATGCGCAGTTCCCTTCTTTAGAATTACTTCCCTTTGTTGTTACTATAAATAGCTTATATTGTAACTTTTTCATTACTAGTCGTAGGGAAAAATCGAGACCACTTTTCTGTAGTACAACATGCATGCTACATCCAATTTTGAGGTGTATTTTGACCAGTCTCTACCTGGTAAAGATTTTTGTGTGGACTTACAATTTTCTTTTTGATTTTTTTTTTTTTTTTTTTTTTTTTTTTTTTTTTAAGATTAACTTCCCTTAGTTGTTGCTATAAATAACTTATATTGTAACTTTTTTATAATTGACCGTAGGGAAAAACCAAGACCACTTTTCTGTGGTACAACATAGATGTTACTTTCCAATTTTAGGTGTATTTTAAGGTATCTCTACCTGGTAAGGAGTTTTTTTGTTGACTTAGAAAAACAAAACACTTAGTTATTACTAAACAACCACAAAATTAAAATTCCATTTGCAAATACAGGTGCTAGAGTAAAGAAATTTGCTGTGACGGGCGTATATTGTGACATTCTTGCACTCTTGTTCCAAAATAGTCTCTTGTTTTATTTAGTCCCCTACTGGTTGAAAACCAGTTTCGGGGACTATAGGAATGCACTTTTCCGTCATTCCATCTTTCCGTCATTCCGTCATTCCGTCCGTCCGCAATTTCGTGTCCGGTCCATAACTCTGTCATCCATGAAGGGATTTTAATATTACTTGGCACAAATGTTCCCCATGATGAGACGACGTGTCATGCGCAAAACCCGGATCCCTAGCTCAAAGGTCAAGGTCACAATTGGAGGTCAAAGGTCAACAGGGCTTTTTTCCTGTCCGGTCCACAACTCTCCCATCCTTGAAGGGATTTTAGTATTACTTGGCACAAATGTTCCCCATGATGAGATGATTTGTCATGCACAAATCCCGGACCCCTAGCTCAAAGGTCAAGGTCACAATTGGAGGTCAAAGGTCAACAGGGCTTTTTTCCTGTCTGGTCAATAACTCTCCCATCCATGAAGAGATTTTAATATTACTTGGCACAAATGTTCCCCATGAGGAGATGACGTGTCATGCGCAAAACCTGGACCCCTAGCTTAAAGGTGAAGGTCACAATTGGAGGTCAAAGGTCAACAAGGCTTTTTTTCTGTCCGGTCCATAACTGTCCCATCTATGAAGGGATTTTAATATTACTTGGCACAAATTACCTCATAATAAGACGATGTGTCATGCACAACTTTCAGACCCCTAGCTCAAAGGTCAAGGTCACACTTAGCAGTCAAATGTTAACATAGCATGAACAGGGTCTGTTTCGTGTCCGGTCCATAACTCTGACATTCATTAAGGGATTTTAATATCACTTAGCACAAGTGTTCCCCATGATGAGACTATGTGTCATGCGCAAATCCCAGACCCCTAGCTCAAAGGTCAAGGTCACAATGGGGGGTCAAAGGTCAACAGAGTTTTTTTCCTGGCCTGTCCATAACTCTGCCATCCATGAAGGGATTTTAATATTGCTTGGCACAAATGTTTCCCATGATGAGACGACACCCAGTACCCTAGCTTAAAGGTCAAGGTCACACTGAGGTCAAAGGTCAAGAGGATTTTTTTCCTGTCCAGTCTATAACTTTGTCATGCAAAGCAGGATTTAGATATCAGTTGGCACAAATATTCCCCTGGATGAGACAACATGTCATGCGCAAGAACCAGGTCCCTAGGTCTAAGGTCAAGGTCATATTTAGAGGTCAAAGGTCAAATTCAAGAATGACTTTGTACGGAACATTTCTTCTTCATGCATGGAGGGATTTTGATGTAACTTGGACCAAATGTTCACCACCATGAGGCACCCTTGTTTTTAGAATTACGTCCATTTGTTATTACTATAAATAGATTTTATTGTAACTTTTTTATTACTGGCAGTAGAGAAAAATCGAGACCACTTTTATGTGGTACAGCATGCATGTTACATCCAATTTTTAGGAGTTTTTTGACCTATCTCTACCTGGTAAAGAGTTTCTTGTGGACTTATATTATTTATTTTTTTTTTAAAGATTAATTTCCTTTTGTTGTTACTATAAATAACTTACATGATAACATTTTTATTAGCAATTAGGAGTGACCTGTCGTTTTTATTTTTAGATTTGTATTTTCCAGACTGTTCCATTTATTAAATAAGGGATTGAAAGATATTTGACGTTTTTAAAACTATAAATACATTTCAAATAATGTACAAACTAAAACTGCATCGGTAGCTCAGTTGGTACAATTGAGGAATTTTGTTAGTTAGTGATTTAACTTTTGCGATTAAGAGGCTGTGGGTTCGAATCCCACACTGTGCGATTTGTTTTATGATTGAATTTGTTTTATTTACATTTTCATGTTGTTTTTTTTATTACAATTTATTTCATCATTTCAATTTCATTTTTTATTTCATTCGTACAATTTCAATATATTCAATACATTTCAAACACACGCGTCCAATGGAGCATCTTCACACTTGCTGTTGGTGTAACTGTTAGTTTCCTCCGAATCAGTGTCATCAGCTAATTGAGTGACCAAATTGTTAAGAGCTTTGTCAACCATGCTGAATAATTCACAATCAATAAGATATTTGAAAAACCTATATTATATTCGAAAATAGCAAAAGGATACAAGTAATGCGATTCAAATACATGTTTAACATTATCATCATTTTAAAATGTGTGTTAGCAAAATATAAAATGAAAAAAAAAAAAATATAATGAAAAAATAAAATTGATCTCCGTCGGAATTCGAACTCGCATAAATTAGATTCTAAAGCCATCACGCTTACCACTGCACCAATGCGCCTTATTGTCGAAGAAGACAGTCATTTAAATATCTATTAAAAAAGTAAGTTATAAAAAAGTAGGGTACCCCTTTACTGAAGTGGTTTATTCCAGTAACCTTTCAAATCTATTAATAAAAGCGACAGGTCACTCCTAAATGCTAGTATAATCAGCCAAAAAAATTCAATATGAAAACAACTGTGGGTTTTTATATATGCATATTTTAATCCAAGTGTGTTGTTATAACATATTGTATATGTAGTACAATATTGTTTATACATCATTGACAGATATCAGTTCATTATGTTATACTGCAGTAGAGAAAATTAGGTGCCTTCCAGTAGGGGACTTTGTATTGCATGGCAATACTTCATTCACTTGTTTCACTCTTGAATTTATTCTTGAAGTGTTTTTGCATGTTTCCCAAACAGTAAATAAAAACATAATTGAGAAATAATATCAACAGACCAGGGATAAAAGTATCCGCAGACCAGAGAAAAACTTCTGTATATTTCAGATAGAAATTGAGAAAATAGCAGCAGACAAGAGGCAAGAATTGGAAATCTCAGAAAAATCAGATCAAAGACAACAAGAGGAGGCGCTGTTAGAGAAAATGCTAGGATTTACACGTATATTTAGACTAATGAAACAGTTAAAAAAGGTATGGTTTGTCAGGAGGATATCGTTTCATGGAAAATTTTGCCAAAATGTGTTTCATTGGGAAAATTTTTTCATACTGTGGCTAGATATTTACATATAAATATCTACATCCACAAAAAATTATACTTCTTTTAACAAATTTACTAAACTGGTAAACCAGCATCATTAGTAAATGAGTAAGCTCTTTTACCTTGGGTTACAGTATGTTATTAAAAAGTAGAAACCTAGGAATAAATGTTACATTGTGTTGTCATTGCTCATTAGAATACATAGTCTCATTTTGTACCTTTGTATACAATTAACACTGAAATATGAAAATTCATCTAAACCAGAAAATTTATATGCTCGGATTAGAAGTCACTTGGTTTTGTTACAATTTTATATTTCTTTTCAGCCTTTACTAGCACACAACTGTATGATGGACCTAATGTTGATATATGATAAATTCTACAAACCGCTACCTGTATCCTATACAGAATTCAAGACAAACCTTCATATGATGTTTCCTAAAGTGTTTGATACAAAACATATCGCATCTAGTGTGAGACGGGTAAGTTGTTTTGATATTGCATGTACGTTTGCTACATTGTATACAGCTTGATTTACACATCGTGTTCCGAAATATTATCTAGGATTGTTAAAATTTGCCACAAAAAATGATTATGATTTGAGAGGGATCGTGTCATTAGTTATTCTGAAAACCCAATCCATGATGGGGACAACCATAGCCTTGCATATGCTTCTCCATGCCTATGATACTGTCTACCATACAAGACTAGAGATGCTGATACACTGAGTGTTAAGTCTTCTTTCTACAGTATTTGCAAACTGACCGATTTATCTTGCTTTAGATGTAATCTTACTCAGTCTTTTTTTGGCTGATGTCTGTAATTTTAGATTTGTTTGTAGTGTTTGGTATGTGTATGTAAAGCACAAAGCACGTTTGAACATGTGTATGTGTGAAAAGTGTGTTATACAAATGCGGTATAATTATAAATAATACAGAAGCACTTTTTATGCCCGCGGCATCTACTGATGCAGGAGGCATATAGTGATTGTCCTGTTCATTCATCCGTCCGTCCGTACGAGGTTAACCAAATGGGACCGTTTTGTCTGGCATCAATACCCCTTACTAGAATGACTTGATACTAATGCAGATGTAACCTGTGACCATTCCTCATCTTCAGACATCACATGACCTCAGTTTGACCTTGACCTTGAACTTGACCTCGTTTTGACTTAGGTTGCTTTGTATCGACAAGGATGCCACCGGGGGCATCAAGCGTTTATTGAATGCAGCTTCTTGTTAGGGACTGATATAGCCTTTGGATTAATTAAAACAGCAAAAGAAACATTGTAATATCTTCAGGTAATGGGGACAAAACGATTTGGGGTGCATGTCAGTTTGAAAAATAAGCAGTTGGGGCAAATGTCCCATCTACCATTTCATCTAGGGGGCAGTTAAATAATATAAAGAAGTTTGTGTTACTTATGATCTGTAATGATTTAAACATTATCAGAAACCACATTCAGAGGACCAACTGAATCGTGTAGGTCCATTTGGCATTTTGTTAATGATACAAGGAGGTATCTATTCACTTCAGCCCATTTTTGGACAGTTTGAGAAATATCAGTTGATGAAAAAGGTTGTATTTGCCACTTACATGCTTATAAAATGACATTTTATGTTCTGTTGGATAAAAATGTAATAAAGATGGTTATAAGTGGCAGATAAAACTTTTCTGTGTAATCATTTTTACTTCAGCTCAATAAATATATGACAATCAGTACTAACTGTATTTTGAAAGCATTATTTGCAGTTCAAGACTGATGAATATAATAATAAGATAAAAACATATTTGAGCCGTGCCATGAGAAAACCAACATAGTGGCTTTGTGACCAGCATGGATCCAGACCAGCCTGCGCATCCACGCAGTCTGGTCAGGATCCATGCTGTTTGCTTTCAAAGCCTATTGCAATTAGAGAAACCGTTAGTGAACAGCATGGATCCTGACCAGACTGCGTGGATGCGCAGGCTGGTCTGGATCCATGCTGGTCGCAAAGCCACTATGTTGGTTTTCTCATGGCATGGCTCATTTGAATTAAACTTAGAGTAGTTATAAAGTTCAGTATTATACTATAGATAAATAAAAGTTATCATTATGTATATACCACAATACATGTTTGAAATACTGGAAAAAATGAAATGGTAGTCAAGTTCTGGAGTAAATCTGTTATTTGAGACACACACCTTGGCAGATGCATACACCTTCTTTATACCAGCAATATGGATTCTTCATCTTAAAATTCAACAGGCTGGGCTCAAATCAAAACTTGCAATTTTTTTATTTCAGTGGGTTTGAATATTCATTGAAAAGATTACATTTATTAACCCTTACCATGCTGGACACAATTGATTATGCCTTTGCAACCAGAGTAGACCAAGATCAGCCTGCACATCCGCGCAGTCTGATCATGGTCTACACTGTTCGCTATTCAGTCAGTAAATTTTCAGTAAACACCCCTTCAAATGATAAATGGTACTGCCAAAATTGGAAGATGGACCAGTCCATTATAGAAATTTAGCATGATAAGGGTTAAAACATTTTGTGATTTATAATTTTCAGGAGATGGAGGAGACGGGTTTGGTGCAATACACAAATTTAGGTGATCTCTATAAAGATTTAGAAAGGTGAAAATATTACTTTGTCTGTGTAACTTAAGTCACTATTAAAATACTGCTTATTCCTTTATAAATGACTCCGGCGATGTTACATTTTGCAAAAGTGGGTTGGGAGGGGCATCATTTATTAAGGCCCTAATTTTTTTCACAGATATAAATTATAAATCCAACTTTACTACATAGTGCTGGTATTCATTTGTAACCTGCTTGTAAGTTAACTTGATTTTCTTTTTGTGGAAAATATGGGTGAGGGGAGGAGCATTTTTGATTTATATGTCAAGAATATATTCGGGGAGCAAACATCAGTTTACTGTTGTTTTAGTTCAGACTGTTAAAGGTGTTCACACTGAATGAAGTCAGTACAATTGTTGTAATATGATAACTGTAGAGAGCAAATTTAGGAGCATTCCTTTAGGTTAAATAATATCTAAAAAGATCCTTTGGAAGCAAAGAATGCAACCAAGAAGAATAATAGCGACTCTGTTTGATTGAGTCTGTTCATGAGAGGTAATGAAATGTGCAACACCTCTCACACCCCCTAGCACCGGTTTAAGGGGAACTCTATTACACATATGTTGAATGGACTCCATGTTCCCAAAGGACCAGAAAATATAACAACACTGAATCCAAGTACGGGGAGACTTTTTACAGCCGCCACTCGGCATGTCAAGTTTTTGTCGGAACACTTACATATTCCCTTGTCAGTATGTTTGTCCAGCCACCTTGATGTCTTTCCAGATATTTGTTTGTCCCTCCGAAATTATGTTATAGATATGTCAAAAATTATTTGACCTATAGTCATCAAACCTCATAAGATTGTTAATCAGAATGAGACCTTGTGCACATGTGGTTTTGTTTAGAAGTCACTTAAACTAGACTACATCTGTGGCCCTTGACATAGTAGAAAATATGCTTAAAGATTTTAAAAGTCTGTGTCACACTTGTCTCAAGAAGTATTTGCCTATAGTCATTATACCACATAGGATTATTATTCAGCTTGTGAAGTTGTTTGGGAAATCACTCAGTTACACAAGAGTTATTGCCCTTGACTTAGACAAAAATATGCACAAGAGCTTAAAAGTTTATGTTGCATGTGTCTGAAAAAGTATCTATTCTGGGGTCCTGAAACTTTATTGTCGTATAACATGTGAAGTCGTGCAGCTGATGTTCTGTTTGGAATTTCATAGTACCATGGTTTCTGGTCCTTGACTTAGTAAAAGAAATATGCATATAAAGATCTTAAAAGTTTGTGTAGCATATATCTCAAAAAAGTATTTGTCATAGTGTCATTAAACCATACAGGATTCAGTGTGTTTGATTGTACATCTGGTTTTGTTTTATGGTTTCATTCAACAAGACTACAAGGATGACACAAGTGTTTCAGAAAGTATTTGACCTGCAGTCATGATACTTTATAGGAATGTTGTTCAGCATTTGATGTTTTGCACCAGAGGTTTTATTTTGGAAATAGAAAGATATACAAGGTGATTCTCTGAGCTTTACACAATATTTTTTATAAAATATAGTAGTAAAAAACATTGGTTGTGAAGTAACAGTGAAACAATATATCACCAGAAGCACAAAGTGACAAGGAGATGAGCAAAATACTCATGATATCCAAGGTTTAGAGTGATCCAAGTTTCTGAGTAATCCAAGGTTTTGAGTGATCCAAGGTTTTGCAGGGCCGTAGGAACAGTGGGGTAGGGGGGGGGGAGCAGGGTGTCCGCCTCCCCCAGTAATTTGACCAAGTAAGGTAATTGTTAGCAATTGTTTGACAGCGAGTCAATTTTAGCTGTGCCCTGCAGTTTTGTTTAGATGGTCACTCACAACTAAAAAAAAACTAAAAACGTTTAACGTTTCTTTGATCTGAGTCTGTTATAGGTCGGCTGATTTTCAAAATGTGTGCCCCCCCAATCTGAAAATGCTACCTACGTGCCTGTTTTGAGTGATCCAATGTTCTGAGTAATTCAATATTGTTAGTGTTCCAGGATTTTGAGAGATCCAATGTTCTGAGTTATCCAAGTTTTTGAGTAATTCAAGGTTTTGAGTGATCCAATGTTCTGAGTAATTTGAGGTTTTGAGTAATTCAAGGTTTTGAGTGATCCAAAGTTTTGAGTGTTGCAATGGTTTGAGTGATCAAAGGTTTTGAGTGATCCAAGGTTCTGAGTAATCCAAGGTTTTGAGTAATTCAAGGTTTAGAGTGATCCATAGGTTTTGAGTAATCCAAGGATTTGAGTAATTCAAGGTTTTGAGTGATCCAATGTTTTGAGTGTTTCAATGTTTTGACTGATCCAAAGTTTTGATTAACCCAAAGATTTGAGTGATCCAAGGTTTTTAGCAATACAAGGTTTTGAGTAATCCAAGGTTTTGAGTAATTCAAGGTTTTGAGTGATTTAATGTTTTGAGTAATCCTTTATATTTGTAGTGAGAAGGGACAAGAACTTGTGTTACATCCTCCTGCCATAGTACATGCCGAAGGGTTTGAAAGATATAGTGAGTATTTGTATAAGAGTAGCTTGCAAGTTATATTTTCAATTTTAGCAGAGAAATATAAATTTCATTTACAAATACTATTATTTATTATGGATAAGGCACTTGCCCCGCAATCAGGAGGTCGAAGGTTCGAGCTCTGTCAGAGATGGGTCTTGTTACTGAAGAGAGACTGGTTGGTGAGCCGCCAGCTAGTTAAATAATGGTTACCGATTGCCTACCTGCCTGCAGGGCGAGTGCTCTAACAACTGAGCTCCAGCTGCCTGACAAATATTCTGCCCAAAAGTGACCAAGTCCATACCATGACAATACAAATAAAATCTTTCACTTGAGACAGGGTCATTGTATTTCATATCCAAATCAAAACTATTAGACCCTGAATAACTTGTTAATAGTTTTAACATTTCCTCTTTCTAAAGTACAGTCAGATAAATTACTGAGATATCTTTGTCATTTACTTATGTATTGTTCTGATGGTTATATTATCTCAAACTGCCAGATTACTTTTCCTGTGAACATCGGAAAATTGTAATTGACACATTTTTTTTCTTCAGTATCTGATGTTCTACCTCATGAAGCTGGTTTTGATGCCTACATGTGTGGCTTTGGTAAGTTAAACGCTACTTGCATTTAACAGCTTTATTAGTCTGTGGCCAATTTGTATGGTCTCTCACTGCTCTTAGGTGGAGTTGCAATTTGTAGCCAAGTTTTATAGTCACTCTCTGCTGTTAGTTCAAGTTGCAGTTTGTAGCCAAGTTTTATGGTCACTCTCTGCTGTTAGTTCAAGTTGCAGTTTATAGCCAAGTTTTGTAGCCACTCCCTGCTGTTAGTTCAAGTTGCAGTTTGTAGCCAAGTTTTATAGTCACTCACTGCTGTTAGTTCAAGTTGCAGTTTGTAGCCAAGTTTTATAGTTACTCACTGCTGTTAGTTCAAGTTGCAGTTTGTAGCCAAGTTTTATAGTCACTCTCTGCTGTTAGTTCAAGTTGCAGTTTGAAGCCAAGTTTTATAGTTACTCACTGCTTTTAGTTCAAGATGCAGTTTGTAGCCCAGTTTTATAGTCAGTCACTGCTGTTAGTTCAAGTTGCAGTTTGTAGCCAAGTTTTATAGTCTCTCTCTGCTGTTAGTTCAAGTAGCAGTTTATAGCCAAGTTTTGTAGCCACTCCCTAGGGCCTGCTGTTAGTTCGTTGCCAAGTTTTATTGTCACTCACTGCTGTTAGTTTCAGTTGCAGTTTGTTGCCAAGTTCTATTGTAACTCACTGCTGTTAGTTCAAGTTGCAGTTTGTAGCCAAGTTTTATAGTCACTCTCCGCTGTTAGTTCAAGTTGCAGTTTTTGGCAAAGTTTAATAGTCACTCACTGCTGTAAGTTCGAGTTGCAGTTTGTGGCAAAGTTTTGTGGTCACTCATTGCTGTTAGTTTGAGTTGCGGTTTGTGGCAAAGTTTTGTGGTCACTCATTGCTGTTAGTTTGAGTTGCGGTTTGTGGCAAAGTTTTATGGTCACTCGTTGTTGTTTGTTCAAGCTCCAGTTTGTGGCCAAGTTTTCTGACATGACCTGTGTTGGTGCAACTTAAAACCCAGTATAACAAAAAGTATTTTGTGTTTGAAAAAGAAATTAACTTTCTTACCAGATATGTGGATCAAACATAAGTAAAACTAAGCTGTAATTCATTACTCATTGTCTGTAGTGAATGTGACTGTTATAGGGAATTACCAATAGAGAATATCTCATTTTATAAAATGCTTTATCAGTTTGACATTTAAAAATATATTCTATTCCTATATTTCAGTGTTTCTTAGATATGGCCATATACTGACTTTCAAGAATACAAAGTAAGTAAGTTCAAATATTGTAACCCCTTGATGCACAACCTTGATGTTAAATGGGCATATAGTTCTAATATTTAGACAAGCATTTAAGGTCACTGTTTTCAAATTACCAGTACTTTCCCAACTGCTGTGCATTAGACAACCCACAAGGGATGTAGAATTACTTAATGCAAAGATATCAGCTGGCTTACGGAAGGTGGATGGTTTCTCACAGGTTCACGACCTTGCCTGAAATATAGAAAGTAACCATATAGCCTAAATTGTGTCAGTGTGATTAAAACAAAATAGATGTTTCCTTTGGGAAGATGAGACAAATGTCTATCTGAATATGCCTGTAAATCCTTGTGTATCTGGCTCATTAATTAGTTAAGATTGCTAAATGCTTTGATGTTTGGTATCACATATACATGTAATTGTAAATTTGGGTTTGAGCGACAGAATCAATTTTTGACACAAGAGCTTTTTGATTATTTTCCAACTAAATCATATTCAAAATATAGGACTGCTACTGTTTTGGTCTTCATTGACACAAACAGTTGTTTACGTTATTTATTGAGTTTTAAAGTAACACCATGAAAAATAGTGTGTTTTAATTTGACTACCGTAATTCCCTTGATTCATGTAACATATATAGTAGAAAGTTGTAAAAATTAATATCTCGAGAAAAATTCTGATGAGAGGCAATTGTCTGCTTCTCATCATTAGAAACCCTTAAACTGATTTGTACAGTTACCTCCCATTTGGTACCTGTGGTAAGCACCTATATATTGTTTTATTTGTGTCTAGTACAGCCATTTTACTGGATACATCAAGACTTGTGAAGATTTTTTTGAACCAGTCATGAAGCTTACTCTTTTAGCCCTTTGGAATACTTGTCAAAATGGCAGTGTCTATAGCGGAATCATATTATTTGACCTGATGCAGTGAAACATAAGTAGTCAGTTGTGCATATCAAATATTGATTTGTTCTTTGTAGCTACAGGCCCCTAGATACTTCTTAAATAGATCTATTGCTGGTATATATATGATTATGTATAAATTTCTGATCTGCAGGTCATCAGAAGTTATACCATGTATGTTTAGGAGATATTTACAGACATTAGAAAACTATACCAACAGGATCAACATAATCAGGGCTACAGTTAATCATATTGTAAGTGTTTTCATTTTATTTTTTTTGCTAACATAAGATAAGATTTATTTTGAGTCGGCAAGACTACAACAAGTAATTGTGAACTCTAACAAGCTTCAACAACTGACTGAAGTCAGTTATTTAAGAAATAATTATAAAGGGGAGCTGTGGTCTAGTGGATAAGGTGTCAGCCACTCAATCCAGGGGTCGTGGGTTCGAGCCCAACTGGGATCATGACCATGACTTCTCATATGACACCAATACTGGTTTTTCCAGGAAGTGGACTCTAGAGTGGTTCCAATAAGCTTGAAGCTTTCATCACAATCAAGCTAAAAACAAATTAGTGTAAAGTAAGAAATATTTTATAGCAAAACCATGTTTTAACACTATTTATACACCATGGGTAGTTATATGATCTGAACCATCAGTCCATAGTCATGTCTCCAAAACTGTTCACACTATAACACATAGCTATATACAGATAAACATAATTGAACTTGTTTCAGGATTGAATTTGTACTTTAAGGTAAAAGGTCAAATAGCTTTATTTTTGTGGTATATATCTTCTAAACTGCTAAAACCCGCCCGCTTAGCTCAGTAGGTAGAGTGTCGGTCTATGGATCGCGAGTTCGATCCTCGGGCAGGGCGTGTGTTCTCCGTGACTATTTGATAAACGACATTGTGTCTGAAATCATTAGTCCTCCACCTCTGATTCATGTGGGGAAGTTGGCAGTTACTTGCGGAGAACAGGTTTGTACCGGTACAGAATCCAGGAACACTGGTTAGGTTAACTGCCCGCCGTTACATAACTGAAATAGTGTTAAAAAACGGCGTTAAACCCAAAACAAACAAACAAATCTAAACTGCTAAAAGGTTTTTCATAAAACTGGCATCGTTCGTTAACCTCATCAACATGAAACATTAGAGCACAATACCAAGGTTAAATTCCAAGGTCACACTTGGAAGCTAAAGGTCAGATGGCTTTATTTCATATTTGCCCCATATGGATTTTCATAACATTGGTGTCAAATGTGTAACCTCGTTTAGATGACTTGCAGAGGGTATGACCCAGGTCTACAGCTCCAAGGTTAAACTTGAAGGCCAAAGGAAAAAATAACTTTGTTTCATGTCTGCTCCATATCTTCAAAACTGCTTAAAGGATGTTTATAAAATGCATCCAGTGTTTACCACATAAAGATGAAGTGCAGAATACTAGACCAGGTCTCTTCGTGAAAGTCACACTTGAGGTGTAGTAGCTTTATTTTACATCATCTTACAGCTTGAAAGTTTTTCTTAAATGTACCATCAGTTATTTGCCTCATCAACACAACATGCAAAGTGCATGATCCAGGTCATTAGGTTACCCATCTTGGGGTATTGGTCACATTCAGTGATAGCTGTAGTTATTGTTGGTTGATGTATTAACTGTACATTTATATTATTAGCTCTTGTCTGATTTTTGCAATACTGAAATACCGGTACTGCTAAAATAGTATAAATGTCAGAATTGCTGGTTTGATGCATTATTTGGAAGAAAATGACCGTTTTTATATTTCTTTTTGTCCCGTTCACATCAGCCTTAATTTTGCTTTTCAACAGAATTTAGAGGGACCAGATCAGGAATCTAGAAGACCTGAACTGCTGTATGTACGAAGTAGAATGTTTAAACAAAAGTTAAACATTGACCAGGTAAAGGTTAGATATTATTCCTGTTACCTATAGATAGCTTCAGATATGTGCATTATCACTTCTACGCAAATTTAACCAGTCTACCCAGTATTTTGTGACATTGGACATGTAGATGGAAGTCTGTTTTTAGAAAAGGCAAGGTCTCATAGAAAAACAAAAATAGATTCTGATATAGACTGGGTACTGTTCATAGCAGTTTCATTATTTGTATTCTCATACAGATCAACTTGCAATTTCAAACCAGTCCCAGATATTCAACATTATATTCAGCAGCAAAGCATTCTTAACAATGCAAAATATAATTACATAAAGTTAACCAGTCTGCAGTGTATGATAAAGAAAGCAGAACCAGTCACAGTTCAGATGGGAAAATTTAACTAAAGTTTTAATCAGTAGTAGCCTAAGTCTCCAGGAAAGAGAGAAAAAACACTGTGACTGTCACAGTCCGTCCACTTCTTATTTGCAAAGTTGTTGAAAAACAGAAGAAGTAATGAAGATTATGGTGTAATAACTATCACTGATTTTATTGTGCACAATTATAATTGTTCTTTGCAGTTGGCCAAGTGGTTTTCTCCATATGGGTCTGTAGATGTGAAAGCCTATGGTCAGTCTAGAGCACTTGTGGCTACCTCAAACTACAGTTGGTATGGTCTTTCTTTTTAGTCAATAAATATTTTATCATACAAGTTCACCCGCTATAAATGACTGTACTCCCCCTCTTCCTGTTGCCACAGATCAAAACAATAAGCTGACTGCTGAAAGTCTCATAAAACTATTTTAAAGTGATTAATGTGCTTTGTTGGTTTGTATATTTATAGTTTATTGGAAGCTGAACATGATTTTTTCTTTATGTAATATGTAAGTCTGATTACAGATAAAATTGTAGCAAAAAACTCGATTGATCACTGATTTTGTCCAGAAATTGCACATTGTTGGTGTCAAAAGTACATATTTTCTTGCTTGAAGAAAGATCTACACATAAATCCCACTTTTTCCTGGATAAAGAAACAATACTAGTATGGTAAAATTAAATAAAATCATTGCTGAAACCTCCAATTTTTTTATAACCGTCAGTGAAAGAGGAGTGGTGTGATGTCCTGACTGTATGCATGTTTGCTTGCAATACTGTACAAATGTTTGAGACTTTCGTAAAAAAGACTGTATGCCTGTTAGCAAATGACTTATTTATTAAATATCAGCTTTTCCCTTGCTCCGGTAGTATTTCTTCATAATTATAACCCGCAAACGAAGTTTGAAGGATAGGGGTATATAGGAGTCAAAATGCGGTCTGTCTGTCCGGTCTGTTTATATGTGTTCTCATAAATTTGGTCCTGCAATTACTTGTCGAATGAATACTATCACACCTACCTCTTTCAAACTTCACACACACATAGGCAATATGTAGTTAATGCCTTTCCTCTTTTTTTCTTTTCTCTTTAAATTCAATGTCACACAAGAGGTCGAAGGTAAAAAAGGGTCATTTTTTCGTGTCTGTGTCATAATTTTTTTATGCATTAAGGGATTCTGAAATAACTTGGCACAAATGTTCACCATCATGAGACAATGTGTCGTGCACAAGACACAATTCCCTAGCTCCAAAGTCAAGGTCACACTTATATGTCAGATGTCAAAAATAGGGTCGGTTCATTTTTCTTGTCCGGACCTTAACGTCTTCTGAAATAACTTGTTACAAATATTCACTATCATGAGTTGATGTGTAGGGCATAAGACACAGGGGCCCATCTTATCAAACATAGTACAAGTAAAATTGATCGTAGGTAAAAACTGTGATATCTGTTTTCTTGGAATATGGACACATTATACAGACAACATGCTACCTGCCTGTAGGCCTACACATAAAATCTGGAACACATGAAATTGGAAACGTGTTTTGTTACTGGTATCAGCAAGAGTGTTCAGACAATATTTTGGTCATACGATATGATAAGATGTTTGATAAGACTGGCCCAAGCTGGTCCCTTGCTCCAAGGTCAAGATCACAAAATATCATATCGCATTAATTACATATTGCCCTCTATGTGTGTGTGAAGTTTCAAGGTAGGTGCAATAGTTTTTAAGAAATCGGAGGAACAATTTTTGGCGGATGGACAGACAGACAGACACATGGATAGACGAATGGGGGTAAACCTATAGTCCCCTCCTGTCTCATCTCATTGACTTTTTGAAGTCATCAGGAAACATTTCTTTGCGAGACTTCCTTAGGGAATCGGCAAAATGGAATACAGTATCAGTCACAAATAAGAGTTCAGATCAAATATCAAAATTGGCAAGTCAGCATACAGTGAATAATTTTTACCATCTAGATAAAAAGTAATTTCTTTCAAAAACACAACAGCTATGCAACATCTTATTTACATATATTTATTGAGTTAGGCATGCTAATTTCAGAAAACAATATGGATTATTGGATTGCAAATCAATTTGACATGTTATTCACCAGTTTCTTGACTTGGTCACATAAATTTCCATGCATTGAGTGTGATGAGTCAACATTTGTCAGCATTTTGTAAAGATTACCTGTCTGTTTCATCTGTTATATCACCACATACATATATTTATGTTAAACTTATTGTAAAACTTGAATACACACATGGTGTAAAGCAAAATAATCAATTTGAAGACGATTTCTTACCTTCAGCCTGCCAGTTGTTTGTTTTGATCGGTGGCAACAGGAAGAGGGGAGTACAGTCTTTTATAGGGGGTGAAGGTGTTAAAAGCATGACTTCAGTGACTGTCTGTAGTATTCAGTTAACTAGAACACCATTACCCTACACTGGTATAAATAATTTATCTAGCTCATCTATGAAAAGTTTATTCCCCTTAGCATTATACACATGTAGATGTGAGCTTGTCGGTCGGTCTGTTGGTCTGTTGGTTTTCATGGTTTCCGGACAATAACTCATGAAAGGCTTGACAGATTTGAATAAATTTTGGTACACAGGTGTAAGATCATAAAATACAGGTCAAGTTCAACTTTGCCTTTAAACGACCATTTTTAGCTCGACTATTCAAAGAATAGTCTAGCTGTTTTACTCACCCTGGCGTCGGCGTCACACCTTGGTTAAGTTTTTGCATGCAAGTACATTCAGCTATCATTTAAAGGCATATAGGTTTGAAACTTATTTTTTCTTTTTCTAGGTCAATTACCAACCTCATTGGGTCAAGTTCCATAACTCTGACATGTATTTTGAGCAAATTATGCCCCCTTTTGGACTTAGAAAATTCTGGTTAAAGTTTTACATGCAAGTTACTATCTCCAAAACTAATGCAGATATTGAATTGAAACTTCAAATGTATCTTTGGGGTTATAAAACTAGTTGAAAGCACCAAGTCCCATAACTCTGACCTTCATTTTGGCCAAATTATGCCCCCTTTTGGACTTAGAAAATTCTGGTTAAAGTTTTGCGTGCAAGTACATACAGCTATTACTAAAAGGCATATAGATTTGAAACTTATTTAATTTTTCTTTTTCTAGATAAATTACCAACCTCACTGGGTCAAGTTCCATAACTCTGAGATGTATTTTGGGCAAATTATGCCCCCTTGTAAATCCTGGTTAAAGTTTTACATGCAAGTTACTATCTCCAAAACTAATGCAGATATTGAATTGAAACTTAATATCTGTCTTCGGGGTTATAAAACTAGTTGAAAGCATCAAGTCCCATAACTCCGACCTGCATTTTAGCCAAATTATGCCCCCTTTTGGACTTAGAAAATCCTGGTTAAAGTTTTGCATGCAAGTACATACAGCTATTACCAAAAGGCATATAGATTTGTTTTAACTTAATTTTTCTTTTTCTAGATCAATTACCAACCTCACTGGGTCAAGTCCCATAACTCTGACATGTATTAAGGGCATATTATGCCCCCTTTTGGACTAAGAAAATCCAGGTTAAAGTTTTACATGCAAGTTACTAACTCCAAAGCTAATGCAGATATTGAATTGAAATTTCACATGTGTCTTTGGGGTTATAAAACTAGTTGAAAGCACCAAGTCCCATAACTCTGACCTTCATTTTAGCCAAATTATGCCCCCTTTGGACTTAGAAAATCCTGGTTAAAGTTTTGCGTGCAAGTACATACAGCTATTACTTAAAGGCATATAGATTTTAAACTTATTTTTTTCATTTTCTAGATCAATTACCAACCTCACTGGGTCAAGTCCACTAACTCTGACATGTATTTTGGCAAATTATGCCCCTTTTTGGACTTAAAAAAATTCTGGTTAAAGTTTTACATGCAAGTTACTATCTCCAAAACTAATGCAGATATTGAATTGAAACTTCACATGTGCCTTTGGGGTTATAAAACTAGTTGATAGCATCAAGTCCCATAACTCTGATATGCATTTTGGTCAAATTATGTCCCCTTTTGAACTTAAAACTCTTTTGATATTTAACATTTTGGGTAATATTTTCCTGCTTCTGGGACAATATTTCGAATAGTCGAGCTTAGCTGCTCTTGTTTGACGTAGTTATGGCCCCTTTCCAACTTATAATTTGCCAGACTCATGGTTTCCGGACACTAACTCAGGATAAGAAAGACTTGACAGATTTAAATAATTTTCGGTACACATCATAAAATATGGGTCAAGTTCAACTTTGACTACAAACCACCAATTTTATAACGTAGTTATGCCCCTTTCCAAATTAAAATTTGCCAAACTCATGGTTTCCAGACATAAACACATGGAAGGCTTGACAGATTTGAATAAATTTTGGTACACAGGTGTAACATCATAAAATACAGGTCAGATTTGACTTTGCCTACAGACCATGATTTTTTTGACGTAGTTATGGCCCATTTCCAACTTAAAATTTGCCAAACTCATGGTTTCCAGACTCATGAAAGGGTTGACAGACTTAAATAAATTTTGATATACATTTTGATACTTTCTTATGGTTGCCATACTTCATTGACAAGGCCGTATTGTGGGGGTATTATTCGTCACTCCTGTGACAGTTCTAGTTTCTACCTGATCTATATGAAACTGGATCAGAATATTTATCTTATCTGTACAAAATCTAGTTATGCTTCCCTTCAAAGAAGGAAGGGTATATTGTTTTGCAGATGTCTGTCGGTTGGTCAGTATGTAGACCAATCCGTTTCCGGATGATAACACAAGAACGCTTGGGCCTAGGATCATGAAAGTTGATAGGATGGTTGGTCATAACCAGCAGATGACCCCTATTGATTTTGAGATCAGAAGGTCAAGGTCACAGTGAACCAAACGGTTTCCAGATGATAACTCAAGAACGCATGGGCCTAGGATCATGTAAGTTAATAGGGAGGTTGGTCATGACAGCAGATGACACCTATAGATTTTGAAGTCAGTAGGTCAAAGGTCAAGGTCACTTTGACCAAGAACAGTTGAACTTTTGTGCACAGTGACCAAATAATTTCTGTTCTTTTTGCAATTACTGAATGCATCTGGGGGGGGGGGGGGGGGGGCATATTTCGTGTCCTACGAGCTCTTGTTCAAGTTTGAACCTGGATCATTACAAGGGTCCAGAAATAGGTTACTAGGTCAAATAGTAGTAAAACTGTACAAACTGCAAAGTGCTCAAGGTGAGCTTTCGTGATCGCCGTGTCCGTCATCGTCCGTCGTCAACAATTTGACTGTTAACACTCTAGAGGTCACAATTTTGGCCTAATCCTAATGAAATTTGGTCAGAATGTTACCCTCAATAAAATCTTGGACAATTTCGATATGGGTCATCTGGGGTCAAAAACTAGGTCACCAGGTCAAATCAAAGGAAAAGCTTGTTAACACTCTAGAGGTCACAATTTGGGCCCAATCTTAATGAAACTTGGTCAGAATGTTACCCTCAATAAAATCTTGGACGAGTTCGATATTGTGTCTTCTGGGATCAAAAACTAGGTCACCAGATCAAATCAAATTAAAAGCTTGTTAACACTCTAGAGGTCACAGTTTTGGCCCAGTCTTAATGAAACTTGGTCAGAATGTTGCCCTCTTTAAAATCTTGGACGAGTTTGATATTTGGTCATCTAGGATCCAAAACTAGGTCACCAGGTCAAATCAAAGAAAAAGCTTGTTAACTCTATAGAGGTCACAATTTTGGCCCAGTCTTAATTAAACATGGTCAGAATGTGACCCTCAGTAAAATCTTGGACGAGGTCGATACCGGGTCATCTGGGATAAAAAAAACTAGGTCACCATGTCAAATCAAAGGAAAAGCTTGTTAACACTGAAGAGGCCACATTTATGATTGTATCTTCTTGAAACTTGGTCAGAATGTTAATTTAGATGATTTGAAGGTTCGATCTGAATCTGGGTCATTTAGGATCAAAAACTAGGTCACCAGGTCAAATCAAAGGAAAAGCTAGTTAACATTGTAGAGGCCACATTTATGACCATATCCTAATGAAACTTGATCAGAATGTTAATCTTGATGATCTATAGGTCATGTTCAAATCTGGGTCAAGTGGGGTCAAAAACTAGGTCACTAGATCAAATCAAAGGAAAAGCTTGTTAACACTCTAGAGGCCACATTTATGACTGTATCTTTATGAAACTTAGTCAGAATGTTAATCTTGATGATCTTTAGGTCAATTTCGAATCTGGGGTCAAAAACTAGGTCACTGGGTCAAATCAAAGGAAAAGCTTGTCAACACTCTTGAGGTCACAATTTTGGCCCAATCTTAATGAAACTTGGTCAGAATGTTGCCCTCTGTAAAATCTTGGACGAGTTCAGTATTGGGTCATCTAGGATTAAAAACTAGGTTACCAGGTCAAATCAAAGAAAAAGGTTTGTTAACTCTATAGAGGTCACAATTTTGGCCCAATCTTAATGAAACTTGGTCAGAATGTTACCCTCAATAAAATCTTGGACGAGTTTGATATTGGGTCATCTGGAATCAAAAACTAGGTCACTAGGTCAAAACAAAGGAAAAGCTTGTTAACACTGTAGAGGCCACATTTATGACTATATCTTCATGAAACTTGGTCAGAATGTTAATTTAGATGATCTGAAGGTCCAGTTTGAATCTGGGTCATGTAGGATCAAAAACTAGGTCACCAGGTCAAATCAAAGGAAAAGCTAGTTAACACTGTAGAGGCCACATTTATGACCATATCTTAATGAAACTTTGTCAGAATGTTAATCTTGATGATCTATAGGTCACTTCAAATCTGGGTCAGGTGGGGTCAAAAACTAGGTCATTAGGTCAAATCAAAGGAAAAGCTTGTTAACACTCTATAGACCACATTTATGACTGTATCTTCATGAAACTTGGTCAGAATAATTATCTTGATGATCTTTAGGTCAATAGGTCAGGTGAGTGATACAGGGCCTTCATGGCCCTCTTGTTATGATCTTTATGCTAAGGTTGAATCTGGGTCATGTGGGGTCAAAAACTAGGACACTAGGTCAAATCAAAGGAAAAGCTAGTTATCAGGGGTTAGAATTAGGTCAGGTGAGCGATACAGGGCCTTTAGGGCCCTTTTGTTTTAGGAACTGTCAGAATATTTGTCTTTATGAAATCTAGGATGAATGGGACACTGGATCATCTGAGGTCAAAATAGAAACAATTTGTTGATATTTTTAAGTAACATCATGCTTCATATTTTGGATGAGACTTTGTTGGGAGGTGTTTCTTTACAATATCTAGGTGAAAAAATAGGTCATAAAAACCTATATCACACTAGAGGTCATATTGTGTACCTGGTTTTCCTGAAATCTGGTTGTAATATTTTAAATCAATGGCCATTGCAAAACTGGGTCACCATGGTAAATCTTAGTCACTAGGTCAAATAGTAGAAAAACATTACATTTTGAAGTCACATATTTAAATGGATCTTCATAAAAATTCCCCTGTTCATCTAGTTTCATGGTGAATGCAACTGTTACCTTGCATGACATGGCTTGTCATGACATAGATTTAAGGTCAAACAGTGAAGGTCAGGTGAGTGTCTCAAGGCCATCATGGCCTTCGTGTTTGAAAGTTAGGCTTAGATAAAATTCCTGAAATGAAAAAAAAAACAATTTATCCATCCTATACTACTTCAGTTTGTGGCATAATAACACTGATACATGCATTTTATGATTACTGTTTTGTGATAAAGATCAAAAGATTGTTATAGATACATTTTGTGACTACTTTTGCAGTGCAAGAGATATCTTACGAGCTTTCAAGAAGCACAACACAATTTATGTGACCAAATACAGCGTGTGGAAACACTCCCCTGTTGTTAGAGGGCTCCTATGGTAAGTTTAACCTAATTAAAGCAATAATTACAAATGCTAAACCTGCGCCATTGTATGGTTATTAGGTATAAAGGTTGGAATTTAAGTATATAGACTTTTACACATTCCTTTTTACATTAAAATAAGTGTCTGCACAAAAGTGTCTAATACTAGGAAATTATTTATATTTGTGGGGAACTTACTATACCCCAACAGGTAGCTATATTGGAATCTCTTAGTTCTGTCTGTCTGTCCGTTCTGAAGCATTTAAGACTACATCTTTGACATCACAGGAGGGAATTTTATTTAACTACATACAATGATCGATTGCAATGAGAGGAAGTGTTGAGCTGGAAAATGTAACTGGGTCTTGAATAGCTTTTAAGTTTAACACCCTTTATGTATGGAAATTTTACATGTTTTATCATGTCAGACATTAACTTTGAATCCTGTGAAGGGAATTCAATGTAACTTGTAAAAAAGATAGAAGCATACTGTAAAATCATTTAATTTTGTTGGCATGAAATTTCATGGTTTTGGTCAAAAGGGCAATTTCATGGGGATATGAATTTGTGGATTTCAACTTTTGAACATTAAATGAATGGGAATTTTACTTGTTCTTTGGGATAAAATTTTGTGGATTGACCCAACCTTGAAATCCACAAAAATTAGTCCCCCACAAATATTAATGATTTTACGGTACTGCTCAGAAAACATAACTCTTAAAATAAACTATTATAGAATTATTTCCCTTTTTGTACCCCCGACAACAAAGTTGTAAGAGGGGGTATACTGGTTTCAGGTTGTCCGTCCGTCTGTCTGTCCATGCCCGCAAAATGATGGTTAAGTGACTGCATAACGGTACTTTCTCTTTGATGTCATTCATTCCGTTCTGTTTATGTGACTATTTTTCTTTTTATGTGACTGTTAGAACAATAGAGAGAACAATGGGGGTGTCACATAAAGACCGTTTCGTTAGAACGTCCGTCCGTCCGTCCGTAGACACAATCTAGTGCGCACCATCTCTCCTCATCCCTTTGACATAATTTAATGAAACTTCACACAAGTGATCAGTAACAACAGTAGTTGTGCATGGGGCATGTTAGGTTCTTTCAGAAAAAAAATTGCAGAGTTACGGGACTTTGTTTTTTTGTTACTATACTATATACATAGACACAATCTTGTGCGCACCATCTCTCCTCATCCCCGTGACACAATTTAATGAAACTTCACACAAGTGATCTGTAACAACAGTAGTTGTGCATGGGGCATGTTAGGTTCTTTCAGAAAAAAATTTTGCAGAGTTATGGGACTTTGTTTTTTGTTACTTTACTATATACATAGACACAATCTTGTGCGCATCATCTCTCCTCATCCCCTCAACACAATTTAATGAAACTTCACGCAAGTGATCAGTAACAACAGTAGTTGTGTATGGGGCATGTTAGGTTCTTTCAACAACAAAATTTGCAGAGTTATGGGACTTTGTTTCTTGTTAACATACTATGTACATACAGTTTGCATATGCAATCTTGTGCGCGCCTGATCTTCCGGACCCTTGCACACAATTTAATGAAACTTCACACAAGTGATCAGTACCAACCCTAGTTGTGCATGGTGCATGTTACGTTCTTTTAGATAAATATTTTGCATAGTTATGGGACTTTGTTTTTTGTTACTATACTGTATACATACAGTCTATATACATACAGTCCACATAATTATGCAATCTTGTGTGCGTCAAATTGCAATGTACTGTGTCAGTGCATGTGGGGGGTACATTCATCACCTTTAGTGATAGCTCTAGTTTACTTTGATTATAACATTATAGCATTTTTACAATGAAGAGTACCTTAACGCAGTGACATTATGTCTAGTGCTGGAATCTGATAGATCTTGATACATGATAGATGGAAATTACAGGCAGTAGATACCAAACACTATAAATGTATGCACGATGGACTGTTATATGTCGGGCATAATAATTGCACAAGGGCGCAGCCCGAGTGATATTATTTGTATGACATATTACCGCCTAAATGTGTAAATAGTGTTAAAGCACTGTTATTTTGATTCTAATATGCCCTTAACCTAAAACAGATAAAATATAGAAGTGCTCTTTCTTGGTCGCAACAAAAACTTTGATGTCACCGCACAAGTGTTTTAACAGAGACAAGCATATTAGAATTATATATAACATTTAGCTCACTCATTTAGAAAAATACAAATTTATTTGAATTAGTCCCAAATCTGTTTCATTCAAAAATATTGTAATATTGTTTAAAGAGATGTAATGACAGAAACAATGGGGTGTAAACTGTCCGGATTGAATTGTCACTATCCTTACAAGATAAAAAGGTGGTTCTTTTCTCATTTTAGGTCAGGAGTTTTGCTGACAGGAAGTGTTTGTGTGCTGGCTTTGCTGTCAGGAGATAAGAATTCTTGAATATCCCCAAGACTGGACTGTTAAACTGTTACATGGTGCTGAGTAGGCTGAGCAGGCCCTGTTGATTGACAGAGTAGTGCTGGAAAAATATTTCTTGTTATATATTGAACATCCAGAACAGTAAAAAACGAAGCAACAATAGCTCTACAAATAAACAGATAAAACAGAAGAGCAGGCTCGTTGTAAACACAGCAGCTAGCAAGATGTTTATTTGAATTTGAATTTAATGTGAATCTGAGTGTGAATTTTTGAATTAATTGTGAGTTTTAACTCCCAGAGCGGAAGTATCTTTGGGCAGGCCTAGTTTTAAGTTTGTTTTTATCATAGCGGTTTTGTCTGGGACCAATACCTGGATTACCTAAATAAACAAGAAAATGCAAAATGTCAGGGTTTGTATTTTGAAAACCTACCATTGTTCATTGCTTTTTAATATTTACATTTGTAAATCATTATACTTTAGATACAATTTTACTTTCAAATTGGTTGAAAATTTGAAGAAAACACATGTATTTTACTTTGTCAGATAAAAGGGAAGTAATTACCAACAATAAAAAAGAATATTTATTTATTTTGTTGGGTTTAATGTTGCACCAACACAATTATAGGTCATATGGCGACTTTCCAGCTTTAATGGTGGTGGAAGACCCCAGGTGCCCCTCTATGCATTATTGTATAGCGAGCGGGCACCTGGGTAGAACCACTGACCTTCCTCACATGAAGAATTCAACGTCCCGAGTGAGGCTCAAACCCACATTGATAAGTGGCATGTGATTTGAAGTCAGTGACCTTAACCACTTGGCCAAAGAGGCCCCCCAATAAAAAAGAAAGTTAACATTGGTTTCTGTAATCTTGACTGTTGAGCTATGGATGTTTTGTATAGAACTATATATGGAAACTCATAGAAGTGTGTAAGGATAACATCAAGAATATTTTTCCTAGAAGTTTTAAGGCTCAGAAGTGAGAAGCTCTGACTGTAGACTGAAAATGTAACTCTGACTAAGAAGAAAATTTTTCAAAAATAAGTAATGCTAGGATAAGTATTAGTCAAAAACTGACAAGTGCCCTCATTTGAACAAAAATGGGACAACATCTTAAAGTTATGTTACAGACCATGCTTGATGAAGATCCATCCAGCGGCTCATGAGAAAAGTCTCCTAAGATTTTTTTCTATTTTCTGGTGGTCCTTAATAGGGGCCAAGCATCTGATTTTTAACAGTTTGAGCTAAAAGTAGAAAAAACTTTATACAACTTCTTCTCATGAACTGCTTTATGGATCTTCATCAAACTTGGTCTGTAGCATCGTTATAAAGTCTACTCACAATTTTGTTCAAAAGTGGGTGCTTGGCCCCTTGTAGGGAAATGATTTCCACTTGTGAACCGCTTGACGGATCTTCATCAAACTTGGTCTGTAACAACTTTTAAGTTTTTTTTCCCAGTTTTATTCAAAGGGGGTTGCTTGGCCTCTTGTAGGGGCCACAAGAGCTAAAAACAGAAATACCTTTAAACAATGTCTTCTCATGAAACGCTTTCATCTATATCTACATTGTTACATCCTACTGTCAGACTTCTATGTGGGTGATGATGGCTTTATGGGTCTTCATTAAACTTAGTTTGTAGCATCATTTTGAGGTCTTTTATATATTATAAATGTAATTAAAAGGATGCAATTTGCTCCTTAAAGTGGCTGCTACAGTTTAAGATAGAAAAAACTTTTAAACAACTGCTCGAGAACCGCTTGATGAATCTTAATTGTAGCATCACTGTAACCTCGCCCAGTTTTATTTAATTAGGGACACCTGTCCTTTTCTAAGGGTCTATGTGTTAACTGCTTGATGGACAATCATTAACCTTGGTCTGTAGCTTCATTATAAGGTCCTCTATCAAGTTTGTTCAAATGGTCATGCATTGCCCCTTTTAGGGGACACAGTGCTAAAAAACTTTTATCATGACCCGCTTGGTGGATCTTCATCAAACTTTGTCTGTTGCATCATTAGAAGGTCTGCAAAATTTATTCAAATGGGGGCAATTGGACTTTCTCAGGGGCCGCTAGAGCTTAAATCTTTATATGACTTCTCATGAACCACTTTATGGATCTTCATCAAACATTGTCTGAAGCATCATTATAAGGTTGTTGCCTCATGCAGGGACCACTAGAGCTAAAAATAGAAGAAAAAACTTTATACAACTCTTTTTAATCCCCTGCCGTGGCGGAGGGATTATAGGAATGGTCTGCGTCCGTCCGTCTTTCCGTCCTTCCGTCCGTAACAAACTCGTGTCCGGTCCATATCTCCTAATCCCCTTGAAGGATTTTCATGAAACTTGGGTCAAATGACCACCTCATCAAGACGATGTGCAGAACCCATGAGTCAGCCTTGTCTGTTCAAGGTCAAGGTCACAACTCGAGGTCAAAGGTTTGAGCCTGCCATTTTGTGTCCGCTCTATATCTCCTAAACCCCTGGAAGGAATTTTATAAAACTTGGGTCAAATGATCACCTCATCAAGACAATGTGCAGAACCCATGAGTCAGCCATGCCGGCTCAAGGTCAAGGTCACAACACAAGGTCAAAGGTTTGAGCCTTCCATTTTGTGTCCGCTCTATATGTCTTAAACCCCTGGAAGGAATTTTATAAAACTTGGGTCAAATGATCACCTCATCAAGACGATGTGCAGAACCTATGAGTCAGTCATGCCGGCTCAAGGTCAAGGTCACAACTTAGGGTCAAAGGTTTGAGCCTTCCATTTCGTGTCTGCTCTATATCTCCTAAACCCCTGGAAGGAATTTTATAAAACTTTGGTCAGATGATTACCTCATCAGAACGATGTGCAGAAATTATGAGTCAACCATGCCAGCTCGAGGTCAAGGTCACAACTAAGGGTCGAAGGTTTGAGCCTTCCATTTGGTGTCCACTCTGTATCTCCTTAACCCCTTGAAGGATTTTCATCAAACTCTGGTCAAATGATCACCTCATCAAGAACTCATGAGTCAGCCATGTCAACTCAAGGTCAAGGTCACAACTGAAGGTCAAAGGTTTCAGCTCTGTATCTCCTAAACTCCTTGAAGGATTTTCATGAAACTTTGGTCAAATGATCACCTCATCAAGACGTTGTGCAGCCATGTCAGTTCAAGGTCAAGGTCACAGCTATAATCAAAGGTTTACCCTTTCACTATCCATAGCAGTGGCGGGGGATTTAGCTGTCTTTCAGACTGCCTTGTTCATAAGCTGGTGATGGATCGTCCTCAGTTTTGATTTGCAGCATCTTTGTAAGGTCCTCTCCCAAACTTGTTCAAAAAAAAGCATATGACCTTTTAAATGCCATTAGAGCCAAAAATAGAAAAAAAGTTTCCCATGAATGGCTTGATGGATCTTCATCAAACTTGGTCTATGGCATCATGTTAAAATCTTCTCCCAAATTTGTTAAAATGAGGGCAATTGGCCATTCATCAAATATGGTTTTTAGCATTTCCTGTTTGGCACCAAATAACTTGTACTGTGTTGGCACATCGTAAAGTGCAAATGGAAATGATAATGCAGTATCCTATAGGGTATTTACAAGGTAATGGAAATACAATGCATGCTTGTCACATGTACCTTGTGTTTCCCTGCTTTCAGCAATACTATTGTCCCTATTCACTATTACTCTCTGCATTTCTCCAGACATTGTTTCACTGGAATATTCTGCAGATCTTTCAATATTCTGCACTTCGATCCTGTCAAAACACGTGCTTGCAACTCTGGACAACATGCTTAAAAACAGAATGTTATGAACGGAGAAGTCGCGATTTCCATCCCTGGTGTGGAAACTGTTTTCTCTGATGATTTTGCATGAAACTATGTGTCTGAAATCATTCATCCTTTTTGGGGTAGTTGTCAATATTGCGAGGAACAGACAGTATCTGTATACTGGTTATGTTAACTGACCACGGTAAAATAACTTGAATGCCGTTGAAAAACGTTAAACCCATGAAATAAACACTTCATACTTCAGACCGATTTTGTTCTTAACTGAACTGATTTACCGACTATCAGATTGTTGAACCAAACATTAGTAGAGACTTCAAAATCTCTTGGCGACCTTTTACGAAAAATGTTCAAGTTATTCTGATTCGCCATAAAACATAGCCGTCAGAACAAAAAATAAAACAGTGTACGCACATCTTAATCGCTAATCAGCAGATTTTATAATAATTTCACAAAGCTGTTTTTGGGGATGATCATATACAAAGATTTTTCTAATTGAACAGATTTGGAAAACGAGCATTTGCTACAACCGTTTTAGTTGTGAAACTTTGGTGTGCGATATAGGACCATGACGGCTCTCTTAATATATTTCTCAAAAACCTGTCGGCCACCTGCCATTCAGAACCGATGTAATGTCCTTGGTCCGATGTGTTGTTCCTCTTACTTCTTTAACAGTAGGACGGACGGACAGATGAAAGGGACAAATGATTCTAATGTACCCCGCTCACCTCTGCGTAAAACGGTTTTGTTTGAGGTTGTGAGAATGGAGGGGAGGGAGGTAAAAGTTAAAGCATTAAAGAAAAATAATGGATTTGTATCCTATTGCAGACGTGATACAGGTCTATTCCTGTGCAGAAAAATCGAGCCAGATACATACACAAAGATACATCAGTTTAATTTTTAGCGTTACATGTACTCATAGATGTAGACAAACATATTAAATCGACCAAAATACATGTTAGTTTCCAAGTTGCGCCAATGCAACTGGGACATCAAACAGCTCTACAACTATCCTATATAGAAAAGAAAAATGTATTTTGATACTTTTATTAGTTTTGATGTTTTAATTCTTATACCTTTAAAGCTGAAACGACGGCGATAGCATTTAGATTCAGTTACATAAACAAACCTGTATGAGGATTCTCAACCTGGGACTAAAGGGTGCGCATTTCCACTAGGTAATGTCTATATATACACCGTTCCATTTCCACTACCGTCCGTGAACAGGCTACTGCACATATTTTCATTTTTTGTCGCGTTAGACGCCCTGTGGGTTTACACTTCTATTTTATTTTAGAATTATTTACTAAATATAAATGTTTTGGAAGTCAGGTTACCTGTTTCCGGGCAGTTTTGTCGTTTCTTTCAATGTTTCGAAGAACTTTTTGTAGTATTCTTGAAGATTAGCTGTATCCTGAAAAATCTTCTTGCAATGAATTTGACACCACATCGCAGGGTCCCGGGAACCAGCACAAAATGTCGGCGATTCGGGATGAATAGTAACGTAAATATACTGAAATTAAAGTTGTAAAGTGTTATATCCACTTTATAACGATCAACTAAACAATGATATTACAGTCACCGAATGTTTGCAGATGATACCATAATATACCTTACCATCAAATCCATTGCAGATAGAATAGCTCTCCAACAAGATCTCGTTAGCTTAGAAACCTGGGAGAAGATATGGTCCATGGAGTTCAATCCTGACAAATGTGAAATCCTTAGAATCTTTAGAACTTATAATCTTTAGAAAAAAATCCTGTAGTTTACCCCAAGCAACTTCATAACATAGAGCTAAAAACATGTGAGGCAGCTAAATACCTAGGCATAACCATCTCCAAGGTTTAAACTGGTCTAAACACATTGACAATATTACTTCCAAAGCAACTTCCGCTCTTCGCTTCATACAAAGAATTGTCAAAACTGACAATAAAAAGGTCAAAATTGCTGCCTACAACACCTATGTTAGTCCACAATTGGAGTACTGTTCAAACCCTGGCATCCATGGCTAAAAACTTTCACAAGTAAAGTCGAAAAAGTGTTCAACGGTCAGCTGCCAGGTACGTCATGTACGACTACTACATCAGTAGTGTTACCCAAATGTTGAACACGTTAGAATGGAATACACTCCAATACAGAAGGTCATTCAACTCATTAATAATGTTTTACAAAGGGCTCAGACAGTTGCAGTCGACCAATCCCATCTTATCCCAACTAGAAACCTAAATTACTTAATCCCCATGTCTCACACTCACTACTTTTCTAACTCCTACTTCCCAAGGAACATCCCACTCTGGAACTCCTTACCAACCTATGTTAAATCTAGCCCCAGTCTCAGTATCTTTAGAGAGTGGCTGGCGGTGGTCAGTATGTAATTGCATCGCTTTTGTCCTATTTTAACTGGATCCATACAGTCTTTTTAGCTTTTATTCCCTTAACATTTGTAACACATCATTTCTTTAACAACTGTTTCTCTAACAGCGCCACCCAGTGATAGTCGGAAATAGGATGTAAATGAGATGTAGATGCCTGATATGTTAGATTTTCACCGGAAGAATTAGCATAAGTGTAATTTTAACAAATATTCTTTGTCTAAGGAATGATACGAATATCAATATTATCTCCCTTCTCCTATCTTGGTTTTGCAACCAACCAAGACCGAAAGTTTAAGCCTTATTAAAATTTGCCTTTTAGTTCGTATTGTTGAAGTATCCTAATAGCTATCAACTAGAAACTATATTGTTTTTGTTTATTTTTAATCACATTAATTCGAGATAATTTTATCACAGATATAACTCTCTGTAATAGGTCTTTTTGCTCCTTAAGTAAATCTCAATTACTGAAAAAACCCATATTTTTTAATGTTTCTAAAGTGTGATTCACCACCTTTTAAACGACGTCAGCATCAAAATTTAGAGTAATACCAAAATTATGAAGCGGCTCTGTTTATTCGATCTTATATTGTCCTGATTCCACAATTAAATAAGTGAAGAAATGCATCTTTAAGAAACTTATGTATCCCAGTTAGAAGTTATGATTTCATAGGCATTGAGGTAGTCCAAATATGTGCCTGTAGTTACATCCCCTTACAGTTCTAATATAAGACAGACTAATGAAATAGTGGCTTACCTCTAAAGGAAGCTGAGTAACTTCCGCAATGCATTTTGCCATGCGTTCCTCAAACTTCTCGTCTAAATCCGTTCGCTTCATGTTTGTATACACTAAACAAAGAGGCATTTTTACTTTATTTTTAATTTAAGTTGTTTTAACCTACTTTTTGAAACTGATCTACAGTGTATAATATTATGAATATATATTAATTTTTCATTGATAAATAACCGCCCTGGTGTGGTAAGTGTATACCCGATAGGTATTATCTAAGATAACGTAAATTTAGGTTACATGCAATCATCACTTTTATGTGGGTTAGTCTGAAAATCCTACTCATGTTTAAATGTTTTACTTCAAATATCCTCGTAATGTCAGTCCATCAAGCTTAAATGTTAAGCGCCAGCGAATCTGTATCAGACAGTATTCAAAAATTATGATAAAACCGTATATTAAAGCTCTGGTCTCGTGCTGTCTAAGATACAAAATAAAGTGGTTAGTGTCTGTTTGTTGCACGTTGTCTTAGAAAAAAGGCATACTTGAGAAAAAGGGCAACATAAAACCCCTTTTCCACAATTCTTCTGAGTCAAATTAAGTTCGCGCCGCCGGGTGTTGAGAGTAATATAAGTAGCAGAAGAATGTGTTGGTCTGACATGAAAGTTCTCGTAGGATATACAATAGAAGACAATGTTACCTTCTGCCATTGGTTTAAGCATCTCTTTACTGGCATCTCAATATAGGTTTCTATGTCAAATTAGAATGTAAATAAGAAAATATTAGCTGTATACTTACGTATTCTGTTTTGAAAACGCTATGTTTAGAATTTTATGTACTGAGGAGACAAACTAACTTACGTACTTTGTGCCACATTACTGGAAATTAAAGTAATTTGTCTTGGGGAATTCAAGAGCAAACATGCAACATAACAATCTACTGCGTCTCCGGAATGACATTTTTAGTAGTAAATTAGAATTATTTTTTGCAGATTTGAAATCGTGACTGTTATACCGTATGACCCATGAAATATTTACCAGGAAATAACAAATTTAAATATTGAAATATGAAGATCAATATTCAATGGCAATTTGATAGATTTTAGACGCAGCTATTAGAATGTAAATTATCCGAATACACACCTTAACTATGAAATATAGAAACCACTTCCAATATGGTTGAAATGTGTTGGTTATCAAGATAACTTAAAGGGCGCCAGGACGGAATTTTCATATCCGCCAACACAAAAAGTTGACATAAAAATATATGGAGTTCAGGATCATCATTTGTTGTAATTTTGTGCGAAGTCTGCCTCTTTGTCATGCATTCGCGCTTTTGTCCTCTACCACAACTCGACACGGCAAAAGTCAGTCACCATGGGTTAGAGACATTTCTATCAATGTTACATAGAATGTTAATAAACTTACATAAATTTTTACAACAAAATCGAGCATTTAAAACGATGATGTACAAGTCAGTTTCTTTGGAACAACATCAATTGTATTGATCATGGAATATTTTCAATAAAAGATAAAGAAGAATAAAGCCTTGAATTCCAAGATAGACCGGTCATGATTCAAGTTAATGTCTTGCATGCGCATTTCAGCCGATATTTCATCTCTACATCTGTTATCAAGGCAGAGCATGTTTTTATAACAAAGTAAATTTCAAACGACGCGAATGGATTTTTTGGCTTATTTGTAGTATTCAGAAACCTTAAGCTATATACTACATTGTAAAAATCTTAAGCGCCATGTATTACGAAACCATCCATTTTGGTGCATTTAAAAAGTATACCAAGTTTGAAATATTTGACAATGCTTAGGACAATCAATCTAGTTCCAGGCTCGCAATAAAATCATTTCCACAAAGGGCAGATATTGGGAGCTAAAAGTTTTGCCTTTAAAATTCAATTTTATCGTACATTCGGTGACTATAAACAACATAAACTGAAGTCTACGTTTTAATTAAAACAACCAAGTGTATTCATGAACACAAATACGTGTGGATGTAAAATTATGATCCCGTAAACGGGACAAGAGAACTTGTCACCTCGGCTGGAGCGATGATATTCTGTTTTCCATTTGTAGCTAGCGATTCATGCTGTTTATTTATTTATTTTATTTTGTTGGGTTTAACGTCGCACCGACACAATTATATAGGTCATATGGCGACTTTCCAGCTTTGAAGGTGGTGCCGCACCGTGCATTATTTTATCACGAGCGGGCACTTGGGCAGAACCAAGTCAGCTGGATGGCTCCACCTGTATAAGATTCCTATGCAAGATAATTTGAATCAGACTGCATAACAAACAAACTCTTCGGCAAAAGTATAACGATACATACAGCGTATATATAAGTCGTTTTGTATCTTTTGTAAATCATATTTTATTAATCGGTTGTAATACTCTGACAATTTTAAGCTGCTTCCTTATATTTGTTTCAAGTGAATATTTTTTTCTCGTTTTTATATTAATGGGAACAGTATCTAAAGAATACTTATTTCGGAAAATATTGGACTGAACACATTCAAAAGACCATAAAAAGCCACTTTGTTCTATATTTTACAAAAAAAATCGTAGCAAGATATGTAATTTTTATTGTCCATTGTAACTGGACAATTTTGAACATTATTCACGGTTTTGGATATTGGAAGCAAGGTTTTTATGGAAATTCAGTTTCAGCTATTTCTGTTTTGTTTAATGAAACAAATATACAATGTGTCTAAAAATATGATTTAGGCTATGTTCCTACTAATTAATGGCAGAATTCCTGTACCTTTCTTAAACCGACACCGGAATGGAATACAAGACAAGTGTATGTCATTTTAAGTGCTTGTTAAGGTGATATATTTGTTTCATGTAGTTTGTTATCTATAACCAATATTGACTGAAACGTAAATCTACTGGTACGAAAATGATTAAATAAATCTAGCAAGACTCGGATCTTTCCGACCGATTACTAACAGATACTGATAATGCCGAGCAATTGTTCTTTCAGCACCTTTTAAGACAGCATAAATTAAGCAGTTTATTTCTAAACGTTTTTCACCGTACCTTGTATCGAATTTCAAATGTTATACAAAGATAATTGAATTAATCCTTGAAAGTAAATCAATGTGATTCGAAGTTTTCATACAGAATAAGAAAACCATGACCCGACTGAGTGCTGATTAACGTTCAACTTTTGCAAATTAAGCTTAATGATGAACGAATAGCCAGTAAAGAGGAAAAATCGCTAAATCAGCGTCTGAATTTCAACCTTACCCGATAATCACTGTATAAAAGGTGTTTTCTAGGATTCAGAATACTCTATTGCTTGATGATATTTAGGTCGGAAGAACTAAAGAAATACTATTTTTAAAATTACAAACTAAGTATGTAAAGCTATTTTATATCAGGTAAAATAAAGTGGAGTACATGTATATTGTCAACAGAACTCTGGAAATAGTGAAAATTATGTTCCATGCAATGTGAGTACATTTAATTGCTATTGAAGAATCAGAAACTGAAGCTCTGTTGACATTAAGCTAATTGTTAGTTACTCGAGCAACAAGAAACGACAACAAGTCAAGCATGGCACCAAGGCAATTTACGAACTGGTGTCCCCGGAGTGACATTAGATTTAGTTTTCGTTGATTTGACATGGCAATTCTGATAACTTGATCATCGATCATAAAATATTGTCCGCAAAATGTTATAATGGAAGACAAAGTAAAGACGAATATAAGCGTGCCCTTTGTGATATATTCGGTCATTATTCATATCACATATCTGATCGATGGTCTCTGGCCGCTTAATCATGTCTAGCAATCTTGAAAGAGAATTTTATCTGTGGGAAGAAGAAAGTTCTCAGGAGCCTCAATGCACAAGAGCAGTTGCAACTAAATAAAATCTGAAGACTGTAACAAAATGCGTATGCATCTTTGGCGATTTCCTGAATTGCAGAAGGCACTTTGTGGATGTCCGTTATAGGCTTTAAATTGGTTCATTCAAATGTTAGTGTTAAAACATTGAACAACACAGATTGTTTTGCAATTTGCAATTTATTATGTTGTCTTCTATCTATACATTTACAGGCACTAATCCATGAACTGGACCATAGTAGTAATTTTGGTACTTTAATTTTGCCCTTTTAGTCAGCAAGAAATTTATTTGTATTTGAATTCAAATATGTTTTATTGTTTATTAAAGTCTCATTAAAGTACACAAATTAATATTAAAGACATGATAAAGTTCTATATATACATGTACTTTGCCACTTTTTAGTAGAGTTATAAGAGATTACTAAAACATAATATAATACTATCACAGTTTTCAATAATTACTACACATTTAAAATAATAATAATTCAAATTAAAAGTCACTTTACATATATATACATATATGTATACATGCATGCATACATACTTATGTATTTATACATTTAAACCCTGAATTAGAATAAAAAGAGGGATTTAGTATGTAATAAATATTACACAAAATGTACTACATGTTACTGATAGTGAGGCCAAAGCTACATTATTTAGTAAGATATAATATCATGCGTTTACTAAAAGCAGAAAAAGTCACAACAAAAGTACCGAGTTTAGTCATTCATTTGCCAAATTGAATTTATTTAGAAAGGATATCTTACTCAACTACCACTAAATACTGGTCATTCACATTTTAAAACAAGAGCGCTGTCTTGCGAGTGCAGACGTCTCTATATAATAGATATTATGATTATCTTATACATGATTATCAAAAGTCCAAAAGGGGCCATAATTCTAGCAAAGAGCAATGTAGAATTACAGTACTTGCTGTGCAGAGTCAGCTTTTAATAGCGAATAACCGCTCCAAGTTTAAAATAATAGCATTGGCCGAAATGGAGAAAAGTTTACCTAGAGGCAAAACTTGACCAAGAAATTTGAAATAATCTAGGTCAAAAAGGGGCCCAAAATAAATTAACCACGAAATCTGATCTTATCAAAGTCCAAATGGGCCACAATTGTTACAAAAAGCAGGATGAGTTATGTGTCTTGCTGTAGAGAGTTAGCTATTAATGGTTAACAAGTGTTGCAAGTTTTCAAACAGTAGCTTAAATAGTTTAGGAGAAAACTTAAAACATAAAACTTAAGTCCCATGAATAAAACTTAGTTTTGAGTATAAAAAAAGAGATGTTTAAAAGTCTATATCCTGGGTTTCTTAATCAATAAACCTGGGACCTAGTTTAATATATGTATACATGTACATCAACTACAAGGATAAAATATTCCAGTTTTCTACAATATTAAAAAGACTTAATTCTACAATATAAAACAGCTTATCAGTGGTGAGATAACATTATTTATACAAATGTAAGTTTCTTAATTGCAATATATCATAGTAGGCTTTGGCACAGCATCTAATTAACATATTGTTGGAGAACAAAGTAACCATTTTTTCAGCATCAGACTGCAAGTTAAAATTTGTTACCTTTTGGCACTTAGCAAACAGTATGTTTCTAATATTTGAATACATAGGGCATTGTAAGATAACATGGCTCTCATCTTCTACACATCCGATACAAAAAGGGCAAATATGGTTCTCAAGAGACAAATTCATGTATCTACCAGTTTCTAACATAAGTGGGGCTACCCCACATCTAAACTTGGCAAATGCTGCTCTATGAGTACGAGGTAAAACAGCATTACAGTATTCTTCAGTACAATACTCTGTTTTAAAAAGACAATAAGTTCTCAGTTTGTTTCTACCATTGCCTCTTACAGCATTTGTTCTGGTTACAGTATTTTTCCAGTCATTTTTGTATTTTTCAAACATAGTACTAGAAACCTTATCACAAAGTTTTCTTTTTGATACAGTCAAATGACCATTACAAAACATATCTAAATCTAACTCTATAAAAGTTTGTTTTACACTAAAACCCAATTCTTACAATTAGGCTTTGCATTATCTCTGGTCCAGAGAAAAATCTTCTATTGATACGACTGTTATCCATTGTATTTAGTCTATACCACAAATTACACACTGTTTTATATTGTTTAAATAAAAGGTGGTAGCCATCCCATATCACCAGCCACAGCAGCGGTCGGTGTGTATTTTCCAACGCCAAGAAAGAAACGTAATGCTCTATTCTCTACTGCATTAATACATGAGTAAGACCGAGTACCCCAAATGACAGATGCATACGAGATGATAGGCCACACAGTTGAATTATACAATTTACTAAAAACTGAAAACGACATATCACCTAGACTCTTTCATGCTGCAAATATGGCCAGATAAGTAGCTTGAAACTGGTAGTAGGTGGTCTATGAATGTGCACATCAACTTCTGCATATCAAAATGTTCGTCAAAATCTGTAGTTTTCAGAACTGCCTGATGCCAGTTTCTAGTCACTGGGCAATGTCCTCAAATTCAAGATGGCCGCCAAGATGGCCGCTGATACATGAAAATGACATCCAATATATAGAATTGCAAAATAAAAGCATTTAAATGCTGTAAATTCATTTAGAATTATTAAAACATTTTTAAAGTTATAAATCTACAATATAATATGCATAAATCGATATGAAATAAAACTTTCTGAAACATTTTATACCAATTTTATATGCACTAAAATGTGATGAATACTATTTTCTTGAACTTACGGTCAATATACTTTGTTTGTGTGCTTCCATTTGCTGTTTCATACCTTACACTATGCAATCCCGAGTTGATCAAGTGATAATGAATTGTAATAGCATTGTTATTTTGTTAAAGGGTATATCTAAATTATTGATAACATATATATTTTAGTGGGTGGGGTAAGTCAATATAAAATATATTTAATGATAGGTGAAATCAGAAACAAATTAATAATCATCTTTTGTAATGTATACATCCTACTATACATCATCATTATCAACACAATGTAAAGTACGAAATATGTATTTAGACGAAAATGTAAAACTATCAAGTTTATTTAAAAATATGGCAGCTAAGATGGCTGCCACAATGTTTTGTAACTGACTAATATTATATACTGGCAACAATTTTGAAGAATATGCTTCAGCTTGTTGATTTCCTTACGTTATACCAGTCGTACATAAGTTAATTATTCAAATGTATTCTGATTTACAGAAAAAAATGTCATATTTTTTGACATTTATAAAACAAATGAAACAGCATAATTGTGTATACATGCATACCAGATATAGGTTGTAAATGTAAATATTTATATACATATCTAATGAATAGTTAATTATTAACAGTAGCATGTTATCATATTAGTTCATCCGAGCAAAAAGTGCTCAGGTTGAGCTATTGTGATCGTTCACAGGCCGGCGTCTGTTCGTTCACACTTTCCTATAAACAACATCTCCTCCTAAACTACCGAGCCAATTTTGATGAAACTTCATAGGGATGTTCCTTGGATAGTATTCTTTAAAATTATTTAACGAAGTGAATTTCATACAGAAGTCTTCTTGCCATGACAACCGAAAGGAAAAACTTTAAAAATCTTCTCGCCAAAACCACAGGTCTTAGGGCTTTGATATCTAATATGTAGCATTATCTAGTGGTCTTCTACCAAGATTGTTCAAATTATCCCCCTAGGGTCACATATGGTCCCGCCCTTGGGATCACATGGTTTATATAGACTTATATAGAGAAAACTATGTAAATCTTCGTGTACAAAACCACAGGGCCTTGGGCTTTGATATTTTGTATGAAGCATCATCTAGTGGTCTTCTAACAATATTGTTCAAATCAACTCCAGGGGTCAAATATGGCCTGTCCTGGGTGTCACATGGTTCATATAGACTTGTTAAGGGAAAACTTTGAAAATCTTTTGGTACAAAATCACATGACATAGGGCTTTGGTATTTGGTATGTAGCATTATCTAGCGGTTCTCTACCAAAATTGTTCAAATTATATCCATAGGATCAAATATGGCCCCACCCTTGGGGTCACATGTTTTATATAGACTTATATAGAGGACAAACTTTGAAAATCGTATTGCCCTAAACCACATGGTATAAGGCTTTAATATTTGGTATGTAGTATCATATAGTGGGCCTCTACCAAGATTGTTCAATTATATTACTAGGGTCAAATATGTCCCCGGGGGTCACATGGTTCATACATACTTATATAGGGAAAATTATATAAATCTTCATGTACAAAACCACAGGGCCTTGGACTTTGATATTTTGTATGAAGCATCTATGGTATGGCGGAATGCACTTCCACGAGCAAGAGACTTCGGTTATGATTACAATGGGAAGAATAAATACTTAAAACATACGTTGATGATATTATACAGCCAGTAGCTGCTCCAGGGCTCTTGCTATGGCAATACAGGAGCACAGACCATGGTATTCGTACTGATGACTGAACTGATATTATGCCTGATTGTTACAGTTCAAATTCATTCAGGTGTATGTTACTTCTTTGAAAGAATCAACTTTGCTCATTTTTGATATATTTGAATATGCAGAAATGTTTGTTACTTAAACATTTTATGTGTGTTCTTGGCATGCATTTTGTACAAATTCTCCATCAAAAGATTTTCAGCATCGCTCCATATATATGTTTTCAGGCAATATCTTATGAAATTTCCACATATTTTATCAAATACATTTTTCAATCATAAGAAATAAGGACTGATGTAGCATTTGCGCTGGCAGTGCAGAAGATACAGACAAAGACATGACATTGTGTAAAAATATGCTTAATTTTTTAGCCTGCATCCTGTGTGGCAGTAATTCAGATGACTCAAAACATATTATGTCAGATTGTATCAGTCAACATTTGTTCAAAGATATGATTTTATTTTTGTAAAATAACTTACAAGAAGTGTTCTGATTTAACTAATTTATTTTTCAATCGTGAATGTAAAACATACGGATAAAACAAGACAAACATACATACATATTTAAAAGTGTTTAAATTACCTAAGGACAAACTACTATTCTACGCTGTTTTATGAAAAGAAAAATAATGTATTGGTCAGTTAACGAAATGTTGTACAAAGAAGTAGGTGTTTAGCAAGCTTTTGAAAGCAGCTAGCGTGTGAGCTTCCCTGATTATGACGGGATTGGAGTTCCAAAGCTTTGGAGCAGCGAATGAAAAGGTGCGATTGCCATATATCATGGTTTTAGTTTTTGGCATAACCAGTGACAGCGTGTCTTGTGATCTTAAGTTTCTGACCGGTTTGTACACTTCTATCATATCTGAGGACTGATTGTGTAAAGCCTTAAAAGTGTGGGTCAGAACCTTGAACTGCACCCTGTATTTCACTGGCAACGAATGGAACTCCTTCGGAATCCGTGTTATATGATTGCAACGGGGCGTCTTAGTGATGCCGCGAGCTGCCGTGTTCTGCACATGTTGCAACTTGTTAATATAGATATGTTACAGCAGAGCAGTACATGTATTTTATTTCTACAGAAACAATTTATGTTTTACAAGTATACTGTAAATTGCAAATACATATTATGCATGGTTGTGTGTATTTGACGTATACAAAGATATCCCTTTAAAAAGTTTTTAGATAGCTTCCTACATATGTTCTCAATGGTCCTTTTCAACATTTTGTACTGCTATAATTACCTCATACTTTTGTAGTATGAGGTAGTTATAGCAGTATAATATGTATAGAAACATGTTTCCTTAAATAACAAATAAATAAGATTAAATTTTTTTTTTCCGATGTACAGGAGTTAAGACACTGAAATGTGTAAAATGTACACAAAATACACATCGTGTATGCTAGTGACTTAGATTACTTAAATCATATTATGCCAGTTTGTATCAATCAACATTTGTTCAAAGTATGTTGTTTTGTAATTTAGAATTTACATTCTAAAGGTTATTTATTTATATTTTAAAAAGATGTAATTGCAAAGCAGTATTCCATCTTTCAGTGATGTTATAATATCTCACAAGCTTACAAGTAAACTTAAAATGTCGAAGACATTATTACATATGTTGTATTTAAATAATTTTTACCTTCTCTTTTTACAAGAAAATGACCTGAGTAATTAAACACCATCATATGTGATTGCTACAAAATTTTCTATAAAATGTGGTTTCAATTTACGAATTAACATTTCAGTCTGTTTTAATTACTTTATAGAAAGAGTTAAGAAACATATGTTTACTTAAACATCGAACCTTGTCATAATGTAAAAATAATATGTTTTCATCATTTGCATATTAACCACGCCCATTATTTAACTTAGATTTACTAATGTCGATATATACCAAATTTAAATCATGTAATAATTCTTTATTATCGTGTTTGTTCTGTCCAAAAGAAACAGTTTGGACATTAAAAAAACTACACCTTTACTTAACATGGATTTTAAAGTATTACACTACAATCTTATGTAAATGTACGTATATTTACCCCACCCACTTAGCTGTTTACTTAGCCCTTGCTTGTTGGATTAATAGATAATACATTAATTAAAAGCTGTCATGTAAAATACTGATGATATAGTTTATGAAATTTCTGAACATAATAAAGCACAAAATTTGTAAAATATAAATCAAGCAAACAAAAGTCATAGAATTATTAAAGGAATGTGTCTAAAACAGTAAATTTTTCTTATAATTTTGTAAGAATATATTTCAATTTGCTTGAAGATAAAATATACTATGTTTTAATCTATTCTGCAACAGAAACTTGTATAGAATTAGGACCATGCCTATAAAATTGAAATATATTGTCAAGTCAGTTTGTATAGTATGATTTTTAATTTTCGGCGGTCATATTGGCGGCCATCTTGAATTTGAGCACTTTGCCCACCACTTGGATTCTGGCATCAACTGGTTTTGGAAACGTAAGACTGTCACAAACATTTTGATATATAGTTTGCGATGTGCACATTCGTAGACCACCTACCCCCCATAAAAGTGAACTCGTTTGCGACAGTACTTATATCTGCTATAAATAGACCAAGAGCTCTACTGGCGATTTGAGCCACCGATTTGACAGTTAGATTATAGTCTAAATGCCCAGTGTGTAGCATTCCTAAGTATGTATAATCAGTAGTATATTCTAATATATAATCTCCAAACACAAAATCTGACCTTGACAAAGATTGTGGTCTGAAATGAACAATGTTACTCTTATTGACAACCATACTATTCAATTTACACCAACTGTTAAGAACATTTAACATGGACTGTAGGTCCTCCTCATTCTCAGCAATCAATACTAAATCATCAGCATAACACAAAATGCAAACCTGCTCATTATCAATGATAATACCTTTACCTACAGCCTTGATCTGCAACACTAAGTCATTTAATTAAGAACAGGTTGAAAAGCAACGGCGATATCGAGCATCTCTAACGTAAGCCGGAACTTACCGAGAACCAGCCTGTATAAAAGCCATTTATCCGGACACATGCAGATACTGAACTGAATAAAGACTTTGCTGCCGACAACATTTTAGAAGATACACCAATGCTGTTCAACCTCTTCCACAATAACGCTCTATCAATACCATCATATGCTCGCCTAAGGTCAATGAAGGAACAGAATGTTGATTTACACAACTTTTTACGAACCTCAATGACATCTGTAAGTGTGGAAATGTGATCTATTGTACTACGTCGCTTTCGAAAGCAATTCTGTTCATCCACAATTTTAGCATTTAACTCTGACCAGCGGGATAATCTATTATTAAGAACAATTGCATAAAGTTTATGCATACTAGAGGCCAGGCTAATGTCCCGATATTAGAGAAGGTCTCTTGTATCAATGGTGCTGGACTTTAGGATTGGGTTAATAATGTTCTTTCCCCAAAGAGACGGTACCATTCCGGTCTCAATACATACACGAAATAATGAATATGAAGCTTGGACTTGTAAAACGTATTGTTTTGTTTTATTTTCACTGGTTTTAAGCAAGATAAAAGTGACCTGAAATGTCTTTTAGTAAATTACCAAGATTTCTTTTTTACATGTTGTTTGAATTAAAAATACTGGATACATCTTTCTTCGAATATATGCCTCTTATATATTTCAACAGCCAACCTACCAATTAGTACGATTTTTTGGAAGTCCTTCTTTCACTTTACATCCTTACACGAGTTCACTTACTGAAGACGTATGACACAGTAAATATTTACGTCGCCCAAAGACTTTGTGATTTTAGTCGAGTTCTTTCGTTATTAAGTGGAACATGGTATATATGTTCTTTACTCTGAATAATACTTGCAATATTCGTTTGTTTGAGTTGACATGTAATTTACCAATGATAGGGCTTTATAGAAAATTATACAAATGATTATTAAGCTACGTTCTACAAAACTGATATTGTCAAGCCGTAGAAATATTCTCGTTACACGCGAACAATAACCAAAATGGCATGGAGAACGTTGATTGATAACCACATGATACGGAAATAAAACATGGTAAAGGAAATTAATTCTCCTTCAGGTTTATGAGGATAATCTTATTTTTCAATGAATACTGTTGTTTTCGAACTTCCTGTTTATGATAACTATAATGAGTGTTTGTATTTATCAAATTGTCATGTTAATTTTGTAACGTTCGGAGAAAATTGATGGCGTTTTAAAAATCAGTTAAGAGCAAGTGAGAATTTGTCTGAAGGTAGTTTGCAAGGGTTCACAGTACTGTTATAGAAAAAGTTATGCTGAATTATAGTTGTATTTTTAAAACACAACAGAACAGAACAGATTGTGAAATACTGGTTTAAACTTATTAATAACTTTAATAACAATTGTATTTTATATGCTGTATATAATAATATGCTTCATAGGTGTGAAAACAATAAAACTTCTTGATTGACTACTACAAGAGACTGATTTTAATGGCATTTGGACATAACATAACGTAACGTAACGTAACATAGCATAACATAGCATAGCATAGCATAGCATAGCATAGCATAGCATAGCATAGCATAACATAACATAACATAACATAACATAACATAACATTATTAATAAATCGTATGCAAACAGCACATTGATTAAACAGTTAGATATGAATTACATATATGTGCATGCATAATAAGTATGCGAGCATATACAACAAACCACGCAATAAAAGTAATAAAAGTAAGGGCACATCATAATTAAAGTAATAGTCACCATGATCGTGTAGCCCTTGTACGTTATGTATATACAATATGTTGAGACAATGTGAGAATAATAATATATGCAACAACATGAAATTGTATTAAGTATTAATTTCAATCATTAACAATGACTTCAATTTGCGTTGAGGAGTGATTTTCTTTTCTCAAACGCTTTCAACAAATATTTGGCAAGTCTGTATAGTAGTTCTATATTACACGATGATAGTAATTCTATGAATTTAATCAAGTTTGCCCTAGTTCTATATCTTTGAAGTATGAACTGGGTTCTAATGTATACAGAACATTCTAACGTAAAATGATACTCATCTTCTACTGTTCACAACTGACATAGTACACATAATCGTTCATTTCGCGGAATCCCTCTGTGCCTACCATATCCTGTTTCCAGACAATGTGATGATAGCCTTAGTTTAGTGACAAAATGTAGATTTTGTCTATATATCATGACTCTGTCATAGATGTTGAAATGTTTTGCCATTATTTAAGGAACTTCTAAAAGACATTTATATCTCACAATGGAGAGAAAGTGTTCCAGCTTCCAGTTCGTTGTCACTGTTTCGTGAGATCCAACAAAACTTTGACCTGTAGGATTACTCATGTGTTATAGACAATTGCAAACACAGACACGCCTTAGCAAAACAATGTTTGTCGTCGCATAGACTAAATATTGAACTGGGAAGGCACCGAAATATACCACGTGAACAACGGAAATGTGATCTTTGTCAAAAGAACGACCTAGAAGACGAGTTCCACTATGTTCTTATATGTGAGCTTATTGACGTTTCTTTGTTTATATATTAGGGTATAAAGACTACCCTCTCAAATATAATCTATTATTCATATGCAATTCCAATATTCTAAATCTGTCATATACATGCTTGTGTAATATTGTAATCTGTATGTATTACTGATGATAAGTTGTATATGCTTAAGTCAAAATAAAACTCTGTTCTGTTCTGTTCTGTTCTGTTCTGATAAAATAATGAATGGGAACAATCCGTATATTAAGCACTCTTAATTACACCTAATGCTGCTAAAATAATAACTACTATAGTGCTTTCGTCACCTCCAAACAAAAGTGACACAGCAAGCTTTTGAAATGGACACTTCAGCGAGTGAAATGAAATAGAGACGCATTGCACGCAAAGTGCGAGGAAACGGCGTATTGAATGATGAAACAGCTACTCCATTAAACCTTTCAGTCAATTTCTTCAGGATACAAAATGTTTCCTATACAGCATGACGGAAGTAAAACAGAGATTGACATGACAGGTAAACGATACTGAGAGTCTAAATACATTTTTTTTTTGTCAAAGTTGGATTTAATTAAATTATGACAATTATTATTATTTTTTTATTTGACATGATGATAAGTTGCAAACATCATTTGAATTTTAAAGACATTTCTACAGAATAAACCAAAATGTCATAGCAAGACTTAAGAAATAAGCTGAGGTCTTCAAACATTCAGGAGATTATATTGTATATTATTACGAAATCAATAGTGGAAAACAAATCATATGCAGTCGCTCGCACCTTCGCTTTGTTTATACTTATTTTGTTCTGCTTTTTGTTTCATTAAATCTGTTTTCTGTAAAAATATACCTGACTGAATCAATGACTTTTTGAGATGGTCTAAGATGAATATATCATGTATGTAAACGTATACTCTGAAAACAAATAAAAATGTAAAGAACAGAATAAATCTTGAAAATTTCTTTAAAATAGCACACGACTCCAGCACATCTTCTTTGGATCTGTCATAAATAAAAGGTTAATGTTTCACCGTGAACTGTGTCAAAACACGTTTAAAGATGCATAATTGTTCAAAGCATAGATTTCCCTATACCCATTGCAAACTCGTTGATTTAAAAAAAACCCCAGGCAACTTGCCATATTTCTTTTGATTTGCTGAATTTCAGTTAGAATTTATTAACTAAATTATACGTAATATAATTAAAATTTTGTCAAATGTACACCAAAGCAGGTGGATGAAGAACTAATACTAGACCTTAGTATATCAGATTAAGAATAAACTTATGCACGTGTACCTTAAAACTGGTAGAATTTTAATTCAATTGGTGTCGGTAGAATTTTAATTCAATAGGTGTGTTAACCTTAAAACTAGTAGAATTTTAATTCAAAAAGTATGTTTTACATGTTTTTGTTTTTTTGTCTGTCTGTCTTTCTTTCAGTTCTGCCGAACCCTTTACAGGGAAGTAGACACTTTCGTGCGCATCACCAAGCCATAAATATTTTTAGATACGAGTCAAATATAAAGGAAAGGAAAAATGTGTTAGTGAATAAAAGATTAAAACAGGGATAAAAGGCCAGTTTGCTAAATGGAAGGGAAGATCATTCCACAGGACTACACTCCTTGAGAACCACGAGTATTTATGAGTCAGTGGTTGAAGAGAGTGACCTGTAAGACAGTGGATGTTAATGGTATAATTACCTTGTTAGAGGGATGAGAAGATCTTCAAGGGGTTTTGCAACCAAGACATAGCCCAATACGCTGACCGTCGTTGAACCGCTTCCATCTGGTCTATTTGGTTCTGTATCGTCGGAGTTATATTACAGCTGTGGTCCGACAAGGGTCTGGGATGTCATGGACTTTTTGTGTTGAGCTTAATACTCCTGCGAAGTAAACCTAGACGGAGGGTTTTTAGTTGACCTATTTATGTGGGCGTCCCATGAGAGATCGTTTGAAATATCCGCGCAAAGGTTTTTCTGCTGGGGTAAATAATTCTATCCCAGTTCAACTCAGACTTTAAAATATCATAAGGTCATTTTAGCTGGTCTTTGTTTGGTGGAAGAAAGGGAAAGTGACATGTATACTGCAGTGTTATCTGCAAATAGACGAACCCTAGGCTAGATATTTCGTTGGAGGTCATTATTTCTCTGTATGTCAGAAAGAGCAGGAACCCAAGCACGGACGCCGGCGGAACTCCAGTATGGGCTCTGTGTTTACATCGTTTAGGAGAACGGATTGGAGTCAGTTATCAAAGAAGCTCTTGATCCATTTTAGGGGTTTTCCACATATACCGTCGTTGTACATTTTAAACACAGGATCAGGTCAACTTGTAGTTTGTTGTACACTGACTTGACAAGGTCATTTACAAGCATAATTAGTTTGATCACAAAGGATTTTTTCTCGAAAAACACTTGGGAGATGGTACAGAATGCCAAAGTTTGTAAGGTGTTTTGTAACTGAGGAGGACATTATGTGCTGAAGGGATTTTTCAAAGTACAAATGTAAAGGATATCGGCTTTTAGTTTTCTGGGTCTGATTTGTCGTATTCTTGTAGATTTTGATAGCATTTGCATTTCTTTTCACTGAAATGTGTAGACTACCTCATAAATGGATTTCTGAAAGATAGTTTCAAATTTGTGAATGTTCCTTTGAAAGTATTTTGGGTACGATGGTCTTGATCTTGTCTTGTCGGCATGCCTTATGAGTAGGAGCTTTTCATTGGCATTGGCATTTATATGGATATTTGGCATTCTTGGGTAGTTTTGACTGTTTCAGGTGGTGAGTTTTGTTTTTATTAGATATGTCATGGAGTTTCATCTTGCAGTACGATTCTAATGTAAAGGGCATTTTCGGCTAAATACAGACTGAAATTACTTATGGAGTGCTGTTACTTTTGAAGTTTCACCGAAAAGGAGTTTGTTGTGATATTTTCAGGGAGGTAGGGATGCTGAATCTTGTTTAGAATGCTTGAGGAGAGAATAGAATATTTTCTTGTTTGGTTTTGATTTAGGAGAGACATCAGACTGGTTTAAATTCATTTTTATAAGCCTCTTTTTTTTCTTTCAGCCTTTGTGTTTGAGGTCTAATAAATATTTAAGATCTCTTGTGAGCGAACGCGATGAAACTGGTCCTCCTTTTTATTTGTTCCCTCCCTTGCTTCCAACTGCAGTCTTTTATTTCCATGTGGCAGCCGTAAATGTTCCCAATTCTCGGATTAGGTGTTGTTATTATTTCTTGGCTTTTATGAGCTTGACGACCATTCACACTGTATACTGTATAGTTTCGCTTATATCGGGGCTATGGGTGAAGGGTCTTGTGCATTTTATTACTTGTATCAAACCCAATCTGATATTATTTTGTTTGGTTGCATTCTATACTTCCAAGTAATCTTTAAGATTGCATTTATAACAAAATTTGTAGGAAAGATACATTTGTGTGTTTAAAGGGAAATACCTTCAGCTATTTATCACAATAGTTTTGTTGTAAAGCTGACAGAACGTAAATGCACTAGTAAATATCAAACACCTTTGGTAAATAAATTATACTCAGAATTTGTAGTAATACACAGATTTTCAATATCAACAGTGGAAGGTTTTTTTCGATGCGAGTCTTTAAGGAAGCAAATATACATCTTATCAGTCACGGTGCAGTTGCTGCTTTGAAACTTATTCAGCGAAGTATAGATGGACGAAATTTATGTTAAATGGATCATATCATAAAGAATAGGATTATATCAAACATATAGACATAAGTCTAACTGAATTTGATAGAATACAAGGGATAGCACATATTTGTTTCCATGAATATTTTACATACATATTACTCTAACAGCTCAAAGTATAGCATTTGCATTTAATCATAACGTTGATTGTTTTGTCTGCGAAGGAATGGAAATTCCTATTCACGTGGCGCTTTTCGCGTAAGAAGAGCGCGAACACGCCACAACGACAAATAACACGCCAATACGACAAATACTGTTAGCGTATATTTATCGTACTGACGCGATAATTGTCGTTATTTCGTCTTGGCGTGTTGGTACCCTTTAAACGCGCCTACACACCAGAAAGAAAAAAAAAACAAGAAAAAACTATTGTCTCGTTCTATCGTGTTGGAGCGTTTAAAGGACGCCAAGACGCCAACATTTCAGAACGACAATTAGCATGCCAATATGACGGAATTTATTGCACTGGCGCGCTAATTTTCGTTTTCGTGTGGTTGTGTGTTTGCGGTCTTCAAATGCACCAACACGCCAAAATGATATGGCAGCAATCAGTCACAATACTCAAGACTTCGTTAATTCCAAGCGATATTCTGTGATTATTTGTTGTTATGGCATGTAGTTGTGATTTCAGCACCTTACAAAAGCGCGCAAATCAAGTATCTCATTTCCAAACGACTTCCACTATACAGAAATTCAATTATTTGAAAGGGAATTAAAAAGACGCTCGGCAGTTAATGTGATTGAAAACTACAATTTTGAAAGCATGATAGACGTTTATATCTTGCAAATTCTGCAAAATGGTTAGGAAAAGTAGGATAAAGAGAAATGAATGTTTTTCAGCTTCTGAAACTCAGCCAAGCCTGGTTTTCTTTTTCCTCATGACAGACATTTCTATGGATTGAGAATGCTTTATTGCTTAAACATGTTTAGCCTACAAAAATAAGGCAGGACATGAAAAAAGCCTAGTTTTAAGATTACATTAAGAACTGTCAGTCACATCAGCCTTGATATACAATTATATCATTTATAATGTAGAGCCCGTTTGGGTGAACTATTTGATATCAGGTACAATATTTATAAATGTGCCTTATAAAGTGTATAAAGAACTCTAGAAATAGTACAAATTATACTTTATAAAATCCTACTACAGACGCATCATATACTGAAGCTTGTTACAATTTACTAAATATGTCCCTTGAATAAAATTTGATTTATCTCTTGTTGTTATAACTTGCTCATTGATCATAAAATACTTCTCAGAATATAGTATAACTGAGACAGAATAAAAGAAGAATATAAGAGAGCTCTTCATGATATAATCGGTCATTATTCACGTTTCACATTCTTGATCGATATTTGCCGGACGCATAATCACATGTAGCAATCAAGAAAGAGAATTGTTATTTGCAAACAGACGAAAAGCATAAGAATGTAACAAAACGTTCATATGCGATTTCACAAACTGCAGATTGTACTTGATGAATGTATGTTATAGGCTTCAAATATCAGCATTTGCAGGAATTTTAATCATCGCTTTAATAACTAACGAATTATAAAATACATTCAAGCACATAATTATGTTTGTTTGTTTGGTCTAGGTATCTCCTATAATGTATGACTACATTTCATACGTGGAAAATTAAAAGATGTATGATTTCTTTTTAAATGACACTGGCCAGATCTATCTAATTCAAGCATTTGCAATAGAATTCATGTCAGTGTCAACCTGCAATATTGTTTGACTGTTAACATTGTATCAATCAATCGATCCATCGAACGATCGATCGATCCATCCATCCATTCATCCATCCATCCATCCGTCCATCGGATCGATCCATCGATCAATCAAGCAAGCAAGCAAAGCAAAGCAAAGCAAATCAAAATAAAGCAAGCAAAGCAAAGCAAAGCGAAGCGAAGCGAAGCAAGCAAGCAAGCAAGCAATCTATCAATAAAATCAGCAAGCAATCTATCAATCAATCAATCAATCAATCAATCAGCAAAGCAAATTCAAATCAAAGTAAAGCAAACAAGCAATGCAAGCAAGGCAAAGCAAATCAAATCAAATCAAATCAAATCAAATCAAGGCAAATCAAATCAAATCAAATCAAATCAAATCAAATCAAAGCAAAGCAAATCAAATCAAAACGAAGCGAAGCAAAGCGAAGCAAAGAAAGCAAGCAAGCAAGCAATATGTCAATAAAATCAATCAAATCCATCCATCCATCAATCAGCAAAGCAAATAAAATCAAAGCAAAGCAAGTAAAGCAAACAAGCAATGCAAGCAAGGCAAATCAAATCAAATCAAATCAAGGCAAATCAAATCAAATCAAATCAAAGCAAAGCAAAGCAAAGCAAGCAATATATCAACCAAATCAATCAATCAAATCCATCCATCCATCCATCCATCCATCCATCATCAATCAATCAATAAATCAGCCAATCAGTCAATCAATCCATCTATCCATCCATTCATCCATCCATCTATCCATCCATCAAAATAAACGCAAACATCAAAGCAATTTAATTTAGGCCCTAAGTCTATTTTGTGAGTGTCTTTATGACGACCGGCTAATATTATTCAGATGGCATCTATAATAAATATTTTTCACTGCAAGAAAATGCAGATGTTGAATTGAAATGCTGAATATCGACCGACAATTTGGGCTGAACATTATTTTCTGTATAAATAGTTTGTTCTTAATGGGAATGACACAGACAATATTAGTAAGATGTGTGTATAAATAATGACATGGTGACATATTACTGATACAAAACTGCTTTGTTTTATACTACATTATTCAAATTTTATTTTTGATATATTTCGGCGTAGAAAATATATGACGTTATCATAATTCTAACTATTTGACAGACGCGAAATAAAGCTATGTATAATATAAAGCCAGCTTATATGGAGAACAAAACTGCTTATTTTCTCAATTTACATCTCTGTGCTGTACAATCTGTAGGTGGCCTACCCGCTATGAATTTAAGTGAAAATGACACATTAAGCGACTTTGCAAGAATAAAGACCAGCATTCGTCCATGTTCCTGCATTTGTCAACAGTATAAAACTCCACACCATGATTTCGGCATATAACGTGGACTTTTCTATTTTTCTCTCGTTTCTAAATTTTGACTACACAGCGCTGTTAAACCTTCTACACCACAACCTTTGTATGTTAATTCGTCTGTGTTGAATAATGATGAACTGTGTTTAGTTTTAGGAACAACAAGAAAATGTTTTGTAATTAAATGCAATAATTTATATACATAATATATATCACTAACATGAAAACTTCTCAAAGATTATAGCATCCGGCTGAATAGTCAAACGAACTTAAACAAATTTGGTGAACTGATTCTCTTTCTGTTACATTTTGCAGTCCTGTCCATTATTGGCTGAGTTTTCGTCTGCACTGAAATAAGACAGGATAGGACAGAAGATTGAAATTGCTGCTCCAACTATGGCCAAAACGTATGTCCAACCTACATGGCAGATGCCCGAGTTGTAAACATCAGCGCCTGCACCGCAATACAACCGGAAGTAACTCGAGTCAAATCCAAGTGGGTACACAAGTAGTCCAGAAGTCATCAAGAATACTAAAATTAAAAAGAATACTTCTATTAGTGAATCAATTAAAATAATCTACACCGAAACTATAAGTTTATTTATATCACTCCATAAAACATTTGCTATAACACTCGAACATGAATTGATGTAAGCAGCTCAGTTTGTACAAGTATGAACAGCTAATAACATAATTAAAACGTATTTCCATTGGCAGATTATTACTTCAAATGAATTCTAATGATTAAATTACAACGAACAAATATTACTTTGTAAAATACATTTTGTTTTAAAAGCTTGGATTTCAGACAGTAATTACTTTAGGAAAATATTTAGTGTTCGACTTATTCCCAAGGAATTCATCTCTAAAATGATATATACTTAGTTACAGCTCAGAAAAGTGATGCCCTTTTATAATTGGCATGGAGTTTACTTATCCATACCTTATCCAAATTGATAGGATTTTCTTTGAATATTTGTTTGTTTCAATTGTATCGTAACAGCATTATATGGAAAGCACCTGCATTTCTTTCAAATTCTTCTGAAACTCACAAATCGTTCAATAGAGGTGTACAATGAGCAAATGAAGATGTTTTATCATTAGTAAGACTATTAAGCTCGTCCACTGTCCAGAATTGTGACTTTGTGATTGTTAATCGTATGCTTCCCCTCTTGCACTATATTGACAAGCGTTTTGCGTGAAACATTTTCATATGCCTTTCGCTCTTACACTTTAAAACTTCGGTTATATGTCATTGACCTCATGTTATTTGCCAAGACAAATGTTTGTCCATAGATTTTTTAACTATCACAAGAGCAGAATTTAAGTGCCATGTTAAAATGACTCCCCGTACTTGAACTCAGCATTATTATATTTTCTGATGTAGTCATAGATTTCATTCAATACCTGTATCAGCAGGTGCTCGGCGTGTGGGGTGTTGCACTTATCGTTACATCATATGAACAGACTCAATCAAACTGAGTCTGTAGTTTTTTCCGCAGAAAACAGGTGCTCGGCGTGTGGGGTGTTGCACTTATCGTTACATCATATGAACAGACTCGATCAAACTGAGTCTGTAGTTATTTCCTCAGAAAGCAGGTGCGAGGCGTGTGGGGTGTTGCACTTATCGTTACATCATATGAACAGACTCGATCAAACTGAGTTTGAAGTTATTTCCTCAGAAAGCAGGTGCTAGGCGTGTGGGGTGTTGCACTTATCGTTACATCATATGAACAGACTCGATCAAACTGAGTTTGAAGTTATTTCCACAGAAAGCAGGTGCTAGGCGTGTGGGGTGTTGCACTTATCGTTACATCATATGAACAGACTCGATCAAACTGAGTTTGAAGTTATTTCCTCAGAAAGCAGGTGCTAGGCGTGTGGGGTGTTGCACTTATCGTTACATCATATGAACAGACTCGATCAAACTGAGTTTGAAGTTATTTCCTCAGAAAGCAGGTGCTAGGCGTGTGGGGTGTTGCACTTATCGTTACATCATATGAACAGACTCGATCAAACTGAGTTTGAAGTTATTTCCTCAGAAAGCAGGTGCTAGGCGTGTGGGGTGTTGAACTTATCGTTACATCATATGAACAGACTCGATCAAACTGAGTTTGAAGTTATTTCCTCAGAAAGCAGGTGCTAGGCGTGTGGGGTGTTGCACTTATCGTTACATCATATGAACAGACTCGATCAAACTGAGTTTGAAGTTATTTCCTCAGAAAGCAGGTGCTAGGCGTGTGGGGTGTTGCACTTATCGTTACATCATATGAACAGACTCGATCAAACTGAGTTTGAAGTTATTTCCTCAGAAAGCAGGTGCTAGGCGTGTGGGGTGTTGCACTTATCGTTACATCATATGAACAGACTCGATCAAACTGAGTTTGAAGTTATTTCCTCAGAAAGCAGGTGCTAGGCGTGTGGGGTGTTGCACTTATCGTTACATCATATGAACAGACTCGATCAAACTGAGTTTGAAGTTATTTCCTCAGAAAGCAGGTGCTAGGCGTGTGGGGTGTTGCACTTATCGTTACATCATATGAACAGACTCGATCAAACTGAGTTTGAAGTTATTTCCTCAGAAAGCAGGTGCTAGGCGTGTGGGGTGTTGCACTTATCGTTACATCATATGAACAGACTCGATCAAACTGAGTTTGAAGTTATTTCCTCAGAAAGCAGGTGCTAGGCGTGTGGGGTGTTGCACTTATCGTTACATCATATGAACAGACTCGATCAAACTGAGTCTGAAGTTATTTCCTCAGAAAGCAGGTGCTAGGCGTGTGGGGTGTTGCACTTATCGTTACATCATATGAACAGACTCGATCAAACTGAGTCTGTAGTTATTTCCTCAGAAAGCAGGTGCTAGGCGTGTGGGGTGTTGCACTTATCGTTACATCATATGAACAGACTCGATCAAACTGAGTCTGAAGATATTCATCAGAAAGCAGGTGCTAGGCGTGTGGGGTGTTGCACTTATCGTTACATCATATGAACAGACTCGATCAAACTGAGTTTGAAGTTATTTCCTCAGAAAGCAGGTGCTAGGCGTGTGGGGTGTTGCACTTATCGTTACATCATATGAACAGACTCGATCAAACTGAGTTTGAAGTTATTTCCTCAGAAAGCAGGTGCTAGGCGTGTGGGGTGTTGCACTTATTGTTACATCATATGAACAGACTCGATCAAACTGAGTTTGAAGTTATTTCCTAGGATACATTCTATGCTTCCAAATGATCTTCTTATAAATTTTATTTATAAAAAAAAATGATTCCAACGATGAACAAGATATTTTCTACAACTTAATCTTGGTAAACCGTTAAAGTACAAGACTGAACGTCCCGAATAATGCTTTTTAGACGTGCTTTCATTTTCATTAAAAACAGATAAGTTTGATTGATATCGGTATAATATTGACAAGACGCGGACATTAAATATATGAAGGGAAGAGTTCTGCTTAGATATATGCAAACGCAGCATAATTAGTTGATTTTTTAATGTTGGTAATGTGACACTAATGTATAATCGGGATCGAATGGTCGCGATTTCAAATCTGTTGAATATAAAAAAGTCAGGGTCTATTTTTGCTAAGTTTCAGTAATACATTCAAGGATCTGAATATGATAGACACATATTTCAACTAATAATTACTAAGTTGGGTTGACAAGCTATATTTGTATACGGATTTCTGTGTAACGATCAAGGAGTTGTTGTTCTTTACTCCTGGTTGGTTATATTTGTATTCTTTTGAAGTACGTTCGAAACTGCATCAGTCAACATGTTTGGAAGGGGATAGAGACTTTTCCTTTTTTATACACGTTTGAAAACGATTATGGCAAAGTTTTAGGCTAAAGTTTGATACTTTATCGCTGTAATGTTAACTCCTGATTTAGAGGATATTAAAAAAAATATCATTGCTATAATGGTAGGAAAAGTTACTAAAACATAGAATACATCTAAAGACAGACATAAAGACACAATCCCCATGTACAATAGTGTAAGCGTCAAATATTGAGTAAATATAATCCATCAAAACAAAATAATATCAGTATGTATCAAATTCTGTTTTGTGGTTAATCGCCAAAGTTTAGAACTCGATTATGTGATTGGTTCTGGAAGCAGTAATAATAGCTCGTATAATATTTAATACTTTTACATTTTATTTTCATTCAACTGATTGATTTTCTTTAGTTTTCCAAGATTTTTTCCCCTCTTACAGTAAGTTTTCAATGACATACCTGAAGATGTCTGTAGATATCTGGTCGCCAGTGACAACGTTTTATCCCATCCCGTCCGCACACACATCGTCGCCAAGGAACATAAAGCCCCAAAACATGTAAACAATGATCCGCCGCCGTACAACAAACACGCTGCTTGCCAGATAGTACAAGGGATGTTACCAAAGCCAAAGCGGCCTCCGTAAAATCCACACGTACGTGCCAGTTCCTCTGATCCGGAGTGACCGACACAGAAAGCATATATCCCATATGCATTGATGGTGTTAGGGTGAATTATCCACTCCGGCTGGAGGAAACAAAACGAGCATGTGACAGACACGAGAATGGACAAAAGAATCCAGATGTAGTGCACATAGTTCATGCTTTCTGATGACACATTTGGAACATTTTCAGTAACAACCACATGTATTCCATATTTACTGACCACGTAACTGATATAATTATGTCACAGCGATCACATCTTTTATGGTTTCGAAATACTGTGAAAAACAATCTCAATCAAACTTACAGGTAATTTCTCTAATTCTTAAATTTAATTTCCTTATAATCACCGAATTGTAGTTTAACGCCTACATAACATAGCAAGCAACAAATCTACAAATGTTTTATCACTTCATTCTGATGTACCTTGATATATATATAGTTACATTTTGATTTCATCTAAACATAGCTTTTATCCGGTTGTTATCTTTATGCTACGCGAAGCACTGCTCACAATACAAAAGTCTGATGATTTATCTAATTTATCAATCTGTTTCTATCCTCACGATGCGCGAGTGCTTGCAAAGAAACAATATTTTATAGCTTATTGAATAATACTTGTACAATCACTGTATGAATGCATGTTATTTTCCAATATTTCAATCATGCAGAATTTGAATACACTTCAAAATTTCTTAGAAAGGTCTTCTGGAGGCATTCCACGAGTTTGCCATAACCTGTAATAGACCTTTGAATTTAACGTATTTTGTGAGAAAACAAGTTAAATTCTATACTCTATACTGTCCGCCTAATGTCTTTTTTGATCGACGTTTATAACGGTATATTAAAGGTGGTCAATCACATTTAAACAACATTTAATGACATTTTTTACTTTTTGTATATTCTGATAGAGAATTATTTAAGGAACAAAAAGACCGATTACATAGAGTTAGATTCCTATTTGAAATGTATATTTTATTATTTTTATAAAATTTTGTAATTACTCCCCTTTAATATGAAAGTATATAAAAAGCTGGGTATTTCTTTTTATTTCGATACAATGTCTAATGTCAGGATAGGAAAATGAAATTTTAAAAATACCTCCAGTGAAAATCTAATTTGTATTAAGTGTTAAGTGAACATAAATGAGTGTAAATGATCAGATGCTAAAGTTTCGAACAAATCCGTTACATTGCCAAAATCTGATTATCCACCTTTAAAGAAAACAAAATGTAAGTATAAAACACTTTTGACCAAATTTAACTTCATGACAAAACTTAATGACTTAAGTAAGGTCGAAGACATGAAGTTTCATAAACTAATCAGAATTGTTATTCTCGGCCAGAGCATGTTTTATTACGTATTACATATTCACAAATTTAAAAGCATAATCCAGCGTTAACATTTTATCTCCAGTTCTGATTTTCATTACAACCAAATAAATTCCAAAACAATCAAACAAACAACTTTCAATAGCTTGTTGGCATCAAATTGAAAACGCCAGACAATCGCTATGTCTAACAAGAAATGGCAAAATGACTGCTAGTGAATCGTTCAAAGCAATACAATATTTCCGATAGGAGACCCGTTTGAGAGATTGTCTGGATATTTGGTCACACTGACGTTAATATGAGGTTGTCAGCGAACCAGTCTGGTACCTGGTGAAGAATAGGTCTAATATATGACACCGTGTGATCGAACTGCCCAAAATCATTTCAAACTAGTAGAAACCATAAAGCATTCATTTTACCAAACAGTTTCATTGAGAAAACTTTTTCTTAATATAAGCGACATTTATTGACATAAACGGAATATCTAGAAGTGAAATAAATTTAAATTTTCTAAAAAAGATCCAAAGTTGAGCTTAAAACTTGCTAGTTGCTTTTAACTACACTCAACAAAATTCCTAATTGGTCAGTTTATATTGTATTACTATTTTGTTAATAATGCATGTATTCACATGAAATTTCACATACCGACATTTGAATAGGTACTGCAGCTAATTATTGATTTATTTTTGGCAACTCATAGTTAAAGTTACCGCATTAGGCGTTTTGACTAACATTACATATTTTGCACGTGCAGGGCATGTGCACCAAAATGCACGTGGTCGTTTACACTTTTGGCATTACCGACGACAGTCCTACAAGAAAAACACATATCTTGGTGAAATTGACACAAGAGCAACGCGATCGAGCTGTCGGAATGTTGCTAGCCGGGATACATTTACGACACGTGTGTAATTATTTTTGCAATTTCAAAAGAATTTTGATATAATATGTTTGTAGCTGTTACTTTGATTGTTATTTCCATTTTTAACCTTATTTTCGTTTACAAGAACCTTCAATAGTTGGTTATCTACCATCCGCGCTCTTTTGGCAAAATGTAACCCAAGGACAATTCTTTGAAGTGACCGATTTTGAGTTTTGTTGTAAAATTCCGACAGCCCGGGCGCGTTGCTCTTGTGTCAATTTCACCATGAAATGTGTTTTTCTAGTAGGACTTTCGTCAGTAATGCCAAAAGTGTCCACTTACAAGTGCATATTGGTGCACATGCCCTGCACGTGCAAAATATGCAATATTGGTCAAAACGCCTAATGCATTACGCTGGCCGTGTGTCGGCCAAAAAGAAATCAACAATTAGCTGAAGTGCCTATTCAAATGTCGGTATGTGAAATTTCGTGTGAGTACATGTATTATTAACAAAAAAGTAATACAATATAAACTGACCAGTTAGGAATTTTGTTGAGTGTATATCATTCAAAGAGATCAAGTTATTGTCTTGATGCATGTTTTATCATCGTGTTGTGGAATGAGTACCTGTGCAAAGTAACGAATGACCATACAAAGCCACACCTACTTCAGACGAGTATCCGTCGACTACTCTATATAGATTATATTTGCTAAAGGCACATACCTTTAAGGTTAGTATACACTTGTTTAGTCTTGAAAAAAAAAACACTTGCATTCAAGCTAATTTGGCAAGCGGTAAACTTAAGATATAAAACACATTTCATACAATGTAGATATAACTCCAGAAGTGAGATTTCGAGCACTCTTGGAGTTTTTCCCGTTTTATTCGTAAAAAAGTAGAATTTCACGCGTCCCGTCGTAAATACATATAGCAAGCTGTGTTCAAGCTATGTTCAGAGTATGTTCGAAAATCATTCCACTAGTGAATACCTGACCTAAACATTAAGAAATGGTGTCTACAAGTAAAATAGATAAAACACTGAAAATCTTTTTACAGGACCATCAAACAATTAAGATCTCATTGCCCATAATATATCGTTAGACATCACTTATACTTTCTTTGATATCTATGTAAACTTTCATATCATATCACATTTTCTCTTGGATATTTAACCATTATGAGGTTGTGTTTCTGTTTATATACATTGTGTCTAAACGGCACTTTTGCATTTTAATACGACATGTTTTGCCGAATTCATTTAATGAACTTTCTTTAGTGGCGGAAATATAGCATGAATGAAAACAGTCCCTGTAATAAGCTCATTCTTAATATAACAGCATCTGTTATTGCACCTATTGCTATGAAGACGTGAACTACTAGTACTTCCATCATTTGAAAAGGAAATTCCATACAGGCCTACTAATTAATCAAAACATAAGTGACATGCCAAAGGAAATTCGATACGGGAATTGAAATTTATCATGGGGAGCTATTGCATGTCAGGAACAGAAAAAAATACGAATTAAATGCTTTCGAATGATGGAAAGCTGCTGAATTATACCTATCAGTGTCATGTGACTGTCCATTGCACAAGGACAATATGTTTGTTCCATGAACAACAATCCTATTCAGCATGATTGAAGAAATAGCAGGATGAAATCGATGTGACACGTATACAATACTGGCAGTCTTAATAACCTATTTGTTTATAGAATAAAATGAATTAGATTATTGCATTATTACTTGGTATTTGTGTGCTAATATTTTGCATTTAAATGATCCGTAATCATTTACAAAATAAGAAATTGTTTTCGTAAGGCGACATTTATACAGCGATTTGTTAATATAATGGTTATAAAATATTTTCATGTCTATGTTGGCGAATATTTTGTTCTGTTTCACCCCAAAGTAACCCAGTATTTAGATTCTAAATAAACGTCGTTACCCATTTTGTCTAATATACAATACGTATGTTGTCGTCATAATATTATATCTTTTAGATATCGAAATGCAATACTTTCAAAACGAAATGCGCATTGCATTTTTACATAAGTAAACATTGCTAATATATAAAAGAATCTTTGACCACACGGACGTTTTTCTCGGAAGCAGACTCGAGAGCGAAACTAACCAGGTTGACGCTTTCATCAAAATCTAATAAAATTAATGGTGGATATCTTTTATAATTACGAAGTTAAACAATATAATTTTTTATGCAATAAAATGAAAAGTAATTCCCTTTTATAACATAACATTTCAAACTGAGTACTCAATCCCAGTATATGAAATAAATACAAACAGGGAAATGATTGACACTTAGTCTTTTTGTCTTGAAGACTCGATGTTTAGACCGATTGTCATGCATACTGTGGTCAATGTTTCTAGTGGTTTTATTTTTACCACTTATATTTGTCTTTGTTTGCTTTTTTTCCAATATCTATTTTTACCATAACGTAAATTTGTTTCATTGTCTGTGCGAATTCATATGCAATATATTCAATTGTTTTTCTCCCAAAACTTTTGCACTGTGTTACATTAGAGCTGAAATATTCACTTTATATGCATCTGTATGACATTCTTTGAGTTAATGTGACTGATAAAATATCATTTATTACTCTTCATAAAATGTTGCTGAATTAAAAAAAAATCAAAATTAATGGCAAAGCATTGACAGATTGAAACACATTGACCAGTCCAAAAGCAACACCGCTTACACTGTTAGCCACGAGCTGAAAATGGTTATGGCTGCAATTACAAGTACAAGCCAGACAGTACTTTATATACCCATCAATGATTTATACATATCTAACAGAGTGTGTTAGCTTGTCTTGCCTTCTTTTCATTTCCACAATTGCTGTCATTGCAAATGTCTAACACATTGAACTCAAAGTAAATCAATTTCTTTAAGTGTTCTGTTTTAGCTCTTAGAGGGAAAATTCTTCGTCCAGACTTTTAGTCACATTACTTGACAGGATCCATGTTTAAACAACATCAATTAGATCGTGGTACATTAACCATAACACATGTAGACAGATTGATGAAACAGTAGAGCATGCTGTCTCATTACGAGTGTGCGTGCTTGTTAATCCGGAAGTCATGAAAGTAACCCATTCAAGAACATCAAAGATCTTCTAGGTACCGTCAGGTTAAGAGAATGCTGCGGCACCAAAACAAAACTCTACTTCAATGTATATATGGATGTGGAAATAATTAACATTTACACAAAGATAACACAAATTAAAATAATCAGAAAACAATGACAAAACAATGATAAACGAAGGAAGGACATTCATACTGGTGTTTGATGCAAAAAGTATGTCTGATCTTCCAACGAAAATGATGAGGAACGCCTATTTCTTTGTTATTCATAGTTACTAAAGCGATTCACACGTTTTAGTCCTTTTAAAACCTTTCTTTGAATACTTTGCGAAAAATTAATCAAATGCTACTTTTATGGCGTGTAATGTGTTTCATTACTATAAGGCTTTTAAAGGATTATGTCATAATCTGTATTTCTGTCATATAATATTACATTTAAATTCAGTGCAAATGTATTTATACGCAATAAATTCCATGTATATTCAATTATTTGCTATTCATAAGCCATGATTCTTTTTATCTGAAAAAACAATTTATTAATATGCGATAAAAAAATTTGTCTCTTCAATAACTTTTTATTCATATTCAATAATGTGTTATTCATATTCACAAAAATTGTATTTATATTCAATAAAAGGTATATTTATCCAACAGGTTTTATTTGCACCCAATGTAAATTGTAATTCTTACCTCACGGGGTCAAATGTACAGTAGTTATTAAGATAGGATGGTTATCATTGCAAATGGTTGCGCCAATTGGGCAGTCGAGTAAAGGGCTTGTTAAATGAAATAGTTAGAATGTTGAAAGTTTCTTTATATTATTTTCAGCACTTATGGCAGGAAAGCCACTTAACAGTATCATGCAAAAAAAAAAGAAAAAAAAAAGAAATATGCAATAAAACACCTTGTTACAGATTGGATTACCCAGAATGTGATCATTGGATATAAAGAATTATTTTATTGAACAAAAAGAAAAAATGTTTGAATATAGATAAAATTTCATTGAATTTGTATAAAAATATTATAGAATAAAAGTATGGCATATAAACATTTGTTTTTCGGATTTAGATACAGTTGTATTGTATATAGGTAATGATTGTAGCATATTAAGAAGAAATGGCTTCATAATCCGGGACACGGAAACGAAAATGGCAATGGATAAGTGCAGTCCGTGATATACTCACGATCTGCTAGTTGTCTGATAGATTGTCTGGCGCATTCAATTTGAAGCCAATAAATTATTGTTATTTGTATTCCGATCGTCTTTGGCTTTATTTGTGCGGCTGTATAGAATATAAATAGGAAATTAAATCATCTACGTTTGAGCATTATTTTATTATAATTTATCACATAAACAGGAATAATATACATGAACTGGTATCATATAAGAATTTTTTTACTGCTTACAGATGCAGATCAAAAGAGCTATATGGCTCGAAATAAACAATTTAGTCGGTTAAAGGGTTCAGATATCCGATAACCGAATCTTCCCACCCGCTAGCTAGTAACTGGTTCTTTTACATGAAAGTTTTACATGAAAATCATTATTCTATAAAGTATTGTAGAAAACTAAGAGATTTTTTAAGCGATTGTTTTAATATAATACCGAACGAAGTAACTAATAAATTACGCATTTATATATGACGACGCCGAAAAGGGCGTAATAAATAGAGGATATTTGTTTGTCTTGAGTGAATATGGAATATATCTCCCTGAGAAGTGAGAAAATTTCAAATATTTTCACGAGCGCGTAGCGCGAGTGAAAATGTGAAAATTTTCTCACTTCGAGGTGAGATATATTCCATATTCAGGAAAAACAAACAAATTTTCTTTTTATTTTATGCTCAATTACGTTAAGATATGCATTTTGCTATTATTTTAATCTCAGCGCGGGAAACAGACGCGCGTAAACAGACATGACGTCAGACGTGCTGTGACGTTATAAAGACGCATGCAACATAAAGTTCCATTTTGTTTTATTTTTTGCTGCATAACGGTATGAAATTCTCTTTAAGTAAAATAATTTGAATCGAGAAATATACTATAAAGAACAAAGTGCGACTACAATTTTCATGCTGTTTTAAGAAAATAATTTAAAATTCATACACAATGTAATTAGAGGGCGGAGTTATATCTCTCACAGTGTGAAAATATAGATTTCATATTTTCACAGTGTGAGTGATGAGATATGAAAATATTTAACTGATAAAATACGGTATTTCATTAGTTAGCATAAAATAAATGACGTCATTTACAACACAAGAGTCAGCTTACACCCTGGGAAGTATGACGAGTTGTCTAGCGACGGTGGAAACACCTGCCAGTCAGGACCGAGGACTGTCTGGTTTGCAAGAAAACGTTCAGGTCGTATTCAGTATGTTATCCAAATGAAGAAGGGTTACGAAAGGTCGGAAACAGTACTATAGATAATTTTGAACTGATTCTGAATTCGATACGTTTATGGATTATAAATAGATTTTTTTAGTGAATTCAAGTTTATAGCGTGCATACAATGAATAGGATAACGTATCAACAAGATAAGATTAATGAATTATTGAGAATATGTATGTAGCATCTCTTTGCAGAATATTCATATTTACTTTTTTTGCCAAAGTGTGTTGTCAAAGTGTGAAAACACGAGTTCAGAAATTAATACAAATGTGTAGTGAGACAATCGTTAAAAATGCCAACCAGTATATAAGTTCTTAATAAATTTTAATCACAGCTGACTTGTCATCTGTCAATTGTACGTATGTATGAAATATTATATGAAGTCGTGTCAAAGAAACAGAATATAATGATAGAAAACTAAAACCTCCTTCACGGCCTTATTTTTGTTTCAGTTTTCAGAAAGCGTTTTGTATAACTTTAGTATCAGTGCTTAGGCCGTTACGAAAGATATCTGCTGTGACGGTCTAAATATGCCAATGCCAATAACCACGAAGGCCTTTAACAGTTACAATTTTAATCAGAATTCCTTAAATTGCCACAGATGGACTTAATACCTTAATTCTATTTGTAAATGTACGTGTGTCGTTGTTTCCATCTCTTATATTTTCACTCGTGGCGTAAATATTACTCATGGAGTTCCCAAGTGAAAGATATTTCAATCTTACACTGAAAAAAATCCTTTATTAATTAATTCATTTATCCATGCTCGTGTTTATCATGTGTTCAGTTTGCTTCCTCCTTTAATCCTAATCTTCTGATTTAGTTTGGAATACATGCCTTCTGTACACGGGGACAAGGGAAGTGCTGTGGACCTGGGGATTTTATGGAGGCCGCTTTGACTTTGGAGACATGCCTTCTGTACACGCGGGGACAAGGGAAATGCTGTGGACCTGGGGATTTTATGGAGGCCGCTTTGACTTTGGAGACATGCCTTCTGTACACGCGGGGACAAGGGAAATGCTGTGGACCTGGGGATTTTATGGAGGCCGCTTTGACTTTGGAGACATGCCTTCTGTACACGGGGACAAGGGAAATGCTGTGGACCTGGGGATTTTATGGAGGCCGCTTTGACTTTGGAGACATGCCTTCTGTACACGGGGACAAGGGAAATGCTGTGGACCTGGGGATTTTATGGAGGCCGCTTTGACTTTGGAGACATGCCTTCGGTACACGGAGACAAGGGAAATGCTGTGGACCTGGGGATTTTATGGAGGCCGCTTTGACTTTGGAGACATGCCTTGCATTATGTTGAAAGCAGCATTTTTTATTCGGCGGTGTGACGTTATTCACGAGTTCTGGAGATGTGTGTTCTTTGACGACGTTGTGTGTGCGTATTATTATTATTATACCAGATTTAGCGTACTGGTTGGGATAAAACTATCGAATCCCAAAACTGTCGAATAGATATCTACAGACTTCAATACTTTAATTATAATTATTAGTAAGTGGAAGCGTTATATTCTTTCTGGCATTTTGTAAACACCATGCCAACAACTGAGACAGCCACAGGCAGCTTATAGATGGTGCTGTTTTCAAGGCATAGAATCATATTCAGACCAGTTCTTTTCAAGACATAGAATCAAAATACTCCAGTCATTTCAAAAGCTCTTACTAGGCTTAATGGTCTACAGGGTCAAACAAATATTGTTTTTGCCAAAACTTACTTAAGAATAGAACAGAACAGAACAGAACATCACTTTATTAACTCTAGTTACATATTACAGTAACACAAGAGTATACAACGCATAATACAATTAAACAAAGCATGCTTTTACACGTGACATAGTATAAAGAAGAACATTTTTTTTTCTTTTTTGAATTATTTTTTAAATAAACAAACGAGATGACATATATGGTGTTGCACATTTCATTACGTCTCAAGAACATTCTCGATCAAACCGAGGCTGCTAGTATCTGGCTTGGCTGCGTTCATTGCTTCCGAAGGATCTTCTTATAGATTTTATTATCTTGCAAACATTACAAAATAATATAAATGATAGTCCTTCAGCACAAAATATCTACAACCACTCGATGAACTATAACAAACATGATTTTCAGGTTTGATTTTCATTGAATAAACTAGTACATGTCTCTAACAAATAATTGGTTTGAAGATTTTTCCCCCTTCTGAGTATTGTTTCCGTGTCCCACCTTCTGAGTATTGTTTCCGTGTTCCCCCTTCTGAGTATTGTTTCCGTGTCCCACCTTCTGAGTATTGTTTCTGTGATCCACCTTCTGAGTATTGTTTCCGTGATCCCCCTTCTGAGTATTGTTTCCGTGTCCCACCTTCTGAGTATTGTTTCCGTGTCCCACCTTCTGAGTATTGTTTCCGTGTCATATTAATGAAGATTCCCCCTTCTGAGTATTGTTTCCGTGCCATATTAATACCTATCACAATCAAAGCTCTCGCTCTCTGTTTACAATGACGCTCTAAAAATTGTTACTGCCTTGAATCTTCTGCTTTGTTCGGGAAATTTGAGATTCCGGTATAGTTGTACAAATACCTCTTGAAAAAATACCCTCAGTTTTAGATTAATTTTGATATAAAGACTCGCGTGGAACAATCGTTCTTGCACTGAAACACATTAGAATAAAACGCGGTAAACTACAAAATGACTTCAGTGTTGTTATATTTTCTGGTCCTTTGTGATCATGGAGTGCACTCATTTTTATTGTAATAAAAATTCCGCTTTAAGCCGGTTTGCCAGGGGCCCTGTGGGATTTGTTGCACTTACATACCTATCTGAAAAATACAGACTCAATTCAAACCGACTCTGATATTATTTTACTTGGTTGATGCTATGCTTTCCCAATGATCTCTTTACAGTTCTTTGTCGTCAGTTGCTTAATTTATATTTGGGGAAATCTATTCGGTTTAATTGCTCGGTGAAACATTCGACTTGAAATTAATGGGGTAAATCGGATGTTGTATAAACATGGTGGCGCAGCCCATACATTACGATTTTTAGTCCCATTACATATCGACATTGTTAATATTGTTTCCCTCCCGACAATCAATTTCTCCAACAATTTATGTACACTGGAAATTTAGAATATAATTACAACGAGACTTGCTATCCGCTTGCATAGCTGTTGTTTAAATAAACATGACAAATTTTTAAAATAATATTTCATATTCTTTAAAAAACATCAATATTGCATGTCAGTTGTGTTCGTTGTGACTTTGCGGTCGGTATTCTTCATCGTTGTTGTCTGAATGTTTGACCTTGGCATGGCTAAAATCACTTTTGTTCATTTGCGTTTTGTGTACGGAATGTATTGATTTTGGATTCTGGGGTATCATAGCCAGTATACGAGATATTCTGTTAATATCTGTTGGGCGTTCTGGCTGAGAGGATTTTCCATTTTATGTGGTGTAGAGTTTTTAAAAAATTTCTTACTTTAATCGTTGATGAATTATGATTGTCCTGGGTCTGATTCATCAACGTTTCAAAGTATGAAATATAAAATAAGACTGTAAGATGCCAACTACTCAGTTTGCTTTGTCAATATTGAATGTAATGAAACTTAGCGCATTCTGAACACACAAACAGCTCTGCCAAATTTCATCAGTGTAAAGTTGCTATGAACAAAGTAAGGACAAGTTCTAGATTTGTCATTTTTAAATTTCAGACTGTAAAAGTTGATGAATACGGGCTCTGGCTGTTAGAGTACGCACTTGGATTTGACTTCAACAATTTCAGGTTGTATTGATGTGTGCAAGACCTGGCCACTGGGTACTTGTTCTGCCTATAGTTACAGTCACACTCTCGATCTCCTATTTTGTACAGTCGAATTTTAGTGTGGATGAAAGACGACATAGTGAGGAAACTTGGAGGTAATTTTCGATCTGGACTGAAATGTTTCTGCCGTGATAAGGGACGTTTCACGCTCGAAATTATTTTTCTGATTTTTATTGTAAAAATCAGCAGTTGTAATAACATCGAAAGAGTTAACTAAACGTTTGTATTCAGGCTCATGAGCATAACGCTATTGATCATAATTACAAGGCTTTCTAAGTAATTTTATCTAAATATCCGTGTATACAGGAAGTTAACTCAACAATATTTTATTCTTAGCTCAGTGTACTGGTAAAAGATGCTGCACATGTGTTGAATGTGTAAGAGTACAGAAATACTAAGTTTTTAAGTTGTGTTAACAGTTTAAGGTTTTTACAAAATATTATCAATGAGCAGTGCCATGGGGGGAAAACCAACCATCTAGGGGCTTCTTTGCGACCAGCATGGATCCAGGACCAGCTGCGCATCCGCGCTGTTCTGCTGGACAGGATCCATGCTGTTCGCTTACAGTTTCTCTAATAGTAATAGGCTTTGGAAAGCGAAACAGCACTGGGAATCCTGACAGGACTGCGCGATTTGCGCAGGATGGTCTGGATCCATGCTGGTCGCAAAAGCCACTATGTTGGTTTTTCCCATTGGCACGGTCAAAATAGCGCTTGCTCATTAAACTCTCTGTCCATCAGTCAGTCAAACTGCATTGACGTATACGGTAATAGAAGCGCCGTTGAACAGATTGAATTTACCTTGTAACTTTAGTACCCCTACTGAATTGGACGGTAAGGTTCGTTATTAGAAACTTAAATTAATCACAGGAAAGTAGTCAGTAAAAAAAGATTTATTACATTGCCTTTCATTTCCTGTCTTAGAGACATTCCTTTTCCTAAAAATCTGGAACTATCTGACTGCAGTGCCGACGAGTAAATATTGTACTTCCGAGAAATGTGTTAAGTTCTTCACATGCAAGTTTTGACTCTATGTTTTATTACAGAATATTAGGTTGATCGTGGCATGGAAGTCTGGGTTAATATTATACAATAATGTAGTCTGCTTGTGAAGGGAATGTCATATGTGAAATATTTTCTTAAGATAGTTCTGCACGTTTGATAAATCGGAAGTAGTGGCGTAACGTCATTAATCCGAATACTGCAAAATAAAGTCTGTATTCGGCGTATGGAAATAAAAATCATTTTAAGAATTAATGGCAACCCTTAAGTAAATTTCGTACAATGTAACGTTACTATCTTCCTAAAGTTGAAATATGATTAAGAAACATCTGACACGTTGAATAAGTTCAAATCATGAATGTCTTAAAATCAGCTAGAAATTAGCGGAGCTCTTTGATGATGCGCAAATATCTCAAAACCAAGCACACGGACCTACGCATTTTATTTCACCAAACTGTAGACAATAAATGCATTTACAATTGTGAGAAGTTTCATTAAAATCTACATTGTAGAGAAAAATCTTTTCAAGAAAATATTATCAAAATGGTGATTTTCCCATAGATTCCCAATATGAAAATTCGTATGAGGTCCAAGTTTTTCAAATCGTTCTAGCAAAATCTCAAGCACACGACCCTATTTTTATTTGCCAAATTGTTGAGTATATCCTGAAGTTCTTAAAAATCAGGGTTTAAACAAATTCTACCTTATAGAAAAAAATATATATACACATTAGTAAGTAGCGGTCAGAAGCTCGCTGCTAAACTACAAATCTATTATTTTGTCATACTGTACAGAAAAATGCTATTGCTGACATTTATGTTTAGTGGACAATCATCGTTCTTAAAGTTTGTCCCAGCAAAGCTTTATTGAAAATTACTAGTCATGATTTATTACAGTCTGGATATTTCTTACACTGCATAATGAAGTCATAACTTTGTTAATATTTCTTTCGCATTGAAATTTCAATTCCCCCGAGAACTTTATGAGCCGATGAGTTACACCAACCGTCATTTCAAATCAGTAAATGTCGAAGCAAATTTGATAATGATTTGGCACATTGGGGACACCGACTAGTAAATGACCATGTCACATGCTTGATATTACTGACTTTTCTAGGTATTTTCAACATAATTTATTTGTTTCCGAAGTTGTTGCACAGCGTTATTCATTCAAGTCACTGTATTTCTAGGCATAGAGGTTTCCAAATAGATGGGGTAATATATATAAATCTTAGCATTCCGTCTGTATGGAAGCCGTGGAGGGCCACTTTTGAGTTTCGACTTATGTTGTTTTTTTTTTAACTTTTGAGTTATGACTTTCGACTTTTGGAATTTTGACTAGGACTTTTTATTTTTGACTTATGAGTCGCGTATTTGTATCCACGTGCATGCCTCATGATGGTGGACAAGAGATATCAGGATAAGTAATGTTTCATTTTGTCTTAGTTTTTTGCCTGTATTATTAGCGAAAATATTGAAGTGATTTTTTGAATGTTAGAACAAGTTAAAACGTTGAATTAGAAAGGAGAGAAAGAGGGAGAAATGGAAATGTCTCGGGTTTGCTAAAAGAATTCTCTTACATATTTGGATATTATTGTCTGAACATGATGGTGAACTTAACATTGTACTCTGTGCAGAAAGGGGCTGGGTTTCCAAAAATAGAACGAGTGTCCAAGTCAATTACGAAATTTCGCAAATTATTTAGAAAGATCGTTTCGACAACGGTTAAAGATCTGCATTCAAAAAAGAAGGGGAAATTAGTTTTCAGCGGTCCCATTGGTACAATGGTGGTGAGATAAATATATCTTTTAGGTAAAGATGTTGATTCATGTTCACTGCATTTTGATTCGTAGTCGTTGTTTGGAGCACCGGAATTTCCTGTTCTTTTTGGGTGTCGGAGACATGGAGCACATTTCATTTTGAATTTTGCGAGTTGTCATTACAATACTTGGAGTGACAACTTGCCTACGCTACGTCTGCGTATATAGAGTATTTGTTTATGATGGAGAAATTATATGGTTTTCAAGGAACGACGGTCAATGACGAATTTTCAATTTACGCATTATGTTACCTCTTCTTTTCTACAATTGAAGTTGATATGTGAATTGACAAATTATCATTTGACAGGAATACGCCAGATGTTTATGTTCAAAGACCTCTGGAACAATCTGGTTAAAATTCAAAGAGGTGAATGAAAGTTGATAATTTTGTTGCTTGAAATTTCACGGGTTTTGATTTGGAGGATTGAATGTGTAACAAGCCATTTGTCTGTCATGGATGAGATGGTTTTTGGAGCGATTTGACCGCAAATACTCCGGTTGCTGAACTATGATTATATAGTCTTGTATCATCAGCAAACGGCTGATGGCATGATCTAATTGTCATTGATAAGTTAAGGAAAAGTAGAGGTCGAGAATTGAACCCTGTGGAAAAAACTCAGCTGTTGAGAAATGCAGTTAGGATTTGACTCTGGCAGAACAAACGCGTTTACGGCTATGTAAGGAGAATCTTGGAACCACATGTGTAGAGAACTGTGATTCCTGGCGAATTTAGTTTACATAGTAAACCTTTGTGCCAGACTTTGTCAAAGGCCTGCGATATCGAAAAAGGACAGCACGAATTCTATACCGTTATCGAGCGCTTCACAGAGAGTATCGTATATGAAACAAGTTGTTTAAGTGTAAAGGAGTAAAAAGCCAAGAAAGAAACATGAAGATGGTTATAACATGCTTGAAATTGAGGTGTTCAAGAACGTTTTCAATAGTGTTTAAGAGATATTGTTGGACGATATAGTTATTTAGAAAAGTGGCATCATCTTCCTGAAGATTGCACTAACATGGGCTTCCTTTCACGTGGCTGGCACAGTAGAAAGTGAAATGAAAGCATCGAAAAAGGTCACAAAGAGAAAAAGATGGTTCATGAGAAAATTAAGTTGAAATTTGTTCGCTTATTCCATCATGATGTAGGCCTGTGAACTGTTTAGGGACTCAAGACATCTTCAGTTTCTACTGAAGAAAGATTAATTTCATTTAAAATAGTGGTTTAGAATTGGTAAGACGAGATTGGGTAACTCTACATTTTCAGTCATCAATTGTTATTCTTTCAAAAATCCCATGTTAGACGCTTGTGTCCTCGTGCTGGAAGACCAGGAAGACCCACATATTAATTTCCAGATAGTATATCTCATTCGGTTTACCGGTATATCGCCATGTACCGCGAAGGGATCCCGATGTTCGTCGCTTCGCGAAATCGATTCCCTAATAATGGAAAACAAATGGCAAAATGCAAACGGAGAAGTTTCTGTTAGGAAACACATTTAAGCAATAAAAATGTAGGAACATGTAGACTCAAGTCATTACAGCGAGAACTTATTTCTCTGTTACAAGATTTGCGTGCAAACTGGCTTCCACGAATCCTCTCTGCCACACTTAAAAGGTTCCTATATAATTGTACGTTTTCTGTCATTTATATCTGAGCGGAATTAGTTATCAGGAGTCTCACGCATTCTTTTAAACACTGAATACATTTTTTTTTTTTCAAAATACTTTTTTAGAGGTTTATATAATTTAAATCAATTGTGAATGTATTTCTAGATGTCTAATGTATAAATACAGCATTCAAACCGATTTCTAAACAATTAAAATAAAAACAGTCGCACCGATGCAGATTTTATTTCTGAATTTTTAAAAGTAAAAAGCATTTTAATTCAAAATGGAAATTCCCATTTGAGGTTCTGCTAACTTTTAAATGTATCCATTGAGTTGTTTTTCTTCCATTTCAGGACAAAAATATTTGATACCTTGTGGCTCGTGTTTAGTGAAATGTTACTATACGGATAAAAAGGAAGGCACAAACTCGAAAAAGTTCGTAGCTCCGAATTAACTTAAAAATCTAAAAATTAATTTCCTTATTTACCCCTTTCGCTGCCTTCGGATGATTCAAAAAGATGGCATAAGTGGGTTATGACGTTCGGAAAGCCATTACAAAATCTGACGTCAGTAATTATGTTCATGGCTTGTGGCACCATGAAATTCTCGACACTACTAAATGTCGCAAACCACTGTTACAAGTCGCATTCCCGTTTGCACTACGACTTATTATATAAAAAACAATTCCTTGTGTATATTTTTTTTATTAAAACGTCTTTCTGGAAAGAACAGTAAACGGCTCTTACGTTTAGGTGGGAGACACTCAAGAGATTCTCCCCCCCCCCCCCCCCCAGAAATTTCATGCCTGCGACCGGGGATTCAAACCCGGCCTCCGGATTGCAGTCAGTGTGGTTGGCCCCAAGACCCACTGGCCTAGTAGAAAACTAAAGCCAAAAAAAAATAAGAAAAGAAAAAAAGAAATGAAAAATACCCTCTCGTACCTAAATTAAGGAAAATCTTCGATTTTTCTGCTGCTTACACTGTTACAAAAACAGTAACATGTTTAGGTTAACTGGTGTGGGTATATAATAAGTGACCGCGAGCAGATTAGAGGTCTCTATTGTTACATCCCTTTACATAAACTGGCTTAACAAGATCGGTGCAGTTCACATTATTCGTATGTGCATCGAATTGCGATTTAATGTCTTTCAACCTGTCGTGTTCGGTTCTTTGGTGGCAAGCATATTTATCTTTCATTTTTCCCAATAACAATAATATAACTTTGCAGCAGCCGCAGCTTTTACTGAAATGAAATAGATTGTCTGAGGATGGGCTTGTTTAGCCTTTATGAATTTGATAGAAAGTCACACGCTTTTTATACGCCCGAAGGAAGTATTCATATTTGGACACCGGTGTCCGTCTGTCGTCCTAGACAGTTTTGTGTTATCCGCTCAAAAATCTGGGTCCCCTTGAAGGATTTCCGAAGATACTTGACACAAAAGTTCACCACTCAAGAAGACGTGCAGTTATGCATGTTTCGGATGGCTCGCTTCAATGTCAATTCACACTTAGGGGTCAAATGTCATATGACTTTGTTTCGAATCCACTCTGTAAACTCTTGAATGGATTTTTAATGAAAATCTTGGCTCATGTCCGCCACATCAAGACTGACCGGGCATCTGCGCATGTTTTGGATGGATCGCTGTAATGCAAGGTCACACTTAGGGTTAAATGGTCATATCTTTGGGAGTATTATTGCTCCGCATTGCGGTTGCTCTTGTTATCTATTGCTATCGTGAAGGAAAGTTCACGGTCTGCACTGTCTAAGTAAAATCTTACTATTTTAGTTTCGGTGGTATGTTTGAATAGGGACGAACCACTTATGTTGTGATGTTGTTGTTTTTTTCACTTTATCACCAGCAACCACAATTAGATGTCTTGCGACTGAACCAGAGATTTTCAGCTTACCTCGACGCGTAAAGCGGGTTTATTATAGCGGGGGTTTGTTTCATAATAATATAAGAAATTTTCTATGCTTCTTTTTAATCGTGGGCATATTTAACATCGGTTCTTATGCCGTAATTCTGTTTCTATTCAAATATCCTTCTTAGAAGACAACGATGATTCAATTTATGAAAATTTATAAATATCCGTTTTTTTGTAATGTATATGAATTACCAAAATAATAGACGTTGAGCGCCATTTTTGTTAATTTTTGCCCTTTTCCCTTTACTTTTCATCGCTTTTTGTATTCTTATTAAATCTTTTGACTACCTATTTATGAACAAGAAGCTGGAGGTCGCAACTTTTTCTGCTTTTATTTGAAGTGCTGCAGTTTATTTATACGCTTGCTGTGAAAATTTTAGCTAGTTTTCGCTAGCAGTAAAAACGGCTGTTGATTCAACGGATCAAAAATACCCTCTTATCACGATTTGAACCAATAATTCTCCTGGTGAGGGAGATACGGACACTCCGATGCAAGATCGTTCACGTATTTTAAATCTGGCGATCCCCTATGCGTAGGGGATCACGTCAACATATGTTACAAGTTATTTCTTGATCACAAGAATGTATGTAGTTTATATGGAAACATGGAGTCACTGTAGGTTCGTTTTAATGCACTCGCGACACTAAATTGTACTGTCCGAACGCAAAGTTTATATGCAACTCGCTATGATACGATACGATGCATAACATTTTCTATGCACCGCGCTAAAAACTAACGCACGTGGTATTCTAATATTATTAAACCATTTCAATCCATACAAATTCAGTTTTTAATTTCTATGCTGTAATTCATTCACTTTTCCGAACAGTATGAATTTTCAAAGCAAATTAGACCTTGTGTTTTAACGAGTTATTATCTTTATCAAGTCCCCTAAAGAGAGTATCTTCACATACCATAATTGCATGTGTTTCGAAAGATTTTGACTAAAAAAGCTGTCTCAAAGAAGTATAAATTACAGCACTTTGTGGCTGGATGTGACAGATTGACAAAACGAAGATTTGCCCAAATGATATCATTGGAGAATGACCAACGTCAAAAATATAATTAGTTGACATTTCTATGCTTGAACTGCCCATATAACTGGCTTATTATCGAAAATTTTGCATCTGGAAACTTGGGTTTGTGATGGAAATGTTGAGAGTAGAGTTATACAGAACTATGATGTTTAATTTAAATCAAGGGACTGACCATCCATACTGGATAGTCACTTAAAACAGTCATTGAATTAGGAATTTAAATTTTAACATGCAATTTTGATATAAGTCGTGACATATAAAGTTTCATATCGAACTCACCTGAGATCAAACTGTTTTTGAGTGTTCAATCTTGGCGTGAACCCCATCCGAAAAAACGCGCTGATCTTGCATTCATTTTCAAACTCTGATAAGAACGAAGCGTCTAACCTTTTTATTTACAATACATGTAAACTAACTGAGGATGATAATTTCGTAAACTTGGTAATGTTATCGGAGCTCGTTCCGCGGGGGGAGGATTGAAAAGATATTGTATGAGAAGACCTTATGTATGTTTAGAGAAAGTGTTGTTGTTGACTAGATCATTCAAAAGTTTTATTAATAATGCATTCGACTTGACTTTTTCGAAGGTCTCTCCGAATGTTCTAAGGTCTCTCAGATATGATTTACCTTGAGCTTTTTCGAATGCTATTCCGAATGTCTAATGTCTATCAGATAGGCATTTCGACTTGCGTTTTTCGAATGCTAATATCTATCAGATAGGCATTAGACTTGTGTTTTTCGAATGTCTATCGAATGGTCTAATGTCTTTCAGATAAGGCATTCCTCTAATTTTTGACGAATGTCTCTCGACTGTCTAATGGCCTCTCAGATAGGCATTCACCTATTATTTTCGATGTCTCTTCCGAATGTTCTAATGCTCTCAGATAGGCATTCACCTTTTCTTTTCGAATGTATCTCCGAAAGTCTAATGCTCAGATAGGCACTCGACTATTTTTTTGAAGTTCTCTCGAATGTCTTATGCCTCTCAGATAGGCATTCGTCTATTTTTTGAATATCTCTCCGAATGTCTAATGCCTCTCAGATAGGCTTCACCTACTTTCGGAATGTCTCTCGAATGGTCTTAATGGTCTCGCAGTGAAGGCATTAACCTATTCTTTTCGAATGACTCTCCGAATGGTCTAATGCCTCTCAGTTTAGGCTTAGTCTATTCTTTTTCCGAATGGTCTCTCCGAATGTCTATGCCTCTCAGATAGGCACTCGAATATTTTTTTTGAATGCTCTCCGATGTCTAAAGCTCTCAGATTGGCTTTCGTCTATTTTTTCGAATGTCTATCCGAATGTCTAATGCCTCTCCAGATAGGCATTCACCTATTCTTTTCGAACGTCTCTCCGATTTAATATCTCTCTGATAGGCATTCACCTTTTTCTTTTCGAATGTCTCTCCGAAAAGTCTAATGCCTCTCAGATAGGCTTCCTCCTATGTTTTTTTTGAATGTCACTCCGAATGTGTTATGCATCTCGGACAGGCATTCACTATTCTTTCGATTGTCTACTCGTATGTCTAATGCCTCTCAGATAGGCATTAGTTCTATTCTTTTCGAATGTCTCTCGAATGCTTCTAAGCCTCTCAGATAGGCATTCGCCTATTCTTTTCACATTTTGTCTTCAGTACGTCTTCCAATGTTTATGTCTCTCAGATTGAATTAGCCTTTTTTTTTCGAATTTATCTCCGAATGTCTAATGCCTCTCAGATAGGCTTCGTCTCTATTCTTTTCGAATGTCTCTCGAATGTATAAAGCCTCTCAGACAGGGCATTCCCTAATCTTTTAAAATGTCTCTCGGAATAATGTCTATCCTCTCAGATAGGCTTTCACTATTTTTTTTCGTAATGTATTCCGAATGGTCTAATGCCTCTCAGATAGGGGCATTCTTCTATTCTTTTCGAATGTTCTTCCGAATGTCTAAATGTCTCTCAGATTGGCATTCACCTAAATTTGTCTTTTTTGAATGTCTCTCCGAATGTTCTAATGACACTCTAAGATAGGCCATTCGTCTATTTTTCGAATGTCTCTCAGAATGTCTAAATGCTTATCAGATATGCATTCGTCTTTTCTTTTCGATTGTCTCTCTGAATGTCTAATGCCTCTCAGATAGGAATTTCCTTTCTTTTCGATTGTCTCTCGAATGTTAAATGCCTCTCAGATAGGCATTCGTCTATTTTTTTTTTTTCGAATGGCTTCCGAATTTGTCTAATGTCTGTCAGATAGGCATTCGTTATGCTTTACGAATGTCTCTCCGAATGTCTAATGCCTATTAGATAGGCATTCACCTATTCTTTTCGAATGTCTCTCCGAATGGCGATGGCCTCTCGGAGAGGCATTCGTTTCGAATGTCTATCTGATGTTAATGCCTAACCCACTGCCATCTCACGGACCTAAAAATCGTTATTTCTTTATCGTTATTTAACAAAATTTTATAACCTCGTGAAGTAATCTTCATTTTTTGCCGTTTATGTTCCAGTATATTTTTTTTTGTGAAAGTTGGTCCCCGCGATTAAATGGTGCTTTATGTTCTTAAAATACTGAACTAAGGTTAAAGTTTCCAGTTAGTAACCTATCATATAATTCTTCCGTGTAAAGATTAAACGTTGATGTGACGCGACAGAAAAACCATTGTAAAAGTGCTCGTTTACAGTGCGTTTGAAAAAAAAATTTTGATTATTTTCTTTATATGTTGATGAAATATAGGGTTTCAGGGATCAATCGCAGCCCAAAATCCACTGCATATTATACACCACACTGATAGGGCCAAAACCATCATCCCATGAGATGTTTTATCTTATTTTTAACGCCGGGACGATTGAGTTATGGCCAAATCTGAGTAGTGACCTAAATGTATTTCTAAAGTTGAGTCTACGCAAGCCATCAAAATTTTAATTCTTTAATTCGCTACCAGGTGTTAACCTTTTTTGACGAAAGAATGCACTGAAGGTGTAACATTAAATTATTATTTTCCTTTCAAATGCGCTCATTGGACTGGTCAAAATGGGTGCACGCGCGTGGTCCGCAAAAATGTTATTGACCCGCAGATGTGTAATAATTGTGATATCAAGTATACTTATGTGTTTATGAACTGTGGGCAAGTGAAAATGGCGTGTACATGTATTTGATTGAAGATTATAATATAACTAACATTATAGACGTATGGTTTGGGTCAATATAATTTTTACAGGCTCACCAACTCTTATTACATTTACTCGTTTTATTCCCGTTTAAGTTACACTGGTACCGGAAACGATCACATTATTTTTCCATATACTGACGCCTGAATTTTCATTTCGGGTGCGTGACGTAATTCAGTGTGTGTTTTGTTGCACTATTTGTTTTTTCTATTTAGTCCAGTGTTGTCAATCTATTCTGGCTATTGAACATATTTTTGCTATTTTCATGATATTTATTCGTGTAGATGTGTATGTAATAAAAAGGTTATAATCTTTTGCATCGGGAATATGCGCTTGTTCTTCAGAGGAATGAATATGGCGAGTCTAAAGCGCGCAGATTTCCGTGAAGAAACTCGTGCATTTTTTCCCGATATAATTATTGACCAGTTGAAAAAAGACCCATCACGTCATTTTTCAAAGTTGAGATACCCCTTTCTGCACTTCAAATTACAATTTGATCAAAAAAGTCCTTCTTCAACATTTGGAAATTGACTCCTGCCAACATTTCAAAAACAGTAAATTTTTATCAGAAACAGAACAGACAGAAGTTTATTGTACAGAAAGACTTGAACATTAGATGGTCATCGTCTTATATATATATATATACAGTACTAACCATGCATAATTATAGCGGGAAGGGTTTAAAATCTATATGTTATGGAAATAATTGAAACATATATACACATACAATATTTATGGAATACTTAATATGTTTTATGTAATTTATTCAAATTTTTTTATGATTATTTTGTTAATTTAATTCTATTAATTAAGTCCGGTTTTTGCATAATTTGTGTCACAGTTCATTCTTAAAAAATTACTTATAAATTTAACTCGACTTATAATAGGATCGGTTATAAACAAGAGCCTGTCTGATGACGCGCGCTCGACTATTCGAAGTATTGTTTGAAAAAAGGGGGTCAAAAAATATTTCCATTAGATTTTTCAGACAAAAGAAAAAAAATGGATTTTTTAAACAAAAAAAATGTTCCTGTATTTGTGGATTTCGATTAGTCTTGACTTTAATGGCAATGTGTGAACCTGATAGAAATATGTTAATTTATATGTTAGGCCGAATTATGGACATGTATAAAAATTAAACTAATTTCTAAGTCCAAAAAGGCCAGAATTCATGTAAAAAAAATAGTTGAAAGAGTCATTTACTCTTGCCTGTACAGATGAGAAATCATGTTGATAAAACTAGTGTTAAAAGTTTCAAAGCCACCAGTTCGAATAGTTTTGACAAAACGCTGACTTGTAAAGAAAACTGAACAAATTTCAAAGTCCAAAAAGGGCCATTTTTCAGCCAAAATAGTTTGTCTGAGTTATGTACTCTTGCTACAAATTGGAAATCATAATGATAAATGTTTAAGTTTAAAAGCCATAATATGACAAATAGTCTTGACAAAACATGGACATATCACAAAACACAGAACCATTCCAAGATCAAAAAGGCCATTAATTTCAGCCAGAGAAGATGACAGTGCCTATGTACTCTTGCCTATTGATAGTGTCTATTATACTGAAACAAGTTATAAAAGTTCCCAAAGTATATGTCAAACACTTTACAAAATATAAAATGGTATGAAAAACTTAACAAGATTTCCTAAGTTCAAAAGGGGTCATAATTCAGACAAAATGCGTTTGGGTTATGTACTCTTGCCTTAAACGGGGACATGCGTGATGGTAACACAAGTGTTGAAAGGTTTTCAAAGCTGTATATTCAAAAAGACTGTCAAAATGTAGATGGTACGTAAAAAACTTAACCATGATTTCTAAGTCAATAAAGGGGACCATAATTCAACCAAAAAATGCTTGATGGAGTTATGTATCTTGCCTACAACTGGACATGGTGATGGTAATAAGTGTTGAAAGTTTCAATGCTTATCTCAAATGAACTTGATTCAAAAATTGAACTGGGTACGAAGAACTTAACCAAGATTTCTAAGTCAAAAAGGGCCATAATTCAGTCCCAAAATGCTTGACAGAGTTATGATTACTCTATGCCTATAACTGGACATGGTGATGATGGTAAACAAGTGTTGAAAGTTTCAAAGCCTTTATCGCAAAAGACTGGTCAAAAGGTAGACTGGTACGAAAAACTTAACCTATATTTCTAAGTCATAAAGGGGCCATAATTCAACCAAAATACTTGATGAAGTTATGTACTCTTTGCGACCTACGGACTAGACTGGTTGATGGTAACAATGTTGAAAGTTTCAAAGCTTTATCTCAAATGACTTTGTCAAAAAAATGAAACTGGTACGAAAAACTTAACCAAGATTTCTAAGTCAAAAGGGCCATAATTCAGTCAAATGCTTGACAGGTTTATGTACTCTTGCCTATAAATGGAGACTGGTGATGGTAACAAGTGTTGAAAGTTCAAAGCTTTATCTAAAAGACTTTGTCAAAATTGTGGATGGCTACGAAAAACCTTAACCAGGGTTGTGACGCGACGCCGTACGTCGTGGTGAGTAGGATAGCTCTACTTATTCTTCGAATAGTCGAGCAAAAAACATGAGAAGTTGAAAAATCATTCTTAAATCCTGATGATGAGATTTGGATACATTGTGACTTCAATTATATATTATTCTTTGACAAAGCAATCACTGGTGCTATCATATATTCACAACGTATTTTTCCTTAATACCATTTATTATAGGTCGATATCTTTCATTACTTGCGCACCCGTGATCCTGAATATTCATTTGATTAGTTCAGTCCTATCGATGGTATTTTTTCAACGGTAATTTTTATGCAACGTGGCTTTTCGGGAAATTAAGTAGCATTAAAATGAAGGAGATTTTCAGCATAATTATACTTTAATACGTTTTAGTATGAAGAAATTGTGATAAAACGCGTTTTTTTTTTTTCCCAAAATTGACATGTATAAACACACCTTTTTCACTTAGATAATGTGAGACTTTTTTATTTTCGTTTTTAAACGAAATCATTTTGTTTAAACGTAAAAACCATTTCGTTTTAACGAAATTAACTATTTCGTTTAACGAAATCAGTTCACTTTAAAACGAAATCATTTCGGTAAAACGAAATAACTATAATTTCGTTTGTCGAAATGTTATTTCGTTTAAACGAAAGCAATTTCGTTTTAACGAAATTCATTTCGTAAAAACGAATCTAAACACCGTATACATAATAGACTGTAATCATAATTTGAATGTTCAACATATTAAAATTCCCTTTATCAAACATAGGGACGGTCCGTATTAATTCATGTCAACGGGGTGAAAGTGACTAGTTGAAAAAGTAACTGCCCCATACAGGTGTATTAAACTAACTACACACAAAAACAACCTCCTGTTTGCACGTGGGGCAAGACTTGCTATATTTATTGGACGAAAGGCTGGCGCATTATAATATGTTCAAGTACGGTAAACAAATTGTAGATAACATAATAGATCTAAGTAGTTTAAAATAATTCTGAAAAGCGTTTACTGTTTTAATGTATATACTATCAAATAAGTTCAAACGTGCACATAAATAAGCTTAGATCTAAAAGTTTCGAATTCGGACTCGCGTTATTTAGGATCAAGGACGGGACGTGCATCCACTTATAAAGGCATTTATAGGACTGCGAAATACAGATATAAACATGATTAAGGGCGGCTTTCAAGAATGATAAAAAAGGTAGATGCGAATCTTATAGCTTTTAATGCTACTTTTAGAGAACGGTATAAGACTATAAGAAAATACAAGGAATATTTTATTGCAATAAAATAAAATTGTGTACAGGCTTGATTGATCATCGAACTTTTTAACTTGATTAATGGACGCCATCGTCAAATCAAAACAGGTTAAAGGTCGGTTGTACACGTAGCCACGATACGCTGTGTCGTGCTTATCGTGGTTTAGCGGAAGATCCCAGCCCAAAAGCGCCCTATTGGTGCTAGAACGTGACATGGCTACATGCTTTGTTGTATTCGGCTTAGAGACATGGAAGTGCAAACTTAGGGGTTATATAGTGGTCAAAACCGTTCAATTGCTCGAAAGAGCATCTTTTCACGAGAAATGTGTATAACTGAAAACGAGAAGAATAACACAACTTATAAAGGTTCTAATCTTTAGATAGAAAAAATCGCAATACGTTAGCGCATTCGCCAAAGAGTTAAACTGTTTCATCCATACTTTGCAGGAACCAGTTTATTTCTTATCGTTGCGAATATACAACATAACAAAATTGCATGCATTAATGCACGATGTAAGTTTACAACCTGCCCAATGCATCGAATGTTGCATGTCACACTGACAGTATGTCCAAAAACAAGATAATATTGCGGACTATGCAGAAGGTCACATGTAATTTTACTAATAAACTATGATATAGGATATGGGATATAAGAATGCAAAATTACATTTTCAAATGTCAAAATGTTGATGCCACTGTGTAAAAATAATGTATTACATATGTACGAAAGCAACTATGCAATTTTTGACTTAATATTGTTCCATAAACGTGACACTTGACATTGGAACTATTTAACAATATTAATTTAAACAAATCATATCAGTGGTTGTGATATGGTTAAATCGTTTTTGAAACTACAAGTTGGCACGATTTGTGTGGACATTTGGTTTACAAGATGACCTGAAACAGGTTGCATAAAGGAAGGTTACATATATTATGCTACATGCTATATATTGGGACTATTTGAGATGGTAAATTTGACATGAGCCAATACTGTCAGATTCGATTTGAATAAATTATACCAACGCTCAACGGATCAAACAAACTACTGGGAATTTCTTACATGTTTCTGTCAAAACTGTTCTATGGGCCTATATAAGTTACTCATTTCCAGCTAAAACTTTTGTCAAAGTCCTTAAGAACTTCAAATATCTGTGTTAGCATGAAGCAACAAATTCTTGTTAAACCTTTCGAAGTTTTGAGATTGTTTCCTATTTTTTGTTTGTTTCACAGGGTCAAAAGTGTTTCAACGAAAATTACAAAATTATGAGCTGTAAAAGTATATTCGTAAAACACTACATCAAGATATTTATTACATGAACTCTTCATTTAAAATCACGCGTCTATAGTTTGTAATATTGTCATCAATAGCTCTTACACTGGTGTGCTGTTTAATGTCAAAATTTGAAGACATGAAAACCGGCGAAAATGTATTTATGACGTCATGTATAAAATACAAAGTGAGTGGCTTGTCGATAAATTGTCATAACAATAAAACACTGACATGAAATTAGATTGTTTCAAGCAGTGAACCTTAATTTTGGGAAGGGGAGATCATAGTCCTCCCGTGCTGTAGTACTGGGAGACAGATACAAAAAATTATAACCCGTTGGACGCCAGAGGCGTCCTATGGGGACAAGAAACAGAAAGAACTTGAAAATCTCAATACCTGGTTACTTTTTTTTATATGTGTGTGATGAGAATCGTAGCCAGGTTTTTTGGTCAGGCGTAAAGGAACGAGTCGCGCGTATATTTAAGGCGCTATGCAGCTTTTTAAAAAGCCGTTACCTACGTTTTCAATGCGTTATGTTATGCTACGAAAAGTCGCAAAGTACGCTTTTAAAACTTTTTTAAGTCTTTCGTAAACCGAGGCCGATGCAATATTTTTTTTCTCAGACAGCAGTCTGAAAAGGTACGTCCAATGTTACTAAATGCATATATATCAACAAAACGTTGAAGAAGTGGCGGAAGATGTGATGTAAGCGCATGTGTGCGATTGCGCTCCAAGGACAAAATCAGTTTCTTTTAATTTTCGAAACCCTCAGGCTACGGCCCGTGGCATAAGAGCATGAGGGTCATCCGGAGGTTGAAAATCTGTTTGAAAAGGAAATCAACTTGGTAAATGAGGAAGGCATAAATTGTAACACAGCTCAGCGTGCGGTGCAACAACCGGTTAAAGCTGATGACTCGTACAAAACATGTTTGGACACAAGTTTACACAATTCACTCATCCTTTATAAATCAATCAACACGTTTTTCCCGCGGCAATGCCTATGTTCAGTTCACATAGCACGTGATTTTTATGACTACATTATTGTTTATTGTTGGCCGCGCATCGCGGATATTACTTAAGTGACAGTCTAAATAGGTATGTTACATTTTTTTCTTCCTCTATTTTTTCTCTATTTTCTTTCTGTTTCTGTCGTTCTTCTTTTTCTCTTTTCTTCCGATACATATATTACTTATTTAATTTTGGTTTACCACATGTTTTTCCTGTGATATAAAAATCGTGCAATTTCGGATGTAGTGTAAAACAATGGAAAACTATTTACAGAGTAATTAGCTTATGCAACTGCTTTTTATCAGTTCTGCAGGATGATTTAAAAGAATACAACATCAGAATTTTCATAGTTTTAATTGATTAACGCGGATTGAAAAAGGCATCAGGAGAGAAACCATGATTATGCTCAAACTGGCCGTAGTATGATGGGAATTTCCGCGTGTACATGCTTCCTATTGTCTGAAATGAACTATAACTATGGAAATAGCTTAATTATGTTATTGTGCAAATGTATTTTTATTGGGTACATTGTTGATCGCCGCAAACAACCTCGCACCCATGAAAAAAGTTGTTTTTGGGGGCGCATGGGATAGCGTCCTGCCCCAGGGCCCAACCCATATCTATCATCAAAAAAAAACAAAAATGTATTGTACAAAATTCGAAGAAAATTTTATTTTAAACTTCCTTTATTACTTACTGAATGAAACTTTTACAGCCGTTTATTGACCAATATCAAAATTATTTTGGACAAATATTCGAAGGGTTTTCTTATCCTAGAAGTTGAATACAGTCAGTCTAGATATCTTTTTTTGTTAGTTTGGTCGTGAGTTTTTCTTACCGATTGCCAAGCCTTTTGTGTAAGTGTTTGTTCCAATGAAAAACAAGTGTTTTTAAAATAACTTTGATAGTTTTAATTGCAAGTGAGACATTGATGTTTTAAACAAAGTCTTATTTCTTTTTTAGGTTGTGTCTTGTGGCAGAGATAAAGTGGTGTATATAAGTATCATAGATGGGTCCACGTGGTTTCAGATTTCTACTGTAGGGTAAAAGGTGAGGTATGTTGTCTACTTTCTGTGTTTGAAATTATATAGGAAACACTACGATAAATATTCTGTTTTTACACACCCCCTTTCTGTAATTCGTATCCTTATGCTGCGTTTACACTTAGCCACGTATATGTCCACGATGCACACGATTTAAATAAGCTGGAAGCTCCACGATTTATTGCACGATTTTTTTTATTTCTTCGTGTGTTACTACCTGCAGCGTTTTATTACGAAACCATACGATTCTGATTGAGATCTACACGATTTTTTTTTATTTTCTACGCTTGGTTACTACCTGCAAGCGTTTTATTACGATACCATCACGATTCTGATTGAGATCTGCACGATTTTTTTATTTCTTACGCGCTTTGTTATACCTGCAGGGGGGGGGGAAGGCGTATTTATTACAAAAACCATCAGATTCTGATTGAGATCTGCTCCGATTTTGTTTTTTTCTACGCTTTGTTACTACATGCAGCCGTTTTTATACGTAACCTTCTCGATTTGATTGTGATTCTGCACGATATTTTTATTTTACGCTTTGTTACTACCTGCAGCGTTTTATTACGAAACCATCCACGATTCTGATTGAGATTCTGCCACGTTTTTTAGCTCATCTGATTTTTTGAAAAAAAGATGCAGGTATTGTCATCACTTGAGCGGTTGACGGCGTCGGCGTCGGCCAGTCTGCGGCGGCGTTGCCTGGTTAAGTTTTATGTTTAGGTCAGCTTTTCTCCTAAACTGTCAAAGCTATTGCTTTGAAACTTGGAATACTTGTTCACCATCATAAGTTGACCCTGTATAGCAAGAACTAACTCACATCTTGTTTTATGCAAGATTTATGGCCCCTTTGTACTTAGAAAATATCAGATTTCTTGGTTAAGTTTTTATGTTTAGGTCAGCCTTTTCTCCTAAAACTATCAAAGCTATTGCTTTGAAACTTGGAATACTTGTTCACCATCATAAGCAGACCCTGTACATCAAGACACATACTCCATCTTTGCTTTTTGCAAGAATTATTGCCCCTTTTGGACTTAGAAAATCCAGTTTTCTTGGTTATGTTTTTATGTTTAGGTCAGCTTTTATCCTAAACTATCAAAGCTATTGCTTTAAACTTGCAACATTGTTCACCATCATAAGCTGACCCTGTACAGCAAGAAAACATAACTCCATCCAGCTTTTTGCAAGATTTATGGCCCCTTTTGACTTAGAAAATTTTCAGATTTCTTGGTTTAAAGTTTTATGTTTTTAGGTCAACTTTTTCTCTTAAAAATATCAAAGCTATTGCTTTAAAAAAACTTGCTACTCTTGTTCACCATCATAAGCTGACCCGTGTACAGCAAGCAACATAACTCCATCCTGCTTTTTGCAATAATTATTGCCCCTTTTGGACTTAGAAAAATATTTTCTTGTTGAATATTATGTTTAAGTCAACTTTTCTCAAATAAAAACTATCAAAGGCTATTGCTTTAAAAAACCTTGCAACAGTTTTTCACATATAAGTGGACCACTGTACAGCAAGTAAAATAACTTATCTGCTTTTTGCAGAATGATGGCCCTTTTTAGATGAGAAAATCATGGGTGGACATTTTTCTATTATACAAAAAAAATCAGAATAGGCCGTCAGCACCGCAAGGCGGTGCTCTTGTTTTTATTTCTACGCTTTGTTACTCTGCAGCGTTTTATTAAGAAACAACACGATCTGATTGAGATCTGCCACGATTTCCTCACGTTCTCTCAAGTTCTCTTACGATTACCACAATATGGTATCACGCTTTGTCACGTTCTGTTTAGATTCCCTCACGTTATTCATGTTTTGTTAAGCTCTCCTACGATTTATGGCCACTATTGGTCCAAGATTGACAAGTTTGAGCCACGATTGGAGTATTAAAGAGGAGCCATGGATCATCCTCACATTCTTTCAGAGATTCCAAAGAGGAAACGAGATATGCATCAAAGAGTTGAGCAAAGATGCTTAATTTTGCAATTTTTCATGGTATGCCTATAATAGATACTCGTCGGCCAGCAGCAACAAGGGACGGAAGTGTTACACGTGATTTGTAAGGGTAAACGAAAATTAGATAATGATTAAAATGACCCAATGATCGACGTTCAACAAATTAATATTTGACCAATATTTGATTTTTAGCTCATCTGATATTTGGGGGGAAAAAATGATGAGTTTTCATCAATTGATCGGCGTCGGCAAATCAGATTCTTGGTTAAGTTTTATGTTAGGTCAACTTTTCTTCTAAACCACCAAAGCTATTGCTTTGAATTTGTAACAGTTGTTTTCACCATCATCAGCTGACCTGTTCATTAATAAACATAACTCTGCCTGCTTTGCAAAGCATTATGACCCTTTAGGACTTAGAAAATCATGGGTAGGACAATTTTTTATTATACAAGCAAAAAATCACAAACCATGTTGGTTGTACGAGGACTTTGCAATGGAAGTAAATAATTTAGAATAGTTTTAAAGCCCTGCTCCGTCCTACTTTTAACCTTGAATTGTCACTAAAAGCATGAAAACCCTGACTTGAACAGTGGTCCCTGTCAAATGAGTCTTTTTATATAAAATTTATATGAAATCCCTTTTGGTTACGTGAAAAACTGGGGCACGTGGCGGTTAATTGTTTCCTTTGTAATATGGGTTGCATCCAAAAAGTTTGAATAAGGTTTGCAGGGCTTTAGGTTTTGGGAAACCCTTAAAGAGTATCCTTTTTAAAGAGTATTAAATTTCCTACCATAAAATTTCTTTGACTGCTTTTTTTCAGGGGGGCGTATTCAAACCCCACTGGGACCGTTTTTTTCCCCATGTTTTCCTTTTTTTTTTCTAGTAAGTTTTTACTTTTTTCAAGACTAATTGGAAGAATTGTACAAAAGGGGAAAAATTTTCATTTTTAAGCGATTTTTGCTTTTCAATTTAAAATTTTCCCTTAAATCGGAGGGGTGGGTTTTAGACATTTTAAAATACTGATTATGTGGTAAAAGTTTCTTTTTACTTCTTCTTTAATTTTTTAAAATTTTGGAAGAAATGAGGGAGGTTTTACTATTGCCCCAAAGTTTTTTTTGAATGGTGGCAAAATTTAAAAAAACCCCCAGGGGTTTGACTTAATTTTTCATGTTGGAGTTAGAATTCGTCTCAAAATTGTTTATCTTGAGGGGGACCCCAGACAAAAAGTTTTTTTTAAATTTTATTTTTGTTTTATAATTGTTTAACAAAGCTGATGTTTCTTGTATAAAAATTTAAATTCTGTAAAAATTCTCTCCCAAACGTTTCAGATATTTGGCCATCACTTTAAATTTTTTTCTCTTTTTGACGTGGGGGGAAATACCATAAAAAAATTAAAAAATTTAAAAAAAAGGGGGCCCCGGAAAAAAAGTTTTTTAAAATTTGCAACACAGTTTTGAAACAGGGTCAATTTTTAAAAATATCCCAAAAACAAATGCCATTTTTTAAACTTTACTAATGGGGGTTCCTTTCCTTTAAAATTTAAAAAATGAAATCAGCCGGCGCCTTAGCTCGATAGGGAGGGGCGTAGGTTTAGGGAATCCCCGGAAATCGAAGGGGGGTATTTTTCTCCGTGACGTTTTTCAAATTTTTTTTTGAAAGCCCATTGTGCCCTAAAATCTTCCCGTCCCCCAACAAGGGGGTTCCCCCATGTAGGAAAGTTGGCTTTTATTTGCGAAAAAACAGGTTTGCACTGTTTATAATCCAGGAACACGGGTTTTTTAGGTTAACTGAAATACGTTGAAAAATGGTTTAAAAAACTATAAAAAAAAAATGAAGAGAGAGTTTTAAAGCAGAGCAAAAATTTTGTTTTCTGTTTTCTTGCTATGTGGGTTTGTTTTTCAAGTGAAAAAAAATTTTCAAGATCAAAAAAAACAGTTCAAAAAACGACCCACGGGGGGATGTTTTTTTTCAAATAGGGAAATAAAAATGTAGGGTTTTTTCCCATTTTTTTATCTGGTTTTTTTTTTAAGGCAAAATTTGTTTTTAATTTATATTTGCTTAAAATTCTTACACATGTCTTTCGGTATTTTTACAATCAACAGTGTTACAAGGGAAAAGAAACACTACATTTGATATAGGTGCTTTAAATGAATGATGATTCTGTAATTTTGTTTAGGGATTGCCTTCTTGTTTTTGCCCTTTTCGCCCGCCCGGGAAACCCCAAAAATCAAGGAAATATTTGGGAATTTTTAATATAAAACTCCATATACATTTTCACCATTTTATTTTTTGGGGCCCCGCCAAGGTGTCAGCCCAGCTTTAAAATTAAAAATTTTAAAAACAGCCCTTTGGGAACAAAATGTGGTTGTGTACACACGATTTCTTTCATTTTTCTTTTGTAAACTAAGAGTTATTCCCCTTAAAAATTTATTTAAAAACCCCACATATTTGAACAAAAACAAACTTACCTTTTGGGTTAGAATTTTTCTGGTCACCCCTTCCCTTTGAAAAAACCCCCCCTCTCCCCCCCCCCCCCCCCGAAAAAAAAAATTTCCTTATTTTAGTTTTTTTTACAAACGCCCATAACGTCAAACATGTTCCCACTATGAGATTTTTGGGGGGCCCATCAAATTTTTCCAGTGATTGCCCAAGTAACACCAGAGTTATGGCCCTTAGAAGCCCCAAATTTGCTAACTTTTTTGGGGTACTTGCAATTTCCCCCATCATAATTTTTGATTTTTTTGCCAATTTTGTGAAACTTAAAAAAAATTTTAAAAGCACCCCATAACAATTTCAAACGGTTTTTTTTTTTTGAAAAACAAGAGTTTTTGGGCCCTTTTAATTTTATCAAAAAATTCTACATATTTGTACATAAAAAAACCAACTATTTGGCGAATTTAAATTAAAATTTTTCCTTTTCATTTTTTTTTCCCGAAAAATTTATTTTTAAAAGTTTTAAGTTGTTCCCCCCAAACCTGGTCCCCCAATTCCCTTTGGCACCCCCCTCCCCGCCCCAACACCCCTTCCCCTACACCCCCCAAAAAACTTTTTTTTACCCAACTTTTCGGGGAAATAGGGGGGGGCTTTTCTACTCCCCCCGGAGTGGCGTCGGCGTGACCCTTTTTTTTTAAAGTCTTTCGGAAACCCTTTGTTTTTCTGAAAAATCTTTTTTACTTTTGCTTAAAACTTCCCGAAAATTCAATAAAAAATTTTTCCAGTATAAAAAACCAATTTATGAATGGGGGTGACCATTATACCCCGGGTCAAGGTCCCCAAAGGTCTTATACTGGGTTTTTTTTAAGGTTAAAGTTTTTTGGGGAACCTTTTTTTTTTTCTGTCCAAAAATTTTGGTTACTTTTTGTTATACTTACTGTAAGTTCTCATAAAAAATTACCGGAAAATACGAAATAAATATGCTGGGGGGGGTCCATTTTCCCCAAAAGGTCAAGGCCCAAAAAAAGTTATACTTCGAAAAATTTTTTTCATGTTATTTTTTTTCAAAAGCTTTTTAAAAGATAAATCTTTGGTACCTAAAAGATAATGACCCTTTAAATTTAAAAAAATTTGTTTATAATTAAAAAAACATCTTCATTGTGGTTTTCATACCCATAATTCTGAAATTTTTTTTAACCAAATTATGCCTTTTTTTATACTTAAATTCTTTTAACAAACTTCGATTTCTGGAAATCTTTGGTACTACTTTAAAATTAAAGACTTTAAAATCAAAAAATTCTTTATCAAACATCATTGCATATGTTGTAACAAAACCAAAAGACTCAAAATTTTTTGATTTTTATGGAAATTTTGCCCCCTTTGGGAAAAATTTTCCCTTTTTTAAAAAGAGGTCTCTTAAAACAGAAAAAAAATTTATTTTACTGTCAAATTCCCCCAAATGGGGGAGCGCGCCCGTCCCTTTCGGGGCAGCTTTTTGTTTTTTTTATTTCCTTACTTTTTGATTTTTTTTTTTTAAAACCTTTCCCTAATATTTAAACAACATGCAAGTTTTTACCCCTCCCCCCCCTCGCATTTTTAAAATTTAATGCAATTTTAAATTTTTAAAAACTTTAAACTTATTAAAATAACATCCCCTTTAAAATTTAAAATTTTTTAGTCGGGTCAAAGGGATCATACATTTATTATGTAAATTGATTTTGACTAATGAAATTATTTTTAACATCCTGAATTTCTTGCCCGATAATTTTTTTTCCCTTCCCACCAAACCCTTTCGGCGGGGAATTCCCAATTCTTGAATTTGCTTGTTTTTCTTGCATTTTAAGTTGTGTTTTATTTGGGAAAGATCAAGCCCCAACATACAGAACATGGAAAAGGGTGTTGTTAGATCTGGAGCACAAACGGTAAACATATTTTCCTATTTTCTTTGGGCTAGAATTTCTGAAAGCAAACTAAATTTTGTATTTTTTTCTGTTTTTAAGCAAAGCCATTTTGTGCCGCCATGCGTTGGGGGGGGCGCTATAGTTTTTTCTTGCCCCTCCCCGGGGTCCCCCCGTCCGTCCCGTCCCAAGTTTGTGACGCGCATAGTTAAAAAATATTTGTATAAATTGATGAAAAATTGCATGAATCTTTAAACTTGGGTTTTGAAATTGCGCACCTCCTTTTTTTTATGCCCCAGCATCTACTGATGCGGGGGGATTTTAGTGGGTTGTCCTTTTTTGTCCGTTCCTTTTGTTTGTTTCCCTTTGTTCGTCCTTCGTCCGTACGAGGTTTTAAACCCAAAAGGGGCCGTTTTAAACTAGCATCAAAAACCCTTACTAGAATGACTTGATACTAATTTCCCAAATTTAAACCCGGCCATTCCTCAAACTTTAAACAACACCTGACCTGAGGTTTAACCTTTACCCTTTAACTTGACCTCGTGTTTGATTAAGTTGCTTTGTTTCGACAAGGATGCCATCGGCGTTTATTGAGCGCAGCTTCTTGTTCGTCTGGGTTTCCCCCCCCCTGTTTTTAAGGGTTTTGGGCCCCTGAAAAAGTTTTTTTAAAAAAGCACATTTTACCTTGTGACACTCCTAGCTCCAAAAATAAATTTTATAAACATTTATGAAAACCCTTTCATGATTTATAATCATGATATGAAATTGTGCCCCTCCTATTTTTAAAACCCCCCACAAATGGTGGGGGTTTTAAAAAGGGAAAGGTCTCCCCCTTTCCTCCGGGCCTTCCGCCCTTTTCCCTTCCTTTCCCTTCCGCCTGTCCGTAACACTTTCGTGTCCGCTCCATATTTCCTAAAGGATTTTCATAAAACTTGGGTCAATGATCACCTCATCAAGACGATGTGCAGAACCCATGAGCCAGCCTTGTTGGCTCAATGTCAAGGCTACAACTCAAGGTCAAAGGATTGAGCCTTCCACTTTGTGTCCGCTTTATATCTCATTAACCCATTGAAAGAATTTTATAAAACTTGGGTGAAATGACCACCTCATCAAGACGAACTGCAAAACCCATGAGTCAGCCATGCCGGCTCTAGGTCAAGGTCACAACTTAGGGTGAAACGTTTGAGCCTTCTATTTTGTATCCGCCCTATATCTCCTAAACCCCTTGAAAGATTTTCATCAAACCTGGGTCAAATGATTACTTCATCAAAGCAATGTGCAGAACTTATGAGTCAGCCATGCCGGCTCAAGATCAAGGTCACATCTGAAAGTCAAAGGTTTGAGTTTTCCATTTTGTGTCTGCTCTGTATCTCCTAAACCCTTTGAAGGATTCATATGAAACTAGGGTCAAATGATCACCTCATTAAAACCATGTGCAGAACTTATGAGGCAGCCATATCGGCTTAAGGTCAAGGTCACAACTTAAGGTGAAAGGTTTGAGCCTTCCATTTTGTGTCCACTCTGTATCTCCTAAACCCCTTGAAGGATTTTCATCAAACTTGGGTCAAATGATCACCTCATCAAGAAATGAGTCAGCCATGTCAGCTCAAGGTCAAGGTCACAACTCAATGTCAAAGGTTTGAGCTGTGTATCTCCTAAACCCCTTAAAGGATTTTCATGAAACTTGGGTCAAATGATCACTTCATCAAGACGTTGCGCAGAATTCATGAGTCAGCTGTGTCAGTTCAAGGTCCAGGTCACAGCTAAAGGTCAAGAGTTTACCCTTTCACTATCCGTAGCACTGGCGGGGGATTTAGCTGTCTTCCAACTGCCTTGTTTATTTTGGTCTGCCCCCAATTTTTAGAGTTATGGCCCCTGAAATAGGCAAAAATGCCCATTTTCACCTTGTGACGTGCCTAGCTCAAAAAGTATTTCATATAAATTGATTAAATCTTATATGAGTCTTTATCATGATATGAACTTGTGCACATCTTATTTTTATGCCCCCGAAGGGAGGCATATTAGTTTTCAACTGTCCATCCGTTCGTTCGTTCGTTCGTTCGTTAGTCACAACGTTAACTTTTTGCATGAAGGCATTTTACTCGCGAACCACTGAACCCAGGACCTTCAAACTTCACATGCTGATAATACTTATTGAGTACACCACTCCTACTGACATTGGGGTCACCAGGTCAAAGGTCAAGGTCACAGGGGCCAACGTTAATTTTTTGCATGAAGGCACTTTTCTTGCGAACCACTTCACCCAGGACCTTCAAACTTTACGTGCTGATAGTACTTATTGAGTACACAACCCTTACTGACTTAGGGGGTCACCAGGTCAAAGGTCAAGGTCACAGGGGCCAATGTTAACTTTTTGCATGAAGGCACTTTACTCGCGAACCACTGCACCCAGGACCTTCAAACTTCACTTGCTGATAGTACTTATTGAGTACACCACCCCTACTGACTTTGAGGTCACCAGATCAAAGGTCAAGGTCACAGGGGCCAACGTAACCTTTTTGCATGAAGGCACTTTACTCGCGAACCACTGCACCCAGGACCTTCAAACTTCACATGCTGATAGTACTTTATGAGTACACCAACCCTTCTGACTTTGGGGTTATCAGGTCAAAGGTCAATGTCACAGGGGCCAACGTAACCTTTTTGCATGAAGGCACTTTACATGCAAACCACTTCATTCAGGACCTTCAAACTTCACATGCTGATAGTACTTATTAAGTACACCATCCCTACTGACGTTGGGGTCACAAGGTCAAAGGTCAAGGTGCTGCGGGGGCATTTGTCACCATTAGTGACAGCTCTTGTTTGTCTAGCTCCACCCCCTAGTTTTTAGAGTTATGGCCACTGAAATAGTCAAAAATGTACATTTTCACCTTGTGACCTACCTAGCTCAAAAAGTATTTTATATGAATTGATTAAACCTTGTATTAGTCTTTGTCATGATATGAACCTACGCACCTTCTTGTTTTTGTCTGTGTTTAGTAAGTTATATAATATTTCAGTGGTCAGACCCAGTATTGGTGTTTTATAAGTTATATAATATTTCATAATATTTCAGTGGTCAGACCCAGTATTGTTGTTTTATAAGTTATATAATAGTTCAGTGGTCAGACCCAGTATTGTTGTTTTGTAAGTTATATAATATTTCAGTGGTCAGACCCAGTATTGGTGTTTAGAAAGTTATATAATATTTCAGTGGTCAGACCCAGTATTGGTGTTTAGTAAGTTGTATAATATTTCAGTGGTCAGACCCAGTATTGGTGTTTAGTAAGTTATATAATATTTCAGTGGTCAGACCCAGTATTGGTGTTTAGTAAGTTATATAATATTTCAGTGGTCAGACCCAGTATTGTTGTTTAGTAAGTTATATAATATTTCAGTGGTCAGACCCAGTATTGGTGTTTTATAAGTTATATAATATTTCAGTGGTCAGACCCAGTATTGGTGTTTAGTAAGTTATATAATATTTTAGTGGTCAGACCCAGTATTAGTGTTATATAATATTTTCAGTGGTCAGACCCAGTATTGTTGTTTTATAAGTTATATAATATTTCAGTGGTCAGACCCAGTATTGGTGTTTTATAAGTTATATAATATTTCAGTGGTCAGACCCAGTATTGGTGTTTTATCAGTTATATAATATTTCAGTGGTCAGACCCAGTATTGGTGTTTAGTAAGTTATATAATATTTCAGTGGTCAGACCCAATATTGTTGTTTAGTAAGTTATATCATATTTCAGTGGTCAGACCTAGTATTGGTGTTTTATATAATATTTAAGTGGTCAGACCCAGTATTGTTGTTTAGTAAGTTATATAATATTTCAGTGGTCAGACCCAGTATTGGTGTTTAGTAAGTTATATAATATTTCAGTGGTCAGACCCAGTATTGGTGTTTAGTAAGTTATATAATATTTCAGTGGTCAGACCCAGTATTGTTGTTTAGTAAGTTATATAATATTTCAGTGGTCAGACCCAGTATTGGTGTTTTATAAGTTATATAATATTTCATTGTTCAGACCCAGTATTGTTGTTTTATAAGTTCTGTAATATTTCAGTTGTTGTTTAGTAAGTTATATTATATTTCAGTGATCAGACCCAGTATTGTTGTTTAGTAAGTTATATAATATTTCATTGGTCAGACCCAGTATTGTTGTTTAGTAAGTTATATAATATTTCAGTGGTCAGACCCAATATTGTTGTTTTATAAGTTATATAATATTTCAGTGGTCAGACCCAGTATTGTTGTTTAGTATGTTATATAATATTTCAGTGGTAAGACCCAGTATTGGTGTTTTAGAAGTTATATAATATTTCAGTGGTCAGACCCAGTATTGGTGTTTTATAAGTTATATAATATTTCATAATATTTCAGTGGTCAGACCCAGTATTGTTGTTTTATAAGTTATATAATATTTCAGTGATCAGACCCAGTATTGTTGTTTAGTAAGTTATATAATATTTCAGTGGTCAGACCCAGTATTGTTGTTTAGTATGTTATATAATATTTCAGTGGTAAGACCCAGTATTGGTGTTTTAGAAGTTATATAATATTTCAGTGGTCAGACCCAGTATTGTTGTTTAGTAAGTTATATAATGTTTCAGTGGTTAGACCCAGTATTGTTGTTTAGTAAGTTATATAATATTTCAGTGGTCAGACCCAGTATTGTTGTTTTATAAGTTATATAATATTTCATTGTTCAGACCCAGTATTGTTGTTTTATAAGTTCTGTAATATTTCAGTTGTTGTTTAGTAAGTTATATTATATTTCAGTGATCAGACCCAGTATTGTTGTTTAGTAAGTTATATAATATTTCATTGGTCAGACCCAGTATTGTTGTTTAGTAAGTTATATAATATTTCAGTGGTCAGACCCAATATTGTTGTTTTATAAGTTATATAATATTTCAGTGATCAGACCCAGTATTGGTGTTTTATAAGTTATATAATATTTCAGTGTTCAGACCCAGTATTGTTGTTTAGTAAGTTATATAATGTTTCAGTGGTTAGACCCAGTATTGTTGTTTAGTAAGTTATATAATATTTCAGTGGTCAGACCCAGTATTGTTGTTTAGTAAGTTATATAATGTTTCAGTGGTCAGATCCAGTATTGTTGTTTAGTAAGTTATGTAATATTTCAAGCCCGCCCGCTTAGCTCAGTAGGTAAGAGCGTTGGTCTACGGATCGCGGGGTCGCGAGTTCGATCCTCGGGCGGGGCGTATGTTCTCCGTGACTATTTGATAAACGACATTGTGTCTGAAATCATTAGTCATCCACCTCTGATAATTCATGTCGGGAAGTTGGCAGTTACTTGCGGAGAACAGGTTTTTACTGGTACAGAACCCAGGAACACTGGTTAGGTTAACTGCCCGCCGTTACATGACTGAAATACTGTTGAAAAACGGCGTTAAACCCAAAACAAAAAAACAAATGTAATATTTCAGTGGTCAAACCCAGTATTGGTGTTCTATAAATTATATAATTTTTCAGTGGTCAGACCCAGTATTGGTGTTTAGTAAGTGATATAATATTTCAGTGGTCAGACCCTGTATTAGTGTTTAGTAAGTTATATAATGTTTCAGTGGTTAGATTCAGTATTGGTGTTTAGTAAGTTATATAATATTTCAGTGGTCAGACCCAGTATTGTTGTTTAGTAAGTTATATAATATTTCAGTGGTCAGACCCAGTATTGGTGTTTAGTAAGTTATATAATATTTCATTGTTCAGACCCAGTATTGTTGTTTTATAAGTTCTGTAATATTTCAGTTGTTGTTTAGTAAGTTATATTATATTTCAGTGATCAGACCCAGTATTGTTGTTTAGTAAGTTATATAATATTTCATTGGTCAGACCCAGTATTGTTGTTTAACAAGTTATATAATTTTTCAGTGGTCAGACCCAATAATGTTATTTTATAAGTTATATAATATTTCAGTGGTCAGACCCAGTATTGTTGTTTAGTATGTTATATAATATTTCAGTGGTAAGACCCAGTATTGGTGTTTTAGAAGTTATATAATATTTCAGTGGTCAGACCCAGTATTGGTGTTTTATAAGTTATATAATATTTCATAATATTTCAGTGGTCAGACCCAGTATTGTTGTTTTATAAGTTATATAATATTTCAGTGATCAGACCCAGTATTGTTGTTTTATGCGGTAAATTATGCAGTTATTTTTTTAAATATCGTTCTTTTATAAAGTTTGCAGTTTTAAAATATTTTTTGTATCAAAAACATTTTAGACCTGTAGGCTATAACTATATCCTTGGTAAAATTCATATCTTTAGTAAAATCTTTATGATGACTTTTATGGTGATTCTTATCTTTTATGAGCGGAAACCCTTTAAGCACCTTTTTATCGTTGAGCCTGCAGCAGAACGTCGAGTTTAAAAGCGTGTCTTTTCCTCGGTAAAGTCACTCTTCTTGTAGACTTTACTTGTGTTGTTTTACTTTATTATTATCATTTGTGGATTTGTAATAAAAAAGGGAAAAGACACTTTAAATCTTTGGTATTTTAGGTAAGAATTTACTATTAGTTATTATGATTTTGTTCTGCAAAATAATATTTCTATAAGACAATATTTCAATAATTAGCATTGGGTCAGATGTGAACTGTTATGTTTATTTGTAAATTATCTTTCATGGTTTTGTCATTCATGTATTTTTATTTGTAATTCAGTACTTAAAGCATTTATGGTTTTTAATGTTTTTTTTTTTTCCTCTCGCAGAATAATGTTTCTGTAAGATAAGGTTTTTTATTATTAAGTATTCGGGCAGATATGAATAAAGCATTTTATAGTATTAATGTTTTTTCCGCAGAATAATATTTCTGTAAGATAAAATTTACTTAATTAAGTATTCGGGCAGATATGAACTTTCTGTTTATCTGTTAACTAACTTGAATGTTTATGTTCATTCATATATATTTTTGATTTTAATTCGAGCTAAATGTATATTTGATATTTTTAAGTAAGAACTAATATCATTTATTGATGTTTTTCCCTTAGGGCAAATGTAAAATATCTGTGTTTATTTTTTTAATTCATTTCATGTTTTTATTCATTCATGAATATATTGTTAATAATAATTCAGTACTTTTTACAAATATTTTAAACGCTATCTGCTAGGTAAAATGTCTCTTCGGCAAGCAACTACAGTTGCTTTTTTTCGTAAAGATGAACACTTTAGCTCGTCTAGAAGTTCTAGTTAAAATTTGCATTCAAAATAATAAAAATGGAATTATCTCATTGGTCGTTATATTTTTATGTGTTTCGGAATGAATGAAATCATACACTAACAGTTATATTTATTTTGTTTTAGTATTTGTTGGAAAATCTGTATGACTTGTTAGTGATTTCGCGACAATTTAAACATTGCAGTCATTCTTATATGCCTTTTATGAATGTTTAATATAAAATTAAGTATTAATTATTTGATTATTAGGACTTTCTGGTAGACTTTACTTGTGTTGTTTTACTTTATATTATCATTTGTGGAATTTGTATAAAGAAAGGAAAAGGGACAATAAACTCTTCTTGGTATTTTAGATATCTCGGAAGGAGTCACGATAGAGTACCCCATTACGGCCTCACGGCACAAAACGTGGTGGGTAGGGATCGACCCCAGCCTTTCAACTTAGGAGCGAGTAAAGGATGGTTCTGACGATAGACCTTCGGCAGTTAATATAATCGAAAAGCCAGGGCAAATAACACACAACAAGAAACGAACAGTTCATCCCCGTAACAGTCACAGAAACAGTAAATAATTTGGACAATTCTGCGAGTGTAAGCTGGCAGACCCACTAAGGTTGGGGATTCATTCAAGGGTGAATGTGGGGAAGATATAGAAAAATTCCTTAAGAGATTCGACCAGTACTGTGCGTGTATGAACTTAAAGATGGCCAGGCAGCTGCGCAATTGGCTTGGCATCTGGACGGTATTGCCAGGCTTTACTACGAAACCCAGTCGCCTGTTCCGACACAGTGGTGGTTTAAAGGCCCTATTTTGAAGAAGTTTAAAGAGGAAAAGCCTGTAAGTTTGGATATATTTTCTATGAAGCAGGATATTACGGAAAATGCGGAACAATTTCTGACAAGACTGGAGGCAGAAACTTTCAAAATGAAAATCAACGATGATCTCCAGGTTCAAGTTGCGCTGAATGGACTTCTCCAATTTGTCAGTTCAGCAATATCTACCTGGACCAAAAAGTTGACACAGGTACGCCACTTTGCTAGGCTTTTAACAAACATTAGGCAGACAGCACCCGTAGGAGCTATCGAGGCAAATAGCTCGAAATTTATTAACACTATGGATGTCCTTTTCCCAACTGCAGTGGCACAGTTATCATCAGTGCTTAAGCCAACAACAAAAAACAACAACGCAACATCAAACATCAATCAACATAATCAGCAGCAGCATCCGCAACCCCACAACAAAACCTTGGTCAAAGATCCAGATCCCAGCAAGGTGGGGGGGCAGTCTGAAATTGCACTAGATGTGGAGGTAGGTGTAAATCTTTTAAATCATGTAGGGCAATAGGCAAAACATGTAACTTGTGTGGTTTAAAAAACCATTTTGCAAATAAGTGCAGGACAGGTCGCAACAAAAACCAAGAAAATTCCAGTTAGGGACTCGAGCCTATCTGCAGGTGTGGCTCAGTCAAACCAGTAGATGGGCACAACGATAAAAAATCAGTTTTAAGCAATCAAAAATGTGCTTAAAAAACAATTTCAAATTCAAACAAAATTCAAAATTATCTAATCTGTTAAAGTTCAACAGAAAATATCAACGCAATAACGGCGCTTTCTGAACTGAATAATCAAACAATTAGTAGGTGTTTCAATAAACTAAATGTGTAAAAATAAAACGAAAAAACTTGAAAAAGAAGCAAATAAATGCGAATTTTTCTGTTGGGCTAATCAAAAATACTGTAAGTGTAACTGTGAATCAAGAGAAAACAAAGGGCATTATGTGACACGGGAGCTAATGTTTTTGTATCAGCAAATCATTTCTTAAGGGGCATTTCAGAACAAAACCAAATTATGTTACTAATACTTTTGGTGCGTTAGGGGTGTTGGTGGTACTATTCATAAAGTTTGGGGTATGTTGAAATTGATGTGCTTTTGGTTTTGTACACTTTGTACATAAATTTTTAGTTGTTGATGTTTTTACATCACTCCTTGATTCTTGGACATGATTTTTTAGACAAATACCAATGTGTTGTAGACATTCCTTCAAAGCTTTTACGTATATCAGATATTCAAGTTTGTACTTTAGGACTGACCAGGGTATGCTCGAACCATAAAACAAACATATATCAAAGCTTATTCAGAAGTTATACTTCCTGTTAAGGTGGCACGCGTTAGCTCCGGAACTGAGGTTTTGTTTGGGAACCTCTAATTTGCCTATCAAATATTAACATTTTAGGTGCTAGAAGTCTTGTAACTGTAGAAACGGAAGAGCTGTAATTAGGTTAAAAATACAAACTAAAAAGAATATTCATCAAAAGGGGAATAAAGCCTTAGCTTTGGTTTCTCCATTTAAACAGATTATGTATTCAATTTAGATAATGAAGAATCAGATTTAGAATCAAACAGACTTTAAATAGTACCGACTTGTCACAAAACTGTCAGTCAAATAATTCAAAGGATTTTACATTTGATTTATCAAATTCAAACTTAAGTGAGGATCAAAAAACCCCGTCTTTTGGAAGTGTTACATAAAAATAGTGATGTTTTTCCCTAAAGACTCTTATGATTTAGGCAAAACGCATTTACAATCACATGAAATTGATACTGGAGATGCTAAACCAGTCCGTACCCCATTTTACAAAAAATCACCCGAAATTTTGCGTAGGAAGGAAGATAAAATGAAAACCCAAAAATGTTGGATCAAGGTGTGCTCAAGGAAAAGTAATTCCGACTGGTATTCACTGTTGTCTTAGTTAAGAAATCGATACTACAGGGGACCGGTGAATACCCGCTGGCGGTTCGATTTTAAAAGACGATTGAATAGAAATCTAAATGCTTGCTTTCCCAATTTTCCTAGACTTCTAGACATGCTTGATGCAATTGGCGAGGCTATCCTCAATACTTCACTTCACTAGACTTAGGTAAAGCCTTTTGGCAAGTCCCTTTAAGTGAGGAAAGTAAAAAAAGGCTGCAATATTACTCAAAATGGAATATTCGAGTTTCAAACCATCCCTTTTGGTCTTCGGGGAGCACCTGCCACATTTCAGTCATTGATGATGAAAGTTTTAAAGGAGTTGCTTGGAAATTTGCACTTTGTTATGTCGATGACGTCTAATCTTTTCAAAACTTTTGATAAACATTTAGAAATATCAGTGAAATTCTTAGGCTTAAAAGCAGCAGGTCTTAAACTTTCACCACATAAATGTAAATTTGCTCAGGAAAAACTTAATTATTTAGGGCATGTAATTAGTAAATCTGGTTTGGGGCCCGACCCCAAAAAGATGAAAAAGTACAAAAATTAGTTCCACCAAAAGACCAAAAGGGTGTTTTAAAAGTTATTGGTCTTACAAATTATTTTAAAAAATTTATACTGGGATACAGTAAAATATGTGCCCCTCTTTTTGAATTGTTGAAAAAAGATAAGCCTTTTATCTGGTCTAAACAATGCCAAAAAGCTTTAGATACTTTGAAAACTGCTCTCACAACTGCTCAATTTTGGCCTTTCCTGATATGGATAAACCCTTTCATTTAAACATGTGATGCTTCAATTTATGGTTTAGGATATATACTTGGCAACTTGATGAGCAGGGACGTGAGAGGGTAATAGAATATAATGGTAGAAGCCTTGAACCAATCTGAGAAAAATTATTCAGCTACAGAATTAGAGTGCCTTGAAATCGTTGAAGGGATAAAATCTTTTAAGTCTATCTATCTACTGGTAGAAAGTTCACTATTGTTACAGACCTTTAAAGCTTTGAAAACATTAATACGTGAATTTCATCAACAATGGCAGAATAGCTAGATGGCACATGCTTTTGTTAGGTTATCAGTATGAGGTAGTTTATCGCAAAGGTGAAAATAACAATGTTTGATCCGCTATCACGATACACTCAGGAAGTGCTAGGGAAGCTAATAAAACTGACCTGTGTGAACTGTGTGGCATTGAATACTGAATGTCAATCTCACAGGGTTTAACGCGAGGCAGCAAGGATTCCCTAGAACCAGTTCATATTTTGACGGAATGTGACTCAAGTGAAACAGAGGATAGTTCTAGGCTGTGTGATAAATACTTACAGTCTAGTCCTGATCTTGCTGTCACAGAGAAAGTGTTTGGATTAAGTGAAACAGAGGATAGTTTGTGGCGGTGTATTGAAAACCCACGGCTACATTCATATTCTGCTGTCATAGGAAGTGAGAGTAATGCTTGTGATTTAGAGTGGGACAGTTTCGGGATGTGTAGTGAACTACAACCATTCATTTGGTCCTGCCGTCACAGCATGTGAAGGTAAAGTGTGTATGACAAGGATGAAATGGAACAATATGTGAAACACCTCTGCTGAAAATGCTGATATGAATGGGGTTATTTGGGGTGGAGCTTGCCCCATCATCTTCCCCCGGGTTCAGGTGGAAATAGGGAATGGCTTGAAACTTCCATTGAATATGACGCCAGACTGCTGCCCTGTTCGATGGAGTCAGAGTCCCCAAACCAGGATATTAGCACAAAACAAGAAGATCTTACAGATTTGTACAGCTCCAAAAAGATTGTCCAGATCTAAAGCACATCTATAAATATTTGGCTGAGGGAAAAATCCTGAAGATAATAAATTAAGAAAATTTAGAAATCCAAAAGGAATACTATCATTTGCTTGACGGAATTTGATACACCATTTTCAAAATAGGGCTAAGAAAAAACCAACAGATGAACGTTTTATCAGCAAGTGGGCATTAAAAGAAGTTAAGATTAAATATTTTAGAACAAGCCCATGATAACAATGGGCTTTTGGCCTAAAGAAACATTTGCAGCAATTCAGGCCAAATATTTTGGCAACACATGTATCAAGATACAGCTGATTACATCAGATCTTGTGATAAGTTTTCAAAGAGTGAAAAGGGGCCCAAATGCTTCTACCACACCATTAAACCCCCTTCCTGTAGTAGGAGCTTTTGAAAGATTCTTTTTGGACATAATTGGTCCACTTAAAAATTTTCAGAAGGTCATTTATACATTCTTGGTCTGTGTTTGCAGTTTTACAAGATGGGTAGAAGGCTTTCCCTTCAAACTCAATCAGCAGCTGAAATTGCCAAAATCTTACATGATAAAATTTTCTGTCGGTATGGTGCTAGTAAAATATTGAAAACTGATAGGGGTAGGAACTTTTTGTCAAAACTTGTAAATGCCATTTGTGAAATGTATCAGGTCTCTAGGCATAAAACTGCTAGTTACAACCGCAAGCAAATTTGGTTGTGTTGAACGACAGAATGCAACTATAAGTAAAACTATTGCTAAATATGTAGCCAAGGTTTAAAAGAATTGGCATCGTGTACTTCCCGTAGTATTATGGGAATGAGGTCTCAGCCAAATACTGAAACTTCGGGCTTCAGTCCATACAAAATGTTATTTGGTGGTGAAATGAGGTTACCATTTGAAAACTGAATTAGTTCCAAAAGATATACTCAAACCAGAGGACAAAGTCATTGTTAGGGAACTCATAGATACTTTAAAAATGGTTCATGGCATGCCAAAACAAATACGGAGACAACCAAAATGATAGCAAGGAAAGGCATGATGCTAAAGCAAAAGAATCAGATTTTATGTTGATGGAACTAGTCATGAAAAAGAATCACAAGCATACTCCAAGGATTGTCAAGTAAATTAGAAGAAAAATGGAGCGGTCCTTACTATATAGTAGCTAAAGGCCCTAATGATACCTACAAACTGGCAGACTGTGAGACCAACAAAGTTTTAAGATCCTTTGATACATCTCGCCCAAACTGAAGAAATATATAATCCAGAGGTTTATCGACACAGTCTGAAGATGTTGAAGATGATACAGAAAACAGTGGCCCCAGAGGACCGACAGAAAGTGACAATGAGGAACCTGTTTCAACTGAAAGCCAAGTGGATAAACCTAACCAAACTACTGAGGAAAAGCCAAAAAACCAAAAGGGCAAAATGTTCCTTGCCAAATTAACCCTAGGGCAAATCTGGTAAACCAACTGCTTGGTTATCTAAAACCCTCACAGGAAGATGGAAGTAAGTCAGATACCATTCCAAATTCCCCAAACCCAAACTGAATTACCGAAATCCCAGTCACAGGATAGATGGTTCACAGTCAATAAAATTCTGAGACAAAGATTCAGAAATGGAAAAGACAGTATCTGTTAGAATGGCAGAACAAAAGGTATAAACCATCATGGCAGGATGAGGAAGATGTTTTCCTCCTGACTTAAAAAGGCTGTACTACGTGACCCCTACCAAAACTGGGAAAAGACGGGAAAACGACAAGGATATCGCTATTTAGAAAAAACCAAGTCGTAATTGTAATTGTTTAAATTAAACATACATGTATCGGTAATATCCAATATTAACAAAATTTTATGGGAACATGTATTTTTAAAACAGTTAGTATGTACAAAAGTACAGAAAATTTTTAAATAAATATTTACAAGTATGTAGTACTACTTGAATGTCAAAATGACAAACAAGGGCTCAAACAACCCTTAATTCTAGCTGTTAAAACTCCCCAGGTACTTCTATTCAATACAGGTCCTTATTAAAGATTTCTTCTTTAAATTTTGGGCTTCTTATTAATGTATTGTTCATATTTGGAGCATAGGATTAATATCATTACGATAACTAAAGAGATTTAACTTCATCGAGTTTTTTTTTGCCACATAAATTTTTTTTAGCTACTGTAGCTTTAATATAAGTCCTTTGTTATCCCTATATCAGTAAAGGTCTGTTGTGTGTGAAACAGTGTGTGTTAGTGTGTAATTTGTGGTGTGTCATTCTGTCATCTTTTTCCTTTCTTCTCAACAACCTTCCCTGATAGGATGTAATATTCTGCGCAGGTATTCTTCCACGGTAGATAACAGTCAAATTTCTTATATATTTTTCTAGTGGACTGGATGAGACCGATGTGTTGTTCATTCTCATTGTCCTGTGCTGCCATCCGGGATCTGGGAAACTTCAAAATGAGTTGCAGCGGAATGAAACTATGGTGTAGTTTTCGAGCCTTTATCTAAAATGCAATTAGCTAGTGAAAGCTGGATGCATACGTTTGCTCTGGAATGCCAGATAATTTAAATATTGGAGCATAACGGGTTGCAGTCAAAACCAAAGACTTGTAAACTTGTGAATGAAGTTTATTGAAATTAATCAGATCAGGCGAGAAATGAAGTAATGATGAACATACAGTAACACAATATCTGATTTAATCCCGGAAAAAAATACGGTCGCAAAGCGGTCCAGATCACGCAGATCATTGTTACCATTTATAGGGGAAACTGTCCAAAAGTATTTTTTGGGACAGCAAAACTGAGGATGTTGAAATGTTAGCTAAACATTAAATTCACTAAACAAATTATCAAGAACTATGGTTCCAGAGTATTGAACTCAGGAAATAATTTAGCATCTTATATGCATACGGTTGATGAAAGAATTTCAAATATTGTAAATGGCATGAAAAAAAATGAACTGGCTATTGAGCATATTCAGACACGTTATATGAATCTTTTAAAAATTGGAACAATCCTTTTCAACTATGAATGTTTTACTGGCAAACAAATTGAAAAGTCAAGATACTTGAACACCGATTCGATGAGTTGTTAATGGGAATTTACCAATGGTTGAGGGCAAATTTCCCCACATCTAATTCCAGTTACAGTAATGCACAAAACCCTATTGGATATACAACATTATTGCACAGTAATTCCGTGGGGGATTATTTGATTTTTAATAGACCCGAGGAAATATATAGAAACGTTGTTTTTTTTTTTGCTAGACAAGGCTTAAAAATTGTATATATTTAGTTAAAGTTTCCCGTTTCGGGGATTTCATCAGCCTTTGTCAGTTTTTTTAAAGGGTTTTTATCGTTTCCAGTACAGTTAACAGTACATCAAAAACCCTGCAACTCAATTGCTTGGGCTTGCCTGAAGTTTTTGCGATTACCCATGCTTGCAATTTCTATACAACTTTCAAACTGTCTGACTTAAATTTAGTGTAAATCAAGACAAACGACTTCAAATTGTGTAATTTTGGTAAGACACTAACTCCAATAACACACCATATTGTATTTCTTCATTATTCAAAGGTGACAAAATGCAAATCAAAGAGAACTGTAACTTTAGATTCTTGGGTCAATCAGTTGTCATCAAGTATTACTCAGCTGTCTAAAACTTCAGTTTTTTAAATTTTCAATATAGATTCAATGCAATATGATTGTAAAAATGGTAAAAGAATGGAAAAGGGGTGTTTAATTTTGTATAATAGTATTCATGTGAATGTGCTGTCTCTACATCCATTCTCTTTACCTCCTAGATGACAGCTTGCCATCAAAATACAACCAGTATTTTTGCACCCAGTCAATTTAGCACTGTTTTCAAAAAATTTTTAATGATACCGACTTACAAAAAAATTGAAAGTAATTCGTTGTTTGAAAATCCTTTGTCAGTAAATGTACCCCAATTCCAAATATATAATCATTCAATGCAAAACATTATTGCAGTGATAGAAAGGCACATTTAAGTTCTTAAGAAAATGGCTTCAGGGCTGGGGAAAAAGATGCAATTTGGGATTCAGTCTTTGACTGGGCCCATTACTATCTGGCGACATAATATTGCAAGATGACGGCCTACTTGTGATGACATACTTTTATACTGTACACTGCTGTAGCAGCATTTTTTTCATTGTAGTAATAGTACTGTCTGTTAAGTTAAGAAAATTACTGCTTTTTGTATCAGTTTTACAGAAAACATCTGTTAAACCAGCGCATGCAGCTACATTGCCTTCATTTATTTATAAGAAACCAAAGCACAATACCTACACCAACAAATGATTTTTGGATAAAATTTAGATATTACTTTAGTCATTACATACTAACTTTATGTGTTTTCACACTTAATTTTTGTTTCTATTTTGTTGATAAAAAGTTGTTTCATTCAGAAGCTGTCCTACCCAAATTGTGGTGGAAATAACTAATGGTGTGTCATGTGTTTCAATTTCCTCTGCACAACCTATCATTGTGTCCAGCTCGGCAAGTTAGCGTTCCTCAAGATATTTCCTTTATACAGGTACAGGGCTTCCAAAAGCTGCTGTTTCATTTACATGGGACCAGTTCCAAATTGAGAACAAACTTAAAGGCAAAAATTCATATGTTGAATCCCACATCAGAATAAATTTTTCTAAAATCTAGGAGGTTGCGAAAATGTCATGAAAAATGCATATTCGGTAATTTTCTATATCAAACACAAGAATTTCTTATGCCAATCATAACATTATAAAAACAGTGCCTATTGCCTTGCAAAATTAAAAGATTACACCCAAAGGGAAAGGACATTTATTGACATTGTGTATACAATATGTGTTTAACTTGTCTTATGTTTTCATTTCTTTACTTTTTATTTGTAATATACAAAAGAAATTATGTAAATGTTTAGTTCTATGGTGGTTATAAAAGAACGGTTTATTTAGCCACTTATATTGATGTCAGAACATTCATTCTACATAAAATGTTAATCCTACTTTTATAACTGTTTCCAGTACTAATATATAATATACATCAAGTGGTGATATGAAGTAAATGTTATAGTTGTATTATATACAAGTTTATGGTCACTTATTGTATCTTAGAATTTTGTTGTATATTGTATTGTATTGTTTTGTACTGTTTTCTTAAGACAACCACCTGCATATAGAGGACCCAAAAGGGTAGAAAAACTTATATACCTACTTTCTAGGAAACCCTTTTTAGGAATAAAGTAAAATAAAGGAGGGGAAACTTTTGCGGTAAATTATGCAGTTATTTTTTTAAATATCGTTCTTTTATAAAGTTTGCAGTTTTAAAATATTTTTTGTATCAAAAACATTTTAGACCTGTAGGCTATAACTATATCCTTGGTAAAATTCATATCTTAGTATAAATCTTTATGATGACTTTTATGGTGATTCTTATCTTTTATGAGCGGAAACCTTTAAGACCTTTTTATCGTTGAGCCTGCAGCAGAACGTCGAGTTTAAAAGGTGTCTTTTCCTCGGTAAAGCACTTTCTTGTAGACTTTACTTGTGTTGTTTTACTTTATTATTATCATTTGTGGATTTGTTTAAAAAAGAAAGGAAAAGACACATAAATCTTCTTGGGATTTTAGGTAAGAATTTACTATTAGTTATTATGATTTTGTTCTGCAAAATAATATTTCTATAAGGGCAATATTTCAATAATTACGCATTGGGTCAGATGTGAACTGTTATGTTTATTTGTAAATTATCTTTCATGGTTTTGCTCATTCATGTATTTTTAATTGTAATTCAGTACTTAAAGCATTTTATGGTATTAATGTTGTTTTTTTTCTCTCGCAGAATAATGTTTCTGTAAGATAAGGTTTTTTTAATTAAGTATTCGGGCAGATATGAATAAAGCATTTTATAGTATTAATGTTTTTTCCGCAGAATAATATTTCTGTAAGATAAAATTTCTATAATTAAGTATTCGGGCAGTATGAACTTTCATGTTTATCTGTTAACTAACTTGAAAGTTTATGTTCATTCATAAAATATTTTTGATATAATTCGATGCTAAATGTATATTTGATATTTTAAGTAAGAAACTAATATCATTTATTGATGATTGTTCTTAGGGCAAATGTAAAATATCTGTGTTTATTTGTTAATTCACTTTCATGTTTTTATTCATTCATGAATTTATTGTTAATAATAATTCAGTACTTTTTTACAAATATTTTAAACGCTATTCTGCTAGGTAGAATGTCTCTATCGGCAAGCAACTACAGTTGCATTTTTCAGTAAAGATGAACACTTTAGTCAGTCTAGAAGTTTAGTTAAAATTTGCATTCAAAATAATGAATATGGAATTATTCATTGGTCGTTATATTTTTATGTTTTTTCGGAATGAATGAAATCATACACTAACGTTATATTTATTTTGTTTTGTATTTGGGTTTGGGAATCTGTATGACTTGTTAGTGATTTCGCGACAACTTAAATTGCAGTCATTCTTATATGCCTTTTATGAATGTTTAATTTTAAATTAAGTATTAATTATTTGATTATTAGGACTCTTCTGGTAGACTTTACTTGTGTTGTTTTTACTTAAATTTTATCATTTGTGGATTTGTAATAAAGAAGGAAAAGACACATAAACTCTTCTTGGTATTTTAGATATCTCGGAAGGAGTCACGATAGAGTACACATTACGGCCTCACGGCACAAAAGTTGTTTAGTAAGTAATATAATATTTCAGTGGTCAGACCCAGTATAATTGTTTTGTATGTTATATTATATTTCAGTGGTTAGACCCAGTATTGTTGTTTTTAGTAAGTTTATAATATTTCAGGGGGCAGACCCAGTATTGTTTTTTTTTAAGTTACATCATATTAATTTTTTCAGACCCAGTATTGTTGTTTTATAAGTTCTGTAATATTTCAGTTGTTGTTTAGTAAGTTATATTATATTTCAGTGATCAGACCCAGTATTGTTGTTTAGTAAGTTATATAATATTTCATTGGTCAGACCCAGTATTGTTGTTTAGTAAGTTATATAATATTTCAGTGGTCAGACCCAATATTGTTGTTTTATAAGTTATATAATATTTCAGTGATCAGACCCAGTATTGGTGTTTTATAAGTTATATAATATTTCAATGTTCAGACCCAGTATTGTTTTTTAGTAAGTTATATAATATTTCAGTGGTCAGACCCAGTGTTGTTGTTTAGTAAGTTATATAATGTTTCAGTGTTCAGATCCAGTATTGTTGTTTAGTAAGTTATGTAATATTTCAAGCCCGCCCGCTTAGCTCAGTAGGTAAGAGCGTTGGTTTACGGATCGCGGGGTCGCGAGTTCGATCCTCGGGTGGGGCGTATGTTCTCCGTGACTATTTGATAAAGGGACATTGTGTCTGAAATCATTAGTCATTCACCTCTGATAATTCTTTGTCGGGAAGTTGGCAGTTACTTGCGGAGAACAGGTTTTTACTGTACAAAACCCCAGGAACAGGTTGGGGTAACTGCCCGCCGTTACATGACTGAAATATGTTGAAAAACGGCGTTTAAACCCAAAACAAAAAAACAAATGTAATATTTCAGTGGTCAAACCCAGTATTGGTGTTCTATTAATTATATAATTTTTCAGTGGTCGACCCGTATTGGTGTTTAGTAAGTGATATAATATTTCAGTGGTCAGACCCTGTATTAGTGTTTAGTAAGTTATATAATGTTTAGTGGTTAGATTCAGTATTGGTTTTAGTAAGTTAATAATATTTCATTTGTCAGACCAGTATTGTTGTTTAGTAAGTTGTATAATATTTCAGTGGTCAGACCCAGTATTTGTTGTTTTATAAGTTATATAATATTTCATTGTTCAGACCCAGTATTGTTGTTTTATAAGTTCTGTAATATTTCAGTTGTTGTTTAGTAAGTTATATTATATTTCAGTGATCAGACCCAGTATTGTTGTTTAGTAAGTTATATAATATTTCATTGGTCAGACCCAGTATTGTGTTTAATAAGTTATATAATATTTCGGGTGATCAGACCAGTATTGGTGTTTTATAAGTTATATAATATTTCAGTGATAGCCCCAGTATTGGTGTTTTATAAGGTTATTTTAATATTTCAATGTTCAGACCCAGTTTTGTTTTTTAGTAAGTTATATAATGTTCAGTGGTTAGACCCGTATTGTTGTTTAGTAAGTTATATAATATTTCAGTGGTCAGCCCCAGTGTTGTTGTTTATTTAAGTTATATAATGTTTCAGTGTTCAGATCCAGTATTGTTGTTTAGTAAGTTTTTGTAATTTTTTCAAGCCCCCCCGCTTAGATCATAGGTAAGAGCTTTGGGGTCTACGGATCGCGGGGTCGCGATTTCGATCCGGGCGGGGGTATGTTCTCCGTGACTATTTGATAAACGCATTGGTCTGAAATATTAGTCATCCACCTCTGATAATTCATGTCGGGAAGTTGGCAGTTACTTGCGGAGAACAGGTTTTACTGGTACAGAACCCAGGAACACTGGAGGTTAACTGCCCGCCGTTCATGACTGAAATTTACTGTTGAAAAACGGCGTAAACCAAAACAAAAAAACAAATGTAATATTTCAGTGGTCAAACCCAGTATTGGTGTTCTATAAATTATATAATTTTTCAGGGCCCAACCCAGTATTGGTGTTAGTAAGTGATTTTAATATTTCGTGGTCAGACCCTGTATTAGTGTTTAGTAAGTTATATAATGTTTCAGTGGTTAGATTCAGTATTGGTGTTTAGTAAGTTAAATAATATTTCAGTGGTCAGACCAAGTATTGTTGTTTAGTAAGTTATATAATATTTCAGTGGTCAGACCCAGTATTGTTGTTTAGTAAGTTATATAATATTTCATTGTTCAGACCCAGTATTGTTGTTTTATAAGTTCTGTAATATTTCAGTTGTTGTTTAGTAAGTTATATTATATTTCAGTGATCAGACCCAGTATTGTTGTTTAGTAAGTTATATAATATTTCATTGGTCAGACCAGTTTGTTGTTTAACAAGTTATATAATTTTTCAGAGGTCAGCCCCAAATAATGTTATTTTATAAGTTATATAATATGTCAGTGGGCAGGTCCAGTATTGGTGGTTAGTATGTTTTATAATTAGTTTCAGTGTCAGACCCAGTATTGGTGTTTTTGTTTGTTATATTATATTTCAGTGGTCAGACCATATTGGTGTTTTATATGTTATATAATATTTCATTTTCAGACCCAAATTGTTGTTTTATAAGTTCTGTAATATTTCATTTGTTGTGTAGTAAGTATTTATTTCATGTGATCAGTCCAGGTTTGTGTTTAGTATGTTATATAATTATTTCATTGGTCAGACCCGGTAGTCTTGGTTTATAAGTTTATATAATATTTCAGTGGTGAGACCCATATTGTTAGTTTATAGTTATATAATATTTCAGTGTGTCAGACCCAGTATTGTTGTTTAGTATGTTATATTTATTTCAGTGGTAAGACCCAGTTTGTGTCAGGAAGTTATATAATATTTCTGTGGTCAGACCCAGTATTGTGTTTTAGAAGTTATATATTATTTCTTAATATTTCAGTGTCATGACCCAGTATTGGTTGTTTTTGTTAGTTATAAATATTTCTGGTGGTCAGACCATATTTGTTGTTTTTTTATAAGTAATAATGAATATTTCAGTGGTCAGACCAGTATGTTGTTTAGTATGTATATTATTTTGCAGTGGTAAGACCAGTTTTGGTGTTTTTCTAGATGGTTATAGAATATTTCAGTGAGTCAGACCCATTATTGGTGTTTTATAAGTTTTTTTAATATATTTATAATATGTCAGTTGTCAGACCCAGTATTGTTGTTCAGTATGTTTTATAATATTTCAGTGTTCAGACATTTCAGTGGTCAGACACAGTATCTGTTGTTAGTTAGTTATATAATATTTCTGTTGTAGACCCAGTATTGGTGTTTTAGATCTTTATTAATATTTCAGTGGGTCAGGGACCCTGTATTGTTGTGTAGTAAGTTTTATCATTATTTCAGTGGTCTGACCCCAGTATTGTGTTTATTACGTTATATAATGTTTTCATTGGTCAGACCCAGTGTTTTTGTTTTGTACGTTATATATATTTCAGTGGTCAAACTCAGTATTGATGTTTTTTAAGTTATATAATATTTAAGAGGTCAACTCATTATTGGTGTTTAGTATGTTATATCATATCGTCCGTGGTCAGACTAGTATTGGTGTTTTATATAATTTTAAGTGTAGACGTTTTGTTGTTTAGTATGTTATTTAATTATATCAGGGGTCAGACCAGCTATTGTTGTTTTATAAGTTATATAATATTTCATAATATTTCAGTGGTCCCATAGGGGGGGGGGGGGCCCAGTATTATGTTTAGTAAGTTATATAAGATTTCAGTGGTCTGAACCTGTATTGTTGTTTTATAATTATTTGATATTTCAGTGTCAGGACCAGTATGTTGTTTAGTAAGTATATAATATTTCAGTGGGTCAGAAGCAGTATTGTGTTTAGTTAAGTTATATAAAATTTCAGCGCCCTCCCGCTTAGCTGAGTAGGTAAGAGCGTTGGTCTACGGTACAGAATCCAGCAACACTGGTTAGGTTAACTGCCCGCATTTACACGACTGAAATACTGTTGAAAAACGGCGTTAAACCCCCCAAACAAATAAAATCCAATATATATAAGTTTTACAGTGGTCAGTCCCTGTATGGGGTTGTAGAAAGTGTATATAATATTTCAGTGGTCAGACCCCAGTATGTTGTTTATAAGTTATATATATTTCAGTGGTCAGACCCAGTAGTGGTGTTTTATATGTTATATTATTATTTCCAGTGGTCAGACCTATATTGTTATTTAGTAATGTTATATAATATTTCATTTGGTTAATCCTGTATTGGCGTTTTATTATTATTTCGTGGTCAGACCCAGTATTGGTGTTTAGGAAGTTATTATTAATATTTCAGTGGTTAGACAGAATTATGTTTAGTTAGTTATATTAATATTTCAGTGTCAGGACCAGTATTGTTGTTTTTATTAGTTAGATAAATTTTCAGTGGTCAGACCAGTATTGTTGTTTAGTATGTTTTTTAATATTTCTGTGGTCAGACACAGGATTGGAGTTATTGTTAGTTATATAATATTTCAGTGGTCAGACCAGTATTGTTGTTAGTAAGTTTTATAATATTTCTGTGTCAGGACCAGTATTGTTGTTTTATTATTTATATAATATTTCAGTGGTCAGACCCTGATGGTGTTTTATTTGTTATTAATTATTTACAGTTGTCCAGACCCAGTATTGTTGTTTTATAAAAGTTATATAATATTTCAGTGGTCAGACCAGTATTGTTGTTTAGTAATTTTATATAACATTTCAGTGAAGTGTCAGAACCAGTATTGTTGTTTTATAAGTTATTAATAATTTCAGTGGTTCAGACCCAGTTTTGTTGTTTAGTAAGTATATAATATTTCAGTGGTTCAGACCAGTATTGGTGTTTTATAGTTTTATAATATTTCTGTGGTCTGACAGTATTGTTGTTTAGTAAGTTTTATTAATATTTTCAAGTGTCCTCACCTAGTATTGGTGTTTTATAAGTTATATAATATTTCAGTGGTCAGACCCTGTTTTGTTGTTAGTTAGTTATATAATTTTTCTGTGGTCAGACCCTGGTTTTGTTGTTTATAAGTTATATTAATATTCTTAATATTTCAGTGGTCAGGGCCAGTATTATTGTTAGTAAGTTATATAGATTTCTGTGGTCTGATCCGTGGTATTGTTGTTTTTATAAGTTATTTAATTTTTCAGTGGTCAGAACCAGTATTGTTGGTTTAGTAAGTTTATAATATTCTGTGGTCAGACCCAGTATTGTTGTTTAGTAAGTTATATAATATTTCAGCGCCCTCCCGCTTAGCTGAGTAGGTAAGAGCGTTGGTCTACGGTACAGAATCCAGCAACACTGGTTAGGTTAACTGCCCGCATTTACACGACTGAAATACTGTTGAAAAACGGCGTTAAACCCCCCAAAAAAATAAAAACAAATATATATAAGATTACAGTGGTCGTCACAGTAATGGTGTTTTATTTGTTATATAAAATTTCCAGTGGTCAGACCTGTAATGGTGTTTTATAAGGTATATTAGTTTTACTGTGGTCAGACCCAGTATTGTTGTTTTATTAGTTATTTATTATTCAGTGGTCAGACCCAGTATTGGTGTTTTATATGTTATATAATATTTCAGTGGTCAGACCCAATATTGTTATTTAGTAAGTTATATAATATTTCAGTGGTTAATCCCAGTATTGGCGTTTTATATAATATTTCAGTGGTCAGACCAGTAGTGGTGTTTATTAATGTACCTATGTATAATATTTCAGTGGTTAGACAAGTATTAAATGTTAGTAAGTTATATAATATTTCAGTGGTCAGTCACCCTGTATTGGTGTTTTAATTTAGTTATTAATTTTCAGTGGTCAGACCCAGTATTGTTGTGTAGTTCGTTATATTATAATTTCAGTGGGCAGACCCAGGTTTGGTGTTTTGTAAGTGATTTAATATTTCAGTGGTCAGACCCCTGTATTGTTGTTTTGTATGTTATATATTATTTCAGTGTCAGACCCAGTATTGTTGATTTTATTTATTATATAATATTTCAGTGTTTGTTTTAGTCAGACCCAGTATTGGTGTTTTATTCGTTATATAATATTTCAGTTGTCAAGACCACAGTATTGGTTGTTTTTTAAGTTATTTTATATTTCAGTGGTCAGACCCAGTTTGTTGTTTAGTAATTTATATTACATTTCAGTGGTCAGAACCAGTTATTGTTGTTTAGTTAAGTTATATAATATTTCTGTGGTCGGTACCAGTATTGGTGTTTTGTTAATTATATTTATTTCAGTGGTCAGACCCAGTATTGGTGTTGTAAAGTTAATTTTATTTTGTGGTCGACCTAGTATGTTTTTTTTAGTAAGTTATTATAAAATTTCAGTGGTCAGACCCAGTATTGTTGTTTTATTAGTTATTATTATATTTCTAGTTAATCAGACCAGTATGTTGTTTAGTATGTTTTATATTATTTTCAGTGGTCAGACCCCGTATGGTGTGTTATATATTATTTTAGATTTCCACTGGTCAGACCCTGATTGCTGTTTAGTTAGTTATAATAAATTTCAGTGGTCTGGAGCAGTATGCTGTTTGTAAGTTTTTATATATTTCTGTAATAATATTTAGTGGTCAGACCTGTTTGCTGTTTAGTAAGTTATATATATTTCAGTGGTCAGACGAAGTATTGTTGTTTTATATGTTATTTAATATTTCAGTGTGTCAGACCCAGTAATTGGTGTTTAGTATTTTATTTAATATTCAGTGGTCAGACCAAGTATTGTCGTTTAGTAAGTTTTATTATTATTTCAGTGGTCCGACCCAGTATTGGTGTTTTGTAAGTTATATTATATTTTCAGTGGTCAGACCCATTATTGTTTTTATTTAGTAAGGTTATAATATATTTCAGTGGTCAGACCAAGTATTGTTGTTTTTTAGTTCTATAATATTTCATTGGTCAGACCGTCCCCTATTGGTGTTTAGAATGTATACTTTTTTATTCTGTGGTCAGGACCAGTGTATTGGTGTTGTATTAGTTATATATATTTCAGTGGTCAGACCCAGTATTGCGTAAGTTTGGTATATAATTTTTTCAGTGGTCTGACCCAGTTTTGTCATTTCTTAATTGGGTATGCTGTATGTAAGAGCAGTGCTGTTGCTAAGTGTTAAACACTGTACAGTGTATACTATGAAATCAGGGGCGTGCATTTGAGCCCGTTCTCCAACTGAGGTCCAATGTATGGGTGCTTTACTCTGGCACGCTTAATAACCAAAGAAGCTTTTGGAATTGGGCATCTTTTCATATCCTGCATTATCGGTTCAATTAATATTACAAACAATCACCTGGTGGAGTTGCCCACATTTTTTTCCGGTGTTAAAATAACTTACAGTGGCAGGTGTGAATTAGTCATGTCAATTTTACTGTATGCCATCATTTTAAAATTACGATGTTACTGATGGTAATTTGAAAGCTTAACAGCCCACTATTACAGCTCTAATTTTTCGGGCACAACGAATTCCTTCTTTACAAAGATTGTGTGTTCCCCCCGGCCCCCCTCTTGGAATTAAGAAGGTATGACTTCGAGGGCAAAAGAGTAATTAACATTTTGTACACCTACGATTATCAAGAACCATGTTGCCAATAAATTCTGGCATCAAACAACCTGCACATCGTTCTGATTTTATCAGCCTACGGTTAACTAAACACTGGAGTTTACATACTATTCGTAAATAATTTACAATCTTTATTCATTTTGGGTGTTATTGTATTCTAATTTATTTTGACTGGATATTATATTTCGATCTTCTCAGATCGTTTAGATCGAAATTTATGTGCGTTATTGGTTACTGTTTAGTTTCTCAACTTGATCATTTCCGCCGGGGTGGTTCCAATTCCCCGCTTTCTAGCCTTGGGTAGTGTATAAGCACCCCTTGGTTTGGTGCCTGCTTTTTAATTTTGTCTTTTGACAGTTCCTGTGATACGCAGGATCCATATCCTCAGTCCCCTATCCTTATTTCCAGTTTGTTTAGTTCTGCCCATTGTTTTTTTCGTTTGGGCAAAACCCATTATTTTATCTGGGGACCAAACGCCGCTTTTACATGTATTACACTCCTAACACGTGGTATCAGGATGGTTCATTGGTTCACTGCAGTTGGAATCAATCTGCGGATGTCTCTTATTGCTTTTTTGTAACTTTTAGCATGTGTAAATGTTGAGTTCTGCTCAACCCAGGGGCTAGAGGGCGTGGGCTTGTAGCTATGCATTTCCACTACCGTCCCTAAACAGGCCATTCAAACGAGCCTGCAAATTTTTGCGTTTTTGTCGTGCTTCAGCGACCTGAGAAGTTTTCCATTTTTTTCTATTCTATTATTCCAGACCCAGATCCTGGAATTATTTGATTTAGGGATGGGACAAGTTCAGATTACAAAGGGTCAACGTCGTGGTGCTTAGCGCCGAGAGCAGTTAGGTTGGGAGGGGAACTCTGTCCGTACTTGGGGGAGAGTGGGGTCTCTCATGAAAGTTTTTATATATGGATAGATATGTTTTTCCTGTGGTGCATTTTTTGGTCTAAATTTTAGGTACTGGAGGTTGTCCCCCCTGCGTAATTTTGAATTACAGGCATGGTATTGTGGCCTCTGGTGCACTTTTTTTGGGGGGGTCCTAACTTTGGAGATACTGGGCGATAGTCCCGTATTTATGTGGGGGAGGGGGTCAGGGTTCTCCTCATGATAAATTTTGAAAATATAAGGTATGAAATGGGGGTTCTGGTGCGTTTTCGGTCTATTATGAGGATAATATGTTTTGTTTTTTTGCAAATTGTTATACCAGACAACTGTGGGTGTGGGGGTGGGGAGGGAGGGTACACACACCTTCCTCGTCAGGGTCTGTATCTATGATATTTTGAGATTTTGACAACTGTATTTCAACTTAAAAAGTTCAAAGATAGTTCGTCTTTGCTCTCTGCACATTTTTTCTTTCTCTTTTCATGTTGGAACTGTTTCGTTACAGCGTGATTGAAGTCTGAGGCTTCCTTTGACACAATATATGTTTATATGTTTGTGTTTCATGCATTTTGCGAGAGTGATGCACATTGATTTTGGTTAACGTTAAAAGGTTCTAGTTTTAAAGAATTTAGCAACCGTTATTACTTTTGAAAGTATGTGTACAAAACTTTTCATCATTTATTTATTTTGTGGGTTCAACGGACGCACCGACACAGTTATTGGTAATATGGCGGACCTTCTGATTTGATGGATGAGGAAGGAACCCAGGTTGCCCCTCCGTGCATAGTTTTCATCACAGAGGGCACCTGGTAGAGAACCATTGACCTTCCGTAAGCAGTGGAGGCTTAGTCTCAGGACGAATTCAACACCCGAGTGAGGACTCGAACCCACATCAATGGAGATGGCAAGGTATTAAGTCAGCGGACCTTAATCATCGGCTACAGAGACCCCTAAATTTATCATCTTGCCGCCACAGAGCGTATCGTATCTATCTATCATATATTGCTTTTCCCGTATGAAGATAACCTTACACGTGGCAGTGGTTTAGACATACGCCCCACTCAGGAATGGTACGGGTCGAGCGTCGAGTCCCAATGGGAACGTTCCATTGTGAGTCGAGTTGGTAGTCACTTACTAGTCAAAGAATGGTAATGTTGCATTCGGTGCCTCCATAACAGAGTGGTTAAGGTCGTGACTGTCAAATATTGCCACTAACTGATGTGAGTCCGCGGCTCAAGTGGGGTGAAGAATTCATCACGCCACCAGCAATCTTCTGCAGGTCCTCTCCCTTGCGAGAGTCTATATTGCTCTGATATAACTGACGGGCTAGTCACACACTGATATCCCTCAGCCTCGATGCTAAATCTAATCTAAGACCACTGCTAAGCGGACATTCCTGCCACGACGTCATCTCTCCTTCACTCACATGTTTAATCGCCGAATAATTTACTTTTGTTCTCGTTAACCGACAAAAAGAACTGTTGACTTCACTCTTCACTTTTGATATTGATCCCGGTTTCTGTACACCATGTATTTCAACCATTTTAAGATTTTATTTTAGGCGTCTTTTTTGTGGTCTTTGGCATAATGCGTTCAGGTTACGGTGGATCGAAATCTCTCTTCGATACGTAATGTGGGGACTTTTTACTTCAAGCTGCTTTGTGGTGGAGTTGCCACTTGTGACGTATATCCGTTTATTCTGCCGAATTAGCTGCCCGATGGTTCAATATGAGATGGAAAATATGAGGACCTCTCTTCACTATGGGGTCATCATTTAAAGTTGTTAAAAATCATTTGACATTGATAATAGGTAAAATAAGCGACCGTAATTTCGGGGACATTGGTTGAGTATGTCCCCCACAAAAATTTATGTCCCCGCAGTGTTGGTCTGTGGCTGTTAAACGGAAAATGTCCACACCTATTCTCGGAATTACAAGTCCTCCCTAGTGAGAGAGGAGAGAGAGCTCGAGAGAGAGAGATGAGGAGAGGAGAGTGAGGAGGAGAGAGAGAGAGAGAGAGCAGTTTTAACTTTTGAGGGCAAAAGTTCTGGGAAGTGTTTTGTTAGTATTACCCGCCTTAACAAAGATAAAAAGTTAGACATGTAAGGGCGTCAGCAGTTTTTGATAGGTGGGTTGCACAAACGGTTACCTATGTTTTTTTGTCATAATTATAATCAGTTGCAGGGGGATCGTTTGCACACAACCTGCACTCCAGTTCATATAAAAGCACCAGAAGTGCTTTGTCAGCCTCAAAAGCTACTGATGTATGGAGTTTATCTGCTACTGTGGTGTATCTTTTTCTGACGAAGTGATCTGGAAGGAATCAAATGACGCAAAAAAACGGTATGTTCGTGGGGAAAAATACATTCTATGAGTCGATGCAAACTAAGAAACAGCCAGAGCATTTAAAAGACTTGAAAGTAAAGATACTTCTGTTGAACGAAGGAAGTGTTTCAAATGGTTTGAACTACAAACAACTGCAAAAACACATCTGCAACAAATATCTGTCGATTTCTGAGATGTTTAGAAGACTTGGAGGATTCTTTGCAGAACTGCTTTTTCAAAGCTAAAGAATGGTTTAACGAGCGATCCGACTTTTCTCTTTCGACAAATATCGTTCCGAGGAGGACTAGCATTATTAAGCTTTTAGAGCATGTCCAAACTGTAGTGAATGTGGTCTTTTCAATTCTTATTATTGACATTGTAATGTTTTTTTTGACATTGTTGGCATTGGAAGTGACCTTTACCACACCTGTTTTCTGGCTTTATGGTTGGATCACTGGCCCACCTGATCAGAAAGATATAATGCTCCTATACTGTTATAACCTACCCTTAGGTATTCTATAAGAACAATGGTCATGAACGGGGAAAATATTATAACCCGTTTCATTCGCGCATTTAATACCTAAAACACGCAGTGCGGTAAATGTGTACTATGGATTATCAAATCAAGTGGTAATGTATCTTCCTTTGAGTATCGGGCACATTTTTCAATACATTTTATCTTAGTATATACATCGCGTAGTTTATGGTAATTTCAATCGTTACACAAAAAATCTTGCTTGAACCTTTTCCCTGGTGTTGTTTCCGTTCTAGATTTCAAAAACCATCTGTTTGGCTGTTGTGTACACGTATGCCAATCGGTCTCATTTTACTTACACGTGTTCGCTAAAAATAGTGGAAAATGCAGCCTATATGTGCAAAAATGAATTTAAAATAACAGAACAGAATGAAGGACCAATGTACGGTTTCAATATTAAAGAGCATATTCAAGATGTATTTCATTCATAATTTCGAGTTTTAGTGTCAAATTATGATGTTTTTTAAATTCTGTTTTTTGTTTGTTACGTTTCGCAAACTTGTGCACAATGCCGTGACTCTAGACCGGTTTGTTCATTAGGGAAGGTCAAGCAAGTTTTTTCTGTAACGTTGGACGAAAGCATTAATTTGTTGATATCTCAGCAAATATGGATTATTGAGACAATGGTGACTGGTGCACGATGAAAGAGTTTTTTATCGGCTTGTTCATATTCTAGGAGCCATTCACCGATACTGCGCGTTTTGTTTAGAAATATACGATTGATTTAGGTTGTGCACTTTCCGTTCCATGTCCATGTGGTTCTTATAGAATAATCGGGTGGGTTATAGCTCGTACGGAGGCATTTTCTTTCTGGATCTGGTTGCCAGTGGGTTGATCACTAAATGATGCTATATGTTGCACACTATGTTATGAGAACGCAACTTATTTTCGTGATTTGTTATGTTTCGTGATGTATTGAAATAATTTACTTATTTTAGTATAATATGAGGCTCCAAGTACAGCTTTGTAGTTTGCCTGTCGTTGTTGTGTGTTATTAAACGCATTATATTTGTTGTTTCTTGGTATAAGTTTTATATTTTAGTAACCAATATAGCTTATTTGCAGCTTTTTAACTGCCCATGGTTACTGTTATAAAACGCAAATGATGTTTTTCTTGATAAAAGTTATATGTTTTAATTAAACCAATATGAAGCTCTATTGCCAGCTTTTTTTTGGGTCTGTAGATGGTGTCTGGTTATAAAATGCAACTTATTTGTAGGTTTCTTGTTAAAAGTTACTTATGTGCCTAATCAAGCGGATAAAGGAGATCTTAGAGTATTTTCTGGATTTCAAAAAATATGTATTTGTTTAATAGATCGACATCTTGTGAATATAGCCTGAAAATTTTATGTTGGTATCTCTCATGTTTAAAAAAAAATACCAGTTAATGTTTGGTTTACAAGAGGAGCCACTTTGGCCTTGCGTTTTGATGTTTCTTTGTGGGTTATTTAAACAATCAAAGTCATTATAAGTTGTTATGGTATCACTATGTTCCTCAATAATATCATATTCCCATATTGAATTTTTTCTTCAATGGAATTTGGTTTTCCAATTCTATGGTAGAGAATCTCACCATTTTTTTAATTTTCTGTAGGATTGCAAAAACTGGTTACCATGACACAAAAATTATTTTTTACACTAAAGTTATCTTTATTATGCTGTTGTTATTTTACACCTACACGAATTTGTACAGATACACTGTTACTGTTATTTGTTTGTAATTTAAAAATATTTTTTTTCTGTGGGGCCCCCTTTTTTAGTTTTCCTTATTTGCCATTATTCAATATGTAACGCTGATTTCTTTAGGCTTGAGGGCGGCTCGTATCTTAGTTAACCAAAATAAAGCTCAGTTGCCAGCTTTTTAAATGTTCTGTCGTTTGATGCCTGTTTTAGAATGCAACTTTTTGGATTGTTTCTTGATAAGAACTGAACGTGAAATGCAGGTTTATTCCATTTCTCTCAGGTAAATAACAATTCACAAGTGGAAAAGTAATAAAGTGACAAGTCATAAGTCAAAAGTAAAAAGTATAAATGTAATGTCATTAGGCATAAGTCAAAAGTCATAAGTAAACGTTATAAGTGAAATGTCATTGGTAAAGTCATATGTCTAAAATTCATAAGTAAATGTTATAAGTGGAAAAGTCAGAAGACACAAGTCATAAGCTAAACGTCGTAAATTAAAAGACATTAAGCGGCAAAAGTCAGAAAACGGTAACAGAAGGTTGGTTTCAAGAACGTAACATGTCTCCTCCAAGTGACTGAACGGGAATAGAATCTCGAAGTTGCAGAATTCCAATCTTTTATAAAGCTGCATTTATATTAGAAACAGGCAATATTCATTGTTGTGTCGCTCGCACGCCGCACCTTAGTAATAGATCAAATTATTAATTCTAGAGTGTTCACAGTAAAAAGCAATTAATTTGATTTAGTGACCTACTTTTAGAGTCACGTGATCCCAGTTTCTAATTGGGTCTAGATATTTTTGAGTTATTTATTCTGACCAATTTGATGAGATCATCGAACCACATATTACAACGCTGGGTGTTCTTAAGTTGTTTTTTTTTCACAAAACTGATCCTTGTGATATAGTTTTGTGTTCACGTGTCAGGGTTCGAATTGACCATCACCAAGATAAAACCTTATTGACCAAGTCTGATTGAAGACTAGACCAAAATTTTCGACCTCGAAAGTGGTAACTAGGTTTTATATGTTTTTGACCTCTCAATGCCTAGTTTTTGTATTTAAATTCATTTTCCATATTGCACATAGATATTCTTAAGATAATCATTGTGTCCCAATTAATGATCATCAAAACCAAAATGTGCATCTTGACAAAGAAAAATGGTTTTTTTGTCCATATTTCACCTCTTGTACCTTGTTTTTTTATTCAATCTTAACCCCAATTTCAAAGTTGTCATAGATATATCAAGATTAAATTGTCCAAGCTTGATGAAGATACGACCCAAAAATATTAACATTTAGCGTGGGTAACAAGGTTTTATCATTAATTTGATCTTGATAACTAGGTTTGACCCAACTTGAACCCAGTTTAGCCCCGAACTAGACCTATGATATCACCAAAACGATTTATTGTGATGAAGAGTCAGATCAAATATGTTACTAATAGAGTGGTAACAAGGCAATATGTTGACGCACACACGGACAGACGGATGCTCAAACGACGACGGAAGAAAGGAGATCACAAACACTGACCTTGTCACTCTGTTATCAGTTGAGCTTAAAAGCTCGTCTTGAACATGTCCACTACGGCCGGTCATCATACGCGCGGATTAAAAAAAAAAGAAAGGTTAGGGGGGGATGACATCAGTGAGACTAGTATTGCGTTCACCCACGTGGCTGTGGCTAAGATGACACATCATTTACTCGGCAATAATACTTCAGCGTTGCATGGGCCTAAATCGAGAGCCATCGGTGCTTTTGTTTGTGATTGGCAAAAAACTCATGTGAGTAAGTTTTCATTCATTGTTCAAGGATCGGCATTATACACTTAAATATCCACCAGAAGAATTATTAAAAAAACGACTATCATCGAGGGATTCTATGAAGATTTTAGAAATCAACTATTAAACTACCTTTATGGACGTACTGTTTGACTTCAAACTCCTTGTCATAATATTTTTATATGGTTGAAGCGTTGTTTTTTCTGCTGTGTCTACTCATTGGGTTGGCTGTTAAATTGTTATGACCTTCTCTGACTATGTTTGATTTCATACCAACCAAAAATGCCTCCGGTTGTCCTTAAGGTAGTATCGTTAAGTTTGTTTTACCAGCGGATGAAACTTAAAAACAAATGTTTATATCTTTATAACTTCTTTCAATAAGTGTATATGAGTAGACATTTTTCTGTAAGGGTCTTGAAATGCCCTTTTACATGGTTGTGATTTAGAATATAACTAAGTTTTTGGAACGAAAAATGTTGGTCTACCAGTTATTTTGTAACGGGCTTGTAATTTCATCATACCCTATAATTGAATTCTTTTTGCATCAATTTGTAGCAATTAATTGTTGAGGGAATCTTGTTACATTTTTTGCTTCTGCAATGTATCAAAAATGTACAGGCTTTTGAGTTCCGTAATCTTGGAAGTACTCTACTCTGTAACAAAATGTGTTATAATTGAATGTATCATTTTATCAATTAACTGTGTATCGAGTCCCTAAGCTAATCTTTATTTGCAATATTTTGTAAAAGATTTTTTTTAAATATGTATAAGATGGACTTGCAAGCTATAAAGGAAAAAACCGTAACTGATATTTTGCAAATAGTTATTGGCTCAATATTAATTTACCACTGCCTTAAATTAAACGATATTAGTTGTTCATAATGATTGAACTTTCAATGACCTTTCCATCTATTTATACTTCGTATTACTTGTTTAAAATACTTTTAAAAGATTGAGAACAATTTTCTGAATTTCAGTTGCACTTTCAAAACTAATATGTAGTTACACTTTTCAGTAGTTTTTATTACAAAAGAGTACGCACATGAAGTAGACATTAGTACAAAGACAGTTTTTGGTCTATTTTTGGTTAATCAATTCTCGAAAGTAAATTGTTCAACTCAGTATATGTGTAGTCGTAGTGCTGATTCATCGTCCAATGGCATCTGTAGGTTGTTCCCCCCCCCCAAAAAGATGTTGCTATTCTTTGGATTTCCTCACATGCCTATTTGGATTTAATCAAACTTTGCGACTTTTACGTCACTCAAGTCTGTTGCAGTGCCGTTGTCGTTAATTTCAAAACAGATCTGGTATAAGAACAGCTGTATCAGTTTTCATCACCATATCCTGAGAACTGGTTGTGACCTTATCTCGTTGTACGTTCCATTACTTGTGCAATCCGGGTCTATCTCGGTTTGTATGAGATCCCATAAAACAAATTTTAGTTCTCACTTTGTATTGCGTCCAGTTCATTGAATGTCCCTGTATCGGTAGTCTTTCCAGATTTAATTTGGAAAAGGTTAAGCCACCAATGGGACTCCATTTTGTTCATAATGTACCACCACTTCACTAGGCGCGGGTAGATGTTGCTTTTTCAAACTACAACGCAAAAACGGATCAGCAGCAGCATATCGACGTATTGCTGGCAAAAATGTTAAAGCAATGGAGTTTATCGGTTTGCACCATCAGAAAAAACTTAGTAGTCGAGGGACTTTTTATGCTCATTCAATGCAGCGAAAATATTTTGCAAACAATGTGTGGGTAATTATTTAAGTCCAAATCTCTAATACATATTATTTTTCTACTAACCATCCACCGCCACCATGAATTCAAACGCCATAGGTTTAGGTTTGTCGTAACCGTCTATATGCCATATATAATTGGGGCCTTTGGCACAGTTGACGCTCGAGTTGAAGGCGAGTGCTTTCTGCTAGCCTCAAACCACCACTGGATCCAGCGCTGTCATATTTCATTGACGTCGTCCTTTTGCGCACATGATTTAAAGCCTTTCGTAAAGTAATCTACAATGAACATAGTTTGTCGGTTATAGATGTTGATGGGAGGTTCCTGGGCTCAGTAGCTTGATAATACGAGCAGTTCTTATGTAAGCAGACACATATCAACATCCCATGTTTTCTATCTTATGTTTTTCAGTCTAGTAGATGAGTCTGAATATACTTGTTGATCTATGATTATTAATTCGCGCATGGTACTTTATTAGGTTTCAGTTATTAGTCCAAGGTATTCCAGATCACTGGACACTTGGGGTTCGGACCCCCACGTACCCTATTCCACCTCCGTTCGGTTAAATGTAGCCATATTTTTTAGCATTGTTTACCTTGTATTGATCAAGGTGACGATCTAAAACGCATTTTGTAACAAATTCAGCGTGTATTTTTTTTTTAAATTTATTATTACCATAAATGCTTCAATTAGGACAAAACTTTGATAACATCGCATCGAACAATGGTACTTGCTTGCGCTGGCCCTCGCTTTGTGTAGGCGCATGTCATAAACCGGATAACAAAATTGATTCGCGTACGGCTTGTGTTAAACCGATCATCACTTTTTTATGTAATCAAACCTCGTGTTTCCACGTCATGAAGCGATAATCCGTATAATGTACAGTGTAGTCGAAACGGTATCATTTTTAGTATCGGCATCCTTATGCGCAGTTCTAAGCTGGTGTAGGGGTGGATCAATTCGTATGGAAGTGTTCCATAGAATTTTGATTGTTAATATAATTTTATTTATTGATTTCATGTCGGATTACTATTGACAGTTGTCGGAACGGTGTCATTTGAAAAGAATGGTATCAGACCCAGACGATTGATACAGGTTCATTCTGTGGCATTGGTAGGGGTTCATATTTAATGTTTTACTAGCTATTGTTTGCCTAGTGTCTGTGCATTGTTTCTAAAGCTTGTTTCAAATATGAGTGCATTGATGGTAAAATACATTTTTTTAAAAAACACGCTATAATGTTATCAAATTGCGTTTTAGATCGTCACTGTACATGGTTAAATTGATAATAAATTTGGCCTTATATTTAACCAGTGGGGAGGAGAATGGGGTTTATGGAGAATATCTAAGCCATCAACTAGTATGTAAGGCTTAGCTTGGGATAAGGATCGTGGAAATAACTGATATTATATGTTCACACTTTTTACAGTTTTAGGTAGTTTTGGTCAACTTTGTTCATTCAAGTCAAATTACATTGAAGCAAATGCCTTCCCACATTTTTCCTCTCCTCCGTCACAAACACTTAAAATATGCGCGATATGAGTATTTGATGCCTAGAATAATGGAAATCATTTTTAATTTCACAGCGTTATGTGTTGAGAAAAAGTTTAAAATATGGATTACTTACTGATTCAACGATGTGCCTTCAGATTCTAGAACAGTGTGTAATGCTTAGCCTAAGCCAAAAGTCTTAGTCAAAAGTTCATAGGTCAAAAGTCGAATGTCATAACTCAAAAGTAAAAACTCCCGGAAGTCAAAACTCAAAATTGGCCTCATCACGGAGTCATTAATTTCGATTGACAACACGACATATCATTCTGTTTCCCACGTCAAGTGCATGGAATGTTGTTTTTGAAATTAATCAGCGATAAAATAAGCTATTTTTTTCTCCTGATACTTTAATTTTTCTTTATTGTACGTAACAGCCTCGCTAAAAAAAAAAAAAAAAAAAAAAAAAAAAAAGATCTGCAATCGTACAAAATGAAGGTGGAGGTGTCCGTGTATGTGAATACCAATATCAGTGCGATAAGGTTTTTTCTCCTCTCGACCATTATTACCTCGACCGACGTCAAAGAAGACGGGGCAAGCCACCTTAATTCATTCTATTATTCGAATTGCGGTGGCATAACAAACGCATCTTAAAAACCAGCTTTACCGGTTGAAGCGAATTACACATCTCTTTTTTAAATGACTTACCACTTGTGTGAGGACTCGGTTTGGAGGCGCGCTTGCTTATTAATGCGGATAGGTCTCCCAAAGGGGATAATTTTTGCCGTATCCATCCGTTTGCAATAGAATCAGTTGACATTATGGAAGGGGTGGTTCAGAAAGGATCCCTTTTGCAACTTGGAACCACTGCAACTTTCAGGTACACGGTAGTAGATAAACATACTTAAAACATAGATCACGAAACTCCTGCTTTAAAAAAGGTGCTTGTCTTTTTGTTTAGAACCTGTTTTAGATCTAATCTTTTGTTTACTATAAAAGTTTCATGCATGAATATTTCAATAGGCTTAAGTTTTATTTTGCCAGATTTTTCATGATTCTTTAACAGTGAGGGTCTTTGTTTTTCGTACCTTTATGCCTCGTAACTTTGTGACATCGCCATTATATGCAAGGTATAAGTATAATTATGTTACGCATACATGTGAATAATTATTAATTTACCTTCTGTACAATGTAGTGTAAGCCGTCTGGAACTTATAATAATGGTGATTGGCCCGAAAATTTAGAGGAAACATCATTTTTGTTATTGCATTCCTACTTGTTGGCACTTATTTCGTAATAGCTTGGCTCGCGGGGCTCAATACGAAAATTGCTGTTGACGGTAAAATAGTTCATTTTCTAAGTGCAAGATTGAAAAGGCAATTTATTACGTGTAAAGCAATGATTTATGAAACCCCTGAAGGTGATGGCAACACACTATAACCTTCATTTTGTCACCTTTATATCACACTCTTATATACCTAAAGGAAATAGGCGAAACTGGTTTGAGGTAAGCCCAGTGGTTTTTTACTATGACGTTCCTCGTCGCTAGAAAATTATTCAACTTTCGATATTGTTGAAGAGAATCCGTCTTTGATTTTGGTATTTTTGTTATTTTCAGGCGTTTTAAGTAAGAAAAAAGTCAACAATTATATCCATATAAGGCATATAATATATGCAAATCGGTTGTTGGGAAAAACCCACGTTTTATGACCTGTGTCGGACCATGACAATAAGATGGTTGTTCATTTTTCAGTATAATATGAATACAGTCATTCCCCTGGGATGTTTGGGTGATTTTTTTTTCACTTTACTAAGAGCTTTTATGCTAAACACGTATGGAGCAATATTTTACCCGTTATAACAGTCAAAGTCATTGAAACAATATGTAACTCCCCCACAAGTTTCTGTTTAGAACCCACCCCCCCCGTCGCGATTTTTATATAAAGTTGTATGTGTTTTAAAGAAACCAGAGAAGCAGGCCACTTCTTAGAAAAAAAACCAGGGTGCAGTTGAATGACTGCTATATCTCCCGCGATGCCATTGAAAAAAGGGCCACTAATCCAGAACGGTTTGAGCAAATCCAAGATTATTATACCCCTTATATATAAAACAGTCAAAGCCATTGCTCAATATGTTAACTTAAGTTTCTGTTACGACACCCGTCGCGATTTTAATTATAAAGTTGTAATGTGTTTTTAAGAAACGGAAGCCAGGACCAACTTCTATAGAAAAAAAAAACAGGGCTGCAGTTGATTGACAGCTATATCTCCCGCCGATGCCATTTGAAAAAATGGGCACAGCTCAGAAACGGTGTGAGCCAAATCCAGTTTTGTTTCTTTCTTGACAACTATGCCATTAATAGTAGTAATCCCTGAAAGTTTGAATCGATTCGATCTATAATGAATGAATATGAATGTAGAGTTGCGGTCACAAAAAATTTGCTCTGTATTATATATATATCGAAAGAAAAAGTAACAAAGGCCATAACTCCGAACAAGTGGAGCTAATCCAAAATTTTTTCTTCCTACACAAACTAAGCATCAAGAGTGTAATACCTGAAAGTTTGAATCAATTCCGTCCATTATTGAAATGAGTGATGCGGTCACAAAAAATGTGCCGGACGCATGCACGAAGGGTTGCACTATTCATATTCTCCTCCGATGCCTATCGGTGGGGGGTAATTATGTTGTAAGTGTACTTAGATGGGTTAGGGTTATAGGGTTAGGGTTTGGTTAGGGGGTACGTTAGTTCTATTGGGTCACAATTTTATGTCGTGGGTCATTTTTCTACGTGTGGGGGAGTCTTAATATTATGACCCCCCTCCACCCCCCCTACCCCACGGTCATATTATGACCGGGGAGTCACAATTCTATATAAAATAATGACCTGGGGTCATTATTTTATATAGGATAATGACCGGGGTCATTATTCTATGGGGGTCAGTTTACAACGTTACACCGGCATATTGAAAACACTTCGGCAATAAAATATGCATTCTTTATGGAACGAACACATATCTACATAGAATATCCTCAAACCCTCCCGAACGAATGACAGCAGTAACAGAGATTCGAGTCCAATTTCTGACACAGGGAAAATGACCAAAATTACGATTGTAACAATTTAGACCGTTCAGATGCTTGGATATTTGATCTGTCGACCTAACGGTCTCGTGATTCAATTCCTACCCATCTGAACTCTGAACAATGATTAATTTGATCACAAACCATCCGAAGAACTTGATTTCTTATAAATATGCACACATTGCATGAATTTAAACTAGATTGATTAGCAAGAGTTGCTATAGCGGACAGATTATAAAAACAAAAGCAAACTTTTCAGTTTATTGTATGGAATTTCACTTTACAGCGATTTCCCCATGTGAATAATTTGCCATTTTCGATATGGCTCAAAACTGAGTAATTCACAAATAATGCGAGAATCGCCATTCAGTCTTAATTATCGGCGACAATGAATCATATCAATGGCAGTTTTGTCTCACACCATCCACAAAGGTTAGAAAAGCCTTACTTTCAAGCGACTGGTGGATTTTGGTGCATGATTTTGGAATGCAATTTAGCATATCGTGTATCTGGTAATGAAACATATTGTGTATCTGGTAATGAAACTTGTCGTCTGCTTAAAATGAGTAAGTTTTACAATTAGAAAGAGATATCATGATCGAAATTATATGTATTGAATATATTAAAAAAAAACAAAAACACACACACACACACACACACACACACACACACACACACACACAAATGGTAATACACAATATTTCATATGTGTAATCTAATTATGATATGTCAAATTCATAATTTCTGGGACCACAGAGTACAATTCAGTGCTACTAGATTTCCGCTTTAGTCAGTATTATGGGACGTTAGGTGTGTTGCTCATTTCATTACCTTAATGAACAAATGCAATCAAGTGAGTGTACTTTATATCTTGCTTGGCTGCGTTTTGCTTCAAAGCATCTTCCTATGGGATTTAATCATTGTAACAATAACGATTATTTGAGCCGCGCCATGAGAAAACAAATTGTGGCTTTGCGACCTGCATGGATCCAGACCAGCGCAGCGGATCCATGCTGTCCGCTTTCAAAACTTATGCATTAAAGAACCGTTAGCGAAACAGCATGGGCATCCTGACCAGACTGCGCGGATGCAAAGGTGGTATGGATCCATGTGGTCGCAAAGCCACTATGCTGTTTTCTCATGGCGCGGCTCATTTTGTAACAGCTCACTCCCAGATATAATATTTAGCTGACCGAGTTAGTTCCTTCGAATTGGATCAAAGGCATGTAGATTGGATGTATTGCTTTTCGCAAAAAACGTAGCAATTATAAAAGCAAAAATACATTATTTTCTTGATTGTATATACATTGATGTAGACATATCAAATTGGAAGCTCATAAAAAATGTGCATTAACGAAATTCCATTCCATTTCATGCTTGGCCGCCGCGTCTTAACCCCAGTTGTCATTATGAAACTGTTGCAGGCTGTGTGGTAAGCAAAGTTTGTACCATGTACCATGCAAACATTCTGTATGTTCCTTTGTATTACTGTATGATTTAAATGTGTGCACGTGTTTAAAAGCTTATAGAAAAATCAATGGTTAAACCACGGCTTATTTCTGTTTCTTCGTATACATTCAATTCAACTTTTAAGAATAAGAAGGCAAAAGTGGCCCTCCACGGCTTCCATAGAAATTTCATAAAATGTCACTATGATGGGCGTTAAATGTTCTAAAAAATAATCGATTCTTTTGATCTTAGAGTAGCACCATACGAGTTTCGGTGACGATTTGTCGACGGTACGGGAACTAATTAAATATTTACTTAACGACTTACGGCAGTCTTTTTGTTATGAAAATTCCGAACTAATTTATGAAATAATAAAGGGGCTCATTTCCGATTAAAATATTTCACAAAATGCTGGTAGAAGCATATTTTTGCATCGTCGTGCATCACTGATGTGCCTTTACGTCATCCCACACAAGTTTCAAACGTTACCAAATCTTAATCTGTAATTGCTAGTTTTGTGGGTAAACATTAACGGTAAGACCTATTTCTATTTTATAAATTTGATCATTTCCATATTATTCATATTCAGTTTAACGCCCTCTTTTTGTATAGCAGAATAATATATGGTAGTTTTCAGGCGGCGAGGATGCCTGGGTTTCAATCCAGTAACGCTGGGTTGCTTACCAGAAATAATTTCAATGTTTAATAATTTCCAGCTTCCGGGAATCGAACCCGGGCCGCTGGACTAGGAGTCAACGACCGTAACCACTGGGCAACTCCATGCAAATTACTTAAAAGAAAATCACTGTAAGTGGCTAATTGGTTTGAATCATTTCTGTAGGCAAATCTCTCACCGAAGTTTGTATGGTGAGGATTTTGCTTTATTTCTAAAAGGATGATCTCAACTGCTATCAAGAATACATGACCAGAATCATTTCAGATGTCTAATAAAAGATGATTAATAATACACTGTTTGTAAACAAAACCTAATTATCCTCTGCCTAATTTTCGGTTCTCTCTATTTTCTATATTAACCTTTAAAACGACTAAGGTAATTATTATTGTAATACTTAACTTTATGTACAACAATGATAATTCATCAAAAAACCCTTTTAAATTTCATTTTTCATTAGATGTACGTTTATTTCTTAGCGAGGCTCTAAGTTTACTGCTGTTGTTGTTCAGCTGTAGACAATCAGCAGCAGTGCAGCAGAAAACAACAACATAAATATAAGCAATAGAAATACGGCAGTGGCTTGTAATTGATAAAGTGTATGTTAGTAATAGTGTTTAGGTGGGGGAGTCAATATTTTATAGATAAATTGGGGGGGGGGGGGGGGGTTCATTATTTTTATATGGGGGTGTCAGTATTTATAGAAAGGGGTAATTATTCTTTATAAAATAATGAAGGGGGTCATTATTCTATGGGGGTCAGTTTACAACGTTTACCCGGCAGCAAAAAGTCCAAAGAAGGCCTCACAACGAAAACTGAACATGTTTGAATGCTCAGTTACAGACTGTTCTTTTATGAACCAGAACGGACAATTCGAGCTAAGATTTTGGCCCAAAAATGTCATCATCGGGGACTATTTGAGATACAATGTTTCAGCAACTCATGCATAAGGTGCCATTGTTGTCATTAGATCTGTGATAATCAGTTGAAAGCTGCATATTCTTTTTCAATTATAGATGTGAATAGACACATTACTTGAAATGAAAAACAAAAGATTCTTTTCACACAGAAAATATGTAAGTTGAAAACTTTTCAGAGAGCAAGTCGTATGATGACATAGTTTGTTTTCGTTGCAGCTACTGTGCTAACCTAAAAAGAAACGTTTCTTCTTAATTAAATTATATCCCTACGCCGTTTGTGGACAATAACTATTTTTATATGTAAAATCTACCTCTCGACTGACTGATTGCTTTTTTTTCCTATTGGTACATTTCAATAAACATTGATTAAACTGCCAAGGTCTACTTAATTCACTCTATATATAATTTATTTTCGAGGCACTGCATGCACTGTTCGGAAATGAAATGCTTCGTTTATGAACCTTATTGTTAGCTGCCGAATGGCACAATATTTACACATTATGTAGTGGTGGCCAGAAACTCGCTAAATACAAATTTTTTTTTTGTCTACTGACAGTATAATGCTATTGATGAACATTTAAAGTTAAGTGGACAGTCATCGTTCTTACAGTTTGTTTCAGCAAAGCTTTATTGAAAATTACTAGTCATGATTTATTACCGTCTGGATATTTTTTTACACTGCATAATGAAGTTATAGCTCTGTCATTTTTTTCTTTCACATTTCTATTGAATTCCTCCGAGAACTTTATGACCAGATGTGTTACAAGAACTGACATTTCAAATCAGCAAAATAATGTCGAAGCAAATTTAATACTGATGTGGTTACACTGGGGGCATCGAATAATAACAGTAATAATAAATACCATGTCCCATGTTTGATATTACTGACTTTTATAAGTATTTTCAATATAATTTATTTGTTTCCGAAGTTGTTGCACAGCGTTATTCATTCATGTCACTGTATTTCTAATGTTTCCAAATAGACGGGGCAATATATACAAATCTTAGCATTCCTTCTGCTCACTTGTTTTTACTAGTTGAATTGAATATATATGAAGGAACAAAAAAAAAGCTGTGGTTTAACCATTGTTTCTTTTCCATAAGCTTGTCAACACGTGCACATGTTTAAATCACACAGTAATACAAAGGAACATACAGAATGGTTACATGGTACATGTACCAGACAGCCTGCAACATTTTCATATGATAACTGGGGTATTTCCAACATAAAAGACGCGGCGGCTAAGCACGAAATGGAATGGAATTTCATTATTGTAAATTTTTATTGAGCTTCAATTTGATATGTATGGTGGCTGATTTCTGCCATTTCGTGTGTTCGTGACGGCGAGCGAAAAGTCGAAGGTACGGAAACACGAAAGGTTCAAAATAATGCATATTTGTTGTGTCGGCGGGACGAAATGTCGAAGGACATGAAAACAGAAAGGTCGAAAAACTGCTGACTTGTCGTGTGTTCGCCTTTCGTCATTCATGGCGAATACACTAAAGTAAACGAAACATTGAAGTGCGAAATAACAAAAATTTCAGAGGCGAACACACGAAATTTTGTTATTAATCACTTTTCGTGTTGGCGTGATCAAACTTCGTGTTGTCGCCCTTCTTTTGTCGTGTTCGACGTGTATTCGTCTCGGAAAAGTCGAAAAAGCGAAACACACGAGAAATTAAACAGTTTTCGACTTTCGACATTTCGTTAACTTCGACCCGCCGACACGGAACACACGAAAATGTGCAATTTCAGTCCAGTCGTGTTTGCCTGCGTTAGTATGCGCATAACAATTACACATATGCTGCAGATATGATTATGCTTGCTATCTAAATAATGTGTTTTACATTTATAAAATATTATTTGTCCTAAAACGAAAGATAATGATTTTTATTCCATAAAAGATGTCATTGTGTAGTTGTTTTTATCACTTGTATTTAAATTATGTAAATATATTAAGGCTTCTGTAAGTCTTACGGGGCATTTCATTACGCCAGACTGATCTTTGAATGCGATATAGATACATGTAATGTGTTTTACCATTTATACATTTTTTCTAAATTTATGAGAGAGAATGTTTTCATATGCAATAAAAATTTCACTCCTCAAGTATTTCAGTTCTGGTTGTAAAATTATATATACATTACGCCCAAGTTTGCGCCCTTATTATTGCGTATTATAAGGCAGACATAATGGATACATTGTCGTGTGTTCGTGTCGGCGGTTTCGAATAACGAAAGGTCGATAAACAGCCTCAATTTTCATGTGATACTCAGTGATTCGCCTTTCGCCTTCGAGGCGAATACACGTAGTAACGTAACATTGAAGGCGACGAAAATACGCGGGCAGCTATATATTATTTCTGAGAGTGAGGTCGTTTTAAATATCGTTATTGTTTCAATGATAAAATCTAGGAAGATGTTTTGGGAAGAACAGAAATAATAGTAAACCCGGTTTGATGTCTTGTTCATTAGAGGTAGTGGAAACAAACAACTCCTAACGTTCCGTTTACCGAATAAAGCGGGAATCTGTAATTATATGTTTTTAGCTTTGTATCGAGGAAATATGCACGAGTTCTTCTGCGGAATTATTGCGCGTCTTTTGGAGCGCTATATTCTTCCGTTGAAGAACGATGTGCCTTATTTCCGATGCAAAGATTATAACTTTTTATTACTTACGCAATCTACACATTTAAAATATAATAGAAATATCATAAATTTGTTCAATAGCTTGAACAGGATTGACAATACTGTATAAATAGAAAATATAGTGTTGTAAACCCACAACACTGAATTACGTCATGCACCCGATATGAATTAGATAGGGCGTCAGTGTATGGAATATTATTGACGTTTACGGTACCATTAACTTATAGGGAAATAGGAAACGAAGTATGTAATAATCACTATTTTACTATAAGGACAGAAAATGTGTTTTGATGGATACTTCATATGTATTGTTTTTATTGTTTTTATCCTTGTATATATTTATTTAAGACTTATCATAGGTTAAATTACTAGTCATTATGAACTATGTTTATTTCCAGTGTTTTTCATCTATTTTAAATTATTTAATACATATATTCCGTAAGAGATTATGATATGTCTTTCTATTTGAAAATATTTACTCATTCTGTGCCAGCACGACAAATTTCATTACCAGATTACACGATGCGCCACATTTGCATCCAAAATCATACACCAAAATCCCTTGGGAATATAGACTTTTCTATCCTTTGGATGCGCGTGTTGTGAAACAAAATTTCCATTTTTTGTTTAGTATTCTATGATATGATTCATTGATCGCCAATAATTAAAGACTGAATGGCGAATTCATCGCATTATTTGTCCGCTCAAAATTAAACGAATGAAAGCCCCCTATCAAATTTGCCAAAGAGTATAATTATTTATGAATTACTCGGACTTGGTGCCATATCGCAATATGTCATTATGATTTCACTTAGCGGACATTGCTGCTAAAATGAAATCCTCCTCACAATAGATAACGTTTAACTCTGAAATGTTTGCCCCTTTTGTTTTATTGTCTGTCCGCTGTAACAATTGTTGCCCTTATCTTTCTTTTCTAAATCTATACAATGCTGTGTATATTCGTAAAATAATCAAGAGTCTTCGAGTTGTTTGTCGGCTTTTTTATCGTGTTTCAGAGATTCGATGCCGCCAGCTGATAACTACGAGGGCCGTTAAATTTGACGATAAAAAACGAGAAGGCCTTGATGTGTAAAATCATGCTTACATACCCATTGAAATAACCATTGAGAATATTTGATTAAACCATGCCTGCGATTTCTTTGATGCGAGTAGAAATGAACCGTCTAGAAGTATACAGAGCGTGACTTCATTCTTTGTTTAACTGGCAATCTTAATTGAGCCATGTTAGTTTATTTTATATATTCAGATGAGTTATAAACGCCTGACTTAGATATGACACACATATTGGGTAACATTAAACCTGATGACTAGTTGATCAAATGAGAGATGAACTTCACAAGAAACAAAGATCGAAACATCCACAAGAATGGCGGCTAGATCTCGTTGTTTCATTATGTTAACCCACGCCCTGCAGCTGTCGTTTTCAACTGAGACGTGTGATACTGGGCGAAGGACACTATCGAACCTTTCTGTGCCATTTAGAAGAGTTCTGTATATTAATGTAGGTGTTTTTCCCATATGATCTTGGATGATTGTATAATACTTGATTAATACCAATTGTTTATCACATTTTTCCTCGACATGGACCCTGTTTTTTTTACATATTTTGATTGTCGTTCGGGAATGAACAAACTTAACTATTGGACCACATCTTAATATTGAAAATCCAATCGCCCTCTGCCATTAAGTTTCTGCCAATATTTGACCATGTTCTTTAATACTGTCATGAGCAATATGCTTTTAAAATGACATTCAATTCCTTATAATTGTTTTCATTCTCTAAATAAACCCGCTATATATGCCGAACATGGCCTACTGGAAACTCATAACGATTGGTCTGTGCAGAAATCTCATTTTTTAAAAAGTCGCCCTTATATTAAGTGTATTAATGCCATTTCAAGCTCATGAAGTAAAATAAACACATCTTCTTACACAGCAATTAGTGTTTTGTCAAGAAAACTGTATTTACTGCAATTATCTATTTTGAAAAATTTCACCATTAAAAAATATTATCATTAGTAAAATCTGTAAAAAGATCCTCTGAAAGCAAAAGAATGCAACCTTGATAAGATGTATATAGCCAGACTCGGTTGATTAGGAGGGAATGAAAAGGCAACACCCTCGCCGCTCCCTGTAGACACCGGCTTAAGCGAAACTTATTACAGATATGTTGAATGGACTCGCATGATTCACAAAGGACCAGAATATATAACAACTCTGAATCAAGGCTAAGGGCGAGAGTTTGATACATGAAACATGTCAAATAACAGCAAAATCAATTCATGACGCAATTCATTTGATTTTATTTAAGAAATAATATATAGATTCTAGCCGACATTAATAGGCCTAGTGATCAACTGTTTATAAACGAATTCTTATTGCTGCCTGTAATTCAGAACGTCTGGACGGCTTAGCTTGAACTACGTCAATACTCTTAAAGGTTATTAGATCTGCTACGAGAAATATGCACGGGCTTCTGCAGCGCGAAATATTGGCGACTGTAGAAGCGACAATATAATTCCGCCAAAAGAATGAGTGCTCATATTTCCTCGATGCAAAGCTAATAATCTTTTTATTACATACGCCATAGGCCTAACACACTTATAATTATTATATAAATGATATAATTTATTTTTAGCTAAAATTGTAAATAATCGCTAGTTTAAGAACTTCTTAAACGCCAACAGAATGCATACAACTGACGTTAAGGAATGACGCTCAAGCACCCGATTTGAAATTTGAAAATCCGCTATGGAAAAATCTTGACGCTTTTCATGTTTTGTTCAATGCTAACTTAACGGAAGTTTTCAAATGAGTATGATAATCTGTTAAAAGCCTATATATTGTGTTGTTTTTTTAATTATAGATGCTGAATAGACAATTAAATGGAAAAAAGATTCATTTTCACACAGAAAATCTAAGTTGGAAAATTTTCAGAAAGCTAGTCGTATGATTAAATCAATCTGTTCAAGTCGCTTGCAGCCTTGTGTGCTAACCTAAAAAGAATACGTTTTTCTTTTTCAAATATTTCCTACGCCGTTTATTCGCACTATTTGCGTAATTTATATGTAATTCAACCTCTGGCTGTAGGATGAAGCTTTTTCTTCCAATTGGCAACCTTTCAATAACATTTGATTAAAACTGCCACTATGAGTCTACTTAATTCACTCTATATATCATTTAATTTCGAGACACTGCAAGCCGTTCGGAAATGAAAGCTTCATTTGGACCATCTTGTTAGCTGCCGAAAGCACAATTTTATGGGTTTACGTTTCTTTCAATATTTGATTAAGTTCTTTTGTAATCAGTAGATCGTCCAAGAAGAACGAAATAAAACTCCATTAGAACTCCACCTTAATTATCGCCTGTAGAAAATGACATTTGCGTTTTTATCATGACTGAATCAGGAATTTGACTTTTCGAAAAAAATTCAGTATTGTTATTAGCATGGTAATTTTACGGTTTGAAATAAATGAATCTTTCCGTCACAATTTCTTCCTTTTTTTCTGAAATACGTACATAATATATACACTCAACAAAATTCCTAATTGGTCAGTTTATATTGTATTACTATTTTGTTAATAATGCATGTACTCACACGAAATTTCACATAGCGACATTTGAATAGGTACTGCAGCTAATTATTGATTTATTTTTGACCGACACACGGCCAGCGTAATGCATTAGGCGTTTTGACCAATATTGCATATTTTGCACGTGCAGGGCATGTGCACCAATATGCACTTGTAAGTGGACACTTTTGGCATTACTGACGAAAGTCCTACTAGAAAAACACATATCATGGTGAAATTGACACAAGAGCAACGCGCCCGGGTTGTCGGAATTTTACAACAAAACTCAAAATCGGTCACTTCAAAGAATTGTCCTTGGGTTACATTTTGCCAAAAGAGCGCGGATGGTAGATAACCAACTATTGAAGGTTCTTGTAAACGGAAATAAGGTTAAAAATGGAAATAATCATCAAAGTAACAGCTACAAACAAATTATATCAAAATTCTTTTGAAATTGCAAAAATAATTACACACGTGTCGTAAATGTATCCCGGCTAGCAACATTCCGACAGCTCGATCGCGTTGCTCTTGTGTCAATTTCGTAATGATATGTGTTTTTCTTGTAGGACTGTCGTCAGTAATGCCAAAAGTGTAAACGACCACGTGCATTTTGGTGCACATGCCCTGCACGTGCAAAATATGTAATGTTAGTCAGAACGCCTAATGCGGTAACTTTAACTAAGAGTTGACAAAAATAAATCAATAATTAGCTGCAGTACCTATTCAAATGTCGGTATGTGAAATTTCATGTGAATACATGCATTATTAACAAAATAGTAATACAATATAAACTGACCAATTAGGAATTTTGTTGAGTGTATTATATGAAAGAGTTACAAAAATAAAATGGACACAGTAACTTTGTAAACACATATTTTAATCTAATTGTTTTGAAAGAGACTTTTCTGTTTAAATTGTAAAGACATAAGGATTATTGTTTGCTATATTTTCAGAATTAAAAAATATCTATGATGTCTTGATTGTGATTTTATATACTAAACTAATGATTTGTGGTTGGAAGATATTTCTGTATCAATTTCCCCTTTCAGGATAATTGCCACTATTTGTATAGACTGTTTGGACAGGTCAGTCCATAGTCGTAATTATGTAATGGAATCAATGGGGTCAGGTTCAAAGTCAGGGTAACTGATTTAACTTGCATACTTCCACCGCGGTGCAGTGTTCTAGAGCGTTGGACCAAAGTTATATTTTGTGCTGTAGAACGGATGGGTAGCGGTTTAAATCCCACTGAGCTGAGATCTGATTTATTTCTTTTTTTTTTCTTTTTTTTTTTTTAGATACAAAAGGTCATCTTAATGAGATTGGTCAAGGTCACAGTCCCTGAACATAAGATTTTTTTGGTGGAAACGTCATCAAAATATGGTGTCCATTCAATAACTTTGATTTGGATTGAGATATTGAAATGAAACTTCGCCTATAGGTGGCTTACAGTTAGACAGAGGTTTGATTAATTTTGCTCTCAATGGAGTCGGGTTCAAAGTCAGTATAATGATTCAGTGTGCATACTTAGAAATTTCCAGCGGGATGCAATAGTTTATAGAGCGTCAGGCCAAAGCTACATTTTGCGCCGTTGAACGGATGGGTCGAGGTTCAAATCCCATCGGGCGACTACCTTTTTATGGTAATTAAGATGCTAAAGAAAGGTAAAAGGGATTTATTGTTACCAATAGGGTTAAGGTCACTGATTAGTCAAGGACAATGTTACCAAAAATAGAAAATGTGTGAAGAACTTTTTTTTGTGTTTTTTATTGGGTTCGCGGTTGTGGAGAGATGGGGGAGGGGGAAGGGATTTTCACGTTTGTTGTTATTTGATATGTCGTTAAATCAAGTGGAAAATCATAACAGTTGTGTCGTTTCAAATTTAATCTATATCGCTTAGCTACGAAATTTTGAAAGACATTTTCGAACGACGCCATTTTCTTCATGTTTTTTGTGTAGAAAGACGTCAGCGTCAGTTTGCGCTTGAAGTCTCGCGGAAAAGGTCATCCTATATATCGTTACGCCAATGATGTTTATACGAAAACACGATAAACTACTAAATGACTTGTTTATCTAACACATGTCATTCTTTGTCGTTAGACATTAATTTTGATGCCGACAAAAGTGTCTGCTTAATTGCTCGTAAAATTTTCGGCCTGAAATTAATGGTGTGTAAATCTGATGATGTTAAAACATGTGGCGCAGCCCATACATTACGATTTTAGTCCAATACATATCGACATTGTAATATTGATTCCACCCACAATCCAGTTCTCAAACAATTAAGATACACTGAAAATAGAATAATTACAACAAAAGATAATAGGTAAGTGTAAATTTCTCGGAAGCACAGAGCACCAAAAACACAGGCCCAGAGCAACAAAAAGAAGCTGTAATGGAAAAATATTTCAGACGGGTTGCTTCAAACATCGAACAAGTACATATTAATTTATGCTAAATATAGATGGAGGGGAAGGAAATGGTAAGGGGCAAAATGGGGTCGGGGGTTGGGAAGGAACCCGAAGGGGAAAGTTGAACAAGGACGAATATACAAGAGAATGCCATGTTCTTTAAAAACAGTCGCACTACAACGTAAATCACATAAACTGAGTAACATAGAAAAACGAACAAGCAACACGTAAGAAAACAGTTGGGAAGACATGCATCGCTTGCTAAAGGTACTGACTAAATTAAAAGACCAAATAAAATAATAATTCATAAAAAACAAAACAAAAAAAAACAAAAACAAAAAACCATTAATATTTCCATTTTAGTGTTGTTGGTGGCTCCTTGGTCGGTTTTCATCAACGTTTTATGTCTGAAATGATAAAATTTCTTTTCGCTCATTTGTGTATTCTTTTACGGAATTTAATGAAACTAGCTCAATTATGTCATATCCTATAGCGATATATTCTGAAAATATCAGTATTCCACATTTGTTTAGAGGAATTTAACAGAATTTGACTTTGTTGAGATTTAAAAAATTCTTACCTTAAACTTTGATGAATACAGGCCCTAAATTCGTATTCATCAACGTTTAAAGTCTGAAATTTAGAATAAGACTTTAAGATGCTAACTTTTCAGTTTGCTTTGTCATGAATTGTTGAATGTAATGAAACTAAGCTTGAATGCGCATTCTGAACACACAAACCGTTCTGCAAAATTTCATCAGTATAAATTTTCTATGAACAAAGTAAGGACATGTTCTAGAAAATTTTGTCATTTTACGTCTGTCTAAACTTTAGACTATATAGGTTGATGAATATTGGCTCTAGTTGTTAGAGTACCCACTTAGATTTGACTTCAACAATTTCATAATGTACTGGTGTGCAATAGCAGAAGTTTAAAACTTGGCCATTTGCCACAGTAGACTGGGTACTTGTTCTGCTTGTAGTTACAGCCGCACTATCGATCTCCTACTTTGTACAGTCGAGTTTTAGAGTAAATGAAAGACGACATAGCGAGGAATTGGATTACGCAGTTTGACTTAAAGAATACTAGTACGTTTCTAGCCGTGATAATGACAGTTTCACGACACGAAAAATGTCTCATTTTTATGTAACAAATCAGCAGTTGCACTAACAATAAAGGAGTTAACTATAAAGCGTTTGTATTCATTAGGCTCATGAGCCTGACATTATTGTGCATAAGTACAGGGGCTGTTAAATAATTTATCCATATATCTGTATACAGGAAGTCGAAACACTTGCCGTCATTTTATTCTTAGTTCAGTGAACTGGTAAAAGCTGAATGTGTAAAGGTACAGAAATGCTCACTTTTTAAGTTGAGTGTTAACAGTTTAAGGTTTTAAAATATATTATAACATAGGCTTGCTTAGACTTACAAAGTCTGTTGTGAATCAAGTTTATTTCTTTCTTCGTAAGGACACTAATAATTTCTAATAAAACCCTTTTCTCTCTAGTCTCATCTCAACGTTAGAGTCAGAGATAAGAGATATTGTATTTTTTTCAAAATGTGCTATTTGAGAGGATTGAATGGCAGAGATATTTATTTCAAAGGATTTTAACCACTGATGTCAGTCATTATTCTCAGTCCCTCAGTCAGTCAAACAGTAATGCCGTTGAACAGATTAAATTTACGTTGTAACATTAGTACCCCTGCTGAACTGGATAGTAAGGTTCACTATTAGAGACTTAAACGTAATCAGTAGAATAGATTCATTACATTCCTTTTCACTTCCTGTCTTAGAGGCAGTCCTTTTCCTAAAAGTCTGGAACCATCTGACTGCAATGCCGAATATTGTGCTTCTGAGAAATGTGCTTTAGCTCCTCGCAAATAAGTTTAGACTCGATGTATTATTACAAAATGCAAACTAAGTTGATCGTGGCACGACAGTCTGGATTATTGTACAATGTTGTCTACTGATAGTTATTCAGTAAGAATGGTCTGTTTGTGGAGGTAATGTCATGTATGAACGATTTTGATTGGTTCTGTCTTTGCGACCAGTGTAGATCATGTCGCCATTCAGTCAGCATATTTTTGATTAATCACCAATTTTAACAATTAATGGTACTTTCCAAATTGGAAGACTGACAAGTTCATTATAGAACTTTAGCAGGGTAAGGGTTAATGTATACACATTATGAAGTAGTGGCCAGAAACTCGCTAAACTACAAATCAATTATTTTGTCATATAAATGCTATCGCTGACATTTAAGTTTAGTGGACAATCATCGTTCTTACAGTTTGTTTCAGCAAAGCTTTATTGAAAATGACTAGTCATGATTTATTACCATCTGGATATTTCTTACACTGCATAATGAAGTCATAACTTTGTTAATTTTTCTTTCACATTGCTATTGAATTACCCCGAGAACGTTATGACCAGATGAGTTACAAGAACTGACATTTCAAATCAGCAAAATAATGTCGAATCAAATTTAATACTGATGTAGCACACTGATGACACCGAATGATAAATTACAATGTCGCATGCTTGATACTGCTGACTTTTCTAAGTATTATTTAGAAACTTCATTTGTTTCTTAAGTCATTGCATGGCGTTATTCATTCATTTTAATTTCTAAGCATAGACGTTTCCAAATAGACGTGGTATTATATTAAATTCTTAGCATTCCGCCTGTTCACTTGTTCTTACTAGCTGAATTGAATGTATATGGAGGAACATTTAAGTTTAACCATTAATTTTTCCATATCCTTGCAAATTACACGTGCACATATTTAAATCATACAGTAATACAAAGAAACATACAGAATGGTTGCATGGTACATGTACCACACAGCCTGCAACATTTTCACATGATAGCTTGGGTTTTTCCGACGTAAAAGACGCGGCGGCCAAGCATGAAATGGAATGGAATTTCGTTAATGTACTCATTGTATCAAGAAAATGAATGTATTTCTTATTGCTAAGATTTGCAAATAAAGCAATGCATTCAATCCATCTTGCTTTTGATAAATTTGAAGAACTAAATCGGGTCAGCTATACATTATATCTGAGAGTGAGGCTGTTACATAATATCGTTATTGTTTCAATGATAAAATCCTTAGGAAGATGTTTTGGAAGAACAGAAATAATAGTAAACCCGGTTTGAATGTCTCTGTTCATTACAGGTAATGGAATTTGCAACACTCCTAACGTCCCGTTATACCGACTAAAGCGGGAATCCAGTAACACTAAATGTACTATAAGGACCAGAAAATATGAATTTGCAGACACTACATCTGATACTTGTTTTATTGTTTTATCCTTATATATATTATAGTTAGATTACAGTCATATGAACTATTGTATATTACCATTGGTTTTACATCATTTTAATTTAGTTAATACATATAATTCCGTAAGAGATTATGATATCTCTTTCTAATTGAAAATATTACTCATTTTAAGCAGACGACAAGTTTAATTACCGGATACACGATGCGCACAACTGCATTCCAAAATCATACACCAAAATCCACCAGTCCCTTGAATATAAGGCTTTTCTAATCCTTGAGGATTGGTGAGAGACAAACTTGCCATCTTTGTTGAGTATTCTATGAAATGATTCATTGTCGTCGATAATTAAGACTGAATGGCGATTCTCGCATTATTTGTCAGTCAAAATTAAACAGAAAGAAAGCAATCAAAGTGTAATTATTTCTGAATTACTTGGCTTTGAGTCATACCGACTTATGAATTGTTCCACCTATATTTGGTAATGATGGAATATATTCTACGGTGCATGGAATAACACGGAATAACACTTTTTTTAAACTTGAACCTTAAAATATAAATAATGAAGTGTAAAAACTCACAAAAAATAAAAACTAACACCTGCATTTAAAATAATCATTCAAAAAATAAAACAAGATGCAATGAAGTCTCTAAAATACAAAGTCTTAAGATATTTTTAATGTATCAAGTGATTTAATTTTGCATAATTCTAACAGCAGTTCATTCCACAGTTTGGACCAATACTACAGAAACTTCTATCATTAAATGTTTTGCACTTCATGTATGGAACACCATCTTGCCTCAGCCCGATTACAATCGTGCCGTTGTGTCTTTGTATTCATGCAACTGTACTGCCTTACGAAAAGCATGGTGTGTGTACCTGGTGTGATTCTAATTAACACAATTATCGACCCTATCGGGATAACGCAGACAATAGATGTCGTTGAGGCATAGGCGGAAAGGCGCTGAACAAAACAGACCACAAGCAAAACAATACAATTCGTTTTTCCGTTCTGAAACGGTCGATAGTGCGCTGTTGGCAGAAGTATGTCAGTAAACTGTCGTGGCAAAGTGAAATGCAAATATTTTTGAAAAAGGCATTGACTTTTCTTTCCTAAAAAACTTTGGTTTCATTCATAACCAAAATCAAATGAAAAAGTTTATAATGAACTTGCCACAAATACATTATACTTTCTTGGAGGAGGCAAACGCCGAGCAAACTGTTTTCCGGCGTCTTAAAAATGTTGCCTTAATTATTTCTCGAAGTATTACGTGAAAATAGGCGTTCTTATGTTTACTTTGATATGGGTATTATTTAGTTCCAACTTGTTCTAAAATCATCCCCAGGTGACAAAGCACTAACAGACACTGCTATGAAGCCTTCAAAAAGTCTTAGACTCTTCCATGCGTTTATACTACATGTATATAATTAGTATTACTAGACAGATCAGTGTAACAGACTAAGAAAAATTACAGAATGTCACCCTAAAATGCTATAACTGTCTGGGAGAAAGTATGTGAAAAGTATTCATGCAGACACAGACTGATATTTGTTTGCGAGTGATGCTAAGGATGGTACTAAAGGACAAAGCTGTACAAGCGGCCCGGTAGGTACCCGCAAAAATCACTGTATACTAATCGATTTAATTTGGGTCAATACAGGAAACATTAGTTTTTACTTGTAGATGGACCCAATTCACAAAACATAACTGGTACACTCTCCGGTCTTGAAAAACTGGACAATTTCAGGAGTCTGTAGTACCCAAGGAATTTATCAAATTAATTCAATATATTAATATGATATTTAGTAAAGGGTGTGCTCGCGCTGCCAATCGACATTACCGCCAAATGGCGATTATTTTATTCAAATGTCGATTAAAACGTAACTTTTTGGCGATAGAAAATGGCGATTAATTAATAAAAATGCTACAAAAAGTATTGCAAAAAATTGTCCTTAAACTGCTGGAACATACTTTCAATTCAATTCAATATATTTATTGCATTAAACATGTTACACATATTAATAGCAACACAATACATTAAATACAATAGAAGACATGGATTTCCTAAACAATATACATTTTTTTGCAAAAGAGCATAGATGTTTGTGGATATTGGAAAAGGGTTCTTAGTTTCGTGTCAGATTGGCATAATATATAAATTTACTCAAGTTCTGTCTAATTTTCCGATTAGTCACTGTTAGTAGGTTGATAAACTTTTGTATAATAAGTAAAATAATAACGTTTTAAATATTTAACTCTAAGATCTCTAAATCTAGGACAAATTAGAAGAACATGATATTCATTTTCGATTATTCCATTGTTGCAATATGTACAAATTCTTTCGTTCCTTGGTACATTGGTGTAACGCCCGCGCTCTATTGCTAAGTCATGAGATGATGTCCGGAATTTCGTAAATGATATTCAGTCTGAATTTAGGCTCTTGTATAATGTCAAGACATTTTTCTACTTTAAATTCATGCTTAAATAAACAATACGTTTCAAGACGAGGAGAGTTATTAATTGATGAGTACCATTGTTGGTTATACATATCTAATGTTCTTTGTTTTATTGTATTGAAATTAATAAGCATATTAAACTGGTTTTGCCAAATGTAGGTTAAACCGTGGTCATCGAGGATAGTTTTAATTTAATGGGCCCAGTTACTGCCGTTGTATGTGTCACCTGCCTCAGCATCGTTCTTCGATCAACATATTGTATATTTTAAGTAATATTGACTGATTGTCTAGAGTTAGTAATTTTATCCAGTATTTAATTAAAAGTATTTTTCTCTGAATAATCATTGGTGTTCTTCCTAATGCTCCATAAAGAGTATCTACGTTTGTGGAGCGTTTTACACATAGAATTTTTCTACAAAATTTAGTATGTACAGTCTCAACGTTTGGCCCGACAAAAGCGTGCGAAGTCGGTAGCAGGAAGTGTATTTTCCCAGAGGTATAATTACCCCCTCTAAACGGTAAATTTAACATTAACTGGCCAGTAATTATCAGCAATAAGCGTGACAACTCGTGTCAGTTTTGTTGTTCACAGTTTGATCTCGGTTGGAGATAATACTCGATCTGTAATTAGTATCATAATATGTATGATTTTTTATATTTCTTTCATCAATATAATATTAAATTTATATGAAATTAAAATTGTTTAAGAGAGAAAAAAACAACACCCGATCTATTACGGTATGATACGGCAATCTTAGATTTTAGAGTTGATAGTAAGCGCTGACGTAGTTTCCCTTTACCGAAATTGCGAAGATCGCAAATGAACTTATTTTGAAGTTGGAAAATCGTCTATACGTATGAAAACTACGCACTCACGACTCAGGATTGGTCCCGGGGGTCATAAATCTGCGCATTTTACACGAGTATCAGCGGTATGTTCAGTAATATGATGACTGTATAATGACATTTAAGAAAATGTATTCAGATTTGCACTAGAAGAAACTTGCAATTAATTCGAATGAAAAAAAAAACAAAACAAAAAAAAAAAAAAAAAAACAAACATTATTCCTGTTTGTTAAATAAATACATGTAGATCTACATACTGTTTGTTTTATGACTGAACTGAAGATATGCATAAATGTTTGATTATTCAACGCCTGTGATAAACATGAATAATGATGATTGAAAAATACAGTGTGTTTAAGTGTTTCATGAAAAAAAAAAAAGATTAAAATTTAAATAGTTATAAATACCCCGTTTTATGGGGTTCTTTTTATCGAAATGCTAAAGCGCGCCATTCTATACATAGAGCGTGACGTCACACATTCCGTCTAACCTCCATTGTGTACACTACGGTAGCGCTTTCATACTGTCGCATTGACCTGTGTACTTTCGCTCGGGGCATTATGGGTAAGAACTATTTTCAACATAGAGTCGTAAACAAGGAAGTGACAGTATGCTTTGCATTTTTAGTTGAATATTCACAATTGTTGTTTCCAGAGTATGATTAATTCTAGTGTATCCATTCTAGTATCATTTGAAATGATTAATTTAAGTTATCTGCAGTTGTTCAAATCGATTCATACATGAAAAACGGCATCGTTTAGCTTGTTTACCTGCAAAATTGTACATGTATAAAAAAATTATTTCTGTACAGTTTTTTGTTTGTTTGTTTTGGGTTTAACGCCGTTTCTCAACAGTATTTCAGTCATGTTACGGCGGGCAGTTTACGTAACCAGTGTTTCTGATTTCTGTACCAGTACAAACCTGTTCTGCACAAGTAACTGCAAAATTCCCCACATGAAGCAGAGGTGGAGGACTAATTATTTCAGACACAAATATTGTTTATCAAATAGTCTCAAAGAACATTAGCCCCGCCTGAGGATCGAACTCTCGATCCGTAGATCTACGCGCTACCTACTGAGCTGTACATGTACATCATTTCATTAAACGAATGTACAAAAGTATTGAACGCACCATTTTCAAATTCAGCATAACTATAAATTGAAATAATGTCAGTCATACACTTTTTTTATTTTTAGCAGGACTAATTTCCAAAGTATCAGTTTGATGTAGTCCAGTAAGGCTAAATGTACAGTCTAGTCAGAAATGGTCCAGACCTAAAAGGCTAAATACCAGACCTAAAAGGCTAATTACCAGATGCACACTTTGTTTTCTTGTATTGTATTCTTGTTTTGTTAATTGATATTTTTTCTTGAATAAACAGTTGATAATTAGTACGAGTTTATATGATATCGGAATAGTAAAAATCATATTCAATAAAGATTTCTCAGCTTGCTTCAAAATTGTAAAAAAATCTCAGAATTTATTTCTCGGTGAGGACAGTCGGTGACAGGTAGCTCAGTTGGTTAGAGCACCCCAGACATAGAAGTACAATGTCATGGGGAGGTCTCAGGTTCGAATCCTGACCTGGCACTTGTCCACCTTATTACCTCCAATTATGTCAATTTACACTTCCAAATTTTAACACATAAATCTTTAATTCTTCATGTATGTACATTTGATCTTATAATATTTTTCATAACACAGCACATTTAAAAAGTGTTTCAAGCATTTTGCCATGGAAAACTTATGAGATTGATGCTTTAATTTATTGTTATAAATTTTGTTGTTGAGCACAATATCCTATTAACTTTGATATAATGTTACAGTTTAGATACATGAAATGGTAGGTATATAGAAGAAGAAGAAGAATATTTTATTGACTTAAACTGTACACAGTTTCTCGTCATACATATATACATATTTACAATAAACATAGCTTAACAATAAGGTCATAGTTACTGTAAAATAAATCAATAATTAACAGATCTATAGATCTAAATTATACCAGTAGTTTGTTCACAAGTTATATACTGAGCTGTGAGGGTGGTTTTCTTCAAATTATAGCAATAATATTAACACATTTTGTCAATCATGGTACTCTTACTTTTATAACGACTATATCTAACTATCTATCTAGCAAAATGTTACCAAAGTAGATGCTCGATTTCCAGTCTACAGTAGACAGGCTGCTCGAAAAAACAATATATACTGGTTTTCTCATGGCGCGGCTCATATAAAACATTTTTTTTTTTTTTTTTTTTTTTTTTTTTCAGAATAAACCCGTAGTAAATTTTACCATATTTGGAACAGTCTACATCGCCAGTCAATACACTATATCGTAAATCGAGTCATTCAATTTGATAACGGTTACATAGTGACACCTCCAAATAAGGAAATCCGATATCACGGTTCATACATATTCGGGCATGCGTAGTCAGTGTGTAAACCAAGCTTGCAACAGCTGAAAACCTGGGACATGTGTTTTGGATATATTAACCTCAAATATCCGGCTGTATAATTGTAACAGGTAAATGATTTGAGTTTAATTCTTTTGACTGATAAATGTAGTATATGTTTACTAGGGTGTTATAAGCTGACATTTGCTTGACATATAAAAAATGCAGTTTTATAAACTGGTCATACCACGTCACGTGTTTCAGTGCTTTCACAATGTTTCTGCCAGATTTAATGAATTGAGGTATCAAATTGTACTTAAATTGCGTATTCTATATCCAGAAATGATAATTACATGATTCTTTGTTGCAGCATCATTGTTAAAGGTATAACTGACACAGTGGCACGCACGGGGATTGTAGGAATATGTGATATTGTACAGCATCGAAAAACAGCAACAACAACAACAAGTCTTGATATGCAGAGAAAATAAGGTACTGCAGTACACATATTTATTGTTATAAATTTTGTTGTTGAGCACAATATCCTATTAACTTTGATATAATGTTACAGTTTAGATACATGAAATGGTAGGTATATACTAATGTAACATTTAGATTTTTTCAACTGAGAAACGGGCATGTCCAATGTTTTATAGGACATTTTTGTTTTATTTAGTAAAATTTGACTTTAGATGAATACTGCAGACCAAGATACTAGTAACAGTATATTACATTACATATTTGTAAAGGTCACTATTATACATAATCCTTGTATATTTCTCAATCTGCTGCATGAGCTGTCAGGAAGTTGTAGTGATAGAAATAATGGAATCTTTTGAAACTAAGTCACATTGTTATTTTTGTATCAGAATGAATTATGAATAAAATCCATTTCAGAAGAAAGGGACTTGATTTAACATATTGCTTTGTGTTTTAAATGGAATGGTACCATTCTATGCATAGAGCGTGACGTCACACATTCCGTCTAACCTCTGTACTAGGAACTGATAACTAGCCGATTTTGGATAATTGTACATACACTAAAACATAGTCCCGCGGAGGACGGTAAATTTTCAGAATCTACTTATTTTTTGCATATTATTACAAGAAATGTGCCTTATTGTGATTACTTAAACTTTTTAAACCGTTATCGTTCTCTGACTCGTGTCATAGAATTATTTTTTGACAAAAAGGAAAATCTACTTTCACTTTCCTATACTGTAGTATTGCAGCGCAATTATGGTATATTAAATATGGATCGGGAGACTTAGATATCATAAGATCAATGTCCTAAACGTTTAAATGATGCACAAATAGAGTGCTTAAGTTGCGTCATCAAGAAGGAATACTGTGTGGCCTGATATACCAGCTGGCACCCCATGTCAATGTACATGTACATGTATATCATATTCTGTGCAAAGTGTTAATAACCAAACACTTACTCTGAGTTTACATATTGCAGTTCTGATAGTCTAGTCCTTCCCTTGGTGCACCACTGACAGTTAGACCAAAGAGAGAATAATTTCTCCGCTATTGCTAACTGGAAATGCTAAAAAATACTTGTTGTTTGTATGAATCATGGACAATGTAATACTGACAGGATTTCAGTTTTCAACACCACTATCATGAGTGAAAAGCAACCACCTTTGTAAATTCCAGTTTTATTTGTACATATATTAAAGTTCATACACACTATTTTGCAGTCTATGTTTTATTAATTAATAGGCCTACTAAACATGGGGAACATATCAAACAAATACACTTCAGGAAACATATAAAATCCTGAGCACAGACAACTTCAATACAATATAATTATTAATGGAAGTATTTGCTGGTCATGAATACTGACTGGCAAGCCATTCAATAAGTGGTATATAACATGACTTTAGACATTAATATTAACTATTATTCTCAAATATTAGACATGTCATAAAACACAAACTATGGACCAGATATTTATGTAAGAAGTGATGCAATATTACTAATGATTATTAATATTATTTCTGGTACACACATTAAAACATTTTATCAGATCAGTAAAAGGTAAAAGGGTATTACACTCGTAACTTAAATGAAAATAATAACTAGAATGTTAATAATGTGTATATATATACAGTCAATAAAAGATGTTTAAAATGTTTCTAGATTCTGTTCAATGTTTTAATTTGATAGTATTTCACACAAAAATTCTATTTCCCAGGCTAGTTGTAAAATATTTAGTTCATTCTTCTCTCAGAAAGGTTTAATTTCCAATATTTGACCAAATATTCTCTCCATCTTTTTTACATCTTCCAACCAAATTTTTTAGTAAATATTATGTCAACCATACCATTTAAAACACAAAGCAATATGTTAAATCAAGTCCCTTTCTTCTGAAATGGATTTTATTCATAATTCATTCTGATACAAAAATAACAATGTGACTTAGTTTCAAAAGATTCCATTATTTCTATCACTACAACTTCCTGACAGCTCATGCAGCAGATTGAGAAATATACAAGGATTATGTATAATAGTGACCTTTACAAATATGTAATGTAATATACTGTTACTAGTATCTTGGTCTGCAGTATTCATCTAAAGTCAACTTTTACTAAATAAAACAAAAATGTCCTATAAAACATTGGACATGCCTGTTTCTCAGTTGAAAAAATCTAAATGTTACATTAGTATATACCTACCATTTCATGTATCTAAACTGTAACATTATATCAAAGTTAATAGGATATTGTGCTCAACAACAAAATTTATAACAATAAATTAAAGAATCAATCTCTTAAGTTTTCCATGGCAAAATGCTTGAAACACTTTTTAAATGTGCTGTGTTATGAAAAATATTATAAGATCAAATGTACATACATGAAGAATTGAAGATTTATGTGTTAAAATTTGGAAGTGTAAATTGACATAATTGGAGGTAATAAGGTGGACAAGTGCCAGGTCAGGATTCGAACCTGAGACCTCCCCATGACATTGTACTTCTATGTCTGGGGTGCTCTAACCAACTGAGCTACCTGTCACCGACTGTCCTCACCGAGAAATAAATTCTGAGATTTTTTTACAATTTTGAAGCAAGCTGAGAAATCTTTATTGAATATGATTTTTACTATTCCGATATCATATAAACTCGTACTAATTATCAACTGTTTATTCAAGAAAAAATATCAATTAACAAAACAAGAATACAATACAAGAAAACAAAGTGTGCATCTGGTAATTAGCCTTTTAGGTCTGGTATTTAGCCTTTTAGGTCTGGACCATTTCTGACTAGACTGTACATTTAGCCTTACTGGACTACATCAAACTGATACTTTGGAAATTAGTCCTGCCAAAAATAAAAAAAAGTGTATGACTGACATTATTTCAATTTATAGTTATGCTGAATTTGAAAATGGTGCGTTCAATACTTTTGTACATTCGTTTAATGAAATGATGTACATGTACAGCTCAGTAGGTAGCGCGTAGATCTACGGATCGAGAGTTCGATCCTCGGGCGGGGCTAATGTTCTTTGCAACTATTTGATAAACAATATTTGTGTCTGAAATAATTAGTCCTCCACCTCTGATTCATGTGGGGAATTTTGCAGTTACTTGTGCAGAACAGGTTTGTACTGGTACAGAAATCAGAAACACTGGTTAGGTTAACTGCCCGCCGTAACATGACTGAAATACTGTTGAAAAACGGCGTTAAACCCAAAACAAACAAACAAAAAACTGTACAGAAATAATTTTTTTTTTTATACATGTACAATTTTGCAGGTAAACAAGCTTAACGATGCCGTTTTTCATGTATGAATCGATTTGAACAACTGCAGATAACTTAAATTCATCATTTCAAATGATACTGGAATGGATACACTAGAATTAGTCATACTCTGGAAACAACAATGGTGAATATTCAACTAAAAATGCAAAGCATACTGTCACTTCCTTGTTTACGACTCCATGTTGAAAATAGTTCTTACCCATAATGCCCCGAGCGAAAGTACACAGGCCAGTGCGACAGTATGAAAGCGCTACCGTAGTGTACAGAATGAAAGCGCGCGCGAATAACGCCCGCGCCAAGTTTGTCTAAATTTTTTTTCCTGAAAAAAAAAGTGGCTATTGATTTATAATGGCCAGGGCTAGCACTTTATAAATGTACCAGATTTCAAAGTTTTAGTACACATAGTTTTACAGTTATAATCATTTAAATGTTTTTAGGTTTTCCATCAATAATTTTCCGGGTTTTCCGGGTTATAAACCTGCCCATTGTTCTCTAGATTTATTTAAATTTAGTTGCCGTTTCCGTTTTTGACTCAATTTAAATGAGTACATATGTTATTATTTTACTTAGTTGCGTTTTCTGCTTCAAGACCTAACCATAGATTCAATTCACTGTCACATAAGCAGTCTCAAGGTGAAAAGGTATCCATTGCTTTGCAACGGTATTGGTATTAGACCCCTACTGGTTGAAAACCAGTTTCGGAGGCTATAGGACCGTCCGTCTTTCTGTTTGTCCTTAATTCATGTCCGTCCATAACTCGATCTGTCATTCACCAAGGAATTTTGTTATGTCTCCCCCCTCTGAGGGAGACATATTGTTTTTGCCCTGTCCGTCCGTCCGTCCGTACGTCACACTTCATTTCCGAGCAATAACTGGAGAACCATTTGACCTAGAACCTTCAAACTTGATAGGGTTGTAGGGCTGCTGGAGTAGACGACCCCTATTGTTTTTGGGGTCACTCTGTCAAAGGTCAAGGTCACAGGGGCCTGATCATTGAAAACCATTTCCGATCAATAACTAGAGAACCACTTAACCCAGAATGTTGAAACTTAATAGGATGATTGGTCATGAAGAGTACATGACCCCTATTGATTTTGGGGTCACTCCATCAAAGGTCAAGGACACAGGGGCCTGAACATTGAAAACAATTTCCGATCAATAACTAGAGAACCACTTGACAAGAATGTTGAAACTTCATAGGATGTGATTGGTTATGAAGAGTAGATGACCCCTATTGTTTTTGGGGTCACTCCCTCAAAGGTCAAGGTCCCAGGGGCCTGAAAATTGAAAACCATTTCTGATCAATAACTAGAGAACCACTTGACCCAGAATGTTGAAACTTCATATGATAATTGGTCATGTAGAGTAGATTACCCCTCTTGTTCTTGGGGTCACTCCGTTAAAGGTCAAGGTCACAGGGGCCTGAACATTAAAAACAGTTTCCAATCAATAACTTGAGTACCACTTGACCCAGAATATTGAAACTTCATAAGATGATTGTACATGCAAAGTAGATGACCCCTATCGATTTTGGGGTCATTCTGTTAAAGGTCAAGGTCACAGGGGCCTGAACATTGAAACACATTTCCGGTCAGTAACTTGAGAACAACTTGACCCAGAATGTTGAAACTTCATAGGATGATTGGTCATGCAGAGTAGATGACCCCTATCGATCTTGGAAATCACTCTTTCAAAGATCAAGGTCACAGGGGCTTGAACATGGAAAACAGTTTCCGATCAATAACTTGAGAACCTCTTGACCCAGAATGTTAAAACTTCATAGGGTGATTGGACATGCAGAGTAGATGACCCCTATTGATTTTGGGGTCACTCTATTAAAGGTCAAGGTCACTGGGGCCTGAACATGGAAAACAATTTCCGGTCAGTAACTTGAGAACCACTCAACCCAGAATGTTGGAACTTCATAGGATGATTGCTCATGCAGAGTAGATGACCCCTATCGATTTTGGGGTCACTCCGTTAAAGGTCAAGGTCACAGGGGCCTGAACATTGATAACGATTCCGATCAGTAACTTGAGAACCTCTTGATCCAGAATGTTGAAACTTCATAGGATAATTGAACATGCAAAGTAGATGACCCTTATTGATTTTCGGGTCAGTCTATTAAAGGTCAAAGTCACAGGAGCCTGAACAGTGACTTGAGAACCACTAGGCCAAGAGTGTTGAAACTTAGCGGGATGACTGGACATGCCAAGTAGATGATCCCTATTGCAGCCAACCATCAGTGTCTATTTGACTTTCGCTCCTGACCCCTACTGACTTCTTGCCTATATCACTTTGCATTGGGGGAGACATTCGCTTTTTTGTAAAAGCATCTTCTAGTTTTTACTTGGCACAAATGTTCCCCATGATGAGACGACGTGTCATGCGCAAAACCTGGACCCCTATTTTAAATGTCATAGTCATACTTGCATAGGCGTAGGAGCCGGGGGGATACCCCCCCCCCCCAAAGCTAGGATAGGGGTGGGTGGGCTAACTATAGTTTGCCCCCCCCCCCCCTTCCCCCACCCTCTCCCAATATTTTGGAAAAGAGATATAACTTGCAGTCTAATATAACATTTAATTAGTATCATATAATTCTTTTCAACAAGATTTCTGATTTGCATTTGGCCTTTCCTTGCATTCTGACTTGTCTCTTTCCGTAAGATGAGTATTGAAACCTCATACGCGCCGAGGATTGTTTGATTATATTTTATAAAAAGAATATAATATCGAGGGCATCACTACAGTTCCGGTTTGAGCGTCTACAAAAGTATTTAGCCTGTTTTAGTGTTTACGCATGTAAACGTTAGGTATTTACGTTCTATTCAAGAGAAATAATATTTTCACAACCTTATATCACAGTTAGGCAAATGCAGCACTATTTGATTGCATATCTGGTTGACAAAAATAAATATGGCACGCTTGATTAGAACAATACATATTTTGACCGATTAAGTTACACTGCAGACAGTTCAGCGTGTATGCTTATCATCGGAGTAACTCAGTGATTGCTAAAAAGGGGCCTACGGCCCATTGGCCCCTGGACAATGCTTTGTCATGAATGCACCGGGGATCCCTTGCCAGGGATTTTGATATTACTTGGCATAAATGTACCCCATAATAGTGCACTATGCAAAACCTTTAGACCCCTAGCTTAAAGGTAAAGGTCACACTTGGCAGTCAAATGTTAACATGATATGAACAAGGTCCATTTCGTCTAGGGTCCAGAACTCTGTCATCCATCAAAGGATTTCAATATACCTTGGTAAAAAAAATGTTCCCTTTCAGATGATTTGTCGTGTGCAAAACCCAGAACCATAGCTTAAAGCTCAAGGTCACACTTGGAGATCAAATGTCAATAGTGTTTTTTGTTTCTTTTTCTTCCCATAACCTTGTCATGCAAAACAGGTTTTAAATATTTGTTGAAACGATGTGTCATGCGCAAAACGCGGACCCCTAGCTCAAATGTCAAGGTCACACTCGGAGGTCGGTGTTTTTTTCCTTTCCGGTCAGTAACTCGACAATCCATAAAGGGATATTAATATTACTTGGCACAAAATTTTTAATGTACCCCATAGTAAGACTACATGTCATAGACAACACCTAGAACACTAGCTCAGAGGTCACACTTGGAAGTCAGAAGTTAAGTTTTTAGGCTGTAACTCAACATTAATCCCATAAAGGGATTTTAATATGATCCCTATAATACGATGATGTGACATTTGCAACACCCAGGATCAAAGTCACACATGGATGTCAAAAACTAGAGAACCACTTGACTTAGAACATTTATACTTCAAAGAATGATAGGGCTTAAAGAGTAAATGAACCCTATAGTTTTTGGTGTCATTCCAAGGTCGCAGGGGCCTGAGTAGGGAAAACCAATAACCCAGAAGGTTTGAACTTCATAAGATGATCAGACATGCAGAGTAGATGACCCCTACTGTTTTTTAGGGTCACTGGATCAAAGGTCAATGTCACGGGTCCTGAACATGGAAATCAATAACTGGAGAACCACTTGGCCTAGAGTGTTGAAACTTCATAGGATAATCGGACATGCAGAGTAAATAACCCCTACTGATTTTTAGGTCCCTCCATCAAAGGTGCAGGTCACAGGGGCCAGAATTCGTCACATTTCATTTCCGATCAATAACTTGAGACCCATTTGACCTAGAACCTTCATATTTCAAAGAATGATAGAGCTTACAAAGTGGATGAACCCTACCTATTTTGGGGTCATTCCATCAAAGGTCACAAGGGCCTGAACATGCAAAACCGTATCTATCAATAACTTGAGAATCACTTGACCCAGAATGTTAAAACTTCATAAGTTGAGTGGACATGCAGAGTTGATGACCCTTATCGTTTTTGGGTAACTCGGTCAAAGGTCAAGGGGTCTAAAATGGAAAATTGTTTCCGATCAGTAACTTAAGAACCACTTGAAAAAAAATGTTGAAACTTCATAGGATGATTGGACATGCCAAGTAGATGATCCCTATTGTACTTCAGTCTGACAGAGCTCTAGATAAGCTGCGTATTTGCGTATTTTCGCAATTAAAGTTGCAGAAAACCTAATTGAATTCATACAGTGTGCGTACTGAAACGCAATTGAAATTCCTAATACCCAGTTCATTAAAAATCACTTGCGTATGCATTTTCCATATTATAGAACGGGTACGAGACTTTTACGCTAGACTCTTCCACGTGTTCATACTACCTATTAACGACTGTTATAACCCAAGAACTATGACGCGTCAGGTATAAAATTAGTGAAAGATAGCAATCGCTGATTGGCTGAGTGTATATATCGATGTAAACGTCTCGCAGAGCTTCCTTTTATTTAAGATTTTTCTTTTTGTCGACTGCTAGATGGAATTTACAAAAACATTAGATATTTCTGTAAAAACAAAACAAATATGCATTGTTTTGCATTAATAAAGAAATTCAGTATCCTTAAACCCAGACAAGCTGAATGTGTTAGAAAAAACAAGAGGACCATGATGGTCCTGAGTCGCTCACCTGTCCCCACATGACCCAGATTTGAACTGAGTATGACATCGTTTTTTCTATTATTTGACATAGTGACCTAGTTTTTGAGCTCATTTGACCCAGTTTTGAACTTGACCTAGATATCATCAAGATAAAAATTCTGACCAATTTTCATGAAGATCCGTTTGAAAATATGGCCTCTAGAGAGGTCACAAGGTTTTTCTATTATTTGATCTAATGACCTAGTTTTTAAAGGCACATGACCCAGTTTCAAACACGATCTAGATACCATCAAGATGAACATTCTGACCAATTTTCATGAAGATCCATTGAAAAATATGGCCTCTAGAGAGGTCACAATGTTTCTCTATTTTAAGACCTTCTGACCTAGTTTTGGACCGCACATGACCCAGTTTCAAACTTGACCTAGATATCATCAAGATGAACATTCTGACCAACTTCATAAAGATCCCATGAAAATTGTGACCTCTAGAGTGGTCACAAGCAAACGTTTACGCACGTACGGACGCACGGACGACGGACACCGCAAAATACTCACTGGATATGGAAAGTCATTACTTTATGGAGTTTTGCAGAAGATTTCAATTAGTTATACTTAATTACAATGCTATTACCAATACTAGATACCTGCGTAGAAAGAGAATGATTTATAGTAAGTTACCAGTAGTTCTAGATTTCTATACCTATTCTTACAACATGGACAATATAGCTGACTGGAAGCGCTTATCAGTTGTGTATTGTTTAATTAACCCTTCATAGTTGTAGGTTTAACATTTCAAGATTAATAAGACAATTTTACACATGCATTCAATACCAAGGTTTAAACTGAGCTACATTTCTCTTTGGGAAAGCCTGGCTATTTTTAGATTAGCATTCACGCATTCGTACAGAAATCTGTACATTTGTAATCGGTTTGTTACTGACTCTGTATTCACTAAGACAGATCAGTGTAACAGACTACCTTTACGCTAGTCAACAGACTGGTTATATGTTACGGCAGAACAGGTTGCTGTTTCTCGGGAAAATTACAATTTGATCGTGAACAAACATTATTTGGACGTTTTGTAAACAATTAATTAGGCCGCTTCTAGTACTAAAAGGGGTTGTAGGAAAACATTTTTGAAGCACAAACAAACAAAATAGAAAGATATTTTTTGTTCAACAAAGACAGTTATCTGTTGCACATATTGCAGTTAACACATTGTACATCGTTCGGGATATTTTTGATGAATTTATCTCCAACTGCATTCAAAGTGCAAAAAAAAAAAAAAAAAAAAACCTGATGGAACGAAAGTATCCTAGAAAACAATTAGATATATGCTGTAAGCATGTTTCATCCAATACAAATTAAACTACAAGAAAAAAAAATTGTTTGTGCGAGATTGGTGAAATACCAAATTTTAGCGAATACCCAATTACTTTTGAAAAGGCCGGGTATTTTTTTTACTCAGTTCAGATTTCCAGTACCCAATTCAGACAAAAAGTGAACCAAAAGCTTATCTGGAACTCTGTCAGCAACTAAGCTAACCATTAGTGTCTCTTTGATTTTCGCACCTGTTCCCTATATTGACTTCTTGCCTATTACTACTATGCTTTGTGGGAGACATGCGCTTTTCTAAGTGTCTTCATGTTCTAAACTGCAGCAGAGAAAATTAGTTGCCTTCCAGTAGGGGATTTTGTTTTGCACGGCAATACTTCATTCATTTGTTATTTGTAGTTCGTTTAGTTTCAATGTACTTTGATAATGAGAGTTCTGCTTAAGCCAGTGCTAGTGGGCGGGAGGGGAGCGTTACACTTTTCATAATTAATCTCGCACATGTTATATGAATAGGCCAGTTAAATCGAATTTGCTATTATTTCTGTGAAGCGGCCGCAAAAATGTCCCCAGTGTTTGGTCATGGTGTTATATCTAGTCATTTGCGATCATAGTCCTGTCAGTGTGATTTTATGATAGACTTCCTTTTGAGTCGGTGCTTTGGAGCATTAAGGGTGTTTTATTATTTTTCATGAACAGACTCAATTAATTTAAGCCACAGATCTGTTAATCATTCTAGAGGCTTCCAATTTACATGGGTTTATTTTCATGTTATCATTAGCAAGTTGTGTGAATGTATAATTGGCCTTGGTCAGATAATGATCTCGATTATCTTGGAGGTCAGAAGGTCAAAGGTAAATAAAACTGAAAGGGGTTTTGCTCAGTCAGACAAGAGCATGGGGCTATAGTGGCCAAACTTCATAAGATGACTGCCTGTGGTCGGTACCCTATTATTTTGATGTCAGAATATCAAAGGTTAAGGTCACAGTGATCTTAAAACTGAAAGCAGTTCCCAATCTCTTGTGCTTATGGCTGTTGAATTTAAAAGAATGATTTCCTGCAGCCATGGATAACTGTTATTGTGTCAGGGTCAGCTGATCAAAGTTCAAAGTCAGAGATTAAAAATAGTCCAAGGTTGAATAACTAGGCCTACAGTCATCAAACTTCATAGCTTTATAAATGTCTATGGTCAGTGTTATAAGTTCAAAGGGCAATTAAGCTTGATACTCAGGACCATCCAACATTGTGGGTATATTGTCAAACAAACAGCTTTTTTCAATTTAATTGAGTCATACTTTGTTTCCATAAAGCAAGGGACATAATTTAACAGGTATCTGAAAAGCCTGAGAAGTTATTTCTACTGCATGGTGCAAGGAACAAGCTAGTCTTCATTTGCAACAATAATGCCATAGATTCTAGAAAGAATTACTAAAACCCTATAATAATTTATCGCACTTTAAGCAGAATTCGAAACAGAATAAAAACTAACTGATGATTTCGTGCAATATCCCCCTTAGCGAAATGTAATGGTAAAAAAAGCATTGAAACTCCATTAAAGGGAATTCCTATAGTTTTTTATGCGCATCTTTCTGCGCAGCCGACACTTTCTATGGAAAACTGAACTGAAGTCAACATTTGTTGAAACATGTTACATACAATCTTAAATATGAGGAATCTTGAATGAAATTACACTTTTGATAAGTTATATCAGTAATCAAATGTTGATACTGGTTTATTTTGTATTGACAAGTATCATGCCTGACAGGTATCTTGCTATTTTTGTGGTTGTGCTTTCCACATCGCATTTTAGTACAAAGACAGTGTTGTTCATATAATGTAAGATAATTGACTTAGTACTGATAAGACAATATCACCTTTCAGATTATTTAGTATTCAATTATAGAAAGAATTAAGAATTTTTAAAACTTTAAAAACTTTTAGCAGACATACATGTAATCAATTTGGCCAGGTTCGCGCCATTTCCGTCCGAACAGGTGTTGTATTCTAGCGGTCTTAACATAAAATTTAGCCTGGTGACCCATACATTTTTAGCCATTTTTATGCTCACAATACAATTATCTATACACAAGAAGAAACAGAAAAAATTCTATGAAAGAGTTTTTTCAAAATTAAAAAAAATATTCTTCACTATGGGTAGTTTTCATTGAAAAAAGTTCACAAAAGTAAATATGAAACAATTTTTTTTTTAATTTGTACCCATTATTGTTAGGATAGAGTATTACAAATATGACTATGATATCAAATAAGTATATAATAAAATCTGTAAAAAGAAAAAACCGTATTGTGCTGCCCGCATGTATATTTTGGTTGGTATTTATAAAAAAAAACAGAAAATTATGAAAATGTTGAAAAATCGCTGGCAGTTTCAGCAACAGTGGGTGTGTTCAAAACAATTTTTCACAAAAACAAGCCTGGTGACCTATTGTTTTTATTTGTTCATTGTTTTCAGCACAAATTTTCCTATCATATATGTGAATTTAAAAAAATTCTATGAAAGGAAAAAAACTATAGGAATTCTCTTTAAAACCCCATTGAAGCACCATTTTTCGAGAGAAATCATTTAAAAACCATTTATCTGGACTGATTTCAATGACTTTTTCTCCATTATAACAGCATTTTTTCAAAAAATGGAAAAACTTCGGATGAAATCAATGATTAAAGTAACACTTTACTATTTAAACACCATTGTTTTTCATTGCAGAATATACTTTGTTCTTTTATATCAGTTTGGTCCATTGTTTTTCATTGAAAAACCATTGGTTTTTCATTACAGAATTTACTTAAAGTTTGTTCAATCAGTTTGCTCTATTGTTTTTCATTGAAAAACCATTATTTTACCATTTCTAAATGTACCAACTGAATTTCATGATTTGTGAATAAAATAGCACCAGTTTTGGCGGAAAAATGATGGTTTGTATATAGTTTGAAATTCTGGACCAGATTTATGTCGCTGACTTCAAATCACTTGCCCCTCATCAATGTGGGTTCGAGCCTCACTCGGGGCGTTGAATTCTTCATGTGAGGAAGCCATCCAGCTGGCTTACGGAAGGTCGGTGGTTCTACCCAGGTGCCCGCTCGTGACGAAATAATGCACGGAGGGGCACCTGGGGTCTTCCTCCACCATTAAAGCTGGAAAGTCGCCATATGACCTATGATGTGTCGGTGCGACGTTAAATCCAAAAAAAAAAGAAGAAAAAAGAAAGATTTATGTGAATAGCATGGTATCAGCTACAGTAAGTGCCTTTATATATGTTGAATACACAAGAAATTTAAATCAATAATAAAATGTAATATTTTTTCTGTTTCTTTGATTCATATAATTCTAGTCAGATGCAGTCATGTTTTTGTCATTGGTTTTCATGACTTTTATTCTTATACATGTAAATATTTTGATCAGTTCTTGATTTCCACGCTTCTTACTTTGTCAAAATTTATATTGTTGTGCCCCCACTATGAGTTTTGGGGGCATATAATTTAAGTCTTGTCCATGCATGTGTATGTGTCCGGAAAAAAAATGATGCGCCTAGCTCAAAAAGTATTTGATATAAATTGATGAAATCTTGCATAAGTCTTTAACATGATATGAACTTGTGCACCTTCTATTTTTCGTCTGTCTCTGCTCCCTATTTCTAGAGTTATGGCCCCTAAAATAGTCAAAAATGCACGTTTTCACTTTGTGGCATACCAAGCTCAAAAAGTATTTGATATAAATTCATGAAAACTTGCAGGAGTCTTTATTATGCCCCTCACCCCTTCGAAGAAGGAGGTGTATATTGTTTTAATGATGTCTGTCAGTCGGTCTGTGGGTTGGTCTGTCGGTTGGTCGGTATGTAGACCAGTTCGTTTCCGGATGATAACTCAAGAACGCTTGAGCCTAAGATCATGAAAGTTTATAGAGAGGTTGGTCATCAGCAGCAGATGACCCCTATTGATTTTTAGATCAGTATGTCAAAGGTCAAGGTCACAGTGACCCTGAACAGTTAAACGGTTTCAGGATGATAACTCAAGAATGCTTGGGCCTAGGGTCAGGAAATGTCATAGGAGGGTAAATCATGACCAGAAGTTCATCCGTATAGATGTTGAGGTCAGTAGGTTAAAGGTCAAGATCACAGTGACCAGGAACAGGTAAATGGTTTACGGATGATAACTCAAGAACGCTTGGGCCTAGGATCAGGAAAGTTCTTAGGGAGGTTGATCATGACCAGCAGATGACCCCTATTGATTTTGAGTTTATTAGGTCAAAGGTCAAGGTCACAGTGACCAGGAACAGTTAAACCATTTCCGGACGATAACTCAAGAACCCTTGGGCCTAGGATCATGAAAGTTCATAGGAAGGTTAATCATGACCAGCAGTTGACCCCTATTGATTTTGAGGTTAGTAGGTCAAAGGTCAAGGTCACAGTGACCCGGAACATTTAAATCATTTTAGGACAATAACTTGATAATGTTTGAGCCTAGGATTACTTAAGTTGATATGGAGGTTGATCATTATCAGCAGATGTCCCCTATTGATTTTGAGGTCAGTAGGTCAAAGGTCAAGGTAATAGTGACACGGAACAGTTAAAAGGTTTCCAGATGATGACTCGAGAACGCTTGGGCCTACAATCATGAAAGTTGATAGGGAGGTTGATCATGACTAGCAAATGACCCCTATTGATTTTGAGGTCAGTAAGCCAAAGGTTAAGGTCACATTGACACGGAACAGTTAAAAACGTTCTGGACGATAACTTAAGAATGTTTGAGCCTAGGATTACTACAGTTGATTTGGAAGTTGATCATTATCAGCAGATGACCCCTATTGATTTTAAGGTCAGTGGGTCAAAGGTCAAGGTAAAAGTGACCCAGAACAGTTAAACGGTTTCCATATGATAACTCAAGAACGCTTGGGCCTAGCATCATGAAAGTTGATAGGGAGGTTGATCATGACCAGCAGATGACCCCTAATGATTTTGAGGTCAGTAGGCCAAAGGTTAAGGTCACATTGACCCGGAACAGTTAAACCCTTTCTGGACGAAATTTGGGAATGCTTGGGCCTAGGATCACGAAACTTAATAGGGAGGTTGATCATGACCAGCAGATTAGAGGTCAATAGGTCAAAGGTCAAGGTCACATTGATCCAGAACGGTAGAACTTTTGTGTACCAAATAATTTTTGTTCCTTGTGCAATTACTGAATGTATCAAGAGAAGCATTTCGTGTTTTATAAGGTCTTGTTATGATATGACCTTGTGCAACTCCTATTTTCCAGCTGGCACCGAACCCCCTCCCAATTTCCAGAGTTATGGCCCTTGAAATAGTGAAAAATGCACATTTTCATCTTGTGATGATGCACCTACCTCAAAAAGAATTTCTTATAAACCTTGAAACCTTGCATGAGTCTTTAACACAATATGAACTTGGGCACGTCCTATTTTTCGTGGCTCCACCACCTATTTCAGGAGTTATGGCCCCTAAAATAGTGACAAAATGCACATTTTCAACTTGTGACTCATCTAGCTCATAATGTATTTTATATAAATTGATAAAAACTAGCATGAGTCTTTATCATGATGTAAACTTGAACATCTCCTATTTAACACATGACACCAACATCCAGTTAAAAGCAACATTGCAAAATATACATTTACCTAACGCAAGGATTTATAAATATCCACTGATAGACAGGGTCTGTATCAAAAGTTGCAAGGGTAGGCCAACTGTCAGAATTGTCATCAGTCTATTGTCCCCTAATTGCCAGCCAGTTGCAGTGGGGAAAATGCTGTCCATGCAGTGCATTATTAACCATTAATTCGAATTTCATTAGATATCATTAAAGTACCATTTATATTCATTGATTTACCACTGATTTTCATTAGTTATCATTAAAGTTCTATTTTTTCCATTGATTTACCATTGAATCTACTTATTTTCCATTAGAATTCCTCCATTGAACAACCATTAAATATCATTGAAATTTCATTTTTTTAAAGAGATCTCATTTTGCATATTTCAGTCTATTTTAATGGTAATTAAATGGTGTTTCGATGGTTTTTCAATGATTGCACTATAATGTATATGCGAATAAAAAAATGGTATTTCAATGGTTACTTTCCCAAAAGATAAATGGTAGTTCAATGATGTTTCAATGCCATTACATTCCGCTAAGTGCCCTTTATTCTAACACGACCAGCAAATAACCTACATACATGTAGACCAAATCTTCTGCAATAACCAACGTGCGTGCAGTGACGTCATCTGATCCAGGTGCGTAGCACGGTCGTAAAAAGTAGTTACAATTTTTTTCTAACATTGTTGATACTATTATGTCGTGTTAGAATCGAAATTACAAGTTTCCAAGTGTGAATTATCGTAGAATAACCAGAGTTTTTCGTTCTTATGTGAAACAATATACCACTTTATATTCTTACGCATAAGAACTCAAAACACGGGTTATTCTACGACAAACCAAGTTTGGGAACTTATTATTTCTTAAATATCTTTCATGGAATTTTCTTGAAATTTTTTATTGCTTGTAGACATTTTACCAATCAGTTCAAAATAACCAATAAAATATTGAGGTTACCAGGTTTATCCTAAATTTATTACATCCCTTGTAATGTTTCAGAAATATAGAATTGCCAAAAGGTGAGAAAAATGCCATATAAACATACTGTATTAAACTTGTTTTATAAGTCAGTCTTTACTTTCTCACAATTGCAAACAGAATAGTTCCCAATAATGTAGCAAATTTGTCTAAAATTATAAAGCTTTCGTAGTAAAAATGATTGGCTGAAAATAATGTTGTTCCATTTTTTTTGTCTGTAAAAAATACCCAATTTTACACATAAAACTATTTTTAGTTAAAGAAAGTCTTTCACAGATACTTTCAAAACACTTTCCTAGATCCAGAACATTGCTATTGGTTGAAATACATTTTACTATCAGAAAAAAGTGTTTGAATTTCCGGTCATAGAAATAAAATGCCAACATGAATATTGCAACTTATTGGGACAAAATAATTTCTGAAACTGTTGTCTTAGCAGGAGCAATGTAAACATTGCTTAAAAGCAAGATGAGCATTGCATATATATGTATTACAAAACAATGTTTGAAATTATGGTTGTAGAAACAGCAATATGAACATTGCATATGAAGAAATAATGTTTGATTTGGAACTGTGGTTGTAGAAACAGCAACATGAACATTGCAACATTGCATATGAGAAATTCTAACACGACCAGCAAATATCCTATACACATGTAGAGCAAAATCTATCTCGGGTTATTCTGCAATAACCCATGCGCATGCAGTGATGTCATACAATCCAGGTGCATAGCACGGTCGTGAAAAGTAGTTTTCTAACACTGTTGATACTAGTAATTTGTCATGTTAGAATCGAAATAACAAGTTCCCAAGTGTGATTTATCGTAAAATAACCCGAGTTTTCGTTCTATGCAAAACAATAGATCACTCATGCCTACGGCCTTTGTGATATATTCTTACACATAATAAGAACTCAAAACACAGGTTATTCTACAATAAACCATGATTAGAAATTTATTATTTCTTAAATAATGCTTGAAACTGCGGTTGTAGAATAATGTAGCAACTTGAACATTGCAAATTATTGTCACCCAGTATTGTAAAGGTTGCAATAAAATACACATGTATGCAGAAGTGGTTAATTAGAGTTTGATGATCAACCAATGCATTTTTTGGAGTCTTTACTGATCATTAATTTACACTTATTTGTGTTCATCGAGCTCTTAAGGTATTAGATCACTAATAGAGAACCTCCTTTTTGAAGATTATCGTATTCCTACCATAAATCTACTTTTATTGCAATTCTTAGGGGGCATAGGTTCAAGCCTTACTGGGACCAAATTTTTTTTCCTTATTAAATCTTGGTGATATATTCTTACGCATAAAAACACAAAACACGGCTTTTTCTACGATAAACCACGATTGGGAACTTATTATGTCTTCCCCCCCCCCCCCCCCCCCCCCCCCCCCCCCACGGGGAGACATATTGTTTTTGCCCTGTCCGTCCGTCCGTCCGTCCGTACGTCACACTTCATTTCCGATCAATAACTGGAGAACCATTTGATCTAGAACCTTCAAACTTCATAGGGTGTAGGGCTGCTGGAGTAGACGACCTCTATTGTTTTTGGGTTCACTCCTTCAAAGGTCAAGGTCACAGGGGCCTGAACATTGAAAACCATTTCCGATCAATAACTAGAGAACCACTTGACCCAGAAATGTTGAAACTTCATAGGATGATTGTACATGCAAAGTAAATGACTCCTATTGATTTTGGGTCAATCTGTTAAAGGTCAAGGTCACAGGGGCCTGAACATTGAAAACCATTTCTGATCAGTAACTTGAGAACCACTTGACCCAGAATGTTGAACTTTAGTAGAATGATTGGTCATGCAGAGTAGATGACCCCTATCGATTTTGGGGTCACTGTGTTAAAGGTCAAGGTCACAGGGGCCTGAACATGGAAAACCGTTTCCGAATAATAACTTGAGAACCTCTTGACCCAGAATATTGAAACTTCATAGGATGATTGGTCATGCAGAGTAGATGACTCCTATCGATTCTGGGGTCACTGTGTTAAAGGTCAAGGTCACAGGGGCCTGAACATGGAAAACCGTTTCCGGTCAGTAACTTGAAAACCACTCGACCTAGAATGTTGAAACTTCATAGGATGATTGGTTATGCAGAGTAAATGACCTCTATTGATTTTTGGATCAGACTATTAAAGGTCAAGGTCACGGAGGCCTGGTGTTGTAAAATCATTTCCGGAAAATAACTTGAGAACCACTTGACCTAGAATGTTGAAACTTAATAGGATGATTGGACATGCAGAGTAGATGACTCCTATTACTTTGGGGTCACTTGATCAAAGGTCAAGGTCACAGGAGCCTGAACAGTGACTTGAGAACCACTAGGCCAAGAGTGTTGATACTTAGCGGGATGACTGGACATGCCAAGTAGATGACCCCTATTGCAGCCAACCGTCAGTGTCACTTTGACTTTCGCTCCTGACCCCTGTTGACTTCTTGCCTATACGACTTTGCATTGGGGGAGACATGCGCTTTTTTACAAAAGCATCTTCTAGTTATTTCTTCATTAAGGTATTGGACCCGTAATAGAGTACCTCTTTTTTGAAGAGTATTCAATTCCTACCATAAACCTACTTTGACTGCTATTTTCGGGGTGTGGGGTGGGGCGTAGGTTCTAGCCCCACTGGGACCATTTTTCCCCATAATTTCCTTTTTCTAGTAAGTTACTTCTTTTAAGTCTTATTATGGATGTATTGTACTATGTGGAAAATTTTCATTTTGTAAGCGATTTATTGCTGTTCAAAGTCAATTTACCTCTGAATCAGGAGGGGTAGTGTTAGACATTCTTAAAAATACTGAGTTACATGCGGTAAAAGTTCTCTATTTTGCCTTCATTATTTAGATAACATATTGCGGAAGAAATGCAGGTAGGTTTTACTTCGGCCCTAAGGTTTTTTTTTTAAATGAATTGAGCAAAATTCAAAACAGACCCACAGGATTCAACCTTAATTTTTCAAAGTTAGAATTCTGTCTCATTAAATCTGATTACTTGAGGCACCCTAGAAAAAAAATATTTACAGTTTTATTTTGTGTTTTATAATTGTTTAACAATAGTTTGATGCTTCTTTTATCAAAATTAATGCTGTAATGAATTCTCATCAAACGTTTTAGATAGTGGCAATCACAATGAAATTTGTCTCTACTTAAGCTTGAGCAAATGCCATAAATTATACAAAATTTACAAAAAAAAAAAACGGCACGGTAAAAGTTGTTTAAAATTTGCAACACAGTGCGAAATATGGTCAACTTTAAGAATATACCAAGCAAATGCCATTTTTAAACATTACTGTTAGGGGTCCAATACCTTAATTCTGAAGCTACAAGTTGTTTCAAAACTTTTTGCTTCAGGTAGCTGAAATATTCCAATATATATAAAATGCAAATGTACAACGAGAAATTATATTGAAATTAAAGAAAAAATTCACTTTTTAAACACTTCTGAATTAAAGAGAGATAATTATAAGATTTCATAAAAAGTAATAAATTATACATTTCTAATTGAGGGATCTAACTGTATGTAATGGGTCAGTCTTTTTGTTCCTTTAATAAATCTAATAGAATATATGTTGATGTTACTGGCCACCTTTAATTATTACTCATGGTGTATTATATTGATCTATATAAGAAGTCAATATTATGAAGTAGACATACCTTTGATCAATAAACTTGATTTGAATATCAGATGTAGTTTTGTATATACAAATGTATCTTACAAGGTATAAAGTAAGCTGCTTGGCTATGGGCTGAACCAAGAGCAATGGTCTCAGTTGCTGAGTGGTTCAGGCCACTGCCCCCGCAAGAAGTGCAAGAGCTGGCCAAAAACAGTTCAAAAACCAGTTCTAGAACAGAAAATGACCACATTTAGAACTTTTATTCATGAACAAGTCCTTGAATAGTTCAAGAATTGGTTCCTGAACAAAAGTTCTAAATTTTGCTAATGAACCTGTTCTTGAATAGTTCAAGAACCAGTTCCCGAACAAAAATTCTAAATGTGGCTATTTTCTGTTCAAGAACACTGTGACAATGCCAGTTTACACCCTCAACAAATGACATGAGTAAAACAGTAAACTAACCTTGGATTAGGAGCATAATAAGAAGTAAACAATTGCTTCATAAAATACAAAACATCAGGTTAAACAATGTATAGTTTTATTCAATCTCAAGATTGAAATTCAGATACTAGCCTTGCTTCAGGGTCCTGAAAACATTTTAAAAGGATCTTATATTTTTTAAATAAACAATTAATGACAACATCATAATTTTTTATTTGATATTCATTATACTCATGTCCCTTTTAAATCATTACTTACTGTAGTATGATAAATATTTCCTTCTTATTAGCTGCACAGACTTCTAAAAAAAATTGCTGAATCACATGTGCAAATATTTCCCAGTATGCAAAAACATAATGGAAACTGAACATGTGACATTATGAATTTAATGCTCAAGAACGTTCATGAATAGTTCAAGAACTTATTCATTATTGTAAAAAAGTAATAAACATAATAGTACGGTGGCCAATAAGGTCTACCATGCATCCGCACTAGACTTTTTTTTCATAGGTACCAAATTGTTTGGCAGGACCAACTCTTTCAAAATAAAAAATGTTCCCATGAAAAAACTCTTTTGAACTATATATGATTTCACTGTTTCCATGGCAACCGCTCATTTTTGAAAAGGACAACCCTATAGATGATAAACGGTCATATCTTGGTCAGTTTAGGTGATAAAACAATAAAAATGGTGTCAAAATGAAGCAAGCTAAGACATTGGTCTTTAAATAACAGCATTTTTATATTAATTAACTAATTTGCATATTCATGAATATTTATGAGAATGTTACAAAATCAGAAAATTTTGTTAAAAATAACATTTTCTAAGTTTCAAATCAATTTGAATGTACCAAACAGCTTTGGTCTGGTCTTAAAGTCTCTCGGTGTGTTTTAATATATTACTTTGTTACTCTAATGGTATTTTTTTACTCAAAACTGTATGTGCTCAGCTAGTTTGCATAAAATGAAACAGTGTCACAAACAACGAATAAAATTCTGAGACCACTAAAACTGAATAAATGATATAATTAGTTGTTATCAATGAAATGCCAATTTTTATGTGGACTATAATGTTCGCATCTATCGCGTAAACACTTTATTGAATGAATAATAAAAATGTAACATACATTACACATATTACGTTACCATTTCAACAACTTCGTTGTATTGCATTAATTATTTAGAAAATATTCCAGAAACATACTTAATATTACTTATTTTGTACTATAATAATACAATATGCTTCTTTATTTGTCAGACAGTGTGATTTTTTTCCGTAGCACACTTTATAATACGTTACCACTACCATTGCTTTTTAGCTCGACTATTCGAAGAATAGTCTAGCTATTCTACTCACCCTGGCGTCGGCGTCGGCGTCACACCTTGGTTAAGTTTTTGCATGCAAGTACATACAGCCATCATTTAAAGGCATATAGCTTTGAAACTTATTTATTCTTTTTCTAGGTCAATTACCAACCTCAATGGGTCAAGTTCCATAACTCTGACATGTATTTTGAGCAAATTATGCCCCCTTTTTGACTTAGAAAATTCTGGTTAAAGTTTTACATGCAAGTTACTATCTCCAAAACTAATGCAGATATTGAATTGAAACTTCACATGTGTCTTCGGGGTTATAAAACTAGTTGATATTAGCAAGTCCCATAACTCTGACCTTCATTTTGGCCAAATTATGCCCCCTTTTGGACTTAGAAAATTCTGGTTAAGTTTTTGCATGCAAGTACATACAGCCATCATTTAAAGGCATATAGCTTTGAAACTTATTTATTCTTTTTCTAGGTCAATTACAACCTCACTGGGTCAAGTTCCATAACTCTGACATGTATTTTGAGCAAATTATGCCCCCTTTTGGACTTAGAAAATTCTGGTTACAGTTTTACATGCAAGTTACTATCTCCAAAACTAATGCAGGTATTGAATTGAAACTTCACATGTGTCTTTGGGGTTATAAAACTAGTTGATAGCGGCAAGTCCCATAACTCTGACCTTCATTTTGGCCAAATTATGCCCCCTTTTGGACTTAGAAAATTCTGGTTAAAGTTTTGCGTGCAAGTACTTACAGCTATTACTAAAAGGCATATAGATTTGAAACTTATTTATTCTCTTTCTAGGTCAATTACAACCTCACTGGGTCAAGTTCCATAACTCTGACATGTATTTTAAGCAAATTATGCCCCCTTTTGGACTTAGAAAGTTCTGGTTAAAGTTTTACATGCAAGTTACTATCTCCAAAACTAATGCAGATATTGAAATGAAACTCCACATGTGTCTTCAGGGTTATAAAACTAGCTAGTTGATAGCAGCAAGTCTCATAACTCTGATATGCATTTTGGTCAAATTATGTCCCCTTTTGAACTTAAAACTCTTTTGCTATTTAACATTTTGGGTAATATTTTCCTGCTTCTGGGACAATATTTCGAATAGTCGAGCTTGGCTGTCTTACGGACAGCTCTTGTTAAAAAGGTATTCAAGAAGAAATTGAAACCCAAATTGTCACATGTTGATTTATTTAAACTGTTAGTGGTAAGTTTTAAGAAGGTTTTCTTTTGTTATTTCAGAAATTGCCTAAATTATATATTGCAACATCCGTGTTACTATAATTTTAGATGGAATTTGAATAAAACATACAATCATATCCATCTGTGCGTTCATAATATGATCATACAGCTGATATGTGCGCCTGTAGAGAACTGAGTAGTTCCGGCACAGAATCCAGGGACACTTGTTAGGTTAACTGCTCAACATTACATGACTGAACTTCTGTTGCAAAGCGGTGCTACACCAAAACTAACAGACAAAAGAAAAGACGCAGGTATTTAAGTAAACACTTTAGATTTAAAACTTTTACCAGGTTGACAAAACTGTTTTAGTGATACCAAATCAAGATATAAGAAATATATAAAACTTTATAGATATGAAATAAAGAAAACTATTGTTGTCATTTTGAAACATTCACAAGAATGACAGAATGTACAAAATATTTCTTTTAATATTTTAAATTGTACAGACAAGGACTAATTAAAATTGTATTATCTGATGGAATATTCCTGGATATACCGGAACATTAAGAGAAACACTACTAAGAGAAGCTATGCATCAATCATAACAAATAAAGTTTGATTATCAATTAAGTTACGTACCAAAGGTTATGACAAAGGCATGTTCAGACTGTAGCAAGAAACAGAGCATGATACATGTTATTACACTTTCATTTGTTTGCCATTTAAATAGGTGATTAATCCACACTTAGCAGAAATAGACACAATATTTACTTACAAATAATATATCGTATTTTGCTTCATAAATAAGTAACTTTTCAATCATTTGAAATAATGTGGATTTGTGCACTCTTGTTATACAATTACTGTGCTAGAATATGAATTATTAACATCGAGGTATGTGTAAGCACAGAACCATTTTATAGCGATCTATTTAAGCTGAAGCTAGGATCTTCCGCGTTTTTGTTAAATCAGAGTTTTTCGCGGCTATTTAATTTCACGGAAATATACTACCCGCGCTAAAGGCGCTAATTAAAAAAGCGCGAAAACAATTCTAGGTTTACAGTATGTTATAAAGCATCATATTATTCATAACAGCTAACCAACAAGAGAACAAATACGCTATATTAGGTAACATTAAAGTGAAAATATCGTAAGTCACATCTTAATCAAGACGTGCAGAATGTGAATTTCTTGTAACACTGCTGCCTCAAATTGTGTGCAGTTCATATTTTTCAGACATTTCATCTAATTTTATATTCAGATTTTAACTAATCCGTACAATTTTACTATTACAGAACACTGTTTAAGCTAGTGCTAGGGGTGTGAGGGCAATTTCACATTTTACTACGTCTAACGAACAGACACAATCAAATCAAATCAACTGTTATTTTGCTTGGTTGGTTTGTTATGCTTCCAAAGGATCATCTTAAAAAATATTTGCTATCACAAAAAAGTCTTTAAGTGCCATGTGATGGTTATAAAAAAAAGTCTCCTCGTACTCGGTTTTAGTATTGTTAGATTTTCTCTCCCTTTTGGACCATGTTTACTAAAACAGAATTCCTCTTAAGCCAGTCCTAGGGGGGCGTAAGGTGTGTTTCACACTTCGTTACCTCTAATAAACAGACTTGACCCAACTGAGTTTGCTATTTATTTGCGTGGTTGCGTTTTTTGCTTTTAAAGGGCCTTCGTAAAGTCAATTGCAACATGTTTTTAGCAACTCTGTAGTGTCGTTCAGAAGGCACTCAGTATCTTCCTTGAAGTTTTGAATAGCATTATGCAATTGTTTTCTTAACAATTTTGGTTTTCAAACACTTAATATTGGTCACATTTTTGACAGCTTTTGCAGTTTCATGAGTTTAAATCTAAAGATTACTTAAGGTACCTGAATATTTCATTTTGTTTTTTAGTTTTTGTTCAGTGCTGCTTTTCAACAGTGAATAATTTATTAATAAGCCCATAAATATCTCAATACAATGCATGTTTTTCTCAAACTCAAAGACAACATGCTTTATTTCTCACGTAAATAACTGCATAGATACACTTCACAATCACACAAAACAAGATAAATATTCCATTATAAAAACATTTTCCATGAAAGGCAGCGCCAAATTGTAACCCTATTATCAGTGTATGGATGTTAGCAGGGATTTATACATAATTAATATATACAGAATATATACATAAACATACATAATCAATGTAAAATGTAATTGTTGCCAACAATATTGAAACCATCAAATAAAAGAAATTCATAATTAAGAAACTGATATTAGTATAATTAAACTGATAGATGCATTAATTCAAAATGAAAAAGGAACATTGAATATGTAATGAATGTTTCAGATGATTTCTTGGTTGACAAAAATAAAGAAAGAATGTTATAATTAATACTTTCAAGTTTTTTTGTTGTGTTGAGCGACCTGTGGAGTTTCCACTTTTTCTATTTTATTATCACAGCAGCGTTGTTTGTGCCGTGTGGCGGCCGTAAAATGTCTCCCCGTACATTCAATCAGGGCTGTTATATTTCGATCTTCTCAGATCGTTCAGCACGACTTTTATGTCGTGTTACTGGTACTGTTTAGTTTCTCAGCATGAACATTTCGGCCTGGGTGGTTCCAATACCCCCGCTTTCATAGCTTTGGGTATTGTTTAACCACCCCTTGGATATGGTGCCTGCTCTTTAATTTTGTCTTTTGGCAGTTCCTGTGATATGCAGGTTCCATAACCTCAGATCCCCATTCTAATTTCCAGTTTGTTTAGTTCTGCTCATTGTTTTCTCGTTTGGGGCAAACCCATTAATTTAACTGGGGACCATACGCCGCTTTTCATGGAATTACACACTAGTGTAGCATTGAAGGTCCATGTGCACCGCCGTATGAACACATCTGCGGATGTCTAAATTGTTTTTTGTACTTTTAGCATGTGTAAATGTTGAGTTCTGCTCAACCAGGGGCTAGAGGGCGTAGACGGTAGCATGCATTTCCACTACCGTCCATGAACAGGCTCAATCAAACCGAGCCTGCAACATTTTCGTTTTTGTTGTGTTGAGCGACCTGTGGAGTTTCCGCTTTTTCTATTTTAACAAATCAATGATATCATAATATTTTTATAACATAATTTTTAAACGTATTTTAAAGCGCAGTTATGGAAAAAATCTCATTGATTGAAAAGTATGGAACTATATTATTTTGTAAGAGTATTTAATAACTTGATAATTAAATATTCCTCTCCTATTTTCTGAGAAAATAACGATACAATAAAACAAGATAACTGGAATGGTAACGTAACATGTGTAAAGTATGTAACAAACAGACTCCTCCTTCAAATAAGTATTCACACTATATTTTCATATGATAAAGCTCAAATAACACAAGTTTATTGATTACAGTTTATTTCATCATGTTGTTCAGTTTCAGTTATATCTTGTTTCCAGAGATGTCTGTTTTAGCATAGATTAATTATGCAAATTAGCTAAAATACCTAATTTAGAAAAAATATTTACCTTCAGAGTAACAAAATACTATTCTAGAAAACACTGAGAGACATTAAGACCAGATCAAAACTGTCTGATCTATATTTTCTAAATAATTGATGTAATAAAACAAGGTTATTTAAATGGTAACGTAACATGTGTAAAGTATGTTACATACTGATTCTTCCTTCAAAAAGGTGTTTAAACTACATTTCCAAACAATATAGCTCACATAATTGTTATTTTATTGATAACAATTAATTATATCATTTTATTAAATTTTAGTGGTATCTTGTTTCCTGAGATGTTAGTTGTGGTAGTAGTTAATTTTATGCAAATTAGCTAAAAATACCTATTTTGGAGTAAAACAATTACCATCAGTGTTACAAAATACTATTCAAGAAAACACTGAGAGACTTTCAGAACAGATCAAAACTGTTTGGTACATTTAAATTGATTTAAAACTTAGAAAATATTATTTTCTAATAAAATTTTGTCATTTATTAACATTCTCGTTAATATTCATGAATATGCAAATTAGTAAATTAACCTAAAAATAATGCCATTTTAAGGCCAATGTCTTAGCTCCATTTTTGTACCATTTTTATTATTTTATCACCAAAACAAACCAAGATATGACTGATTATCATCTATATGGTTGTTCTTTCCAAAACTGAACGGTTGCGATGGAAACAGTGGAATCATATATGGTTCAAAAGAGCTTTTTCATGGGAACATTTTTTATTTTGAAAGAGTTGGTCCTGCCGAACAATTTGGTACCTATGAAAAAAAGTCTCCGATGGGGGGGACGCGAGGGTGTATGGTAGACCTCATTGCTCCCCCCCCCCCCCCCCCCACCCCTATAAGTTTTATGTATAATGAATGAACAGTTCAGAAACTCACAATTAGTTCAAAAACTTATACTGAACCAGAAAAAGGTTTTGAATTTTAGTACTTTTAATGAACCTGTGTTCCTGAACAATTTTGGTTCTAGATCAACAGTAGCTGTTCAAGAACTGGCTAAGTTCTATAAGTTCTTGGACTTTTGCAGTTTTTGAACCAATGTTCAAGAATAATCATTTTTCTAGAACCTCAGTCTAAGAACTGTTTTGCTGGTTCAAGAACAGTTCAGAAGTTCTTAAATGTTCAAGAACTTATTACTAGTTCTAGAACATTTTTTACAGGGGTGATGTTGTATCTGTGACTAGTCGCTTATCTATGTGGGTTTAAACTTTAGAAAAGGTTGTCGTGCAAGAATATCTGTTGTTCTATCCTGGGTGCCTGCCTGTAGCGAAAATAATGTCTGTATTGGTACTGTGGACTTTCCCCTCTCCCCATCCCCATTCAAAAAGCTACTAAGAAAGTCTTCTTAGTACAAAACAAAGCATGCAGTCGTTGTCATGACAGTACAAGATATAGGTACTGGAACATGACAGAGCTGGTACTGATGATACCCTGGTGATTAAATGCTTTAAAATAGGAAAATTAGTAGTTTTGATACCTCTTGAGTATTCTTTCGGTGAGTATCCAATGTTAAGTGAAAATCTAGCACTTGTTTTATAGCATACAGTCTACAGCCGTATGTTTACTATGAGATATACCATCTTCCATTATAGTTATACCCACTAAAACGAAGTTTGGGGGGTATATAGGAGTGAGCTTGGCGGTCGGTTGGTCGGTCGGTCGGTCCGTTGGTTTTACATGGTTTCCGGATGATAACTCAAGAAAAGCTTGACCAATTTAAATAATTTTTGGTACACAGGTGTAACATCAGAAACTACAGGTCAAGTTCGAATTTGGGGTCAGTAGGTCAAAGGTCAAGGCCACAGTGATCCTGAACAGATAAACGGTTTCCGGATGATAACTTAAGAACGTTTGGATCATAAATTTTGGTACACAGGTGTAACATCATAAAATGCAGGCCAAGTTCGACTTTGAGTTTTGTAGGTCAAAGGTCAAGGTCACGGGAACTCGGAACAGTTAAATGGTTTCCGGATGATAACTTGAGAACGCTTGGGCCTAGGATAATAAATATTGGTACACAGGTGTAACATCATGAAGTGCAGGTCAAGTTCGACTTTGAGGTCTGTAGGTCAAAGGTCAAGTTCACAGTGACTTGGAACAGATAAACGGTTTCCGGATGATAACTTGAGAACGCTTGGGCCTAGGATCATAAATTTTGGTACACAGGTGTAACATCAGGAAATGCAGATCAAGTTTGACTTTGAGGTCTGTAGAACAAAGGTCAAGGTCACAGTGACTCGGAACATTTAAATGGTTTCCGGATGATAACTTGATAACGCTTGGGCCTAGGATCATAAATTTTGGTACACATGTGTAACATCATGAAATACAGGTCAAGTTCTATTTTGAGGTCAGCAAGTCAAAGGTCAAGGTCACAGTGACTTGGAACAGTTAAACGGTTTCCGGATGATAACTTGAGAATGATTGGGCCTAGGATCATGAAAATTGATAGGGAGGATGGTTATGACTAGCAGATGAGCCTAAATGATTTTGAGGTCAGTAGGTTACAGGTCAAGGTCACAGTGACCCGGAACATTTAAACAGTTTTCGGACAATAACTTGAGAATGCTTGGGACTAGGATCAGGAAACTTAATCTGGAGGTTGGTCATGTCAAGCAGATGACCCATATTGATTTCGAGTTCCAAAATTCAAAGGTCATTTAAACCTTTTACGGACAATAACATGATAACGCTTGGGCGGAGGATCATGAAACTTCATAGGGAGGTTGGTCATGACTAGCAGATGACCTCTATTGATTTTGTGGTCAGTAGGTCAAAAGTCAAGCAAGTTCGGCTTTGACATTGGCTTAGTTCTGTGACAAGGCCATATTGTGGGCGTATAATTCGTCACTCATGTGACAACTCTAGTTTTATCTGCTTTAGACAATGGAGTCAGTGATTCAGGACCTGGTATCTCCTGTAGACCGTCTAAATAAGTTTGAAGATCTAGGCCATATTAATTGCATTCAAATAAAGTTTCATTTCATGGTAAAACTATGGTAGTGATGACTTCATGCAGTAATTTAGACTTACAAACTATGGTAGTGATGACTTCATGCAGTAATTTAGACTTACAAACTATGGTTGTGATGACTTCATGCAGTAATTTAGACTGTGAGTTAAGTGATTCTATCAAATTTCTCCCAGTGCCTGAAATAGTATCTGAAGGTGCACAGGGATCTTCCTTCATATTGGATGTCAATGAAGGAGCCCATTTGAATAATTACTGCTAGAGTGACATCAGAATCCTTTAAATAAGTATTTCTGTCATAAAATCCTCTCAAATAGCATTTTCTGAAAAAGAAAACTTAACTCCAGTTTACATAAGCAATATTAAACCCTATTAGTCATTTTTGAGAAATTGAATAGTATTTTTTATGGGTTTTGATAGGTATTTACTAAGTCCCTTGAAAAGGTCAATAAAAAGTTTTCAAATGTCTGGGTGGCTGGGGATCTTAATCTCCCAAAAATGGACTGGGACACCAGCAGCCCATCCCCTGAATGTAAGCACCCCACCTTCTACCGCCAGGTTATTGAAACATTTAATGATTCAAACCTAACCCAAATGGTCAACTTACCAACTAGAGGAAATAATATTCTAGACTTATTCCTTACTACAAACCCAGTTCTAGTAAATCAGGTCAACATCATACCGGGCATTGATCAATGATCATAATATAGTAGAAACAAAAGTCAATACATCCGCAAGGATATGTTACCAGAAGCCTCGAACAATTCCCTTGTATAAAAAAGCAAACTGGCAGGAAATAAAACAGTCATTAATTGACTACCACCAGGTTATGACCAATGAAGGTAAATACTCCGCACTAAACACGGAAGAGTTGTGGGAAAATTTCTCAAATACCCTAAACAACCTTACAGAAAAATGGATTCCTTCCAAACAGTCAACTATAAGAGATCACCTTCCATGAGTCAATCAGGACATTAAGAAACTAATCAGAAGGAGGAACAGAGCTTTTAAAAAGGTTAAGAAAACTAGCTCATCTTCTGATCGAAAGAAAGTTTTAGACTTAAAGCATCTAGTGCGGAAAAAGGTCAAAGAGGTTTATAGCCAGTATCTTGAGCACATCCTAAACCTGAATAACACTGATGCCTCACTCCCAAATAAACCAGATACTAAGAAACTGTACTCGCTCATTAAACACTCGAGACAGGAATCTTCCTCTATCCCTCCCCTTAAGTATAAAAATAAACTCCATCTGGATGATCAAGCTAAGGCAACAGTACTGAACAAACAGTTTCAGTCTGTTTTTAGCCCCAAATCACGACTAAACCTCGCCTCGCTCAGTAAAATGAAACTAACCCCAGATGGAAATTCAGCCCCTACTATGCCAGATATTAGGATAGGTACAAATGGTATTGAGAAACTTCTCAGCAACCTGAACCCCCATAAGGCCAGTGGTCCTGACGAAATCAAGCCTATAATACTTAAAACACTCTCTGTAGAACTATCTCCCATCCTTGAGGTCATATTCCAGAAATTCCTGGAGGAAGGTTCACTTCCATCCCAGTGGAAATCTGCATATGTTGCCCCCATTTTTAAAAAAGGTGATAGGTCAAATCCAGTAAATTATAGGCCAATTTCATTAACATGTGTCCTATGCAAAGTTCTTGAACAAATTGTTTCATCAATTGTTAAGCACTTCACCAACATTGGCATTCTGTATGACCTACAGCATGGTTTTAGGGAAAAAATGTCATGCGTTACTCAGTTAGTTATGTTAGTAAATGATCTGGTCACCTCAGTCTACAATAAGAAACAAGTAGATCTTATACTTCTAGATTTTAGTAAGGCTTTCGACAAGGTTAGCCATGAGAAAGTCCTACTAAAAATGCATGAATATGGAGTCAGAGGTAACACACTAAGATGGGTCAAAGGCTTTTTAGATAATAGAATCCAATCAGTAGTACTAAATGGCACTACCTCTGATACCATCCCAGTATCATCAGGTGTCCCGCAGGGGTCTGTACTTGGTCCCCTGCTCTTCCTAGCTTACATAAATGACCTCCCACAAAACATGTTCCAAAGTCCGTCTGTTTGCAGATGACACGGCAATATATCTAACATTGTCATCTGCAGACCTATCTGTCACTCTCCAAAATGACCTAAAACTTCTAGAAAATTGGGAGTTGGAGTGGGATTTGGAGTTCAACCCCTCCAAGTGTCAAGTGATCCACGCCACTAGAAGGAAACATCCTATCCCTACCCAGTATTACCTACATGGAGTCCAACTTGAATCGGTCAGCTCAGCTAAATACCTAGGCTTGGATATCTCAAATGACCTATTATGGGACAATCACATAAATAGGTCAACCAAAAAAGCTAACCAAACCCTAGAGTTCTTAAGAAGAAACATTAAGGTCAAATCCCAACCCATTAAGACCATTGCTTACCAGACTCTAGTCCGACCCCAGCTTGAATATGCCTCCGAGGTATGGTCGCCCCACACCCAAACCCAGATAGACCAAATTGAAAGCGTCCAAGGGAGAGCCGCCCGTTGGATCAAGACTGACTACGGCCGTACTACCAGTGTAACAGATATGCTACACTCCCTAAACCTTCGTCGACTGGATTTAAGGCGTATAGATTCTAGGTTATCACTCTTCTATAAGATTCATCATGATCTGGTTGCTATCCCAATCGTAGATTACCTTACCCCAATGACCCGATGTGTCCGCTATGGCCATTCCCTAAGTTACAGGTTAATTACTGCAACCACTGACTATTACAAGTTCTCCTATTTTCCGAGAACTGTGTACCATTGGAACCAACTACCCACCAGTGTCGCCCACCTTCCTACCCTAGAGCAGTTAAGTGCCGCAGTTTGCAGCCTTGAATATGTCTCGCCCTAGTTATCCTGCTAAATCAAGTTTTAACCTTTTTATTTCACCAAAGTTATTTTTTAGTTTCTTCCACTCTAAATTTTTATCACTATATTCTTTCTCTTATGATTTTGACGCGCAAAACGTCTACGTCCCCGCAAGGGGTTCGGCGGTTACGGAAGATAGATAGATATTAGCCACATTTGGACTTCATGCAAATCAAAGAACACGTTGGGACTTATTGCAAATTACCCATGAATAATGTTAGCCATTCTCGGATGATTTGCAAGAAGACCCAATATGGTTTATACCTGTATAGATGTGTATGATAGCATTTAATGTTTATGTCTATATTATAACAGCAGCTTGCTACAAAACTAAGTTGAAATACTGTTGAAAAATGGTGTTACCGCCCCCCCCCCCCCCCCCCCCAAAAAACCCCAACAAACACACAAAAATTAAGTGGTGATTACTTTTCCAGAATCCCAGAAAACCAAAATAAATGTCAGGTTATGGATCCTTACCACATCAAAATAGAACAGCCATAAAGACCTGCCCATTTCCAATTGTAATTTGCCTTCTAATAAATATACAGTTCAAGGTTCTTATTTAAAACATTGATTTAATAAATCAAGTGAAAAATTGTATTGTGGCGCAGACTCGGTTTTAATTTTTCTGTTAGCTATAATTTTATGTTCTTTTTGAAATTTTGATGTCCAATTTTGAAATGCCATTTTGCTCGTTTTTTTTAGTGTGAATAATGTAAGATTGCACATAAAATCTCAAGAAAAGGAGAAAGGGTCCTCAATACAATAACATCAATGTTGTTTGTATGAAAATAAACGTATTTTTCTTTCCATAATTTTCTACATCGGCGATATATGACTTTTTGTGTCGATTCGCCGTAAAACCCAACTCACTCACTTTCCATATAAAATCTATAGTGGCTGTAAAGATTCTGCGTTGTTGTCTGTCCTTGTCCAGTAACTGTGTTTGTGACCATGAGACATCCTCACCAGTTGTTGTTTGTTATGTTATTGTCTACGTTTAATGCAAATTGTCTAGGTCTAATCCAAGTCCGTATTTGAACAAATATTAAGAACATGCAAAAGAGCATTTCACTACTTGCTACCATTGCAGCCGGACGCAGAATTTGTTTTAGCTTTGGTAATTTAAAGAATATATTTCTAATAAATTTCTTTAAATTTATATTTTACTTAGGATAAACAGTGTGACTTAAAGTAATTTAGGATTGTCTTCTAGCAACATAAATCATATCTGTCTTCAATATCTTTAAAGGTAAGACTTCATTTCTTGTTTTGTTTCTTCGACGTTCCATATTAATGGCTAAAGTAATTTTGTTCTTTGTTTTGCAGGAATTCAACACTCTTAAGGTTCAGGAAAATGTATCTTTTATTAAACCAACAAGTTTATATATTTTAATATTAAAGTTGTCAAATGATTTTCAATAAAGATTAAACTTGTATAGCATTCAAAAATAACATCTGACTTGAAAATAATTTCAGTGGCAATAGATAAATAATTATAAAATTGGAGACATAATACCTTTTATTCAGTAACAATCTATTTAATATGATAAAATATAATTATCTAACATGAAATAAGTTTGTATGCCTGATTAAAATGACACCATGAAAACTGAAATAATACCAGCTTTGCAAAAGGGCCCTAAAAAAATTAAATTCGACATAATGCTACGCGGGCATTTTGGGCATATTTTAATGCATAGTGTATGCCCGTAAATTCCTAAAATTTCCTTCTGTCTTCTTTAAAAAGACTTCAAACGAAAAATACAAAAAAAAAAAATGAAATGCAATAAATAAAATAAATAAAAAATCAAAGGAAATTCCTTTAAAAAAGCTACTCTCTCTCTCTCTCTCTCTCTCTCTCTCTCTCTCTCTCTTAATTTTCATTTTTATCAGACTTGGACTTGTTACAATATACTATTGATTTAAAAGTGTGATTAAATGACATCAAAATGTGTATAAAAGTGCCAAATATTTTTTATTTCTTCCTGTACAGAATGCTTTTGGAATGTATATAAATAATTTTAGCACTTTGTTTATCTGGCAAAAACAGGCCTTTCATTGTTTTATTGAGGCCCTGGCATTCAAAATTTGTGATAATGGCTAACAGTCACTATTCTTTCTGTAAAAGGTGACAGACAGACAGACAGAGGATGACATTTGGTGAGAAAATCAATTTTTCTTCAGTGAATGTAAAATGATAATAATTACTAATAATATTGATAATGATCAATTGTTATTACTATATAAACCACAGGACTTGTGCAAACTGGAAAATTTTGTTTTATTGACAAACAACATTTGACAGTTTCATGATAATGAAAAAAGTCATACAACTGAAGGTGATCTAATATATACACTTAGTACAAAAAAATAAAATAAATGCAATCACCATTATTGGAATATAGGAGCAATATAGGTCATCTGCTGGTCATGACCAACCTCCTCTTACGCTAGAATGAAGTCACGTTAACGTGCGGTGAAGTCAATGTTTTTGTTGCGTCCACGAAAGAGCGCAACTATGCTTTATCTACTGTTTTAGATTAAGGGCATATTAGAATCAAAATAATTTATACCAAAACCGTATTTTAACACTATTTGTACACTCAGTCTCGGGTTGCACCCTCGTGAAATTATTACACTAGAAGTATAACCGCACATCGTGCATAAGTGTTAAAACATTCTTTTGCTATAAAATATTTCTTAATTATATTTCTGCCCGTCGGCTTAGCTCAGTAGGGAGAGCGTTGTCTACGGTCGTCGTGAGTTCGATCCCCGGGCGTGGCGTATGTTCTCCGTGACGATTTGATAAAAGAATAGTGTCTGAAATCATTCGTTCTCCACCTCTGATTCAATTGGGAAAGTTGGCATTAATTGGGGAGATCATGTTTGTAATGGTGCAGAATCAAGGAACACTGGTTAGGTTCACTGTCTGCCATTACATGACTGAAATACTGTTGAAAACGGCGTTAAACCCAAAACAAACAAACATACCAACAAAACATCATCGGTTTGCATAGAGTGTACCTTTTTCATGCTTTTAATGCACGTGAGGTTTTCTAGCAAAGACAAATAATATTCAGACAGCAGTCAGCAAAAAAAATTAGACGTGTCACATTTTTTCTTAAAAAATCCATTTTGAATTTGTGCACAACTCAAACAAACATAACCAGATTTTTATTAAAATTCACTCTGAATAATGTCAAGACTTAAAAAGGCATCCTTTTTTAGGAGATTAAAGTTGTAAATTTAAACCAGACAGAACTAGAATATCTAAAAAAAAAAAAAAAAAAAAAAAAACAAAGAAAAAACATTCTTTTCTTCCAAAAACATGTTAAAATTGTGAAATATTTCTAAATAAACTTGAACAAAAAACATTTTTTCATTTTAGATAATAACAAAAAGTACCAATATATATAAAGTTTTCGCTTGATATTTTTAAATAAAAGTTAGATGATAAGATAGATACGTGTACACTGTTCCCTCTTCAAGATAGACTGAATTATCGAAAATAACAATAAACCCTGTTTACTGGAACCATGCTGTGAAAGTCATTAGGTCAGACACTGCTTTTAATTTTCCAATAGGCTTACATTGTAAGAAATGACAGTGTAGGACCCTCTTAAAACTTTCATTGGCACATAAGGTGTCATTTTTTTTCTATCAAATAGCCTTCCAGACACAAAAAAATACCATTTTCATATGGGCATGCATAATCCATTTTTTTTCTATTTCCATTCATAGACAACCGCCCTCAACTGTGCATGGAATTTAGTGGTGAATTTCCAACTAGTACTTACTTCACTAAACTGCTAATTCCAGAATTAAATATATAGCCAGGCAGCTATAAAATACCTCAAATTGCATAGAAAACATTACATTTCAAGATTTTAAAGATATTTTCATGAACAAAGGCAACACCTTTTTAACCAATCAGCTGATGTCTCATTGACTCTTACGGGTTCCCCTACACACTTTTCAGCCAATCCGAAGCCTACACACTTTTCAGCCAATCCGAAGCCTTGTTTCTAATAGCATTATCTGACCATTAACCCCAAACTGTTTAATGAAGACAGAAGGGCTTTCATTAACCACATGAGACAGCTGGATGACTTCCTCATGTTGAAAAGCCATCAGGCTGGCTTTTGGAAGGTTGTTGGTTCCAGTCAGTAGCCAGCCTATGATGAAATAATGCATGGAGGGGCTTTTGCTGGTGTGATGTTAAATCCAACTAAAACATTTAACAGCAAAATAAAGTGTGTGTGCTTTCTTCAGTGATTTTTTCTCTTGTTGTATTTATTTTATGATATCTTTATTCTGTCTGGCAGTTGTTTGAATTGTCAAATTGAATGAACGATACATGTCCAATCCTGGATTTTCCTGAAAATACATGGAAACACTTGTAACAAGTAATAATGCAGGGTTTTTTCTTTCTGTTTTGGGAACATAGCCTATACCCACAATATTGGGAATTTTGACGCGTAAATGTTCCATATTGGGAAATATTTAGTTCCATAGGATATAGTAAGGATGTGTATAAGCACTTTCTCATACACTTGTTTCACATTGCACAACCTCTTTAACATACTGCCATTACAAAATTGTCCATAATTTGGTAAGTGTTTGTGCAATTTTGATGATATCTTTTTCAGAATGTACATTGGGAATTTTTGCACTCATTTTGAGAAAAATTCACTTTTTGGCATTGGGAATATAGCGGAATAATGGCTATAAAAACCCTGTAATGACCCTATTTATTAACAGAACTTTTGACTTGATGTGAAGTTTTAAAACCTAATTTTCGTGGAATTTCCATGTTTGTTTGTGTTACTCCATATGTGTTTTAAGCACTTTTCAGTTGTTACTTGTATTACTACATTCATGAATTAAGAATGCCAATATAATATAATTGTATTTTGTAGCAGTTTTTCAGCAGTTATCCTTACCTATGACTTGACTGTTAGCAGTTAATTAATTTATAGCAAAATTGTGAAACTTTCGTACATAGTTATTACATGAATTATACAAGAAGAAGTACCTTTATGTCAAAAATCCTTTGGTTCATGATTTCCTCCAATATACCTTTATGAAGAAAAATGCTTTTAAACAGTATATTGCCTTCTATTTTCAGCAATACAGCTTTTTACAGATCTGATTGTTCACTTAGTAATCAACCATGAAACTGATACTTCATTGTGCTGTAAGTTGTAATATATATAGTATAATTTGATTAATGAACAACTACTAGATAATGAATGTTATCAATAACTATGATTATTTGAGCATTTATTTATTTAAGTCTTACAGAGTTTTATGATGATGATTGCAGCACTTTTCTTAATGCTACTCTGAATTTGCATTCAATAAACATGTAGTCATTAGAAACTGGTCAAATAAAAACATGTGTATAAACTAATGTTTAGAACATCTGCCTCCCCAATCCCAACATTATTTGGCGACAGAGAGCTCTGCATGACTAGGACAGATTCATTTTTCAAACGATAGAAAAGTATATAGGCAAACAGCTGTTAATAAATGACAGGAAAGGTCCTGAAACAATACATTTGATATCTCTTTTGTACAAGTTCCTTTTGTCTCTACGAGGAATCTGCCTTCATACAACTGACTTTATGCTTTCATATGTTTTCTTCATGCTACTTTGCATGTATAGTTTATATAGACTTGTTTATGGCATTTTCTTCACTAATACCTCAGGTGTGGTCTAAGACAATTGAAGTCAATTGCATTCATTCCATAGCAACAAAATTCTTTGTTCTTAAGTGGTCATTCCTGTTGTTTTCAAACAATATAATCACCACCTTATAACAAAACTTTGTGTTAAAACGTTTGTCCAGAGCAATTCTCTCCTTAACTATAAGAGATGCTTATTCGTATGGAACACATTGTTGGGAAATGCAGTACATGTAAACAATAACTCTAGATCACCCAATTTTTATTATCTTCCTTATCAAGTTATGTATAAAAGATTGTCCGGAGAATAACTTGGAAACTAAATAAAGGACTGACTTCATACTTAATACATTTATTAAGGTCTTTGAGAGGAAGTGCAATAAATAAGAACCATAACTATATGACCTTGTTTGGGAATTACCTCCTCACCCCCCCCCCCCACCCCAATCCCCCACCTCACACACACCCATTTCTTATACTTGCTTCGGGGAGCATCCATTGGTGTTACCGATTGCCGATGCCTTATAATAATTTCAGTTAGAAATGAGGTAAGCAAACCAAATCAGCTTAACAGGAAGCTTTTAAAGCGAATAATGTTTTTGATTGTAGTTTAGGTAGAGTGTGTCAAAGTCATTCTTACTTAATATAGGAAATGGTGTTCGATCGATAATTTAGTTAGCAATGAAAAATTGCAACTAAACTCGGTATAATCGATGGCTTTCATGATGTCCAAAATTAAGCTGCATGTAATGCTTTTTGTCTGCAGAGAGTGCATTTTTAAGGGTAAATTTTATCCTACATTGTGGGTAATACCAATTAACTGAATTTGCTTGTTCTATTTGCTTCTTAATATATTTTATAATATATATTTCAGGTTATATGCTTAGCATTTGCTACAACCATTTTTACAGGTCCTGAGACTGCTGCAGATGCCAAGCCCATTTCTGGATGTGCTTCAAACACAGAGGTATATTTCTACAATATACTTAGTGAATGAAGTACTTACATTGTCATATGGTCTTTTGAACTCAAATAAAGAACTTACTAAATTCTAAGGATATATCAAAACCTCAGAAATATTTTCTGTATATCTGTAAAGAAGAACAGCCTTTCACCACTGACTAAGACACATTATTTTAAATTATGAATTAATCTATTACATTATTCAAATGTGCTAAAACTCTTACCGGTATATTATGTTATTCTTCAGTTTCCACAAGGAAGAAGAATTTCCAGGTAAGCACCAACAAATGTATTCTCTTTGATGAATGTGAGTTTGTTGCTTGTTACAAGCCTTGTTGCCAGACTTCTGAATTCTGTTCATTCTGGCTCATATTTCCAACAAATAAATTTGTAAAATTTAAGACAATTTAAAGAAATTATTATTTCTTGTTCAAGAGAAAAATAAATTAATTTTGATGAGGCAAATATTTCATTTATTTAGACTTTTCGTTATGTGAAATTGCCTAGTTTCAGACATCATTTACTATTTGCATCTTAAGATGTAAGTGGATGTTTTCTTGTTATTCAATGTTCATCCGTTGGTCTGTCAGTCTTGCTGTTTCCCAAAATATTTTTGCGTGGAATAATTTGACTCAAATTTAATGTTAAACTAAATGTATGCAGAAAATGACAGTTTGCTCAAACAATTTTTTATATGCGAAGTGTATCAAGCAACTCGGACACAGATGATGGTTCATCAGACTCAAATTCAAGTAAAGGTTCACCAGACTCAAATTCAAGTAAAGGTTCATCAGACTCGAGCACAAGAAACGGTTCATCAGACTCGAACTCAAGAAAAAGTTCATCAGACTCAAACTCAGGTAAAAATTCATCAGACTCCCACTCAAGTAAAGGTTTATCAGACTCAAACCCAGGTAAAGGTTCATCACTCAAACCAAGGTAAAGGTATATCAGACTCAAACCCAGGTAAAGGTTCATCAGACACGAACCCAAGTAAAGGTTCATCAGACTCGAACCCAGGTTAAAGTTCATCAGACTCAAACCCAGGTAAAGGTTCATCAGACTCAAACCAAGGTAAAGGTTTATCAGACTTGAACCCAGGTAAAGGTTCATCAGACTCGAACCCAGGTTAAAGTTCATCAGACTCAAACCCAGGTAAAGGTTTATCAGACTCAAGCCTTGGTAAAAGTTCATTAGGCTCACACTCAAATAAAGGTTTATCAGACTCAAACCCAGGTACAGGTTCATCACTCAAACCAAGGTAAAGGTTCATCAGACTCAAACCTAGGTAAAGGTTTATCAGACTTGAACCCAGGTAAAGGTTTATCAAACTCGAACCCAGGTTAAAATTCATCAGACTGAAACCCAAATAAAGGTTCATGAGACTCAAACCCAGGTAAATGTTCATCAGACTAAAACCCAGGTAAAGGTTTATCAGACTCAAACCCAGGTAAAAGTTCATCAGACTCAAACCCAGGTAAATGTTCATCAGACTCAAACTCAGTTAAAGGTTCATCAGACTCAAACCAAGGTAAAGGTTTATCAGACTTGAACCCAGGTAAATGTTCATCAGACTCGAACCCAGGTTAAAGTTCATCAGTCTCAAACCCAGGTAAAGGTTTATCAGACTCAAGCCTAGGTAAAAGTTCATTAGGCTCACACTCAAAAAAGGTTTATCAGACTCAAACCCAGGTACAGGTTCATCACTCAAACCAAGGTAAAGGTTCATCAGACTCAAACCTAGGTAAAGGTTTATCAGTCTTGAACCCAGGTAAAGGTTCATCAGACTAAAACCCAGGTAAAGGTTTATCAGACTCAAACCCAGGTAAAAGTTCATAAGACTCAAACCCAGGTAAATGCTCATCAGACTCAAACTCAGTTAAAGGTTCATCAGACTCGGGTGGTTAGCTGATATTTCTAAACGAAAAGAAGTACTGTTAGCATATATGAACTGTGTTGTGTTTGGTACGTGTGTAGAGGGTGCAGACAATTACACATGCAGTTGTACGGATGGTTTCAAAGGGAGGAACTGTGAAGCTATTTCTACTTTTCCATAACATTTTATTGCTGGTTAGGTCTAGATACTTGATTTTATTGTCAGAATTATGTCTAATGTCGCTTGAAATTTACATCTAACATGATGATTTGTTTCTTTCCTCAAATAATTTGCTGTAAGTGTGAAGTCAAGGTAATAAGAAAATATAGAAATACTAGGGAATTTATAAACAATAAATCGCTATTCCAGAAGAATCCCTGAATAACATATTTCTATGCATATTTTCAGATGCAGCTGAACCATGTTTAAAGGCAAGCATCTCCATATTTACAGAGGCAGCTGAAACAGGTTTAAAGTCATGCATATCCATATTTACAGGAGCAGCTGAACCAGGTTTATAATCATGCATATTCATATTTACAGGAGCAGCTGAACCATGTTTATAGGCATGCATACCTATATTTACAGAAGCAGCTGAACCATATTCACAGGGATGCATACCTATATTTACAGAAGCAGCTGAACCATATTTACACGGATGCATATCCATATTTACAGAAGCAGCTTAACCATTTTGTAGGATGGATCTGTCCTTATTTACAGAAGCAGCTTAACTATTTTATAAGATGGATCTGTCCTTATTTACAGATTCTGGAGCAGTTGAACCATGTCCAGAGGAAGGATGGGTCTTGTTCAGTGGAAGCTGTTATTTTGTTAGTGACACAAAGTTGGATTGGCTATCTGCTGTTGTATGTTGTCATTTTTCACATATATACTTTACTACTTCACAAGTTCCTTCACAAGTTAAATGCACGAAATTCTTTCTCATTAAACTGTAAATAAATAGTCCCGAAAATATGCCATTCTTTTTGAAGTTGTTGATGTCTTTAGTCATTAAATACAAATGTTATATTTTGTAAGTCTTTGTCAGAATCCAACAACAAAATTTTGGAGGAAATGTATTATTTTGATATATTCTCCCAAAAAGCTATTTTGATGCTACACCAAAAACTAAACAATCAGGTGTTTAGTTCAATTGAAGGACAGCAGTGCCTTACTTTTACTATGTTTGCAGATCAAATTGCCTTTTCGCCTTTTTTTAAATCGATAGACCTTTACGCCACAAAAGCAGCGATGCTGAAGCTATGTTTAGAATTCGTCTATACAGGTAAATCTGCCTTTCCGATACGAGTATTTAAAAAAATATACACTGAATGAACTTGTTTACATTGGCTGCGTGACTGAGAATTTTACAAGATAAAATGCTGATTTAAATACTGTTGGAACGGGTGTAATGTTACAGATGTACTAGATTTAGTCTTCATTAAAAATTTTAATGAATTTTGTCACAATGCACACAACATTTAGGTAGCTGGATATGAAAAAGACACCCTCTTATACATTAGGGCATTTTCTGCCAAAATTTCAACCTTTTGCTGCAGACTTCTTTTGAATAATGTATCTCATGTTTAGTTTTCACAATAATTATAAAACGCGACTGACTCGTGGCCGAGTTGTTAGATTGGCTCATCATTGATTGAAGGGCATAAGGTTGATTCCCGAAAAACATGGCTGCCAGTGGGGCCTGGTCACTTTTCTCTTCTGAATCAATAATAGCTAGAGTGTTGACATTTGGTGTGTGATATCAGTTTTGTAATGTAATTGTTAAAAGTATTGCCCTAGGTTCAAAAGTGTGTGTTACATGTATATAATATACGCTAACATAGAAGAAACCTTACTCTGTACTTATACAAACACAGTTGAAGACTTGTACACAGATGAGCACTTCAGGGTCAATGACCCTCTTGTTTTTGAAGGTGTGGATTCGCTGTTCAACAGCCGCATCGTTTTTTTTTAATATTCTGTTCTAAGTTTTTTATTTCTATCATTATATAATTTAAATATATTGTACCTAAGAAAGAAAAAAAATAATATGACACTTTGTTGCATACTGCAATGTATATACTCTTTTTATTTCCAATATTCATTTTGTTGTTTAGGAAGGCTTTTAAATAAAATTGCTAAAAGTTTTATTGATGGACTTGTAAATAGGGTAGTTTTTATAAGCAGTTACTATAATATGGCTTAAAGTTATTATCCACATGTTCTAAACATAATAAATAATAAAGTTGAAAATGTCATGTGTCCGAGATATTTATTCCCCATTCAAATGGAAAGGCTATAGTTTTGTTTTTGTCCTTGTCCATTTGTCTGCCGTTCTATAGAATGACTATGTATACAAAATTCATATTGAGTTTATATTGAAGTCTTAGTCATTGATTGTATATACTCCTACATGAATGGTATCCAGAGTTTCAATGAAATGAAACTTTATCTGAATAGGAAAATTACATTGAAAAGAAAAAAGAACTAATGACATAAAATCATGAAATGAATACTATATAATTTTCAAAAGTTATAAAAGTTGTAACTTTAATATTGGCAGGCTGCCTGCAACAAGACTGGTGGATATCTTGCAGAGATCCAGAGCCATCCAGAACTGGATTTTGTGGTTACGATAACTGAGTTTTGTAAGTAAGACAGTGTAATTGCTGTTTTAAATAGTATTTGCTACAGCTGTCATTTGGTTGTGAATGTATTAAATATGACTCAAGGAGGGTTTTATGTGTATTTTGGGGAGCTAAATAAGTTTTTACTGTTCAGTTGGGACATGCAATGAGTGTATCTCATTTTCTAAGCTTTCTTTGATCTGCAGATGTATACAAAATAAAAAGGCTCGGTTTTAAATACTGACCAATATCAAAATTATTTCTGATAAATGACTTTTTGTTTACCCCGCATAATTATGCTTGATTTTAGCTCGTCTGCGGGTTAAATGCTCGAGGTAAGGTTATTATGACTCTCTACCACAGGCGTAACTTATCGAAGTTGTGAAACTCAAGTGAACACCTTCATCCATTATGTTGTTCCTTTGATAATGTATATTGTAGGATATAGACCTTTCATTAAAAGCAAAGTGAGCACAAACAATAACATAGTGTGGTAATAGAAAAATATGAAACATGAGTCGAGTGCAGTGGTATCTAGATTTGATTTATAAGTAAAATATCTGCTTTCTCATAATTACTGCAATATTGATAAGCCTTACAGTTATAGTTTTGTAGATTTTATTATTTTTATCTGATTGGATTTTGAAGTTACATTTGTATTGGATTGGACTGAACGATAGGCAGATTGAGGGCGAATTTGTTTGGCATAATTCTGGGGACCCAGTGTCTTTCATCAATCCAGAACTATTCTTCGACAACAGAACTGCTGGTGAGGACTGTGTTGTCTCCGTCTACAATGGCTTTAACTTCCATAGATGGTCTGATTTCGAGTGTGACCTCCAAATGTTATATATCTGTGAAATGGATGCTAAATGTGAGTCCTAGAAATGTTTACACCTTGCTTATTTGTTTTATAAGTAGCTTTCATTTGATCATGTCAGGCCCATCATGCAGCTAGTTGTTTCCGAAGGTGGTCAAAATAGCCATCTAACTCAATAGAAGCATATATGCAGTACATGTATATATTCATACAGACTGTTTCAAACATTTTTTAATACTTTTATTTTAACAGTAGATGTGTGCTAAAATTGCAAATTATACAAGTGAATCATAATTTATGTGAAATCCAAAAGTCATGTTTATGTATGTTTATTATAACTACATAAAGAAATAACTTTTGAAATGAGTTCTGACCATTTTCTTTACAGATAATTAGCAGAGGAAGATAACTTTAGATGACGAAAACAGGAAAATTTGGAAGTGTTTTACAAAATGTCAGTGGACTGAACATTTTTTGGCATTTTATCAATGGACTAAACATCTTCGTTGAAAGTTACAATGCATTCTTCTTAATTGAGAAAAAAATCAGTTGTTTATTCCAAATTCTCAGTAATAAAAGCATTAAATAATAAAAATAATTGCATTCTGTTTTGAATGAAAATGATGTTATTAGTCCCCTACAGGTTGAAAACCAGTTTCGGGAATTACAGGAATGCGCTTTTCCGTCCGTCCGTCCGCAATTTAGTGTCCGGTCCATAACTCTGTCATCCATGAAGGGATTTTAATATTACTTGGCACAAATGTTTCCCATGATGAGACAACGTGTCTTGTGCAAAACCCGGACCCCTAGCTCAAAGGTCAAGGTCACAATTGGAGGTCAAAGGTCAACAGGACTTTTTTTCTGTCCGGTTCATAACTCTGCCATCCATGAAGGGATTTTAATATTACTTGGCACAAAGACAATGTGTCGTGCACAACTTTCAGACCCCTAGCTGAAAGGTCAAGGTCACACTTGGCAGTCAGATGTTAACATGGCATGAACAGGGTCTGTTTCGTGTCCGGTCCATAACTCTGACATTCATAAAGGGATTTTAATATCACTTGGCACAAATATTTCCCATGATGAGACGATGTGTCATGCGCAAATCCCGATCCCTAGCTCAAACGCCAAGGTCACAATTCAGGATCAAATGTCAACAGAGCTTTTTTCCTGTCCGGTCCATAACTCTGCCACCCATGAAGAGATTTTAATATTACTTGGCACAAATGTTCCCCATGATGATACAACATGTCAAGCGCAAAACCCGGACCCCTAGCTCAAAGGTCAAGGTCACAGTTGGAGGTCAAAGGTCAATAAGGTTTTTTTCCTGTCCGGTCCAGAACTCTGCCATCCGTCAAGGGATTACAATATATCTTTGCATAAATATTCCCCATGATGAGATGACGTGTCATACACAACACCCAGAACCCTAGCTTAGAGGTCAAGGTCACCGTTTCAGATCAAAGGTCAATAGGATGTTTTTCTGTCCAGTCTATAACTTCTTCATGCAAAACAGGATTTAAATATCAGTTGGCACAAATATTCCCCCGAATGAGACAACATGTCATACGCAAAACCCGGGCCCTAGGTCTAATGTCGAGGTCACACTTAAAGACCAAAGGTCAGATACAAGAATGACTTTTTCCGGAGCATTTCTTCTAGCATAGAGGGATTTTGATGTAACTTGACACAGATGTCCGACAACATGAGACGGATTGTCGTGCGCAAGAACCAGGTCCCTAGGTCTTAGGTCAAGGTCATATTTAGAGGTCAAAAGTCAAATTCAAGAATGACTTTGTCCAGAGCATTTCTTCTTCATGCATACAGGGATTTTGATATAACTTGGCACAAATGTTTACCATCATGAGGCACTTGTTTTTAGAATTACGTCCCGTTGTTGTTACTATAAATATAATATATTGCAACTTTTTTATTACAGGCCTTAGAGAAAAATCGAGGCCACTTTTCTGTGGTACAGCATGCATGTTACATCCAATTTTTAGGTGTATTTTGACCTACCGGGTAAAGAGTTTCTTGTGGACTTATATTATATATATATTTTTTAGGATTAATTTCCCTTTGTTGTTACTATAAGTAACTTATATGATAACTTTTTTATAATCGACCAAAAAATTCAATATGAAAACAACTTTGGGTTTTGTATATGCAAATTTTAATCCACGTGTTTTGCTTTAACTTATTGTATATATAGTACAATATTCTTTATACATCATTGACAGATACCAGTTCATTAATTATACTGCAGTAGAGAAAATTAGGTGCCTTCAAGTAGGGGACTTTGTATTGCATGGCAATACTTCATTCATTTGTTGTAGATGAAAAATATTTACTGTGCTTGAAAATATGTAAGTCAAGGTTCAAATGATGGCCATTATTTTTTGAAGACCAGTGTGAGCCCCGAGTAAGTCGGTCAAGCCAGATTAAACCATGTATGCCAATTAACTCTTACTGAATTCACTATGTAAGTCAAGGCAGTTTGAACCATGTTTTACAATTAACGCTTATTGAATCAAGTATGTCAGTCAATCCAATTAAACCATGTATTACAATAAACTTGTAGTTAATTAAGTACGTCAGTTAATTGACACTGAACCATGTTTGACAACCCACTCGTATTCATTCCAGTATGTCAGTCAATCCACGTTGAACCATGTATGACAATCAACTCTTATTAAATTCATTATGTCCAGTCAATGTGGACAATTAAGTACACAAATGTATGTATGACAACCAACTCTTATAAAATTCAGTATGTCAGTCAATCCAAAATTAACCATGTATGACAATTAGGCCGTATTGAATTTATTATGTCGGTCAATCCACATTGAACTTTGTATGACAATCAATCTGTATTGAATTCATTATGTCAGTCAAACCAGATTGAACTATGTATGACAGTCAACTCGTATTGAACTCATTATGTCAGTCAAAGCAGATTGAACCATGTATGACAATCAACTCTTTTAGAATCCAGTATGTCAGTTAATCTACAATGAACGATGTATGACAATTAACTCGTATAAAAGTCAGTTTGTCAGTCAAGCACAACTGAAACACGTATGAAAATGAACTCGTATTGAATTCAATATGTCAGGCAAGCCAGATTAAACCATGTATGACAATCAATCCTATTATTGAATCTTTTATGTAAGTCAAGCCAGATTGAACCAAAATTGAACGATCTATGATAATCTACTTTATTAAATTAAGTATGTCACTCATGCCATATTGAACAATGTGTGGCAATTAACTCGTATTGAATCCACTATGTCAGTCAATCAACAATGAACCATGTATGACAAAAAATTAACTTGAATTCATAATATTCGTCAATTCTCATTGAACAATGAATAATAAACTCATTGAATCCAGTATGTCAATCAATCCACATTTGTATGACAATCAAATCTTATTGAATCCAGTATGTCAGTAATACAAGAGTAAACCATGTATGACAATCAACTTTATTAAGTCTAGTATGTCAGTCAAGCCAGATTGAACCATGTATGACCATGAACTCGTATTGAATTCAGTATGGCAATCAGTCCGAGTTGAAACTTGTATGACAGTCAACACATATTGAATCCAGTATGTCAATCAATCCACATTTAACCATGTATGACAATCATCCCTTATTGAATTTCGTTGGTACGAACAATTTGAGTACGAATGTGACCGAAGGAATAAACGATCGAACTGCTGATTTCAAGCAAAAACGGATGAAAATGGGCTGACTTAAACAATCAAAGAATCCGTTTTAATTAATCTGTGTACCATTCTGTCATTTCCTGAGTGAAATAACGCTAGATATTCTGTTTTTCACACGGTCCAGCTGATCGGCGATTCGTCGTTCGCCACCTCCGTTAAAAATCCCCATTCAACTTGCGAATGCAAGTATACATTAGCGATTTTAATTCATAATATACCGGTACATATATTTGAATAAACAAATGCTTACAATCTATGTTTTGACGACATTTATGAGGTTTCCTTGCTATTTCACGTGTTATCGATGTTTATTTATGTACGCTCTAAATGAACTGTATACTAGTATTCAGCCATTTTGAAAACAATGTTGAGTGGAAACTAACTACGTGTTTCGTACTCAAACCTAATCGTACTAACTGAGAATTTATTTTTCGTCAGTTGTCATCAATTATTAGACTTTGATATTAATTTTTTACGTTTAATTCAACACAAACATAGCGAACATTAAAAGAATCGTACATTTTACTGCCTAAACTCCTGGAAAAATACACCAAGTGCTTCCAGCCCCGTTATGCACATGATAAAAACACCGTAGTGGTCAAAATGAATAAGGTAGCCGTTGTGGTATCTGAGAACACTATGATGCTTCATTAGCCGTAACGGAATGAAACTTATAGCTCTGACCACGTCTATATCATGCAAAACAAACACTGAATAACAAATATCCATCATGGAGGTCCAACTTTGGAATGCACATGTCATTAATATTGTCCATCCGCATAACGGGCCCGAACTTAATTTGACTATAAACCTCAAAAAAAGCAAAGAAAGAAATAATTAGCATATAAAAATAACAACAATATTGTGAATTCAATATTTAAAAACAAACATACCTCAATAAAACGTGCCCGTTTGAAACACGGTTCCATCTTGATGTGCAGCTGAGCAATGATTGGGAGCCGTCCGCGCGATCTTGGTGCTAAAATAACGCGACTTTTTGCTAATCTACGTCACAAGCGCGGGAAATGTTGAAAAAGGCCCCTTACCTATGTCCATACAACTATGACGTAGGCATGAGCTTACGATCGAGACCGAGAGTATCCGTGTGGTAGATGAGTCAGGAACAGTAACTCTTGCAGTTAAGATACATGCATTATAGGACAGTCCAACTTTAGAAACTTATGGATATGGACAAATTTACAAAGGGCCATATTTTAGTTTCTAGATGGACAGATTTAAAAGGCCCTTAGCACCTGTTTAAGCAACTAAACAGGGGGCCATGGCCCCTTGCTCACGAATGCCCCCCTGTTATATACTGGGCGACTTTTTTGGCCCTCAATCATCGTTCAGTTGCACGGACGGACGACGGACGACGGACACCGCGCGATCACAAAAGCTCACCTTGTCACTTTGTGACAGGTGAGCTAAAAAGAGTATCTGACACAAAATAATAAAACATAACATACTAAAATATACATAGCATAAAATGTAACAATTCTGAAAACACATTTGGTCATTCAATACAATAAATTAGTTAAAAATGAATATAAATTCATTATATTGCATATATCCACAATTACAGATACAAAAAGGTATCATATCACTGACACAATCTGATCTAAAATACTGGCACTGTGGTATCATATTAGGTTATTTAACATTGTTCTGTACAATACGGAGATATATTTGGAATAGTACCCAGTTGAGAAAATCATATTCGACCAGCCGCTAGTCTACATGTGTTACTACTATGTGTTCACTTTGCTAATAACTTTTCTCTTCTGTTAAAAAAACATTAGAAAACAACAGTTTAATGTTAGATTGTCCATTAAATCTTATTAAGTGTGTGCTATTTTTAAGTTACATGTAGCGCACAATACTGTTAAATGCAAATATGTTTTTTTGTCCTTACATAGTTCCAGCATAGTAACTGTTCTTTTTTCCAAAACATGAAACCTGGGCATATCACAACATAAAATTTTGAAAGCCACCTATAAATGTCCCCAATGAAATAGCCACTTTGTCTGAAACCATGAAAGCCACCCAATGAAGTCCCCATGAAATATGCACTTTGACTGAAACCATGAAAGCCACCCATTGAAGTCCCCATGAAATAGACACTTTGTCTGAAACCATGACAGCCACTAATGCTTGTCCCCATGCAATAGCCATTTTGGCTGAAACCATGAAAGCCACCCATAGATTGAAGTCCCCTTAAAATAGCCTCTTTGTCTGAAACCATGAAAGCCACTAATGCTTGTCCTGATGAAACAGCCATTTTGACTGAACCATGAAAGCCACCCATTGAAGTCCCTATGAAATAGCCACTTTGTCTGAAACCATGAAAGCCACTAAAGCATGTCCCCATGAAAATGCCACTTTGTCTAAATCATGAAAGCCACTAAAGCAAGTTTCCATGAAATAGCCACTTTGTCTGAAACCATGAAAGCCATTAATGCATGTCCTGTCAAGGATTAGCCACCTTGTCTGAAATTCATGTCCCCATGAAATAGCCATGAGTTTAAGCCACCAACTACATAGTAGAATTAGATCATAAAACTAAGACAGTATAACAATTATAACAATGACTGAAATATTTATAATGGGACTAAAATTATACAGCACAAAAAATATAAATAACATGAATATCATATAATGGTAATCATAAGCTTACCGAAATATATATAAACAAGAGGACCATGATGGTCCTGAATCGCTCACCTATCCCCACATGACCCAGTGTTGAACTGAGTATGACGTCGTTATTTCTATTATTTGACATAGTGACCTAGTTTTTGAGCACATGTGACCTAGATATCAAGATAAAAAATTCTGACCAATTTTCATGAAGATCCATTGAAATATGGCCTCTAGAGAGGTCACAAGGTTTTTCTATTATTTGACCTAATGACCTAGTTTTTGAAGGCACGTGATCCACTTTTAAACTTGACCTAGATATCATCAAGGTGAACATTCTCACCAATTTTTATGAAGATCTCGTGAAAAATATGGCCTCTAGAGAGGTCACAAGGCTTTTCTATTTTTCGACCTACTGACCTAGTTTTTGACCGCACATGACCCAGTTACGAACCTGACCTAGATATCATCAAGCTGAACATTCTCACCAATTTTCATGAAGATCCGTTGAGAAATATGGCCTCTAGAGAGGTCACAAGGTTTTTTCTATTTTTAGACCTACTGACCTAGTTTTTGACCCCACCTGACCCAGTTTCGAACTTGACTTAGATATCATCAAGGTGAACATTCTGACCAATATTCATGAAGATCTCATGAAAAGTATGGTCTCTAGAGAGGTCACAAGGTTTTTCTATTTTTAGATCTACTGACCTAGTTTTTAACCCCACGTGACCCAGTTTCGAACTTGACCTAGATATCTTCAAGGTAAACATTCTGACCAATTTTCATGAAGATCCATTGAAAAATATCGCCTCTAGAGAGGTCACAAGGTTTTCCTATTTTTAGATCTACTGACCTAGTTTTTGACCGCACGTGACCCAGTTTCGAACTTGACCTAGATATCATCAAGGTGAACATTCTGACCAATTTTCATGACGTTCCATTGAGAAATATGGCCTCTAGAGAGGTCACAAGGTTTTTCTATTTTTAGATCTACTGACCTAGTTTTTGACCCCACATGACCCAGTTTCGAACTTGACCTAGATATCATCAAGGTGAACATTCTGACCAATATTCATGAAGATCTCATGAAAAATATGGCCTCTAGAGAGGTCACAAGGTTTTTCTATTTTTAGATCTACTGACCTAGTTTTTTATCCCACGTGACCCAGTTTCGAAATTGACCTAGATATCATCAAGGTGAACATTCTGACCAATTTTCATAAAGATCCATTGAGAAATATGGCCTCTAGAGAGGTCACAAGGTTTTTCTATTTTTAGACCTAATGACCTAGTTTTTGACCCTACGTGACCCAGTTTCGAACTTGACCTAGATATCATCAAGGTAAACATTCTGACCAATATTCATGAAGATCTCATGAAAAATATGGCCTCTAGAGAGGTCACAAGGTTTTTCTATTTTTAGACCTACTGACCTAGTTTTTGACCCCACGTGACCCAGTTTCGAACTTGACCTAGATATCATCAAGGTGAACATTCTGACCAATTTTCATGAAGATCTTATGAAACATATGGCCTCTAGAGAGGTCACAAGGTTTTTCTATTTTTAGACCTACTGACCTAGTTTTTGATGGCACGTGACCCAGTTTCGAACTTGACCTAGATATCATCAAGATGAACATTCTGACCAACTTTCATAAAGATCCCATGAAAAATGTGACCTCTAGAGTGGTCACAAGCAAAAGTTTACGGACGCACGGACGGACGACGGACGACGGACACCGCGCGATCACAAAAGCTCACCTTGTCACTTTGTGACAGGTGAGCTAAAAAAAATACAAGCACTTTGTTTTACAGTGTATGACAACAATGTGTACTATTGGAAATATTTCGGTTTGTAATCTTTTTTTTTTTTTTTTCAGAACATACAATGTTCAGTTAAGAAAGCAAGCTTAAAATCCCAAATAAAATATTTGAATAAGTCTATCTATTTTTTGCATTTTATGCTTTCATTTATGTTTAACAATGAGAAAAGACATTCACTTATAAAAGGGAAAAATGCAGATCTATCACTTGATGTCATGTATAGATCAATGAAATTTGAGAACAGTTTTCTGCTAAACAATAAGGTCAATTAATTGCCAATTAAATGATCACAGGTTTATCTAATCAGCTGTAATATAGAGAAAAATTTCCTCATGGGATTTTCAAAGTGATCCTCACTGTATTTGAAGCATTCAACACAACAATTTTCTTTCAGTTCTTTACTGCTCACATTCATGAAGTAGTTTTAGACTAATAAAAATCTAAAGGTGGTGAGATTTAGTGATAATAAGCACATTGTAAAGATGGTTCTATCCATGCAAGAGCAAATCCTATCCATATGAATCCTAAAAAAGCAACAACAACAACAACAACAACATGACAAATTCAAAGAAGGCAGTAACTTAAAACAGGAAATAACATCTATCACAGAGTATGTTGGTTTCTGCTGAAACTTAGCAGCGGATCTGTCTCTTTAGCTCTTGGTGACCTTGACCTTTGTGACCTCTGTAGGTCATTGATGTTGGCATAGTTACTGCTGTCATGAGAATGTGACCTAAATATGAGACAACAACAGCCTGTTGGCGGCCATCCGAACATCACCATGGAGTCTATCAGCACTTGGAAAGGATTCAACACCGACTGTAAAATACACATATATACATGTGTCAACAAATTAGGGAAGTGTATGCTAGACACAAATCTGTTCTAAAAGATAGGTTTTTCATATTTCTTAAAAACAGGAATTTCTTTGTTTCCTACAAAAAATGAGTTTTTCCAAATTAAAAATACCAGTTTGTTCATGTGAGATTGCATATTTCAAAATGAGTTAATTCACTGTAAATGTAACTGAGTTTCAACTATAAATTTTGTAAGCTACTTCACATTGTTACAAACAACACCGAGACATATTTGTATGAGAGTCTAGGTGAAAAACCATACTCGACAAACTGGCAGGCAAGTTAAAAGTGGTTATCCAGCATCAAATATAGGCTATTGCCTTGCACACAAAACTTTAAGCAAGTAGTGACACTAAAGGCAACAAAGACTCTAAGGTGCATAGAAAAACTGTCACTATTCTACCAGCTAAAACACTTACCTCAAGTACAATGAACACAAGAACTAACTGACACCATTCTGGCAGCTAAAACACTTACCTCAAGTACAATGAACACAAGAACCAACTGTCACTATTCTTCCACCTAAAACACTTACCTCAAGCACAATGAACACAAGAACCAACTGTCACTATTCTTCCAGCTAAAACACTTACCTCAAGTACAATGAACACAAGAACCAGCTGTCACTATTCTTCCAGCTAAAACACTTACCTCAAGTACAATGAACACAAGAACCAACTGTCACTATTCTTCCAGCTAAAACACTTACCTCAAGTACAATGAACACAAGAACCAACTGTCACTATTCTTCCAGCTAAAACACTTACCTCAAGTACAATGAACACAAGAACCAACTGTCACTATTCTTCCAGCTAACACTTACCTCAAGTACAATGAACACAAGAACCAACTGTCACTATTCTTCCAGCTAAAACACTTACCTCAAGTACAATGAACACAAGAACCAACTGTCACTATTCTTCCAGCTAAAACACTTACCTCAAGTACAATGAACACAAGAACCAACTGTCCTGATCTATCATCCAGCACATTCACAAATATTCCATTCATTATATTAGGGATCCAACTGAAACAAAATTTATTATTAACTATGACAGAAATATTCATTGAATGGTTTTTACCCACTTCAAGAATACTTAACAATGTATGTATTTTCAAAATCAGCATAATTATGAGAAAGTTAGTAACGTAAAGTTCAGTATTTGATGAAAAATACAGTGGTCATTTTGTTTCCATGGCAATAAAAAACAAAACGGCAGATTAAACCGAATTTTGCATATTTATTTGAAATTTTTGAAATAATTTCTTCACTTTTATGCATGAAAATGAAGGAAAGTACCATGCTTTACATTTTAAACTCAAAATTAATCTATTTATGGTTTACATTTTAGGCTCAAGAAACTCAAGTTACACACTCCTTCCTCTTAAAGGCATTTTGTTCTTGACCTTTTTGAATCATGAAGGAAAGTTGTCAGTTATATAACTGATGTGAGAAAAGACATGAAAGTTTTAAACAGTGACCACAATGTAACACTAGAATATTGTTGCTCACTGCCATTCAACCCAACAGGACAAACCTCATTAGTTGTTTATAAATCATGACACCAGTTGAGCTGAAACCACAGTCTATTGAAAACCGAGACAATACATTTTTGACTGTGTCCACCATGTGATCATTAAAACCAATACAGATTATCTTTTTATTACAAAAAATGTCTCATACAAATGCTGAATTAAATCCTGACTTACCAAACAATGAATGCAGTGGTAATAATGATGAATTTTACAGATACGTTATCCATGGTCTGTCTTTCAAGGGTTGAAAATCTCCCAAAATGTCTTATAAGGGACCTCTTTACTGTTAAAATATTTCAAAAGTCACAATAAATTAAGCAAATGATATTCAATACATAGAGAATTTCTCCATAAACCTGAAATTCATCAAGGTACAGCATAATTATATATTATTATTTCAACTTGTCTCAAGCAGCACTTTTCATATGTCATATCCTAAGAACCATAATTATATTTATTTATATATTGAAACTAATCCCAGGATCTCACTTTGGATGACCAATGGACAGATAAAAGAAAGTTGCTAGCTAGAAAGATTAATGCTTCCAATCACTTGCCCCTCATCACTGAGGGTTCCAAACCTTGCTTAGTTTATACATAATTTATTTTAGGTTGATTGTGAAGGAAGTTGTACAACTTATATTAATCACTCTCGACACCTCATTCCTGATGGAATCCATCGCCACGAGGGTATGAGAGAAGAGGCCAGTTTCCCTTTTAATGCTGAGCGCCAAGCAAGGGAGCTACTGGTACCATTTTTCACGTCTTTGGTATGACGCGGCCGGGGATCGAACCCACGACCTCCCGCACTCGCAGCGGATGCTCTACCACTAGGCTATCAACTTGCTTAGGGCGAAGAATTCTTTCAAGTCAGGAAGCCATTCAGTTGGCTTACAGAAGGACAGTGATTCTACCATTGAATGTGCTGGCTTGTGCCTGAAATAATACACAAACGGGCACTGGAGTCTTCCTCCACAATTAAAAAGTGGAAAGTTGCCATATGACCTATAATTTGGTCAGTATGACATTAAACACAACAAAAGTTACAACAAAATATTCACTTACCATTATTATAAGATTTATAAAAGAGAATGATGATCAGAAGTAGCACAAAAACAATTGGTAGAAGAAATATCACATAAATCACTGCTCGGTTCACTTTCCGCTTCGCCCCACACCTGAAATTGTGAAAAAAAATTGCTGCTTTATGCTGAAATCAATTATTTCAGGTTGCATGTCTAGGACTTAAAATGTATGAATCACCTTTTTGTGCTTGCTACAGAAATCAGGAAATAACATTGCAATCTAATAAGGATTTGAACCCATACTGGCTGAGATGAGAGGTCAATATCTTATTGAGGAGAACATCATTCTACTAGTAAACTATTTGATACAATTATTCATTTAGTTATAAATATCAATAACCTATAATACACTTTTAATATAAATATTTAAAAAAAAAAAAAAATGTTTGTGTCACACAAACAAAATTACTGGTAAACAAACTGACAGAAATTAAAATCCACATCGCACTATGTGGAAGTCTGATTTCTTATTTTGCATGAGCTTTGACTACTTGACCTGGTAAAGATATAATCCTTCTTTCAGATATATTTACAATCTTCTTTTGTTTAAAACAGAACTTTATACTAGAAAATATGTCACCAGGACAAGGATACCCCCAAATGTAAGTAATGACACTTTCACAATGGAACATGTATACTGGTTATAGACTGGAAAAGAAAAATGTGTGTGTGTTCGGGTTTAACGTCTTTTTCAACAATTTTTCAGTCATATAAACGACGGTGTCTACTTGTAGCAGTGAGCGCAATGCCCAACTTTATAGTGCTGTCTCACTGGAATATCACGCCATAGACACGTGGCATGATACCCCACCCAGTCACATTATACTGACACCGGGCTGACCAGTCCTAGCACTATCCTCTTAATGCTGAGCGCCAAGCGAGGAAGCTACTTGTACTATTTTTTTTTATGCCTTTGGTATGACGCGGACGGGGATCGAACCCACGACCTCCCGCACTCAAAGCGGATGCTCTACCACTAGGCTACCGAGGCGGTTGGAAAAGAAAAATGACCATACATATCTAATTCACCTTTAAATGATCAGATATTAGTCCTCTTGTTATGGTGAAAGTTTGTACTACCAGGTATATCATTTAAATATCCTTCTGTGCATATAAAGTTATAGACCTGACAAAAACAAGAATATGTCTGTAGGACACAGAATGTTACCCCACTGGTACATTTGTCACAAATAAGGGGCAATAACTCAAATGTTTGCAGTCTTAAGGGGTTATAGCCTCAACAAACATTTTATATAAAGGATTCATTATTCTAGGCCATATACTTTTTGAGCTATGAGCATCACAAACAAAAAATCCACTATTTTGGCTATTTCAAGGGCCATAACTCTGTAATAAGTGCCAAGAATCTCAAGAAGAATGCCAAGTGTGCAAGGTCATATCATGATAAATACTCATGCAAAGTTTCATGAATTTACATACCTTCTGAGCTAGGTACGTCATTTGGGGAAAATGTGCATTTTTTACTATTTCAGGGGCATTAACTTTGGAAATAGGGGGTGGAGTCAGACGAAAAATAATAGTTGTGCAAGTTTATATCATGATAAAGACTCATGCAAGTTTTCATCAATTTATATCAAACACTTCTTGAGCTAGGCGCATCACAAGGGGAAAATGTGCATTTTTGACTATTTCAGGGTCCATAACTCTGGAAATAGGGGGCAGAGCCAGATGGAAAATAGAAGATGCACAAGTTCATATCATGATAAAGACTCATGCAAGTTTTCATCAATTTATATGACATACTTTTTGAGCTAGGGCCTCACAAGGTGAAAATGTGCATTTTTGACTATTTCAGGGACCATAACTCTCGGTCTGAGTTTTTGACATGACATTTCCTCTTATTATGCTCAAATATTCTTTGTGTCCAAAAGTACAAAACATATAAACAATAATAATTAAGTAAAATCTTTGACCTTTAAGTTTGACCTTGACCTTTGGACTAGGGCTTAGGTTTCACATGGTCATCTAATAATGGGGACTGCTTGTGCCAGGTTATATGAATATTCATTTATTCAAATAAAAGTTACAGAAATCTTTAACCATTTAGTTATGGGGTCTAGACAACATATTGTCTAATAATGGTGAATGTTTGTGGATTGGTAAATCTATAAAATTTAAATGCCAATGTACAAACAGTTTCAAAATTACAAACATCTATTTCAAAATTTAAAATCCATAAACCCACATAAAAAAGAGCCAATTTGACCTAGAGTATGAACTTTCATGACAAAGAATATAAATGACTTGTATGTTTCTTCTCTGTTAACTTGTCTTTGTGTAATACCACTATCCTAATGTTCTTTGTCAGAACAATAATAATTATTTCATTATTTTATGGAGAAACAAGCCTTACTTTTCTAAACTAGGCTGGTATGCCAGGACTGCAGCCAGTGCACATAGAGCAGCAGGAACACCCCATCCAAGGAAATACTGCAGACACCACGAGCTGAAATGTTACAGTTTTACATATTGCCTTTATCTCTTTACAAGTCTTCTATCAATGGCCAGTGCCATAAAGATGACACTACGGTGGCTGATTCCACATTACTTGCTAATTTTTTTTATCTAAATGTGCTACTGTAACCTTAAAATAATAGCTAAAATTCGATTATAGTTAAACCTGTCTCAACAGACACCTGTATTAAGTAGTCACTTGTCTTAAGCAGCAAGTTAGCTTACTTCCAAATATACATTTTGTTCTTATTTCAACTTGTCTCAAGCAGCAAGTTAGCTTACTTCCAAATATATATTTTGTTCTTATTTCAACTTGTCTTAAGCAGCAAGTTAGCTTACTTCCAAATATACATTTTGTTCTTATTTCAACTTGTCTCAAGCAGCAAGTTAGCTTACTTCCAAATATACATTTTGTTCTTATTTCAACTTGTCTCAAGCAGCAAGTTAGCTTACTTCCAAATATACATTCTCTTCTTATTTCAACTTGTCTTAAGCAGCAAGTAGCTTACTTCCAAATATACATTTTGTTCTTATTTCAACTTGTCTTAAGCAGCAAGTTAGCTTATTTCCAAATATACATTTTGTCCTTATTTCAACTTTTCTTAAGCAGCAGGTTAGCTTAGTTCCAAATATACTTTTTCTTCTTATTTCAACTTGTCTTAAGCAGCAAGTAGCTTACTTCCAAATATACATTTTGTTCTTATTTCAACTTGTCTTAAGCAGCAAATAGCTTACTTCCAAATATACATTTTGTTCTTATTTCAACTTGCCTTAAGCAGCAAATAGCTTACTTCCAAATATACATTTTGCTCTTATTTCAACTTGTCTTAAGCAGCAAATAGCTTCTTCCAAATATACATTTTGTTCTTATTTCAACTTGTCTTAAGCAGCAAGTAGCTTACTTCCAAATATACATTTTGTTCTTATTTCAACTTGTCTCAAGCAGCAAGTTACATGTAGCCTACTTCCAAATATACATTTTGTTCTTATTTCAACTTGCCTTAAGCAGCAAGTTAGCTATTTCAACTTGTCTTAAGCAGCAAGTTAGCTTACTTCCAAATACACATTTTGTTCTTATTTAAACTTGTCTTAAGCAGCAAGTTAGCTTACTTCCAAATATACATTTTGTTCTTATTTCAACTTGTCTCAAGCAGAAAGTTAGCTTACTTCCAAATATACATTTTGTTCTTATTTCAACTTGTCTCAAGCAGCAAGTTAGCTTACTTCCAAATACACATTCTGTTCTTATTTCAACTTGTCTCAAGCAGCAAGTTAGCTTACTTCCAAATACACATTTTGTTCTTATTTCAACTTGTCTCAAGCAGAAAGTTAGCTTACTTCCAAATATACATTTTGTTCTTATTTCAACTTGTTTCAAGCAGCAAGTTACATGTAGCTTACTTCCAAATATACATTTTGTTCTTATTTCAACTTGTCTTAAGCAGCAAGTTAGCTTACTTCCAAATATACATTTTATTCTTATTTCAACTTGTCTTAAGCAGCAAGTTAGCTTACTTCCAAATATACATTTTGTTCTTATTTCAACTTGTCTTAAGCAGCAAGTAGCTTACTTCCAAATATACATTTTGTTCTTATTTCAACTTGTCTCAGGCAGCAAGTTACATGTAGCTTACTTCCAAATATACATTTTGTTCTTATTCCAACTTGTCTCAAGCTGCAAGTTAGCTTACTTCCAAATACACATTTTGTTCTTATTTCAACTTGTCTCGAGCAGCAAGTTAGCTTACTTCCAAATACACATTCTGTTCTTATTTCAACTTGTCTTAAGCAGAAAGTTAGCTTACTTCCAAATATACATTTTGTTCTTATTTCAACTTGTCTCAGGCAGCAAGTTACATGTAGCTTACTGCCAAATATACATTTTGTTCTTATTCCAACTTGTCTCAAGCTGCAAGTTAGCTTACTTCCAAATACACATTTTGTTCTTATTTCAACTTGTCTCGAGCAGCAAGTTAGCTTACTTCCAAATACACATTCTGTTCTTATTTCAACTTGTCTCAAGCAGCAAGTTAGCTTACTTCCAAATACACATTTTGTTCTTATTTCAACTTGTCTTAAGCAGCAAGTAGCTTACTTCCAAATATACATTTTGTTCTTATTTCAACTTGTCTTAAGCAGCAAGTTAGCTTACTTCCAATTACACATTTTGTTGTTATTTCAACTTGTCTTAAGCAGCCACCTGCTGTAAACAGTCAGACTGTATCATTCCATTGGCTGACTTCTTAATACAGGTTAGCCTGTACCGTCACTGTAAGTATTTTTATATATACTGTTCATTTTATGTTATTTATGCCACAAATGTGTGTAAATAACAAATATGACATTATAAATGTATGTAACAATCTCAGACTTTTGGAAAACAGTTTTCTTGAATATAATTTAATCATATTTATTTCATCCCTTTTGGCAAAGATCACCATGGTGCATGGGTGTTTTCAAAATCTGGTTGTTGTTAAAATACAAATAGCAGATATTAGTAAAATATTTCAGATAACTATATTACAATATACCAGTTTCTAGTTCCTGCATAAACATCAGGATCAGAAACAAGAGGGTCATGTTGACCCTGGATCGCTCACCTGAGTAATATGAGCTACATGTTTCAAATGTCAAAATGATGATAAAATATTAAGAAAGTTAGTAGGTCACATTCATGGTCAATAAAATTCAGTTTTACGATTTATGTGCAAAACTGTGTATGTCATCAAAATTTCAAGGCCGTATCTTAAAAAACAAGAAAGTAGGTCAGTAGGTCAAGGTCACAGTCAAGTGACATCATATTACTTGGGGTCATCAGGTAATTATAATTAAACAGTCTTGGAAATAGGATCAGATGATTTTTTAAGTATTTTTCCTATATAACTCACATAATAACTAAGTGACCCCAGGGCGAGCCTCTTTTAACCCCAGGGGCATAATTTGAACAATTTTGGTAGAGGACTACTAGACAATGCATCATACCAAATATCAAAAGCCTAGGTCGTATAGTTTCAGACAAAATGATTTTTAAAGCTTTTTCCTATATAAGTCTATATAAAACTTGGGACCCCCAAGGCAGGGCCTCTTTTCATCCAAGGGGAACAATTTGAAAAATTTTGGTTGAGGACCATAAGACAATGCTGCAAACCAAATATCAAAGGTCTAAGTGTTGTGGTTTCAGATAAGAAGATTTTTAAACTTTTTTCCCTATATAAGTCTATGTAAAACTTGGGACCCCCGGGGCGGGGCCATACTTGACCCTAGGGGGATAATTTGAATAATCTTGGTAGAGGACCACTAGATGATGCTACATACCAAATATCAAAGTCCTAGGCCATGTGGTTTTGTACAAGAAGATTTTTAAAGTTTTTCCTTTCGGTTGCCATGGCAACCAGAGTTCTGCATGGAATTCAATTCTTTGAACAATTTTGAAAGGGGGCCACCCAAGGATCATTCCTGTGAAGTTTGGTGTAATTCTGCTCAGTGGTTTTCAAGAAGAAGATTTTTTTAGAAATTGTTGATGGACTACGCACAACGCACGACTGACGACGCACGACGGACATCAAGCGGTCACAATAGCTCACCTTGTCTCTTCGTGACAGGTGAGCTAAAAAGTTTTTCCAGTGTTTTAAATTAAGATGCAATTGTTGTCATTACCTGATGATGGACTGGCTTAATTTTGAATTCAGATTTATAACTTGTGACCTTACTCTCATCCTAGAATTTTTAACATTTTGCTAAAACTTTATTAATGGCCTTAAAATCCTGTTTCATGTTGCTCTTAAAATATTGTCAATTTCTTCTTAAAAGTGTTGTCAATTTCTAATTTGAACTGTACCATTTTAAGACCTGTATGCTTGAAACAACTACATGTGGGACATGATTTTAGCTAAAATGAGCCAGTCTTGAATTAAATCTTAACCTACCTCCTTTTACTGTTACTGGTCATAAATGTCTCAAGTCCATACACCAAGTGCCAAAATATAACACTCAGAAAGAAATATTGTACCCATAGCTGAAATAAAAGGACAAAATCTCATATTTATACATGTACATGTATTAAAATGGATACAGGTGAATGTATGAATGAATCTTAAAATATCAACATACAACAAGAGTGTCAGACTGTCACAAAATACGCCCGTCATTAAACTTCGCCTAATTCAAGGGCCATAATCCAAGAGTACCTGGGGCGATTTGGCTGGTTATGGTACTTGGATGAGATATTATGCCCACAAACATTGTCAGCAAGTTTGGTGAAGATCAGATGAAAACTGTTCAACTTCTAGGAGAGCGGACAAGGCTAAATTCGCAGTTTTTCGAGTAATTCAAGGGCCATTATCCAAGAGAGCCTAAGGCGGTTTGGCTGGTTTTAAAACTTGGCCGAGATATAATGCCCACAAACATTGTCAGCAAGTTTGGTGAAGATCAGATGAAAACTGTTTGACTTAGAGAGCGAACAAGGCTAAATTCGCAGTTTTTCGAGTAATTCAAGGGTCATAATCCAAGAGTGCCTATGGCGATTTGGCTGGTTATAAAACTTGGCCGAGATATTATGCCCACAAACATTGTCAGCAAGTTTGGTGAAGATCAGATGAAAACTGTTTGACTTAGAGAGCGTACAAGGCTAAATTCGCAGTTTTTCTAGTAATTCAAGGGCCATTATCCAAGAGTGCCTATGGCGATTTGGCTGGTTATTATAAGTACTTGGATGAGATATTATGCCCACAAATATTGTCAGCAAGTTTGGTGAAGATCGTATGAAAACTGTTCAACTTATAAGAGAGCAGAAAAGGCTAAATTCGCAGTTTTTCGAGTAATTCAAGGGTCATTATCCAAGAGTGCCTAAGGCGATTTGGCTGGTTATAAAACTAAGCCGAGATATAATGCCCACAAACATTGTCAGCAAGTTTGGTGAAGATCAGATGAAAACTGTTTGACTTAGAGAGCGAACAAGGCTAAATTCGCAGTTTTTCAAGTAATTCAAGGGTCATAATCCATGAGTGCCTAGGTGACTGGTCGATTTGGCTGGTGATCAAATCTGGTCGAGATATTATGCCCACAAACATTGTCAGCAAGTTTGGTGAAGATCAGATGAAAACTGTTTGATTTAGAGAGCAGACATGCTTTCGATGCCAACCACCCGCCGCCACGGATGTTCACATTAATACAGTCCGCTCTTTCAGTGACGGACGTATAAAAACTGTATACAATAAGCATAAACTTTTCTTTGACTTAGGAAATAGTAAAAATTACTAGCATTTGCAATAGTATATAATGTCTGGTACCTATATGGAAGATGGCAAATATGGTCTGAACTCAGTCCTAGAAACATACATGTAATAGTCTAGTGGAGACATTTTGGAGTACCTCAAGAGAAAATTGTTATTTACAACATCAATGTCTTTACTCTGTCAGTTAGTCTCCAAACAATTATCATAATATCATATGTTCTGAACATAGAAGTACTTACTGTAGAAATGATGCAGAAAATGTGTTTTCCGTCCTGGAAGGTTGAATCGTCTGGTGGGGGATAATATTTACCTAGCCACACACTGGATCTCACAATCACACCTAACAAATAGTAACACAGGCACATTAAGTTCAGAGTCAAGGAAAGAGTTTCTGACTCATCTTATAGGCTTTAGTATAAACAGCTAAGCCTATTCTCAGGAAAATGCTATCAGTAAATCCCAACGATTCTAAACCTGAGTGCCATGAAGGCCCTATATCACTTAAATTTGTGTATAGCAAACATTTTCAAACATAAATTAGATTTCATGAAGACAAACATTCTTGCAAGACTTCATGTAGAAAATGTAGCCTCCAGAACGTTTGCAAAGTTTCTCCACGAACTGACCTAGGGACCTAGTGCTGGACCCAGGAGGACCCAAATTTGTGACTTGATCTAGATTTCATTTAGACAAACATTATGATCAGGTTTCAAGCAGTTCTGGTTAACAAGCTTTTTTTGCTATAATCAGAGCTAGTGTTTTTACTCAGATGACCTAGTTTCAAACCTGATCTAGATTTCATAGAAACAAACATTTTAACAATGTTTCATACACCACTTTAACAGAAGTTTACAAAATTTTTAATGTTTTGAACATAAACAACTACATTTTATCATCAGCATCGTCACAAGGTATATAAAGTGCCCTCTGGGTGTTGTTTGCTGTGAGAAATTATCTGCAGCGTTTAAATATCTTTTAATAAAGATTCTCTAAAAACTAGAAATGTGTCCATGGGACACAAATGCCCCCAATACATGACAAAGGACAGAGATCAACTTTGGGAAAACAATATGTTGCTGGTCAGGGGCCATAACTCCTACAATACTGGATGAATCTGGACGTGAAACCCCAGGTGCACAACTGCACATGCTGACCAACATTCCTGTAAACTTTGGTGACTCTAGGTCAAATACTTTTGGAGCTACGCGCAACACAACATTTAAATGACCAATTTTTAACTAAGTCAGGGGTCATAACTCCTACACCACTGAATGAATCCGGACGCAAAACCCAAGGTGCACAACTGCACATACTGACCAACATTCCTGTAAACTTTGGTGACTCTAGGTCAAATACTTTTGGAGCTATGCGCGACACAACATTAAAAAGACCAATTTTTTACTAAGTCAGGGGCCATAACTCCTACACGACTGAATAAATCCGGACGCAAGACCCCAGGTGCACAACTACACATGCTGACCAACATTCCTGTAAAGTTTTGTGACTCTATGTCAAATACTTTTGGAGCTAGGTTGAACACAACACTAAAATGACCAATTTTTACTAAGTCAGGGGCCATAACTCCTACATGACCAAATGAATCCAGACGCGAAACCCCAGGGGCACAACTACACATGCTGATCAACATTCCTGTAAAGTTTTGTGACTCTATGTCAAATACTTTTGGAGCTAGGCGCAACACAACATTCTCAGAAGGACGGACAAAGTGGGAGCATAAAAAAATTATATCAAGGTTTTCAGGTGCAGTTTTTGGATTCAACATAACCTTTCGTTTATTGTCAACTGAATTTGTGTAATTTTTCCCTTCCATTTGGGGGAAAAACATATTTTTCAGCTGGGGATATACTCCATTTACCATAGTCAGTTTATCAAAGAAACAAATCCCTCAAACTTAAGCTTGAGTTATGGAACCCGGCTCAGACTTGTGATGAAGGCAAAAAGTTATGAAGACTTGAAATATTGCCAAAATGTAAACAAGAGTAATGACACCTGATCTGTGAGGCCATTCCATGATGCCAATAATATGTGTAGAATATTAAAACACTTGGTCTAATTAATAGTTTCTGAGAAACATGCTTATTTGCTAAACTTTAACAAAATTTCCAAGTTGAAAAGGGGCATAATTTTGACAAAATGAAGGCTAGAGTTACGTAACTTGTCCTGTGAGGTCACCTCAGTAAGCCCATGTGATGTATGAAAGCACTAGTGGTTTCTAAGAAGCCTGCTTACATGCAAAACTTAACCAAATTTCTAATAATCTAATGATGCCAAGTTTGAAGGCATTTTGCCTTTTGAAAAACCTGCTTAGAGGCAAAGCTTTTCTGACACAGACGCCAATGCAAACACTGACATTGACAAAGGAAAACAACATAAAATATGAAAAATGCCAAATAGTGAAGCTAAAAATGATGACGAGCACCAGAGTACCTTCCTCTGTTTCCCAAACTAACAAAAATGTAACAAAACTGCTGAAAGTTGTATGCAACTGCAATAAATTTTCATCCTTTTAAATAACATACATAAATTATAACTTAGGCTTTAAAATATGCACTGATTCTCCTCTGCATTTCACTACATCAAAAGAAAAATTAATTTCATAATATTAGATAATATCAAGAAAAATTCAAAAATATATTTGATGTACCTGAATTGTTTAACAAGTGCTCTTTACCTATAAATACATGCACATCGTCTCCATTAATACATGAATAGTTTTGACAAACTTTCAGTATTTTAAGTGCATACATTATATTAACTTGTGTTTGTACAAAACCAACTTACTTAAGCAACCGTATAGAAACTATTGCTACTTTAAGTATACATATTTCTTCAAACTATTTGGGTAATTGCTTAAAAAACTAGAGCTATCACTAAAGGTGATGAATGTACCCCCCCCGCATGCACTGACACAGTACATTGCAATTTGACGCACACTAGATTGCATAATTATGTGGACTGTATGTATATAGACTGTATGTATACAGTATAGTAACAAAAAACAAAGTCCCATAACTATGCAGAATATTTATCTAAAAGAATGTAACATGACCATGCACAACTAGGGTTGGTACTGATCACTTGTGTGAAGTTTCATTAAATTGTGTGCAAGGGTTTGGTAGATTAGGCACGCACAAGATTGCATATGCAGACTGTATGTACATAGTATGTTAACAAGAAACAAAGTCCCATAACTCTGCAATTTTTGTGGCTGAAAGAACCTAACATGCCCCATGCACAACTACTGTTGTTTAAATACTGATCACTTGTGTGAAGTTTCATTAAATTGTGTCAAGAGGATGAGGAGAGATGGTGCGCACAAGATTGTGTCTATGTATATAGTATAGTAACATAAAAAAACAAAGTCCCATAACGCTGCAATTTTTTTTTCTAAAAGAACCTAACATGCCCCATGCACAACTACTGTTGGTACTGATCACTTGTGTGAAGTTTCATTTAATTGTGTCAAGGGGATGAGGTGAGATGGTGCGCACAAGATTGTGTCTATGTATATAGTATAGTAACAAAAAAACAAAGTCCCATAACTCTGCAAATTTTTTTTCTAAAAGAACCTAACATGCCCCATGCACAACTACTGTTGTTACTGATCACTTGTGTGAAGTTTCATTAAATTCTGTCAAAAGGATAAGGAGAGATGGTGCGCAAAAGATTGCGTCTATGGACAGACGGCCAGACAGACAGACGGACAGACAGACAACCTGAAACCAGTATACCCCCCTTACAACTTTGTTGTCGGGAGGTACAAAAAAAAAAGAAGAGCTGACAGAGGACAACAATGCTCAACTATTCTTCAACCCTGTCACTATAGAAAGTTAATGAATGAACATTAATCTTCAAAAAGGGACAAAATTTTGTAAAAAGTGCAAAGCAAAGTTACGGAACCTGTGCACTGCATGTAATATTATCAATCCATTCCCATGAGTGGATACTGAGATACCAGCTTATATGCAAAATCTTAAAACAAAAATTGTCGAAAACTTTGTAAAAGTAAAATAGAGTTATGGAACCTGTGCAATGTAAGTCAGTTTTTCACAGTGACTAAGCATGTGAATAATGATCTGACGCTTCCAGACCAGTTTTAGTGCGACATTCGTATTTTTAACGCGAGATTCTCGTGGTATCGCGGCCTCGGCAGAACCCTGTTTAATCAATCCATTCCCATTAGAGGTTACTGAAATACCAGATTACAAACAAAGACTTAACCAAATTGGGATGCCGTCACAAACGCCGAAGCACGGGCGAGTCCAATAGCTCTACTTATTCTTTGAATGGTCAAGCTAAAAATAAAAAAGAGTTAAGGAACCGAATAAGTGTGTGAAGTTTCCATCCATTCCCAAAAGTAGTTACTGAGATACCAGCTTACATACAAAAGCTTAACCAAACTGGGACGCCGTAGCCAATGAGCAAGTGCAAAAGCTCTACCTATTCTTCGAATAATCAAGATACATGTACCTGTTTAAGTTACCTGCCTGAAATATTTAGTAATACAAGTGACCAAGTATTGCAGTAGCAATACAGAAGTCCCCTACCAGTGAAAAATGATTTTACTTGACCTTTAATAGTGTCCTTGACCTTTGACCGACAACCATGGGTCATGTGCGTGACACATAGTCTAATCATAGGATCCTTCAATGCAATTGAAAGCAGAAACAAATTTTCAATTGAGCTTGAACAGTGACCCTGACCTTTCACTGACATGTATAGATCATGCGTTGACACATTGTCTCATTAAGATAATCAATCGATGCGTATAAAAGTTATGGAGCAGAAACAATTTTTACTTGATCTTCAATAGTGACCTTGTCCTTTTACCTTTAAGCATAAGTCATGTACATGCATAATCTACATATTGCTCTCTATTCACATACTAAGTTCTATCAACCTAGCTTGAATGCTTTTTCAGTTATCGCAGGATCCAGATTTGCAGACAGACAGATGGAGAAAGGGCATTTTTATAGTCCCCTTCGGTGTGCCACCTGTTGGGGACTAATAACCTATTTGAAAGACATATAATTCCCTTACCAATATTAGCAAGGCTACCAGCTGTGATGAGACATTTAGTCACATGGTTCACACCAGTACCCTGTGCAAAGTTGGTCTGTCTGCTGGATGTTGTCACTTGTCTGGATCGCCATGGTAACACTAGAGCAAAAGTTCCCAGAAAACTGGCAACAGAGACAATCAAACTGATTATACTAACAACTGTCTCTTCAAGCAATGCATGATTTGGTGGGATGTCACTGTTGATTATGATAGACTGGTTACCAAGGCAACAAGATGACACAAAACTTGCAGATGCCATTTCCACTCAAAAAGTCTTGCATGACCTTCTTCCAAACATACATCCATGTAAAGTATTTGCTTGCAAAACTCTGAAATAAAAAAAAAACAGTTAACTACAAGTGATTTATTTTGTGACACAGTATTTGTTTGTTTGTTTGTTTGTTTTGGGATTAATGCCGTTTTCCAACAGTATTTCAGTCTTGTAACGGCGGGCAGTTAACCTAACCAGTGTTCCTGAATTCTGTACCAGCACAAACCTTTTCTCCGCAAGTAACTGCCAACTTCCCCACATGAATCAGAGGTGGAGGACTAATGATTTCAGACACAATGTTGTTTATCAAATAGTCACGGAGAACATACGCCCCGCCCGGGGATCGAACTCAAGACCCCGAAATCCATAGACCAAGGCTCTCCCTACTGAGCTAAGCAGGCAGGCTATTGTGACACAGTGATAATTCTCTAAACATTTTCTACATTACCTTCAGATTTCCAGTCTAAATATCTTTAATCAATATTTCTGAGCACTTAAAAACACTTAAAAACAAACGAGCAACAATGAGTATTTCAGTGCATTTAAAAAACAAACTGAGCATGGCTGTATTGATCATGAGCACAGGGCTTGAGGAGTAAGAATTGTATAGATCATGGAGAAAGATATGCAAGATTTACCAACAGTATGCACAGATGGTCATGGAGTAAGATATGCAAGATTTACAAGCAGTATGTACAGATGGTAAAGGAGTAAGATATGCAAGATTTACCAGCCATATGTACAGACGGTAAAGGAGTAAGATATGCAAGATTTACCAGCCATATGTACAGCTGGTCATGGAGTAAGATATGCAAGATTTACCAGTCATATGTACAGATGATAAAGGAATAAGATATGCAAGATGCTCAGGTGAGCTAATAATATGAACAAAAATATTCCTTTTTATATAGTAGATCTTTTGACATGGTAAAGTAAATGCTGAAATAATCAAGTGAGATAAGAATCTCTTTGTTATCTTCAATAAATTTTGTTTGTCTTTCATAACATGAGCATATAAAAATGGTAAAGAATTCAAAAACAGTCACATTTATCATTATTCCAATTTTTCCCAGTACCTTAATACCAATTATTGTACCCACATTATAAAAAGCAAATCTTGTGACAAATATGGCAGCTGTACTTACTGCAACTTATTCCATTTTTGAAGAAACGAAATTTTCAAATTACAAATTATGTCTAGGAAACAAATGCATGTAATGGATTATGCAATAGTTGTACTCAGCAAACATGACTACATATTGTACTCATATAGGTTAATAGATCCCACTCCTCCCACTAAAATCTGTCAAGCATACATTTTTACAATTAAAAGCTCAAGGTATGGAAATTTTCATACCTACATGTACTTCACTTGCACGTCATTAATTATTTTAATACCATAGCGTGACATATTTCTATGCATTTTGGAAATTTTCTTTTCGTTTACTCCTTAGACATATAATTGATAGCATTTATTTAATACATAAAAAAAGTAATTTTTGGAAAAAAATCTCTTTTGATTATATATCTTTGAAAGAAATTCTAAAATTAAGAAAAATATATTATCTTTTTTTGTGTAAAATACGGTATGTTGAAACTGCAGATGACATTGTTACTTAATTTAGAAACAAAAGCTATCAATATGCCCTTAGATGCAAAAATAACCTGGTATTTAATGTAGAACTAATGGTGAATAATGAATGTTTGGTCAACTGAGACTTTTCTTTCTTAGTTTTTCAACCAATTAACCCTTACACTGCTGAATTTCTATAATGAACTTGTCCATCTTTCAATTTGGACAGTACCATTAACTGTTAAAAGGGTAGCTTACCAAAAAGATACTGACTGAATGGCAAACAGTGCAGATCTTGATCAGACTGCACAGATGTACAGGCTGATCAAGATAAGATAAGATCAATTATATTTTGAGTCGGCAAGAGGAGTAACAATACAACATAAGCACTCTAGGTGCTTTTGAACAGACTATGTACATGTATTAACAAATTTATACTATAAACAGCTTGTTTTATTTTCATTGTTACCTATAAATTATAGGGAACAAAAGTAAAACAAGCTGTAAAAGAAAGACATGATTAAAAGAACTATGAACATTAAAAGGTCTATTTTGAATGAATTAACCTGAAATATATCTAGCACAAAGACAGAACATAAGATTACATAGCACAATCAGTGAAATCTAGATCAAGATCTACACTGGTTGCAAAGGCAGAATCAATGGTGTCCAGCATGATATTTAGGGTTAATAGTATTTTAAATTTAGCAGTCTATAGTTACCATGTCATCACAGACACAGTTTGCTGATCAGCATGCTTGTTGACACTTGATCTGTGTAGTGAGACAAAGGTAATGCCTTGGTCATGTGGCAAAGTACTTTTTTTTTTTACAAAATTTTGGCAGGCAGGACAACTAAACTTAAATTCTGAACTGGAGATGGGAGGGACCAGTGAAATATCAGGATTTTAACCCTCCTAACCAAGACATCACTTGTATGGACTCTAATATGTGTATGAATGACAAATCAAGTATGTTTTTGAAAATTAAAACTACTAATGATTTTTATGGCATGTTACAGTCATGCCCAAGACTTGACAAATACACGGTGGGGAAACCAAGAATGCAACGTCATCAAAACCCAGCGCAAATGAGCTGACCACACACAAATTTACGTCGATTCAGGTCAAAAAAGTCTTGTAACTTTTTTATTACTGCAGCTTTCGACTCGAGATAAAGAGCACCATACCCGGCCTGGAGTATACTGTTCTGCGGTAGTGTCCCATATTGTACGTATAGCTTGGTTTTTGCTTGAAAACGCGAACAGTTAGCAAAGAGGGTATGAGCTGTACCACACTTTTGTCTAAGAAAGTGAGTTTTGACCGTATTTTCGTGAAATGAGGACAGATTTGACGCTCATTTAATATCAGTGACTAGCATAATAGTCAATCATTGTTTTATTTTGCTATTTTTAAGGATATCTGACGATATTTTGTTCAAAACAAACAACATTATTAAAATGAGAACATCCACACTGACGACTTTGTTGGAGAACATCCACACTATTATCATGCACTATTTAGAAAAATCTAAGACAAAACCGTTTTTGTTTTAAAATCTGACATGTAAAAAAGTAAAGTAAAAGTGATAAGTTTCACTGCATTCAATCTGCGTGTCATTCGTTATTTTGTTTCGGATGACAGTATTTATTTCTTTTTATGACATAAATTTAATAATGTCAATTTGAAAATATTGTTGCAATCCATATAGGGCGTTTGATCTATATAAATATTCAGTAGAGTAGATTCTACATGAATAAGATCATGTTATATATAATATAATATATAATATAAAAATGGAAAAGAAAACATAAATCTTTTTTCCACCATTTTATACGCCCGTTTGGAAAATGGGATGTATTATGGGAATGACCCTGGCAGGCAGATGGGCGCGCGGGCGCCGTCCACAGACTTTGTCAGGAACATATCTTCTACATGCATGGAGGGTTTATGATGAAACTTGGCACAATTGTTCACCACCATGAGACGGAGTGTCATGCGCAAAAAGCAGGTCCCTAGGTCTAAGGTCAAGGTCACACTTGGAGGTCGAAGGTCAAATTCATGAATGACTTTGTCCGGAGCATATCTTCTTCATGCATGGAGAGATTTTGATGAAAGTTGGCACAATTGTTCATCATCATAAGACGGAGTGTCATGTGCAAGAACGAGGTCCCCGGGTCTAAGGTCAAGGTCACACTTAGAGGTCAAAGGATACAAGAAAGAAAACTTTGTCCGGAGCATATCTTCTTCATGCATGAAGGAATTTTGATATAACTTGGCACAAATGTTTACCACCACAAAGCGGAGTGTCATGCGCAAGAACCAGGTACCTAGGTCTAAGGTCAAGGTCACACTTAGAGGTCTAAGGATTCAAGAATGAAAACCTTGTCCGGAGCATTTCTTCTTCATGCATAGAGGGATTTTGATATAACTTGGCATAAATAATCACCACCACGAGACGGAGTGTCATGCGCAAGAACCAGGTCCCTTGGTCTAAGGTCAAGGTCACACTTAGAGGCCAAAGGTCAGATACAAGAATGACTTTGTCCGGAGAATTTCTTCTTCATGCATGGAGGGATTTTGTTGTTACTTGGCACAATTATACACCATCATGAGACGAAGTGTCATATGTTTCCCTTCTTTAGAACTACTTCCCTTTGTTGTTACTATAAATAGCTTATATTGTAACTTTTTCATTACTAGTCGTAGGGAAAAATCGAGACCACTTTTCTGTAGTACAACATGCACGCTACATCCAATTTTGAGGTGTATTTTGACCAATCTCTACCTGGTAAAGATTTTTGTGTGGACTTACAGTGATTTTTTTGGATTTTTTTAAGATTAACTTCCCTTAGTTGTTGCTATAAAAAAAATTATATTGTAACTTTCTTATAATTGACCGTAGGGAAAAAATAAGACCACTTTTCTTTGGTACAACATAGATGTTACTTTCCAATTTTAGGTGTATTTTAAGGCATCTCTACCTGGTAAGGAGTTTTTTTGTGGACTAAAAACAAAAGACTTACAATGATTACTAAACAACCACAAAATTAAAATTCCATTTGCAAATACAGGTGCTAGAGTAAAGAAATTTGCTGTGACGGGCGTATACTGTGACATTCTGGCACTCTTGTTAGTATTTGGAATTATTTTTCTCCACTGTCATTGCAGTATTTTTGGAATTATGGGGAAATTAATTTTGGTAAATCAACATTTACTTCCAGTCGTTTATTAACCCGGTAAGTCACATACTGTATGCGGAGCTTAAATATGTAAACAAAAAATAATTTTAAACACTTAACAGGTTAGCCAATAATTAGAAAAATAAAACTTCTCCTCCCATTTAAATTATTTTGGCACCAATTACATATGCGAGATAACAAAGTATATGTAAATTTCTTTTGCCAAACCACAAACCTATACTTAAACACCCTTACAATTTTCCGGGCTGAACTACTATTAACGAACAATCTTGCTCAAACTCTATAAAACAGTTTGAAATTATTAAGATCTGCTAATGTGAATAGGTGTCCGCAACTAGTAAATTTATTAATACAGTTGTATAAACAGTAATTAGTGTTTGAAATTATTTTTTGTCCAATAGCATTGCAGTACATTTCAAATTATGGGAAATTTATTTTAATAAATCAGCATTTGATTGAAGTGCGATATTAGGGGCTAAGCTTCAGCCGGAAAACCTGCTCTGCGGGAACACTTAGACGTCACAGCCGAGAGAGAAAACCAAGGATGTGAGGAGTGTGGAAAGGTGTATAAATACTGATGAAAGTTTAAGGCGTCACATGAAAATCTTTCCCGTATGATGCTTATGGTAGTTCTACAAGTTCGGATCCATTTTTTTTCTTCACTGATTTTAAATTGGATTAAACTCCGAATTATAGAATAAACTTGCAACTTTTGGCAAATGTAAATCGATAGTGTCATGTGCTTTTCCTGCTCTTTGGTACATGTATGACGCGGCCAAGGATCGAACCCACGACATCGCGCACCCAAAGCGGACGCTCTACCACTAGGCTATAGACGTTGCCTTTATTTTAAGAGATCAGCGCATTTCAAGCTGACTTAAAGACACTGTTTAGAACTATTTAATGTTTGAACAATTTTAATATCATGTTTTATCTTTAGAAATATAATATTGTTGTCATGGGATTGCCATTCAATAAATAAATTTCGGTTCCGTATGCAGAACCCAGGCTTTAGTCTACGTAATGATAATACATTGTATGCCTTTCTGCCGGTTTATCAAATGTGCATAATCACCTTAAGTGATAATGCCCTTTTATGTATAAGGTTGGATTGTATTTGATATTTGAAGGAGACTTCCATTTGCTGAAATAAGATTTAAAATATCTTACAGTTAGAATATTTAGTTAAAGTACTAACTGTCCGTGTTTTATGCACTTTGGGATGGATATAGTTATAAACAAAATAACAATACAATAATTATTCCAATCCTTTATTTGCTTTTAAACTTTGTGTGCAGGACTTTTATGCGAATTTGTCTTGTTATCTTAAAATAATGTTTTTCCTAAGATGCAATCAATTCAACACAGTGTCCTTATGCCACACTATACACAAAGATTAATGATCTATTTTAACTGGTCTACAGCCTCGCGGTAAATGGTTTGAACTGCTGATTGTATGTATAGACGACATTTGTTGTTGAACAACGTAGCTTGACTGCCTAAGAAACAGCTTTTAGGAAGCATAACTGCAATAATGGTAATAAAGAGTGTGGATGTTCTCTAACAAAGTCGTCAATGTGGACGTTCTCATTTTAATAATGTTGTTTGTTTTGCATAAAATATCGTCAGATATCCTTGTAAATTGCAAAATAAAACAATGGTTGACTATTATGCTAGTCACTGATATTAAATGAGCGTCAAACCTGTCCTCATTTCACGAAAATACGGTCAAAACTCACTTTCTTAGACAAAAGTGTGGTACAGCTCATACCCTCTTTGCCAACTGTTCGCGTTTTCGAGCAAAAACCAAGCTATACATACAATATGGAACACTACCACAGAATAGTATACTCCAGGCCGGGTACGGTGCTCTTTATCTCGAGGTGAAAGCTGCAGTAACTAGAGCTATCACTAAAGGTGATGAATGTACCCCCCGCATGCACTGACACAGTACATTGCAATCTGACGCACACAAGATTGCATAATTACTGTATGTATATAGACTGTATGTATACAGTACAGTAACAAAAAACAAAATCCCATAACTATGCAGAATATTTATCTAAAAGAATGTAACATGCACCATGCACAACTAGGGTTGGTACTGATCACTTGTGTAAAGTTTCATTAAATTGTGTGTAAGGGTTTGGTAGATTAGGCACGCACAAGATTGCATATGCAGACTGTATGTACGTAGTATGTTAACAAGAAACAAAGTCCCATAACTCTGCAATTTTTGTCGCTGAAAGAACTTAACATGCCCTATGCACAACTACTGTTGTTACTGATCACTTGTGTGAAGTTTCATTAAATTGTGTCAAGGGGATGAGGAGAGATGGTGCGCACAAGATTTTGTCTATGTATACACTATATAGTAAAGTAACAAAAAAACAAAGTCCCATAACTCTGCAAATTTTTTTTCTGAAAGAACCTAACATGCCCCATGTACAACTACTGTTGTTACTGATCACTTGTGTGAAGTTTCATTAAATTGTGTCAAGGGGATGAGGAGAGATGGTGCGCACAAGATTGTGTCTATGTATATAGTAAAGTAACAAAAAAACAAAGTCCCATAACTCTGCAAAAAAAATTTCTGAAAGAATCTAACATGCCCCATGCACAACTACTGTTGTTACTGATCACTTGTGTGAAGTTTCATTAAATTGTGTCAAGGGGATGAGGAGAGATGGTGCGCACAAGATTGTGTCTATGTATATAGTATAGTAACAAAAAAAACAAAGTCCCATAACTCTGCAAATTTTTTTTCTAAAAGAACCTAACATGCCCCATGCACAACTACTGTTGGTACTGATCACTTGTGTGAAGTTTCATTAAATTGTGTCAAGGGGATGAGGAGAGATGGTGCGCACAAGATTGTGTCTATGTATATAGTATAGTAACAAAAAAACAAAGTCCCATAACTCTGCAAATTTTTTTTCTAAAAGAACCTAACATGCCCCATGCACAACTACTGTTGGTACTGATCACTTGTGTGAAGTTTCATTAAATTCTGTCAAGGGGATAAGGAGAGATGGTGCGCACAAGATTGCGTCTACGGACAGACGGACAGACGGCCAGACGGACAGACAGACAGACAACCTGAAACCAGTATACCCCCCCTTACAACTTTGTTGTCGGGGGGTACAATAAAAAAGTTACAAGACTTTTCTTACCTGAATCGACGTAAATTTGTGTGTGGTCAGGTCACTTACGCTGCTTTTTTATGACAGTGCATTCTTGGTTTCCCCACCATGAAATAATTACTTTTTCAGGTTTTTATTGTGCAAAAGTGTCCACTGCTGATTTTTTTCTGCTGCATGCATGTGGTTTATGTTAATACAGGAAACAACAAACATAACTTTATGCCGCCTTTTTAACACAAAAATTGATTATATCATGGTTAGCAATTTATTATCCAAATCAAAATACAATATTTTAACAGAAAAAAATATGTAATTTGTTAATAAATTAACTACTGGATGGGTAGAAGAATCCGATAGGCTAGAACGCAGACTAGGTGTCCGGTCAGACACCTATATCCTCAGGACTTATGTTTTTGATGGACATATGTTTTCAACAATGTCAATGTTGGTATTTCCAGTTAATTTGCATATCCCGCGCATGTCAAGCGGTGGTCACGTAGTATTTTGGTAGAATAAACAAAGTTCTACATGTGTATTCATTTCATGTGTGGGATTTATTCGAACAGAGAAAAAAGTACCGCTTCGTATGCCGTTGCTCGCTCGTTCTGTGTAAATGGTTTGCAACTGGGCTTCAAAGTAAGATTTAAGTGCATAAGGCTCATGGACCCATACTGTATACTAGGTACATTACTGCCACCTGTGATAATAACAACACACAAAGTGAAGGTCTTGTATTATTTTGTCGATTGACAAGTAGGCCATTCAGTTATTCTCTTTTCATATTTTTGGCAATCATTTGATTCCTTATGTCGTTGAAAAACTGAAGTCACAGGGATATTGTTATGTGCGAACTGACGTCTCTCACAGGAACCTTGCGGCTTGAAATACAGCCACAGTTTTGACTAGCAGCCATGATTTGATGCTATTTATCCTTTTTGAAATTGAATATTTATTCTTTACATAGTTACCAAATAACCAACAACATTCGTTTTTAATATATCCAGAATTTTCAAATGATATTAAAGAAATGATAAAGTAGCTCTCACGCCATGTTTTCTACCAACCGAAGTGGATTCAATTCCAGCTTAGCAATGAAAACAACAAATCCCGCGAGAACAGATAAACAGAGCGTGATTCCCGCTATGTGCACGTGTTTTCACTTCCGGGCCAGGCTCATTCTACTTCCTTTGTTTGAAACAAGAGCTGTCTCCATAGGATGACACATGCCCCCGATGGCACTTTGAATGAATAGTTATGGCCGATGTTAGAGTTTAGGACCTTTGACCTACGGAACTGGGTCTTGCGCGCGACACGTTGTCTTACTGTGCCACACATTCATGCGTAGTTATTTTAAAATCCATGCATGAATGACAAAGATATGGACCGGACACGCCCATCATTGCACTATCATGAAATATGACCTTTAACGTCTAAGTGTGACCTTGACTTTTGAGCTACGGACCTGGGTCTTGCGCGCGACACGTCGTCTTACTGTGGTACACATTCATGCCCAATAATTTTAAAATCCATGCATGAATGACAAAGATATGGACCGGACACGCCCATTAATGCACTATCATGAAATATGACATTTAACGTCTAAGTGTGACCTTGACCTTTGAGCTACAGACCTGGGTCTTGCGCGCGACATGTCGTCTTACTGTGCCACACATTTATGCGTAGTTACATGAAAATCCATCCATGGATGACAAAGATATGGACCGGACACGCCCATCAATGCACTATCATGAAAAATGACCTTTAACGTCTAAGTGTGACCTTGACCTTTGAGCTACGGACCTGGGTCTTGCGCGCGACACGTCGTCTTACTGTGGTACACATTCATGCCAAGTTATTTGAAAATCCATCCATGGATGACAAAGATATGGACCGGACACGAAAATTGCGGACAGACCGACAGACGGTTCAAAAACTATATGCATCCCTTCGGGAGCATAAAAATGGCGTGAGAGCTACCTTGTCATTATTTAAATATCATCGGCAAATTCATAATATTTTAAAGAAGCATTTAATTCGAAAGTTGTGGGTTATTTGGTGACTATAAATGTAAAGAATTTCAAATAGGAGAAACAACGGCCAAATCACAGCGGGTAGTAGACACAGCAGCTTTATAGGAGAGATCGCCCTGACGTCACGCATCAACACCTGTTTATCTGACGGTGGGCAAAACAAATATTTTTACATCGTTTGTGTATGGGATCGGAATTTTTAATTTCTAATAACTTTTTCGTTCATTTATGGATTTTAAAAATTCAAAAAGTTTTGAAATGCTTACGATTTTCATATTTTTATATTCAAATAACTTTTGAAAATTAATAACCGTTTTAAATGACATATGATTTTAATAGCGGCGTAGCGATGCTCCAAACTTTTAGAAAAAACACTGTAAGTTAAGCGATCATAATTAATCGAATTTATTTCGAAATAAAAATTAAAAGTTATCAATAAATTGCTTGTTTTATATCCTTTCCAATGATCAAAAAATTATTGATATCATTTATGATTTAAGAAAGTTTAAGCCGTTAGAAAAACATCAATGTTTTAAAAAAAACATGGACGCTCGGCGACAGCCCACCCGGTCTTTGTCTTATCAGTTCTAAAAATAGAATATACAACGGATTTGTATACAAACACGATCTCTCCTATTTCCAGCCGCAGATACCTGTGCTGTCTCTGTGTAAGGTCAAGTTATGGGACACAGCAAAATACTCGAGCATGACACTCATTTTGGTCGTTACACAAGAGCAGGTAATGACCTTATGCTACAAGCTGCAAAGTTATTTCAATCATGTTTCCTGAAATAGCACAGAAAGGACATAAATTACTCACTTATCGTTCTGTTGGATAATTTTATTTTTACCGGAAGCGGAAGTAAAATGGATCTGAATGCAACCGGTGTATCCAATTGGGTATAGGCTGAACACCACTAAATTCAGCTGTTTCCCACTTTTCCCACTTTTTCTTTGACATTTTCTAGCATTTCAAATTTCCCCTTAACACAACCTCCGTGACTAGAAAGACCCGTATGCTTTAGTAGTTTCGGGAAGCATCCGTCGGTGTAACCGATTGCTTTGTTTTATATCGTCCAAAGAAATATGCCTATTTATTTTTATAGCTCTTTGGGATATCATATTGATTTGTTTAATAAATAAATGCATGGTTGTATAGATGGCAAGGGTATGGCCATATGAAAATCTTTAAAATTTGTCTCCTCAGAAACTGCTGGGCTAAATTCAAAAATTTATTTCATACAAATGTTTCTTAGATGACCTCTACCAAATTCCTACAAGCTCCATCCCACATTACCCTCCTCCCTCCCCAACCACTACTACCAAACAAAAAAGTTCTTTTACAATTTTTTACTGTTGTCCAATAGTAGACTCACCAGAAACCCTCTTTACTCTAGGGAAATGAGCTGTATTTTTGTGTGTGTTTTTTATTTTTCAGAAAAATTGGTGAGTGATCACGACTGCCAACCATAACCCATTTAAGGTATTTCAATGGAATGGAAAAGTAACCTTTCTATGTTATCTGTAAAACAGGATAAAGCATTTATGCATCTAAAATCCTCAAATTCATGAAATTGTCTTTTTTTTTTTATCTAATTGCATTTTAAGACATTTTCCTGTACTTTGACACTCATATATATATATATAGTAGAGAGAAATTTTCGGTAATTCAGAGTGTTGAGGTATTTCAATGGAATGGATATATTTTTCTTGAAGTTTGCCGCAACGTCTGTATACGACGTTTCCCGTAATTTTTGTTATGACGTGACGTCATTGTACATTATTTCAAAATGTAAACTGCCTGAAGATATATGTATTGAAAGCGCTTGCAGTGAAGAATTAAAATAATTGTAAAACACAGAAGTCTGCTGCTGTTTATTCCTTACAAATTGAACTTTTATATATTTTATACCTGCACAAGGATTTTACTGACTTTTTTAATACAATTTACTTGTGTAAGGAAGGAATTGTACAGCGAAAGAGATAGCGGAATGCAAAACTTCTGAGATACGGAAGGCGGCAACACTCTGAATTACCGAAATGGAAAAGATATATTTTTCTTGAAGTTTGCCGCAACGTCTGTATACGACGTTTCCCGTAATTTTTGTTACGACGTGACGTCATTGTACATTATTTCAAAATGTAAACTGCCTGAAGATATATGTATTGAAAACGCTTGCAGTGAAGAATTAAAATAATTGTAAAACACAGAAGTCTGCTGCTGTTTATTCCTTACAAATTGAACTTTTATATAGTAGAGAGAAATATATATATGCAGCAGAAAGATAACTTTGCCTATCAGGAGCTTTATCAACATATTTCCACTTGTGGAATTCTGTTGTTTTTTAAACTTTCTTTTAAAACAATTGTTTGTTTGTTGACATATTTCACTTTGTACAGAAAATACCACAATTTCTCCGAAACTTTTTTTGATTTGATCTTTACCAGTTTTTCTTTTCAAATAGCCGATCACAGAGTAATTTAAGCCCTAATCCTTTCAATTGTTTTAGCAGTTTTGCATATACATCTAAATTAGTAGTAGTTAACTGAAGTTTGTATTTTTATTTCCAAAATCTAGTCTTAGTAAGAAGTAAGTATCCTCCTTTGTCATGGATCTCAACATACCTCTCACCTCACACACGCGCATATCAAGTGTTTGTGTTTACGTTTCTGTTTAGTGGGAACTTGTCAAAAAGTACTGGCACTATTTTGAAATAATTTCTCTGCATGCTCTTCTACTAAAATTGTTCTAGCAAGCTGTGAATCTTAGGTGAACGATCTAGGACATACATGACCCTATTGTTAAATTTCCTCTGACCTTTATTTAGGTAAAGTTCAACATATCATTTACTGTCATTTCTCAACATTATGTTGTTTTTTTTTATTGACAGAGCTATAATTGGACAAAATGCCACAAGACCTAACTAGCCATACTGTAACAGATTTTGCGGCTATCATGGAGCGTCTACTGCAAGTATACGCCAGTGATAGGCACTGTAAAAGGTTATCTAGGTGGACCTTTAATTAGGAAGTGTATGGAAGAGTCTTATCCTGAATAACAACAGGATTGTGGATGAAACTGACAAACAATTGCCTAGCCTAAACACACACACACATACACACTCACACCCACACACACAAAACTGTACAACAGTGGTGAGTTTTTCTTGATTCGGTGAACCTTATTGCATGGAAAAAGGACAATGACCTCAAAGCAAGACTTTCCTGTGTTCACAAAAAAGCAAGGATAAATGTCAAACAAGGTATGCCGCGTTCCAAAAACGCAGCCTCCCTAAAACGAAACCCACAGCAAGCAGATGTGCACACATCTAACACACACACACACACACACACACACACACACACACACACACACACATACAAAGCAAACACCTGAGGACAAAACAAACAAAGAAACAATGTGGGGCACTGCTCTGGAACGGTCAGTGGCAAAAAACGCCACTGGGGAGTTTACTCCGGTTTATGGTTCGCACCCAACCTCATTCTTACCCCTACCATGTTCCAAAGTCACGGGACAGTGTAAATAAAAATAAACCCTGCCAAGTGAATCTCTAACACACGCAATGGAAACAAAATGCATATGGCATGTAAAACACAAAAATGCTCCTGTATATAATTATATAAAAAGCAAGCCTTAAAAACCAAAAATGCATGTACTCAGTGCCTATACAGATGACAGAGCATTAAGAGAAACGCCCTTAAGGGCCCGACGAAACAGGCCAGAAGACAGAAATCGATACAGTTCAGTCCAGGTGGGATTTCAAAACTGCCTATCACAGAGTCATCCCACCCTTCCGTCAGACAGAATCAAAGACGGAAGCGTAGTGTCCGACTGTAAACGGGTTGAACACTAAACATGCAGTGTGTCTCAAAACAGTTGGCTAGTAACCTCTTTTGATAAAACGTTTTATAATTTTACCAAGTTTATAAAGTTTGAAAATTACCATGACCCAAATTCTTACGAAGTTTGTAAACCACATCCCCATAAAAATCGGGGTTTTGAAGTATTTTTTGGCAGGAGTGGTTTTGAATTACTACTGAATTTTAAAACTAAATCAGAATTACGATAGTAAAATTTTGCAAAACATTTACACAATTTGTAATAACTGTAGCCCTGCCGAAGAAGCTTATTTGTAATATATTGATTACGTTCGTTGAAATCTTCAACATGACTACCGAATTAATTGAGAAATATATACCCCATAAGATGTAGCCCGAGATACATCCTCATCCAAATGGGGGAAATTTACAATACTAAAAATAAAATCCTCCCTCTTGTCATAAGTTTTGGTATATATACTATTGTCATGAAATGAATAGAGAAATGCAAATCTAAAAGTGAAGCAGCAGTATCCGAATTGTTAGTTTTATTATGCCCCCCTTCGAAGAAGGAGGGGTATATTGTTTTGCAGATGTCGGTCGGTCTGTATGTAGACCAATCCGTTTCCGGATGATAACTCAAGAACGCTTGGGCCTAGAATCATGAAAGTTGATAGGGAGGTTGGACATCACCAGCAGATGACCCCTATTGATTTTGAGATCTGTATGTCAAAGGTCAAGGTCACAGTGACCCTGATTAGTAAAACTGTTTCCGGATGATAACTCAAGAACGCTTGGGCCTAGGATCATGAAAGTTGATAGGGAGTTTGGTCATCACCAGCAGATGATATTTTGATTTTGAGGTCAGTATGTCAAAGGTCAAGGTCACAGTGACCCTGAACAGTAAAACGGTTTCCGGATGATAACACAAGAATGCTCGGGCTTAGGATCATGAAAGTTAATAGGGAGGTAGGTCATCACCAGTAGATGACCCCTATTGATTTTGAGGTCAGTATGTCAAAGGTCAAGGTCACAGTGACCCTAAACAGTAAACGGTTTCCGGATGATAACTTAAGAACTCTTGGGCTTAGGATCATGAGTATTGACAGGGAGGTTGGTCATGATCAGCAGATGACCCCTATCAATTTTGAGATCAATACGTCAAAGGTCAAGGTCACAGTGACCAGTAACAGTAAAATGGTTTCCAGGCAATAACGCAAGAACGCTTAGGTCTAGTGTCAAGAAAATTGATAGTGAGGTTGGTCATGACCAGTAGATGATCCCTATTGATTTTGAGGTCATTAGGTCAAAGGTCAAGGTCACATTTGCCAGGAACAGTTAAATGGTTTCTGATCCTCTTGTCCAAAACCACAGGGCCTAGGACTTTGATATTTGGTATGTAGCAAAATCAAGTGGTCCTCTACCAAGATTGTTCAGAATATTTCCCTGGGGTCAAATATGGCCCCACCCCGGGGGTCACATGGTTTATATAGACTTCTATAGGAAAAAAACTTTGAAAACCCTCTTGTTTAAAACCACTGGTTCTAGGGCTTTGATATTTTGTATGTGACAACATCTAGTGGTCCTCTACTATGTTTGTCCAAATTATTCCCCAAGGGTCAAATATGGCCCGCCCTGGGCATCACATGGTTTACATAGACTTATAAAGGGAAAAACTTTGAAAATCTTCTTGTCCAAGCCACAAAGACTATGGCTTTGATATTTGTAATGTAGCATCATCTAGTGGTTCTCTACCAAGTTTAATCAAATTATCCCTCTAGAATCAAATGTGACCCCACCCCGGGGGTCATATGGTTCATATAGACTTATATAGGGAAAAACTTAGAATCTTCATGTCTACAATCTACATCATTCAAATTTGGACCACATGTATTGTTTTGAGTGACAAGATGAACCGTGACATGAGTTGACCTTGATCTTGACCTAGTGACCTACTTTCACATTTCTGTAGCTACAGACTTCAAATTTGAACCACATGCATAGGTTTGTGTACTGAAACAAACTTTGACCTTCTTAGTGACATACTGTCACATTTTTGAATGTACAGGCTTCAAATTTGGACCACATGCATAGTTTTGTGTTCCGAAATAAAATTTGATCTTGAGATTGACCTAGTGACCTACTTTCACATTTCTGAAGCTACAGGCTTCAAATTTGGACTGCTTGCATATTTTTGTGTTCTGAATTGAAATTTGAAATTGATTTTTACCTAGTACCTACTTTCACATTTCTCAAGCTACAGCTTCGAAATTTGAAGCACATGCATAGTTCTGTCTACCGAAATGAACTTTGACCTTGAAATTGATCTAGTGGCCTACTTTCACATTTCTCAAGCCACAGCTTTCAAATTTGGACCACATGCACAGTGTTTTGTACCGAAATGAAATTTGACCTTGATTTTGATCTTGAGCTAGTCTTGAAATTTGGAACATTAAAAAATGGCCCGGTGGTCGGTGCCTGGATCTCTTGTTAGGTTAATAGGTTAAAGGTCCAGGTCAGATTGGACCAGAACAGTAGAACTTTTGTTTACAGTGAGCATATAATTTCTGTTCCTTGTGCAATTACTGAATGCATCAAGGGGGATGGGGGTCATTTCGTGTTCGACGAGCTCTTGTTTAACTGGAGCTCCCGTGGATAAATAGTATCCACTAATTGAGCAAAAAAGAAAGAAAAACAACAAAAAAACCTGGATTGTCTATATTAAAAATATCATCCAAATAGCGCGATGTATTAATAAATGCAGTAATAATATCTGCCTGTGTATTTGGAGAAGGGCTCAACATAGAGTCTCTTTCATAACAATATGAAAACAAATCTGCGACAATGGGTGCAAAGTTAATTGTCTGAAAACTGCATTCCCAAAGCTGACGTAAATGTTGTTCAACAAACAGTAAAAGGCTTTACAAACTACGTCACAGGTCCACATCGCAAATGTTTATTAATGCAGCAGTTAGTAAAGAAAACTTTATAGAAATTGCAAGCGAGACATGTAGCATTCTCCCTGGCAAAGGTCTTTTGAATTAGGGCAGTTAGTTTGTCATGTATTATATTATATGGTAAAGTGGTATACAAAGTAGAAAATTCATAAGTACTGACTGAAGATACCTTGTTATTATTAATTTCAAACTTATCCAAGATTTCGCAAGAATTTTTATCGGTCAAAATAAGTGTTTACCAGAGTTTTCGTATACTTTATCACAGTATCTTTTCACGTGGGCTTTTACAGCAATTAGACAGGATGTTAATAGCTTTAAAATTTGAAATATTTGTGTAGTGGTGCAAGAACTTGAATTAGCGATGAAACGAACTTTATATGATTGTTTATGCAATTTAGGAATCCAGTACATGGTTGGAAGTTTAATTTGTTGATCATCTATACCTACTATGACCAAATTTTGTTCAGCAGAAGGACTCAGTGTATTAGCGTTAGTGCTATTTAGTTCGTTTTATAAAACAATAACATGATGTAGGCATCAAATGACGATTATATTGTTGGCCACCGTGTCGACTGGAACTAAGGCATACTTAGAATACTCTTTTCAGATGTCTCAAAGTAAACTTGGGTTTTGGTGGAAGTAGGTGTTCATTTTTTGATAAAATTTTATACGAGAATTGACAATTTTGAAAATATTACGTTTCCAAGACGATAATGCATTGGGATCAACATTCTCATGAAAACACCATTTAACACAAAATGTTTCGATGGATTCCGCAATCTGACCACGACAAGCATCAAAATCAATTTTTGAAGGAATTCTGTATTTAGGTCTTTTAAAGAATAAACTACGAATACGCTTGTCTTTAGTAATATCAAAACTACCAGTGATGACATGACCGGCATCTGAATAGCAAAATTTTGAGTTTTTACATTTGCAGTAAGAATGGGTATTTGTTTGAACATCTAGGTCGGAAACAATTTTATCGTTAATGAATATAACATGTTTTACAGGTGTTTTATATTTATAACAGATAATAGGAACTTCAGATTTTCTGAAATATTTAGGCACAGAATCAATGACACGTCTATTACAAAATATACTTGGAAATATACAAAGTTTTATTTAGCCATTCTTATTCATATTTATCCTGTATGTGAGCAATGTCTTCCACATACATTCATTAGTTAACTTTATTACACTATATCCTTCATTTTCAAAGGATATTTAGAGATAATTCAGAACTGTATATTATAAGATTCCTGATGAAGGTGTGGATTGAAATATCATTGTATATATAATAGAAGCTCTTTTTATAGAGGGGCGGGGGTCATTTTTCTGCTTAATATTCTGACTTACTATCAAGTACCTGTGATGATGAAAATGAAATCACATCGTTTGATAACCTTAATGCTTGTTTTTTTTATGATTGTCACATAATGAACTTGTCTCCTTAATGAAGAATATGAAGTAAAGAGCACTAGCTCAAAGGGAGGGCCATAGGTTCGAGCCTTAAACTGACTGCACTTAGTCTAACCCTGAGACATTTCATACCCAAGGAAGAATTTTTGTTGTTGTTGTCTGCCATGTCACGAACTTTGTCACATTTTGGGCAGGATATGTGCAAGGCAGCCAGTTAGCTCAGTCTATATACAACTCGCCCTGAAGGTGAGAGGTCATGTGAGAATCTCAAACTGACTGTGACATTATAAATTAGCTGTTACAACACGCAATGTTCAGTGCTGCATATACAAGTTTTACAAGTATCATCCACGATTGGGAATCGGTTATACATCTAACCATTGAAATGTATTGCGACATGGTATGTGACTGATTAATTGTCACTCAGGCTTCCTTATTGTTTTCCTTTTTCTGTGATATTTTAATTACCATTATAAAGTATATCATAGACTAAGGACCAACAAAATCATTGACTAGGGACTGACACAGACCTGTCAAAAAACAGCCTATACAAATAGTGGCAATTATCCTTAAAGGGGAAATTAATGCAGACATATCTTCTATCTTATACCCACAAATCTGTAGTTTCGTAAATAAATTCACAATGCAGGACATCATTCAGTAAATGTAACACACAACAATCCTTATGTTTTTACAATTTAAACAGAAGGCTGTCTTTCAAAACAATTGGATTAAATATGTGTTCAAAAAGTTACTGCGTTGATTTTATTTTTGTAACTCTTTCATATAATATATATTATGTAAGTATTTCAGAAAAAAAGGAAGGACTTGTGTGGGCCACGGAAAGTTTCATTAATTTCAAACCGTAATTAGGCCTACCATGCTAATTGTGTCTTAGTATAACCATTCTTGATTATAACAATTCTTTGATAACAATTCTGCTTCTATTCGAAAAGTCAAATTCCTGATTCAGTCATGATAAAAACCACAATTGTTACGTTTTCTACAGACGATTATTAAGGTCGAGTTCTAATGGAGGTTTATTTCGTTATTCCCGGACGATGTTCTGATTATAAAAGAACTTAATCAAATATTGAAAGAAACGTAAAACCATAAAATTGTGCTTTCGGCAGCTAACAAGATGGTCCAAACGAAGCATTTCATTTCCGAACGGCTTGCAGTGTCTCGAAATTAAATTATATATAGAGTGAATTAAGTAGACGCTTGGCAGTTAATCAATGTTATTGAAATGTTCCAAATAGGAAAAAAGCACATCAGTCAGTCGAGAGGTTGATTTACATATAAATTACGCAAATTGTGCGAACAAACGGCGTAGGAATATTTGATAAAGAGAACGTTTCTTTTTAGGTTAGCACACAAGCTGCAACGACTGAACAGATTGATTAATCATACGACTTGCTCTCTGAAAATTTTCCAACTAGTCTATATATTTTCTGTGTGAAAAGAATCTTTTTTTCATTTAATGTGTCTATTCACATCTATAATTAAAAAACAAATATAGATCTATAGTTTTTAACAGAATATCATACTCATTTGGAAACTCCATTAAGTTACATTAAAACATGAAACGACAATATTTTTCCATATGGATGTTCAAATTTCATATCGGGTGCGTGACGTCATTCCTGACGTCAGTTGTATGCATTCTGTTGCGTTTAAAAGTTCTTAAACGACGATATTTTCAATTTTACTAAAGAATAAATTATATCATTTATATAATAATTATAAGTGTGGTAGGCCTATGCGTATGTAATAAAAAGATTATTAGATTTGCATCAAGAAATATGCACTCATTCTTTTGCGGAATGATATTGCGCTTCTAATGTCGCGCAATATTTCCGCTGCAGAACTCGTGCATATTTCTCGGTACAGATCTAATAACCTTTAAGTATTGACGTAGTTCAACTAAGCCGTCCTGAACGTTCTGAATCACAGCAGTAATAAGGAATACGTTTATACTGTTGTCACTAGGCCTATTATTTGTAGCTATATATTATTTCTTAAGGTAGTTCTGCACGTTTGATAAACCGGAAGTGATGGCGTAACGTCATTTATCCGGAAAACGTAGAATAAAGCCTGGATTCGGCGTACGGAAATGAAAATAATTTTATGAATTAATTGAAATATGTGAGTAAATTTATTACAGTGGCATTGTTGCTATATTTCTAAAGTCAAAATATGATATTGAAACATATAACACTTTAAAATAATGAAAATAATGTCTTAAAATTAGCGTGAAATGTACGGTTCACTTTAATCATGGTCAGATATCTCAAAAATAAGCACACGGACCTATACATTTTATTTCACGAAAGTATAGACCATGTGTTTATTTACAACTGTGAGAAGTTTCATCAAAATCTACATTATAGAAAAAATTCTATTCGCGAAAATGTTATGAAAGTAATGATTTTCCCATAGACTCCCATTATGAAATATTGCGTGAGGTCCAAATTTTTCAAATCAGTCTAGCAAAAAATCAAGCACACGACCCTATCTTTTTTATTTGCTGAATTTTCTAGGTATATTCTGAAGTTTTGAAAAATCAGAGTTTAATCAAATTCTACATTGTAGAAAAAATTTCGATCCAAACGTGCAGAACTACCTTAAATAAAATCAAATGATCGCATGACTTGATTTTGCTGTTATTTTGACATGTTTCATGTATCAAACTCTCCCCTTACTTGGATTCAGAGTTGTTATATTTTCTGGTCCTTTGGAATCATGGAGTCCATTCAACATATCTGTAATAGAGTTTCGCTTAAGCCGGTGCTAGGGAGCGCGAGGGGTGTTGCCTTTTCATTACCTCTCAATCAAACCGAGTCTGCTATTATTTTTCTTGGTTGCATTCTTTGCTTTCAGAGGATCTTTTTACAGATTTTATTAATGATATATTTTTTTGATGTGTGTAATTTTTCAAAATAGATAATTCAGTAATTACAGTTTTCTTGACAAAACACTAATTGCTGTGTTAGAAGATTTGTTTAGTGTACTCCATATGCTTAATACACTATATAGATGTACACTTAATATACGATTTTTAAAAAATGAGTTTCTGTACAGACCAACGTTATGAGTTTCAGTAGCCATGTTCGGCATATATACGGGTTATTTAGTGAAGAAAACAATTATATGGAATTGTATGTCTTTTTAAAAGCATATTGCCATGACAGTATTACATGGTCAAATATTGGCAGAAACTTAATGCAGAGCGATTGGATTTTTCAATATTAAACCAGATAGTTAAGTTTGTCATTCCCGAACGACAATCAATATATGGAAAAAAATCAGTCATGTCGAAGGAAATTGTGATAAACATTTGGTAGTTAATCAATGTATTTACAATCTTCCAAGATCAGATGGGAAAAACACCTTACATTTATATACAGAACTCTTCTAAATGGCACAGGAAAGTTCGATAGTGTCCTTGCCAGTTCACGTCTCAGTTGAACGACAGCTGCAGCGCAAAATGGAAACATACCGAGATCTACCGCCATTCTGTGGATGTTTCGATCTTTGTTTCTTGTGAAGTTCATCTCTATTTGATCAAATAGTCATCAGGTTTAATGTTGACCAAATGTGTGCATATAATATGTCACCGTTTATAACATCTGAATATATAAAATAATCTAACATGGCTCAATTTGATTGCCAGTTAAACAAAGAAGGAAGTCAAGCTCTGTATATTCTACGGTTCATTTCTACTCGCATAAATGAAATCCAGCATGGTTTTAATCAAAATATTTCGATGGGTATGTATGCATGATTTTAAACAGTCAAGGCCTTCTCGTTTTTTATCGTCAAATTTAACGCCCTCGTAGTTCGCTGCGCATCTGAACTATGAACCACGATAAAATAGACGACAAACAACTCGAAGACACTGATTATTTGACGAATATACACACATTGTATAGATTTAGAAAAGAATGATAAGCAACAATTGTTACAGCGGACAGACAATAAAAACAAAAGCAAACTTTTCAGAGTTAAGCGTTATTTATTGTGAGGAATTTCATTTTACAGCAATGTCCCAATGTGAATCATATGCCATTTTCGATATGGCTCAAAGCCGAGTAATTCAGAAATAATTACTCTTTGATTGCTTTCTTTCTGTTTAATTTTGACGGACAAATAATGCGAGAATCGCCATTCAGTCTTAATTATTGGCGACAATGAATCATATCATAGAATACTAAACAAAGATGGAAATTTTGTTTCACACCATCCACAAGGATTAGAAAAGTCTTATATTCAAGGGATTTTGGTGTATGATTTTTTGATGCAATTGTGCGCATCGTGTATCTGGTAATGAAATTTGTCGTCTGCTCAAAATGAGTAATATTTTCAATTAGAAAGACATATCATAATCTCTTACGGAATTATATGTATTAAATAAATTAAAATGATGAAAAACCACTGGAAATATACAATAGTTCATATGACTGTAATTTAACTATGATATGTCTTAAATAATATATACAAGGATAAAACAATAAAACAAGTATCATATGAAGTATCAGCAAAATCATATTTTCTGGTCCTTATAGTACATTTAGTGTTACTAGATTCCCGCTTTATTCGGTATAACGGGACGTTAGGAGTGTTCCACTACCTCTAATGAACAGAGACATTCAAACCGGGTTTACTATTAATTATTTCTGTTCTTCCAAAACATCTTCCTAAGGATTTTATCATTGAAACAATAACGATATTTTGTAACAGCCTCACTCTCAGATATAATATATAGTTGACCCGATATAATCCTTCGAATTTATCAAAAACAAGATGGATTGAATGCATTCAGCTTTTATGGCAAATCTTAGGAATAAGAAATACATTCATTGTCTTGATACAATGATTTAGCACATATCTATGGTGGCTGATTTCTGCGATTTCGTGTGTTCGCGTCGGCGAGGCGAAATGTCGAAGTAACGAAAACACGAAAGGTCGAAATAATGCTTATTTGTCGTGTGTTCGCCTTTCTACTTTCGAGGCGAATACACGAAGTAACGAAACATTGAAGGCGATATAACGAAATTTCAGAGGCGAACAAACGAACTTTTGTACTCAAGAATCACTTTTCGTGTTGGCGGGTATTAAAACTTCGTTATTTCGCCTTCAATGTTTCGTTACTTCGTGTATTCGCTTCGGAAGGCGAAAGGCGAACACACGAAAACTGAGCTGTTTTCGACCTTTCGTTATTTCGACCAGCCGACACGAACACACGACAGATGTTTCGAGTAGGGTCTGCCTTAATACACTATAATAAGGGCGCAAAATTGGGCGTAATGTGTATATGAATTTTACACCAGAACTGAAATACTTGAAGAGTGACATGTTAACTACGTTAAATTGACTTCCATCGATGAATTTATTTGAATATGTATTTCCAGATTACTGTACACATTTTACTTTCAGTTTTATATTTCGAGTGAGATACTGACATTCTTCGGTGAATGACTCGGTGCAAAGAGCTATAAAAAATAAATACACTTCTACTTCTCTGCTCGGTGTTAATAATAAACACTTCATACATGTACAAGATATAACCAAAATTCAGCGTGTTACATTTATAGCATCGGCTTGAATTTTGAAAACGACTTTTTTCAGAATTTTGTAACAAACGATAACCACTGTATGGGAAATGATCTAACTAAGAAAATGAATGGTCACATCAATGTTTTTTATCAAGAAACAAGAAAATTACAGCCACCTTTCGAATCACTCAACATCATTGCGGTAGAAAAAGTCTTCCCACTTCCCCCTAAAGTCTCCCCACTTCTCCCTAAAACAGCTTGAGGGAGAAGTGACTTCTCCCAAAAATTTAGCTAGACCCCTGAGTTATGGGACTTGCTGCTATCAACTAGCTTTATAACCCCAAAGACACATGTGAAGTTTCAAATCAATATCTGCATTAGTTTTGGAGATAGTAACTTGCATGTTAAACTTTAACCAAAATTTTCTAAGTCCAAAAGGGGGCATAATTTGCTCAAAATACATGTCAGAGTTATGGGACTTGACCCAGAGAGGTTGGTAATTGACCTAGAAAAAGAAAAAATAAGTTTCAAAGCTATATGCCTTTAATTGATGGCTGTATGTACTTGCATGCAAAAACTTAACCAAGGTGTGACGCCGACGCCAGGGTGAGTAGAATAGCTAGACTATTCTTTGGATAGTCGAGCTAACAAGTGGACCATGATGGTCCTGAATCGCTCACCTTCTCCACATGACCCAATTTTCATGAAGATCCATTGAAAAATATGGCTTCTAAAGAGGTCACAAGGTTTTTCTATTATTTGACCTAATGACCTAGTTTTTGAAGGTACATGACCCAGTTTTGAACTTGACCTAGATATTATCAAAGTGAACATTCTCACCAATTTTCATGAAGATCTCATGAAGAGTATGGCCTCTAGAGAGGTCACAAGGTTTCTCTATTTTTATACCTACTGACCTAGTTTTGACCACACGTGATCCAGTTTCAAATTTTATCTAGATATCATCAAGGTGAACATTCAGACAAATTTTCATGAAGATCCATTGAAAAATATGGCCTCTAAAGTCAGGCCTCGATCTTGACGGTAGCCCGGTAGCCCGAGGCTACCAGTTTTTCAGACGGACTACCGAATTTCCCAAGCTGGGTAGTCCGTCGGGCTACTAAGTTTTCAAACATGTTAATAATAAAAGCGTGAAATTTCACCGATTTATCTGATGTTTCCTTTTAAATGACAACGATATTTTCGGTCCGCATAACACCGGTCGGCCATTTTTCCGAAATTTAAATCCCTTAATTTTCACAATAATTACAAAAAGAACTTCATGAATCTGAAATGTACATCCTAAATACTAGCTTTCGTATATTTATGCATGTATTGATGACTTAAGATTTGCAATATATAAAGTAACTTTACATCCCTAAAAATTACCTGGATTGACTGGAATTTACCCGCGAATCGTAAAGATATCAAAACGTCATGCCAGTAATTTTCCATTCCACGAGCACGTGCGACCTATCGTATAGCCGTTACTTAAATGTTTATCGACACGTACACAAAAAACGCTTGTAGTGCATTCATTTTTTAATATAATCGCTTCAAATTTTCAGCACCGCTTTAGAAATAATACAGTTTGAATTCTATAACGATTTTAATAAGATGTCGACAGAAATGTAGGCAAAATTCTACAAAAACGATCGAAGTTTCATACAATTATTTGTAAAATTTCAAACAGCGCGATCTTAATTATTGATTTATTTCTAAAAGTAAATAAATAATACATACTATGGTCATAAAATTCAGACTTTTGACAAGAAAGTACAAAAAACAGAATTAAAAAATCTTAAATAATGAAAAAGCGGCAGCAATTTAAATAATCAAGTAAAACGATTTTTGGCAAACAGATTTCTGCAAGTGCGGATGAATAGGTTACGGGACCTCGTGAACGTAAATAAAAACAATGAATGTTTTAAAATAAAGCAGTATGATGTCGCTGTGGTTTTTAATAAGTTTAATAAGTAAATGAATCTTTGTACATGTCTTTTTTGACTCGACACTATGTCAGATATTCTTTTCAAACAATAATGTAAATTCCTTGAGGGCAAATAAGTCACAGAGGTAGGATATCTACTATTATCGTTTGACACATTTACCTGTCAGTTTATACGGAATATTGCGCATTCGCTTTTAAAAAATATTAAAGAAGATACTTTTTTACTGATTTCTTCTCAGCAATTTAAAGAACCGAGGCCGTACGATCAGACAGTGATGTGTCACATGGCGCGAAAAGATGACGTAATGCCATGACAATCTCGGGCAACTAAACCCCTTTGATCTCCACTTTAGATGCCATGATACCGACACATTTCTTTTAGCTCTTTGAGGGGGTTTTAATTGATGATGAAAACAAGGCCAATTACTTGTTTATCAACAGAATAATTACCGATAATTGTTAATGTTTTTTTTTCGCTTTAAACACGGGTGGGTTGATGATGATTATTGTGTCCACGTCGCCCCGGACTGTGATAATAGGCTACATTTACTTGATCATAATGCAAAAAAACCCAAAACAAAACAAATACCGACCTACCGACCCTACTTTTTTTGGCCATGCCACCAGAAACACAACATTTTTTTGGGGGGGGGGGGGGGGGGGGGGGGGGGGGGCTAACCAGGCTGATCCATTATTGCAGTTAAATTTGAACGGTACACTATATTTTAAAGGCCCTGGCTAAAAAGTAACTTTTAGAAGGGTAGTGCAAATTTGAACCCCAACCTGGCATATAACTAGATACTGGTATGGTCCTACTTTTTTCTACAGTTTTCTCCATAATTTCAGTCTGTTAGTTACTTGAATATTGTAACATGGTTATCCACTTACGTTGGCTTAGCCTGCCCATGGATAGTGTGGGTAGGTTTGTTGCCTACCATTTAAATAACTGAATGTTGAATCAAGCATAAACTAAAATACATCATATTTATAAACAAAATGATTTCGGGCAATTAAAAATGTTTTCTGGCAAATGGTTTTCTTAACTTACTTGCCCGAAAGGACAATTGCTGAAAAAAAATTAAGGTGAAGACTGTAATATATTTTTTTCTTTTCCAAAATGGGACTACCAGAAGCCTGGTCGGGCTACTTGATTTCACAAGTTGGTAGCCCTGCTGGCTACCAGCAAAAGTAGGTTAAGATCGAGGCCTGAAAGTGGTCAAAAGGTTTTTCTATTTTTAGACCTACTGACCTAGTTTTTGATTGCAGTTGACCCAGTTTCGAACTTGACCTAGATATCATCAAGATTAATATTCAGACCAAAGTTCATACAGATCCCATGAAAAATATGGCCTCTAGAGAGGTCAAAAGGTTTTTTTATTATTTGACCTACTGACCTAGTTTTTGATTACACGTGACCCAGTTTCGAACCTGACCTAGATATCATCAAGGGGAACATTCTGACCAATTTTCATGAAGATCCATTGAAAAATATGGCCTCTAGAGAGGTCACAAGGTTTTTCTATTTTTAGACCTACTGACCTAGTTTTTGACTGCAGTTGACCCAGTTTCGAACCTGACCTAGATATCATCAAGATGAATATTCAGACCAACTTGCATACAGATCCCATGAAAAATATGGCCTCTAGAGAGGTCACAAGGTTTTTCTATTATTTGACCTACTGACCTAGTTTTTGATGGCACGTGACCCAGTTTCGAACCTGACCTAGATAACATCAAGGTGAACATTCTGACCAATTTTCATGAAGATCCATTAAAGTACGGCCTCTAGAGAGGTCACAAGGTTTTTCTATTTTTAGATCTAATGACCTAGTTTTTGACCGCAGTTGACCCAGTTTTAAACTTGACCTAGATATCATCAAGATGAACATTCAGACCAACTTGCATACAGATCCCATGAAAAATATGGCCTCTAGAGAGGTCACAAGGTTTTTCTATAATTTGACCTACTGACCTAGTTTTTGATGGCATGTGACCCAGTTTTCAACCTGACCTAGATATCATCAAGATGAACATTCTGACCAAATTTAATGAACATTCATTGAAAAGTATAGCCTCTAGAGAGGTCACAAGGTTTTTCTATTTTTAGACCTAATGACCTAGTTTTTGACACAGCTGACCCAGTTTCGTACTTGACCTAGATATCATCAAGATGAATACTCAGACCAATTTTCATACAGATCCCATGAAAAATATGGCCTCTAGAGAGGTCACAAGGTTTTTCTATTATTTGACCTACTGACCTAGTTTTTGAAGGCACATGACCCACTTTCGAACTTGACTTAGATATCATCAAGGTGAACGTTCTGACCAATTTTCATGAAGATCTTTTAAAATATATGGCCTCTAGAGAGGTCACAAGGTTTTTCTATTTTTAGACCTACTGACCTAGTTTTTGACGGCACGTGACCCAGTTTCGAACTTGACCTAGATATCATCCAGAAGAACATTCTGACCAACTTTCATAAAGATCCCATGAAAAATGTGACCTCTAGAGTGGTCACAAGCAAAAGTTTACGGACGCACGCACGGACGACGGACGCCGCGCGATCACAAAAGCTCACCTTGTCACTTTGTGACAGGTGAGCTAAAAATGCCATTTTTAAAGAAATAAATGTAAACAATTGTCAAAAACGACGTTTTACCTAGTTATGTTAAGTTTAAACACTGGAATGTTGTTGCAGATGAATCAAAACAAAGACATGTAAGAGCTTTTAAACAAGGCAGTCTGAAAGACAGCTAAATCCCCCGCCACTCCTATGGATAGTGAAAGGGTAAACCTTTGATTTTAGCTGTGACCTTGACCTTGAACTGACATGGCTGACTCATGAATTCTGCACAACGTCTTGATGAGGTGATCATTTGACCCAAGTTCGATGAATATCTTCAAGGGCTTTAGGAGATACAGAGCTGAAACCTTTGACCTTCAGTTGTGACCTTGATCTTGAGTTGACATGGCTGACTCATGAGTTCTTGATGAGGTGATCATCTGACCCAAGTTTGATGAAAATCCTTAAGGGGTTTAGGAGATACAGAGTGGACACAAAATGGAAAGCTCAAACCTTCGACCCTTAGTTGTGACCTTGACCTTGAGCTGGCATGGTTGACTCATAATTTCTGCATATCGTTTTGATGAGGTAATCATTTGACCCAAGTTTGATAAAATTCCTTCAAGGGGTTTAGGAGATATAGAGCGGACACAAAATGGAAGGCTCAAACCTTTGACCTTCAGTTGTGACCTTGACCTTGAGCCGACATGGCTGACTCATACGTTCTGCATATTACGTTGATGAGGTGATCGTTTGACCCAAGTTTGATGAAAATCCTTCAAGGAGTTTAGGAGATATAGAGCGGACATAAAATGGAAGGCTCAAACCTTTGACCCTAAGTTGTGACCTTGACCTTGAGCTGGCATGACTGACTCATGGGTTCTGCACATCGTCTTGATGAGGTGACCATTTGACCCAAGTTTGATAAAATTCCTTCAAGGGGTTTAGGAGATATAGAACGGACACAAAATGGAAGGCTCAAACCTTTGACCTTGAGTTGTGACCTTGACCTTGGGCGGACAAGGCTGACCCATGGGTTCTGCACATCGTCTTGATGAGGTGATCATTTGACCCAAGTTTCATGAAAATCCTTCAAGGAGTTTAGAAGATATAGAGCGGACACAAAATCGAGGGCTCAGCGCAAGACTATTCTAACTTGATTTTCAGAAATTAGTCAGGAAGTGAAAAAAATTGCGTTGTAGTTTTGGATATGGCCTTATAAATTGTTTCTCATCATCAGTACATCTTAAAAGGCTAAACTGATACTAAACACTTTCAGTTTTTCAATAAAATCATTTATTTTGATTTTATACACATCTTTAAACTTAGCATAGTTTTGCACCAGAAACACACACTACTTAAAACTATTTTTTATGCAAGACTATTCTATTCAAGTTGGAATAGTTTTGCATAAAAAAGATGTTGAATCCAAATTATTTTTAGTGCAGAATAATTCTAACTCCAGTTTGAATACTCTGCAATATATCTTAAGTCATGCAGACTCATGTTGTATGAAGAAAAATGGTATATATGAGTAGTCCCATAGGAAAAATGGAACCTGAAGCCACACCCAAATATTTTTCAATAAAATAAAAAATCTTTATAATAAATGACTTTAGTAACAAATTCTGCTTATTTCTTACTTTAATCAAGTTTTTTCTCTTAGAGCATTCTAGCAATAAATACAACAGAATGTTATTCACAAGTGTTAGATTTCATAAATAACTGAAATCATTAAAATGAAATTCTTGCAAATATATCCCCACGTACAATAGAAATTGAAGTACCAAGCTATTACAGTAAAAGTTGTACTATTAATTACTAGCAAAATGTGGATTTTCTTACATTTTTTAGCATAATTTAGACTTACATTGCATTTCATTCACAACTGGTAAAATCAAGCATGATAAAGGATTCCACAAAAATATCTAAGACACAGAAAACTGGGTGTCCTTTAATACACATACATCATGTATTGACCTTTTCAAATGAAACTTTAAAACTGTAACAATAACTGTTAAGCGTGTTAAGAGGAAAAAGACCCTCTGAAATATGTTAAGTGCACTGAAAAGTAACATTCATTGCAGAGATCTATCAAAAACACTTTCTAGAAACAGTTTGAACAGTTTTGTCATGCGGAAGAAGCAGATAAAACAAATGATGGACTTTTGATATAATACCGCTCCAGCAAAGGAGTAGCGGATCTTGAAATTTCTGCTAAGAAATATTTGGCTGATCTGCATTCAACCTGTCTGAAGCTATGTTTATGTTGTTTTTAGCAGGGATTAAGCTAGGCTAGATTTTAGGGAGAAGTCACTTCTCCCTCGGCTAGGATTAGGGAGAGTGAGATTTTAGGGAAATGTGGAAACATTTTTGCGCCATGACCAGACTTCAGGAAAGTTGGAAAAAATGGCCAGACATTTGGTCCAGCAATGCCTAAAAATCTGCCGGACCAAAAAAAATATGCCGGACCGAAGAAAATGTCAGTGTACCATGTTATATGTTGCTTTTCTTTATTATAATTCATATTCAAGCCAGGTGTGATCATTTTTAGTCGTTAGATGTTGGTCAACCCTTTTTATTTCATACATTTGTTTCCTTTCACTTATGTTGGTCGTTAATTTATGTTTCTTTCCGATCCTGCCCTGGCATAATATGTAAGTGATGCCATTTTGATATGTTGTCCGAGATATTGCAGTTCTCGGGGTACGATAAATGCCAGTCAGTCAGACGAATCCGGATTGAGAAACCACAGACCTGTTCAAAATTGTCCGGTCATGTCTGTCGGACCGACGAATTTCCAGAAGTCTGCATGACATCAAGTTGAAAAAGGAATAAATATACTTATATCTGTTTTTATATGATTTCCTGTCTTTGTAAAGTAAATAACAACTTCACTGAAAATATCAGTGATTCTGTTTTCTTATCCATGTAAATCCAACCTCTTATCTTTGTGAATCTAATATGATTAAATTGCAAATTAAGGTATTTTTTGTTTCACTCTTGTCTAATAATTGCCCAAACCAAGAAAACCCTTTAAATATGAAAACAATTTAAAAAAGTCAATTCCATATTGATCAGCAAAACAGAAATCAAGCTCCCAGTGCTAATTGCACTCAAAGTCAAAACATGAAAACCCATAAAAGCATTTCACATGCTCTGGTCTTAAGAGTTACCCTTGTCCCTCCATCTGTCCATCCCAATGTGTATCATTCATAAATTATCTAAAAAAGTATTTCAGCCAAAATCATCAAACCTCATTGTTATTCAGCAAGGGAAGCAGAGCACCAGGGGTTTTAATTTGGATCTCACACAGACAAGATTTATGGCCCCTGACTTCTAGTCTAAAATAGGCATAAAAAGGGCCCAAGTCGCATGTATGTCAGAAAGTATCTGACCCAGTATTATGAAATATAACAGGAATATTATTTAGCATATAAAGTTGCTCATTTGGGGTTTTGTTACTGACATCACTCAGTCAGACTAAAGTTATGGCCCTTGACTTAGTAAAAAGATAATTTATCATGCAAAGTTGTGTTGCATATATCTAAAAAAGTATATATATCATAGGGTCATGAAACATCATCGGAATATTGTTTGGCATGTTAAGTTATGCACATGGGATTTTGTTCTGGATTTTTGTCAGTCAGACTAGTGTTATGGCCCTTGATTGTCAAAAATATGCATAAGTGGGATACAAGTTTGTGTCACTTGAATCTCAAAAAGTATTTGACTTAAGAGTAGTAAAACATTTGGGGATTGTTAAATAGCATCTGAAGTTGCACACCTGGAGTTCTGTTTGGGATTTTACTCAGCCAGACTGGATTTATGGTCTTTGACTTAGTGACACAAATAAAGTGCTAAATGTGTTGCATATATTTTTATCTTAAAAAATTCTCCTAGATTCATGAAATCATTCAGGAATATTATCTGGTATGTGAATTTGTGCACCTAAATTTTTTTTTTTTTTCCCGCTTTGTTTGGCCAGAGTTATGGTCCTTGACTAAGTAAAAAAAATAAAAGTTTTTTTCTACATGTTTGTCAAAATGTACTTTACTTAGAGTCATAAAACATTAGAGGATTGTTTTATAGCCTATGAAACTTTGCATCAGGTGTTCATTTTGGGATTTTACTCGGCTAGGCAGAGTTTTGGCCCTTCACTAAGTGAAAAATTCACATAAAGGTCTTAAATTTGTGTTGCAAACATCTTAAAAAATATACGCATATATTATTATATAATGTATTGACTACTTTGATAGAGTATACAACTTTCTATCAATACATTTGATGAGTCAGATGTTAGTAGATATTTGTCTAGGACTATTTACTGTATATATCGCAGCTTCAAGAATGTGGTCTATGTTCATCTGATTTCCATAACATAGGAGACTGTGCATTTGCAGAAGCATAATTGCTGTTACACTATTGGCTTTGTATGCCCTTGCATCCAGCCCCATGGTACCTTGTATGCCCTTGATGATATGAACCTTGTACAGACAACATAATAACCTGAAAATGTTATTTATTTAAGCTCTTTGAAGTAAAGTAAGTGAAACAGTGTCATACCATTTTTCAGTTCTAACAGTAGTGACACAGTTTTATGTTTATTAACTTTTAAAGTGACGAAACGAGATAAAAGTAAAGGTAAAGTTTCTTGTTTAACGTGGGTAGTTGACGAAAGTCCCCACCTGGAATGGATGGAACACCTTGTTTCCAGCCGAGCCCACGGCAGGTGTCATATTTACCTCCCAGCATCCAGTCTAGGCCGATACTGCTGGAAACAGTACCAATTTAAGTAATCACCCAGCCCTGAACACTAGTTGGGATATCAGCCGTGACCAGGAATCGAACCCGGTCTGCTGGTGTTGTAGTCCAACCTGCTAATATATTAAAGATACACTGTATATATATGTAATTAGCTTTGTATCTGGACATATGCACAAGTTCTGCAATGGAAATACTGCGCGACGATAGAAGCGTAATATTCTCTGCTGAAGAACAAGTGCATATTTCCCAATGCAAAGATAATGACCCTTGTATTACATACCTATCTACACGTATAAAGGTAATATGTTAATATTATGAATTTGTTCAGTAGCCTGAATAAGATTGAAAATACTGATATAAATAAAAGTATTAATGCAATGACACATTAAATTATGTTATGCACCCGATATGAATTACAGGCGTCAGTTTATTGAAAAAAATATGGACGTTTCCAATACCATTGTAACTTAATGGTAACCACTATATAGTATCAAGTCTAAGTGCAAACCCAGATCAGACTCACTATCAATGCTGTATCATGGTTTGCTGTTCAAACCATTAGGTTTGATTAAAATGTCCATGTAGCAAACACTACAGACTCTGATCAGCTGCACAGTTGATGAATGATTTTGAGCTACAATCAGGTCGTCAAGTCCAATAAAGTTATTTAGCACTCATCTGGATTTCAAATATATGCACAATTAAGTGACAAGGGGAATGCAAAATCAAACACTGATGCCTATCTTGGAACTTATTATAAATCTGTACCAAGAGCAAAGTCCTATGGGCCTGTAACAATTGTACTCACTCCGACTTTCATGATTGGTCCCACTGCATAATGTTTGTTTGCCAATGATTTCATTTACGTTATATTGAATTTGTCACATTGTCAAGGTACTTCATCAAACAACATCAAACTAAGCATAAAACACAATTGTCATTGAAACAGGTCACAAAAAAAAGAATGTGATGAGTGAGTTCAGATTCAAATTATGGTCAGTTCCTACGAGAACTGTGCGAAAATGTTGAGACAACACAATACAAAGTAAGCTATAAAAAGCTGTCCATCACTAGTGTCGCTCTAGGAGTGACATGTTTCTAAAAATATTATGCCTCTTATAAGTGCAATGAATAATATAAAATTTCATGATTCATATACACTAGGACCTTTTTAAAAGAAAACTGTGATACTTACAAAACTTAAAGTCTTAGAAAATAGTCTTCCATTCTGCTTTTTATAAAAGATTGGTAACCCAAAAAAATCATAATCTGGCAGACATTTTCAGACAATACAATGGAATCACAAGTGCCAAAAGAGCTATGACATCATAAACTCATGTAATGACATCATCAAGTTTAGTTAGAATAGTCTTACATGAAACATATCACAGTTAAGTTACATTATCTTTGTTTGCAAAACTATTCTAACTCGAGTTAGAATAGTTTTGCATTAATGTGTAGTCAGTAATAATATTAAACTGTATTGCAAAACTAATCTAACTTGAGTTAGAATAGTTTTGCACAAAGTTATTTATAACTGGAGATGGAATATATTTTTGAAATTTGAAAAAAAAATGAAAAAATCTTGGAATATAACTGCAATAATTCACAGAATTATGTAATTCCAGATTTTACAAGAGAAAATGTGAAATAACCATTTTCTGTAAAATATCAAGTTAGAATAGTCTTGCGCCGAGCCCTCGAAATGGAAGGCTCAAAACCTTTGACCCCAAGTTGTGACCTTGACCTTATGCCCGCATGGCTGACTCTTGGTTCTGCACATCGTCTTGATGAGGTGATCATTTGACCCAAGTTTTATAAAATTCCTTCAAGGGGTTTATGAGATATAGAGCGGACACAAAATGGCAGGCTCAAACCTTTTACCTTGAGTTGTGACCTTGACCTTTAACCGACAAGGCTGACTCATGAGTTCTGCACATCGTCTTGATGAGGTGATCATTTGAACCAAGTTTCATGAAAATCCTTCAAGGGGTTTAGGAGATATGGACCGGACACGATTTTGTTACGGTCATGGTGGGGGGGGGGGAAACAATTAAGATAGTGATAGACAATCTGAGGCCATTTCGTAACAACTGCACAATTTTTGTAGTGTTGTTTCGAGTATTTATTTACCCCACCCACTTTTACCCAGTTTGAGAGTGTACCACTCTTCCAATATTAAACAGAGTGTACTGATATACTGTCATTTTTATGTTTGTTTAGTTTACAATATCTGCTGAAAATAACACCTTAATATCTAACTAATAAAAATGTTTTAGCATTTGGGTGAAGTTCGTCCATTGAAAATCAGTAAATTTGATTAGACCACTTTGTGGCCCCGTGCTGAAAAAGTGTTCAGTATAATTTAAAATGCAACATGTTGTGTGAATGTCCATTGCATAGTTATTTTATCACGAAAGTTTCAGGTAAAAAGTTAGAATCATTTTTAAAAAATAACAGAAATTGTGTTCCTGGCTGGTCACATGTCAGATTACACCACCACTTTAAATGTGAATATCTATAAAAGTAAGTCAAAACTGGTAACAGTAACACTTGTTAATGAAACTTAATACATGTAGGTATATTACCACAAAGTATAAATAAAATCGAAAAACATTTTGCGCAGATACCTAAATGGGACCCCCACTTTACAACATCTAATATACTAGACAGACAGATATCCAATAACTCTCGTTCGTACATAATACCGCATGCTCACACAAATCAATTTAAAAACTCTTTTTTCGTGGAAACACTTGTGTATTGGAACCACCTAGAGGACAGTGTAGTGCGCGCATCTACAGTCGAGGGCTTTGAGAAAGCCCTCCCAGATCACTTCTAGCCTCCTCCCCGTAGAATATATACCAAAAGTGGTCCTTCTACGTACCCGAACAGATACAGAGAGATACAGATACTGTTTACTCACTACAAATATACCTTTGATGAGTAAAAAGGCTGATTTTGGGTAGTTCAAGGGCCATCATAACTCTGAAGTGCCTCGGCCTATTTGGCTAGTTACAAATCCAACTTGGCCGAGGACTTATAGTTAAACACATTTTGTTCAAGTTTGGTGAAGATCAGAATCTGATGAGAAATGCTTGACTTGGATTTATTTATTTTGTTGGGTTTAATGTCGCATCAACACAATCATAGGTCATACAGCAACTTTCAGCTTTGATGGCAGGCCTCGATCTTAACCTACTTTTGCTGGTAGCCAGCAGGGCTACCAACTTGTGAAATCAAGTAGCCCGACCAGGCTTCTGGTAGTCCCATTTTGGAAAAGAAAAAAATATATTACAGTCTTCACCTTAATTTTTTTTCAGCAATTGTCCTTTCGGGCAAGTAAGTTAAGAAAACCATTTGCCAGAAAACATTTTTAATTGCCCGAAATCATTTTGTTTATAAATATGATGTATTTTAGTTTATGCTTGATTCAACATTCAGTTATTTAAATGGTAGGCAACAAACCTACCCACACTATCCATGGGCAGGCTAAGCCAACGTAAGTGGATAACCATGTTACAATATTCAAGTAACTAACAGACTGAAATTATGGGAGAAAACTGTAGAAAAAAAGTAGGACCTATACCAGTATCTAGTTATATGCCAGGTGTGGGGTTCAAATTTGCACTACCCTTCTAAAAGTTACTTTTTTAGCCAGGGCCTTTAAAATATAGTGTACCTGTTCAAATTTAACTGCAATAATGGATCAGCCTGGTTAGCCCCCTTCCCCCCCCCCCCCCCCAAAAAATGTTGTGTTTCTGGTGGCATGGCCAAAAAAAGTAGGGTCGGTAGGTCGGTATTTGTTTTGTTTTGGGTTTTTTTGCATTATGATCAAGTAAATGTAGCCTATTATCACAGTCCGGGGCGACGTGGACACAATAATCATCATCAACCCACCCGTGTTTAAAGCGAAAAAAAAGCATTAACAATTATCGGTAATTATTCTGTTGATAAACAAGTAATTGGCCTTGTTTTCATCATCAATTAAAACCCCCTCAAAGAGCTAAAAGAAATGTGTCGGTATCATGGCATCTAAAGTGGAGATCAAAGGGGTTTAGTTGCCCGAGATTGTCATGGCATTACGTCATCTTTTCGCGCCATGTGACACATCACTGTCTGATCGTACGGCCTCGGTTCTTTAAATTGCTGAGAAGAAATCAGTAAAAAAGTATCTTCTTTAATATTTTTTAAAAGCGAATGCGCAATATTCCGTATAAACTGACAGGTAAATGTGTCAAACGATAATAGTAGATATCCTACCTCTGTGACTTATTTGCCCTCAAGGAATTTACATTATTGTTTGAAAAGAATATCTGACATAGTGTCGAGTCAAAAAAGACATGTACAAAGATTCATTTACTTATTAAACTTATTAAAAACCACAGCGACATCATACTGCTTTATTTTAAAACATTCATTGTTTTTATTTACGTTCACGAGGTCCCGTAACCTATTCATCCGCACTTGCAGAAATCTGTTTGCCAAAAATCGTTTTACTTGATTATTTAAATTGCTGCGCTTTTTCATTATTTAAGATTTTTTAATTCTGTTTTTTGTACTTTCTTGTCAAAAGTCTGAATTTATGACCATAGTATGTATTATTTATTTACTTTTAGAAATAAATCAATAATTAAGATCGCGCTGTTTGAAATTTTACAATAATTGTATGAAACTTCGATCGTTTTTATAGAATTTTGCCTACATTTCTGTCGACATCTTATTAAAATCGTTATAGAATTCAAACTGTATTATTTCTAAAGCGGTGCTGAAAATTTGAAGCGATTATATTAAAAAATGAATGCACTACAAGCGTTTTTTGTGTACGTGTCGATAAACATTTAAGTAACGGCTATACGATAGGTCGCACGTGCTCGTGGAATGGAAAATTACTGGCATGACGTTTTGATATCTTTACGATTCGCGGGTAAATTCCAGTCAATCCAGGTAATTTTTAGGGATGTAAAGTTACTTTATATATTGCAAATCTTAAGTCATCAATACATGCATAAATATACGAAAGCTAGTATTTAGGATGTACATTTCAGATTCATGAAGTTCTTTTTGTAATTATTGTGAAAATTAAGGGATTTAAATTTCGGAAAAATGGCCGACCGGTGTTATGCGGACCGAAAATATCGTTGTCATTTAAAAGGAAACATCAGATAAATCGGTGAAATTTCACGCTTTTATTATTAACATGTTTGAAAACTTAGTAGCCCGACGGACTACCCAGCTTGGGAAATTCGGTAGTCCGTCTGAAAAACTGGTAGCCTCGGGCTACCGGGCTACCGTCAAGATCGAGGCCTGGATGGTGTAGGAACACCCCAGGTGCCCCTCCGAGCACCTGTGTAGAACCACCGACTTTTGTAAGCCAGCTGGATGGATTCCTCACATGAAGAATTCAATGCCCAGAGGCCAGAGTGAGGCTGAGAACTCACATCAATGAGGGGCAAGTGATTTGAAGTCAGCGACCTTAACCCCGATTTTTAATGTTGGTTGTTACACAGTCCTAGTAAACCCCATAGCGTTTAGGCAACATAGGGACCTTTTCAATCTATCAGTATGCCTGTTTCTCGTCAATTCTAGCTTTCTCATCGATTCGAGCCCTTGTGTTTTAGTAAAATTCATGCTCATAATAGCACGTTCTTCCTTCAGAAACTTGTGTCATGTACATTTTAAAATACCTTGGAAAATATTAGTCATGAAATCTCTGAAATATAGTGTAAATACCTGTTTTAATAACTTGCATCAGAAATTGCATATTTCAAAAGGAAATTACACAGAGTGTCATACTGTGAGCTAAAATTTCAAATTAAAAACATCCTGAGCATATTTCGACTGTTGTAACAAGTGAACAAGAAGTCAATCTTGATAGAAATTTGCTTTATGGAAATAGACTAGCTGCAAACATTAACACTTATTGACTTACCAAACAAAGGGCTGGAATCCATGAGAAAGTTTTAAAATGATGTGGAGTTTGACCTCCAGTCTCATGCAAAAAAGTACATATAAATGATGTTAACATTAGAATTCTTAATGTCCATTGTTAAAGGCAAATACTTTTGTAACAACAAACAACAATTTTTTATTTGAACAGGTCTACAAAAATATGCACACCTTAAAAGGATTTAAGAGGTTCGAATCAAGGTCGGTCAATAGCTATAGATCTACATAGCTAATATTGTCTGTATATTAACACTGACTTTAAATAAAATTTGTATCTTGTATCTTGAAAGCAGCATATATACAATCAAACCTATCTTTAAAGACCACCCTTGGAAGAGTCAAAATGTGGTCTTTATTGTGATGTGGTCTTTATTCACAGGTTAAAATACACTGTAAATGTTAAAAATGGGAAACAAAACATGTGGTTTTTACAGCCAGGTGGTCACTGTTCTGTCTGACAGAGGTGGTCTTTAACACCAGTTTGACTGTATTTAGAGCCATAGGGGTTCGGCGAACCCCTGTGATTAGAGCTAGAGTGGTGGAACCTATGCTCGCGGTATTTAGTTTTTTTTTTGTTCTAGGATTAAAACAGTAGTTTTTAACTTTTTTATTGGGGGGAGGGGGGGGGGCATATATGGATACCAAGACAGTATGGTTATGCATAAATAAGAAAAAAATTATGTAAACTGAAAAATACAGAAAATGATAAAAAAAAATGTCAACAACTTGAACAAGTGATTCTGTAGACAAGCCTCACTGATTAGTCACTACGAATAGATCAACTCTATCCGAATAAATATTTCTATTTATTCTTTTATTCTGTATGTATTCTACAAGGGGGACTGAGCAACTACCAGAACCGTTAAATAATTTAACTTACCCGCGTAATGCTCATGATTGTTTACAATAAATATGGCGGCCTTTTCAAAAACTCCCGTTTCATCTATGAGTGATCTCCCCTTACAGTAAAAAATGTTCAGTTTTTAACAAATTAGATCTAGATCAATGTTTTTAGCAACATACTGAAATAGTTTACGTCTCCATAATTAAACAATAAATAGAAACTAAAAATGTTTTGCAAATGTCATATTTTTTATCGTCACGTCGCAGCTCAACATGGGCGCGTTCGGCATACTTACTCGAGCTAATCCGAGTCACCCTGGGTATAACTTGAGCACAACTCGTGTAACCCGGGTGATAGTAGTTGTGTCACCCGAATTCTACCCACCTCCTGAAGCTGGGAAAGTCGGGTGATCGTATCCGAATGCATTAACACTTTAAACAAGGCGTCTTTTGTACACTTGTAAAAGTTTGGATGCAGTTACTATCAAGGCTTTATCTCAATAACCACAGATGATATTGAACTGAAACTTCAAACAAGTCTTTCCACTCATCAGACCTACCAAAATAATTAAGTTAGATAACTCTTGATCGAATCTTATGTAAATTATGGGTCTCATTTATAGACATATTGCTTTGAAACCTATTTTTACTTTTTAAGGTCATTACCTTACCACAGATTATCAAGTGCCATAACTCTTATATGTATTTTGACAAAATTATATCCCTTTTGGACTTAAAAATTGCAATTTAAAGTTTTACATGCAAGTTAGTATATCCAAACTAATGCAGATGTTTGGTTAAAACTTCACATATTTCTTTGGATCTGTAAAATAAGGTCATATCATCATATCACATGCCTCATAACTCTTACTTGAGTCAGACCCCTTTTTAGGGTTAAATTTTTGCATACAAGTTTTTTAAACTAATGCAGATACTGGATTGAAACTTCACACATGCCTTCCATGTTGTATAGGACATGTCATCAACTTCCATAACTCTTACTTGAACTTTAGACAAGTTATGCCCCACTGTTTAAACTTAGAAAAAGCTGGTTAATGTTTTGCAAGAAAGGTACTATCTCGGCAACTAATGCATATATTGGATTGAAACTTCCAAACATGCCTCCAGTGATGTTAAAGAAGGTCAAAGCATCAATTCCCATAGCTTTAATTTTGGACAAGTTATGCCCTCTTTCTTGTGCATAATTATTGTTCTGTTTGCTTGCAAGTTGAGATCTCCAAAACTAATGGGTGCATTGGGTTAACATTTCTCACATGTCTTCAGGGTTGTAAAGCCAGGTAAAAGCATCAAGTTTCATAACACTTACTTTAATTTTGGCAAAGTTATATCACTTTTATAGTAAGAAAATGACGGTTAAAATTTTTCCATCAAGTTGCTCTTGTCTAAGGGCGGTACTAGGTTGTAAACGTCTTATATCTATTCAGGGGTTTAAAGCAAGATCATAGAACCAAGTCAAATAATCCTTGAATCATTATTTCAGTTCTAGAATCGAAAATCATTCATATCGACAGTTGCATTCGAATAGTGGAGCGAGCTGTCATTGTTCTTTTAAAACCTTTTACTTTCTTCTAAATGTAGAGTAACTTTGAAATAGTCTTCTGGGCATTCATGCCCCCATCTGTAAATACTGCTGAATAGGACAGTGGTTGAGAAATCTGCTTCTTACAGTAACATCCTTGTCAAGCATATTTCGAGGGTTCTCGATCGATCTGATTCTTAAAGCTTGTAAGTTTACCTTTTAGGTTCACATGGGACAACTTTTAGAAAAAACATCTAGTCTTTAGAACACAAAATGAGTGATAAGGACAAATAATCCACAAAAGAAGCCACTCATTGATGTTGAAGTTATATAAGTAAAATATTCTACCTCCCTACTTGCCGACAAACCTTTTTTCAGTCAGAACACTAAAAAAACGAAATAATTATACCAAACACCCTTTTAATTTGAAATGGTTCGGGGTACATATGCGGATCCAGCATTTCTGTCAGAGGTGGTCCAAATTCTATGCTTCCTGCCAGAGGGGGTCCTAGAACACTTTTATACAAAATAACATTAAAATTATTGGAATTTACATTAAATTCCAAAATCCCAGGGGTGGAGGGGGGGGGGTCTGGACCCCCGGACCCCACCCCTGGATCCGCGCATGGGGTAGTAGAGTCATGTGTAGACATAAGAGGATTAATATAAGTTGTAGCTCTTGCTTCGGAAATAATTTAAAGTATAGATTTCTAAATTAACATAAAATAGAAATTTCTAGTCTATAAAACAATATGGGCTGCACATTTTTTACAAGTGTTACTTGATCCTAGAATCTGAAATGTCGATTGATAATAATCCAGTCTGAGTTTTCACTCTGACAGAGGTCGTACCAGTTCATCTCTAACAGATTGTCTGTCCTCATAATGGCCATCAAACATATCTATATTAGGTTCTTCACAAAAATCACTATTGTATTGTCATTGAAAATGCAAACATTATGTAAGATACAACACTATATCACATACATAAAATATGAAGTCCACTAATTCAACATAATTTCTGATACGATCGAGGGATACTGTCTCGCCTGAACAGCAGTTTATTTTGGAAAATTAAGTTATTATATGTCAGAAGTAGCAACCATTCTTTATTATTGTTATAGCTCAGATGCTTTTGAACTGTTAGCATAATAGGTAACGTTCTCAATCATTTTCAGTTACTCGATAAAGCGTTTGGACTACGATTGTTACTCGTGTCACTCAGGTGAACTCGGGTGATCTGGTCAGAGTTACACGGGCTTGTATGCCGAATGCGCCCCATGAGTGGTACACGTGCTAGTGCAAGCCTAAGACGCGCCAAAAAGTTGTTATTCGCGCAGAAAGCATAGCTGACCAATCAAAACGTATTCTGTGTGACTAAACAACTTTATACACACGGTAAACTCATGACTGGACACGAACATGTTGCACGAAATTTTGATGTCATATAGATCTACATACATGATACAAATGTAAAACGCAGTGAACTTGACCATATAAATTTAGATGAGGATGACAAGGGCGTATTCAGCAGGGGTGTGGCGGTTGTGAACGCACCTCTTTGTCGGCAAAGTTTGACGTTAAAATCGTTTGAAAACGTTTTAAATTGTAATTTGGTCATTTTTCATTTAACAGAAAGGAGGCCCGAATCCTTCTTACTGCTGTAATTCACAACATTCTGGAAGGCTTGAGAATGCATCGAACCATGTCGATATATTGCCGGTATGTTTGTTCATACAATGTATACAAAGAGAAAAGATACAGCAAAATAAAATGTTAATGGACTATGAACAATTAAAACACGATAATGAGCGATTATCGGAGGAGGTTATAGACCTACAGGCTAGATCGATGCGAGACAATTTATTGTTTTTCGGTTTTGCTGAACAATCAACGTCTGAAGCTCGAAAACTGTACAAAAACTTTATTAAATGTCTGTAAAGACACGCTGGGCATCGAAAATGCATTAGAAATGAAAATAGACCGAGTGCATCGCATAGGGAGATACTCGCCCGAGAAAACAATGCCTATCGTGGCCAAATTCCACTACTCACCCGATTAATTCGTGGTAAAACTTGAACTGTTTCGTTTGACAAATTGAAAAACACAGATTTCAGGGTAAGTGAACAGTACCCAAAAGCTATACAGGAAAGGCACCGAAAACTGGTCCCGGAACTTAACAAGGCCCGACGGGAAGGTTATGGACGCTATTTTGTCATACAACAAAACGGTAAAAATGAGCTTGTCAAAATAAACGAAAACGGTATAGTGTGGTTTAAGTTGAAGTGTTCTCAGTCAAATGTTGACAAAAATATTTTCTTTTGTGTGTGCTACATTCTGTATATAAGAATTTACAGTCTTCTCTGTTTGAATATGACTTTTTTTGACAAGCTAAGGGCTATATTCATAGAAAATACTCCAACACCACTCATTGAGTATAATAGGGTTATTATAACAGTAGCTTGATCTGGGATGCAGTATTCGGCTCGAGTGGATTTTGCCAGATCGGATTTCACGAGGCGCGCAAGCGCCGAGTGTGATCCGACCTTGCAAAATCCACGAGAGCCGAATACAAAGTCCCAGATCTAGCTACTGTTATAATGACCCTTTTATTATATACCTTTACCATTTTGATTCTTGTTTTCTTCTTGAACGAAATCTTCAATGTTTATCGATATTAAATGGAACTTAGTGAAGTTTTTATGTGCGCTATTTATAGAAATGTGTCGGGTCATGCATATTAATGAAAATAGTCCGGCAACATACAATACGGAAGGTGCAATACGGAATTTAAAAGGTACAATACGGAATTTTTGTCTGTTTGTTCATATTTTGTTGTGAAATACAAGCCGATTTTTTACAGAATTTATATAAATATATAATAAATTCAAATAAATTGCCTATCGGTCACGTCTTTACTCATGAAAGATTCGAGTCAACTCCGAAGAGTAAGTGAATATTGGGGGAGGTCCTGGGGACACCTGAGTGTTTCTCAAGGTCTCATAATGAACCAACGAAAGCTGGTGTATTGTTTTATTTGTTTTTATTGTTTGATTTTCAATAAATATATCATAGAGCAAAATTTGCGTCAGGTCCAATGATGGCTCCGAAGATTGAAACAGGACGTCCATTCGGGTCGTCTTAGTTTCAGCCAGACATCGTACAAACTTGCCAAACACACACCACGTCTACGAACAGACCTCTTGCATTAAGAGACAACTTTTTCAGTTCTTTTTTTTTTTTTGTGTGTGTTATGAAAGAATCAAGACAGCATCTGTGTTAATGAAATACAATGTATCTTACGTAATAGTTTGACAATCGATGCTGGCATTTGGAAAGGAACCTATCGGCGATGTGAGCTGGCGAAGGACGTACGTCTGCCGAAGTATAGTTACGTATGTTTTGACGTCGCGGTTTTGTTGCATAAAATCAAGCTATAGAGATATACATATTGAAACCATGTTTCTGGAATTTCAAGCAACTTGTGCTTCAACGGTCCGGTTTGAATGTGCAGATTTTAACCTGTATCTCTTCAAGTGAATTTGATGTATATGTTCTTAAAACTAAAGAGCTGTAAATGTATTTTATACTTCTTTGTTAAAACAAAGAGCTATAGAAAACATTAAATTTTATTAGTGCTTTTGCTTTTTAAAATGCACTGTTTTATGCAACACCGATTCCAGTCTCTCTGGAACCAATTCAGTACTCGGAATCTGCAGAGCAATAAAACACCAACTAGATATGCCTGGATAAAGAAATGACAGGGGTAATGGTACCGGCTAAGTTCGGAGCTTGGTTCGGCCTGAAAGACATTCAATCAAATATATAGCGGATCTGATATATTTCTCTCTGTGCACAAAATACGTACTAAGGTGGCTGATTTCTGCCATTTCGTCCCAGCTTGTTTTATACCTTAATTGTCATATCGATGAGCTTATTTGTCGTTGTGGTGTGTTGCCGGTGTGTTGCCACCCTATTGCCACCCTTCAATTGTGCCAGCTGACACGCCACATTCACAGTTCTCATTTTGGCGCCCGCATATCTGCGCGCTAATTTCAGTTGTGCCAGCTGACACGCCACATTCACATGGCACGATGGTACGATGGTGAAAACGCGATGGTACGCATCATCGCGATTTCATCATCGTGCCATCGCGTTTTCACCAACGTTGTTTCATCATCGTGCCATCGCGTTTTCGTCATCATACCATCGTGCATCGCGGTTTAGTTTTAAATAAAAGGTCACTATTGTCCAAACGGAACACCGTAGTCTGGCGTGTTGATGCTTCCGAAGGGCACCACCATGCCAGAACGACGAATAAGCACGATCAAATTTGGTAACGCACCCAATCTGATCACCTCAGCCTTTATCACGGGGGGGGGGGGATCCAACATATGTATTCCCAAATGGGCACCGCTTAAAGGTTATAACACACTAAATGGTTGTTGTTCTTTATTCTATATAAAATTGACCTATTTCCAATGACCGCAGCACACATCAGGACCCATTTTAAATTTCTGTAACTTACATTTTCTTGAAGAATATTGTCAGTGCTAACTAAAAATCAAAAGAAAAGTGGGGGTCATGTTTGATGCAAGAAAAATAATTTCAGTCAAACACACAAACTGTAAAATCAGCTAAAAAATGAGACCCCAAATTATACTGGTGGTGTATGATCTAAGTTTCCATGAAACATTTTGTCATGGTGTTATTTCATGATCAAAATGCTATCTTCATGTCAAGCATAGATCTGTCATGTGATTTTACCAAAAAAAAATGCAAAGAAAATAAGGAAAATAGCTCTACACAGCGAAAAAACTGAGGACTATTTGTATCCGCCATTATGCGACTACCATTTTTTTCGCGCAGTTTTTCTATTTAGTGTCTGTATGCCTAAATTTTTTTCGCGCAGTTTTTCTATTTAGTGTCTGTATGCCTAAAATCATATGTTGTGCTTCCGGTACTACATACAGTGAACTTGCCTATTCCGAACCAGTCTGTAAATTGACTCATTTCCAAGTTTTTAAGCAGCTGTCGCGCATACGTCAAGAAAAACCGTAAGCTATGTTTTGGTTTTATATCTTATACATTAAACTAATAATTAATTGCTGGTAAATATTCAAGTTATTCTTACATAATACATATTTGCAACATTGTCCAAATGCTATATTTTTTCTTATGTGGAAATTTGACGAATGTAAACAAAAATGTCAGATTCAAAGAGCACTTGCGTTCTAGTTTTTTAATAAAATGAAACGGAAGGGAGATTAAAAAGAGGAAATTTTATGCTCTTTCTAGTCATATATCCCACATTTAAAACAATTTGACCATTGAGATGCCTAAAGAGGAAATATAGATGGCATACATTGTGCCTATTCCGAATCACACATCTGTTCTGCTGTACGTTGTTTAAAGATTGCAGAAAAAATATTGATTCAATTTGTCCAAAATATTAATTTATGTTATTGTTTTTACCCATGGCCAGATGTTAAAGAAAAAGGCGGATGTATTATTATACAATGTGACTATTTAAATCACATATTGGACAAGACCGCCCACATGACTGTTTTAAAACAGAATATTTCAATAATGCCAAAGAAGGATGTCATGCCTATCGTTTTAGTCATTTAATTGGCCTTAAATGCGATTATTTCTATTCCTGACATAAAATAATTTCAGTTTTCGATTCAAGATGGTCGTTTTATGTTGTTCTGGATAGTAGTAAGAAAACCATTTCAGGTCATTTGTGGTGATTCGAAATAGGCGAGTATGACCCGGATTACGCACAGTACCAGTCTGATCAATTACAGAAATCTGTTACGAACAATGTTTTGTTTCGAATTTCTTTTCACATTATTTTAATCATGATATATTTGTCCAGCATTTAAGATGAAATTTATATTTAAAATATAAACTTGACGAAGTAAAGCGATAAAAAAATTAAAAACTGGTTCGGAAAGGGCAAGTTCGCTGTATGTGGTGAACAATTCACAGAAAACCAGGTGAGTTTTTTATTTGTGATTGAATTTTTTGAAAATGACGTTGTTTTGCCAAAATATCGCGATGCAGTGCAACCGAGTATACATTACCAAACACGTAAGTGCATTTACTTTACCTGTATTTGTAGAAATGACGGAGAAAAACCTATTCTCCGTGAAGCGGTATGACTGAATATTAGCAACATTTTTCATTTTCAGGTGGAAATATGTTGTAATCGCCCTGTGCCTGCTTAAATTTGGCACTCGAAACCTTCCGTTTGCTAAACCCCACCCAGAAGAAAAATTATATGGCGATCACTTTGCTAGAAAAATATTTACAGTATGGGCGAAAAACCGAATGGGATACATATGTTGTGCATGGGCTACATATGTGGTGCATTATTTTTTTTTAAACTCAGCAGATCTTGAGCTTAAATGAAGGCTTGATGCCTTCTTGTCTTCAATTCGTTCTTACACTCAAATTCTCCACTGCAACAAGCTAATGTAAATATTGTTTGACAACTTTGAAAGGACATTTTCAAGGTATGAGTATATGTTTTGATGAGATACTGGTCCGCTATCGAAATCAGTCTGTCCAAGGCATAACATCAATACAAGATATTATTTACTAGTATTTTAAATAAACAGACTATATTTTTGTTACATATAGTAACTCTGTAAGTAGTTCCTAAGCCTACGACAGAGATAAATGTTATGATTCCCAGTAAAAGAAAGTGGCTTGTTGTGCGTTAGGTATAAAATGTTGAACTGCCTATTTCAAGATTATGTCAAAATTTCCATATTTTAAAAAAAAAAAAACTTTTTTGTAACGGGTTTGCGATGTTTTTGCGAGTCTGTTTAAATGTCAAAATAGATAACAAAGGTCTGCGAGATGTATACAGCAAGCATAGTTACTTTTATGCTCCCAAAAAGGGCGAGCATAAATGTATGCACTCAACACATTCCTAAACCGGTTAGTTTAATTTTAATTTTGTTAAATTTTTGTGTTAAAAAGGCCGGCATAAAGTTATGTTTGTTGTTTCCTGTATTAACATAAACCACATGCATGCAGCAGAAAAAATCAGCAGTGGACACTTTTGCACAAAAAAACCTGAAAAAGTAATTATTTGTCAAGTCTTTGGCATGACTGTAACATGCCATAAAAATCATTAGTAGTTTTAATGTTCAGAAACGTACTTGATTTGTCATTCTTACTCATATTAGAGTCCATACAAGTGTTGTCTTGGTTAGGAGGGTTAAAATCCTGGTATTTCACTGGTCCCTCCCATCTCCAGTTCAGAATTTAAGTTTAATTGTCCTGCCTGCCAAAATTTTGAGAGAAAAAAGGTACTTTGCCACATGACCAAGATATTACCTTTGTCTCACTAAACAGATAAGGGGTCAACAAGCTGTCTAAAACTCACTACACAGATCAAGTGTCAACAAGCTGTCTAAAACTCACTACACAGATAAGGGGTCAACAAGCTGTCTAAAACTCACTACACAGATAAGGGGTCAACAAGCTGTCTAAAACTCACTACACAGATCAAGTGTCAACAAGCTGTCTAAAAGTCACTACACAGATCAAGTGTCAACAAACATGCTGATCAGCAAACTGTGTCTGTGATGACATGGTAACTATAGACTGCTAAATTTAAAATACTATTAACCCTAAATATCATGCTGGACACCATTGATTCTGCCTTTGCAACCAGTGTAGATCTTGACCTAGATTTCACTGACTGTGCTATGTAATTTTATGTTCTGTCTTTGTGCTAGATATATTTTAGGTTAATTCATTCAAAATAGACCTTTTAATGTTCATAGTTCTTTTAATCATGTCTTTCTTTTACAGCTTGTTTTACTTTGGTTCCCTATAATTTATAGGGAACAACGAAAGTAAAACAAGCTGTTTATAGTATAAATTTGTTAATACATGTACATAGTCTGTTCAAAAGCACCTAGAGTGCTTGTGTTGTATTGTTACTCCTCTTGCCGACTCAAAATATAATTGATCTTATCTACATAGCTGCAAACAAGCCACTTTATATCGTGTTTGTCGACTTGGAGAAGGCCTTCGATTTTGTACCAAGGAAAGTCCTCTGGTGGGCACTGAGGAGTCTGGGTGTTGAGGAATGGGCTGTTCGTGTCATTCAGGGTATGTACTCTGATGTAAGAAGCCGTGTATGAGTCAACGGGCAGTACAGCGAGGAGTTCGGAGTTGAAGTTGGAGTTCATCAGGGATCTGTCCTCAGTCCCCTACTTTTCATCCTCGTACTGGAGGCTCTGTCACGCGAGTTCCGCACAGGTGTGCCTTGGGAGCTCCTGTATGCAGACGACCTAGCTGTGATCGCCGATTCACTGGAGGAATGTGTCACTAAGCTGAAACCATGGAAGAATGGTATGGAAGACAAGGGTCTGAGAGTGAACATGAAGAAGACCAAGTTTATGATCTCTGGCTCTGGTCTGGATCTTCTGCGAGACTCCGGTGCTTTTCCTTGCGCGGTCTGTTGGAGTGGTGTTGGGGTAAACTCCATCGAATGTTCCAAGTGCAGACATTGGGTTCACAAGAAGTGCAGTGGCATCATTGGAAGACTGAGTGCCAATCCATCATACGTATGTCCTAGATGCTGTGGCCAGGCAAGGCCAATTGATGGTAGACCAGTCACTCAAGTAGATGTGGATGATACTCTGCTTGATGTGGAAGCCAGTTTCTGCTATCTTGGTGACATGCTGTGTGCTGGTGAAGGCTGTGAACTTGCCATCATTTCCAGATGTTGTACTGCCTGGGGAAAGTTCAAGAAACTCCTGCCAGTTCTGACTTCCAAGCATGTATCCCTCAAGACTCATGGAAAAGTGTTCAATGCCTGTGTCCGTTCTGCCCTACTGCATGGTAGTGGAACGTGGGCGCCTTCTGCTCCAGATTTACAGCGGCTCGGTCGAAACGACAGGTCAATGATCCGATGGATCTGTGGCATCAAACCCAATGACGACGTACCCATAGCAGCACTGTACGCAAAGCTGGGGTTACAGGAGGTGACAGAAGCTATTCGTACCAGACGCCTGAGGTGGTATGGCCATGTCATTCGTGCATCCTCATGCATCGACTCAATCTTGAGTATGTCCATACCAAACTCCAAAGGACGTGGGAGACCTAAAAAGACCTGGTTGGAATGTGTCAAGCGGGACTTGAAGGCTTACAACCTTGACAGCTTTGATCCACATGACAGAGAAGCATGGAGACTGGGTGTTAAACAATCTAGCCACCTGCTGCCTACCCTAGTTACTGGGACACCCGCAGCAGTCGACAGATAAACACAGGATATGATGATGAATTATCTTGATCAGCCTGTACATCTGTGCAGTCTGATCAAGATCTGCACTGTTTGCCATTCAGTCAGTATCTTTTTGGTAAGCTACCCTTTTAACAGGTACTGTCCAAATTGAAAGATTGACGAGTTCATTATAGAAATTAAGCAGTGTAAGGGTTAACTGGTTGAAAAACTAAGAAAGAAAAGTCTCAGTTGACCAAACATTCATTATTCACCATTAGTTCTACATTAGATACCTGGTTATTTTTGCATCTAAACGCATATTGATAGCTTTTGTTTCTAAATTAAGTAACAGTGTCATCTGCAGTTTCAACATACTATATTTTACACAAAAAGATAATATATTTTTCTTGTTTTAGAATTTCTTTCAAAGATAAATAATCAGAAGAGATTTTTTTCCAAAAATTACTTTTGTATGTGTTAAATAAATGCTATCAATTATATGTCTAAGGAGTAAACGAAAAGAAAATTTCCAGTATGCATAGAAATATGTCACACAATGGTATTATAATAAATAATGATGTGCAAGTGAAGTAGGTATGAAAATTTCCATACCTTGGGCTTTTAATTGTAAAAATGTATGCTTGACAGATTTTAGTGGGGGGAGTGGGGTCTATTAACCTATATGAGTACAATATGTAGTCATGTTTGCTGAGTACAACTATTGCATTATGTGCATTTGTTTCCTAGACATAATTCGTAATTTGAAAATTTTGTTTCTTCAAAAATGGAATAAGTTGCAGTAAGTACAGCTGCCATATTTGTCACAAGATTTGCTTTTTATAATGTGGGTACAGTAACTGATATTAAGGTACTGGGAAAAATTTGAGTTACGAAGAATGCAATTGTTTTTGAATTCTTTACCATTTTATTAGCGCACCTGTCACATAGTGACAGGGTGAGCTTTTGTGATCGCCCTTCGTCCGTCCGTCCGTCCACAATTTCTTGTGAACACAATAGAGACCTAATTTTGCAAGCAATTTTGATCAAACTTGAAGAAAACTTGTATTGGCATGGTATCTCGTTTTTTTTTCGAAAACTGGTTAGATCCCATCATGGGTTCTCGAGTACCGGTAATTGCCCATAAAAGGGCCAGAATTTGCTTTTTCTTGTCTGCACGATAGTGGTTTCATTTATGATTTTTTTTTTCAACCAAACTTGCACACAATTGTATCACCTTAAGATCTTGGTTCCTTTCTTGAATCAGCCAGATCCCATTATGGGCTCCAGAGTTATGGCCCCTGAAAGGGCCAAAATTAGCTATTTTGACCTTGTCTGCACAATAGCAGCTTCATTTATGATTTAAATTCAATCAAATTTGCACAAAACTTGTGTCACCATAAGATCTCGGTTCCTTTGTTGAACCGGCCAGATCCCTTAATAGGCTCCAGAGTTATGGCCCCTGAAAGGGTCAAAATTAGCTATTCTGACCTTGTCTGCACAGTAGCAGCTTCATTTATGATTTGATTTTAACCAAACTTGCACATAACTTGTATCACTCCAAGATCTTGGTTCCTTTCTTGAACTGGCCAGATTCCATTATGGGTTCCAGAGTTATGGCCCCTGATAGGGCCAGAATTAGCTATGTTGACCTTGCCTGCACAATAGCAGCTTCATTTATGATTTGAATTTAATCAAACTTGCACACAACTTGTGTCACCATAAGATCTCAGTTCCTTTCTTGAACTGGCTAGACCCCATAATGGGTTCCAGAGTTATGGCCCCTGAAATGGCCAAAATTAGCTATTTTGACCTTGTCTGCATAATAGCAGCTTCATTTATGATTTGATTTTAATCAAACTTGCACACAACTTGAATCACTCCAAGATCTTGGTTCCTTTCTTGCACCGGCCAGATCCCATTATGGGTTCCAGAGTTATGGCCCCTGAAAGGGCCAAAATTAGCTATTTTGACCTTGTTTGCAGCTTCATTTATGATTTGTTTTTAACCAAACTTGCACACAACTTGTATCACCATAAGATCTTGATTCCTTTTTATATGCCCAAAGGGACGTATTATGTTATTGCCTCGGTGTCCGTCCGTCTGTCTGTCTGTCTGTTGGATAGCAATTTCCCTTCCGCTTTGTAAGAAACCTGACACAATTGTTCATCTCATCGAAATGATGTACTGAGTGCAAGTTTTGGATGGCTCACTTCAAGGTCAAGGTCACACTTAAGGGTCAAAGGTCATATGACTTTGTTTTGTGTGTATATTGGTCTGCATTTGCGTTGCATTGCAGTGCTCTTGTTTTTATTTGGTAGATCTTTCTTTTGTTCACTTACAATAAATTTTTTTAATTACTTCCCTTTTATGTTACTATAAATAGCTTATTTAGTAACATTTTTATTTTTGACTGTAGGGAAAAACCGAGACCACTTTCCTGTGGTACAACACAGATGGTACCCCCAGTTTTTAGGTGTATTTTGACATACCTGTACCTTGTAATAATTTTCTTTTTCTTTTTGGTTACATTTCTTCCCATTCTTGTTCCTGTCCTTTGGACTTAGATATTTTTTCTGAGGACTTAGATTTATTTTTAATTTCTTCCCTTTCTTGTTCCTGTCCTTGGGCTTCATCAGTCAAAAACTTGCTTCTATCCTCCTCTGATGTAATCCTTTGAGCATGAAACTACTGGCCTGATTTTAAAATAATTTTATTTGAAGTAACTTTAAGAAAATTTTAACTATATTTTCTCATAATTCTTTTGATTGATCTTGATTATGATTTTTTGACCTTCTTGTCCTTAAGTGGTAACAGGTGAGCGATATAGGGCTATTATGGCCCTCTTGTAGATAACTTTTGACTGTTGCCGTCCCTTCCCTTGGAGGGATGACAACTATAAAATAGCAAATCATAAAATAATTCACCCCAATAGGCCAAATTTAAGTAAGGCTTCTTAAAAAACTTGCCATGCTAAAAACTTACTTGCAATATTCAAGGTGCACCCAGTTAGGACATAAGTCATTCTTTCCCCAGTTAACAAAAACAACTGATATATCAAATTTTTGCATATCTTACTCCATGACCATCAATCTGTAAATATGGCTGTTAAATATGGCATATACATGTATCTTACTTCTTTACCATCTGTGCACACTGCTGGTAAATCTTGCATACCTTACTTCATGACCATCTGTACATATTGCTGTTGAATCTTGCATGTCTTACTCCTTGACCATCTGTATATATTGCTGTTTAATTTTACACATCTTTCTCTGTTACCATCTGTACATATGGCTGTTAAATTTTGCATACCTTACTTCATGAACATCTGTACATATTGCTGTTTAATTTTACACATCTTTCTCTGTTACCATCTGTACATATGGCTGTTAAATTTTACATACCTTACTTCATGACCATCTGTACATATTGCTGTTGAATCTTGCATGTCTTACTCCTTGACCATCTGTACATATTGCTGTTTAATTTTACACATCTTTCTCTGTTACCATCTGTACATATGGCTGGTTAAATCTTGCATACCTTACTTCATGACCATCTGTACATATTGCTGTTGAATCTAGCATGTCTTACTCCTTTACCATCTGTACATATAGCTGGTAAATCTTGCATATCTTACTCTATGACCATCTGTGCATACTGCTGGTAAATCTTGCATATTTTATTCCTTTATCATCTGTACATATGGTTGGTAAATTTTGCATATCTTACTCCATGATCATCTGTGCATACTGCTTGTAAATCTTGCATATCTAACTCCATGACCATCTGTACATACTGCTGGTAAATCTTGCATATCTAACTCCATGACCATCTGTGCATACTGCTGGTAAATCTTGCATATCTTACTCCATGACCATCTCTGCATATTGCGGGTAAATCTTGCATGTCCATCTGTAGGTATAGCTGGTAAATCTTGCATATCTTATTCCATGACCATCTATATAGTTTTTACTCCTCAAGACCTGTGCTCATGATCAAGACCTATTTTCAGTTCATTTTGTAAATGCTCTGAAATACTCATTGTTGCTTGTTTTTAAGTGCTCATTTATGTTGATTGAAGATATTTTGACCGGAAAACTGAAGGTAATATAGAAAATGTTTAGAGAATTATTACTGTGTCATAAAATTAATCACTTATAGTTAACTGTTTTTGTTTTTTTATTTCAGAGATTTGCAAGCAAATATTTTACTCGGATGTATGCTTGGAAAAAGGTCATGCAAGACTTTTTGAGTGGAAATGGCATCTGCAAGTTTTGTGTCATCTTGTTGCCTTGGTAACCAGTCTATCATAATCAACAGTGACATCCCACCAAATCATGCATTGCTTGAAGAGACAGTTGTTAGTATAATCAGTTTGATTGTCTCTATTGCCAGTTTTCTGGGAACTTTTGCTCTAGTGTTACCATGGCGATCCAGACAAGTGACAACATCCAGCAGACAGACCAACTTTGCACAGGGTACTGGTGTGAACCATGTGACTAAATGTCTCATTACTGCTGGTAGCCTCGCTAATATTGGTAAGAGAATTATATGTCATTCAAATAGGTTATTAATCCCCTACAGGTGGAACACCGAAGGTGACTATAGGAATGCCCTGTCTCCGTCTGTCTGTCTGCAAATCTGGATCCTACGATAACTCAAAAAGTATTCAAGCTAGGTTGATAAAACTTAGTATATGAATAGAGAGCAATATGTAGATTATGCATGTACATGAATTATGCTTGTAGGTCAAAAGACAAGGTCACTATTGAAGGTCAAGTAAAAATTGTTTCTGCTCCATAACTTTTATATGTATTGATGGATTATCTTAGTGAGACAATGTGTCAACACATGATCTATACTTGTCGGTGAAAGGTCAAGGTCACTGTTCAAGGTCAATTGAAAATTTGTTTCTGCTCCATTAATTTCAATTGCATTGAAGGATTTTTGTAGTACTACACAGAAATTTTTCCCATGATTAGACTATGTGTCGCGCACATGACCCATGGTTGTCGGTCAAAGACACTTTTGAAGGTCAATTAAAATTGTTTTTCACCGGTAGGGGACTTCTGGCGTCCCAGTTTGGTTAAATTTTTGTATATAAGCTGGTATCTCAGTAACTACTTTTTGGAATGGATGGAAACTTCACACACTTATCCGGTTCCTTAAATCTATTTTATTTTTAGCTTGACCTTTCAAAGAATAAGTAGAGTTGTTGGACTCGCCCGTGCTTCGGCGTTTGTGTCAGCATCCCAATTTGGTCAAGTTTTTGTTTGTAAGCTGGTATTTTAGTAACCTCTAAATGGATTGATTATTCACACAATTATTCACTGTGATAAACTGACTTATATTGCACAGGTTCCATAACTCTGTTTTACTTTTACAAAATATTTGACAATTTTTGTTTAAGATTTTGCATATAATTTAAGCTCGGGTATCTCAGTACCAACTAATGGGACTGGATTGATGATCTTACATACAGTGAATAACTTTGCTTTACACTTTTTACAAAATTTTGTCCCTTTTTGAAGATTAATGTTCATTCATTAATTTCCTCTAGAGACAGATCTGAAGAATAGTTGAGCATTGCTGTCCTCCGACAGCTCTTCTTTTTTTAAGCAATTACCTAAATAGTTTGAAGAAATATGTATACTTAAAGTAGAAATAGGTTTCATATGTATGCTTATGTAAACTGGTTATTTCTTATGGTTAATAGATAGTTAACTGTGACTACTAGTTTTTACAAACACAAGTTAATATAATGTATGCACTTAAGTTACTGAAACTATTCATCATTTCATGTATTAATGGAGACAATGTGCATGTATTTATAGGTAAAGAGCACTTGTTAAGCGATTCAGATATCAAATATATTTTTCAATTTTTCTTGATATTATCTAATATTATGGAAATAATTTTTCTTTTGATCTAGTGAAATGTAGAGGAGAATCAGTGCATATTTTAAAGCCTAAGTTATAATTTATGTATGTTATTTAAAAGGAGGAAAATTTATTGCACTTCAACTGTTGCATACAACTTTCAGCAGTTTTATTAAATTTTTGTTAGTTTGGGAAACAGATGAGGGTACTCTGGTGCTAGGCATCATTTTTAGCTCGACTATTTGAAGAATAAGTAGAGCTATCCTTCTCACCACGGCGTCGGCGTCACACCTTGGTTAAGTTTTTCGTACCAGTCCACTTTTTGACAAAGTCTTTTGAGATAAAGCTTTGAAACTTTCAACACTTGTTCACCATCACCATGTCCAGTTTTAGGCAAGAGTACATAACTCCATCAAGTATTTTGGCTGAGTTATGGCCCCTTTTAACTTAGAAATCTTGGTTAAGTTTTTCGTACCAGCTCACATTTTGTGTAAAGTGTTTGACATATGACTTTGAACCGTTTATCACTTGTTTAATATAACAGTCTCTATCTGTAGACAAGAGTACATAACTCTGTCAACTATTTTGGCTGAATTATGGCACTTTTTGGACTTGGAAAAGTCCATGTTTTGTCAAAACTATTTGACATGTGGCTTTGAAAGTTTGAACAATTGTATATCATCATGATTTATATTTGTAGGCAAGAGTACATAACTCTGTCAACTATTTTGGCTGAATTATGGCCCTTTTTTGACTTGGAAATTGGTTCAGTTTCCATACAAGTCCATGTTTTGTCAAAATTATTTGACATATGGCTTTGAAACTTTGAACACTTCTTTATCATCATGATTTCCATCTGTAGGCAAGAGTACATAACTCTGTCAACTATTTTTGCTGAATTATGGCCCTTTTTGGACTTGGAAATTGGTATAATTTTTGTACAAGTTCATGTTTTGTCAAAACTATCTGACATGTGGCTTTGAAGGTTTGAACAATTGTTTATCATCATGATTGATATTTGTAGGCAAGAGTACATAACTCTGTCAACTATTTTGGCTGAATTATGGCCCTTTTTTGACTTTGAAATTGGTTCAGTTTTCGTACAAATCCATGTTTTGTCAAAACTATTTGACATATGGCTTTGAAACTTTGTACACTTGTTTATCATCATGATTTCCATCTGTAGGCAAAAGTACATAACTCAAAATAGTTAACTATTTTGGCTGAATTATGGCCCTTTTTTGACCTAGAAATTGGTTCAGTTTTCTTACAAATCCAAGTTTTGTCAAAACTATTTGACATGTGGCTTTGAAACTTTTAACACTTGTTTATCTTTAAGATTCCAATCTGTAGGCAAGAGTACATAACTCTGTCAACTATTTTGGCTAAATTATGGCCCTTTTTGGATTTGGAAATCAGTTAAGATTTCGTACCAGTCTGTGCCTTACCTGTTTGTCATAAGGCTTTGAAACTTTGACCACTTGTTTACCTTCATAATCTACTTACCTAGGACAAGGACTTTAGCTCAGTTATTGCCCTTATTTGGACATAGAAATTAGTTAGGTTTCGCATACCATTCGATATTTGGTCTATTAACTGTTTGATATATGGCTTTGAAACTTTGAACACTTGCTTACCAACATGGTCACACATTGCCATATAGTGCAAGATTTACCCAATTCCACAATGCAGGTACATTGTTTGTCTTATCTGTTCCTTTTCTTTTGTCTGAAAATCTCAGGTAATATTTTGACCCTATACTTCTGTCAATGCTTCAAATAGTCGAGCGCGCTGTCAACAGACAGCCCTTGTTAGTTTCACTGTTTGCCATTTTTGATATTTTCTGTTGTCTTCCTTTGTCAATGTCAGCTTCTGCATTGGCGTCTGTGTCAAAAAAAGTTTGGCCTCTTAGGTGACCTTACAGGACAAGCTATATAACTGCTGCTTTTATTTTGTCAAAATTTTGCCTTGTTGTAACTTAAAAGCTTTGTTAGGTTTGCATGTAAGCAGTTTTCTCAGAAATCGCTAGATGGAATGCTTTCAGACATCACATGGGCTTACTGAGGTGACCTCACAGGACAAGTTACATACTCTAGCCTTCATTTCGTCAAAATTATGCCCCTTTCTAAATTGGAAATTTTGTGAAAGTTTTGCATATAAGCTCGTTTCTATAAACTACTTCAAATGTTTTAAAATTCTACACACATGATTTGCCTCATGGAATGACCTCACAGATCAGGTTTCATTACTCTTGCTTACATTTTTGCTATATTATGATACGTCCCTTTTTAGTTCAAATTTTAGTGGAAGTTTTTCATGTTAGCAGTTTACTTGTATTGCTTTCAAAGTATTCATAACTTTTCGCCTTCATCAAAGTCTGAGCCAGGTTCCATAATTCCAGGTTAAGTTTGAGGGATTTGTTTCCTTAATAAACTGACTATTGTAAATGGAGTATGCCCCAGCTGAAAAAGTATGTTTTTTTCCCCAAATGGATGGCAAAAAATTCTCCAAATTCAGTTGACAAAAAAAATAAATAAATGAAAGGTTATATTGTATCAAAATCCTGCAATTGAAAACCTTAATATAACATTTTTTTATGAGAATCTTTATTAAAAGATATTCTATCACTGCCAGATATTTCTTGCAGCAAAAAACACAAAGAGTGTACACCACATACCTTGTGATGATGCTGATGATAAAATGTAGTTTACTTTCAAAACAATTTGTAAACTTCTGTTAATTTAAAGTGGAGTATGAAAGTGTTCTAGATCAAGTTTTAAACTGGGTCATCTGAGTCAAAACTAGGTATGTTTATAGAAAGAAACTTTTAAGGTCTTGTTACTTCATAGGCAAAATTTTCTACCCAATCTGCTTGAAACCTGATCATAGTGTTTGTCTTAGAAATGAAATCTTAGACTAGATCAAGTCTGAAATTGGGTCGTCTTGTCAAACGCTAGATGATAGATCCCAAGGTCAATCCATAGAGAAACCTTGCTAACATTCTAGAGGCCACAATTTCTACATGAAGTCTTTCAAGAATGTTTATCTTCATGAAATCTAATTCATGTTTGAAAATGCTGGCTATATACACAAATTTAAGCGATACAGGGCCTTCATGGCACTCTTGTCTAGAATCTTTGAGATTTACTGATGTCATTTTTCTTAGAATAAGCCTAGCTGTTTATACTAAAGCCTATAACATGAGTCAGAAACTCTTTCATTGACTCTGAACTTAATGTGCCTGTGTTACTATTTGTTAGGTCTGATTGTGAGATCCAGTGTGTGGCTAGGTAAATATTACCCCCCACCAGATGATTCAACCTACCAGGATGGAAAACACATTTTCTGCATCATTTCTACAGTAAGTACTATCTTCAGACCATATAATTATAGGCAAGTTTTAAACTGATAATTGTTTGGAGACTAACTGACAGAGTAAAGACATTGATGTTGTTAATAACAATTTTCTCTTGAGGTACTCCAAAATGTCTCCACTAGACTATTACATGCATGTTTCTAGGACTGAGTTCAGACCATATTTGCCAACTTCCATATGGGTATCAGACATATAGAAATTATGGAAAATGCCAGTTATTTTGACGATTCCGAAATCAAAGGAAAATTACTGCTTATTGTACTGTTTCTGTTTGAATATAATATTATTAAGATTCATTCATGCATTCATACATGTACATGAATAAATAGGATAAGTTTGTTCTTTCATTTCAGCTATGGGTGCAATATTTCTTTCTGAGTGTTATATTTTGGCACTTGGTCTATGGACTTGAGACTTTTATGACCAGTAACAGTAAAAGGAGGTAGGTTTTATTCAAGACTGGCTCACTTTATCTAAATAGTGTCATACATGAAGTTAATCTTAAAATCATACAGTTCAAATTAGAAATTGACAACACTTTAAGAAAAAATTGACAAACTCTAAAGAATTAACAGCATTTTAAAAAGAAAATTTAACTTACAAAATTCAAGAAGAAATTGATAACATTTTAAGAAATTAACAATATTTTAAGAGCAACATGAAACAGGATTAAAGCATTTAATAAAGTTTTAGCAAAATGTTAAAGATTTTAGGATAAGAGTAAGGTCATAAGTTACAAATCTAAATTCAAAGTTGTCAGTCCATCATTTGGTAATGACAACAATTGTATCATAATTTAAAACACAGGAATAACTTTTCTCGTGTTTATGCAGGAACTAGAAACTGGTATATTGTAATATAGATATCCAAAATATTTTACTTATATTTGCTATTTGTGTTGTCATGACAAACAGAATTTGAAAACACCCATGCACCATGGCATAAGAAAGGAGTGGATCTTTGTGAAAAGTGATGAAATCAAATAAACGTAAAATTAAATTTCAGGAAAATGTTTTCCAAAAGTCTGAGATTGTTTCATACAATTATAATGTCATATTTGTAATTTAACATAGATAACATGAAATGATCATTATATCTAAAAATGCATACAGCGACAGAAGCATTGTGTCTTTTGAAGAAGTGAAGACACCTTTTTAAAAAAAATTCGGATTTGAAAAGCAAATCTTGCCCACCCCACACCCCCCTTGAAAATTTAGTTGGATTAATTCCAACTTTATACAGGTTTCTTCATGGATCTGACGAAATCATGATAACCGTCATTGACCTCTAGAAACGTAGCCAAAAACTGTACAATGTGATGTGCTTTTTACAAACTGTACTGTGATATTTATTTACTTCAGCTATTCATGATTTTGTATATAAATTTGAAATAATGCATCAACAAAAAATGATGATCTTTGCAGATACAGACTTACCTGTATTAAGGAGTCAATCAAGGGAATGACACAGTCTGACTGTTTACAGGAGGTGACTGCTTAAGACAAGTTGAATTTAAATGTAAATTTGGAAGTTAGCTAATTAGCTACCCAGTATGACAATGTCATCTCTATTGTCCTGTCCATTTATGAAAGGATTATGAAAATATGTAAAACTGTAACATTTCAGCTCGTTGTGTCTGCAGTATTTCCTTGGATGGGTTGTTCCTGCTGCTCTATGTGCACTGGCTGCTGTTCTGGCATACCAGCCAAGTTTAGACAAGTAAGACTTGTTTCCATAAAATAATGAAATATTCATGATATTGTAGACAGTACATTGCCATAGTACGCAAAGACAAGTGAACAGAGAATAAACACACCAGTGAATGCTGTGAAGTCATTTATATTTGTTGTCATGAAAGTTTATAGTCTAGACCAGAATGGCTCCTTTTCAGCTCGACTTTTCAAAGAAAATGTAGAGCTATTGCACTCGCCCCGGCGTCGGCTAGGCGTCTGTGTTGGTTAAAGTTTTTGATAAAGTCAAATATCTCTGTTACTATCAAAGCTATTGACTTGAAACTTAAAATGGTTATTTACTATCAAAGTCTTCACCAGGAGAAACCATCCCCATAACTCTGGTTTGAATTGTGACAGAATTATGCCCCTTTTTAACTTAGAATTTTTGGTTAAAGTTTTTGATAAAGTAAAATATCTCTGTTACTGTCAAAGCTATTGACTTGAAACTTAAAATACTTATTTACCATCAAAATCTACACCAGGAGAAACAATCCCCATAACTCTGATTGAATTTTGACAGAATTATGCCCCTTTTTAACTTAGAATTTCTTGTTAAATTTTTGATAAAGTCAAATCAAATATCTCTGTTACTATCAAAGCTTTTGACTTGAAACTTAAAATAATTATTTACCATCAAAGTCTACACCAGGAGAAACAATCCCCATAACTCTGATTTGAATTTTGACAGAATTATGCCCCTTTTCAACTTAGAATTTAAAAAAAAAAATATTTTGATAAAGTCAAATATCTCTGTTACTATTAAAGCTTTTGACTTGAAACTCAAAATAGTTATTTTCTATCAAAGTCTACACCAGGAGACACAATTCCCATAACTCTGATTTTAATTTTGACAGAATTATGTCCCTTTTTAACTTGGAATTTTTTTTACTGGCAAAGCTCTAATTCAGAGTCAAGCACTGAGAAAAGTCGAGCGCACTGTCTGATGGACAGCTCTTGTTTTTTAATGTTATTTATTTATTTTGTTGGGTTTAACATCACACCGACACAATTACATGAAGGATTCAACACTCCGAGTGAGGCTCAAACAGACATCGGTGAGGGGCAAGTGATTTGAAGTTAGCGACCTTAACCACTCGGCCACGGAGGCCCCTTTTTAGCTTGTTCAAAGAATTAAATTCCATGCAGAACTCAGAAATCTTCTTGTTCAAAACCACAAGGCATAGAGCCTTGATATTTTGGCATGTGACATCATCTAATGGTCCTCTATGAAGATTGTTCAAATTGTGCCCCTTGGGTGAAAAGAGGCCCCACCCCGGGGGTCTCAAGTTTTACATAGACTTATATAGGAAAAAACTTTAAAAATCTTCTTGTCTAAAATCACAAGACCTAGGCCTTTGATATTTGGTATGTAGCATTTCCTTGTGGTCCTCTACCAAAATTATTCGAATTATAACCCTGGGGTGAAAAGAGGCCCTGCCCCGGGGGTCTCAAGTTTTACATAGACTTATATAGGAAAAAAACTTTAAAGATCTTCTTGTGTGAAACTGCAAGGCCTAGGCTTTTGATATTTGGTATGTTGCATTGCCTTGTGGTTCTCTACCAAAATTTTTCAAATTATGCCCCTTGGGTAAAAAGAGGCCCCGCCCTGGGGTCACTGCTTATATGAGTTAGATAGGAAAAGGTACTTCAAAAATTATCAGATCATATTTCCTAGACTGTTTAAATGTAATTTCCTGATGACCCCAAGTGATTGGCTGTGACCTTAAACCTTCTGAACTTCTTTCTTGTTTTTAAAGATACAGCCTTGAAATTTGGATTGTATGTACCAGTTTTGCACACTAATCTTAAAACTGACTTTCAGTGACCACGAATGTGTTTCATAATATTTTAGCATCAGTTTGCCATTTGAAACATGTGGCTCATATTACTCAGGTGAGCGATTCAGGGTCATCATGACCCTCTTGTTTTAATGTGGATTTATAGATTTGATTTCAGATTTTGAATATGAAATTGTTTGAAATTTTGAAATTGCTTGTACATTGCCATGTAATTTTATAGATTTACAAATCTACAAACATTCACCATAACTAGACAATATGTTGTGTGAAAGACCTAGACCCCGAACTAAAAGGTCAAAGTTTTCTATAACTTTTATTTGAATAGAACAGTCACCGATACAAGATGTCCATGTAAGGCCTAGACCTTTAGTCCAAAGTTCAAGGTCAAACTTAGAGATCAACGACGTCACTATTTTGCATAATTTTTTTTAGTCTGTATGTTTTGTATATTTTTACACAAAGATGGATATTTGAATATTAACTTACTTCTGAATCAAGCATGTACCGTATTAAGAGGAAATGTCATGTCCAAGACTCAGACTGATAAATGAATGGTCAAGAATACACTTCAGGTCAAAGATTTTATGTCATATTTCTTGTCTGATCTATAACTTCATATGCATGGAAGGATGTTTAAATGATGTAGTACAAACTTTCACCTAAAAAGAGGATGAAATATTTGATCATGTTAAGGTGAATTAAATATGTATGGTCATTTTTCTTTTCCAGTCCATATCTTCAGTATACTATATTACATGTTCTATTGTGAAAGTGTCATTACTCAGTGCACACGCACTTTCATGCTCTAATGTCACTTAGTGGGCGTATCCTTGTCCTGGTGACATATTTGCTTGTATAAAGTTCTATTTTAAACAAAGAAGATGGTAAATATATCTGAAAGAAGGATTATTTTTTACCAGGTCAAGTAGCCAAGGCACATGCAAAATAAGGAATCAGATTTCCACATAGAGCAATGTAAATTTAAATTACTGTCAGTTTGTTTTAATTTTCCAAAATATTTATATTAAAAGTGTATAATAAGTTATTTGATATTTATGATTAAATGAATGTTTGTGTTAAATAGTTTGAAAGCGGAGTAATTATGTCTCCCACCACACAGTGGTGTGGGAGACATATTGATTTACTCCAGTCTGTGTGTGTGTGTGTGTGTGTCTGTCACAAAGCTTGTCCGCACTCTAAGTCGAACATTTCTCATCCGATTTTCACCAAACTTGAACAAAATGTGTTTGACCATAAGACCTCAGCCAAGTCCGATAACTAGCCAAATCGATCCAGGCCTCTTTGGAGTTATGGCCCTTGAATTACCAAAAATCCGTCTTTTTACTCTTGTCCGCACTCTAATTCGAATATTTCTCATCCAATCTTCACCGAACTTAAACAAAATGTGTTTGACCATGAGACCTCGGCCAAGTTCGATAACTAGCCAAATCGGTCCAGGCATTTTGGTGTTACGGCCCTTGAATTATCGAAAAATTGGCCTTTTTACTCGTGTCCGCACTCTTAATCAAACATTTCTCATCCGATCTTCACTAAACTTGAACAAAATGTGTTTGACCATGAGACCTCGGCCAAGTTCGATAACTACCCAAATCAGTCCAGGCATTTTGGAGTTACGGCCCTTGAATTATCGAAAAATCGGCCTTTTTACTCTTGTCCGCACTCTAGGGTGCAGTGATATTTCCTTTTGTTTTCTGGAACAAGCACAAAACAGATGATTCATACATTTTCAGTCATTCACAAATAGTTTGTTTCAGTAACATGATAAAGCAGCAATTTTTTTTCACAATTTCAGGTGTGGGGCGAAGCTGGAAGTGAACCGAGCAGTGATTTATGTGATATTTCTTCTTCCGATTGTTTTTGTGCTTCTTCTGATCATCATTCTCTTTTATAAATCTTATAATAATGGTAAATGAATATTTTAATGTAACTTTTGTTGTGGTAATTGTCACATCGACTTAAATATAAGGCATGTGGTGACTTTCCGCTGTTTGGGTTGGAGGAAGACTTCTGGTGCCCCTTTTTGTATTATTTCTAGGGCTGGGACAATCATTTGTATGAAATTGAATGGAACCGGTTAATCGGCCACCATATTGAAAATGCTGTTTTCTTTCCTGACGACCGTATCCAAGGTACTTCCAGCAGCTGACTTCATTAGGAACTTTAATAAACTTTTAAATTTTATTGGTTGCAAGCAGTGTGATAATTAATAACTCATATTTTGGTGTATTTTATTTTAGATATATCACAACAGGCAAATCCTAGACTATTGATTATGTTCAAGTTGATGTGTTTGAGCAGAAATATATTGCAGGTCTATGTGTTGGTCAAAGAAATGTATAAAGATAAAGTACGATTTGTGATGTTTATTTTTGAGAGCAATTAGCGGTTTTGCAATATTGAAACCGGTTTCGCCTAGTAATTAGATCGGATCCGATTAACCAAGTTTTTGTCCCAGTCCTAATTATTTCAGACACAAGCCAGCACCTTGGTATAAACACTGTCCTGTGAGCCAACTGGATGGTTTCCTTACTTGAAATGATACTTCACCCTAAGCAAGGTTTTGAACCCTCAGTGATGACGGGCAACTAATTGGGAGCCAGCAACCATCTGTCATCTGTTCATTAGTCACCCAAAGTGAGATTCTGGGATTCGTTTCAATATTTGATAAATATATGGTTCTTAGGATAAGACATAATGAAAAATGCATCTTCTGGTAGGGGAATTTTACAATATATATGCTGTAACTTGATGAATTTCAGTTTTATGGAGAAATTTTGTAAATAGTGAATATCAATTGCTTAATTATGCCCCCTTCGAAGAAGAAGAGGTTTATTGTTTTGCAGATGTTGGTTGGTCCGTAGACCAATCCGTTTCAGGATGATAACTCAAGAACGCTTAGGCCTAGGATCATGAAAGTTGATAGGGAGGTTGGTCCTTACCAGCAGATGACCCCTATTAATTTTTAGGTCAGTAGGTCAAAGGTAAAAGTCACAGTGACCCAGAACAGTTAAACAGTCTTGATAACTCAAGAACACTTGCCCTAGGATCATGAAAGTTGATAGGGAGGTTGGTCATGACTAGCAGATGATCCCTACTGATTTTTAGGTCAGTAGGCCAAAGGACTGTCAAGGTTGCATTGACCCGGAACTGTGAAACAGTTTCCAGATGATAACTTGAAAATGCTTGGGCCTAGGATCATAAAAGTTGATAAGGAGGTTGGTCATGACCAGCAGATAACCCCTATTGATTTTGAGGTCAATAGGTCAAATGTCAATGTCACATTGTCCCAGAACAGTAGAACTTTTGTGTACAGTGACCAAATAATTTCTGTTCCTTGTACAATTACTGAGTGCATCAAGGGGGGCAATTCGTATTCTTTGAGCTGTTGTTTAATGTAACTTTTGAAATATTTTTACAGTAAAGAGGTCCCTTATAAGACATTTTGGGAGGTTTTCAACCCTTGAAAGACAGACAATGGATAACGTATCTATAAAATTCATCATTATTACTACTGCATTCATTGTTTGGTAAGTCAAGATTTAATTCAGCATTTGTATGAGACATTTTTTGTAATAAAAAGATAATCTGTATTGGTTTTAATGATCACATGGAGGACACACTCAAAAATGTATTGTGATCCCTGGGCGGGGCGTATGTTCATGGTGACAATTTGATAAAAGACATTTTGTCTGAAATCATTCATCCTCCACCTCTGATTCATGTGGGGGAAGTTGGCAGTTACTTGTGGAGAACAGGTTTGTACTGGTACAGAATCCAGGAACACTGGTTAGGTTAACTGCCTGCTGTTACATAACTGAAATACTGTTAAAAACTGACATTAAACCCAAAACAAACAAACAAACAAAAATATATTGTCTCAGTTTTCAAAAGACTGGTTTCAGCCCCACTACTGTCATGATTTATAAACAACTTATGAGGTTTGTTCTGTTGGGTTTAATGGCAGTGAACAGCAATATTCTTGTGTTACATTGTGGTAAAGCTTTCATGTCTTTTCTTACATTTGTTATATTACTGACAACTTCCCTACATGATTCAGAAAGGTCAAGGACAAAATACCTTTAAGGGGAAGGAGTGTGTGCTGTAACTTGAGCTTCTTGAACCTAAAATGTAAACCATAAATAGATTGATATCGAGTTTAAAATGTAAAGCATGGTACTTTCCTTCATTTTAGTTGATACAAGTAAAGAAATTATTTCACAGAGTTCAAATAAATATCTGCCCGCCCGCTTAGCTCAGTAAGGAGAGCACAGATCTAAGGATCTCGGGGTCATGAGTTCGAGCCGTGGGCGAGGAGTATGTTCTCCGTGACGATTTGATAAAAGACATTGTGTCTGAAATCATTCGTCCTCCACCTCTGATTCATGTCGGGTTGTTGGCAGTTGCATGCGGAGAACAGGTTTGTACTGGTACAGAATCAGGGAACACTAGTTAGGTTAACTGCCCGCCGTTACATAATTGAAATACTGTTGAAAAATGGTGTTAAACCCAAAACAAACAAACAAATCAAATAAATATATAGAATTCAGTTTAGTCTGCCATTTTGTTTTTTATTGCCGTTGAAACAAAATGGCCACTATATTTTTTTCATCAAATACTGAACTGTTCATAACTTTCTCATTATTAGGGTATTGGACACCTAATAGTAATGTTTAAAAAATGGCATTTGCTTGGTATATTTTTAAAGTTGACCATGTTTCGCACTGTGTTGCAAATTTTAAACAACTTTTACCGTGCTGTTTTTTGTAAATTTTGTATAATTTATGGTATTTCCTCAAGCTCAAGTAGAGACAAAATTTAATTTCAGTGTGATGGCCACTATCTAAAACGTTTGCAGAGAATTCATTGCAGCATTAATTTTGATAAAAGAAACATCAAACTATTGTTAAACAATTATAAAACACAAAATAAAACTGTCAATATCATTTTTTCTAGGGTGCCTCAAGTAAACAGATTTAATGAGACAGAATTCTAACTGCAACATTGAAAAATTAAGGTGAAATCCTGTGGGTCTGTTTTGAATTTTGCTCAATACATTCAAAAATAACCTTGGGGCAGAAGTAAAACCTACCTGCATTTCTTCCACAATATCAGGGCCCACACTGGGCTGAAAAAAGTTGGAGCCACCTGTTTTCTCGGGAACGGTAGGGAGGGTGCTGGAGAGGTATCCCTTCCCGCGGCATGCGCGTCGCGTTGAAATTTTTTTCACTTCCCATAAGCAAATGGTGATATTATAGCTATAAAGGGGGACTTTTGAAAGAAAGTGCGTATCCCTCTAAAGCAAGTTTTGTATTTTAAAATGTTGTTGGATGTTTGAAGCAACCCGTCTGAAATATTTTTCCATTTTAGCTTCTTTTTGTTGTGGGCCTACAATGTAAATGCATGGCTCTGGGGCTGTGTTTTTGGTGCCTAGAAATCTACCCTTACCTATTATTTTCTGTGTTGGTAACTTTGGTAAAACTAATACAGGATTACATTTCAAATCCATTCCTAACTTTTAAAGACATTAAAAAAAAACAAAAAAAACAACATGGCAAACACCTTTACTAATTACTTACTAAGATCCGACGGTGGCGACATCGTTAAAAAATTCATCAAACCGTTCATTATTTTGCCGATTTGTTTATTAATTATTTGATCCATGGAAATTAAAGGCATCATACATTTAATGGAGCACTTTTAGAATCTGTCCGTAGGTAAAATCTGCATAATTTGCAATATCCAGTACCTGTATGGTTTAAATAAAGGTAAGGCTTTTTTAGTTTGTATATTTCATAATTGGGGGGCTGCTGCCCCCCACACCCCCCGCATTTTCTAAACCTGGCGAGGAAAATATATCCATGCTACCATATCGATAAATAAAAGAATGCCCAAATAACGAGAATAGCTACGGACAGATTCTAAAGTCTAGCCCATTTAATCTGCCATAATGTCAACAAAACAGAAAGATTATTTTTACTCGATAATTGATTGCTAATTGATTGCAAATTCTCGCCTGTCAAGATGTTTATTACACATTGTTAAATGAAAGTGAACGTAGACTGGGTAGTACTATCCCGAAGTAAGTTAATTTTATGAGGTAAAATTATCGGAACCAGTCAAAGGTTTTTTAACATAATTTCTAGGAGGTTACGATTTAGAACGTTTGAAACAAAATGGCGGACCAAATTATGAAGATTTTTTTTCATTTTCGCCACTCGCGATTTTTCTTCGCCACTTTCATCGCAAATTCGCCAAATGGCTCGAGTGGCGAACGGCAGCGTGGGCCCTGAATATGTAATCTAAAGAATGAAGGCAAAATAGAGACCTTTTACCGCATGTAACTCAGTATTTTTAAAGATGTCTAGCTTTACCACTCCTGATTCAGAGGTAAATTCACTTTGAACAGCAAGAAATTGCTTTTAAAATGAAAATTTTCCACTTTTGTACAGTACATCCTGAAAGAAGTAAAAACTTACTAGAAAAAAAATGAAAATATGGAGAGAAAAAATTTGGTCCCAGTGGGGACCTACGCCCCCCTGAAAATTGCAGTCAAAGTAGGTTTATTGAATACTCTTCAAAAAGGAGGTACTCTGTTACGGGTCCAATACTTAAAGCTGATTTTGAAAATGCATACGACTTTAAGTATTCTTGAAGTGGGTAAAACCAGTCTATGAATATTTCTGTCATAGTTAATTATAACTTTTGTTTCAGTTGGATCCCTAATATAATGAATGGAATATTTGTGAATGTGCTGGATGATAGATCAGGACAGTTGGTTCTTGTGTTCATTGTACTTGAGGTAAGTGTTTTAGCTGGTAGAATAGTGACAGTTTTTCTATGCACCTTGGGGTCTTTGTTGCCTTTAGTGTCACTACTTGCTTAAAGTTTTGTGTGCAAGGCAATAGCCTATATTTGATGCTGGATAACCACTTTTAACTTGCCTGCCAGTTTGCCGAGTATGGTTTTTCACCTAGACTCGCAAACAAATATGTCTCGGTGTTGTTTGTAACAGTGTGAAATAGCTTACAAAATTTATAGTCGAAACTCAGTTACATTTACAGTGAATTAACTCATTTTGAAATATGCAGTCTCACATGAACAAAATTGAATTTTTAATTTGGAAAAACTCATTTTTTGTAGGAAACAAGGAAATTCCTGTTTTTAAGAAACATGAAAAACCTATCTTTTAGAACAGATTTGTGTCTAGCATACACTTCCCTAATTTGTTGACACATGTATATGTGTGTATTTTACAGTCTGTGTTGAATCCTTTCCAAGTGCTGATAGACTCCATGGTGATGTTCGGATGGCCGCCAATAGGCTGTTGTTGTCTCATATTTAGATCACATTCTCATGACAGCAGTAACTATGCCAACATCAATGACCTACAGAGGTCACAAAGGTCAAGGTCATCAAGAGCTAAAGAGACAGATCCGCTGCTAAGTTTCAGCAGAAACCAACATACTCTGTGATAGATGTCATTTCCTGTTTTAAGTTACTGCCTTCTTTGAATTTGTCATGTTGTTGTTGTTGTTGTTGTTGTTGCTTTTTTAGGATTCATATGGATAGGATTTGCTCTTGCATGGATAGAACTGCTTTACAATGTGCTTATTATCACTAAATCTCACCACCTTTAGATTTTTATTAGTCTAAAACTTCTTCATGAATGTGAGCAGTAAAGAACTGAAAGAAAATTGTTGTGTTGAATGCTTCAAATACAGTGAGGATCACTTTGAAAATCCCATGAGGAAATTTTTCTCTATATTACAGCTGATTAGATAAACCTGTGATCATTTAATTTGCAATTAATTGACCTTATTGTTTAGCATGAAAACTGTTCTCAAATTTCATTGATTTATATATGACATCAAGTGATAGGTCTGGGTTTTTCCCCTTATTAAGTGAATGTCTTTTCTCATTGTTAAACATAAATGAAAGCATAAAATACAAAAAATAGATAGACTTATTCAAATATTTTATTTGGGATTTTACATTGTATGTTCTGAAAAAAAAAAAAGATTTCCAACAGTAAACATTGTTGCCATATACTGTAAAACAAAGTGCTTGTATTTTTTTTTTTATATATATATTTAGGCTTATGATTACCATTATATGATATTCATGTTATTTATATTTTTTGTGCTGTATAATTTTAGTCCCATTGTAAATAATTCAGTCATTGTCATAATTGTTATACTGTCTTAGTTTTATGATCTAATTCTACTATGTAATTGGTGGCTTAAACTCATGGCTATTTCATGGGGACATGAATTTCAGACAAAGTGGCTAATCCTTGACAGGACATGCGTTAATGGCAATCATGGTTTCAGCCAAAGTGGCTATTTCATGGGGACATGCATCAGTGGCTTTCATGGTTTCAGACAAAGTGGCTATTTCATGGAAACTTGCTTTAGTGGCTTTCATGATTTAGCCAAAGGGGCTATTTCATGGGGACATGCTTTAGTGGCTTTCATGGTTTCAGACAAAGTGGCTATTTCATAGGGACTTTAATGGGTGGCTTTCATGGTTCAGTCAAAATGGCTGTTTCATCAGGACAAGCATTAGTGGCTTTCATGGTTTCAGACAAAGAGGCTATTTTATGGGGACTTCAATCTATGGGTGGCTTTCATGGTTTCAGCCAAAATGGCTATTTCATGGGGACAAGCATTAGTGGCTGTCATGGTTTCAGACAAAGTGTCTATTTCATGGGGACTTCAATGGGTGGCTTTCATGGTTTCAGTCAGTAAGATTTAATGGACAATCTAACATTAAACTGTTGTTTTCTTATGTTTTTTTAACAGAAGAGAAAAGTTGTTAGCAAAGGGAACACATAGTAGTAACACATGTAGACTAGCGGCTGGTCGAATATGATTTTCTCAACTGGGTACTATTCCAAATATATGCCCGTATTGTACAGAACAATGTTAAATAACCTAATATGATACCACAGTACCAGTATTTTAGATCAGATTGTGTCAGTGATATGATACCTATTTGTATCTGTAATTGTGGATATATGCAATATAATGAATTTATATTCATTTTTAACTAATTTATTGTATTGAATGACCAAATGTGTTTTCAGAATTGTTACATTTTATGCTATGTATGTTTTAGTATGTTATGTTTTATGATTTTGTGTCAGATACTCTTTTTTTAGAAGATGATGAAATGTTGTAAAAGGATGGGACATTTAATCATGTCAAGACAAAGCACAACTATAGGTTGTTTTTAGCTTGTGATGGTGAATTGCTTCACCCATGGTGTCAGCATCTTGTGAACACACCTTGTTCTTAAGGTGGTTGTTTCTCAGTTATGACTTGTTACACCTACCTTCCCCATGACAATATTAACTGAATGACATAGTTTCCTTGACCCTTGCTATCATTTTGATGGACTTCTATTTTTCTATTTTCTTTCATTTACATTATTTTAGTTGATCTAGAGATGCATAATGTTTGAAGTTAAAGATCTCTGATATGACAAAATCATCAAAAAACGGTGGTTGTTGGAACAGTGAACTTCCTTCCATCATGTAACACTGCTCTTCTTCCATAGGCAATGTCCATGCACAAATCTTATATAATGCTTTTACATTTGTGTGTCTATTTCGTTTCTGATTTTGTTTTAAAAAAAATGCTTTCTATTCATGCTTTTTTCCTTTGCATTGTGAAATTAGGGGGAAGCAATCTGTATTGTTCATATTTATTGAATATCACATAGTTTTGTCCCTTATGTTAAAGATTTTTTTTCACTTATTAAATTATCTTGATATTAAATTCTCATCAAGAGATTTTTTAAGAAACAGCAGAATCCTACTTACCACATTGAACCTTCCACTCTAAAAACTCTGTTGAAGGACCAGCAGTGTTCAGGTCAAGGGGTAATTTCTAAAAATATATATAAAAGTGTACCTTTGTTTAGTCCAAAAATCATATTAAAGATTTAAACTCCTAAGAAAGGTAGTTCCTTGTTTTGAAAATAACCGCATTTGCAAACTGGTACAGAAGGTTTCACATTATGATTTTTATGCCCCCAAAGGAAGGCATATTAGTTTTCAACTGTCCGTCCGTTCGTTAGTTCGTCACAACGTTAACTTTTTGCATGAAGGCACTTTACTCACGAACCACTGCACCCAGGACCTTCAAACTTCACACACTGATAGTACTTATTGAGTACACCACTCCTACTGACTTTGGGGTCACCAGGTCAAAGGTCAAGGTCACAGGGGCCAACGTTAACTTTTTGCATGAAGGCACTTTACTCGCGAACCACTTCACCGCAGACCATCAAACTTCACATGCTGATAGTACTTACTGAGTACACCACCCCTACTGACTTTGGGGTCACCAGGTCAAAGGTCAAGGTCACCAGGTCAAAGGTCAAGGTGCTGCGGGGGCATTTGTCACCATTAGGGACAGCTCTTGTTATTATGCACAAACACTGAAGCATTTTTTAGCTCACCTGTCACAAAGTGACAAGGTGAGCTTTTGTGATCGCGTGTTTTCCGTCGTCCGTGCGTGCATGCGGCGTGTGTCCATCCGTAAACTTTTGCTTGTGACCACTCTAGAGGTCGCATTCTTCATGGGATCTTTATGAAAGTTGGTCAGAATGTTCATCTTGATGATATCAAGGTCAAGTTTGAAACTGGGTCACGTGCCTTCAAAAACTAGGTCTGTATGTCTAAAAATAGAAAAACCTTGTGACCCCTCTAGAGGCCATATATTGCACAAGATCTTCATGAAAATTGGTCAGAATGTTCATCTTGATGATATCTAGGTCAGGTTCGAAACTGGGTCATGTACCTTCAAAAACTAGGTCAGTAGGTCTAAAAATAGAAAAACCTTGTGACATCTGTAGAGGCCATATATATCACAAGATCTTCATGAAATTGGTCAGAACGTTCACCTTGATGATATCTAGGTCAAGTTCGAAACTGGGTCACTTGCCATCAGAAACTAGGTCAGTAGGTCAAATAATAGAAAAACCTTGTGACCTCTCTAATGGCCATATTTTTCATGGGATCTGTATGAAAGTTGGTCTGAATGTTCATCTTGATGATATCTAGGCCAAGTTCGAAACTTGGTCACGTGCGGTCAAAAACTAGGTCAGTAGGTCTAAAAATAGAAAAACCTTGTGACCGCTCTAAAGGCCATATATTTCTTGAGATCTTCATGAAAATTGGTCGGATGTTCACCTTGATGATATCTAGGTCAAGTTCGAAACTGGGTCACATGCCTTCAAAAACTAGGTCAGTAGGTCAAATAATAGAAAAACCTTGTGACCTCTCTAGAGGCCATATTTTTCATGGGATCTGTATGAAAGTTGGTCTGAATGTACATCTTGATGATCTCTAGGTCAAGTTTGAAAGTGGGTCACGTGCCGCCAAAAACTAGGTCAGTAGGTCAAATAATAGAAAAACCTTGTGACCTCTCTAAAGGCCATATTTTTCATAGGATCTTTTTGAAAATTGGTCTGAATGTTCATCTTGATGATATCTAGGTCGAGTTCGAAACAGGGTCATGTGTGGTCAAAAACTAGGTCAGTAGGTCTAAAAATAGAAAAACCTTGTGTCCTCTCTAGAGGCCATACTTATGAATGGATCTCCATAAAAATTGGTCAGAATGTTCACCTTGATGATATCTAGGTCAGGTTTGAAACTGGGTCACGTGCCTTACAAAACTAGGTCAGTAGGTCAAATAATAAAAAACCTTGTGACCTCTCTAGAGGCCATACTTTTCATTGGATCTGTATGAAAGTTGGTCTGAATGTTCATCTTGATGATATCTAGGTCAAGTTTGAAACTGGGTCAACTGCGGTCAAAAACTAGGTCAGTAGGTCTAAAATTATCAAAGTCTTTTGACCTCTCTAGAGGCCATATTTTTCAATGGATCTTCATGAAAATTGATCTGAATTTTCACCTTGATGATATCTAGATAAAGATCAAAACAGGGTCACGTACCTTCGAAAACTAGGTCAATAGGTCAAATAATAGAAAAACCTTGTGACCTCTCTAGAGACCATATTTTTCAATGGATCTTCATGAAAATTGGTCAGAATTTTTATCTTGATAATATCTAGGTCAAGTTCAAACTGGGTCACATGAGCTCAAAAACTAGGTCACTATGTCAAATAATAGAAAAAAGGACGTCATACTCAAAACTGGGTCATGTGGGAAGAGGTGAGCGATTCAGGACCATCATGGTCCTCTTGTTTTTGTATTTTGTTTGCATACACAATTTTGGAACTGTTTAATTTAATTTGAATTAGTAGTTGAAAGGTTAACTTGATTTATTAAACAAAAAAGAACCAAGTTATTAAACAAAGACCTAAATTGAACTAAATAACAAAGTTTCATATTGTATTTAGGTTGTAGTTTTATAGACTGTTATTGAACAGGTGATTGGGAAAATGTAATTATTTTTATACACCTGTTTTGAAAAGAGGTGTTTTATGCAATGACTTGGTAGGTGTGTCTGAAAAGTTTTTCAACACATTTTTGAAGGAAAATACTTCAGACTGTGCAAGATGAACATTGAATTCAGTATATCTAAAATATTTATTGTATGTAAATGTCTCAAAGTTCTTCATTCAAACTTGATACAGGGTAATGTTAGTTAGACTGGTTCAGGCCACTAACAGGAGAGAGTAAACTGGTGTATTTCACTGATAGAAAATCAGAACAAATACAAATATAATATAACTGATAAAATTCGTACAGTATATTATTATATACACTTTCAGGTGAAAGTTTTCTCAACATGCCTGTATAAGATTTTATTCTAAGTTTATGTCATTTTACTGTATAACTTATTCTTGAAAGGTTGTAGGTTTTCTAGATCTGACTTATTGTGTTGTATTTATTATATTGTGTACATGTTGTTTTATATATATGTATTTTAAAATGTTATCAAATAGGTTTACAGTGTATAAGCCTGAAAAGGTTTATTTCAAGCTTAGATGGTAAGAATGGCTAATTATTGAAACCATTGTTGTTTATTACCTCCCTTTATGGGTCTGACTGTGTAAATTAATTTGAAATATTGAAATTTGTGCTTTTCTAGCTGGATTAATATGCAGAAGCTGTCTTTTACATTAACAGATAGCATATTATATCAGAGTAATGCAATCTGTACTGTTAATAGATTGTGTACTGAAAGTAACACAGTCTGTGCCTTTAACAGATGGTGTACTGAAAGTAACACAGTCTATACCATAAACAGATTGTGTACTGAGAGTAACACAGTCTGTACCATAAACAGATGGTGTACTGAGAGTAACACAGTCCATACCATTAACAGATGGTGTACTGAGAGTAACAGTCTATACCATTAACAGATGGTGTACTGAGAATAACACAGTCTATACCATAAACAGATGGTGTACTGAGAATAACACAGTCTGTACCATAAACAGATGGTGTACTGAGAGTAACACAGTCCATACCATTAACAGATGGTGTACTGAGAGTAACAATCTATACCATTAACAGATGGTGTACTCGGAATAACACAGTCTATACCATAAACAGATGGTGTACTGAGAATAACACAGTCTGTAACATTAACAGATGGTGTACTGAGAGTAACACAGTCTATACCATTAACAGATGGTGGACTGAGAGTAACACAGTCTTTACCATAAACAGATGGTGTACTGAGAGTAACACAGTCCATACCATTAACAGATGGTGTACTGAGAGTAACAATCTATACCATTAACAGATGGTGTACTGGGAATAACACAGTCTATACCATAAACAGATGGTGTACTGAGAATTACACAGTCTGTAACATTAACAGATGGTGTACTGAGAGTAACACAGTCTATACCATTAACAGATGGTTGTAGAGAGTAACACAGTCTGTACCATTAACAGATTGTGTACTGAGAATAACACAATCTATACCATTAACAGATGGTGTACTGAGAGTTACACAGTCTATACAATTAACAGTGTGTGCTGAGAGTAATACAGTCTTTATCATTGACTGATGGTGTACTGAGAGTAACAGGCTATACCATTGGCTGATAGTGTACTTAGAGTAACACAGTCTGTACCATTAACAGATGGTGTACTGAGAGTAACACAATCTATACCATTAACAGATGGTGTACCGAGAGTAACACAGTCTATACCATTAACAGATGGTGTACCGAGAGTAACACAGTCTATACCATTAACTGATGGTGTACTGAGAGTAACACAGTCTGTACCATTAACTGATGGTGTACTGAGAGTAACACAGTCTATACCATTAACAGATGGTGTACTGAGAGTAGCACAGTCTGTACCATTAACAGATGGTGTACTGAGAGTAACACAGTCTGTACCATTAACAGATGGTGTACTGGGAGTAGCACAGTCTATACCATTAACAGATGGTGTACTGAGAGTAACACAGTCTATACCATTAACATATAGTTTACTGTATCAGAGTAACCTGTACTTGGAGAAATAGTTGATACCATTAAAAGGTATTGTTTAGTTGTTTGGTGTTAGAGTATTTCATACTGGCAGAAATACTTGATAGTAACATTGCTTAATCAAACCCATCTCACATTGAAATCAAATATCAATTCCTCAGACCTGTAAATCAAATTAGCTTTCAGTTCAGAATAAAGTTGTGTTACCTTAAAGTGTTTCTTATCATGTTAATGTATATTTTTTATATTAAAAAGTTGTAAATATGTATGGTATGTGATGTTTTGAAGGTATGTAAAAAGTAAAATTCTAACACTTTTAAGATTTTTTTTTTATGTGAACAAAGAAGGATTTTAAGGTGTATCATCTTGTCGATTAAAACACATTTCACAAAATGACCAAATTTTTGCTCTAAGGGAAGTTATGCGTCCATTTACACTTAAAATAGGATTCCAGATTACTATCCCTTCCAGATGAAATTCGAATATGTTATAATGGAAATAGATTTTAGTTTTGCATGCTTTGTTGGCAAATAAAACATGTTTAGTTCAGATGCATCTTAATCTATTCACGGAGGCCGGGTGATTAATTACGACACATCTGAACAAAAAAAAACATGTTTTATTTGCCAACAAAACATGCAAAACTAAAATCTATTTCCCAAATCATACATCTAGACCAATGATTTGTAAAAGATTTATTTCAACAATGATTAATTTTATAGTGCTTTTTATTTTATTTCTAGTGCCAAGTTTGCATTGCAAGCTAGGTTGGACTCAGTTGATTTATTTAAGTTTATACTTAAGAAATAATAAATATGTTCCTATATTTTATCAGTTAATAAAATATGGGCAGGAGTTTGGATGCGTAATAATTAAATCACGAGTGCATCCAAACGACTGTCTATGTTTTATTAATTGATAAAATTATTGGAACATATTTATTATTTCGATTCTAACAACGCAAATAATTTGCATTTTACAGTACTACATTTTCAGCCTAATACATCATTCGGGTCATATGCTGTTACAATTTACCCCCTATGGTTAGAAAGAGTTGCATAGCCAATGGAACGTATAGATATTTGTTTCTTTTTATCAGAACTTTGAGAAGTATTTATAATTTAGTAATCTAACAGCTCGCTAATTATGAAGAGAATCATCAAATTAGGCGAGTTGACTCTGTGTTACAAGTTACGAGCTTAACTTTATATTACGTCACATCATTGTGACGTCATACTTTATGTCATACATTTATGACGTCACCGCTGAATCTTAATTAAGCTAATTGAATTCGCTTGTAGAGATCGAAACGAGTTTTACGGTCCTACACATTAGTCAGTATGTATAGGTTATAGATCATTTATTGAACTTCTAATGCAATTAAGTTTGCCGAAACGGAGCGTAGCGTAGTGAAGGCAAAACTTAATGCATTTAGAAGTTCAATAAGTGATCTATAACCGGCTTATAGTTTAACGCCCCATTTCAGGTCAAAACTGCAAAAAGCTCTCTCTGAAGTAAACTAACCACGCCTTCTGTTAATTCATTGGCTAGTCTTATCTTCACTCATGGTGGAGAAGTACATGTTTACTACAACTTTATACAAGGTCATTTTAGTGCCAGCCTTTAGCAAAACAGCGGTTGATCCAGTGCTGATTTCACTTCAGTTTATATCATAAATACATCAGTCTTATCGAGTACTTTGTGGAACACGATCTTATATTCTTATTCAATGGAAATATAATATGCAGGTTTAACTCGTAATGATGTAACAGTACAAGTCAAGCAACAACATGTATAAATAAAACAAGACAAAGTAGAATTTAAGTGCACCCTGGTTTATTTTTAGACCAGTAGAGGTAGTGAAAGATACAGAAAGGTCAAACTTGATCTATGAAAGTACAGCTTGCATTAAAATATTTGAGCTGCGCCAGACGTCTGGTCAGGATCTATGCTGTTCGCTTTCAAAGCCTATTGTAATTAGAGAAACTGTTAATAAGCGAACAGCATGGATCCTGACCACACTGTGTGGATGCGCAGGCTGGTCTGGATCAATGCTGGTCGCAAACCCACTATGTTGGTTTTCACATAGCACAGCTCATTTATCTACTTGGTCCGTTTATTAGATCTACATAGACACATTGCTTGTATGCAGTCCCTGCTTTGGTAATTGCTCCGCCTCCTAGAATGTGGGAAATCCATAATAGGCGGAACAATGAATACTCATTTATTTTGAACTACTTCATGAATAAGTGGATCAGATTCTTCAGTTATGAAACAATATGAAAATAAGTTGGTTACTTTTTTGAAAATCCCTCGCTTGTCATTGGATAAAAAAGATGGTTGAACTATAAGACATTTTATCATATTTATGTTTTTGAGATGCTGTTTTCAACCGTTTGGCCCTGAAATAATTTGTATGTAATGGAACTGAAGTAGAGTCTCTTATGCCACAATCATAGGGGGTGAAATGTAACAGCCAACCATATTTTATCGTAGATTCATGTATAGGCGATTTCGCTATATGTTTATATACCAATTGCTGCAGATCGTGTTAGAATAGCGAGTACAAAACTTGGTGATATCCATATTAGTAAACATCACTTGAACATTTTGGACTTTATACATCATATATATATTTTAACTTGGCAGTTTCTTTATTATATGATATATTTACATAATGCTTTATTTGTTACATATTTTACATTTAATAAGTTGTATATTTTATGCTTTAATTTTTATATTAAATGTGGTTTAATTTAGAGTGTGTTTTGTTTTTATTTTTTGTCTGTACAAATGATTTATAATGCACACATGTTTTTTTTCTGAATCTGTTAAAAACTTAAGATACAAATACTGTAGGACCTTTCTGTTTAAAGGTCTCAGATAAATTCTATTCCGTCTGTTTAAAAAATAGAGAACATTTTTCCCTGTATAAACCAACCTGAACTAAAATTAAGTTTGAAACACTGTATCTCAAACTCATTTCTCTGGAAATTTTGGTTATCTTAAAGAAATTTTCAAGGCCTAGTAAGAAATAATATAGATACATGATATATTTGTACTGATTTTCTCAACCAAAGGAAATTGGAAGAAGCTGTTTTGGTGATAGTTGCTGTATGACTGTATGTGAAGTTGTGAAAAATATGTGACAAATTGTCCTATTAATAATCTGACCTTGAAACTTCAACTTCTAACCTTGTAGACGGTAGAAATTTAAAAGACCACATTTTATAACAATTTTCTGGTGTTTTCCTTACCTGGCTTACGTAGGTTAGATTAGCAAACTCATGAAACTTGTGCATTCATGTTTTCAAAGTAAGAAATACTAGTAATCGATTGAATGTCAGTAAAATATATGTAACATGGATTAACATAGAAAGTTAAAAGCTTTTTGATTTTTAAGTCATTATTCCTCCTATGTATCCCTTTAATTCTTGTGGATGCTAAAGCTGGTTCAATTGTAAACGCATCTCAACTCCGTTTCATACAAAAGTCAACATGCCAGGATACCAGTTGTGTGAAAGCAAGTTCTAAGTTCTATCAGTCAGTTTTCTTTGTATTTTGCCTCTTCATATGCCCAAGTTTATAAAACTGTCACTATATCGAAGCATGATTGTTTGGTAATGTGTTGCCGTTTTTTATTCCAGTTATCTTAAGAAAAATACTTAGTCCCTGGAGGTTTGAAATGTTACATTGTCTTGCTCTAGAGTGTCTGTCTCTTGTTGGGAGAAGGGATGTTATTGCCCCCCTGCAAAAAGATGAACTGGGATACAGAAATGGTCTTTGTCTGTTTGTTCATGTGTGCGCTGGTACGAGCATGCATCAGTATCGCCTTTATCTCGATTTCGTTTGAGCTTCAAACATTGATAGAAAATGCACTGCACGATCACCATAACTCAACCTTCATTTCTTTTTAGTTCACCAGAGCACAATGTGATCAAGTCACTCACTGTCTGTCTTCCGGCCATAAGCCTGTTAACCATTTTCTTCACACAACAGCTCCTTTGAAAATATTTGGTGAAAGTTAATGATACTTGGTCTGTTTGGTCCGGTGCCCGCTGCTAAGCTCAGTAGAGAAAGTGCAGATATTCAGATTGCGGGGTTGTGTTCCATCCCCGAGTGAGACGATTTGAGAAAAGATATTGTGTCTGATATCATTCATCCTACACCTCTGATTGAATTGGGAAAGTTTGCAGTTACTTGCGGAAAACAGGTTTGTACTGGTACAGAATCCAGGAACACTGGTTAGGTTAACCTCCAGCCGTTACATAACTGAAATACTGTGGAAAAACAGCGTTAAACCCTAAACAAAGAAAATGGATGGCCCAGCCTCTTTCGAAGCTATGCAGACAGCTCCACCTACTCGGATCAAATTATGAAATGCTTTCACACGTATGTTCCTTGGATGACCTTCTATCAGTAATGTTTGAGCCGTGCCATGGGAAAACCAACATAGTGGGTGTGCGACCAGCATGGATCCAGACCAGCCTGCGCATCCGCGCAGTCTGGTCAGGATCCATGCTGTTCGCTAACAGTTTCTCCAATTCCAATAGGCTTTAAAAGCGAACAGCATGGAGCCTGACCAGACTGCGCGGATGCGCAGGCTGGTCTGGATCCATGCTGGTCGCACACCCACTATGTTGGTTTTCCCATGGCACGGCTCGTTTAAACTATTCCATACCATCACAAAAGTTGGCTACCAGGGGAACAGAGTCAGTTTTGTTTATATTTATAGAGTAGGAACATTGTCCAAACTATTCCAATCCATTGAAAATATGATCGTTAAAGGATGTGATTGCTTATGGATATAGTGGAAACTTTTAAAATTTTGGCAGACAGATACATTCATTTGATATCAAATGTTGAACACAGAAGGGCAATAACAAAATGCATATCAGCAATAATAAAAAGCATTAATATACATTACTGTTAATCCCCATTCCATGCACACCGATACCAAGGATAGCATAATAAAGAGAAAAAAGATTGTCTGTTATTTCCATTGTGGACCTTGATATTAGTGGCATAACCATGAGAGTCATGTATTGTCTAATATCACATCATATGAGATCATAGATGGCTTATGGATACATGTAATTTAACTACAAACGCACTGATACCACCTTAAATGCAGATAATAGAATAAATATTGAACAAAAGCGAAATTGCACAGCCACATTTGTACTGTTAATACAAACACAAATGATACACTAATAACAGCAAAAATGTATTACTACTAGGTCAAATCAAAGAAAAACATTGTGTATGTAATAGGGGCTGCATTTTATATACTGGATCTTCGTGCAATTTGATCAGAATATTTGTCTTGATGAAATCTAGGTCCAGTTCGAATATGGGTCAACTTGGGTCAAAAACTAGGTCACCTGGTCGAATCAAAGAAAAACCTGGTGCATGCAGTAGAGGCTGCATTTTACACTGGATCTTCAAGAAATTCCATCAGAATGTTTGTCTTGATGAAATCTAGGTCAAGTTCCAATATGGGTCATCTTGGATCAAAAACTAGGTCACCTGGTCGAATCAAAGAAAAACCTGCTGTATGCAATAGGGGCTGCATTTTACACTGGATCTTCATGAAATTTGGTCAAAATGTTTGTCTATATGAAATCTAGGTTAAATTCGAATATTAGTCATTCTGGTCAAAAACTAAGTTACCCGGTCAAATCAAAGAAAAACTGCACTAGGGCTGCATTTTCACCGGATATTCGGGATATTTGATCAGAATGATCTCCTTGATGAAATCTAGGTCTGGTACGAATATGGGTCATCTTGCATCAAAAAACTAGGTCACCTGGTCAAATAAAAGAAAAATATTGTTTGTGCAAAATGTGCTGCATTTTAATGCCCCCGGCATCTACTGATGCGTGAGGCATATAGTGATTGTCCTGTCCGTCCGTTCGTTCGTTCGTTCGTCCGTTTGTACGAGGTTAACCAAATGGGACCGTTTCGTCTAGCATCAATACCCCTTACTAGAATGACTTGATACTAATGCAGATGTAACCTGTGACCATTCCTCATTTTCAGACATCACCTGACCTTTAAAAACTGTTTCAGAAAAGTTTGTCTTTAAAGAACTCTGTAATTTAAACTCTTGTAAAAGTACTGGACTGGAAGGTTTACCGGCAAGATTTTTAAAAGATGGTGCAACTGTTTAAAAAATTCCTATTACATATATTATAAATCTGTCAATATCAGAGGGAGTTGTTCCTGATGATTTTAAAGAAGCTAGAGTTAAACCACTGCACAAGAAAAATAGTACAATAGATGTTGGAAATTATAGGCCCGTTAGTATTTTAAATATTGTATCAAACATTTTAGAAAGAGCAAACAATATCATGTATGATTTTCAGTCAGGTTTTAGAAAGTCATATTCAACTGAAAGCTGTCTTATTCATATGTTGGATTCAATTAAAATTAATACGTCCAAAGGTCTCTTTACTGGTATGGTCATGTTGGACCTGCAAAAGGCGTTTGACACAGTTGATCATAATATTCTGTTTGGTAAACTGGAACTTATGGGAGTCAGATCAATATCTTGGTTTAAATCATACTTGTCAAATAGAAAACAGGTTGTTAGTGTAGGTAAAAGTTTTTCTAATGCAAATACTGTGACATGCGGAGTTCCTCAAGGTAGTATACTAGGACCTCTTCTTTTTTTATGTTATGTTAATGACACGGTAACAAGCATTGATAACGATTGTAAACTGATTTTATATGCTGATGATAGTACGATTTTGTTTAGCCATAAGGACCCTGAAATCAGATCAACTAAACTTGGTCTAGTGCTAGGAAGTTGTTCAGAATGGCTGGTAGATAATAAGTTATCATTACATTTAGGGAATACTGAATATATTCTTTTTGGTCCCAAACGTAAACTTAGCAAACAAACTCAATCGGGTATTAGCTGTAATGGTCACACAATAAAGGGCTCAGCTCAAGTAAAATACCTAGGTCTATTTATTGACAACAATTTGTCAGGGGAAACCATTGTTCAGAATATTGTATCCAAAGTCAATACAAAATTAAATTTTTTATACAGACAGGGTAGATGCTTAGACTTTAATACAAGAAAGATTTTATGCTCGGCGTTAATACAGTGCCACTTTGACCTGGTATGAAGGCCTAAACAAAGGTTTAAAAAACAAGCTACATATTATGCAAAACAAGGTTATTAGATTTATTAAAGGTTACTCTCCTAGAGAGTCTATTACAAGTGAAGATTTTGTTCAATTGAACATGTTGAATGTTAGAAATAGAGTTACACAACTAAGATTAAGTCACATGTATAGAATATTTCACAACAAATGTGCGACAGTATAAAACATAATACAAGATCTAGTGAATGTAATTTTACTGTACCTAGTGTCAACAGTATAAGTAAACAGACATTTTATTACAGTGGTATAAAGGATTGGAATTCCTTACCTAGTAACATTAAATCAATTGAAAGTTTACAAAGGTACAAATCTAGGGTCAAAGAGAATCTAATAAAAAATCTAGTAGCAGAATGTAACAGTGATTTTGTATACTATTGATCTCTATTGGAATACATGTGTCTGTGATATTATTTTTTAAGCATATTTTAATAATTCCGTTTTCCACCTAAGTCTTGACCCCCAGTAATCTTGTCCTACATCATTTTATGCGTAAAATGGACCCCATTGGAAATAAGCTCTTAGCTTAATGGGTTATCCATAGGTCCCTAGCATTTTAATAATTTTGTTTTGGGTTTAACGCCGTTTTTCAACAGTATTTCAGTCATGTAACGGCGGGCAGTTAACCTAACAGGTGTTCCTGGATTCTGTACCAGTACAAACCTGTTCTCCGCAAGTAACTGCCAACTTCCCCACATGAAACAGAGGTGAAGGACTAATGATTTCAGACACAATGTCGTTTATCAAATAGTCACGGAGAACATACGCCACGCCCGAGGATCGAACTCGCGACCCCGCGATCCGTAGACCAACGCTCTTACCTACTGAGCTAAGCGGGCGGGCCTTACTAGAATGACTTGATACTAATGCAGATGTAACCTGTGACCATTCCTCATCTTCAAACATCACCTGACCTCAGTTTGACCTTGACCTTGACTTCGTTTTAGACTTAGGTTCAAAATCTATCGACAAGGATGCCACTGGGGGCATCAAGCGTTTATCGAACGCAGCTCCTTGTTCACTTGATATTGGAGAAATTTGATCAGAATTCTTGATGAAATCTAGGTCATGTTCGAATATGGGTTATCTTGGATCTAAAACTAGGTCACCAGGTCAAATTAAAGAAAATACTGGTGTATTCAGTAGGGGCTGCATTTTTTCTCTTGATATTCGTGGAATTTGATCAGATTGTTTGTCTTGACCAAATGTAGGTAAAATTTGAATACAAGTCCTCTGGGATCAAAAACATGGCCACCCGGTCAAATCAAAGAAAAACTTCGTGTGCAATAGGGACTGCATTTTTCACTGAATATTCATAAAATTTATGAAGTCTATGTGAAGTTCGATTATGGGTCAGCTGGGATCAAAAACTAGGTCACTAGGTTAAATCAAAGAAAAACCTTGTGTATGCATTAGGAGCTGCATTTTACACCAAATATTTTTGAAATTTGATCAGGTTTTCTTAATGAGATCTAGGTCAAGTTTGAATAAAGGTTATCTGGATTCAAAAACTAAGTTACCCGGTCAAATCAAAGAGAAACCTTGTGCATGTAATGGGAGCTGCATTTTTCACAGGACTTTCATGAAATTTGATCAGAATGAATGTTTTGATGAAATCTAGGTTCCAGATGTTCCTCAGGTGAGCGACTTGGAACCACTTATTTGAAATTATCTCCCTATATAAGAATAAACTTCACAGCATGGTGAGGAACAGTTTAGGAACTTCAGAATGTATATATACCATAAGATTAGCATTCGCGCTGAGCAGAGGTCCTTGATAATACAATTCCACCTCTAATTAATATGCATACAATACGCCATTGCAAAATATTTTTCTTTTACAGGAATCATTGGTGGGGAGGGGATGGCCATGTCCGACATGGCTCTTGTTTTTATGAACACTACGCCATTTGAGGTCAAGAACTAGATAAGGGTTTTCGTGGCCAACTTGTTTTCTTTATAGCTTGTTTTATGATGTCTGGATTTGTTATTTTTGAGTCGGCTAAACGATGAAATCGTTTTGACGAGTCCTTGCTATCCAGCGATTCTCTAAGTCTAAATGGACCAAATAACACAGTGAAGGGATGTAGTTCCATTAGATTTCTCAAACTTTAAACAGTTCACTGCATGAATGAAGTTAAGTTGTGTGAATTCCCTTTGCTATGACCAATATACGATATAATCTGTCATATTTATGACTTGTAATTGTGCAATACTCGAATGTAACTCATTAAGCATAAATGTGCATTTTATGAATTGCGCAGGCTTACAAAGCTTGCGTAACATCCAGCGAAAGACAAAAAATAGTTCCTGGACAGGGCTCCAGATAAGATGCGTATTAGCGTAAATTACGTATAGAAATAATGCAAATACGCATGTCTAATAATTTCTAAGCGTATAAAAACGTATATAAAATTACAGAAATGCACACAATGCTTTTTTAAAAACAAAATCTGAATCGTCTGGCTGCGTTAGGTAACATAGCCGATCCCGATCAGCCTTAATTCTCCCACATTGAACGTATACACGCATCGTATGATTTCTATAAACTTTGCGTGGGTTTCTACACACACACATGAATTTTGCAGTCAGTAAACGGATAAATTATCGGAAGAAGAAGCTCTTACTGGTTTGTTTAGTTACTACAGATATTAAAAATGATTTTAATTCTTATTTTTCGAGAAATAAACAAATCGGCGAAACATTAAATTGTATTTTCTTGTAGTTTTTGAAATCGAAAGTAGATCGTCTATGTTAGAGTGCTTTGACGAACGAAACAATTTTTTTTATGAAATGATTTAAATAATTTCACCGTAAACTTCAAGGTCAGATACTGCCAATTGCTGCTAAACTGTCTTCATATCATCACAATTTGTAAAACATATTGTTGAAACTGGAGCTTTTGGCGGTATAAAAGAAAGTGTAATCATATCCGGATATAATATTTTGGGTAAATATCGAGCTGTGTTATGAAATTTAAACATTAAAGTAACAGACATGATAGATATTATTGTAACAGAAATGATTCTAGAATTTACTTATGAAGTGACAGTCATTCATACTTTGAATATTGTAATACTAAATAGAATCTAGAGGTAATATTTAGAAATTGAAACATAAAATTTTCTGTTAGAAATCGCAACAAAGGCTGTATCAAGGGTCTACATTTTCAAAATTTCCTTGTGGTGATACCCAAACCCTAATTGCAGGAGGGGGTATCCTCCCACACCCTCCCCCCATATTGCCACTTTACAGTTTGATACATTTGCCCTTTTACCACCTGCCACAATGCCCATTTCAAAATCTGACTGCAGTTCAAAGCGGGAAGGAACACCCCTCCCCAAACCCACCCTGCTACCGACCACGTGAAAATGGCTCAAACATTTTTTTCAGCCCAGTCTGGGCCTGTCTGTCTACATGAATCAAAACGGATAATTGAAAGTACATAGACTTGGGGACTACTGACATGGTTTTGAAGGGGTTAACAGGTCTGAAATAGAATAAATGATGGTTTTAACTAAAAAAGAACTGCATTTATTAATATTGGTTATCTTTTCCGAAATTGGTAGCTAGTCCGAGTAACTTCTCTTAGTTTCGAATGCGAAATTTTCCTGTCAGTGTAAACATTCATGACACTATATATTGACACTCAGCAACATTTACATATCTTTAAATGCAAAAGTAAGTATACTTTAAATTCACATCCCTTTTAATATGATTGAACAATACCTAGCGTGTGACACGGTTATTGCCAGGCCCCTTATCTGTAAAATATCTGAACAGTTCTTTCGTCCATCCGTTACAAATTGTATGTGGCAATCCGCGCTATAAAATTTCAATATATAAATTTTCATATTCAAATTTTATCATGTGCGAATATATACCAGCCGATAATTGCCTGTTTTGGTAATGCCGGAGGCAAATGTTTACTGGAAAAATATTTATAGTCATGGGCAGTATCTTAGTGTCACCTGTCAAATTGTAGTTTGTACTTTCAACATTTTTATTTTTGCGAACCACTCTTCAATTTTAGAGAAATATATTGGGTTTAAATACTTGTATAATGTCAATCAAAGTTTTACTAGGCATCGACTGAATGTCCATTTCATCTATTGTAACAAAATCTCTGTTCAGTTGGGGAAAAAACTAAAACCAAACTGAAACTGGTAGACTATAATCATTAGCCGACTCTCAGGCCCTTCAGGCCTTTGATTCTAGTATAGCCTACATGAACTAACATGTAATTGAAAGTAAACAATTTGTGTTTACAAACCATGTCAGGAAAATGCTAGACAAATGGGCTGTTGCTAAATATACATATTTATTGACGCTTAAATATATATTTGTCGACGCATTTGCCATTTGAGAAAATTACTTACATTTTTCAAATTTGTAAAAACATTAAAACTGACCGGTTTTGGCTGGGTTACTTACAAGTAACAATGGTAATCGTGCTGATTTTGGCAATGTTTGCAAATCGTTACAGTATAAACAAACATGCCAAAGTGTCAGCTTCTGACAGTGTCCATGAAATGTTCACAGAAAGTTCATAGACATTTTTTCGAGACAAGCTTTAGTTAGATAAAGTATGTGATCTATTGTGGTAACTTATATTGTAATTTAGACGGAGAGGGGAGTCGAGACACCATTTGCAAGGTGCTTGTCGCAGCACAGGTTCTACCCGATTATCATGACTACAATGGGAATGGTACTGTGACTTACAATGCATGTCGTCGCTGGTGTTAAATATACAGATCATGAGTTTAAGTGTAGCATATAAGAAAACCTCTTAAAGACGCGCCATAGTATAACTGTATTCTTTTGTATTTCCTTGAGGGTAGTTATACATGATTTGCATGATAAAATTGAGAAATTTACTTTGACATAAATTATGCCAAGACAATGTGTTTTATGCAGCATGCACAACATTTTATATATTAAGTTGAGTTTATATCACATTTTGTTTCTACAGGGCAAAAGAGTTATTTGTCTATTAGTATGCTTCAAAAACTATACTGAAAAGAGATTGAGTAAGTGTACAGACACTTTAATTCAGGAAGGGCCTAAATTGTTCACCTGTCTTCTCGAAGGATAGCTGTATCTTCTAGCATTACCAGAACGATTTTCACGAAGTTCATGTGGGAGGAAAAAGTAGGTCACTAGGTTTTGGTGGGGTTTTAATGGTAACGGTAACGGCTATTAGCCAGATTGAGGTTTATACGTTGGCCATGCCTGTCTTTCAGAGTAGACTAGGAAATTATCATATGACCGGATGATGACAGACGTTTATTTTGGCGGCGTTTCAAGGCCTACTTTTTGTATTCGGTGTCTGGAATGAAAGCTGGCCTCAATATTTAATAGCGTATGTAATCTTGCCATCCGCTCTATATCATGTTATGATATATCATGTAACCTTATGTGAGGTTATTCGGCGGTCAGCTTGTCATTCAAGAGGTCGTTTGGTATAAATCATCATTCAGGAAGATATGTACATAATTTTTATATCCCGTAAGAATTAGTACAATATACTAGTTTTTCGATTGTCCAAGGGTATGAAGCAGAGACTTGTTTCAAACCCATTCCTAACAGTTTGTTTTTTAATTTCTTTCACGTACTTATTTAAACCGCAGTCTGCCTATCCGCGCCCATGAACTATAAATTCAGAACCATTCGTACTCTGAAGTTTTGAATATCCGATCAGCCCTTAAAGTTTCCCGATTCTATAAAAAAGAGAGCCATCGGCCAGACTAAATCGCGCGAAGTCTACTGTACGATACGAATCTCGATAAAAAAAATCGCGCCATAACAGACGTGTAACCGATATCATTCTAGGTTACTTTAGATTTTTCAAAGCAGTCAAACATTTGAAGTAAGGATTATATAATTTGATATCAAGTCTGAAATGAGATACTTTCAGATGTTTCCTAGCAGATGATGTAAACAGCCAATCTATTGACATTTGGAGCGACGCAACGATTATATTATGAACGTCACGTTAAAATTGACCAGCAGCGTTGTAACATTGTCAATCATTGACATTTTTGATGCTGACTTCATTTTTGAATTGAGAATTAGTATATAACAAATCTACGGAGTCGTATTAGTGCTGTCGCATTTTCACTATTCCATACACATATTTATATGTTTAAATGCATAAAATGCGCAATATGTTTACATGCATCGTTGTTTTTTTTTTTTTTTTTTTTTTTCGTCTTTTATGTTGCGATACTTTTATATAAAATACGATAACGTTTTTGCGTTCCCTAAAACATTTTTGCCTTTGTTTTACTGTATCGCCAATACATTTTTACCATAATAAATTTTAATAATGTACGTATTTCGCTTTGCGTTATTCCCGATCGCATATTAATGATCTAACAAATTAGCTCATTTTTAGTGTTAATATTGCAATTCCTACACATGGATTTTAAGAAGTGCGAACCTTAAAAATGACTTCCCAAGTTTCGCGCTTTTTTTCCCAATATTTTGAGTTTTATACTTATTCCATGCGGCCGTATTCTCCTCTTCATTTCAACAAATGAGCAGGCATTTCCTTGCAATCAGAATGTCCACATGTTTTATACTTACACATTGTATATAAAACGAAAACAGTGCGGGTCAGTGACTTTTTAGGCAAATAAATGTGTATCAGAAATTATATTTACGAAAAATCCGGAAAATTGAAATTTATTTTAATATATTTCTTTATTTATATATATTTAGGTCAGTTTTGCCCTGAATTTGGAGACATATCGCTTTAAAACATGCGAACACGTGTCATTTAAAATGCATTTTGAATAGACTAAATTAATGATAAGCATGACATAGTGTCATGAGACGGCGGACCGGACAATGGCTTGGTCACTTGACCTTTGTCCGACCTTTAATAAATTAAAGAATATAAATTGGTAAAACGCGAATATGATAACTTTTTTGGTAGGTAACATACTTTTATGGGACACCTGTCCTGCTGTCTGAATAAGCAGACAACATTTTTCAAATATTTTATATGTTTACACCTCTTTTTCTTATTATGTCGCGCAAAACTTGCGAGACCTTCCGTTCAATGTCCGAATTATTATTTACATGCATTTAATTACATACTGCAGAGTAACTTAATGTATAAAGGAAGGGGTGGGGGCGAGTGGCGGTTGGTAGAGCGTATTTGTCAACAATATTTTCAGTCACATAACCGACTGTCTACTTGTAGAACAGAGCACAATGTCCAGCATTATAGTGCCTCACTGGAATATCGTACCGTAGACAAGTGTCATGATACCCCATCCAGTCACAATACACTAACAGGGTTGAAATGTCCTCTTTATCGCACGGTTAGGGAGCGAGCCTAAGACCCTCCACATTTGAAGCGGGCGCTTTACCACCAGGCTATCGAGACAGTATGAATTTTAAGTAATAGAAAGAGTAGGCGTTGGTTATTTCAGAAAACTATAATCAAACCAAATAGACAGTATTATTCCACTGTTGCTACATTAAATCTTATTTATCAGTTTGAACTGTTGCTGAATCCTGGGATAATCGGCCTAAAATATCAAAATGATTTGAATCGACTTTTCTTGACAACTCACTGGTTGGCCCTAATACAAAGCAGACATAGAAGGGCCGACTCGAATCATTGTCACTCAAAACAACACTATTATTCGAATCAACACTCTTTCTAGTTTGTTTCAGGGCCTCCCAGTGTAGTCGTCACCGGTAACATAAACGTAGGCATTGGAACTAAAAATACAAACTTAAAGTTGGCACTATCTTTTTAGATATCTGAATATAGCTAACTGCTTCAAAGTACACAGTATATCATTTTCTGAAAAGACTTATTTGAGCTGAAAAAAAAATGACCCTGCTAAAATATTTGAAAAAAAAAAAATAAATGGAGACAACTCCGCTTAAAGACGCGCCACAAAATAACTGTATTCTTTGGTATTTCCATGATGGTAATTATACACACTTTGTTTTTACAGTATAAAATGGTTATCATTTTATGATTTTAAAAATATACTGAAAAGAGATTGAATATTTTTTTCAGATGAAGTTGTGAAAACGTTAATTCAGGAAGGGCCTAAAATTGTCACCTGTCATCTTGTAGAATAGCTATATTTTACCAGTACTATCAGAATGAATTGCACGATATTCATGTGAGAGGAAAAAGTTGGTCACTAGGTTGTGGTTGGTCTTTAAACTTTATTGTAGGCTTATGACTATGTACATAGTATCTCATGCAAACCATGCACATTTTACCTCTAGGCACGAAAGAGAAAGCTGTTGTTGGAAAGAGAACAATCTCTGCTACTCATATATATATATGTATACGTCAAAGTACGGGGGCCAAATATCTAGAAATATGAGAAAATCAAAGAAAACAATTTCAGGACTGTTAGATGCATGACTGCGTTATCCTGTTTAGCAGGTAACACAGATAGCTTACGTTTTACATATGGACAGGATTATGATTGACAACGGTGTTCACTCAACAATTTCACTCTATAAACAGATTGCTTCACGTGTGTAAAGAGGGCTAAGGGTAACTCTCTATACGCGTTACTCTTCCAGAAGACTATTAGTAATTTTAGTGGGAGAATAATGCTAGATATAGTAGTCTCCAATTCCAGAGACTTCCCTGGTTCTTTGGTATGCCATGTGTAAGCACAGGACCAAGGGACCTTTATCCCAATGTAAGTACATTTTAGTTGTAGGAACGGGGCTTTGAACTCACGACCCCTAATGTTATAGTCAGACAGTGTTATCACTGGACCATTGGTCCGCTGTACGCCGTGCATAATTAAATACATTCTATTGGATGTCCTGTGGTTGCTTAGAATCATGTAGCGAGTACTAGGCTTGCGCATTTTCCTGATGAATGGCACACATCATTACTTTTTCTCGGTCGTATAACTACCCCATCCCGGCCCATCCCCAGCACACTTTCTTTGATTTCGTTTTAGTTTAGTTTTGAGTTTAGTTTTTTCTATATTATTTACCAGTAATAAGATCTACCTGTTCTCCGAAAGTAATTGTCAGAGGTAGAGGACGGTCGATTTCAGACCTATTATCAGATCTACATTGTTAGCACCTTTTATAACCATTACTTAAATTTACATTAAAATTTCTGTCTGTCTGTGGCGGAGTATGTGGGTGGGGCAAGGTGTTCCGTTGATAATGAAAAGTGTTCAATTTATCTGCATGTATGTTCTAGTGAGAAGATTAAAGAAGGAAGAATGTATAACACCAATACAAATTTTTAAAACGTTTTATTTCTCAACAATAACAACATCTATTTAATTGAGATTCTTCACGACAAAACGTAACCGATGATAATTTTTTTAGATTTCAGATAATTTTTAAATACTTGATTAGTCGAGTTTATATTTTCATGTAAAAAGTTAAAGATAAGATGAGAACATATGAAATATGAAATTTAAATGCAGATTCATTATGGCGATATGATGTAGTTTACCATAGGGTATGTTTTTTCGTGACAGTACTCAAAAAAGATGTGACCAGATGGCATTATATATATACATGTATGTAATACATATAAAAAGTATAAAGTGACAAGCATTACACAATGTATACAAAAATAGTTTTGCAATAGTTAAAATGCATATTTTTCAACTGCATTTTCTATCTGGATAAATAATAGCAAATGGTACAGTATATAAATTTTGAATATTGTACATATATACTAATTTATACATAAATGGATGCGTACATACCAACATAGTTGACACTTAACAACAGTATCTTTATTAGACATCTTATGTCTTTTTTCAGCTGAGACGACAAACATTATACATGTTTTTTGTATTAATAACACAAACCATTTAAAAACTATCAATTGTGCTTTTTTCACAAACATGTACATGAAATTCGCTACAGCAACATCGTCAGCCGTACATGTATCACAGAGGAACATTAAAAAAAACAGATTACATTTTCAATTGAAACAATGGAATATTATGAAATTGTCAGATATGTGTTCCTTAAATACATAATATAAACAATGAGACAAATGAAATGTTATATCGTGACCGAGATTATGCAAATTAAAAAGAAAAGCACCAAAAAGCCTCGTAATTAATTTGATAAGCGCACACGTCATAATAAATATATACTCAGTAATTCTAAATTATGCCCACAGGGATATTGGGCATCTGCCCAAAATTTATACACAATCTACATAAATAGACAGTAAGGTCAGTACCATGCCCAGGATGGACTACACTGTAAAATTACCATCATCCTGTCCAGTAGTCAGACAATTCAACAGTAAAACATGTGCTGCAAGCATTTTCTACAGCCAGACATAATCCGCAAGTACTTTCAACCGCCAAGCATACGCCGCAAGCACTACTTTTTTGTTTTTTGTAATTGAGAATCCAATCGGTTCCATAGTTCCATTTGTAAAGCATCGACCTGTCCTCACAATAACACCATACAGAAAAACAAGAAAAACACAAAAGCAAAGATGAAGTAAGATTTCAAATATTTCGGTACTGAGATTACAAATTTGTCCACAGATTCTGGAATGTAGAAATTCTTTGGAAGAAGCCTCGTTTTCATCGGTGCCAATGACCTTGACATTGTGTTCTCGATGGCGTCTTTCGCGCCGTCCCATTTTCCGGGTCCTTGGAGACGATACTGTGCAGGCACACATGGTCCAAAGAGACAGCGAAGAGCCAGCATAGGGTCCTCGAAGAACATTTCTTTTATCTTTGGTTTTACGCCTATTTCTGTAGCAATTTCGTCCATGTACTGAATCCAGAAACACTGAAATTACAAAAATAGAAAGGTCTTCAAACTTAATAATAGACGAGAAGTAGGTTCGCTTACGTTGTTGTGTGGGCAATTAAGTTAGACAACGCGTCTACGATCAGAATGCGTCTTTAACACCAAACCAACATCAAATCACACATGTTTTAGAGCTTTTCTTCGTGGTGGTTTTCACTTACCGGTAATCTTTGAAAACACAGACAGACTTGCTAGTGTTAAAACTCAATATTAGCATTAAATGAAATTCAGCCTGTCTCCGGCATTTCCTTTAACGTGTTTATGAAGAAGCATTTACCTGTAAAGTGTGTCTTTGAGACGACACATACGTGCTAGCCATTTCGACACGTTTTTCTTCTATATCTGCTTTCATAACACTCTCGGAAGGTAAATTATTCTCACCTGGAAAAATAAATACGTTATATAGACACAAGTGTGACATGTTCGCAGACTTCAAGGAGACGAATATATCTGTGATGAACCCGTGCTATTAACCATTTTATTGAGCATAGTGTTGCCGTTTACAGTAACCACTATTGATATTATATCTGACGAATCTCCCAAAAACTATTTATTTCGTCCGCATGGCCGCTTTGACCTTTATCGCTAATAGCGGCGCCAAGGTAACCAGTGGTAACTCTGGGGCGCTGTGTACATAAAATGGACAAACTGTATTTCTAGACTAGCAAAAGATGTTTTGTTCAACTTCAGTAAAACAAATGCGTTACTAGAACGTCTTATTTGCTTTTGGGATTATATTTTGATATACTTTACCTTTCATTATTCTAGTGAACCATCTACATTGCATTTCTGAGATCGGCATAACCGCTCCTATTGCCTGGACTAGACCCACTACAGCAAGGGTAGGATGGGGTGCTTGTGGTGGAAACATGTATTTGTAAAGTGACGTTTTGTTTCCTTCAACCTTTGTCACTGACTCGTCAACAATGCCAATTTTATATTCGTACCCAGTTGCAAATATCACAGTGTCTATGTCCTGTAAACATTAAAAAAAAAACAGAAATGTAAATACGCATGCATGTTCAGGCTGACATGTTAAGAAGATGAGAAATAATATCATCAGGACATCCGAAACAGTTTTAATTTACTAAACTCAGTATTGTGTGTCATTTATGAAAACTTTTTTATTTGGGATACTGATTGTCTTGTCAGATTTTTTATACCCTTTTTTTGTATTTCTGTGTCATTCACAGCCAAAAAGTATCCCTCTTCCAACATCTGAAGATATTTTTTAAATCTTTAGAGCAAAGACACGAAGATAGAAATTACTTATCCATGTCTATACTCCTGATATTTGAATTAATAACATATACTTGTTTGGTTCATAACAAATTAACCTCCGAATCAAGACCGCCAAAGCAAAACACTTTCAAACACCTGGCATCCTTTTCAACTTTTTTCCAAGTGTATACATTTTTTTCAAGTGTATTCATACACATGTATAGGGTTGACCGCACTCCTTTTTTCGAGATATAAGCCCAGCATGATTTAATACTCTTAACGCACACTAGATTTTTTAATATATGCATCTACGTCCTGATATGTTTGGCTGTAATTTTACATATCTTTTATTGCAAAGGTAGCCGTTTTATATATTATATCTCAAGAAATTTGGATAATTCACCGAGAAAATATACATTTCTTCATTCTTGTTCAGTTATTGTGGTAGACTTATTTTCTTCAATTTACATTTGTTTTTTTTTTGTTGTTGTTTGTGTTGTTATTTTAAATCAAACTGTTTTTGAAGAACTTGTTCTTTCATTACTGATCGCCATTATTATAATATTATGTAGCTGTTACTGAGTAAGTTCGAACCTGCTTTCTTCTGATGTACTGTTATCAAAATGTTAAAGCAATTTTTAGTAAATAAATAAATAAATAAATAAATAAATAAATAAATAAATAATATGTGTTGATTTACTGATAGCGTATGGTCTCATTATAATTACCTCTACAGATCCGTCGTCAAACTGCACGGAGTTCTCGTTAAAATGATGGATATTTGGTTTGACCCTCAGAGCGCCCGTCATAATGCGATATGGTAGCTCGTCATTTATCGTAGGGTGTGCCTGCAGAGCCCTGAAAAAGATCAAGTATGGCTTACTTTACCAAACACTCTTAAATGCCAACATCCCCGGTGTTTACGAATCATTTATTTATGTGAATTAAAGTATATTAAAAGAAAAACATATTTGAAACGTTGTTTGAATTTAGTTAGCGCTGTAGTTTTTTTTTTTTACTTGAAAAAAAAGGCCATACAGACATATTTTACCTTTCAACTTTCTGTTTATTAAGTCATAATCAGTTCTCGTCATTTTATAATATTTTCTCACCAAAGAGAACGTAAAAAGCCCCGAATTAATGCACTTAAATCAGCCACCATAAAAATATCAAGCCTACCTATGCATTGGTTTTAATCCGTAGCTTTCGTGGTCAAATCTAAAATTTGCCATCTTTTCAACACTCCATTCCAGGGCAGAATGTGGAAGAGAGAACAGGAAGCGGTTATTAGCCATGGCATCGGCCGGAAGTCCCCAGAATCCCATTCTGCTGATTACCCAAGCCCCACGGCGCGTGGACAGGTACACCTGGGAGGCTACATGACTAAGGTCAACGGCAATATCGACGGCGGAGTTCCCTATTCCTGTAAAATAAGATGAGATATTTTCCCTTTGAATATGTTTTCATTGTCCTCCCCCTCCTCCTCATCATAAAAGTAATGATAATAACAACCACCACCCCCATCGTCGCCATCATCATCATCATCATTATCATCATCATCATCATCATTATCAACATTATCAAAATATTCACCATCACCTTGATCATTATTATCAGGTTCATCATGTTTACCAGTATATGTCGTACTCGTGAATTATCATTATAATCAACAATATCAGTTGCTCTAACAGTGAAAATATCACCATAGCAAAAGCATCAAGTGCAGTTTGGGTTCAGATACTTTTTTACTTTCATCCTACATTTTTCTTATTTTTTTTTATAGTTTTGTTTCGCGTGCTATTTCGATAATCGGACTATGTATGGAAATCTGGTTCAAATGTAAAGACACTGAATCTTGTTTTTTTTCTTCTGTTCATGAAATTTTGACAAAGCCAGACGTATAAAATATCAGAATGTATTTGTGGTCATGACAGGCTGGACAAAAGAGACTGGCCTTCGACATTGTCATGTTAATGATGTCGCTAGTACAATATCAAGGCCATTTTGTCTAAATACTTGGCATATCTTCAAATTTATATTAATACCGGTATGTCTGGTCAGCTGACGCGTAATTGTATTTTATGATTTAGGCCAGAGTACAGAAATGAGGTGCAAGTCCTTATTTTCACAAATCGAAATTTCTTCCGTTTAAAATTTGTTTCATTTTTAGATGATATTGGAAGGAAGCAATAATTATAACGACGACGAAAATAATAATAATGATAACAATAATAATAATAATAATAATAATAACGAAATTATAATTATATCTTTTATTATTCTTGTTGCCGTTGAAGTTGTCATTATTGATTTTTATGGTTTTTATTGTTATTATTATTATTATTGTTGTTGTTGTTATCATTAAATCTATATAGTCCTTATACGATAAAGATAACAAAGGGGAATTAAAATGTATGATATTGATGCATGTTAATATGTTATAATAACATAATAATGTTGTAAACAGTTTGAGAACAAAACACCCGGCAGAGTAAAATGTCTGGGTTTTTTTCCGGTTCCGGTCAAGAGGGTGGTCAGACATTTTAGACAGTGGTGAAATTTTACTAAAATATTCAAAATACTGGATTAAGATGAGTGTACAAATGGATTTAAACATTCCCTCTGGTGACATTTCATATAATAAAGACAGTATGGTTAGCCAATCAGGGGTTAGACAATGATAAACTAAGAAATATAATCAGTCTCAAATTTGGCTGAGACTCACTATATCTGTAATAGCTGTCTCTCCTCCATGTACCATATACAGTCAGTACTTAGTAATTAACTCTCTAATTTGTTACAGTATATAGTATATATGTAGCAATAACATTTTTCTTTTTAGTCACTCTCTTGTACCGGAAAATTTCAGTGCTGAACTTGCAAATGTTTCTTTGTTATACCCCATGTTGTATTCTGCGTGATACCTGGGTGAAAATAAAGATATGCTCTGTTCTGTTCTGTTCTGCATTTGATTTCTCTTTTCTCAGTTAACCTCCCAGTTGTTGGTTTTAATAAAACATTGTTCCCTTTTAGACTGATTGGTATCACTTTTTCCATGTCGATAAATTTTCATATAGACCTCACAAAAAGACAATAATGAGAAATACTACTACTTCTACTAATAAGAATAATAATAGGAAGATCAATGATGATGATGATGATGATGATGATGATGATGATGATGGTGAATTAGATAAGCGATGGTGGTACTGTTGATGCTGATGATATTATCAATAATAATTACAGTAATAATAATAATGATGATAATGATAAAATTGGAATCAAAAATGTAAGCAAGAACCATACAATTATTCTAGTGTGTCCTATCTGATTGCGATGACCAGAAGAAGACAGTGGACAGTTGACACATATCATACGATGTCATTGACCAAATGCCCGATATATACATGTTCTTATGATGTTTCAGCTTATGTAAAGTTACATAACTTAATCGGTTGGTAAAAATTTTCCATCAAATGTAAACGCTCTTATCATTTCATTTAAGAGTCATTATGTAACAAAACGAACAAAAAATGAAAACAACTAAGAGACCACCGTGGTATATCAAAATTAATGCGGCATGTTGGTATATAAATATTAAATAGTTAAGTGGCCGGAACCTTTGATGATCATTAAAAAGTAACACGATTTCTCTTTGTGATCTTTCTTAAAACGAACCAAATAGTGTAAATATTTCTTAATTAAAAAAGAACATTGACTATTATGTATAAATGCTTATATTCTATTTTGTCCATTCCTACCACTTTGTATTTAAGTTCTAACTTTGTTCTAAGTCGGTTTCTTGAAACTGCTGCCTGTATGTCTAGCTTTTATAAAAAAAAAAAAAACAGAAAAACGTAACCTTAAATGTTTGAAGTCCAGTCTGATATACCTGGTCAAAACTAGTTCTTCTGGTCAGAAAGGACGGGAGCCGTTTGTTGTAAACTGATAAGAAAAAAAAAAAAAAAAAAAAAAAACGTTATGAACTGAAGTCTTATGATCTCTGAAATGTTTCACTCACACCGCTTTGATATTCCTTTTTTTTTTTAAATTTTAGCGCTAAGAATATTATGCAATATGTGTTAGGCATTAATTGTTTCCAGTTACGCCCATTTAGCATTTGGCAGTCCGTATTTCACCTTTATTTATCATTTTGCGTTTATTATTTGCCATTAACTTTTGGATGTGACATTTGGCAGTTGACATGGGAGCCTGGTCACTCATTTTAATGCTTTTACATTTTTAAATTTTTTTTTTATAATAATGCTGCGTCCTTAAATTTAATGCACATTGCTGTCAGTTTTTGTTTCATATTTAGGCCCTTTATCTTTGCCTATATTATTTTTTCCAGTGAAATTTATGATACATACCCAAAAGCAATCATTATTTATCTGAAAAATTAATCTAGGACGAAGACAAAATCCAACACAATTTTATTCGCTTTTAACGACTATGTTTGCTGGTCACCAAACCCTTAACCAACTTAACCATTTAATTCACTGATATTTTTTATTTTTATTGCTTTTCGTGGTCAGAGAAAAATGTTGTTTACTATATCACCCATTTAAGTATAGATATGAAACAGTCACACATGCAAAAACATTTTTTAATTATTAAACAGCAGAACGGTCGTTTAACTTTCTTTTCAATAAACACAATATACGCAAAAAAGGACCAATGTACATTTAGCTAAAACAATTTTGAGTTTTTGCAAGAAAAACGTTGTACATCACAGCAATTATACAGGTAGTCAATATTCCTGCCCTAGGTCTGAGGGCTGGAACTATAACTTATCAAGATTGAACTTTTAAAAAAATTATTTCTAACGTATTATATCAAAAACCTAGTCAGGTTTTGGCTTTCAGTATAGTAGAAGAAAAGGTAGAAAAAGAAAAAGAACACACGCCCTACGAAAAAAAGGGTATGCGGAGGTCTCCAAAATAGAGCTAGATGTGAGATTTCCTCTCAGCATTATAGATAACCACATGCTTAAAATACCGATTAAGAATGCATTAAATATAGAGAATGAAACAAAAAAAATCATTGAAAATATTGTGAGAGGAAGAGACAGTAACGCTTACCGACGACGACGACCTTCTTGCCGACAAATTTAGAATTTTCTTTGTAGCCGTGTGAGTGGAGTGTCGTGCCTGTAAAACGACTCAGACCCGAGAAGTCTGGTTGGTAGGGAAATGTATGGTGACCTGTGCAGATTAGCACGCCGTCGAAGGTTTCTGTGTGCGCTTCTCCACCTTCCCGACGGAATGTTATATCCCAGCTGCCGTCAGTTTCATATTTGTCCGACTGTACAACACGCAAAACTGATGTGTTAAATTGGATATGTTTCAGAAGTCCAAACTTGTCAGCATACATCCTAAAATATTTAAGTACGTACTTGTGTGGCATAAACATAGGAAAATTTTTCGGCGGCGGAAAGTCACTGAATGCCATCATCTCTTTACTCGTGTTTATAACACATGTCTTATATATACTTCCTTTGCCCACTCTGGAAGTATCAGAATAGTTCCACAGACCACCAATGTCAGAATCTCTCTCAAAGCAAACTGGTTGCAAGCCTTCGTCCAAACAACATTTGATAGCCGTCAGACCACTGCATCCTGCCCCAATGACTGCTATTTTCTTCATTTTGAATAAAAATATTTTTTTAACAAACTTAATGATATATTTTAATTTTCTTACTTATTAAGTGCTTCAAAATATCTTATGAAAATTACAGCGTGTGAAGTGCTTATCGACATCGGTCGGATGACGCGGACAATGACCAACATGCCCTATTTATACACATATTTTACATGTGACCAGTTTGATAAAACAGCTGACCAAAATTTGAATATTCATGAGGTAAATTGATACATTTTTATGCGCATGATATGTCTTATTTATTTAAAGAGAATTTTCTTCGGTTGAGTACTGGTTTAGAGAGGCCTGTGTCTCCTCCCACTAGAATTTGGGTTCCGACGGTGAACTGACGGATGATAAAGTGTTTCGTAATTTGCGAACATGCCGTTTTACAAGTATCACTTTCGGTATGGATGACACTTTAAAGCAATTAACTAAAACTTTGAAATTTCGGATAAATCATTTTTGGATTAGCGACCATATCTTAAAATCTGATATTTTGTAATCTTTTGAAAGTGATATTTTGTTCTATCATTCAATTTGTCCCACAAACCTAGTGGCACATTGACATACTAACATCTTTTTCTTTTGTTTAGCTATACTGACAGATTGGGTGTAAATTTCGAAAATGTTCATTTACAAAGATTAAATGTGATACAAAGGATATGCGGTTGTTTCAGTAATGGTATTTCTTATTAAGATCTATTCAATGTAGATTGGCATACAAAGAATATATACAATTCTAATATGCTTTTCTCTGTTAAAACACTCTTACGCTAGAATGACGTTACGTTAACGTGCGGTGACGTCAATGTTTTTGTTGCGACCAAGAAAGAGCGCTACTATATTTTATCTACTGTTTTAGAATAACGGCATACTAGAATCGAAATAATTTATACCAAAACCGTATTTTAACACTATTTATACACTCGGGCGGTAATACGTCGTACAAATAATTTCACTCGGGCTGCGCCCTCGTGAAATTATTACGCCCGACGTATAACTGCCCATCGTGCATAAATAAGTGTTAAAACACTCTTTTGCTATAAATTATTTCTTAAATAAAACTACATCACCACTCATAAACAGAGTGGACGTATACTGTTGTAAATGTTCTCGTTCTGTCCGGGGTTTTATGGTCCAACTCTTGACTTAATAATCATTCCCAATTTCATTTCATTCTGATATTACGTTTCCGTGGACAGACCGTCAGGGGATGCAACTATTACGTCGCCGTGGACGGACCGTCAGGGGATGCGTCAGGGGATGTGACTATTACGTCTCCGTGGACGGACCGTCAGGGGATGTGACTATTACGTCTCCGTGGACGGGCCGTCAGGGGATGCGACTATTACGTGTCCGTGGACGGACCGTCAGGGGATGCGACTATTACGTGTCCGTGGACGGACCGTCAGGGGATGCGACTATTACGTCTCCGCGGACGGACCGTCAGGGGATGTGACTATTACGTCTCCGTGGAAGGGCCGTCAGGGGATGTAACTAGTCATTGATTGTGACTACTTCTTCTTACATATGTATTGAGAAGATACGCAAATTTACGTTTTTCTCCGAAATTAAGCGGAGTGCCATAAACCATGGATATTTAAATTGCCTTAATGGCACAACTGACAGTCTTGTTTTTACTATGAATTTAACAGTTAGAAGGAAAACGTCAGTAAATATCTATACAAAAAGAGCTGTTCAATATTCATTTGCGATGTGTTTTATTAATTCAATACCAAAGCATATTAATTCATTGTTATTGCATGTTTACTTTAGATCAATTTTATTATTGGAATGACTTACTAAAGCCACGTTATAACTAAAATAACTAAATGTCGATATTTCTTCTTCTTAATGCTTGTTTAAAACACGTTATCTACCTACCTCTTTTATGTGTGTGAGAGCCGAACATTGCATGAGGAAAAATGTGCTTATAGTGTATGTCGTAAGGTACGTTTGTGCCATATGACCTGTCTATATTCAACGTAAGTTTGTCAAGAATTCTAAAATAAAACTGGTAAAAATAATGTCTGACGCCTTGTAAAAAAGGACTTATTTGATAGCTTGCCAGTCAATAGTAAAATATAGCTCCTCACTCCTTCGGCCTTTTATGTTTTGATTATTGAGCGGCAAGTCATTCAATAAATGTATACTATACAGCTGTGCTTTTCAGAGATACTTTGCAAAAGACTATCCAGCTAGTTAACGGAGAGTCGGTAGTTTTAACAAGGCGTCTGCCAATGCTTTAAATACAGCCAAGACATTTACATTTGGCGTTCATCTCCAAACCATCTTCTGATAGACTTTATCTTTTCTCCTGTTCACTTTTCTGCTGCATAAAGGAACTAATAACATGAATAGAATGATTATGGGTTTGTGTGCGTGCGTGTGTGTCCGTGTGTCATACCAGTGAATGATGGCCAAATGGCCAAACCCGAAACCTAACGATATTGTAAAAAGGAGAAAAGACATTGAATGAATCATTTATGGTGAGGTTTTATAAAGTCCGCGATTCAATGCCGCACAAATGGAATAGAATTATACAGAGATATACTGCTACTACTGAGGCAATGGTTCAAGTAATAGGAACCAAGAACTAACCATGTAATTAACCATATAGTACAGATGCATCATATATACAAACCTGCTACACGACATAGGTGCGTCCGGACGCACCAAGAGTGTCATTTTCGTAGGATATATGACATGATTTCGGTCACATATCTTGGCGTTTGTTCAGACATTAAGACACTAGAAACATATCATCTCGCGTAACAACCATTTGTAACTGACCACTGGTCACTGAATAATGACGTACATGACCAAAACTAGAGCAAGGTTATGACCTAGTTATGAAATTAATTTCGAATGTGGTGGGAATGATATAACTTCTTTTTGATATTTCATACAACTAATTCGGTTACATCGGCGGAAATGTAATAAATATGTTAAAGTTCTGAATATATTTAAGATGTCTTGTTTTATTTTATATTAAATTGTTGGATGAAGACTTAAGACTATCTACATTTACACTTCCATAATATCTCTTCTGTGAGATAAATATATAACGTTATTAGCCTATTGAATTTTCAGTACCACCTGCAGTATAGTAATTATGGGGCGCCGTTTTGCTATTTTCTAGGCATTTTTTGATATCAAGAAATGATTTCTTGATATCAAAAATTCGATTTCTTGATATCAATAATTATTTTTTTTTATATCAAGAAATCGATTTTCTGATATCAAGAAATATGACTGATTTTTTTGATATCAAGAAATGATTTTCTGATATCAAGAAATGGAATTCTTGATATCAAGAAATCGAATTTTTGATATCAAGAAATGATTTTTTTTTGATATCAAAAATGTATATAAAATAGTAAAACGGCGCCCTATATAGTAATAGCTACTTATTATTCAGTGTCGGTTGATTCAATATTCTTATGTTCATGATTACTTGCACGTATTCTGAAATCACGTGTAGATGAACTTCCCCCTAGTATCACTAAATTGGTAAATCTCTCATTACAGCAAGGTGTTTTTCCTGTGACATACAAACAAGCAGTTGTTAGACCTTTGCTAAAAAAGCAGGCATTGAACTAGAGCTTTCCAACTATCGTCCTGAAATTTGACAGTTCCAAACTAACAGATACTTTCTTTCATGTATAGCTGTCACAGTGGCACAGCACCATGTATTTAACAGAATTGCTTACAGAGTATGTTCCTAGTAGACAAGGTTTGAGATCGTCAGAAAAATTTTGTTTCATACAACAAGCGCAAAACATTTAATGATGTACTACTGGTCCAAAACTGTGCAATTATGATAGTTATTATTATTATGTACAACGCCATTGAATATGTCATTGTATAGAAGTAGGCATTTAATCAAATTGTTCAGTTTCTGTTTCATTTTTTGTTAAATATTTCCAGTAATAAAATTGTGTTTTTTGTTTACTATTTAAATGCGTTTTTGTCATATAATATACTTTGTGAATTGAGTTTGATTATGTGGACGCATGGGCTATGAATTTAACATTGATGTTATACCAAGATAGTTTGTCTGAGGTTTCGAAGAAGTACACTGCGAAATTCAATGGACTATTTCGTAGATTGGTCGGCTTGACATTTAACTAAATGAAATTTGTTTGTTATACGCTTTGCAAAAGGGCTTTTTTATATTTCGCTATTTTTAGTGCATTTATGATATTTTTCTGTATTTTTTCTACATTTTGTTATTATTGTGCTTTTGAATTTCGTCGTTTATATTCTATATATCTAAGTATTTTATTTTTTATTGTTATTCTTAAGTTGTCATAAGTTTGAATGTGTGGAATTGTGTATTTTTAAAAACTTTTTACACGCAATATACCTTTCACAAATTCGAAGCTGAAGTCGCATGTTGGCGAGCCACAGAAAGCCTGACTGACCAGCGCTTTCCATCATGCCTCAGCAACCTTAAGGGGTCACATCATGCATACTGAAACGCTAAACCACATTTCCCGTAAATGTGGTTTTCAAGTTTGGTTCACGGTCATTTATGTAACTGACATGAATATAGGATATCTTTATACGACCTTGAGATGAAGACCTGCCTTGGTTTGTATGCGACCTTGAGATGTTATACAACTTGGACAAGGATAAAATTTAGACACTAATAAATTGTTTATTCATGAACGAGAAAAAATAAGGTCAGACTTTGTCTGGACATTATTAATAACCACACTACTGATACATGAGCTAAATAAGCAACATGTGCGCTGTAAAAGTAGTCAGTTTGAATTTAAAAAAGGGGGAAAATATAAAAAGGATGGTTTCTGAACAAATAGACCTATTAGGCAGTTGGTAAGGTTCCGGTCTCACAGCTCCGACCCTTCTGTCACGACAATACCGACATATCTTTAAATTCAAGTAATTTGATTTTTCATACATTGAGAATCCTTTTCAGCTTTGTGTCAATGTCGTAACAGTAATATCAGAAAAAGTGTGAGCGCTCATTTTCTTAGTAAGATCATTTCCGTTGATCATGGTTTCATTTCCAAGTTATGTAAAGTTTTGTTTTTCGAAATTTTCGATACAGAGAGGAAAATAATCAAAAACTGAAAAACTGATGTGGAAACATGTTTATACTTTGAATTATTAGAATCTTTTTTCCTGGTGTTCATGCATGTATAATCCTCGCCTTTAACGCACACATTTAACAAAAGCCCTTTTGCGTGCGTTAAATGCCTGGCCGTGTATTTCTGCAGATAGCTTACTCACACAAGAAAATGGGCTACAAAATTATTTATATTAATATGTAAAAGTGTTATGGACAGCGATTAAACTTAGAAAGAGCTTTCAAAGTATCATCAAATTATAGCCGGGTTCGATGCTAACGTCAGTGTCTACTTTTTGTGGCGTCAATAATTTAATCATTCTGCGATCATTCAATTGATTTAGTACAGTACAACAAACAAAAGACTGAAGGCCGGTCGCTTTTATACTTCAATCAGACAAAGGACATGGTGATATGACCCCTTTACAGGTCAGGGTCTCACGAAGGCCGTTGACCGTGTCCCTTTGTTTGATGAAACTCAGTGCGTGTCGATTGAGAATACGTCTGTATCAATAACAGATTTATCATGATGGCTGCTGGGATATGGTAAATATTTCTCACAGCGTATAACGTAATAGATGTCCTTGTGAAACAAAAGTGGGTATTACAGAGTCACACATAAAAAGAAGAATCCCAAAGACATCATTCATTTGGATATGATTTAAAAAAATCGGCGTATTTAGTGCTAAAGCATTAAAGATTTTCTTAAAGATGTTTATTGTTTTGCCGCGTGAGACAGACAAGATTCACATTCGTAACAGCCTGATATATTAGCCTAACATAGGTTACGTTTCTTAGGTCGGAGTCGAGGGTGTCGTGGATCCGACCTGACAGAAGTCATAAATCACTCACAAATTTCGAGCATCTAGAACTAATTGTCTTTTTTACCTCCAAGCACAATCTCGACATTGAATTTCCACGAATCCCTTATTTCTTGCTGTAAGTAGTTGAGACAAGAGACCCCTATTCTACTGCTGTAATAAAATATATAAACTGTAAGACATCTGTCTTTAATAACCAAACTGTCTTTCCCATAAAGCGCTAAGTTCAGTTTCTGTTTTGAATGACTAAATATAGTTTCGCATGCAGTCCACCGTTCTGACCAGAGCATTTTTATTTTTCTCCACACACCTTGATGCTTGAAACCACAATGATGAAAGTCGAAAATATGATGATGAAAACAAGAAACTACGATGATGAAGGTCAAAAGTTTAAATCCGAAATCACGATGGTAAAATCATGAAACTAATGATGAAGAAAACTCGAAATCACGAAACGACGATGCTGAAAAAGCGATATCGTTTCGCGTTTCCACCATCGTGGTTTCGACTGTCTACTTTGGTCTTTTCAACATCGTAGTTTAAACTTTCGACAAACGTGGTTTCGACTTCATGGTCGTACTTTTGACATTATCATGTTAAAAGTCGAAACCAGGATACTGAAAGCCGAAACCACGATTACAGAAGTAGAAACCACGATGACAGAAATCAAGTTTCAAGTTTATTCAAGCAAATGTTAAGTCCCACTTATGTGGGCAGCATTAACAGCATATAATATATACAAATACATACATTTAACAGACAGTGACACATTGGAAAACGGCCATTGTTATTGTCCTCCATAATTTTTATAATTCTAATTCGATAATACATGTATAATGAGTAATAAATGAAAATTTTAAACTACATGTATAACAGTTACTGGAAAACAGTAGCAATGAACATTACTGTTATAAATATGATTAAAGGAAACATGTTGCTGGAGAACAGTAGCAATGAAAAATACTGTTCAGTATGATTAAAGGAAACATGTTGCTGGAGAACAGTAGCAATGAAAAGTACTGTTCAGTATGATTATAGGAAACATGTTACTGGAGAACAGTAGCAATGAAAATTACTGTTATAAGTATGATTAAAGAAAACATGTTGCAAGAGAACAGTATCAGTGAAAATTACTTTTATAAGTATGATTAATCCAAACAACGATGTAGGAAGTTGTAACTACGATGATGAAAGTCGAAAGTCTAAAATACGATGTTGAAAGTTGTTATACGTTGACGAGAGTCCAAACCTGGATGATGAAAACACGAATATTGTAACTTCGTGATTTCGGCTTTCATCATCGTAGTTTCGGATTTCAACCATTGTAATTCCGACTTTCACCTAGTTTCGAGATTCTAACCTTTGCGGTATATGGGTTCAGAAATAAAGAAACGCGATGGTCCAAACGGAACACCGTACTCTTAAACTAAGATGACATTGAAACGCTTAATCCGTGTGAAAAACTGTTGACACACTGCCTCACTGCCTGACTTAAAACTATAGTCTATAATGATAAATTTCATTTAAATCACTACTGCCTTTTAATGACATATCAGATGTCGAAAGATGGTTGATATCGATTGCGATGACACTGATTTTGTACACATTTTTCACTCTATATTCTGCCTGGTCACAAATCTATTTCGTTGTGTTCTGTTTGATTTCACTGAAGTATTAAATACAGTCAAACCTGTGTTATGCAGCCAGCCAAGGGAGCAGCATAATCTGACTGCTAAAGGCAGGTGGTTGCTTAATAGAAGTGACCGCTCAGGCAGGTTACATACGCCTAACAACAACGTCAGCTTGTTGCACTAGTGTTTACTTAATACCTGCAACTGTCTTGCATCAAAAGAAGGCGACCCTTCCGCCAAGCTGTTAGCACCAGATGTCGCGAGTTTGATCATCGTATGAGCGATGATTTGTCTCCGGAGAATTCGTCTGACCTCAGAAGTTCGTTTGTTTTGCGTTAAGGACCCTGGAAGCACATCCGGACATTCCACGATACACGTACTAATTGTGATAGACAATATCTTAGGGAAGCTTTCAGAATATTTAGATATAAAACAGCGTAATTATTATGTAAGACATTTTGGGGAAAATGAATTTATGAACTGCTAAGCCTTTAAACGTTTTGGAATTTTCTACACAGAAAATGTACTATAAATCTACTAGGCAGGTATCGATGTAAATTTCGCATCTTTCATCTGGAACAACTGATACGGATATTAGATATTAGACCTTCATGCTTTCATCAAGTTTAACCTTCTATCACCCAGATAAGGTCTGACGCCGTACCCATCTCGTTTTGTCATCTTTAAACAGGAGTAATAAAGGATGGTCCTTTGAAATGATTATTCATTACTTAAATTTGCGTCATAGGAAAGTGATATTATCACAAGCGGTAAAATGATACCATTATTTATCAATTAATCACATGATTTTTGAAGTTGAAAATGAAGTAATATGTTTTAACAGTACATTTCTTACTGCGTTACACTTTAAATCTTATTGAAGTTTGAAATATAAGAGATTTGCTCCACTGACATACTGACACACTGCGCTGGTTTCGATGTCAATTAAAGCATCTTTCTCCATCTACCGTACTTAACAATACAGTTTAAATGCATGTCAGTTAGGACAAAGTCATCCTGCCCAATTTGCACAAGGCGGAGACAAATATCCTTCTTTTTATGTTTAAGTATCATATAGAACAAGAAGGCTCATACGAAATCGACCCCGTCAAACAAATTTATCTTCATGATTCACCCACTTCCATGTGCAGTAAAAATGGATTTTTTTAATAATCTATGAAATCTTTAAAAAAAACCCATAAAGTTGATATTTTTGTTTTACTTAACTAAAGTAGCTTTTCTACATTTACTCTGGTCACCGAAGAAATTAATAGTTTTTCAACATTTTTTCTAACTATATGCCCTACGAGTGTATTCTTTACAGAAATATTCACGCGGCAAAAGAACTGAATTACTTAGATGTTTGTTACTTACACATGTTAACAAATTCAGGTAATTTTCACAACATAGAAAATCCGGACATAAATCTGGAGGCCAGCTTCTTTCAAACAAGAGGGTCATGATGACCCTGAATCGCTCACCTGAGTAATATGAGCCACGTGTTTCAAATGGCAAACTGATGCTAAAATATTAAGAAAGTAGGTCATTAAGTCACATTCATGGTCACTGAAAGTCAGTTTTTAAGATCGGTATGCAAAACTGTACATGTCATCCAAATTTCAAGGCTGTATCTTAAAAAAAAAGGAAGTAGGACAGTAGGTCAAGGTCACAGTAAGGTGACCCGTAATCACTTGGGTACATCAGGTAAATGTAATTAAACAGACTAGGAAAAATGATCTGATAATTATTTAAGTATTCTTTCCTATATAACTCATATAACAAGTGACCGACAGGGCAGGGCCTATTTTCACCCTAGGGGCATAATTTGAACAATCCTGTTACAGGTCCACTTGGCCTTGAACTTTCAGACAAGAAGATTTTTATTTTTTTCCTATATAAGTCTATGTAAAACTTGGGACCCCAGGGTTGGAGCCTCTTTTTTACCCCAGAGGCACAATTTGAACTATCTTCATAGAGGACCACAAGGCAATACTACATACAAAATATCAAAGGCCTAGGTCTTGCAGTTTCAGACAAGAAGATTTTTAAATTTTTTCCTATACAAGTCCTTGTGAAACTGGAGATCCCCCGGGGCGGGGCCTCTTTTCACCCCAGGGTAATAATTTGAACAATTTTGGAAGAAGACCACAAGGCAATGCTACATACCAAATATCAAAGGCCTAGGTCTTGTGGTTTTAGACAAGAAGATTTTTAAAGTTTTTTCCTATATAAGTCTATGTAAAACTTGAGACCCCCGGGGCGGGGCCTCTTTTCATCCCAGGGGCACAATTTGAAAAATTTTGGTAGATGACCATGAGATGGTGTCACATGCCAAATATTAAGGCTCTATGCCATGCGGTTTTGGACAAGAAGATATTTTAAGTTTTTCCTTTCCGTTACCATGGCAACCAGAGTTCTACATGGAATTAAATTCTTTTAATAGTTTTGAAAGGGGACCACCTAAGGATCATTCCTGTGAAGTTTTGTGTAATTCTGCCCAGTGGTTTTCAAGAAGATTTGTTTAGAAAATGTTGACGGCCACACGACGGACGACAGACATTGAGCTGTCACAAAAGCTCACCATGAGCCTTTGGCTCAGGTGAGCTAAAAAGAAGACAGTGATAAGTGATAAGCAAAATGATTCAATCCTAAAATACGAACAACTGTCCCTTTTTACATCAAGGTATCAAAAAAATAAAGGGACATGCCCTGCCTTATTGACACAACTACAAATTATTCACAAATAAACTTTACCAAAGTCAGGAAGGTCCTATCAGTTGTTCCAGCCGAAATGTATGACTTATTCTTAAACAAGATGCTAAGATTTATCTTGCACTGGTATTGGTAAAATAAAAACACAATTTTGACATTTTAAAGACAGTTTTTTATTCTGAAAAATATAAATCTTAAAACATGTATTGTCATAATTATTATGTTCAACGTAACAAACGTTCTGTAGCAAAATCAACCATCCCCATCAAAAGAAACTGATAAATGTGAATGTTGTCTATATAACAAACTCAATCATACTTGTCACAAAACTATTTTTGATTTAGGTTTCACTGTATTTCAACCCAACAAAGGTTATATGGTGCTATAATGGATTAAAAATTTTAGTTTCGAATCCCATTTACATCAAAATAAAAATATAAGGTAAAGAATCAAAACTTCTCTATCTGATGGAATTACAGAGATATACAGCAAAACAGATTGTTCTGACCATAACAGTCCCGCAGTAGAGTACCATTCTTTCACAAACTGTGTGTTTATATGCCGGACAATAATTACAGTTTATGGGTATACGAAGATTTCACAGTTCTTGTTTTGTAACAGAGACATACTCTCTGTCGTTCTCCTGAAGACTGAATGTTGGTATAGATCCACATATAATTTATCAAATTATCCGTCGACAGAAAATACCTAAGTAATAAAATATGTAACTTGGACATGATTCTGTAGAGCGGAATGTAGGTCTTAGAGGCAGAACCATTAACTTCATTTAGGCACTTCTTAAATAATATGTGAACTACAGTGAGCATGTCATAGCAGACATGGTTTAACAGAAGCCATATAGCAGATTCATACTCAGAAATCCTCTGTGCAACATATGCTGATCTGACTTCTGAGTGTGAGGCATTATCACGAAGAGAAAAGTTTTTACCTTTACCCTGCTAAATTTCTATAATGAACTTGTCCATCTTTCAATTTGGACAGTGCCATTAACTGTTAAAAGGGATGCTTACCAAAAAGATACTGACTGAATGGCGAACAGTGCAGATCATGATCAGACTGCACAGATCTACACTGGTCACAAAGGCATAATCAATCGTGTCCAGCATGATAACACTTAATATGAGGTGTGGTAAGTTCAATGGAGCAATATTACCTGCTCTGACGCAGTTCTGTCAGGAATAAGAGCATTTCCTATGCTCCTACAGTTACAAATTGACATGGATATGAAATATAGTACATGTCCTTCATACTCTCAAATGAAAATAGGTTAATTAGAAATTGTGAGAAGGTATACTGTAACACTGTGGTATATTACCAATTATTTATAAAGAAAAGAGCTGATGCTTTTAACTGTACATATATTTAAGTTAGTAGTAATGTAGCATTTTGGTTCCATTGTTGACAGACTCTGAAATGCAGGGCTTTCCATACAGAACCACAAATTATTTGCAAGAGGTTGTGATACTGCTCTTCAGTGCAATGACACTGTGATATATATGGAGGTAAGAAAGGAGAAATTAACTGCTGACAGACTGAAAGGTACACGCTTTTTAACCCGGCTGACCATATCTAGATTTTGCTGTCAACTTAAGTGTGATAGATATAATATAACAGCTTTGTATACATACAATTATAAGATAAATTTGAAATTATTTTCACTATGTGGATTCCATTTAAATCTAATCATTGTTTTTCTATGATCTGACCAAATGACCTTGTTTTGACCTCAGGTAACCCAGTTTTAAGCTTATCCTAGATTTCATAGCCACAAACATTCTGACAAAATTCATAAAGGAGAGGTGGAAAATGTGGTCTCCAGAGTGTTAACAAGGTGTTCTTATTAATTGACCTGGTTACATTAGTTTTTGACTCAAGAAGACCCAGTAATAAACTGTCTCAGATTTTATTACGGTAATAGTAATATTCTGACCAAGTTTCATTAAGATTAAGCTATAATTATGACCTCTAGAGTGTTAACAAGTAGATTGTAGAGATGGACAACAGACAACAACTGATGACAGACACAGGGTGATCAAAATATATATATAAGCTCACCTCAGGTTGGCTAAAAAGGGAGAAAACTCAGGTTTCAGGTATTAAAAATAAACAGTTGTGGATTTCCTTACAAATTAGAACTTATGTTATACACATTAAAAAAACAACCAAAAACACAATTCAAAATTCAATCAAACATAAAAAACATGCTTATATCAGAGTTTTCACATATTTTGACATACATGATAATTCTAATGATGTACAGTCAAAAAAGGAGCATGCAAAACTCCTCATATCAGCTACAACCCTCAAGTGAAGCATACAAACCTTCCTTAAACCTTTAGCATGCTAGATAAATTGTCGTCTGCTGGAAATTTCGTCTGCTAGAATTGTTAAGTTCATTCAATTTGCTCCAAAATTGGAAGAAATATTGTCAGAGTAGCAAACAGCTTGGAACCTGATCAGACGCCGATTTAATCGGCGTCTGATCTGGTTCCAAGCTGTTTGCAAAGGCTGTTAAATTCGCCTGCAGCAGGCTAAGGGTTAAAATAGAAATATATATCAGATTCTACACCATTTATTCAATTAAAATTATTTGAGAGTGTGCAGGATGCTGAAGCCACTATAAATGCATGGTGTGACATTTTCCCTCTAATTCACTACTTGTTAAAGTCACAAATAATCTCCCATTATAAACTCAAATACAATAAATACATAGTTACCTATTCAAAATCAAAATTAATGCTACTATAGAATTTAGTCTATTATTCTCCAGATGGAAGTTGTAAAGCTCACGAGGGAATTTTATCTGCCTTTAATATAAAATGAACAGAAGGATTTTGTACTTTCAAATGCTTCTCATCATACCTCTTCATAAAACAAGAGGACCATGATGGTCCTGAATCGCTCACCTCTTCCCACATGACCCAGTTTTGAGTATGACATCGTTTTTTCTATTATTTGACATAGTGACCTAGTTTTTGAGCTCATGTGACCCAGTTTTGAACTTGACCTAGATATTATCAAGATAAAAATTCTGACCAATTTTCATGAAGATCCACTGAAAAATATGGTCTCTAGGTTTTTCTATCATTTCACCTATTGACCTAGTTTTCGAAGGTACGTGACCCTGTTTTGAACTTTACCTAGATATCATCAAGGTGAACATTCTCACTCATTTTCATGAAGATCTCATGAAAAATATGGCCTCTAGAGAGGTCACAAGGTTTTTCTATTTTTATACCTACTGGCCTAGTTTTTCACCGCACATGACCCAGTTTCAAAACTGACCTAGATATCATCAAGGTGAACATTCAGATCAATTTTCATGAAGATCCATTGAAAAATATGGCCTCTAGAGAGGTCAAAAGATTTTAATAATTTTAGACCTACTGACCTAGTTTTTAACCAGTTGATTCAGTTTCAAACTTGACTTGCTAGATATCATCAAGATGAACATTCAGACCAACTTTCATACAGATCCCATGAAAAGTATGGCCTCTAGAGAGGTCACAAGGTTTTTTATTATTTGACCTACTGACCTAGTTTTTTATGGCACGTGACCCAGTTTCAAACTTGAACTAGATAACATCAAGGTGAATATTCTGACCAATTTTTATGGAGATCCATTCAGAAGTATGGCCTCTAGAGAGGTCACAAGGTTTTTCTATTTTTAGACCTACTGACCTAGTTTTTGACCGCACATGACCCTGTTTCGAACTTGACCTAGATATTATTAAGATGAACATTCAGACCAATTTTCATACAGATCCAATGAAAAATATGGCCTTTACAGAGGTCACAAGGTTTTTCTATTATCTGACCTACTGACCTAGTTTTTGATGGCACGTGACCCACTTTCGAACTTGATCTAGATATATTCAAGATGAACATTCAGATTAACTTTCATACAGATCCCATGAAAAATATGGCCTCTAGAGTGGTCACAAGGTTTTTCTATTATTTGACCTACTGACCTAGTTTTTGATGGCACGTGACCCACTTTCGAACTTGACCTAGATATCATCAAGGTGAACGTTCTGACCAATTTTCATGAAGATGTCATAAAATATATGGCCTCTAGAGAGGTCACAAGGTTTTTCTCTTTTTAGACCTACTGACCTAGTTTTTGACAGCACGTGACCCAGTTTCGAACTTGACCTAGATATCATCAAGATGAACATTCAGACCAACTTTCATACAGATCCCATGAAAAATATGGCCTTAAGAGAGGTCACAAGGTTTTTCTATTATTTGACCTACTGACCTAGTTTTTGATGGCACGTGACCCACTTTCGAACTTGACCTAGATATCATCAAGGTGAACGTTCTGACCAATTTTCATGAAGATCTCATGAAATATATGGCCTCTAGAGAGGTCACAAGGTTTTTCTATTTTTAGACCTACTGACCTAGTTTTTGAAGGCACGTGACCCAGTTTCAAACTTGACCTAGATATCATCAAGATGAACATTCTGACCAACTTCCATAAAGATCCCATGAAACATATGGCCTCTAGAGTGGTCACAAGGTTTTTCTATTTTTAGACCTACTGACCTAGTTTTTGACCGCACGTGACCCAGTTTCGAACTTGACCTAGATATCATCAAGATGAACATTCTGACCAACTTTCATGAAGATCCCATGAAAAATGTGACCTCTAGAGTGGTCACAAGGTTTTTCTATTTTTAGACCTACTGACCTAGTTTTTGACCGCACGTGACCCAGTTTTCGAACTTGACCTAGATATCATCAAGATGAACATTCTGACCAACTTTCATAAAGATCCCATGAAAAATGTGACCTCTGAGGGACGCAGAATGTAGTGACGCACGTGACCAGTCACACTAGATCAAAAGAACCTGCCATTTACATAGATCCTGAAAAGACCAATCACAAGCAAAATACGACGACGCACGCCCACAACGGACGGACGACGGACACTGCGCGATCACAAAAGCTCACCTTGTCACTTTGTGACAGGTGAGCTAAAAATAGATCAATCTAAAAACATGTTCTTCAAGACACAAGAATATTACACAAACATAAAAACCTGCTGTTGCACACACATTTTGTAACATTCACAGATACATTCTCACATAACATTAAGCAACTTTAAAAAAATAAATAATAATAACATCATTCAACAAGAGCTGTCCGTAAGACAGCGCGCTCGACTTTTCTCAGTGCTTGACTCTGAATGAGAGCTTTGCCAGTAAAAAAAATTCTAAGTTAAAAAGGGACATAACTCTGTCAAAATTCAAATCAGGGTTATGGGAATTGTGTCTCCTGGTGTAGGCTTTGATAGTAAATAATTATTTTGAGTTTCAAGTCAAAAGCTTTCACAGTAACAGAGATATTTGACTTTTAACAAAAAATTCTAAGTTAAAAAGGGGCATAATTCTGTCAAAATTCAAATCAGAGTTATGTATATTGTTTCTCCTATTGTAGACTTTGATGGTAAATAAGTATTTTAAGTTTCAAGTCAAAAGCTTTGATAGTAACAGAGATATTTGACTTTATCAAAAACTATAACCAAAAATTCTAAGTTAAAAAGGGGCATAATTCTGTCAAAATTCAAACCAGAGTTATGGGAATTGTGTCTCCTGGTGTAGACTTTGATAGTAAATAACTATTTTGAGTTTCAAGTCAAAAGCTTTACCAGTAACAGAGATATTTGACTTTTAACAAAAAATTCTAAGTTAAAAAGGGGCATAATTCTGTCAAAATTCAAACCAGAGTTATGGGGATTGTTTCTCCTGGTGTAGACTTTGATGGTTAATAAGTATTTTAAGTTTCAAGTCAATAGCTTTGATGGTAACAGAGGAATTTGACTTTATCAAAAACTTTAAACAAAAATTCTAAGTTAAAAAGGGGCATAATTCTGTCAAAATTCAAATCAGAGTTATGGGGATTGTTTCTCCTGGTGTAGACTTTGATAGTAAATAACTATTTTAAGTTTCAAGTCAATAGCTTTGATAGTAACAGAGATATTTGACTTTATCAAAAACTTTAACCAACGGCGACGCCGACGCGAGTGCAATTGCTCTACTTTTTCTTCGAAAAGTCGAGCTAAAAAGTACAAATTTGTTTCATGATTGTAGATTTTTTATTGTAAGAAATTTAATATGAAGAAGTCAGAAGTAACTTGAATACTTCAAGTCTATGTAAAAGTGTTTCTGAACTTTTAGTACCGATTCACCGACATACAGATTGATCTAGTTAAGTGTAGAAAAAGGCACCCTGTACATTATTAGCAACTATGATATATAAGAATGATATATCTTATTGATTAAAGAAGTGCGACTCCAAGAGCACACCACAATCTCTCAGATATCATGGGCTTTCTACAAAGAAAGGCTAAATCTCTTCTATTTTACAATAATTTTATTACTCTGTTACTACTGGAATAAAAACCTTTTCTGCATAGTTTACAAACTTAATGTGTGCTTTACAAAAACAACAATGCAAAGAACTCATTTAATAAATATAGGTTACAGTCCAATCTTTATTAGGAAGAGAATCTGCAATAGCCTTTTAAAAGATAGCTTCTCAAGATTAGAAATTTTTGATCCCCCAAAAAGGCTTGTTTTCAGCATGCTTTTATTTTTCTTCTCTTGTATGTGTCAAGCTTAACCTATTAACTGCATGCTCATTATTAACTAGAGTACTGTTCATGATTTAAAAAATATGTTACAAAAACATAAAAATGAAAGGAAAAAAGGAAAAAGGACAAAGTCCAACTTTTATAGAACTTAAATTTATTGTCTTTCTTAAGTTAATAACTTGACTTCAATTTTAAAGAAAGATCATATTTAGCCAAGATCTGGAGGTCAGTGTCTTTTAAAAGACTCTAGTAGTAACAGTAAAAAGTGTCACGATAATGTTACCACAGTAAAGGGGAGATCACTCCATAATTTACACACATAACAGTTATATAAATAAACAACAATTCTTTCAATAGATACATAAACATCTGAAAAAATTCAACACATTTATCTACAAATTTAGAGACATTTTCAACCTATGTCACAGTGTCATGTATGAAAATTGCAAAGCATGTAAAATCATTCAAATCACCAATTTTTACAAATTTAATGGAATGTGGAATAGTGCAAGAAATGATTGGGAAAACACCTGTTTTACACAGGTAGATATATAATATCATTTTTCGTGTCTACCTTCAACATTTTCAAATATATTTTGAGATATAAATTGCACATGGGAGTTATGTAGTTACTGAGGTAAAAAAATGTCATAATGCACATGTTTTCCTCAGAGAAAAGACTAGGTGATCTATTACTGGGATAACCCTGTCTTTTCCCACTTGGCCCCTAAAATTGTACACAAACACTAAAATTCTAACATTCTCCACTTAGCTTAAATGGACCTGTAATTCACACATGAGATACACTGAAGAAAGAAATCAGAACTAAACTAGAGCTGCTTTTGAGAAATGCACATGTCTCCCACAACTGCCTAATCATCTAGATTAGCATTTCTTCTCCATTGTGTATCTGAGTCAACCATGCCCTTAGACCTGTATCACTGGCATCAGTATTTTTGGTAATTCAAGAGCCAATAATTCCAAAGTTCCTGGGCTGATTTGGCTAGTTATCAAACTCTGCCGAGGACTTACAGTCAAACACATTTTGTTCAAGTTTGGTGAAGATCGAAAGAAAAATGTTCGACTTAGAGCGCTGACAAGAATAAAAAGGCAGATTTTCGGTAATTCAAGGGCCATATATTTCCGAAGTGCCTGGGCCGATTTGGCTAATTATCGAACTTAGCTGAGGACTTACTGGCAAACACATTTTGTTCAAGTTTGGTGAAGATCAAATGAGAAATGTTTGACTTACGAGTGCGGACAAGATTTGTGACAGACAGATGGATGGACACACAGACAGGAGTAAATCAATATGTCTCCCACCACACAGTGGTGTGGGAGACATAATAAAATCTAAAAGAAAGTAAAGTTTATTGTTACACACAAGAAATATTTTCAGTTATATGGTTTAAAGTTGGCTCAGATTAAATTTTACCATAATATTCTTAATATTTGACCATCGAGAACTTTTGATCTATCAGTGATTCTTTAGGTAGTTCTGCCTTTTGATAAACCATTAGTAATGGCATAATGTCTTTTACCTGGAAAAAATAGAATAAAGCCTGGACCCATCATACAGCAACGAAAATCATTCTATGAATTAACTGCGATTGGTCTGTTAATTTATAAAAATGGCAATTTTACTAACTCTCTGAAGATAACAGATATATTCATTACAAAAATGTTGGCACCTGATAAAATTTCAGTTGATGTCTAAAATCAGCTTTTAATCATAGGCATATATCTGATATTTGTATCAAAATTTAATGTAGCAAAAACTAAGTCTTTGTTCTGTTTGATTAACTAATAAAGAAAATGTATCAACCAGACGAGAAAACAAATTTTTCAATAACATACTATAAAACCCACCACATTTTATTTCATTTTGAAGCAGTTATCACTCATACACATTTTCTTTAATCTCATGCAACTGCACTCTGAAGTAGTTCTGAATTACACATTTCTTCAATCTCATGTAGACAAATGGATTTTATAACATATTATGCTAGCAGCATGTATATAACATGAATCAATATACAATGATATATACCCTAACACTGTCTCACTAGCATTAAATAACTTAATGATACAATAAGACTGCTTCTACCTAAAGATATTTACTATAAAAGCAAGAAATTTTCGTGAGGGTTTAAATTTTGCTATATACATGAGGCCCTACATTTCCCGAAAGTTAATCCTCACGTAAATATTCACCATTAGTATAATTCAAATTCAACTAGGATACCATTTTAACAATCTCACAAATATTTAACTTTGCGAACATACTCAAAATTTCAAATTGGCGAAATTTTGACCCAGCGAAAATATAAGCTTAAACAGTACAGTTCAAATGCATTTTCTTAGATGAATTGATATACAGCGCATGCTTCCCAATATTTCCAACAAATCTTGTGACCAGAAGTCACAATTCATGACTGCATGGCTTAGATTATACAAATCTGTCCATAGTTGCAGATGCAGATGGTAATATTGAGTTTGTGGGTACTTGTTTTGGCAGTAACAAGGCTCTGCTGTTTTGCAGTCAAAAGTGTTACCCGAGAGTAGGATATTTCCTTCTGCATCTACTACCAGTGGTATATTATTTTTGTGGCAGAACGTATTTTACAAATTACATTACAAATAAAGCAAAGGGAAATACTTCCTTATCACTTTTTCTTACAGTAGCGTATTCTTACAGTGCGTATAGCCTATTCTTACAGTAGCGTATTCTTACAGTAGTGTGTAGCGTATTCTTACAGTAGCGTGTAGCGTATTCTTACAGTAGCGTGTAGCGTATTCTTACAGAAGCGTGTAGCGTATTCTTACAGTAGCGTGTAGGGTATTCTTACAGTAGCGTATTCTTACAGTAGCGTATTCTTACAGTAGCGTATTTTTACAGTAGCATATTCTTACAGTAGCGTATTTAAAACAGAGAGCGGGAAATTAATGATTCTGAACAGAAATGACGTCCTGGCATTTTGATGATACACAACAAACAAGTTCCAGTGTAGTTTTATTATTTGTAGCAGAACATCATGTATTTTCCCTAAAATAACTGTTTTTGAACAGAGAAATATACTATAAAGAACAAAGATAAACTATCAAGGTATTTGATTTTTATCAAACTATACATAAAAATATATAATTAATGCATGAATTGTTAGTTGACATTAACACCACAAGAGTTATCTGGCACCAAAGGTGCTGGATGGGCTTTGCTGGCATGGGTAAATTCACTGGAAACCTCAGTCAGATGTGCAACAGTGTTTTTTCCCACCAATTTGGGAATGGGGCCAGGGCCTTTACAATTGGGAAAAATACGATGGAAAATGCCTAATTTGGGAATTGTTAAAACATATCTTCTGTTAAAATGTCACATTTAAGAGAGAAAATGGCCATAATTTATCATTCTGCATTAATTTAGCAAATTGTCTGTGTTTCAAATGTTTATAGTTCTGGTCTTGTTTGAAAAAGTTGGGAAAAAAAAAAGAAAATATGATTAACTTTGGGAATTTTAGCCTTGAAATTGGGAAAAAAACATACCATTTTCCATTGGGATTGGGGCCTTATTTCAGTCCCAAATTGGCTAGAAAAAAACACTGTGCAAGTATGTTAACATATATTACATCATCATGAAAACAAATGCATTTTCCCATCTGCCTATGGAAAACTTGATTTGTGATGTAAAGTTAGAAATTTTGCTATTCCAATAGCCTATGTTAGTCCACGATTTTATTATTTCAGAAATTTATTTCTTTACTAGTATTCCATATTGAGACAGATACATAAATGTGAAAGAAAGAGAAAAACAAAAATATAAACAAAAGGAATGAATTGTGGTTATATAGTTATATATCATATTGATATAAAGTACACTGCATTTTTAAAAGTACTTTATGAACTGTCCAATATATATATATATATATATATACTGGTAACTTTATCCCTTTAAGTGAGAATTTATATATAGAACAACTGTCAAGAAGTCATGAAACTATATAGCACAATTGTCACTTTTAACAATAAAGTGAGGAAATCAAACCTGACATGTACAAAGATATGGCACAATTTTATGCAGTTATTGTAAAAAGTGAATAAATAAAATTGTGATTATGAAATCCTATGAAAATATAAAATTAATAAAAACAATTGGCATGAGTCAATTTGGTCCTATGTTTTTTTTAGGTCAACAAGCCATTGCCACATTTCACAGAAAAAGTTTTAAAGTTGGAGGCAAAAACTGATGTTTTAAACATTTCGATTATTTTTAATATCTTTTACTAAATTTTTATTTAGTTCTGAATTGTTTGTAAATTGTATTGTTCTCTTTATACAGAATTCTGGTATTCATTATCTTCCACATTCAAAGTTCTGAGGAAGCAAAAAATATACTCGATATCCCATGGTTTCTAACATTAAATGATGTTATAAATCGACAAACCACAAAGAAAAATTTCAATACAAAAACTTAACATCACAGAAGGCATCAACAAGAATTAACAAGTGGAATGGACAGAATATGAATTCATTATCACTATTATTTTTAGCTTTCTCAATTCTAAATGTCAGCTTTCAACTACAACCATTTTGCTAAGAGACGTCCTTAAGAAATTTGCTAATTTTCATTGTCTTCATCATCCATTCCCTGAAAGTACAGAAAAAACAAATGAGCCGTGCCATGGGAAAACCAATGTACTGGCTTTGCAACCAGCATGGATCAAGACCAGCCTACACATCCGCACAGTCTGGTCAGGATCCATGCTGTTTGCTAAAGGTTTCTCTAATGGCAATAGGCTTTGAAAGCAAACAGCATGGATCCTGACCAGAGTGCTCACATGCGCAGGCTGGTCTGGATCCATGCTGGTTGCAAAACCGCTATGTTTGTTTTCTCATGGCACAGCTCAAATTATGTAACCTTTCTCAGCAAAGAATTCTCAATGACATTTGCTGAACTAAGCTGACAACAGTTAGTAAGTAAACAAGGGGGCCAAGATGGCCCTAGGTTGCACACCAGAGTGATACACCATAACAGTGTAAACATGTTTGTCTTTGACTAAAGACCCAGCTTTTGACACCACATGACCCAGTTTCGAACTCATCTGAGTTTTTATGGAGATTAACACTCTGACCAAGTTTCATGATAAATGGCCTCTTGAGTGTAAACAAGATTTTTTCCACTATTTGGCCTAGTGACCTAGTTTTTTTATCTAACCAGACCCAATTTTTAACCCCTTTGAAATTTCATGGAGACAAATATTCTGACTAAATTTCATTAAGATTGGATCAAAAATGTGGCCTGAGAGTAAACAAGCATTTTCTTTGATTTGACCTAATGACCTAGTTTTTGACCAAACATACCCAGACTAGAACCATTCATGATATCATAAAAACAAATATTTTGACAAAGTTTTGTGAAGATTGGAGCAAAGAAGTGGCCTCCATAGTGTAAACAAGCTTTTCCTTTGATTTTACCAAGTGACCTAGTTTTTGAACCCATATGACCCAGATTCAAAATCATGAAATAATTCATGATACCAGACATTCTGACAAAGTTTTATGAAGACTGAAAAAATAAATTGTGGCCCATAGAGTGTATACAAGCTTTTTCTTTTATTTGACCTGGTGACCTAGTTTTTCACCTCATGTAACCCAGATAAAAACTCATCCAATATTTCATGGAGAAAAACATTCTATGTTTCATGCACAGCTGATGAAAAATGTAGCCACTACTGCATACACATGGTTTATATCTGATTTGAACAGGTGACCTAGTTTTTGACCCCAGATGACCCATAATCGTAGATTTCATCAAGAAGATCATTCTGATCATATTTCATGAATATCCTTTCAAAAATGCAGCCTCTATTGCACATACACAGTTTTTCTTTGATTTGACAGGGTGACCTAGTTTTTCAGCCCAGATGACCTATATTCAAAATTTACCTGAATTTCATTAAGACAAACATTTTGACCAATTGTCATGAGAGTCAAACTTAAAATGTGGTCTCTAGAGTGTTAACAAGATTTTCCTCTGATCTGGCCTTTTAAGTGACCAAGTTTTTGACCCCATCTGACCCAAATTCAACCTTGGCCTAAAGATTATCAAGATAAACATTATGACCATGTTTCATAAAGATAGGATCATAAATGTGGCTTTTAGAGTGTTAAAGCCCTGTTCCACGTCTATTCAAATTCTATTGTATGTATGCAACCCATGATAACAATGGGTAACAGTTAAAGGCCACGCGCCACACTTTAGCACGCAAAACCGCAGGTATACATATAGAATTTTATATAAAATGGACTCTATTTGTGTGTTTGGGTTTAACGTCTTTTTCAACAATTTTTCAGTCCTATAAACGACGGTGTCTACTTGTAGCAGTGAGCACAATGCCCAACTTTATAGTGCTGCCACTCTAGAATATCACGCCATAGACACGTGGCATGATACCCCACCCAGTCACATTGTACTGACACTGGGCTGACCAGTCCTAGCACTACCCTCTTAATGCTAAGTGCCAAGCGAGGAAGCTACTAGTACCATTTTTATGTCTTTGGTATGACGCGGCTGAGGATCCAACCAATAACCTCCCACACTCGAAGCGAACGCTTTACCACTAGGATACCTAGACTCTTTTTTGACAGGCATCACTGTTCATAGGATTTTCATGTTTTTTCAGTGACAATTTAAGGTCAAACGGTAGGACTGGAGCAAGTCTTTAACAAGCTTTTCCTTTAATGTGACTGGGTGACCTAGTTTTTGACCCAACATGACTCAGTTTTGGACTTAACATAGAGGTTATCTAGACAAACATTCTAATCAATTTTCATGAGTTACAAACTTAAAATGTGGTTTCTAGTGTTTTACAAGATTTCCCTTTGATCTGGCCTAGTGACCTAGATTCTGATCCCACATGACCCAGATTCGAACTTTGCCATAGATCATCAAGATAAACATTCTGACCAAATTTTATAAAGACAGATCATAAATGTGGCCTTTAGAGTGTAAACAAGGTTTTCCTTTGATTTGACCAAGTTACCTAGTTTCTGACCCCACATGACCCAGATCTGAACTTAGCCTAAAGATCACCAAGATAAACATTCTGACATACCGGTAGTTTCAAGAAGATATGGCCTCTAGAGTGTTAACAAGATTTTCCTTTTATCTGGCCTACTGACCTAGTTTTTGAATCCACATGACCCAGTTTCTAAATCAACCTAGAGATCATCAAGACAAATATTCTGACCAAGTTTCATAATGATTGCGTCATAACTGTGTCCTCTAGAGTATTAACAAGGCAAATGTTGCCGCATGACGAACAACAGACGACTGACGTTGGACAATGACCGATCACAATGGCTCATCTTCAGCACTCTGTGCTCTGATGAGCTAAAAAGATTTAAAATATTTCTGCCGTAAAAAAAATCTTTTGGAAATTGTTTAGCAAATGTTATGGTGATAATAAGAATATATTATACTATAATATAACAATATTTTCATGTTTGAGGACACTTTTACTGACAAAAGGCTATGTAAAATTATTTATTCTTTTTTTTCAATGTAATGTGAGTCTACGCACCATAAATATCATTTTATAATGAAAATGTAAAAATTTTCTTTGGTTTTATTTCAAATGTGTAATCATTACAAGATCTAGGTGTTTAAACAGGTATGTGTACTGGGTTTGTGGGTTGGGCTAAAGCTTGTGCATGGACATGGAGGTGGAATAACTCTCAAAACTGTCTGATGCAATGTGACCAAACTGCTGTCAAAATCCATTATTTTATAATGGCAGAAGCTAAGTTAAATAAATTTTATTGAAGACTGAAAAACACAGAATTTGTAAGTTCATGTGTGCAAATGGGATTCATGGGCATTTCATTTCAAGCCAATTCAGTTTTGTAGCTTTAATGCTTCAAGTCTTTCCAGCAAATTTTTGTCATTTCACACAGTGCAACACTTCCCATCTTAACATCTTTTCATATAAGAACTATAAAAGGAACTGAGAAATAATAACTTCCTGAATAGTTACATTATATTAGTTCTCAGTTCTATTTGTAATTCTTATATGAAAAGATATTAAGATGGGTATATAGCTGTATTATCATGCAACTATTCAGGAAGATTCCAGTGCAGTGATCAGGGGTAATAATCAAATGCCTGTGCATTTTCGGCACACTAGGATAAAGTTTATATGAAAAGTATCTATGTGTATATGAGAAAAGGAGAGTTCTGCTTACATTTTTCTACTGTTCAACTATTCTAATCCCTAGAAAGGAATAACAAATATTAAATGTAATACCATTTAAAAGTTGTCTGTTTGCCAATAATAATGTTATTTTTTTTGTGGTTGAAATTACTGTCAAACCTTTTGAGGACACTGCATATTAAATTTGTCTGGCTAGTAGAAACATTTCATTTGCCTTCAAAACTTTCTAACTACTTGCTTACTTCTATTATGTTACTTTAAGAAGTAGATGGCAATACATAAGCTGGTTATAGACCATAACTGGAGTAGTTAAGTGTACCTTTTCTCCTATTGCTGGGTTACTTTAAAACACTTAATATGTATTTTATCAACATTCTTCACTGGAGTAAGCACTATATAACTACAAGAAGGTACACTTTTCTTAATTCTGTTGAACAGTTAGGGTAACAAATTGAAAGATCCCTTAATGACAAGACCAGGACAGGAGGTACATTTATAATATTACAGATATTACTGGTAGAATGTTTTTGAAAAGCTGTGAAATCATCCATATTCATGGGGCACTAATTTCAATGGAGTTCATGGTCCAGTCAGTCCATGGATTTTGTGATTCAGTCAATTGATGGTTCAGTCAATTTATGGAATTAATGGTCCATTCAATCCATGGATTCAATGGTTCAGTAAATCCATGGTTAAAAAATCCAAATGAGCAATTAAAATTCCCATTCATTTTACATTCATTAAATGAATTTTGACTATAACCATAAAGTTTCATGCCAATGAAACTACATGATTTCACAGTATATACTTGCTTTTGAAGTACACATTTCTATGCAGGAAAGTTGGAGTTCTGTGTAAGGTAATACAAAAAGTTCTTGAGGAGTATTTTCATTTGGAAATCTTATAACAACAGGTATATACTCATATCTGTATGTTTAAGAAATAATAATATGAACCCCTTAATTAACTTTTTTGAAAAATGTTTATAACTTGACAGCAATAATTGAAGATAAAGTGTGGATACAAAATGAAAGGCTCAAACCTTTGACTTCGAGTTATGACTTCAACTTTGGGCCAACATAACTCAATCATGACGAGAGTGTAGCGCCAATTATGCACAGTACGCACATGTGTATTGTAAAAATACCCAGATAAGTTTGTTCGAAATATTGACCTTTTAAATGTCCAAAGCCCCCTTGAATTATATGCAACAAAATTATCTAAGTCTCCAAAATTTTCCGCAGGAGACCCCAACCACCATCAGTGGGCTGGGGAAACCCCCTCCTACACACTCCCCCAACTCGGCACGTTGGGGCTCATTGTGCATATCATTTTTGAACCTATGTGTGATGGCTAACAAATAAGTTCTGCACATTGTCTTGATGAGGTGATCATTTGACCCAGGTTTCATGAAAAGCCTTCAAGGGGTTTAGGAGATAACAGAGAGGACACAAAATGGAAGACAAAAACCTTTGAAACTGAGCTGTGACCTTGAACTGACCTGGCTGACACATGAGTTCTGCATATGTCTTGATGAGGTGAGCATTTGGCCCATGTTTCATGAAAATTCTTAAGGGGTTCAGGAGATACAGAGTGGACAAAAAGTGTTATGGACGGACAGACAGAAGGATGGAGACCATTCTTATAACCCTCACCACTTGTGGCAGGGGATTAACAAATGATCTTTAACAATGATGCTTTGACAACCATTTTTAATTACTAACACTACACAGCAAGATACTAACTGCTATTTCATAGCCTGAAAAACATTCAGAAATATTTCTTTTATGATTTACTCAATTTCTTTCATAAGTTAAGGGGAAAAAATTAAATAATTTCTCTAAACCTTCTTCTCTTATTAAGAATAAGAAGTAATTTTTTCCCAGTTCTTTTTAAATTAATATTACAGCTTGAACAATATTGGCAATGTTTTATTTTCTGTTAACTTTAATAGCACTTTGAGTGGTGAATCTGAAACACTTGTTTATATCAATCAGGAAGTAACATGACATCAGCTAGTTGTGAAACCTAACCAGTAAGACCAGACCTTCGACTCTCAGAATAAAAGCTTTTAAAATATTTTTCACTTTCCTTTTTCTCGAACCCCCCCCCCCACCAACCCAAAAAAAAACAACAAACAAGAGGTCCATGAAGGTACTGTATCGCTACCTGACCTAGGAATCATCAAGATTAACATTCTAACCAAATTTTATTAAGATATGGTCATAATTGTGGCCTCTAGAGTGTTAACAAGCTTTTCCTTTGATTTGACCTGGTGACCTAGTTTTTGACCCTTCATGACCCCGATTCAAACTGGACCTTGAGATTATCAAGATTAAAATTCTGACCAGGTTTCATGAAGATACATCATAAATGTGGCCTCTACAGTGTTAACAAGCTTTTCCTTTGATTTGACCTGGTGACCTAGTTTTTGACCCTAGATGATCCAATGTCGAACTCGTCCAAGAATATACTGAGGGTAACATTCTGACCAAGTTTCATTAAGATTGGGCCAAAATTATGACCTCTAGAGTGTTATCCAGCTTTTCCTTTGATTTGACCCGGTGACCTAGTTTCTGACCCCATAAGACCCAGATTCGAACTTGACCTAAAGATCATCAAGATTAACATTCTGACTAAGTTTCATGGAGATACTGTCATAAATGTGGCCTCTAGAGTGTTAACAAGCTTTTCTTTTGATTTGACCTAGTGACCTTGTTTTTGACCCATCTGACCCAGATTTGAACTTCACCTATATATCATCAAGATTAACAATCTGACCAAGTTTCATTAAGATATAGAGTGTTAACTAGCTTTTCCTTTGACCTGGTGACCTAGTTTTTAACCCTACATGACCCAGATGACAATGGACCTTGAGATCATCAAGATTAACATTCTGACCAAATTTCATGAAGATACAGTCAAAAAATGTGGCCTCTACAGTGTTAAAAAGCTTTTCCTTTGATTTGACCTGGTGACCTAGTTTTTGATCCCAGATGACCCAATATCGAAATCGTCCAAGATTTCGTTGAGGGTTATATTCTGACCAAGTTTCATTAAGATTGGGCCAAAATTGTGATCTCTAGAGTGTTAACAAGATTTTCCTTTGATTTGACCTGGTGACCTAGTTTTTGAACCAGGATGACCCAATATCGAATTCATCCAAGATATTACTGAGGGTAACATTCTGACCAAGTTTCATTAAGATTGGGCCAAAATTGTGACCTCTAGAGTGTTAAAAAGGTTTTCCTTTGATTTGACCCAGTGACCTAGTTTTTGACCCCAGATGACCCAATATCGAACTCGTCCAAGATTTTACTGAGGGTAACATTCTGACAAAGTTTCATTAAGATTGGGCCAAAATTGTGACCTCTAGAGTGTTAAAAGTCAAATTGTTGATGACAACAGACAAATGGACGACGACAGACGACGGACACAGGGTGATCACAAAAGCTCACCTTGAGCACTTTGTGCTCAGGAGAGCTAAAAACCCCCAAAAACAGCAACAATGCCCCCTTCTCCCTCAAAAAAAAAAAAAAAAAAAAAAGACATCAAAATAACATCAGTGTCACTATTATAATTAAATGGTAGAAAAGCTTCTCTTGTAGTAAATATTAATCAGTATCAAAGAACTCTTAATTTAGAATAAAATATTTCCAATTGAAAATACTCTGAACAGTTTACCTTACAATTCTGAAGGTCAGTATGTGAAGAACTTTTAGAAAGGAGATACTGCTTTTCTTCTGGCTGTTTATACATACATACATACATAATGTTAGAATATGAATGGTACACCAAAAATTAATTTTGTTTGTTTTGGGTTTAACGCCGTTCTTCAACAGTATTTCAGTCATGTAATGGCGGGCAGTTAACCTAACCAGTGTTCCTGGATTCTGTAAAAATTAAGGATACTGAAAAGGAGATACCCTAAAACAAACTAGAGCTGTCACAGGAGTAAGGAATTATACCCCCACAATAAGGTCTTGTCACAGAAGTAATCCAATGTCAAAGTCGAACTTGTCCTATATTCGATGATGTTACACCTGTGTATCAAAAATGATTTAAATCTGTCAACCCTGCAAAAAAAAATCTACTGTTCTGGGTCAATGTTACCTTGACCTTTGAACTACTGACCTCAAAACCAATAGGGGTCATCTGCTGGTCATGATCAACCTGTTAGGTTTCATGATGCCAGGCCCAAATGTTTTAAAGTTATCATCTGGAAACTGTTTAACTGTTCCGGGTCATTGAGACCTTGACCTTTGACCTACTGACTTCAAAGTCAAACTTGACCTGTATTTTATGATGTTACACCTTTGTACTAAAAATTATTTAAATCTGTCAAACCTTTCATGAGCTATTGTCCTGAAACCATGAAAACCAACAGGCCAACTGACAGACTGCCTGACAAGTTCACTCCTATATTTCCTGAACACTTCATTTGTGAGGGTATAATGAAGCTTGAAAACATTCACTTCGCCATAGTTATAAGGAAAGCTAGCCCTGTACCCTTGTGACCATGTTTTTAAACAAAGTAAAATAATTTGAAGAAATCTGAAATCGGGTAACTAAAGAAATTATTCTCATATACGTATTGTCAGAAATTATTCTACGATCATTTAAGTGGTTTTTGAGGTGAAGCCTTTTTAATATTGTTCCCTTTTGTTTGCAATGGCAATCAGAATTCTACACTATTACAAAAGGAACATTCCAGTGAAGTTTAGTTGAAACTGGCTTTGTGGTTTAGTAGATACTCTTTAACAAATTGTTGACAGGACATCCAATGATCCTAAAAGCTAACCACTAGCATAATTAATTGTAACAGTTTAAATAATTCTAGCTGAGTGATAAAGTAGTCAGGCAGATTAAGGGGAGATATTTCATACAGATATATCAGGAAAACTATCCCCACCAAAGAAACATCTATCTGAACTATTTCAAACTTGGATCAACAATTTAGAGAGATGGCGTTTGAAGGTACATTTAGTTCTGGTTCCCCATTTGTGGAGCTAAGCACATCCATTTAAAAGTTGGAAGAGGACCATCCAATGAACATCTATGCTATGGTGTGTGAATTTTCTTTAAATAATTTTGCATGAGGTGATTTTTTGAACAAAATGTAAATGAATAAGGCATGCAGCCATACTGTATCAGAAATAGTTGCAGTATCTATATAATACCTTGTATGCATCATCCCCTTCAACCTGCAGGTACTTCTTGTCACGATATAGATATTTGGCCTTCAGTATGTATAATACCATGATATCACACAATATGGTTGCCTGAAAGAATAAAACATTTCTTGTCTTTAATACACATAACACCATATTGCATACCCTGAAATATGCAGAAAAAAAATCATTTCTTCCCTAAGTTCATATAAGATAATACAGTCGTCTGAAATGAAACACTTCAAACTAAAGGTCAACTTTCAGTTTTTCTATCATTTGTTGTCTTACCTAATATAGACAGCTACTGACCCTGCATTTTATGCATTTAAAATGAGCAGGTAAATGATCTGTTACCTGTTGTGGACTTGGCTAGAACTAACGTCTCATCCATTCCTCGTGAAAAACTTTCTTGGATCACCCAAATTTAATTAGAAATCATCACCCTTTAAATGTCTATAAAGCTTTTAATTTTATGTATAAATCATATAAACAACCTTCCAAATATATATAGAAGATTATTTTAATTGCTAGCAACTCTATATTCTTTTATGTTTATCGAAAATTAAAAACTGTTTCCTTTTAATGAGTTCATGAAGATGTAGGAGGTTGTTGTTATTACCTGTATGTGCTACAACAACATAATACTTTAACCCTTAGAAATATGAATAAAATAAAAACTACATCTAGCTGAGACCCCAGGTGTGCCAGCAGTTAATTAAAGAAATTTTCATGAAACAGACAATGATATTGTGGCCTCAAATCCCAAAAGTAAACTGGGAACAATGCATACAGCTTTGCATTATTTGAGCCGAGCCATGAGAAAGCCAACATAGTGCATTTGCGACCAGCATGGATCAGACCAGCCTGCGCATCTGCAGTCAGGTCAGGATCCATACTGTTCGCATTCAAAGCCTATTGCAATTAGAGAACCAATTATAGCTAACAGCATGGATCCTGACCAGACTGCGCAGATGTCATTTTAAGCTTCTGCCAAGGTTTGTGATAATTGTACTTACTACTGACAATATAGCCAAGCCGGTGCCAATGTTTATGATAACTGTACTTACTACTGACAATATAGCCAAGCTGAAAACTGGTGCCAATAGTTTATTACTGGCAATATAGCCAAGCCGGTGCCAATGTTTAAGATAAGTGTACTTACTACTGACAATATAGCTAAGCCACTGCCAATGTTTATGATAAGTGGTACCACACTGAACTTCCCTGCTTTGCCTTGTAATGTTACTATGAATTTAATACCATAGGCTTTGTATAATGTTCTGGTCTCTACTCCAGTCTGATCTTTATAATAATGTGCGTAACTGAAAATAAACAAGAGCTCGTCGAACATGAAATGCCCCCCTTGATGCATTCAGTAATTGCACAAGGAACAGAAATTATATGCTCACTGTAAACAAAAGTTCTACTATTCTGGTTTAATCTGACCTTGACCTTTAACCTATTAACCTAACAAGAGATTACAGAGTGATCTTGGCGCCATCCACTGAGCCATTTTTGAATGTTCCAAATTTCAAGACCAGCTCAAGGTCAAAATCAATGTCAAATTTCATTTCTGTACAAAACAATGTGTATGTGGTCCAAATTTGAAAGCTAAGGCTTGAGAAATAAGAAAGCAGGTCACTAGATCAATTTCAAGGTCAAAGTTCATTTCGGTAGACAGAAATATGCATGTGCTTCAAATTTGAAGGCTGTAGCTTGAGAAATAGGTAACAGGTAAAAATCAATGTCAAATTTCGATTCAGAACACATAAATATGCATGCAGTCCAAATCTGAAGCCTGTAGCTTCAGAAATGTGAAAGTAGGTCACTATGTCAATCTCAAGATCAAAGTTCATTCCGGTACACAAAACTATGCATGTGGTTCAAATTTGAAGGCTGTAGCTTGAGAAATGTGAAAGTAGGTCACTAGGTCAAAATCAAGGTCAAATTTTATTTCGGAACACAAAACTATGCAAGTGGTCCAAATTTGAAGCCTGTACTTTCAGAAATATGGAAGTAGGTCACTAGGTCAAAATCAAGGTCAAATTTTATTTCGGAACACAAAACTATGCATGTGATCCAAATTTGAAGCCTGTACCTTCAAAAATGTGAAAGCAGGTCACTAGGTCAATAACAAGGTGAAAGTTTTTTTCGGTACACAAACCTATGCATGTGGTCCAAATTTGAAGGCTGTAGCTACAGAAATGTGAAAGTAGGTCACTAGGTCAATATCAAGGTCAACTCATGTTAAGTTTCATCTTGCCACTCAAAACTATACATGTGGTCCAAATTTGAATGATGCAATTTGTGGACATGAAGGTTCTAAGTTTTTCCCTATATAAGTCTATATGAACCATATGACCCCTGGGGCGGGACCATATTTGACCCTAGAGGGATGATTTGAACAAACTTGGTAGAGAACCACTAAATGATGCTACGGATGCTACATTACAAAATATCAAAGCCATAGTCTTTGTGGTTTGGACAAGAAGATTTTCAAACTTTTTTCCAATATAAGTCTATGTAAACCATGTGACCCCCAAGGCGGAGCCATATTTGACCCTAGGGGAATAATTTGAACAATCTTAGTAGAGGACCACTAGATGATGTCATATACAAAATATCAAAGCCCTAGGCCCTGTGGTTTTGGACAAGAGGTTTTTCAAAGTTTTTTCCTATATAAGTCTATATAAACCATGTGACCCTCGGGCAGGGGCCATATTTGACCCCAGGGAAATAATCTGAACAATCTTGGTAGAGGACCACTAGATTTTGCTACATACCAAATATCAAAGCCCTAGGCCCTATGGTTTTGGACAAGAAGATCAGAAACCGTTTTAACTGTTCCTGGCCAATGTGACCTTGACCTTTGACCTAATGACCTCAAAATCAAAAGGGGTCATCTGCTGGTCATGGCCAACCTAACTATCAATTTTCCTGACACTAGGCCCAAGTGTTCTAGAGTTATTGCCTGGAAACCATTTTACTCTTCCTGGTCACTGTGACCTTGACCTTTGACATATTGACTTCAAAATGAATAGGGGTCATCTGCTGGTGACGACCAACCTCCCTATCAACTTTCGTGACACTAGGCCTAAGCGTTCTTGAGTTATCATCCGGAAACCGTTTTACTGTGCAGGGTCACTGTGACCTTGACCTTTAACATACTGATCTCAAGATCATTAGGGGTCATCTGCTGGTCATTATCAACCTCCCTATCAACTTTCATGATCCTAGGCTCAAGTGTTCTTGAGTTATCATCCGGAAACCATTTTACTATTCAGGGTCACTGTGACCTTGACCTTTGATATAGAGACCTCAAAATCAGTAGGGGTATCTGCTGGTGATGATCAACCTCCCTATCAATTTTCATGATCCTAGGCCCAAGCGTTCTTGAGTTATCATCTGGAAACGGATTGGTCTACATTCCGACTGACCGACAGATGGACAGACCGACCGACATCTGCAAAACAATATACCCCTCCTTCTTCGAAGAGAAATGTTAGAGTAGGTCACTAGGGCAAAATCAAGGTCAAATTTTATTTCAGAACACAAAACTACGCAAGTGGTCCAAATTTGAAGCCTGTACCTTCAGAAATGTGCAAGTAGGTCACTGGGTCAACCTCAAGATCAAAGTTCATTTCAGTACACAAAACTATGCTTGTGGTTCAAATTTGAAGGCTGTAACTTGAGAAATGTGAAAGTAGGTCACTAGGTCAAAATCAAGGTCAAATTTTATTTCGGAACACGAAACTATGCATGTGATCCAAATTTGAAGCCTGTACCTTCAAAAATGTGAAAGTAGGTCACTAGGTCAATAACAAGGTCAAAGTTTTTTCAATACACAAACCTATGCATGTGGTCCAAATTTGAAGGCTGTAGCTACAGAAATGTGAAAGCAGGTCACTAGGTCAAGATCAACTCATGTCAAGGTTCATCTTGCCACTCAAATCTATATATGTGGTCCAAATTTGAATGATGCAATTTGTGGACATGAAGGTTCTAAGTTTTTCCCTATATAAGTCTATATGAACCATATGACCCCTGGGGCGGGACCATATTTGACCCTAGAGGGATAATTTGAACAAACTTGGTAGAGAACCACTAAATGATGCTACGGATGCTACATTATAAAATATCAAAGCCATAGTCTTTGTGGTTTGGACAAGAAGATTTTCAAACTTTTTTCCAATATAAGTCTATGTAAACCATGTGACCCCAAGGGCGGAGCCATATTTGACCCTAGGGGAATAATTTGAACAATCTTAGTAGAGGACCACTAGATGATGTCATATACAAAATATCAAAGCCCTAGGCCCTGTGGTTTTGGACAAGAGGTTTTTCAAAGTTTTTTCCTATATAAGTCTATATATACCATGTGACCCCCGGGCAGGGGCCATATCTGACCCCAGGGAAATAATCTGAACAATCTTGGTAGAGGACCACTAGATTTTGCTACATACCAAATATCAAAGCCCTAGGCCCTATGGTTTTGGACAAGAAGATCAGAAACCGTTTTAACTGTTCCTGGCCAATGTGACTTTGACCTTTGACCTAATGACCTCAAAATCAATAGGGGTCATCTGCTGGTCATGGCCAACCTAACTATCAATTTTCCTGACACTAGGCCCAAGTGTTCTAGAGTTATTGCCTGGAAACCATTTTACTCTTCCTGGTCACTGTGACCTTGACCTTTGACATACTGATTTCAAAATGAATAGGGGTCATCTGCTGGTGACGACCAACCTCCCTATCAACTTTCGTGACACTAGGCCTAAGCGTTCTTGAGTTATCATCCGGAAACCGTTTTACTGTGCAGGGTCACTGTGACCTTGACCTTTAACATACTGATCTCAAGATCATTAGGGGTCATCTGCTGGTCATTATCAACCTCCCTATCAACTTTCATGATCCTAGGCTCAAGTGTTCTTGAGTTATCATCCGGAAACCGTTTTACTATTCAGGGTCACTGTGACCTTGACCTTTGACATACAGACCTCAAAATCAATAGGAATCATCTGCTGGTGATGATCAACCTCCCTATCAACTTTCATGATCCTAGGCCCAAGCGTTCTTGAGTTATCATCCGGAAACGGATTGGTCTACATTCCGACCGACCGACTGACCGACCGACATCTGCAAAACAATATACCCCTCCTTCTTTGAAGCGGGGCATAATAAAAATCAAGATAAAAGTAGATGTGTGTCCTGAGGACACAGGTGCCCCCAACTCCTGTAACTGTACATGGTTTCATGACTCTAGGTGAAATATTTTTAAGTTGTTTGTGACACAAACCTCTATGAAGTTTGTGTATTTTTCATTAAGTCGAGGACCACAAATCTGGTCTAGCAGAGCGAAATCCCACCAAACAACTGTAACTAAACAACTTCACATACTATAAAATGTCTTACGACTCTAGCTCAAGTACATGTGAACAACAAGTGCTGTCCATAAGACAGCCAATGCTCAACTATTCAAATTGCGATCCCAGAAGCAAGAATATTTTTATGTTAAAATATCAAAATAGTTTCAAGCCAATATCTGCATTAGTTTTGGAGATAGTAATATATATGTCACTATGTTGCATGCAAAATATTATCCAGGATTTTCTAAGTCCAGTGCAAAATTTAAACCAAGGTGTGACACCAATGTGAGTAGAATTGCTGCTAGACTATTCTTTGAATAGTTAAGCTAATATTATAAGTGTTAAAATTAATGATTATTATCATTATCATGCCTGATTTATATAGTCCCTTTCATGTTAAATATGTTCAAAGGCACTTTACATAGTACAATGGCAGCATCTCAGGATGCCAAATTCATCTTCTACAGACACAGAGCGATCTGACCAGGGGAACAGAGCAAGAGAAAGTGGTCAGTACAGAGAGAAATCCTGTAGATACAAGCCAGTCTGACTAATTTTGCCTAGCTCTTTGTGAATATACAGTCTGGCTTTCTTAAAGTGCCCAGTGTATAGGACCTATACATGTGTGGCTGACTTTCCTGAGAAGAACCAGTACTGGCCTCTTTATAATAAAAGAAAACATACACCTTAGGAGATAAAAAATAAAATACTTATTTATCACTATATTATTCAGAATTAATTGATGAAATAATTCTTGAGGCATGAATACCTGTTTTGCATTTACTTTCACAGATATCAAGGTTGTGTCAATCCATGAAATTAAATTCAAACATTTGTAACATTCCATCACTTTTATCTTAAATATTCAAAACAAACTTATTCATGTCTACAAAAATTAATTCTTTTTCCCTAAACTAAGTTGTTATACCAACAAAATTAAGCTAGAGTTATCATTAAAGGAGATTTTATAACTGAAAAAGTAAACTGTTGTGATCATGAGCTTTGACCTTCAAGTGTGACCTTGACCTCAGACCTTGTGACCTGGGTTGTATACTTAGCAAGTCCTTTTGATGAGGTTAGTACCTGATGATATTTTATAAAAATTCTTCTAGTGGTTAAAAAGATATGAAGTGGAAACCAATATACACTATTTCATCTTTGATCTCTAAGTATGACCTTGACCTTCGACTTTGACCTGTGCCCTGTACTCTACAGCTTCTTGGATGAAGTTAACAATTGATGCTGATTTTATAAAAATCCTTGACATGAAGCACACATGAATTTACATTTTACCATCTGTGACCTCTTTGTGTGACCCTGACATTCAATTAAATGTCCTTTATCATATGCTTTGCATGCCATCTTCAGAATGTAAACAACTGATACTAGTTTTATGAAAATCTTTCAAGCAGTGGACAGGAAGTTCAGCTATTAGACATTTTACCTCAAAGTGTGACCTTGAACTTAGATCTAGTGACCTATGTTAAGTGTGGTGCATGTTGTCTTGATAAGACAATTTCTTTTAGTTTTATGAAAATTAGTTTTATGAAAATCTTACAAGCATTTCAGAAGATATCGAGCAGACAAATTTATGCCTTTTTACCATTGACCTCTAAGTTTGACTTTGACCTTGGATCTAGCAACCTGGGTTGTCTGATCTGCAAATGAGATTAACAATTGATGCTAGTGGTTAACAAGATATGGAGTGGACACTTAGTTAAGCTATTTGAACTTTAACCTCCAAGTGTGACCTTGATCTTGACCCTATAGTCACCCAGGTTGTGTACACTGAAAATCATCTTGATGAGAAGAACCATAATGATTGTTATTTAGTTTTATGGAAATTTTCCCAGAGGTTAAGAAGATCATAGCAGACACATGTATGGCTGGACTGACAGGACCAGACACAATGTATGGCTGGACTGACAGGACCAATGACTACATCATAGCTCCATATGCTCAGTATCTGGAGGAATAAAGAGTTTAAAGCAGTATATTTTATATAACATACACTGCTAAAATTGAACATTTGTCATGACAAAAACATAGAATTACACTTCTAGCACTTACCGAAAATTGTATCCTTTAGACAAAATATCTTCATCACTGTCCAGCCTTCGGAATGAATATTCGGGGATACAGTCCTCTACATTGTAGTCTATATTACAGTCCCAATTTATGATTATCTGTATCACTCCACCCTAAAATGGTTACAGATATGCTGTTTTAATATCAACAAAATCAAAACAGGTTAAAAAGTAACACATGGAAATACAATGTAACTTTACATCTTGAATTTCGAAGGACTGAAAAATTAAACAAGCGATGAAATAACTTTGAATTATATAACGGAAAAGCATTTCATAAAGTTTACAAATATTTAAGCAATGTAGACATTTCTCACCTTTCATGTTATTATCAAACTTTTTAAGATAGAATCACAGTTTTAATAATCATAATTTATAACTGAATATAAAATGATAATTTAAGAAATTGATAGAAAATCAAATAAAGAAAGCCTTGTTGTTGACCCTAGATCGCTCACTTGAGTTTCAAAGCTTTTTTGAGGTCCATCTGACCTTTGACCTCTAAGTGTGACCTTGACCTTAGACCTAGGGACGTGGTTCTTGTGCATGACACTCCGTCTCATGATAATGAACATTAATTTTGTACCAAGTTACATCAAAATCCCTCCAATTGCATGAAGAAGATATGCTCCGGACAAATTTTGTGGACCACGCCGCCCGCCCTTCTGCCTGTCGGCCAGGGGCGTTCCCATAATACGTCCTGTTTTTCAAACCAGCATATAAAAAATGACATTTGGACCAGTCTAAAGGTGCAACTCAGCCACTAGTCAATTTAAAACTTGTTATCAGAATCAGCCAAACAGAGGCTCATGCGTTTTTGGACTGGTCTCAAAAAACTGTCTTATATTACGGAAGACTAGCCTTGTGAAATAAAAGACATTTAGTCATTATGCAGGTTATAAAGCTATGAGAAAGTAAAGACCTTTTAGCCGTGTGCAGATTAAAAAACTTGGAGAATACAACATTCATCTGGTGCAGATAACAAAGCTTTGAGAAAATGAAGATATTAATTCACTGTGATTTTTTTTGTTGGGTTTAACATCCCACCAACACAATTAAAGTCACATGGCGACTTTCCAGCTTTGATGGTAGGTGCCCCTCCGTGCATTATTTCATCAAAGGCAAACACTTGGGTGAACTACTGACCTTCCATAAGCCAGCTGGATGGCTTCCTCACATGAAGAATTCAATGCCCCAAGTGAGGTTTAAGCCCACACTGGTGAGGGGCAAAAGATTATCAGTCAGCGCCCTTAACCACTCGACCATGGAGGACCCTCATTCAGTGTGAAGATAACAAAGCTGGGAGAAAGGTGAATACATTCAGCTAGTGTGCATGTTACAAAGCTTGGAGAAAGATGAATACATTCAGCTAGTGTGCATGTCACAAAGCTTGGAGAAAGATGAATACATTCAGCTAGTGTGCATGTTACAAAAGCTTGGAGAAAGATGAATACATTCAGCTAGTGTGCATGTTACAAAGCTTGGAGAAAGATGAATACATTCAGCTAGTGTGCATGTTACAAAGCTGGGAGAAAGTTAAGACATTTGTTTGGTGTGAAAGTTACAAAGCCGGGAGAAAAAATACAAGTTAGATTGAAGGGGTATGCCTTTACATGGCTCGAATATATAAATAAAAGAGAACAGACAGCAAAATGAATGTTAAAAATCATAAAATCTGGTTTACTGTAACAAAACCTATCTCTTTTGTTTCATGTTTCTACTGGATCAACAGTATTTCAGATATGAAGTAGATGTCAATGTATGCAAGTGAAAACAAGACAGGTTGAGTCTAATGATAAAGGTATCGGCCACTCAACAGAAAATTGTTGGTTTGAGTCACATCTAGGGCACAACTTTGACTTCCACATATGATATCAGTACTGGCTTTTACTAGGAAACAGATTCAAATGAGCTTCAAGCTAACATCATAATTGAGCTCAAACCAGATGTGTGTCCATAGGTCACTGGTACCTCCCACTTACTGTCATATGTTACTTGTTGACAAGGGGATTCTGCATGAGAAAATTGCAAGTTAACCCTACATTATATACTTCTTTAAACTGCTGACACTTGCGAACACCTAAATTTCTTTTTTTCAATTTTGAATTTGTTTAACATACACATGCCATAATTCTTTTACTACTGTAAGAAACAAAGAAAGACCATGCAAAATATATTGTCTGCTAGCTTTCTCATCACCTCCTCAGTGCAAAAAAGTGGATATTAGTGCATTCAAATAAAGAAGCCATATCATAACCTCCATTTACGTGGGGTTTAGGTGTGATATGAAGCTGAGGTATACACACATTGATCATAATTTTATGATTCCTAATATAAATTGCCAATCAGTTAGTTTCTGTCTGCCAATGTAAACTGAGCCGGATACAATGCAATGCCAATCTCATACAAAAAATCATTGCATACTGAAGCAAGATACACCTTTTGTTACATGTAAGGTTAATTTGCAGGTTTGTACAGGGAAGGATAATTGTTCTGTTGTTACTATTGTTTTTATTTAGGAAACGTACAATACAGTCAAATTTGTGCTATGCATGGTCACCTTTCGTAAGTGGTCACCTATAATTAATGGTCATTTTGTATTCCCCTCCAACAAATTGTACTCCCGAAAATCACTACCTATCATAAAGTGGTCACCTGCCTTAATCAGCCAATCTGATCTTTTCCCTTGACTGGCTCAGCTTAAGACAGGTAAGACTGTATCATGACTCTTGAAAAACTGGGTATACAACAAGAGACAATATCTAGCCTTTCTTACTCTCAATGTAAGTGACTTCCACTGATGCGATTCAATTGCAACAAAACTTAAAACTACTATGAATGCTATTATGTGCAACACTTAAGGTGACAAGCATATTTTTCATGTTGCTTCAGTGTTCCAAAACCGTTCTTTCAAAAACCCATCAGAAACCATGTTAAAACTGTTATCCTAAATGCCTTAGGAAACTAAAGTTTTCATTGCTATTTTCCAAGCCCTAAGAATGGGTCAAATTCAAAAGAACTAAGGTACAAAACAGTTACCTTATAAGCTAAATGTGCAAAGTCAACTCCGGAATATTCTGCTATGTCTTTCAAAACAAAAATAGGGCAGAACTGATATTTTGCATGGTCCTTCTTAAAACGGCAATTTCTCAACTCATTGTCATCATCATAACCCAATATATTTCTCCTGAAATGTACAAGAATTTCAGGCTCTCCAGTAAATATAGCTAATAATTTTAGAGAAAAAACTGGTTCCTGAAACAAATTACTCATCAATAGAAAAAACTAATTAACCCATTTCAACTTTAAGCAACACAGCTGGGGTGACATTTTTCATCATGTTTACTTCCACAAAGTCTGGCATAGAATATGTATATGGCACTGTAAAATGATAATGTGAGTGGAACTATTAGATACTGATGAAAAGCAAGTGTGTGTGTGTGTGTGTGTGTGTGTGTGTGGAGTGGTGGGGAGGGGGGGATTTAGCATTTTTTTCAACATGTTTCCAGCCATATAAACAATGTTACCTACTTGTATCAGTGTGCACATTGAACAACCTCACTGGAATATCACACGTTAGAAATGTGACATTATACCTCACCCACTCACATTATACTGACATTGGGCTGACCAGTCACTGACACCAGGCTGACCAGTCACTGACACCAAGCTGACCAGTCACTGACACCAGGCTGACCAATCACTGACACCAAGCTGACCAGTCACTGACACCAGGCTGGCCAGTTCTAGAATAATCCTTTTAATGCTTAGTGCCATGGAAGGAAGCTACTACATGTAATACCATTTTACAACTCTTTGTTATGACGTTGCCGGGAAGCTAAACCATGACCTCCCACACTTGAAGTTGGCCGGCTCTAGCTAAGGCTAACAAGGCGGTTAAAAAGCCAGAAAATTTTGATCGTCCCAATTATTTCAAATGCATTACAAATGGGTTTATTCCTATATGCACAATATTTTTTGCTTTTTATCAAGATATCTTGCAAAACTCGTATACCAATAAATTTGTATCACTGGTCACTGTTAAGCACCAAAATTTTACTGGTAACTGAGAGAAAAAATGTTTGCTCTATAAGTATAAATGAGTCATTGTAAAGGGATAATGTAACTTAAGACCTCACCAAAAAAATACAAATCAAGTACAAGAATTTTGCAACACAATGCAATATGCCTGCTCTTACAGGCTGTCCTTGATCTTGCATACATAACACCTATATCTACTGAAACACTGTTGAAAGGGTTATCACAAGTAGCACAAACTAATTACAATTATAGAGTTGGCGCATTTTCTACAAAATATTTGTTCAACTCTTGTTATTTAAGAACAATAATTTCCTAAAACTAGATGCCCACGGTCAACATACTGAGCCCGCCCTTTGACCCCTAACTGTGACCTTGAACTTTGAGATAGGAACCTGTGGTTTGCACATGACACTCTGTCCCCTTGAGTTAAACATTCATGCAAAATATAAACAAGATGCTTCAATGCATGTCAAAGTTATGGGTCGGACAAGATCTTACATGACCTTTGACCTCCAACTGTTACCTTGACCTCTGAGATCCTACTCTAATAATGTCACCCTTCTTTGACATGAAAATGTGACCTTAAGGCTTGGTGTAGCAAATGGCAATTGGTAACATGTATACATGACACAACTGTGTAAAAGGTCTCCTCATACTTGACCTCAGTGTTGTTATTATGTTTTCTTGTCCATTGGTATCATGCTTAATTCAGTGCTAGGGGACATGAGGTGTGAAGCATATTTCATTACCTCCGGTGGACACACTCCATCAAACCAAACTACTTTCATTTTTTGCTTGGTTGTATTCTATGGTTCAAAAGGGCATTCTTAGAAATGAATTATCACAGTTTGCTATGTTACAAAATACTTTTATAGATAATTAAGGCATTACCTAAGTGTGGCATGAAAATGGTCTACTTTTATCAAACTTGTCACAAGTGTAAGGTTTTTCATAGCATATTATTGTTGTAACCATGGTAAACAGAGGCTGAAATTTCATACTAAGTACACACACTTAATTAAGGATTTTTCACTATACCATACCTTCCCAAACTGTCCTTAATGGCTTCCCCATACTTAAAAAAAAATCAAAATCCATTCAGGTAACAAGTGAATACTAGCACCCTGGTAGTGCTAAAATTGTTAACAACTCATTCATTAGAAGATAATTTAAGGTTAATACTCATTTTAACAGGACCTGGTGTAAAATAAGCAAGTTTTGAGGGCTTTTTAAATTGCCCCTCTCGCTTTTGCAAAATGTAATGCCCCCATGGGTCTAAAAGCATATTATATATTTATACAGCATATTTAAATTGGCACGTATGGTGTAAAAAAATACACATTGCAATTTTCCCAAATTTGGACAAATATATATTTAAAAACCAAACCTCCACCATATCATAAGAGGGTCAAAACTAATACCTAGGCTACTACATAAAGGATGTTTTCTATATTTTGAGACAAGTTTAGCTTTTTAGAAAAGGTTTTAACAATTAAGAGAATTTGTATGAGCTGAGCATCATCAAAATAAGTCAGTGACACATATTATTTCAAGTTACTTATAGTTATGCATCATTTCAACTAGTCTCCATAAATTTTGTTTTATAAATTTTATACTTATATTAGTCACCTACAAATAATTATGAATACAAAAGTATACTCCAAAAAATAACTTAAGGACCACATATGAAAAAGTGATATATGCTTGGTCTTTCATATAATATCTCCGGTATAAAATGCAACAGTTGCAGACTGCATTGAATATTACTTTCAGGCAAGTGAATATATTATATAAAAGCCAAATACTGAACTCAACCTGTATTGCTTTTATGTTTTACACACGTTATGTCACTGTTTTTAAAATCAGATCCTTGATTTATTTTTTAGAAACATATCACAAGCAAACAAAAAGTTAAACTTGTCTCACAAATACACCTGGTACATAATACATTAATATTTCCAAGATATACCTTCAATGCTATAGACTTGAAATCTGGTGTACCCGTATTAAGGACTATAGTTTTAAGTTGGAATATGGGACAAAGTTTGTTGTCACCAATATCAAATCTGCAGCTTTTAAGATAGGTTTCATTGTTCACAGTCTTTGGTATATTCCGCCTACAATGAATAAGTGTATATTAAAGTCACGCTTGTGTACCCTGAAAGTCTGTACAGATCTATTTATCTATTAATACTGAAGTGTACAAAAATAATGAAAAACAGGGTATCTGTTTGTTTCAGTGTAAGATCTATGTGCAGTATTTTCACACGTGGAGCAGCCATGAGCGAAAATGTAAAATCTGGTGTTCAAAAGTATTTAGATTTTACATGTAAAACAAATTTCCTGCAAACTGCATGTTTTTAGTAAATTTTACCCATTGAATAATTTCTTACCAGTGAAAAATACCAGGTGAAAATACCAGATAGTTATTTCACTCTAATACCTGTTTCAAGTGGCTTATTCAAATCTGATGAACATTATTGCAAATTCTCTTACAAAGTTCCCTTTACAATGTCTATTCGACAAAACTGAACTATTTGAGCAAACACCTGAGAGGGCCATCTACCAATCAACTTTGCTGAAGATCCATCAAGTGGTTCACAGCAAGGAAACAATTAATGATATTTCTATCCTTACCTCTGACACACTTTATGTAAAGTGATGATACAAGTGATTCTTGAGTAAAGTTGTTTAAAGTGAATTTGGATAATGGGCACCAAATTGTTACTATTTTAAACAGCTAAACCTAAGCTTTGGCTTAAGTGAGCTAAAATATCAAGCTAAACTGATATCTGTTACATGATTCTCAGTGCAGAAAATGTTAAATAAACCAAACTGAGCTTCAATAACTTCTGAAAACAAGAGCTGTCACCATAGACTGCGCGCTCGACTATTTCGATGTTGGATAGTGAAATAGCCCACATCTGAGTAAGCTGGAGGCATCACTAGAGTGTTTAATGACACCAATGTTGATGACAATATTGGACAATAGTTAAGCCTGAGTCAAAATATAGTAATAACAGAGACAGAATGAAAGAATATGAAAACATCAATTTAGTATAACACACAAACAGGTACATAATTCATGGAATATTCCTGCCAGAATAATGCACCATCTGTCATATCATGTGACTTCATGACTAATACTGAGGAACAACTTTTTTAAGTTTGAACAAAAATCCATTTAGTAATAACTGAGATACAGTGGAATGTATCAAAGTTAACCTAAAATTCTAAATAAAAAGGGGACATAATGCATGAAATAATAGTCCAAAAGTTATAGACCTTGTGTCATATGATGTGGATGATGATGTGGAACAACCATTTCAAGTGTAACAGAGGCTTCTTGTAGAGCAGATTTAATAAATCTGGGGGTGTCACAAAATAACAAGAAAGTAGAGTTCTGTGTATCTTTTGTATTTTTTTTGCTATTCTATTATTGTAGGAATGCAGGGTGTCCTGCAAGCAAACAAAGACAAGCATATGCTAATATTAGCAACATAAAACAAAATAAAAAGCAAACAAGAGCTCGTAGAACACGAATGCCCCACTTGATGCATTCAGTAACTGCATAAGGAACAGAAATTATTTGGTCACTGTGCACTAGACTTTTGACGTACTGACCTCAAATCAATAATCATTATGAGTCATTGTGACCTCCATATCAAATGTGATCTTAGACCAAAGCATTCTCTAGTTATCTGGTAAAAACAGTTGTATTGTTCTGGGTCAATGTGACCTTGACCATTGACCTACTGACCTCAAAATCAATAGGGGTCATCTGCTGGTCATGATCAACCTCCCTATCAACATTCATGATCCTAGGCCAAAGCATTCTCAAGTTATCATTCGGAAACCGTTTAACTGTTCCGGGTCACTGTGACCTTGACCTTTGACATCAAAATTTATAGGCGTCATCTGCTGGTCATGAACAACGTCCCTATTTACCTTCATGATCCTAGGCCAAAGCATTCTTGACTTATCATCTGGAAACCGTTTAACTGTTCCAGATCACTGATAATTTACATAATATTGGTGCCAGAGTTATGGGCCTTGTGCCATATGATGTGGGTGATGATGCTGTATAACTATTTTAAGTTTGAACAAGAGATCACAGAGTGATCTTGGCGACCACCAATGTGCCATTTTTGAGTGTTCCATATTTCAAGACTTACTGACTAGCTCAAGGTCAAATTTCATTTCCGTACACAACACTACATGTGGTCCATGCATGTGGTCCAAATTTGAAAGCTGTAGCTTGAGAAATGTGAAAGTAGGTCACTAGATCAATTTCAAGGACAAAGTTCTTTGTACACAAAACTATGCATATGCATCAAGTTTGAAGGCTGTAGTTACAGAAATTTGAAAGTAGGTTACTAGGTCAATCTTAAGGTCAAAGTTTATTTCGGTACACAAAACTATGCAAATGGTCCAAATTTGAAGGCTGTAGCTTGAGAAATGAGCAAGTAGGTCACTAGGTCAATGTCAAGGTCAAAGTTTGTTTCGGTACACAATCCTATGCATGTGGTCCAAATTTGAAGCCTGTAGCTACAGAAATGTGAAAGTAGGTCACTAGGTCAATCTTAAGGTCAAAGTTCATTTTGGTACACAAAACTATGCAAGTGGTTCAAATTTGAAGGCTGTAGCTTGAGAAATGTGAAAGTAGGTCACTAGGTCAAAACCAAGGTCCGTTTTTATTTCGGAACACAGAACTATGCATGTGGTCCAAATTTGAAGCCTGTACCTTCAAAAATGTGAAAGTAGGTCACTAGGTCAATGTCAAGGTCAAAGTTTGTTTCGGTTTACAAAACCATGCATGTGGTCCAAATTTAAAGGCTGTAGCTTGAGAAATGTGAAAATAGGTCACTAGGTCAAAATCAAGGTCAAATTTCATTTCGGAACACAAAACTATGCATGTGGTCCAAATTTGAAGCCTGTATCTTCAAAAATGTGAAAGTAGGTCACTAGGTCAATGTCAAGGTCAAAGTTTCTTTTGGTGCACTAAACTATGCATGTGGTCCAAATTTGAAGGCTGTAGCTACAGAAATGTGAAAGTAGGTCACTAGGTCAAAATCAAGGTCAACTCATGTCAAGGTTCATCTTGCCACTCAAAACCATACATGTGGTCCAAATCTGAATGTTGTAGGTTATTGACAAGAAGATTTTAAAAGCTTTTCCCTATATAAGTCTATATGAACCATGTGACCCCCTTGGGCGGGGCCATATTTGACACTAGGGGGATAATTTGAACAAACTTGGTAGAGAACCACTAGATGATGCTACATTAAAATATCAAAGCCCTAGGCTTTGTGGTTTGGACAAGAAGATTTTCAAAGCTTTTCCCTATATAAGTCTATATAAACCATGTGACCCCCGGGGCGGGGCGGGGCCATATTTGACCCTAGGGGGATAATTTGAACAATCTTAGTAGAAGACCACTAGATGATGTCACATACAAAATATCAAAGCCCTAGGCCCTGTGGTTTTGGACAAGAGGTTTTTCAAAGTGTTTCCCTATATAAGTCTATGTAAACCATGTGACCCCCAGGGCGGGGCCATACTTGACCCCAGGGAAATAATCTGAACAATCTTGGTAGAGGACCACTAGATGATGCTTCATACCAAATATCAAAGCCCTAGGCCCTGTTGTTTTGAACAAGAAGATTTTTAAAGTTTTTCCCTATATAAATTTATGTAAATTATAAAAATAAACAAAGGGCCATAACTCACTCAAAAATTGCTGAACCAGTCTGATATTCAGGGGGACACAACTAGGGTACCAATACATCATTCTGACAAAGTTTGGTCAAAATCCCCCTCGTAGTTTCTGAGGAGATGCGATAATGAGAAATTGTTAACGGATGGAAGGACGCACAGATGGAAGCATGACGGACCACGGACGCAGAGTGATTTGAATAGCCCACCATCTGATGATGGTGGGCTAATAAAATCCATTCAATCGTGGACGTAGAATGGAGGCCAATGCGGACACTGACGCTAGGTCAAGTAGGATAGCTCACCATATACTTCATATATGTAAGCTATAAGTACCAGTAACAAACATAACTGATTTAATGTGGCTGGCCTGTAAAGACCATCAGCAATTTCCATGTGTTTACCTATTCTTCTATGCTGTTTCACCATTGTTCGACCATAACAGAAAAGTGCTTCTTCATAACAATCTGAGACTGCCGAAATCACACTGAATACATAATCAAACAGAAAATGCTGACTTTCTTACGGTCCACCACCTTAACAGCTGACAAACAGCAGGCAAACCTGGCTTTTAACACGACTTTCAGATATCAAATCTATCAAAACTTGTAGGCATTACAATTCATAATCTGTTACAAATTTCATACCTTTTTACATTAAACTTTGGAAACTCTATGCTATTCTTTATGAAGACAGTAAAATTTTCAGCTATTCTCAGTGCAGGTGGATCTGGTCTGAAAAAGAAAAATCTCTTCAATTTTAATACAAACATAATCACATAATTTAATAAAACAGACATTTTTCACCATCTAAATTTCTTAATTACCAATTTGCATATGCCAATAATGATGGTGGCTTGAACAGTCAAAATTTAATGTTCATTTTGCTATATTTGTTGTTAACAGGAAATCTCTTCCACAAATTTCGATCACTAAATCTGGTAAAATGACATTTAATTCATTCAAAAACTACTTAATTTATTATCATATCCTTGTATATTGTGATCAATTTATAAACGAAAGATGTAGAACAAAGTTATCCACTGCATATTATGTTAAGACCTTAAAATACCAAACTACCTTTTTTTTATTCTGTGACTGCTGAATTCTGACAGACTTAATGAAACTGTACAAATAAGCATCCAGCAGCTAGGAATTTCTCAACAAAATTCTATCAGTATAGATATAACATGTAAAAATTATAGCAAGTTGGAAAGTCTAAGTTTTAGACTTTAAACAGGCTACACATATATCTCAAGCACTAGATTATAAATCCAAAAGTCCTGAAGACAATAAACCTGAAATTAATTGTTTTCTATCTCTTGAGCCTTTTGACAGGTCCTCAATTACTTCAGGAGAACCAGTTAATGAGGGATGTGTTTAGTGTATGTAGTACTCTTTTACTGACCATTCTAACATGGCTCGATTTGATTTCCAGTTAAGCAAAGAAGAAAATCAAGCTCTATATATTCTGCGATAATCAACGGTTGACGCACGGACCGGTAAGAGAGCATTATGACGTCAATTATGACGTCATATTGCCGCATGACGTTCGATATATTACTCCCCGCGTAAACGAACTCCAGTATAATATCTATTAAAATATATCATTGAGCATGTCAGAATGAAAACAATCAAGGCCTTCTTGTTATTTATCGTCTAATTTACCATGGTTCATCGTTCAGATGCTTTAGTATTTAACAACTCTGGCTAACGCCCTCGTGGTTCAATTCCTACACATCTGAACTCTGAACCGTGGTAAATCAGACGATAAACAACTAGAAGGCCTTGATTATTTGTTAAATATATTCCATGTAATTTTATTTTGGCTAATATTTATAACAGGCATGGCCCATGAGTCTCAAACAGTCTTAAATATTATTCAACATTAACTGTTAAAGTACAATAATCCTCCTACTAAGAAAAAATACTTCATAAGTCAAACAAGACCACTGTCAAATAGAAGTGACACAAAAATGATTCAATCTACAGTATAATATATAAAATGACATTTGTAAGCTCAACAAAACATATAAAATCATTGACTTACGCTTTAAGAGAGCCGTCTTCTGTTGGACACCATGCTTTCACCTCACATGTTTGAAACCCTTTATCCCTGGAGGAGTTTATACATTTTCCTGTCATAAAACCTGTAAATATTTATAAGAATAATGCCAATAATGTGGTCTAAAATATCGTCTTATGTCTGCAAAACACTTATAAAAAAGCAGGACTGTTAAAATTTAATCAAACATTTAAGGTGACACAAATCTTCAAAGGTTTGTATATTTTGAATCATCTTTAAAAAATATATAAACCTACACATTTCTGGAAATTTCTTTGCAATCTCAAATTTTTTACACTGCTGTTAGAGGAAAGAAGACATTTTGTCCATCAATTTTTTTTCTAAATGTGGAGAGGCCCCAGGATGGCGGTTGGGAGAGGGGTGTTTTGGGAGAGGGGTGTTATTAAATGCACAAATTGTATGATTCAGTTCAGCAAGTTTAGACTGCGTAGAATACAGACCAGAAACAGTCCACTGATTGCTTCTGGTCACAAGGGCATGAGCAAAATACTCTAGTGATCTTGGGTTTGAAGCAATCCAAACATAGAAGATATAAGGATAATAACTGTTGAAAATATCAGAAACTCGATGAATGCCAATTAATATTTATTAGTGCAAATTTCGTGGGATCTTTAATGCCTAGATATTAGGTATGATTTCTTCTGACAAAACTGGAATTATCAACAACTTCCCAGGCTAGTGCCACAGGAGCTGCTCGAATGAATCCAGGTACTTGAGCTATCACTGCTCGACTGGTATTTCACTGTATTTTATTTGAATTTTCTTTTGTTACAATCAACTAAAGTCAATTTCACCTGGCAATTTTCAAAATGTTTTCAGACTCCATTTTGTCATTTAAATGGTTTGTAACTGACAGTTTTTTTTTGTATTGGTAACAATCTGATAAAATATTTACCTTAAATTTCTTTTAAGTGACCAAGTACTAGAATATAGTTCTCGAAACCCCCACCCACTCAAGAAAGTTCAGTGTATAATTGCTGCAACTACTGTAAAAGATATCATTATAAATATGGTGATTTAATAATTATCAAACACACAAACACAATATCTTGTTTGTGGTAAGGAGATCTTAATTACAGTGTTTTTGCTGTCATGAACTAATTTGCACAAGTAATTTTTTCAATGAAAGGTTTCTAAGATTCATGTTAATTTCTCATGATTTCTTCACATAAAGTAACAATTTTAATAGTAAGATGGTATAATATAATAATTATTACATTTAATACAAGACACCAGTATCAGCATTTCAACCTGTAGATATTATTACTGACAAATGATGACGTATGATATGTAATATAAATTTCCTGTCTAGGCTTGTATACGCACAAAATCATTTGTTGTCTCCTATTACAGCTATTACATAAGAGCTTATATTTCTAACGGTATTTTCTCTCTCTCTCTCCTTATCTACCTTTCCATGCAGCCAACCCACGAATACTGCTTTTTCAATAAAAATGTGATATACTGTCAGTGTCTCCAAAAAAAGACAATAAAAAAACCCTGCAAAATCTGAGAGTGGCTGGTGGCAGGGGTCCCCTATACCTTTGTCCGTTGAAGAAAAAATATCTCATGCACACTTCATGGTAATCATATATTTGCAGATCCACTGTAAAGCTATGACAGTAATGTGCTCCATGATCCTGAGGGGGAAAGGGAAACAAGTGCCTTCCCAACTATATCCATCAAAAAAGTATGTCATGCTTCCTTTACAAGGACTAATTGTATGAAGTTTTAATGAAATTCCTTTGAAATTGTTGATGCACTTAAGGGGTGACGGAGGCCATTAGGTCCCACACCTTTGTCCATCAAAAAAAAATTATGTTACGCACATTTGCTCACACATTTTTTGCAGACAATGAGGGCCCTTAAACCCTCTATCTATGTCACTTTCTAAATAAAAGAGCCCTATATCACTTTCCTAACTTAGTTTTTACCCAAGATAACCTATTATCTAATTCAGCTTAGATTTCATAGACAAAGTTTTAAGTAAATTGGTATTCATTATAAGCACCTTTTCAACAATCTGACCTAGTGACCTAGTTATTTACCAAAATGACCCAGTTACATTTATCATAGATTTTAAACAGATAAACACTCTGACCCTGGAGTCTCATGAAGATCAAGTAAAAATAAGGCCAAGGTTATCTATGATTTAACCTAGCTACCTTGTTTTTGTTTGTTTGTTTGTTTGTTTTGGGTTTAACGCCGTTTTTCAACAGTATTTCAGTCATGTAACGGCGGGCAGTTAACCTAACCAGTGTTCCTGGATTCTGTACCAGTACAAACCTGTTCTCCGCAAGTAGCTGCCAACTTCCCCACATGAATCAGAGGTGGAGGACTAATGATTTCAGACACAATGTCGTTTATCAAATAGTCACGGAGAACATACGCCCCGCCCGAGGATCGAACTCACGACCCCGGGATCCGTAGACCGACGCTCTACCTATTGAGCTAAGCGGGCGGGCTCACCTTGTTTTTGATCTCAGGTACTTGACCAATATTTTATAGACAAATATTCTGACAAAGTTTTACGAAAATCAGGCCTCTAAAGTGTTAACAATATTTTCCCAACATCTGACCCTGTGACCTAGTTTAAGGTCTGAGGTAACCCAGTTTTGAAATTGACCATGATGTCATAATAAACAAACATTCGGACAAAGAGTTTCAAAGATCAGGTAGAAAGTGAGGCCTCAAAAGTGTTAACAAGGTTTTTCTATGGTTTGAACTAGTGACTTATTTGCCCTCAGATAACCAAGTTTTGAACTTGATTTGGTAGAGACAATCATTCTGACAGATACTAATCTAATTGACTAGTTCTTGACATCAGGTTATCTGATTTTAAATGTCTATATTTTAAAGAGACAAACATTCTGACAAAGACTTAGTGTTAACAAGGTTTTCTTATTAACTGACCTAGTGACCTAGGTTTTGACCCCAGATGACCCAATAATGATCCTCTCTAAGATTTTATTGAGGGTAACATTCCCACAAAATTTCATTAGCCAAAAATGTGACCTCTAGATTGTTATCAGTCAAATTGTTATGGACATATGATGCCACCGCCGCCAACAGACAATTAACACAGGGTGATCACAATAGCTCACATTCAACTCTTAGTGGTCAGGTGAGTGAAAACAAGCATATATCAATCATGCATATATCAGTCATCTATTTGGAATTAGTTATGTGAACTAAAAAAACATTACAAGTACATCCATGTAAAAATTTCATCCCCTACGAACACTATTAATTATTTCGGTGAGGAGAAATGTAGTAATTTTCACCACTTAATGCTGCTGAAATGGACACTGAACTCAGCAAAAGAGAAAAGTACCTACCATCTCCTGCTAAAAGAGGTTCATTTTCTTTGCACACCTTTGGATCACTTGTGCAATTTGCTCCTGGAATTCTTATGTCCTGTAACAGAAAATCTACAGTTAACACCCAATATATAATCTAAATCACCCAACATATAATCTGAAACACCCAACATATAATCTGAAACACCAAACATACAATCTAAAACACCCAACATATGATCTACACTGACTTTCCCAAACACAATATAATAAACAGTTTAAACACACATTTACCAGATAATCTACAGTTATCTCCCCTTACAAAATATAATCGAGTCTGGCTAAAGGCAATGCACACTTTTTAGAAATCGTGTTGAGCCCGTCTAAATTATAATCAATTTGAAAGTTTTTTGTCAATTTCAAGCTAAAACGCTGGATTAGTTAAATATGTTCATGATTATACTGACAGAATCGTGATATAAAACGCTAGGGTGGCGGGTTTAATTAGGTAGGAACAAACATTTTAAGGCCTTATTTCGTACAATGATTCACATTTTAAACAACAAAATATATTGTGTACATTTGTTTGTATATGCCAATCTCTTAATAAGAATTTAAAGCTGCCATTAGAAAATGCCGAATATTCGAATATGGCAAATCGAATATTCGAATATTGATTTCAGTATTCGTTCCCATCCCTAATGTTTACATTTTTGCACACTTTGTTTTCAACTGTCACTATCTCAGCAAGATCTTAAACTTGAAAATGGCTGAAAAATGAGTAATATTACTGGAAATAGAGTAGCGTGGATGGGAACAGAAAAACCTGGCTTGCAATACTTAAACTTGCTCATGGCTATGAATAAACCAATATGGCTGAAAATACTTAAACTTGCTCAGATTATGAATAAAGCAATATGGCTGAAAATACTTAAACTTGCTCATGGCTATGAATAAAGCAATATGGCTTGCAATACTTAAACTTGCCCATGGTTATGAACAAAGCAACAATTGGCTGGAAATACTTAAACTTGCTCATGATTACGAACAAAGTAATATGGCTGGAAATACTTAAACTTGCTCATGGCTATGAATAAAGCAACATGGCTGGAAATACTTAAAACTTGCTCATGGCTATGAATAAAGCAACATGGCTGGAAATACTTAAACTTGCTCATGGTTATGAATAAAGCAACATGGCTGGAAATACTTAAACTTGCTCATGGCTATGAATAAAGCAACATGGCTTGAAATACTTAAACTTGCTCATGGCTATGAATAAAGCAACATGGCTGGAAATACTTAAACTTGCTCATGGCTATGAATAAAGCAATATGGCTGGAAATACTTAAACTTGCTCATGGCTATGAATAAAGCAATATGGCTGGAAATACTTAAACTTGCTCATGGCTATGAATAAAGCAATATGGCTGGAAACACTTAAACTTGCTCATGGCTATGAATAAAGCAATATGGCTGGAAATACTTAAACTTGCTCATGGCTATGAATAAAGCAATATGGCTGGAAATACTTAAACTTGCTCATGGCTGGAAATACTTAAACTTGCTCATGGCTACGAATAAAACAATATGGCTGGAAATACTTAAACTTGTATATGGATGGGAATAAAGCAACATGATAGAGAAAACAGGCACTTATAAATGGCATGGCTGGAAATACAGAAATTGTACATTGCTGGGAAAAGAACAACATCATTGGGAACATTGAAACTTATACATGGCTTCAGACTGGGCAATATGGCTTCTAAAAGAACAGAGCAACATGGTTGGAAAATCTGAAGCTTCTACATGGCTATGAATAACAGAATAAGGCTGGAAATAATAGCAATATGGCTGGGAATACAACACGACTGAGAATATTAAAACTTGTACATGGCTGGGAATAGAGCAACATCACTTGGAATACTGAAATGTGTATATGGCTGGGAACAGAGCTATAGGGCTGGGAATAGAGAAACATTACTGGGAATAGAGCAACATGGCTGGGAATACTGCAACAAGCACATGGCTGGGAATAAAGCAACATGACTGAGAATAGAGCAGTAACGCCTGTAACAAGAGAAACATGGCTGCATTCCTTGTAACAAAGCAACATGGCTGGAAATAGAGCAGCATTGTCAAGAATACTGAAACTTGTATGTGTCTTGGAATATAGAAACGGGACTGGCAAAACTGAAGCCAATATACATGACTAGGAATACAGCAGCATGGGTTGAAATATATATTGAAATTTGTAAATAGTCGGGAACAGAGCTTCATGGCTATGGCTGGGAATACTGAGCTTTATACATGGCTGGGAATAAATCAACATGGCAAAATGGAAACCTAAATACATGGCTTGGACTTACTGAAACATGTACCCAGTTAGGAATAGATCAACATAACTGAGAATAGAATAACGTGGCTGGCATTACAGCAACAGAGCTGAGAATATAGCAACATGGCTGAGAATATAGCAACATGGCTGAGAATACTAAAACTTGTTCATTACATGGAATACTGAAACCTATACATGGCTGGGAAATGAGAAATGTGGTATGGAATGTAGCACCATAGCTTGGAAATATTAAATCAGTTTTACTGAGATATTTCTTGCTCTAACTAGTATTTACTACACAAAATGTCTAGTTTCAAAGACAGTCAACACTTGGTTGTTTGCACTTACAGGTATTGTCAACAGCGACAGAGCTGGGTATAATGAATACAATTACAAATACATAACCCAAGATTAATTTGAGAAATCAGTTGCCTGCCACCATAAGTTTACTTTCAGAAGCAGTGTATAACAGTAGAACAATGAACAACAAGAGCTGTTGGAAGACAGCAACACTCTACTATTCAAAGGCCTTCTTACTTAAAAAATAAAAAAAATTAAGTAATTAGGAAAATATGAAGACATAAAAAGACATTTACAATTACAAAAAGGGCAACAGCTTTGAGTCATAGAACTTTCCCTTCTGATAATGTTTAATGAGACAACAAATTACATCAAAATAATTGCTAAGCTGAAAAAGGGGGCATACTTTTGTCAAAAAGCAAAACAGAGAACTTGTGCAGTGCATGTTATATCACCTCAGTGAAAGGCAGTGTTCAGTTTCAATCAATTTCCATGAGTTGTTACTGAGACACCTGGTGAGCTTATATACAAAAACATTTCTAAAAAATGCTTTGCGAAAGAAGAATAACACCTTTGTATAAATGCAGTTAGAAATCCACTGCTTTGCATATCACATCAGATCATCACAGTGAACATTTAGTGTGTAAAGTTTCAATCCATTCCCATTAGTGGATATTGAAATACCAGCTTACATACAAAACTTAACCAAATCATAGTGCCTACTGAAATGAGGTCACCAACACCAAAGCATGAGCGAGTGCTATAGCTCCACCTAGTCTTCAAAGAAGTGAAGTAAAAATGATCTGATTTAGAAAAATGCATGCATGTTAAACTAACTGAGGAACAATAACGATTAGATTTTCTGAGAAAGAGTAACATACCAGTATTTTTGCTTACCTCTTCACAGATTCCAATTTTCTGTTCATCTGTGATTATCAGGTTTGTTATAACAAAGAAAGCATTGTTTTCCTGAAAAAAAAAACAACAACAACAAAGGCAACAAATTACAATTAGCAGTCGAACAAATAGGCCATTGTCTATATACCCTGCTAAATTTCTAAAATGGGCTGGTCCATCATTCACTTTGGGCAGTACAAATTATTATCTAAAGGGGTGTTCACTGAAAATTTACTGACTGAATAGCGAACAGTGCAGACAATCATCAACTTGCATGGATGTGCAGGCTGATCTAGGTCTGCCCTGGTCACAAAGGTAAAATCACTTGCAGCTAGCAGGCTAAAAGTTAAAAGTCTTAAGTGGTTGAGCATCCATTTCGAATGTAGAAGATTGTGGGTTTGGTCCCCAGATGTGTCATATCAAGGATATGATAAATGGTATCAGCAGTTTCCTTGCTTGGCGCTTAGCATTAAAAAGGGAAACTCAGGCTTCTCTTATACTCTGGTGGTGATGGCTTCCATTAGGAAAAAGGTGTCAAGATAGATTACTTTAAGTTCTAGAACTTGCTTCACAATAAGTATTAGCCTGAACCAATAAATAGGTAACGTGTTTGACCTATTTAATGGACAAGTTTTCTCCATGACAACAAGACAGAAAAATACAATGTATACATCCAAAGAAATATCTCCTCCAGGTTTCTAATTCATATGGGGAAGTTGTCAGTTACCTTTGGATACTCCTCAATTTCTGACTTGTGCTGGGAAATTATCAGTTTAGTACTTGCAGATACAACTCAATCTCACTCATGGGCAGAACTTGTCAGTTACTTCAACACACTCTTCCATTTCTGACTCATGTGCAGAAGTAACCTATTTATCAATACCACATAATGTGAAGAAATTGCCATGTACTTAAATGCACTCCCATTTCTTAAGTTTGTGAATCGTAAGTCACTCAAAGAACTCTTCCACTTCTTACTCATTTAGGGGTAGGGAAGAGGAGGGAGGTGGTTGTCAGTTACTTGCAGATACCCTTACATTTCTCATCAATGTGACAGTGGGAAGGCTGTCAGTTACTTGCAGATACTCTTACATTTCTCATCAATGTGACAGTGGGAAGGCTGTCAGTTACTTGCAGATACTCTTACATTTCTCATCAATGTGACAGTGGGAAGGCTGTCAGTTACTTGCAGATATCTTACATTTCTCATCAATGTGACAGTGGGAAGGCTGTCAGTTACTTGTAGATACTCTTACATTTCTCATCAATGTGACAGTGGGAAGGCTGTCAGTTACTTGCAGATACTCTTACATTTCTCATCAATGTGACAGTGGGAAGGCTGTCAGTTACTTGCAGATACTCTTACATTTCTCATCAATGTGACAGTGGGAAAGCTGTCAGTTACTTGTAGATACTCTTACATTTCTCATCAATGTGACAGTGGGAAGGCTGTCAGTTACTTGCAGATACTCTTACATTTCTCATCAATGTGACAGTGGGAAAGCTGTCAGTTACTTGTAGATACTCTTTTATTTCCAACCCATGTGTGGAAGTTGTCAGTTACTAGCAGATACTCTTCCACTTCTGACCCATGTGGAGAAAGTTGTCACTTACTTATCATTATTATTATTATACCAGATTTATATAGCGCCCTTTTCATGATCAATTTCACGTTCAAAGGCGCTTTACATAGTTCAAATGCAGCCACACAGGGCGCATAATTCATCCTCTACTAGTACAGACACAGAGCAATCTGACCAGAGGGAAAGAGTGAGACAAAGCCCCCATGACAGAGAGATCAGAAATCAGATACAGGCTTGTCTGGCTAACTTAGCCTAGCTCGTTGCGAACAGACAGCCTGGTTCTTTAACGTGCCCAGTGTATAGCACTGATACATGCATGTGTATAACACTGATACTTGCAGTTACTATCCATTTCTGACCCATGTGGGGACGGTATTAGTTACTTACAGATACTCTTCAAGTTATGACATATCAGTTACTTGCAGATACTTTTCCATTTCTAACCCATGTGGGGATGATATCAGTTACTTGCAGATACTTTTCCATTTCTAACCCATGTGGGGATGATGTCAGTTACTTGCAGATACTTTTCCATTTCTAAGCCATGTGGGGATGATGTCAGTTACTTGCAGATACTTTTCCATTTCTAAGCCATGTGGGGATGATGTCAGTTACTTGCAGATACTTTTCCATTTCTAACCCATATGGGGGTGATGTCAGTTACTTGTAGATACTTTTTCATGTCCGACCGATGAGGGATTTTTAGTTTTCAGTTACTTGTAGATACCCAACTGTTTCTGAGCTATGTGCAGAAGATGCCGGTTACTTGCAGATACTCTTGTTTCTGACCAATGTTGGAAAGATGTCGCTAACTTGCAGATACTCTTCCATTTCTAATCAATGTAGAGGAAGTTGACAGTTACTTACAGATTATACTCATAAACTTCTGACATATATGGGGAAGAACAAGTTATTAGTGGGTCATAATCCGAGCAATACTGGGTACGCTAACTGTCATTTGATTAATGAAAGAAGTGTTCTCCAACTGTGCTGGGAACACTTATATGGAACATAATGTCTACAACTGAATATGAAGAGTAAATAATTATATTAAAATTCTGATAAAAACATCAACAAGAGCTGTCTCCATAGGATGACACATGCCCCCGATGGCACTTTGAATGAATAGTTATGGCCGATGTTAGACCTACGGAGCTGGGTCTTGCGCGCGACACGTCGTCTTACTGTGCCACACATTCATGCGTAGTTATTCTAAAATCCATGCATGAATGACCTTTAACGTCTAAGTGTGACCTTGACCTTTGAGCTACAGACCTGGGCCTTGCGCGCGACACATCGTCTTACTGTGGTACACATTCATGCCAAGTTATTTGAAAATCCATCCATGGATGACAAAGATATGGACCGGACTCGCCCATCAATGCACTATCCTTTAACGTCCAAGTGTGACCTTGACCTTTGAGCTATGGACCTGGGTCTTGCGCGCGACACGTCGTCTTACTGAGGTACACATTTATGCCAATTTATTTGAAAATCCATCCATGGATGACAAAGATATGGACCGGACACGCCCATCAATGCACTATCCTTTAACGTCTAAGTGTGACCTTGACCTCTGAGCTACGGACCTGGGTCTTGCGTGCAACACATCGTCTTACTGAGGTACACATTCATGCTAAGTTATTTGAAAATCCATCCATCGATGACAAAGATATGGACTGGACACGCCCATCAATGCACTATCCTTTAACGTCTAAGTGTGACCTTGACCTTTGAGCTACGGACCTGTGTCTTGCACGCGACACGTCGTCTTACTGTGCCACACATTCATGCCAGGTTATTTGAAAATCCATCCATGGATGACAAAGATATGGACCGGACTCGCCCATCAATGCACTATCCTTTAACGTCTAAGTGTGACCTTGACCTCTGAGCTACAGACCTGGGTCTTGCGCGCGACACGTCGTCTTACTGTGGTACACATTCATGCCAAGTGATTTGAAAATATATCTATCGATGACAAAGATATGGACCGGACATGCCCATCAATGCACTATCCTTTAACGTCTAAGCGTGACCTTGACCTTTGAGCTACGGACCTGGGTCTTGCGCGCGACACGTCGTCTTACTGTGGTACACATTCATGCCAAGTTATTTGAAAATCCATCCATCGATGACAAAGATATGGACCGGACACGAAAATTGCAGACTGACAGAAGGTTCAAAAACTATATGCCTCCCTTCGGAGACATAAAAATGCCAGGCAGAGATAAACATAATTTCTCATATGAAGATAATATAGAAGAAGTGTCCATTTTACAACATAATCATCATAACTTTGAGCTTGATGTTGCATCATGGATAACAAACGTTTAAAACCACTGAAAAAACATTTACTCTAAAGACAATCCATTTGTTTTACATGAAAGATCAAACTTTTCTTCACTTTTGATGACACAATTTTTATTCTGGCTAAACCTCTCATGAAAACATTGCTCACTGAAAGACTACCTCTGTAGTTCAAGGACTGGTTAGCCTGGTGTCAGTATAATGTGGCTGGGTAGGGTATCATGTCATGTATCTACAGTGGGATATTCCAGTGAGGCAGCACTGTAAAGTATGGCATATTGTGCTCTCTTCTACAAGCAGACACTGTCATTTTTATGACAGAAAATTTGTTAAAAAAGAAACTCAAACCAAACACACATACACACACTAATTCATTGAAAAACTTTTCAGCCTTACAATACTGGATCAATTGTTCACTATGACTCAGAACTCCTGAATCTATATAACAATAAATATTGTGGATACCATAGCGGCACTTAAGCAAAGAAATGTCCCCTAAATTGTCTAGAAAATACAGCCTTACCTGTGGCGGGACCACATAATCAGCTACATCCCAAATTCTTCCATTTGTATTATTTGTAAGGTTATGAGTCTGAGCAACTCCTTTCAGCTTAGTTGTAACAGCGCCTTGTACGTTATCAAAATCTTGGTACCCCTTCTTAAATATAATGGCGTACCTAAAGATGAAAATAAACAGAATGTTAACATCTATTTTATTTTGTTAAATTGATAAACAGGATAAAAATAAAACCACCTAAAAATTTCATAAACAAGAGCTGTCAAGTAATTTTAAAATCCTTCCATTGATGGCAGAGTTATGGACCAGACAAGAAACAGACCATTTTAACCTCTAAGTGTGACCTTGACCTTAGAGCTAGGGGTCTGGATCTTGTGCATGTAAAATGTTTCATTATGGGGAACATTTATGCCAAGTAATTTCAAAATCCCTTGATGTACAGCTGAGTTATGAACCAGACATGAAACAAACCCAGTTAACATTTGACTTCCAAGTGTGACCTTGACCTTGGAGCTAGGGGTCTGGATCTTGTGCACGACAAATCGTCTCATTATGGTAAAATTTTATGCCAAGTTATTTCAAAATGCCTTCATGGATGGCAGAGATATTGACCGGACATGAAACAGACCCTGTTAACTTTTGACCTCTAAGTGTGACCTTGACCTTGGAGCTATGGGTCTGGGTCTTGCGCATGACACGTCACTTCATTATGGTGAACATTTATGCCAAGTTATTTTAAAATCCCTTCATGGATGGCAGAGTTACAGCCCGGACAAGAATTTACATATGCACGGACAGACAGTGCGATTTTAATATGACCACCTTTGGGGGCATAAAAATTACAAAGAAGACATAAGTTTAAACTTATCGTAAAGAGGTCTTATGTGTAATCTTATGGTAGAGGACTTTTGTGTAATCTTATTGTAAATGGCCCGAGAGTCGCTCAGGACTTTAATACAAACTTTACAGTAAGAGGGCTTTAATATAAACTTTACAGTAAGAGGACTTTTGTGTAAACTACTGTAAAGAGAACTTCAGTTTAAATTTCAATGTACAGGACTTTTGTGTTAACTTTATTGAAAAGAAGACTTTAGTGAATTTCACAGCAAAGAGGACTTTAGTGAAAACTTTACTGTTTAGAGGACTTTTGTAGAGATGGTACCTAAAAAAATCAAATTCATCTTTATAGTTTTTTTTTTGAGTGAAATGATAGCTAAGTGCACCAATTTTCTAAATATATTTATGGTTTTCCTCTTCTCCATGTCAAAAATAGAAATATTTGATATATAAAAAATGACTTTCTCAAAATATCTTTAGCAAAATGGACAACTCTTGTATTGACCGTTTTTCAAAGATTTTAGGACTTCCCAAATTATAGTCTATATCAAAAGCTCCCACAGCTAAATAAATTCAATAGAGTATAAGGTAAGTTTACTCTACTTTCAACATTTTGGAAGAGCCTATACTGAACTTCCTTTTGTCTTTTAACAAGAGCCATGTTAGACATGGCCAATCCCCCCGCCGGGCATATCATAACTGAAGGCTAAAGTTCCTGGCAAGTTAGTGTCTGAAAGTATTAATTTTGGGGAAAGCTTTGAAGAACCATTTAGTTGTGGTCCGCATCAGGGGTTTTAAAGATGTGGAAGAAAGAATAAGTCAGTGGTGAGGTGGTTTACTGCTAAATTTTATTAATTTTCATGAACAGTATAGCTATGATGTTTTTCTATATGGCTACTGTAAAAAGAAGGAATGGAAAGCTAACAGGGAACACGAGTGCCAGAATGTCACAATATATGCCCGTCACAGCAAATTTCTTTACTCTTGCAGCTGTATTTGCAAATGGAATTTTAATTTTGTGGTTGTTTAGTAATCATTGTAAGTCTTTTGTTTTTCTAAGTCCACAAAAAACTCCTTACCAGGTAGAGATATCTTAAAATACACGTAAAATTGGAAAGTAGCATCCATGTTGTACCACAAAAAAGTGGTCTTGTTTTTTCCCTATGGTCAGTTATAAAAATGTTACAATATAAGTTATTTATAGTAACAACTAAGGGAAGTTAATCTTAAAAAAAAAAAAAAAAAAAAAAAAAAAAAATTGCAAGTCCACAAAAGAATCTTTACCAGGTAGAGATTGGTCAAAATACACCTCAAAATTGGATGTAGCATGCATGTTTTACTACAGAAAAGTGGTCTCGATTTTTCCCTACGACTAGTAATGAAAAAGTTACAATAAAAGCTATTTAAAGTAACAACAAAGGGAGGTAATTCTAAAGAAGGGACCTGCGCATGACACTTTGTCTCACGATGGTGTATAATTGTGCCAAGTTACATCAAAATCCCTCCATGCATGAAGAAGAAATGCTTCGGACAATGTCATTCTTGTATCTGACCTTTGGCCTCTAAGTGTGTCCTTGACCTTAGCCCTAGGGACCTGGATCTTGCGCATGACATTCTGTCTCGTGGTGGTGAACATTTGTGCCAAGTTATATCAAAATCCCTCTATGCATGAAGAAGAAATGCTCCGGACAATTTTTTTAAGAAAATATGATAAAGGGGAATAACTCAAAAAATAGGCAAGGCAGAGTTATTGTTCTTGCACACTGCACTTCCTCCCAATGTGTTCTATCAGTGTATGACGTTTGAAGAAAATCCCTCCAGTACTTTTGGAGTTATGCTCCAGACAAAATTTTTTAAGAAAATAAGATAAAGGGGAATAACTCAAAAAATAGGCAAGGTAGAGTTATTGTTCTTGCACACTGCACTTCCTTCCAATGTGTTCTATCAGTGTATGAAGTCTGAAGAAAATCCCTCCAGTACTTTTGGAGTTATGCTCCGGACAAAATTTTTTAAGAAAATAAGATAAAGGGGAATAACTCAAAAAATAGGCAAGGTAGAGTTATTGTTCTTGCACACTGCACTTCCTCCCAATGTGTTCTATCAGTGTATGAAGTTTGAAGAAAATCCCTCCAGTACTTTTGGAGTTATGCTCCGGACAAAGATCGTTGCGGACGCACGCACGCACGGACGGAGAGCATTTCTAATATCCCCTTCGCCTTTGGCGGGGGGATAAATAAAGTCAAATTCCAAGACTAGCCAAGAGTCTCAAACGCTTGAAAAAATTCTGAGTGAAAGAGAATGACATGCTCTTTATTATAAGCTTACCAAAACCATACCAAAATTTTACCTAAAAGAAGTTATTAAAGATTTTATATTGTAAACAAAACCCTACGTCATTTTACCATCAATATTTTCCACTCATGAATGCATTCAATTCAGGTGATAATTGTTGATATATTTGTAAATGAGAGGCCCCAACAAAAGCCTTTTTTTCAAGTTGTGTAAACGGTATAAGTTTTAAATTAATGTTGATATCTGAAATTATCCGATTACTTTGTTTTCAACAATAAATAAAACACCTTTTAGTTTGTTTAGGGTAGTTGACCTGTAACGAAAGTCATCAAAAAAAGTAATCTCCATATGCTTTTTCAGCATTTATTCATTTTTCAAGGAAAGCAAATGATCGTGCTAGTTCCCTCCAGAGAATGTTTAGATTGAGAATTGCTTAAAATACATTACATAGAGTCATTACCTGTCAGCTACCTTAACATGTAGTAATTACAACTGCTACCTTAAACATTGTAATTATATTTGACGACAATGAATTTTTGTGTTACCAATTTAACTTTTTTTGTTATTTCTCATTGTTGGATATATACATTTTACATTTTGATATATAAATGTTGTGTAAACCAATGTATCACCATTGAGAACAATAAATAAACAACTCTGGCTAAAAGATCAAAACTTAATAACGTTTCTTAATGTCGTTAATTTTCTTCAAAGGAATGTATGCATTATTCTATATAATCTTCGTGCATTACTAAACTTTCTATCAGGGCCTCACTACAACTTACAAAATAACTGTCAGTGTAAGTCATGAGAAAAGCGTGCATATTGTATATTGAATACAAAGGGATTTAAACAAATGTAGGTCATATTTTGTCTGCCTGATAAGTTGTTTGAAAAAGGACCTATCAGATTTTTCTTTCACTTTTGATCAATGTTTAATGTTGGCTTCAGTTTATTGATCAATTCAGAGTTGTCCCCCTTTGATTTATTTGGGTAGGTACCATCTCTAACTTTTGTGTAACCTTTATAGCAAGAGGACTTCAGTGCTAACATAACTGTAAAGAGGATTTTTGTGTAAACTTTACAGTAGAGAGGACCTTAGTGTAAACATAACTGTAAAGAGGACTTTTGTGTAACCTTTACAGCAAGTGGACTTTAGTGCAAACATAACTGTAAAGAGAACTTTTCCATAAACTTTACAGTAGGGAGGACTTTATAAGTATAACTTACTGTAAATTTTTACGTATAGGATATATGACGAAAACGATCCAATATGTAAAATACTGGACTGTCCGAAGCGCGTCAGCGCTGAGGACCGTCCAGTATTTTACATATTGGATCGTTTGAGGCTTATATCTTACTTAAAACATTGTTTTTATGGCATAACCAATAAAAAAATACGTATAAGCCATTGACGTTAAATTCTCTTAAATTAATTCGGTTTTTATTCACTTTACCGCATTTAATAACAGTTGCTATATGATTATGAAATACTCAGTAGAACCTCATGACTATTTTACGCACGTTTTTCTCATAATGCATGACTGCGTTTTTCTCGGGTTTCTCGCCTTCGTAATATTGGACTTTCTTTAGCCCGGGATTCTCGTCATGCTATTAATTGTGTTTACACATGTACGGAATAAACAGTAGTATTATCACAAGTGGCGGTGGGAGGAAAGAAATTTTGTGACATTTTAGAAACAAAAAAAAAACTGGATTTATTTTAATTCATGTCAAGGGTAAAGTGATTATGTTCTTTTTATTTAAGTGTGAGCAAGGAAACTTGCTTTGCCAAATTAAAATATAGGGTATGGCGAATTAGGATAATGTTTCACTGAAAGGACAGCTGGAGAAAATGATTGCTGCATGTGCACTAAATGACTAAATGGGTTGTTTGTTTACACGCCTGGCAATATACTGTTGTGATTTATTAATTCAATGACAGTTTTTGTTGGGTTGTACATGAATTTGCCCGAAAATCTTCAAATTTAGTGCAAGAAGACTTATACAGAACAGACAATTTTAATATATTATCGGATACAGCTACTGGTAAGTCAAAACCATTCTAAACTTGTGATATTATTTTCGTTCCTTTAAACCGTTTAATACACGGAACATAACAGCCAGGCGGAAGCTGAAAACTAAGGAAAACTTGCTTTCAATATGAATTTTATCTATGCACTCGAAGCTACTCTTATTTAAGTTATTATCACAATGGATGTTTAATGTGGTCCCAACTGGAGTACTGAAAAATATATTTGATATCATTCACTTTGAATTTATTAGATTTATTTTCACTAAAATCTCAGTATTTCATAAAAAATAGCAGAAATAGAATATACGAGTACAAAATTAAAAGATATTTCGGCAAAACTAAGGTTCATGTAAGTACATGTGTCCCTTAATTGCAGTTGTTTTTCTTTTCCAATAGGCAGTCTCAGACTGAACAAATGTGAACAAATGCTTCATAGTTCATACTGGCATCAAACACAAGAAATGAAGGCAATTTGTTCTTAGTAGGGTGCTATAAACGTTTATCAGTTTATATTTTGAAAGGTTTATGAACATCCTGTTATTTTTACATTTTTTTTTCAATACGAATGTAATACTCAAATAAACATAAACTGTAACGATCAATACCGACAACAAAAACATGAGCTGCACCATGCGAAAACCATCCTATTGAAAAGGGGAAATAATTCTTCCAAAACTAAAGGCAACAAAGTTATTTTTGTTTCGCTTTGTATCATATGAAATGCTTAATAAATAGAGCAAGTTTGAAAGAAATATCTTTACTATTTTTCAAGAAATATTAGTCTATATGTCGAAAGCCCGATCGGACAATGTAACCAGCCTGGCAAACGCACTGTGTGGTTTTCTCACGACGCGGCTCAAATCATTTTCAGGGGTCTACATGAACATTGATAAACGTATAAGCATTTGTTTAGTTTTTTCTATGTACAGATGTATGGATAAATTCGGAAAAAATGGATTGTGACATAACAAAAATGAGCTATGTATACGAGGATGTAATGCTTCACTTAACTTTCGTAAATCGTAAATGATTATTACTATTATTTTTATGCTTCCCGAAAGGCAAGAATATAGTTGACACTTTGTCCGTCATTCCGTCCGTCCGCCCGTTCCGTAGTATAACTTGAAAAGTATTAACGGCATTTTATTAAAATTTCACATAATCATAGAGGCCATTGAGACAAAGAGGAGTGTTACAGGACCATAACTCTACCTTACCTAGCTTTTGAATTAGCTTCCTTTATTATACAAAATACGGCTTGTCCGGAGCATTACTTGAAAAGTATTATGACATTTCATGTAAACTTCACAAAATCATAAAGGCCATTGACAGTACGGCCTCAAAGAATTATCATGATTGGTCTAATAAAACTGCTTTTTAAACAGAGAGCAACATATTCTTGCACAATTTTTGAAACTGGAAACGTGAACAATATTGAGAAAGTTGTTGCTCTAGGAAGTTGTTGTTTAGGGAGTAAGACTACGTTGATGCATGCAAAATATGTATAATGCTATTTTTAACTTTTTGCGATTTTGTCCATATATATTATGCATCAAGATCTATACATAAAACTTAGTTTTGATATTAATTTTCCTTTTTATTATCAGTACTGTGTTATTATATTGGACTGCTTTCATTTGATTATAATATTTCTATATGGAATTTCACTACATGTATTGATAAATATTGGACTACACGAAAACATTAATTCTGTATATAAATCGTTTTCCTCGTGCAGTCCAATATTAAATACACAGTCCAATATTAAAATAATATTGGACTCCACGTGGAAAATACTGTACTAAGTCCCATTGAAAGCAGTCCAATATTAAAAATACAGTACAGCGAGAACAAAGGAGTGACGTCATGACAATGTTTTAATTTAAGGATAATTTTAGTTTAAACTTTACTGTAAAGAGGACTCTGGCATAAAATATTGTAAAGAAGACTTCAATGTGATATATTGACATAAGTATGTTATCTTTTCACTAAGAGAAGAAGGGGTTTGCATTAGTTATTTGGAAAAATAGCTTGGTATCTGGGCAAAAATGTTGATATAAAGTCAATTTTAGGATAAAATTGCCTGATTTAAAGAATTTTTATGAGGAAGCAGCCTGTAAATGGCCCCTACAACCTAAGGAAATAAATTGCCAATATAGATTTTTGCAACACATCTGGACAGTTTCATAAGAATTACAACATGTAACAATTCTTCAGTTCTAGCTAAGATTTTTTTTCTTCTTTCAAACAAAAAGATCACACAAAGTTTAGAAAAGGCTGCCCTTAAACTCACCCCCCAGATAAAGACTTAAACACAAGAGCTGTCACAGGAGACAGCGCGTTCGACTATTTCAATGCTGGATTTCAGTGCTGGATAGTGAAACTGGGCACATCTGAGAAAACTGGAGCTGTCACTGGAGTGTTTAATGACTCCAATCATGGATGAAGATATTGCACAATAGCTTGAGTCTGTGTAAAAAATATTAAGTAATCATGGTAATAAGAGAGGTAAAGATAAAGCGTATCAAAATATCATGTCAGTATAATTCTAAGCAAAAAGGGGGCATAATTCATATAATACTTGTGCAAGAGTTATGCACCTTTTGTCATATGATGTGGGTGATGATATGGAACAACTGCTTCAAGTTTGAATTAAATCCATTTCCTAATAACTGAGATATAGTGAAAATGCATCAAGTAAAAAGGGGGCATAATTCATGAAAAATTGGTCCAGAGTTATGCACCTTGTATCATATGATGTGGGTGGTAAGGTGGAACAACTATTTTAAGTTTAGATCAAATCCATTTAGTAATAAGTCAGATAAAGTGAGAGTGCACCAAATTAACCTGAAATTCTAAGTATAAGGGGGGGGGGATAATTCATGAAATATTGGTCCTAGAGTTATGACCCTTGTGCCATATGATGTGGGTGATGACGAGGAACAACTATTTTAAGTCTGAAGCAAATCCATCAAGTAATAACAGAGATAAAGTGAATGTGTATCAACACTTTAGCCTGAAACTTTAAGTAAAAAAGGGGAGTAAATCATAAAATACAGGAGTCACAGTTATGCCCCTTATGTCAAATGATGTAGGTAGTGATGATGAACAATTATTTTAAATTTGAATCAAATCCCTTGTGAAATAACACAGATATAATGAAAATGCATCAAAAATAACATAAAATTTTAAGTTAAACAAGGGGGCATAATTCATTAACAAGAGTGCCAGAATGTCACAATATACGCCCGTCACAGCAAATTTCTTTACTCTAGCACCTGTATTGAATTTTGCAAATGGAATTTTAATTTTGTGGTTGTTTGGTAGTTATTGTAATTCTTTTATTTTTCTAAATCCACATAAAAACTCCTTACAAGGTAGAGATACCTTAAAATACACTTAAAATTTGAAAGTAACATCTATTTTGTACCACAGAAAAGTGGTCTTAGTTTTCCCTACGGACAATTATAAAAAAGTTACAATATAAGTTATTTATAGTAACAACTAAGGGAAGTTAATCTTTAAAAAAAACAAATTGTAAGTCCACACAAACATCCTTACCAGGTAGAGATTGGTCAAAATACACCTCAAAATTGGATGTAATACGCATGTTGTACTACAGAAAAGTGGTCTCGATTTTTCCCTACGACTAGTAATGAAAAAGTTACAATATAATTAAGCTATTTATAGCAACAAAGGGAAGTAATTCTAAAGAAGGGACCTGCGCATGACACTTTGTCTCATGACGATGTACAATTGTGCCAAGTTTCATCAAAATCCCTCCATGCATGAAGAACAAATGCTCCCGACAAAGTCATTCTTGAATTTGACCTTTGACCTCTAAGTGTGACCTTGACCTTAGACCTGGTTCTTGCACACGACACTCCTACTCATGATGGTGAACAACTGTGCCAAGTTTCATCAAAATCCCTCCATGCATGAAGAAGATATGCTCTGGACAAAGTCTTTGGACGCTGCCCGCCCATCTGCCCGCCAGGGGCGTTCCCATATTTTCAAACGAGCGTATAAAAATTGGTGCCAGAGTTATGCACCTTGTGTCATATGATGTGGGTGATGATGTTGAACAACTATTTAAAGTTTGAATCAAGTCCATTAAGTAATAACTGAGATAAAGTGAGAGTGCACCAAAACTTTAACCTGAAATTCTAAATAAAAAGGGGGATAATTCATGAAATATTGACGCAAGAGCTATGTCCCTTGTGCCATATGATGTGGGCGATGATAAGGAACAACTATTCTAAGTCTGAAGCAAATCCATCAAGTAATAACAAAGATAATAAGAAAGTGCATCAAAACTTCAACCAAAGTGCGGACACAGAAGGATGCTGGCGCCGGGTTGAGTAGGATAACTCTCCATACTTCGTAGAGTCAAGCTAAAAACCCAGCTGTTAGACTCAAGTAAAGATAACTATTAAACATTGCCAATGCACTTGACTGAAACACTCCCAAAAAATGTCAACATTGATAAAGAATACAGGACTAATAAAGACATGAAATTGTCCTGTATAGTTTATAAAATACTGATTAAATATGAGATAAGATGATGTCCATGAACTTGAATTCTCAAGAAGATAATTTTATGAAATTTATACCGTAATTTCAGCAATTACGCACTCACACTCACTCAGCTCATGCCAAGAAAATTTCATTTCAGATTCAGTAGGCCTTTAGCTCAAGAGAAAATACAGGTATGTACAAGGGAAACAAAAGCAAGTTATGTAACACAATGCAATCATGTCTATAAGCGCAAGCCTCATGTCTATAAGCACAGATTTCTGTTCAAATATTTAATTTAAGGGCATTATTGAGAGAGTAATTACTAAGCAGGACCCAAAGGGCACAAAACCCGAGCCTAGAATTTATTATTATATAAGCTATATTTGCTCACCAAAGGCTTAAGACATGGCATTTACCTTGAACAATTTGATTCAATCAAAAGATTATATGAAATTAAATCTGCTCAAAAAAAAAAAAAATAAAAAAATAAAAAAATATGGGATCCATCAGGTATTTGGAAACAAGCAATTAACTGGAAGTTCAAAAGACTTGATCATAATATAACATACCTGTGGTTCTGTACTTGAAATTTAATAACTGCACTACCAGTATTATTTTTATTTATTTATTTATTTAATGTTTCTTTATTACTTGCAATATAAAACAAAGCAGTGGCTCAGTGGTAGTGTCCGTCAAACAAGGGTTCAACCCCAGACTGGAATCTATCGCAGTCAGGACCAAACCAAATACTTCATAAAAATGGTTCTTAGAAGCTTTCTTGCTAAGCACTCAGCATTCAGAATATAGTCCTAGCACCAATCAGCAGGGTGTCAGTCAATGTACTGTGATTGCTCTAGTCTGCTTTATATATTATTTATATATTATTGTTTCTTGTCAGGTTTAGAACCACATCAACACAATTTAGCCAAGTTAGAAACTTTTGACGTTTTTGATGTCACCCTTGTTGTCACATATCTCGCTCTTTTTTGTGAAATTTTGTCCCTTTTAAATCATTTTGACAGAATTTCACCCTTAAAACCTTTAGACAATGCTTCCTCAGGTCAGATAGAAGGCTCTTTTGTACTAGTGGGGTCCACTTGAACCAAAATGGTACACCCTATATACCCATAACAAGTCATATAGGCCTAATGAACCATATTTTACGTAATAAGAAGTTGTTTATTAAGGCCATACCAAACTGATTTTAGTTCTTCGAAACAACAACATCAAACATTTCACCTTTACAGAAACATTTGAAAATTGTGCTGCTGATAAATGACAACAAAATGATCAAGTAAACAGAATTTAAACAAAATATTTTAACTTAAACGTTAAGTTAAAGTGAGCAACCTGTTAAAAATACAAGAGTCAGCAAAAAAGCATTAACGTTTAAAGTGAGCAACCTGTTAAAAATACAAGAGTCAGCAAAAAAGCATTAACTCACAAATGATCTTTATTACTATACAAATCATAAGCAAGACAATGTCCACCTGGGATTTTGAGGACAAATGTAATTTTTGCAGATTCCATATACTCCAATCTGCAAAATCTAGATCTATATAGATTTTTAAACAATCTGCAGTATTATTTTGAAAAAAAATTCAAAAGAGGTATTAGTCAACTTGAGTGAGAGAAGAGAAGCCAGTTTCCCTTTTAATGCTGAGCTTCATGCAAGGGAGCTAATGGAACCACTTTTCATGTCTTAGGTATGACATGGTCGGGGATCTAACCCATGACCTCCCACGCTTAAAGTGGACGCTCTACAACTAGGCTATCAAGGAGGTTTAACCATTTTCATATTCTCGTGGCGATGGATTCCATCAGGAATGAGGTGTCAAGAGTGATTAATATAAGTTGTAGAACTTGCTACACAATTGACCTAAAATATATTAGTATAAATTATTTCAATTAATTTGGAGTGACCTAAACATTTGTAAAAATAAGAACACATTCTCGTTCCTGTTTAGGTGTGTATACTTACTTTTGAGCCTGTAGTTCATGCTCAAACCAAGCTACATTGACTTGGGTTTTTTTTTGTCACAGAATGAGAAGAACAGTGGACAGTTTTTAAATTTTCTGCAAACATGTCCTGAAATTTGGTAATTACTATAATTAGGCTGCATTACTGGATTCTTAATGGACAAAACTGCTGTAAAAGCATACAAACTTTATCAAACAGATGCAGCAATGACTGACAAAAACATTGAGATCTGTGCACGAAAAAAAAATGTAAACAGGAAAAGCCAATAACCACCAGTCTTAAAGCTTACAAAATTGCAGAAAGAACATTGTTTGATGATATTAATGACAAATTGAGATGGTTCTAGGGGATTCAATAACGGTAACACAAAACGACTTATAAAACATGAAAAAATAGCATTGTTTAACTTAAGCTAGTAGCTTTTCCCTTTAGCTGGTGAAAAAAAATATTGCTGAATTTAACCCTTGCCTTACAAAGATGCTATCTAGACCATGTTAAATGAAGTACCACCAAGCAGTTCAAGGGAAAATGTCATTAGTAGAATTTCTATTTTTAGCTCTAATGGCCCCTTTTGAATAAAAACAATAAAATAGCGGATTTTATAAGAATGCTATAGACCAAGTTTGATGAAGATCCATCAAGCAGACCTCTTTGCATACAATCTAACCACAGGAGCCTGAAATTCTATCTATAATGCTCCAAAATGGCTAAATATAAAAATTACCCCTCCTATATATATAAAAAAAGAACAGGAATGAAACAAAACCGTACCCCGCCCACTTTTTGTAAACAAGAAACTTCGAAAAACAGAAAAACATCTCTATACGAGCGGTCTTATTTTGAAGAGGACAAAAAAATATACTAGAAACACTGCTTACTGTAAACTGTCTTCCTTTTAACTAACATAAAATCATCATTTTCAATACCTTTTCGTTCATCGCCGAAACCATTGCGTGACGTCACATACATGTACCTGTTTCACAGCCTCGCAGTTAATTCGATATACTTTCACTTCGATGTGTCATAACTAATTAAGGGTCAAATGCAACATTTTTATAAAAAACACAGGATTTCCATACCATATCGCAGCGCTCAGGTTATCTGCCATAATAAAAAATAGTCACTATGGAAGTTCCCAATTTTTAAATTTCCCTCCAGTGAATAATGGAGTTACTTCCCCTTTTGTTTACGTTTTTGTTTTGAAAATATTAGTTGAATACATTGACAAACAAATGCAAATATATAATTTTTATTCATGGAAAAATGAACAATAAAATATAGAACATAAACAATATCTTACCTTTATTTCTTATCGAAGTGAAAGTACATCGAATTAACTGCGAGGCTGTGAAACAGGTACATGTATATGTGACGTCACGCAATGGTTTCGGCGATGAACGAAAAGGTATTGAAAATGATGATTTTGTGTTAGTTAAAAGGAAGACAGTTTACAGTAAGCAGTGTTTCTAGTATATTTTTTTGTCCTCTTCAAAATAAGACCGCTCGTATAGAGATGCTTTCCTGTTTTTCGAAGTTTCTTGTTTACAAAAAGTGGGCGGGGTACGGTTTTGTTTCATTCCTGTTCTTTTTTTATATATATAGGAGGGGTAATTTTTATATTTAGCCATTTGGAGCATTATAGATAGAATTTCAGGCTCCTGTGATCTAACTGATATATAGAAAGTGAAAGTAGAAAAAAAAACAGACATGCCAATTAGCAAGACCCTTCCATTTGACGTTAGATTTTTACATTCTGCTGTGCTTTTTTATCATTTCAATTATTCTTTTTCATAAATAGCACTGCAATTACGAAAAGATATTGTGGGATGCCAGTTGTTTACTCTCAATCGCCAGGTTGGCAGTTGAAATTAGAGTCAGTGTACCCGGTTTCGCACACATTTCCTAAGAATACCTTCCTATCTAGCTAAAAATTATTACATTTGAATTTACCTCTATATGTTTTAATAAACACACTTATTTCGGTTTGAAACGCGCTACTTTCACTTCCCACTACAATGACGTCATACCTCTTAGTGTACTTGATTCGGATAACATATATTGACCAGTTGTTGCATTTAAGTGTACCCGGTTTCGCACACCCTGATATTTATAGAACTCAGTGATAACAATGCAGTTACTCATCAGAAAAATATTGATTAACTTTTTAACCATTTATATAATTCAATTTAAACATGTATTTTCCAATAAAACATCAGAAACTGAAATTTAAAAGCAGATGAAAGTGAAAGCTAGGTACCAAACCATATTTTTACTTCTAAAAGCAGAAAAGGCTAAAACAACTGAATACAGTGAAACAAAAATAAAGTAATAGAAGCTGTTGAATCACAAAAGACCCCCACAAGTCTAATTATTCGATTAAGTTCTCTGTTTTAATAAAAACGTAAAGCAAACAATCAAGTTGAAGGCATTTTGCAGGTTGGGAGAACTTCAATAACTGTTGAAATATTTTTCATTTAGGTAAATTAGTAGGCAAATACTTACCTGTATGATGGAATAGTGATTTTTCAATTTATTTTGCACCTTGTTGTTGTTTGCATAGTCATTATTTTCATGAAACTTAATATTTTTCAGTTGATCTAATGGTCTCAATTGATATTGTTATTGTTTTCGTCTGCTCTTACCAGAACGAGGCTCCAGTGGGGAAGGACCCCTTGTGTCAAATTATGTAGGGAATAACCCACTTTCGTGAAATATTAACAAAGAATTGTTGAATTTTCTGCTTTATTCTCACTAAGTACATGAATTTACTGGGTGTGCGAAACCACGTACAGTGCGAAACCGGGTACATTGACTCTACTTGAATAATTGAAAATCAGGCAATGTCATTTAAATCGACTTACCCTATAACGTAGCCTATAATACATAGTTGTAGAAATCTGTTGATAATACCGACTTTTTTGCTTTTGATATGTACAATTCTCGGCGTATCATATTCAAAGAAAACGCTAATTACTTTGCTCACCACGGCCGCCATTTTGAATGTCACATGATCTTTATTTCACAGTCCTCGGTATTTTTCGGCAGTTTCCGTACAGGGACGGTATACTTTGCAGACAAGATCTGCAGACACTAGACACTAAGAAGGATTTTGCAGACAACATATATAAAGAAGGATATTGGATTTTGCAGACAATATATATAAAGAACAAAAGGTGTGAATGTTATAAGGGATGGTTGAGTGAACTGATATCACTGATTTTGTATTATATTTTAAGACCAAGATTTAAATGAAAATTGTGGTTTATAAAATATTCGAATTATTACAGTATTTACAATTAATAACAATAGTAAAAGGTAATAATGATAGAAATTTAATAATGATAATAATCATAATAACTATTATTATTATCATTATTTGTTATTTTTTATCAATTAATTAATTAAATCAACTAATTTATTAATTAATAGCTTTTATCATTAGTTGTAAATAATTTTTGAATACTTTATAACCATAATTCTCATTTAAATCTTATTGTTACTAATAGTTAAATACTATAAGGGTATTATGCCATTTTAGTGAGTTAGATCTACTAATATTTTGACATATATTCAAATAAGACAAGAAAAGTAAATGTTTCTGGTTTCTTTTACGCTGATATCATCTTTTTTTTAAAAAACAATAGGATAAATTAACAAGCATAATAATAATTACATATACAACAGTCATACAAAAACATAATTTTACATGAAGAAATCATCTTTCAGATATACATAATAACATATACATAACTTTCTTAACATAACCCGCAGTTAAATTCTTGGTCAATTCTTGAATGTCTGATGGTGCATTGACACAAAACTTATGGTACCAATATAAACATCGATCAAATTGGACCATATCAGCAATACATGCTGGCATATTACAAATGCAATATTGTTCTAAATCAACTACCCTCAATTTTTTTCTCCGCCGAATACTTAACGTCTTTTTTTGTCAGAGGAAATTCTGTCATTTGTTTGTTTTCAAAACACTGTATCAGCTAGATGTCTTCGGAATGTTGTAATTTCAAAGATTAAATCAAAACACAGATTTTTTCTTAGACAATATGATGTTGCAAATGCTACTGCAAAATCCCCCGCCCCACCCCAAAAAACAACACAATCAATAGAATTTGTTTGTTTCATAACACTGGGTAAATTAATATGTAAAGACTTTACATCTCTACCATAAATTTGACACATTTGTATTTTCAGTCCATCAGATATATTTCTGTCCACATTTCTACCATTACCTAAACTGTCCAACAAATACACTTTATTGTCTTGAAACATGGAAACAACCCAGCGATCTTTATGGGTATGATGTATTTGACATGCTAGTGATTGTTTTACTGGATCAAGGGGGAATTTAGTCTTCCAGCGATTTTCAGTTAATTGTAAACCATTGACAGAATTTCCTACTTGCTTTCTAAAAGTTTTTTGACTGCTTCCATATGATGTGAATTTAATTTGCCCCCTTCTGTAATAGCTGATTTATCATCCATTGTAAGCTGCAGGTCTTCAATCCACCAAGTTGATGCTTCTTGTAATTCAATGCTTTCGTCACGACTAGATTCTAACTCAACTAAATCATTGTTCTCATTGATAACGGATAAGTCAGCGTCTAATTTTGGTACCTTAATACTGTCTTCTTTCTTAAAATGTAGTTTTCTCTTTCTGTCACTGGATTTTGGAATGTTAGTATTTTTGGCAATTTTCAGAATTGATTTAGGTGTTTTTGGTATACTTTTTACAACAGACTTTGGAGTGTTGGGCATTGAATCATCAAACAGAGTCTTTTTTTACATTTGTGCTGCGTTTTGTTGTGTCGGCATGTTTCGAATTCACTGTTGTTTTATATAAGTCACTTTTATTTACTGATTTCATAACTGAATCTGGTGAAGGAATTATTGTTGTCTCAAAGTCTGTATCGCCCTTTTTCGTTCCACTTTTTTTCTGTTGTTTTGGGCGACAATTTCTACGCAGTTGTGTTAAGTTGTATACCTTTTTATCCTCTGGTATCGGCATCCTATTGCCATCATGGCTGCCAAAATATGATAGCAGATATCTATCTGCAGATAGATGGACAAGTGCATTTTTCAGGAAACAGAGTAACAGAATGTTTCTTATCTTTTGTACCTTTTACCATAAAAGCCTTCATTTGAGGAACAAGAACAATGTTATGGTCTATAATTGTTTAAGCTGCCAGAGATTTTTGTGTTAATGGACCTTGTGATGATTTTTTTGTCTTCCTTGTTTTAGGATATACCGGTATGTTGTCAAAATGTTGGTGTTCGTTGTCTTCTTTGTTTGTTTTCGCTTTACTTGATCGATTGACAAATGAAGTTAATTCTCCTTTAATTAATTTAATAAGTTTATCAGGATGACAGACATTATTTGGAAGTATGACAGTATCAGGGTCAAGTGCTGCATACTTAAACTGTGAGCTAAGAGTCAAGTCACTTTCTCCGCAAAATGCCAGTATTGAAAAAAAAATGGAACTTTGTACAGTGTATATAACAGTTGGATTTTAAAAAGTGAGTGCACGTTTTGGGAACAACCGACACCCATAAATTGTACAGCACGTTGCAGTTTTTAACCCCTTCCACTCAACACGATGTCTGCCTGCGGATGAAGTTGAGGATTCTCATCAAAGTCAAAAGTCAAGTTGGAAACTGCCTTGCATTGCATATAATAAAAAGATAATACAATTTCATCAACGCGTTTTTTTTCCTTCCAGTAAGTCTTTTTAATTGTGCGTTCAGGCTTTCACTTACATTATTAGTTATTCCCGAATAGGGATTATATATTCCTTTTTCCTCCAGTATCCACCTAGCTGCGTATTTTTTTTTATTGTAGAGTAAATCGAAATATGTAAGAAATGCCTCATTTCATGTTAATTTCAGTTCCTCATATGTTCTTTCAAATTTGTCTTGGTTTTTACATTGCAGTAGGCATTGAACACTAATTTCATACACTTTAATGCTTTTTAACCCAGAACTTATTGTCATTAAATATGTGGTTCCAGTATACTAAAACCTGCGGGTTATCTAAACACACTTAAAATGCATTTATTCCCTTTTCGCGATCAGAGACAATGATAACGTCCTTTTAACTTAATTTTGGAACCTTTTTTTGAATGATTTCGATAAAGTGTTCATGACAAGCTTGAAACTTCCTTTCGTGTGTCATAAATGCTATTGGTATGACAGGCTTTTCCTTGAACATTGGATGTTGAATTGTCATTGTAGATACATAAAAGTCGCCTAAATTAAATGTTGTACGTGTCATAAAAAATGTTCATTGTAATGTCCTTTAATTGTAGCAATTTATTCAATTCATCAAACTTCATTTTTTCAAATTACGACTTCTAGATCCGGGGTTGTTTTTATACTTAAGATATAGTTGTCTAGTTGATTTACTAACAGATGTTATGCATATAAGGCGTCATGTGATAGCGTATTGTCTTTCCTTACTTTAGCTTTCAAGTTTTTTTTTTGGTACATCAACACCATTTAATCTAGTATTTGGAGATTGTTTCCTGATTTCATTTTATTAAGTAACTTTTGTGGTTTTTCATTAACGCTTCTGATTTTTATTTCCTGTATAGCAGACGGTTTGGTGCGTTCGTACTGTCGTTGGTTCTTTTTACGGTTACCATGTGGAAGTCCTTTGTAGGCTAATAAACTAACACTGTAAGATCATTATAGAATTATTCTACAAATCTGAATACATCTTTCTGACACTCATCACTTGTAACACCTTGGTTGTAAATCTTGAAATAAGACCGTTCAATCTTCATTCCATCAACTGTGTCATTTATGCGTTTTACAACATTTCTCCATGTATAATAATCAGCACGCCAGTCTTTCTTTTGTTCTGGTCACCAGAGTCCTCCTATATATATACCGTTCCTGCTACTGGTCTGTATGGTGATTCTTTTGTTATGCTATCTGGTAAGTTTTGAACCAAAATATCAGCTGCTTCATGATTTGTCATTTTTCTATCTGTTTCTGAAAACACTGGTACATCTTTTCCACCACCTACAGGTGGAACTTCTCTAATAATCTTATCTGTATCACTATCAATATTTAACACATATTTTTCTTCACTTGTCTCCATCAACTGTATCTTTTCAGAGGTATAAACAGTATGTTTCCTGTTCTTTGATCTGACTGTTTGGTGGTTGGTTCTAGTTGAGGATTGCATTGTATTCGCTGGCACAGAGGTTGGTGGTTCATGATAAACTACTTTGCGTACTTTCCTTCTTGATGGTAGGTAGTGACTCACTGGCGCAGAAGGAAGGTCTGTTATGGAGGGTGACACTGAGCGTGGTCTCTTTGCAGGTGCAGACAAGGATGGCTGGATGGCTGTTTAGTTTTCAAAGATGAGTGAGGTTTTACAGACAGGCTGTGCTTTGTTCTAGTAGAGGAGTGAAGTGCAGTTGGAGCTGGTGTTGATCTTACAGCCGTCTCTATGGTGGAAACTAACTGTTCTTTCCCCTCGTAACTTAAGTGTAAGCCGTCTTTACTGAGCAGGTCTCGTTTAGCACCTGAAGGACAAACTTCAATGAAAATCAAGTGAATATGAAACGTAACATCATCATCATTTTATTCTTTTCAACATCATCACAATCATCATCATCATCATCATCAGTTTTAAAGTCATCATTTTATTCTTCTTCTTCATCATTATCATCATCATCATCATTTTCAAAGTCATCATTTTAATTTACTTCATTACCATCATCATTTTGAAACTAGTCGGTCGTCAACTGTATCAACATCTCCGCAGCCATATACATCTGATTTAATCTGAGTTTACATCATCATCATCATTTCAAATTATTCATCATCATAATAAACTAGCTTTATTCTAATTATCACTTCCGTCATAATTAAAAACAAACTGTCATCATCAACATTAGTTTTGACCTTACCGAAAAGCGTGTGAAATTTTGTATGTCTGATAATGTTGACACAATAAACACGGTCAGCAACTCTTGCAGCAAACAGTTGACGGTAGTTGCATCCCTGTTCGAGCGCTCAAGGAAATCCCATCTGTGCTGACATTCATTGAACAGATTCTGCGATCGTGGCAGTATCTCAGAGACTAGCAATCTCTGCATTATTTCTCCTTGTCCTCAAAAATCTTAAATCTTAATTAATAAAGGTATTTATAAAATACATTTACATGTTATGTTACTATTTTAGTCTATATATAAGATTGAAATAAATCTAACTATATGAATAGCCACTAGTGTAAATATTGTGATTTGAATATGGTGTTCAATCAGTGAAATATACATGTATTTCAATATAAAATTGAAACACACAAATGGGTCATTTCATGAGAAAGCCTGTATTAGTGATATGATATAATGATTGCATAATAAATAGTTTGAACTTCTGGAATGGTTTTCTTTTTTTTCATACAGAAACTAGTATTGCAATTCAGTTACCTAAGGCAAACCAAATTCTACCGTATTTCACAAATAAATGTTATTTGTGTTGCTTTGCAACCGAAATTCCAAAAACACCCATATACCATTATAGTATAGAGGCGTATATTAAATTATTAATAAAGGTCCGTGATGAAACCAAAAATACACGGTTAATTCTTTTTTTCAGTAAAACCATTTAAATCTCAATATTCAAATGTGTGATGTTTATTTAGTGATGCGCATAATTTGTCGCACAATGACATAAAAAATACACGCCATAAATAGTAAAGATAATTTCTTCAATTTTTTAGAATATGTTCTTTATGATTCTCTAATTATGTAGATATCACACATTACAAAATATATGATTCAGGACACGCTTTAGTAGTATATTGCAAAGTTCAAAGCGATAAATTTGTTTTCATTTTGGAAATATATCCTGTTATGTGGGATGACCGGTTAGAAATCTTGCTTAATGTATATGGTGGGAATGTGAAATACCAGATACATACTTGGTGGTTCAGGACAGTTCTATTTGAAAACATTTGTCCCTACCTTCTTATCAAGTTTGTATTGAATGCCGATGAGAGGTCATTAGAATGCAGTCTAATTACTTCTCATTGACAGGAACTGTCACACATACTGTTAAACACAATAATGTCTTAATGTAACAGGTAGTCAAAGGTTCTCGCGCGCGGTCGGCAAAGTATCATTTCAGCTGAAAAGTGATTAATGACAAAACAGTTTTTCGTCAATAAATCGCCTTACTGCCAGTGTACATTTACAGGTCAGTTCTAATATAGTGTCTTTGAATAAGGTCTATGTAGGATAATGACTGCAAATGGTATGTCTGCTGACATACATAACTGAAGAGTGTCATATAAAGTAATTTATATGAGTGAATAAGCATCAATGTACATGAAATGTTTGTGTTGAATTGTTTGTTAAAAAATTGTCTAATTCAGTAGTATTAAGCTTGATTCACCATGTATAAATTCTAAGAGCCAAGCTCCATCAAATGTTACTGGTCTTATACTTCCATGATCAACATAACTGCTGTTAAATTTATCATTAAAATGTTATTTCAATCATATCAGCGTTAGAATGACGGGCTCAGTATCTAGAGATGCTTTTCCACTGCCGTACTCAAAGCGGTTGCCAAGCCTTTTCACCCGTGACAGCTGCATTTTGGTGTGTACTTTCCTACTCCTAAAAAGTATCTCATGGCGCGATTTTGGACGGCATTTATACAAGAAAGACTTACCGCCCCATACGGCTGCACCATATTAACAATTCGGCAAATATTATTGCAATACTCGATACTTTTGCGTAAGTGCCAACTGCCATTTATTAGCTAGAGAAAGAAAAGAAATCTTGATATTTCGAACTTTTTTGAAAGGTTTCCTGGAAATGTTTTTGACCAGTATTAGCTCGATATTTTTTTGGATATCGTGCCCAGAGCTGCCATTTTGATATCTATAAATAGCACCCTACTGAATCAATGGAACACTGTTGAATCCCTTAACACTGAACTTACCACCGTCTGAAGTCTGGCGCCAATAACTGATTGATATCATCGTGATCTATTTATAGCTATCTAGCAGCTGTTACGTCGCTGTTACTTAAAAGTTTTCAAAAAACAATGAAAAATATCTGGAAAAATAAATCATAGCGCTAATATTTTTAGAAAATTGCACAACTTTCCTGGAAAGTTTAGAATATTATCGTGATAGTTACCAAGCATCTCTTGGCAGTTTCTAGCATTAGAATCTCCAAAGCGAAATCTTTCGCTAAAATAATTTCACAAAATATTATCTATTGCGGATGTTTTTGCAGAAAGAAACCCCACACATTTTCTGGAAAGTTTACATTATTATCGCGATAGCAACCTAGCTATCTCTTGGAGAAATATGCCTCCATAGGGACCCCACCAATAATCTTACACTTTGCAATAACTATTAAAATCTGGAAAGTAGATCCTTCGGAAGAACCAAGCATAACTAGCACCTTCTTAGCTGTAACACTAAAATGTAAATGTTCACTTAGAATAATACAAAAAACAAACAAACAAGAAAATGTCACTTTCCAAAAACACAGCCTCCCAAAAACTTGGAAAGGTCAGTGACAAAAACACCAATAGCTAGGGAGCTAGCTTAAACCGGTTTCTGATGTGCACCCAATGTAAGTGTTATATAAGTGATGTTTATTAATTACATTATTGCCACATTGCAAACAAAAATCGCTTCTCACAAATGAATTAGGACGGAAGTGCACTGTGTTGCTTTTATTGATATTAAAATTAAAAGACATATCATTTAATCTACACCAGTCTGACAGAGCATTTAATAAAATCTGTAACTCTTCAGCATTATCCGCCAGTAAGACTATATCATCTGCGTACAATAAAATGCAGACGTTCACGTTGTCAATGGTGATTCCGACATTAAATCTCTTTAAATACAATGCTAAATGATTTATGTAGAAGTTGAACACAATTGGAGACAGCACACAGCCTTGGCTCTATTCACACTGTACATTGAACCAATCAGTAGTAAAAGAATCAACTCTAGCACAAGATGAAACAGAAGAATACAGTGATTTAAGAGCAAGAACCCTTTTACCACGGACACCTGTTTCATGTTATCGTACCCAACGTTTGTCTCTGTTTATTGAGTCGTAGGCCTTAGAGAAATCGATAAAAGATTATAGGTAAGGGTAGATTTCTCGGAAGCACAGAGCACCAGAAACACAGCCCCAGAGCCACGCATTTACACAGCAGGCCCACAACAAAAAGAAGCTGATATGGAAAAATATTTCAGACGGGTTGCTTCAAACATCTAACAAGTACATATTTAATTATGCTAAATATTTATGGAGGGGAAGGAAACGGCAAGGGGTGAAATGGTGGGGGTGGGGGGGGGGGGGGGGGGGAGGAATCCAAAGAGGCAAGTTGAACAAGGACGAATATACAAGGGAATGCACTACAACGTAAACCACAATAGCGCAGACACTCATGTAGCAAGATAAACACACAACTACGAACAACTAAATAACATAGAAAAACGAACAAGCAACACATTAGAAAACAATAGGGCACCGTTATAGACTCACAAGCATACAAAGGCACAGAAGGTAGATTTCTTTAACTTTTTGCCAAGGCTTAAAACACGGTTGTGATGCAATCCTTTGTTAGTTTTGTCTACTATATAGGTTATTGTACCGACACCGTTCTATACACACGATTATTTTACTATACCTGTCCATTATTAACCTGTAACTGTCCATTCTTAAAATAATGGATACTTTAAGAATGGACAGGTACAGGTTAATAATGGACAGGTATAGTAACAACCATGTGCGTTGAGAGGTGTGAGTACATTAACCTAAGAAATTCGAAAGTTTCGAAATTTAAACTACAACGTTTTACAGAACTTGTAATTGCAATAAAAAAAACCTGAAGAGGAACGTATGACTTTAACCTAAATCGCCCCACAAATTATCAGTCAAATGAAAATCAAACAGTGTGCCAAAAGTAATTACAGAATGTTAGTTTAAATCTTCAACCGTTAGAAAGTAATAATGTTCTCTTTGTGTACTCCTAAATCGCAATAGAAATGTATCGCAGATATACACCTGGTATGGCATTTTCAGTCAAAAATAGATAAAAACAGGCAACGTTATGTAAAAACAAGAGCTGTCGGAGTAAAGCAACGCTCGACTATTCAACAGCCTTGTCAACTGAATGAATATTTAAGTCGAAAAGGGGGCATACTTTCGTAAGATTGCAAAAAGGGTTATTGAACCTGTACAAAGTATATCAGCTCATGACAATGGACAAATGTGCAGGTTTCAATCCATTCCCATTAGTGGGTACTGAGATATCAGCTTGCATACAAAAAATTAATCAACAACTGTTTAGTCGAAAAAATGGCATACTTTTGTAAAAATGCAAAGTAGAGTTATGGAACATGAGTAATGCATGTCAGATCATCGCAATGAACAAGTGCGTGACGTTTCAATCCATTTCCATTAGTAGGTACTGAAATACCAGCTTACATATAAAACCTTAATAAAAAATTATACGAAACAGAGTTATGGAACCGGTGCAGTGTAAGTCAATTTATCACAGTAAATAAGTGTGTGAAGTTTCAATCCAATCCCACAAGTGGTTATTGAGATACCAGCTTACATACAAAAACTTAACCAAATCGGGACGCCGACGCGGACATCGACACAGGGATGAAATAAAAAAGTGGAAAACCACAGGTCGCCTAACACGACATAACCGCAAATGTTGCAGGCTCGGTCCGATTGAGCCTGTTCATGGACGGTAGTGGAAGTGCAAGCTACCGTCCACGCCCTCTAGCCCCGGGTTGAGCAGAACTCAACATTTACACATGTTATAAGTACCAAAGTGTAATTTAGACATTCGCAGATGTATTCATACGACGGTGCACATGGAACCTTCAATGATGCACAGAGTGCAAATCCATGAAAAGTGGCGTATAGTCCCCAGATAGAATAATGGCTGTGCCCTAAACAAGAAAACAGTGGGCAGAATTAAACAAACTGGAGTCCAATAGCTCCACCTATTCTTTGAATAGTCGAGCTAAAACACATAATTTTCCTTTCTTTTTCAAATGCTGCAGACATATCTTTCTCATGCAGTGTTCATGTAAAATTGGTTAAATTTGTAACATAACTGACATTTGTTGCAGTCCTACCCAGAAAAGTGCAATTTCACTTTTCTACTACAAAGACAAAAAACAACGTCAATTTCCCTAAAGTTTTACTGCACATTTCGGTATTACCAGAAAATTTGGCCGTAATGATCTACGTTGAACTTGAGTACAATTGTCTTGCAATAACGGTGCTATTTATTGTAACAACGAAATATTAACGACATATGAGTCATAACGAGTAAAGATCTCATGTGATACGAGTAATTTTTTTCTAATAAAATTGAAAGAATATCTCGTAATTACGAGATAAGAACGATTGTTTTCTAATAGCGATATAAAATACATATACATACATTTTAGAATGTCTTCACCTGGACCCGTCATTTATTAAATTACTTGATTTATATAAAACTGCAAACTTAGCACGAACAAAGCATGGGCAACTATTAATACATACATCATAAGGCCAAGTTTAATTTTACTTTTTGTAAAGGCACTTCAAATCATTCATAAATATGACAAAACGAGATATGTTCGAAACTTTCCTAAGAATCAGCACTGAATATCATTAGTGTTTAAAAACCTTTAATTGCAATAAACATTTATATGCAATCTAATTTAAATTCCATTTGACTTGGTATTTTTATTTAGCACAGAGACACAAATCAATGATTTGTCTTTGCCTCAAAGAGGACAATATTAGAGACATTATATAATATCACGACAATCTTGATTTTTTCGTGAGGACCGTGTTTTAAGTCAGAGAAAAGTCTCAAACTATCCATTATGTGAAAGAATGGACAATCTCGGCGCGTTGCGCCTCGATTTGTCCATTCTTTCACATAATGGACAGTTTTCGGCTTTTCTCCTTTACTTAAATATATTTCCGTGGTACTACGCTTCTTTCTAAAACAATTTAGATGTTAAAATATTAAATAGAGCGTAGAGGAACATTATAATTGTATTGTTCTGTAACATTTTGCTTGGAATATTATCTGTACTACTCGCTTTACCATTTTTTGCAGACTACTGCTTTCTGAACCTCAAAAATAGAAATATCGTTATTAAAAGGCAAATATGCAGTACTACCTACATCCAAAACATCTCAATCTACTGGAGTTAACACATCAGTGCGAAATAATGAATTAAAATTATTTTTTTAATTTTTTCTTAAACCACTGGGATTGACGTTGAAATCGAGACATCGGCTAATATACTCTGTTTTTAGCCAAAGGCTCAAGGTGAGATTTTGTGATCGCATGATGTCCGTCGTCCGTCAACATTTGCCTTCAAATAACATCTCCTCTGAAACCACTGGGCCTAATTTTAAGGAACTTTACAGGAATAATCCTTGGATGGTCCTCGACTAGAGTTGTTCAAATGATATTGTTTTAAGCAGAACTCTGGTTCTCTGGGTATCATGGCAACTGAAAGGAAAAAACTTTAAAAATCTTCTTGTCCAAACCTACATGTCTTATGGCTTTGTTTTTTTGGTATATAGCATCATCTAGTAGTCCTCTACCAAGATTGGTCGACTTATCTCCCTAGGGTCAAATATGGCCCGCCCTGGGGGTCACCTGGTTTACATAGACTTATATAGGGAAAACTTTGAAAATCTTTTTGTTCAAAAGATAATATGTAAGGGTAGATTTCTCGAAAGCACATAGCACTAAAACACAGCCTTAGAGCCACGCATTTGCAAAGTAGGCCCACAACAAAAAGAAGTTGTAACGGAAAAATATTACAGACGGCTTGCTTCAAAAATCCAACAATTACATTTAAATTCTATGCAAAATATAGATAGAGGGGGAGGAAGGGGTAAGGGATAGAAGTGGGGGTAGATGGGGAGGCGGGGGAGGTTGAAGGGAAAATAGAACAAGGATGAATCTTAATCACAGATACACTTCAACGTAAACCAAAATAGTGCAGACATCCATGTACCAAAGATAAATACACACAGCCACACCTAACTAACTAACATAGATAAATAGACAAGTAAGATACAACAACACTGTAAGGCACCACCCAAGACACACATATAAGCAGGAAAAAACAATCGTGTATCACCTTAGGCTTCCGGCAGCCAAAATAAAAGTGGTTACGAAAACTTGCTCATAGTAAAGGGAGCGCAATTGCAAGGGGAAAAGATTGGAGCTACAGGGGGTGGGGATGAGGAGAAGGAGGAAAAAACGCTAACAACAAACGAGTCAACATACGCAACACAAAATACAAGACAGACATAAATCCAGTTGAAAGTAGGGGCACCGCCTTGGAACGGTCAATAACGTATATAAAGGAAACTGGGGGGTTTAAACGCGTTTAGGGCATGCCAACCTCGCAGTTACCCTATTTTCAACAAGTTAGACAATACAATGTAAATAAAATCCCCGCTGAGAAATGCTCTAACATTAGCGAAAAAATACCAGATAATATTAAAGGTCCATTACTAAGGGAAAGTGAGTTGGCAATTTTTTTCATAGCCAGTGCATAGACTTCTGCAAGACACTAAATAATGAAGATTGGCAGGTCAAAATTTACAGAAGGTCTTTGGAACTCAAAGAAATGTATGTGTATGTGTCAATGAATCGACAGAATGACCCCCCCCCCCAGGTCTTTTTAACTTACTTCATACTTCATAGAAAAATAATTGTACATATACTGCGATTTATTTCGAATTTCTACATACCAACTTTCATTTTCCAATAAAATGAAATAGTTTCTGTGCTTTTTAAAAGAAATTTAAATGTTCACTTTCCTTAGTATTGGACCTTTAAGTAAGATATAAAATTAAGGTAAATCTAAGGTATAATTACACCAATGTACTCAACAGTACAGGTCCTTGGGCTTTGATATCTGGTATGTAGAATCATTTAGTGGTCCTCTATCAAGATTGTTCAAATTATCCCCGCCCTAGGGGTCACATGGTTTATATAGACTTTTATAGGGTAAACGTTGAAAGTATTCTGGTCTTAAACCTCATGGTCCTATGGTTTGGATATGTGGTATGTAGCATCATCTAGAGGTCCTCTACCAAGATTGTTCAAATTATCTCCCCTACGGTCAAATATGGCCCCGCCCTGGAGGTCACATGGTTTATATAGACATATATATGGAAAACCATTGCCAATCAATAACTTGAGAACCATTTAACTCACATAGGATGATTGGACATGCAGAGCAGATGACCCCAATTGATTTTGGGGTTACTCTATCAAAGGTCAAGGTCGTAGGGACCAGAACATGGAAATTCATTTCCAATCAGTAATTTGAGAACCACTTGACCTAGAACCTTCAAACTTCATGGCACTTACAGAGTAAATCAGAGTTAATGATGACCCCTATTGTTTTTGAGTCACTCCATCAAAGGTCAAGGACACAGGGCCATTCTGTCCATCACTCTTCATTTTTAATCAATTATCCCGGTCCAGAAACTGGAAATTTCTGAGATGCTCTTGAGTGTCTCCCACCTGACTAAGAAGTCTGTACTGGTTCTTCCCAGGAAAGACGGCTTCCCGTGTATCGGTGCTATACATTGGGCACGATAAAGAACCAGACTGTCTATTCGGAAAGAGCTAGGCTAAGTTAGCCGGACAGGCCTGTATCTCTCTCTGTTCTGTCTGTTCTGGGGACTTTATCTCACTCTATCCCTCTGGTCAGATCGCTCTGTGTCTTTACTAGTAGAGGATGAATTTCGCGCCCTGTGTGGCTGCGTTTGCTACATGTAAAGCGCCTTTGAGCGTGTTTATCATGAAAAGGGCGGTATATAAATCTGGTATAATAATAATAATAATAACTGGAGAACCATTTCACCCAGTCTCTTCTAACTTCATCGACGACTGATAGGCCATACAGGGTAGAAAATCCTGATTATTTTTAGGTTACTAGATCAAAGGTCACAGGGGCCTGAACATTGAAAACCTTTTCTGAACAATAACTTGAGAACCACTTGACCCAAAATGTTAAAGCTTTATAGGGTGATTGGACATGTAGAGTAAATGACCCGTATTAACTTTTTAGGTTATTTGATGAAAGGTCAAGGTCATAGGGACAAGAACATGAAAAATGGTTTCCGATCAATAACTTAAAAACCGTTTGACCCAGAACCTTCAAACTTCCTAGATTCATAGAACTTACAGAGTAGATGACCCCTATCGTTTTTTGAGTCACTTGAGCAAAGGTCAAGGTCGCAGGGGCCTGAACATGGAAAACACATTCCCATCAATAACCGGAGAACCACTTAACCCAGAATTTTGAACTTCATAGGATGAGTTGAGATGCAGAGTAGTGGACCCTTAATTATTTTGGGGTCACTCGATCAAAGGTCAAGGTCACAGGGGCCAGAACATGGAAAACCATTTCCAATGCATTACTTGAGAACCGATAGGCCTAGTTTGTGGGTTGATTGGAAATGCCGAGTAGAAGATCTCTATTGCAGCTAACCATTAGTGTCTCTTGACCTCGCTCCTGTCCCCTATTGAATTCTTGCCTGTTACTACTATGCATTGAGGGAGACATGCGCTTTTCTACAAAAACGTCTTCTAGTTGGTATGTAGCATCATGTAGTAGTCCTTTAGCAGGATTGTTCAAATTATCCCCCTGGGGGTTAAAACTGGCCCTGCCCCGGGATGGGGAGTGGGGGGGACACAAGTTTATGCAAGCAACTAAACTCAGGTGAGCGATATAGGGCCATCATGGCCCTCTCGTTTACATTTTTACACCAATTTTACATATAGATTTCCAGAATGACGTTTGATCAACATTACAGTCAGTTAATATTTCATTTTGCAAAGAAAACCAATGTAAACGTTTTGAGCGTTGCACCTCTCGGTCAAATACTTTACGCGCTTGTACAAACTGCGCTTTAAAAAGAGATTTTTGATTTCGGGCACTGCATTGTAGCCGTTGGTGTTCACACATGCTAACATTTCCTCAAAGTTCAGTTAACATATCATTCCACCAGGGCTTTCCAGATCTAAATCGTTTATTACAGTGTGGTATAATGACTTTCGGAATTCATAATACATGGTAGATAAGCATTACTCGTCCGGTTATTCGGTCAGTTATATGTCACACATAAAAGAACTTCGGAATGCTCCTTAACATAATTTCAGCATTTGGTCATATGAGAAAGTGACAGGTCGTGATATCTCATTCAGGTTAACTACCCACTAGCCACGTAATAATTGTTGTTTTGTCCAATTACTAATTGTTTGACAATCTGACTAAATAGGAATCCTGACATGTTTATTTACTAATGGCCATTGTGCGTGTGTCTTTTCGAGAAAAACAATTGAGTCACATTCGTTCAGTTTTCCTTAAATACCGCTAATTTTGAGATAGAATTTCAGTATTATTCTGGTACTCCGTTAGGTTAGACACTATGTCCGAATAAGTTAGGTTACGACCGAGGCAATTAACGTTGAAGTATTTAATGTCGAAGAATAGAAGTTCTGTTAATAACTGAGAATATGTTAATGAACTATGTTAGAGAATTATGAAGACAGACATTGATGTATATATTATCTTAGAACTTAGTAGAATATTAAGTAGTACTTATTATAATGAACAGTTGTTGTTGTTGCTGCACTTTAGTAGTGTGAACCTTTAGACCCTGTTATACCACAACAGGACCTGGACTGATTGTTTTGTATGGTAAATGTTGATACATGTCATTTTTAACAATATTACACTATTCACTAAAAGCACAATCTATATCTAGCTGACTGTGTTTGATAAATCTCTTCTAGTCTATCTATGGTACTATACATAAAGATAATTTGAAAATACACGTGGTACTTTTGTGACATCAAATCTATCATAAGAAGTACTTTCTAAAAGCTCTGTATCATTAGCTCTACTAATGATCTGGAATACTAGCAGGTGCTAGATTATCTAAATTACCAGTCTGGTTAATTAACTCGGACGTTGTTGTAACAGAAAAATCTGTAAAACATGACAAAACATTGTGACTAGTAAAACAATAATCTACAACAAACAACCCCTTCGTTGAAATGGGGGGGGGGGGGGGGGGGGGGGGGGGGGGGGGGTGAACGTATTATTGACACAATTCCTGTCGTGTAACATTTTAACATACACATGACAAGACTGCGTTGATTGTTCTATTTAATAATCAAGGTTCTCGGTCAGAAATATTGCTAAGTGTATTAATTAAACTTTAAAAGGTGTGTAATGCATTTAAAAAGAGAATTCATATCTCTAAAAGAGAGGTAATTCCGTAACCTCAATTTAAATTGTTTTACGTTGGAATTTGCTTTGTATTTAAAAGTAGGCAAATAATTATAAGAAAACATTGGTATTTTTTGAAAGAATAAGCAAACCTCTACTGATTAATTTGAATCTAGTGAGAAATCAGCACGTAATTGGTTACTTCATTACTACACAGATAAAATATATAAATCACGAGTAGACATGAAGTTAATTTTAGAATAATGAAAGATTAAAGTCAAGTTTAAATGTATATGTTTAGAGGAAAGATTTCCAAAACACTTTGTTGCTGTAAACTGAATATACATATATGTCAGATCATTTGTGCTATTGTTCGTACATTTTTCTGCGGTATATTTTCTACATGTGTAAATAAGTTACCACATATGTTACCTCAATCTGTTTCAGACTTGTTTCTGGAATTTTCGCTGGAACAAATTTCATCCTAATCGAAATACCGTAATGATACCTTTGACATTTTAACCATATTCAAATTACCTGATACCTTTTGGTGAAATCTAATAAGGCATACAATCCTCATGACGTTCGGGAAATGACATCATAGGAGGTCGAATTGGAGCTTAGTGTTATTAACGATATAATTTGTGGAATATTCTTGACAATATATAAAGCGGCAAAAGCTGATTAATTGTAGCATGTCTTCATAAACAGAAAAAAAAACTTGTTTATATTGTTTTATAAAAGTTTTGAGATAACCAATACGAGCTTCAGGAGGAAATACAGCTCAGAAACTATGGTAATGAAAAGTAGATTTCTAAACGTTAATTTTTAAGTGCATTTTTGCTTGGAATTATGTGATATTTGAATGTAAATTTTGTATACCCAGTATTTTAGGTTGTCATACGAGTCGAATATATTGTTAGCTGTCAAACTGATTCTTTTTCCTTGTATTGCAATGTATTGTGTATTTGTTTTTGCTGTTGTCATTTCTACATACAAAGGTAAGATAAAATACTTCGTACTTTTAGTTCATACATATTTAGTTAGCTCGATAATGGTGAAAGCTTCAAGGATTTTTGAATCTCATTCTCAAGAGTCTGCTTTCCTGGGGAAATTTACAATTGTACTAAGGTAGTCATATGAGAAGGTATATGGTCCATTATCAGCACTGGGCTCGAACAATCACGGGACCACTATTCAAGCTTTAGTTTTCTGATTTTTGTGCACATGGCCAATTACATACTAAAATTTGAAAGCTCAACACGCCCATGATGGTTTAATTTCAAACTAACTTTGGCATGAGATAATGTATGACTTTGAATAATGGATGAAGGGTAAGTGAAAAATGAAGTTTTGAATTACTTAATTAAAAAGCAGGACAAGATAATTTTTATTAAAATGGGGAGAATTGTTTTGTAACACTGACTCTTTGCCTTGGCTAGTATTGGGACGTAAGGAGGTGTCAATTTGTTTCACTCTGTTGATTGTGCTACGCTGAGTGAAATGTAGACAAAGCGTTTATCCTAAACGACGCTGTTCACAGTTTTAAAGCTAACTTTGGGTCAATATATTTAGCAAGAATATTGATATATCTCAAAATGATAAGTAAGTTTAATAAATATGATAAAAACCTGTTCAAATACCAACATATATCAAATTAAAAAAAGAGCTGAATACTGTCTGCGTATCACATAAATAAGGGTGTGATAACAGTCTTTTATGTAGAGAAGTGCTTTTTAAAAGATTTTCCTTGTTACAATTGTCGTCTGTATATGAAAATGTTTCTTGCTTTTGTGACTTATTCAGATTGCATATTAAAATGAGTACTTGTTTGCTTTGATATATTTGTTATAAATTATTTAACTGATTTATTATATATGAATATTTTTCTTTAGTATGGTATGCAAATATTTAACTCAGTTGAAATCTGTTTTATTATATATATGCTATATAATGACTGAATCTCATTACACTGAAATGAAGGTACGCTGCATACAGTTTATCTATGTGATATGACTACGGTCAAACTTTGCCCTTTGAAACAGAAATATTGAAATAATTACAATTGTATGTTTCGCTTGACCTTCACTTTTTTATAGGTGTGACGTCATTGTCCAAAGATTCATGAATAGCGGATATGCTATTTGTTAAAGCGGGATCAGTTGGCCTATTTTAGAAATAAACAAAAATAATAAACAAAAAATCCTTTAATTGATTTTTTCTCATGTATTCTAATCAAACTTGATTTGTAGCATCTTTATTAGGCCCGCAGTCAACTTTGTTCAGCTGGGACATTTGACCCCTTTTAGGGGCTGCTAGAGCTAAAACTAGAAATGCCTTTATACAGCGTCTCATGAACAGCTTGGTGGATCTTTGTCATACTTGGTCTGGAGCATCATTATAAGGTCCTCTTCCAAATTTATTTATATAGGAACTTGGGCCCTATTAGGGACCACTATAGCTAAAAGTAGATATGCCTTTCTTCGCATTAACCACTAAAATGTAATGGATTTTTATCAAACTCGATGTGTAACAATATCGTAAGGTCTCCTGCTATTTTGTTACAAATGGGGATAGGGACCAATTTAGCTAAAAATATAAACACGTTTAATGACCTCTTCTCATGAACCGCTTCATGAATCTTCATCAAACTACTGCTGTAATTATTCGTCTAAGGATAAACGAAAAAAAATTGCAACCCTACGAAACCTTTGCGAAAAATTAAAAGAGAACCATTTAAATTGTTAAAGTGCGGTGTTTAGTTTTGCATTTTGAAAAATGTTATATGAAAGATGAATGTTAGATGAAAAATTCATAAACTTATTTCCTTATTACAATTCGCCGACCATCATTTTTAAAGATATTTCTTGTTGCAAGTATTTTGTGCGAATGTTCTTATACAAGACATGTCAAAAGTAAACTACACCATTCATACTACACAATATGTTATCAATTGTTTCTAGCTATAAAACTAAAACAAGTAAACAACTTTCTTAAGTTTTTCCATGATCTGATGATATGAACTAGTTTTAGTGGAGTTTCTACTTTTTCTGTTTAATTATCACAGCAGCGTTGTTTGTGCCGTATGACGGTCGTAAAACTCTCACCGTACATTCAGTCAGGGCTGTTATAGTTCGATCTAAGATAGTTTAGCACGACTTTTATGTCGTGTCATTGGTATTTTTTAGTTTGTCAGCTTGAACATTTCGGCCTGGGTGGTTCCAAAATTCCCGCTTTCATAGCTTAGGGTATTGAATAACCACCCCTTGGATATGGTGCTGCTTTTTAATTTTGTCTTTTGGCATTTCCTGTGATATGCAATCTCTATAACCTAAGATCCTTGAAATTCCAGTTTGTTTCGTTCTGTCCATTGTTTTCTCGTTTAGGGCAAACCCATTATTTTAACTGGGGACCATACATGTCTCGGAATTTTTTTTTTGTAGCATGTGTAAATGTTGAGTTCTGCTCAACCCGGGGCTAGAGAGCGTGGACGGTAGCATCCATTTCCACTTCCGTCCATAAACAGGCTCAATCAAACCGAGCCTGCAGGATTTTCGTCTTTGTCGTGTTAAGCGACATGTAGTGTTGTCGTGTTGAGCGGCCTGTGAAGTTTCCACTTTTTCTATTTAATCTCAGATAACACAATATTGAAATTGATCCAGACTTCTTGTGGACAAATATTCTGACTATATTTCATATATGTCAGCCAGAAAATATTTCCTCTTTAGTGCTTAGAAGGCACTTCTATGATTTAAACTAGCGACCTAGTTATTGACACAGTATAACCGAGTTTTAAACTTGACCCTGGATTTATAAAGACTTTTTGATAATTTGTATGTAGAAGCGGTAGAAAATAGGCCTTAAGAGTGTTAAGAATGTTTTTCTTTGATATGACCTAGTGGCTAGATAAACCTGTTTTAAATTAATTCTACACTTTATAAAGATAAATCTTCTGACTAAGCTTCATGTAGAAAATATGGCATAGAGTGTTAAGAATGTTTTTCTTTGATTTCACTTTCGACCTAAATTTTAACGGTAAATTACCAAGTTTTCGTGTGTTCCACTGCAAACATTCAGAAAAGATTATTATTATTATTATTATTATTATACCAGATTTATATAGCGCCCCTTTCATTATACATTTCACGTTCAAAGGCACTTTACATTTTCAAATGCAGCCACACAGGGCGCATAATTCATCCTCTACTAGTACAGACACAGAGCGATCTGTACCAGAGGGACAGAGTGAGACAAAGCCCCCAGGACAGAGAGATCAGAAATCAGATACAGGCTTGTCCGGCTAATTTAGCCTAGCTCGTTGCGAATAGACAGCCTGGTTCTTTAACGTGCCCAGTGTATAGCACTGATACACGCAAGGATTGCTGTCAAAAGATGTTGTCAAAATCTTAGTCAAATGGTATTTATTATGAAAACATGCTTATCCGCTAATAGTCAGAAAATACTTCATTTAATCTTAGGTCAAAATTGGTCCATATGTTTAATAAAACTTTGCTATACACATTTTTGAAGTTTATTTTCTATTGGCTCTAAACCACCGTTCTCCCAACGACATCCGTATCCTTTGGCCAGATTCTGATATACTGATATTCTGTGTAGAATATGAATACGCAATTTTATGCTAAACGTTAGTTCAGACAAGACTTGGTTGGGCTGTATTTTACTATAAAATCTCAAATGTTTCTGTTTTCCATATACCGGTATATATACAACAGTAGCATGAATTGTTTTGGTCTGACTGGCTTATCTTAAACATTTTTTCCCAAAAAAAAAAAAAATTAACTGAATTTCCGAAAAATATTTAGTAAATTCTTACACAAATCTATATTAGGATTTAAAGTGTCAGTGACATTTTTCGCAGATTTCGTTTCCGAATTGATCAACAAAATCAAACCAAACGAAAACATTTCTTTTTTTTTTTTTTTTTAAATTATATTGTTTTAAATCCAACACATACATCCTGCACGAAAGAAACCAACAGTTTTAATCGAAGTCACGAAACTTCATGTCAACGAAATTAAATGATTTAACACTACACTGTCAATTTCGTAAGAGATAATAGGCAAGGGTAGATTTCTCGGATGCACAGAGCACCTCAAACACAACCTCAGAGCCACGCATCTGCAAATTAGGCACACACGGATGAATATTCAAAAGGGAATGCTATGTTCCTTTATCTCAGTTACCCTACAACGTAAACCACAGCAGCGCAGACACTCATGTACAAAAGACAAAGTTTTAAACACACTTACACACATATACTTAACTTACATAGATAAACAGACAAGTAAGACATATCAACACTGTAGGTCATCGCCCAAGACACACAGACGCACAAGCACACGAATACACACACACATAAGCAGGTAAAAACAACAGTGGTTTGCTACCCTATAAAGACGCAAATAAACTACTGCTACATGCCATCGTTGGAATATGAACATGAATACCATCAACTTTCATGCATTCTAAAAAAATGATTATAGCCACGGCCTGTTCTAGACGAAAATTGTTCTACACAAAAAATGGGGTCTGTTTTCTGTGGAGTTCTTACCATTTTTTACCGAATTGTACTGACCTTATTCCTGTAAAAAATTAAACTTTACACCACCGTGACATTCTGTTAAGTGAGAACGTTGCTATTGCTTATGTGTGGCAGTATAATGTCACATCAATGTTCAATACGAAACACTGAATTGTTCAATATAAAACACTAAGCAGAGGTGCTGTCAAGAGCGAACATTCTCGAGATGTCTAAAATGGACTCGTTATGGATTAAAGTGTCCTTAGAGGTTTGAATACATTCTTTTTTATCCCACTATAAAGTGTTATATATTACTTTTGTTTTATTACTACGAAAATCTGATTTTATTTGTCTCAAGACTTAGAATGATATGACTACAGAAGGGGACATTGAACTGAGTATTAAGCTTTAGGAATTGCAATAGACATATAAAAACTAGGCATTTGGACAGCTTAAGGTTTAAGTGACTAAATACTGATGTTCTGTTACATTGAAACTAAACACCAATGATTTTAAACAAATATTAATGTACAATAGCGGAACGGAAAAGGCAGTCTTCTGATTGTCATATAATTTTTTTACCTTTTATTGCTATTTAATAATTCGGGAAAATATTTAGTTTCTTGTTGAGATTTTTTTCTTTCTTTCGAAATAAGGGAGAATTTGCCATTTTTCCTGCTTTTTAACAATAACCAAAACTTAAAGTCATACATATATCTCATGCCAAAGTAAGTTGGAATTCTAATTTGCTTATATATTTGTACTTCTCCTACAGGTGACAGATTAATTACTACCTGCAAATTGCTGCCTAATAAAACTTTCATTTTTTCATTTTACATTTCGCCTTTCTTCCGCTCATTTAAATATATATAACAGTGGTTCATACATGATTTCAAACGAGAATAATTCTGTAAGTCATGTCTTTCATTCTTATCCATTTACCTCTGCATTTAAATTCATCTTAAAAATCTTACAATTATAATAAATTGTAATTTTTAAAAATTGTCTGACTGTTTGACTCAGTAGTTACTTATACGCAACATTTATGTATGATAGACATATTATTCAGATATTTGTTCTCATCACTTGATATTTACATTCACTGCGTTATTTGTATATATGGAAAAAGCGTTAATTTTCATATAACAACATTCCGCAATAATATCAAGGGCGTTCAAAAACCGGCAACCAAAACTTCAAAAGAACATTTACTTTTAGGCAACGGTAACGTTCAAAGTTGACGGCTAGGATTTAGGGATATTTTAAATCAAAATCAAGAGGGCAAATAACAATCTATCGTTGGCGGGATATTTTGGCCGTTCTGTCTAGATGTTGTAAGGATCAATAGCTTAACATTTATTTTAATTTTCAGATACTCATGGAAAGAAAACAGTTTATTTTGCAGCAAGCTATTTTTAAACGTTAATTTTAGAAGGTCGTTTATACAGGTATAAACCACACTTGGACCTCTTGCAAATCTATAAATTCGTATATATGTAAGAAGTCTCAATGAGGTGTCCAAACGTTAATACTTAAATACGATATCTATTCGAACAAAAATACTCTAGAAACAGAACTCATATGACTACAGCAGAATTGTCAAGTATTTCTGTGCCTTCTAAAGCATCCGTACAATCATGAACATGTGCGATCTGTTGATGATACATCAGGGGATGTGTTTATAAGAAGTTGTTGGAAATTTATAGAGGGTCTGACTACATTAATTTTGGCACTATTTCTACTTACCCGTACCGTATAATATAACTGAACTGAACATAATTTATTTTTAAGAAGGCTATACTTGGGCTCTGATTGTCTCAGTTGCAAAATATACAGACGCAGAAACTGGAGTCTAGATATCTATGTACAAAACTAATAGATACTTTCATAATCCTAAGTATTTTGAATAGTTGATCATTTTCATCAATTGAATACACAATGGTTACGACAGCAGTTGCTTTTTAATGTTTCATTTTTTTCCTAGGAGAAATGACGACTGCTCTGTGTTCTGTAGTTTGTAAGTTCTGTAGTAAAGTGTCAAACACAACTGGACCAAGTACCTGCTCAAATGTATTCACTAAAATATTCAAATCTTTATATCGTTTATAGTATTAACATAACCAAGTTTGGAACTGACCATAAAGCTTATGAATACATGAAATATAGATTACTAAAAGCAAATAAAAGTCCTGCCCACCATCAGTTTTCGCAAATTATTTGCTTTCCATCATGATTTTTCTACTAGCTTGTGAAATCCTCGGGTTTTAAGACTTCTAGTTCTTTCAAAACATCGCCTTTTTTTCCTCTAAATGCCACTTAAGAAAATGTCACAATCTCCAAAAGGCATCTCTTGATTTGATCTTTAAATACTATTCATTTAAAGTCCTTGACCGAATACTGACCAAGTAAATGTCTTCCCCAAAACCGTCTGTAGTAATGTTGCATACATTTTGATTTTTCCATACCTTTAAGGTAAAAGTGCATAGTTTGCAGGTTGTGAAAAGCACCTAGTCATCTAAGCCTTCTATAAAGTTTAATGGAGTTGTGTCATTTTTTTTTCTAAACATTTCGTTAAGGGTCATTTTTTTGGCTCAAGTATTTTTCAGAAACTGATACATTTTATTTTTAAACTTTGAACTTTGATGCAGTTAACTACACATAATATCTAATAGACGGTTTGTGCTTTTAATTGATAATGTGACCTGACCAACACAATTAGAGCGCTTAGCTTAAAAATTCAGAGAGGTGCCAATGAATCACAGTATATAAACTGTTCGAGAAATTACCAGACTAATTTCATAATGATAAATTGACTTGAAATTAATTGACTTTTTTACTGATTATTAATAACTCTATTTAAACAATATCTTCCTGCTCGTGCACTTTTTATTCAGGATTCATGGTCTTAATGCCATTAACATTTTGTTTGTTGAGGAGTCCGACTGGTGAACTAGTTTCTCAGTGATTAGTCTGACTGTTATACAACACTGTAAAGAACTTTATTTGGTTCTGTATGTTAGTTCAAACGATGTATCTTCTGTCTGAGTTACGGTGATGTCAGAAGTATTCAACACTGTAAAGAATTCCGCCAAGATGTCAGAAGTATTCAACACTGTAAAGAACTCCGCTGTATAAATCTTACCAAGATGTCAGAAATATTGAACACTGTAAGGAAATCCGCAGTATGGATGTTTTGTCTGCTTCCATTTGTTAGTTTTCTAAAAAGCGTATGTGTACAGCATTTCCTGGTTCGAGCCTTTACTATAGGATCAGTATTCTATCCTATATCATTATGTGATGTTTTTATATTTCAGTTCAGTGTGGCCAAAATCTCTTCTATGCTAATTATACTTCTCGTAATTATACCGAATGTGTCATCACGGCCAACAGGATCACCAGCTAAAGCCGACAACATAAAATTAAGAAAACGCCCCACGGTAGCTGATGTCAGACACAGTATTCGAGAATTAGAACAAATAGAACGCTACTATCAGCAACTGCTTATTAGAGGATATCTTCCAGAAAGCGATGCAAGAAGATTAGGTTAGTGTTTTCAGATTCTACTTTCTTTAACCTTTATCCTGCTAAATTTCCAAAGTGGATGGTCCATCATTTAATTTGGGCAGTACCACTTGTTTATCAAAAAGGTGTTCACTGAAAATTTACTGACTGAAAAGCGAACTGTGCAAATCAGCTCGCAAAGGCAGAATCACTTTAGCAGGCTAAAGGTTAAAACAAATTCGAATTCGTGTGCAGTGTAAATACATACCATGTGATATTAGTTTTAAAATAATCAAATTAAACTACATGTGTATACACGTTTATAAGAATTTCATACATACAGCAGTAAAAAGGACTTTTATGGTTAGACAGGTAGATCTAAATATTCAGAAACACGTATTATTTGTTTAAGTAAGTATCTCTACTATTTTCACAGAATAAGTTTTCTTTCTTAAGGCCAAATGACAACTTCCACCATGTATGGTATCTCTTAAGACATTATCTTAGAAAAGTTGTGCAACTGGGTAGGAAATCCGATACGACGCATGCTAGCTGAATGCTACCGAACATAAATTGTAACACGATCCGATTCATTTTCCTATTAAAAAAGAAGGCTGAAAACAGTGAATTATTATACAACAATTCATTTTTCTGACGTCACAATTATTACGTCTTATTATGTAGCGTCAAACGGCATAACAGCGCGCTGGAAAATAAACCAACTGAAAACGGGCAAATATTTAATGAATGCCGTCAAGGATATACTTTAAAACCCTTGGTAACGTGTTAGAATCGAAATAATATATCTGATTTAGTGATTTGCTCTTGAATAAAATCATTGTTTGTCGTTCAGATGCGTATTATATCACTCAGGCTGCGCCCTCGTGATATAATTCCATCGCAACTGAACTCCAAACAATGATTTATTCAGCGACAAATCACTAAATGAGATATATTTAAGAAATAATATATCTCATTTAGTGATATGCTCTTGAATAAATCATTGGTGAGTTCAGATGCGAAGGAATTATATCACAAGGGCGCAGCCCGAGTGATATAATAATACGCATCTGAATGACAAACAATGGTTTTATTCTAGAGCATATCACTAAATGAGAAATAATATTTCGATTCTAACACGTTACCAATGACCTTCAAGTACATACTTGACGGCATTCATTAAATATTTGCACGTTTTCAATCGGTTTCTTTTTCAGCGCGCCGCTATGCCGTTTGACGCTATGACGTAATAATTGTGACGTCAGAAAGTGATTTGTTGTATAATTCGCTGTTATCAGCCTTCTTTATTTAATATGAAAATGAATCAGATCGTGTTAGAATATTTCTTACAAAGCAGGAACGCAGCCGCTCAGCCGCCATAAAGACCTATTCATACAGAAGATCAGAACCCCATATGAATAACGATGTACGTTTATCTATGTTTACCGCTAAAAGTACTTGATGCATTTTCATTTCAGAACTCCTGAATGAATTCATCGAGCAGCTGAGGACTCGGTTACAATCCCTCGTCAATGCAGAGCCACATAGTTAATAATAGACGCCATGCTGAGGACTCGGATACAATCCCTGGTTAATACAGAGCCGCATAGTAATTTACAGACGCCATACTGAGGACTCGGTTACAATCCCTGGTTAATACAGAGTCGCATAGTTATTAATAGACGCCATACTGAGGACTCGGTTACAATCCCTGGTTAATACAGAGCTGCATAGTTAATAATAGACGCCATGCTGAGGACTCGGATACAATCCCTGGTTAATACAGAGCCGCATAGTAATTTACAGACGCCATACTGAGGACTCGGTTACAATCCCTGGTTAATACAGAGCCGCATAGTTATTAATAGACGCCATACTGAGGACCCGGTTACAATCCAACCCCTGGTCAATACAGAGTCACATAGTTAATGATAAACGCCATACTTCTCTTGGAAGCCCTGCTAACTCTATGTTTTGATGAAACTATTTTTGCTAGGCAATATATTAACCATTGTGCATGTAATTTAAGATAGACATCCGATTGTACTAGTCAATAAATATTAAAACAAAGACAACAAGGACTTCCTCAATAAAGTGGGATGTTTGGAAACATCCATGGTATATTTCAATTTGAAGACAACATTCTACAAAAACCAAATTCTTACAAGGCCTTTTCCTCAAAACACTTTTTATGCAACAAATTTTTAAAAGGTGTCATTTTTACTTAATCGAAAGTGTGAAAGAGACGCTTTTAGATACCTAAATTGAACTAAAGTCATAGTTTTCAAAGTGGAGTTTAACGCTTTGTGAAATTATAATCACTAAATCGCCAACTGTTTGTATATTATCCGTGTATCTATAAAACTTTTTTCTCTCTAAATTTGAGCATCGGTTAAGCATTTCATTGCCTTTAAGTGGACTTTATCTGTTTTTTTTTTCGAAATAGGACCTGGGGCCGTATTCATAAAGCATCTTAAGTATAAGTATAAGAAATTGGTTATTTACTTAAGTATTTCTTAGGTTAGAAATTTATTTTATTAAGTATATTTGTTATTCATAAAACAACTTAATAAGTAATTCTTGTTTTTTATTGTGGACGAAAACATTAAAAAAACAACATTAATTTCAGACAGATACAACATGCACAATTATGTTTAAAGTGCTTTTATCTGAAAACAACACTTTAATCGTACTCACCACGCTATTTTATTTTCTGACTTAAGTCATTTCTTACGTATCTTAAGTTTTAGCTGTTTTATGACTAGAACTTAAGTTTTTACTTAGACTTAAGTTGAAAACACCACAAACTTAAGTAAAATCTTAAACTTAAGTCAAAACTTATACTTAAGATGCTTTATGAATACGGCCCCAGTTCTTTTTCTGACATTTAAAATAACATTTTCATTAATGTCTCTTATTGAATTTATTTAACGAGTTGGGTAAAATAAAAAAAGATGAGCATTTTATCAATTTTATTGAAAGAGTTAAATAAATTCAATGTGGAAATAAAATATGTAAGAAGATCCTTTGGAAGCATAGAATGCAACCAAGCAAAATAAAAGCAGACTCGGTTTGAAGGCGGTGCCCCACTGTGTTCCTTTGTTTGTTCGTTTCGTCTTATGTGTTGGCTTTGTGTGCGTGTGTGTTGTTCGTTTTGTCCTTATGTGTTGGCTTTGTGTGTGTGTGTGTGTGTGTGTGTGTGTGTGTGTGGTGCACGCGTCTGCGTGCTGGGGGTTTCGTTTTGAGGAGGCTGCGTTTTTGTGCGTGGCATTCCCTGTTTGATATTTTTCTTTGTTTTTTTGACTGTCTGTTCATGAGAGGTAATGGAATTACTTAGTTAATTAGAGGTAATTGGTAAGTGCAACTAGCACCGGCTTAAGCGGAACTCTGTTACACATGTATTAAACGGACTCCATGATCCCAATGGACCAGAAAATATAACAACACTGAAAGACACAAAAATAATGTAATTATATTATTTTATCGCATGTTAGATATACATGCTGAAACATCAAAATACTAATAGCCACTTTCAACAAAAGAATTAAATTTAGTTACTGAAAAAAAATCTACTATTACGTGGTCAATTAATTTTGTTTTCAATATTGAATAAGTGAGAATCATTAAAAGTAGTGTAATTTCAAACATTTTCATTAATGTCTCTTATTGAATTTATTTAACGAGTTGGGTAAAATAAAAAAAGATGAGCATTTTATCAATTTTATTGAAAGAGTTAAATAAATTCAATGTGGAAATAAAATATGTAAGAAGATCCTTTGGAAGCATAGAATGCAACCAAGCAAAATAAAAGCAGACTCGGTTTGAAGGCGGTAACCCAATGTGTTCCTTTGTTTGTTCGTTTCGTCTTATGTGTTGGCTTTGTGTGCGTGTGTGTTGTTCGTTTTGTCCTTATGTGTTGGCTTTGTGTGTGTGTGGGGGGGGGGGGGGGTGTGTGTGTGTGTGTGTGTGTGTGTGTGTGTGGTGCACGCGTCTGCGTGCTGGGGGTTTCGTTTTGAGGAGGCTGCGTTTTTGGTGCGTGGCATTCCCTGTTTGATATTTTTCTTTGTTTTTTTTGACTGTCTGTTCATGAGAGGTAATGGAATTACTTAGTTAATTAGAGGTAATTGGTAAGTGCAACTAGCACCGGCTTAAGCGGAACTCTGTTACACATGTATTAAACGGACTCCATGATCCCAATGGACCAGAAAATATAACAACACTGAAAGACACAAAAATAATGTAATTATATTATTTTATCGCATGTTAGATATACATGCTGAAACATCAAAATACTTATAGCCACTTTCAACAAAAGAATTAAATTTAGTTACTGAAAAAAAAATCTACTATTACGTGGTCAATTAATTTTGTTTTCAATATTGAATAAGTGAGAATCATTAAAAGTAGTGTAATTTCAAAGATTTCGATGGGAAGTACTACAAAACCACATACTGTCGTCCACTAAGCAACTTTAAGAATAGCACAGTTTACTTCGGCGCATGCACACACGTCTATTTCCAGATGTAAATTGTCATGATGTCTGGCTCTAACAAACTGACACAGAAACGATAAACGATTATGTGAAAAAGAAATAATCTAAACATATAAGTTACGATCAAATTATCTTGCCGAAATCGAAATCTCGGACCTACTGCTTGCAGTTGCCATTTTTATTATAATTGCTTACATCGTGGAGTTTTTCTTTGACGTAAGGCAAAACCGACGAAAGTATAATACGTTCAATTTTGCAATCTAATGAGCTGAACGTAGCTTTATTTCTTCACCTAGGTCTACATTAACTCAGCTGATAAAGGGTAACCTACATATCGCGTATCAAAGTGTATTGACCTATCAGAAGAATGTAAGTCAGTTAAGAGCTTTTGATACAGATGATGCTTTAAATCATAAAACTTATCTTGTTCTAAAACGTGTCAGGTGCAAAAAGCCCACACTAGATATATGATAGTGATTTTAAACGAGAGAACGGGATTTTTTTTCTGGTGTCTAGCAGCTGGCCTACTCTTATCACTTACATTTTCTTTTTATTTGTCAAACGGTAACTTTAACGACACATCAGTCCCTATTATCAAGATGCAGCGTCCTCAAAGTTACCGTCATGCTGATACTGAAGCACCATCGTTCTCGAAGTTTTTGTCATGCTGTATAGCTGAAGTAACAGTGTCCTCTGTTTTTTTGTCATGTTGTGTGCCTGAAGAAACAGTGTCCTAAAATTTATCGTCAAGTAGAGTTTCCACTTTTTCTATTGGGTACGTGAAAAAAATTGCTCTTAAAGATATCGTCTTCTTGTGTACCTTAAGTACCGTCATTCCAATTAGTAATGTGTGTGTGTTCGGGTTTAACGTCTTTTCCAACAAATTTTCAGTCATATAAACGACGGGCCAATTAATAATGATAAATAAAATCCCCTTTAACGGTCATGCTGTGTGTTGTTATTTTCCGGCTCTTTGGGATCATTTGGTCCATTAAATACTTATTAAAATTCAGCTTAAGTCGGTGCTAGGTGGCGTGTGGGGTGTAGCCCAATCCATTACCCATCATGAACTGAGTATGCTATAATTTTGCTATGCTTCTAAAGGTTTTTCTTAAAGATTTTATAATTCATCATATTAAGTAAAACTGTACCCACATGTTTTTGTCATGTTATGCTGCTGACCGGGATTAAACTATTACTGTGCTTTTCAGTGGGACCGGACCCCATTCTGTAATTTAAGCATAAATGTGACGCATTAGAGATAAAAATATCATTTAAAAACAGTTACTGTAATTTATGCAAATGTAAGCGTTTTTTCCAGTTCACTTAACTTGCAACCATAAGCAAATTATCAAATAAGTCAAGGGGGTAAGTAAGGACAACAGAATCTTAGGATTTTTGACACACTGCTAATATTATATGTACATGCTTACATCATCATGTAGAACGAGATATACATATTTGACATTGTATAGGTGATACTATATCAGTATGAATGTTATATCAGTTTTATTGTTTACAGATTGTTTCATAGTTCAGCGTCTAGACAGATGAAATGACAAATTTTGTAGCATGTATAGGTTATACCATTTTAGGTACGAGTGCACTAAGGATTAGATTAACCCTTTAATTATGTCCAGCTCTCGGTCAACAATTTGTGTAACATAACTACTGAATGCCTTTGAACAAACGTGTTTATTTGTTTTTAAGTTATTTTTTTTAAATCTAAACGACCAAAGCAAATAGACGCAAACTTTCATCTATATCGATGAGCTAATATACAATGTATTTAAAACGTTTCATATAAATTTTACAGCTAAAAATGATGGCTATTTTAGCCATTTTATGCTGCAAATGTTTAGAATTCAAATAAGGTTTAGGGAGACCTTTTTACCTGACCAGTTTTAATGTTCATCATAATGACACGCACTTGAATACAGACTGAATTTTGAACACTTTTACAATGATCACAGTAAGATTGTGATGTTGGCTTGGGATGATTATAAAATTAAATGAAATATAAAGCAAAGTAAAAATGCACATTGTGATTCTGTTTCTTTTTTGTCTGTTGTTTCAAATGATAATAACATATGTTAGATCAAATGCCGATATTCCAGCTTAATAGTGGAGGAACACCCTAATTTTTATAAGGACATTATTTAAGTCAAGGGTTGGTACCGACCTTCTACAAATCACATGGAAGCTAATACTACATATAAAGTACATGCAGTGAACAAGCTATACTAAGTCAGCCGCATGGCCCCTATCCCCTGTTGTTTTTTATGCCCCCACACCATCACAGATGGGGGACATGTAGTGTCGCCCTTGTCCATGTGTACGTGTATTCGTCAGTCCGTGCACGAAATCATTTCCGGTCTATAACATTGTCGGCTTTGTTGCACTATAAAATAACTTAGCAAAAATGACCATATCGTTACAACGTGTTTTGTATAATATTACTATCAAGGTCAAGGTCTCCCTTAGAGGTTTTAGGCAGTTTTTCCTGCCTGACCTGTTCCTTTTTTACGCATACATAGATATTCAAATAATCTGGCACCAAGACAATGTGTCGCATTCAAAACTCATACCACCACCTTAAAAACCAAGATCACACTTTGGGATCAATTAATTTAACATATTATTTCCTTGCCTAATCTTTAACTTTTGTATAAATAGATGGATATCAAAATATCTCGGCACAAACAGTCAAGATGACAATACGAATGTCGCTTTCAAGTCACATAGGTCAAGGTGAAAATTTGAGGTAAAACATATTTTTACACACTTTTCTATAGGCCTACATTGGCACAAACATTTATTATAAATAGACAATGTGCCATATCTAACATTTAAGCTCTAAGTTGAAGATCTTACTTAGAGGTCGAAGATGTTATGCCCTTTTTGTCTGCCAGCCAATAACATTTATATTAGTTCAATATACGAGATCTGTATTGTAGGACTCGCATTTTTGTGTCCTAGCTTCACATAGTGGATGCATCCATGTCCTATGGGCACATTTTTATGATATATTTTGTACTGATCACTTACCTTCAACGATATCTTTCAGTTGCAATATAGAGCGGGTTCGGGTATCTGTGAACCACTGGTAATTAGTGAACACGCCATGTCTCCTTTAAATGCTTGTTTAATTCCTACTTACTCCTGCACTAAAAATAATCATACACTCTAGCAACCGATGAGGATAATATATAAACATGGTGGTAAGTTTAAGGAAATAAGAACCCAAGTTCAATATCAAACGGCTTGGTACCGTTTTCTATGAAGACAATGGCCTAGATATTGAAAGCATTAAGTTAGACAATTTTTATAGATAAATAATGCTAATACATCTATAAAACAGGTATTTGAACGTCGTAGCGAAAGAACGTTACCAGTGTATGTAGTTTTGACGTCAATGTGATGATACACTACAGTATAACGCTATGAAAGCCGTGAATATGCTGTAATCAAGACATAAACAATATCCACAATAGACACACCTTTTATTTTTACATAGTCATGAGGAAGAAAGAGTTATTCTATCTTATAACAAATTTTGTAAGGTTTACCGCTTGCGGATGATGAGCTGACGTATCAGTACTATAAATGCATTCTACTTAATTCGATAAATATTCAGTTGAGTAAATTATCTAAAAGGAAAATGTTGACAGTCTGAATCTACTTAATTTTACGAACGTTAGTGAAATCTATGACACAAGATCTTATATGAGTGTCTTATTAAATGTGTTGATTAATATATTAAAACACGAGGCTCGTGACGAGCATTTTTTCATTTTTATTCATCAATAATATTGATAGATCTACTGTGAGTGTGTCTTTCTCGTTCATTTTAATGAATCTGTGCTGAAAAATGTCCAGCATGTTCATTTGTTGATTCAATGAAATCTACAAAACGATCGTTTGGAAGAATATAACACAACAAAGAAAAATAATAGCAGGCTGGTTTTGGTGGCGTTTGTAAATGAGTGGTAATGAAATGCGCAACGCCGCTCATGCCCCTTAGTACATGCTTAAGCGGAACTCGAATATATATTAACACACTTTAGACGTTTACTGGAATAAAGAATAAAACCTACACGAACAACGTGTACAAGTACAACTTCTCTAAAATAAAGATACTTATTAGAGAAATATCATCATCACATACACGTGCACCTTGTACACTCCATGCAAAGGATATTGTACGGCGATATTGCACGGCAGTAAGTATAATTATAGTCAAGCACTATACTTTTATCAAATTGCTTGAAGTTTGATAAAAATCATACACCTTTATGAATGATAAAAGATAACTTAGAAATTTCACTTTTAAGCCTTTTTTTGGGGGCGAAAGTGAGCCACTTCCAAAGTTGATATGCCTGTCATTTAATACTGTATAAACGAAAAACGATAGCACTTCTTGTTCAGTTTCAAACCCTTTTATAACAATAGTATATAATGCCCTATTTCAATAGTATAACGCATAATTTTGTTTTTAAAGATCGGTTACAAAAACGAATACGATTCTTGAATGATTTGCATGAAGCAACAATGCATTTTGGTTTCGAACACACGAAATCGTTCAAAAATAGTATTGAAAAGCATTATCTTAAAACGGCCTTGGGCATTTTTTGATTTAGAGTGTGCTCATGTGTTTACTGTTTCATGCATAACGGGTTTGTCTGGCGGGGAATAATTTCATATATTTACATTCACTTTACTGTATGTTCGTATAAACAACATTGTAATAATATCAAGGAAGGCCCTTTCCAGGAGATTGCATGCGCAATCTGACGTCATTCACACAAAAACATGAACAAATCGGCGTCTTCGAAAAATTCTTTCAAAAATGGACGCCAAAATTTCAAGAAAGAACATTGAACTATAGCTTAATCTAATTTTTTTACGATAAAAATCAAAACTGAATTGACACGACTGTATGATATTTCATTGGATTTCACAATATTTTACACAAAAACCAGCGACTGTATTTTTATCGGACGGCGAATTACAACTGAATGTAGGCGTGTCTTTTTGGATGTCGGAATGATCGATATCCTGACATTTAATTTGATCTTCCTACACTCCTGGAGAGCAAATGAACCTATTTTTGAAGAGACTACCGTAAGAATGTAAATATAAGAATTGAATGTTATTTTTTGTGCGTTTATAGGGTATAAAACAAACCATATTTGGGACTTCTTGCAAACCATCCAAGAATCGCTAGCGCGTGTTTATACACATATAAACGCTCAAAAAGCATTTTATTCTTAATTACACTGTTTTGTAATTTAGGATCATGATAGAATTGAATAATTAGACTTGATGCCACTAAATTGGTTTTAACTTCTCTACGTCGGTCTGCCACTTACCATTTACAATACGGTACCGAGCTACATTCCTTCTGCATGTAGGTTTGTGTTTGTCTGTTATTTTACCTCTGTATTCTTTTCTGTATATATGTACACCATCGGTGTGCACGTGTTTACATTCATACGTACCCGAATTCCTTGGAGAATGGTGCTGTATAAGCGATTGCGTTCTTTTATAATGGCTTTTCCTGTTGGACTTTTGTAATTGTTTTAAACAATGTTATAAAGCACAATACAAATATTTTTCTATGAGTAAAACAGCCAGAAATCCTTAAAAGATTCTATACAAGTGTTAGTATTATACAAAGTATTTTTATAGAAATTTAATGCCGGCTTTCCGTAAATCTGTTGTTCTTCTGGCTCATATACTCATAATTCTTATTTAAAGCTTGTTCAAATGAAGATTAAAATGTTTCCACACTAACTTCAGGGCATGGTCTCGGTCTCTGTGCTAAACACAAATGTAAGGTACTTAAAGTGAATAGTTACACAATTATCTGTCCTATATCTATGTCAAGTCGGCCTATCACACGATCAATAGCTGTTAACGTTTCAGCAATTTCAGCAGCGCTCGCGATATCCAAGTGTTTAATTAAAATCGATTTATCCGAACGTGTCAGGTTAACTTGTGATCAAAACAAGTTCATATACATAATGATAATGCATATAGATTTTGTGTGAGGTTATCAACTCAAATGCAAACCAAGGTGATAACTTACATATAAAGTATTTGTCGCATGTAACACATGTAGCCAGTGTAATGGATTCTAAAGGATGTGTAGTTCTGGTCACAGGAGGATCCGGGTTTTTGGGACAACATGTGGTTGGATTACTTCAAGAACGTGCTGATCACGTGACGGGTATCAGAGTCCTAGATGTCATTCCATATAAAAATAAACTTGGTGAGTTATTTCAATTATCGAATTGTCCACTTACAAGTGCATGTTGCATTTACTCTCCTATTTTACCTATTGTAACAAAATATAACTGTTTTCAGGTCAACTGCAGTTCAGCCTAAAAGGCTGTCCTAGCACACAGGGACTATTATTTGCATGGTTCCCCTAAAGAAGAAAAACATTCTATCTGATTTGACGACGTTAACAACTTTTGGCCGAAAATTCAATAAAAGAGTGATTTTAACAACTTTTGGCCGAAAATTCAATAAAAGAGTGATTTTAAAGGCCAGGTGGCCGAAAATTCAATAAAAGAGTGATTTTTAATGAATTATTATATGAACTTTTAAAGCAGTTATATCTGTATTTGAAAAAAAAAAGCTTTTACATTTAAACAATAACATTATTACTATGAATATGTTTGAAAATGGACTTAAGTTTTGCAATGTTACTTTTCTGATTTTAGATGGGGGTATGTCTAATCATGTCGAATCGTCCATCAATGTGATCAGTATATTACCAATTAGCTATTACAACAGGGTTATTGTTATAAAAGACTGTATTTTGTTTATTCCATAATTTGATATTGTTACTCAGACTTGGTTTGAAAGGTTGATCAAATCTTAACTTTTAGGAGGATATTATTTACATACTAAGTAAGAGTCAGCTTCATTGTAATTGGTAAAATTATAAAACGGTTTTTCAAAAGAGGTTATCTTCCAACTTCTTTGAGACACATTACATGTATGTATTCAACTCTTTTACAGTTGGACATTATGTTTTTCTGTTTGATTGTGTCTGATGAAACAGGAATGATCGTGTCTGACGAAACAGGAAATATCCATTCCAGGAATTCTGGGAAAAGATGCCTTGAAAGTATAGAACGCAAATAAATAAAGACTAGAGGGAGTATATGTCTTTTCTGGCATGTTTCGCTGGGCCTTTAATCATCGTGTTTCTATTTTTGCTTTTTCTTAAAGGCATTGAATATATGATTCGTAAGGTCTTTTAACAAATATTTACACGGACAGTTTCGTTTTTGACATATCTCGCTGTTTGTTAAAAAATCCCGTACGACGCTCGTACGAGTCAACGATGTCAGTACGGACGCCGTACGATTTTGCCAAAATTCGCCCGAAAACCTACTCGTACGGAGCTCATAGCGTTCTTGTGACCGGGGTATTACTCATTCGAGACGAGACCCAATAGTGTGATTATGCTGTCTAACTTCTACTTTGTCTAAACATTGAGAGGTTTACATTCAAGGGCACGACTAGGTAAATTGTAAGACAAACCTCACATTTCTCTAAACATTGTACGCGTAATAGATAATCCACGCCTTAATAATAACAGTGATGTGTGAGTGGATGAAGCTTATGTTTTTTTTTCTTTTTCCAGCCTTGCTATAAAATGAGTTCTAAACAGACACAGTCGTAAACATGTATAATATTTCAATTGAACCCACATATATCATTTAAGCATTCAATACGATCCTATAATATATACGGCCATAGTCATCTTTATTTCAACCAGGCAATTAATGAATGGTCAATTTTTTAACAATTTATGCTGCAAATACATGCTCTTGTCTGTCTTTTTGATATGGATTAAGTACATTTTTCAGTAGTATTTCACGTATGTTAAGGAAATCAGTTAGTTTTAAAAGTCACCCATTTACTCTCAAATTGGACCCGATTTCCATTTCCAAAAAACAGAAATACGCCCGAAGAAACAGACCAGGAAAACCGCATCAAAACAGCTCAGCCCAAGTGGGTTTTAAGAATTTCTATCCTTGAGACTTCTATCTTTTCCGTCATACACAATCAAAGAGGATTTAAGCTTAGCGTCCAGTTGTAAAAGGGATAGATGCCAACTACGCGGTGTGACTCAAAATAGTAGGGGCTTTATGTAATTCTACACAATACAATTGAAAAAGTGCCATGAGGGACCATACGAAGTTTGTAAATAACATATCCATAAAAGTTAGGTTTCGATATGCCTTTCTAAGTATTTTATCTGAACTACGGTTTTCCATAATGACAGTAGTTTATTTTCTAAATCTACTTTTTATGTCATCTATTTGCTTATCTTTTGAATGCGTTTGAGACATGTACTCTCTGTGCATATTTTCTTTGAACTACATTTTAAAATATATTCTAAATATTCATATTCTATTATCTATTTGCCAAACTATTTGAAGATATTTAATAATTATTGTATATCTGAAGTCATGGTACAAAGGGTAAAGAAACGAATGGAATCTTTCCATTTACAAGAAACTTTTATCCAATTTTGAAAACGGTATACTTGTTTCCATGGGAAAATCCGCAAATTTTAGATGTTGAGATGTTCTCCCATGGGGATGAGGTGTGTATGTTTTTGTGTGTGAGTGGGGTGGGGGATGGGTAAAAAGTTTTAAAATACTTCATTTACCGATTCTTACCTTTTTCAACAAAACGTACAAGGTGAAAATCCCATTATGATTATAGCAGAAAACACAAAAATTAAATACAAAATGTAGGTGAAAACGTTTCAGAGTTTCAAAGGAGAATCCGTATGTGTAGATGCCCATGGAAAAAAAATAATTCCTTTATCAAAACAGTGTGTTCGGTCGATACTTATTAACAATACAAACACCAGAAGAGAACATGTTGATTTATCCCATTTGTGGCAAAGTGAAAAAGTCCACGGGAGCTTTTTGTCTCCTACTTAAAATCACTCACTTCACGCTTGTTAAAAGCTTCATCATCGAAAATAGACTATGGTCTAAAATTATAGCGTAGAAAAATATGAAAAAGAATAAAATAGAGAAAAGTGGAAACTTCACAGGTCGCTCAACACGACAAAAACGAAAATGTTGCAGGCTCGGTTTGATTGAGCCTGTTCATGGACTCGCACACTAAATACGAAATTTGTTAAGATATTTTCAGAAAATTTTAAGTCTATACATTTCTATAACCTCTTAGAAAAAAAACAAGGATAAAACTATCCAACCGAAAGCCATGTTCTAAAAACGCATTCTCCCAAACACACAGGATAAAACGAATATATAAAGGAACACAGTGGGGCACCGCCTTGGAACAAATATCCTCACTTTAACCCTAACCATGTTCCAGTCACAGGACAGTGTAGATACAAGGTATCACCGTCAGGTGAATTCCTAACATACGCAAGGACAACAGAAGGCATGCGATGTAAAACACAAAAACTCGTAAATGTATATAAAAAGCAAAAACGCATATACTCAGTGCCTGTTCAATCAGACACAATCAAAGGGTAAGCTTAGCGTCCAATTGTAACAGGGCTGAACACCAAACATGTCGTGTGTGTCAAAACAGTTTAGCATAACCTCTTTTAATAAAACGTTCAAAGAGTATTGCAATTGATATTCGGCCAGCATGCGCTAGCATGACCATTTTTTAAAGCTTTTTTTGCCTGAAACTGTAATGTATTTAAGGTAATATGCGCCACCTACCGATTTTCAACGGACTATTATGAAATTTACATAAATTAAAGTTGACGATATTTCCGAAAGACTGGTCTTTTTCAGTTCTCGGATATTCTCCATTTTGTAGCTGTAATCTTCAAGCATGAACATTTACGCATTTTTTTTTCAGCAGAACACAAAATGACGTACTTGGCAAGTTTTTAAATAGCGTTTTTATATACATAAAAATATGGCAACAAATCTTTATTTTCAAGTTTGTGTTATTAAATAGAGGATAATTGTTGGTTTCGGTGTAATATCACGTTATAATTTCACCGAGTGGGCACAAAAAGTGATATTTTCACGAGTGGCGCAGCCACGAGTGAAAATTACAACTTTTGGTGTTCACGAGTGAAATTACCGTGATATTACATCGATACCAACAATTTTTCTGTTTATTTTATTTCTAAAACTCTACTTTTGTTGTGTTTATTTCAATAAAATGTCGAAATTTGCGGGAAACTTTATCAGAAAGCATCGCAAAGATGACGTCATTTTAACGACGTCATCGTCATATTGTTTCCGGCTTTCAGTACGCTCGGTAAACGTTTTGACGTTAATCCGGGTATCAGATTTGATAATTTTCACTGAGTGGCCAGTGAGTTTATCAGGATATAATTCACCGTTATATTTCGATAAACCACCGAAAAACATAAAATAAAGTTATTTCTCCAACGATATATGATTTGTCAAGTTTATTTCGACGTCACATCGGGGGCAAACGATTTAATAACATAAAACACGTAAAACTGACGTCAAGTTTCACCAAAAACTTTGCGTAACGATTTAAGAAACTGTTAGATATTTTTTTGAATAAATTTGAACAAGCGTACAAATTTTCAATCGCTGTCGATTCCTTAAAAGAAAAATGGGGGTCACCGTTTCAGATTTCGCTCCATTTACCGCGGCGCTTCTCCTACCCCCAGTAAAATAATGAATTAATACCATAATAATGATAAAATGGAGATATTATTTCATGACATTCTTCAAACAGATGAATGTTTTCCAGAAAATGTTCTATACATGACAAACAAATGCAAACATGTCTTAATATTGACAACAATTTTGCCAAAGTGTCTGTACAAAGTGTATTAACAGTTCGTTTTGATTAAAGAACTTCGTGGGTTTTTTTTTAAAACTTAACATCCGTTTTGCACAATTTTGCTAATTCGCCGTATTAATTTCCGAAAAGCATGTACATAAAATTCAATGTAACACCAGTTCGTGAATACCGAATAGAAATAGTAGCGAATTCGACCTCTAGTATTTTGAAGAGTGTGCAGTAACTGATTCTGTCATTACATAGAAACAGTTAACAAGAATTTAGATTACACATACAATAATCTAATGAGGAGTGAAAATGATTTGTCCAATAATTTTATGTAAGGTGTTATGAATCACATGTACTGCCAATACGTTCACACTGAATAGTTTCATTCGTGGTACTTGGCGCGCAGAGACATTGACCCGTGACTACTAGCAGAAGTGTCCACAGAACAGTTTGCAACAAATTTATTATTATTATAATTATCCCGTAAAAAATGTAAGTATAAGACTCGATTGCTACTTTGTGTGCTTTTATATGAGTATAACCCATAATTGGGCTTTTTGCAAACTGCTATCGCGATTCATTGATTTGCAAGAAGTTCCAATGTGGTTTATACACGTATAAACGCACAAAAACATCTTAAATCTAGATATGAAAGTTTTAAACTCAAAATCGATCTAGCAGTACACATAAATACAAAAGGATTAGAGTCAGAGCTTCTTTAATGCTTCTGTGACAGCTGGACCCCCGTTCTATCCATCGTTTTCTTCTGATACCTTTACGTATGCTGTTAAAAAAATTAAACAGATTAAAACTGCGACGGAAACGTTTGCTTTAAAAAGTTCACACGCATATTTAATTTGGTGGACATGAAAAAAATATCTTTTTTTGATAAAGAAAATATCATGCTGTGATATTAACAGGTTTAATTGCATTAGAAAATTTCACTATTATATAAGGCACGAGGTTCTGGATGTTTGATTTGAGACAGGTTGAATATCCATACGATCGAACTTGAAGGTTATTGTTGTGACAGCAAAAGAAATAATGTAACCACTGAAAAGATTAACTGAGTTTTTCTTCACACATTCAGAATTAGCCATGTTGTGTTTGAAAAATGTACATTCGGATCATCTGAATCTTAAATTTTCCTGACTTTTTTTCAATTATGTTCATGGAGCAGTTCATGACACCTTTAGAAATTACACTAAAGCATACATACTACTTGCGCAGATTGAGTTCTATACATTTCTACCTTGCTGTCCATGAACAGGCAAAATCTAACCGAGCCTGTGATAATTTTAATGTTGTCGTGTTGGGCGATCTGTGTGTTTCCACATTTGATTTTTAATAAGGTTTTGAAAATTATTTTATGATGTATGTAGAAGGCAAACATTTTCTCATTCGTTTTAAATCGCATGTAATTCATTCATTCAGACCTAGTCACCTAATTTGTCTTCATTTAAAGGCCTAGTTTGTTAAAATCGTAACATAAATCACTCCAGCTAATTTGCAACTTAGCTCAGTAGGGAGAGCACAGATCTACGGAACACGGAGTCGCGAGTTCGATCCCCGGGCGAGGCGTATGTTCTCAGTGACGATTTGATAAAAGACATTGTTTCTGACATTATTCGTCCTCCACCTCTGATTCGTGTGAGGACGTTGGCAGTTACTTGCGGAGAACAGCTTTGTACTGGTACAGAACCCATGAACACCGGTTAGATTAACTGCCAGAAATACTATTGAAAAACGGCTTTAAACCCAAAACAAACAAATTCTCATTTGCATGGTTCTTATCGAATTTTATAGTTTAAAAACATAAAGAGTTCCATGTATCGGTCATCTGTCAAATTGCTTCAGAAAACTAGGCAGTGACATTTAATTTAATGATTATACAACGTACATTCTCACGTAAATATATCTAAATGTATCAAATGATCTTTATTAGTGTCAGATTTATGTCCATTTTCTTTTCTTAAAAAAATGTTTGCTTGTGACATTCCTTTCATCCAGACATATAGATGAACAATATATTCTCAACCAGAGAATTGCACCTAAAACAACGCCAAGACGTTACTGCTTTGTACTCGCAGTATTGTAATTTTAACTTTTGACTGCTTTCAACTTGGCTCAGTCCTTATTTGCCACGCGAAGTTCAGTATTTGTTTCACATAAGACTGCATGAGGAAATTGCGTGTATAAAAAAAACGTTTTATGTACACATTCATTTTACTCATGAAGTCCAGTATCAAACAGGAACTGGAGTGTACATATGGCGGGTAATAAATTACTGTTACTAAATGAAAGCACTCTGTGATAAGGGGTGCACAATCCAAGTTTTGAGAAGTGTTCTTCTAACACTAAGCTTTTTGTCAATATTTTTTTAATAACCTATTTTTTAGAAAATTTAAATGGCCAGTTGTAAATAATACAGCAAAACTTAATAATGCAATCACGTAATTTTATTTATCTTGTTATTTCAATATTAAAAAATGACTTATAATGCTACGGGAATTGTTAGAATTACAGATTTGTTTCGTATAACAGTATTAATTGTTCAGAATGAATGTTCAGATATCATTATAGATTATGCAGAAAGGCTACCCGTGCAGCAGTATGTTGGGAGCGTGACGGACAAAGACCTGGTTCAAAGAGCATGCAAGGGTGTGGACTGTGTAATGCATGTGGCTAGTATAGTAGATACATCTCTTATACCTGATGAGGACCTGAGCTACAAAATAAATGTTGCTGGTAAGGTGACTGTGATCATCGTTTTCAAGTGTCAATAGTTTCGGTAGTTTAAAGGTGCATAAGGCTTTAAAATTACATGTTAGAAACAGATGAAACAGGTGTCTTTATAGTTGTTATGCATAATTACATGGTCAGATAAGCACTACTTTCATTACTGCACATGACCATATAAAGTTAGAGCCATAAAGGGAGATAATGAAAGACAATGGATCCTATCATATTTATATTATATTAATCAGTGTTAAAACATTTGACAAACATTAGAGAAAACAATTATCAAATATAGGATTTTTACAAGAAACTAATAGATTTTATTTTCATAAAAAATGTGCTAGCCACATTTTAAACAAAGGCATAATGAGGCTTTAAGATTTTTATATGAATAATACTATGTTAACTTAAATCCAGAACATTAATGATATTTTTTCCAGAAAACACTGTTACAACTTGGGTATTTAATGTTGTTTTTTTTTAATTACACTTCATACAATTTATGTTTACCCTATAAGAATGCCAGGAGTGCAGAATTAAAAATTAAGACACCTTTAACATTTGAGATTCTATCATTGAGACTAATAAGTGTAATTCTGGCAACATGACGTAAAAAGAAGGGTCGGTACTTTGGGTGGCAATGATCTTGTTCATAAATGTTTATGTTCAGGTGCTTCCTTTTTCTATTTGTCTATACACATGTACATCTGTCAAACTTCTATAAAGTCAACATTTAATTGAAATTCACACTGAAGACTGAATCGTGGCATTATCATTTAAAATTAAGAACATATTTTCCTGCTTGATACATTTGCAAGTGACAGGATAACAAATGTATTACCCTTTGTTGTTTGACAAAGAGATTATTAACAATATCTAAGAAAATATACAATAACTATGTTATTCATTTCTAGACAATATTCTGAGTGAAATCATCAGATCATAATTGACAATGCTTTATTTTATTCTATGCTATTCTTACATCAGCTATGATTTTCAATCATTTTTCTTTCAAGGCACAAAGAACGTGATAGCAGGTTGCCGAAAGAATGGCGTCAAACGGCTGTTATACTGCAGTACGGTAGAAGTCGTGACTGGGACAGGAAATATATATGATGGAACAGAGGATAATACAGAATACGCTACTAGCCATCTGTTCAAGGCATATGGATCTACCAAAGTTGAAGCCGAAAGACTTGTACTAGAAGCAAATTGTAAGATAATCATTTACCAGATTAATTGGACAGTTTACCTGGCATCATTTGCTTTATGTTTGATTCATTTCTTCTGTAAATTATTCTGACTGTCAGATATCATACATGGTTAGCTAAGTAGATAAAGACATGAATCGGGAGTCCCATCCCGCAGGCAAAGCAAACGTTTCACGGAAGACAACATGTTTGTTAATCAATATACCGGTATTATCTTTTATTGAAGAGCTCCGTCTCCTTATTTTTGAATATTTTCCCCATGATTTAAGAGATCCGCACATTTCAAGCGGACTTGAGACCTTGAGAATAGATCATTGATTAAAAACGATGAACAGTACAACAGACTGACATCTTACCTTTAGTTTAATTCATTTTCCGTCGATGCGCAATATCGTTTGTATAAATAAGCGTTAACTGACGCTGGAGGCTGCCATTTTGTTGACCTATATTACTTTGGTAATCAGGAAATGTGTAGGACCTGTTTCGGTGACATTTTTATCCAATATACGGTCTGTATTTAGTTTTAAACATTACTATGCTTTTTTCTCTGTTATAATTGGTTTAAGTTATTCTTCAGCATGGTAAGGAGAGACAAATTTGTTATGCCGTTTTACCATCCTTCCTTTGCAGCATTAAATCAGGTTTGTCTAGTGAAAGCACTGTGGAACATCAGATTGTCCCATTTAGTAATTACCAATGATAATACTGCTTCAGTTCTCAGACAGAAACTTTTGACAGAAATAAAACTTGTCTTTTTCTAGAAGTTCACTGTCATCCGATTTACCATCTGAAGTAACAGCAGGTTGCATACCGGATGGTCTAGCCACTCGTGAGATTCTTCAAAGCGAACGTGTTGCTTTTTTAATGTACAACTTCTTGTTTATCAGTTGAGCTTTTCTGTATTGTTTGATGGCCCTTGATTATTTGTACAGTTCCTGTGTCAGTTATACAAGTATCAGTTGTCTTTTAACTCAAGGTATTGAACTCTTTCTTCTCTGCATTCCTGTTCTTTGAAGGATGGTGGTTCACCTTGAACTGAATTGATACTGAACATATAGCTAGGGGTTCATATGTAGTTGCAGAAAATGAGTTTATCAGGTGCAATGCTAAGGGATCGAATTCGTAAATACCAGTGCTCAAAAAGGTTTACTTGAGCTTAGGAACTGAAAATGCATGTACATATGCCTTGGAAGACAATTTTGCAACACTGTATCGTGTCGTGTTAAAATATGGATTGTTGCAAATGACTTTTTTAACATACACTTCTGTAAATTCTTTTCAGCGGACCAAAGCACCAAACATTTAAAGGCTTGATAATTTGGCTAGTATATGCAGGCAGGACGAATAGTTCAATGTTGTATATCTTTTGCCCATTCTACGATAGGTGTATTGATGTGAGATTTCTGTCCTTAAAATACCATTATCTGTCTGGTGATCACAACGTATTGATGAAGTGGTCTTCAAAAAGGCCCTAAAAGCTTTAGCATCTGACCAACAGCTGTCAGTCACGAAACCAGGGCCATCAGTTGTTGAAACTTCTGGATTTTTTTACCTTTAAAGATATAAAAGGGTGGCAACATGGTGCCACGTACATGTCCATTCCCAAAATGTAATTGCTGGCACTGACCATTCTGAGCTTACAATTTAATGAGGAGTGTGCTGTTTGTATATTACCGTATTCGTCGACACTGTATTACATAATGAGGTTTGTCTTTTAGGTAATGATTAGTCAGTGCATTTTCAAGCCTTTTAAACACCCACAATGACTTACGCACTGTAATTATAATGGGGCCTAGGTTTGATTACAAAGTTCAAGCCATCGTTTCATAAAACCCTTGAACCATTTCATGGGTGATGTTTATCTCATTTCTTTCAGTAAATGGTATAGTTAGATACGATACTAATCTCTTCGGATGAGATATATTCAAAATCAAGCTTGGCCATATACTTCAAATATTACATAAGATAGATTTTTTCCTGATATAGCTCTGTTGATGGACCTAAAGTGATAAGGCTAGTAACTTACATCATCTGAATTGTTGAAATGAAGATCATAAATTCGACAACGATTTTACAAGTATTATAATTTCTTTCTGTATATTCCATAGTGCTGATTTATACAGTACAATTTATAGACTATATATATATATTGCTATGAATAAAGTATATTAGATCTATAGCTCATCCTAATGCTATATCGCGCAATGTTGTTTACCAGCCCTCCACTGGTACTGGTAAACAGGCCCCGAATGCAACTCTGTTCAATCTGATGTTCTTGGGAAGAGCCTGAAAATATCAATTAATTGCCCTCAATCTTTACACGTCTGGTACATTTCCTGAATAAGATGTCGAAATGAAAATAACAAAAATGTTTTAGCACACACATTACATAGAAAAATTGACGGGTCTATTTTACACAAAGTGATTTCGCGAAGCAGATGACAACTAACGCATTATCGATAAAAAGTAAGATTCTTTATTTTTAGGACATTAGAGGGCAAATTTGAAATAATTAGTAAAAAAGAATGCAATAATACGGACTGTACTTATGTCTTTGAAGAGCATTTTGACTTTTTTCGACAGCTATGATAGAAGTTTGTTAACACTAAAAACCGAACAGTGATTTACATCGTGTAACTCTGCAAAAAATATAGCATGCATGGAAAGAAAGTCACCGAAACAGGTCAGTTACCGAAACACGACAGGCAACAAAATCATTAGAATGCTTTGTTTGTTACCCCGGGTATGGTAATATAAACGTCATGTATTCTATCTATATCCATCAGTATAACGGGCAATAACCTGCAGAACATAAATTATTTCAGGCAGTGAACTGAAGACGCTTGCATTACGACCAGCCGTGATGTACGGAGAATTAGAATGGAGATCTCTAGGGCGTCATGCGACCGGATTTTTAGCACAGAAGATGGGTCGTTATGTTCGCTTAGATTGTAAGAACGGTCTTGTCGAACACGTTTATGTCGGCAATGTGGCTTGGGGATTTGTTTCTGCAGAAAACAACTTCCACGAAGGTAGAATTCAACAGGGCTCAACCGGATGTGGTTATTTTATCGTAGACGATTCTCCAAGAACAAATCTCTCTGCATTCATGGACAACATTTTGTTAGAAATAGGTCTGAAGCCTTTCGCACTAACTTTACCAATATGGATTTTTGTCTTTCCTCTTTATATACTTTACTTATTACTTAGTCTTATTTCGATAGTACACAGGGTAAATTTTTTCGTTGGAATAATTCCGTTTATGTCTTTGCATAGAATTTGTCTGTTTAGATATGAGAAAGCTAGCAAATATCTTGGCTATAAGCCTTTGTACAGCTACGATGAAGCAAAACAAAGAACAGTTAAATTTTTTCAGTCATGTTTGTCTACTCGTTCGTAGAGCTAGTGTCAGTTATACTTCGATATAATACATATCTATTGAAGTTCCTTTTCATGATTTTAAACGCATAATTATAGTTACTGGTGAAATTTGTCAGTTGAAGTGATTAGAATCAGATTATCGTGTGATCTCAATTGCAGGGATGTTTTTATGATAACTATTTCATTATTCAAAGCAACGAATGCACTAAGTCAATGACTTTCTATGATTGCTGTTTATTTTTATTTTAAGTTATGAAGCAAAATTTTTCTTGCAGCCGCATGAAATGTCATTAGAAATATAATTCCTTAGAAATTGGAATGGGCATCTGCTAATGAACACGAAATTGGTATGTTTGTATAATGGGACCAAATATTACCAAACACTTACACGACAATTTCGTTTGTCCGGTAATATACTCGTATGACTCATTTTGAAAAAAAAATATTTACACGCTGTAAACTGTGCTTTTTCGTTTGAGCTTGTTGCCGACATGTAAACTGTAAATAACGTGCTATTGCATGCATTACCGAACGTATCGACATTACCGAACACAAAGGTCGAGCATTTCTAAACATGTCAACCACTCCATTGTGATTACAAGTATGTTACAGCAGATCCGATGATCTTGACTCCGAGTTGTGCCGTTAGCACTGTTTACCACAAAATGGCAATTCGGTGATTATTTTTGCCGATGGCCAGCTTTAATCAAAGACTAACTTGATCTTTGCAAATACATTGGTAAACTTATCTTTGCACTTTCTTAATTGTTTTTATTTAAGTGAAATCAGTGAGTCTTTATATATTATAATAATATGTAGGAACAGACAATTCATGAATGTTTCTTTCCCTCTCTTTTGGATACGTTTTCATCGCTTAATTTTATTTGTATTTGTTTGTATTTGTGTTATGTTTAATGCAATAAAATCTTGTTACATTGTACTTGTCCTCAACACTCCCAAACTGAAACCTGCAGATGAATGTATTCTTTGTAAGAACAGCACAATATATCACAATGGTAGCATTGTCCAGCAGAAGTCTGTTTTGTATTGCTAGAAGAAAAGATTGCATTATATATGTATATGACACACGCTGTAATATACACTTACTAAATGGCTTGCCGGTCCAGTGGTCTATACTCTACATGGCAGCTATGCTTATTGTATCTGGAAGGGCGGATGGACCTTAATTAAACTTAAATATTTACTGACTTGCCGGTCAAAAGTAAAATTTTTGTCCGCGTTTCGAAGGACTGGGAGTTAATTGTTTTGCCTACTGACTTGCAAGCCATACAATAAGTGCTTAATATATTTTATGAGAAATCAATTCCAGTTTTTGACTTTATCTAATCTAACCAGTCTTGAACTATGGACCGGTCAATGGTACAAATGTACCAACTATGGACTTGCGATGTAGAGGGGTCACGAAACAAGCGAAATAACTAGACAGCATTGGTATGTACCTGCCAAGCGGTCGACGAAGGTCGTGGTCATGTTACACGGAGCACTTTTGCTGTATATTGGTTTTAATAAAGGTCCAAATTCGAACTGAACGGCATTTTGCGTGTGACTTCTTTAAGATAAAGGTTAAAATGAAAAAGTCTATCTTTGAATTGCACTGTTGAATTCCACTCCCAAATTGCTTTTTATAGATAGAAAATGTTCAAGGTAAATGAACTGTCATAACATGTTAAGAATGTGTGGTCTTTATAGTATAAACTGTTCATGTAAATATAGTCTGTCCGACCCACTGTAACTCATAAGCATTTGCACGTATTTATACTATACTATACAGCCAGGCATTCTTCACAAGTCATGACAGGTCATTAATATGTCTCACTAAAAACAAAAATGCGTACATTGTTTTCAGTTTTAATAAACATTGAAACACTCAAAATAACCAATCAATCAGTTCACTATCTACTACATAATACAATTATTATATACAAAACAAGGACTAAAACTCTATGAAAATATCGGTCGTTTGTTTTTTCTTTAAAGACGCACTACAAAATAACAGTATTCTTTTGTTCGACCATGGTAATTAAACATGGTTTGCATGAAAAAAGAGAAATAACAAGTATCTCGTTACAAATCTACAGTGTCATATATAAGGCTTAGGCAATGTGTTTAATGTCTAAAGCTATTATTAAATTAATGTGGTAGTATGCACAGTAATTGATGTATTAAGGTGACTTTAGATAACACTTTGCTTTGTTTCTACAGTGTAAGATATTAAATATTCTTCTAGTTTTTAAAACTGTACTGAAAAGGGAATGGTTGAACAAGTTTTCCGGACAGCGAAGTTGTGAAAACACATTAATTCGGGAAAAGCCTGAATTCTCATCTTGTAATATAGCTGTATTATACCAGTGTTATCAGAATGATTTGCACGACGTTCATGTGGGAGGAACAAGAGCGCCGCCAAGCGGAGCAATATACGCCCGAAGGGTTACATCAGAGTAAAATTCAAAGAACTTGACTGTTGAAGCCCAAAGGACAGGAACAACAAAAAGAAGAAATTTCCCCCCCCCACACCCCACCCCCCAAAAAACATTCTAAGTCCACAAAAAATTCTTATAAGGTAAAGTTATGTCAAAATAATCTAAAAATTGGATGTACCATCCATGTTGTACCACAGAAAAGTGGTCTCGGTTTTTCCCTACTGCCAATAATAAAAAAGTTTCAAAATAAGCTATTTATAGTAACAAAAAAGGGAAGTTATTCAAAAAAATTATTGTAAGAGAACAAAAGGGATCTGCCAAATAAAAACAAGAGCACTGCAATGCATAGCAATATACACAAAGCAAAGTCATATATGACCTTTGAACCCTAAGTGTGACCTTGACCTTGAAGCGAGTCATCCAAAACATGCGCTCTGCATGTCCTCTCAGTGTGGTGAACATTTGTGCCAAGTTTCTTTGAAATCCTTTAAGCAGTTCAAGAGTTACAGAGCGGACACAGCAAAGTCATATATGACCTTTCACTCCTAAGTGTGACCTTGACCTTGAAGCTAGATCCGAAATAAGCGCTCTGCACGTCGTCTCAGTGTGGTAAACATTTGTGCCAAGTTTCTTTGAAATCCTTCAAGCAGTTCAAGAGTTACAGAGCGGACACGAAACACACTCCTATGAGCTTTGACCCCTAAGTGTGACCTTGACCTTGAAATGAGACATCCAAAATATGCGCTCTGCACGTCGTCTCAGTGTGGTGAACATTTGTGCCAAGTTTCTTTGAAATCCTTCAAGGGGTTCAAGAGTTACAGAGCGGACACGAAATTGATAACGGACGGACGGACAGACGTCCGGACAGACGGACACCGGGACCATAACATAATACGTCCCTTCGGGCGTATAAAAAGTAGGTCACTATGTTGTGGTGTGTCTTAAATTAGCGGCTAAGGGACTATATAGTTTTGCTGTTCAGCTGAAAAAGCAATTTAAACCTCTGTGTCAGTGAGTAATTTTGAACTAAATGTGGATTTTACATACACAAAAAACTATTACAATTTTGATATATCGACGTTTCACCGAAAGGCTTCATCAGGGTAAACATAAATAGCGGAACTGACGTGACGCTTACACGCTAAACAACGTTACAAACAAACACGGCAAAATGCATTTAACAAAAATATAGCAAAAGGTATATATTTGTAATATCAGGCTATCGGATCAGTAAGATACGAAACGTTTCTACAATAACGCCTTTTTTCATCCAATGTTTACCAAATAAGTATTTAAGAGTCATTTTAATCTGGGTCACCACAATTCTTTAGTTAGTTTGAGACTTGGACTCCGCATTGTTGGTGCTTTTAGATCATGGCTTTTGGTCATTCATCGTGTCGTTTAACAGAATATCGCTTAAGCCGGGGCGTGAGGGAAGTTGTACATTTTATTAACCTATAACACACTTAGTCAAACCTAGTCTGCTGTTGCGTTCTACGGCTCTTCTTATAGGTTTTCTCAATTACCATAACAGCAGTCGTCTCCTATTGCTTGGACCTGTTGTTGTTATATTGTCTGGTGTTTTTATATCATGGAGTCCGTTTAATTTGTCTTTATAACAGAATTCTGCTGATGCCAGAGCAAGGGTGTGAGAGAAGTTGCACATTTCATTCCCTCGCATTAACAAACTCTATGTAATCGATTGTAGAATTATTTTGCGTAGTTACTTTTTCCAATGGATCCTCTTAGATTTTAACTATCACAACACCAGTATTAAAGTGTCATATGCTTGGAATAAGTGGTGTTATAATTTCTGGTATTTGTTTAGTCATTTCAATGATTCTGTATGAAATAATTCCGTGAAAGCCGGAGCTAGGGCGCATGAGGGGTATTGATCATTTAATTACCCCTCATGAACAAATTTAGTGAAACAAAGTCTGCTATTTTTTTGCTTAGTATAACGAAGGAGTCTAAAAAATCTAACTTTAGATGTTATCAAAAAGCCTTACAACGTTTGAGTAATATAAACAGTTTAAATGCCACAGGTCCCTCAACACGACTTAAAATGAAAATGTTTGATATAGCCTTTTAATGGATTAAATAGAAAAAGTGGAAACTACTCCACTGGTCCCTCAACACGACAAAAATGAAAATATTGCAGACTCGATTTGATTGAGGCTGTTCATGATATACAAAGACATATAAACGTACATGTCAAAAGTTTATGTCATATGGACATAGTCATAAATATTCAGCCAGGAGGCATAAATGCGGCAGTTAGAGCAGCATAAAAACAGCGTTTAGATAGCGTGATGTATTGTTAAATGCAGTTATAATGTCTGCCTTCGTATCTGAAGAAAGATTGTCCTGCATAAAATATTTATAAATAAATCTGCAACAAGGGGTGCACAGTTTTTTCCCTTGAGAATACCAATTACTTATTGGAAGAACAGCAGCCCCACACCTGACGTAAATGTTGTTCAACGAACAGGAAATGGCTTTACAAACTACTTCGACACAGGTCCAACTTATATAATTATTAACAAAGCAACTAATTAAAACGCTTTCTCGAAATTGCTTGCGAGAAACGCAGCACGCTCTTGCAAAGTATTTAAAATTAGACGTTGTTTATCAACTTATGTAGTAGAGTGGTATACAAAGTAGGAAAATTATATGTACTGACAGAACAAATCATGTAATTATCAATTTTTAAATTTATTTAGGGTTTCGCCAGAAATATTAACAGACTAGAATAAGAGTTTACCAACACCGCTTGGTGACAGAAGTGTTTGAGTACACCATGTATGCTTTAAGGACTTTGGTCCTCATGAGCCCGTTTTAATAGTAAATACATTTTTCTTTGAACTAGCGTGTGTAATACTGTTGAGACTGTTATTGTGTTGTTACAGGCAATGCTTTTTATTTGCAGCAAATGTTAAAGATTGAATTTACGTACGGAATAATATTACCTTAAATCTAACTGCAATATTGGCAGTAATATAAGGATAAGGATGGTTGACGTTCAATACAATTCTGTTCTTTAGTGATGTAAAGAGTTTATTTCAAACTGATGCAGAACTCACAGTTAGAAAACGGAATAACATACACACAATTAGTAATTATTTAAATTGACACCATTACATGTCTTTTTGATATATGTAACATTTTGACACTCAATGTAATTCTACAATTAAGTAACTTATCTGGGCAAGATCGATATATGTTACTCATACTATACATAATACGAAAACATAAGTGCTACTGTATGTACTAGTACCCACCACAGCAATCCTTTCGATTGTATATGGTTACATGGTGAATAAAGTATCTTCTGCCCAAATCAACCTCCCAGAATGCACCACTTGCACCCCTTGTATATGTACATCAGCCGGCGTAATTGATCAAAATCTGTGAAGTGTTTCCATCCACTGCTCTGCCTGCAGTAGTGCCGTCTGACTGATATGCCTTCTTACCAAGTGCAAAATTTTCTTTTTAAAATCAAAATGATAATAAATCAGTTACCCGAATATATGTCGAAAATGGGCATTCATGTTTTTGATAGCGGAAAACGGAAATATGACGCCGTTTATTTTAAGAAATATAAAACATTCAGAAGATCGACAGGCAGCATACAACGCAATGAAACAAATTAATAGCAGATTCGGTTTGAAGGAGTCTGTTATAAGAGGTTATGAAATGTTCAACATCCTTAGAGCCACCAATAAACGACTCGATACCTATGTAATAGAGTTCCGCTTACGCCGGTGCTAAGGGGCGTGAAGGAGTTTTGCACTTTTCATTACCTCTCATGAACAGACAATCAAATCAAGTCTTTATTATTTTGCTTGGTTGCATTCTATGCTTCCAAAGGATCTTCATATGATTTTATTAAGCGGCGTTATATAAACACTGATTTGAATGGATATACCATATAACAAAGTCATATGTTATCTTTCTAACTCGAAATTTCAACTTCTTAACTCGGAAATGATGTATATGGACAAAGAAGTTCCTGGTCATAGTATCTTAGGTCGTCCTGGAGTGTTAAGTGGTGACGGGGTAGTTTTAGACCTACATGATTTACAACCCAGTGGTGACCAAATAGCAAGGAAATATAGTAACGAGCGTGAAGTTATATTTCCTGACTGCCGTTTAAGACCCAGGTCGGGTATATGTAGCAGCTCAAGTGTTTTGGAAGAGGTCAAAGGAGATGGGGGTAATGTTCGAATTGAGAACAATTCACTATTTTGAATACAGCCGACATAACTGAGATCGGATACAGCCCCTATAAACGGCAACTAGAATAACTTGTATCCTATGACATTTTGAGGAGTAGACCTAGCCGTTGTGCGACTCCACTTCAGTGTTATGACCTAAATCCGCCTCACCATCTTTTCCATCTGTTCGTCTTTTTGGACATGTACTAAGTATCTTTTGGCTACGGCAGTCGTCTTAAGGAATAATTTACGAAGTTTTCTTTGGCAACGTTTAAGACCCAGGTCGGGTATATGTAGCAGCTCAAGTGTTTTGGAAGAGGTCAAAGGAGATGGGGGTAATGTTCGAATTGAGAACAATTCACTATTTTGAATACAGCCGACATAACTGAGATCGGATACAGCCCCTATAAACGGCAACTAGAATAACTTGTATCCTATGACATTTTGAGGAGTAGACCTAGCCGTTGTGCGACTCCACTTCAGTGTTATGACCTAAATCCGCCTCACCATCTTTTCCATCTGTTCGTCTTTTTGGACATGTACTAAGTATCTTTTGGCTACGGCAGTCGTCTTAAGGAATAATTTACGAAGTTTTCTTTGGCAACGTTTAAGACCCAGGTCGGGTATATGTAGCAGCTCAAGTGTTTTGGAAGAGGTCAAAGGAGATGGGGGTAATGTTCGAATTGAGAACAATTCACTATTTTGAATACAGCCGACATAACTGAGATCGGATACAGCCCCTATAAACGGCAACTAGAATAACTTGTATCCTATGACATTTTGAGGAGTAGACCTAGCCGTTGTGCGACTCCACTTCAGTGTTATGACCTAAATCCGCCTCACCATCTTTTCCATCTGTTCGTCTTTTTGGACATGTACTAAGTATCTTTTGGCTACGGCAGTCGTCTTAAGGAATAATTTACGAAGTTTTCTTTGGCAACGGCGAGGTCGAGTAAGAGATTGGGGTGTTAACTGCAGGGTACGAGTACATATTTAAACATAAGGGTAGATGCATATTAATTTTCCTCAATAAAACGAACAAGGAATGAAGCATCTTTACTTCTATAAAAAAAAAAAACACCTTTAAATAGTGTTACGTTTACTTAAAATCTATGCTATAGTTTTATAAGATATGCGATAAAAATATAGCCGACATAATTTTCTATTTGTTTTCTTTGGCATTTTACATTTTCAGTGCAAAATAGTTATTATCAATTAAAACTTAATGATAAATTTAGAAAATCTTACCAAATATCTGTAGGTAAACTGTTCCAAATACACACGAACTAATGAGAAGTAGCGAGAGATACATCTTGTGTTTAGCGTTGAAGTTGCACAGACCAACTGAATCTGGCTCTTCCTCACTTCGCGAATAAAGACGATGATGTAGTCAAGGTCGGTGCGACATTGAAAACAACTGCGCAGTACCAGACTTAATGTATTGATACATAAGGTCTGATACTGAAGGATAAACAACTAATGCAAAGTCATAGTCGTTTAAATTTCTTTGGGAAAATCACGTTCCATTACCTTGCTCCATGATATATTAAAAACAACTAAGTGCACTTGATGAATAAATGCACTTTCCTTTTGATAAACACCAGGCTATATGTAACGGTATCTAGCATGAAAACGAGTGTGCAGCTATCATCAAAGTGATGAAGTGAAGATCACACAAACTCTATGTATATTTTAAGGACCGTATCACTTCAACTTAGTGGAGTCAAAGTTATCTGACAAACTGCTTAACGTAAAGGGTAATGATACAATCTAACACTACAAGTATGAAAACTTGAAAATAGCGATGCACTGTAATGGCATTGAATTACTGACGGTTTGCACCAGTTTTGATCTTACCGGTCTGTCCTTCATGAATTTTACTTTTAGCAAACATGCTATTTTTGTCCATATCTTTTCATAATATAAATTAGTTGTTCATGCCATACCAGTTTTCAATACTAACAATAGTTTTAGTATTAAAAAGTCAGACGAGCTTTTTATACGAAAGACATTTTAGAAGAATTAAAAGATGTATTATATCCATATACATCCAGCAAACATTCAGCGGCGAGGTACCAGCAAACATGAAGATATATTCGCATAACATATACATCCAGGGGCGAGGTACCAGCAAATATGAAGATGTATTCGCATAATTCGCATAACATATACATCCAGGGATGAGGAGGTATCAGCAAACATGAAGATATATTCGCGTGACATATTCAGATATTCAGTTGTCATCCAGTAACTTTCCAATGAATGAATAAAAAAACTTCTGAAAGTAAAACTTCAGAATCAACTAGTCCGTTGAACCTAGTTCTTTGTAGTATGTTTATTGAATTGATTAAAACCATTCATTTGAAAGAAATTTAAATACAATGTGAAAACAACTTTACAAAAGTTTACCTCCAACATGAACATTCATAGCTTGTTTTACAACTATAAAGTAGTGTTTTAACAGGAGAGTAAACGTGTGTTAACAATGTCTCGCACTCATGTCCTGTTAAAATACCTTTTTATATGTGCGCGTTCCATGACAAAGCATAAACGCAATACGGACCTTTAACAGTAATTCCAAAGAAAATGAAAAAAAAATGGAAAGCAAACATAATTTTCATTTGTTTAAGATATATGCTACAGTTAAATCTAAAATATGCGATAAAATATAGCCGACATAATTTTCATCGCTATACAAGCATGAAAATGCACGTACATGTAATGCAAGAACAATATCACTATTCCTACTCATTTACGTGGCATTCTCTGTTTGATATTTGTCTTTGTTTTTTTACGCTATATAATGACATTAACGCATGTTCTTCCGTGTTGTAACATCAGTTACTAACCAGTCCTTCGGGATGGGATTCTCACGAAAAAAAAAAAAACAACAACACGTTATCTTGATAATATACACATGCAATTGAAAAAATATACCTTCGACACATAGAGAGTTTTCCTTTTGCCATATAAGACACGCAGAGATATTTAGTAAATATTACGTTACACTTTAAAAAATAAGAGGATATTACTTCTTTCCCGACATACAGTTCCATTGGATAATTCTTTTGGCTGATATAATACACCCGTGATACATAGACAACTTCAGAACTGTGTTATACAGGTGAGATAACGTTTGTTGGTGCAAGTCCCATTAACTTACATATAAAGAATTATTCCTTTGTACATTTTTTATGTCTTTTCAGGTTTCAATAGTTCATCTTATGAGGTAAACATATTGTGTAACTTGGCCATGCCTTTGTTGGTATTGCTTATTACCGATTTTCAGTGAGTGAGTGAGTGAGTTGGGTTTTACGGCGAATCGACACAAAATGGTCATATATCGGCGAGAAGAAGTCATATTGCAAACGCCAACTGTAAAGCATAAACATTGATATAAAAATGTACAGCATACCTAAAAACATCCATGTAAAAATGTAAAGAACACTATGAATAATGTAAAACATATCTAAAAGCATCCATGTAAAAATGTAAAGCATATCTAAAATCAGTAATGTAAAAATGTATGTACGTGTGTGTTAAAATATCAGCTGCAAACATAATAATATTGCAAGATGTAAATAAAAATTTGAAGTGTGAGATCTTTTGATATATTCCTATCTGCTTTAAAAACGATAAAATATTTCCGACTGAAACGTTATCAAATTACTCTTTCAAAGATTGAATGTCATAATATGTGTAGCAAAGTCCACACAGCCGATTAAAATGTGTTTTATAGTTAGCGGTGTTTGACATGGTACACATTCGGGTTGAGTCAAACGGGTATGACCTATTCGACAGCGAGAAAGAACAACTTCCTCCCTGCGAACAGATCTGTTCCCTTGGTACCATTCCCCTAGAGTAGGTTTGAGGCGTAGGTTCTCCGTGACGAATTGATAAACGACACTGTGTCTGAAATCATTCGTCCTTCACCTCTGATTTATTTAGGGAAGCTGGGAACAGGTTTGTACAGGAACATCGTTTTGGTTAACTACCCGCCGTTACATAACTGATATACTGTTGAAAAACGGCATAAACACAAAACAAACAAACGCCCAGTGACTCAGATTGCTTAAGAACGTATTATTAGGTATTTTAGGTATACGAAACATTCGTGCAACAGTCATGCAAATTGGATAATAGTTTTATATTTTTCCACTCTGTGACTTGTTAAAAGCTGAGTGAATTGACAAAGTATTAGTCCTGAAATCATGTTTACACTTTTAACGGTATGTGGCAGTCAGCATATTTAGCAAGTATATAAGTATGTCTTAATTAATAATTTAATAAGTGTGTCAAATATATACAATAAAAGTCCCGTTAAAATACAATTTTATTATAAATATGTACGGTCGTATTACTAGTACATACTGCATGTTCCATTAACTTATCGATGTAAGTAGGGTTACTGCCTTTCAATTGACAATCGTTTCCCTTGTGGGTGATAAACTACAGCTTTTTCATGCATGATTTTGTTTTCCGTTTGATGTTCAGCTGTAGAAAGAAATCACTTCAAATAGTTTTAATGCCAAATACAGCATTCTCAGTGTAGATCTGCAAGATATTGCCGGAAAGAAAGTAGGTTTCCCGCGTTAGATTTGTGCAGGAATGGTTTTTGTTTACATTAGCTGTTTCTATTTACCGGTATTTTTACGCTGCTCGTGTAATTTATTTTGCTCCATCTGTCTATCACAAAGTTTAACCTTGCCTATTACTCATTTATTTCTAGTTTAATCTCTTTGCAACTCAGACACATTACTTCTAGTGCCAAGTCATATATATTGATGTATAGACGTAACACCTTGACGTTCAAACTCTAACCTTATTTTTCAATTTTGGACATAGCTTTTCATTTCTTTATGGATTCCTATCATAATGTTAGACCTTCAAAGTCAAGGGTTTTTCAAGGGCAAATACTTAGGCTTTATATATAACTTATTTTCCAACTACACTGCGCCGAACATCTTTCCTACATGTATTTCTTGTTAGCCCACCATCATCAGATGATGGGCTATTCAAATCACTCTGCGTCCGTGGTCCGTCGTCCTTCCGTCCGTCCGTCCGTCCTTCCGTCCGTTAACAATTTCTCGTTATCGCATCTCCTCAGAAACTACTGGGGGGATTTTGACCAAACTTTGTCAGAATGATGTAATGATATCCTAGTTGTGTCCCCCTAAAAATCCGACTGGTTCAACAATTTTTGAGTTATGGACCTTTGTTTATTTTCATAATTGACATAGATTTATATAGGGAAATTTTTTGAAAATCTTCTTATACAAAACCACACGGCCTAGGACTTTGATATTTGGTATGTAGCATCATCTAGCGGTCATCTACCAAGATTGTCCAAATTATTTCCCTAGGGTCAAATATGGCCCCGCCCCGTGGGTCACATGGTTTAATTATATAGACTTATATAGGGAAAAACTTTAAAAATCTTCTTGTCATAACCTACAACATTCAAATTTGGACCTTATGTATAGTTTTGATTGGCTAGATGAACCTTGACATGAGTTGACCTTGATCTTGACCTAGTGACCTACTTTCACATTTCTGTAGCTCAGCCTTCAAATTTGGACCACTTGCGTAGGTTTTTGTACCGAAATAATCTTTGACCTTGACATTGACCTAATGACCTACTTTCACATTTAATTTGGACCACATGCATAGTTTTGTGTTCCAAATGAAATTTGACCTTGATTTTGACCTAGTGACCTACTTTCACATTTCTCAAGCTACAGCCTTCAAGTTTTGACCATATGCATAGTTTTGTGTACTGAAATGAACTTTGACCTTGAGGTTGACCTAGTGACCTACTTTCACATTTTTGAAGGTACAGGCTTCAAATTTGGACCACATGTATAGTTCTGTGTTCCGTACTGAAATTTGACTTTGATTTTGACCTAGTGACCTACTTTCACAATTCTTAAGCTACAGCCGTCAAATTTGGAACACATGCATAGTTTTGTGTACCGAAATGAACATTGACACTTAGATTGACCTAGTGACCTACTTTCACATTTTTCACGCTACAGGCTTCAAATTTGGACCACTTGCATAGTTTTGTGTTCTGAATTGAAATTTGACCTTGATTTTTATCTATTACCAACATTTCTCAAGCTACAGCCTTCAAATTTGAAGCACATGCATAGTTTTGTGTACAGAAATTAACTTTGACTTTGAAATTGATCCTACTTTCACATTTCTTTAGCTACAGCTTCAAATTTGGACCACATGCATGGACCACATGCACAGTTTTGTGTACCAAAATGAACTTTCACCTTGATTTTGACCTTGATCTATAGTCCTGAAATTTGGAACATTCAAAAATGGCTCAGTGGTGGGCGCCAAGATCACTCTGTGATCTCTTGTTTAAATATAGCTCTTATCAAGCAAATAGAAATGATATTTCTAGATGACGATACATTCATCCATCTACTTACCGCTTTACAACATTCACGTTATCAGTATGACTCTGTAATGTAAGCTTAATCTGTAGAATATGGCAAATATTTATAACTATTAACGTTTTCTTTGTACGGAAGGAAAAAGCGTTTATTTTCTTATTAAATAATCGTAAGCGTGATTCATGAAATTGCAAGAAGTCCCAATACTATTTATACCTGTGTAAGCCCGCCCGCTTAGCTCAGTAGGTAAGAGCGTTGGTCTACGGATCGCGGGGTTGTGAGTTCGATCCTCGGGCGGGGCGTATGTTCTCCGTGACTATTTGATAAACGACATTGTGTCTGAAATCATTAGTCCTCCACCTCTGATTCATGTGGGGAAGTTGGCAGTTACTTGCGGAGAACAGGTTTGTACTGGTACAGAATCCAGGAACACTGGTTAGGTTAACTGCCCGCCGTTACATGACTGAAATACTGTTGAAAAACGGCGTTAAACCCAAAACAAACAAACAAACAAATACCTGTGTAAACACACATAAATAACATTTAATTCTTGTATGAATATTATTTCAGAAGTCTGATCTCGTGTCGACAATGAGACGATGCACCCACCCAACTCTCTTCCGCTCCTGGTTAAGTTTAGCGAATATTTTTAACATTTTAACATGTATTGAGCATAGGTGACAATCATAAAACGCATTTTGTAATCATTTCAGCGTGTGTTAAAAAAGCACTTATTACATTTCAATGCTCTTAATACAAGAAGATTTGAATCAGTGGAACGTACAGAAGGACGGCCAGACTGACGGACGGACAACGCCAAAACGTTATCCCTCCACCTTCGGCGGGGGATAATAATTTGGTGTTATTTAAACACGAATTAATCATCGTTCATTATATACTTAAACATGCGATATTTGCACTTAATAAAAAACTGTCCAAACCTCCAAACACATTGACTAATCGTGTTTTTACAACATTCTGAAACAATTTTAAATGTGTTTTTCATTTAAGAAATCAGACATGGATTTGCAAAACATTCCAGTGCCTTACTCATGGTACAACGAGCTGCATCTTCTCTGCTGACATTTTATCCAGTCTTCGTCATCGGAGTCGTCATCAAAATAATAGCCTGTACAGTATGTGCAGTTGTTCTTGGAAGAGTCTGTTTGATCTCCTTTTGTTTCTTTCCTTAAAGCGTTAGTTGAACACTTCTCTGCTTTTGATTTGTCTTTGGTATTAGATTTGTTTATTTTCTTTAGTTTACGTTGAGTCTATTTTCTTTGTCTATTTGTTTTTGTTCCTTTTCCCTATCTTTTGCTTTTAATTCTTCAATAACCTCTCTTGCTGTCAGACATCGGGCAGAAGTTATTCGCTTGCTCGTTTTGATAATGTTATCGCTAACACATTTGTACACCTTTTGTACCTTGAATAAATCTTGCAGTGGTTCTTTTCCCGGTTGGTTTTGATGTCGATGGTACATTAGCATTTAGGGGTAACTTTGACATTGATATTTCCAGTCCTGTGCGTCTGGGTTGTTGACGCAGTCTTATCCGATACAGTATCTGTACTCGGTCCACTAACTTGGTTTTGCTTTGTCAATAACTGTGATGTTCTAGAGGGACATATACATCAGGATGTATAACAGCTAGACTCAGAGGGTGTATTCCTGTAGCACGAAACGCACTTGCTGCATTATTCATCGTGCACACCTTATAATACGCTTTTCAATAGACCGCAGAAGTCGTACTTTGTAACTATCTGTCTGGGATTTTCCTTTAAAAATTGCATGCTTGCCTTGTTGTAGTCTACCTTAAGCGGTTCGAAGGTACACTTAACAAATATTTGTAGCTCGCTTGTTGTATGTGGTGGCAGACAAGGTACCTCTATAAAATTTCAACAAAATGATCAGATCAAAATAATCTACTGCCTTTTTTCAATACAGAAAACAACTGTATTTCATGTTTGTATAAAATCATTTAAGGTGTTGGTCACTGACCTCTAAGTTGTTTGTAGATCTACATTTAATATTTTCGTCTGCTCACATTTAATGCAAAATCCGGTACAGCAGTTAATTGACAATATACCTGCGCTGAGATTTTCGTTTATTTATAGATTCGTGTGGGTTTCAGCCAGTCATGTCAGTAACAGTAACAGATTATCTACAGCGTAGGTTTCAGTCTAGCACAAATTAAGGCTGACCACTACCAGATCAAACGTAAGCCTATGCAAGTGTAGTCCAAATATGAATGGTCCTGTCTTTCTCAGGGGCCTCCATAGCCGAATGGTTAAGGTCGCTGACTGCAAATCACTTGCCCTTCGAGCCTGACTGGGGCAAAGAAATTTTTCATGTAAGGAAGCCATCCAGTTTTTTTACGGAAGGTCGATGGTTCTACCCAGGTACCCGCCCTTGATGAAATAATGCCCGGAAGGGCACCTGGGGTTTTCCTCCACCACGAACGGCTGGAAAGTCGCCATATGACCAATAATTGTGTCGGTGTGACGTTAAATCTAACACCAAACAATCAAACTAATCTTTCTTCTCTCCTCGTGCCCTTTCTTAACAGCATCGTATTTTCATTTGCTCTATTTGCGTTTCAGTGTGTATTGAATTATATGGAAATCTGCATGCTCCTATCGCATGCTAGTTAAGAATGACTGCGGAAGAAATTTGTATCTCGGAAAGAGACATTGAAAGAAGCGAAAAAGAGTAAATTCAGTGAGTTGTTGTATGTAAAGAACTTACATCACACCCATTTTTTCTTTTTCTATGGTAGCGATATTGTTCGTAACGGGAACACAAGTCTTAGACAATCCGATATTCTAGGCTGAAATAAAGTTATTAAGTATGTTATTAAGGAAGTGGATTTTATGTGACATAAAGAAATGCCGGATTTGGTGATGTTTACCTATATTAGAGATTTTTTCAAGATTCAAACACCAGTCACAGTTCGCAAATAGGTTTTCTTGAGGAGCAAAATTGTAAAACAAACATATAAAAGCATATGCAAAAATAAAAAAAGAAGAAACAATTATTTGTTACGAAGAAATCAAAAGTGATTCATTTTAAAGTTACCAGGGTAACCAGGGTGAGTGTATGGAGCTTCCATCGTTCGTTTACTGACTGCATCCAAGTTTATATATAGTACTTGAATAAAATAGAAAAAAGTGAAAAACCACAGGTCGCCCAATACGACATAAACGAAACTGTGACAAGCTCGATTTGATTGAGTCTGTTCATGGACGGTAGTGGAAATGCAAGCTACCATCCACGCCCTCTAGCCCCAGTTGAACTGTTTGAATTATTCATGGGACTTTTTAACTTAACCATTTTACATGTACATCCTGTTGCTGTACAAAAATCTATCAAATTTACAAAACGTTTCAATAAAGACTAATTGTTCCTAACAAAATATAACAACATTTTATTGTTCTGACTATTTATAATAAGAAAACACTGCAGTCGACTATTTATACGAGGTGTTATTTATGACATCGTGCATGACATACGATCTTGTAAAAATATCTTTGCAGATGGCACTAGACTCTATGTAATAGCAGAACAACCTGATTCAGCCGAAACACTTCTTTAGTCTGATATCAAGATATTCGTTCTGGGCCGATAAATGGTTAGCGACATTCAATCCATCGAAATTTGAATCTCTTATTGTAATCAGAAATCGTAACCGTCAGCAGCATCCACCTCTACAAATATTCAACGGTCCTTGAGCATATACACCTTGGTGATTTTCTATCTAGTGAGTGTACATGGCACAAACATATCGACTACATCACAGACAAGGCTTGGAAATGCGCAAATTAAAGTATTCCATAGACCGTAAATCCGTAGAAGTTATGCTGACGTTGTTTGGAGAAATTGTGCTCATTACGAATTCGATCAACTTGACAAAGTACAAAACGAGTATGCACGTATTGCCTCTGGAGCAACAAAACTCGTTTCATTGGAAAATCTATAACAGGAAATCAATTGGGAACCTCTATCGGACAAGCACAGACACTAATTTCACAAAATGCAGGCAAATCAAACACCCGATTATCACTCATCTTTGGTTCCAAAAGCTGGTAACTCACGTTTCTCACCAAGAAACTCTGACGACATACATAGTATACACGCTAAATCTTCTTTATGTTACAATTCTTTACCGTCAGTCATTCGTGACTGGAACCAACTACCAGCAGATATCCGTATTTGTTCAACTTTATCAGCCTTTAAAACTCAAATAAACAAAAACAAAACAAAAACACCACTGTTTTATTACGTTAGTAGCAGAAAACTCCAAATTCTTTACACACGACGGATGCTTTTGCTATTAGACCATTAGGCTACGGAGCCGGTTTAATATGCTTACTGGATGGTTCAAGAAAATACCGGCCTGGCTTTTTCCATCAAGAAGGTGTTAAAAGAGTAAAACAATGAAAATGCATCAAATACAGGTTAAGTATTTAAAATTTTAAATGCATCTTTGCCACCTGACAGAGGAAGTTATGCAGAATTTATGTAAAACAATTCGAAAAATGTTCTAAAACAGCCAATGCACTACTTAGATTTAATAAAAATTATTCAGTGTTTCGTGACGTGATGAATAAGCGAGTGTACGTTTTATCTGTTAAACATTTAAAAATCAATTATAAAGACGCTCTGATTCTGTCAAGGGATACTATTCGTACAGGTAAAAACACCTGTAAATTACAGCAAATTAGACGTGTTAATATTGATTTATCTGATTTTTTAAGTGTGTTCATTGTAGATCAAATATACTGGAAAAATGAAGCTGGTTGATCAGAACTCAATAAAGCTACTACTACACATTGGGTACTTTTAAATTATTTGAGTTTAATGACTCTTGTCGGACATTTCAATTGGACTAAAGATCAATAAAGGTTTACATGAATATATGTAGGTCGTGAAGGTTGTTTCGTGTTACATGTATATGTTATATGATACGCAATTATCAGTACAAGAACAAACTTCACATTGATATTTAGTTTGCACTGACAATACAGCAATTACCGTATGCGTATATTTATGGATTCTTCTAAAGTTTGTGTAGTTCTGGTCACAGGAGGATCCGGATTTTTGGGACAACATGTGGTTGGATTACTTCAAGAACGTGCTGACCATGTGACCGAAATTAGGGTCCTAGATGTTGCTCCATATAAAAGTAAACTTGGTATGTGAATTTAGGTATTAGAAACTAAATGTTGATCACCAGTATTTTTAAATCATGATTCACGTAAAATTGTTTGTTATATTTATGCCGAAGAAAACGTTCGTTTTTGTACAAAGTGTGGAGTGTAAATAATACATGTATTGTATCTTTGTGAAGCGAATTGTTCATTTGTCGTCAAGGTTATCGGGTTAAGGCACATTATACGAAGCGTAATTATCCTCAAAGGGGTCGGGAAGAGCGGGGGGGAGGGGAGTCTTGATCGATTAAGTCATAAGTTCGAACTGTAACATATATGCCATTTTAATCAGAGAGGAAAAATGGCAAGACTCCGTTAAAAGATTCAGTCCTTCGACTGATGACGTCTCAAATATTTTATAGATAATCTACATTGTAAGATGTAGGCGAATTCAGATGTAATATCATAGTCCTGCAATAATTTCATATTTATCCTACCATGCTGTTAAGTATTTTAAAGAGAAAAAGACAGAATCGTATTGTGTAGTTTGATGTCTACTATATAATTATATCAAATAAGAGTATGCATGTTTGTCGATGTTTTAGTCCTTGTTTTATAAGATATCCAAATTATTAAAATTATTTCTAAAAATTGAAAGATAGTGACATACAGACAGACAGACAGATAGAAAAAACAAGGTCAGATTAGATTATTATCTACCTTGTCCTTGTCAACGACTTATGGTAACTTCAGATAAAAATACACATTATGGTTACCTTTATTTGACATACTAAATTGATTTTTATGTGTGTGTGCTTCATTATCGTATCTATTTTAAAGAAAATATCAGTTCTTGTTTTCTTTTTTTTTTGTTTTGTTTTGTTTTTCTTTTTAATAGTCGAAGTAAATCCCCTTATCTTAACGGCTGTTCCTGTTAGCTTAGGCTAAGAGCGACAATTTTTGGTCAAATCGTCACGAAGAAGATACGGATCCGCCGGGTATCGATCTCAGGAACTCTCGATTTAAATTCTTTTCCTGCAACTCCTTTTCTAAACACTATTTTCATCTTAATTTCGGGATGAAAATATTCAGACATGCGACAAAAGAGTTTTCCTCTCTTTGTCTGCTGTCGGGACATACTCTTTGAAATAGCTTTAATGTACAAAAATCAATCAGCCCTTTCTTACTCTTGATCGGCTTTAAGTTTAGTTTCGTTAAAACCCTGAGAAGTAAGTCCAGATAAGAATCTTTATGTAGACTTTTTTTGTAAAAATCAAAGGTCTAAAACCCAGTGAAAACATTTTCTGCTGTTAAACGCGTAATATATGCACAGCAAAGCTTCATACCGATCATTCCATGAAGTTTCATTCAAATTCAACCAATAGTGCACGAGAATTAGTCCGGATAAATGTTATTTGAACATCAACGTCGCACGGAAGAAGCTGCCCTGAAGATTTTTCGGGGAGCTCGATAAACAATGCATTTGTCAAAATATCTTTATGTGATAAACAATATGATTTATATAGCCACATATTTCGGTTAAGTATATTTATTGTTCTATTAATCTTCACGTTCGGCATGTGTTTTTTTTCTGAAAAGGTCAACGATACAACCGGTGGCCAGATAACCTAATCATTGCTCCTGTTTTTATGTTCTCTGTAAGAGACTGACAACTTCCCCACATGAAGCACCGGGCTTTAGACACATACAGTCACCACGTAGAACATATACCTGGCCCAGTGTCTCCTGACAACTGTCATACTGTGTAATACTTAACAAGGTAACCGGGTTGGACTGTTTCAGATTATGCCGAAAGGATACCCGTGCAACAGTATGTTGGGAGCGTGACGGACAGTGACCTGGTTCATAGAGCATGTATGGGCGTAGACTGTGTTATGCACTTGGCTGGAATAGTTGACATTTCTCTTATACCGGATGTTGATCGGACCTACAAAATAAATGTTGAAGGTAAGGATTTCAGACGGCAGTAGTTATGTCATTATAACAATTAGGAAAGTAGCAGTATATGTGTCGCGCGTAATACCCTACAAACCTTATCTTGGTACACGGTTAGATTAGTATTATAACACGTTTTTGCAATTTATATCTTTTTGTGAATTGCGAAATGGTCAACTAGTATATAGTCGATTGGATTGTTTAAACTACGCTTTTTTCTTAGCCTGAAGCAGTAAAGACAACATTACCTGACATTCGTACTCGAAATCCTAGTCAATGAATCTAATAACATTTGAAAAGGAACTAACATTTTCTGCTCTGTGATGTTGAAATTGATTTGAGACTTCTATTTTCATTCAACAAATTAGTAATATGATAATGATATGTAAAAACGTGCACACACACACGCGCACGCACAAAGCAAACACACAAGGCCAAAACAAACAAATAAAGGAACACAGTGGAGCACCGCCCTGGAACGGTCAGTGGCAATACCACCACTGGGGAGCTTAAACTGGTTTATGGTGCACCTAACCTCACTCTTACCACCACCATGTTCCAAAGTCACAGGACAGTAGTAAATAAAAGTTATCCCCGCCCTTGACTCTTTCAGTTAATATTATAAAGATTCAAATATGATGTTAAAACGGTCTTATTTTCAGGCACAAAGAATGTAATAGCGGCTTGTAAAAAACACAAAGTGAAACGTCTGCTATACTCGAGTTCTACAGAAGTAGTGCTTGGGACAGGGAATATATATGATGGAACAGAGGAGAATACGGAAATCACCACCAGTCATCTGTTCAAACCATATGGACCATCAAAAATTGAAGCCGAAAGACTTGTACTAGAAGCAAATTGTAAGCACATTTATCCGATCAACATGATCTAACTTCATAATGTTACTTATCAATTCAAACAGTTTATCGTTCCGCTACAAATCCTCATGTTTCCCAGTCAAGATTTTGGTCAGTAATCAGCCATCATGTCTGCAATAAAAAATACTAAGTTAAACTGACACGGTAGCCGGTTAGGCAGCACATGGAACTATATATCGAGAGGTCGCGGGTTTGATCCCAAGTTAATGTGCGAGTTGATGGTAGACAATATGCCTAATATCAGTAGTCTCTGATTTATACAGAAAGTTGTCAAGTTCTTGAGGAAGCCCAATTAATCCTGGTGCTGTGTGGCGGCCGTAAAAAGTCGCCCCGACTTCATCTCAGTGTTGTTATATTTTCTGGTCATTCGGGATCATTGATTGCAACTCGTTTAGATTTGAAGATTGAATACTGCTTAAGCCAGTGCTAGGGGCGTGGGCAGTGTTGCATTTTTCATTACTGTTCATGAACAGACTCAGAGTGTTGGTCTACGGATCACGGGGTCGCGAGTTCGATCCCTGGGCGGGGCGTATGTTCTCCGTGACGATTTGATAAAGACATTATGTCTGAAATCATTCGTCTTCCACCTCTGATAATTCATGTGGGGAAGTTGGCAGTTACTTGCGGAGAACAGGTTTGTACTAGTACAGAATCCAGGAACACTGGTTAGGTTAACTGCCCGCCGTTACATGACTGAAATACTGTTGAAAACGGCGTTAAACCCAAAACAAACAAACAGTCAAACCGAGTCTGCAATTTTAACTGTTTGCCTTGTTCTCAGTGCTTCCGAGGGATCGATTTACTTTTCAGATCTTATTTCTCAATGTAATTTTGTTTATACGTTAATCATACATATACTGCTATGGGTTTGTGGTGTGGGGGAGCTGCGTTGTTGGAACGCGGCTTTTTCTGTTAGATATCAGTCTTTGTTTTTTATACTTACAGAAATATTTCACTATGAAACGAAAGCATATATCAGGACAGGAATGTACCATGCTCCTTTGAAACTTTGAAGAATGTTGATGAAATAGCTCAATACTAATATGAACATTGTTCGGATAGCTCCTCCTACCTAGTTTTCAAGAAATATAGGCCAAATTTATAGAAATATATTATTACGAAGTGACTTCACTCCGTTTCCAGTTTAGAAGTTATGACCCTAGGACATTTAAAAGGATACTGTAGGCCTATGTTGCCCACTATTAATATATGAATGCTATATTTTGCTAACCGAATAACTTCTGAAATAGTTATGAAGGAAGCTAGTTAATCAAATAGAAATACATTGCTATAAATGATCTTGCGCATATTCTTGTGTTGCACTGTATATCCAAGTACAAACGCACCCCCTAATAATAAAGCCCCGTCCCTCCCCTGTTTACCAACAGAATAAAAGATTATTGTCATAATACACATGTTCTGACTATACACCAGTTAAAACGCCTCCTCCCCTCTTCATCCCTTACACCCCACTCCCCCAAAATAAAATAAAATAAATAAATGCGCTCCTTCCTATTTACCAAAACAAATATACTTGTTTTAAGTTTTGTAATTTTCAGCAATTTATATCTATATTATTTTCTTTTTCAAATTTTGCCCAAAGTAAACGTATCCTTTGGCGAAATGATTGTTTTGCTTAAGGGTGGAATTTTTAAGGTTCTTGAATTACTAACGGCACGAATGAGAAAGTGTTAAGTCCTTGAAACACAATTTACTCCAAGATAATTGTTAACTATCTCCCCTTTACATCTCCTTAAGATATTGGTTATTCGGTCATTTCATATGTACAAACTTTTGCACACCTCGAAGCATTAAGTATTTGTTTTCACAATGTAGACTGGGATAGTGGGGGGAGGGGCTTGTCTAATTCATATTCAGTATTGACTTTTTGTACAGAGAAGTTTCTCAAACGGGGCATAAAATCAACACGGTCCATGTCAAAGCAAATACATATATATTTAAAAAGCAATATATTGTTTATACAATACACATACAACAATAAACAGAATGTAAGTTTTAAAGTACGTTCTCTGTGTCTTTGGTTAATTACCGTGTAAAACAGTTAAAATTCGAACTGATCAGGTTTATGGCAAAACCACTTAATTGCCAACAGTAAATATCTAACGTAAGAAACAAAATTGCCAACGACTTCCGGTTAGAGAATTTATTCAATGTTTACCTTCTTTGTAATGCTATATGGCTTGAATACCCTGTCAAGAATCTGCATATGTTACAATATATTACAGGTCACAATCTACAGACGCTTGCATTACGCCCATCTATGATGTACGGTGAATTAGAATTCCGATCTATAGAAGTTCTTGTTAACGGATTTCTAGCACAGAAAATGGGATCTTTTGTTCGCCTAGATTGTAAAAATGGCATTGCTGAACATGTCTATGTTGGAAACGTTGCATGGGGATTTGTTTGTGCAGAGACCAGCCTCTATGGAGGTAAAGTGGAGCAGGACTCAACCGGAAGTAGTTATTTTATCGTAGATGATTCTCCAAAAGCAAGTGTTTTTGCATTCCTGGGTGAGATTATGACAGAACTAGGTTTGAAGCCGTTAGGACCACCTATACCATTATGGTGTATTCAGTTTCCGCTTTATATACTGTACTTACTTTTAAGTGTTATTTCAGTAGTATATAGAGTAAACTTCTCCCATGGAATCCCTGAATTTTCGTCTATTACGAGAATATATAGGTTTAGATACGAAAAAGCAACAGCCAAGCTTGGCTATAAGCCATTATACGGCTTTGCCGAAGCGAAATCAAGAATAGTGGAATTCTACAAGCCATATTTGCCAAAGCGTTATCAATACTATAGGTAGTATTGTTTTAATGTTATATTGGATTACACAGCGAATAATCAGTAAAATTAAAGACCCCGAAACAACATTATCGGTATATCTATTGTGTATAAACACATGGTTATACGTATCTGCGAAGAACAAAAGTGTATCATGTACTGTTAACAGACTAATGTCAATTGAATGCTTACCGTCTTCTGCATCGTCGCTACCTGCATCATCCTTCGGTGTAAGTGTTCCTTTTGTCGAAACTGTAACAATGAAACTTTACATCTTTACTGTATCTGTTACGTAATTTCAGTAACTATTGCAATCAATGTTGAAGTAAAGACCACTTTCTCTATGACTGGCTTACTTTGACAAAATTTCACACGGCATATTTAGCTTACTGTGTTAGTTTTACGTTTTCTGCAAAGTTTCCAGTGATGTTAAAATTTGTTGTGATAAATTGACAATGCTGTTTAAGATAATCACACATGTCTATTTCTGATTCATTGGTATTGTTTGATTAAATGATGTCAAGAACCATCATACCGCCTTATCCTTGATAACAAATATATCAATCAATGATTCAAACAGATTAAGGTCAGCAACAATATCGTTTTGATACCATTGAGCCGTTGGTTTAAAATACTATTTATATTTAAAGTTCATCATGATCCAGCTGTCTTTGCAAATTTTGTTCCTGCTTGGATAATATTTATAGGTTAAAGAAAACAACCTTATTTTCATAAAACACTTGATCTGTACCAATATCATCCTTTCATAGTAAGTGTTTTCAGATCGTTGTGCTTGAGGGGACAACTGAATCTAAATAAACAAAACAATAAACAACAAAAAAAAACTAAAAAGCATTTAAACAGTTGGTCAGGTGAGCCAATGATCTCGTTTTATATTCCAAATCTTGAATATTAAGGTTCTTTGTAGCCACCAAATTGAAACGTAATAAATAGATGTCCCTTTTTATATTGAAGTTTGTGCTTTTGCATTATAAAACAAAAAATACACTTCTCTAAGACATGATGCCCTTTTAATAAAAGTCACAAAGATCCAACAGGAAAAGCTATGTTCCATGAATGCAACCTCCCAAAACCAAAATCCCCATGCAGTGTTGTATATATGGATAAGTAGAAGATAGACATCTACAGAAAAAATATGTAGACAGAGCCAAACAAATAGACTAAGAGTCAAACAAGTAGACTAGAAGGATAAACGCATAAAGGAGCATAGTAGGGCACCGCCGGCAAAACACCACCGGTTCATATGCCTTTGTTTTCTTTTGCTTGTTTGGTGTTTAACGCCGTTTTTCAACAGTATTTCAGTTCAGCCTTTAACACGATTCTGTACCAGTAAAAACCTGTTGTCCGGAAGTAATGCCAACTTCCCGACATGAATCAGAAGGGGAGGACGAATGATTTGAGACAAATGTCTTTTATCATATCGTCATGGAAAATATACCGCCTCGCTCGGGGATCGAACTCACGACCCCGCGATCTGTACATCTGCGCTCTCGCTTTCGAGTTAACCATCCTCACTATCTTCAATATTTGTAGGACAGTATACATTAACATATCACTACAAGGTGAATTCCTTGCATGCGTAAAGTTAACAAAAGGCAAAAATTGTAAGATACAAAAGCGTCCATGTAAAATATATAAAAAGAAGCATTTACATATGTGCTCATAATGCATTTGCAGAATGCAGAGCAACAAGTGGAACACCATTAAGAGCCCAACGAAACATGCCAGAAGACAAATCCAAGCACCTCAGTCCAAGTCGACCTTTAGAAGTCTTCCACCTGAACCGACAAAGGGGCCTCCGTGGCCGACTGGTTAAGATCGCTGACTTCAAATCACTTGTCCCTGAGAGATGTGGGTTCGAGTCTCACTCGGGGCGTTGAATTCTTGTGAGGATGCCATTCAGCTGGCTTACGGAAGATCGGTGGTTTTACCTAGGTGCCCGCTCTTGATGAAATAATATACGGAGGGGCACCTGGGGTCTTCCTCCACCATCAAAGCTGGAAAGTCGCTATATGACCTATAATTGTGTCGTTGCCACGTTAATCCCAATAAAACAAATAAATAAATGTACCGATAAACTCAGTCTAATAGTACACACTGGGCTTTGTGCGAAGTGTTTGAATACACTATTTATTGTGCGAAGGTGAGCTATTGTGACTAGTCATTGTCCGGCGTCCGTCGTCGTGCGTCGTCCGTCAACATTTGCCTTGTTAACACACTAGAGGCCACATTTGTGACCCAATTTTTATGAAACTTGACCAGAATGTTTGTCTCGATGATCTCTAGGTCAAATTTGAAACTTGGTCATGTAGGGTCAAAATCTAGGTCAGTAGGCTATATCAAAGTAAAAAATCTTGTTAACACTCTAGAGTCCAGAGTTTAAGTTGGAAACTCATGAATATTGGTCAGAGTGTTTGTCTTGATGACTTCTAGGTCAAATTCGAATCTGAGTTATATGGAGTCAAAAACTAGGTCTCCCGATCAAATCAAAGAAAAAGCTTGTTAAAACTCTAGAAGCCACAGTTGTAACCCAATCTTCTTGAAACTTGGTCAGAATGTTTGTATACATGTAGATAATCACTAGTCAACTTTGAGACTGGGTTAAGTGGAGTCAAAAACTAGGCCAGTTCAAAGGAAAATGTTGTTAACACTCTAAGAGTCCACAGTTCAAGTTTGAAACTCATGAGAATTGGTCAGCATGTTTGTCTTGATGACCTCTAGGTCAAGTTTGAATCTGGGTCGTGTGGGGTTTAAAAGTAGGTCACCCGGTCAAATCAAAGGAAAAGCTTGTTAACACTCTAGAGGCCACAGTTGTAAACCAATCTTTATGAAACTTGGTCAGAATATTTGTATAGATGATTTCTAGGTCAAGTTTGAAACTGGGTCATGTTGGGTCAAAAACTAGGTAAGTAGGCCATATCAAATCTGGTGAGCGATATCTAGGCCCTCTTATTTAGTTAAAATCCAAGTAACAAGGAAATTACAAATAAAATGGTACATGAATCAAGCGATTTCCCCCGTGTGTTCGATACCAAAACAATGGGTTAACTTACCTGTTGCTCATATCTTATTTTCTTATCTTCTTCGGATATTGTGAAATGTTTGTTACCAGGTACAGACTGTTCATTATATTTTGACGATTTTTTGTTATGTTATCGTTCAAAAAATATGCGTACGATTGAACGCCAATTACAAGTGTTTGAATAAAGTTCAAACTTGGACCATGGAAAATGGGTTTAAATTTTCCCAATCGAAAACTCAGTGTGTCCACTTTTGTCAAATACGAAAACATCATTGTGACCCTGAGCTTTTTCTAAATGGTACCCGTTGTTGACGATGCAAAATTTCTTGGCGTTGTCTTTGATAAAAAGCTTTCTTTTATACCACATATAAAATACATGAAAGCCAAATGTCTGAAGTCATTGAATCTTTTAAAGGTAATTTCAAATACTGATTAGGGAGCCGATCGCAGCTTTAATTAGATCTAAGCTAGATAACGGTTGCGTTGTTTATGGTTCAGCAAGAAAATCTTATTCACAAATGGAAGATACCATCCATAATCAAGGTCTTCGTGTTGCTCTTGGTGCATTCCGAACATCGCCAGTTGAAAGCTTATATTCTGAAGCAAACGACACTCTCTTTACACACGCCGAGAATAACTTCCATTGCAATAGGCTTTGAGAGTGGCTGCCAACAAATCTAATCCTGTTCATAAAATTATGTTTAAACCCAAGTACTTCGATTTTTATTGAGAGAAAAAAAAACAAAAACAAATCGAACCGTCTGGATTTCGCATAAAAGTCCTCTATGAATGAAACTGACTTTGAATTCGATGGTATTAAAGAAAATTCGATTCCAGATACACCACCATGGAGCCTTAATGCCCCTACAGTTGTTTTCGATTTGAGAACTGCCTTTAGAAAGTCTGCAACAAACCCTGAAATATTTTAAGTCCAAATATCATGAAATCAAGTCAACTTACAAGGACTGTTTTGCAATTTACTCAGTCAAAATTACGTTTGCCAAATAATGCAATAATATTTTCAGCCGAGGCAAAAGCTATTGTTTTAGCCCTAAATTTTATATAAAAAAATAGTGAAGAAAAATATATTATCTTTTCCGACTCACTTTCTGTTTTACAGTCAATTCATAACCGAAATATGGAAAATCCATTCATTCAAAATATTCTTCTCAGGGTTCATGAACTATCTTTAAAAAGGTCTATCATATTTTGTTGGATTCCCAGTCATGTTGGTATTTATGGAAACGAGGATGCTGATACTGCAGCAAAGAAATCCCTTTCATTATCACAATCTAATTTGAAATTACCACATACCGACTTTAAGCCCAATATTAACAAATATATTTTATCTAAATGGCAATGGTCATGGAACAATGCTTCATTTAATAAACTTCATGATATCAAACCTACTCTAGGGGAATGGCACCAAGGGAACAGATCTGTTCGCAGGGAGGAAGTTGTTCTTTCTCGTTGTCGAATAGGTCATACCCGTTTGACTCATTCTCATTCTCACTAACTATTAAACATGTTTAAAACGACTGTGTGGACTTTGCCACACAACGCAGTACATTTTATGACGTTCAATCTTTGAAAGAGTTATTTGAAAAAGTTTCAGTTGGAAATATTTTATCGTTTTTAAAGCAAAAAATCTAACATTTCATATTTTTATTTACATCTTTTGCAATATTATTATGTTTGCAGCTGATATTTTAACACATACGCATATACATTTTTACATAACTGATTTTAGAAATACTTTACATTTTTACATGTATGATTTTAGATATGCTTTACATTATGCATAGTCTACTTTACATTTTTACATGGATGATTTTAGGTATGCTTTACTTTTTACATAAATGATTATGCTTTACAGTTGGCGTTTGCAATATGACTTCTTCTCGGCGATATATGACCATTTTGTGTCGATTCGCCGTAAAACTCAACTCACTAACTCACTTATCTTCTTCGGGGCTCAAAATGGTGTACCATCGGGGTGAAAACTCCATAGGTCGCTTAACACGACAAAAATTAAAATGTTGCAGGTTCGGTTTGATTGACCTTGTTCATCGGCGGTAGTGGAAATGCATGCTACCATCCACGCCCTCTAACCCCGGATTCGGGTTAAGCAGAACTCAACATTTACAAAGGTTACACACATCCACAGATGTGTTCACATGGCGGTGCACGTGGAACCTTCAATGCTACACTAGTGTGTAATTCTATGTAAAGCTGCCTATAGTCCCCAGTTAAAATAATGGGCCCCAAGCGAGAAAACAATGGGCAGTTATAAACAAACTAGAACTTAGAAAGGGATCTGAGGTTACGGGGCCTGCATATCACAGAAGCTGTCAACAGGCGAAATAAAAAGCAGGCACCATATCCTAGGGGTGATTATACAACACTCAATGCTATGAAAGCAGGAGTATTGGAACCACCCAAGAAATTCATAGAAGTGGTATACCCGTATTGAAATAATGGACGGAGGGGCACCTATGGTCGTCCTCCATCAAAGCTGGAATGCCGCCATATGACCTATAGTATATACGTCGCCGTATGAGGCAGACGTGTTTTCTTTGCTCCTGAATCTTACCGTAATAACTGTTATTTGTGCGGTGATTGTGCTGAAAATTGGATATAATGGACATGAATGCACTTTGCATCTTTCGGCGCTTCTATAAAGCTGTATTTAGTGATTTGAATCGCTTGCATCCAGTGAAATTTTTGATAATTTTATCAGACATTACCTGTCTTTCACATGTAAAGTAGACCTACACTAGAGATCAATTAGTGGATAATCGAACAATAGGGGATTAGAGAAACTAGACCTTGCAGCATGTAGGATTATAAACTTGCACAGTATAGCCTGTAAAAAGAAACGACAAAGATGTAAATACATGTAAAGTAATTCCTTGAACTTGAAATTTGATATACCTTACGAAAAAGCATCAGTACAAAAATATAAGTTAACATGTATTATCCTTTTGTGACGTTTCTGTGAAAAAAAAAATAAGCTGTTGTTAGACTCTGCAGAAAGCAGGTCTTGAAGTAGAGCTGTCCAACTATCGTCCAGCGAGTAATTTATCATTTCTGTCAAAACTTACCCAGAAATCTTTTTCTTTACAGGTTAAACAAACATGTAAATCAAAACAGTATTTTGCCTGAGAAACCATAAAGGAAATGTCACTCCTGTGAATCTGCGGCGCTGCTTCGGTTCGTTAATGACTTAGTAGTATGGAGCAAGAAGTCATGACCTTTATTGCAATTGACTTAAGTGCGACATTTGGCAATGTCGACCACGACATTCTGCTAGATGTCCTAAAAGCACAGTATGGTGTCTGTGAAACAGCTCTTCAATGGGTAACTCCTTCTTAAGTCCTTGTACGTGTAAGGTTAATGTCAACAATGCATTTTCATCAGACCGCCATCTTGAACGCTGTGTAACCCAAGGCAGTTACCTTGGTCCATGGCCGTATCTCACCTATGCTGGAATTCTTTTTGATGTTATGAACACTTCATAAACCGAATTTATTATGTTTGGTAGCTGGCTTGAATTGAACAAATATTTTACAAATTCGATAAACATTGCTGGTGATGATATCAAATGTGAAAACACAATAAGATATTTTTGTGCATTTCCTGATGAAATCTTGAACTTTAAAGATCACGTTAGTTGCTAACATCCGAAAATATTTAGCCATGGCAGCCACTGAAATTTCGTTTTGTCTCCAGTTAAGTCACATCTGGTAAACTGCAATGCCATACTGTACAGTGTAGCTAACGGTGAAGTGCGTAAGGTGCAACGGATACAAAATGTGTGCAAAACTTGTCCTTAACAGGAGGAAATTTGACAGTTTTAAACAAGCATTGTATCACTTACATTGGTTGCTGGTGAAAGCAATGATTTAGTTTAAAATACGTTCCTTCATGTATACCTGTCACATTGGCAGAGCACATATTTATTTAACAGAACTGCTAACAGAGTATGTTCCTAGTAGACAAGGTTTGAGATCGTCAGAAAAAAAAACATTAATGACTATTGGTCCAAAAATGTGGAATGAACTCCCGTTAGCAATGCGCAAACGTATTCACTTGATACATTCAAAAAAGTCTTCATCATTATGTTTTAAGGTTTGTTAATCAAAGGTACAACGCCATTGAATATGTCATTGCACAGATATAGGCGTTTAATCAAATTAATCAGTTTCAGTTATATGACCTGTAATTGTGTCGGCGCAACGTTAAACCCAACAATTTTTTTTCCACTTTCCAAACACCCTCATCAGTTTTATATTTTGCATGTAATCAAATACTAGTATACTTGTAGGATTGTTTAAGGTTTAGGAGTATATCATCAAAACACAGAAATTATGATAAACGAACATCTTTTTAAGCTGAGTTCAGACAGATTTTGCCGGCATTGGAAAATATTATAATTACACTGTTGCCACAAGAAGAGGAAAATAAAATTCTCCGACCATACCATGACTTCCGTGACATATTCTGAAGTTCACGGACCAATACCACTGTAATCCTTCGACCTCCTCCTCCCCCATAACCAGCGAATCCTCTCTTTCATTGAAACGTCTTTGAATTTTCAAACACTAATAAAGAAATAATTTAAAGATTCATTACAAAGTGATGTAAAAGCCGCTGAGGACAAAGCTCTTCTTCTGACGTCTATCAACAAGGTTAACTACAACTATGGAGGCAAAACCTATTTCTACATTCTTGGAATGTACAACATTTTCAGAGTCCACATTAACCTTTATCATGCTGGACAAGATTGATTCTGCCTTTGCAACCAGCGTAGATCATGATCAGCCTGCGCATCCGTGCAGTCTGCTCAAGAACTCCACTGTTCGTCATTCAGTCAGTATCTTTTTGGTAAGCACCCAAATGGAAAGACGGACAAATTCATTATAGAAATTTAACAGGGCAACGGTTAATGCTTCCCAAAGTAGTGTTTGCCTTTTCAGTGACAACAGGCTGAATGAACTTTTCCAGCATTGTTTTCAGTAAAGTCCGCTACAGACGAGGAGACATACAAGTAGACTAAGGAGGACATCGTCAGTTAAAAATAACACATTCCACAATTCTGTACATTACTATTACTTCAGCGCACATTCAGTTACCGATGAAACATCCTTCTTGTTTGTGTGTCGTACACTTCAAATGTTTTTGAAAGCCTGCTAGATAATTGCCGTACACCTAAGTTTTCTCGTCTGTAGAGGCCTTAAAGAATGCAGCTCTTCAGTTGGATTTGGTACCGTAGGTTTCGGTATTGTTATATTTTCTGGCCCTTTTGGATCATGGAGTCTATTTATTAGATATGCAATAGAATTCCACTCAAGCCGGTGCTCGGGTACGTGAGAAGTGTTGCATTTTTCATTACCTCTCGTAAACAAACTTAATAAAACAGAGTCTGCTGTTATTCTGATTACATTACTCTGATTACATTATTCTGGTTACATTCTTTACTTCCAAAGGATCCTTTTACAGATTTTATTAACTACCGGTATCCAAATAGCAATCTTTAAGTACCGTATAGCGGTTGTAGAAAAAGTCTTCACACTCTTGGATTCAGTGTTGTTATATTTTCTGGTCCTTGGGGATCCTGGAATCCATTCAATAGATGTTTAATAGAATCCCGCTTAAGCCGGTGCTGGGGGTGGGGGAAGAGCTGTAACATTTTGGCAATTGTTAAAACAAAGAAATGCAGCATGTTTGTTTTCAACGAATCTTTAGAAAAACTATTTTCACTTCACTGTCTGGAAACCTTAATACCTTGGTGACATATTTAATCTTAATTAGCCCGAGTTTTTGTTGTTGTTGTGTGGAATTACTTTTTTCACAGACCAATTTTCAAAACTCCCTGGCAATTCATCAAATTTCCCTGACTTTTCAAATCCTGTGGCAACCCTGAGATAATGTATATCACAAACAGGAAGAGACTATTTCCTGCAGTGCTCCTTTGTTTTGTCACATAACAGATTACTTACACTACAACAACCACTTCTTATATTGGTCCTTTTAGTCACGGCTTTTACAGAAAACAAAAAATCATCAGTTAGAAAAGTATAATTTTATTACTATAACATTTCAAAAAGAGAACAGCCCACGCTTAAATGGTAAAATATGTGGACACAAGTTTGCTTCTAACTTTGCGGTTACCAAGACCCTAAATATTTAAATGATAGCGACAAAAATGTAAACATCTAAAACTAACCATATTTAACAGTGGCTGTCTATGTGAATTTGCTTGTAGCGCTCTCATTGTCCTTGGAACAGGTGTTTCTGTGTCACGACATAGTTGACCTTACGTTTATTTACTTTAAATGCCAGTTTTGATAGCATGATTTATAGCAAACACAAATGTCCGCAAAATATGAAAGAAACAAAATCATATAAATACATACTGCATCTTGTGTAACTAATACTTAATCAGCTTCTATCAAATAGTTATTTTTTCAAGGCATAGTATAATAGTACAACACAAAAATGAAACAAACGGCATTATTAGTTATATTCGTCGTTTCAGATATTGTTATGAAATTGCAACTGTTGCCCAAGTAAAGTCATTTGCAGCAAAAATATATGGATTATTATTTATTTTAAATGAATAGATATTAGTACAAAATGAAGAGCTTAATGGCGTCAAATAATAATTTTGCTGATCTAAAGTTGAAAAAAAAAATCTATTGATGCTTTAGGAACAATCATGTAGATACATTTATCTTCAAACAGCAAATTCAATTTATTAACAGAAACTTGATCTATAATATCACTGATATCTTGAAATAAAACAGGCGGCCTATCAAATCTTATCATTACCAATGGCTGCATAAAAGCAGTTTGTCAAACTTATTCAGTTCGGTTAAAATGACGTTTATTCACAACAATAGGTAACTGTTAGAGCTACCGTCTTTGTCCAAGTTATAATAAAAGATACAGAACTAGAATCCACTACCTAATTCTCTTGTTCTTACATTTATAAAGCTTATGTTTCTTCTATTTTACGCGGAATTATAAAACCCTTTTGTTGGCTAAACAAAAGAAGAAAGAAAAGAAAACAGTAATAAACTAAGATAACAAAAGGTCGACGCGCATATCGGTAAGAGTACATAATGACGTCATTTGCAATGAATATTTGCATATTTTTATGTTTCAATGAGCTAAACAATATTTTTTGTGGTTTATTATTCGATTGACCAAGGTTCATCGTTCAGATGCTTGGATATGTGTGTGATTCTAACTGTTAGACGAATTTCCCTAAAACGGTTCAAATAATGTAACATTTTCTCTCCGCAAATTATCATAATGATGTAGAATCTATTTATGCATACGAGATATAATCGTAACATACTTGATATTGTATTTTTTATGGGGATGTTGCTTCGTAATATTCCTTGTCATGTCAGTTTGCCAACTGAGTTCTTTTGTTTACATATTTTTCTTTTATTTTATCAATGTTTTAGTGTATATTTTAACCAAATGCGTACACAACTGTACAACTGTAGCGTACTGCCTGCACGGGACATGGCTACACCTACTGGATATTTTTTCGTTTTTATATAATTATGTCTAAACCGGAAGTGCTGTGTTTTGAGAATGTATTATGGTCTTCACATTATCGAGTTCGTTCAAATCAGTACCAGCAAAATGGAAGCAAAAAAAAAAGTTGATGATCTTCAAACAGCCAATTCGATTATTCAACTGAAATTGAAATATCACTTGATTTTTTTTCTTTTAGTTACCACAATGGCAGTATAATAAGACTAGTCTTTACAACGCGGTGGCAAATATGATTTGTAGTATTTGGCTGTTCTTGACTTTGATTCATCAAAACTGTACAAAGGCTTATAACCAAGTTTCTTGGTTGCTTTCTCGTATCTAAACAAATATATTCTCGTCAAAGACAAAAATTCAGCGATTCCAACAAAGAAATTTACTTTATACACTATTGAAATAACGCTTAGAAGAAAATATAGTATATAAAGCGGAAAGACCAAACACCATACAGGGATAGGTGGTCCGAATGGCTTCAGACCTATTTCTGTCATAATCTCTCCAAGAAATGCAAAAACACTAGATTTTGGAGAATCATCCACGATGAAATAACTATTTCCGGTTATGTCGTGCTCAACTTTGCCTTCATGGAGTTTGGTCTCTGCACAAACAAATCCCCATGCAACGTTACCAACGTAAACGTGTTCTGCAATGCCATTTTGACAATCTATGCGAACATAAGATCTCATTTTCTGTGCCAAAAACCCAGTAACAAGATACCCTGTAGATCTCCATTCTAATTCGCCGTACATCATAGCTGGTCGTAATGCAAGCGTCTGTAGAGTGTGACCTGTAATATAACATAAGTAATGTCTTGACGGGTTATACGGGGACATATAACCTGTTTTTCCAAAAGCACTAGATAAAGCACTGCGACTATAAAGTAAATGATTAATAAATTTGCGAACCGAGAGGCGTTCGCCATATTACTGCTGGTGTAAACTGAAAATTGCTGATCAAGATCAAGAAGAGTGTTCAATGAAATAACCCAGTGGTTTTCAACCAAAGTGATGAAAAAATTATACACAGGCCAGTATCTTGCGCTTGCTGACCAATAAAATGTCGAGAAAATGGTTTGGAAGATTTATACATGTTAATGTTTTCGTAGCATCAGTTATGTTGAAATTGAAGATTGCCTGCTTTACCAGTTACACGTTCCAACCGGTGCACCTATTTCAAATAATGCGATGTATTTATTGTCGTTTACATTTTATATAAACATACTAATATGCTTATTTCTTTCACATGTCACCCCTTTTCTGTTCTTATAGTTTACATGAAAAGACTATACTGAATCGAAATAAGCGTACTTTCCGATCTACTCAGTGAAGATACTGATACTTTCCTTACTAAGGCATCGATCCATTATTAGCTCACCGTCCGGCGTCCGTCCGTCCGTCCGTCGTCCGGCGTCCGTCCACACTTTCCTTTAAACAACATCTCCTAAACCACTTGGCCAATTTTGATGACACTTCACAGGGATGTTCCTTGGATGGTCGTCTTTAAAACTTGTTCAAAGAATTGAATTCCATACAGAACTCTGGTTGCCATGGAACCGAAAGAAAAAACTTTAAAAATCTTCTTGTCCAACACCACAGGTCATAGGGCTTTAATATTTGGCAGGTAGCATCATCTAGTATTCCTCTATCAAGATTGTTCAAATTATCCTCCTAGGGTCAAATATGGCCCCGCCCTTGGGGTCACATGGTTTACATTGACTTATATAGGGAAAACTTTGAAAATCTTCTTGTCCCAAACCACAAAGCGTAGAGCCTTGATATTTGGCATGTAACATTATCTAATGGTCCTCTATGAAGTTTGTTCAAATTATGCCCCTGGGGTAAAAATCCTTTTGTCTGAAACCACAAGATCTAGGTCTTTGATATTTGGCATGTAGCATTGCCTTGTGGTCCTCTATCAAGATTGTTCAAATTATTACCCTGGGATGAAAAGAGGCCATGCTCCGGGGGTCCCAAGTTTTACATAGACTTGAATAGGAAAAAACTTTAAAAATTTTCTTGTCTGAAACTGCAAGGCCTAGGATGAAAAGAGGCCCTGCCCAAGAGGCCCCAAGTTTTACATAGACTTATATAGGAAAATGTTTTTAAACATTTTCTTGTCTGAAAGTTCAAGGCTTAAGCCTTTGATATTTGGTATGTAGCATTGCTGAGTGGTTCTCTAACAAGATTGTTCAAATTATGCCCATGGGGTGAAAAGAGGCCCCGTCCCTGGGGTCACTTGTATGAGTTATATAGGAAAAATACTGACTTGAAAAATTATCTGATCATATTTCCTAGACTGTTTATTTTTAATTACCTGATGACCCCAAGTAATTAGGGGTCACTTGACGGTGACCTTGACCCACTGACCTATTTTTTGTTTTTTTAAGATACAGCCTTGCAATTTGGGTGACATATACAGTTTTGCACACCGATCTTAACAGCATAGAAATTTAGAACACGTCAATAACTTTCGATAAAGATTTCAATACTCATCTTTAATGTTCTTTGCCCTGAACTACTGACCTACTTTCTTGTTTTTGAAGCTACAGCAAAAAGATTTGGACCACATGTATAATGTTTGATACCGATTTCAATACTCATCTTGAATAGTCTTAATCGTGACCTACTGACCTACTTTTTCGTTTTTGAAGTTACAGTATAGAAATTTGGACCATCTGTATATTTTTATACAGATTTCAATACTCATCTTGAATAGTCTGAATCGTGACCTTCTGACCAACTTTCTTGTTTTTGAGAATAAGCATGGAAATTTCTACCACATGTAGAACTTTTGTTACAGATTTCAATATTCATCTTAAATATTATTAACCCTGACCTACTGACCTACTCTCTTGTTTTTGAAGCTACAGCAAAGATATTTGGACCACCTGTATAATTTTTTACAGATTTCAGTACTTATTTTGAAGAATCTTTACTATGACCTTCTCACCTATTTTTTTTTGTTTGTTTTTGAAGCATTAGCAAAGAAATTTGTTCAAGCAAGCAATTAAACTCAGGTGAGCGATATAGGGCCATCATGGTCCTCTTGTTTCACATAAATTGTGTAGAAAACCATTTGCCTCACCCGCCGGTGAAGCCACAACCTTTTGATGCATAGTTCAGTTCTGTACTTTACCATTTTGAATTGAAAAGCGTTCACGAAGGACTAAAGATGATGGACAATGTGGCTGATTTTCAGACGAAGAAAAAAGACGAAAACATATGAGATGTAATTATGGAAAGTTAGAGATGACTGGTAACATTTTGAGAATTATGGTATCAAATGAGTAAGTAGCTTACAATTTGCTTCTAGTACAAGTCTTTCGGCTTCAAGCTTTGTAGGTCCATATGCCTTGAACAGATGGTTGGTAACGTATTCCGTATTATCCTCTGTTCCATCATATATATTGTTTGCTCCGGTCACGACTTCTACCGTACTGCAGTATAACAGCCGTTTGACACCGTTCTTACGGCAAGCTACAATCACGTTCTTTGTGCCTTGAGACAAAGTAAAAACAGTTTCATAGAAAAATATATGTAGTTAAGGAAAAAACAGTTTTCCTTGGTAATATTAAAAGCTATTACCCAGAATTTTGTTAAGCAGGATTAATTAATCATGTTTAGCTTTTTTAACTTGCTTTTTGTTCGTGCAATTGCAGACGCATAAGCAAGATAAGAATCAGCTTATACTGTTGTTTCCTGTTTGCGCAACTGCTCTATGGTATACTAGTATATGACATTGTTTTAGTCTCAGTTATGTTGAATATTACATTACAAAATTGGGCCGCTAACTAACTTTTACGAATTTCGAACATTTGTTCCTTCAAAACTTATTTCTTGCAGAAGGTTTGAACTTTGTTTAAGGCCTCTGACCGCCCTTTCCGTCCATGAGAACTTGCTCTGTACTCATCTCGGTTAATATGCCTCACATATCAGCAGTTAAGTTTTAATCTTTTTAACTAATTAGGACAAGGAAAGCTATATACTGTCTCTGAAAGTTCACTGGATCATATAACGAGGATACAATGAATTTATAGAGATTGTCTGCATATAGCAGAATAATTAAATTCATAACAGTTACATTTCCCATATCCGGGATTCGCGAAGACAGGAGTTAACATTATAAATTATCATAGGTAGGTAGAATTTATACGAACAATTCCCCACCACGAAACACCTGAACAGTTACTGTGCCGAGAGTGGAGTTTCTGGCAGTGGTGGAAATCTTTCCTACTATATGATAATTTATAATACGACCTTGTATCGCGGATCTCACTGTTTCTGCCTCAAGTGTAAAACATCAAGAATTGTTAGTATTTATTTTTCTGATTTGGTAGTTAATGAATAAGGTTACAGTTCAAAAATAGACTGAAATATCTTTTCAGAATAATAGATATATACAATGTTTAGATACATTGAAAGAAATTATATGAATAAATAATTGGCTGCAAAATGTTTTGAGGAAAGTCATATGCCTTATACCAGTTTAACTAAATTTGAATAATAAACATTATCTGCTTTGTTGTTTCTTGCCTTTTGTCTGTTCCAGTCACAGGAAAATAGTAGGGACCATATGACGACTTTTCGGCTTTTAATGGTGATGAACCTTTTGACATTTGATCATTTACCTTCAACATTTATTTGGCGGCTCAGGTGTACTTTAGGTAGAAGTGACATATCAACTATACTAGCCAAGTGCATAACACAGGTGACGCCGACGCATGCTCTATGTACCAGGCCACTGTCAGTTACGCTTCCAACATACTGCTGCACCGGTATCCTTTCGACATGATCTAAAATAAGCACATCCCGATTAGCTCATTAGGTATAACATACACTTCCGGTCCTGAGAACGCTGTCTGTGTTAATTGACTGTAGTAGGGTAGATTATAAGGGTCCGTACGGCGATCGTAGCGCCCTGTGAACACTTTGAGGACATCGCACATTCTCCGAACGGTGTCCTTAATATTGTGCGGACATCGTACGTTGATCGAGTTCCCTTCGATAGTCGTGCGAGCATCGGCAAGCCTCGCAGTTTTTCAAATCCGCACGGACATCGTGCGATGCTCGTATGAGCTCTTCCGGGGCCCGTGCGGTTCTCGTACGGGGATCTCGCGAGCTGCTCCCGACTTCGAAAATCTCTACAAGCTCGTAGGGAACTCGGGAGCTCGGTGAAACATTTTCACCGAGTTCTCGAGTCCTCTACGAGCTCAAAAAATACGAGTTAACGATGTCCAAAATTCGACTGAAAACCTACTCGTACGGAGTTCGTAGCGTTCTTGTGACCAGGGTATTACTGAGATGTACAAAATAACAGGAAAAGTACGTTCCATTCACCGAAAGACTACCAACGACCCTGTCTTTGGGATTTGCTGTTTGGGTAAGGTGAGATGAATGTTAAACATTGATGGGTGAGGAAACATGGGTATATTTTGTATTTGTGAATTTTGCATTTCACCTAAGTTTCACACTGAGAGCTTTCATTCATATTTTGGCATGTATTACTACTATTATTGGCGTGCATGCTCTCTTTCTTATTCTCAGCTAATTTATTGGACTCTCCTGATTGTCTATATATCTTTTCAAAGTTTACACTTTCCTCAGGAGAAGTTACTTTTCTCTTTGTTGGTGAGGATCTACTCTTTTGTCTAGAACAGGGAGTTACTTTTTTCTGTATCTGGGCTGTTTCTTTTATATTTTTGGACCCATCTAACTTGTTTTGTTTCATATGTTTTACTCATATGACTACATCTCTTGTATAGCAATTTTTTGGCTAGAATTTAATTAGATTTTTGTAAACAGTCCACAGTCTATGTTTTCGGACATCACACTGCTTTCGGATACGTCTATGTCATGTATTATTAGCACGATTTTTCCATGGTTTTGAACTACTACTTCTTTCTGTTTACTTTTCTGTTTGTAAACAGTTCACAGTCTATGTTTTCGGACATCTCACTGCTTTCGGATACGTCTATGTGATGTATTATTAGCACGATTTTTCCATGGTTGTGTAATTTGAACTACTACTTCTTTCTGTTTACTTTTCTGTTTGTCTGCATGTTAAATGTTCTTTAGCAGCTTAAGTCCAACCTGTCGTGAAGATGAAGTTTTTTGCAAGATTTCTTTATGCAATGGAATAACCGGAACTCGTCATCTTTTTTTCATTATTGTATTTTTAGGAACTGGTAGGCAGTTCCTTAAGCACCTTTGACATTTGTCGCCTGGCAGAGAATGTTTGTTTTCCTTTTACTCTGCCCTCTGCAAAGGCATTAAGTACACACGTGTGTGGTTCGTACATTAGGTATTTTTGCATATTTTCACACATACATATTTGAGTTTTACACATTGTGCCTTTGTTAGCTTTGTTTGTGTGTAAGGATATCACCTCGTGGGGATTACTTATATTTACCCTGTCGTGTGACATTGGGACATATAGGGGATAAAAAAGTAAGGAGCCGGTTTAAACTATATAGATATCCATATTTACACAGTTACGGGGCTTAAGTTTATAGGGTCTCCGGTCTTGGAATATGGCTTTAACTTTTGAATATATATCGTTGATTTTAAATGTACAAAATTATGATTTAACATGATTAAATAAGATATATCTGTATGCTTTTTATTACGAATTAAACTACTACTAAATGTTAAATAACATTCCGTTATAATGAACGAGTTTGCATTAAGTATGTATTTTACATGTCGTTAAAGCTACAGTCACACATACGGATATGTCCGTGCGTTGAGGTACGGTGCGGATGGGATTGGTCTGTGGAGGGATAAGTACGGAGCAGTACGTGTTAGTACGGGAAAAATGGTGAGAAACGGGGAACAAACAAAACAATACAGGACGCGAGATAGGTACGGGGTACTACGTTGAATTACGTCTTACTGCGCCTGGCAACTTGCCCAGCGCGTGGACGGGTCTGCGGTGAACTACGTTGAACTACGCTTAAGTACGGGCAGCCTCGGATAACTACGTTCAGCTACGGCAAGGTACGTTTCAGTACGGATAACTACGTTTGAGTACATTTAACTACGGATAAAACGGATAAATAAGTTTCAACCAAGTTGGACTTAAGTCACGCTCAAATGGCTATGGATCGCTCAAACTTTTGTGAATGTTCAAAAGTTGAAGAAACTTGCAAGTTTGGGATAAGTCTTGAATACGTTTTGAAGTGTTGGTACGGATTGATACGGATTACTACTTTGAGGTACGGCTCAGGTACGGATCGATACGGATTACTACGTTTCTATCCGTGGCTAGACGTAGCTATCCGTGCCGTATGTGTGACTGGGGTATTACGGGTTGTACACAAAAGATAAGCGTTTTTTTTTTTTTACTTTTATTATACGCTATTATTAATTAGATACCATTTAAAAATGACCCAGGTCAAGGTAGTTAAATGTCTGTCTGTCTGTCTGTCTGTCTGTATATCGGTCAATGTTATCGCTTATCGTATTATATAAGAACAAAAATGACAATGGGGCAGACTGAATTTAACGGTATGTGTTAGATAACGATAAAGACTTATTGTCATTTTCGTACATGCGCACGCAACGAATAGCAGTCTACTAACATTGAAGGGAACAATAGTAACTATTACAGACCTATGCTGTTACATTAAAATCTTACAATTTCTAAAGTATCTTTAAAATATAAAACTTCTATTAATATCCTGTAGTACATAACAATATTCATAATACTGAGTGAGGAGGTCTGTGCTCTTTATCAGGTTTTATTTAGTGGTAAATGAGAATAACGAAAAACAGCATCCACAAATCTTTGTTTTGCTTATTAAATTGGCATAAATTACAAATTACGGTTTGATTTTGTTTACTTGAGCGATGTGTCTCCAAGTACAGATTAGCGACCTTCGTGTAAGTTGTAACTTTGTCTAACAGAACAAGGGATGTCTATCAGTGAGGTGATAGAGAGGACAGTGATGTAAGTTGAACCCCTAAAGACTCGCCCGTTTCACAAAGACACCTGTATCTTAACCACTCTACATTTTGGCTCCCTAAAAGGTGATTATAACATTAATATTTTATCAAGGTTGTTGTCAATATAATTGTGTCGGAAACAATATCAATAAAAGCGTATGCGCAGCGAACATCTACACGTGAAATATATTAATGCAACTGACAATCAACTTGTAATTTACTCAAAAAATGATCTGATCTAAAATATCTTACCAAGGTTGTTTTGATATGGAATAACATCTAGCACTCGGATTTCGGTCACGTGCTCAGCACGTTCTTGAAGTAATCCAACCACATGTTGTCCTAAAAATCCGGATCCTCCTGTGACCAGAACTACACAACCTTTAGAGGAGCCCATATGTATTGCTGTGTATATGTTGCCGCTACATATATACATATCAATTAAAATTAAATACCAACGTGGAGTTTGCTCTTATACTGATTGTCGTATCAATTAAACAAAATATCACTCCCTAAGTTAAGATACATGAAACCATATTGATTTAGGTACTGATATGTTATCGAGCATATGTCTAAAACTTACATAATGTCTTTTCAGCTTGAAGATAAGGTTTTGATTTATTACTACATATGTATTTTGATATCTAGGATTTGGGATAACATGTTTTTTTCTACTGTTTTTAAAGAAAGTATGTTTTAGATACATTTTATCGAAGTTCTGTGTAAACTCTAGCTTAAGTGGTGTATGTGTATAGGAGAGGGTGGCAGAGGTAGATAAGTTATATTCTCTGTGTTGAAAAAAAAGGTGTAAAATTTAAGGATAGAGTGTCCTTTTTTGTGATATACCTATAATTTATATAGTCTTTCTCTCTGTCTGTTCTGGGGGCTTTATCTCACTCTATCCCTCTAGTTAGTGGCTGCGTTTGCTATCTGTAAGGCGCCTTTGAACGTGTTTATCATAAAAAGGGCGCTATATAAACCTGGTATAATAATGATGATAATAATGCTCTAGAGTCATAATCTAAAGCATATACTGTTCATGAGAAAACTGCGTGTAATTCCTTAAATTATATATTTCTTATTTCTTCTGATATGCCGTTTTTAATCAAATGCGCACTCGTAAGCGATTCGCATTTCACATTTTTCCTCACTGATTGATATCAAAAGAATTTAATATACCTCATGGGTGGCTGTCCGTTTATTTCACTTAAACCACGATGTCCAAGAGCTTGATAAATCTAATCTTTGGATGTGTTCAGTGTTCATCAGTGTCACGATTTCTTTAATTTGCGTATGATCCTGACTGAAAATTTGTACATACATATATTTTTATTATAATATATGGAAGGCAATTTATTTGTCGGTCTCCAATTTAGTTCGAAAATAGGTTGTCTTGAACAAGAAAAGGTTGTAGACAAACAGGTAACGGAGGTTCTTCTTTGGCAAAGTGTGTCGTGTTTTAATCACAGAATTCAGTCGATATGAGTTATTTCACTAAAATTCATTTTACCCGATTTTATCGGAGGATCGAGGTGAACTTAAGCTACTTCAGGATTTTCATCGTCCTTTCACTCTTATCCTCAGTCATTTTAATACAGTTGCAACAAACAATAAAAGATAAAAAGATATATGTAAGATCTCAAATAATGGGACTTTTCTCGATTCTTTGACGGCAAAAGACTTCTACATGTATATTTCATAGCAAGTTTAGATCAAAGACTTTTGCTGTTCTCCTATACGTTCACAAAACAAAATAAAACAACCAGCTTTTAATCCCTTTTGATATTTCACTTAGCACAAAGTTTCATATTCTTCGTGCATATATACAAAATTCATACGACAGTTATTTAAGATATCACACGGTTGGTCCTTCTGTGTCGTTCAATAAAAATCTCAATACAAATGTTAAAAACTATCCCCCCAAAACGCAGGTTTTTATTGTTCAATAATGTTTACAAAAATGGGTGTTTTTACATATCAGCATTTCAGAAACCCTCCATGTCGTGTTTCTCTCGGACGGGTAGGTGTGATAATTTCAACTTGACATATCATCAGCAAAATAGGACACATACGCAATGAGCACTTGACTTTAAATCACGTACCGATCGTTTTATTACAATTTAGAAAGCCCGTTTATCTTAATATATATTTTATCATTACAAAAATTACATTTTTAGTAGGTGGTCTAGTGGTAACACGCTTGACTGTAAATCCAGATGTTCGGGGTTCGAATCCCGGTCCAGACACTGGAAATTTCTGAGATGCTCTTGAGTGTCTCCCACCTAACTAAGAGGCCTGTACTGGTTCTTCCCAGGAAAGACGGCTTAGCGTGTATCGGTGCTAACACCGGGCACGTTAAAGAACCAGATTGTCTATTCGCAAAGACCTAGGCTAAGTAAGCCGGACAAGCCGGTGTCTAAAAAGGATTTCTGGCTATCTATTCTGGGGGCTTTATCTTACTTTGTCCCTCTGGTCAGATCGCTCTACAGAGGATGAATTTCGCGCCCTGTGTGGCTGCAATATGTAAAGCGCCTTTGAACGTGTTTATCATGAAAAGGGCGCTATATAAATCTGGTATAATAATAATAATAATAATGATAATAATAATAATAATAATAATAATAATAATTGTCGACACAAACATTTACATTTCTGATCTACGAGGGCCTTTGAATTAGAATAAATCTGAAATCTCCATGTGCAAAGTTCATTAAACAATACAAAGGTATTAACGCGTTGTTGATTTTTTAAATATTCTAGTTCATTTATCTGCGACAGCAAGGACTTTTAACTTCTTTCAGTGTTTCATCTCATCCTACAGTGACTTGATGAATTTAACAAGTCTGCGTTTTATTTGTTCTTCATCGAAAATCGGTTTATATCGTAAGATACGTCTCGCCTTGTCATCCTTCACTAATCTTGTTAGATCGCAGACATGGAAAACCCACCTGCCAAATGGACAATTGACATGGCACACAAACGATAACAAGGTCAAAACTGGAAACAAAATGCGCAGAAATGCCAAAATCATCCATGCTTTTGGTGAAAGAGGAAATGGCTTCAAATTGCATTCCTCCAAGATCGGATCAAAAAATTCCACACGTTCATTTCTAGGCGTATCGTCTTTGATGAAATAAGAGGTGCCCGCGATGTCGCTGCTTCCTTTAGTTCGAAGAGCAATATCGGTCTGGATAAAAGCCGATGCTACGTTGCCGGCATAAACATAGTCGCTCTTCTTAAAAGTGAGTACCAATTTCATATAATAACCGGTTTTCTTAGTAAAAGCACTACCGAACATAGGCGCGATATTCTTCCAGTCATAGTCGCCATATATCGCCACAGGGCGGATGGATACTGTCTTCAAAGTTGAACCTGTGTTAATGTAAAAATAATAAAAGTTGGCAAAAGTTAAAAGCCAGAAGTTAAAAATGAAAAATATTTTTCATCATATCAAAACGCCGGGCTAAATGCCAATTATGTCTTCTTAAGAACTACAATGAAAGAGGTGAGCACATAGTCTTCAAGGTTACAAACGATATTATTTACAAAACACGGCGACTGGCTTTAAAGCATCGAAAAAACATAAACCCTAATATATTGTTGCTATCATATAAAACAATAGTTCGTAAACTGTCAAAGTGCTCTGAAAATAAAAGAAATATGTAAATAATGTAAAAGTAAAACTAGACATTGAAACTATCAGTCTACATAAAAAAACATTTGAAATACTTACAATTTGCGTTCAGAACCAGTTCTTCGGCATACTGTTTTGTCTTTCCATAAACAGGGAAGAAGTTTTCCTTAGGATACTCGGTGTCATCTTCAGTGGCGTCAAAAACGCCATCATTTCCAATTACAACATCCGCGGAACTGCAGTAAAGAAGGCGTTCAACCCCTGTCTTCTTGCAAGCCTCTATAATAGTTCTGGTGCCTACAGAATATCAAGTTAATTGATTAGATTTTTAATCAGGTATTTTTGATCATGTATGCTCATCTGTATAAAGTAGGCAGAGGAACTTAATTTACAAACTTCAAGTAGGAACTATCTATTTTAGATATTTGTATAGTTAACTGCATCAAAGTACGCAGACTAAAAAAAATATCATTTTCTGAAAAAAAAAGTTATTTGAGCTGAAAAAAAAATATCCCGGGTAAAATAGTTTTAAAAAATGGAGACAACTCCGCTAAGGTCTTATGGTAGGCGTAGTTGGGTATTGACCTTTATCTTATGTAATCTATGCACTTTTTATCTCTAGGCAGGGAAAAAGCATGCATAATTGCCACAAGGATTAGCAATTCTAAACAGAAACTGTGTAAGGATCAAATACGGTAAGTTAATGCCCTGGGGAAGGTGTGTGACATTTTCCTTGGTGAAATTTGTCAACATACAGACGATGTTTTTGAAAAAGTCAGAACCCACTGAATTTCACATGGTAAAATATTTTGAAAGGGCTACTTCTGAAAAGAGAACTATCTCTACTACCCATATATATGCGTCAAAGTATTGGAATGATATTTAGAAATACGAGAAAATCAAAGATCAATTTCAGGACTGATAGATACATGACTGTCTTATCATGAATAACATTTAACATAGTTAGATTGCTTTTCGATTGCACTGGTATAACACGGACGGGATTAGGATTAACAAACGGTGTTCACCCAACAATTTTGCTTTATAAACAGGTTGTTTCCCTTGTTTAAAGAGGGCTGAAAGGGTAAGTCTCAATATAAAGTACTTTGCTAATCGTACATATATAACCCCAAAAAGCAAAATTAAAGTGTCGTTCCATACACTAAGCTGTGTATTACAGGTTGCTTGAGATCGCGCCAATAAGTAAGATTTGGCTAACTTGTAATTTTCCATAGGTACCTTGCTATACATCGAATGGTTAATGTGTGTGAAAAATAATGCTGATAGTCAGAGCAAAATGTTTAAAGTTTACGTTCAGTATTTCTGCAAAGAGATTTCAAACAAATTGCATCCGTATACCATATTAGAACAGACACTTTGATAGTGTGATTGCTGCTTTGGAGATTTTATGAATTCGAGAAACAAACATACAGAGGACAATAACAGTCGGTTAATTACACTGTATGTATAAGAAGGATTTACGCCGAAGGTATAGTCATGATTTACACCGTGCATTTAATAATACATCACGCTGTCTAGAAGATATACTTAACATGGATAATCCGTTTTTTTGCTCAGTTGGTGGATACTATTTAACCCCAGAAGCTGCAGTTAAATTAAACTAACAAATCGGATACTACTGCTTCGTTTCTAGATTTACATCTCTCTATTTACGACAAATTTATACATACCAAACTCTATGACAAGAGGGATGATTTTAATTTTAGTATTGTAAATTTCCCCCATTTGGATGGGGATGTACCCCAGGCTACATCTTATGGAATATATATTTCTCAGTTAATTGGTTTGTAAGAGCGTGTAGTCATGTTGAGCGTTTCATTGAACGTAACCAATATATTACAAATAAGCTACTTCAACAGGTCTACCGTTATTATGAATTACTTAGATACTTTGCTAAATTTTACTATCGTAATTCTGATTTGGTTTTAAAATACAACAGCAATTTAAAGACACTTCTGCGAGAAGATATATCAAAACCCGCTTTTTATGGGGATGTGGTTTACAAACTTCGTAAGAGTTTGGGTCATGGCAATTTCCCAATTGTATTTAGTAAAGTCATTAAACGTTTTATTAAAAGAGGTTATGAACCAACTGTTTTGAAACACACCGCATCTTTGGTGTTCAGCCCTTTTACAGTTGGACGTTATGCTTTCCTCTTTGATTGTGTCTGGCGGAACAGGTGGAGGACTCTGATTAATTGTTCTTATATCCCACCGAGATTGAGCTATTTTACATTACATGCCTTCTGTTTCCTTTGCGTATGTTAGGTTTCACCTGGAGGGGTTAACTTTTATTTAAACTGTCTTGTGACTTTGGAACATGATGGGGGTAAGAGTGTGGTTAGGTGCACCATAAACCGGTTTAAGCTCCCAGTGGTGGTTTTGCCACAGACCGTTCCGTAAGTATAGGCAGGATTTACACCGTCTTAGATATTGCCAAGATTTACACTTTATGCCTAGGTTGGATTTACACCGTATGTATAGTCAGGATTTACACCGTACGTGTAGCGATGATTTACACCTACTGTAGGTATAGGCAGTATTTACACCCATATGTATAGGTAGGATTTACACCCAACGTATGATTTACACCGTAGATATAGGCAGGAATTACACCGTAGATGTAGGCAGGATTTACACGGCACATATAGGCAGTATTTATATAATAATTAACAATACCAACATATAAGTTCAAATAAAATTTGTAAAGTAGTTTTGACGTATGAAAATCAACCAAGCAAATTAAAAGTCAAACTACTTTGACCAAGTTTCTTCTTGAGGTATGCAACTAAAATATAAACTTCCAAGTAGGCACTACTTATATCAGATATATGTGTAGTTAACTGCATCAACTTACACAAAATGAAAAAGTAACCAAATAGTCGTTTTCTGACAGGAGTTCTTTAAACTGAAAAACTGATACTGATTATTACTATCAAATTATCTGGAAAAGAAATAGGGATGACTATAGCTAAATCAGGACCAGATACTTTTTATCGTCTGCAAACTATGCACGTTTTACCTCTATGCATGGAAAAAATGTTTGCATTATTACCACAGGCAGATTTGAGCAAACGTTATTATTGGTCTGTCTTCTGTTTTTGAAGACATGCCTAACGATCACATGAAAAACCCTGGGAATATTATAACACCTTTTTAGCTCACCAGAGCATAAAGTGCTCAAGGTGAGCTATTGTGACCGGTCATTGTCCGGCGTCCGTCATCAGTCGTGCGTCGTCCGTCGTGCGTCGTCCGCCAACATTTGCCTTGTGAACACTCTAGAGGTCACAATTGTGACCCAATCTTTATGAAATTTTGTCAGAATGTTAGTCTTGTACATCTCTATGTCAAGTTCGAAAGTGGGTCATGTGGGGTCAAAAACTAGGTCAGTAGGCCAGATCAAAGGAAAAGTTTGTGAACACTCTAGAGGCCACAGTTGTGACCCAATATTTATGAAACCTGGTCAGAATGATTGCTTTGATGATTTCTAGGTTAAGTTCGAATCTGGACTATGTGGGGTCAAAAACTAGGTCACTCGGTCAAATCAAAGGAAAAGTTTGTGAACATTCTAGAGGCCACAATTTTGACTCAATCTTTATGATACTTGGTCAGAATATTTAACTTGATAATTTCTAGGTCAAGTTCGAAACTAGGTCATGTGGAATCAAAAACTAGGTCAGTAGGCCAGATCAAATGGAAAGCTTGAAAAGTCGTGACTTAATATTTATGGAACTTGGTTAGAATAATTATTTTGATGTTTTCTAGGTCAAGTTTGAATCTGGGTCATGTGAAGTTAAAAACTAGGTCACCCAGTCAAATCAAAGGAAAAGCTTATGAACACTTTAGAGGCCACAATTTTGACTCAATCTTTATGATACTTGGTCAGAATGTTTGCCTTTGTGATTTCTATGTCAATTTCGAATCTAGGTCATGTGGGGTCAAAAACTAGGTCAAGCGGTCAAATCAAAAGAAAAGCTTGTGAACACATTAGAGGCCACAATTTTGACTCAATGTTTATGAAACTTGGTCAGAATGTTTGACTTGATGATCTATAGTCAAGATTGAATCTGTGTCATTTAGGGTCAAAAACTGGGCCAGTAGGCCAGATCAAAGGAAAAACATGTGAACACTCTAGAGGCCACAGTTGTAACTCAATCATTATGAGATTTTGTCAGAATGTTTGTCTTGATGACCTCTTGGTCAAATTTGAATCTGGGTCATGTTGGATCAAGGTCACCCGGTCAAATCAAAGGAAAAGCTTGTGAACATATTAGAGGCCACAACTTTGATTCAATCTTTATGAAACTTGGTCAGAATGTTTGACTTGATGATCTCTAGGTCAAGATTGAATCTGGGTCATTTTGGGTCAAAAACTAGGCCAGTAGGCCAGATCAAAGGAAAAGCGTGTGAACACTCTAGAGGCCACAATTGTAACTCTATCATGAGATTTTGTCAGAATGTTTGTCTTGATGATTTCTAGGTCAAATGCGAAACTGGGTCATGTGGGGTCAAAAACTAGGTCAGTAGGCCAGATCAAAGGAAAAACTTGTGAAGCTTCCACTTTTTTCTATTTTGGGAACATTCTAGTGGCCACTGTAGTGACTCAATCTTTATGAAACTTGGTCAGAATCTTTGTCTTTATGATCTCTAGGTCCAATATTAATCTAGGTTATTTGGGGTAAAAAACTAGGTCACATCGTCAAATCAAAGGAAAAGTTTGTGAACACTCTAAAGGCATCAGTTGTGACTCAATCTATGTGAAACTTGATTAGAATGTGTGTCTTGATTATCTTTAGGTCAAATTCGAAACTTGGTCATTTGGGGTCAAAAACTAGGTCAGTAGGCCAGATAAACTCTGGTGAGCGATATTGGGCCATCATGGCCCTCTTGTTTGATGAAATTTATCAACAAACAGATGAAAGTTTTAGAAAAGTAAATGTTCACAGAATTGTACAAGACGAAATATGTTAGTAAAGCTGCTCACGGAAAGTGTGTTGGATTTTACGGCGTATCGACACTAATAGGTCAAAGATCACCGAAACTGACGGAAAGAGAACAACAGATATATGCGTCAAAATGTAAGACAACAAGAAATATCAAAAATCAAAGAGAACAATCTGAGGACGGTGATATGTTGTATCGCAGGTAAAAGAGAGATTGCTTTTCCATTGCATTTAAATAAAATGGACAGGATTAGGACTGACAAAATGTGTTTACTCAGCAGTTTCACTCTATAAAACAGGTTGTTGTTTCCCACGAGTGTAGACGGCTTATGGTTAGTCTCTGTCGGAGGAATAATAAAATTTGAAACACCTGTAACACCCACTTGCTTAGCCTTAACCTAAATGGCACTAAATAAAATCTACAGACAGCGCAACAAAACGACATTATTTACTGAGTAACAGATAACACGCGCACAGTTATAAACCGTAGCACATAAACAAGTGCGTCCAGTCATAACTGAAATAAATATATATATTTACCTTCAACATTAACTTGGTAACACTTCTTTTCATCAGGGAAAAGTGAAACATCGATGAGACTTGCAAGATGAATGACACAAGAAACACCCGTGCAAGCCTCCTGTACGAGTTCAGAGTCTAATATGCTGCCAACGAACTGTTTCACAGGTTTTGTAGATTCATAATCTGGAAAGAGATGCCAAGAAAATGATTATTCTTTAACACACCATATTGAAAAGTAATATATTCGTCAAAATAGTGTATAATAAATGCATTAGAGACAATGGCAGTGGCAGATGACAGTAACAGTGTGTGTGTGTGTGTGTGTGTGTGTGTGTGTGTGTGTGTGCGCGCGCGTGTGCGTCTGCGTGCATGCGTGCGTGACATTAAGTATCACAGTCGTGAATGACCTCAATAGCTTATTTGAGCAGTTATTTAAATAATAGTCAGTTTATCCTGGAACCTTTGGTTTATCCTTAAAGGCGTTCGTACATAATTAACAACACACGGTGATACGACGTAATATTTTATCTTTTGATACTTTTTGGATCGATTCAAAGTTAACAATGCAGAAATTTCCTTACTGCAAACCGAACAAAATAGTGCGGAAAGTAGTTTCATGCCATAGATTAAGTCAACCATCAAAATATAATTATTCTGGCACGACTGTATTTTCAGCTGTCGAACGTCCAAAATAAGAAATTCTTTACGTATTTTTCAATTTTTATTATATACATTTCCGTTGTGTATTTCTAACTGCAGTTACATATTAATGCGCGAAAACTTGGTCACCGACAAACCTACGATGCCAGCTTTGTTTGCAGCACAGTCTGATCCTTAAGACTTTGTTTAAAGATTACAGCTAGCCTAGAAGAGCCTTTTTTGTAGCGATTGTGATAGTATTAAACATCGATAAGATTTTATTGAACTGAAAAAAAAACAAAAACAATCCGAGATAGTAAGAGGAACAGCTGTAGTTCGATTCGTCTTTAAAAAGTTACCTCCCTTTGTTTCATTTACGTCCTTTGCATACATGTCAGAAATACATTTTTCCACGAACAAAAAGAGGTTAATATCTCATTCCAACTATTCAGATCATCAGGCAAATCATAACTTTATTTTACAACAGACATGCTGATTTAATCTGTAAATGCTCTATACTTTATTATATCTGTTTATGCAGGATGAAGGTGTACTTTCGCCCCAGTCAGTTCGTCCCCAATCGATTTTATGGAATGGTGAGAGATCCGTTACTTAATATACAATAAGTAACATGTACGTATTATGTACTGTATAGCAAGAGTATAAATTAATTGCTGATAAAAATTATGATTATTTCTTATCACGATTTTTGTAAATCACTAAATGTTTTAATTATAATTATCAACAAGTCATGAGCAAAGAGCTATAAAAATAAATAGATCTGCAACTTGAAAGGTATATAGAGCAAATCTTGCCAACATCCCGTGACAACTAAATGAGATCTCGTGTAAGCGTCTGTTGATTACTCAATCAAGTTGGTAAACGCTTTGAAATTAGATTAATTTCGGATCGTATTCCTACTTGCGTCCGCCTGAGCGTCACACAAATGTTTATGCCCGACTTTGAAAAAGGAGGGGTATATTGTTTTGCAGATGTCGGTCGGTAGGTCGGTCGGTCGGTCGGTAGGTCGGTCTGTCGGTCGGTCGGTTGGAATGTAGACCTATCCGTTTCCGGATGATAACTCAAGAACGCTTGGGCCTAGGATCATGAAAGTTGATAGGGAGGTTGGTCATCACCTGCAGATGACCCCTATTGATTTTGAGGTCTGTATGTCAAAGGTCAAGGTCACATTGAACCTGAATAGTAAAACGGTTTCCGGATGATAACTCAAGAACACTTGGGCCTAGGATCATGAAAGTTGATAGGGAGGTTGGTAATGACCAGCAGATGACCCCTATTGATTTTGAGGTCAGTATGTTAAAGGTCAAGGTCACAGTGACCCTGAACAGTAAAACGGTTTCCGGATGATAACTCAAGAACACTTGGGCCTAGGATCATGAAAGTTGATAGGGAGGTTGGTAATGACCAGCAGATGACCCCTATTGATTTTGAGGTCAGTATGTTAAAGGTCAAGGTCACAGTGACCCTGAACAGTAAAACAGTTTCTGGATGATAACTCAAGAGCGCTTAGGCCTAGGGTCACAAAAATTGATAGGGAGGTTGGTCATGACCAGCAGGTGACCCCTATTGATTTTGAGGTCAGTATGTCAAAGGTCAAGGTCACAGTGACCCTGAACAGTAAAACAGTTTCCGGATGATAACTCAAGACACTTAGGCCTAGGGTCACGAAAGTTGATAGGGAGGTTGGTCATGACCAGCAGGTGACCCCTATTGATTTTGAGGTCAGTATGCCAAAGGTCAAGGTCACAGTGACCAGGAACAGTAAAATGGTTTCCAGGCAATAACTCAAGAATGCTTGGGCTTAGTGTCAGGAAAATTGATAGTTAGGTTGGCCATGACCAGCAGATGACCCCTATTGATTTTGAGGTCAATAGGTCAAAGGTCAAGGTCACATTGGCCAGGAACAGTTAAATGGTTTCTGATCTTCTTGTCCAAAACCATAGGGCATAGGGCTTTGATATTTGGTATGTAGCAAAATCTAGTGGTCCTCTACCAAGATTGTTCAGATTATTTCCCTGGGGCCAAATATGGCCCCACCCCTAGGGTCACATGGTTTATATAGACTTATATAGGAAAAAAAATTGAAAAACCTCTTGTCCAAAACCACAGGGCTTTGATATTTTGTATATGACATCATCTAGTGATCCTCTACTAAGATTATTCAAATTATTCCCCTAGGGTCAAATATGGCTCCGCCCTGGGGGTCACATGGTTTACATATACTTATATAGGGAAAAACTTTGAAAATCTTCTTGTCCAAACCACAAAGTCTATGGCTTTGGTATTTTGTAATGTAGCATCATTTAGTGGTTCTCTACCAAGTTTGTTCAAGTTATCCCTCTCGGGTCAAATATGGCCCTGCCTCAGAGGTCAAATGGTTCATATAGACTTATATAGGGAAAAACTTAGAATCTTCATGTCCATAACTTACATCATTCAAATTTGGACCACATGTATAGTTTTGAGTGGCAAGATGAACCTTGACATGAGTTGACCTTGATCTTGACCTAGTGACCTACTTTCACATTTCTGTACCTACAGCCTTCAAATTTGGACCACATGCATAGGTTTGTGTACTGAAAAAAACTTTGACCTTGTTATTGACCTAGTGACCTACTTTCACATTTTTGAAGGTACAGGTTTCAAATTTGGACCACATGCATAGTTTTTTGTTCCAAAATAAAATTTGACCTTGATTTTGACCTAGTGACCTAGTTTCACATTTCTCAAGCTACAGCCTTCAAATTTGAACCACAAGCGTACTTTTGTGTACTGAAATGAACTTTGATCTTGAGATTGACCTAGTGACCTACTTTCACATTTTTTAAGGTACAGGCTTCAAATTTGGACTGCATGCATATTTTTGTGTTCTGAATTGAAATTTTACATTGATTTTTTATCTATTACCTAATTTCACATTTCTCAAGCTACAGCCTCCAAATTTGAAGCACATGCATAGTTCTGTTTACCGAAATAAACTTTACCTTTAAATTGATCTAGTGACCTGCTTTCACATTTCTCAAGCCACCGCTTTCAAATTTGGACCACATACACATTGTTTTGTACCTAAATGAAATTTGACTTTGATTTTGACCTTGAGCTAGTCTTGAAATTTGGAACATTCAAAAATGGCTCAGTGGATGGCGCCAAGATCAATCTGTAATCTCTTGTTAGGTTAATAGGTTAAAGGTCAAGGTCAGATTAAACCAGAATGGTAATACTTTCGTTTACAGTAAGCATATAATTTCTGTTCCTTGTGCAATTACTAAATGCATCAAGGGGGGCATTTCGTGTTCGACGAGCTCTTGTAAAGTTTGCGTACCACCCCAAATATTTTCAAAGTCCATTGAGATATTGCTTTCATATTTTGCATACTTGTTTACCATCATGACCCCAGTCTGTAAAAAGGAGGAGGCAACTCTATCAAGCATTTTGACTGAATTATGGCCCCTTTTCGACTTAGAATATGCTTACTGTAATGTTAAAGTTTTACTCATAGCTTATATTATACTATCAAGCACTGAGAATAGTCGAGCGCGCTGTCCACTGACAGCTCTTGTTTTTACAATGATAATGGTGTTTTATTTTTATTGTTACTAGTATTTCCTACATGGGGAAGGAATGACTTTATGACTGGAAGTCTGGCAAGTCAACAGTTGTTGTTTGAAAAATGGACTTGATTCTGTTTATCAGGGCCAGGCGTACCGCCTGTTTGATACTTCAGGTAAGCGTCTGTTGATTTGATCACAATTGATCAAGTTGGCAAACGCTTTGAAATAAGATAACGCGCTAACACGTGATGGTGTGGAAGTATGTCCAGTTGCCATTCTTTGTATTTTATAGTTCTTTGAAAGAAACGTTAATTATTTTCATCAATCAGTTCCGAGACAAATAAAAATTTATGAAATTTAGCTTCTGATTATAGTGTTCAAATTGCTATCTATATATAATTTATTATTGAAGTGTCTCGCCGTCTGGTAACTGGATGTCTACTACTAGCCTGGGTTCTAGGCGTCCAGTAGTCAAAGTAATTTGACGTTGTCCTCGGAAATATTGAGATAATTTTCATATGGACAATATCCCCACTTCTGTCAAACACTCGATAGACCAAAATAGTTGAAGCGATTTCTGATGAAACTTTCACCGCTGCTGACGCTTTACATGCTATAGGTTTAAATGCCAATTATTTCACAGAATTGGCAAATTCAAATGCAACTTACATGTATCAAAAGGGGATTCAGTTCCTGATTGATTTATGTAAAAAGTATCAAATATCCAAAATTACAAATGTTCTGGTGATTTAAAACCTATGTATGAACTGTACAAGATTAACATCTACCTTTACTTAGAAAGGCTCAAAAACAGATAGAAACAACTACAGACCAATATCTATTCTTCCTGCACTGTCAAAAATATTAGAGAGCCATGTTTCACTTTCTATTAGATCATACATTGAAGAAAATAATTTAATTCACACAAATCAGTCAGGATTTCGCAATAATCACTCGTGTGAAACAGCACTAATATCTATTACAGAAAAATGGATCAAGGCAATAGACACAGGACAAGCTGTTGGCACAATTTTCCTTGATCTAAGCAAAGCATTTGACCTTGTCAATCACTCATTGCTGCTCGATAAATTGTCAGCATATCAATTCGACTGCAATTCGATCAAGTGGCTTCAGTCATATCTCAGAGACCGCCAACAAAAAGTATGTGTGTCTGGAAAGTACTCTGATTCAATGGAGATAATCTCAGGAGTTCCACAAGGCTCAGTTTTAGGTCCCCTCTTGTTCATTATGTATATTAATGACCTTCCTTTATATATACAACACTCAGAAACAGATATGTTTGCTGATGACACAACCATCAGCACAACAGACTCTGATGTAAAAGTAATATACAAAAACCTTCAGTCTGACTTAGACATAATTCACAGTTGGTGCTCACAAAATGCCATGCTTCTCAACATTCAAAAAACAAAATTGATGTTCATAACTGCAAATAATTACAAACAAAATACAATTCAACAATCATCCCAAAAGCTTAAATTAAATAATGAAGTTATTGCTTACTCCAAATGTGAAAAACTGCTGGGTGTTAATGTAGACAGTAACCTAAACTGGAAAGCACATGTTCATAGCACACTTAAGAAATGTAATTCAAAACTCTACCTCCTCATGCGTATAAAACATTATCTCAGTATCAGTGTTCGCAAAATGTTCTACAATGCATATATATTGCCGCATATAGACTACTGCTGTACAATTTGGGGAAATTGCAGTCTTGAGCTTCAAAATCTGTTCATCAAGTTTCAAAAGCGAGCAGCCAGAATAATTCTAGACAAAGATTTTGACACACCATCCAAATTGCTGTTCAAAGAACTTAAGTGGATGACATTCCCAGAAAGACTGGAATTTAAAAAAGCCATAATTGTCTATAAATCTCAACATGAACAGTCACCAAGCTACATCCAACATCTTTTCACAAAATCCAGCTGCTCTCATGCATTCACTCTCAGATCACACTCAGATGACCTTTTACACATTCCAAAGCCAAATAAAGAATTCTTTAGAAAATCGCTGTCATACTCTGGACCACATATATGGAACTCCATTCCACTACAAATACGCCAGTCCTCTTCCATACAGTCATTTAAACATGCTTACTTACAGTGGAGGTTCTCTGGTGAACACTGATAGCTGTTATCATTCATGTACATAATATTATACTTCTTGTCATGTTTAATTTATGTCTTTGTTTTAATGCTGAACTTAAAATGTTAATTAGTTTTATGCCATTACTATCATGTTGTAAATACCATGTACATATTTCAAGAGGCTCACAGGGAAGACTGGGCTTGCCCAACTGTGTCGCCTCTATAAATAAAGTCGTTATTATTATTATTATTATTACTTCACGAGTGAACTAGGCCTAAAAAAGTCTTTGTTTCTGGTAACATGCTCAAAAGAATTAGGGTAGGTAAGTCGGTAAATTTTTGCGGGGGTGTGGGGGTGGGGATTTTTTTATTAAGGGATACTTTTCGGAAATTATTTTTATATCTAAAAATCTGAAAGAAATATATAAATGTCATGTCTCATATTAAGTATTCAGACATTAAATTATCACAGTAAGAGAAAAAATAACAAAGATGAATTGTCATCGTATGAAAATATTAAAATTAGCAGTGACTACGGGGCCAAAGACTGAACTTCTAGACAACAGGACAATATGAGTACTGACATGACTGAGAGACATATATTTTATCTTTAAAATTAGGGCTAGAAGGATTTCAGACTTTTGAAACCGATCAATTCTTTGTATGAAATCGAACCGATTTGTTTAATTGGCCGCCATATTTAAAATGCTGTTTTCTTTCCCGACGGTTGTGTCAAGGTACTTCCAGCAGCTGATTACATTAGGAACCTCTGGACTTTTATATACTCGTTTGCAAGCAGTGTGATAATTAATAAGCGTATTTTATTTTAAATATATCATGACGAGCAAATTATTGACTATTGACTATGTTTCACTGTGTTTTAGCGGAAATATATTGCGGGTCTATGTGCCTGTCAAAAAATGTATAAAGATAAAGTACTATTCTTGATTTTTATTGTTTGACAGCGATTAGCGGCTTTGCAAAATTGAAACCGGTTTCACCTAGTAATCAAATTGAATCCAATTACCCGAGGAACCATCCCATTACTATTTTAAATAGGGCGATGATTTCAAGTTTGCTCTCCTACTTTTTTCTTGTCCGTTTATATGAAAAGTTACAGGAAACATTATGGTGAAAAAACAATGGCGAATTCAGCAAATATCAAAGAAAGTGTCCAGCTGTCCAGTAACGGATGCCCAGCCAGGGGATTTTCTAGCCATTCAGTAATAGAGTTCTTGAGCCACGCCATGAGAAAACCAACATAGTTCGTTTGCAACCACCACTTATACAGACCAGCCTGGGAATCCGCCCAGTCTGGTTAGGATTCATGCTGGTCGGAAGGCCACTATGTTGGTTTTCTCATGACGCGACTCTCTTAATGAATAAACTTACTGATACCTGCTATTTACTAAAGATATTGATACTTATGTGCAAACAAAATTTTGATTTGAAACAAGATTTTAGAAAAGCATTGGTTCCTGAGTAAACATTAAGTGAACATGTGTAAATTCCATATCAAGCAAAAATATAAAAGAAACAATAAGCTTTTGAACAACAGAAATGAGTTGTTTTTGAGCTTGCTTGCGATGAGCTTGACTAGCTGGCGAGTAGGTGTGTGTGTGTGCGTCTATGCGTCCGTCCGAATTTGTCCGGATCATAACTTTTACATGCATCTTGTTTATATTTAGCATGAATGTTTATACCTACATGTAAGTGAGAAAATGTGACATGCATAAACCCCATGTTCCTATCTCAGGGGTCAAGGTCACAGTTGGGGGTCAGATTTAAAATTGAAGTTCTTCATGCATGGCTGAATTTTGATGTATTTTGGCATGAATGTTCACCCATGAATTTGCAGGTAGCACTGCAGTTAAGTGCTTTTGCTTTCTGTTCCTGATTGCCAAAAACTGACAGTGTCCAATTTGTATGTTCTTACAACTCAATTTTAGTGATTTTTACCAGTGTGACTGAAGTATTTCTAGTTTTACAAAAGAACTAAAGGTTTAAAAAATGCTGCACAGAAGACCTAAAAGTATTTATGAAGAAATGATATTCTCATCCTATTTCAAAATAATTGCATAGGTAATTTCATAAACTTGCATTTGGTTGAAGAATTTAATTTTGGATTAATCTTATGATTTTTAATTTCTTGAAATAAAATAGATGGAGGAAAATACATGTAGGCATAACTATACATTTTCACTTTGTCATTATAATGTGTATACATTTGTTTTGAATTCTTCTGATATAATAATTCAAGTAAATGTAAAAATTATCGATTGTTTAAAGAAAAATTCCAGTTTGAACCTTACTTAGTTAATACACCTCATAACTTACTTAGATATGTAATTAAATTTAGAACGCGTAATAACAGACTCCCGGTTGAAACGGGAAGCTGGAATGGAACAGAACTTCACTTAAGTAAATGTACACTGTGTAATTGTATAGGAAGTATAGGTGATGAATATCACTATTTGTTAGAATGTAAAGAACTGTCTGTATTAAGAAGAAGATTACTAGAACGACAAAATTTAAGACGCCCAAATATTATGCTGTTTAAATCTATTATGAACATCAACACAAAACATTTCGATAAATATAGACATTTTTGTATGTTTGTAAAGGAAATTATTATGAAATTTCATAACGGGTAAATTTTAGGAACTATATGTATTATGCAAAGTTTGAATTGTTTTCAATACACTAACTGGTTTTATTAATTCATCTTTGTTAGAAACGCCACCTGTTATCTATCGGGCCATTTTGTATTTGATATTTCTATAGAGAAGTAATATACATTGAAGTTTATAAATACATGTTGACTGCTATTAAAAACGTATTTCCCTTCTTTGTACAAAACGAGACACGTACATGTTTACATATCTTTTATATTTTATAATTTGTATATATGTTATAGCTCATATTGTCATGTACTACATGAATTGAGTATTGAATAAATTTGAAACTTGATATTGTATTTTCAAGTTTTACATTATTTTGCAGGGGTCATATTTAACAATAGTTTGTACTAGCTGAAATTAGCTAGTGCCTTTTTTGATCACTAGCTAAAATGAAAAACTACCGGCTAAAGTTAATAATATTTAATTACTCTATTAATATTTTACTGGCCAAAACTTACTGATTGATCTCTGTTGATCTCTGTTAGTAGCCAGTCACAAACAAAAATATTTTCTATTAGCTTCAAATAGCTTATGCCATTTTTGTTGACTAATAAAAGATCATAAACATAAATGATGACATTCCTTTCATGAAGAAAAATGTGTACCTTCAAAACAATTAAACTTTATTAAACTCTAAAGACATTTGCTTGTTACATTATTGACTAGCTGAAATTAGCTAGTACATTTCAGACCCAATAGCTATTTTAAAATTCCACTAGCATTTAGCTTGTATGCTTGCCTAAATTTGAACCCTGTTTTGCTAACTCCTCTCCATATTTCAATGTAAGAATGCTTTTTACACCATGTAGGAAGAGGTCTGGATTCAAGTCCCAGTGGAGAGTTTTTTACTACTGGGTATAAAGAAATTGTAGACTGGACAAAAACATACCTCCTTTGCATAAAAAGTGACTTAAAAGGAAATGTAACAAGAGCTGTCCGTAAGACAGCGCGCTCGACTTTTCTCAGTGCTTGACTCTGAATTAGAGCTTTGCCAGTAAAAAAAAATCCAAGTTAAAAAGGGACATAACTGTCAAAATTCAAATCAGAGTTATGGGAATTGTGTCTCCTGGTGTAGACTTTGATAGTAAATAACTATTTTGACTTTCAAGTCAAAACTTTAATAATAACAGAGGTATTTGACTTCATCAAAAATTTTAACAAATTTATTTATTTATTTATTTGGGTTTTACGGCGCACCAACACAGTATAACAAAACATTCTAAGTTAAAAAGGGGCATAATTCTGTCAAAATTCAAAACAGAGTTATGGGGATTGTTTCTCCTAGTGTAGACTTTGATGGTAAATAAGTATTTTAAGTTTCAAATCAAAAGCTTTGATAGTAACAGAGAAATTTGATTTTATCAAAAACTTTAACCAAAAATTCTAAGTTAAAAAGGGGCATAACTCTGTCAATATTCAAATCAGAGTTATGGGAATTGTATCTCCTGGTGTAGACTTTGATAGTAAATAACTATTTTGAGTTTCAAGTCAAAAGCTTTAATAGTAACAGAGATATTTGACTTTATCAAAAACTTTAACCAACGGCGACGCCGACGCCGGGGCGAGTACAATAGCTCTACTTTTTCTTCGAAAAGTCGAGCTAAAAATTATAGTGTAACCCCCACCCCTAATATACCAAAGTCAAAAGCAATACAATATACATAGCTTTAAAATGTTTGTATTGGTATATTCAACAATGATATTGTTTACAGACGATAAATAAATATTGAATTGATTTCACAAAAGGTACGTTTAACTTAATACCTGTTGTGCGAGCTTTAAATTTTCAGTTCAGTTTTGTTAAAATCTACTTTTAGATTACCATTCAAGATACTGCTGTGATACGTCATAGGATGGTGATATATCATTACTGAATGTAAAAGGCAAGCACATGCATTCCTTCATCAAAAGTTAAGTTCACATACATGGTTAAATATCAAACTTTGTGTACATTTGTACATTTTTACACTAGAAAAGGTTCCCCTAATATTTAAACATAATGTGTACAATCTGTGTACAATCTGTGTTGTTCAGTCGATCCTCCAGTACTTTCAGTGCTTTGATTCAGGTAGGCTGACAGTAAATCAATGATCATGTGCGATTAGATATAATATGTATGCATGATATTAGTAATAATTTTAAAACTTGCATTTGTTAGTGCTGCAAACCTATAGAGGTTTAGAACACCGAACTGGTCTACGTGTTGCAACAGAAAGTTTTATATACTAAAATGTTTGTCAGGGTCTCTAGTTTCAGGAACTACTATTCATTTGGTTTGATCTGTACGCAAAAGTTGAGAAATCCAAGATGGCCGCTAAACACAAATATTTATCGAATATTCATATTCACTAATTTCCCTTACCACTATTGAGTTTCAAACTATTTACATCACCTTAAAGTAAGAAATAATGTTACTCATGCGATATAAGTGTACTTTGTTACTACTTTGTCGTTTTTTTATTATTTTTGTCACCTAAGATATGCTAAATTAAGCTTAAAAATAAGGGCTGGGGTAAACAATTTCATGTTTGTTTTAAAACAGAACACACAAACATATGTTATTTTCATTTGAAATTAATGAACTGTGTATAGGCATTTATGTAAAAGCCATAATTTTGACAATTAGTGGGTTTTTATGATGCAACAGTGTATTTAAAGTAAGTGGGGAAGTTTACACTCCTTTCATCTGACAGTATTACACATGGATATACAACTTTTATAACAGTAAGGTACATGTTGCGATAAATCATATAATTTGTAGGCCATGGCAAAACAAGGATTATCCCATATTGTGACTAACATTAGACGAAGACTTAATGTAAGTTCGTTGAAAACTGAATGTCACTAATATGGCTCAAATGGGTGTTTCATAGCAAAGCCTCGTTGAATATTATCTAAATATCCATTCCATTTAACAAGAGTATAGACATTCGATTCTTGCAACTTGTACACTACTGTAAAATATTATCCAGTCATCTACATTGTGCAAATCAATACATACGTTACTGACGCCACTTGATAAATTGTGTGTTTAATGGTCTCTGGTTTTTTAATTGCCCAGTGTATATTGTAATAATGTAGCATATGTTTTAGCAGTTGTCAACAGGCGTTAGTAGACATTTAATGATTAGTAATTTACTGCATTATTTACATATCTTAGCATATGTTAAATGCTTGACCCCAGTTCATTAATACATTCTTAACTATCAATAATTATCAGACATAGAGATGAAAAAAAGTTGTCGATATATTTTTCGACTATCTGTGTTACTGCGAAGATACATTAAAGATTTATGTGTTATATACTGAACTGCTTTTGATCTTTATTCTAGGGTTAGAAATGGGTTGATACATACGTTACAAATTAAATTAATTTCTCTTAAATTTAAAAATAACAAAAAACAATAATTGTCTAAGAAACTGCTTGTTCTTTCTTAAACAGGATTTTTATTTTATAAACAACATGCAATCCGTATGTAGTTGAGTTTGTCAAAGAGATACGTGACTGATAAAACAATACCATAAACATTAGGACTAGTTCAATATCCTCCTCCTAGTTTAGATTTCCATTGTCTTGAGTTGTTTTGGAGGTCATTATATTAAAAAAAAATCTGCCTTAATAATCCCGAATGTGATTAGATTTGATGGGAACCTTCTTACTGATATCAGATATATTAGATATTATTTTCCCAATGGCTCTATTTGTTGCAAGCATTCTATTGTCTGATGTTCTTTCCTTTCAAATATGTGTACATGCAATATTGAATACATGTTCATATGTTTCAGAAAGTGCTGGGATACATACGTTATAACCGGTAACGTATGTACTGATATTTTCCAATGCCTACAATTTTGTTACTGAATTGCTTTTAAGTATACCACTGTTATTCTTTAACAGGTTATGCCAATTGTGTAGAAAATACCAGTTGTGTTGAAACAATACAGGAAATGCACCGTCTGAATATAGAAATATAACAAAATTTCCTCATGAATATCTGGCCAGCAATTTTAGTTCAAATGTTACCAATATATTCTGCATTTCGTCCTTGATTGTTGGCAAAATGTTTCTAATGTATATCCTTATTTGTCTGCATACTTCGTGAATATATTCAGCACAGATATCTAAAGCCTTAATATACAAACAAAGTGGCAATCCTTTTTATTTCAGCGTTTTCTCAGTAACGTATGTATTGATACTTAGTTACTTGCTTTTATAGATAAAATATCAATTTTTACAGCATTGAACAGGTATATTTTAATTTTATTTCCATTAGTTTTTATCATAAATCACTTTCAAATCGTAGAATTTTGATAAAATAAATGCTCCAAGTTAACAAACATTACTAAAATAGTACCTTTCTTCAGTGTGCCATAACTTTTGTTTCACAAATTTGAGGTTGGTGAAAATTTCAGAGATGACTCTTTATATGTTAAACTGTGTTAACAGCAATACAGTTTAAAATTTCTAGAACATTTCTTTTTCTTTTTGTTTTACCAATTATCATTTGAGCCTCATTAGTGACATTGGCTGTAAATTCAGCATAAAATGATCATAATATTTCACAAAAAGCAATATCATTAAAAAAAATTGTGTACCTTTCTAAAACTAAGTTCTTATAGTAGGTTCCTGTTAAGTTATAAACATGTTAGTGTTTGAGAAGAGACAAATCTATTACTACGAGGGTTGTTCAAAAATAACGTAGACATTTGCTGTCAACAGCTGCCTTTTGTGTGTAGTGCAATGTGAGATATATGATTCGCAATTTTTGTGTACTTCGGTCATACTGTTTTTTCTTAATGTTTTGCCACTTAGAATATGAATCAAGCAGCAGCTTTGCCAGAACTATTGAATGATCTTGTTTGCAGGTGTGAAATGTGGAGCAAAACATGCATATGCTTTGCAAACAAACAACCATGCACCGGGATCACAAACTCAGGGGACATGATGTGCATAAACGTTTATACACTGGCACCAGCCTTTGTCGAGGACAATGAGCTCGGATAACGAATAGAAAGTTACCACATTGTTTGTGCCAGTAAACAGATATGATATTTTATACATTATAAAATTGGATCAACAAAAAATATATGCTGGAATACAGTGGCATTTATTAATAATTTAATGACAATATGTCAAGAAGTATATATTCGTAATCATTTTGTTCAGAATGTTTTATGGGTTTTGAGACCCCAACTTCGAAATACTTATTTAATATTGACATGCTTCTTTTTTTAATACGATTCATTTCGCGTTTATACATTGTGTACATTTGTTGTAAATTATACACCACTAACCTGGACTTCATTGACAAAACGCAATTGTTAACAAGAGCTGTCCGTAAGACAGTGCGCTCGATTGTTCTTAGTGCTTTACTCTGAATTAGACCTTTGCCAGTAAAAACATTTATAAAACTTTAACCAAAAGTTATAAAGGGGCATAACTCTGTCAAATTTAAATCAGACTTACGGATATTGTTTCTCCTAGTGTAGACTTTGCATTTGCACCCCCTCTCCTTTTACTAGGAGTAGGTTATTGTGCCCACCATAATTTTGTCCGCCGGGCGTCCGTAGGCGGTGCCCGACTGTTGTTTTTTCCTGCTTGTTTGTGCGTGCGTGCGTGCGTAAATATGTGTATGTCTTGGGCATTGCCCCACAGTGTTGTTTTTTTTTACTTGTATGTATGTAAGTTGTGTGTGTGTGTGTGTGTGTGTGTTTGTCTTTTGTACGTTGGATGTCTGCGCTGCTGTGGTTTACATTGTTGGGTTACTGCGTTTAAAGGCCCGGTCACACCGACCGAACTTTGTTGGAGCGTTCCTGGAGCGGTGAAAAAAATTCATCACCGCTCGTTACCGTTCACCACCGTTAAACAGAAGTTGGCCCCCGTTAAGGCAACGCCGTATACGCTCGGCCACCGCTAATGGTCCCTCCTACCGCTCCGAAAGTTTTGAGCTGCACAAAATATTGCGAGCGGTGAGGAGCGGGCAATTTTCCGCTCCGGCAAAGTTCACCACCGCTCTAACAACGCCCAGTCAAGTTTGGCAAGTTCGTGGACGCTTGGGTCCGCTAGGCCAACGCAGAAATCTTGAACGCTGGACCACCGCTGCTTCGCCAGCTTTGCCCGGGCGGTGATTAAACGTTGCACAAACTTTGGTGGAGCGGTTGTAAGCATTTTACGAGCGGACACGGGATTGCTGGAACGGTGTCGTAGTCAAAAGCGGTATGCCGCTAAACCAACTTTAAAACCCCGCCGAGCCAACGCACGCATGCGCGGAACGCCGCTCTATCAACGCTCGCGTCACCGCTAAACCAACGCTCGCTACCGCTCGCTACCGTTAAACCAACGCTAAAGCAACGCCGGCTTCAGCGGTGCACCTCTAAGGCAACGCCCGTGTTTTCGATTTTTTCCCCATTTTGTGCGCGGTGACGAGCGTTGTCTAAATTCCGCCCCCTCTCCCTACCGTTGAAGGAACGCTCCAACAAAGTTCGGGCGGTGTGACCGGGCCTTAAGGAATGTGGCTTTCCCTTTTGAATATTCATCCTTGCTCCACTTTCCCTCCAACATTCGTCCCTTTTATCTACCCCTTGCCCCTTCTCGCCCCTTTTTTCTGTATTTGGCATGTAATTAAAATGTACTTGTTTGGTTTTTGAAGCAACCCGTCTACAATATTTTTCCGTTACAGCATCTTTTTGTTGTGGGCCTACTTTGCGATGCATGGTTCTATGGCTGTGATTGGGGTGCTCTGTCTTTCCGAAAAATCTACCCTTACCTTTTATCTTTGATAGTAAATAACTATTTTAAGTTTCAAGTCAAAAGCTTTGATAGTAACAAAGATATTTGTCTTTATCAAAAACTTTAACCAAAAAAGTCTAAGTTAAAAAGGGGCATAACTCTGTCAAAATTCAAATAAGAATTATGGGGGGATTGTTTCTCCTGGTGTAGACTTTGATAGTAAATAACTATTTTAAGTTTCAAGTCAAAAGCTTTGATAGTAACAAAGATATTTGACTTTATCAAAAACTTTAACCAACGCCGACGCCGGCGCCGGAGCGAGTGCAATACACGTAGCTTTACTTTTTCTTCGAAAAGTCGAGTTAAAACTAGTTAGTGATCGCACCCAAGGCTGTCATTAGCACTTTATATTGTATCTTTATAGAAAGGTTAGAAATGCATTTTGTAGGCTAAGGGTTTATTACATAGACTAAATAGTTAAAGGCATAAACCTATCCAATTCCTTACACAGAATGAAAATGTCACTATTGCAATACCTAAAGGATGAGTTTCATTTTGTATAAGAATGCTCGCATTTAATGATTTGAGGAAAAAAGTATATAAAAAAATATTCCTGGTCAATACTAAGTACGCCAAGACTTATTGAATAAATGACTTCCGACAATGTTAATATTAACAAGAGCTTAGCTATGTATGTACATAAAGCTTTTGACTTATTATTTTAACTGGCCATTCACCTCACGCTGTACATAATATATGAATGAATATGCATATAATATGAAGGATCTATGGTCCACAGCGTCAGCAAATAAACTCTAAAGACAACTCTACCAACAATTTCATTTAAATGTATACATATGTACACTTACTAATGAAGTAATATAGCAGCTGTCCTTTTAGGAAATTGAGAATATATTACTTTGTCATAATAATGTAACATTTCATGGAATACAGTGTTTTTTGTAAAATGTAAAAGCATATAATGACTATTGTTAGTGTAAACATGCAATGTATACTATCGGCTGTTTTACTGATTAGCTTACTAAGTAATTCATCATATCTGCTTTGAATGATGATTTTAGAAAAAAAAAGTCTACAGAAGTATTTTGTATTTAGTAAATACTGATGCAAAAGCACACAGCTGTCAATTTAGAGTAAAAGTATTGCAATATTTTGATCATTATGTCGGTCACCATTTTGGCTGCCATTCTGGATGCCATTTTGGCAGCTCTTTCGGACCATATTTTGGTTACTATATTGATTTTTTGACTTGGCATTAAGTTAAATACTTTGTTACTGTATACTGAGTATATTTATCAATCCGATATTATTACTTTTTCATTTATAAATATAACGTTATAACTGTAGAACCTAACGCTATACAAGGTGCATCTGAAATGCATTTAAATTACCCCACCCACTCTTGAAACCCTACAACTTAATTCTAACACACCATGGTTGTTCCTTTATTTGATGAAAGATCTAAATAAACATACTCCAAACAACAATTTTGGCTTGAAATCACCATTTTTTTGTGTGTCCTTTGTAAGCCTACACATGAAAATGCTAACCCTAACCCCTAATTTTGAGCTTAATTTTGCATATTTTAGGTAAAAAAATGTGAAAAACAATGATAAATAGAATCAAAGTACACTTATATCGCATTAGTGGTATTACTTCTACCATAAAAGATGATGTATGCCTTTTTGAATCAAATCAAGGAAAGGGAAAGTAATGAATATCAATATTCCCTAACTGTTTGTGCTTTGGCAGCCATCTTGGCGGTCATTTGGATTTCTCTGGCTTTGCATCCAGGTGGAACCAAATGAATGGCAGTTCTAGAAACTACAGACCCTGACGAACAGTTTGGTATATAAAAGTTACTGTTGCAACACGTAGACCAGTTACCCCTCGAAATACGCAAGTAATTTCAGCTGATTTGCAGTACTATGTATGAAGTTATTTATACAGTGATTTTATTGTCACGTTACGTGATTTATTAGAGGTCTGTGTGCCTTCAATCAGACTTGCGCAAATTTTTGCGTATAACAAATAATATTCTGCAGTTAACTATTAACTCGGTCGGTATGACTCTTAGCCCGACAAAATAAAATAGGCAAGTTACCGTGTATTATACATTTATGTAATTTACACGGTGTATCTCCCTTTTTGTTTACACTTTTGCTAAAGAAAAGATTTACGAAGCGTTTCATTGTGCGAATAAAGAGGCAAAATAATAGTCATGTTTTAACCTATTGCCGATCTTATATTATTGTAGTATTTTAACCTGTTGTCATGTACAACAACTACACAAAATGAATCAGAAATTGCTGTGTTGATTACTTTTATACCGGTAAGGACAACTATAGTCTTTAAAACATGTGCCCTAAAAGAACGAGCTGGTCTCAAGACTTGACTACATACTCTTTTTGATAATCGTATGCTGTAAAAAAATGCGGATTTTAGCGAAAAGTGAAACTATTTCCTACCTGTCTTATTCTCATATGGAACAATATCAAGTACTCTAATTTCTGTCACGTGGTCAGCATTTGTTTGTAGTAATCCAACCATATGTTGTCCTACAAATCCTGAACTCCCGGTTACCAAAACAGCATAGTTATCCCTTCGCTTCGCCATTTTTGTAACTTTACATTTTGGTCATGCTCAAGTAGTATGGCGAATATATTGATTTTGGTGTGTTTTAGGTTTACCTAGTGCATCTGATACATAAATAAAGTTGATACAATACATATTTAAATTTAAGAAGTGGAGATCTATATCTCGGATTGTATTTCATTAAGAACAGATTTACCATTTCAGGGTGTAATCACAAATTCTCTACATTTTGAGATAGGATGTAAATAACATGTTGGGAGTGACAGCGGCGTAGCTTCTATAAGATACTACAGGCCCGGGCCTACAGATTATTTGAGTAAATTTTTGTGACCCTTGGACGGAAAAGACCACGACATTGCCATCTGTACTAACCGGACAGCTACATGTACATGCAAGTGTGATTGAAAAACGGTTAATGATCCTTCAAGGAAGTGTGTAGGTCGAGCGTGAAAATTTATGTGTAAACTATTTGTGGCTAAATGTCCCCTGTTTGTACCATTCGGCGCCTTTGTTTGGTCAATAATGATGCAATACATTATCAAAAAAAAAAAGAACCCCCAAAAAAAGAACCAAAAAAAAAACAAAAAAAAACACATTTATAGACAATCAAGGACCAAAAAATTAAATCCAGCACCCATTTGCTATACATTGATTAACTCAAGGTATTTAATTATGCAGAGCGCATTTGACGGTGACCTTCATTTCACGCTCAGTCATTTTTCAACAAAAAAGATATGGCCAAATATTCCCAAGCCAACAAGACTTACTGAATATATCTTTCAGTTCCCGGGTAAATCATTTACATGTCGTTGTTCATTATTGGAGAAACATCTGTTCAAAATTATCTACAATTCTAAGTAGTATAGAAGTATCAGTTGGGGAGAGTGCTTGCAGCCTGCAGCCGGAGCCATCGGAGCCGGATCCGGAGCCGAAGGGTTACGTAATTGGTCAAGGTTATTACTCGCCCTGGGTCACGACCACGACGTCATCTAGCGGTACTGACTGATTATTTCCTAAGACCGTTCTTATTAGATAACGGTAAACCCATTATTTTCTTTATAATCTAACGACCGGATATTTACGACCTAATTATCGATTCCCGCCTAGCGTCCTTTTTCCTATCAAATATTTGCCCTAACTGTATAGAAAAATCGATATAGTCTTACTACACCACATCGCGAAGATTCTATACTTAAGGCCGTTCTGGAGAGTTGCCGGAATCCGAATTGGTGGAGCAAGGAGAGTTGCAGCAATCCGCAATGGGGGATCGGGTGGAGCCGGCGGAACCTACGGGTTACGTAATTGGTCAAGGTTATGACTCGCCCGGGGGCATTACGCGACCGTCACGTCATCTAACGGGACTGACTCATTATTTTCCTGAAACCGTTCTTATTAGATAACGGTAAACTCATTGATTTTTCTTTATAATTTAACGACCTGGTATTTACGACCTAACTATCGATTCCGGCCTAGCGTTCTTTTTCCTATCAAATATTTGCCCTAACTGTATAGAAAATTAGATATAACCTTACTACACCTCATTTTAAACCCTTTGACGCGTAGATTCTACACTTCAGGCCGTCGGCAACCGACTTTTTAAATATAGAACCGCGATCGCTTCAAGAACGCTCCGGTTCTAAGCGAAATGCATTCAAACGTCTAAAGCAAAGGTTCAACTGGTGAAGTCTACAGAATATTTTCACTAACTCTTAGTATTAAGCTCTAGGAATTAAGTATTCACACGCTGGAATTTTATTCATTATGCTTAAGTAACCGGTCATTACTAAAGTCGGACCTTCTCGGGTCACTCCTTTATGAAGTAACAGACATATCGGTAGTAAGCCCCTATATTCCTGGATATATTTTAAAATTATACGCGAATAAAGCTGAAACGATAATAAAATATTGCTAACTACTTACATATGCCCCCTCTAAACGCGGGGTGGATTGATCTTCCTCCACGATCTGAAAAGGTGAAATTTTTTGGTTCATAGCGTACTTAAATCGAATGCTAAGGTATTAATTACAATTAAGTTCAAAACTTTACGCTTTGTACAATTCTAGTATTAATCTTTTTATAAACTTTACCTGAACAAGACAGAACATTCACAAGAGCCGGGTGTTAAGTTAAATACCTTACTTTTCTATTTCTTTATTGCCTAATTAATCTCTCATAAGTATATAGATTCTGTATTATAATTTATAAAATACCAATTTTAATTGTGACTAATATTGAATGCTTAGAATAACTTCTCCGTCGAAAGAGCGTTTCCGAAAGAAAAGAAAAATGAAAATAAGTGCATGTACATGTACTGTTAGGCTTACACCTGGAAGTAGCAATAACAGAAAACGGAGTAGGGATAGAATCTTTGATAGATACTAAATATCCCAATAAATGATCTAATAAATATTAGGACGCTGCGTACGAATCATAAATGGTACACCGGTAATAAACTGTATTGTTCAATTACCCCTCTCTAGTAGTCTTATTCGTACTAAATTTAGCTATAGAAATTATTATAAATCATAATCGATACACTCGTAATAAACTGTATGATTCATATTCAATAACCGATCTTAAATCGGTGACGCTAAATAACGCCGCACGAGTTATGAATCATAACAGCAATTACTAATTATAATCCATACACTGGTAATAAACTGTATGATTCATATTCAGTAATAATCGATACACTGGTAATAAACTGTATGATTCATATTCAATAACCGATCTTAAATCGGTGACGCTAAATAACGCCGTACGAGTTATGAATCATAACAGCAATTACTAATTATAATTCATACACTGGTAATAAACTGTATGATTCATATTCAATAATAATCGATACACTGGTAATAAACTGTATGATTCATATTCAATAATCGATCTTAAATCGGTGACGCTAAATAACGCCACAAAAGTTATGAATCATAACCCACGGGCTATTCGCAGACTCTATTAATCATATATTTAATTTATATACGAGCCAATCCCAGGGTGGAAACGGACGCCAAGGTTAATTAGTCATGTCTACTTTATGTATTTTAAAATCACTGCCTTTTACAGTTTATCATTAAATTCTATGTGTTTTAAATGACTACCAAATTTTTATTATTAAAGATTTTTCCAATCTGTTTTTTGTGCTTTCTGGACAAAAGTTTGAATTTTATAACCGTGTTAATTTATTTATTTTATCATTTAAAACGAATTAGCTATTTACGATCGCGCTGTATGAAATTTTAAAGGTAACTTTATGCAAAATCGGCCGTTTTTATATGATTTTGATTTTAATTTTGTCTATATTCTATAGGAAACTTTGTGGTACTCTAGCTATTAGTATTCTTTATCAGTACTGTAAATTTGGTAAAATAATAATGAGTAATAAGCACGCCACGTCGAATTCGCATGTACGTATGCCTATTTTTCGCGTTTTTCAAACGTATTTTCTTAATATAAAGATTACTTGTTTCTGATACACACTTGTTTTACCTGTTCAAATATATTATCCTGTATCATATTGAAGCGTGAATGAGCAAAGGGAGAGAACTAGCTGAAAACTCAATAGTTTACTAGTTATGAGTTAACATTCTTGATTAATCGGGCGCCTATTCCGCGCATAAATATTCCGATAACGAATAAAGGGAGAGAAATATTTGAAAACCAAATTGATACGGACCCATAATTTATCTTTCTTCCTTAAAATGGCCTACTGCGCATCTTATTGTACATATAGCCTTTTTTTTATTCAGTTGTGTTGCATTTCAATGTATTTAAATAATCGCTTATGCTGCGTAAGTATTTGAAGTTGTTTTACAAATAAAGAAATTAGACTAATGTAATAACGACTCTACCGTAATGTTCAACGCAGTTCTCTTCCTTTACTTATAGGCAAAGATTTTAAAAGTTAAAGGAAAGCAACTCCGACATATAGTTTGACTTTCTTAAAAAGACTACCCCACTCAAATTAGAAAGTCATTTTTATAAGATTAATAGCTGTTATTTTCCCGACACTTTTTTTATAAACATTGGTATTTTTGGCCGGATTTTTAATTGAAAAATAAATATAATTCCGCTTTAGGGAATTGCAATTGTTATGAAACTTTTTAAACCCGTTTTAAGAGAGTAGTGACAGTGCGCTCAACTCCGTAGAAGACACGCAGTCTTTTGAAATCCCCGAGAACTCTAGTTCCAGCAACACTTTGGAAAGCGATCCAGATAACAGCAACAGTTATCATCTATTAAAAGAAAGCGCGATACTGTCTTGCGAAACTAGCCCAGAAAAATGTAAGTATAAGTATCATAATCAAAGCGCCGAAAGTACTTAAATACCTAAATAAATGTAATGAGTCAAAATCAAAGCGCTAAAAGTACCTAAATACCTAAATATGAAATAAGTCGAAATCAAAGCGCTGAAAGTACCTAAATATCTAAATATGTAATAAGTCAAAATCAAAGCGCTAAAGGTACCTTAATACCTAAATATGAAATAAGTCGAAATCAAAGCGCTGAAAGTACCTAAATATCTAAATATGTAATAAGTCAAAATCAAAGCGCTAAAAGTACCTAAATACCTAAATATGAAATAAGTCGAAATCAAAGCGCTGAAAGTACCTAAATATCTAAATATGTAATAAGTCAAAATCAAAGCGCTAAAAGTACCTAAATACCTAAATATGAAATAAGTCGAAATCAAAGCGCTGAAAGTACCTAAATATCTAAAATCGTATTAAGTCTAAATCAAAGCGCTGAAAGTACCGAAAATAACTATAAAAATGTTAATCAATCGAAATCATAGCGCTGAAAGTGTGCTATTATTATTCCAGTCGGAGATGGCCTTCCTTGTTATTTAAGGGAAGACCACTACAACTTCGCGTATTGATCGAAATTTGTATTCGCCGATTCAGTTTTTTGTCCCAGCTAATTCATTTTCAGTAAGTTTAAATGGGAGAGTGATCATTTTCGTCTCGGTCGTCACAGTTTTTGAGTTAAATATTTCAAAATTTGCTTATATTTTCGCGTATTTGTCGGTAAATTTTTCTAAAATTGTGTAATGCGATTACCCTTTCGGGCGATTAAACTTCGCTGTTTTTGGAGGTCGATGTTTTAGTGGTCTATATGCATTGGCGCAGGGATGTCGAGGGCGGGTAAAACCTCAAGTTTGCGTTTAAATTAAATCATATACGTATAAAAGACGACAAAAAAGCAAATTCGTTTTATTTATTTTTATTGTGTTTTCATTTCTCGTACACACACAACATTATAAATGATTTTATAATTCGATTTTAATATTTAAAGATGATTTTCACAATTATTTCTAGTGGACAGAATTTTTTATAACTTTGCATATTTATAGATTGATGTATGACAAGTTAAAACAAAGAATAAAAATAATAGGTACCCGTGCTTCTTTTTTCAATATTCAAAGTTTATTAAGAACACCAAATCGGTATTTTTGTCCGAAGAAACAGTACATACATGTCATAATAAAACTACTGCAAACAATTATTTATCCAAAGTTTCACTCTGATGTTACTGTTTATGCATCCGAATTAATAACACCACTATAACTATGCATAAAATGTCAACATATAGATATATTAACTCAGAAAAATTACTCTTGACAGATGTCGAAAGTATCTGAAACTGAGAAAAACACGAAGTATTTCTTAATGATATGAAAAAGCTAGCGGACAGAATTTTTTCAAATTTTATATTATGTAAGCTAGAACTAAGACAAAAAAATCTAAACCAAAAAAATAATATCAACCCGTGCTTGTTTTCAAGAAAAATCAAAAAATATTCACTCCACCCACAAAGGTATTTTTTCGTTACCCCACCCACCTAAAAATTATGAACATTTTTTTGTCTTACAAAGCAAATTGCACAATGTTATTATCAGTTCCTTAACCAATATTCTTACTCACATGCGGAATAATGCTCCTTTAAGGTTGCATGCCTCTAGGTCAAATACTTCTTTGAGATAAGTGCTACACAAGCTTTCACATCCCATTTACGTATATATTTGACCACGTCAAGGGACATAAATCTGTTTTTATTGAGTGAAACCTCAAATAAAAGCACTGGTGCACAACTTCGCATGCTGAATTTAATTCTTGTGTGGTTTCATGACTCTTGGCGTATATAATTTTGAGGTACATGCGACACAAATGTTTAGACCCTTTATGTACAATCTGACTATCAAGGGCCATAACTCTGGTCTTACTACGTGAAATGCGGGATGGGGCACAAAAAATATAACAACATTTTTAGGAAGTCACATTTGAACTTGAAGGAGATATATCTACGTTAAGATTTTCTGGAATTTTATTTGACTTGGAGTCGGCTGCATCATTACTGGACGAAATGGTTTACTTTCAAATTGGCTGTCCACAATGTACTCGATTCGCATTCTATACATAGAGCGTGACGTCACACATTCCGTCTGACCTCTAGACTAGGAACTGATAACTAGCCGATTTTGGATAATTGTACATACACTAAAACATAGTCCTGCGGAGGACGGTAAATTTTCAGAATCTACTTATTTTTTGCATGCTATTACAAGAAATGTGCGTAATTGTGATTACTTAAACTTTTTAAACCGTTATCGTTCTCTAACTCGTGTCATAGAATTATTTTTTTGACAAAAAGGAACATCTACTTTCACTTTCCTATACTGTAGTATTGCAACGCAATTATGGTATACTAAATATGGATCGGGAGACTTAGATATCAAACGATCAATGTCCTAAACGTCTAAATGATGCACAAATAGAGTGCTTAAGTCATGTCATCAAGAAGGAATACTGTGTGGCCTGATATACCAGCTGGCACCCCGTGTCAATGTACATGTACATGTATATCATATTCTGTTCAAAGTGTTAATAACCAAAGTGAAACACTTACTCTAAGTGTACATATTGCAATTCTGATAGTCTAGTCCTTCCCTTGGTGCACCACTGACAGTTAGACCAAAGAGAGAATAATTTCTCTGCTATTACTAACTGGAAATGCTAAAAAGTACTTGTTGTTTGTATGAATCATGGACAATGTAATAGTGACAGGATTTCAGTTTTCAACACTACATTCATGAGTGAAAAACAACCGCCTTTGTAAATTCCAGTTTTATTTGTACATATATTAAAGTTCATACACACTATTTTGCAGTCTGTTTTTTATTAATTAACAGGCCTTCTAAACATGGGGAACAACAAACAAATACACTTAAGGTAAACATATAAAATCCTAAGCACAGACAACTTCAATACAATATAATTATTAATGGAAGTATTTGCTGGTCAATAGTAAAAAAAAGGCTAAGTCATGAATACTGACTGGCAATCCATTCAATAAGTGGTATATAACTGTTATAACATGACTTTAGACATTAATATTAACTATTATTCTCAAATATTAGACATGTCATAAAACACAAACTATGGACCAGATATTTATGTAAGAAGTCATGCAATATTAATATTATTTCTGGTACACACATTAAAGTATTTTATCAGATCAGTAAAAGGTAAAAGGGTAATACACTCATAACTTAAATGAAAATAATAACTAGAATGTTAACAATGTGTATATATATACAGTCAATAAAAGATGTTTAAAATGTTTCTAGATTCTGTTCAATGTTTTAATTTGATAGTATTTCACACAAAAATTCTATTTCCCAGGCTAGTTGTAAAATATTTGGTTCATTCTTCTCTCAGAAAGTAGGTTTAATTTCCAATATTTGACCAAAAATTCTCTCCATCTCTTTCACATCTTCCAACCAAATTTTTTAGTAAATATCATGTCAACCATACCATTTAAAACACAAAGCAGTATGTTTAAATCAAGTCCCTTTCTTCTGAAATGGATTTTATTCATAATTCATTCTGATACAAAAATAACAATGTGACTTAGTTTCAAAAGATTCCATTATTTCTATCACTACAACTCCCTGACAGCTCATGCAGCAGATTGAGAGAAATATACAAGGATTATGTATAGTGACCTTTACAAATATGTAATGTAATATACTGCTACTAGTATCTTGGTCTGCAGTATTCATCTAAAGTCAACTTTTACTAAATAAAACAAAAATGTCCTAGTTTGTATTACCTATTGACCTGCAGTTATAAAACATGGGACATGCCTGTTTCTCAGTTGAACAAATCTAAATGTTACATTAGTATATACCAAAGGCTACCGTTTCATGTATCAAAACTGTAACATTATATCAAAGTTAATAGGATATTGTGCTCAACAACAAAATTTATAACAATAAATTAAAGCACCAATCTCTTAAGTTTTCCATGGCAAAATGCTTGAAACACTTTCTAAATGTGCTGTGTTATGAAAAATATTATAAGATCAAATGTACATACATGAAGAATTGAAGATTTATGTGTTAAAATTTGGAAGTTTAAATTGACATAATTGGAGGTAATAAGGTGGACAAGTGCCAGGTCAGGATTCGAACCTGAAACCTCCCCATGACATTGTACTTCTATGTCTGGGGTGCTCTAACCAACTGAGCTACCTGTCACTGACTGTCCTCACCGAGAAATAAATCCTGAGATTTTTTACAATTTTGATGCAAGCTGAGAAATCTTTATTGAATATGATTTTTACTGTTCCGATATCATATAAACTCGTACTAATTATCAACCGTTTATTCAAGAAAAAATATCAATTAACAAAACAAGAATACAAAGTGTGCATCTGGTAATTAGCCTTTTAGGTCTGGTATTTAGCCTTTTAGGTCTGGACCATTTCTGACTAGACTGTACATTTAGCCTTACTGGACTACATCAAGGTTTCAAACTGATACTTTGGAAATTAGTCCTGCAATAGAGATAAAAAAAAATGTATGACTGACATTATTTCAATTTATAGTTACACTGAATTTGAAAATGGTGCATTCAATAATTTTGTACATTCGTTTAATGAAATGATGTACATGTACAGCTCAGTAGGTAGCGCGTAGATCAACTTCAATCCTCGGGCGGAGCTAATGTTCTTTGCGACTATTTGATAAACAATATTTGTGTTTGAAATAATTAGTCCTCCACCTCTGATTCATGTGGGGAATTTTGCAGTTACTTGTGGAGAACAGATTTGTACTGGTACAGAAATCAGAAACACTGGTTAGGTTAACTGCCCGCCGTAACATGACTGAAATACTGTTGAAAAACCGCGTTAAACCCAAAACAAACAAACAAAAAACTGTATAGAAATATACATGTACAAATTTGCTGGTAAACAAGCTAAACGATGCCGTTTTTCATGTATGAATCAATTTGAACAACTGCAGATAACTTAAATTCATCATTTCAAATGATACTAGAATGGATACACTAGAATTAAGCATACTCTGGAAACAACAATGGTGAATATTCAACTAAAAATGCAAAGCACACTTTCACTTCCTTGTTTACGACTCCATGTTGAAAATAGTTCTTACCCATAATGCCCCGAGCGAAAGTACACAGGTCAGTGCGACAGTATGAAAGCGCTACCGTAGTGTACACAATGCTCAATTCGAGCACTTCTTACAACTACTCCTCCAATAAAACACCATCACTTTTAAAGGTAAAATATGGATGCACGACCTATATTGTCAGTACATACGATATATTTTGCGCGAGTGCGCTGCATATCTGACAATTATGCACTTTCGGTGGCGAAATATGAACTTTACAGTGGATATCGCTTGCTGCGCGATTGAGCTGCGCACAAAATATTGTGATGAACTCCTTTAAATAACGTTCCGTCCTGTACACCGTGTATTTTCGTACATTGGAATGTTTATCACTTCATTTCACAGTTACAGACAGTGTTAAGAGTACACCATTTAGTTTAAAGGTAGAGTCTCCTAAAACGTAATACGCAGTGTAATTTATCCGAATTCGAGGTCGCGGGTTTACACTGTTCGTCCAAGAAGTAGAAACGTAAATATTCCGGCAATCCGCTCAACACGGGTACGTATCTCGGGTCTGTATAGGTTTCCCGCACGTAGGTTTGTCCGTGAACTTCGACGTTCCTGAGAGTTTGGAACTTGCTTTCGTTGATAAAAGTTTCATTCACAAAGTCGGCGCAGAGGTAAAAACGTTCGTGTTGGGAGGTAAACTGACACTCCATGGCAATTTCCACGAGCGCGCATTCCCACGCGCCTTGTAACGTTTTTATCCAAGGGCAGGCTACTGAAAAGTCCGCTTGGGTGTTGGGACGTCCCTGAGTTGTTGCTTTAGGGGTAACGTGTACGTAAAATTCCTTCATTTTCGCTCCTGGTTACAACATTTTGCGACGTTTTGTACCGTTTTCGCGGTCCTTCTTACGCGTTTAATCCGTGAACAAGTATTGACCTGCCAACTTATTGTAATATCTAAAATACTGTGACAACTTTTACTTAATAAAATCGTGAAATATTCCTCGATTTTGTTTGAATCTATTGTTATTAGTTAAAGATACAAAACAACCGAATTTTATACTATTCTATCTTTAATTTTTTCACACGCACACACACAAACACACATACGCGCACACGCATAAACACACTGGCAAATATTTAAACGTCTATAACATTTTAAAAACAGGTTTTTTACATTTTCTTAAACAGCATTGACAAAAATGTAAACGGACCCTACGGAAAATAGCGTGTTAAAGTACAAAAACCGAATCGAAATTGACAAATACGTCTATAACATTTTTTGAAACAGCTTTTACATTTTTTGAAACAGCATTGACCAAAAACGTTAGCGGACACTTCGGAAAATTACGTGTTAAAGTGCAAAAACCGAAACGACTTGACAAATATCTAAATGTCTATAACATTTTTTTAAACGGCTTTTACATCTTTTGAAACAGCATCGACAAAAACGTGAACGGACCCTATGGAAAATTACGTGTTAAAGTACAAAAACCGAATCGACTTTGACAAATATCTAAATGTCTATAACATTTTTTAAAACAACTTTTACATATTTTGAAACAGCATTGAGGAAAAACGTAAACGGACACTACGGAAAATTACGTGTTAAAGTGCAAAAACAGAAACGACTTCGACAAATATCTAAATGTCTATAACATTTTTTTAAACGGCTTTAACATTTTTTGAAACAGCATCGACAAAAACGTAATCAGACCCTACAGAAAAAAAGTACAAAAACCGAATCGACTTTGACAAATATCTAAACGTCTATAACATTTTTTAAAACAACTTTTACATATTTTGAAACAGCATTGACAAAATCGTAAACGGACCCTACGGAAAATTACGTGATAAAGTACAAAAATGGAATCGACTTTGGCATATATCTAAACGTCTGTCTTAAAATCTGAAACGCAAGTAACAAGAACCCGAAACGTTTATGATATTCTTAAAATTGTACTGAGAAATAACAACAAAAACATCTTAAAATGCATTAACGCTGAAACACATGTGTCGTTTATCTTATACTTGCGTTATTGTTTGTTTTCTTAAATGCAAGCGACATTGTAATACAGTAATGGTTAATAACGGAAATCATGAGCGAAAGTCCAATCTTACAAAGATAATCATGATCAATATGACACATTATGATACCTTTTATTTTTTATATAGCGTACAGTCCGCAATCACTTCGGGTTTTTAAAAAGATGACTAATTTATTAAGTGCGTGTTTCGTGGATAAACGTAAACGCCTAAATATAGGCAAAAGACAATAGAGTTCTTCCGAAATTTTCATTAGCTTTCCAGAAATTAGTACGCATTACACTTTCTACTTTGAACGGTCATTGAAGTAGTCATTCATTCTTTGCACACATTAAAAGATGTAGCGAAAATGTATTTCACGGAGAAAATGTGACATGACTTTCATAAAAATATATCCGTAATAGTTAATAAAATAACGCTAATTCATTGTACAATACGCATATTTTCATACATGGTCGACAGATATCGGCAAATAGAAATAATAAGTCTAAATGTTAGTTAAAACCATCCATTTGAAAATTAGTTAAATATACACAAAATTTACCTTGACCCGTTACGTAATCCCTAGGCTCCGCCGCTCCACCGGCTCCGGTTCCGGCGAGAAATGACAAATTAACTAGCAGGCAGAATTTCAGGAAACTTGAAATAAACATGAACCAAAATCCTGCGATCATGCCTGCTAGCTAATTTGTTTTGTTGTTATTTCTCAGTACAATTTTAAGAATATCATAAACGTTTCGGGTTCTTGTTACTTGCGTTTCAGATTTTAAGACAGACGTTTAGATATATGCCAAAGTCGATTCCATTTTTGTACTTTATTACGTAATTTTCCGTAGGGTCCGTTTACGATTTTGTCAATGCTGTTTCAAAATATGTAAAAGTTGTTTTAAAAAATGTTATAGACGTTTAGATATTTGTCAAAGTCGATTCGGTTTTAGTACTTTAACACGTAATTTTCCGTAGGGTCCGTTTACGTTTTTGCCGATGCTGTTTCAAAAAATGTTAAAGTCATTTAAAAAAATGTTATAGACATTTAGATATTTGTCGAAGTCGTTTCTGTTTTTGCACTTTACCACGTAATTTTCCGTAGTGTCCGCTTACGTTTTTGGTCAATGCTGTTTCAAAATATGTAAAAGTTGTTTTAAAAAATGTTATAGACGTTTAGATATTTGTCAAAGTCGATTCGGTTTTTGTACTTTAACACGTAATTTTCACGGATTAAACGCGTAAGAAGGACCGCGAAAACGGTACAAAACGTCGCAAAATATTGTAACCAGGAGCGAAAATGAAGGAATTTTACGTACACGTTACCCCTAAAGCAACAATTCAGGGACGTCCCAACACCCAAGCGGACTTTTCAGTAGCCTGCCCTTGGATAAAAACGTTACAAGGCGCGTGGGAATGCGCGCTCATGGAAATTGCCATGGAGTGTCAGTTTACCTCCCAACACGAACGTTTTTACCTCTGCGCCGACTTTGTGAATGAAACTTTTATCAACGAAAGCAAGTTCCAAACTCTCAGGAACGTCGAAGTTCACGGACAAACCTACGTGCGGGAAACCTATACAGACCCGAGATACGTACCCGTGTTGAGCGGATTGCCGGAATATTTACGTTTCTACTTCTTGGACGAACAGTGTAAACCCGCGACCTCGAATTCGGATAAATTACACTGCGTATTACGTTTTAGGAGACTCTACCTTTAAACTAAATGGTGTACTCTTAACACTGTCTGTAACTGTGAAATGAAGTGATAAACATTCCAATGTACGAAAATACACGGTGTACAGGACGGAACGTTATTTAAATATTAAAATCGAATTATAAAATCATTTATAATGTTGTGTGTGTACGAGAAATGAAAACACAATAAAAATAAATAAAACGAATTTGCTTTTTTGTCGTCTTTTATACGTATATGATTTAATTTAAACGCAAACTTGAGGTTTTACCCGCCCTCGACATCCCTGCGCCAATGCATATAAACCACTAAAACATCGACCTCTAAAAACAGCGAAGTTTAATCGCCCGAAAGGGTAATCGCATTACACAATTTTAGAAAAATTTACCGACAAATACGCGAAAATATAAGCAAATTTTGAAATATTTAACTCAAAAACTGTGACGACCGAGACGAAAATGATCACTCTCCCTATGACATTTTCCGTTTAAACTTACTGAAAATGAATTAGCTGGGACAAAAAACTGAATCGGCGAATACAAATTTCGATCAATACGCAAAGTTGTAGTGGTCTTCCCTTAAATAACAAGGAAGGCCATCTCCGACTGGAATAATAATAGCACAATTTAAGCGCTATGATTTTGATTGATTAACATTTTTATAGTTATTTTCGGTACTTTCAGCGCTTTGATTTAGACTTAATACGATTTTAGATATTTAGGTACTTTCAGAGCTTTGATTTCGACTAATTACATATTTAGGTACTTTCGGCGCTTTGATTTTGACTTATTACATATTTAGATATTTAGGTACTTTCAGCGCTTTGATTTCGACTTATTTCATATTTAGGTATTTAGGTACTTTTAGCGCTTTGATTTTGACTTATTACATATTTAGATATTTAGGTACTTTCAGCGCTTTGATTTCGACTTATTTCATATTTAGGTATTTAGGTACTTTTAGCGCTTTGATTTTGACTCATTACATTTATTTAGGTATTTAAGTACTTTCGGCGTTTTGATTATGATACTTATACTTACATTTTTCTGGGCTAGTTTCGCAAGACAGTATCGTGCTTTCTTTTAATAGATGATAACTGTTGCTGTTATCTGGATCGCTTTCCAAAGTGTTGCTGGAACTAGAGTTCTCGGGGATTTCAAAAGACTGCGTGTCTTCTACGGAGTTTAGCGCACTGTCACTACTCTCTTAAAACGGGTTTAAAAAGTTTCATAACAATTGCAATTCCCTAAAGCGGAATTATATTTATTTTTCAATTAAAAATCCGGCCAAAAATACCAATGTTTATAAAAAAAGTGTCGGGAAAATAACAGCTATTAATCTTATAAAAATGACTTTCTAATTTGAGTGGGGTAGTCTTTTTAAGGAAGTCAAACTATATGTCGGAGTTGCTTTCCTTTAACTTTTAAAATCTTTACCTATAAGTAAAGGAAGAGAACTGCGTTGAACATTACGGTAGAGTCGTTATTACATTAGTCTAATTTCTTTATTTGTAAAACAACAACTTCAAATACTTATGCAACATTAGCGATTATTTAAATACATTGAAATGCAACACAGCTGAATAAATAAAAGGCTATATGTACAGTAAGATGCGCAGAAGGCCATTTTAAGGAAGAAAGATAAATTATGGGTCCGTATCAATTTGGTTTTCAAATATTTCTCTCCCTTTATTCGTTATCGGAATATTTATGCGCGGAATAGGCGCCCGATTAATCAAGAATGTTAACTCATAACTAGTAAACTATTGAGTTTTCAGCTAGTTCTCTCCCTTTGCTCATTCACGCTTCAATATGATACAGGATAATATATTTGGTCACAACAGGTAAAACAAGTATGTATCAGAAACAGGTAATCTTTATATTAGGAAAAATACGTTTGAAAAACGCGAAAAATAGGCATACGTACATGCGAATTCGACGTGGCGTGCTTATTACTCATTATTATTTTACCAAATTTACAGTACTGATAAAGAATACTAATAGCTAGAGTACCACAAAGTTTCCTATAAAATATAGACAAAATTAAAATCAAAATCATATAAAAACGGCCGATTTTGCATAAAGTTACCTTTAAAATTTCATACAGCGCGATCGTAAATAGCTAATTCGTTTTTAAAGATAAAATACATAAACTAACACGGTTATAAAATTCAAACTTTTGATCAGAAAGCACAAAAAACAGATTGGAAAAATCTTTAATAATAAAAAATTTGGTAGTCATTTAAAACACATAGAATTTAATGATAAACTGTAAAAGGCAGTGATTTTAAAATACATAAAGTAGACATGACTAATTAACCTTGGCGTCCGTTTCCACCCTGGGATTGGCTCGTATATAAATTAAATATATGATTAATAGAGTCTGCGAATAGCCCGTGTGTTATGATTCATAACTCTTGTGGCGTTATTTAGCGTCACCGATTTAAGATCGATTATTGAATATGAATCATACAGTTTATTACCAGTGTATCGATTATTACTGAATATGAATCATACAGTTTATTACCAGTGTATGGATTATAATGAGTAATTGCTGTTATGATTCGTAACTCGTGCGGCGTTATTTAGCGTCACCGATTTAAGATCGGTTATTGAATATGAATCATACAGTTTATTACGAGTGTATCGATTATGATTTATAATAATTTCTATAACTAAATTTAGTACGAATAAGACTACTAGAGAGGGGTAATTGAACCATACAGTTTATTACCGGTGTATCGATTTATGATTCGTACGCAGCGTCCTAATATTTAATAGATCATTTATTGGGATATTTAGTATCTATCAAAGATTCTATCCCTACTCCGTTTTCTGTTATTGCTACTTCCAGGTGTAAGCCTAACAGTACATGTACATGCACTATTTTCATTTTTCTTTTCTTTCGGAAACGCTCTTTCGACGGAGAAGTTATTCTAAGCATCCAATATTAGTCACAATTAAAATTGGTATTTTATAAATTATAATACAGAATCTATATACTTATGAGAGATTAATTAGGCAATAAAGAAATAGAAAAGTAAGGTATTTAACTTAACACCCGGCTCATGTGAATGTTCTGTCTTGTTCAGGTAAAGTTTATAAAAAGATTAATACTAGAATTGTACAAAGCGTAAAGTTTTGAACTTAATTGTAATCAATACCTTAGCATTCGATTTAAGTACGTTATGAACCAAACAATTTCACCTTTTCAGATCGTGGAGGAAGATCAATCCACCCCGCGTTTAGAGGGGGGAGATGTAAATAGTTAGCAATATTTTATTATCGTTTCAGCTTTATTTGCGTATAATTTTAAAATATATCCAGGAATATAGGGGCTTACTACCGATATGTCTGTTACTTCATAAAGGAGTGACCCGAGAAGGTCCGACTTTAGTAATGACCGGTTACTTAAGCATAATGAATAAAATTCCAGCGTGTGAATACTAAATTCCTAGAGCTTAATATTAAGAGTTAGTGAAAATATTCTGTAGACTTCACCAGTTGAACCTTTGCTTTAGACGATTGAATGCATTTCGCTTAGAACCGGAGCGTTCTTGAAGCGATCGCGGTTCTATATTTAAAAAGTCGGTTGCCGACGGCCTGAAGTATAGAATCTACACGTCAAAGGGTTTAAAATGAGGTGTAGTAAGGTTATATCTAATTTTCTATACAGTTAGGGCAAATATTTGATAGGAAAAAGAACGCTAGCCCGGAATCGATAATTAGGTCGTAAATACCAGGTTGTTAAATTATAAAGAAAAATCAATGAGTTAACCGTTATCTAATAAGAACGGTTTCAGGAAAATAATGAGTCAGTCCCGTTAGATAACGTGACGGTCGCGTAATGCCCCCGGGCGAGTCATAACCTTGACCAATTACGTAACCCGTAGGCTCCGCCGGCTCCACCCGATCCCCCATTGCGGATTGCTGCAACTCTCCCTGCTCCACCAATCCGGATTCCGGCAACTCTCCAGAACGGCCTTAAGTATAGAATCTACGCGATGTGGTGTAGTAAGACTATATCGATTTTTCTATACAGTTAGGGCAAATATTTTATAGGAAAAAGGACGCTAGGCGGGAATCGATAATTAGGTCGTAAATATCCGGTCGTTAGATTATAAAGAAAATTTAATGGGTTTACCGTTATCTAATAAGAACGGTTATAGGAAATAATGAGTCAGTACCGCTAGATGACGTCGTGGTCGCGTAATGACCCCGGGCGAGTAATAACCTTGACCAATTACGTAACCCTTCTGCTCCGGATCCGGCTCCGATGGCTCCGGCTGCAGGCTGCAAGCACTCTCCCCAACTGATAATTCTATACTAATATTCTAACACGATCCGCAGCAATTGCTATATAAACATATAGCGAAATCGCCTACGTATACATGAATCTACAATAAAATATGGTAGGCTGTTACATTTCACCCCCCTATGATTGTGACATAAGAGATTCTACTTCATTTCCATTACATACGAATTATTTCAGGGCCAAACGGTTGAAAATAGCATTTCAAAATCATAAATATGATAAAAGTCATACTGGCTTATGTGTAGGACCGTAAAACACGTTCTGATCTCTACGAGCGAATTCACTTAGCTCAATTATGATTCAGCGGTGACGTCATAAATGTATGACATAAAGTATGACGTCATAATGATGTGACGTCATATAAATGTTAAGCTCGTCACTTGTAACACAGGGTCAACTCGCCTAATTTGATGATTCTGTTCATAATTAGTTTGCGATCTGTTAGATTACTAATTTATAAATACTTCTCAAAATTCTGATAAAAAGAAACAAATATCTATACGTTCCATTGGCTATGCAACACTTTCTAACCGTAGGAGGTAAATTGTAACAGCATATGACCCGAATGACGTATTACGCTGAAAATGTAGTACTGTAAAATGCGAATTATTTGCGTTGTTAGAATCGTGATTTAATTACTACGCATCCAAACTCCTGCCCATATTTTATTAACTGATAAAATATAGGAACAGATTTATTATTTCTTAAATAAAATACAGTCACATACGTGTAAGTTATAACAAATAATTATAATTTACTCATTCATTTAGGGACTTATATGAGCCGTTCCATGGGAAAACCAACATAGTGGCTTTGCGACCAACATGGATCCAGACCAGCCTGCGCATCCGCGCAGTCTGGTCAGGATCCATGCTGTTCGCTTTCAAAGCCTATTGCTATTAGAGAAACTGTTAGCGAACAGCATGAATCCTGACCAGACTGCGTGGATGCGCAGGCTGGTCTGGATCCATGCTGGTTGCAAAGCCACTATGCTGGTTTTCCCATGGCACGGCTCATATATTTATCCAGGTATTACTCCTGGATGGGTACACATGCATGTATTTTCAGCAACAGCAATATACCTCTTCAAAAGACCATACATCGTTCTATCTGGAGAATTATTCGATTAGCTTCAGCATACAGGATGATTTGCAGATTAAGTTGTGCCTAATGGTTATCCAGCAGTAACAGAATAGGTTTTTTGGTTGTTGGCTTTACATAATTGACAAAGTGCTTCATGAATTTTATAAAAGTGTCCTTCAGTAGTCCATTGTAAGGGATTTGCCCCACCTGCGCATCCACCAGGGCCATCTCTTAAAAAGTTTTCTTTATAATTTCCGTAGAAATATCATCACCGGGTTATTGAATTCTTATTTTTTGAGGCTTCTGTACTTTAGTCGATCCTTCCGCAAAGCTCAATAGGGAGAGCACAGATCTACGGATAGCAGGGTTGCTATTTCTATCCCTGGGAGAGACTTATATTCTCCGTGGCGATTTAATATAGACTTTGTGTCTGAAATCTTTCGTCAGCCACCTCCGATTCATATGGAAAGGTTGACAGTTACTTGCGGAGAATCTGCTTGCACTAGATGTACACTGATCTGCTGCTTCATTCAACTTTGCGAAGAGCTCATCAGCGTTAATATTATAGAAGCTTGTAGCCCGCGATAACATTGTAGCTTTAGGCATTCCAACAGCGAGGATAGAGCGCCTTTTCATAAATAATTTGAGCAAATCTACTCCCTTGTAAACCATATCCAACAGCTAGTTTGAGAACTTCGATCGGATTTAAAACAAAACAAATATTTGTTGCATTTGAAAGGTACCTATCAACTGCACTCTCTTTGAGTTAATTCAAGTATTTCCTGTTACAACCATAAACATGTCCTGCCTTTTCAACACCGGCTTTGGAAGCTTTCAGTGTAAATCTGTTAAGTGTAATTCTATTTATATTCAGCTCACCAGCGACTCGAGAAAAGGCGTGTAAGTTCTGTTCAACATGTTCCATTTCCTCTTATAGACACTACGATATCTGTTTTACATACGTATGTCCGAATCATTTTTGATCTTGTAATCTGAACATACGGATTTAAAAGGTGAAAAAAATAAGAAAAAAAGCTAAATCGGCAGTTTGGGATTGGATGAAAAGCGTTAATATCTGCTTAATGAAAATTCAAAATTTAGGAAAGAGATGAAGTGCGGACAATGAAGAGAAAAGCTTGACAGGTTAAGCCTCTGTTACATCAAATCATGTCTTCCGTAGCCGAACCAACCTCAATCCATGTCTTACAGTATAGCAGAGACTTTAGCTAAAATGGCGGTATGACCTTAAGATATGTTTACAAAATATTTCTGTATAAATATATGAGTGTGTTTAAAACATTTATTTATCGTACGTTGAAAGATAAATTGATTGTAAGAACCAGCGAAATATTCATAAAAATATTTATCGGTGCCGTACCGGAAAAGGTTATTTTGACATATAAATAATATCAATTCGCCCAATGTCACATGGAATGCAAACTCGTCCGTTTGAAAATTTAAAACTTTTGTCTACATTATTGTCATCGACTCATTCAACACGTGGCATATTCAACCCCAGTCTCTCCTGTCTTAGTAACTTGCTAGAATTATTTACAATGATACTCAGATATGATTCTTATGTTATAATGGAGTAGAACCATTAAGTGCTGTGAATGGCATACAGTAAATTTCTAAAACGTCATAAGGCTCATATTTAATAACATTTTGTAAAATTATTTATGCTGTTAAAAGAAGACATTACTAACCATATTTAATTCATAAACCCGTCAGTTTTTATAAATGTTAAAATATTAATCACTTGCATATCAAACACCAGCGTTCAGATTTGATATACTAAGTTTTGATGCTGGTCATAAAAATTCCTAGTTATTTTTTGTTTTTGTTTCTTTTCTGCTGTCTGTTGGCATATGCAATGCGGCTAAACTACATGATGTTGACCTAATAATGGAGGTTTAAACAAATCACCGTCTGCACCATCTAACTGCAATGATCTTGTTGTAGTTGTCTTCATAACAGGTTTGTAAGATCTAAACTATGACTAGAACAACCATGTACATATCCCTGCTCTTAAAGGGTTTGTAACTTGTACATATAGATAGCATTATAATGCTTCAGCTACACAAAGGTTTATATTTGGTTTCAATTTCTCGTGAATGCATCCTCGTATTTTATACCTGCTTCAATTTCATAGGCAATAACAAATCACTGTTTTAAACCATTTTTTATGGTAAGCCCAATGCTAACTTTTCTCCATATCTCCACGATATGTTGTGTTACGAAATCCAGTTCTACACTAGACTTCAACCTCAGTTGTAAGTGTTCGCTTATAATTCAAATAATCATGGGTTTCTTTTCACACTGTCATTAATTATTTATATCTTTTCAGGAATGTTTTGTATCTTTTTCCGCAGTAATGCGACCGTCCTCGACAAGATGTATCGTGGGTATGATAATATTCACAACTGATATAAATATATTCCCTGGTTTACCTAAATTTTAAATGTAGATCGTTACTGAGACGCTTCTTGTTTGAAACAGTAGGTTTAATGGTCTTCTCAACACTCTCCCCATGGATGTTTGTAACTCAGCACATATCCGTCTTGGCTGATTTGTATTTTTTATTGATTTCCTCATTTCCATTGTCCTTCGTGGTGCATCATCTTTTATATAAGAACAATGTCGCCAACACTAGGATATACATGAGATTGCACTCTCGGTGACTTAAATTGTTCAGAGTTTTTTCCCGGGGACTCGTGAGATATTCATTGCGCCATACTTGCCAAAATGTGACCCTTCCTCCACATTTTTAATAATTTATATGCACTGCTTTCATATGGTTTATACTCTGGATGGTTGCTGTCAGTCTGCGTCTGGTATACCCATACTGGTACTGATGATAAACCCGGACAGATGATAAAGTCGACCACCTTGGAAATATTTTATTGCAATCGGTTATTTATAAAATTGAACACACCATCTAATAGTTTCCACTTACAACACCAACTGGTGTAAATAAAAACAAAATTGGTAAATATTCTGTATAAATAAATGACTTACATTTATCTGTATAAAAATATTTATCCAAAATTTCTGGGGAAGAGGGTGTTTTTTTTTTGTGTACGCTCACTGTCGCCACATGAAGGCCTGACATTGGGTCACTTTTCATTACTTGATCAGGAATGACTGTTGCAGCTTTTTGGGGAAAGTTTCAATATAATACTACGAAGACATTTTTGTAAATGACAAAGTGGTCGAATTTATCATCAGTCAACCTGCGTACATTCCCCATTTTACAAACCCCTTTCAGGGCCTCACTTCGTGTGAGTTTGCTAACTAAATATAAATTTGAATTATGTAAAGTTTTCAGCAAATGTTAAGCTTTATTTTGATACCGACCATTGATTACAAATTGCAGAAATAAAAAAGTTACTGGTAAAAAAACTCATTTTCTGTTCGGGTTTATCATCAGTACCAGTATGGATTTAAGCAGACAAAATATCTGGGAGAAATGTCAATTGAGGATTTCAGATCGTCTCCAATATGCATTAAAGGCCGTGAATTAATAACTGCTTAATTCTCCTTAATCATTGTTATCATTTGTTCCACTGACAGCAATTTGCGACCTATTTTTTCAATACGCTCATGCAAGGGGCAATCTCGATGGCATGGCGCAAAACAGGTCCATCTGACAATTTTTCACAAAATCACTTTTTTTTTGCATATTTGGATAAAGCATGATGAGACACACATTCTCCAAAAAATTTGTGAAAAAAAATCTTATTAATTAATTACATAATTTATAATTAGCAAATAGGTCTATCTGAATCTTATCAAATTTGTAATGCAAAATAGGTCTATCTGCACTTGTTCTTGTTTTGCATTATAATCTGACTTATCTCTACAAGTCTGTCTGTACTTGGACTTATTTTACACTGTGTTTTCATAGAAAATGATAATGCTAACGGTTGATTAACCAGTTAGCTGTTTAAAAATACTGAAATGTAAGTTTCAGCTTATTTAATATATATAGACTTAAGATAAAAAATAAGCTTACATATTAGTAATCTGTTATTATAATCTGATTGAGTACCTGATAAAGTAATCAAATGTCACTTAAGTAAAAGTAAGTGTCATAGTTTCATAAAGCACATGAAGTGTTTTTTTTTCTTCTGTCTATTACTTTGATAGAAAGCTTGTCAGTTGAGCATTCGTGCTTTATGGTATCTTCCTAACTTAATTTACATGTATACAAAACATTTTTCCTGGATACTCTAGGCATTAGTCATACAGTAGTTGATAGGACCTAGCAAAGAAAACCTTGCAAGTGAAATTTGTTCTATGGCAAGTACACAAACAGAGCAAACAAAATCCCTTCAGCACAGCTTCTACAAGTAACATACTGACTCCTTCCCAAATATTGCCATAAGGCCTAAAAAAATCTTTGTTTCCAGTAACATGCTGCTAAAACAATTAGGGTAGGTAGGTTGGATTTTTTTTTTTGGGGGGGGGGGGGGTGGGGGTGGGGGGTGTGGATTTTTTTTTTTATTAAGTTAGACTTTTCAGAAATTATTTTTATGTCAAAAAATAAATACAAATAAGGGGATTATGCCTTTAGAGCATCAGTATGTTGATTTCTAACATCACTAACCATGTTTAAAGCATAAAAAGTGAAGTTTCGTAACTTTTTGTTAAAAAGTTGAAAAATGTATTCTCCAAGTCCATAAAAACATATAAAGTCGGGCCAAGAATTTAGGGTAGGTCGGGATACCAGAAACAAACATTTTATTTACACCTAAATACTCTGAAAAATATTATTTAGTACCCTAGAATGTAGTCTGTATTTGAACAAATGTGAAAATCCTGTTTCTATCTGCACATACCGTTACATATTTGACAGACATTTCAATATTGCATTTTAACAAACCAGTGAAAGATCGTTGCGAAAATACTAGTGAGGAGGAGAAAAGTAACATGAATGATATGTACAACATAATGTGAAATGTAAGACATGGGCTAGAAAGATGAAAGCTGAAGACAAGGAGAAATGCCAAATTGATGAGGAACTTGCAGTGTCTTGTTAAAACCACACAGAATTGAGTCTGTTCTAACTGTTTACATATAACCTAACAATGTATGACATTGGTACCAGTACAGAAACCGCTATTTTTTGACTGACAACGTTGTGCCATGCCATTTAAAAATACTTAAAATTCGAATCACTGCAGCATAAATTTCTTGAATGTAGACAAAGTCAAAATGAAAATGACTTGGTTCATGCTACCTGATTGAGCTTGCAAGCAGTGGACAGTCCATCTACATAACTCCTCAATGGGCAGCTACAGTTAGAATGGCACAACAAAATACAAGGCCTTCCAATGATTTTTATACGTCCAAAGGGACGTGTTATCTTATGATGCCAGTGTCCGTCTGTCCTTTAGCAATTTCTTGCCCACTCTGTAATTCTCGAACCCCTTGAAGGATTCAAAGAAACTTGATACAAATGTTCACCACATCGAGACAATTTGCAGAGTGCATGTTTTGGATGGCTCGCTTCAAGGTCAAGGTCACACTTAGAGGTCAAAGTTGTATGACTTTGTTCCGTGTCCACTCTGTAACTCTTTAACTGCTTGAAGAATTTAAAGAAATTCGTCGTAAGTGTTCAACACATTGAGATGACGTGCAGAGCGCATGTTTTAGATGGCTTGCTTCAAGGTCAAGGTCATACTTAGGGGTCAGAGGTCATACCTTCAGGCGTATATTGCTCTGCAGTGTGGTTCTCTTGTTTAGATTTAAAACTATTGTCAAAGTCAATTGTAAATCTAGAGATTGACACTAGAGGACAGAAAATAAAATGGATACAGATAAAGGTGGTGCTGTTTGAAAACGAAACTCTAGAGATTGCTAAGAAAAATTACAGTGATAAATCATCTGTAGAAGTGAACCTTAATGTCTGCAACATAAGCACAAGAGGCTTATCGAGAACACTAGACTTTAGTCTGCCTCATCCACAGTGGCTGTACATTGTATCAGAAAACAACTTACAAATACTCACATCTGCTAAATATAATGACCTAGTCCATTTATGCAGTTCAAATGTGATTCTATGAGGTCACCACAGCTTTTTCTATTCACTTAGGCATGAAGATAACTGACATGATGAACAAATATCAGTACTGTGTTTCGAGGCTATTTTAGAATTTTCAGGATTTTACATGCATTACCTCGTCATATGTAAATTTAATGTTTATTACAAAGTTTTTATAAATGCACAGGAGCATATACCCCAGTCACACATACGGCGCTGATAGCTACGTCTAGCTACGGATAAAAACGTAGTAATCCGTATCGATCCGTACCTGAGACGTACGGATTGATACAGATTACTACTTTAAGGTACGGCTTAGGTACGGATCGATACGGATTACTACGTTTCTACCTGTGGCTAGACTTAGCTATCCGCGCCGTATGTGTGACTGGGGTAATAGAGAAATGCTATTACTTTTATTTCTGTTGTACTAGGGTGTTTGGCTGTTGTGAATTCTTTCCCTACTTTTTTATTTCGAGTTCTTCCCAATTAATAATAACAACTATACTTTATTTACATGTATAATTGATTATTAATCATTCAGGAATTTGTAAAATCTTTGATATGAATAATTAGGAAAAAAATCAATCAATCAAATACATACATGTACTTGTAAGTAGCACTCTTACTATTGTTCTATTTTAAAAATATGATTAGAAGTATAAATAATTTTATGCTTTGAATTTAACCATTTTCAGGATATTCTTAACCTTTAGCCTTTTGGCGGCAAGTAATTCTGCCTTTGCGACCAGTGCAGACCAAGATCAGCCTGCACATCGGTGCAGGCTGATCATGGTCTGCACTGTTCGCTATTCTGTCAGTAATTTTTTAGTGAACACACCTTTGAATAATAACTGTTACCATCCAAACTAAATAATGGACTAGTCCAATTTTTAGCAGGATAAAGGTTAACGATAGAATGGTTCATATTTTAACTGTGTGCATTTGAAATCCTAAAAATTAAAATAAATTCAGAAGTAAAGAAGTTAAAGTTTATTTTCTTTTTTCTTGTTTTGTGTCTTTATCCTAATGCAAGATAAGTTTATCTGCATTAACTTGTTGATCTGCTATAGGGAAAGTACAATGCAAAATAGGTCTAAATGAGTCCAAGTCACAAAAGTAATATTTCCATAGAAGTTAAAAATAATTTTTATTAGGAATGGAATCCATTCATATTTGTTAGTGATATTTCTTAATTTAAGTCAGTTTCATCTTTTTCTTAAGAAAAGAAACAGTTTTTTGCTTCTCCTGTAAAATTTCAAAAAATGCAGATGGACCTGTTTTGCGCCAAGCCATCGATCTCTACGATTAATGACCACTTGATGCCTTTATTTGAGACGTGCTTTTGAATTTCGTCGCATTAAAACATAGTTGTAACAATTGACAACTTTAATTGCTAAGCATTGTCACTTATGATATGTACGGTCGTCCCTCTTGTAACAAGAAATTTTCTAAACCACAGGAGAAACGCGTTCGCTGTCATGTCTTGCACAGTTCCAGATGTGCAGCCCTTGTAATGAGGGACGTAAAGAGACACACACATACTTTTATGTTTCTTTATTTTCCTTAATGTTGAGTGGTCCATGTAAACACTTTCAGTTATCAGTGATGTCATTTTCGTGGTAGTAACAAAATGGGAAACCTTGCTGCTTCGCTGAAATTAGCTCCAAACTTCCGCCGCACCTTAGAATACCGCAATCGTCAATGAACACATCGAGTTGTTTGGAAGATTGTTTGTTTTTGTTTTGCGAGGCAATAGAGCCAAACACATATAAATATTGTTCCTTCTTCAAATATTTATGCCACATACATTCAGCCTCTTCTATTTCAAAATAAGCTGATAAGAAAATAACATGTCATTACTAACATACCTGGACAGTCTGTATGTCCATAAATGTGGAAAACAAAAAGCCACTGTATCCAGTATATAACCAAACTTATTGTGTACGGCCATTTGGTTCTTTAAACCTACCACTCATTGCTTTTAAAAAGAAAACTTAAACATTTTCTGTGATTTTATGTACCGGTACAGTATGGTTTGTTTGCCGAAGATCATTGAAAGCAACCCTAAAGTTTTGTTTTATCATAATCAGTGCTGTTTTCAGGTTTCCATTTTAAAATTAGTCTGTATGATTTATAAGTTTTAGATCAGATAAAAATATTCAATAACACTTGATTTTGAAATTGGTAAACAGACTGAATAGCCGGAAGTTAGCGTAGAATTTAGCGTGTTCTTCCGCAGTTAACTGTTCTGTTCAAGAAGAATTCTAACTTGTTTCTTCCACAGTTAGCTTTGCCTTCGCGTAGAATTTTGAATTGTTCTTCCACAAGTTTGACAATAAATGGCAAGCACTAGAAGTAATATTTGATTCAGACTCAATTTAACATCCATGTGTCACAATGAAAAGTATCCTTTTGGAGAAATTGACTTCATGCATTTTTTTTCTGTTTATCAAAAACACCTCTAAACATATCTTAAGCATTCAAATTTTTTCTGTAATAGTATATACATCTAGTTATTCTTGTTTCGACCCTGCTATATGGATTTAATATGATTCTTCAGATGCAGGGTCTTTTTCGGTAGAAATCCCTAACATTGCAAGGTCAAAGCGCTATCTTAATCCCTGTTGAGGTCGATGCTTTTCTTTCCTACAGAAGTTTGTTTCTAGAGTTTTCATGAGTAATTTCTTTTCATTTCGCGTTAATTCCACACCCATTTTCTCTAATCTCTGGGACATGTTTCATCTTCTCAGACAGATTGCCGCCAGTTACTATTCTCCACCGACCATTTGTTGTGTCTTTATGTGTGAAAGAGAGACTCGCATAAACTAAGTTAACCATTCTGTACTACCTGCTTTCTAGAAGTGAATTCATTAATTCTTGTAAAGGAACCATTCCTTTGCCGGATTATACCAATCTTGTATTCTAAATCGTTTTGCAAGAAGATCCTTGTTTCACAACTGTATTCAAGGTATTTATATGTTTTGCAAATACGTTTGCCTTTTTAGTGTCAGTGGTATTTGAAATCTATTTTCTAACATTTATGGCAACTCATCGTTCACGGTCAGATATACGTATTTTATGTATAGATATTTGCATTGACTTAACGCGTTTTATAGCCCTGTCTAATTAAATTATTCTTTCGCGGCACATAATTGACGCTGTGTAAAAAGCACGAGACTTATAGGGAAATCGTTATGAAAGTTTATACAAAATACAAAATCGTTTACATAGTATTCCATTCAACGCTTCTAGTGAGCATATTTGGAAAACAAATACACGATGAGGTATGGGTCCCCTGGAGAAAAGAAAAACGTTTAGTTCAAAGTTACAAGCGATTACTATGTCCGATACCTTTAAGCTTGTGGTCTTCAAATGTCACTTTCAACATAGTGAAAGACTGTATTGGCTTCTAAATCTTCAAAGAGGGAAAATAATTGGTTAGTTCAAAATTAGCATGACGCAGCAAGGTCAGAAATCCCAGTGGAAATCAAAATGTTTATGGACTGTTCTACGTTAGTAACCTTATCCGTTTCATATTTGCATGGTGTTTTGTATCTAAATACGTTAAATATATGTCCCATTTATTCCATAATATATTATATCTTCGACAAAGTGCAAAAGGCTGCGGAACAAACACATAAAAGCCCTTTCTAGATATCTGTAACTCTTTTTTCTTGAAATAAAAAAACGTCATAAAAATGTGTGGAAAATATTTTCAGTCAAACAAATTCAAGCCGGAAACTGTAGAAGTAGCGTATTAGTTAATTTCCAACGAGCAATTCCACAGTGCACGTATTTCAAGCGAGATATGATTCAGCAAAATTTTGAGTGACGATAGCATGAGCTATAGAACAGACAGCAACATTTTGAGTGAAGGCAGCATGAACTATAGAACAGACAGCAACATTTTGAGTGAAGGTAGCATGAACTATAGAACAGACAGCAACATTTTGAGTGAAGGTAGCATGAACTATAGAACAGACAGCAACATTTTGAGTGAAGGTAGCATGAACTATAGAACAAATAAAAGAAAAGAGAGCTATTATCCTACAACCGCAAGTACTGTTTCGCGCAATTTAGCTATTCAGTGCTTGTAAACCTTCTTATCACCTGCTCCCTTTCATTGTAATATAATGTACTTATCTTTCGAAGTGTTCGAATAGTTCTAAAAGTTGAGTATCTACAGTCTGGTAATACTGCCTGCAAAATCTGTGGTCTACCATGTATATTTTTGACTTAATTTCAATGTAAAATAAATCCACAAAAATAAATCAGTCACTGGAATTGCTAAACGAGTTTTTTTGAAGAGAAAATAAACATCTATCTAATTTTCAGTCGAGACAATACTAATACTAATATAAATCAACAGCAAGACGTCCCTTAAGGTGTCATTTTCTGGGCCCAGTAGCCATCACAAGATACGCTTAAAAGATCAAAGTCTTTGGGACAAATGGGGCATAAATTTAATGCGGATGATTTGATCGCTTTAGCCAATGCAGATTCCCCAATATACTAGTATATTTTGCACCATCTTTACCAGAATAATTTACAAGTCTGTATTGTTGGTCTATATTATTGTTAACACTAAAGCCATGAGGAAAGGATAAGTTAGTTACCAGACGGAAACCTCCATTGTTCTGTGGGATTTAATCGAAGGTTTGACATTGTTGGTGATGAAAATAGACCTATAATTCTCCCTAGATAAGCATCGTCATGTATTGTCGGACTTAAATCTTTCCTATTGTTATAAGCTGGCACGTTCTAGGAACCATTGTTATGAAGCTGACAAATTCTAGGACTGTTAGCTTGAATCTATGTTTAAAATTATCTATGAATAAAGCCTTCTCATACTTGTTAGGGTACTGATTTTTTTCTCGAATACATCTAAGTTAATTCGAGCAGCTGCCAGCCTTTTAACGATAACTATGCGTGTCTGAATCAGTTGGGAGATGTTCAGACATGTTGTTTTATCCCAACAGGACGGGGAGCATACTGTTAATAAAGTGGCTGCGTTGTTACAAAGAATATGGTAACGAAACAATGAATTATTACCGTTCTTATGACAATGTATTGCTGTTCACTGTTTGTGTATAATGAGTTAGCAAAATTTCCCACTAACCTGAAAAACAGTATCAAAGATATACATTGTACATTTTTGTTGCATTCGATGACATGATGCCATTGGGGTGTTAGCCTCAATGAGGAAATACTTTCGCATCCGAACGATGAACAGTGGTAAATTAGACGATGAATCCCAAGAAGGCCTTCTTACGTGCTTGTTGATCATTTTTGATAAAAATTATGCATTACTTCATTTAACTAAGTAATAATGAATAGGACGTCATGCGGCTATTTGGCGTCATAACTGATATCATAATGCTCTCTTTCTGGTCCGCCTGTCAAGCCTTGTTAGAATATGACATGAACACACTTACTGGCTGATCTTTTTTCTACATAAATTTATAAACCATATGCTTAATACAAACAAGAACATAAATAGAGATCTTCCAAATACTTTTAATCGTCAGATACTATGTATTACGACAATGTATAGCATAAACACGACGATAGCTAAGGCGAATACATTGAAGGATTGCAACAAGACTGGTTAATTCATAATACTGTAATAAAATCACGAGCCCGCTGGTCTAGTAGTTGGACGTGAAATGATATCTCTCCTATCAAAATAGTGCAAATGATGATAAAAGCATGAAACTGACAGGAAATCTTCACGGGAACATGGAAGCCTCAAAAATGAAATACCTCTCTTCATTCAAGATGGCCGCCATTTTCAAAATGGAGACGTAGAACGAATCTAAAATTATATAAACACATAGGATAAAGTTATGAATATGTACTTGAAACCCGTAAATAGGTTCGATATGTTAAATTGTCAAAACGTAAACAAGTTTGATAAAAGATTAAAAATCGTTAAGACAGTCGCCAGAAAATACATTTTCTAGAATATTCATTGCTGCATGTATAATTGTCTGTTTTTGTTGTTGATTTTGTTTATTAACATGATGCATCGTTAACAGAATACACAATTCTGTTCTTATCAAGATGGCCGCCATTTTTAATATGGTCGCCTGTTAATAGAACAGAAATGTACATAAAGATACATGGATACGGTACATGTCATTTTTTTTTTGAATATCTGAATTAGAAAAAAATGTCATTTTATCTTAATTTAAGTTGAATTGTCAACAGACTAAAGAATGATAATATACCAAAATAAGATGGTATATTGTTTGTTTGTTTTGGGTTTAACGCCGTTTTTCAACAGTATATATAATTATATAAGATGTAGCTGTGTCTAAATGTGATTGTTTTTGTAACACCAGAGAATGATTTTTTACTATTGTACGATTTTTAACAGAATAAACTGTTCTTTAGAACAAGCCATATTAATCAACCTGTCGCCATTTTCAAAAAAATAACCGCCTGAAATAAGACTACAAATATACACAAGGCATTTCCAAATAGGACGCATTAACACCCCATCATGCTTGTGATAATTCCGCGCATAAATTGTTTAATGTTTGCACGAGAAACTTACTAACATAGATAAAGTGTATCTGCAGTTTGATTACCCAAATACGGACAATGTGCTAACGATCACCTCAAAATAAATTCAGAAAATGAAATTTAGCCTGACATGTGACAGAATTTTCCGCTTTGAGCATCATGCGTTAAGCGCTATCTCCATTTTAATATAGTATGAATGTTTAAAGATTCGTTTCCATGAGCTCAAGGAATGACGACTGACCTGAATGAAATAGCTTTATTCTTGTACATGAACTGTGTTTGATTGTAATTTGCGTTGTCATCAACGTATATATTTGAGGACTTTTACACATGAATTCTTGGCATATGAAATTATCAAAATGTGTTCTTAACATTTGGACCCACTAAAACAACGAATCCATTGTTTAAAACTCATGATCGCTTTTATATTACATGGTATGATTAAGGTTGATTTGCATCCAGTGCAACAATTATCTATTCATAATATGGTAGCTTTCAAATGACATATAGTGTATTTTATTTGACCTGGCGGGCGGAGTTTCGCGACGGTCCACTACTTTATTGTGCAGGGTATGTAGTACATATGACCAATGTAGCGTTGAATTTTAGTCGTTGGTTACCGAAGATTACGGAATTAAACAATTATATTGCTCTACTTATTTTGCTCGTTTTGTTTAGATAGCCATTATTTGCATAAGTCTGAGATTAACTCCGCCCCGCCAGGTCCAGTAAAACGCACAATATCATTTGAGTAAATAAATATAAAGAAAATAAAGTAAATATCACTTTTATTTAGCAGTAAAAAGAAAAGAAAGAACAGTTATTAAAATAAGAGTTACAATATACAAAAAAAATGTCCTGACAAAATATACAACAATCCTACAGACGTGTATGCATAATGGGAGCGGTGAACTTGTGGTTTAGGTGTCGGCCTCTCATCCCGGGGTCGTGGGTTCGTGCTCCACTGGGGTCACGACCATGACTTCTCATATGGCACCAATACTGATTTTTTTCCAGGAAACGGTCCCGAGAGTGGTTCAGATAAACCTTAAGCTTTCATCACAATCGAGCTAAAACAAATTAGTATAAACTAAACACAAATTAGTATAAACTAAGTGTATGCATGGATGAACAAAACATCAACAAGGAACAGAGTGTCACATTGATTTGTGATCGATCAGTAGCGAAACGGAACTCAATGTCAATGGGACGGGGCAACAAAAGAAACACTACCGAGTCTCGCATATGAATGCTTTCTGCATGTCTAACTGTCACAAGGCAGTTAATTAAATCACTTACAAACCCTTTCTACAGGGCAAAAACTGCATCATCGACTGTACAAATAAATAATGTTTCTAGCTTCAAGTTTTGACGCACTAGCAACATCTCATTTTATGTCTAAATTTGTGCGGACATTTTTAAAAGAGTGGCCATATTGGATGGAAGGATCTGTAAAAAGACTGTATATTCTGTCAATACTTTGACTTGCTTTATTTGATATAGGGTGATTTTAAGGGCAAAAATAAATATTTGGGCCGCTTTACCTCATTTATATGTCTAAATTATGCCTAATTTTAGATGGTAACTTTGAAAGTGGTGGTCATCTTGTATATGGCGAGATAGCTTTTGGTTTTCTTCATTTTTAAATTTCCCAAGATTTGATGATGAATTCCTGTAAGTGTCATAATTGCATCACTATTTGCACTAGTTTCCGAATATCGGCACCACTATAGTGGTAACATGCTTGACTATTAATCCAGAGGTCCGAGGTTCGAATCCCGGTTCAAGCAGTGAAAATATCTGAGACACACTTGAGGTTCTCCCACCTTACGAAGAGGCCAGTACTGTTTCTTGTCAGGAAAGATGGCGTTGAGTGACTGCTTTGTATGCAAAGTGCCTTTGAGCGTGTCTGTTATGAAAAAGGACGCTATATAAATCTGGTTTAATAATATGGTGTATACAAACAAACAAACAATAAATTAAATAATAAAACTGCGACTACATGAAGGAAAAGCGGACACAATGACTGCAATGAAAGAAGATAACAAAATAGTGACAAAATGGTGAAATAGTGTACATTAAGAAAACAATAAAATATATTATTACAAAATGTTTACAGTATTTTAAAACAAGACCCCAAACTAAAAATTGATACTTTACAATTATGATATATATCAGACATAGAAGTAAGGTAAAATGGTTGATATGAACATAACAAAATTAGTTGTAAGTGAATAGTTTAAGTGTAATAGAATCTTCGCGCATTCCAGCCCTTTAATAAAACAGACATCATGACAGTTTAATATACAATACAATACAACTTTTGTTTTTAGCATTAAACTGAAACTGAATTTTAATAATATGATAAAACGCCTCTTTCTATACAATGACATATTCAGTGGCGTTGTACTTAATAATAGTAACAACAATAACAACAATTATAATAACAATGATAATAACTTTATTTAAACAAACAGTCATAACAGCACCCTGCCGCCTAGGCCATTTTATCCCTATTGCCGAATACCATTGCTTTAAGCCTTACATGGTTCGCTCAGACGGGCTGCATATAGAGTTTCGACCCCCTGTTTAATGGTGACATCACCTATCATTTTTAAAAAAAAACAAAAAAAAAAACAAATACTACACACTATCCTACGCATAGAGCCTGTACCAGCAAGTACATTTAATTTAACAAACCTTGAAAATATAAATGTTGAAATGTAAAAAAAAACGTTTACAAAAGTTGAGAGCAATAGTTGATACATTTTCGGAAACACAATTGTTATGAATGAACAGAATGACATTTTTGTCATCTTGCAATTTTAAATATATTGATTGTGTGATATGTTTTTTGTTTGAAGACCAAGGTTGCAAATACCTTTTCTGAAGGAGCTGACGAAAGAGTTTCATATTTATGAAGAGTTGGTTTATGGAGATGATAAGGTTAAAAATATTTAATTTTTAGTTCTTATTTAAGTTGAGTTGTTGTTTTTCAACTTCTGCGTCTGGAGAGAATTCTGGGTAGAGATTGATAAAGACAGACGGACAATTCTATACATTAATATTGTACAATTGTGGTAAACACATCTTCAGACTGTCACAACAGATAGATACTTTTTTACTGTTTACAAAGTAAAACAATCCGATTCAGAATTATAGTTATCAAAATTTTTAATCACGGTCAATGCACAATTCACAGAAATTCTATCGAAAATAAATATGCGCTTATAGGTGAAGCCGTACTGCTTTATTAATATTACTCCCGTAAAATGCACAAAATCAGTAAACCAATCATGAACTATTTATAAATGAAACAACATTAAAATGTTTCAGAAGGCAAATAGATTCACAAAGTTTTAAACAAATCAGACAAAATACTTGTATAGAAAAAAAGATAACTACAAAGACGAACAAAACATTTCATTCTGTTTCTACTGAGTTAGGCGTGTCGCTGACTTAAGTAACAAATATTTTTAATTAATATTTTGTCATTTTGCCTTCAAGTGTATCAGCTTTGATTAAAACTGACTGATGGAATCAGTATTACAAGGATGTTGAAAACTATTAGAATGTGTCGGTCCGTTGCTCATAGCTCCATTCTCTTGATGACTTAGTGATGACCCATTCAAATTGTCCCTCTGGTGGGTGCAGCGCAATGTTTCTTTCACCTGCTTCCTAAATTTCGAACCACTTAGGAAGTACAGAATGAAGTTGACCGCATGGTTGATATAAAACATCATGTTGAAGACGGCCCAGATGATTTCTTGTGTCTCAGTCATTCCGGTGTTTTCATCGATCCATGTCGTCCGCCCAAGAAGAAAAATTTGTACAGGCGTACTGCAGAATAGAAATACTGCGTTGACTAACAGTAGAGATCGTGTGATTTGTGCTGAATGACTCTTTAACGTAGATTTTTTCGGATGTATAGAGGTTTCCCTGGTAACATGAAGCCGCATTCTTTTTCTTAGTTTCCTGCTGGCCGCAAGCTGACGGAGAATTACTACCATGCCGACTGAAATGCTGACTTCAGTGATGACGTTGTATACAACAATAACCATCACCTGGTAGGCCCCTAGGTAAAATTTTCCGTATGTTGGATCATCAAACCAACACATGCTAAAGGTGTTTACATGTCGTAGAATTCGCTCACACTTGTTAGTTTTCAGAAGCACTTCATGATGATCAAAGACAGAATTGTCCGAAATGTTAAAGCAAATATCTGGCGTAGTTGAGTTGTAAACGTTTAGTAGACGTGTTGAAGTTCCATTTCCGGTTTCGAAAGCCGCTTGATTCGTTATATTACAGGTTATAGGTGTTGTTTTGTTTTCATTGCCAAGTTCTAAAGTATCTGTGTCAAAATCTGACGAATTTCCATGCATTAAATGAGCTTCTTCTTCTCGGCATCGAACTGTGTTGTTGAAACCGATGTTTTCAAATTGGTACTCTGTTACACTGAACAACTTTAGTCCGTGTAAAATGTGCCCATGAAATGCTATCAAAGTGATGATGATGGTGATCGAGATCACAACAGCGCTGTTAATTGTACACCAAGCTTTGACTTTATATGGCTTAAGGATGCTGAAGATACGCTCAATGGTCACAGCGACGAGGATAGAGTTAGAAAAGCAACCGTTAAAATACGTAAAAAACCAATGTAATTTACATAGCACGTTGTTCACGTGACGAATGTCAGTGTCGAACATATAAATTATCCACCACCTTGGTAAAATTGTAGTTACGATTAACATGTCCGCCACAGCAAGGAACATTAGAAACACACTTGTAGATGACTTTTTGTAGTTAGTGCGCGATAAAACAGATATAGTCAAAGTATTTCCCAGTACTCCAACAGTAAAAATGATCGGCGAGCCAATTATCCAGATCAACCGAGGGATTTCGGATCCTTTATGTTGTGAACTGTCCATTGCTTTGATTTGGTAAATGCAAGCGAGTTGATGTCATAAAATATAAATGTCTTATTATTTTTGTAGTCTGATTGTTTTATGACAATATGACAATTAATATGTAAAGCTTCCCTCATTTATACCTGAAAACCCACATACTAATAACTTGCTATAATTATAACTATTCCCATCAGTCCAAAAGATCATTTGTTTGAGACTATTTATGTAAAATAATGTTTTTATCCCGTCTTTTCATTTTTGCTTTATTGGCAATTATGTGTTGGTCAGGTTTCAAACGTGAAAGTTAAGTTCTACTGATTACTAAAGTAAGCCCTCGGGACGTTTGGAGGAAAAACAATAACTAATTGGTTCAAAAGTTTTGACAAATATGACATAGTTGTCACAAACTGACATACGGGCCTCAACGTAACTGTAATATAAATGCAGGTAATGCAGTATCTTTTTGTATTTTTTTTTAATTATTGAGGTAAATGTCAGATTTTACACATAAAATACCTCTCATGTTTTTCTGTATTTTATAACTTAAATTTCCATGCAAGTTTCATTAAATTTGGTTCAGCAATAAAGAAGTTGATATTTTCTAAAATTCAGTAATTTATGTTTTTATCACCAAAACCACTATAACGGGCCTTAAAATGTCTATATATTCCTTATATAGCCATACTAGCCTGAGCTCACAGCTATGTCGTGATTCCAGTGCAAAATCCAATATTTGGTTGGACATAAAGATACAAATTGACTGAACCAGATATTCTTAGCGCACACCACATTACAGTCTTGATGACACTATGTCACTCTTCTATTCTTGGTAGTGTAGTAAAATCAAGTTTCACTTTATTTAAACTGATAAATGGATTCACAGTCATTTATTTATAGTCCGGTCGTATATCGATGATCAGTACTCCGTATTCCGTTGTATCATGTTTGTACTCTGTGTTTCGTTGTATCATATTATATCGTACTCCGTGTTTGTATTATCATGTTCAGTCATGTGTCCACTCGTGCATTTGAACTTGTTTTGTAGATAGAAGACGTTTTCATTGGTCAGTTATCTTCATGCACAAATAACAACTTTTGGCGCGAACTAACAATTGCACGGCTCTCTATTCTTCATTCTTGAGAATCATTGTCCGAGTGAACGCAAGTTACTCTAGAACTATTGTTATACTGTAGTAATTTAATGTCCTTACCTTTGGACAATTTACTATGTCATAAGTGTACCTTTGCTAGTCGATTCTGGTAAGATATTTTCTTTAGTATTTTGTTCTTTTTAAATGCAATGATAACTTATTTACCGCGAGAGATCTATTTTGTGAAATCTGTATTTTTCACATTCTGCTATTGTTGTATTGTAATTCGTATTTTCTATGTTCATGATTTTACTGTTTTATGTTGTAGGTTTTTCTCTACACGTACTATACTGGTACTGTCCAATAAATTGAAGAAACCTCAAAATAGTTGTGTTATATAAACTACCTATACTACAGTAGAAATTAAATTTTTGCTCGATCGAGGTAAGAAATTTATTTGTTAGTTTTTTGTATGATTTTTGAAATACGATTTTATTTAGTAAATTTTTGTTCAATCCACAGAATGTTGTAAACCGTTTACTTTTCTGCAAGATATTAGCTAGTTTCGGAATGTCAGGCTTATTTATTAAATTTATCTGATTTTGTAAATTATTTTTTTCGAAAGAGGAATCTAAAAGTTATATTCGAAATTGTGTGACGTGATAATTAGAAAGTAATTTTTGCATAAAACGTATATGTCAAACTTTTCCATGTAAATTATGGAACGCCGGTACTGCATTGCATTATTGTCGATAAATGTATGTTTTGACAAGTATAGTACCGTTTATTAAATATGTAAATGCAATTTAAAATTATCGTGTGCCAGTATATTGCATATCTACAAAATATCCGTTTTGTTGTATGGTAGTCGATAATACGTTCATACCAGCTATTGTGTTACGTTTAATTTGCATTGCAATTTTGTTAATTTGTGGTTGTAAATATTAGCTGCAGTTAATCATTTTCTTATCTATAATTTTTCATCATAATCTTTTCATATCTTTGCCATACTTTAACTTTAGACTAGTAAGTAATTAATTCGAGAATTGATGGAAGTAATAAGTGACTTATTGTATTCACGTGAAATATGAACTTAGTAGTACGTATATTTTGTATAAGTAGCACGTATTATTTATGGGAGCCTGCGGAGGTATGGTGTACCCAAAGGAGCAGTTTTATACTTTTATTTGTTTTTTCTGTGGTGCTTACCATATGTTACATATTTTAGTTTCTTCCACCAGACGACCTTTTCCTGGTGACGTAACGACCCGGAAGTCTTATACTCGTGGTTTACTTTACTATACTCGCCTGGATGTGAATTCCCAGCGCAGAGATTCTACGCGCCATGGTTGTGCCTTAACCGCCAAGCTGCTGACCTTTGTAATCAGCTGAGACAATTCAGGGATACAAACATCGGATATGGGGAGCCAGAGTAGGGTCAACGTCTTCGCGATTTAATGGGACAGTACCTTACTTAATTTTAGTGCAACTATAAGTTTAAAGGCAAACTGAAATATATGTGTAACCATCATAATGACAGTCTACAAGTAATCTGAGAAGTGAAACTTTTTTTATAAAGCATCAGGTATTGAGCTCCGTCTTTTTATCTCTTCTTCTATTTAGTTTTTTATTCATTGTAAATAATCATTTCTTCTGTAAATAAACTTGTAAATAATGTAATGAGTGTTAAATTGTTCCTATAGTTTCTGTCCACGGTTCGACCATCCTGTCACAATAGTACTAATCGAAACTTTTTCAACTGACGCCCCCTGGGTATTTCTGGCAATATCTTTCATAAATTTACTAGTACACCAATTGTTATTCAAACATTTAGAGATAGATCTTGTTGATAACGTGATAAAATTTCAACAACATCGAAAAGTGCAAAGACATGATTTTATTTAGTCACCTTTTGTCATGAGCAAATCAATTATTCACTACTTTCATGTTCCTAGCTACAAAAACAACAAACAAGAAATATAGGAAACAGGTCTTAGTATTTGACTGCATTCTAATGTCCAGAAAATATGAATATATTTGTCTTGTAACCAGGTGGTACGATTTTGCGCGATGTGGTAATGACCGGTAGACGTGGGGTAAATGCGGTTATGTTTATCTTTGTACACCACTCAGCCTGAAAATATGATATTAAAATTAAAGGCAAAAATACAATCAGATGTTCATAAAATAATCTAAAAAGTAGATGTGGGTTTTCTATTGTGTCCCGAATGAAATAGAAAAATGTAATAACTTGAATTCATCTAATCTAGAATAGTAAAACAGCATATAAGATGGCCACTCATGTCTCTCTCCGCAAAACTACAAAATCAAAACACTAACATTGCAAAGCGTGTAAAACAGAGGAAATAGTTCGAGTGAGAATCAAAATATAAAAAATTAAATACGCAAAACAAAGCTAACACTTATATTCCTATTAATATCTATTTGTTAAAACGCGTTCATCAGTAACAACATAAGATTCAAAATATAACGAAAGCTCTAGCTCATAAAAGGATAATGACAATTTCCCTTTGATTACGAAAGAATAACACTGTATGGGAAAAACAGCATAAAATGTATGGATACAAAATTAAATGCGTACTTGTGAACATTACTTTTCTAAATGTAGAATGAGTCTGGCATGAAGATTCCAAATATATATATATTAAATTCAGCAAATCCAAATTTAAATGTATAGTTGTCTTTAATGTTCCTATAATGCTCGACTACTTACTCAGTAGCTATGATTATCAAGAAACTGTTCATGCATTCAAAACCATAAAAGATACGGATAAACAGTTAAGTTACGTAATGGTGAATCTTATTTGCTTATAAGAACTTAAAGGAAATGTAATGTCTGGCCTGAAAAATCTCTCTAGAACTAGATGAATACTCTTATTTAAATCACAGTCTAGTCAAATCTGCCTGTAATATACGAATACTGCTACAAGCCATCAGCTATCTAAGAAACTCGACATGTCTGCAAGGGTAAATGGGATAATAATCAAAATACTTTTTATGCTCTCGAGTTAAGAATTATCAGTTAACAATCGCTTGACTAGTGCACTGAAAACATGAGAATATCTTTCATTGCAAGAAGAAAACGCGGTAAAATAACTACCCGGGAACTGGAGACAAAAATATTAAGCAGACGACGGAAAACGTGAATTCATTTACTCACTCTTTGTCTTGAGTAAATCAATTGTTCACTATTTCAAGGCCCCTAACTACAAAAACAACAAACAAGACATATAGGATACAGATCTTAGTATTTAACAATATTCCAATCGAGCTAAACAAAGAAGGTAATTGTAGTGTAATAAATTCAATGTTGATAGAGCTAGCTAAAGTAGACATAGACAAAGCATTTATATAGATAGTCAACGCAATAATGCACGACTAAGATAAACAGCCCACGCTTTCTAAGCACGGTCAAAGTGACAGGTCACTTTTTTCAAACAAGCAAATGCTTTCACAGCACGACCAAATTAGGTCACTTTTATATACAGCGCACGCTTTAACAGCACTCCCAAAGTAAAGCGTTCATTTCAAACATCTACCGCTTTCACAACACAGCTGAAGTAAAATGGCCATATAGCTCGATACTCAAAAAAGTACACTTATTTTTCATTGCAGCTCTCACCAAGTCTTATATAAATTAGATACTCGTCCTACTGTCTACATTAAGCAACAACATTAAGCTATACTTGCTTTTATCCTGTTTTAAACCCTACTAATATTTCTCTTTTCCTGCACAACAGCTCATGTATGTACATGTTTTACACTTAGGGCTAAAAAGTGTTAGGATTTGCACCTTTTTTATCACCAACTGTCTGGGAGTATTAGGTGGACTGAGTAGCTTGGGAAACCTAGTCTTTCACTTTTTAACCCCGCCCCCACCCCCCTCCCCCCCCCTCCGTCCCCCGCACACACACACACAAACGCACAGCAAAAATGTATCAGTATTTAAACGAGGCCATCATTATTGTAAAAGAAGAAGAAAGGATATCTGTTTTACATACATACGTTCGAATCATATTTGATCATGTAACTTGAACATACGCATTTAAAAGATGCAAAGTTTGGTATTGGATGTAAAGCGTTAATATCTAAATGCTTAATGATGACTTTAATAATATCAATATTCAAAATTTAGAAAAGAGATAAAGTGCGGGCAATGAAGAGAAAAGCTTGACAGGCTAAGCTTCTGTTACATCAAATCATGTCTTCCGTAGCCGAACCAACCTTAATGTCTCCTTGTCTTACAGTATGGCAGAGACTTTAGCTAAAATGGCAATATGACCTTGTGATATGTTTACAAAATATATGAATAGGTTTAAAACATGTGTTTATCGTACGTTGAAAGATAATTATATAGATTGCAAGAAATCAGCGGAAGATTCTTACAAATATTTATCGGTGCCGTACCGGAAAAGGTTATTTTGACATATACAAAATATCAATTCGCCCAATATCACATGGATTGCAAACTCGTCCGTTAGAGAATTTAAAACTTTTGAATAAATTATTGTCATCGACTCATTCAACACGTGGCATATTCAACCCCAGTCTACCATATCTTAGTAACTTTCAACAATTATTTACAATGCTATCTAGTTCTGAGTCTTATGTTATAATTAAGTAGAATCATTAAGTGTTGTAAATTTCTAAAACTCATAATGTTCATAACATTTTGTAAAATTATTCAATTTCTATGTTGAAATATATATCACTTGCATATCAAACACCAGCGTTCAGATTTGATATACTAAGTTTTAATGCTGATCATGAAAATTCCTTATAGTTATTATTTTTTTGTTTGTTTGTTTTCTGCTGTATTCTTTTATTGTCAGTTGTCATTTGCAATGCGGCTAGACTATATAATGTTGACCTAATAATCCAGGTTTAATCAAATACACGTCTGCGTCTTCTAACTCCAATGATCATGTTGTAGTTGTCTTCGTAACAGTTTTGTTAGGACTATCAAAATAGTGCAAATGATAATTAAGTACGGAACTGAAAGGAAATCTTCGCAGGACCACTGAAGCCTCAATAGTGATGTGGGTCCAAAATACCTCCTTTCAAAATGACCATCTTATATATACAGAGACGATAAATGTACCTGAAATCTGTAAATAGGTTCGATATGTTGAATTGTCAAATCGTAAACACGTTTGAAAGAAAGATTTAAAAATTCATTAAGACAGTCGTCAGAAAAATAAAACTGTTTCTAGAATATTCATTGCTGCTCGTATAATTGTCTGTTTTTGTTGTTGTTGTTTTTTGTTTACATGTTGCGTCGTTAGCGGAATAAATAATTCAGTTCCACAGCTTTTTATTAAGATGGCCGCCAATTTTTTATATGGTCACCTGTTAACAGACCAGAAATATACATAAAGATACGTGGATACGGTACATGTCATTTTTGTTTTTGTTTTGATTTCTGAATTAGAAAATAATGTTATTTGATCTTGATTTAAGTTGAATTGTAATTATATAAGATGTAGCTGTGTCTAAATCTGACTGTTTTTGTAACACCTGAGAATGATGTTTTAATATTGTACGATTGTTTTACAGAAAAAAACTGTTCTTCAAAACATGCCATATTAATCAATCGGTCGCCGTTTTCAAACGACACCCTGATATAAGACTACAAATATACACAAGGTATAGCTTTCCAAATAGGACACATTAAAGCCCCATCATGCTTGTGATAATTCCGCGCATAACTTGTTTAATGTTTGCACGAGAAACTTACTAACATAGATGTAGTGTATTTGTAGTTTGATTACCCAAATACAAACAAACATGTGCTAACGATCACCTCAAAATAAATTCAGAAAATGAACATTGTATTGGGATTCTCTTTAGCCAATTCTCCGCTTTTAAGCATCATGCGTCAAGCACTATCTCCATTTTGATATAGTGTGAAATTGAATGCTTGAAGATTCGTTTCCATGAGCTCAAGGAATGACGACTGACCTAAATGAAATAGCTTTATTCTTGTACATGAATTTTGTTTGATTGTAATTTGTGTTATCAGTAACGTATATATTTGCTGACTTTTATACATGAATTCTCGGCATATGAAATTATCAGAATGTGTTTTGAACATTCGGACTCACTTAAACAACGAATAAATTGTTTAAAACATGATGATCGCTTTTATATCACATGGTATGATTAAGGTAATTTGCATTCGGCGCAACAGTTATTCGTTTATAGTATGATAGCTTTTAAATGACATATCATTTGAATAAATAAACATAAACCACATAAAGTAAAGGTCACTTTTATTTAGCAGTAAAAAGAAAAGAAAGAACAGCTATTAAAATAAGAGCTACAATATACAAAAATTTGAGCTGACAAAATGTACAACAAGAATAACCATATTCAAAGCCTTCCAAAAACGAAATCCTACAGAAGTCTATTCATAAGGGGAGCGGTGGTTTAGTAGTTGAGATGTCGGCCGCTCAACCCGTGGTCGCGGCTTTGAACCGCACTTGGGTCACGACCACGATTTCTCATATGACACCAATACTGTTTTTTCTTTCTAGGAAACGGTCCCGAGAGTGGTTCAGATAAGCCTTAAGCTTTCATCACAATCGAGCTAAAAGAAGTTAGTATAAACTATTAACAAAAAAAAGTCAACAAGGACAGAAACGAACAAATGAAGGAACAGAGTCTCATTGACTTCGGATCGATCAGTAGCAAAACATAGCTCAATATCAATTGGACGGTGCAACAAAATAAACACCACCGGGTCTCGCATATAAATGCTTTTTGCATGTCTAACTGTCACAAGACAGTTACTTAAATCACTTACAGACCCTTTTTACAGGGCAAAAACTGCATCATCGACTGTATAAATAAATAAAGTTTCTAGCTTCAAGTTTTGACGCACTAGCAATGTCTCATTTTATGTCTACATTTGCGCGGACATTTTGAAAAGAGTGGAGGGAAGGATATGTTTATACTTTGACTTGCTTTTTAATAAAGGGTGATTATAAGGGCAGAAATAAATATTTGGATAACTTTACCTCATGTCTAATTTAGGCGGTAACTTTGAAAATGGTGGCCATCTTGTATAAGGCGAGATAGAATTTCGCTTTCTTCAGTTTTAAAGTTCCCAAGATTTGATGATGAATTCCTGAAAGTGTCATTCTTGCATCATTATTTGCACTAGTTTCATAATTTCGGCACCACTGTAATGCTTGACTCTTAATCCAGAGGTCCGGGGTTGGAATACCAGTGAAAATTTCTGAGACACACTTGAGTGTCTCCCACCTTACTAAGAGGCCAGTACTGTTTCTTCTCAGGAAAGATGGCTTCGAGTGGCTGCCTTGTATGCAAAGTGCTCTTGAGCGTTTTTTTCTTGAAAAGGACGCTCTATAAATCTGGTTTAATAATATGATGTATATACAAATCTATAACGTCTACGATATAATTGTGATGGATATAGATCTACGACATGAAATAATAAAAGTAAGCATACGAATATGTATACAAACAAACAAACAAACAAACAAACAAACAATAAATAGACCAATAAAACTGCAACTACATGAAGGAAAAGTGGAGACAGTGATTGCAATGAATGAAGATAACAAATACTGACAAAATGGTGAAATAGTGGACATTAAGAAAGTAATAAAATATATTATTACAAATTGTTAACAGTATCTTTTAAAACAAGTCCTACAACAAAAAATCATACTTTACAATTCTGATATTTAGTCGTGGAAACAAGGTTAAATGGTTGATATGAACATAACAAAAATAGTTCTATGTGAATAAATTAAATATAACTAGAAACTTCACGCATTCCAGCCCTTCAATAAAGAAGATATCATGACGGTTTAATATACAATACAGTAAATACAATATTTGTATTTAGCATTCAACATAATATACAATATTTATAGCTACGATTTAACATAATATGCAGTGAGAGCAATAGTTAATACATTTTCGGAAACACAATTGCTATGAATGAACAGAATGATATGTTTGTCAGCGTGCAATTGTAAATATATTTATTGTGTGATATGTTTTTTGTTTGAAGACCAAGGTTGGAAATAATCTTTTCTGAAGAAGCTAACGGAAGAGTTTCAAATTTATGAAGAGTTGGTCTATGAAGATAATAAGATTTGAAATATTTAATTCTAAGTTCTTATATAAAGACACAAAAATACAGAGTTGTCATTCTTCAATTTCAGCGTCTGGTGAGAATTCTGGGTAGAGATTGAGAAAGACAGACGGACAATTCTATTCATTATTATTGTACAATTGTGATAAAAACATGTTCAATTTGTCACAATAGATAGACATTTTTACTATTTACAAAATAGTACAATCCCGATTCAGAATTATAGTTATCAAAGTTTTTAATAACCGTGAAAGGAAAGTTTACAGAAATTCTATCGAAAATAAATACGCGCATATAGGTGAAGCCGTACTGCTTTATTAATATTACTCCCGTAAAATGCACACACTCAGTAACCAGTCATGTACTATTTATAAACGAAACAACATTAAAATATTTCGGAAGGCAGATAAAGTCACAAAATCAGGAACAAATCAGACAAAATACTTCTAAAGTAAAAGAAAAAAAGATAAATACCAAGATGAACAAAACATTTCATACTGTTTGTACTGAGTTACGCGGGTCACTAACTTAAGTTACAAATACTTTTTATTTAAATTTTGCTCTGAAATATTCAATTAAGTATTTTGTCATTTCGCCTTCAAGTGTATCAGCTTTGATTAAAACTGACTTATGGAACAAATATTACAAGGATGTTGTAACCTATTAGAATTTGTCTGACCGTTGCTCAATGCTCCATTCTCATGATGACTATGTGATGACCCATTCAAAGTGTTCCTCTGGTAGGTGCAGCGCAATGTTTCTTTCACCTGTTTTCTAAATCACGAACCACTTAGGAAGTACAGAATGAAGTTGACCGCATGGTTGATATAATACATCATGTTGAAAACGATTGTTTGTGTCTCAGTCATTCCGGTGTTTTCATCGATCCATGTCGTCCTCCCAAGAAGAAACATTTGTACAGGCGTACTGCAGAATAAAAATACTGCGTTTACTAAGAGTAGAGATCGTGTAATTTGTGCTGAATGAGTCTTTAACGTAGATTTCTTCGAACGTATAGAGGTTTTCCTGGTAACTTAAAGCCGCATTCTTTTTCTAGTTTCCTGCTTGCCGCAAGCTGACAGAGAATTACTACCATGCCGACTAAAATGGTGGCTTCAGTGAAGACGTAGTATACAACAATAACCATTACCTGGTACGCCCCCAGGTAAAATTTTCCGTATGTTGAATCGTCAAACCAAACACATGCTAAACGTCTTTACATGTCGTAGACTTCGCTCACAGTTGTTAGTTTTCAAAAACACTTCATGATGATTGAAGACAGAGTTGTCCGAAATATTTAAACAAATATCTGGCGTAGTTGAGTTGTAAACGTTTAGTAGACGTGTTGAAGTTCCATTTGCAGTTTCCGATTGATTCGTTATATTACAGGTTATAGGTGTTGTTTTGTTTTCATTGCCAGGTTCTAGAGATAGTACCTAAGTTTTTAAAATCATAGGTTTGAAGTTAAAAAGCTTTGAAATGAAGGCAAGTGTCCATATATTTCTCAAAAATAGATATATAGACAAAATTTGAACCAGAAGCGTATAGTTATGAGCATGTAATATTTTCATGTAAAAGAAAATTTTGTGATCAAGGAAATGTAACTCTTCTTGAACATGAAGAGCAGAAACATCAAAGGGACATAATATAGTGGATATTTTCTAATTGGGTGCATTTGATTCAACATTCAATTTTGATCTGAATTTGTAAATAATGATCCATGATACTGTGTGCTAAAAATTTAGAACATCTGAAACAGTCTGTAAACAGCAAAAATATGCTGTAGCAGAATGCAACTATCTAAGCTCTAACCGGGACTCGAATCCAGGACCTCTCACACTAAGGCAGACACTCTACCACTTCCCTATAACAGCAGTAGCTAACAGCTATGCAGTTTAAGTGCACCTATTACATTACGTGATCTGGAATAATTTTGTGACAATATATCACAATCGGTGAACTCTGGATTATCGGCGTAATCGCTTTGTTACTTAACGGCAATTTTCTTGTAAAGACAAAATATAATCTAATGCTGCCAACGTTTAAATCGGTCAAAACTACCCAAATTTCTCTGACGTGTTGTTCAAAGTATGAACTTATTAACTGGTAGTACCAGTGAAATATAACTTACACTGAATCATTTATATTTGCCCTTATAGCAGCTGGCGAACGGCAAAGACGATGAGCTTTGTCCAAATATAAGCAATTATTTTACCAGTTTTGAAAGGATTTCAATTGATAGGAAATTACAGTTACAAACTAAATACCTTTCTGCAACACACAGAGTCATTTGCATTCTATGTCAATAAGTACTATCGACTAAGATCGACTGATCGACTGCCATTCATTCATTCCAAAGATTCATAGACAGAGTCTGTTGTTTACATTTTTTAATCGTAACCGGTGCGCTTGTAAAAACCACTTTATGGTACGGTCTCTACAGGTTCTAAAGTATCTGTGTCAAAATCTGACGAATTTCCATGTATGAAATGAGTTTCTTCTTGTCGGCATCGAAATGTGTTGTTGATACCGATGTTTTCAAAATGGTACTCTGTTACAATGAACAATTTTAGTCCATGTAAAATGTGCCCATGAAATGCTATCAAAGTGATGATGGTGGTAATCGAGATCGCAACGGTGCTTTAATTGTACACAAAGCTTTGACTTTATATGGCATAATGATGTTTAAGATACGCTCAATGGTCACAGCGACAAGGATAGAGTTAGAAAAGCTACCGTTAAAGTATGTGAAAAACATAGTACATTGTTCAAGTGACGAATGTCAGTGTCGAACATATAAATTATCCACCACCTTGGTAAAATTGTGGTTACGATGAACATTTCCGCCGCAGCCAGGAACATTAGAAACACACTTGTAGATGACTTTTTGTAGTTTGGGCGCGATGAAACTGATATAGTCAAAATATTTCCCAGTACTTCAACAGTAAAATGATTGGAGAGCCAATTATCCAGATCGACCGAGGGATTTCGGATCCTTTATGTTGTGAACTGTCCATTGTTTTGGATTGGTAAATGCAAGTTATATGATGTAATGAAAATAAATGTTTTATCGTTATTATTTCAATAGTCTGACTGTTCTCTTTTTCTGACAATATATGACTTAATTAATCTGTTAAGCTTCCCCTATTTATAACCGAAAGTCCACATACTTATTACAAGATATGATTATAACCATTCCCATCAGTCCAAAAGATCGTTTGTTGAGACTACTTATCCCTTCCTTTCATTTTCGCTTTATTGGCAATTATGTTTTGGTCAAGTTTCAAACATGAAAACTGAGTTCTACTCATTACTGAAGTAATCATTCGCGGCGCTTGGCGGAAAAACAACAACAGGTGCGTTCAAAATTTCTGACAAACATGATGTAATACTAATCGAAACTTTATACGTGTTCTGGATATTATTGGTTATATCTTTTATAATCATACTAGTACACCAATTATGTTATTCAAGAAATAAGTATTGTTGATAACGTAATAAAATTGCAACAAATTCGAAAAGTGCGAATACATGATTTTATTTATTTTATGACCTCTGTACCTTTTATATGAGAAACACATAAAAAACACCTACAAGCAAATATCATTTATAAAGATAGAGAGAAGTCTAACAGAATTGAAATTTTACAGACCTGGTCGGTCCTCTCACAAGGATTCAGTGCTGCGGTGTTGAGCAGACTGAACTATAACGCAAGCATTCCTGGTTCGATTCCCGGTCGCCACTGATATCCCGACTACTGTTCAATGCTGAGTGATTTACTTAGATTAATACTGTTTCCAGCAGTATCGACATAGACTGGATGCTGGGGATCATAAATATGACACATGCCGTCTGCTCGACTGGAAATAAGTTGCACGCTAAGACGCCGCTATAAAAGTTAGCTCGTATAGTAAGGCGGAATAAGAGTACACTTATACTGCACCCTACTACAGGAGTAGAGTGTGACTTTTACTAACATATGGTCAAATATCAAAGCAAATTTATAACAGTTCCCAAGATGTGATAGGATCAAGAATTTATTTTGTTTTTGTCACGATTGTCCTTCGTTATAACTAAATTCGTTCGTTTCGTACCCTGATAAATTCAAATAATGAACTGGTCCATCTTTCAATTTGGACAGTAGCATTAAATGTTAAAAGGGGTGATTACTAAAAATATACTTACTGAATGGCAAAGAGTGCAGATACTATTATTATTATTGCTGTTGTTGTTATTGTTATTATTATTTTACTATCATTTCTAATATTATCATTATCATTAATATTATTATTTAATTGACATACGAGTTCATAAAACTTGCCTTTATTGCAGTGTCAGGTTAATTACTTTAAATCAAATCGTGGGAAACCAAGTTATGAAAAAGGTCTATCTGTCTCACTTTAATAATGTAAAATTATTTACATTTTTGAACTAATTTTACACTTTTTTTCTAAATTTTGATTTCCGTTTAATATCTCTTTGAGTACTTGTCACATAACATATTCATTTTTTACAAGGATCAGTGCGGGAAAAGATGAAACTCTGGGGGTTTTTTTTCGGTCATGATACTGTTTTTATATTCATTTTTATTGATTCATTTGCACGACAGTTAAATGTTCCGATTTCTCAAAAGCTTTAAATGACTGAAATGAAATATAGTCATATGCATGTGTTATGTCAAAACTCATATTCACGGCGGTCGGTAACACATGTGAAATAAATGATGCTGTTTTTCGGAACTTATCAGTAGTACGGTTTGTGTGAAAGTCAGTATGCTGGCCAAAATACCCAAAATCGGAGTATGCACAAAAAAGTTTTACATGGAAAGGTTCTACAACATGTACCTTCATACAAACTGGCTGATGAAACTTTGTCATCATTAAGCAATTTGAAATATTCAAGATGGCCGCCAAATATGCACAGACGACATATCTCCTAAATTACATGAGATTAGGACAGGATTGTAATGTATGTATTATTTCTATTGCTAGAAGTAACATGATAAAAATCAAATGTATAATTCAAAGAAGAAGTTCATTTGAAAAATCCGAAATGGCTGTCAAAATGGCCACAGAAATTTAAATCCCTATATATTGCATGTGCAGATTTTTACACTGTATTTAGGTACTTCCGATGATTAGAAATGTTTACAGCATTTTAAATGTTTCTTAAGTAATTTTATAACAAAGATGCGGATAAAATGGATATTCGTATTCAAAAACATAACAATTTGAACATATAATATATCAGAAGTAGGTATGATTTGCGATCAGTTTGTTATAAATGCCAGTAATGATATATCAAGTGTAATAACAATGTTACTGCATAAAGGTAAGAAATCCTTATTCTGTCTTCGTATAATGTATGTTAAAAAGTACACTGTATATATGATATATTTTGTTTGACTTTCCAAAAAGCTATTGAACGATTTACCTGTATATATTTGTTTATATATAAGTGTTCGTATTCTCCGCCAGAATCACTAGAATCATCAGCTGCATCACTGAGTTTTGCATCTACATCCTTCGCAAATCTTTTTACACAGCTACAGTTTTAATGGCAGTTACATAATATTGTGCAGGAGAGCTGAGCCACATAACGACAGCGGGATGTTTCACATGCTTATTCCAATCCAAAAAGGATGAACTTTAGGACAAAGCTGGTGTCGGGGGGATGGGGGTGGTGGTTGTCTTCCAGAAATGTCGTCGGTACAAGCCTCTTGAGAATCGGATCCTTTCTCCATCTAAACCTGATACCATCAAAATTTGAAGGGTCTGGGACCAAAAAACTCCATCATATGCGAGTCTGTATGTGCGCTCTTAGAATTCTCATTAAACGATTCCAAAGTAGGTGGCAACGATTGTTGTTTAGACATCATTTGAGCAGTTTTGTCTCTCAATTTACATGTTCAAGTACCATTTCTGATACCGGACAGCCTTTTAGTCCCTTTCATTTCATAACAGGCTACAGAAAAGTTGTAGTTTCACCTGTTTGACAGAGGTTGCATATCAGTGCCAGATAGTCTGAGCAATTTTTAATTTATAGTATCTTTGAAAAGGTTGCAGTACTATCTACAGTATGCAAGAAAAACTATCTAATCATGACTGCCTGGGTAGTGTTTCTTAAATTTATGAATAAAATAGTCTGAGCAATTTTTGATTTATAGTATCTTTGAAAAGCATGCAGTACTATCTACAGTATGCAAGAAAAACTATCTATCATGACTGCCTGGGTAGTGTTTCTTAAATTCATGAATAAAATTTTGTTGTTGTTAATAGTTGCTGGTTTGTCTTCCTGTTACTTCTATTGACTGTAACAAGAAATTGCTACCCTTTGACGTAACAAGTGTTCTAATATTAAGACAGCACAAAAATAAGTTAATTTAACACATTAACCTTTAGATGACACTTGATAAATCCCCAAGGACTTTAGAAACGCTCATCCATAATTGGTAATTATTTCATTATTAGTAATTTTGTATTTGCCTATTATTAATCACTAAATCTGATCTGATATTCTCGTATGATATCTGAAGCGTGATCAGTGCCGCTTATGTTGCCTATGCAAGTGTAGCTTTTGCTGTAACATTTATCAAAATTTAATGTTGTTACATGTTGACGTCGATAACAAGCAAAGTTTTCATAAAAGTTTCCCGACATTTATTTAAATGTGTTTTTCAAAATCTTTTATTGAAACGCTATAAATCGAAAATATCAACAGCCACTTATATCTGGATGAGACAGTCACCGAAATTATAGTGGACAGGCTGCGGCTTTAGCTAAGGTTTATTGTTTAACAGCACCATGTTACGTTTTGCATTACGTCAACCTCACCTACTTTGGCGTGTTGCTACGTAAAAATCAACTGACCCTTTTATCACTGGACAAATGGGCATTTTTTTATGTTTTAACAATGTAAAGACAAACAGATATTTTCTATTCCTATCCAGCGACGGCATTCGATATCCGAATAAAATGTATCCGAATATGAGCTTCACGAATAGTAGTCGTGCTTTGTTTAGCACAAAACAATTTCCGTTATTATACCTTTATCTACTATGCATATGCATTACGTTTATCTTCTTGAATCAAATTTTACAAATGCATAGATGGGGCGTGATAAAGTCCTTGAGTGTATTGTTTAAGATATTTGTAGCAAAGTGATCACAAGTCATACCAAATTCTTATATATGTTTTGTGTTAAAATTATTATCTTTTTAAGATGATCATCCAATTTATCAACCTCTTTCGTTGTACAATTACTGAAGACGAAAAAAAACATATAAAGAGTAATAAACATTTTCAAGTATTAGAAGTAATCATATACGGTAGGAAAACCTGCACTTTTAGAGTGTCTAATGCAAAATAGAGTAATTTTCCGTTTTGGCGGCCATTTTGACAGCCATTTTGGACTTTTCAAATGATTTTCTTCTCTGAAATATAAAATCAATGTTTTCTTTAATTCTAGCAACAAAATAATAAAACAAGAAAAATTTATAATCCTGTCTAAATCTTCTATAATTTAGAAGATAAGTCAAATTTTCATTTTTGGCGGCCAGCTTGGCGGCCATCTTGAATATTTCAAAATATGCAATGATGAAAAAGTATCAGTATCTAAATAAAACACTGCAAAATTGCTAAGTGCTAAGCTTTTAGGACAAATCAATGCACTCCCCAACAGGGAAATAAAATATAACGTTCGGGTTATATAACATTAGGTTATGAAATAAAGAATAAGTGAACGATTGTTTAAAAGACCGCAAAATAATAGTTTGCGTATGTGCAATGTTATTTGGGATGACAATTAAACAACATTTATAAATTTTGTTTTAAGTCCACCTTTCTTTCATTGCTGTCAGACTTGCAGTTTATTTTTTGTTTCATAGAGTACATAGCAATTTTGTTCAGTTTAATTTTATACATTTGCATATAGTATATACTGTAAAAGTCTTAGCCTCTCTTCTTTTACCTCGTATATAAAAAGTTTAAAGTTTCTTTTCAGTGACAAAAAGCACAGCTTAACTGACAAGCCGGAAACCAAATACAGGTATTAGTAATATATTACATAAATACTCAATCTTATGACACAAACTTATTTCAACATTGCGGAACAATTAGCTAGACGTTTTTTATAAAATAGTGAAGTAATACAGATACCTCATTATCAAGAAAAAAATTAAACACATTCCCATGTACTCGTTCAAATAAAGTCGAATGAATAAATATCTAACAAATTAAAGTTCGTTAATACAGATGTTGCTTGTTTAGTAAAAATCTAACAAATTAAAGTTCTTTAAAGCAGCATGCCTCCAGATTTGGCTAAAAAATAATCTTTCTTTCAAATTGAAGTTTGATTATATTATTAACATTAGAATATGAATTTTTGTTTCTAACATATTTTAAAAGTTCCAAATCAAGAAAAAAAGATGACCGCGTCGGGAATCGAACCCCGGACCGCCGCGGCAATAAAAGACATTTTCCCGTCGTCGTAACCAATAGCGCTATAGCTGAAGTAGTGAATAATGACTACAAAATATAGATATTTATAATCGAGACAGTTTACCTGGAGTAAAAGCGTAACAAACGCTTTTCAATTTTCATCGTAAAAAGTAGTAAACACTGCAAATTCAAGTGTTTCCGTAACATAAAGTTTGTCAGTAATTAAGTTTTAAAGCCTTCTTAAGAAATATAGCATTTATTTCAAGATATAAGATATCTAAAAAAAAAAATATTTTGTTTTGTTGTCGAAAGATCTGGAGGCATGCTGCTTTAATACAGATGGTGCTTGTTTAGTAAAATGTTATCAAATAAATCATGAAAAATACCTTTTAAAAAGACTATGAGCGTTAGCACAGTCTTTAGAATATGGTAAGTTTGAGCACCATAAGAGTTTTACCATAGAAACGGTACTTTAAAATGACATCATCGAAGTCTTGACGTTACGTGTCAGTTACCACGCAAAATTAATAGTTCTTATCTTGAACGTACGTAATTCTGGGCATTTTTTTATTTTTAACTTCTTTAAACAGACAAAACTTGCCGAAATATGTTTATGGGTCTTTCCCTTCTAAACAGGGATCAAACTTTTTTATGTAGTTATGTTGAAATGTTATGCGGAATGTAAGAAAATGGATGAAGGGAACTGGTGTTATTGGGCATATAATTGGGTAAAAATGTTACTTATTACAGTCATTTTCATATGAAAATTTGGCAGTTTGATTCGGGAAAACTGTTTTCCGTCTCCATTGATAATTTGAAACTTATATACTAAAACTATGCTCTAAAGTTGTTAAAATTTCAGTAGTATAGGTGGATACGAATCCCATAACCTAAATATCTAAATGTAAAATTCAAATGCGTTGACATTGGTCTATGTGAGGAACACAGCTTTAGCTTTTTATTTGTTTTTTTTTTTAAATATTATCTATGAGAATAATAATTGCAAACACAATGTTGTTTTTTTTTTCTAAGAAATTACGGTAAAAAGCAGGATAAATATTATTTTAAACATCTATGTTGAGACGGTAAGATAAATAGAGTACCATGTAAAGTGATTGGTATTCTACTAATAATATTACCATATAGTCCATGTTGGTCATTAACAGAATGGCACTGAAGCTGTCGGAAACCCGTTGTCATACATAGTTGTTTAAGAATGAGAGAAAATACGTTTCCATGAAAACACGACCCCGGCGACATATACATTTAAGCTTATATTACAAAGCTAGCGCTCATACTAAGTAAATCATCAATTAAACAGACTTCTACGGATAACAGTGAAACCGGAATACACTGAAAAGTGTAAAATATCTGTATCTTTCTTCTTCTTTCAATATAAAGTACCTTTGGAGTGTCATATACCTCAAACCTGGATAAAAATTGTACTTGAAGAGACAGATAGAAATTAATTTGAGACTGTAGCAGCTAAAACATTAATTTACGCGAAATACAATAAATTGCTACGGTTCAACCAATTTGAATTTACCATGCCAACATACCTCCTTAAAATCATTTATAATCATTAAAATCTGAAAATACATAATGGGACGGACGAATGTGGTACGGTAAATGATTACAATAACCATCCGTGCACTTTATGTTCAGGTAAACGAAAAGAAGATACGTGGACTGTCTTTGTATGTGTGAAATCAATTGCAACAACAAAGACGATAAATTTTATTTTAAGTAAATGTGTTGAAAAAAAAAGAATAAATGGAACCAACAACATATACATATGTATTAGTAATAGTGTGAGGTTTTCGAAATATTCGTTATCGAATAAGTTATATCCTCACTTTACAAGTCGGAACATAGTTCGAATGTATATTTCAATTCGGATAAAGCATAGGTCAATTGCTTCTCAACAGCGCTTAGCCTTTCTTACTGTTTCAGGACGGATAGACGGACGAAACATTTTCAACTATCAATTAAACAGACTTCTACGGATAACAGTAATAATACGGATAACGGATCCAAAAACATTGCTAAGTAAGCAGGTTGGCCAAACCGAAATATTAGGTCATTATGTCGTAAAAATTACTCAGGCTCGGGGAATGATAAATCGAAATACGAATTTTGTTGAAGAAGTAGGCAATTCATATAGTCTAGTCCAGATTTCAATAAATGTGAGAGGTACAGGCATTTTGTTAGTATTTGGTCCCATATACTTTTTTAGTATAATTTGGGTATGCTGAATTCAAAGATATATGTTGGCCATCTGACAAATGATTTTTTGTAGGTCAAAATGGCGGAAAACAAAATGGCCACCAAATTAAGATATTTCTAATATAAATATCTAATAGTATTACAATTATCCGAAAATATCTGTTTTTTTGTCAAAGTTATGTGTAACATAGTAACAGATTAAATTAACAACACTTTTTTCAAAGATAAATAACCTTTAATCCAAATGTGTGCTCCATTAGGAGAAAAAAGCAATTAAAACCCACTCTAACTTGCATATTTCGCCAAAAAGTTGATTATCAAATAATTTACGTTGGTTATAATTGCAAAACTATTGCTGAATACAGTATATACTAATTTCATATTTGGAATCACTTTACAGGACAGAAGCTAAATCCATAAACTGTTTATCATATAATAGTTTCAAAATAATATATATATTGAAATATTTGCTTTATTTCATGTTAATTTACCGCCTTGAGTTCATACAGCTGGTAATGCTTTTATCGCATATACATTATCTGTGCATAAGAGCCCAGTTTTTTTACATTCACATCTGAGGGTCCTACATCCAGATGTACACTTGCAAGTTATGAACTCAATACAAGCTTGAGGAATTGGATCACGGGTAATAATAACTGGCTTTAGTGTGCCATCTGCCACATTCCATCCCATGTCGGAAGGTGCAGGCAATTCTGAATTGAGAACATTTGATTTGTTTCATACCAAGGCTTGATAATGAGCTCTTCTAATGTGAAATGAACAAGCATCACTGTGTTCAGGACTTGTAGACCTGCCAAACATTTTGAGCACTGTCAATACTACAGCATCTTGGCCATACACTTTGCAGATAAAATATTCATAGTTTTTCATTACTTCATCAGACAGTTGTCCATATCCAAGACCTTCTATAAGTTTTGCACTGGCTGTAAACACTTTAAATACAGATCTTTAGAGATTCCACAGAAATTTGATGTTGTGTCACAGCAAGTGAGTGCATGAAAGGCAAGTAGATTTCTACGCAACACTTATAGAGGATTTTATTTAACACTGTGTTGACTTGAATGCATTTTCATTTTTTCACTGTTCCAGCCATCATCCATACTTTTGCATTTATTTCCTGCAAGTGGTATAGTAAGAGCAAATACATCAGTATCTCAGGCAGAAACAACAACAGTGACACAATTTGATCGTTTACTGCTGTGAACAACATGTAGAATGATTCTTGTGTCAGCTTCCTTGCGTTTAGCCTTTAATTCATCCAAATTAAGTTTAATGACAGTGTTTTCAACAGTTTCGTCATCCTAAAAGCCGACGCCAACAACCAACGTCTTTTCTGTAGGTGATTGCATGATCGGCTTCTGATAAAAATGTACTACGTCAATTTTATTTGCTGGAAGTGCCAAAACGTTACACCAGAATTCAAATAATTCATTGATACTTGCAATCCACCCATTCTGGGCACTGCCCATTTCAAATCCACAAGCTTAAAGTAAAGAGCCTGATCAACAGTTATAACTGAATGTGACTGTCCCAGTCTTTCTGATATATGCATACACTTCTAAACAATAGTGTTAAATGTCTCGATATCTCATTCTAAGTAAGAATCGGCGGAAAAAACATGACCAGTTTCAGGATCCATTGATTCCAGGTTTTGCTTTTCAGCTAAAGATGTGTCTACTAGTATGTCACTGTAGCTCAATCTGTGTCCTGCACTATGAAATAGGTTAACTAAATGTTTAAACCTAGTCATCTAGTGCTATGTACTTGCAAGTTCTGTGTGTATAGGGGTCCATTTTTTTACTATCACTCACTTCATAAACAATATCATGTGCTACACTTAATAATTTTGTTTGCCTATCAGATTCAGGATCTTTATCGTCAAATTCTTCATCTAGAAACTCTTGGCCACCATATGTTGAATTCAGAAACATGAACAGACACTCCGGAACAGAATTTACTGAAACATTTTCAGTCACACCCAGTCCAGAATGTCCTTCCAGAGAGAACATATCAGCCCTTAATTTTAGTGCTACGTATCCAGTTGTCAAGAAGTCGAAACTGGAATTATATTTCTGTATTGTCAGCCGTTCATCACTATTACCAGTAATATTATAATGGGCATCTTTAAGCACTGACGCAAAACATTCATATGGAACAAGAAGTGTATTCCTTTCATCAGAATATATAAATAGTGGAGTTACAAACTAAAACTGGTTTCTCAATTTACGTTGTAGGGCTTCTTTGAAAGATGATACTCAGAATTAAATGAATGACAAACAATTGTTGAAGAAATCTCTTCAGTGCGTATGCGGTATCTGTTGCAACTGTCTGAAAGCTGCAGTATTTGCGATTTCATTGCAGCACACCCACGTTCATGTAAAAGAAAGATCATGGCAAGACCCGTATTTGAGTTGTCCGACTTGGTTTTGCGAAATCCGTATCTAAAAGAATTAAAGTTTTTATGATATTTGCCCTCCGTTGACATCAGAGAGTCATAATCGCACTGTGTCGTCATGTTTAGCATCCTTTAAAATACTATCACTGACTAGTTATGTTAAAGAGTTTTTCATGTTTCTTTTTTTTCTTGACAGAACATACATATTTCTTAATTTAGTAGGAGTATATGGTAAGTTTGATGAGGATGCAGCTTAATCTGATGTTTGTTCTATATTAAACTTAGCTTTGACTGAAAAGTATGTATTAGTTCTTTGTGCATATAATTAAAATAACACTTTCAACGTTTTTTGTCATTTTCATCTATTTTTTCAATTCTACTAATGGCCAGTGCTAATGGCTTCATATTTAGAAAAAATATCTAAACAAGTCTTGATTCAGCACACTCTTTTAGAGATGTTATGCCTTGAAGTTGTTTAGTCTAAAGTTTTGTCAGATCTTGCCTCCTGACAAATGATGCACTTCTGTGCTATCTTGAAATGGTCTCTTGAGATGCAAAGTCTTGACCATTCTTACTTTGGATTATTTTAAAACCTATTAAACAAAATAATATTTATTACTTATCATTCACAAGCAATTATAGTATATAAAAAGCTAGCATTAACAGATTCTTATAAATGAATTTATCACAGATACTGAAAATTAAAATAAATACAATTTCACCAAATCTTAAAATATAACGAAGTATATAAACCGAAGCATCTCTGAAAAAGTTTAGAAATAAAATATACATGTATATTTGGCCTACCTGTAAAAACAACTTCGAAAAGTCCTGATTCCATGAAGTATTCATGACATCTCTAAAACCTTAATGATCATGAGAGTGTGTTCTTGTCAGAGTTAATGTACATTAAATAACAGGTAAAACACTTCAGAGTTTAGATTAAGACTTTTAAAACATGATTTGACTCAGATTGTTATTGTGATAGAGACCTGGATTGTTTATACTAATTAAGTTCACATTAGCCTTAATCTTAATCCCTGTCACACTTAATTTTCATCAATTATTATGATTCTAAGGTATTGATCAAAACGAGGCTATGAATATGGCGAACGTAATTTTTGAATCTCTCTTGGTGTTGAGTGAGAAAATACATAATAATTGGATAATATTTGCTTTTTTGATCGGACATTATTGAAAATCTAGAAAACTTTGTTCGTTGTTACGGAGTTAACACTTAGTGACTAATTACTATAGTGGATGGGGTCCAAAAATAGAAAAAGGACTAAGTCGGAAGCTTCACCAAATTCTACACTGTTGACTCAGGATAAACGCCCTTTTCTTGAAACTTTAAGAGCGGTACCGATGGCACAAAACTTAACCTCACCGACTCAAACTCAGGCTGGGTTTGTGAACCAATTTCCAGTTTACATGGGCAACAATCCAGGAAATAATGCAGGTCAGTTCGTTCCTCCATCAAGTTACATGTATATGTCGCCACCACAAATGGTTAACTCAGTACAGAATCCACAGTCTTCGGCAAGTACTAATGTTGACTTTACATTTTTGTTTGAAAGGTTGGAAAATAAAATTGACTCGAAATTTGCAGCCATTGACAATAAGTTGAGGAAACTGGATGATATTGAAAACAAAATTTCGGAATTGACCCAGAAAATGTTTAGCATGGATACGAGATTAGGTGCGATTGAACTGAAAGTGAGCGATTGTCAACATAACATAACAGACCTAGAGGCTAGTCGTGCGTATGATTCAAGTTTTTGTGACGAAATTAGGTCAAAGCAATTAATGATCGATAAACAGTTAGAAAATGAGAAAAAGGTGCAACAAGAAATTTCGAAAGATCATGATCGTTTGCAACGGGAAAATACGAGGTTATCAGAGGAGATTATTGATCTCCAGGCACGCTCCATGCGTGATAATCTGCTGTTGTATGATTTCGAAGAAGGGAAAACAGCAGATGAGAGAAAAGCAGAAGACTGTGTATCATTAGTATATAATTTCTGCAGGGATGAGTTAGAAATTGACAATCCGCAGGAAAATGCCAAAATTGTTCGAGCTCATCGTATTGGGCAGTATAACCATGACAAGAAACGCCCCATAGTAGTTAAATTCAGGGACCCGGATGTAAAATCAGTAATTAAGCAAAAGGTTTTGGACAAAAAAGAAACGACAGGGCATGGGGCAAGTGACCAGTACCCTAGAGCAATTCAGGAGAGACGGAGGTTGTTGACCCCATATATGAAAAAAGCACGTGATGCAGGTTTGCGTGCAAATCTCCACCTTGACCGTCTATACATTGGCAACAGATTATACACAGTCAACGACCTTCCGATTCATGAGCTTGAAAATTCAAGTTCTATTCCGGGTTTGCATTTTATTGGCAGTAATTCTATGGAAACAAATCAAGGGTCAGTATAGGAAACACTATGGGAACAGTTTAAGATTGTACTGTGGAATATTCATGGTTTAACATCTAAAATAAATGACGCTGATTTTTTAAGTTTTCTTTCACAATATGACCTGATACTTTTGACAGAAACATGGACGTCAAAAATTTCAAATGAATCTATACCGGAATTTGAGGAAAATGTTTTTAGTGATGTGCAGTATGGTTTTAGGCAATCACGATCTACAACTGACGCGATATTTATACTTCATTCATTAATTAAGAAAATATTAGATAAAAACAAAAAACTTTATTGTATATTTATCGACTATGAAAAAGCATTTGATACTGTTGTTAGGGATGCACTCTGGGTTAAATTAGTTGATTCTGGAATAAGTTGTAAAATGGTAAATATTGTAAAGTCTTTATATTCTTGTGTAAAATCATGTGTTAAACTAAATTTTGATGTATCAGATTTCTTCGATGTTTCGATTGGTTTAAAGCAAGGAGAGCCATTATCTCCCTTGTTATTTATACTGTTCATTAATGATATCGAAAATTGTATTAATTTAGAGAGAATGACTCCATATGATCTTGAACTTTTATCAAAATATCTTCTGTTGTTTGCTGATGACATTGCACTATTTACTACTGATATCGATAGTCTACAGGCACAAGTCGATAGCATATATCAGTATTCATGTAAATGGGGTCTTAAAATTAACGTTTCGAAAACAAAAGTTTGTGTTTTTGAAAAGCGTAAATCCATTCATGATAAAGCTATTAAAATAAATGGTGTTAATATAGAATTTGTAGATACATTTACATATTTAGGCGTTAATTTGCTTACACAGGGGATATGAAATTAGCTATTAAGGCCTTATCAGACCAAGCTTTGAAGGCGTATCATAATTTACTGTCTTTATTTGACAGAGTTGATTTTGACATCAAAACGAAATTAAAGCTTTTGACTCTATGGTTGCACCTATCTTATTGTATGGATCTGAAATCTGGGAGTGTACAACTGTAGTGAAGTAGATAAGATACATATTAAATTTTGTAAATATTTGTTAGGGTAAAAAAACAAACACCTAATTATGCGATTTTTGGAGAATTGGGTAGATTTCCATTGTCAGTGTTATGTCAAGAAAGAGCCTTGAAATTTTGGATTAAGATTAAGAAACAACCCACATCACAATTATTCAACATTTATATTGATCAGCTAAATAATGTAAGAGGTAATTGCTGGGCTACTAATATTCATAACCTTATTAATAACTTAGGATATGCAGATGTTGTGGGGCATTTCGACAATAATATTAACTACACAGCGCTATTTAAGCAACGTCTGCGTGACCAGTTCGTACAGAAATGGCACGACTCTATTAATAATATGTCGAAACTTGATTTATACAGAAAATACAAAGATGTTTTTTGTTTCGAGAAATATTTAGATAATGTAGGAAACAATAGTTACGTAAAGAGTTATCTCGTTTTAGATTGTGTTCGCATTCTTTAGAAATTGAAGTTGGTTAGTATAGTGGTTTGGATAGACAAGATAGACTTTGTAAATTATGTTCACAGAATTTTGTTGAAATGAATTTCATTTCTTGTTATGTTGTCCAGTATATAGAGATTTAAGAATTCTTCATAAGATACCATCAGCTTTTCCAACTGTTGACAAATTTGTTCGAGTTATGTCAAACTCTAAGAAAAAGCAAGTATACAATCTATGTAAATTCTTGAAATTTGCTTTTAGCCGTAGAGCTGAGTTGTTACAAAACGCTTGATATGTTAACTACATGATGTAACGTATGAATTTTTTTTTTGTTAACGCTTTAAAACTACTTTATATTGTACGAATTGTATGTTTGCCATATTCATAATTGTATATTGCCAAAGGCAGATAACTGCCGATTTGCAAATAAACTTGACTTGACTTGACTTGTTATTGTGATAGAGACCTGGATTGTTTATACTAATTAAGTTCACATTAGCCTTAATCTTAATCCCTGTCACACTTCATTTTCATCAATTATTATGATTCTAAGGTATTAAAAAGTTGATTATTAAATAGAATGATCTTACCAGGATAAAATACGTTCTACATGGTATTCTGTTCATTACAAACAATGTCATGTTAATTAAGTTTTAACTTCCCCATTGTTTATTTTTTCTTAAATGACTATTTTAGAACTGCAAAACCATTTCATCAAAATATCATTTTCTTTTTTGACATAAAATTCCAGCAGAAGTTTTCAATCTAATACTTTTCTATTCTATAAATGATGTTGGATATTTTTTTTTAAATTGTCTTCAAATTCCCCTTTTTGAACCCCGTAAAGTTCACATTTTTAACTTGTGATATATTTTATTGATAAATATTTACTCAATTATACTAATAACATGAAATAATTTGTTGAAACATATCTAAAGATAAAGATTTGTATTATAAAGTAATATCGATGGAAAAGTTTTTGTTAAAAACAGTGGTCATTTTTGCCCCCATTTTTAACCCTTTCAGAGGCATTTCCCAGATGGCCAACATATATTTTTGGATTCAGCATACCTAAAATATGTTAAAAAAGTATGTTGGACCAAATACTAACAAAAAGCTTGTAACTTCTTAAATAAGCTTATATCTGAAAAATCGGACTAGACTAATAGTTTAGAAGCAAATTTCGTCTATATTTCTTATCTGTCAAAATTACGCCGAAAGTCAAACGCTAAAACTAAAGTTATATAGAGAGAAGAAATGAGAGATCGGGAGAGCATGGCCAGTCTGGCGACAGTCGGTATACGCTACCTGTAGTGTCTGTAGACTTGGTTCCAAATCTGCAATCAGATTTGGCTTGTTTAACACAGTTTCCCGCTAGAACTGATGAAAAGTATGCTACGTGAAACTCTGTATAAGAATAAGTGTCATGCAATAATCTAAAATATCAATGTTACTAAACATACCTTAAATAGTGCCAGCTGGATAAGTCTGGAAGAATGTACATTGTTTTTAGGTTAATTAAGGTAGTAGGAAGTAGTTGTTTATTACTCATAGGAATTATTACTCATAATGTATGTTATAAATCAAGCATTCCTACTACACTTCCGGGGCCTCCGTGGCCGTGTGATTAAGGTCGCTGACTTCAGATCTCTTACCCCTTTTCGATGTTGGTTCGAGCCTCACTCGGGGCGTTGAATTCTTCATGTGATGAAGCCACCCAGCTGGCTTACGGAAGGTCGGTGATTCTACCCAGGTACCGCTTGTGAAAAATAATGTACGGTGGGATACCTGGGGTCTTCCTGCGATATCAAAGCTGAAAAGTCGCAATGTGGCATATAATTGTGTCGGTGCGACGTTAAACCCAATAAAATAAAATAAATAAATCCCACTTCATTACGAGTAGTTGGACTAAGTCCCTACAGGCACTTGTTTCCGCTACTTTTGTTATGTAGCGTGATGTCCCGCTACATATAACTCCTTTCTTTTATCCCAGGCAATTGGAATCATCTTAAATGTTATCAATGTTTTATCTACAATCATAGTTTTAAAGCTTTCTTACATGTACATACTTCACTCATTTCTTCGATGATTAAGGTATGGAAGGTATGAGAATAGAAAATAACCCTCATCGACAGCCTTCGACTGGTAAATATGAGTTAGTCTGGTTGCACTTGCATGAGCTGTGTTGCATTATTCATTGCCTCTCTCAAACAGACTCAACGAACCGAGAGTTAGGTTGCTGGAATGCGTTTGCTTCCAAAGGATCTTTTCACAGATTCTGTCATATTCGATAGCCGAAGGTGAGGTTTTCCCATCGATAGTCTTCAATTGGTAAAGTAATTATGAAATGGCATGTGTACAAAATGTTTTGCATCGTAAATAAATCATTATGTCATAGCTTAAACTCAGCTATGAAATTACATTTTGAAATTGGATAAATATTTATAAATAAAAGCTTCTTTGCTTCAGGGGGATATGTTGTCGCGGTTGTTAAACAATATTTCTTAAGCTATTATGTTACATAATTACCACTTAAGTAACAATAACAATATTTTTCCCTGTTTGTTTTTTATCGCGCTTTGACATTTGAGGAAAAATAAAAGGTCAGGTGGGGGCAAACAACATGTAAAATGATACTCAAACAGCGGACGGAACTCCTTGAAAGAATTTAACCAAGAAATTACTAAAGTAGGACTAAACAAGCGGAAGAAAATTCTACAAATACATTTTATAACACTAACTTTGGAAGCATAGATCGCAAGCCAAGCAAAAACTAATAGGCTCTGTTTGATTGATTCTGTTCATGCCAGGTCAAGAAATGTGCAACGCCCCACACGTCCTCTAGCATCGGCTTAAGGTAGAGAAGGTGTAATGAGCGGAAATTTCAAAAACAAGTTGCATCCTTGATAACATGTTTAAATAATAGCAAAAGCTGATCTTCACGCGATGTAGTATTATTAAAAAGGTCAAATGCACACTTTTTACGCAAACACGTTTTAGCCTTGCCCTAAATAGTTGTGACGTTGCCGTTTTTACGGCGCTTAATTTGGTATCGGGGCGTCCATTTAAGGTAGAACGCGACACTTTGCGAACTTTCGAGAAGCGTCTTGAATTTTTGCATGTGTAAAATTGACCATATTTCAAACAAGATGCAGTTTATTTTATACCAATAGAGCCAACCAGTTTTTGTACACGAGACGTCAAAGTTGACCACCAAAACCCGTTTTTGAAACTGACGTTGCCGCGTATCCTTGGCAGCTGTTACGGGTACTGCAACGGCACCAGCCAACAAATTTTCTCAAATTATACATTATTCGACGAGAATTAACTTTTCCTTTATGGTGATGTAAAAATCATTGTTTTACACCGACAAATATTTGAAAAATGGAAAGAAAATCGCCGTTTTTGACTGAAAATTGACGTTCAGTTTCGCAGCATTTTTCGGCTTTAAATCAGCATATTACAAAATCCCTGAATTAAATTTTTGATTTTTTTCAATAAACGGTGTTTTAAAATGTATACCGAGTCCAACAGACAAATAAAACTGGGGGTCACCGACTTAGTTTTTTTGGTACATGTGATTTTATTTCCCCCACCCCCTTGCGTAAAATGACGTCGCCGCGTATCCTTGTCAACACTGTTACGGGTACTGTGACGACACCAGCAACCAAATTTTCTTAAACTATACATTATTCGACGAGAATTAGTATTTCCTTTATGGTGATGTAAAAATCATTGTTTTAAACCCACAAATATTTGAAAAATGGAAAGAAAATCGCCGTTTTTGACTAAAAATTGACGTTCAGTTTCGCAGCATTTTTCGGCTTTAGATAAGCATATTACAAAATCCCGAAATTAAATTTTTGATTTTTTTTCAATAAACAGTGTTTAAAATGTATACCAAGTCCAAATGACAAATAAAACTGGGGGGGTCACCGACTTAGATTTTTCGGTGCATGTGATTTTATTTCCCTCATCCCCATGCGTAAAATTTGTACCATAATTCGACGTCTGCAGATACGTTCGAGACATCATAATTCAGTCATTTTGAAAATCGCTTTTAATATATTTTCTATATAATAATGATTCTTTAAAATCTTTTTCTTATTCAAAGTACCAAATTAACAAGTTTTCCGTTGTAATACACTGCTAAAATGAAGAATTCATACATATGCAATTGTGTAGATAGTTCGGAGATTTCACATCTGAAACAAAAGTAAAAGCATACTTATTGTAAAATATCATAGATCAGTATTATACAGCAGTTATATATAGTTTTAAGTTTGCCCTCCACGAGAGTAAAGTTTTTCTTGATATTATCCATTTTCCTCCATAAGTACACACGCACGCACGCCCGCACATCCCAATGTCATATATGCTGGTCGTAAATGCACTATGTTGGTTTTCCCATGGCACGGCTCAATAAGAGGTATCGCTTTGAATACTATCCTAAAGTTACATTAACGCATAAGCGTAGCTTAATAAGATTATGATGAGTGAACTGCTAAATTGTTTGAAAATTGTTACATTCTGAATGTTGACATGTCAGACGCTTATTAAAATAAAAATAAATAAAATATAAAATCTTACACATATACATAATTTTATTTTTTATACTGGTACAAATCCTAGTATCTCGTAAATACGAAACCAAGACCAGCAAGTCTGAGCCGTCGGTCCTCTGTACAATCAGAAGGTCGTATCAGTTGTTCCAGGTACAATGTTACATTCTTGAGTCGCTCATATAGATAATTACAACATAGAATTATACATGTTTAACCGCTGATGAGTTACAGCGAGTTTCCATCACAACCACTGTTTTCTGTGTTTCTTTCTTTTACCCCATCCGCTTAGCTCAATTCTATGAATCGCTTTTCCGACCCCGGGTAGGGCGTGACAATTTGGTAGAAGGTATTTGTCCGAAATCATTCGTCCTCCACCTCCGATTTTATGTGGTGAAGTTGAAAGTTACTTGTTGAGGAACACTGGTTAGGTTAACCGCCTATCGTAACAGAAAACAGCGCTAAACCTAAAACAAACAGTTTTCTTTCTTTTTTATTTTATGGAATATTTATCATTTTTAGCGGAGTATGTACTCGTACTTGTTATGTCTGATAGGTCTCTAATATTAGGAAAAATATTATATATGGAATATGTTTCTACTATGTGTCTATGAATACAAGGATAACCTTTCTTTAAACACATCTCTGGAGAGCTAAAACCTCTTTGTAAAGGATGGTGTTTCTATCTAACGTTGTTAATAAATTAACCTTTTCAGAGCAACAGCCTCCGTAGAATGAATATAAATTATGTTTCCCCGTGGCTGCACTTTATTTGAAATCGGGGTGTCTAACTACTCTTAAAACAATCGAAATATTTTCAAAACGTAAAATTTATAATAAAGTTAAATAAATTTGCGATGTTTATTCCAAAGATATTAGGGCTTTTATTTTTTTCTTATTATTTTTGTAAATATTTGCAATGACGTGTGTATTAATTATGTATAATCATGAACTTAAGAGGAAATTCAAGAAATCCTTGCAAAGTTGTAAAGGTCTCTGTTGACTTAGTTCTTCTTAAAATAGGTTAAAAATTGATCACAAGACGTACGAGAACCCGTTTAATTACGTATTTGTATCTGGGGCAGGGGTAGAGTAATATAATCCAGCGTAATAATTTCGCCCACGGTACCGAGTTTTAAAGGCTATTTTGATCTAAAAGTAGAGTTTATCTTAAAATGAAGATTTACAGAAACAAATACTCATTGCAATTAAATAAAGTGTTTATCATCATATTACTTTTTAGTTAAATTATATTGTTTGGGCTTTACATTAGACAAGATTAAAGCATATTTTTTATTATTTAACGTAAATATCGGGTCTAAGGTTAAGTGATCTCCACAAATTATATACCATTTTAAATGCAGATATTTGTTGACTGAACAGAACGATTTACGAAAACAGTCCGACGGACGAGAAATCACGGTTCATCAGAAATGGACGTCTAAGGTTTGCGGAGAAAAAAAGTTACAGAAATATCAAAAATGTAAAATACGCATTATATGAGGAATATGCTGGATTTTAAATTAAACAAAATGTCGAAACGGAACCCACTAACTTCTGAATTTAGACGCATTCCTCCTTACTTATAGCAAATTGTGTCCACTTAACGCATTTAAAGATACCAAAACGCTTCGGATTGTTTTTTTTTTTTTTTTTTTTGCACCATTGACACGTTATCATGGTTATATAATGTATTGAAATGTACTAAGATTTCACTTTTTAATACGTTTTCATCATTGTTTATATATAAACGTTTTGCCATGGAACAAAATGTTTGTTTTTGTTTTGTATAAAGTTCAAGTTTAAGAACCAGCAAAACACTAAATGGTGCAGCTGATAAGCTAAACACAATGGCCAAATCATGATGTCTCAAACGTAACTGCAGACGTCGAATTATGGTACAAAATTTACGCATGGGGGTGGGGGAAATAAAATCACATGCACCGAAAAAACTAAGTCGGTGACCCCCCAGTTTTATTTGTCTGTTGGACTCGGTATACATCTTAAACACCGTTTATTGAAAAAAATCAAAAATTTAATTCAGGGATTTTGTAATATGCTGGTTTAAAGTCGAAAAATGCTGCGAAACTGAACGTCAATTTTTAGTCAAAAACGGAGATTTTCTTTCCATTTTTCAAATATTTGTCGGTGTAAAACAATGATTTTTACATCACCATGAAGGAAAAACTAATTCTCGTCGAATAATGTATAGTTTAAGAAAATTTGTTTGCTGGTGACGTCACAGTACCCGTAACAGTGTTGACAAGGATACGCGGCGACGTCATTTTACGCAAGGGGGTGGGGGAAATAAAATCACATGTACCAAAAAAACTAAGTCGGTGACCCCCCAGTTTTATTTGTCTGTTGGACTCGGTATACATCTTAAACACCGTTTATTGAAAAAAATCAAAAATTTAATTCAGGGATTTTGTAATATGCTGGTTTAAAGTCGAAAAATGCTGCGAAACTGAACGTCAATTTTTAGTCAAAAACGGAGATTTTCTTTCCATTTTTCAAATATTTGTCGGTGTAAAACAATGATTTTTACATCACCATGAAGGAAAAACTAATTCTCGTCGAATAATGTATAATTTGAGAAAATTTATTTGCTGGTGCCGTTGCAGTACCCGTAACAGTTGACAAGGATACGCGGCAACGTCAGTTTCAAAAACGGGCTTTGGTAGTCAATTTTGACGTCTCGTGTACAAAAACTGGTTGGCTCTATCGGTATAAAATCAACTACATCTTGTCTGAAATATGGTCAACTTTACACATGCAAAATTTCAAGACGCTACTCGAAAGTTCGCAAAGTGTCGCGTTCTACCTTAAATCAAAAAGTTTTTTCTTTTAACATAACAAGCCCGTTGAAACCTACACAGTGATGTTATTTTCAAATATGTTCTCCGACTATTCGCCGACGGAAAGCTTACTTTATGCAAAAATCATGCCAAAATCTTTCTACAAAATTATTGTTTTCGAGCGGAATGACTAAGTAGTATGTAAAAACTGTCCCATAGATCTATTTTAAAAACTAAAATTATCATATAAATTTATTTTACTGTAAAATGAAAAAAATACGGGGGTCTCCAACTTCGTTTTCACTGTATTATCTTAAATTTTCCCCTACCCCCATTTCACGCACAGATTTTGTACATCAAAATTTCACAAAAAACTGTTTGTATTCTAGGGAAAAATAAGTTAATCACAAAAGAGTTTACAACAAAATAAATTTCATTTTAAGCGTATTCTAATTTTATAAGCCATTTTCCGATTTCTTTCCAATTTTTATTGTCACACTTGTATACATGAATGCATGTTACACACAATAAAAAGCGTAATGAAAAAATGATACTTCTTATTAAACAGTTTAGTGCTCGTTCTCTCCTCCACAGATTTTTAAAAAAAATCAGGTCTAAAATGTTCCTGAAATGTTTTTGAATAAAATAGGATGTTAAAAGTCCTTGACTACCGAGTTCATTTTCACGCTACGATGCTATGAAAATTGGGAAGTTTAAGCACAATTAAAATGTTACGTCTTTTCCCCGTGTTTTTCAACAAAGTTCACATTGTCTGTTTGTAGAATTTATTTGCAGCCTTTATTGAATGGCGTGTTGCATTATCAATTGGTTTCAATCCGTTTCAACTGTTTCATAAATAGTTAAATAAAATTTTCCCCGGAATCCGGAGATGTTAGTTCGAGCCCGACTAGATACAGCGTTCCATGAAGTGAGAAAGTTGTCAATTTCTTACGGAGAGTGCCTACTGGTTAGAAACTGTAAAGACAGGTTGTGTAAGCAGACTGCAGTGTCATGATTGAAGGTTGTTGAGGAACGGCGTAAATCCAGCACAATTAATAGTTATCAAATGCATAAGTGCAATAACTTATTTATTTTATGTTCGTACACTTTTAACGTCTGACATTAACTTCATGTCGTTTTGACTGTGCATATTTCGACCAACTTAAAAGTCAGAATTAGCCGGGAATAATTATTGTTTGTTTTTGGGTTTTACGCCCGTTTTATTTTTTACAAGCACTAAACTCTTTTCGCACAGTAACTTGCAACTGTTCCATTAAAAAATATCAGTCACGGATAGAGTCACTGTACCGGACACCAAACCTATGACCGCTCGATTGACGGGCGAACGCTCCAACCAGTGTGTCATTCGGTCGGACATGAGGGGTGGGGATAATTTTTGACTGGATGAATTAGACAAGAGACTATTTTCTAAGGTTCAGTTGTATTCTAAAATCTGACTTGCACATATTTGTTAACCATGGTTTAAAATGTTCATTTGAAAAGATGAAAGTTAACATTGTGGAAATGGCTGTATATGCCGATGTTGAGATAACTTGTAGCCCGACCTAATTGTTTTTATGTTATGTATGAAACAAAGAGCCATCAAATGTGATTAAAATAAAAAATGAAGTTAGCAATTAATTCTCAAAAGGAAAACGCTAAAGCTCATTGTTATCCTTCCCCCCTCCCCCCCCCCCCCACCCCCCGTTTATTCATATTAATGTTTTACTTTTTATTGTTTGGCCGGGTTTTCGAAGAATAACCAGGCTTGTAGATTAGGGCTGTCCGGACGGATGGATGGATGGATTGGCGGATGGACGGGCGAATTGGCGGGATTATGAGTCTCATGTTAACCTTTACAATGAGTCTATATTAACCTTTTTGTTCATTCATTTTCCTCAACAACTACTTACCCAAACTTCAGCAAACTTGGTCACAATGATTCCCTATTACCCTAGTTGGTCTAAAGTGAGAATGGGATCACTGGGTCAAAGGTCAAGGTCACAGGGACCTGAACATTGAAAATGGTTTTCGCTCAATATCTGGACATGTATTTCACCTAGAACCTTGAAACTTCATACGTATGTTGGTCTTGATATGTACATGACCCCTATTGAATTCGGGGTCACTGGGGAAAAGATCAAGGTCACATGGATCTAAACATTGAAAATTGTTTCGCTCTATATCTGGACAAGTATTTCACCTAGGATCTTGAAACTTCATACGTATGTTGGTTTTGATGTGTACATGACCCCTATTGATTTCGGGGTCAAAGGTCAAGGTCACAGGGATATAAACATTGAAAATGGTGTTTTTCTTACTTTTATTTTTTAAACCAATTTATTTCTTTAATTTCATTTTCTGCCTGTCCATTTCTGTTTCCCTTTTTCCTTCAATAGTGCTTATTAATTTGGGGGTTATTTATTGTATGCCTTTATTACTACTTTAACTCATTATCACCTAATTCGAAAAACCCGGCCAAAACGCCGTCAGGCGTTAGCTGCTTGTTATTTGTTATTTTTTATAGTGCCGTTTTAAAACAGACTCTGAGCGATCATGTTTCGAGGGACCTGGGTTCTAAATTTTTGCGTAAAAGTTTGGAAACGGCACCGATCTTTCATATTTTATACTTCAGTTCATTCATATCACCCGGTTTTGTTTCAAGCTAAAGTTGAAAATGACAGAGATTAAGCGGCTATATCCAGCTATAATACTTAAGTTTCAAATTAAAAAAAAAAATGCACATACTGATAAAAAGGGTGGAAGTTTTTATCTGAGTGTTAGATATGAATACGGTCAAATGCTGACAAAATTTTAGCGATATTTTTACTCTAAACATTAATAAATATATATTTTTTGGCTTCAAGGCGTTCATTCTAGCTTTGATGGAAAATAATGTATCAGAAAATATCTTTCAAGTAGGCAGTAGTTATATCCACTCCTTTTCTGAACTACAAGTAAATATTTAATTGTTTAAATATGACGAAAAGCTGGATGCAAAATGAAATCTTCAGCATACAAGCTGTTTACCGTCAACGTTTAGAATGCAAAGACGTGGCGTCGTCAAGCATAATGTTTGACGTTACGCTATATGACACTGAATTACGCCTTCTTGACCAGCAAATCGGAGAAAGGTTTCTCCACCTCGAGGGTCTGTCGAGGGGTGGATGTACTGTTAGGAGACGAGCTGAATAAACTTAAGTTCTATCTGTCTGTCTGTCTGTCTGTTTATCTGAATTGTAAATTCCTCCGCCCATTGCTCGCTTCTGTTACAGACGATAGCTTACAAATTACAATAAAAACATTCATCCTTACCTTACAGTTCGACTTCTAAATAATGCAAATCATAGGTTCATGTACAAAAGAAGTAATGGTCTTTCCACCTTTATAAAATACAGCCCAGATCGACCCTTGAATTGAAATCAAATGCAGTCTCTGTCTTAAACCACCGCTGGACATATAATCGGGACCGCATTAATTCTCACTAAATACGTGCGTACATCCTATAGTTGGCGACTACCCGCCGTGATTTGACCGATATTTCTCCTATTTGAAATTCTTTGCATATATTGTCACCAAATAACCCACAACTTTCGTTTTAAATGTTTCTTTAAAATACTCAGAATTTGCCGAAGATAATAGAAATTGACAAGATAATTCTCATCCCACTTTTTTAAAATAAAACCTCGCTCTTTCTACATGTAACGCGTACTTTGTCCTTTTTATTGCCAAGCCGGGCTCAAAAATATTTTGTTTCTTAATTCTAATTATAACATTAAAAAGCTAAAACTGAAATAGAACACTCAAATAAATAATTATGATTTTAATGAGCTTGTCCACTTTTTTAATTTTATGACAATATTGTTGTATCTTTCAAGATCTAAGAAACTGATAAAGAACGTTAGGATTTCATGGCCTAAATTGTATTGAGCTAAAACCATTGGTCTTAAATAAGTGTTGCCATTAAGGCGGCTTAAAAAGTATGCAAACAGTACGGTTAATTGAAAAAAATAAATATTTATTATCATTTGCAACGTGGTATCTAAATGATCATCGCTCTGTCTTACAGAAATATTTAGAAAAGATTTCCGATTATCAAATATTGTTGGTTTCTAACTGGGATTTTTTGTGGGTTTTTTTTTCAGTCAATTTTTTTTATGTAACTGCATCTTACTGCATATCCTATAAATGTTTTATGTTACGAATTACTAGACAAGAAGCTGAGAGATAAAACGCTAAATCCAATAAGCCACCAGAGTGTCAGTATTGCTATTGTCAATTTTCTAGTATCTCCAGTAGTCACTGGGCAAAGCGATATCACCTGCGGATAAGTATACATAATATATTATGTATAATCATTATAACGGTTGTGGGTCAATCTAGCAAACACTGACCATCTTCTACACCGGCATCTTCTCCCTATCTGCACACATTCCCTCCGAAATCCACAGTTTCTCCAAGCACAGCAATTCTGCAGGCGCCAAGATCGTCTGGCCATAGATTCTTCTACACTAGCTACCAATAACAGGCAGATTGTTAGCACCATAATGCAAACTTTCTGCATTTTGATTTGTATCCTGAAAGAATTAGAAAATAGTTTTCATGATATATTCATCTCTAAAAGTATTTTACATGTAATGTGTTAACAAAAGGTAGGGTATTTAAAATATTTACTTACGCTTACTCGTTGACAAATCATGACAAAACTCGTGAGCTATCCGGACAAATATGTTTAACCGCAAAGTTTTTTCCTTTCAAAACAGGACAAGCTTGTCTTACTGCAATATTAGGAGTCAATCAACCGACACCCTTTTGTAAAACAGAATGTATACCTAAAACCCCCTAAAAACCTAACTGAAATTAAAAAATTCAGAATACAGTTTTAAAATGATATGGTTTGGGATGATTACCTTTCAGAATTTAGATCCAGTTCTAAATGAATAAATAAATACACTTCTATGTATGTCCAATGAAGTAAATAACAGACAAATTCCTGTACTCTGATATGAACGCAACGTATGTGGCCAAGATCACGGCAAGCCAGCCGACAATAATATCATCACATTACAAATAAACGGAAACTGGTACTTAAAACATAAATATGCCGAACTAATTATTATATAGTTTTCCTTGTCAAATCAAACTGGACGATTTTGTTGTTTATGTAGTTTCATTCGTTTATTTGAGTCAGATTTTAAAACTTTGTTTATACATTCTACATTATTAAAAATCTGAAAGACACTGATTCTGGTATGCGAGGTATGTGGCCTATGGGGATGATACGGTCTGCGTACTGGCGGTAAGGCTGGACCATTGATAGACTAGCTTCTGTTTATCATCATAATAAGCTACTGTATAGCTACTGTGCAGTACATAGATTGCATGTGATATTTCTCACCTTGATAGCAAACCAGTTCTCACCTTTATATCGAGTTTAGAAAGCCTGATTAAATTAGGGCTAAACAAACAAAGTGATAAGATAAGGGGTATTTTTACTTTTTAATAAATAAAGTTTTATTACAATAATATCTCATTATTGCTGGATTTTTATTAAAAATAAAAGAAAATGCATTCAGGCACCTTTTATAAATAAAACTGAACGCTTCTTTAATTTCTAATAAAATCCAGCAATGATAATTTTTTTTTTGCTTTTATTTTGTTACTTAGATAAAAAGATCATAATAATTAAATAAAAAAAAATACTTGTCATTTCTCTTATTCAGTTTTAAATAATTATTTTATTTTTTATTAAATAAAGGTGAGAGTTTTCTAAAAGGGTGAAAATTGCTTTGCTGTAAGAGTTATAATTTAATTGGTCAGGACATTGCATATCAGTGCCAGATAGTCTGAGCAATTTTTAATGTACAAAAGCTTAATATTTTGTGTTGGATGTACTTTCACAAAGACCTCTGTTTTCTTATTACATTCATAGTACCACATCCTTATCCACAAAGTACTGAATATTACAGGTGTCCATGAGTATTATATCAATTTAGGAATATGTTTTTTATCTTCCCACCATCAATTTCTTAGGTATGCACTCGTCCTCATTTCTGCATGAACTATGAAAATAGCAATATGCGTGCCCTTTGCTTAGACATTCTACATTATTAAAGGTTTTAAACAACATTTATAAAATCCAAAATAATAAACAATCATTTTTCGAGATAAAATGGATATGCATAAAATTGACGTAAAATTACAATTAATTCCCAAACGGCTAATTTTTAAGAATATTTAATAATTAAATAATGATTTAACCGTCTTATTTGATTGAGGTACAAAAATAATTGTCTGTATACAAAGATAAAAATGACTGGATATTTATAAATTTGTTAAGCAATATCAACATGCAATATATAAACAGTTTACAACCAGCACATGTGCTGAGTATTTAAACGCTCATGTATTAAAATTTTGACTAGAAAATAAGTATTTAAACCTGTTAATGTTAGACAACAAAAACCGGTTTAAGCTTCCAAGTATTTTGTGTTGTAATTGACCGTGTAAATACGTTGATATATATGAATCATCGCTTCATTATTCGAGTAATTAAGGACAAATCTCCATCATAATCATTCCCACTAAGCATGACAATTTCAGTTTTACCATGCGCTTGTTCAATGGAAAATGATTCACTAAACGCGAAAAACATTGATGTGCACTTCAAAGCGACCACTAAACGATAGATATCGCAATAAATTGCCCAAGGCAGACAGGTCAAACCTTTCGGTCTAACTGCGCAGTATGTTTTTCTGTTGTTGTTTTTTGCGCTGTGCATTAAATATGAAATATTTGATTAAAATAATAAGTAACTATGGTGGCTAATTTCTGGAATGTCGAGTAAGAGTGTTAGCGGGGCAAGAACACCACAATAAAGCCGACCGACAGATTCAACACCAAATAACGACAAATAAACGGCGCTAACTCCATATATTCTTTATCGACTTTTTGTGTTTGAGTGTATTAAAATGTCGTTTTGGCGCCTTTTTTTCTGTCATCATGTCGTGTCTTCGCTACGCCATCACGACAACTCGACATGACAGAAATTAGCCACCATAATACTACCGTGTCAAAATGAACGTCAAATCTACAATGGTCGCCAAAAATATGAATATGAAATAGTAATTTATTTTCTCCATCGAAACGTCACTGTACTGTAAATGAAGAACATATTTATCATATATATAAATTGTATAGTTTATTAATTTTCTTGTTATATCAATATTCTCCTGTCCGCTTAAGACAATCGTATTGCGGTCCGGCTGGCCCCGACTACGGACGACTTTTATGAGACCAAACTAATCTAAAATGTAAGCTTGAACGTACGCGACTTAAGGTTGGTCGATACCTTATTCGTCAAATATGGCATTCCCTCCGATTTTGATGAAACTTGGTCCAACTGTAGCACTATGGTTCTAAACTATTTTTCCGTCGTCTTGGCAAAAATGCATTATCAGTGATGACGTCACGAACGTCACAACTAAGGGCGCCAAAATGTCGAAATACTGCCGTTTTGAGTTCTCTAAAATGCCAAATTATGATTTAAAATCAGCGAAACTGTACATTTTGAAACTTTATTTAATTTATATTAGGACAAGCATGTTTGTAAGTGGTATCGCACCATATTACAACGGACATTTGTCATTTGATAAAGCAAACCATGTTTCTTCTGATATAAAATTTTGACAAAAAATCGACAAATATACGCGAAAATGACATCTTTAAAAATCTACAGGCCCATTAAAAGTCTGAATTTCGGCACAAGTGATCAATTTGCAAGGAAATGTCAAAAAAAAAGGGAACTTGACGTTTTCAGTTTTTCACAATATTGTGTTGAAGACAAACTGTCATTCCGATTTTTGGACGTACAACGCAACGTTTTGACGTTAGATGCCATGTACGTAAAGCGCGCCATAGCAATTTGATATCTATACATGTGTTTTTTCTTCGTTCTACGAGGAGATCACATAATAAGCAAATACAACTAAGGATAACTTAATTGTAAACTTTGATATCGTATCGTGCGTAGTTGATAAAAGTAAGTGAATGTTATAAGGACAGTTCCGGAATTAATTGTATGGGAATGTCGGAATCCACCACCACTACCTATAATTATGAATTTTCTACTAACTCCCACCCCTATAATTACTAAATGTACAAAAATCGAAACATGGAGAGAGTCTGTGGAATTTACCGTTTTCCCTATCTACATCTCATAAACGTCTAAGAGTCACCAGACTGCTTCATGCCGCTTTGAAAATTTGTCTACGGCCTTCGTGATACATTCTTACGCATAAGAACTCAAAACTAGGGTTATTCTACGATAAACCACGTTTGGGAACTTATTATTTCTTAAATATATAGAGATAGCATTAATCAGGCTCGACGAATGACATCGAATATCTATTAGGAGAAATAGTGATCTTGCATTTCCTTAAGGAACTTGCATAGAATTTCAGCGATTTTTTTCATTAATAACATTGACAACTTAAGGAATTTATTACAAAAATTTTAAATACATTCCTCGGTATGTACCAAAGGTGTAGGAATATACGGATCAGATACAATCGCAGTGGTGTTCATACGGCGGTGTAAATAGAACCTTCAATTATACACTAACAAGAAATATCTTTAAAAATAATAGTCGGCGAATTGTAATAAGGAAAGAAGTTTATGAATTTTTCATCTAACATTCATCTTTCATCTAACATTTTTCAAATTGCGAAACTAAACACCGCACTTTAACAATTTAAATGGTTCTCTTTTAATTTTTCGCAAAGGTTTCGTAGGGTTGCAATTTTGTTTCGTCTATCCTTAGACCAATAATTACAGCAGTAGTTTGATGAAGATTCATGAAGCGGTTCATGAGAAGAGGTCATTAAACGTGTTTATATTTTTAGCTAAATTGGTCCCTTACCCCATTTGTAACAAAATAGCAGGAGACCTTACGATATTGTTACACATCGAGTTTGATAAAAATCCATTACATTTTAGTGGTTAATGCGAAGAAAGGCATATCTACTTTTAGCTATAGTGGTCCCTAACAGGGCCCAAGTTCCTATATAAATAAATTTGGAAGAGGACCATATAATGATGCTCCAGACCAAGTATGACAAAGATCCACCAAGCTGTTCATGAGACGCTGTATAAATAAGATCTCGAAAGTATATCCCTCGGAAGCACCGAAAACAAGGCAAACAGTGAAAATTGCAGACTCGGTTTGATTGAGTCTGTTCATGAGCAGTAATGGAAAATGCAACACTGCCCACGCCCCCTAGCACCGGCTTATGAGGTATTCAATCTTCAAATCTAAATGAATAATTGAAATCAATGATCCCGAAGAACCAGAAAATATTACAACACTGAGATGAAGTCAAAGGCATTTCTAGTTTTAGCTCTAGCAGCCCCTAAAAGGGGTCAAATGTCCCAGCTGAACAAAGTTGGCTGCGGGCCTAATAAAGATGCTACAAATCAAGTTTGATTAGAATACATGAGAAAAAAATCAATTAAAGGATTTTTTTATTTTTTATTTTTATTTATTTCTAAAATAGGCCAACTGATCCCGCTTTAACAAATGCATATTCGCTATTCATGAATCTTTGGACAATGACGTCACACCTATTAAAAAGAGAAGGTCAAGCAAAACATACAATTGTAATTATTTCAATATATCTGTTTCATAAGCAAAGTTTGACCGTAGTTATATCACATAGATAAACTGTATGCAGCGTACGTTCATTTCAGTGTAATGAGATTCAATCATTATATAGCATATATATAATGAAACAGATTTCAACTGAGTTCAATATTTGCAAACCATACTAAAGAAAAATATTCATATATAATAAATCAGTTAAATAATTTATAACAAATATATCAAAGCAAACAAGTACTCATTTTAATATGCATTCTGAATAAGTCACAAAAGCAAGAAACCTTTTCATATACAGACGTCAGTTGTAACAAGGGAAATCTTTTAAAAAGCACTTCTCTACATAAAAGACTCTTATCACACCCTTATTCATGTGATACGCAGACCGTATTCAGCTCTTTCTTTAATTTGATATATGTTGGTATTTGAACAGGTTTTTATCATATTTATTAAACTTACTTATCATTTTGAGATATATCAATATTCTTGCTAAATATACTGAGCCAAAGTTAGCTTTAAAACTGTGAACAGCGTCGTTTAGGATAAACGCTTTGTCTACATTCCACTCAGCGTAGCACAATCAACAGAGTGAAAAAAATTGACACTCTCGTCCAATCAGGCAGAGTGTTGCATAAATCTTCCATTTTGATAAATTATCTATAATGCGTTATCAAGCAGTTTGATTTGCAAACTGAAGTCACGTGGCATAGGTAACGAAAACGAATTTAGACGGCGTCGCCAAAAAAACAAAGAAAAATATCAAACAGGGAATGCCACGCACCAAAAACGTAGCCTCCTCAAAACGAAACCCCCAGCACGCAGACGCGTGCACCACACACACACACACACACACACACACACACACACACACACACACAAAGCCAACACATAAGGACAAAACGAACAACACACACGCACACAAAGCCAACACATAAGACGAAACGAACAAACAAAGGAACACAGTGGGGCACCGCCTTGGAACGGTCAGTGGCAAAAACACCACTGGGGAGCTTAAACCGGTTTATGGTGCACCTAACCTCACTCTTACCCCCACCATGTTCCAAAGACATGGGACAGTGTAAATAAAAGTAATCCCCTCCAGGTGAATCTCTAACACACGTAATGGAAACAAAAAGGCATGGCATGTAAAACACAAAAATGCTCGTGTATAAATATATAAAAAACAAACCTTAAGAACCAAAAACGTATGTACTCAATGCCTTTTCAGAAGACAGAGCAACAAGAGAAACACCCTTAAGGGCTCGACGAAACAGGCCAGAAGACAAATATCAAAACAGTTCAGTCCTGGTAGGATTTAAAAACTGCTTATCATAGAGTCCTCCCCCTCTTCCGTCAGACGCAATCAAAGAGGGAAGCGTAGTGTCCAACTGTAAACGGGTTGAACACTAAACATGCGGTATGTCTCAAAACAGTTGGGTCGTAACCTCTTTTAATAAAACGTTTGATAATCTTTCCAAATACATTTGGAAAATTACCGTGACCCAAGATCTTACGAAGTTTGTAAACCACGTCCCCATAAAAAACGGGTTTAGAAATACCTTCTCGCAGAAGTGGCTTTAAATTACTATTGAATTTTAAAACTAAATCAGAATTACGATAATAAAATTTAGCAAAATATTTACGCAGTTTGTAATAACGGTAGCCTTGCTGAAGAACTTGACCTGTAATATATTGATTACGTTCATTGAAATGCTTGACATGACTACACGCTCTGGCAAACCGGATTAATTGAGAAATATATACCCCATAAGATGTAGCCTGAGGTACATCCCCATCCAAATGGGGAAAATTTACAATACTAAAATTAAAATCATCCCTCTTGTCATAAATTTTGGTATGTATAAAATTGTCATAAATAGAGAGATGTAAATCTAAAAATGAAGCATCAGTATCCGAATTGTTAGTTTTAATTAACTGAAGCTCCCTAGGATAAATAGTACCCACCAATTGACCAAAAAACGGATTATCCATATTAAGAATATCATCTAGATAGCGTGATGTATTATTAAATGCCGTTATAATATCTGCCTGCGTATCTGGAGAGAGGCTCAACATAAAGTCTCTTTCATAAGAATATAAAAACAAATCTGCGACAAGGGGTGCACAATTTGTTCCCATGGGAATACCAACAACTTGTCTAAAAACTGCATTCCCAAACCTGATGTAAATGTTGTTCAATAAAAAGGAAAGGGCTTTACAAACTTCGTCACAGGTCCACATTGTATAATGTTTAATAATATTGTTAGTAAAAAAAGCTTTATCAAAATTGCAAGCAATAAATGTAGCATTCTCTCTGCCAAAAGTCTTTTGAATTAGGGCAGTTAATTTGTCATTTATTAAGTTATGTGGTAAAGTGGTATACAAAGTAGAAAAATCGTATGTACTGACTGTAGGTACCTTGTAATTATTAATTTTCAACTTATCCAGGATTTCACCAGAATTTTTAATCGACCAAAATAAGTGTTTACCAGAGTTCTCGTATACTTTATCGCAGTATCTTTCCACGTGGGCTCTCACAGCAGTTAGACATGATGTTAATAGTTTTGAAATATTTGTAGTTGTACAAGAGCTTGAATTAGCGATGAAGCGAGCTTTATATGGCTGTTTATGCAATTTAGGAATCCAATACATGGTCGGTAGTTTAATTTGGTGATCGTCTATACGAACTTTTAAATTAGAAACTTCAGTGATGTGATCAGTAATCAACTTATTTTCAACAGAAGGACTCAATGTATAAGTGTTAGTGCTATTTAGTTCGTTTTGTAAAACATTAATATAATGTAGGCGTCAAATGATGATAATATTGTTGGCCGCCTTGTCTGCTGGAACTAATACATACTTAGAATGAAATTCTTGGATTTCCTTTTTCAAATGTCTTAAAGTAAACTTGGGTTTTGGTGGAAGTAGGTGTTCATTAGTTTGATAAAATTTTATTCGAGAATCAACAATGTTAAAAATATTTCGTTTCCAAGACGTTAATGCATTGGGATCAGCGTTCTCACGACGACACCATTTAACACAGAAGGTTTCGATGGATTCTGCAATATGACCACGGCAAGCATTAAAATCAATAGTTGAAGAAATTCTATATTTAGGTCCTTTAAAGAATAAATTACGAATACGCTTGTCCTTAACAATATCAAAATTACCAGTGATGACATGACCTGCATCTGAGTAGCAAAATTTTGAGTTTTAACATTCGCAGTAAGAAGGAGTATTTGTTTGAACATCTAAGTCGGAAACAATTTTATTGTAATTGAAAATAACATTTCTTACAGGCGTTTTATATTTATAACAGATAATAGGAACTTCGGCGTTTCTGAAATATTTAGGCACAGAATCAATGACACGTTTATCACGAAATATACTAGGTACATCGATGAAGTCAATACCTTTGTTCATGAAATAAATTTTAAGAAAATGTCTCTCATGGTCAGATTGGGTGTCAATATGTGGACGGAGAACATGATGTGTGTAACTTTGAATAAGATATGATACAGTGTAAAACGGATCTGTTTGAATAACATACTGGTCTGCTTCTTCGTCTAGCTTTTTAAGAGGCTGTACAGATAAAGATGTAAGACGAGAAAGCATTGAATGTCTACCAGAGTTTGAAAGAATTAAATCGAGGTCAGCAACAGATATATTGACTTTAGATTTGCGTTTAACATTACCATTTAAAATGCAATTCTATGAAAAGCGGCACAGTTCCCTAGTTAGCTCTGGTCGAGAGAACGATGTTGGAACACTAAACAAAACTAGAATTTAAAGTTAGGATCCGAGGTAATGGAGGTTCCAGATTGACCTAACGAAATTCCAGAATGACATTATCAAGTGTCTACCAAAACTACATGGATGATACGATTCTAGTGCTACTGGACCCATCACCGTTGACACTATGACAGACAAAGCCGGTATGATCGGGTGTCATCTATCTAGGCAATGGCTATCAAGTGCTTTGCATTAATGGCGAAGTTATCGACGCTATGCTGAAGAAGTGCAGTGTACCTAAGGACCATTCCTGTGATCCGAAAGTAACATATGTCTACATGTTGGAGCAAAACGCACATGCTAAGGAATGATTCACCGATACTTTACCTACTTCTTTCAGTTGTACATGTCTTTCAAGCCAATTTCTCTTACAAAAATGGCTATTCTGTAACAGAACTGCTTGGCACGCATTCTGATACAAAATGTATTCACACGCGTTCCGATACAAGAATGTGATAGGATGCGTCCTGAAAAAAAAACACAGACAATTCAGTACGGCAATACCGTAATTGCGAGACGCGTGGCCCTTACTGGTAACCTCTGCCAACTTCGCCCTGAAAATTTATTGATTAAAACTTTTTAAGTCTACCTTTCAAGCTATAATTTTGAAACTGTACACTTGCATACTATCTTTAAATTAGTAAGTAGTCCAATAATCACAATTATCTCTTGCATTTTGTCAAAATAGTGACCCCTTTTTAATTAGAAAAATGGTATTTGTTTGTTCGTTCTACTTTTCTTCAATAATATAGTTTGAAACAATATACCCTCTTCCGTCATAAGAAGGTCAGAAAGAAGGCCATGAACCATAACTCTCTTCTTGCAACAGACGAGCGTTGGTACTCATAGACGTTGCTGTTTTTGCACCATGTAGGTCTAGATCATTTGTCTTTACGACGTCAGTTTTCAATGAAATTTTCCCGTGAAAACCAACAAAAAAAAAACACACATGCACACACAATACGTAACACTCGTTTTTTTCTCAACTACAAAGGATTGTAAAAGTAAGCAAGTGGTTTAATGTGCATAGATTCTACATAAATCCCAATATTTTGATACGAGCTCCCTGTATGGATGCTTGTACCTGACATGCTAAAGAACCAAGGAAACTTCTGGAATTTTCAAATCACTTACTAATTTTCATTTTACTTCTTTTTCTTGCGCGTTTCTTTTTTAATTTTATTCTGTTTTATTATTTTTCAACCTTTAGTCTACCTATTCTTTATTGTCTAATTTCAGTTGGTTTTTTTTTTTTTTTTGTTGTTGTTTTTTTTTTTTGTTGTTGTTGTTTTCAATCACAAATCGTAAAAGGTATGTTCATAGAAAGAACTTGCAATACATTCAAATTCTACTTGAAAATTTTGAATATTACATCAGTTGAATTTGTGTGTTTCTCATTGCCTCTACGGTGCATAGCTGTTTGTTTTTTAAAATATTTTGATAAAGTAATCATTTCGATCTGCCTATTACATTTTAGATGTGGTATGACGTACCTGTTTACGTGATTTTGTCAGATGATTTTAAATCAAAACAACGCCCAGTTGTAAAGGATAAGAAAAAAAAACACATTTGGTGATGGGTGGATCGTATTAATTAAAACCTGTTCAAATGCACGCCACGACTCTTGTTTACGAAAAACGAACGCGGAAGATGTGACGGGTACAACGTAATACATCATAAAATCACAACCCAGACCTAGCAAGGGAAAACATGCATTATTTTTTTATTATTATTATTAATGTAAAACAGCACAAAGACAAATAGACAAATCTTTATTCAAAAAGTTATTATACGAGAACACTTTTTATCACATGTAAGCGTTTTCAGCTGAAATATTATAATTTCTTCTTCTTTAGTTACCTATATAGACCATGTAAATTCGATCAACGTCTCCTATACATAAAACGATGTGAACGTTAAAGCTTTAGATCTATTATAATATTATATAACAGTCTAGTCTAATTCGGACGTAACTATCACTTTCATTTCATTTCAGTCTGATATTACGTCTCTGTGGACGGGCCGTCAGGGGAGGTAACTAGAGTCACGGATTGGGACTAACATGCCTGTGCAAGACGGGTTTTTTCCCTACCCGAGGGACAGTTTGGAATGAAAAACCGAGCGTTAGCGAGGTTTTTTATCCAAGCTGTTCCGAGGGTCGGGAAAACAGCTGTCTTACACAGGCAAACATGTAAGATCATTTTTCTTGCCTATCACTTTCAAAATAGATCGTGGTGACAAAATGATTTGGGTATTTCCTGCCAAAATGCTTACAGTTTATGACGTCATAATAGCGCCAGTGCTATGTGACATCACCTAAGTGCACGCTTTTTTACACAAGATTTTTCCCTAGGGAAAGACAGGAATATCTATCTCTAGCGTGTGCTCGGACAAATGTATACTTTCCCAGCTAGGTAGGCAAGAATAATTTAAGAAATAATTTATAGCAAAACCGTGTTAACACTGTTTATGCACGATGGGCAGTTAAAAATCGGGCGTAATAATTTCACGAGGGCGCCTTGTGAAATTATTTCAGTCACCCGATTGTATAAATAGTTTTCTAATATGCTTGTATCTGTTAAAACACGCTTACGCTAGAATGACGTCACGTTAACGTGTGAATTGATTTAGACACTTATTTTATGTGACATTTCATTTTAAACATGTTTTTATATAAGATTTGAAAGTGCTATTTCACAATGCGTACAAAGCGCTAGATATCACGTCGACGTGACGTCAACATAATACCGTTGTGATGATTAACACTCGCTGCCTGCGGAAAATTCAAAATATGCCAACGTTTCGTCGATGAGGTAGAAAGCCGTTAGAGATCCGGACGTCAACAGTTACGTTCATGTTTATATATGCCTTAGTTGATTTTTTTACTTCGAGTAAATATTATTTTTGTAAATGAAACTTTCATAAAGTCGATCATATATAGAGGATATTTGTTTGTTTAAATGTAAGATTAAAATATCTTTCACGAGTGAACACCAGATGCAATATTTTCACGAGTGGCTTAGCCACGAGTAAAAATATAAGATATATTGTTTATGACGTCAACATAATACCGCCGTTGCTAGTCATATTCGAATATTAAATATGAAATGGCCTTATTTCACTCCGACGTCAAACACAGGATAAATAAAGCCATGCTACTGTTGATAAAACTTAACCAAAACACGGTGATGTTAACATCATGACGTCATTTAAGAAATAATTTATAGCAAAGCAGTGTTTTAACACTATTTATGCACGATGGGCGGCTATACGTCGGGTGCAATAATTTCATGAGGGAGCAGCTCGAGTGAAATTATATCGAACGACGTATAACCGCCCGAGTGTATAAATAGTGTTAAAACACGGTTTTGCGATAAATCATTTCGATTCTAATATGTCTTTGTTGTAAAATTTGGATCAATATGATAAAACTGTTTCTTTGCGTATGCATGGCGCAAAATGGTAGGTCGTCATGCTCCTTTGTTTATAAACACCAGGACCAGAAGTGGTAATACGTCTTGCGGAAGAGTTCAGTTTGGGCGAAAATGATGGCGAATTGTTCTGCAAAGCGAATAACAGCTTAGTATGTGTGTAAATTAATCAAGACAGTCATGCAATGTGACATTTCGTTTTATACATGCTATTGAATAAACTTTTCGATCAAATTTGAAAGCGCTGTTTCTAGATGAATACATGGCGTTAACTATCACGTCGACGTGACTTCAACATAATGACGTTGTGACGATTTATGCATTGCTAGTCATATTAGGTGTTTCATTTAATATGCTTCTCAAAGTTAATTGCGCTGCAAAGAAAACTGTTCGTTTTAGTTCATTTTTTCTATTTTGTATAATAAGGTATTAAGGTATGCAAGAAAAGTATATATTCATTTGAAGCAGTCCTGGGCGGGAATATAGATACATTCTGAAACATGTTAATAAATATGTTGGCCTTATATAGGAAAATATATAGATTAATTAAGATACGTCACGAAATGAAAAGCTGTTTTAGTCACTTTTATACCCGGTTATCCATATATTTGCACACGATCAAAACATTTTCTTATTGCGCATTTGTTGTTGGAAGTATTTGTACGAATTAATTAAGAGGTAGGGCTTTGTTTACAATTCTTTTAACACAAATTTGAATTATTACTTATAATTATTTTGAATATGAAATAATTTTGTTATATTCAAGTAATAAAATTATTAAATAGTAAAACATTTTGTAATGGAAATATTACTATTTCATATGTTTTATACGGACTTTGTCCTTCATTACTCTATACTAGATTAGCCACTAGACTGAATTTCAGAAATTGTCAAAACATTTCAACTTTGTGACAAACGTTAGTCTATTTTAGAGATTTTCTCAGAGACCTGATTTTAATACTATCTGCCTAGTATCATCCGAAATCTTCTGGGAGCATTGATTGGCACCTTTGGCTATTGAATTTCTTCTAGATAATTTAGCACATCATGCCAGTGATCGAGTTATGTAGCGAGATTTTTAATGGTTATGACTTTTCCATTCAAAAGTTCTTCTAGATATTTGTTCTGAGAAATAATCTTACAAGGAGAGATTAAATGTTTTTCATGATATAGATCTAGGTAAAGATATTAAAGAAGACGTACGAGTTTGTAAAGTAATGGCATTTTTGTTGAAAGGTTGACAATGTATGACCTTTTTAAATCAATGAACACAATGTTTAAACGATACTTAGAAAATAAAAGATGATACTTCCATTAAAGAAACATTGTAGTCTTTTAAAATGTTGCTTAAAGTTTATGAATAAATCTGTCTGACTGTGATTAATCTTGCAATTAATTTGATTACGCATTCAATGAAATTACTTTTTTATCTCCTTAATAAACAGAAATAGAAACATCATTTTTATCGAAAAAGGATCTTGCCACGACAGCCAAAATCAGATATAATTTGAGATCACATTAAAATTTTGCACCCTTAACCATTAGCGTTCTTACCAAACGGGTGATACAAATGAAGAAAATTGAAAAAAAAAATATTTATTTCTTTCTGTTTCAATTTTCAAATAATATACTAACTCAAATGCCAAGTAACACTCAAGCATGATACATCATTATATGTCATAATTTTATCGTGATTTTTCTCCATTGTATACCCATTAACATGTTCAGACATTTCTATCCAGTGTATCCAAAATATGGTCCTTGTCTTGCTCAGTTCTTCAAAGGGGTGAAAAGATACAGAGCATCCACGATTTGTATGTCGTCATGCTCCTTTGTATATACTCCAGGACCGGGTCGCAATTTTGCACTTCCCTAATGAGCAGAATCAGGGTGGCTATTTTATAAATAACGTGCATGTTTTGTGCTTTTAATTAATGGCAAGATCAGGACTCTCATACAAGAATACAGAAAGTTATCAAAACGAAAGTTTTACACAATCCATTAAAAATGGCATGCCAAAGTCATCAATTTTGCACCTTTTGAACAGCCCTCAATGATCCCGCTGCAGGAACAACGCCCAATTTTATTGCTTTTCTCAATTTACTAGTCCCTACTGAACTTCAGGATATAAACGGAATGGGGCCCATCCAGCTCGTTTTTTCACAAAATAGCGAAAAAGTTCCTGAGTATCAATCAACAAGCACGGAACGCCAAGGTGACTCAACGATTCATACAAAGCTAGCAGCAGTTAAATTTACAACTTACATCAAAATTTTAAATGTATCGGCTGTTTAAATTTTCTAAAGAATTAACAATCATTATCTCTCACCTTAATTTACAGACATCCAAAATCACGAAGTTCTAATTATAACAAATATTGACGGGGGCCAAAATTCGAAGTGTACCCTGCTACCTAATAGGTCTGGCGAAAGAGTTCAGTTTAGGCGAAAATGATGGGGGATTATTCTTCAAAGCAAATAACCAGCTCAGTATGTGTGTAATGTTATAAAAAGAGTTTAGCAATGTGATATGTCGTTTTAAACACGCTAGTAAGTAAATATTTGATTAAATTTGAAAGCGCTATTTCTAGATGCATATATAGCGTTAAGTATCACGTCGATGTGACGGCAACATAATATGATGATTAAAGCATTGCTATTCATAACAAACTTCTCAATTGATCATATGTAAGAACCCGTCATTTAACGTTACGTCATTTTGACGTAACGTTACTTCCGTTGTTTTTTTTTTTTTTTGTTTTTTTGTTTTTTTGTTTTTTTTGGGGGGGGGGGGGGGGGGGGGGGGGGGGGGGGGGAATGCATTGCGCCGAAACGTTGATAAAGTAAATATTCCAACACGAGCCGTGCATACAATTATTATGAAGTATGCTAAATCCAAAAACAGAGGAGACACGCGGATTTCTTACCTCAATCAGCTTTAAATGAAGCCCCAAAAAGGGACCTGTGTTTTATTCATTTAAATCATATGTTTTTGAAAGCAATTTCCAAAAAACTTACTTTATGACCGCAATAAGTAATAATTGTTGAGACAATATTTATTAAGTTACATACACATTTGATACATAAGACACAGACAAGTGTCATAGATAAGGCCCTAAAAGAGGGGTGGGGTGAGAATTGTTTAAAAATCTCATTTACAGGATGACTTTATTCTTTAGTATGAATATCATTTCACTTAAATAAAAAAGAATTAATTGTAGTACCGGTATTTAATGATATCAAATCGTTATTTAAACATTAGTTACATTTTGAGCTTCATTTAGGGTACGAGGGTTGATTCAAAAGTAATGTCACTGCGTCAACGGTACGCTTATTGATATAAGAATAATAATAAAAATATACGATTTTATAGCTACAGTGACATTACTCTTGGATCAACCCACGTATTTCATTAAACAAGTTCACATATACGTACATACTGTAATTCATATAATGATCTGCATTCCTGTTCCGTACAATTTTCATTCTCACATCGATTTGACCTTACTAATACTGCACATGGGGTATGGGTATGAATGTAATTACTAGGCAAATATATTTACATTAAAAAAGAGGCTAAATAAACTTGTGGTTATTTTGTGTTGTTCTTGTATTGCAACATCTTATTTAAATCGCAGTAAAACATATGTATAAAACATAACTTTAATGACGGGTAATGCTTTTCAAGACAATTAATGACTTCAAGCTAATGTATACCATCATCCTTATCATCCTTATGCTTTCTTTATAACAAAAGAAAATGGGATGCGTCCTAGATGTATAGTTGTATTTATTATTGCTCGTGTAATACCGAAAAATAAGATGGTTTTATAGGTACTACGGCACTACTTATTATGTCCAAATGATTAAATTATTAATGATTATTACGTTTCTATCCGTTGTTAGACGTAGCTATCCGCGCCGTATGTGTGACTGGGGTATTATAAACAATGTCTCCTTAAAATAACTGATGTCTCCTTAATACCCGAGTCACACATACAGCGCGGATAGCTACGTCTAGCCACGGATAGAAACGTAGTAATCCGTATCGAGCCGTACCTTAGCCGTACCTTAAAGTAGCAATCCGTATCAATCCGTAACAATCCGCACAGCTCAGGTACCGATCGATACGGATTACTACGTTTTAATCCGTAGCTAGACGTAGCTATCCGCGCCGTAAGTGTGACTGGGGTATAAATTAACTGAATTACATTTATCCTACATAATAAAATATGGAAAGTAGCCTTTTGGACAAATAAGGAGACAAATAAGGAAAAAGTGTAATTCTAGCTCGACTATTCACAAAAAAGTAGAGCTAATGGACTCGCCCGTGCGTCCGCGTAGGCGTCCGCGTCCCGATTTGGTTAAGGTTGTTTGTATATAAGCTGGTATCACAGTAACCGCTAGTGGGAATGGATTGAAACTTCTCACACTTATTCACTGTGATAAACTGGCTTACACTGCACAGGTTCCATAACTCTATTTTGCTTTTTACAATATTATGTCCCATTTTCGACTTAGAAATTATTGGTTCAGTTTTTCTATGTAAGCTGGTATCTCAGTAACCGCTTGTGGGAATGGATTGAAACTTCACACACTTGTTCACTGTCATGATATAACGTGCAGTGCAAAGGTTCAATAACTCTACTTTGCATTTTATAAAAGTATGCCCCTTTTTCAACTTAGCAGTTTTTGGTTAAATTCTTATATGTAAGCTAGTATCTCAGTACCCACTAATTGGAATGGATTGAAACTTCACACACTTGTCCACTGTCATGAGCTGATAAGCACTATACATAATCCTGTTTTGCATTTTTTCAAAATTAGGCCCCTTTGTCGACTGTTTTTTATTTCAATTGACAAGGCTGTTGAATAGTCGAGCGTTGCTGTCCTCCGACAGCTCTTGTTATCTTAGTTTCCAAATCGGCCTATATGATAATATCATTTCTCTGATAGACATTTGCGAATTAAGTCGAAGTGGACTGTTGACACCTAGGATGATTGATTTTTCAAGGGGACCGTCTCAACATATTTTAATCATATAATGTGTGTAGGCTTATTGTGCTTTATTCTCGCATACCAGAGGTTTACCATAGTTCCCTGCTTGTTCGTCCCGGATCTCTTACGAACCTGTGATGGATGAGAATAATTATGCCACAACTGTGTAATTGGGGATACAGATTTTGCTTTGTCTCTACGTGCTTGATCGCTCTTAATTACTTCGATACAACGATAAATAACAAAATGAATTATGCCAGACTTAGAATGTTGAAAAATCAGAGTTCCGTGGATTGCTCAGTACAATACAGTCCAGGACACAACTTTTAATCGACAGTAACAGTAGATATAGAGTTATGTTTCAAAATAATTCTATGATATACATTTATTGTACAACTACCAAGACCCGCGCAGGCATATTTTGTATCGCTAAAGAGACCTAAAAATGTGTCTGTTAGGGTAACTGCATCTAAAATCTTACCTAATCCCAACTGCTATAAATGCGAGCAAATTGCATATTCGAACCATGCAAAGCTGTTATTTATTTATATATTTTATATCTTAATTTTCTTTCGGTGCATAGTCAAAACTAACACATTCAGGATATATTAGTTTTTGTTGTAATCGTTTTTGAAATCTTCGTCAATGTTTAATTTAATGTAAGACTTCTGTATCTACATTTTGACAGATTTTTGATCAATGCATCTACCCAGACATTGCAAATATTTCAAGTTTTCTCACGCGAAACATAACTTTTTTCTAGTTAACGTAAACAAAATTTGATATTGGCATATTGTCATATAGGCAGATGTGCTGATCCAGATTTGAAAATAGATGGATAGATTTACTTGAATTGCAACCATTACAAATCTTCAATATCACGCCAAGAGAGACTTTTTTCTTACTCGAGACATGATTTAAAAATAAAACCCATTTGGCATTTGACAATTGAACAGCAGGTAGAGACAGGTGGTCCGTTTTTTGTACACATGCACAAATCGATTACTTCGAGGTTCAATGGACATACATTGTGCTATGTAGGTATGTTTGTAGAAAACGAACTCTCGGTTGTTGCCGGAGAAACTTGCATGCACTATAAATTGTTGGGTAATTGTTCATAATTTCAAATGTAAAATTCGGATCAAGTATACCTTTGAGATATGGTCTGTAGCTTGTATCCACTCGTATATATGTATGCTCGAACCCCCGCACGAGGTGTCTTTTTTTTATAAGAGTAAGACATCAAGACTTTTTGAACAATTCTTGGCTTTATCAAGGTAGCAGTTCATGGCTAAAGATAAGTCTGAAGGAGGCATCCGGGGTCTTCCTCCCAACATTAAACTGTACTTAGATATCTATTGAAGCGATGCAAATATCGGTCAGGGTAGTACCGGGGTATACGCCGATACGCCTGTGCGTACAATTAAATTTGACACCGGGAAATAAAAAAATGTGAAAAAACCCTTTTCATGTTTTTTTTTCTTTTTAATTCATTCTTTCATTTTTGGTCAGTAGCTTTGTTGTTCTGTTTTGTTTTTGTTTTGTATTTTTGTTTTCTTTTCTTTTTTCAGGAAAACTGTTTTGGAGTCCATTTGTAAAAAAAGAAAAATCCTTTTATGTGTGGAAATCCCCATATATATTTCAGTTCCTTTTTTTAATTATTATTATTATTATTTATTTTATGGGTTTTTGGATAAGACATCTGATTTGAAAACATAATTATGTCATATACTGTAATGTAACAGACAAATCTTTTTTATCGTGTTATATTATCGATCCCATTCCAATAACAGAAACAGTTCCTTACATTAAATCTCGTGTAACGTTACCAAAGTGAGTTGAAACTTTTTGAAGACGAAAACAATAAGGAAGAAATTCGCAATTTCAATATACAAAAATGACCAAAGCCAACACAGCCGATTGGGTATTAGAATATATTCAGCACGGACAAAACTTGTTATTGTCTGAATAGTAACTAGATAATTATGTCTTCTTTCGACTGGCTTTGTCTTTGCAATCAATGACTGGCAAAATTCTGTAACGAGTATCAAGAGAATGATATGAGATTTAGGCAGAAGTATTTTGACATTATCAGAAAAATGACATCAAATAAGCTCTTAAGAATTTGTTATTACAGTAATGTTAGTCAGTCTTTTTCAGCCATTTTTCCAAGCTCGATAGTAATTCTAACATCCGCCAATTGTATTAGAGCCTAAACTGAATATAATGTAAAACCGTTACCTTGTTAAGAATTTTTGATTGGTAATCTATTTCTCACATTATGTTTTGTCACATGTATTATCTTATACCATTTCTATTTTCAGATTTTGTTGAAACTAGACATGCACGGATTACTCTTTCTCTTTGTCATGGCACTGATGCTATGTACTATACACGGAAATCCAAACATTAGTAAGCTTCATGTTAAAACTTGTATAAATATTTAGAATGATCAAAGGAAAATAATCATAACTAATTTATACATTTGTAGAAAATAATTATTCTGAATACCATTTTTATAACAGGTTTAGCACTTACAAAAGAAATCACGCCGCTATATGTTAGAACATTCTTAACAAATATTTTACCTTTTATACCTTTTAACGAAAACAGAAAGGTAATATGCTGCTAGTAACTTTTAAGTTATTTCAACATCGTGACATGGCTACGCCTTTAAAGGCAGTTTACATGATACAGATCAAAAGAGCATATCCTGTTACATTTATCTTTTATGATTCAATATTGACGTCCAAGTAAATTATGTTTTATGAAAATATTCTAACTCGAAGGCCTATATTATTTGTTAATTAGATCAGTGCTCGAGTAATAAAAGGGTCAACTAAACTTTGTAATATTAAAAATATTTACAACGGCCTTAAATAGGAAACTTCATCCACAAGAATAAAACACTCCATATTTACTGTTTTACAATTTGAATGAAAATAAAACGTGTATACGCACCACACTGTTCGTCTTCTTGTTAAGAGTAGATAGCTTTTACACGATCTACCTTTAATCCACTGCCGTACACAAATGTATCGTGATTCTCACATTCCACCAGTCATACTTGAGTAGGACGAGCTATAAGATGATACTAATAGAACAAGCCCTTGATTAGCAATTTCCAAGAGTTGACTAAACAAAACTCTTTTAAACCCGTTCTACATTATGATGTCAGAAAGTGGCAAGGATACATTTTGCAACAGCGACATCGTTTTCGCAAAAAAAAATTCTATTATTACTTATACTATTCTTGCTCTTTGTATGGATTCTTACTTTCAAGGGAGAGATAGTTTTATAAAATTTACAGTGATGGATATGTTTCTCCCTGCTATAACCTCACAATTAAAGTCAGACACTCGCAGTCATTACGTCTTGACCCAACTAAGCAACAAATCTTCCTTAAAAAATCTATCGTACCTACCTTGAAAATCGTATGTTATATATCATGTATGGAAATGAACCACATACATTTTATTCAAGTGCCATCAATATAAATGTTGTCGTGGTGAGGCCCGCCCCATAAGCAATTAAGTAGGAGGTCTCTGTCCCGGTTGCGCGGGATTTACACGTAAGCGATGTGATCTTTGATTTATCACATGGAAACATATCTAATACTTAATATTTCAAAATATCCGCTCATCTTTTCTTAGAAAATATTGATTCCTGTTTTTCAAGTACGAGTTGATATACATTTTACATTATATTTTATATTACGATATTACGGTATATATACGCTTGGTCAAAGTAAATTACTATAGCTAATTAGTACATTTACCTGTTTTGTGAAGGACTGTTTTATTACATTAAATCTTGTCATACGTATTCGCACTTTTACAGCGAAAGTCACATGTAAAGCCGGACCAGAATACACCTTTACAACTGAAGGGCAAACTGACGATGGTGTTATTTTTGTCAGTGGCGTGTGTGCATCAAAAACAACAGCTACAACAATCTTTGAATATACATTTGCAGATGGCGATTGTGGTGGTTCTGCCCCGGCACTGGTAAGTAAATGACTTGTAATCCAAAGTACAGCTATGACTAAGAAGGAAGACTAAACATATTTCTTTAGATGAAAGAACTTGACCTTTCAGGTTCAGAACCTGGACGATTATGTTAAAATTATTCACAGTTTGGGAATTAAATTTCCCGGTCGCTGCAACAGCTATTTGGGGTTTGGACCAGCAACGACCCTGTCTAGATCTACAATTTGACCAACTACATCAAAGACCATGAAATAACTATATGAAAGTTCAAAAATGTAAAAACTTAATCAAAATCAATGCACTTCATAAACATCACAATAATTCTCACCGATCTCTTGTCTTTACTGTAACCACCAGTCATTATTCGCTGCGAATGATAAGATATCGAGACCCCACGTATCTGCGAGAAGGACAAATGCTAAGATATCGAACCTCCGTGTATCTGCGAGAAGGACAAATGATAAGATAAGTGATAAGATATCGAACCCCAAGTATCTGCGAGAAGGACAAATGATAAGATAATAGACCCCCAAGTATCTGTGAGATATCGTGCCCCAAGTATCTAAATGATAAAATATCGAACCCCCAAGTATCTGCAAGAAGGACAAATGATAAGATTTAGACCTCTTAGACCCCCAAGTATCTGTGAGAAGGACAAATAATAAGATATCGAACCCCAAGTATCTGTGAGGAGGACAAATGATAAGATATCGAACCCCCAAGAATCTGTGAGAAGGACAAATGGTAAGATATCGAACCCCAATGTATCTGTGAGGAGGACAAATGATAAGATATAAAAACCAAAGTATCTGAATGCTAAGGTGTCGAGCCCCAAAGTATCTGCGAGAAGGACAAGTGATAAGATATCGAGCCCCCGTGTATGTTTGAGAAGGAGAAATGATACGATATCGAACCCCATGTATCTGTGAGAAGGACAAATGATAAGATATCGAAACTCAAAGTATCTGCGAGGACAAATGATAAGCAAATGATAAGATATCGAACGCCCAAGTATCTGCGAAAAGGACAAATGATAAGATATTGAACCACTAAATATCTGCGAGAAGGACAAATGATAAGATATCAAACACCCAAGTATCTACGAAAAGGACAAATGTGAGAAAAGTACAAGAAAGCGTTGTATTACATTTAAAGAAATAATATTTATTGTTATTTATATGATATGAAAAGGTGAATATTACAAGGCTATTACACTTTGTGATACGACATAAAGAGAAAAAAATAAATAAGAAAACAAAGAAGAAAGAAAAAGTTATTGTAGCAGAATTGTCATACTAATTAGATAAGAAGATAATAAAACGAAAGCAATGCCACTAAGTAAAAGCAATTAAAGAAGATGTGTAGAAAATAAGTACACGAATGAACGTCATATTTTTGTTTTTGTTTTACACACTTGTAAAACCCGAAACCGAAGTACACATATCCTATAAAGGCCGTTATCGTAGATATGTGTACGAGGTTTCGGGTTTTACAAGTGTGTAAAGCCAAACAAGATACGACATTTATTACTTTTGTTTCTTTTCATAGTCATTGTTTTCAAGCGGTCTTCTCTTAAGCAAAATCCATCTATATCAACATCATCAAAATTTCCCTAAACTGAAATATACCTTTGAATTTACCTTTCCAGAACAAAAACCTCTACCTACAGTCGATGTTTGTATCTCCCAAAGGATGTTGCTCTATAAAGGTTGCACTGTAAATGCTTTTTCATTTTCATTACAACAGGAGAAAACCAAAATCGAATACTGAGAACTGAAAATACCGATTGTCATTAATTTATAATATTCAAATAAATATATATACAATAAATATATCTTAGTGCTAGAATTAACATCTAGACATACTTTCAGCAAATCTTTAAAATATTGAATTAAATTTTGTCGCAATATTCTGGCATAAAACTGCTGTTCTTGTCATTTCGCTCGTGTGCTCTTTACATATGCACGTCACGTGGCGAAGCGTATACATGTACATTATACACGTGATTACCCAGCGCATGACATGGGCTTCAATATTTAGCGTTTTATGCTAGAATAGTGTTAACACGTTACGATGTATACAGATTCCATCGAGATACGTTGCCGCTACCCGCGCTCTACAGGACTCGACCATTTACCAATCCCTCGGTATTCTGCAGATATATAACAGAACAGAACAGATGATTTATTTAGACTTGTACATGTTTACATCGTCAAATATACACTGAACATAACAAAACAACAATAAATAAAAACAAAATGACCGAAGTTTTACAGGATGTTCACATTTAAAAGATACAGACGATGAATTGTTCTGTATTAATTGCTGATAAAGACAATCTATTTGACAATGCGGTTCTAACATATAGACATTGATTAATGAACATATTTCTATGTTCTGTCTTTAACATCTCAATAAACTTATACGTTCTGTGTCTTATGTAATAACATCGTTTTAGATACCTTTTTCTTATATCGCCCATTCTATGCACTCTTTCGAATTTAATTTCAGATACAAAGTCTTATACTTGTTTCATTTTATTTATTAGAAAATCAAGAATTACATTCTCACTATCCTCGCTATGGGGCCCTTCAATGTTACAGAAAATAAAGTTATTTCTCATTGGATGACTCTGCATATATACACAATCGTTATTCAATTCTTAATTTTTCGTTATTCTGTAACACGAAAAAACAACAACATTGATATGCTTTGATAATGAAGGATAACCGATTATTGCAATGTTTTAAAATAAGCAGAATAAAAGTTGTAATGGCATATGAAGATAAATACTTAAAAGTTATATATATTCTCGTGTACATTTTCAATACATTTTAATACAGTCAAATCTGTGATAAAGACAACCTCTGAACAGAGACCACCTGGCTTTAAAGACCATTTTAACATTTACAGTGTATTTTGACCTGTGAAAAAGACCACATCCCAATAAAGACCACATTTTGGCTCTTCAAATGATGGTCTTTATAGACAGGTGTATATTATAAATAAATCTTTGATATCAAACCCAACAATGTATTTCAAATGTAGTTATCAGTCTTCTGATTAACTTTACACAGGGAAGCGAAATGAAAGTAGTAGTACAAGAAATTGAAGACATCAACTTAGGGAGTGACTTCATCGCTATAATTAATTGTAGCCTTGACACAGATCCAGTTATAAAAGAAGTGTCTGCAGACACAGCGTAAGTAAATTAAGTTATTATAAGGATCAATAATATATTTGTTAAATAGGGTAAAAACTGTGTTTTCGCACAAAATACAATAATCCAGTTTCTATCAACGCTCTGTGTAATTATTTCATGACGATTGTAGGATTGTAGTACACCCAAGATGTAAAACTGTTTTAAATGTAAAACTGATGCTGGTCTCCAATGTCATGAAAAGAACGTAACAAATGTAAAAACTGTGTTTTGCTCAGAAATGTAAAATTCCCTACAAATGTAAAACCGATTTCGAAATTCGAATTTCGTGGGCGAAAACTTCAAAACAGGTCTACACATGTACCACGTGTTTGTCACTGACGCCGATTCGTACAACGCGATCGGATATAGAGGATATTACAGGAGTGTCTTTTAATATTGAATTTATTAAAGGAGTTGAATAAAATAATAAAATGCGAGGCTGTGCTTTCTTACACTTAAGGTTTCGATGGAGGCCTTGAGAAACAAAAATCAAACAACACTAAATCATAGAAAGAAAGAGTTGTTTGACATGAAAATCGAACAGCATGTAAAACATGTATATTACTTTACGAAACAAGTGTCAGTATACTGATATAAACATTGAATTCCGGAAAAGGGCTGCCTAAAGGGGCTCCACTTCCGGACAGTTAAACGCCTTTAAAAATTCACCATTTTCAAAGAACTGTTACACATGTTTGTTTTGATGCATTTGCAATAGCGTGCGAGTGGTGAAATTTCACGTAACAAGGTGGAACATAGTTTTCAGCAATTGTTTATCTTTTTTTCTTTACAAATGGCATTCATTTTCAAAAGGAGACAACTTTTTCTCAAAGATTACTTAAAATATTCGGGAAAAGTTGTTTCCCTTTGAAAATGAATGCCATTTGTACTTAAAATAATCGGGAACAGTTGTCTCCCTTTGAAAATTAATGCAATTTGTAAAGAAATAAAGATAAACAATTGCTGAAAACTGTGTTCCACCTTGTTATGCGAAATTTCACCACTCGCACGCTATTGCAAATGCATCAAAACGAACATGTGTAACTGTTCTTTGAAAATGGTGAGTTTTTAAAGGCGTTTAACTGTCCGGAAGGGGAGCCCCTTTAGGCAGCCCTTTTCCGGAATTCAATGTTTATATCAGTATACTAACACTTGTTTCGTAAAGTAATATACATGTTTTACATGCTGTTCAATTTTCATGTCAAACAACTCTTTCTTTCTATGATTTGGTGTTGTTTGATTTTTGTTTCTCAAGGCCTCCATCGAAACCTTAAGTCGCTATTAGTGTAATATCAAATTTATGATAAAGCGAGGCTGAATAACAACTCGTTTATAAATACAACTTCTGCAAATGTTTGCACTATAGCAGGCATACATGTGTTGAAGAATTAAAGAATGTCAGTTTTGGGCAAACATCAAAAAGATATGAAACTCTATGTTATTATTGTTATTTTCAACCATGTTCGGTGTTTATAGGATTTTGCATAATTATGTCTTTAAAACAGCTACTGTAACACTACAAAATGATGGGTGGACAATTTAAGGCTCTGACTGTATAATTGCATTTTATCAACTCAATATCTTTTAGGCCCTACTTTTAATCTATTTTTATCCAGCGGATCTTTCTGAGGTTCTAAAAACAAAGTATAACAAATATATTACAGTGTAGAGAAACAGAGTATGGCATTCCGGGAGTTGTTACTGCGCAACATTTAACACAGTTGCCGGTCTGTTACTTACTGAACTTACTGATTCTCTTTTGGTGTTAATAATAAAGTTAAATAGTTGCGGACGGTATCGGACACGTCGCGGTAAACAAAATAAATGTGAAAATGTTTTCAGTCGGTTAAAGGCGAAAAGGTCGGGAAAAAAAACAAATGCAATTGAAACTAAGAGTTCGAAGACAGAAAGTAAAGACAATGCAGTATATGTTTGTTACTGTTTATTTATATGCAAGATTTATGCATGATTTAATGATAGCTTATTAGTCCCCTACTGGTTGAAAACCAGTTTCGGGGACTACAGGAATGCGCTTTTCCGTCATTCCGTCCGTCCGTCTGTCTGTCTGTGCCCGCGAAATGATGGTTAAGTGACTGCATAACGGTACTTTCTCTTTGATGTCATTCATTCCGTTCTGTTTATGTGACCTTTTTCTTTTTATGTGACTGTTAGAACAATAGAGAGAACAATGGGGGTGTCACATAAATACCGTTTCGTTAGAACGCCCGTCCGTCCGTCCGTCCGCAATTTCGTGTCCGGTCCATAACTCTGTCATCCATGAAGGGATTTTAATATTACTTGGCACAAATGTTCCCAATGATGAGACGACGTGTCATACGCAAAACCCGAACCCCTAGCTCAAAGGTCAAGGTCACAGTTGGAGGTCAAAGGTCAACAGGGCTTTTTTCCTGTCCGGTCCATAACTCTCCCATCCTTGAAGGGATTTTAGTATTACTTAGCACAAATATTCCCCATGATGAGACGACGTGTCGTGCGCAAATCCCGGACCCTAGCTCAAAGGTCAAGGTCACAATTGGAGGTCAAAGGTCAACAGGACATTTTTCCTCTCCGGTCCATAACTCTCCCATCCATGAAGGGATTTTAATATTACTTGGCAAAAATGTCCCCATGATGAGACGACATGTCATGCGCAAAATCTGGATGCCTAGCTTAAAGGTCAAGGTCACAATTGGAGGTCAAAGGTCAACAAGGCTTTTTTCCTTTCCGGTCCATAACTCTCCCATCCATGAAGGGATTTTAATATTACTTGGCGCAAATGTACCTCATAATAAGACAATGTGTCATGCACAACTTTCAGACCCCTAGCTCAAAGGCCAAGGTCACACCTAGCAGTCAAATGTTAACATAGCATGAACAGGGTCTGTTTCGTGTCCGGTCCATAACTCTAACATTCATTAAGGGATTTTAATATTACCTGGCACAAATGTTCTCCATGATGAGACAACATGTCAAGCGCAAATTCCGGACCCCTAGCTCAAAGGTCAAGGTCACAATTGGGGGTCAAAGGTCAACAGAGTTTTTTTCCTGTCCTGTCCATAACTCTGCCATCCATGAAGGGATTTTGATATTACTTGGCATAAATGTTCCCCATGATGCGACAACAGGTCATGCGTAAAGCCCAGACCCTTAGCTCAAAGGTCAAGGTCACAATTGGAGGTCAAAGGTCAATAAGGTTTTTTTCCTGTCCGATCCAGAACTCTGTCATCCATCAAGGGATTACAATATTACTTGGCATAAATGTTCCCCATGATGAGACGACGTGTTATGCGCAAAACCCAGTACCCTAGCTTAAAGGTCAAGGTCACACTTTGAGATCAAAGGTCAAGAAGATTTTTTTCTGTCCGGTCTATAACTTTGTCATGCAAAACATGATTTAGATATCAGTTGGCACAAATATTCCCCTGGATGAGACAACATGTCATGCGCAAAACCCAGGCCCAAGGTCTAATGTCAAGGTCACACTTAGAGACCAAAGGTCAGACACAAGAATGACTTTGTCTGGAGCATTTCTTCTTCATGCACGGAGGGATTGTGATGTAACTTGGCACAAATGTTCACCAACATAAGACGGATTGTCATGCGCAAGAACAAGCTCCCTAGGTCTAAGGTCAAGGTCACGCTTGTTTTTAGAATTACGTCCCTTTGTTTTTACTATAAATAGATTTTATTGTAACTTTTTTAATACTGGCGGTAGAGAAAAATCGAGACCACTTTTCTGTGGTACAACATGCATGTTACATCCAATTTTGACCTGTCTCTACCTGGTAAAGAGTTTCTTGTGGACTTATATTAAATAGATTTTTTTTTTTTTTTAAGATTAATTTCCCTTTGTTGTTACTATAAATAACTTATATGATAACATTTTTATAATCAGCCAAAACAATTCAATATGAAAACAACTGTGGGTTTTTATATATGCACATTTTAATCCAAGTGTGTTGTTATAACATATTGTATATATAGTACAATATTGTTTATACATCATTGACAGATATTAGTTCATTTTGTTATACTGCAGTACAGAAAATTAGGTGCCTTCCAGTAGGGGACTTTGTATTGCATGGCAATACTTCATTCACTTGTTTATACTGTTGTTATATGTGTAGGAAAGTAAATTCATTTCTGAGGTGAACTGAAGCTAGTTCACTTAGTCTTTTATACATTTAAACCGCTTTTTGAAGAAGAAAAAACCGTAAATGTCCAGTTTTCAGCTGAAGGAGTAGCACTTTATCCAGAATTAACCTGATTAACTCTACTAAATTATATAAATTATATATTGGTACAAAAAGGCTACCATTTTTCAAAGGAGTTCGGCAGAAAGTTGTCACTAAAATGGTTCACTCTTGCTTATCAGAGGAGATCCATTATAAATAATGATGTGCTGCACTATGCATAAAGCAAATTTAAGACTGTTTCTACTTATATACTCCCGAGGATGCAGATGCTTCTGGTTAGAGTAAAGATAAGAGAGATAAATTAGTAAGTTCGAAGTTCTTGCACTCTGAATCTTTCGCAAGGCCGTCTGTTACTATTTTGTTATTTTACCCACTCCCGCTCCAATAACAGGCCACTTAAAACCGGCCTTTGTTTCAGTAAATAAACAACACAGTATTTGGTCTAGATAAAACTTTCAAGGTAAATGAAAAAAGCTCTTTTCACATTTGTTTAATGCAGGAATATTGTTTTACATTTGTGACCAAAACTTTGTGATGGTCTTTATGACATATGTGACAAGCATCATATTTCAATTAGAACAACAAGGTTTCACGTTTGTGGAGCGTTTTCACATTTGCTGTTAAATTATTTCACATTTGTGACTGCTTTCACATTTGTAACCATTTTTACATTTGAGGGCCCTACATAGGATCATTCATGATGACTGGATGAGATTCTAGTCATTACCGTAATCCTAAACAGAATTAATTTAATGACTTTTTTATATTTGTTTTATCAATTTAAGGGTTTGTCCAACTGTGAAGCATTCATAACTGGCTAGACCCTGAAAATCGAACCAAATTATTTGAATTTCGCTTAATACTAGTTGCAGTGATGCATTTGATAACCAATTAAAATATTTAAAACATTCGTAGTTTATTTCCTAATATTTTTAAACCTGAACTCGCTTGGGCTATTCTTATTCACAGTACTGCACTGCACAATGTGTTGCCATTAGGGTATTTGTGCAGCTTGCGTACCATAATCCAGTCAAAGATTCTCGATTACTGATTTCTTTGTTTTCAAAAGCATATTTTATGTAAATTACGCCAAACGGTTTTGTATAGTTGGACTTTTAAAAGTTTTTGTTTAGATCTTGAACCCATTTGACAATTTACAATATCTACCCAGACAATGCAAAGTGTACGCCCACTAATTATAACTGCTTCTTTCATGCTTAAAGTTGAAACGCTCGTTGTCATGGAGTAAATTCACTTTGAGGTCATGCATGGTAGTTTTACTTGCAAATATATTTTGTTCATTCTAATAAATAATTTTCAAGAAAAAAGTGATTTTTATAACAATGCACTGGCTTCGATCTGTATTTTTTTCGTAGATGTTGAAACAAGTTTTCTATCGGCGACAAATACAATGTATATGTACCTCTTACGGGCCTCAAATATCCTATTTTTCACCCGCGTCATTTACATTGGAAAAGTATGTCTTACTAGAATGATACTGCAAAGATATCATCTCAGTTTTACATTTCTTTTTAATGTTTGTTTTACTGCTAAGTTCCATCTGACAGGGGTAAAGGTATTATAAACCCGGTCCCATAATCCTGTACAACTGATGTACTATCGTGGTCTCTATTTGGAACTTACTATGTATGAATTATATTGTTCAGTCTCAAACCAAAGAGTTTCCCTTTGGTTAGAAGGTAATGAAAATTTGAGTAACAAAATGGTTTAAGGCGAAAATCTTAGTACAGTAGGTCATATTTCTTCATTAACACCAAACACGTTAAACATTGGAGAGGACAGTAAAAGCAACCGAAGACTGAAATTTTTACAGTTCAGGTAATGCGCCTAGAGTTTGCCTTGAAGACGTGCGGTCAGTGCTGATAGCATTTGGGATGGTTTCATACTTTCTCTCATCATATTGAAGGTAACTGAATTATCACATTTCGCTTATCATGATATTTATCAGTCAGAAAAAATATCAGAACCAAACCTTATCTACTTTTATAGATATTTGATATTAATCGCCCCTACCCCATTGTACATCTCACATCAATATTAGGCAAATTCCAGCCAAAAATAATGGTGATTTTTTTGTAATGAGTAGAATCTGTTTGGTCAAATGGTACATTATTATTTAAATAAATCCTCTGCTTTTGATAAATACCTTTAGGTTTACACTCTTTTCCTTTTTGTAGAAAATCGATATTATCGTTTATTTTTACAGAATGGTGTGTGCAAGATTTCTGAGGATAATTTTCAAACTGTACAAAAAACAGATTTCAGCTTTTAACAACATACGGGTTCGAAGAAGCAAAGTGTGGTTATGAAGATCTCCGGCCGGCATCACGGCTTGAAGCAGACAAAAAAATATTTAAAATTCTTACTTTGTTTTAGAATGGATTCATTTAATTGTAGGGTCAATATAAGTGTGAATACTTATTTTCAGTCAATTGTTATGAGAATGAAATAAAAATGTTACAAACAGTATGTTTGCTTCTCTTTTAACATAAATGTTTTCGCCTTCGTCAACAATATTAACTGGCGTAAGACGTGTAAGATAAAACAAGATATTTGCAATAAACATGTGGATTGCCTAGACTGTTTTATCGTTTCAACTACTTTTTACCATATATGGTATATCTTTGCAAGAGTCTATATAAATCAGTTTCTACATTACTCTTATTACTTAACAAACTTTGAGAGGTCCTTACTTTCACAAAACCATGAAGTTTCATTTTAAGGACATTTTTATGCTTAACATAGATTCTTTGTAGGAAATAGTTGAAAAATCCTATCAAGTAAATATTAGTATCTCTCACATATAGGTAAATATGAACCCCTTTCATATGATGTATACCAGAGACAATGCTATATTCTTAGATACCGTTTAAAAGGGGTAGCCCACTATGTATATTTTTCATTTTACTGTCATTTTGGACGAAAAAAAGTTTTTTTGTTTATTTCATCCGAGATCAAATACTAGTACTTTTGCCTGTGGTATATTTAAAGAAGTTGTATCCTGTTGAAAAGTTTTCGCCTATTGAATATTTACTTCAGAGGAGGCGATGCAGAGACAATAGATGCCACAGTCAAACCAACGTTCGCGATTCAAATGGTAGGACGGGGAACTACTGCTCCAGTAGCTTCGGGAGAAATTGGCATGCCTGTGGACATTAAACTGGAAATGGATGCTGATTACCAAAGTATAATACTTTACATCATTTAAACAAAACATTATTCAGATTGAGATACATATTTAGTTTTTATTGCGAGTTGTTTGTTTGACATTCTGACATACAAGCAAGGCTTCTGGTACCTTTTTAGCTGGAAAAAGTAAATACTGTTGCTGTAAAAAAGAGTATGGCTATAAACACTTTTGTAGGGATTTTATTGTCCTTGGTACATATAAACGAAATTTGCGAAACTCATTTCCTCTTTACATTTTTAACACAGATTTTAGCGAACATTTTTGACATATTTATTGCGTTCATTAGAATAATAATAAATTAAATTAATGAGCCGCACCATGAGAAAACCAACATAGTGCATTTGCGACCAGCATGTATCCAGGCCAGCCTGCGCATCCGTGCAGTCTGGTCAGGATCCATACTGTTCGCTAACGGTTTCTCTAATTGCAATAGGGTTTGAAAGCGAACAGTATGGATCCTGCTGGTCGCAAATGCACTATGTTGGTTTTCCCATGGTTCGGCTCAGATAATATTGTAAAAAGGTATTCAATTATACAAACATACGCTCGTATCTGCTAAACCGAATGTAGCAAAGCTCGAAGTCCACAGTTACACTATATACATGTATATGTTTTGTAAAATAACAAGTGATTAATATTGAGTTATTATTTTTACAGTTGAATATAATTATGTTCCTATACGTTAAAACCTTTTAAATCCAATGTTCACTTGAAGGAAATCTTGACCCTGTATATGCTTCTTTTAATAAAATACATTACTCATGACGTTTATCTTAAAAATGTAAGTTTTATTTCAGATACATTCATGTTCCAGATCGAAAAGCTTGAGGTACAAACATCGTCTGCCTCTACAGATGTGATTTCAAATGGGTGAGTAAATCAGTTAGAACGAACAAAATATGTTAACACATCACTTCCGTTAGTTTTTGTTTAATTAATGTCATGTTTAAGTAATAAGATAAATCATAATTAAGGATTTCACATAAGTCAGTTTAACGGGTTTTGTAAATGTTGAGTTCTGTCGTCCATGAACAGGCTCAATAAAACTGAGCCTGCAACATTTTCGTTTATGTCGTGTTGGCGACCTGTGATTTTTCACAGTTTCTATGTCGTGACCATTCCATTCAAGAGAAATCTTATGTTAGAATTACATAGAGGATATTTGTTTGTTTCAGTGTAAAATCGAAATATATTTAACCGAGTGAACACTATAATTAAATATTTTCACGAGTAGCGCACGAGTAAAATATATTTCAATTTTGCATTGAAACAAACACATTTTCTTCTTATTTTATGTACTTTCAATGGTTTTAAACAAATTATATCCATTTTACCCGCACATAGTCACGTGCATTGCATCATGACGTCATAATTTCATGACGTCATGATATCTATGTAGAAAAACTGTCAAATAGTTCTATGAAATTTCCAGATTTCTTTTAGATTTTATTACGATGGAACGTATATTTTCATAATCCTGTAATTATTTATATAGATGTACGTCTATATCTTCACTGAAGTATATTTTACAAGGAATTTAGGATAATGTTTAATTAACAATCATTCGCATTCAAGTGTAGTTCCGTACCAGAGAAAAATAAAAATGATATTTTCTCGGTTTGAAGCAGTGAAAATATCAGTTTCATTTCACAGATAAATTTCAGTATGTCACTGAAAAGCATAAAATAAGCACTTCTTATACAATTTGTTCTTCTATATTTACTAAACTCTTCCGGACAAATAGCAAAGGTTTTCTTTAAAGGTTGTTGCATATTTCGTAAAACATGAGCTTTTGCACAGTATAACAAACTTTACATACTTCTTGGAAATGTTGCAGAACAAGTCCATTTCAAATGAACACACAGTGTTTTCAAATATATAACAGGTGAAATAAAAAATATATGCCTGATCATTAAGGCATCCTGTTCAGCGTTTGTGACGTCATTTACACACTACTAAACCTGTTTAGCAAGTACGCTTTTAAATAGATTCACTATATTTTCAAGAATTTCAGAGAGAAAAAAAGCACCAGAGCCTTTATATTTCTTTCCTAGTTGCTAAACATACATATTGTTTTTCAGAACTAGGTAAATTTAAAATTACAGTGAAGGTCAACACATAAATTGAGTATGTCATTTACTTTACATTGTCATAAAAACAGATGATGAGCTGTTCATAACTTTTAATAGAATTTGAATGAACATTCTGTTCAGGACAAAACAAAGAACAAGTAGCCTAGACTTAGAGCATGACAGTAAGATTTGTGACGGATAGAACTTCGTTGGACATGTAACGTTGAACATGTGTACTCTTTTGGCGTATCAACTTTAAATGAATATACGCCAATACCTTAATAAATTTGAAATATGATAAAGGCAGAAGGCCGAATCTTCAATAAAATAAAAAATGTGTGAAAATTAGAGTCTTTGAACATTCGATATCCCTTTGGATTAAAACGGTTTATGTCCCTTTGGTTTTAGTTTTATTTCATATCTTAAGGTGTACGGATGCGAAGTATAAAGATGTTGTCTTTCCACAACCGGGTCCACCTACAGCTACAGATATGACCTTTTCATTTAAACTATTTTTGCCATCGAATACATCTGGCGCTACTCCTGTGGTCCAGGGTAAAACTGCCATCACTGTGACATACACTTTTACAATCCAAGTATGTGTTCCTGACCAGTGTGTAGCGGTAAGTAGTTAAAATTTCTTGGTACCTTCATGTTATCTAAAATGAGCACATTAACTGCATTTTTACTGACAAGTACTATATATGATCTTGAATGCCTGAAAGAAATAGTGTTGCTTATAATACTATAGCAGAGCGATGTTTCAATATATTTAAACACGACGAAGAGGTCATATGTCTGTTGAATAATTTCTTCGCAGCATATACCGATAACATTAAAATACGATTCTGCTATATTTCATTTCGGTTCTGATTTTATGTAAATAATTGGATGAAATAGATGTCCTCTATGTTTTATGTAGTAAACTTATATCTTTACGCAAATTGAATTGATATTTGAAATATTGATAAAGTTATGCTTAATTTCAAAAGCATACATTTATTCACTTTTAAAGATATTGGTAAAATAGCAAACCACATGTTACTTGTTTTGTTCAGTGTAATTATATTCAAGTAAGTCAGCTATAGATTACGAATGAGGAATAATAATACGTGTCTGCGTTTTAGTTTTGTTTCCCTTATCAGCACACATTTGATTTGTTTTATTTTTTTCCATAGTATCGCCGATCTGTTACAATACGTTTTCATAAGAGGTGTAATGAAAGATCGAGCTATCGGTATATACTTTGATGATACGCATCGATGCTGACTGTTAGGATTTCTTCAATTATCTATGTTTTCAGTAGTCTACAAAAACATACTGTGTGCATGAATTTTACCGATTACCCTGTATTTTCACCAGTTGCCCTGTATTGTCATGAATTACCCTGTACTATTACGGTATTAAGTGCCCTCTAAAATGTTGGCATACATCTTCTGTGAGAACAAACTTTGTGCAAAAGCGGGACCCACTTTGATTATTCCTTCGAATCTATGCTCAATTTAGAGATGAATGTGCTACAAAAAGTAGAGGACATCAGGATACAATTATATGATATACTGAACAAATTAGCTAACCTGCCATTTGTTAGTTTGCTCAAATATTAAACATTACTGAAAGCACTAATCAATGAAATTTCGTGTAATCTAAGAGCAGTATGCTGTTGATATGCAATCATATAAATCGACACATTTTACAGATTCAGACCATTTTTGAAAATCACAGGTATACAAAAAAAATGTATGTCTAGAATTTTCAAACTAGCAAGATAACATTATCCATCACAGGAAGAAAGTGACAACCAAAACAAATTCTAACACGACCCGATTTGATTTCCTGATAAACAAAGAAGACTGAAAATTATGTTTTCCTTCGTTTCTGAACTCCAGACAATGACTTTAAAACAGTGTTTGGAGTATATCATTTCTTTGTCATGCCCTATCGAAAAGAACATTTTTAAATTTTCATCAGGTGGCATTCTATTTTCCCTAAGTTTTAATGATATAGTTAATAGTTAATACATTGCATGCATATTTATATTTGAATTGTAACTTTTTGTTCGGGTTATAGCCCTACTGTAGTGTGTAAAATACGTGTATGTTGCATGAACGCAGATGTAAAATGTGTTCTTTAATATGGAGAAAATCAAAAATGAGTTGTGATAGTAAACAGAATTAAATTTAACCCTTCGATGATTCAATATTTTGAAGTTTTATTTATTTTATTAACAACAAATGTTCATTCAAAAAAGCTGCATTAAGGTATTTGCTAAATAGGAAATGGCGACTTCGCTATTTGGGTCAGCATATTAACATTAGTATTTAGGGATAAAGCCAACTAGTGTATGCTGCGATATCAATATTATCGCAAATGTCCTTTCTACAATATCAATATCATCGAATAATCCTTGCCGCAATATCAATAATATCTCAATAGTCCTTTCCGCAATATCAATGTTATGGCAATAGTCCTTTTCGTAATTTCAATATTATCCAAATATTATCAATTATATCACTATCATCGTAATAGTCTAAATAAACTTCAATGGGTATCTCTATTCATAATGATTATATGTTCATTGATACGATACTATTAAATCAATTCAGTTTCTCTTTAAATCTATTTTACTTTACAATTTCAACATTCTAAGATGTAAGTCAGAAATTATATGCAATGGACATTTACCCAGTTTTATTACCAAGGTAAGGTATATATCAGAGTTGAGATAGCTTATTGTAATCTTATTTCAGCTTTGCACATCCCGTCGGCGTAGAAGTGTTGACCAAACAAACTCCACAATCGAGACGGTACAGTACGCAACCTCTGTGACCATATACCCTCCAGGTAATACTCGACTTCATAAAGTGATAACTGACAAATGTCCTTTGTCTATACATGTTAAAGGAGAGTGATTGGTCAAAATAATGTGCATGAGAATAAACGCGATATTTCAAAGGCAACGATGATAACTGTGATTTTAATTATGTTGATGCCGATGTTGCTTGTGGTGATGACGATGATGATGATGATGATGGTGATGATGGTTCGATTGCTGTTTATTCAGTATTCAAATGCAGAGGTTGATAAAAATTATAACTGTTGCATCATCTGATATTTTTTTATACAAAGACGAAATATAAGGAAAATGATTTTAAATAGTAAACTTTGTTACAAGGAGGTGATCTTCCTTCCTAGCTAAAATATTTTCATCTCCTTCTTATCCTACTACTCACTGATGGCACATACTCTTTAATTTCTTCTTAGATAGGACAAGGAAAAATTATATAGATATTAAATTAGTATTTGATTAATTGAAAAACCACTAGTTTAACAATTAGTCTAACATGTACTTTCCTCATTGTAGAAAAATAGGTTTTGTACTTGTTTTCTTTTTTTTTCTTCTTCTTTGAAAGGAGTAACTACTACACAGTTCATTGTATTTTTGCTGTATTTACATAATAATAAATGTAATTGTAAATATGCTTTGTGTAAACATACAGGAAATGACAAGTTTATGTCGGTGGTTATGTTTGCTTTTAATCAAATTTATATGTAAATTTGCAAACAGAAAAGCCAGCAAACCTTATCACTGCAAATGTTAATCAAACATTTACCTGTATTTTCATGAAGGTAAAGCAAACGCGTTATAATTTTCAGGGCTTACTCTTCCATTCTGAGAGCTTTTATCAGATGTAGTTGTCTTATTCATGCACACACTAAGACTCACATAAAAAGTTTTTCACTTCAGTGTAGGGATCTCAAAACCTTTAAAAATCAATTTCAGGTCAGAGGAGAGTGACGAACCAACCAAAAACCAACACAGACACAAACACCAACGTGTGTTTAGCCCAGGCATCCTTCTATGCTCTCGCTGTTTCCCTCCTAGCCGCCCTCGCCGTCTGCATAGGCATCAGTGCATGCATGTGTTATCGTCTGAAAAATAAGCCTGGCTACATGGACAAGGATGCATCTTACAAGAACAAGGCATTTAGTTATTGAGACTGTAGTGAAGAAGAAAATAGTTGCTTCAAGAAAAAAACTACTCCAGCTGTGTGTTTTTCCTCATAAACAATCTATCATTTTATTATATATGTAAACATTTTCTATCTGAAATTCAGCCTATAATTCACTAAATACGAAGCCCTTTATTTAAATAGTTCACCGTTCTAAACGAGTTTTCATTTGTATTTGTCTAAAGCTATAGTATATCTAGACTTTTTTTATTCTATATAACGGCATAAATAACTGTATGTGTGTAACAAACAAACGAAATGGGTCATTAAAGCAGCACCTTCATCTGCAATCTAAATGCATTTGACTGTCGTGGATTTTGCCAGACCGAAACCGCTTCGTGGGATCCAGGTCAGGCAAAATCCAATCAAACCGAATACAACATTGCAGATCAAGGTACCACAGTAATAACCATATTCTATTATAATTTTCTCAGTAAAATATGTAAATAGCTATTTTGGGAGCACAAAATGCAGCGAAGCAAAACAATAACAGACTCGGCTTGATTGAGTCGATAATAAAATGTGCAAAACCTCACACGCCCCCTAGCACCGGCTTAAACAGAACTCTTTTATAGATATTGATTGCACTACGTGATCCCAAAGGACCAGGACATCTAACATCACTCAATTCAAGTGCGAGGTTTTCGAGTTTAATTTCTTAATATTCATCTAATTTCCTACATTCGTGGTTTATTATGTACAGTGTTAGTAATTCCATGTACATGTACATCTTGAAATGCATATATATTTTTAAGTTTCGTTGCTAATTACTGGAATTTAGAAGTGAAAAAGTTTCTTGTTCACGTTAGCACGCACAAAACACGCACACAATACATAAGCTTACATATAACCAGGAGAATCTATTATACGTTTCTGTTTTTCATTTGTTAGTTTTTCATTCGTTTTCGTGCTATGTTTTTTGTAAAACATCACTGTTTTATAGCAATATACTATCTACAACTGCGACTATCGCAACGGCAATGACAGACCTCTGTTGTATAACTTACGTATAAGTTGTCCTTTACCAATCATGAATACAAAGGTTTTGATAATGATACTCGAAATTTAAAACAGAATTCCTTTTAAAAAATAGTGAAACTGCCTGACTCGCGACTTCCGAGGGATCTACTTTCCGGATTATATTCATATAATTATAGGCCAAATTTTCTTTACGTCTCTCTGAAACGCTCGTATGGCGATATTGTTATTTTTTCAATTATTGTTTTAAATATTGATATTTTTATCATGTATTGATTTGCTTATCTTTTATATGCCTGATTTTCTTTGTATTGTTATTCTAACATTATCCCTAAACTATCATACTATAACTTTTCATGAAAGGAGAAGTTAGAGGTATTTTCTAACGTGTTTCTTAACAGTTTCTTGATTAAAAGAATTTAATCAGTACATTTAATTTTGACTTGAAGCTAAACCTACAGTAAACCGATACAAGAAATCTTTGCAAATGAAATACATTGAAAAATGAACGAGATAAATATATCAATTAAATTTAGAATTAAACATGATTTTACTACTATATTTTTCAGTAGTAACTTTCATAGAAAGAAAACAAACTTCTTTTTACTCTTGAACGAGGGATAATTGATATACATTTTATGTGCATAGGGTATTTATTGGTTTGTAAACAAGAAATGTTATTATCTTATTGATCAATTTCATATCACTTTGCTTAAATACTTTTACCCAGGCCCCCTCCCTACCCCACCAACCCCAGTCGGCTGAGAAGTAACTTACTCTCATCAAAGATGCACCCAACTATTTTGGCAAAGAATCGATATTGTCTCATAATTTAGACCCAAACCTGCCCCCAGAGACCACCATTTCATAGCTATATTTCAAAAGTTTCCAGGGGAGACCCACTGCCTTAGCTAAATCGAGAGAGATATCCCCTCGTGTACCTCAAAATTTAGACCAAAAAATGCACCAGAAGCCATCATTTCGAACCTATATTTCAAACATATCTACGGGAGATTACTTTAACCCCCTAACAGGAGCGGAGTACCCTCTCCCGTACTTCAAAATTTAGACCCAAATCTGCGCCAGAGGCCACTATTTCATACATGTATTTAACAAATTTCCAGGGGGTGACCCATTGAGCCGCCTAATAGGAGGGAGTATCCAGTCGCCTGTCACATAATTTAGAACCAAAAAGGCACCAGGAGCCGCCATTTATACCAATATTTCAAAAATTTCAGGTTAGAGGCTCCCCTGACCATCTCTAACAGGAGGATTTGGGACCTTCTCCTGTACTCTAAAATTTAGACCAAAAACTACAACAGAGTCCGCCATTTCATACCTATATTAAAACAAAAATCCTTTGGGAGATCCCCTATCACAAGGGGATACCCTCTTCCGGGATAACCCCACTCAGCGCTATGCGCCTCAACGATGACGCATTCGTTCTAAACTGGTGCCCGCAATCAAATTCTTCTGGATCCGGGAATGTACCCTCTCTTTACTTTTCATGTAAATACAAATGTCCATTGTAATATAGACTGAGGAAAAAAAGATTTACATTGTTTTTGTACATGGGGTATTTATAGGTTTGTAAACCAGAAAATGAATTATCTTATTAATTTCATATCACTTTGTTCAAATGATTTGTTCATAATTAATAAACTGTACCTATACCAAGTATTTTGTTTGATTTGATTTGTATAAACCGTTCGACTTCAATACAGCCGGTGTAATAAAGCTGAGAATTGAGCAGCTCATATCTTTACCCCGTGTGTTTGATATAACGTTGTCGTTACAGTGTGACTGACGTTAATAGAACTGTTCAAACAGATACAGAGTCTTTACATGTATACACACATTTTGTAGAAAAGAAGTTGCTTGCGTTAAAGTCACACCGACACAATTAAGGTCGTATCGCGACTTTTTCCCGAACCCGGACGTTGCTTCAGGAATTGACTGGCACCTTAGTAGAACCACCGATCCTTCGAAAGCCGGTCTGAAAGTTTCAAACATAAATAATAAAATCTGTTTAAAAAATCCTTTGGAAGCAAAGAATGCAACCAAGAAGAATAATAGCAGACTCGGTTTGATTGAGTCTGTTCATGAGAGGTAATGGAATTGTGCAACACCTCTCACGCCCCCTAGCACCGGCTTAAGCGGAACTCTATTACACATATGTTGAAAGGATTCCATAATCCCAAAGGACCAGCAAATTTAAATATAACAACACTGAATCCAAGTACGGGAGACTTTTACAGCCTTCACACGGCACTTAAAGATTGCTGTTGTGGTAGTTAATAAAATCTATAAAAAGATCCTTTGGGAGCAAAGAATGCAACCAAGAAGAATAATAACAGACTCGGTGTGATTGAGTCTGTTCATGAGAGGTAATGGAATTGTGCAACACCTCTACATATCCAGCAAGGCAAATGATTCGAAGTCAACGACCTTTACTATTCAGCCACAAAGATCCCTAGCTAGTCAGTTTGTGTCAACATCCCGTAATTAACTTAAATTGAAAATGTGCATAGGAGCAAGGGCGTTTGAGGCTACATATTCTTTGGTCCTCGAACTTATATTCCTATTTTAATTTTTAAACTGTAAAAAATCAGCAGCATCAATGTCATTATGACGCGTTACCCTTTTTCTGTGTAGCCCTACTTTATCACATCCCATACGAAAATTGATAACCGTTATACCCAAACCATAATATGAACTTAGGTGCTACCTAGAAGGCAGAGCTCCCTCGAAAAAGTCACCAGTGCCCCTTGAAAATTAAAGGAGTGCTGCTGGAATTATCTGGAATCCGTTTTAGGAAGTTTATGTTCATTAAGATCTAGATTCTATTAAAATTTTAAGAATTGATGATAATTCATGATTTCTGAATGAATGTCTTAGAATGCATTAAGATTAAATCTTGACATGCGAAAACTCTACAAATATGCTATATACGAACTAAAGAAAGTTACGGTTCTTTTTAGAAGGAAGAATGTGTCCAACTTTAATTAAGGCAAAAATACTGCTATGATAGATGTCTGGTATGGGAGAATGAAAATCATTTACATGTACAAAGCTTGTTTAAAATCCAAAAGACTAGCCATCTTTAAAAGTTAGTGATGGGAATTTTACCCAGAGAAAATCACTGTTGGCCGAAATTCTCGAAAACTTCTGTTTTATTTACTGAACTGCTAAGTTAACAGTCTATGACATTTTTATGGTTAATCTTTTAGCACTACTGGTATAGAAGAATAGGAATGGTAGTAGGAGCCTTTTTGATGTTTGATAATTCATAGGCAATAGGTTTTTTTCCTAGTAATAAACTCTGGTCAGTGATTTTTAAGCTAGTGGATGAAATATATGTGAACGGGGAGAAGAGCATTATGTGCTTTTCACAGTTCAATGCCTGTATGTTTTGATCCCAAAACTTTTTTAGAAGTAAGTTTTATCTACAGACAGTACTTTGCAACCTGACGTCACTAACAAAATAGAATCTGGAAAGTAGATCCCTCGGAAGCACCGAGAACAAGACAAACAGTGAAAATTGCAGACTCGGTTTGATTGAGTCTGTTCATGGGCAGTAATGGAAAATGCAACACTGCCCACGCCCCCTAGCACCGGCTTAAGCAGTATTCAATCTTCAAATCTAAATGAGTTGAAATCAATGATCCCGAAGGACCAGAAAATATAACACTTGTTAAATATCCCATGAATGACTTTATTTTTTACAATGCTTTTAAAACTCATTATAAATAAATAAAAACTGAAATAAAAAAAAGAACAATAAAAAAATGCATCGAACTCCCGACCTTTGGTTTTCGAAGCGAACTCGCTAACCACTGCACCAGTGTGGAAGTATGACGTCATCAACTCAAATATAAGTATATATAATAAATTTCAGTTATGGAAGCGTGATGAAAATCGTTTCGCATTGAAAATATTGTATTTTATCTGTTTTTTCTTCGTAGAAAATGTATTTAGCATTAAATTCTTATTATCAAACGCTCATTTACATTTTTATTTAGTTTACATATTAGAAGAATGAGAATAATGGCAATGGAAACTTACAGAATTTTCAATGATATTTCACCAGTTGTTCTTTCAGATCTTGTTATTAAAATTCAAGTTTTAACTTCAGGTATTCAAATATTTTACAGGTCCCTAGAGTAAAAAACACCAACCTACGGTAAGAACTCTTTTCGGTATGCTGCCCCCGTGCTGTGGAACTCTTTACCAGACGATTACAGAACTGCAACAAGCTTCAATCAGTTCAAGAGGCTGATGTCCTCATGGACAGGAGCTGATTTTAGGTGTGTTGCATGTTCGTAAGGAGGGACACAGCACAGGGGTTGCTGCCAATATTTGTTCAATGCAAATTTTGAGTATGTCCTTCCTTATTTATTTATGAATTATCTTTCCTCGCTTTTTGTTCTCATTTATTTGCTGTTTTTTTTTGTTTGCTCTGTGCTAATGCAATATATCATTATTAATTTGCTCTTTTCTCATTTATTTGCTTATTTGCTTTTTGTTTGTTCTGTGTTGTTATTTTGCTGATTTATTGCTTAAATGTGCTTGCCTTTGTTCCCGTTACACTTGCATGTACTTGTAGATGTATCATTTAATCAGCTTATAATGCTCCTTGTGTTTGTTTCTGTATGTCTACTGCTTATTGTTTTTAATCCTTAAATGTTTTTGTAATTTGTACGTGACGTCTATGAAGGAGTTGCTGATCAGTTCTCTCCAAATCTGATTTGGGGTGTTAATAGGTCTTTTAACACCATTTTCTAGCAATACACGGTTGTGTCCTTTTTTCTTTTCAGTGTCTTATACAGATCCTTTTTATGGCAGTTTTTAGACCCTTGTGTCAAGATCAGCAATTCCAGCATAGCTTTAATCATGACCTGCTTGAGTTGTCTCTCTTTTTTACAGCTTTTATACAATATGTTCTTACTGTTTTCATCATGTTGTTATAGTCGGTTCAAAAGCTCTTCAGAGCTTATGTTATAATGTTGCTTTCTTGCCGACTTTAAATAAAACTTATCTTATCTTATCTTATCTTATCTTATTCACGTTCAAAGCAGTAAGCGAAACGCTTTTGTCAACCGTAAACAGCAAGCGTCTACTGACGTCTTACTGATTAATTACTATGAGCATTGTGTGCTGGAAGAAAACCGAACAACACCGATTCCAAAAAAGTACCACGAATTTTCAACTCGATAGTAATTCTTTACACAGTTTTAATCATTTTGTTTTTCACAAGTTTAACCGTAATGCAACGCTGTCGGCGCCGCTTCGCGGCGCCGGTAGCTCTGCTATTAAGAATTTATACACAAATAAGAAAAGAAACGAAATTAGTGTGTAAAATTGAATGAAAAACGTTTAGAATTACTTTCAATAACGGAAACATAGTCCGTTAACTGTTTACTGTTTCTGTTATCAAAAAAATAATCTTAACACATGACTTCGATGAATACCCATTTCCACCCTTAGATTGCTTATAAACTCGCGTTTCTTGAAAGTTACTGTAATGGGCAACCGGTGCAAAGGAGCGTTCGTTTCCTCAATGTCAGCTAAAAAATCAAATCATTTTTCAGGAAACAAAAAAAAATATGCCGAGAGTGTATATGCTGGTTATGCTGACTAGGATGTAACTGTTGCTGCTATTACATCATTCTTATTGTTTTTCTTTAGTACACTATAACAACAACAATTTTCTCTGAGTTACATGCTTTTTTATTTTATTTTCACGATATAAAAAGTTCTTGTTCAATAAAAAAGTACCTTATATTTGTAAGATGACACAGAAAACCATAATATTTATATTTCTTCTGCATTCGCCCAGTAAACCTGTATGTCCTTTGAGTCTGAACTCACATGACGTGACGTAAAGGCGGGACGTTTCAGAGATAACGCTCAACTGACTACGACTTGTCAATATCTTTTATCATGAACAATATAAGCAGTGTGTGCACTAACTTCTTAAAAAACTGGATCCAATTTTATAACGGGATGTTCTCTCCAACAGCAACACTTTTAAAAAAAAAAATATTCTAAATTCCCCCAAAAAAACTTTCTAACGTTTAGTTTTATTGAATGAAAATGAAATCATTTTATTTCGGAAAAGGCTATCGATTGATAGGCATCCTATAGTGCGCTTAAACAAGCTTGTACGGGTAGCTTTTCTTGGAGAAAACATAGTGGTTATGTAGACTGTAGGGATATCTTTGTTAGTGGAAAAGCATTGTACTAATAGGTTTGTCCGGGTAGCTGAGCTAGTTTAACTAACTTGTTCTGGTTACTGTGCTAGGGGCAAGCATTGTAGTTATACAGGTTTGTCTGGGTAGCTGAGCTAGGGGAAAAACACTAAGTTGAACTAACTTGTTCTGGTAACTGTGCTGGGGGCAAGCAATGTGGTTATACAGGTTTGTCTGGGTAGTTGAGCTAGGGGAAAAACACTTGACGTTCAACTAATTTGTTCTGGTAACTGTGCTGAGGACAAGCGTTGTGGTTATACAGGTTTGTCTAGCTAGCTGAGCTAGGGGAAAAACACTGAAATTTAACTTACTTGTTCTGGTAACTGTGCTGGGGGCAAGCGTTGTGGTCCAGGTTAGTAAAGTTTTCCCATTCACATTTTAACAAACGCAGCCTTCCAAAACGTTAACCCATACGGACCCGCACACAAGATACACACACAAAGCAAGCACACTTGGACAAAACGAACATATAAAAGGAACACCTTGGGGCATCGCCTACGAACGGTCCACTTGGGAGTTTCAACCGGTTTATGGAGCACCTTACCTTACTCTTACCCCCACAAAGTTCCAAAGTCACAGGACAGTGTAAAACAAAAGTTATCCCGGTGAATCCTCAACAAACGCTATAGCAAAAGAGGGCATGTTATGTAAAACACAAAAATGCTCTTGTATATTTATATAAAAAAGCAATCATTAAGAACCTAAAACATATGTACTCAATGCCTTTGCAGAAGACAGGACAACAGAGGAAACACCCTTAAAGGCCCGACGAAACGGACCAGAGACGGAAATCAAAAGTCAAAACAGCACAGTCCTGGTGGAATTTAAGAATGGAGTCTTCCGTCTGTTCCGTCAGACACAATCAAAGAAGAAAGCGCAGCGTACAATTGTAAAATGGTTGAACATGCGGTGTGTCTCAAAACAGTTGGTTCGTAACATCTTTTAATACAACGTTATATAACTTTACCAAATACAACTGGAAAATTACCGCGACGCAAAATTTTACGAAGTTTGTAAACCACATCTCTATAAAAATATGGTTTTGATATACCTTCTCGCAGAAGTGTATTTAAATTGTTATTGTATCTTAAAACCAAACTTGAATTACGATAGTTAAAGATAGCAAAGTATTTGCGCAGTTCATAATAACGGTAGCCTTGTTGAAGAATATTGATTACGGTCATTGAAATCCTCAACATGACAACACGCTCTTGCATGAGAAATATGATTGAGCCGCACCATGAGAAAACCAACATAGTGCATTTACGAACAGCATGGATCCAGACCAGCCTGCGCATCCACGCCATGCTGTTCGCTTTCTCAAAGCCTATTACAATTAGAGAAACTGTTAACGAACAGCATGGATGCGCAGTCTGGTCTGGATCCATGCTGCTCGCAAACGCACTTGGTTGGTTTTCTCATGGCGCGGCTCATATATCCCATGAATGGGGGAAATTTAGAATCATCCCTCATAAATTTTAGTATGTATAAAATTGTCATATATAGAGAGATGTAAATTTCGAAATGAAGCAGTAGTTTTCGAATGAATTTTTAATTTTATTTTAACTGGAGCTCCCAAGGATAAATAGTATACACCAATTGAACAAAAACGGACACATATCATCCAGATAGCGTGATGTATTATTAATTTAAGTTTTCTTAAATACTATTAGCTGTAATACACCTTCAGAGACAGTTTCAAACGGTTGACAAAATTATTAAAATATTCTTTATATTTCAGACCTTTTGTCCTTAATTTTATTAAATATTCCATTCTACTGGACTATGCTTTCTTTCTATAACGTATGTTGAGCCATACGTTTGTGATATTTTTGGTTATATAATTCGGGAAGGACTTCTGTAATTTGGACTTTTTTTCCTCTGTGATACATTTTTAGATGTTGTCTACTTCCTCCTAATTAGTTGTTTTCCTTAAAGATCAAAGCACGACACAAAACGAATAAGGAAAACATATCATTCAGTGTATTATGGTCATATTAACTGAATGTAAAAATGCATCACAATCTTGACTCAGATGGGACAGACTGATCGCGTCCGGCTTTCTAAGTTTAATCAAACTGCACTTTTTTATGCTTTAAACATGGCCAGTGATGTTAGAAATCAACTTACTGATGCTCAAAAGGCATAACCCCCTTATTTGTATTCATTTTTTGACACAAAAATAATTTCCGAAAAGTTTCCCTTAAAAAAAAAATCCAATAAAAAAAATTCCGACCTACCTTCCCTAATTTTTTTGAGCAAGTTACCGGAAACAAAGAATTTTTTTAGGCCTCTATGGCAAAGTTGCCACTGGAGGAATTTAAAAGAGGTAAATTGTACGCACCAAGCTTTAGTATTAACCCCCGCCATGTTCCAATATTACAGGACAGATTTAGTAAAAGCTATCCCGCAAGATTAATTCGTACCACACGCAATGGTATCAAATGACACAATATGTAAAACACAAACATTCTCGTGTAAAACAGATATAAAGCAAACCTAAAAAACCAAATATACATGTATTCAATGTTAAATAGAGGTCAAAGCAACAAGAGAAACACAATAAAACACAGGACCCGACGAAACAGACCAGTAGACAAATATCAAAACATACAAGCTCCAACGATCTTAAGAAATGTGTGTCTTCGATGTGTTCTGACAAATACAAATTAAGTATTACGGTCAACTGTACAGGGCTGAACAACAAACATGAGGTGCTATCTCATCACATGAAAATGAGATACATTGTATGGTCTGCGGCTTTGTGACAAGTAGCAAAATGAAATAAAAGCGATATTACTAAAGTATATACCACTGTTTGACGACAAAAGCCAATATGTAAACACAGCTTTGGAACAGTCTAAACACTCAACTAACTTGTTTGCCTGTTCCTGAATACAGACCTTTAGATTAGAAATGGCAAGGTTTTATTTTGACACTTGTCTAAACTCAGTTTTATTACGTTAGCATTGAACCTGGTAAAAGTAACAGAATCGAAAAACACAAAAGCTGCGCTGATAGATAATCGGTGGCTTTATCGGTATTCCATCTCATCCTTTCGTTTCATAGACATATTAGGCCGATTATAGGTCCAGTAATGCAGAAACCTACTGATTTAATTATTTTCAATACCTATAAAGCGTAAATGATGCTATCTTTTTTTCAGACGGCTGTTTCTCATCGTTTCAAACATTTTAAACTCTGTCGACGAAGAAATACTCTAAATAGAAAAAAATGACCTCTAGAAATGCATAACTCAAAATATAATATGTCACGACTCTACCTTTACAATGAAAAATCATGGTATAAACAGACCGCGAGTATTGATCATTTCCCTAAGATATTCCCAAATAGTAGCTGTTTATGGATCAATTACCATTAACCAGACTTTCAAAGAAAACCATAGTTATACGGACGAACTTCAATTATCTCATGTTGACCACTTCATCTAAAATGGAACTATATACTGTCACTTTGTATGCTGACATGATAGAAAAAGAAATGTAGGGACTGGCTTTAAAACTATGTTTGGTCAGGTTTAATGTCACTGTTGCTAATAAAACTAGAGTTTAAATAGCGGAGATTTTACCATGGAATTTAAAGCTACTCGCTTGAGATTACAAGCAGTGGGGCGACATTAGGAAGTGATGATTTTCGACCATGACATTGAAAATGTTGATAATGCCTGGATGTGTACACATCCGTCAACTTGTATCCGCTGAAAGCACGTCGACGTCAGTACCGACATTTTGCTTGTCAATGAAATCTAAAAGAAGATCCTTTGAAAGCTAGTAAACATTGTAGCAGACTCTGTTTGAGTTTATTATTCGGATAAATTTAGTAGGCTCCATGCATAATCTAAACACGATTAAATCCATCTCAGAACATCACATTGTATCGTTAATGAAAATGCTTTTGTTTTCTTTGGATAATAAAATGCAAAAACAGAAAACGTGGAAGTTCCACAGGTCGCTCAACACGAAACAAATGAAATGTTGCAGGCTCGGTTTGACCGGTTTGAGCAGAACTCGACATTTACACATGCTACAAATACAGAAACAAGAGACATTCGCAGACGTGTTCAAGCGGCGGTGCACACGGAACCTTCAATGATACACATGTGTGTAATTCCGTGAAAAGCTGCGTAAGGTCCCAAGTTAAAATAACTGGTTTGCCCTAAATGAGAAATCAGTGGGCAGAACTAAACAAACTGGAATCTAGAAAGAGGATCTGAAGTTATTGAGCCTGCATATCGCAGAAACTGTCAAAATACAAAATTAAAAAGCAGGCACCATATCCAAGGGGTGATTATACAATACCCAAAGCTATTGGAACAACCCAGGCCAAAATGTTTAAGTTGAGAAACTAAACAGTACCAATAATAGGATATAAAAATTGTGCTGAACGATCTGAGAAGATCGTAAAATAACAGCCCTGATTGAATGTACAGGGTGACAATTTACGGCCGCTACACGATGAAGTCAATTTACATGGAGTTACCGTCGATTTTAGGTTGAGTTTTGAAAATATGTATGGAACAATACATGTTTTAACAGGTATTGGTAGGCATTTATGTAAATTATAGAAACCTAATATTTTATTTTGTTCTCTCAAACTCCAATTTCTGTCCTTTGACATAGCATTTCTGTGGGTAATGAAATAATAAAAAGATAGAAAATATAAAGTAGGCATTTAAGAGGTATAACTACAGTAATTACATCAGATTACGAAGACCTACTACAATATATGTAAATATAGAAGCAGAACCTTATTAAATAATTAAAATAATAAATGGCCAGCATTAATCTTACATTCATCCAATATATACATTTACTGAACCAAGCAAGCACGACCATATACCATTAAATTATCGTTTTAGGGTGACAATAATCGCAAATACGTTGGCTATTTCGAATTTCTTATTTTTCTGCAAATCTATAGGTAACTAAAATGACGCGGATTAGTTATTTTTGCGAAATCGGTATCTTAAAAGTAACAAAAACATGTTTGAAATGCAGGAAAACGCACGGAATGGCACCCTCGAAAAAAAATCACGGGGGAGCATGCCCCCGGAACCCCCTACAAAGTTCCTTCCTGTTTTTTTAACTAGGTCTACTGGCCTGGACTTATCTTAAATTGAAAGCAATATACTTATTCTTTTATACCAACGTTGTTGAAGTATATGATAAGGTCATAAATATTCCGTCCTGTACTGCAGTTATTCCGAGAATCTAACAAGGCTAAAAAGTTACGAAGGATGATCACCTCGTGAAATGGTTGCTACATTTCATGGACCTTCTTGAATTTGAGCCGTTCTGACACGTCACCCTCTATCCCTATCCGATTTTAAAAGAACTTGTATGAATTAGCTACTTTAAACATTTTGTTTGGAATTCGCCTTTCTTATTCAAGACTAAATTCCACAAATATAAGTTTTATATTCCTAGGGGCTGATATTTTCGTTTCTGTAGTTATTTCACTTTTCGTTCATAAAATTGCTGATGATTGCGGAAATTGTAAAAAAAAACATTTCCTATTCAAATTTTACCACTAACAAAGATGTCAGAAAAGGAAGCATAGAGTCAGTAAGTCATTTTAAATGATTTTGAGTCTGATCTTTTTCAGCTTACTGCTGATAAATTTTCCATTGGTCGAGGTTTTGGTAAGATGACACAAGGAACCTGTACAGTAAACGGACAGTGTTCCTTGCGGATAACTTAATGCATAAAACACCATGCGGATGATTTATGATTATAGTTTCCATTGTCTGGTTAAACTGTGCTATGATAAACTGCATTAATCTCAATTAATGTAACAACATTTCTCAAAGGCTGAAAGTAAATTGTTTGTAAATGTTGTGTTGAAGCATTGTAGTCTAATTAAAAACCGCCTCGGTAGCCTAGTGGTAGAGCGTCCGCTTCGAGTGCGGGAGGTCGTGGGTTTAATCCCCGGCCGCGTCATACCAAAGACGTTAAAAATGGTACTAGTAGCTTCCTCGCTTGGCGCTCAGCATTATGAGGTTAGTGCTAGAACTGGTCAGCCCGGTGTCAGTATAATGTGACTGGGTGGGGTATCATGTCACGTGTCTACGGCCTGATATTCCAGTGAGGCAGCACTATAAAGTTGGGCATTGTGCTCGTTGCTAAAAGTAGACACCGTCGTTTATATTTCTGAAAAATTGTTGAAAAAGACGAACCCGAACACACGCACACCAATTAAAAGTTCAAATATAAGGAGGTTTCGGGACAGCGTGATAACTTTTAACGGTCGCTGTCTCCGTCATGTCAAACTCATTCTGCATATTTCTGTTACAAAATCCCCAATGAAATCCGTTGGGAACGTTTTCTAGTACATGTATATGTAATGATTACATCTGTGATAATGAATTTATGTTGACATTAAAACATAAACTTACCTCGCTGATATTTTGTGAATGTATATTTTGTGTTTTGTTTCTGCAATTTAGTGGCATTGGCAGTTTGCTGTATATTGAAACTGGTGTAAGGGGAGATATCTCCTCTCACCTATCACACCATATGTTCGAAGATTTAAGTTTCTTATTAAATCTTATTAAAGAATATGGATTAAATTCAACCCATTTGAAGTTTCTACATGACTATTATTTATTTAAGCAAGTAAGTCTGACCCGTATTATTATTATGATTTTTTTTATATTTTTAGTGTCTTCGTTTTCCTAACAGTAAAATTCTGATACCGATTAGGCTTAGAGGGATGACAACTATGAAATATCAGATCATAAAATTAAGCTCAGTGAGTAAGGCTATAGTCCAATTAGTTGGTTGTGTCAATATGTTGTGTTGTTTTTTGGTGGGGATGGGGTAGCACGGTTTTTCAACAGTATTTTATTTATGCAATGCGAAGCCAGTGTTTGTGGATTCTGAACCAATTCTAAATTGTTCCCCGCAAGTTATTTCTAACATGTCCACTTGAAGGTAAGAAAAGTTTTATGTCGGTAAGACGCTGTACAGCATATGCAGTAAATGAGCTTTTAACCGACTACACCATCTTAAAGGTGGAGGATGAATTAAATCATCATTATTTCTTTTATCAAATTGTCACTGAGAATATACAGCTTGCCAAAGATTGATCACACCATCATGGGATCCATAGATCTGCATTCTTCCTATTGTCGTATTGAGCTAAGTGGGTTGGTCAGGTGGTGTTATATGTCTGACATTTCAAACACTATTAAGGCCATTATAGGCATTTGGACTGAGCTGGATGATTTGAACCGTTGTGGTACAAAGGCCTAAAAAAATCTTTGTTTCTGGTAACATGCTCAAAACAATTAGGGTCGGTAGGTCGGAACATTTTTGTGAGCAACTGTTTTATTAGGAGACTTTTCGGAAATTATTTTTGTTTCAAAAATGGATACAAGTAACGGGCTTATGCCTTCAGAGCATCAGAAAGTTGATTTCTAACATCACTGACCATGTTTAAAGCATAAAAAGTGCAGTTCTGCAACTTTTTGTTAAAAAGTTGGAAAAAAGGTTCTCCATGGCCATAAAACATTAGGATCGGGCCAAAAATTTAGGGTAGGTCGGGATACCGGAAACAAACAATTTTTCACGCCAAATGAATCATATTCTAACATGTAAACATGGGCTAAATGACCCATAAAGTATTCAGCATATTTATATATATGGATCTTACATTCCTGCCTTTGTAAGAAAAAGTTTTTTTTTTCTACTCTGTGGACAGCAGCAAATGAAAAACTGAGCGTTATTCAGGTTTGTTACATATGCAGTCTAGAGAGTTTTAAAAACAGCTGTCATTCACAGACATGACTTGTACGGTCATTTTTCTTGTTTATCAAAATGAATTATGACGACAACTAGCTTTGGGTATTTCCCAGAATTATATTTGTTTATGACGTCACACTACATAATTATATAACTAGATCTAATAATGACATCATTTTATTGCACTCTATTTAAGATATTTTTCCTAAGGAAAGACAGCAGTATTTATGTGTCTCTGGCTTGTGATTTGTCAATTGTTTACTTTCTGTGTCAGGTATGCGAGAATTGTGAGATTTTAACAATGGTTAATTTTAAATAAATTATGTTGTATATGTTATATTGCAGATTGTGATTTGAGTCTTTCTGACAACAAGCTAGTATCAGGTCATCACTGTCATATTCAGTGTGATAAAGATGGAAAGATCACATTAAATGATACATGGTCAGTGGTGTTATTTTTCTTCTGATTTTGGAAAACCCGCAAAGGTTTTTTTTTTGGCTAATATTCGGAAACAGCATGACTTGTGGTAACTCTGTTAGACAAGAACTGAAGTAAAAGCAGCACACAAAACCTTAGGAAGACCTCATTAGCTCATCAGTTTGGGATCCATTCCACGTATCAGATATCAAGAAATAGAAAGTATTAAAAAGAACAGCTTGCTTTGTAACTAATAACTACTCTAAATCACCTGCAACTTTCACAGATATTTATAACCAGCTAAATTTGGAATCACTTGAACATAGAAGACAAAATGCTGATTTCACTTTTTCTATAAAATCCATTATGGACTGTAGATAAAACACCTACACACTACTTGACCCCTTACTCTAGACAACCACGCCATTACAACCATATGGCATACCAAATACCACACTCACTATCAGTTTATACATTATACATAGTGTGCTGCACATATGTAGGCATTTTAATGCTAATTTTGGGTTTGCACTTATTTTTATCACAATTTTCATTGTCCTCCTGAGTGGACTGAGTAGCTTGGTAGACTTAACAGTCAATCTCTTTTTAATCCTTTTAATCCCACGCATGGCCATTAGAGTCAGTTGTGACTGTTTACCATTATCAAAGAAGAAGAATGAGACCTTCACCGACATTGAAAACTGACAAAGGTGGGGTTGCATCCTGAAGTTTGGTCTCCCAGATTCAGTTATATATTTTTAGCCAATATTCTGTGTTGCTGTATAACCGGTTGTACTTTGTTGTCACTTATGAAGTAATTGTAGGGACATAAGCCCAGTTTGAAATCATTGTGTATCAGTAGTGTTCCAGTGCATTGACAATGTATTTTGTTTTTAGTTTACCTCGTGAAGTGCTCAAGGTGAGATATTGTGAACGGTCATTTTCCGGCGTTCGTAAGCGTTCGTCGTGCGGCGTGCGTCGTCCGTCAACATTTGCCTTGTGAACATTCTAGAGGCAACTGTTTGACCCAGTATTCATGAAATTTAGTCAGAATGTTTGTCTTGATGATCTCTAGGTCAAGCTAAACTTGGGTCATATGGGTTTAAAAACTAGGTCAGTAGGCCAGATCAAAGGAAAATCTTGAAAATTGATCAGAATATGTGTCTTCATGAAATATCTAGGTCAAACGTGCTTACATTGTCATGGAGTGTTACTCAGATGAACGACTTGGGGCCATCTTGGCCCTCTTGTTTCATGTAGTGCCAAGTAAAGATTAATGCTGCAATTTTAGCATTAGAATAATGCTAATTTAATGCCAGACTTGCTCATGCTAAGCACCACTGGTGCATTTCTTCTAGAGACATTTATGTAATTTTTCTGTCCATATATTAAACTTTAAAAAATAGAAATCATATAAATGATTTCTAGAAAACAGATACTTTTTACAATTTGTTACATTTATTACGTTTACTTATGACATCTTTTAATATAGTTGTTGTTTGTAAACGTGCAGTGTTTGTACATATATACAATGTACATGCATATAATTGATAGCATATAGGCCAGACGCCTAAATCACAAGATGGTACATTATTCAATATACAGTAAATATTTACCAAAGGAAAGGGATGTCTTCAAAAATGACCAATTATTAAATTTGATTATTTTCTTAGTATATTTTGCCTGGAATAGCTATCCCAATTCGGAGCTGTTAAGACTACCCAACAAATAACAAGGTTTTTCTTGACTCAGTCTCTCCTATTTACTTTGATAATGGGAGTGAATCATTAAGTCAACATGATTTTTGCATTAGAATTTTTTAATTGTGGTGCTTTATAATGCTTCCTGAAGGGGACTGTAGCTGAACGTCGTCCTGATGAGAACGAAGTCTTTGGTATTCTGGAAAAAATTGAGCTTCTAGTCAGATTCCAGACGTGGTCTTTTAACATACTCTCTTGGAGGTAAAGTGTTGCCTTTCCTCTCATAGTGGCTTGAGTAGCCGCTGTAACGGGAGCTAATATTTGGTAAAACATCAGATAATTGTTTAGAAACTTCTTGTTTGCTCTTTAGTTTTTGATCAAACTGAACCAAATATACCATCACTTGCAAGAGGTAGAGACATAACAGTAGATGCGTAGTATTTGTATTCACTAAGTCCTGTGTCATATAGAGCAGACTTTCTTCTTATAAGGTGGTGTAGAGCCCCTGATCTTCCAATTTGTTCAAGCGTTTTTGATGTGATGGCAAATAAATCACGTACATTTTGAACAGCACTGTCCACATTAGGATTTATTTGAGGAAGTGTATCCAAAAGACTACCTAGGGCTTCTTGAACGTAACAAGTAGTGATAAGAGCCATTCTTGAAGCAAGCTAACCTTGGAAAGCTAGTTGTTTCTAAGGATTTCATATTTCTAGCAAATAAAGACGGAGCATTCCCAAAAGCTGCCCTATGCCCATATCTCTTTGTCAATAGCACTTCTATTGTATTTTCAAGAGTAGGTACCTTGAGACAGTCCTCACACGATTCATGGATAGGAAAAGACTGTAACTGTCCCGAAAACCAGACATTTTAGATGGATCAGCTGAACGCCAAGATTGTCTCAAAATGTCAGTTTGATTCTTTTCTAAAGCAAGACCAGACTGCGATTTTGGTTTAGAAACTAAGGCATCATGTCCAAATTATTTTCCTAAGGTATCTGGCTGTGCTAAAACTTCTGGAGTTTTATGTTTGCCTGTAATATTTTGATATCTGCTAAATCTCAATTTTACCTTCTTCAGGCGAGTCGGACAAACCTGATTGGGAATGGCTAACCTTAGAGCTATTTTCTGACAAAATAGAAAGATGTGGCGAGATAGACCTGCTAAATGACCCATCATGTAACATTTGTCTCATTTCATTATTGCCAGGTTGCAAACTCAACTCGTCTAAATCTCTGATTTGATACTGTTCACTTAAAGCATTGTGCAAAGAAATTCTACCCGAAGTAGCATTGTTATTTTGATCTGTAGGGATTTGAGACTGTATTTTCTCAAATGTAGACAATAAAGTTGAAATCTTACCGTCCAGCTCGGCGTACTGAGATTCACTTTCTTTCAAATCTCGCTGAAATTTTGTTTTCTAAAACCAACAGTGAGGCATCCGAGGTCGAGGTTTTTGCTGTCGAGGTTTTTACTGTACCTTTATGCTGTGTATTTGATGATGAAGCTTTTGAGGGTTTTCACTGTACCCTCATGCTGTGTATTTCCTTCAGGCTGTTTATTTGAAGATTTCTTTCGTCCTTTCCCAGTGGAAGACGACTTTATAGAACGGATCGATGCATTATCATCATCCGCTAACTTCTGTTTCACTTATTTTGTCTGCCATAATTGCAGAAAATACAAACACACTGAGTCACTGAATAATGCTTAAGGCAAACTAAGTCCACAAAATTTTACCACAAAGTCAAAAAATTGAACAAGAAAAACACCTGTTCCGATCAATCGCAGAAACAAAACTCGATTCACTCAGTTAGTCACATGTATTTATTGTATAAATGTGACTTCCGGTTTGGGAATATCGTTGTCATCTTGACTAGAGTTTCCTCCCCTGGGTGAGGTTAAGTGTTTATACTGCGAGTTCCGATTTCTTGGAAACGAAAATCTTAATGTAGAATATATGTACAGTGGTAAGAAGAAAACGAGTAAAATCAAATCGGGACGCCGCCTCGGACGCCGATGCGAGTCCAATAGCTCTACATGAAAAACCTTAAGTGCTGTTTTTCTTTCACCCTGTTAGCACCCGAAGCTGTGTGGCTTGGTACAAGAGATGTCATGAAACACTTTAGTATTGTATGGTGCAAAAAAGGGGGACTACTTCTTACATTCCCAGGTGTTTTGATGGTAAAGACATGAATATCTTTAAGTGTTGTATGGGGCCAGAAGCTGGAAAAATCTACTTGCATTAATTAATTAATATATGTCTAAAACTTAAGTATATGTATTGTGTGAAAAGGGAGGACAACTTCTATGAAAAACATTACATACCCAAATGTTTTTTTAAATGCATCAGACATGACAATGACAATGACATATTTTATTTGCTCTAAGGCCACCGGCGTATGCAAAACAAATACAACAAATATTTTCAAATTGCATAGCATTTGCATGGTAGATCATGCTGACAAACATATAATATATAATATTCAGCTATAACATATTTTTACGTAACAAACAAGTAAAAATCAATTTAATACAAAAATAAATGGGTTCTTCCTACTTATGTCATTCTTTGCAACTCTTTTAATCCATTTTTGTTTTTCTTAAAAGCGAAGTACAAATATACTGGTACTGACTTAATCGTTTCTCCATTTTTTGATAGGCATTAGAACATTAAATTTCTTTATAGTTCGCGGTGATATATATTTTTTGGTATATGTAGCTGACGTAGTTCGGAATAAAATCCACATTTTAACAGAAAATGATACTCATCTTCAACAGAGTTGGAATTGCACATTTTACATTTTCTGTTTTGTCTTGGTAAATTAATATATCGATCTCTTTCAATTTCTAAGTCATGCGAACTTACTTTAAAATTAACGAAGGTATATCTAAATGTTTTAACATCTAGTACATCCAGATACATTTCATAGTTAAATTCATTCTTAAATAGCACATAGTTTGAAAGTTTAAGATTTGAATGTACTGCTACATTCCATTCCTGTAAAAGTATGTCTTTCAATCTATTTTCAAACGTTTGTTTTTAAAAATGAGAATTAAGACTGAACAAATTAATTAGCCCATACATACCCAAAGCCATAACTTTTAAAACAATGCCTAATGGAAGATACCCAATTATCATGACCATTTATATCATCATTTAGCATCATGTTATAAACTGTTTTTACCAATCGGCTATTCGGCATTTTTATAATCTTCAGCCGATATTTTATACATCTTTTATACGTGGTTATGTACAAAGGGTATATTGCACAGTCACCCAGCCTAGCAAAATTTGAGGCACTTTGTTAAGCACACATAAAAGGTTTACAAGCATAATACTGTGCCCGTTCAAGTTCATTGAACCTACATATTCTCCAAAACTCTGAACCATATAATAGTTGTGGAAAAATTTTACTATCAAAAAGTTTAAAAAATAAGTTTTAGATACCTGACTAAACTCATATAGTGATTTTAAAAGAGATATTACTATAATGTGTCTGTAAGACACAGGGTGTGCCCCCATTGGTACATTTGTCACAAATAAGGGGCAATAAATCAAATGTTTGCAATGTTAATTGAGTTTAGCCTAAAAAAAACATTCTATGAAAAGGATTCATTATTCTAGGCCATATATTTTTGAGCTATGAGCATCACAAACAAAAAATCCACTATTTTTGCTATTTCAAGGGTCATAACTCTGTAATAAGTGCAAGATTCTCAAGAAAAATGCCAAGTGTGAAAGGTCACATCATGATAAAGACTCAAGCAAGGTTTCAAGAATTTACTTAAATACTTTTTGAGCTAGGCACATAATTAGGTGAAAATGTGCATATTTTACTATTTCAGGGGGCCATAAAAATAGGGAGTGGAGCCAGCCAAAACCTCAAAGGTGTGCAAGTTTTAAACCATTTATATTAAATACATTTTGGGCTCAGAGCGTCAAAAGGTGAAAATGTGCATTTTTGACTATTTTAGGGGCCATACCTCTGAAAATAGGGGGCGGAGCCAGACGAAAGATAGGAGGTGCGCAGGTTCATATCATGACAAAGACTCGTACAAGGTTTAATCAATTTATATGAAATACTTTTTGAGCTGGGCACGTTACAAAGTGAGAATGTGCATTTTTGACTATTTCAGGGTCCATAACTCTAAAAATAGGGTGCGAAGCCAGACAAAAATTGGAGGTGCACAAATTCATATCATGATAAAGACTCATGCAAGGTTTTATCAATTTATATGAAATATTTTTTTAGCTAGGCGCGTCACACTGTGAAAATGGGCATAGGGGGCAGACTAAAATGAAAAATAGGGGGTTCGCAAGTTCATATCATGATTAAGACTCATGCAAGGTTTCATGAATCTATATCAAATACTTTTTGAGCTAGACGTGTCACAAGGTGAAAATGTTCATTTTTGACTATTTCAGGGGCCATAACTCTAAAAATAGGGGGCGGAGTCAGACGAAAAATAGGTGCACAAGTTCATATCATGATAAAGACTAATGCAAGGTTTCATCAATTTATATCAAATACTTTTTGAGCTAGGCGCGTCACGAACTTCGGACGGACGGACGCACGAACAAGACCAAATCTAAATGCCCCCACCTTTCATGAGGGGCACAAAAACTCTTTTGCCCTTGATACATAGTTCATGAACCATTGCGTTCATAGACAATTGTCTAGTAAAAGTTAAACCAACATAACAAATTTATTCACAACTGCAATATTTGTATTTCTGTACGTCCACTTTTCATTTCTTGCTAATACACCTGCATTATAAAAAAACTACAATTTTTATTTTTGTTTCATTAATCTTTAACTTATAAGTGTCACAAAAATCACGCAATATATCTAATTGTCTTTGTAGACCAAATATAGTATCTGAAAGTAATGCAATGTCATCAGCAAAGATGAATAAAATATAGTTGAATGGTTTCAGGATCAATCTGACTAAAGTACATCTCCTATTACGCTACGCATAGGATCTGACAACGACCTATTCATAGCCTCGTTCTGACGACCCTTTCGCTAGCCAATCAGAGCTTAACTTACAATATCTTGCAAATCTACCTGTAGACTTGACTTTTGATATTTACAATTCTTATGTCGTAATGTGTTAGATAGCCGGTTAGCTCAATCGGTAGCTATATAGGCCACTTGCATTGTAAGCGAGGGGTCACGGGTTCGAACCCTGGAATGACTGCACATTTTTCTTACTCTTCGACATTCCAACAAGTCGTCTGATTGGTTAAAATAAAAATAGCAATACTGGAAATCCAAAATATACAGAAGACGTATATGAATGGGTCGTTCTCAGATCTTCGTTTAGAAGATCAAGTACTTAAGTCAGATTGGTTTCAGGATGTAGCTGAATATCATTAACATTATTGTCAGTCAAAGTACGTTCTAGTTCATCTATAATAAAGAAAGAAAATAGTATGGGACTTGCTAAACAGCCTTGTTTTAAGCGTACAGAACTGTACATAAATTCGCTTCTAATATTAGTACACCTTACACAGGATTTCACAGTGTTACACATACTTTTCAGTGCTCTAAATAGATTACCAATAACACCATTCTCATTCAATATAGTCCATAAGAGATCTCTGTTAACAGTGTCAAAACATTTCTCAAAATCTACGAATGCGACATAAAGTTTACGTTGTTTATTTCTTAAAGTTCTATCAATAACAGCTTTAAAGATAAATGCGTTATCAACAGTTGAATACCCGGCCTTAAAACCTGATTAATGTTCAGAAATTTTGTGATACATTAGGGCGAAAAAAATTAATCTTGAAACAATTATACCACAGTATATTTTATTTAACACATTTTGCAATGAAATACATCTATAGTTTCCTACATCGTTTTTATCACCTTTTTTATGAAAAGTAACAATTATGGATTCACAACAGCTATCACGATACTCTCCAGTGCTAAAAATCCTATTAAACAATTTAACTAATACATGTAAAAAGTTTTCTATACCGTTTATAAAATATTCTAGTACAATATTATCAGGGCCTGATTTTTTTTATCCTGTTTGAGATGTTTAAATGCTAATCTAACTTCGTCTTCCGAAATCTCTGTATTAAATATATATAATTTTCAACTTCATATCAGGCTGCTTAATTTCTATATCATTATATCTTATATCATTATCATTAGCAATGATGGGATTAAGAAGTCCTTCAAATTATTGTACCCCTTTCATTGGTAGTTGCAGTATTTATAGACTTTTTGTTACTGTTGGTCATTCGTTTTAATTTTGACCAAAATGATTTTGGGTCGTTGACCTTTAATGTTAGATCATAGAGCTCGTTTATCTGATATTCTCGGTGTTTTATTGTACATAGTTTCTTAAAACCATGTATAATTGTAAATTGTCTTCAGATCTGTGATTCCTATACTGTCTTAATAACTTGTATTTGTGTCGTTTGAGTACGTTACATTCGTTATCAAACCATAGAGAACCAGCACGTCTTTTAACAGGTGAAAATTTGCATTCAAAATATTTACCAACTTCCTTGAGCGACATTACAAAATTAGAAACACATTCATTATATCATTTTCTGAATTATCAGACTGACAACACATATTGTGTAACAATTCTCTTGTAAAATATTCTGTTGTCCTTTCTTGTTTGTATTTTTGTGGTATATTATATTAAGTATTTCTCTAGTACCTTTAGTCTGTCGAGTTTTTGTATTAGAATCAATAGAAAGTTAAGAGGAAAGTGTTTTGATTCTCCACGTTCATCTACACAAAAATTTTGAACTAAATCAATAACATATTTTGAACAAATACAACAGTCTATAAATGTATGGTTACCTACATTTTTGTCTTGGCTCATTCTACCATTCATTATATATAAAGAATATATTTTACAAAAATCAACTAATACCCTGCCCTGTGTATTTACATTTTTGTCACTGGGCTTCTTAAGGTATTTTTGCATGTTAGGTTCGAAATTTTTTCTACAATGTAGAATTTAATTAAACTCTGATTTTTCAAAACTTTCGAATATACTAAGAAAATTCAGCAAAAAAAAGATAGGGTTGTGTGCTTGATTTTTTGCTAGACGGATTTGAAAAGTTTCGACCTCACGCATTTTTTATAATGGGAGTCTATGGGAAAAACGCAATTTTCATAACATTAGATTTTAATGAAACTTCTCACAGTTGTAAACAAACATGTGGCCTATAATATGGTGAAATAAAATGTTTAGGTCCATGTGCTTATTTTTGAGATATCTAGCTATGAGTAAAGCGAACCACCTATTTCAAGCTAATTTTAAGACATTATTTTGCATTATTTAACGTGTAAGATGTTTTAATATATCATTTTAACTTAAGAAAGATAGCAGCAGTGCCATTATAATACATTTACTCACGGGTTGTCCTTAACTCATAAACTGATTTTCGTTTCCGTACGCCGAATCCAGGCATTATTCTACGTTTTCCAGATAAATGACGTTACGCCATCACTTCCGGTTTATCAAACGTGCAGAACTACCTTAATATATCGTTATATTCTTCAAGCTCCCTAACATTATCTTCCGTAGTTTTACATTCAATTAATTCTCCACTTTTAGCATTTAGATCACCTATCATCATCATGTCAACATCTTTGTATTCACCAATGACTGATATTATGACATCTTCTAATAATGCAAATGGCGGGACATAAACAAAACATATAATTGTGTCATTACTCAATTTAGTCAAAATTTTGTCAACAATAAATATGATACCAATACAACAATCATGATTTCCACGTCTTATATACGGTTCTAGTTCATTTTTTTTCACGTAAACTGACATTCCGCCCATTGCTCGACCAAAACGTGCATTTTTAACAGCTGGTAAAAATAACAGTTATGAGGAGCTAGAAAATCCTTCGTTGTAGCATTATCTACTTCCCAAGTTTCTGCAAGGGCGAACACATCAAAACTATTTACATACTGTATAAAATCTACAAATTCAATTTTTTCAAAATACCCTAAATATTTCAAAATGCAATGCTAATACTGTTATTTAGGCATTGGCCTGCCTGCTAGTCAACATTTACTTCCATCGGATTGCCACTTTTTATGAAAACTGACATCACTGTTAATACCTTCCGTAAAATGCTCAGACTTATTCTTTCTTTAGCATTAACGAAAATTCTTCCGCTTTCATGTTAAGCATTATCCTGTCAAATGTGTAATTTCCCCCTGTTAAAATATCCTGTTTTCCCACGCTCCTCAGCTAAACATGACCTCTGTCTAGTGGTAAGTTCTTCTGAAATTCTGATGTTACGTTCGCGTAGACGATCTCTACCAACAAACAGATTTTGTTTATTTTCGACTGATCTAAATTTCGCTATAACAATTCTATTATAATCCCTTCCTGGTCTACCTACTCGATATACTTCAGATAAGCAATCAATATTCTATGCGTCATCTGGATACGCCACTTTACATACGTTGTTAATGACTTTGTTTTTCAGCGATTCCTCCGTTTTATAAGTAGACTCTTCGAGCCCAAATACACGTAAATAAAATCTGGAAAGTAGATCCCTCGGAAGCACCGAGAACAACGCAAATAGTGACAATTGCAGTTGGTTTTCAAAAGTTGACGTTCCTCTCTCTCTACAGCATCTTCAAGTGTGACAAAGCTTTCGAATTTCCGTTCGCAGCTTTCCTGGGTGGCATCAACGTCATGTCTTTGTTACACCGTATATCTTCAACACCAGACTCCAGTTTAAAAACATTTTCTTGCTAAACTTTATGTTCATAATCAAGCCGATCAACTCTGGTTTTCACTTCATTACATATAATTCGTACAGCCTCCACATCTGATTTTATCTTTGTAACATCAGTCACATTATTAATTTCCGCTTTTAACTGTTCCCAATCTAAATTTATAACTGCCAAAAAATCCTCTTTATCTTTATTGGGCAAAGGACCAGGATTTTATTCAACATTCCTTGAAAGTATTAGAAGTCTGGATGAAAATCTTGAATATATTAAGTGAGTCCTTAACGTTTCCTGGTGTGCACAGATTTTAAAATTTTCATAAATGTTAGGAGGCATATTACAACCATTTATCAAGAATGGGACTACGTTTGTAGTTGCCGCCTTGTCAAGGATAGTATTTGCAAGTTTAATACTTGTCCCTAGTGTCAGGATAAGCCAGATCCCCATCAAACGCAGACTAAATTGTATATCTGTACCATTTGTTAATGGTGTATACTTGTCATGATTTATATGTCCTTTATAGCCTCTGCCTGGCCCGAACATCCGGATCCTTAAACGGTATGCATCTAATTCAATGTTCATTTTTTGCCCGTAGTTTTAATTCAGTACAATCATTTATATCTAACGATTAAATACAGGTATACATGTGTAAATGTGTATATACATGTAAACTATCTACCGCCGATGTTAATCCGAAGGTCATCCAAGTATGACCGTGTCGAGTCAATATAATCAATCTATTGTCTTCTAAAAAACCTTTTGTAGAGTCAAAAGTATGTACAATTTTCAAAATATGTTTCAATATGAAGAACGTGCGTACCTTGGCATTTATTACAGTATAAATTTTATTAATATATGTCAAACATAAATCACTTTAATTTCACAAATAATCACACTGTGAAAAACCTTAAGTGTTCTATGGGGCCAGAAACTGGAAAACTCTTCTAAGAAAAACTTACATTCCCAAATGTTTTTAATGCAAAAGACATGACAAATCTTAAGTGCTGTTTGGGGCCAGAAACTAGAAAACTCTACTTACAATAATTAATTAATATAAGCTTTTTTGCCACACACAATACAGAAAGTTTTTCACCCTGTTAGCACCTAAAGCTGTGTGGCTTGGTACAAGAGATTGCATGAAAATCTGTAGTATCGTATGGTGCAAAAAAAGGGAGACACCTTCTATAAAAAACATTACATTTCAAGTGTTCTTTTTTCTTTAATGCAAAAAAAAAAACATGAAAAATCCTAACTGATGTGTTAAATGGGGCCAGAAACTCGAAAACTAAACTTACTTTAATTAACTAATATATGTCTAAATCTTAAGTATTTTATGGTGTGAAAAAGGGGGACAACTTCTATGAAAAACATTACATTCCCAAGTGTTTTAATGCAAACGACAGGAAAAACCTCAAGTGTGGAATGGGGCCAGAAACTGGAAAACTCTACTTACTTCAGTTAACAAATATATGTCTAAAACTTAAGTATTGTATAGTGCAAAAAAGGGAGACAACTTCTATAAAAAACATTAATGCTAAAAAGCATGAAAAAACCTAACTGATGTGTTCAATGGGGCCAGAAACTCGAAAACTAAACTTACTTTAATTAACTAATATATGTCTAAATCTTAAGTGTTTTATGTGTGAAAAAGGGGGACAACTTCTATGAAAGACCTTACATTCCAAAGTGATTTTAATGCAAATGACATGAAAAGCCTTAAGAGCTGTATTGGGCCAGAAACTTGAAAACTCTACTTACATTAATTAATAAATATATGTCTTTTTCCACACACAATACAGTAAGTTTGTTCACCCTGTTAACACCCAAAGCTGTGTGACTTGGCACAAGAGATTGCAGGAAAACTTTAGTATTATATGGTGCAAAACATGGGAACAAATTCTATGAAAAACCTATCTTTCGAAGTGTTTTTGATGCAAATGACATGAAAAACCTTAATTGTTCAACGGGGCCTGAAACCGGACAAACTCTACTTACATTAATTAATTAATATATATCTTTAGCCACACACAATACAGAAAGTGTTTTCACTCAGTTTCCATCCAAATTCGTGTGACTTGGTACAAGAGATTGCATGAAAATCTGTAGTATTGTATGGTGCCAAAAAGGGAGACAAACATTACATTCCCAAGTGTTTTTAATGCAAAAGACATGAAAAACCTTAAGTGTTGTATGGGGCCAGAAACTGGAAAACTCTACTTACATTAATTAACTAATATATGTCTAAAACTTAAGTATTTTATGGTGTGAAAAAGGTGGACAACTTGTATGAAAGACCTTACATTCCCAAGTGTTTTTAATGCAAAAAGACATGAAAAAATCTTAAGTGTTGTATGGGGCCAGAAACTGGAAAACTATACATGCATTGAATAATTAATATATCATGTCTTTTGCCACACACAATATAAAAAGCTTTTTCACTCAGTAGCCACCCAAAGCTCTGTGGCTTGGTACAAGAGGTTGCATGAACATCTTTAGTATTGTCTGGTGCAGGAAAGTGGGACAACTTCTTTGAAAACCTTACATTTCCAGGTCGTTTTTGACGCAAAAGACATGAAAACCCTTAATTGTTGTATGGGGCCAGAAACTGGAAAACTCTACTTACATTTTCATAATTCATCAAAATCATCATCATTAATACTTTTAATTGTCATTACTTTTTATTATTACTATATTAATATGTATTTTGTCACAAACAATACAGATTGGATGACAGACTTTAGCATGGTATGGTGCAAAAGAGGGGGGACAACATCATTCCCAAGTGTTTTAGTGCAATAGACATGGAAAACCTTAAGTGTTGTATGGGGCCAGACACTGGAAAACTCTACTTATATTATTATTATTATTATTAATCATCATCATCATCATCATCAATACTTTTTATTATCATTACTTTCATCATTATCATCATCATCAATATATTTTATTATCATTACTTTTTATTATTACTATTATTACTATATTAATATGTCTTTTGCCACACACACTACAGAAAGTCTTCTTCACTGTGTGTCAGGCTAGGAAAAACAGATTGGATGAAAGACTTGAGTATGGTATGGTGTTAAAGAGGGGGACAACTTCAGCCTTAACACCACCTTTGCACAAAAGACAACAACAACAACAAATGCTTATAGTAAGGGCGAAACGCTGCATTTATTCACAGTGAAGAGAGATGCATATAGAGTATACGTACAACCAACATGTATATACAAATACAATCCAATATACACAAACCAAGTGTTTACATTATAAATAACTACATAACCTCTAATCATAATAATCATAACATGATTTCTTAATTTTCATTAAAGGTTGTATGTAGTAAATGCCAGTCTATATCCGTCCTGGAAGCACCAAACCGCACAGTAAAAACATTCTTTTTGGGGTGAAAACTGTACCCGTGACATGATATTTATCTTTTTTATTATTATTATTATTATCATTTTTGCTAAGCTGCCTCTCTGGATAAAAGGTGACGGGATATTCATACCTTAGGCCCTCTGTATGACCTCGTTAAATTTAAAATACAAGTACTTAAAGACGAATGTAAACAGATTTTCGTACAATGAACTTAAAATATTCAAATATGATTTATATCGTGAGTCAAGTGCGTATGCAATACCATGTTTAATCAATCTTCATTGTTTAAAACCCTAAAAAATTTGAATTTGTATATTCGTATGAAATTTGGTCTTCACGGTAGGAACGTTTCGTGTAGAATGACCACATTTCACTATACGTATACCTTTATTGGTTATTTTCCGCTCCACGGAACACACAAAACTCGTTTATATATGTAAACTTTTGTGTCCCGGCTGTGTTAAGACAAACGTTCTCGGCTTTACGTTGAACGCTGAGAACTATTAAGTCTTAACACCACCTTTCCACAAAAGACAACAACAACAACAAATACTTATAGCAAGGGCGAAACGCTACATAGACCTACAAATGATAGAGGCTGTTATCATACGTTTTAACTCGTACAAATTCAAATTTTCTTCTTTTAACTATTAACTCTGATTACAATTTCTATTTCTTAGTAATACAACTTTTTGTGTGTAGAGTCTTGAATATATCTATCTTTAGAACTATCAGATTTCCATCTGCCGTGCTTTTTAAGACATCTATCAGAAACCCCTTCTGAGTTTGCTGCCATGCTCGCTCCACTAGCACGTAACGAATGTGTGCCAAGATTAAGTGTTGGTTCGACTAAATGCAATTTTTTTTACCATGCACTCACGTGCTCTTGTATAACTAAGATTTTTGTTTTGATAAATCAAAAAAACACCGATCTTTTGATCTGCAAACTGGTTTAAACAAATAGTGTTCTGAACTTAAATCTATTTTAGCACAATTAACATAGCGTTTTAACATGTCATACGTACATGCGACTGTGTTTCCTTTAGCGACCAAGACTTCATTTCCAGACCTATATTGGTCAGTTTTACTTTTTGTGACCTTCAAAATTGAATGATCAGCATTAAAAAATATGTCATTGCATTTCAAATTACTGACTTCATTATAACGCAGAAAAACTGCATAACTCAACAAAATCATCGCTAAATCTCGAAGATGCATAACGTCATTATTGCTTGAGAATAATGTGCATAAGTTTATTAAATCATTTGAAGTAATAATGTCTTTCTTAACACATGGAGTACTGTTCATTCTTTTGCCCGATTCCAGTAAATTTATCACAATACTGTTTTCAGTTGGATCAACCATGTCATTCATAAAATGATGCCACTTAATACTGTAGAAAATTGCTGAAAGAACTTTATCTGATTTGTTCATAGAAATCATGTAAGATATACACATGGCTACGTGAATCGCATTCGCCAGTAGAGATACTAAATGGTGCTTATCACAAAATGTTTCAAAACCTTTGAAATAAGATTTATACTTTCTGACTGTACTGTCTGCTCTATAGTGCGACAACTGATCTGACATAGTTTCTATAACGTCCTCCATATTGGGTACATATACTCCGGCATCTTCGAATTTGTGTCGTAATGTGGACTTAAGACCTTTCACACTAGTGCCTGTAAACAAAAAATTCCGTGAGTTTCCAACATGTAAAAGAAATTGTTTTTATCTGCATGAACCTTAATTTTAAGCATAATAAATTAAACTTCCATTTTGCATCAACAAACATCCCCTTATTTTCCTTGCATTTACATACTGCAATATGCTTTGGAAATAAGTAATTGTCTACTATATAAGACTTAAATTTTCCGTTTTCTTCTAAAAGTAAAGGCCAGTAAGAAGCAGATTTCCGCTCGGGTACAATTAAGGTACCACATTTATTCTATTTTGTGAATACATTTTGCAATTATTCTAGGTGGCGGAAAGATCCAGTTGACAGCTCCGTGCCAATTCCGAGAAAAGCAATCTATTGCTTCAATACCAGGTACCCACCAGCGGGCGTTAAAACGCATGCATTTGTTGTTAAGACCCCAAACTTGTCTAACAATGAGAAAATTGATGGAGTAATACTCCAGTCATCACTTTCTAAACAACGACTTAAATTATCAGCCTTTCTGTTACAAGATCTAGGAATCCATTGACATGACATTATGATGTCACGTTTGTCACAAACGTCATGTACATTTTGTATATCTAAATCGATTTCATGTAATTCTAAATTTCTGCTTCCTGCTTTAAGTATAATATCGACATTTTTATTGTCTATGAAAATGTTTACATTTTTTGACTTTAGTTTGTACACATAGCTGTACAATACCCTTCTTACAGCTTCCAACTTCCTCCACGTTGAACTTTACCTGTTTCTATATTGCTCCATGAGCCATAAATAGCTTTATCTCCATATTCAACAAACGAGTCTTTTTCAAATAAAGAATCGTGTCCTTCATTCATATTTTGTTTATCTGATAATTGCATGTTCTTTTGTAAAACAGATACCTCAGTTTTATCTATTGTCATATCCGAAGAAATGAACTGGTTATCATGTGACTCGTTGCTAAGTGCAAAATGACTCACTTCCGGAATCATAACCCGGCTCTCTTCCGGGAGTACATCTAAGTTATAATCTCGAATACAGAAATAACTTTTAATGAACTTCTCTCAATTTTATTCATTTATGTTAAATCTGATTAAACAGGGTTGTACACCTTACAAAAATGATAAAAAGTTGTTTCTATTGGAGAGGTTTAGCTCATGGAAATTCATTCACGAATGCGGAAATTTCCTATGCGCTCGCCGAATTTCAATCTCGTATAAAACATTTTGCGCAAACATATTTTATTTTCCTATTGTAAATTAATCTTTATATTATATATGAATGAATTTTGCCATAAACCCTACAAAAATACCATTTATTAAAAAAATACGGCTGCATTTCGGTTATGGAAATTTCCCGCGGGCTCACCAAATTTCAATCTTGTATAAAACTGTTTTGCGTGAACGTATTTTATTTTCCTTTCTTATGTTAATTATCTATGTTATATATGATTGAATTCTGTCAAAAACCCTTCAGAAATACCATTAATTAAAGAAATACAGATTTATACAGGTTATGGAAAGTGTATTCCAGTTTATAGGTGGATTCCGGTTATGCATGTTATGCATAGTTTTTGACCCCAGATGACCCAATATCGAACTCATACAAGATTTTATTGACAGTAATATTCTGACCAAGTTTCATTAAGATTGGACCAAAATTTTGACCTCTAGAGTGTTAACATGCTTTTCCTTTGATTTGACCTGGTGACCTAGTTTTTGAACCTAGATAACTCAATATTGAACTCGTCCAAGATTTTATGAAGTGTAACATTCTAACCAAGTTTCATTAAGATTGGGTTAAAATTGTGACCTCTAGAGTGTTAACAGTCAAATTGTTGACGACGACGGACGACGGACACAGGGCGATCACAAAAGCTCACCTATGAGCACTTCGGGCTCAGGTGAGCTAAAAAATTAAGTCTCAAATAACAAAATATTTCACAGTAGCTTCAGTATATTAAAAATTGGGAGTGAAAAAGTCTAGGGTTTGTTAAATTAGGGGTGAAAAGTCTATGAGAGGAAAAGTCTTGGAGGTGAAATGTCTGGAATTCGACTATACGAAGTATGGAGAGCTGTCCTACTCGACCCGGCGTCGGCGTCGGCGACCTTCCGCGTCCGCACCTTGGTTAAAGTTTTGATGCACTTTCTCTTTATCTCTGTAATTACTTGATGGATTCGTTTCAAACTTTAAATAGTTATTCCTCATCATCACCCACATCATATGGCACAAGGGCCATAACTTTCACACCAATATTTCATGAATGTAGGAGTATGCCTACTCGACCTACAGTTGCGACTTTACATATATTTGTAGCTTCTTATCTGGTAACTACATTGAAGTTTAACTTTAAATGATGATTCATTGCAAGTGATGACAAGGACCTACAACGATAGTTTCGATCCCAATTTTATATATGTAAGGTATTGACTTCATACTTTACATATTTGTAGAGGTCAATGAAAGGGAGTGCAGTGACAAGGAACTACAACGATAGGTGATCCCAATTTTTAATTAACTTCCTATTTTGACACTTCTAGTCAAAAGGACAACTCCAAAAGTATTGAAGATACGAGTTGTAACTTTATACAGTGAGTTATTTATTTATTTATTTGGGTTTTACGGCGCACCAACACAGTATAGGTTATATGGCGCCAAGCAGGACTATAAATTTTGGTTTATACAGTGTTATACAGTGAGAGGGAGTGCAGTGACATCAAGAACGATAACTCTAGATGGTCCCATCTTTAAATAATTTACCTGTTTCGAAAATCTTGTTTGAGGCGTAACTCGAATGCTATGTGAACTATTGACTTCATACTTTACATATTCATAGAGGTCAGTGAGAGTTAGTGTAATGTTAAAGACCCACGACTCTTGCTGATCACATTTCTACTTAACATAACTTCCGTGAGTTAAAAGCTCCTTCAGCTACAGTAATTTCGGGGAACATCCACTAATGTTACAGAAACCGCTCTGACATGGCAATTAACAGAATGGCACTGAATTCCCAAACAAAATAATCAAGTAACAAATGGTATCAAAATCGTGAATAAATGGTGAACAAATCGGGATTTGCCGATTTATTAACACCATTTGTTTACGATTCATTTAACGAATCGGAAGCAAATCGGGTTTTGCAGAGAAAGTCCCTCCCCCCCCCCCCCACCCACCCAATTCATTGCAAATAACTGATTTGTTTACCATTCATTAGAAACAGATATTTTGTGCAGTACCATTTATTACCGATTCATTAAAAAGTAAAGTTGTGACTTTTTGGGCGGGAAACATGAGTATATTGTCAGCCATCTTTAATGCATTTTGGCGGGATAACTGAAATACATAGACACCACATCCTCTAAAATACTGGAATTTTAACTGTTATGGAGTAAATGCAAATGTTTGATTGTCTAATATAGTTGTAAAAGGACATGTTTAAGTGCATACATTAACTCTTTACACTATATCTGAAGCTGTTAAGTTTTAGGAAATAATTACAAGATTGTCATATGTTTTCATGACAACTTTAAAGAAATTGTATAAATTAGATCTGATGCATATGTTCAAATATGTATCATATTTTTGAATTTTGCAATTGCTATACTGTAAATAGAATCAATATATTTCATGCTGTTCTTTCCTTACTAGAACATTTAGTTTGCCATTTTTATAGTTAATGCTACCCTTTCTGGTATGAAGGTATTAAATGCCTCCGCTACTATTTTCTATATAAAATTAACAACTTATAACATATTTTTATCAAGATTTCTAGCCTTTCACTTCCTGCGAGACTACCCTTGTCTTGAAGGTCTGTCTTTAGGCAATCAAAATATACCCAAAAAATATGGGGTTGACCATAATGCAGTGAAACCATGGTCACGTGACTGAGACACGTGATGAAAACGCTAATACTGCGTAGGTAGACATCAGGAAATACCTACTTTCACTTTCATTTTACAAGGCAGCTTCCAATCAACTTTTGAAGCATATAACGTAGCTTAAAATCATCTGCGGATATTCCTTTTTACAATCAAGCATCAATAAAGCTTATATCTGGCATGAAAATGGCCTTTTCTAGGCGGGAAAATTGCACTATATATTGATATGGACTACATTCGAGTGGACCACGGAGGCATATCCGGCTAATTGCCCCCTTCATGCCTATAAGAAATACCAAAGTTTTCAAAATCGTTCTGTTGCAGTCAATTATTGTACGTAAGTCAATTGTCAACAATTTTGCCAACTTTCAGTTTGAAAGAATGGCTACTGTCGGAATTATGCCCCATTCAGACGGACAGTCCACACCTGCAAAAAAACGTGTCAGGGGCATAGATAATGCCAATTTTTCATTAAATATAGTATCATACGGCCTTACTTTTCTTATTTCTATTATTCGTTTGCAAGAAACAGCTAAAAGTACACGAAAAATAATCGAATTCTGTCATTCTTACCTAAAATGGTGTCGCTGATGCAAAACTGAGATGTGGGGAATCACCTTAAAAATCAGAATTTTGCCTACTTTCCGAACAAAATCTCCAGTCTGCCCAAAATATGCAAATGATATGCCATGTTTGTCTTAAAATGGTGCTTACTGCTCAATTCTGATCAGAAAGTACCAGTTTTACATCGGTTGAAGCAATTTTCACGAAGTGCAAATTTTCCATTTTAGGTATGAAGGTATTAAATGCCTCCGCTACTATTTTTTATATAAAATTAACAACTTATAACATATTTTTATCAAGATTTCTAGCCTTTCACTTCCTGCGAGACTACCCTTGTCTTGAAGGTCTGTCTTTAGGCAATCAAAATATACCCAAAAAATATGGGGTTGACCATAATGCAGTGAAACCATGGTCACGTGACTGAGACACGTGATGAAAACGCTAATATTGCGTAGGTAGACATCAGGAAATACCTACTTTCACTTTCATTTTACAAGGCAGCTTCCAATCAACTTTTGAAGCATATAACGTAGCTTAAAATCATCTGCGGATATTCCTTTTTACAATCAAGCATCAATAAAGCTTATATCTGGCATGAAAATGGCCTTTTCTAGGCGGGAAAATTGCACTATATATTGATATGGACTACATTCGAGTGGACCACGGAGGCATATCCGGCTAATTGCCCCCTTCATGCCTATTTCTAGAGAATTACAATTCGTCCTCAAACTTTTTGTACCCATGCTTTCGTCCCTTAGAAATAATGCTGAGTTATTAGTACGATTCATTACCGATTCATTAGCACGATTTATTACCGAATTATTAGTGCCACTGATTTCCAAATTCCTTTCATTTCAACTTCAGCATACCCGATTCGTTACCGATTCATTATTTAGCAAAACAATTTAAAGTCCTGATTTGTTACTGATTTATTAAACGATTTGTTTACGATATATTACCGATTCATTAGCTCATTTGCATACCATTTGAATGCGTTTCCATAGAATCACGAGCCCCGCGACATATATATTTAAGCTTATATTAGAAAGCTAACGCTCATTCTACATGTAGTAAAATCATCAAATACACAGATTTCTAGGATAACAGTGAAACCGGAAATCACTGAAAAGTGTAAAATATCTGTATTTTCCTTCTTCTTTCAATATGAAGTACCTTTGGAGAGTCACGTACTTCGAACCTGCATAAAAATTGTACTTGAAGAGACAGATACAAGCGGATTTGAGACTGTAGCAGCTAAAACATTAATTTAAAAAAATTAAATACAATAAATTGTTACGGTTCAACTAATTTGAATAATTTACTATGGTAACAAAGTATACTATCTATCTCCTTAAAATCATTTTATGTGGGCAGCGAAGCGTGACCACAGATTTACCATACCACACATTTACGGTCAAAATGCTTATCCGAAACCGAAGAACAAGTAGTTCCATGTCCTCCATAAATTTTACGTAACTCAAGTCTGTTTTACCTTCAGAAAGCTTCTAAGATTCAACTTTATCAACAAAGGTACTGCTTAAGTACAAAGTTGTCATAATCTATATTTTATAACAAAAACAACGCGTATGAAAATGAGCATGTTTGCTTTGATCACATGACCAAAACAATTCTTCATAATGTGACCAACATAAACTATAAATAACCTACAAAAATAGTATAGTACTATATTGTACTTCAGCACCATCCGCGTAGATCTATAATCGGTATTAAACCAAGTTGCGTCTTTTGTAAACATTTTAAATTAAAACTCAGTTCCTGCTAGAAAAGTTAATCGAGATTTTATTATAAATAACAACACCAAAGAGCTTGTTTTGGTCACATGATCAGAAAACATCTAACTAGCACGGCTTGCGTTCTATTTTCGGATAAAATTGCACCCGTGTATCCGTTTAACTTTGTAGTATAGAAATTGATTTATGGAACGATATATTGCATGAAATCAACAGAAGAGGTCTAATCCTATTTATTTTTCATAGAGAAAGATACGATCCTTTCATAATATTTACGTATTAATAATTTTTATTTGCACGACTTAGGAAAATAGCCGTAGCGGAGGCGAAAAATTCGTATCTGTTTCCAGAAAATACGAACGTATGCACATCAATTTGATTTAATATTACATTCCAGCTGGTTTTTGTGAATGACATATCTTTAATGGGTATAATTTAATTGAAAGAAACATTATTTTTAACAAAGTCGCCTTTTAATCGCCGGTAGATTTGCGGTGTTTTCGTCCCCAAATAGTCACGTTCTGGCGTACGATTTCTTCTCGGAAAATTACACAATAGCAGGATTCGGAAGATTGCAGTGCAATCATTTGAGATCATTCAAACTAAGTTAGAAAAATTTCAATTTATTTGAATTTGAAAATAAAATTTGTAAAAAGATCCTTTGGAAGTATAGAATGCAACCAAGAAGAATAATAATAGCAGACTCGGTTTGATTGAGTCTGTTCATGAGAGGTAATGAAATGTGCAACACCTCTTACGCCCCCTAGCACCGGCTTAAGCAGAACTCTATTACACATATGTTGAATGGACTCCATGATCCCAAAGGACCAGAAAAGATAACAACACTAAAACATGCATATTGAGATGATTATGAGGAATATTATATTAATATACAGCTGAAAAATGATTGAATGCGATCTCATTTGAAAAAAAAATAAATAAATAAAAAATCACCTGTCAATGTCACACTCGTTTCTGATCAATAACTTGAGGACCACTTGACTCAGAATGTTGAAACTTCATAGGATGATTGGACATGTAGAGTAGATTACCCCTATTGATTTTTGAATCACTTGATCAAAAGTTAAGGTCACAGGAACCAGAACTTTGAAAACAGTTTCCAACCAATAACTTTAGAATCATTTGACCCAGAACCTTCAATCACGATGATAGGAATTACAAAGTCGATGACCCTTAATGTTCTGGGGTCACTTGACTAAGGGAAAGGTCACTGAGGCATTAAGATGGAAAACTCTTTCTGGATCAATAACTTTAGAATCACTTGACCCAGAATGTTGAGGATGATTGGACATGCAGAGTAGATGACCCCTGTTGATTTTGGACTCATTCGATCAAAAATCAAGGTCACAGGGGCCTGAACATGGAAAACGGTTTAACTGAGGACCATTTGACCCAGAATTTTGTTACTTCATAGGGTGACTGGACATGCCAAGTAGATGATCTCTATTGCAGCCAAACATTAGTGTCTCTTTGTCTTTCGCTCCTATCTTCTATTGACCTCTTGCCTATTACGACTATGCATTGGGGAACTAGGGAGACATGGGCATCTTCTAATTTGAAATTTAATTGCCCTCATTCGAAGGAGGAGGGGTATATTGCAAATATTAATGTCTGATGATGGATGTTGGTCGGTCTGTAGACAAATCAGTTTCCGGGTGATAACTGGAGAACGCTTGGGCCTAGGATCATGAGATCGGGAGATTTGTCATGACCAGCAAATGGCCCCTATTGATTTTGAGTTCAGTAGGTCAATATCACATTGACAATAGAACTTTTTTGCCAGAAAACTAGATTATGCTTTGGTCTAAGATCACATTTGATACGGAGGTCATTTAAGACTGGTAAATGACCCATGATTATTGATTTAAGGTCAATACGTTAAATGTCCAGTAGGCAGTGACCAAATAATTTCTTTTCCTTGTCAGTTAGTTCATGCAAGTGTTCTACAAGCTCTTGTTATAACTAGAATCTCCAAACGTCATATAATTATCAATTAGTCCATGACCATTGCTCACATTTACTGTTATTCCCCTTGTTCCAGTAAAAGCGGGGTGTTTCCCAGTGATTTGTTAAAAAATGCTTATAATTCAAAAAAGAATTTGAGCAAAATTAACCAAACCTCACAAAATTTTCAAAAAGCACATTAGCTTTGCTCATATATTATTTTATCCCCTTTGACAGAGTAAAAGCAGAATTTTACCCCTTGATTTGGTAAAAGAAAGGTTGAAAATGCTTATTAATCAAAAGTAGTTTAACTAGAATCACCAAACTTAAGCTAACTATTCATGCCCATTACCAGAAGCTGTCAACCGCTGCACACATCAGTCCTCTCAATGCTTTGATAATCATTAAGGACACGTCACGGCTGAGATAGTTTAGCATTATTACAATACATAATCGGTATTAAAATTGTGTTTCCAATACATGTGCTCATTAGATAAATCCTCAATATCTATGTGAAAATAAGGGATGTGTTTTGTATGATTACAACATGTACAAATTATTCTAAATTCACCTAAGGATCTTCTTCTACGCATATTGTCTATTAGTCATATAACCCGCCCGCTTAGATCAGTAGGGAGAGCGTTGGTCTACGGATCGCGGTGTCGCGAGTTCGATCCTCGGGCGGGGAGTATGTTCTCTTTTACGATTTGATAAAAGACATTGTGTCTGAAATCATTCGTCCTCCACCTCTGATAATTCATGTGGGGAAGTTGGCAGTTACTTGCGGAGAACAGGTTTGTACTGGTACAGAATCCAGGAACACTGGTTAGGTTAACTGCCCGCCGTTACATAACTGAAATACTGTTGTAAAACGGCGTTCAACCCAAAACAAACAAACAAATTAGTCATACATTCGCGAGATAAGCCTGCATCGGTTTACACAGTCTTCCTGTAATTTGATATTTGTTGGGATACTATAGAGCACGTTTATAAATATTTGACATAAGGGGATCCGCAACATGGGTAACAGATTTTTTTTAAATCTTATTTTAATAGTTATACTTATTAATGTTACGTATTTTTTTCAAAGTGTGATGCATTATGTTTTTTACTTTAACAAGGCAGTCTGAAAGACAGCTAAATCCCCCGCCACTGCTATGGATAGTGAAAGGATAAAACCTTTGATTTTAGCTGTGACCTTGACCTTGAACTGACACGGCTGACTCATGAATTCTGCACAACGTCTTGATGAGGTGATCATTTGACCAAAGTTTCATGAAAATCCTTCAAGGGGTTTAGGAGATACAGAGCTGAAACCTTTGACCTTCAATTGTGACTTGACCTTGAGTTGACATGGCTGACTCATGAGTTCTTGATGAGGTGATCATTTGACCAAAGTTTGTTGAAAATCCTTCAAGGGGTTAAGGAGATACAGAGTGGACACCAAATGGAAGGCTCAAACCTTCGACCCTTAGTTGTGACCTTGACCTTGAGCTGGCATGGTTGACTCATAATTTCTGCACATCGTCTTGATGAGGTAATCATTTGTCCCAGGTTTTATAAAATTCCTTCAAGGGGTTTAGGAGATATAGAGTGGACACGAAATGGAAGGCTCAAACCATTGACCTTCAGTTGTGACCTTGACCTTGAGCTGACATGGCTGACTCATAAGTTCTGCACATCGCCTTGATGAGGTGATTGTTTGACCCAAATTTGATGAAAATCCTTCAAGGGGTTTAGGAGATATAGAGCGGACACAAAATGGAAGGTTCAAACCTTTGACCCTAAGTTGTGACCTTGACCTTGAGCCGGCATGACTGACTCATGGGTTCTGCACATCATCTTGATGAGGTGATCATTTGACAAATGTTTTATAAAATTCCTTCAAGGGGTTTAAGAGATATAGAGCGTACACAAAATGGAAGGCTCAAATCTTTGACCTTGAGTTGTGACCTTGACCTTGAGCCGGCATGGCTGACTCATGGGTTCTGCACATCGTCTTGATGAGGTGATCATTTGATCCAAGTTTTATAAAATTCCTTCAAGGGGTTTAGGAGATATAGAGCGGACAGAAAATGGCAGGCTCAAACCTTTGACCTTGAGTTGTGACCTTGACCTTGAACCAACAGGGCTGACTCATGGGTTCTGCACATCGTCTTGATGAGGTGATTATTTGACCCAAGTTTCATGAAAATCCTTCAAGGGGTTTAGGAGATATGGACCGGACACGAATTTGTTACGGACGGAAGGACGGACGGACGGAAGGACGGACGCAGACCATTCCTATAATCCCTCCGCCACGGCGGGGGATTAAAAAGCAATTACGTTTAACACAAAACTTCATTATATTTTACGAAGTTATGGAAGATTTTTTGTATAGAATTTAAAATATTACATGTTTGTTTTGCACGTAGTATTTATGCTCTTAGTACTAGCACTAGTATATTTGTATAAGTCTTCGATTTTTATGATTCGATAAAACTGTCAAATCTTATACATTTCAGTTGGAAATTTTAGCAGAGTTGAAGAATCATGCAAAAATGACTAAACTTGAAAGCTTCAATTACTGGATTACCTTTTTGGATTTATTATATTAGACTTAAGTCGCAATTATATGAAATAAAGGTGATAAAATACATGTGTTGCTTACTTGTTTGATTGCAAATTACATCGAAAATTTGGTCAGATTCTGGTTGAAAAGTGGTTAGATTTAGGTTGGAAAATGGTCGGATTGTGACGTCTAACCAACGTCGGGATCCGACGTCTAAACGGTTCGCAAATCCAACCAAAATCCAACGTTAATCCGACTTCGGGGTCCGACGTCTATACGACGACTAACCAACGTCAAATGTTTACCGGGTAAATTTCATCTATATTTCCTATCATCTGTTAAACTAAAGAAATATAGATAGAATAAAGGAGAGATAGGGAGGGCGACAGTTGGTATACGCTACTTGTGGTATATGGTTTAGGCTTGGTCCCAAGTTTACAGAAACTTTGGCTTTTATAACCTGAATTTCCCGCTAGAACTGAAATACACACTTTGAATTAAAAGCATGCTATATGAAATTCAACATTAGAAAAAGGGATGTTGCATAAATGTCAATAAAAATACTGAGGAATTACACTTTAGATATACCAAAATATAAACAAACTTAGGTTAGAACTTGATGAAAAACTCTCTTTAGATGTAGAGTTTACAGAACTGTGTGTAAGAATGAGAATCATGCAATAATCTGGGAAACACTCTCAGACAGCCGTTATAAACACCTGCTTATCATGTTCTTCAAAATGAAATCTAATTTGACTCAAGCTTATCTATCCTCTCTTGTTCCTGATTCAGTTGATACTCGCTACCATTTAAGAAACTCGGAAAATAATCATGGTGTACCTGCAAGAACAACCTTTTATTTCAATTCTTTTCTTCCCTCTGTTGAACGTGACTGGAATTTATTGTGACCAGATAATGTGGACAGATCGAAACAAACTTCCACTTCTTCTTTGAATGCAGATTTTTTACCAACTGTCGAAAAAAATCTTTTTAATAAAGTGTGGAATTTCGATATTAACTTGGACACTGTTCAGTTTGGTTTCCCAGACCTATCTGATCAGGATAACATGACTATTTACTCATGTGCAGGCATACATTTCCAAAAGTAAGAGCTTCTTTTAGCTACTAAGACTGTCTCATTTCCTTCTTTTCTCATTCTTTCTTTCTATTCCTGACTTATCTATTATTCTGCAATATCTACTGACATACATATTTAACCAATCGGGGCCTCCGTGGCCGAGTGGTTAAGGTAGCTGACTTTAAATCACTTGCCCTTCATTGATGTGGGTTCAAGCCTGACTCGAGGCGTTGACTTCTTCACGTGAGGAAGCCATCCAGCTGGCTTACGGAAGGTCGGTGGTTCTACCCAGGTATCCGCTCTAAATGAAATAATTCACCAAGAGGCACCTGGGGTCTTCCTCCATTCAAGCTGGAAAGTCGTCATATGACCTATAATTGTGTCGGTGCGACGTTAAACCCAACAAAATGAAATCAAATTTAACAAATCATACTTTCTCTTCTGTCACATACTGTCCCTTGTCTACTGTTTACATTAGTAACGATTATTATTTTCATGTTTTAAGACTATGTTCCAAGTCCCATAAAATATTAAGCTCGATATGTCCGTATAGTACGGTGTTCCGTTTAGACAATCGTGACTTTTTATTTAATACTAAACCGCGATGCACGATGGTGCGATGACGAAAACGATGGTGAAAACGCGATGACACGATGATGAAATCGCGATGGTACGATGGTGAAATGTCGATGTAATATCGCGTTTTCATCATCGTACCATCGCGTTTTCATCATCGCACCATCGTGCCATCGCGTTGTCATCATCGTACCATCGTGCCATCGCGTTTTCACCATCGTACCATCGCGTTTTCACCATCGTGCCATCGCGTTATCATCATCGTACCATCGTGGTTTCACCATCGTACCATCGCGTTTTTCACCATCGTACCATCGCGTTTTCACCACCGTGCCATCGCGTTATCATCATCGTACCATCGTGGTTTCACCATCGTACCATCGCGTTTTCAACATCGCGTTTTCACCATCGTGCCATCACGTTATCATCATTGTACCATCGTGGTTTCACCATCGTACCACCGCGTTTTCACCATCGTGCCATCGCCTTCCGGTTAGAAATGCATAGTTGGTTTAAACTTTATTTCAGAAAGTTTGACATACATGGTATACAACAAAAAATACATGAAATTAATGGATCGGAAAACAAGTTATTTAAAACTTATATAAATTCCTTTCCATATATGAAATAACTACAAATCATCAAATACCATATTGTCAGGAATCATGGCTAGTGATAACTAATTTTATATGACAAATAAGAATTATATAACATGGTTGTAATGCTATCTGTTTCTACTAAATTTTGTAAAATAAAAAGGAGTGTTGCTTGAATCAAGTATATACTCACGGTACCGGGGTGCAAATCGACAGAGCAGAGCCGAATTAGGTAGTAAACCTTTTTGTTGCGAGAATGTAACGCTGAACATCAACGATTAGAGATTTATTCTGCTCGAAAGAAAGCCTATCGTTGCCATTGAGAAGATTGTTTACTGACAATGGAGTATTTAAGAAAAACCTTTCACGAATTGTTTGATATTTACGACAACGAAGCAGGTAGTGATCGACAGTCTCAGTGTTTCCACAGGTACAAAGAGCGGATTCAGTTAAAGATCTTCTTTGGATGTCATAATTCAGAGAACTGCACCCAAGACGCAATCGAGTATGTAGAATTTGTCCCTTTCTAGAGCCACAGTTAAACAGAGGAGAAGATTTAGATAAGTTTTTGTTTAGCGCTGATTTGAAAGCTGTTAGGGTAGCTGCTTCTTTTGTCGTTTGTGGTAATGCATTCCAGTCACGGATTGTTTTGGGCAGAAATGAAGAATTGTAAGACTGTGTCCTGGCGTTTACACTTCTTATGTTTCTTAGATTGTAGCCTTCATCGTTAATTTGATCACGACCTGGAATGAGATCAGACATGTAAGATGGAGATAGACCATAAAGCATTTTGTAGAATAAGATGAGACGATGTTTTTTCCTCCGCTCTGCGAGGGTCTCCCACTTCAAATCATGTAACAGTTTCTGGATATTGCATAATTTTGTTGCACCGGTTACTATACGAGCTGCTTCGTTATGGACTGCCTCAATATCATTTTTCAGAGCTTCACTACAGTTGTCCCAGACTACATCTGAGTATTCAAGAAGAGGGCGAATGAATGAAAAATACATTCGTTCAAGGCTAGAGCGGTTAAGCACAAATTTCAGCGACCTCATTATTCCAATCCTCTGCCATGCTTTTTTCAGTATGATGGAAATATGGGTTGACCACTTCAGGTCGTTTGAGAAAGTTAGTCCAAGATGTTTATGAGTAGATACCTCTGTGATTGCTGCATTGTTCATAGATAACATTGGATGATGTGGTTTGGAGTGTTTGCGTGAGAAGACCATTGATTCAGTCTTTGATGGATTGAAAGATACTAACCAGGACTCAGACCAAGAATGAATACTTTGGAGATCTGAATTTAAGGCAGTTGATGCCTGATTGGGATTTTCGACTATTATGTACAGACTGGTGTCGTCAGCAAAAAGACGAATGTTAGAGTTGGTAATAGAGACAATGTCGTTGATATAGGTCAAAAACAGAAGAGGTCCGAGTATGGACCCTTGAGGAACGCCAGCATTAATCTGAGACCAACTAGAAGAGGCGTTTGCATAGACGACACGTTGTTTACGGGACGACAGATAGGAAGAAATCCACTGAATAAGTGAACCCTTTACACCCAGTGAAGACAGTTTCTGTAAAAGTCCACGATGCCACACCCGGTCAAAGGCTTTAGAAATATCGCAGAATACTGCACGCACTTCCTTTCCTTCATCAAGGGCTCGGCAAATATCATTGTAGATAAATGTAAGCTGGTTGACGGTGGAGTCGCCCTTAATAAAACCAGATTGAAAAGTTGTGAGGAGGTTGTTGTTGACAAGGTAGTTGTAAACGTATTTATGGACACAGCGCTCCATGAGCTTGCCAAGACAGCTGAGTAGGGATATTGGACGGTAGTTAGATGGTTTTGACAGATCTGACTTTTTGAATAACGGTGTGACATTTGCAAGTTTCCAAGAATCTGGAAAGTAAGATTCCATCAATAGTTTGTTAAAAAATTTGGAAAGTGGTTCGGATAGTGCTGATGTGCCTTCGCGGAAAAGTTTTGGACTGACAAGGTCTGGACCACTGGCTTTTGATGGGTCTATAAGAGTAAGAGCATCTTTTACATTCTGGGGAGTGACAGTAATATTAGATAAAGATGAGTTGGTTAACATTTGGCTATGTGGTAAGGGACGATTTTGGTCGTCAATGGTAGATTGTGAGCAGAAATACTGGTTAAGAAGTTCTACTTTTCCCTGGTCTGTGGACGCTTCCATGTTGCCTTCGTATAAGGTTGGGATAGTTTTGGATGTTTGTTTGTGTGTAAGTTGTTTTGCTGTTTTGAACCATGATTTGGCTGAAATATTGGATGAGTTAACTTTTTCAATTAATTTATTTTGATAATCTAGTTTTGCTTTGTGTATCTGATTAGTGACCTCGTTACGTACTTGCCTAAATGTAGCCCATGATTCAACTGTGTTAGACTTTTTTGCCCTTTTATGTATCTTATTGCGTTTTCTAATGAGTTTACGTAATTTAGTGTTTAGCCATGGGATGTTATTTGGTCGGATGGTTACTACTTTATTTGGTATAGATTCTGATGCAGCTGATAAGATATTCTCTGTAATGTCTTGAGTAACCTTTTCGAGGTCATTACTGTCCATCAGAGTCTCCCAGTTAGTTGCTTGGAGTTTTGCTCTGTAGTCATCATAGTTACCTCTGTCGTACAGCCAAATCTTGCGCTTAAATGAAGTATGTTTAGGTTTGTCTAATTTTAGAACCGCAACGACTGGACAGTGAAAACGAGTGAGGTTTGGAATGAAAGGGTCAGCAACAAAGCTAGAAATGACTTGGTTCGTGTTCTTCACAAACATAAGGTCAATTAGAGAATTAGAGTGTTCAGTGAAGTGGGTAGGGAGTGTTATGAGTTGTTCTGCATTGTACGATGCCATTAGGTTTGTTATTTTATTTGAAGTGGTGTTAAGAACATTGATGTTAAAGTCTCCTGTAACAAGTATGTTATCACACGACTGGTTGAAAGCTTGATCTATGCTTTGTTCTAAGAGAAGCCAATGGTTATTGTTTGAGTCAGGTGGTCGATAGATACCTCCCAAGATAATTTTACGTTTGTTAACAATAAGTTCTAACCAAAGCGCCTCAAGACCAATGCATAGTTTCGTACACATGTATTTTTGTCAATAGAAAGAATCGAATGTATCTCAATGTATTTTGTGAGACGAAATTTACCATTTAGATTCTGCTGTTTTGCAAAATGTTTTACAAAATGTTCAGTGCTTAGTTCATTAAAACTGTAAAATCTTCAAGGCCACGTCCTTTGTATTTTACTGACAAATATACTGTACCACTGCTCATGACCACCGGAAGGCGATGGTACGATGGTGATAACGCGATGGTACGACAGTGATAACGCGATGGTACGTTGATGAAAACGTGATGACACGATGGTGAAAACGCCATGGTACGATGATGAAAACGCGATGGAACGATGATACGATGGTGAAAACGCCATGGTACGATGATGAAAACGCGATATTACATCGATATTTCACCATCGTACCATCGCACCATCGTGATTTCATCATCGTGCCACCCCATTTTCACCATCGTACCATCGTTGTTTCACCATCGTGCTATCGCGTTTTCGTTATCGTACCATCGTGCTTCGCGGTTTAGTATTAAATAAAAAGTCACGATTGTCCAAACGGAACACCGTAGTATAGGTTTATTTTGTCCGCGAGGTAAAGAATTCCACTTCTTATCCTGTCTTCTGTTGCTTTGATCAAAGTATGACATATGTATTAGTGTTTATACTTTATTTTCTGGGAATAAATATGTTTAAACTAACCACATCTTTTCAACCAACAGAAGTGGATTGAGTCCGGCTTGCCCCACTGTGTTCCTTTGTTTGTTCGTTTCGTCTTATGTGTTGGCTTTGTGTGCGTGTGTGTTGTTCGTTTTGTCCTTATGTGTTGGCTTTTGGTGTGTGTGTGTGCGTGTGTGTGTGTGTGTGTGTATGTTTGTGTGGTGCGCGCGTCTGCGTGCTGCGGGTTTCGTTTTGAGGAGGCTACGTTTTTGGTGCGTGGCATTCCCTGTTTGATATTTTTCTTTGTTTTTTGGCAATGAAACCTCGCTCTTCCCACATGTATAGCGTACTAAGTCGTTTTCATTGCTAAGCCGGGCGTTAAAAACGTTTTGTTAAAGAAATAATTGACTCTATATCTCATCTAGTGATTTGTCGTTGAAAAAAAATCATTGTTTGGAGTTCAGATGCGAAGGAATTATATCACGCGGGCACAGGCCGAGTGATATAATAATACGCATCTGAACGGTAAAGAATGATTTTATTCAAGAGGAAACCACTAAATGAGATATATCATTTTGATTTTAACACGCAATGATTTTCAAATACATCATTGACGACGTCCGACAGATAGTTGCCCGTTTTTGTTGGTTTCTTTTTCAACGCGCCGCTATGATGTTTGGCGCTATACGTAATAACTGTGACGTCAGAACATTGAATTGTTAAGAAATACATATATCTCATCCAGTGATTTGTCGTTGAATAAATCATTGTTTGGAGTTCAGATGCGAAGGAATTATATCATGAGGGCGCAGCCCGAGTGATATAATAATACGCATCTGAACGACAAACAATGATTTATTCAAGAGCAAATCACTTAATGAGATATATTATTTCGATTCTAACACGTTACCAAGGATTTTTAAGTACATCCATGGCGACATTCATTAAATAGTTGCCCGTTTTCAATTGGTTTCTTTTCCAGCGCGCCGCTATGCCATATGACGCTATGACGTAAGAATTGTGACGTCAGAACAGTGATTTGTCGTAAAATAATTCACTGTTTTCAGCCTTCTTTGTTTAATAGGAAAATGAATCGGATCGTGTTAGAATTCTTAATTACATCATTAAAAAGCTAAAATTCTATTGAAATGAATTGAAATAGTGAAATAGAAAACTCAAATTAATAATTACGATTTTAATGAGCTTGACTACTTTTTCATTTTATGACAATATACTGTTGTACCTTTCAAGATCTAAGAAAATGATAAACAACGTAAGGATTTCATGACCTTAATTGAATTGAGCTATAATGGTACTAAATTATTATAAAACCATTGGTGTTTAGGTCGATCCACACCACAGGACCGGAACGTAGAAAAAACAAAGACAAATATCAAACAGGGAGTGCCACGTACCAAAAACGCAGCCTCCCCAAAACGAAACCCACAGCACGCAGACGCGTACACCACAAACACACACACACGTACACATACACGCGCGCACACACAAAGCTAACACATTAGGACAAAAGGAACACAGTAGGGCACCGCCTTGGAACGGTCAACGGCAAAAACACCACTGGGAAGCTTAAACCGGTTTATGGTGCGCACCTAACCTCACTCTTACCCCCACCATGTTCCAAAGACACGGGACAGTGTACATAAAAGTAATCCCCTCCAGGTGAATCTCTAACACACGTAATGGAAACAAAAAGGCATGGCATGTAAAACACAAAAATGCTCGTGTATAAATATATAAAAAGCAAACCTTTAGAACCAAAAACGTAGGTACTCAATGCCTTTTCAGAAGACAGAGCAACAAGAGAAACACCCTTAAGGGCCCGACGAAACAGGCTAGAAGACAGATATCAAAACAGTTCTGTCCTGGTAGGATTTAAAAACTGCTTATCATAGAGTCCTCCCACTCTTCCGTCAGACAGAATCAAAGAGGGAAGCGTAGTGTCCAACTGTAAACGGGTTGAACACTAAACATGCGGTATGTCTCAAAACAGTTGGGTCGTAACTTCTTTTAATAAAACGTTTTATAATTTTACCAAATACATTTGGAAAATTACCTTGACCCAAGATCTTACGAAGTTTGTAAACCACATCCCCATATAAAACGGATTTAGAAATACCTTCTCGCAGACGTGTCTTTAAATTACTATTGAATTTTAAAACTAAATCAGAATTACGATAGTAAAATTTAGCAAAATATTTACGCAATTTGTAATAACGGTAGCCTTGCTGAAGAAGTTTACTTGTAATATATTGATTACGTTCATTGAAATGCTTGACATGACTACACGCTCTGGCAAACCGAATTAATTGAGAAATATATACCCCATAAGATGTAGCATGAGGTACATCCCCATCCAAATGGGGAAAATTTACAATACTAAAATTAAAATCATCCCTCTTTCATAAATTTTGGTATGTATAATATTGTCATAAATAGAGAGATGTAAATCTAAAAAAGAAGCATCAGTATCAGAATTGTTAGTTTTAATTACCTGAAGCTCCCTATGATAAATAGTACCCACCAATTGACCAAAAAACGGATTATTCATATTAAGAATATCATCCAGATAGCGTGATGTATTATTAAATGCAGTTATAATATCTGCCTGCGTATCTGGAGAAAGGCTCAACATAAAGTCTATTTCATAACAATTTAAAAACAAATCTGCGACAAGGGGTGCACAAATTGTTCCCGTGGGAATACCAACTACTTGTCTAAAAACTGCATTCCCAAACCTGATGTAAATGTTATTCAATAAAAAGGAAAGGGCTTTACAAACTTCGTCACAGGTCCATATTGTATAATGTTTAATAATAGTGCTAGTAAAAAAAGCTTTATCAAAATTGCAAGCGAGAAATGTAGCATTCACTCTGGCAAAAGTCTTTTGAATTAGGGCAGTTAGTTTGACATTTATTAAGTTATGTGGTAAAGTGGTATACAAAGTAGAAAAACCGTTTGTACTGACTGTAGATACCTTGTAATTATTAATTCTAAACTTATCCAGGATTTCGCCAGAATTTTTAAACGACAAAAATAAGTGTTTACCAGAGTTTTCGTATACTTTATTGCAGTATCTTTCCACGTGGGCTTTCTCAGCAGTTAGACATGATGTTAATAGTTTTGAAATATTTGTAGTTGTACAAGAGCTTGAATTAGCGATGAAGCGAGCTTTATATGGTTGTTTATGCAATTTAGGAATCAAGTACATGGTTTGTAGTTTTATTTGTTGATCGTCTATACGAACTTTTAAATTAGAAACTTCAGTGATGTGATCAGTGACCAAATTATTTTCAACAGAAGGACTCAATGTATAAGTTTTAGTGCTATTTAGTTCGTTTTGTAAAACATTAATATAATGTAGGCGTCAAATGATGATAATATTGTTGGCCGCCTTGTCTGCTGGAACTAAGACATACTTAGAATGAAATACTTGGATTTCCTTTTTCAAATGTCTTAAAGTAAACTTGGGTTTTGGTGGAAATAAGTGTTCATTAGGTTGATAAAATTTTATACGAGAATCATCAATGTTAAAAAAGTATGAAATCTGGCTCAGTTATAGATCAAACTCTATATTTTCGGAATGTATGTATCTTTTCCGATTTTACGCTTGTGCATTCATGTTAAAAGCACCACTTTGTGTCACCCGATTTTGCACATCAGCTGCTCGTTTCTCTGTCATAATTTCTCTAAAATATTGGCGATTTCATTTTTCACAGGTATTTAGATTAGATTTCTGATTATCAAACATGGTTCATATTTTATTGTTTATTTGTTTCATCAGTGATATTTTTTATGTAACTATATCTTACTGCATGTCTACATGTAATGTTTCATGTTACGAATTACTGGAAACTTAGAAATAAAACACTGAATGCAATAAGTGTCAGTATTGCTGTTTAATTTTCTAGTATCTCCAGTAGTCATTGGACAAAGCGAGATCATCTGCGGATAATTATACATAAAATATTATATATAATCATTGTAACGGTTGTGAGTTAATATAGCATATACACCGACCATCTTCTGCACACAGTACTTCCGAAAGCCACAACACAAGCACGGCAATTCTGCAGGCGCAAAGATCGTCTGGCCATAGATTCTTCTACACAATCTACCAATACCAGATAGATCGTTACCATCAAAATGCAAATTTTATGCATTTTGATTTGTATTCTGAAAAAAAAAAGAAAAATAAGTTCCGGATATAATCTTCTCTAAAAGTATTTTACATGTTATGTGTTTACTAATTGTAGTGTAGAGGGTGTTTTAAATATTTGCTCATCAAAACCGGAAACCTTACTCGTGACAAAGCTATCCAAACTTACATGTCTTACCGCAAAGTGTTTTCCTTTCAAAACTTCCAGAACAAGCTTGTCTTACTGCAGTATTAGGAGTCAGTCAATTGACACCCTTTAGTAAAACAGAATATATACCTTAAACCCCCTAAAAACGTAATTGAAGCAAATTTGAAATATAACTTTTCCTTTTAAAGTTTTGTAATTATAAGATTTGGAATGTTTAGCTTTCAGAATTCAGATCCAGTTCTTAATGAATAACTTCTATATATGTCCAATGAATTAAAAAACTAGCCCTTTCCTGTACTTTGATACGAACACAACATATATAGCCAAAGATCACGGCAAGCCAACAGACAAAAGTATTATTATCATATAGTTTTCCTTGTCAAAATCAATGTAGACTTGGCGATTTTGTTGTTTATGTAGTTTCTTTCTTTATTTAAGGTATGAGATACCTGATAGTGAATATTTTAAATGTTCAAAACATGTTACAGCAATATACTGTATCAAATGAGAGACTTGTATGCAAAATTTAAACAGCTTTTATCGTGCCGTTTTTTTTTATAAATTTTGTATAATTCATGCTATTTCCTGAAACCCAAGTAGAGACAAACCTCAAAGGGATGGCCACTGTCCAAAAGCTTTGCAAAGGATTCATTTTACCATCATTTTTGATAAAAGAAACTTCAAACTATTGGTAAACAATTATGAAACACAAAATAAAACTGTGAATATCATGTTTCTAGGGTGCCTCAAGTAAACAGATTTAATGAGACAGAATTCTACAACATTGAAAAATTAATGTCGAGTCATGTGGGACTGTTATAAATTTTGCTCACTTCATTCAAAAATAACCTTAGGGCAGAAGTAAAACTTACCTATATTTCTTCCACAATATGTAATCTAAAGAATAAAGGCAAAATAGAGAACTCTTACCGCGTGTAACTCACTACTTCTAAAGATGTCTAACTCTGCCCCTTCTGTTTCAGAGGTAAATTCACTTTGAACAGCAAGAAATTACTTATCAAATGAAAAATGTTTACTGTTGTACAATAAATCAATAATAAGTCTTGAAAAAGTAAAAACTTACCCAAGAAAAGGGAAAAATGGTTCCAGTGGAGCTTGAACCTATGCCCCCTGAAAAATTTAAGAGTCGAAGTAGGTTTCTTGTAAGAATGCTCTTCAGAAAGGAGGTACACTATTACACGGGTCATACTTTAAGTCAAATTGTACAGCTTTGCTTATACATTCTACATTATTAAAGGTCTCAAACAACATTTATAAAGTCCAAATCACAATATTCGGGATAAAATGGTTATGCATAAAAACTGACGCAAAACTACAATTAATTTCCAAACGGCTTATATTTTTAAGAATATTTACAAATTAATTAAAAGATTTTACAGTCTTATCTGATTGAGGTAAAATATAACTATCTGTAGACAAACATAAAATGAATGAATGAGTTAGGTTTTACGGCAAATCGACACATAAAGGTCATATATCGCCGAGAAAAAGTTAAATTGATACCGTTAATTGTAAACGTATCTAAATCATTGAAGTAAAAACGTATGTACATATATCGTGTTAAAATCCAGATACAAACATAATAACATTGTAAAAGATATGAATAAAAAATTATTTGAGGTTCAGATTTTATTATATAAGCATATCTATTTCAAAAAATGTAAAATTTTGTCGACAGAAATTTGCTCAAACGATTGAACACCAAAGTAAGAATTGTGCTTTAGATCGAAGTCTACACAGTCGGTTAAAATATGTTTAATAGTAAGCGGTGTTTGACGTGGTACACATTCAGGTTAATCTTCATTCTTCAGAAGATAAAAATGAGTCAAACGGGTATGACCTATTCGACAACGAGAAAGAACAACTTCCTCCCTGCGAACTGATCTGTTCCCTTGGTGCCATTCACCTAAAGTAGGTTACGGTCTGTGGAGTTTCCACTTTTTCTATTTTAATATATTGAAGTTTATTGAACGAAACATTGTTCAATGACGATTGACATTTAGTTAAATTGTATTTGTTGATAATTGGCTTAAAATCAGTATATGTTAGTTTCAATTTAGATTGTTGTAATGAAATGGATTTCTTTGCTGCGGTATCAGCATCCCCATTTCCCTTAATACCAACATGACTAGGAACCCAACAAAATACAATAGACTATTTAAAAGATTGTTTATGAACCATGAGAAGAATATTTTGAATGAAAGGATTTTCCATGTTTCGGTTGTGAAGTGATTGTAATACTGAAAGCGAGTCGGAAAAGATAATCAACTTTTCTTCATTATATTTTGAAATACAATTCAGGGTCATATCAATAGCTATTGCCTCGGCTGCAAAAATTGTAGCGTTATTTGGCAATGTAATTTTGATTGATGTAGGTGGCTGACGGCGGCACGCACAGCCAACACTTAAATCATCTTTTGAACCATCTGTGTAAATTCGAAAATGATCCTTGTAAGTCGACTTGATTTCATTATATTTGGACTTGAATATTTCAGGGTTTCTTTAAAAAACAAAGACAAGTATCAAACTGGGAATGTCACGCACCAAAAACGCAGCCTCCCCAAAACGAAACCCACAGCACGCAAACGTGCACACCACACACACACACACATACGCCCGCACGCACGCACACACACACACACATCCGCGCGCGCACACACACACAAAGCCGACACATGAGGACAAAACGAACAAACAAAGGAACACAGTGGGGCACCGCCTTGGAACGGTCAGTGGCAAAAACACCACTGGGGAGCTTTAAGACTTTTTGAAAAAGAACTGTGGAAAATTAAGAGCCCATGTTGGTGTATTCGGAACTGAATTTTCTTTTTTATTATCAAACTCAAAGTCAGTTTCCTTCATAGAATTGTTGATGCGAAATGCAAAAGGTTTAATTTGTTTTGATTTTCATCCATACGTATCGAGGTACTTAAGTTTTAATATGATTTTATGAGCAGGATTTGATTTGTTGGAAGCCATCCTTATTCCAATGCATATTCCAATGATAGTTTATCACGTTGGGTGTAAAGGGAGGATTCGTTTGCTTCAACATACATGCTTTCAACAGGCGATGTTCTAAATGCGCCAAGAGCAATACGAAGTAATAAATTGAATAGTTACTGAAAGTTATTTTGTCAGTTTCCTTTGAAAATGTTTCACTAAGGCAAATATGTGAAGGATTATATTTTGATAAGATATTAGAGAGAATTTCATTAAAGTTTGCTTTAAAGGTAAGATATTAGGGAGAATTTCATTATAATTTGCTTTAAAAGTTAAGGCCACTGCAATTTTCATACCTCATGTTTTTATTTCGATGTAAATGAGATGTGGAACCAAAATTTGTAGTCCTGTTTGGCGCCATATAACCTATACTGTGTTAGTGTGCCGTAAAACCCAAATAAATAAATAAATAAGTCCACGGCAATTCCATTGTATAATTTTACTTACCATTTACAATGAAATATTTGTTAAAATGGGAAACAAAAATTGGACGACTGGAAATTTAAACAATAGATTCATGATGCAATGACTCAGGAGGTGGGACCCTTTTGATCTTCACCTCCTTTGTGCTAGTAAAACTGAACGGAGGAGACAATGGCGGATCGTCATCATCCTCCCCCGTCAACCGGTTCAAATCAAGAGGGAACCAGATATGGGTTTGTATGTGGTCATTTGATTCCTTTCCAAACCCATCAGTTTTCAAGTCAATTTTTTGTCTGGGTGTTTGACTCCCTCCACGTTGATTAGAATTTGACATAACGTTTTATCTTGACGACGGCGTATTTGAATGTTTGGATGCATTTTGCACAACTGGTGGTAATTTGGTTTAGTAGCTGTCTTTTCAACTTGTGGAGTCTGCGCAGGTTTTGCTGTTACTTTCGGCATGTCCTTTAGTATGTCTGGGACAGGTACAGAATCGGTTTGCGTAGACGCGTCAAACACGTTGTTGATTTGATTTTAGTTGATTTTGAAATTGATGAAAATGTTGTGAGTGTTGGAAACATGAATTTAGCAATCGCGATTCGTCTGGCTTCAGGAAATCCAATGCCCTATGTGAACTTGACATGGAAGACCTTCTTTTCGATCTTCTATGTCTTGCAGTCGCGAGACCTGGCTGAATTTTCTCGCCGCAATTCACACAGCACAATGGACCATTGCATCTGTCAGACTCATGAGAGAAACCGTTTTGTTTGCATTCATGACAAATGTAATCTCCTTTGTAGTTCGACCCGTTGTGGCCAAATTTAAAACAGTTATAGAATTGAAGGGGAATTGGTATTTTTTGGTGACCTTTGTTTGGAGATAGCCTTTCTTACCAAAGACGTCTTAACAAAGAAGGTTGAAATGGAATGCCAAAAGTAAGTAGTATAGTGTTTGTAATAATTTCTTTTCCATCTCGTTTTATTTTGACACGTGTAGCTGCAGTAGCATGTTGTTCATCAAGGCCTTGCACAATTTCCGTCTCTGATACCCGAGTGAGATGTTAAGAGTACGGTGTGCAATGCACTTGCATGGATGGCCGAAAAATATGTTTTACTAAGTACGCTTTATCAACTTCACAAGAAGATCCCCAGTACGTAACTTTTTAACGGATTTTTGTACACCAGCTATACTTTAAAGATTTTCTCTATTACAAAAGGTGAGATTCTTGTCATCTTACAGTTTTCGACTGTCGACTGAATAAGAAGGAATCTCGGAAGCGGAATGTTTGATGTGAAAGGTTAGTGAGTATAATTCTCACTCCCGTGCGGTCGGAATTTGTTTCGGTATGCGGTCTTTTACATTTGTTTTGGTTATTCATATTAAATGTTTTGTATTCGTCACTCGCAGTCCCATCCGCCACAGAGTCCAACAAGGGAACATGTAAACAGAGCGGATATCCAGCTGATACATGTTAGGGATACTGTAGTGATATACTCGGCCAGGTATTTTGCATCTTGTTATATCACCAGCTGTATTGCAGAAAAGCAATCAGAGGATTCTACCCACTTGATTTGCCCTAAGCCACCGCCTTCTAGGAAACACAGATTGATGTACATATGAAAATGCATTGTTAAATCAATTTTTGTTAACGTAATATGAAGTTTGCTGAACGCAGTACAATGTGACAGTAGTAAAGTTACAGTTTGAAATGAAAAAGAAAAAAGAAAATATAAGCGTAAAAGTGAGATTTCCTAGAGCTTGACATGATTAGCCGATTGAATAAGAAATGAAAAAAAATATCAAGTGTTCGGTATACGTCAAAGAAGTTGGCAACAATAACAAAGATACATGAATTGCATTTGTACAACATATGAATCATTAAATCGTGTTTACAGGATAACTGCGCATTAGACTCAACCAATCTATTTGTATCAAATAAGGAAAACAGCGCGTGTAAATACGTTGATATGCATTAATTATCGCTACAATTTTTAAGTCATTAAGGACATATTGCCATCATAATCATTCCCACTGAGCATAAAAATGTAAGTTGTTTCACGCGCATGATTCACCAGACGCGAAATCCATAGATCCGTATAAGCGACCACTTTGTAATATTGCACGACGAGGCAAGGTGATTTTCATGTCTTCCCCGCATCATCAGAAAAAGCGGTACGAGTATTCCAACCTACGTGATACTCTCCCCTACTATGACAATATATAAGTTCCATCAAAATAACGATTACGATACTAAATTCCAGAAATAAAACAAACGTTGTTGTTATGGTGTATAGTTTCTAGATTTTGCCTAAATGATCACTTTAGGAAATTGTGTTATAATTTATGGATTTGATACACATACCCACGCAGGCACGCACACACATGTCGCCGTTTGGCTTGCTCAGTGTTTGGGGTTTTATGGGTTCTATAAGGGCTTGTCGGTGTAATGATGTAACACTTTAATTTGTAAATAAACAGACTTTAATATTCAATGATATATATGAATGTATAATTCATAGATATAACAGTTCTCAGATGTAATGGCGATTGTCTATTATCAATCTATTATATTGTATTATATTATTTTAATGTAATGTACAGACAAAATGTAAACAAACATGTAAACAAACATGGCGGTCAACGGCCGGAGGTCAACTTAAACAACGGTACAAAGAAAACTTACAAATACATGAAAACGCAACAATATATCAAATATTCATTTGCATATAGGTCTTGGGAAAAGATCACACAATGTTTTGCAATGCATTACCTGTAATTTGTAAATAAACAGACTTTAATATTCAATGATATATATGAATGTATAATTCATAGATATAACAGTTCTCAGATGTAATGGCGATTGTCTATTATCAATAGCCAATCGGCGTACACCAAAGACCTGAAACTAATTTACATAATAGTAGAATTCAATTATTCTAATATTTCTTCTACCTCATGTGTCTCTTCTGTTTGTAAATATATTGATCATTTTAGGAATACCTCTTTTGTTCACTTTATTCAAGAGCATAGTTCCAAATCTCGACACACTGGATACAGAAGTGATGGATTTTGACATTACCTCTACAGAAGTTTGTTCCGCATTTTCTCTCTTCTGATCTAATTCTTCACTCATTTGCTAAGTCCGAAAGAAAGAAACCTCAAATTATTTCGATGGACTAGTATATTATGTTAAAGAATATAATCATAAAAAAAACGCCTCGACCATGAAATAAAGGGTACTAAATGCATTTGGATAAAAATTATATTTTTCAACAAAGACATTCTAATTCGAGATTTTACAGATCATCAAATACAGATCCAAAATCCGCGAGTCAAAGATACAAAATTTTGATAATCTAGACTCGAAAATAAAACAATAAAATCGAAACGTGGACTTTTTTCAAATGCTTCATTAAACCGTTTTCGCCTTTCTCAATACCCACACATTTTCTGACGAAAGAATTTTATCCGACGACACTGAAAAGCGAATCTCTTGAAAAACATTTGAGACAACTTGTCGCGAATTTATGAAAGATATTCTCTTTCTCTTCTCTATTCTCTTCATGTTTCAGTCCAAACTTTGGACGATATGGTTCATACTTCTGGCGTGGCTGAGTTAGTATCAAGAATCGAATATTTATTTATTGATCTTTCATATAAACTCAGTAGTCCCCTCAATTCCCTCTTCAAGTACTATTCTATTCTTACCTCACAAGCTCCTCGCACATTTAAATCTGATGTTCCTTCGATAGTTAAAAACTGTCGTCCTGTATCTCATATCATCACTGTCAATCAAGAATTGCATTTCATTGGTGCAATAATCTTTCCCCTCCCTCTATAATCCGATGTTGTCCCGAATGACTCCACTGTTATCCTACTTACATACAGCTATCTTATTTCTGTAGGCTTTTGACTCTGGTAAAAATGTCGGAGCTGTATTTTATTACATAAGTAAGCCCTCAGTCGTGTCTGGCACACGGGACTTGTTTTTAAATTGAATTCTGACGGTGTTTTCAGACGTGTTTCTACATGGTTCGCTCTTCACCTCAGGAACAGAAAAAAAATCGCTCATCGTCTGAAAATGTTCCTCACTGCTGGAGTTCCAGACAGGCCAACTCCCGGGCCTGTACGTTTTCATATTTATATTGCTGATATAGTCATAGACATCGAAGATGATAATGCTCATCTTTTCATTGTAGTGGATGACCCTATTATGATTCGAGAATCTTTCACTTGGACCCTCAAAAATAACTTCTTTGGTAGAAAAAATGGTTGGTAAAATTTAATTTTTTTTAAATAAAAATCTTTACTGATATCGCGTAAAACGCAAAAGAAAATATTAAACATCGTCTAATTCAAATGCAGGGCATATTAATTATTATAATCAATAATCACAAACACTTTGGCATCAATCTCTAACATAATCTGCTCTGGTCCGCACATATCGAATACATAAAAAGTAAATCTTTAGAAAAAGATTATTATTATAAAAAATCAACTGAACTGATATAAACTTACTTCAATTTATAAATATATCATTTATTTACCTTTTGAGATACCGTCGACACAAGCTTTTAGGCCCTTGGTGGTGCACTTTTTCTTTTACTGTCAAGAGCCAAAACTGTGGTTTTACCTGTAAAATCCAAAATTAAACCCATGATGCGCAACTTCACATGCTGTATAACAATCCTAAAATGTCTGATAACTCTGTCAAATACTTTTGCGACATATACAACACAAATTAGTACGGACAAAAACATACAGTGACTCATTATCATAATATCATGTTTTTGTGGAACAAAACATCAAACTACTACTTTCCCCTTCAACTTCCTCCCCCACCCCATCCCCTATTTTACCCCTAACCACTTCCACACCCTCTTTCTATATTTGGCATAAATTTATATGTACTTGCTAGATATTTGAAGCAACAGCTTGTTTTTGTTAAGGGCCTACTTTGCAAATGCGTGGCTCTGAGGCTGTGTTTTTTGGTGCTCTATGCTTCCGAGAAATCTACCCTTACCTATTATCTTTGGTACAAATTTGTACGGCTGTTATATGAATAAGAAAACAAAAGGAAGTTGCTGTAATATGCAACATGGCAGACTTGTCAGCCATTTTAAAAATGGCCGCCAAAAAAAAAAATACCTCCTACTCTGTTATCACGCCAAATATTTCTCAAAACACACAATTATGCAACATATTTATACAGTATGATATGCACAGTTTATTCGTTTATGACATATATTGTATGTTACTGTGGTGTCTAAATGACCGTCAAATCTACAATGGCCGCCAAAGTTATGAATATTAAATAGTAATTTATTTCCTCCATCGAATCGTCATTGTACTATCAATTAAGAAATATTGATAATAAATATATGTTATAATTTTTGTCAATATTGTCTTGTCCGCTCAACGCAGTCATGATAGAGATTTTCAGTTTACATCGACACGTAATGCGAACCACGGACGCGAACTTGCTTCAGGGGTTTTCTCTAACTGTATATGAGGAAGTTATACATAACAGAACAGTGGCATATTTAGCATCCGATTCTAATGCCGTAATACTGATTCCATTTAAAACATCTGAGAAAAGACAGTTATAAGATTTATTAATATCAGTCTTTTTGGTTTTGAATTACCGATATATTTTGTCTTACAAGCATTCTTAACAGCGTGAGAGCATTTTTATTTTTTTTTTTTTTTACCCTTTTTACCTTTTATATCACTTTTTGATTAATGTATCTATTACAATCTTTCAGCTACCGTACTTTTGAACAAGAAGCTAGAGGATCGGTATCGAAAGCCTGTTCTTTTTTATTTGAAGTGCTGCAATATATTTATATGCTTGCTGTCAATAGCGTGTGTTCTAGCCAGTTGTCGCTAGCAGTGAAAACGGCTATTAATTCAACGATCAACATACCTTATAATCCAGGATTTGAACCATGATCTCTGCCCTTCCCATGCGCCGCAAGAGGTTCAACATATGTTACAAGTTATTACTTATTACAATAATTAAATATTTGATATCAAAGAATGTATATAGTGTGTATGGAAACATAGAATTTCGTATTATTGCACTTGCGACGCTGAACAGCTACTGTACGACGCACAATTGGTTAGGTAAACTGCCCGCCGCCACATAACTGAAATACTGTTGGAAAACGGCGTTAAACCCAAAACAAACAAAGAAACGAAATATTTTGAAAACAGAAGTCCAGGAATTCAATCTTTGCGTAACATCAGTCATCAAGACTGAGCCTGTTTTCGTTATTTTTCAAAATCTTATATTAGATTATGTTAATACGAAGTGGGCTTTTTGTGATTTTCAAACATGCTGATACATAACTAATTCAGGATGTTTTCGCTTAATTATGGTAATATATCAGATATGCTGTTCTTTTTTAATATTTTCAAACATGCTGATACATAATTAATTCAAGATGTTTTAGCTAAATTATGGTAATGTATCAGATCTCGTTTGGGCGGTGATGAAAGATACATACTAGTATATCAGAACTTCCTGTATGTTTAGACAAAAAACAAGCTATTTCATTAAAACTTCTATTTTATGGAACATTCTACAATTATCAAATTTAATGAAAATCAACGACATTTTCCGTACAGAAGTTCACCAGAACTCTGTATTTATACTATGTAAAACAACTAAACGGATGTTCATTTTATTCAGAATGTTTTGTTTTTTGTTGGGTTTGTTTTTTTCACAATAATATTTTGTACTGTTTTTTTATCTTGTTGCTAGGAAGAACAAGTCTAGAAATCATGAACGAACACAAGTTAAAACCCAATTGTTTTTATAGGAATCACCATTTCTCCAAATCCATGTTTCAATTTGTACTTTTTTAATACAGAACATATTAAGGTGAAGTATTATCGTAGCACCGTGGGTTCGAAACTTCACATGATGTATCGTTCGAGTCGCGCGGAAAATAGGTAACACCAGAAATGTCTTAATATCAAAATAAAATGTTAAAGCGAACGGATATATAAAGGACATGTTAGAGGCAAGTAAAATGCAGCAGAGTATTAAGATGACATCTGAAAATTGCGATTACGTGTGTTAAATGTAGCTGTTCTCAATCTATATATTTTCAACGAATGCATTGTACAATAGCAGATAATTATATCCCAATATACTTATTTCTACAATGAAAGCAAAAGTTACTGCACATATAGGTAAAATAAACATATATACCTTATATATATTTTCTTTATTGCGAACCTTTAAATATTTTGAGAAAACCTCTACTGTTACTTCGCAGTCCGCTGTCCGCGTCGAAGTAATTTGAAAATCTCTATTGCGGCCCGGCTGGCCCTGATTACGGACGACTTTTATGAGGCAACATTAATCTAAAGCGTAAGCTTGAATGTACGCGACTAAAAAAACTAAAAGCCATAATCAATTATCGAATATACAGAGATAAGTCTAATCAGGCTCAACTTGATTATTACTCTGAATGGGGCTTTTCCAAGACGTCATAAACTTGATTATTACTCTGAATGGGGCTTTTCCAAGACGTCATAAATTTGTCTCGGCGATATATGACCATTTTGTGTCGATTCGCCGTAAAACCCAATTCACTCACTCATAAATTTGTTGGAAGCAATAGTGATCTTTTATTTCCTTTCGAGTTATCCACCAAGGAACTCACAGAATTTCAGCGATTTTTTCATCAACAACATTGCCAATTTACGGAATATATTATAAAATTTATAAATACATTTCACGGATGGACCGATGCGGATAAGACCTATGTGAAAAAACCTGGTTTGGAACCCAACAGTCGAAACAAGTATATGTATGCTTGTATCCCATCTCCCGCTCAATTCAGAAGTTTTTGAAAAGGCGGTTGATATCCCGTAAGAGTATCACTAGATACAAACAAAATTGATAAGGGACTGCAGTCTGCATATAAACGTTCCACACAACCGAGATGGTTCCAATGAACTAAAAAAAAGTGGAAACTCCACAGGTTTGTTGCAGACACGCTTTGATTGATCCTGCTCGTGAACGGTTTTTGAAATGCATGCTACTGTCAACGCCCTCTAGCCCTGGTTTGAGCAGAACTCGGTATGTGTACAAGTACGTAGATATATTTTATACATCCGCAGAGCTGTTCATACGGCGATGTACATGGAACCTTCAATGATACATTAATGTGCAACTCCGCGAAAAAAGCAACATAGGTTCCTCAGTTAAAACAAAGGATTGACCCTAATCGAGAGAACACCTGGTTACACATGCCATCTATGCCCTGCAAATTTATTAATTAAAACTTTCAGGTCTACCTTTCACTCATATACGCTGCTGTTTTTGCACCATGTAGGTCTAGATCATCTGTCATTACTACGTCAGTTTTCAATTAAATTACCAAAACCAAAAAGAGATAAGTCAATAAATAAAATAAAACACAAAAGTAACACTTGAGTCTTTTTCTCAACTAAAAAAGGATTTCAAAAGCAAGCAGGTGGTTTAATGTATATAGATTCTACATAAATCCCAATATTTGAATACGAGTTCCCTTTATGGATGCATTATGCTTGACACGCTACAGAACTAAGGAAACTTCAGGAATTTTCTAATTACTTTCTTATTTTCATTTTACTTCTTTTTCTCATGCGTTTTTTTATATTTGTTCTGTTTTGTTATCTTTAATCCTTTAATTTACCTATTCCTTATTGTCTTATTTTAGTGTTTTCTTGTTTTCAATCACAAATCGTAAAAGATATAATAAGATTATTTTTTTAATGACAACACGAATAAAAGAGTTTAGTGAGTATTATGAGTCTCCCATTGCCTCTACGGTGCATCGCTGTTTGTTTTTTAAATAGCTTGATGAAATAATCATTATGATCTGCCTATTAGATTTTAGATGAAGTATAACGTACCTTGTTTACGTGATTTTGTCAGATAATTTTTATTTAAAACCACGTCCAGTTGTAAAAAGTAAGAAAAAAACATTTAGTGATGTGTGGATAGTATTGATTAGCATGTTCAAGTACGTGCCAGAACTCTTGTTTACGAAAAACAAACGAACGCGGAAGATCTGATGGGTACAACGCAATACATCATAAAAACACAACCCAAGACTAGGGAAAACACCTTATTGTTTATCAAATATTATTTAGTTTTATAAAACTGGTTTTCCTATCACTAATGTTAAGTAAGTTCATGCATTATTTTTTTAATGTAAAACAGCACAAAGAGAAATACAAAAATCACTATTCAAAAAGTAATTACACGAGAAATCTTTTTATCACATGTAAGAGTTTCCTGCTGAAATATTAAAAAATCTTCTTTCTTTACCTATTATAGATCAAGTAAATATGACCAACGTCCCCTATTCTTCAAACGACGTGAACGTCTAAACTTTATTACAATAGATGCTTGCATGCCTGTCTGTGTGAGACGGGTTTTCCCTACCCGAGAGACAATGTAGAGTGAAAAGCATTCCCGAGGGTCGGAAAAGCAGATCTTACACAGGCAAACATGTAAGATATTTTTTCACCTAAGTGCACGCTATATTAGACAAGAATTTTCCCTACGAAAAGACAGGAATATCTATTCCTAGCGCGCACTCTAACAAATGTATACTTTCCCCGCTAGTTAGGCAAGAAGTAATTTAAGAAACAATTTAAAACAAAACCGTGTTTAAACACTATTAATACACGATGGGCAGTTAAAAATCGGGCGTAATAATTTCACGAGAGCGCCTCGTGAAAGGACATTAGAGTACTCTAGTGACTGTCATTTTACTAATACCAAGCCTTCGAAAAAAACGGCAAGTTATTGTTCGGTTTGTGTCAGTCGATAAGGCTGATCTATAGACTTAAGAAAAACCTGAAGAAATCCCTAGTACTAGAGTATCAGTCTGTATACATAACAGATGATGTTACACTGATAAAATTGCGACTTGGGTCAATAGTTGCCGACATTCCAGGGCTGGAGAAATTTTTTAAACGTCCACTGTATTTATGAAAATAAACATTATAAACTCACATCGCCAGATGATATTTTTGAGGGCCCAGGGATAAGGATCTGGGCCTTGGTAGCTCGGAAGAATGAAATCGGTGATAGCTGGCGGGATGGTCATGATGTTGCAAACTTTTCTTTTAACTTTGATACAGCAGAAAGCTGTAACTGTTTAAATGACAATGTAATTGTTTCAAATATTTGTTTAGAAAAAGGCAGTGTAAATGCTTCAAATATTTTTCCTGAGGATGCTCCGGATTGTGTTTACACTCAAACTGTTGATGTCATAGTTGATCATGAGTATTGTTCTAAGAAAAACTATCGTGATGCTGATGTTAATCATTGCTCACTAGACATTTTAGTTGATCACGATTACTGTTCAAAGAATAACAGTGACAGATATTTTTACCAACAGAGAGTATTCGGATGATTTTGATCAGTCTTATTGGCAGAAAATCATATAGAGATACAGAGAGCTTTAAATGCGATGCATGATTATTGTAACTTATGGGGGTTTGCAAGTTAATAAGGATAAGACCAAAGTGGTTGATTTTAGTAGATCTACGTTAAAACGTGTTCCTGACTTTTTCTATTATGACAAAAGGCTGGGCATTTTTGAAGATTTTTTGTACCTTGGTATTAATTTTTAATTATAATGGCAGCTTTTTATAAAGCCAAAGCAAAACTTGTGGAACAGGCAACACGAGCCATGTTTTGGTTAATCAGAAATCCCGTAAACTCAGTCTTACTATCTCTATGCAGATGCATTTATTTGATACCACGACTGCACCAATTTTGTTGTATGGAAGTGAGGCCTTGGGTTTTTAAAATCTTAAGGTTTTAAAAATATTTCGTTTAAAATTTTGTAAATTCATCTTGAGCTTGAAACTATCCACACCAAGTTTTATGTGATACGGTGACCTAGGTATTATGCCAATAACTCTGCAGGCCAAATCTCGAGTATTATGTTATTGGAACAAATCATTAAATACTTAAGATGATAAAATTTGTAAAATATTGGTATAAAACTATTTTGTTGATTTACATTAAAGAATAAATACAATTTCATTTGGATATTCTATTTTAAAAAATGCATGACGAGTTTTAATTTTTTGAACTGAGTATTTTTTATCAAAATGTTTCAAACTTAAGACGTTTAAAATCAGAGGAAAGGTTCAAATGTCAAGATACACTATTTGTACAAAAATAAAAACTTTTTACATTTTGCTAAATGCGGGATTGTGTATAAAAAATACAAATTGTATTTCATTAAAGTATTTGTTATTTGTGTTTAATATAATTTAACTGAAAGAATCTTGTAAACTTTAAGACACTATTGCATATCGTATTCCGATTGTGAAAGAGAAAAATAGTTGCAGTTTGTGTCAAAATATTTAAGTTAGGGAATGAATTTCACTACATTGAATGTGACTTTTTCTGTGTCAGTACAAAAATATCATACCAAAATATTATTTTAACCATCCAAGTTCATTCACACTAGATGAATTGCTAAATTAAGGTAAAACTTGTTAAACTAGCATTATTTTGTAAGATCATTTTGTCCCAGTTTAGATAATTTCATTCTCCATAAAATGCACTGATCTCATAGTTTGATGCACATGTTTAACTTCTAGAAACAGTAACTTGATATATAGCTCTATTTTTAGATAAACGGTATGTTGCATTGATTGTCTTGTACACTTAGTATTGTCTTTATAAATACTGGTTCAATATGTGTATCAATGTTTTCATCACACGCATATTATATGCCCTGATGTTGAAAAAAAAGTTGAAACTTGAATATTTCAGCCACCCTAGTATATAAAAAAGTATTCAAACACGGTTTTCGTATAAATTATTTCGTTTCTAAAAAATCTTTTATTGTAAAATTTTGATAAAACATGATAAAACTGTTTATTGGAGCATGTATGGCGCCAAATAGTAAGTTGTTACGCTGTTTTGTTATACACGTCAGGACCGGAAATACGTCTTGCAAAATAGTTCCGTGAGGGCGCAAATGATGGCGAATTATTTTTCACAGCTAATAATCAACTCCGTGTGTGGTGTAAATTGATTTTGACAATTATTGTATTTGACATTACGTTTTAAACCTGTTTTTATATAAGATCAAAGTTGAAAGCGCTATTTCTAGATGCGTACATGGTGGTAAATGTTACATCGACGTGACTTCAACATAAAACCGCTTTTATGATTAACCGTTTCGCTGCCAACGGAAAATTCAAAATAAGCCAAAGTTATTTCGATGACGTCGCAAGCCGTTAGAGAATCCTGACATCAATAGCCACGTTCATCTTAACTGAAGCCTTAGTTGATTTGTTTTACTTTTGGTATATATATTTTTTGTAAATAAAGCTTTCATGAAGCCGCTCATATATAGAGGATATTTGTTTGTTTAAAATATGATTATAAATATCTTTCATGAGTGAACATCAGATGCAATATTTTTACTAGTGGCTTAGCCACGAGTGAAAATGTAAGATATGGTGTTCATGACATGGCGTCAACATAATATTGTCGTTGCTAGTCATATTAGAATAGTAAATTTGAAATGGCCTTATGTCACTCCCACGACGTCAAACATGGGATAAATAATGCCATGCTACAGATGATAAAACTTAGCCGAAACACGGTGATTTTGTATACTTTTGAAACTTCATGACGTCATCTAATAAATAATCTATAGCAAAGCAGTGTTTTAACACTGTCTATACACGATGAGCGGTTATACGTCGGGCGTAATAATTTCATCATGGCGCAGCCAGAGTGAAATTATTTCGAAGGACGTATAACCGCCGGAGTGTATAAATAGTGTTAAAACACGGTTTTGCTATAAATTATTTCGATTCTATGTCTTTGTTGTAAAATTTAGATATATGATAGAACTTTCCTTTGCGCATGCATGGCGCCAAATGGTAGGTCGTCATGCACTTTTGTTTATACACACCAGGACCGGAAATGGCAATACGTCTTGCGGAAGAGTTCAGTTTCGGCGAAAATGGTGAATTATTCTGCCAAGCGAATATCAAGCTTAGGTTGTGTGTAAATTAATCAAGACAATTATGCAATGTGAAATTTTGTTTAAAACATGTTATTAAGTAAAATGTTGGATCAAATTTGAAAGCACTACTTCTGGATGCATATATGTCGCTAAAAATCACGTCGACGTGACGTCAACATAATCATGACGTTGTGACGATTTATGCATTGCTTGTCATATCAGAATTCTGTTTACGGATGTGCGTTTAACGTGTTTCGTTAAATATGCTTCTAAAAGTTAATTGTGCTGCAAAGAAAACCATTCGTTTTACATTTTTCTAGTATTTGTATTATTAGGTATGCGAGAAAAATAACATATTCATTTGTAGCAGTCCTGGACGGGAATATCGATGCATTCTGACACATGTTATTAAATATGTTGGCCTTATATAGAAAAATACATAAATAAGATACGTCACGATATTACAAGTTTTTTTTTTACTTTTATACCCGGTAATCTATATATTTGCACACGATCAAACATTTTCATATTGCGCATTTGTTGTTGGAAGAATTCGTACGAATATTATTAAGAGGTAGAGATTTGTTTACAGACTTTTAAATTACTGATAATTATTTTGAATATGAAATAATTTTGTTATATACAAGTAATAAAATTAATAAATAGTAATACATTTTGCGATGGAAATATTACTTTTTCTTAATGTTTAATAAGGTTTTTTTTTTCTTTCATGACTCTGTACTAGAATAGCCACTATATTGATTCAGAATTTGTCAAAACATTTCGACTTTGTGACAAATGTCAGTCTATTTTAGAAATTTTCTCAGAGAACTGATAATATTATATTATAATATTATCAGTCTAGTATCATCCGAATTGATCTCATCTAGATATTTGTTCTGAGAAATAATCTTACATGGAGAGAAAAATGTGTTTCTTGATACAAATCTAGCTCAGGATGTTAAAGAAGACTTAGGAGTTTGTAATGTAATGGCATTTGTGTTGAAACGTTGACAATGTATAACCTTTTTAAATCAATGATCAGAGTTTAACACCATACTTGGAAAATAAAAGAATAATGCTTCTATTAAAGAAAAATTGTAGTCTTTTAAAATACTGCTTAAAGTTTATGAATGAATCTGTCTGATTACGCATTCGATGAAATTACTTTTTCTTACAAATTTATCTCCTTAATAAACAGAAGTAGCAACATCATTTTTATCGAAAAAGGATCTTGACACTACAGCCAAAATCTGATATAATTTTGAGATCATATTAGAATTTTGCAATCACAACAATCAGCTTTCTTACCTAGCGGGTGCTACAAATGAAGAAAATTGAAAAACTGAGATGGTTATTTAATTCTTTCTGGTTCAATTTTCAAATAATATATTAACTCAAATGCTAAGTAAAATAACTCAAACATCATACATTTTTACATGCCCTATTTTTATCCTGATATTTTCCTCTGTATACCCATTAACATGTTCAGACTTTTCTATTCATTGTATTCTAAAACCGGACTTGATCAGTTCTTCACAGGGGCGAAAGGTTACACAGTGCCCACGGTTTTATGATAGACAGACGGATGGTCCAAATAAAGTACAAAATGGGGACAGGATTATTATTCACACTTGAAACTAGATGATTCTTAGGTTGCTTTGTGAAATCAAAATTTTAACGGGTTGAATTACACCTAGTAGTATTAGGAAAACCGTGTTTTAACACTACTGTACACGATGTTCGTTTATATGTCGGACGTTATAATTTCACGAGTGCACAGCCCGAGTGAAATTATTTCGAACGACGTATAACCGCCCGAGTATATAAACAATAGGCTTCTCCTATAAATTACTTCGATTCTGATTTGTCTGTTATTCTAAAACTTAGATAATATATGATAGGAATGTTTCTTTGCGCATGGCAGGCCGTCACGCTCCTTTGTTCATACACACCAGGACAGGAAATGGTAATTGGTCTTGCGAAATAATTCAGTTTAGGTGAAAGTGTTTGGGAGTTATTCTTCAAAGCGAATGACCAGCTCAGTATGTGTGTTATTTAATCAAGACAGTTGTGCAATATGCCATTTCGTTTCGCCATTCAACGTTATGTCAATTTTACATACCGTTACTTTCATATTATGTTTTTTTTTGAAAAGGCATTGCGCCGAAACGTCGATGAAATAAAAATCAAACAAAAAAGGCTGAATATGTGTGTTATTAAACATCAATTCATTCATGACGTCACAATTATTATGCAATACCGTTAAACGACCCAGCGGCGCGCTGAAAAAGAAAACAACAGAAAACAGGCAAATATTTAATTGATATCGTCAAGAATGTATTTTAAAATCCTTTGTAAAGTGTTAGAATCGAAATAATATATCTCAATTAGTGATTTGCTCTTGAATAAATCATTGTTTGTCGTTCAGATGCATATTATTATATCACTCGGGCTACACCCTCGTGATATAATTCCTGTGCATCTGAATTCCTAACGATGATTTTATTCAGCGACAAACGGCAAAATGAGATTTATTACTTCCAAAGTACAATAATTGTTAAATTATTGTGTTGGTAGAATCATTGAAAATAGTAGGTAGTATCATTAAAAATAATACACGTTTACTGATTTATTTCCCAAGGAAATTCAAACTTTTATTTTTTCTGACCATTTTCTGTTAGACAGCATTGATTTACCGAGAAGTTATATTATACAATTATTGCCTTTTGGTGAGGTCGATAAATTCACATATTGACCGAACCTAAAAGGCAACAATTGTTTTATTATTAATCCAGCCTACTTAAATAAGTATAAAACTTGACTACAAGTATCTGTAGCCTTTGGTCATTTTTCGCGGTAAATTGTGTACGCCGTCGCATTGTTTTGACGATTTCGATCACTTTCCTTTCTCACAGTCTACTTAGACAGGTAGGTTGGATCAATCCCATTCCAATGACAGAAACAATTTATTCGTCCCTTCTTGTGTAACGTCACAAAATTTTGGACGACGAAAACAATCAGAAAAAAAATCGCAATATCAATGTACAAAAATGACCAAAGCCAACAGAGCCAATTGGGCACTTGAATAAATTCAACTCAGACAAAAACTTTTGTTATTTTCTGAATAGTAACTAGATATGTCCTCTTTCGATTTTCTTTGTCTTTGCATTCAATGACTGGCAATATTATGTAACAAACATCAAGGAATTGATATGAGTTTTGGCAAAAATATTTTGATAATTATCAGAAAAATAACATCAAATAAGTACGGAAAAATTTGTTATAACATTAATGTTATTCAGTCTATTTTCAGCCATTTTCCAAGCTCAATAGTAATTCTAACATCCACCATTCAGATTTATTTTATTTAGAGCCTAAGCTGATCTCAAATTATGTTTTGTCACATATATTATCTTTTACCATTTCTGTTTTCAGATTTTGTTGAATCTAGACATGCACGAATTACTCTTACTCTTTGTCACGACACTGATGCTGTGTCATATACACGGAGAGCCCAACATCAGTAAGCTCAGTCTATTTTTTTGAAAGTCACAAAGGAAAATGATCATAACTAATATATACATTTGTAAAATATATTCTGATTAACATTTTACAACAGGTTTTAGCACTTACAAAACGAATCACGTCGCTATATGTTAGAACATCCATATCAAATAGCTTTACTTTTTTTCCTTTAACGAATTCAGAAAAATGATATGCTGCTGCTAGTAGCTTTTAAGTTATTTCAACATCGTGACAATGGCTACGTCTTTAAAGGCAGTTTACATCATACTGGTCAAAAGAGAATGGGCTGTTACATTTATCTTTTACAACGCTATATTGACGTCCAAGTAAATTATGTTTTATGAAAATATGTCAACTGTTATCAAAACATAAATCAAATCATAAAGCCCGACGTTACTATGAGCAATGTTGCCACCACAAACATGTCCGACGTTACTATGAGCAATGTTGCCGCCACAAAAATGTCCGACGTTACTGTGAGCAATGTTGCCACCACAAAAATGTCCGACGTTACTGTGAGCAATGTTGCCATCACAAAAATGTCCGACGTTACTGTGAGCAATGTTGCCACCACAAACATGTCCGACGTTACTGTGAGCAATGTTGCCACCACAAAAATGCCCGACGTTACTGTGAGCAATGTTGCCACCACAAAGTTACTGGGAGCAATGTTGCCACCACAAAAATGCCCGACGTTACTGGGAGCAATGTTGCCACCACAAAAATGTCCGACGTTACTGTGAGCAATGTTGCCACCACAAAATTGTCCGGAGTTACTATGAGCAATGTTGCCACCACCACAAAAATGTCCGAAGTTACTGTGAGCAATGTTGCCACCACAAAAATGTCCGACGTTTCTGTGAGCAATGTTGCCACCACAAAAATGCTCGACGTTACTGTGAGCAATGTTGCCACCACAAAAATGCCCGACGTTACTGTGAGCAATGTTGCCACCACAAAAATGTCCGATATTACTGTGAGCAATGTTGCCACCACAAAAATGCCCGACGTTACTGTGAGCAATGTTGCAACCACAAAAATGCCCGACGTTACTATGAGCAATGTTGCCACCACAAAAATGCCCGACGTTACTGTGAGCAATGTTGTCACCACAAAAATGCCCGACGTTACTGTGAGCAATGTTGCCACCACAAAAATGTCCGACGTTACTGTGAGCAATGTTGCCACCACAAAAATGTCCGACGTTACTGTGAGCAATGTTGCCATCACAAAAATGCCCGTCGTCACCACAAAAATGCCCGACGTTACTGTGAGCAATGTTGCCACCACAAACATGTCCGACGTTACTGTGAGCAATGTTGCCACCACAAAAATGCCCGACGTTACTGTGAGCAATGTTGCCACCACAAAAATGTCCGACGTTACTGTGAGCAATGTTGCCATCACAAAAATGCCCGTCGTCACCACAAAAATGCCCGACGTTACTGTGAGCAATGTTGCCACCACAAAAATGCCCGACGTTACTGTGAGCAATGTTGCCACCACAAAAATGTCCGACGTTACTGTGAGCAATGTTGCCACCACAAAAATGCCCGACGTTACTGTGAGCAATGTTGCCACCACAAAAATGCCCGACGTTACTATGAGCAATGTTGCCACACAAAAAATGCCCGACGTTTACTGTGAGCAATGTTGCCACCACAAAAATGCCCGACGTTACTGTGAGCAATGTTGCCACCACAAACATGCCCGACGTTACTGTGAGCAATGTTGCCACCACAAAAATGTCCGACGTTATTATAAGCAATGTTGCCGCCACAAAAATGCCCGACGTTACTATGAGCAATGTTGCCACCACAAAAATGTCCGACGTTACTATGAGCAATGTTGCCACCACAAATATGTCCGACGATGTCAGAGGGCTAACACCCCCGTGGTTCTGTTCTTGCGCATCATAATATATCAGGCGACAAGCCTATCGAACGCCTTGATTCTTTGTTACTTAGATCAGTGCTTCAGTAATAAACGGGTCAACTAAACTTTGTCATATTCAAAATATTTACAACGACCTAAAAATAAGAAACCTCATCCACAACAAGAAAACACTTCATCTTTTATCTATTTTTTTAAAGAAAAAATGACTGCACACTAAACTACTCGTCCACCTATTAAGAGTAGATAGCTTTTATACGATCGAGCTACATTTGATCCGCTGCCGTACACAACTGTGTCGTGGTTCTCACATTCCATCAGTTATACTTGAGTGTGATCGGCTACAAGAAGATACTAAAATTAGCAATTTTCAAGTTGACTAAACTTTTAAACCCGTCCTACATTATAATGTCAAAAAGCGGAAAGGATATGTTTTGCAACATCGACATCGTTTAGACTTAGTTCTTTCTCGCAAAGACATTTTTTATTACTTACACTGTTCTTGCCCTTTATATGGATTCTTTTCTTTTAAGGGTGAGACAGCTTTATTAAATGTACAGGGATGGATATGTTTCTTTCTGCTTAAACCTCTGAATTAGTCAGATCCTTCCAGTCATTACGTCATGTCCCAACTAAGTGACAAACCTTCCTTAATAATCTGTCGTACCTACCTTAAAAATCGCGTTAATAGAAATGAACCGCAGACATTATATTCCAGTTCCATCAATATAAATGTTACCGTGGTGAGGTCCGGTCATAAGCAACTAAGCGAGCGGTACCTGTGCCGGTTGCTAGGGATTTACACGTAAGCGATGTGAAATACTATCTTTGATTTATTACAAAGGAACATTTCTAATTATCAATGTTTCAAAATATGCACTCAGCTTTTCTGAAAATTACTGATTCCTCTTTTCAATAAATGCCACGTTCATACGAGTACGAGTTAATACATTTTACATTTCTTTTTGTATACCCAAAAATTAACCCAAAGGAGGCGAATTTTCGTATGCTTTCTATGAAACCTTAGATGCAAAAAGATATAATTTAATACATGTATTGTTGTATTCAAGGACATGTACATGAACCATGAAATAAAAGCTTTAAGCCAACAGTTGTCTGTTTCCTGAGTAAACAGAAACATAAATTTATATATTTATGACACGAGGGAATTAAATCTGTAATAAGTGGATTGAATTTCTCAATGGGTGACTTGTTGAACTCCATAACTTGTTCTTCTAATAGGAATGAACAACATGTTTCTTACTTGCGGCCTGATAAAGAGTCGCGTGAATGAAACAGCACATTTTGCATATTTTGATACATTATTTGAAACTGTCTAATAGTTAGAACATACCATTTGCATTTTTTGTTTCTTTATTCTTTCTTCATACCAACTCTAATTTTGTATAACACCAAAGTAGGTTATGCTAAAACAACAGTTCTTGTTTTCAAATGATATGGCCATTAAATTAAACGTATTCGGTTATATTAAGGTATATGTATACGGTTGATCAAAATGAATTACTATAGCTAATTGTTACATTTACCTGTTTTGCAAAAGACCGTTTTATTACATTAAATATTGTCATACGTATTCGAAACAACACGTCATCACTTTTACAGCGGAAGTAACATGTAAAGCCGGACCAGAATATACCTTTACAATTGAAGGGCAAACTAACACAGGTGTCATTTTTGTCAGTGGCGTATGTGCGTCAAAGACAACAGATACAGCAATTTCTGAATATACATTTGCAAATGCCGATTGTAATGGTTCTGCCCCGGCACTGGTAAGTAAATAACTTGTTATGAATTTCCATCATACTAGCATAGAAGAATAAATATATGTTTCTTTAGGTGAAAGAACTTGACATTTCAGAACCGCCGCCACAGCTATTTAATAGGATTTGAACCAGCAACGACCCTGTCTGGATCTTCAATTTGGCCAAATCCATTAAAGACTGTCAAACAACATTATAAAGGATCAAAAATATATTTTTGATAAATTCAATGCACTTTATAAACTGTGAGAAGGGCAAATAAATATAACAACGAATAGAACAAGTACGAGGAATCTTTTTAAAGCCGGTACATGACACTTACTTACAGCTTTTGTCTGTTTTTTTTTTTTTTTTTTGTATCCAGCTAAACTGGAGCGGTGTTTACATGTATTTGTCGAGCTGTGTGGAAAAATCGGCAAAATTCTTTTAGCACTAGGTAGCATCCTGTTGTGAAATGCACGAAAATTGCATATTGCCATTACATCCGCAAATACATGTGTCATAATCTACATGTATTTTGCACAGAGAAAGTTATGGTGTCCTTTCTTCTTTATGTAAAAAAGATGTAAAATCTCCGAATTACTCAAAAAATAAACGTCTTCTTTACTAGTGCATAATGAAATCAACAAAATCTCATATTAAAGCAGCCGACTCGTAATTTCAATCTGACCGGTGATTTCCATGCAACTCGTATCATAGTATGCAGTTCTGGCATCCTTCGGCCATAATAGAATTTTGATTTTTGCATAACAACCGGAGAAAGCCAAAATTGAAAATGAAAAATAGTTGTGTCGGAAACCCCAATGTAAAAATGGTTACAATCATGAAAACAGTCACAAATGTGAGATACTTAATAATTTTACAATATATGTAAAAAGGATCCAAAAATGTGAAACCTACATGTAGTTGTTCTAAATGTAAATATGACGCTGGTCACAAACGTCATAAAGACGTCACAAATGTAAAAACATATTTTTTAGTCACAAATGTAAGAAAAACATTCCTACAAATGTAAAACCGATTTTAAAACACAAATTTGATTTTGAAAACACAGTAGTAAACAATAATGGGCGAAAACTTGCTTCAAACCAGGTCAACACATGTACCCCGTCAGCACTGATAACGTTAATAAACTTAATCTTACAAACGTGAAGCAAGATCAGTGGCTAGATAATGTGATAGATAGCACGAAGCTGAATAACAACCCTCGGCAAATGTTTGCGTCATTGCATACATGTACAAGGGCACAGCATAATTTTCCTTTCTTGTCACAAGAGACGGAACACTTAGAATTGGTAAGTCACACTTGACTGAGCAAAACTGATCGCGAAAACTGTTGTCATTACAAGCTGGCCAATCAAACTCCGTGACCTAAGAAATAACCTCTGACGTTAAAATCACTTTTTTCCAAATTGGGGCGACTCTCTGAACGCGTCCGCAGATTACATATAAATAAACGCGAGAAGAATTGAAAAAATGCGTTTTTGAAACATGCCAAACATCTTATATGTCACAAAGGATAACATACGTCGTTACCTTCGAACGCATGGTCAATATGTGAAAATATAATCCAATGCGACCCTCTAATTGTGCGCAACAATTTCACGCATCGAATGCTCGGATGTCGCACTCACGAGATTTAGGACAGACAGTACTAAATTGCAGCCACAAATTGCTTGATCATTGACCACTAAGTTATTTTGTGTGCGAGGACGTAGACTGTTATCGCATTAAATCAAAACACGAGGATGCTCACTAGAAAAAAATAAAGCGAATATATGTCAATAAGGCAGTAGCAAGGGTTCCAGTAACATGATATTTACACAACTGCCTCAATAACTCAGTGGTAGAGTAGCCGTGTTGAGTGTGAAATTTTAACGATGTGTGCCAGTCCATTGCACAGCTAAAAAAAAATTTCTTTACTGAAAACTTTAAAAATCTTCTTATCTGAAACCACAAGGCCTAGGCCTTTGATGTTTGGTATGTAATACTGCCTAGGTCTTCTCTACCAAGATTGTTCAATTTTTGCCCCTAGGGCAGAATAGAGGACCTGCTGTGGGGTCCCAAGTTTTACAAAACTTATATAGGAAAACGCTTTAAATTCTTCTTGTCTTAAAGTACAAGACCCAGTCCTTTGATATTTGGTATGTAATATTGCCTAGTAGTCAGTCCTATGCCAAAATTGTTCAAATTATGCCTCTTGGATGAAAAGTGGCCCCGCCCGGGGGTCACAAGTTTTGAATAGACTTATATAGGAAAAGATTCTTTAAAAATCTTCTAGTGTTAAACTTCAAGGCCTATGCCTTTGCTATTTGGTATGTAGTATTGCCTAGTGGTCATCTACCAAGTTTGTTCAAATTATACCCCTAGGTTGAAAAGAGGGCCCGACCCTTATATCTCTCCTTAGGTTAGACCTAAAGAGTAGATGACCTTGAAGTCAAAAGTCAAAGTTACTGTAACCTTTAGTTCTCTTCAATGCTTATATGTAGAACCCTCAAACTTAGCAAGGATTTTGGTCCAGACCAGAAGGTGACCCTGAAGGCAAAGGTCAGGGTCAAGATCACAATGACCTTTAGTACCAAAATGCTTGATAATTCGGCAATGCTTGACACTAGGACCTTTAAACTTAGTAGAGAGGTTGATCCTAACTACTAGATGACTCTGAAGCCAAAGGTCAAGTTCAATATGACCTTTAGTACCAAAACACTTATAACTCTGTATAGATTGGGTCTAGGACTCTCAAACTTAGTAATTACAGTCTGTGTAGTAAAATCGATCATCTCTTCTGACAACGCTCACTGGTGTGTAGCATGTTAAGTGGATCAAATGCTTGCACGGCTGGCCATTTCTCAAGCCGTCACAATGAGCCCATTTAACGAAGATCAATGAAACACTTTTTGACACTCCTGAAGTGGAAAATTTTGCATACACAACACTTATCTTCCTCTTTGTCGTAGTCTGATGATGTTTTTTCACCGCTGTCTTGAAAATTGATATGTGGTGGACCTGGCTGAGGCTCTAGGGTGTTGTAACTGAGCTATCCTTGTTTCTTCGGATTCATACTGTTTGGTTTCAAAGTTTTCTTTTTTGTTTTATCGCGTCGGACATTCTGCTCTGATTCATGATCTTTCAGTTGGTTCAAAATACTATTTGTGATTTCTCGACCTGAAACAACTTTACTAATGGTGTTACGTGTTTTCTTTTCTTTACTTCTCATTTCTCTAAGCTTTTTCTTCTTCTACCTGAAGAGGTCCTCGTGCCGTGGTGATACATGGTCATTGTTGATACCTCCAGGTACAGTATCTTGGCTGCCGTGATCTAATTCATTGCTTGATTCTTGATACACTTCTGCTGGTATCAGGTACTCCTGACGAATTGAATTGAAGGGGGACATATGCCTATCTTTTTGAAACGAGACTGAACGGGCTCTAGAATACACCTTGCATACTATTTCACAAACATTGTATCTACTGATTACAGATGTTGTCTGCCCCATTAGCTGGTGGCATGCAGCGTCATACATTCGTTGGAAAAGCACATAACAGTAAACATCCAATGACTGAAGCATGTGCGAAGTGTGGGCATGCAAAATACAATTCCTTGATCCTTAGCCCACTCATACAAACCAGCTAAAACATGAGACCTGTGGTCATCAAGAAAAACCAGCAACTTCTGTCCTTCACGACCTGAGACATATTTGATAAAGTGTGTTGTCAGATACTGCCTTAAAAAGGAACAGCCTGAGTCGATTACTGCACCAACGGCACCTGAAAATTTTCCTTGCAACAGTTCTTGTTTAATTCTTTTACCAGGAAATATTAAAAACGGTGATATACTTGACCCATATGCACTTGCACCTCCTATCAAAGTGACGGTTTTTCCTTTACCAGAGGTAATAACCACTAGACAGTAATCACAGCTAAGCTATGATTATGCGGGGACTTATGATCAATGATGAGCCCTTTCTCATCAATATAATAGATTAGGTGGGGTTTACGTTGAAATTCGTGTTCTTCAAGAGAATTTTTGGCTTTGCAAAGTATGCTGGACAACAGCTTCTAATGCCTTTCTACCGCGGGCGTTTTCTAACCCCCTTGGCTCTAGAACTCTAAGTTCGGGCCATCTTCCCAAAAACCTCTAATCAATTTAATTGTTAATGGCCGATTTTTTAGTTCTTTTACCTAGTTGAAATGCAAAATCAGCAGCAATGTTAACACCTTCTGAACGGATATAGCCATATCCAAGACTTGCCATGAATTTAAAGCGATTTTTGTCGAGCCCGCTTGCGGTGAGCTCGACTTAGTCGCCACTTTTATGGCGGTTCGGTGCATGCTCGTCTATGCGTCCGTCCGATTTTGTCCGGACCATGACTTTGACATGCATGGAACAATCTTGTTTATATCTGGCGCGAATGTTAACCTCAGTGTAAGGAGTGTACTGTGCTAACTCCATGTTCTTATCTCAAAGGTAAAGGTCACAGTTTGATGTCAAAGGTCAAATTGAAGAATGAGTTTATCCGGAGCATTTCTTCTTAATGCATGGTGGGATTTTGATGCAATTGGCATGAATGTAGAATTAATGTAATGACCATTATGAGACGGATTGCCCTGCCTACGAACACGGTCCCTAGGTGTTTAGGTCAAGGTCACACTTAGAGGTCAAAGGTCATACACATGAATCACTTTGTCCGGAGCATTTCGTTATATGCATAGAGGGATTTTGATGTAACTTGGCACAATTGTTAACCATCATGAGACGGAGTGTCATGTGCAAGAACCTAGAATTACTTGCCTTTTTGTTACTATAAATAGCTTATGTTGTATTTTTTTATTACTTGCCGTATGGAAGAATCTAGACAACTTCCCTGTATTTCAACATGCTAGTTGAGGTTAATTGTGACCTATCTCTGCTGGTACGGATTTTTATGCGGACTCACTCCCATTCCTTTTGACAGCTGGCGGGCTCGAGATGCTGCTCTTGGGCATCTTGTTTAACTTAAGCTCTGCATCTGTGGAAAATATTGGTGTTTTTCCTCCGTGAACTGCTATTTCATGATCAACTTTGCCTAATACCCTGTCCCTTTAAGTTGTTGCAGGCACCTGGTAATTGACAGCTGCTCTTTTTACAGGTATCTAGCCCCAGTCTCAGTATCTTTAGAGAGAGGCTGGCGGGGGTCAGTATGTAATTCTATTGCCTCTGTCCCATTTTAACTGTAGCATACTGTCTTTTTAGCTTTTATTCTTTTATCATTGTAACATATCATTTCTTTAACAAATGTTTCTCTGACAGCGCCGCCCAGTGATAGTCGGAAATCAACGGTTGGGTGAAAGATGTAGATGTAGATGTATCTTGTTTACTTTACATTAGTGGTAGGCTTTGGACAATGCTTCTCTTTGTCTATGTTCTACTGCTTAGCAATCGTTAACGATTACGACTAGCAGGCGCATTGTCAGGGATAGCTTAACAGGTCAGGTTAAAAGTAAAAGCAGAAAGTTGAATAAGAACTAATACAAGGGTGGCAGCTGACCAGCAAATATTTCTAAGCTTGGACTGGCTTGCAAAGACACAGGGAGACTGTTCCACAGATATTTACTACTGTGAAAAAAAGCAATTTGCATGATAATGTGTCTTTGAATACGGTATCAAATAGTTCTTCTTAGGTGACTTTTGTCAACAAAAACAAGGTGTTGTTGGATCTAATACAACATAGTAACTGCACTGATCTTACGGCGTTGTTCTTTGGTTTTTCAGTTTAGTTCATTTTACATTTTGAAACACTACTGGTGTACTGTTGTCATTATAAACATATCTTACTGCAGATCTTTGAACTTGTTCTATTTATAGAGTCAGGTATTTTGCTTTGGATGCCATATGTTGGAACAGTACTCTAACTGGGATCTAACAAAAGTTTTATTTGCAACCACTTTGACTCTTTCATTTGGGATTTTGACATTTCGTTTAAGGAATCTTAGGGAAATTTTTGTATTGGATGATATGTTGTTGATATGTTCTCTGGATTAGAGCCTGCCTTTAGGCTGTTTCAAATGCTCGGAATTATCCTTAAAAAACACACTCATTAAAAGTGAGAGTTTTCAGAAAAGTCACGAAACCCTGATTTTGATAAGTTGGCCTAATACCTTATTTGTTGCATCACAAGATGTTCATTGATGAAATGTAAACAAAGCAGACGTAAATTTTGTCCTGAAAATGTAGCTTTTATTACAGAAAATTCTTATATAAAATATTTTGAGAAAAGGGAAAAATAATAAGTTTTAGTTGATTTAGAATGAAATTATGCCAATAATACCTGGTTATTTTCGCATAATTTGTCTTCTTCTACCAAGAGAAAATTTACTACGATAGTAAAAACAATTCCACTGTTTGCGCATTCGCGGTGAAAAGATTTCGCGAGGTATACGTCAAGGGAAGGAAAACCTCAAAGATTTTTTTTTCCATATGTGTTTAAAATTTCAAAGGTATTGAATTGAGAAATTAAAAGAAGGACATTGGCATAAATCTAACTCCGGCGTTAGAAGATTTGCTTAGTGTATAGTTGTGGTTTGATTAGTTTCACTGAGACCGTTAGTGAAGTAAAATGTATACATCTGCAGATAACGTATTTTTCAATGTATAACATTGTCCTTTTTAGCTCTTGCATATGTCCCCTACCACACCATCATCGAGTAGGGTACATACACCTTCAAACGTACCAAGGTACGGTCTTTGTATAAAATGCATGATCTTAAAGAAACTATGTACCAAGGTCTGCCTAGACACTGGAATTATGGCCTTTTAATTGCCAAATTTGTCATAATTTAGCACTGTACGCACATTAACTTGGAAAGTTTGTTTAAATCCTTTATCCAAACTTCAGCAAACTTCGTCAGGATGTGTATAAACATTATATATAGGCCAGGACCGTTAACCATCCAGATTGCCTACGTCACATTGTAGTTATGGCCGATTATTTCCCCCAGAAAGTGTTTTCTGTAGCATTGTTTCGGCGTGCGAATTTTTTGACAGTTTGGCACCCTTATTATTACAGCTCTGATTTACGAAATGAATCTTTCTGCGAACTGAGTATAGATACAATCTGTATAAAGCTCCACGTGGAGCGGCAAGCGTTTTATAGTTAGGCTTGATACCAATCGCTGCTGGGAAGTTTCATCGAAGCGCGGCGGAAAGCCTTATCCGCATATGGCTCAGTGCGTTGTTACAATACATACAGATTTTTCTACTTACTTACTCCCGATGAAGAAAATGCTTTTGAGTAAAGTAAAAATGTGAGAGATAATTTAATAAGTATGAAGCTCAGAATTTTTGTTCATGCATTGCTGTCTGTTACTGTCTCAACTTGTGTTTAAACAACGTACCATCATTATATCCCCTCATGGCATAATATAAACAATCTAAATGCTCTTTTGCTATTTTGGTCTAGATAAAACTTTCAAGGTGACTGTGAAAAATTCTTTTTCACATTTTTAGAAATATTTTTATTACATTTGTAACTGAACAATGTTTTTTGCCCGCCCGGTTAGCTCAGTAGGTAGAGCGTTGGTCTACGGATCTCGGGGTCGTGAGTTCGATCCTCGGGCGGGGTGTATATTCTCCGTGACTATTTGAAAAACGACATTGTGTCTGAAATCATTAGTTCTCCGCCTCTGATTCATGTGGAGAGGTTGACAGTTACTTGCGGAGAACAGGTTTGTAGTGGTACAGAATCCAAGACCACTGGTTAGGTTAACTGCCCGCCGTTACATGACTGAAATACTGTTGAAAAACGGCGTTTAACCCAAAACAAACAAAAACAATGTGTTTACATTTGCGGACTTTTTGTGACATTTGTGACCAGCGTCAATTTTACATTTAAACAACTAGGTTTCACGTCTGGGGAAAGTTTTTAAATATGTTGTTAAATTGTCTCACATTGTGACTGTTCTCATATTTGTAACCATTTTTACATTTTGGAGTCCTACATAGGTGATAGAACGGAAAATGCCAATTTCTGGTCCTCTACCTTAAGTAAATTTTGTTTACTTCTAAGACAGGGACTTTATATTAATGGGGTCATCATACTACAAAGTATATTGATATTTTTAAAACAATACATAAGAAATGAAATATTTTTTCGGTGTTCATGCAAATTTAACGACAGAATAGGATCGGCAAATCCATGGCTCTGGTTCAATATGCCGATCCTACTTTGTCGTTCATTTCGCATGAACACTGAAAAAAAGTTTCATTTCTTAACATTATAGATCTATTTCCTTTCCATTTGTAAACAAGATTAAATTAGAAAGTGCACATATTTTGTTGCATTTAACATTAAAATCAGCTTCCTTACAATTCTGTGCACCAGACGGAACAACTGAGACGTCATTTAAGGAACGTTCTCCCTGACTATACGCGGACGTCGTCAAAACAGCGATCCGTTAACACTACGCAGAGCTGACGTAACTTTCGTGCCTTTCCGTTTGCTGTTCATGCGAAATAAACGTCATAATTTTCAATGGGAAAGAATAGTACGAATGTAAATATACATAAATATATTAGTGGAGCGGTGGTCTAGTGTTTAAGGTGTCGGCCGCTCAACCCTGAGGTCGTGGGTTCGAGTCCCACAGGGGTCACGATCATGAATTTTCATATGACATCAGAACTGTTTTTTTTTTCAGGAAGCAGACTCGAGAGTAGTTCAAATAAGCTTGAAGCTTTTATTACAATCCAGCTAAAATAAATTAGTATATTAACTAAATATCTTAGTTCTAGATATACATACTTTCAGCGTATTTTACTGAATTAATTTTGTCGGCACATTCTTGCATAAAACTGATGTTCTTATCATTTTCATGGAGAAGTGTTAATAGTAGAGTAAATATATCAAGTGAGAAAATATTGCACCCGCGTGCGCCTAACAAACCCTTTCACATATGCACGTTACATGGCGAAGCGTAAACGACGTGTGCATATAACGGCCCTATTAAACAAAAGAAATTGACACCAACGTGAGAACTCGTGAGCAATCAACACTAACATTCCCGCGCATTACATAGATCTTTAATGACAATAATTCAATATCTAGCTTTTTACACATTGAATGCTACATAAAATGTTTCGTGTTATGATATCTGCAATATCCCTCGTGATATGTCGGTACTCTCGCCATACCTGTCCCAACCACTTACTAATCCCTTGGGATACTGCAGATGTATAACACGAAAAAGATATGCGTTACCCCTACATTAAATATACTTTTAAGATGAAAGATAACTAATAAATGCAATGTTCTAAGATTGGCTATATAAAATTGTAATGGCATATGAAGCTAAAAAAAAATTAAAGGTTATATATTCTCGTGTACATTGTCAATGTCTTATAAATAAATATTACGTTTCTTATTAACTTTACACAGGGAAGCGAAATGATTGTAGTAGTACAAGAAATTGAAGACATCAACACAAAAAGAGACTTCAAGGCTAACATTACGTGTAGCCTTGACACAGGGTCAGTTATAACAGAAGTGACTGTACAAACAGCGTAAGTTAAGTTATTATATGGACAGTGGTCTAGAAGCGATCTCAAATTTGGGGGCTTAATGTGGGTTGGGAATGGGGGAGAGGGGTTCGGGACGACCACTTAATCCACCCATATTTTCCATGAATAATTTTAGACAACCAAAAAATATGTTATTCCCCTTATTGATAGAAGAAATCATATCAAATCTATATCAGTGAATATACATAATCTCTAAAATTGCTGTTCCCCTTTATCTATTGCTATTTCTAAAATAAGATGTCCGTCCTCCCCTATCCCACTCTTCCACCCCCTTAAAATTGTAGCTCTATGCTAGTTGCAATGATGCTTTTGATTACCAGTTAAACATTTATAGTTAATTAAATATTTTTAAACCTTAACTCCCTTGGGCTATTCTGCACCGACAATGGGTTCCTGCGGTATTTGTGCAGCTTGCTCCAGTCAAAAATTCTTGTTGTTTGATTCTTTGTTTAAAGTAAATTACGCCAAACTGTTTCGTATATTTCGACTTTAAAAGTTTTTTATTTAAACTTGAACTTGACAATCTAAATATGTATCCAGCGAGTACAAACTGTACGACCACTAATTATAAAAGCTTACTTGATGATAAAAGTTTAAATACTGGTTGTCAAGGAGTCAACTCAGTGTAACACTTTTGAGGTGTAGACTGGCATCAGTCGCAAGAGACAGGCATCAGTCGTAAGACACTGGCATCAGTCGTAAGAGACAGGCATCAGTCGTTAGAGTCCTTTAAAATAAATATATCTGCCATTAAATCATCTCGAAATGCACTTTTTGAAGAAAAAAATACAATATCACCGACTCTGCATGAACCTTGAGAGAAAATTATCAGTGTCAGTATGAAGAAAGAATCTTTATTATAGATTACTTGATCTCAACAGACTTTGTAAGTCTACTTTGAGGTCATGTATGGTAGTTTTTCTTCTGTTCATCCTACTACATAAAATTTTTATGACAAAATTGACGGTTATAACGATGCACTGACTTCGAGATTTCTTTCACACATATCACATTAGTTCTATATTTATTTTACGCAGATGTTGAAACAATTGTTAAAGGCCTCCAATACACGATATTTCACCTGCCTCATTTACATTTGAAAAGTGTGTCTTGCTAAATTGATAGTATAATCTCCGTTTTCAATGTTTGTTTTACTTCCGGCAAAGTTTCATAGAACATAGTGAAAATCTGGTTGATGAACAAAATGGTTTAATCAAGGCGTAAATCGTAATACAATAGGTCATATTTCTTCGCGCCAAACATTTGAAAGGACAGTAAAAGCAATCGAAGACTGAAATTTTTACAGTTCAGGTAATGCGCCACGAATTTGCCATGAAGACGTGCGGTCAGTGCTGATAGCATTCGGGATGGTTTTATACTTTCTCTCATCATATTAAAGGTAACTTACTTATCACATTTCGATTTTAAGGAGGTAGTATACCTTAATATTTGTTTGTCAGGTCATTAATAAATAATCAAAATATAATATCAGGCAAGTGATATCAGGCAGTTTGTATAGTAGTTGCATGACAAATAGAGGATGAAGCCATCCAGCTGGCTTACGGAAGGTCAGTGGTTCAACCCAGGTACCCGCTCGTGATGAAATAATGCACGGAGGGGCACCTGAGGTCTTCTTCCACCATTAAAGCTGGAAAGTCGCCATATGACCTATCATGTGTCATTGCGACATTAGATCCAACCCAAAAAAGAGGATATTTGTTTGTTTTGTGTGAATATGGAATATATCTCACTGAGAAGTGAGACAATTTCAAATATTTTCATGAGCGCGTAGCGCGAGTGAAAATGTGAAAATTTTCTCACTTTCAGGGGAGATATTCTATATTCCCGAAAAACAAACAAATATCCTTTTTATTTTATGCTTATTTACGTTGAGATATGCATTTTGCAACAAGCGGGAAACAGACGCGCGTAAACGAACATGACGTCAGACGTGTTGTGACGTTAGAAAGACACACACGACATAAAGTTCCATTTCATTTCATTTTTTGTTGCGTAACGTTATAAAATTCTCATTAAGTAAAATAAATTGAATCGAGAAATATACTATAAAGAACAAAGTGCGACTACAATTTTCATCCTGTTTTAAGCAAATAATTTAGAATGTTTACGCAATGTACAAGTAGATCGACAAAGCTATTTCATTTACAGTGAGTGATATGCAGTGAGTGTTATAGATTATATCTCACTGATAAAACTAAAATAAGTATTTCAACAGTTAACATAAAATAAAACTGCATAAAGCTGCAAAACATTGATCATTATTCAAAGCGAAAGACTCATAACATAATTGCGGCGATTGATGGCTGTTTTAAAAATAGCTCAAATAAAATAAGATGCTCAGAATGACGTACTTGCAAAATAAAAGCTCTTAATTTACGTGGTAACTGACACGTACCGTCATGACGTCATTAAAGCGAAACAATGTTTTGTAGCATTTCATCTGTTGTCGATCTGGGAAATAGATTTTAGTTTTGCGTGATTTGTTGGAAAATAAAACATGGTTTTGAGTTCAGATACGTTGTAATCTAATCATGATGGCCGGATTAAATTCGGCCTTAATCAAAAATAAATACATTGTCAAGGGTATTGTAAACATTTCCAAGAATCGATCCATGTAAACATTATGATATCATGATGAACGTTACACAATGACGTTATTAAGTGCTATTGTCTGTGTAATAAATGTAGAGCATATTTAAGGAAATTGGTTGAGATTACAGAATCTGTTTAGAAAAATGTCGTGCAACATTAAAACTCCACCAATATTAATGGACAAGCCTTTTCTTCAGTTTCCTTCCACATTATCGAATTTTTTATAGAATCCAGATTTAATGATAATGGATTCATTGTTATTTTCATAAGAATATCAGAAAGTCAATAAACATTGTCGAAGTTGAATTCATTATGGCTGTCGTATTGTTTCGTTCAGAAGTTCAGGGGCGGATGAATTTTCAAATTCGTAAAATATGAATTTATTAATTTTTGCTTCAGGAAATAAGAGATGAGGATATATGTTGTTCTAGGCCGTTCTATGAGTTTCATGATAAATAGAATACAGGCATGAATGCTATCATGCTCTGCAGATATAGGCTGGAAGGGGTTCGGTTCCCTCACCCCATCCAGCCCGTATCAACCTCAACCTGATAACATTAATATCAAAGGACAGTAGTCTGTTATTTTCTATATACTGATATGTCATGCAGCTGAACGTAAGAAAATGGATGATGGTTACTGGTGTCATCTGGAACATTGCTGGGTGCAAGGTTACTTATTCCTGTCATTTTCGAAAACAAATTTGGCAAATTGATTTGGAATACCCATTTTTCCGTTTCCATTCATAATAAGGTTCGTATATATTAAAAACTATGCTCTAAAGTTATAAATATTTCTGTTGACGATAGAGATATCTTTGACTAAATTGGTGTTACCACGGACTCGACCCCCTACTGACCTATAAAAGAACATGTAAATGTAAAATTTTAAGGCGTTGAATAAAACACAGAAATATATCACTATGAATTGAATTCACGGTTTAGGAATAACAGCCCTTTGAACTTTACAACAAGAGGGCCAAGATGGCCCTAGGTCGCTCATCTGAGTAAGACACCATAACAGTGCAAACATGTTTTTCCTAGTGATTTCATGGAGACAAATATTCGGACCAATTTTTATTAAGTTCGGACCAAAACCTAGTCTTTGTTCCCACATGACTCAGATTCGAATTTGTCCAAAAACAAACATTCTAACAAGGTTTCGGGAAAATTGGAGCAAAAACGTGGCATCCAGAGTGTATACAAGCTTTACCTTTAATTTGACCTAGTGACCTAGTTTTTGACCCCACGTGACCCAGATTCGATATCATCCAAAACTTTATGATAACAAATATTCTGACCAAGATTTTTATCTGTATTTAAACACTATCCATTAGAATGACAATGTCAAATTTTTTTCACAAAACAGTCAGATGAGGAATACTGCTGTAAGTATTTGAAGCTTTGATATGCAAATAAAACGATCATACTACTTACTTTGAAAATAAAATATCTTAAAGCTACATTTAAAGAAAAAGATAAATTTATCAATTTTTTTTTCTAAGAAATGACGAAAAAGGCAATATATAACATATCTAAATATCTCTGTTGCCATGGTTACTTTCAACGTTAATATATATAGGATACCATGTGAAATGTTTGCTATTCTCCTTATAAAATTATCCTATTCCGGTCATAAAGAGAATGGTACTGAAGCCGTCGAAACATCCGTTATCCCACATAGTCGTTTGAAAATGAAAGAAAATGCGTTACCATGGAAACACTAGCCCCGCGACATATACATTTTAGCTTGCATTTGAAAGCTAACGCGCAGCGCATTCTAATTAACTTATCATCGACGGATAACAGTGAAAACAAAATACACTAAAAGTGTTAGATGGCCGTATTAAAACTGTACTTGAAGCATAAGAGATTAACGAACTTTTTTTAGCAGCTAAGACATTGAATTACACGAAATAGTATGACAATAACTTGCTTCGGTTCAATTTTTAATACGAATTCACCCTGTTGACAAGGTATACTACCTCTTTAACAATATTTTCAGTTTTGAAGAAAATTTAAATTTTGCAAAATGCTATTCCTTAAGTATTTTAGGTACTTTTTGTACATTTTGTAGTTGTATTTAGTGTTGTTTCATATAATTCCGCTGTTTTTTTTGATAAATAACTCTAGGTTTACACTTTTTTCTTTTTTTCTTGTAAAAATTCGATATGATCTACTAAGTTTATTTTTGCAGAATGGAGTGTGCAAGATGTGTGAGGATAATTTTCAAACTGTACAAAAACAGAGTTCAGCTTTGAACATTGTACGGGTTCGAAGAAGCAAAGTGTTGCTATGAAGATCCCCGTCATCACGGCTTAAAGAAGACAATGAAATAGTTTAAATTCATACTTTGTTTTAGAATGGATTAAGTTAATATCAAGAAGAAGGCTAATTTCAGTCAATTGTAATGAGAATGAAATAAAAATGTAAGAAACATGTATGTTTGCTTCTCTTTGACAAAATAGTTCCCAGCGATCCTGAAATTAGAATAACATAGACAATAACACAGGTCAAAATACCGGCAGGTTTTCGCCTTTGTTTTATATGAAATCTACAATATTAATTGGCGTAAGATGAAATCAGATATTTGCACAAAACATGTGGATTGCTTAGATTGTTTTATCGTTCCAACTACTTTTTGTACCATATACGGTATATCTTTGCAAGAGTCTATATAAATCAATTTCTACATTACTCTTAGTACTTAACAAACTTTGAGAGGTCTTCATTTTCACAAAACCATGAAGTTTCAATTTAAGGACATTTTTATGCTTAATATAGTTTCTTTGTAGAACATAGTTGAAATATTCTTAAAAGTAAATCTCACGGGTATCGGAACCAGAATAAAACAAGTATGACCAGACAGATAAAACCACCTGTGTTCATACAAACTCAATTAAAAAATGAAAAATATGTAGGAAAATATGAACCCCTTTCATATGATGTATTCCAGAGACAATGCTTTATTCTCAGATACCGTTTAAAAGGAATAGTCCACTATGTAATTTTTTATTTTAGTGTCATTTTCATCCGAGATCAAATACTTTTGCGTATGGTATATTTAAGGAGGTTGTATCCTGTTGAAATGTTTTTGCGTATGGTATATTTAAGGAGGTTGTATCCTGTTGAAATGTTTTTGCGTATTGAAATTTACTTCAGAGGAGACGACGATAAAAAGACAATAACTGCCACTGTCAAACCAACGTTCATCATTCAAATGGTAGATCAGGGAACTACTGTTCCAGTATCCTCGGGAGAAATTGGCCAGGCTGTAAACATTACACTAGAGATGGATGCTGATTACCAAAGTATAATACTCTACATCATTTAAACAACACATTATTCAGATTATGATACATATTCAGTTTTTATTGCGATTTTTTTCTTTGACTTTCTGACATACAAGCAAGGCTGCTAGTACCTTTTTAGCTGGAAGAAGTTAATACTGTTGCTGTAAAAAAAGTGTATGGCTATAAACACTTTTGTAGAGATTTTATTGTCCTTTATTTAAACGAAATTTGCGAAAAAAAAATTAAGAGAATTATTACATCCTCTTTAGATCTTTTGACACAGATTTTAGCGAAAATGTTTGACATATTAATTGTGTTCATTAGATTATAAGAATCTTTCACTGGTTGCGGGTAAAGATGGGAATATCCGGCACGAGGGTAACCGCCTAAGCAGTTACCCGAATGCCAGACATTCCCATCTTTACCCGCTGCCAGTGATTGATTCTTTTTCTTGCATGCCTTATTCTTCAATTTGTAGAAAATATAAAGAAAAACGAAGGTTTTTCTTTAAGGCGCTATTTTGTTATAGTAGTGTATGAATTTACGCGTTCATTCATAAATTCAAGTATAGCACGCGAGTTATCGTACCGTACACCCCTTGGTGTAAGATTGTAAAACAGTATTCAATCATTCAATAATACTCTCGCATCTATAAAACTAAACCGAATGTAGCAAAGCTCGAAGTCCAAAGTCACACTATATACATGTATATGTTTTGTAAAATACATGTACTTTAGTTGTTTACTAGTATATGATAACAAGGGATTAATATTGAATTATTATTTTTACAGTTGAATATTGTTCCTATACGTGAAAAACTGTTAAATCCAATGTTCACTTGAAGGAAGTCTTCACCCTGTAAATGCATCTTCCAATAAAATGCATTACTCATGACTTTTATCTTAAAGTGTGAGTTTCATTTCAGGTACATTCATGTTCCAGATCGAAAAGCTTGAGGTGAAAACATCGTCTGCCTCTACAGATGTGATTTCAAATGGGTGAGTAAATCAGTTAGAAGGAATAAAATGTGTTAACACGTCACTTCCGTTAGTTTTTATTCAATTAATGTCATGATTATGTAATAAGATAAATCGTAATAAAGGATTTTATGTTAGTGTTGATAAACGGTTCTGTTCAAACCGGGACTAGAGGGCGTGAACGGTAGCTTACATTTCCACTACCGTCCATGAACAGGCTCACTCAAACCGAGCCTGCAACATTTTCATTTATGCCGCGTTGGGCGGTGATTTTTCACAGTTTCTATTTCGTTACCATTCCATTAATAAGAAATTTTATGTAAGAATTACAAGAACTTCTTACACAACAGTTCTTCCATATATACTAAAATGTTCCGGACAAATAGCAAAGGTTACCTTTAAAGGTTGCTGCGTTTTAAATCACATTTATAAATTTACTACCGATTGCATATTTCGTAAAACGTGAGCTTTTGTAGAACACACTTTACACATTTCTGTTGAAGTCCATCTCAAAGATTTTCAAGAATTCAAATGAACACACAGTGTTTGCAATATCAAGTTTATTGTTTTTCATTGTTGCCACTACCTAATAAAGCATGTTAGATACACAATTGTAACATCAAATTTGCATCAACTATTTCTGCAACTACAGCTATTTTCATGTATTCCCCCAAAATAGACATGGACAGTTAAAATATTTGTTACAGATGCAAATACAGCAAACCCTCTAGATAGATTATACGACCTGTAGGTATAAATAATCTGTCGGCTCGATTGTAATGGATGAAAACTTTAAGTTTGTTTGAATTATTTTCTTGCTTCCTTAAAATAACAATTTTGGTGTCATATGAGGATTGGGAATCGAAATCACAACATACATATTTTCATCTGTGGTCTTTAAAGGACAAAATATAAATATATCTTACAAAATACATTTCAAATGAAAGTCATAGTCCGACTGTTCAAAACATTGAGAAAGAATCGAAACTTTGCAGCTTTTAGAAATATATACTGGTGAAATAAAACAAAAAATATGCCTGGTCATTAAGGCACCTAGTGTAGTGTTTATGATGCCATTTTACACACTAGTACACTTTTAAAAAGATTTACTATATTTTCAAGACTTTCAGAGACAAAAAAGAACCAGAGCCTTACATGTACATTGTGTATAGAACTAGGTAAATTTGATTACAATGAAGGTCAACACATAAACTGAGTCTATCATTTACTTTACATTGTCATAAAAACAGATGTTGAGCTGTTCGTATTCTTCAGGGACATAACAAAGAACAAATATAGCATAACAGTAAGATTTGAGTCGGATATAATTTGGTTGGGCATGTAACTTTGAACATGTGTATTCTTTTGGTGTACCAATTGTGAAAGAACATATGCAAATACTTTAGATTTGATATATGGTAAAGGCCATAAGGCCGATTCTTCAATGAAATAAAAAAGACTGAAAGTTAGAGTCTTTGAACAGTCGATATTCCTTTTGATAAAAACGATGTTATGTCCCTTTGAATTTAGTTTTATTTCATATCTTAAGGTGTACGGATAAGAAGTATAAAGATGTTGTCTTTCCACAACCGGGTCCACCTACAGCTACAAATATGAACTTTCCATTTAATTTATTTTTGCCATCGGATACATCTGGCAATACTCCTGTGGTCCAGGATACATCTTCTATCGCTGTGACATACACTTTTACCATCCAAGTATGTGTTATTGGTGAGTGTACACAGGTAAGTAGTTAAAATTGCATGGTACCTTCATGTTTTCTAGAATGAGCATATCAACTGCATTTGTACTGACAAGTACTATATATGATTTTGAATGCCTAAAAGAAATAGTGTTGTTTATAACAATATAGCAGAGCGATATTTCAATATATTGTAACACGACGAAGAGATTTTATGTCTGTTGGATAATTTCTTCACGGCATATACCGATTAGGGGTGTTTGAATACATTAAAATACGATTCTTCTATATTTCATTTCGAACCTAATTTTTATGTGAACAATTGATTGAGTTAGATGTCCTCTATGCTTTATGTAGTAAAATTATATCTTTCTGTAAATTGAATTGATATTGAATTATTGATAACATGTCAGTCTAAAGTCATGCTTAAAATATACATTTCAAGATATTGGTAAAATAGCAAAGCACAGGTTACTTGTTTTGATCAGTATAAATATATCAAGTATGTCAGCTATAAATTACAAAGGAAGAAGAAACAATACGAGTCTGGGTATTAGTTTTGTTTCCCTTATCAGCCAAAGTTTGATTTGTTTTATTTTTTTCCATAGTATCGCCGAACTATTACAATACATTTGCATAAAAGGTGTAATGAAAGATCGAGCTATCGGTATACTTTGCTTGTTAGTGCCCCGATAGTATGCATCGATGCTGACAGTTAGGATCCAATAACTATCGGCGATTGTTCCTTCAACTATCTGTGTTTTCAGTAGTTTACAAAAACATAATTTGAGCGTAATTTTCATCAATTGTCCTGTATTTTCATGGTATTAAGTTTCCTCTAAAATGTTGGCATACATTTTCCGTAAAATCAAAATTTGTACAAAAGCGGGACCCACTTTGATTCTTCCTTCGAACCTTTGCTCAGTTTAGAGATGAATGTGCAACAAAAAGTAAAGGACATCATCAGGATACAACTATATGATATACTGAACAAAATAGCTAACCGGCATACTTTTTTGCTCATATCTTAAACATTACTGAAAGTATTAATTTATGAAATTTTGTGTAATCTAAAATCAACATATTATATAAATCTACACATTTTACAGATTCAGACCATTTTTGAAAATCACAAAAAAATACAAAATATATATGTCTGGAATTTTCAAACTGGCAAGAAACACATTATCCACCATAGGAAGAAAATGACAACCAAAACAAATTAGATTTGAGTTCCTGATAAACAAAGAAGACTGAAAATTATGTGTTCCTTCGCATCTAAACTCCAAACAATGATTTAATTAAACGGCAAAACACTGTTTGGAGTATATCATCTCTTAGATAATGTCTTTGTTATGCCCTATCGAAAAAAACAACAACATTTTTTTTCAATATTGAACACGTGACACTCTATTTTTCGTAGATGTAAAATGTGCTCTTCAGTGATATATATATATATATATATATATATATATATATATATATATATATATATATATATATATATATATATATATATATATATATATATATATATATTAAAAGTGAATTGTTATAGTAAACAGAAATTAAACCGATGATTCAATATTTTGAAGTTTTATTTGTTTTATTAGCAACAAATGTTCATTCAAAAAAACTACTTTCAATAATTATTAAGGTACTTGCTAGATAGCAAATAGCAAATGGCGATTTAGATATTTGGATCAGCGTATTATCATTAGTATTTAGGGATAAAGCCAACTATTGTATTCTGTGATATCGATATTATCGCAAAAGTCCTTTCTACACTATCAGTATCATCGCAATTATCCATGCCGCAATATCAATAATATCGCAAAAGTCCTTTCTACAATATCAGTATCATTGCAATAATCCTTGCCGTAATATCAATATTATCGCAAAAGTCCTTTCTACAATATCAGTATCATCGCAATAATCCTTGCCGCAATATCAATAATATCGCAATATAGTCCTTTCCGCAATATCAATGTTATCGCAATAATCCGTTCCGTAATATGATTATTATCCAAATATTATCGTAATAGACTAAATAAACGTCAATGAGTATCTCTATTCATAATTATTATATGTGCATTGATAATATTGAATTAATTTAGTTTCACGTTAAATCTATTATACTTTACGATTTCAACATTATAAAATGGGACATTTACCCAGCTTTATTACCAAGGTAAGGTATATATCAGAGTTTAGATAGCTTATTGTAATCTAATTTCAGCTTTGCAAAGCCCGTCGGCGTAGAAGTGTTGACTCCACAATCGAGACGGTACAGTACGCAACCTCTGTGACCATATACCCTGCAGGTAATACTCGACTCCATAAAGTGACAGCTGACAAATGTCCTTTGTCTATACATGATAAAGGACAGAGATTTGTCCAAATAATGTGCACGAGGATAAACGTGATATTTCAAAGGCAACGATTATAACTGTGTTTTAAATTTAGTTGATGCCGATGCTGCTTGTGATGATGATGATGGTGATGATGCGAGTGTTGTTTAGTTAGTATTCAAATGTAGAGGTTGATGTAGAACATTATGACTGTTGCATCATCTGATATTTTTTATACAAAGACGAAATATAAGGAAAATGATTTTAAAGAGTAAACTTTGTTACAAGGAGGTGATCTTCCTTCCCAGCCAAAATATTTTCATCTCCTTCTTATCCTATTACTCACTGACGGCACATACTCTTTAATTTCTTACTTAGATCGGACAAGGAAAATGTATATAAATATTAAGTTAGTATTTGATTAATTGAAAAACCACTAGTTCAACAATTATTCTGACATGTACTTTCCTCATTGTAAAAAGATAGGTTTTGCTATTGTTTTTGTTTTTCTTCTTCTTCTTTTTCTTTGAAAAGGGGAACTACTACACAACTCCATGCTTACCTAATGATAAATGTAATTGTAAATATGTTTTGTGTAAATATACAGGAATATGTTGGTGGTTATGTTTGCTTTTAATCAAATTTATATGTGAATTTGCAAACAGAAAAGCCAGCAAACCTTATCACAGCAAATGTAAATCAAACATTTACCTGTATTTTCATAAAGGTAAAGCAAATGCGTTATAATTTTTAGGGCTTACTCTTCCATTATGAGAGCTTTTATCAAATATAGTTGTCTTATTCATACACACACTCACATAAAAAAATTTTCTCTTTAGTGTAGGGATCTCAAAACCTTTAAAACTCAATTTCAGGTCAGAGGAGAGTGACTAACCAACCAAAAACCAACACAGACACAAACACCCAAGTATGTTTAGCCCAGGCATCCTTCTATGCTCTCGCTGTTTCCCTCCTAGCCGCCCTCGCCGTCTGCATAGGCATCAGTGCATGCATGTGTTATCGTCTGAAAAATAAGCCTGGCTACATGGACAAGGATGCATCTTACAAGAACAAGGCATTTAATTATTGAGATTGTAGTGAAGAAGAAAGATATTGCATCAAGAAAAAAAACTACTCCAGATGTGTGTTTTTCCTTATAAACAATCTTTCATTCTATTATATACCTAAACATGTTCTATCTGAAATTCAGCCTATAATTCACTAAATACGAAGCCCTTTATTTAAATAGGTCACCGTTCTAAACGAGTTTTCAGTTGTATTTGTCTAAAGCAATAGTATATTTAGACTTTTTTTATTCTATATAACGGCATAAATAACTGTATGTGTGTAACAAACAAACAAAATGGGTCATTAAAGCATAACTTTCATCTGTAATCTGAATGCATTTGGCTGTCGTGGATTTTACCAGACCGAAACCGCTTCATGGGATCCAGGTCAGGAAAAATCCAATCAAACCGAATACAACATTACAGATCAAGGTACCACAGTAATAACCATATTCTATTTTTGTCAGTAAAATATATAAATGGATATTTTGGGAGCACAAAATGCAGCGAAGCAAAACAATAACAGACTTGGCTTGACTGAGTCTGCATATGAGAGGTATAAAATGTACAAAACCCCCACGTCCCCTAGCACCGGCTTAAACAGAACTCTTTTATAGATATTGATTGCACTATGTGATCCCAAAGGACCAGGACATCTAACATCACTTAATTCAAGTGCGAGGTTTTCGAGTTTAATTTCTTAATATTTATCTAATTAGCTGCATTCGTGGTTTATTATGTACAGTGTTAGTAATTCCATGTACATGTACATCTTGAAATGCACATATATATTTAAGTTTCGTTGCTAATCACTGGAATTTATAAGTGAAAAGGTGTCTTGTTCACGTTAGCACGCACAAACACGCGCATAAATGCATACATAAGCTTACATATAACCAGAAGAATCTATTATACGTTTCTGTTTTTCATTTGTTAGCTTTTCATTCGTTTCCAAGCTATGTTGTTTTTTTGTAAAACATCACTGTTTTGTAGCAATAAACTATCTACAACTGCGACTATCGCAACGGCAATGAAAGACCTCTGATGTATAACTTACGTATAAGTTGTCCTTTACCAATTACGAATACAAACTTAAGATTTTGATAATGATACTCGAAATTTAAAACAGACTTCCTTTTAAAAAAATAGCGAAACTGGCTGACTCGCGACTTCTTATAATTATAGACCAAATTTTCTTTACGTCTCTATGAAACGCTCCTATGGCGATATTGTTATTTTCTCTGTTATTGTTTTAAATGAATTGCTATTTTCAATGATATTTTTATTATGTATTGATTCGCTTATCTTATATATGCCTGCTTTTCTTTGTATTGTTATTCTTTAGAACATTATCCCTAAACTATCATACTTTAATTTTTCATGAAAGGAGAAATTAGAGTATCTTTTAAAACGTGACATTTTAATCAGTACATTTCAATCTTGACTTGAAGCTAGACCTACACTAAACCGATACAAGAAATCTTTGCAAATGAAATACATTGAAAAATAAACGAGATAAATATATCAATTAAATTTAGAATTAAACATGATTTTACTAATATATTATTCAGTTGTAACTCTCATCGAAAAAAAAAAACTATACACTTTTTACTCTTGAACGAGGGATAATTGATATACATTGTTTTTGTACATAGGGTATTTATTGGTTTGTAAACAAGAAAATTTATTATCTTATCAATTTCATATCACTTTGTTTAAATTCTTTTACTCCTCCCCCAACCCCCCCCCCCCCCCCCCCCCTCCACCAGTCCCCCACACACCGCTACCAACCCCAGTCGGCTGAGGGACAACTTATTCTCATCAAAGATGCACTCAACTATTTTGGCAAAGAATCGATATTGTCTCAAAATTCAACCCCAAAACTGCCCCCAGAGACCAGCATTTCATAACTGTATTTCAAAAATTGCCAGGGGGAGACCCACTGACCTAGCTAAATCGAGGGAGATATCCCCTCCTGTACCTCAAAATTTAGACCAAAAATGCACCAGAGGCCATCATTTCATACCTATATTTCAAACATATCTATGGGAGATATCACTCTAACCCCATAACAGGAGCGGAGTACCCTCTCCCGTACCTCAAAATATAGACCCAAACTGCGCCAGAGGCCATTATTTCATACGTGTATTTCACAAATTTCCAGGAGATGACCCATTAAGCCGCCTAAAAGGAGGGAGGTATCCACTTGTCTACCACATAATTTCGACCCAAAAAGGCACCAGGGGCCGCCATGTATACCTATATTTCAAAAATATCCAGGTTGGATTCTCACCTGACCTTCTCTAACAGGAGGATTTGGTACCCTCTAGACCAAAAATGCAACAGAGGCTGCCACTTCATACCTATATTAAAACAAAATTCCTTTAGGAGATCCCCTATCACAAGGGGATACCCCCTTCCGTACTTAACCCTACTCCGCGCTATGCGCATCCACGATGACGCATTCGTTCTAAACTGGTGTCCCTAATCAATTTTTTCCTGGATCCAAGCCTGTACCCTCTCTTTACTTTTCATGTAAATACAAATGTACATTTATAGGTTTATGGAAAATTGATTTTCATTGTTTTTGTACATGGGGTATTTATAGGTTTGTATACCAGAAAATTAATTATCTTAACAATTTCATATCACTTTGCTAAATTTCTTTTGTCATAATTAATAAACTGTACCTATTACAAGTATTTTGTTGGAATTGATTTACTTTGAGTAAGTTTTCGTGGCTCCCCTTTGTTTTGGAAGCCGGAATCCTAAGACGGTACATGATTGTTTTTTTTTCTACTTTGTGGGTGGGTGCGGTTGTATGCTTGTGAGTCTATAACGGTGCCCTACTGTTTCCTTATGTGTTGCTTGTTCGTTTTTCTGTTATTCAGTTAGTCGTGGTTGTATGTTTATCTTTGGTACACGAGTGTCTGTGCCATCGTGGTGTACGTTGTAGTGTGACTGTTATTAAGGAACGTGGCATTCCCTTTGTATATTCATCCTTGTTCAACTTTACCCTTCGGGAATTTTAATTCTATTTTAATTTTTAACAGTAAAATAACAGTAGCATCAATATTATTTTGACGAGTGATCTTCCCAGCTAGCAAGATATATGGGACCCATATGGGCACCTTATTGTTTTCTATATGGGGCCCACATGGGATTTGCAAACGGGACCCATGTAGGTCTGGTATTGGACCCACTTATGACCTGCAATCTATACAGACCCACATAGGCTTTCTATAAAGTTCATTCTTTTGTTAAATTCAGTAAATACAATAATAGACGAACATATGATTGTCAAATCATTACAATTTTTTTAGAAAATAAATAAACAATTCTGGAAAACGTATTTTTGAGACCAAAGAAATGTATTTAAATTCGTATAAAACATAGAAAAATATACTAGCGACAACACTTACTGACTTGAAATCGAGACGTTGATATTTGACTTCACTGAGACATTGTATATGGATTACATATGGGTCCGATATGGGCAAATACTTACAATATGGGACCATTCTGGGAAACAGGTTTCTTTTGAGACCAAAACAAAATGTTGTTTTTTTTTTTTGGAGGGGGGGATTCAACACAATTATAGGTCATATGGCGACTTTCCAGCTTTGATGTTATAGAAAGACCCCAGGTGTCCCTCCGTGCATTATTTCATCACGAGCGGGCACCTTGGTAGAATCACCGACCTTCCGTAAGCCAGCTGGATGGCTTCCTCACATGAAGAATTCAACGCCCCGAGTGAGGCTTAAACCCACATCGATGAAAGGCAAGTGATTTGAAGTCAGCCCCTCCAAAGAAAATGTTCAAACACTCGAAGAAAACATACAAAAACGAATTTCCGTTCTAGTGAAACAACTTATAAGTCAAAATGTATACATAGGTGTATCACACCGATGAGACATTGTATATGGATCAAATATGGGTTCGATGTGGGCAAACACTTATAATATGGTTCCCATATGTGACCCGTATGGTACATCTGCCCAGATATTAGTATCAGTATATGTTATATATTTATATTGGGTTCAGGCCTCACTCGGGGCGTTGAATTCTTCATGTGAGGAAGCCATCCAGCTGGCTTACGGAAGGTCGGTGGTTCTACCCAGGTGCCCGCTCGTGATGAAATAATGCACGGAGGGACACCTGGGGTCTTTCTCCACCATCAAAGCTGGAAAGTCGCCATATGACCTAAAATTGTGTTAAATCAAACCCAAACAAAAAAAAACACATTTTGTTTTGATCTCAAAAGAAACCTGTTTCCCAGAATGGTCCTATTTTGGTCCCATAATATGATAAGTACTAGTATAGCCGATATGGGTCCCTTATAGGCTTGCGTGCTGGATTTTCCCTTTTTCTGTGTAGCCCGACTTTATCACATCCAATACGCCAATCGATAACTTTACACAAATACAAGAAACAAAATTAGCGTGAAAAATGGAAAACGTGTATTTTTATACTTTCAGTAACGGAAACACTGTCCGTTAACTGTTTACGTTCTCTGTTATCACTGTTTCTATTTATTGGATACATTACCATTGACATGAATTATTGAGTGACGCTTGTAAAAAGCAATCATAAATATCAAACAGGGAAAGCCGCATTCCAAAAACACAGCCTTTCCAAACGTTAACCAAACACGCGGATCTGCTCACGACATACACACATAGTAAGCACACTTGGACAAAACGAACATATAAAGGAACACAGTGGGGCACCGCCTTAAAACGGTCAGCGGCAAAACCACCACTGGGGAGTTTAAACCGATTTATGGTGCACCTAACCTCGCTCTTACACTCCCCCCACCCACCCCCAACCCCACAAGCTCCAAAGTCACAGGACAGTGTAAATTAAAAGTTATCCCCAACAGGTGAAGCCCTAACATACGCTATAGCAACAGAAGGCTTGTTAAATGCTCTTGTTTTTTTATATATACAACAATCCTTAAGAACTTAAAAGACATATACTCAATGCCTTTGCAGAAGACAGAACAAGAAGGGAAACACCCTTAAGGGCCCGACGAAACGGACCAGAAGACAAAAATCAAAATAGCTCAGTCCTGGTGGGATTTAAGAACTGAGTCCTCCACCTGTTCCGTCAGACACAAAGAGGAAAGCGTAGCGTCCAACAATAAAAAAAGTTGAACACCAAACATGCGGCGTGTCGACAGTTGGGTCGTAACATCTTTAAATAAATCGTTTCATAACTTTACAAAATACAATTTGAAAGTTACCATGACCCAAAATTTTACGAAGTTTGTAATCCACAGCCCCATAAAAATCCGATTCTGATATACCTTCTTGCAGAAGTGTCTTTAAATTACTATTGTACTTTAAAACCAAATCTGAATAACGATAGTTAAATTTAACAAAGTGTTTCCGCAGTTTATAATAACGGAATACTGATTGCGTTCATTGAAACCTTAACATGACTACACGCTCTTGCATGAGAAATATATATCCTATGAATGGGGGAAATTTAGAATCATCTCTCATAAATTTTAGTATGTATAAAATTGTCATGAATAGAGAGATGAAAATCTAGAAATGAAGTAGTCAAGATTCTAGTAATTCAAGAAGGATTTCTGTAATTTGGGAAGTACTTCTGTCCTCTGTGAAACGTTTTACATGTTGTCTGATTCCTCCTAATTTGTAATTTGTTGTTTTCCTCAAAGATCAAAGCGCGACACTAAACGAATAAGGAAACATATCATTCTGTGTATTATGGTCATAATAACTGAATGTAAATAAATGCATCACAACCTCGGACAGACTTATCGCGTCCAGCTTATCTTCTATCCTCATACTTGCAATACAGTTTAGGTTTATGATAAACAGAAAATAAATATGTTCGTTTTAAGTTTAATCCATATTACACTAAATATCTCAATTTCTTGCTTTTCTCCTCCCGAATATCGAAATTCAAAAAAAACATCAATGACAAAGATCCAATACGCATTATGCAGCCTCCCCAAAACGAAACCATACATCAGTGTGTGTGTGTACAGATGTTGAAATAATTGACATTTAGTATGGAAGACTGGTGTGCCATGCTAAGTGCCAAATGCTAAATGATAAGTATTTAATGCTAAATGCCAATTACTTAATGCTTAATGCCAATTACTTTATGCTAAATGCTACATATCAAATGCCATATGCCATATCCTTAATATTAAAAGCCAAATGCTGAATGCCAAATAGCCTATGCTTGTTGCTAAGTGATAAATGCTAATCGTCAAATGTTTTAACTTTATGAATTAATGAACTGTAACTCTTAACCTAATGACTGTTACTTTTTATCACGTGAAAACAATTAAACAAGTCTGATTTGAAGCAACAACATGTTCTAAAGGTCATGGGAATATGAGACCGAGACTCTAAATTGTTCAGAGATTTTTTTTCTAATAGAGACAATTAAAGTTGTGTAACAAAGGCCAATGACTATTTAAAGGATGCCATTATACGCAGATATATTCAGCTCTTTATCCGAATAAGCATTTGGCATTTATTGTTTCATATTTCGCAATTAACAATTATCATTTATCGATTGGCAATTACCATTTAACAGTCAATCCGACGAATCAGGCCAGAAGACAGTATCAAAACATACAAGCTCCATGTAAGTCTTCGACGTGTTCTGACAAATACAATCAAAGTGTTACGCTCAACTGTACAGGGCTGAACATGAGGTGTCTCTCAAAATAGTCCAATCATAACTTTTTTTAATAAAACTTTTCAAATAATGTTAGAAAACTGTCGTGTGGTTGGCACTCTTTTAGGTTCAAAATGATTTTAGAAAAGGTTGTAGTAATTCTAACATGACGTCTGATCATGGCGAGATTTTTTAAAATATATCACACTGAAACACGAATAATTGATTTCGTAAGAGTTTACAGTATCAAGAAAAAAATGATACACGTGAGACAAAATACGAACAAAGAATTTTCACACAGAAACCAGAACTGTTTTAGTAGCAGTTATGCAAGTTAGTACAGTAGTTATGCGAAATGAAAAACATGCTATCTCTATGAAAATGACATATGGTCTGCAACAATGAAATGAAAAGCGATATTACTAAAATATATGCCACTGGTTTGACGACAAAAGTCAATATGTAAACACAGTTTGGGTACAGTCTAAACGCTCAACTTACATGTTTGGCTGTTCTGTGTGAAGATCGGCAAGGTTTTATTTTGAAAGTGGTCTAAATTCAGTCTTATTACTTTAGCTTGGAACCTGGCAAAAGTTACATAGATGTTGGATCAAAAAGCACAAAAGCTGTGCTGATTGACAACGGATTGTTTTATTGGTTTTCCATCTCATCTGACATATTAGGCCGATTATAGGTTCAGTAATGCAGACACCTACTGATTTAATTATATTCAATCTCTGTTAAGCGTAAATGATGTTATCTCTTTATGGTTCAGACAGCTGTTTCCCATCGTTTCAAACCCTGTCGATGAAGTAATACTCTAGACCACCTGAAAAGCATAAACCAAAATATAATTATGTCACGACTCTACCTTTATAATGGAAAATCATGGTATAAACAGACCGTGAACATTGATTATTTCTCAGATATTTCCCCCAAAACGTAGTTGTTTACAGATAAATAATCATTAAACAGACTTTCGAAGAAAACCATAATACGGATGAACTTCGATTATCTTATGTAGATCACTTCATCTAAAATGGAACTATATAAAAGTTGGTATGCCGACATGATATAAAAAGAAATGTAGGGATCGGCTTTTAAACTATGTTTGGTAAAGCTCTATGTCACTGTTACTAATAAAACTAGAACTTAAACAGCGGAGATATTACACTGGAACTTAAAGCTACTCGCCTGAGATTACATGCAGTTGGGCGATGTGAAAGCGATGATTTTCGACCATGAGATTGAAAATATTGATAATACCTGGATGCGTATGTGTCCGTAAAACCTGGATCCACTGAAAGCACGTCGATGTCAGTACGGAAAATTTTGACATTCTACTGAGATCCATTGAAAGCGTAGACAGCAACTTAGTAAAAATTGTAGCAGAATCGGTTTGGTTTTTTATTCGGATAAATTGAATTAGGCTCCATGCATAATCTACACGATTAAATCCACCTTAGAACATCACAGTGTTCGTTGATAAAAATGTTTTTGCTTTCTATTTTTCGGATAATAAAATGCAAAATGCAAAAATAGAAAACATGGAAATTCAACTGGTCGCTCAACGTGACAAAAAATGAAAATGTTGCAGGCTCGGTTTGATTGAGCCTATTATGGATGGTAGTGGAAATGCATGCTACCGTCCACGCCATCTAGCCCCGGGTTGATCAGAACTCGACATTTATACATGCTACAAGTACAAAATCAATTAAGAGACATCCGCAGACTTTTTCATACGGCGTTGCACATAGAACCTTCACTGATACACTTGTGTGTATTCCATGAATGTACGCCTGTGGCGGAAATTGCCGAAGCTCACTCAAGTAATATAAATGGTGAACACTCGTCAGTCTATTGTATTGTACATGTCTAATCGTTTCGTATGTTTCATGTTTTTGTATGGGAGTTAGAATGAGAGAAAGAAGTATATTGGTTCTTTTTGAATAACAGTCTTTTCTGCGCAGGCGTCTCCTTTCAAACCCCGCACTTTCACTAGTCCACTCCTACGAGCCAGACGTATAGTCTAAGAAGAGAAAAACTTCAACTACAGTAACTTTATTTCAATTTCCATTGAAATAACTTATACAGACGCTGCAGTAAGATTTTATCCAATGTATTGATATATTATTATGTATGTTGTATTTAATCCGTGTTGATTGAATATCTATGTGCAATATTGTATTGTTTTAGCTATCTTTTATGTTTGTCTAATATATGTTTATATGTATGTTTTAGGCCAACTAATTATGGAGAATGAATAAGAACATCGAACCTACGCCAGGCTAGTTTGTATTATTACACACTGTGACATAGAAGTAGAACCTTTTTAAATAACGAAAATTATAAATGACCAGTCACAATCTTATATTCATGACTTAGCTAAAATTGAAAACAATATACTTGTTCTTTTAGATATACCAGCATTGTTGAAATATAAGATATCGTTTCAAATCTTCTGGTCTGTAATTCCCAGTATCTAAAACTCATTATTCTGGCATTTTGCGACGTAACAGGGCTAAAACGTTATGAAATCTGATCATCTCGTGAAATGGACAAATATTCCTGCAGCTCAGATTAAGAAGTTACTTGCCTTGCTTTTTCCTACATTGCCAGTTACAACATTTTAAACAGTGCATGCAGTTTGCTTTTGTTTGATTCTCTTGTTCTGTTTTGTTTTTGTAGTTTCTGGGGGAGGGGGTTGTATAGCACATATATCTGATCACAAGGTCCTCATCTAGGAAATAATTTATTGTCTATTTCACTGAAGCTTTTGGTGCGTCTGTCCATCTGTCTGTCTGTCCATTCACCTGTCTATACATCATAATTCGTGTCCAGAGCATATATTAAAAACAATTAAATGCATTGACTGTAAACTGTGAAGAAGCAAGAGTCTTCAGGTGTCTCCCCTCTGCGATGCTCGGACGGTTTAATCCATAGCGACTCTAGCACAAAAGCCAACATCCTCAACGCCCAGTTCCAGTCAGTATTCACCAAGGAGGACCTAACTACCATGCAAAACAAAGGTCCAAGCCCATATGACCCTATGGCTCCTATTACTGTGACATTACCAGGCGTTGAGAAGCTATTGCGAAACCAGCAACCCCACAAAGCCGCAGGACCAGACTCCATACCTGCACGCCTCCTGAAGGAACTATCGACTGAGCTCGCTCCTGCCCTCACACACATGTATCAAGCTTCTCTGGATGCTGGATGTGTTCTAGAAGACTGGAAAATGCTCCATGTCGTTCCAATCTTCAAAAAGGGAGATAAGAACAAGGCAGCCAACTATCGGCCGGTATCATTTACCTCCATCTGCTCAAAAGTAATGGAACATATTCTTCACTCCAGCATCATGGACCACTTCCAACTGCACTCGATCCTAACAGACGCTCAGCTCGGATTCCGCAGCAAGCGTTCATGCGAAACACAGCTGATCGCCACGATTCAGGACTTGGCTAGCGGGCTGTCAGAGGGCAATCAACTAGACGTCATTCTCCTGGATTTTGCCAAAGCCTTCGACAAAGTTCCCCATCAACGCTTATTGTACAAACTTTACCACTATGGGATCCGTGGTTCCACCTTGAGTTGGATCGAAAGCTTCCTCAGTGAAAGGAAGCAGCATGTCCTCATAGAGGGTGCCATATCAAATGAGGCAGATGTAGACTCGGGTGTTCCACAAGGCACTGTCATGGGGCCTCTGCTATTTCTGGCATTCATCAACGACCTCCCGGAAGTTGTCAGCTCGCCAGTAAAGCTCTTTGCAGATGATTGCCTTATATACCGGACCATCAGATCAGAGAGTGACACCACCATACTCCAGCAAGATCTAACCTCACTAGAAAAGTGGGGAAAAGACTTGCAGATGGCATTCCATCCAGAAAAGTGTACCAACATTCACATAACAAGGAAGAGAAAGCCAGTCAGAGCCAGCTACCACCTACACGGCCACACCCTGGAAAATGTATCCGGAGGCAAGTACCTGGGAGTCTACATCAGCCAGGACATGTCAAAATAAATCAGACATCAGCGAAGGCACATCGATCTGTTGGATTCCTGCGGAGAAATCTAAGGAGCTGCCCGCAAGATGTTAAGGCACAAGCATATACTACACTTGTCAGGCCTGTCCTAGAATATGCCTCTACAGTATGGGACCCTTACCATCACCAGCAGATCCAACAGCTTAAAAATGTCCTACGCTAGGCAGCCAGATTTACTACTGGGAACTTTTACTCAAGAGACCCTGGATGCGTCACCAGCATGCTGCACCAACTAGAATGGGAGCCACTTGCACACAGGAGAGCCAGGAATAAGATCATCATGCTCTATAAGATCACCAATTTTATTGTAGAGGTTCCCGTGCTCCGCCTACTGCATTATACCACCAACAAGACTCGAGGCTCCACTGCCAACAACACCAGGCATATCAGTGCCAGGGTTGATGTATATAAATACTCTTCCCTTCCAGCCACCATCAAATTGTGGAACAACATCCCGCCGTCTATGAGAGGGTTACCATCCCTAGACAGCTTCCGGACTGCCATGCAAGCCATGAACATGTCCGACCTCCTAAGAAATTAGACAGTCAAGATTTTTAGCAGTTTTTAATTGTAAATACGGAATTTTTAGCTGTTCGTCCATCTTGCGCTGGAGTAGCAACACTCGAGTACGAGTTCACTCCATAACGGGAAGAAGAAGAAGAAGAAACTTGGCATATAGGTAGTTTGCGATTAGATGATGTGCACACATATGCATAGCGCTTAACCGGGCCGATAGGTCAAAGGTTAAGGTCACAAACTGTGGTCAAATGTAAAAGAAAAAAAAATAGATAAATACTAGTATATATTTTTAAAAGTGACCAACATTTACGTTTACTTCTTATCTATTATATTTGTTTAAGAACATACAGATAACGATGAAACTAAAGTCACAATTAAGAAAATGGAACAGTTGATTAAAGTTGGTAACCTCAGATCCGAACAAATGACCGTTAGTTCCGGCGTTCCACAAGGGTCAATTCTCGGTCCCCTGTTATTTTTACTTTATATCAATGACATAGCATTATTAACAAACGAATATTGATCTATACGCTGATGACTCGACAATATATGAATCTGATTATGATATGAAAATTGTTGAAAGTAAACTCCAAGAAAATTTAGATAAAATCGAAAAATAGTGTTTTGCAAACAATATGTTGTTACACCCATCAAAAACAAAATGTATGCTAATATGTACAAAGCACAAGAAGCGCAATTGCAGCAATTTGAACTTAACTATTGGTGGATCTATCATAGAAAATGTAACGGTTCAAAAAGTTTTAGGAATTTATATCGACAATACACTTTCGTGGAATATACAAATAGATAAAATATGTTTGAAAGTTAACTCAAAAATTGCACTATTGAAGAGGATTGTTTATTTTTTAACAGAGGATATGAAGAAAATATTCTACAATGCATATATTTTGTCTGTTTTAGATTACTGCTGTACAATTTGATCTACATGCAGTAAAGGCTCATTAAATAAGATTTTTGCACTTCAAGGAAGAGTTGCTAGAATTGTTTTTAAAAAAAACTGCAGACAAGTAAATCTGAAATGTTAAAAAACTCGGATGGATGAAATTTTCTGATCGATGCAAATACCATACTTGAGTAATGATATTTAAAACTACAAAAAATCTGGTACCATCTTACATATCTGATATTTTAACATTTTCCAGCAATGAAATTTATGGCCTTAATATAAGTAAATCAGTTGTACATAATGATATTTCAATACCTAAATGTCGCACAAATTATATGAAAAGATCATTTGGCTATAATAGTGCTAAAGTATGGAATATCATTCCACAGAATATTAGTTTTGTGGATTCACATACTTCTTTTAAAAGCAAATACAAACAAGAAATATCTTTAAAAATGATGGTCGGCGAATTGTAAGGAAAGAAGTTTATGAATTTTTCATCTAACATTCATCTTTCATCTAACATTTTTCAAATTGCAAAACTAAACACCGCACTTTAACAATTTAAATGGTTCTCTTTTAATTTTTCGCAAAGGTTTCGTAGGGTTGCAATTTTATTTCGTTTAGCCTTAGACGAATAATTACAGCAGTAGTTTGATGAAGATTCATGAAGCGGTTCATGAGAAGGGGTCATTAAACGTGTTTATATTTTTAGCTAAATTGGTCCCTATCCCCATTTGTAACAAAATAGCAGGAGACCTTACGATATTGTTACACATCGAGTTTGATAAAAATCCATTACATTTTAGTGGTTAATGCGAAGAAAGGCATATCTACTTTATGCTATAGTGGTCCCTAATAGGGCCCAAGTTCCTATATAAATAAATTTGGAAAAGGACCTTATAATGATGCTCCAGACCAAGTATGACAAAGATCCACCAAGCTGTTCATGAGACGCTCTATAAAGGCATTTCTAGTTTTAGCTCTAGCAGCCCCTAAAAGGGGTCAAATGTCCCAGCTGAACAAAGTTGGCTGCGGGCCTAATAAAGATGCTACAAATCAAGTTTGATTAGAATACATGAGAAAAAATCAATTAAAGGATTTTTTTATTTATTGTTTTTATTTATTTCTAAAATAGGCCAGCTGATCCCGCTTTAACAAATAGCATATTCGCTGCTCATGAATCTTTGAATCACGTCACACCTATAAAAAAGTGAAGGTCAAGCAAAACATACAATTGTAATTATTTCAATATTTCTGTTTCATAAGAAAAGTTTGACCGTAGTTATATCACATAGATAAACTGTATGCAGCGTACCTTCATTTCAGTGTAATGAGATTCAGTCATTATATAGCATATATATAATAAAACAGATTTCAACTGAGTTCAATATTTGCATACCATACTAAAGAAAATTATTCATATATAATAAATCGGTTAAATAATTTATAACAAATATATCAAAGCAAACAAGTACTCATTTTAATATGCAATCTGAATAAGTCACAAAAGCAAGAAACCTTTTCACATACAGACGACAATTGTAACAAGGAAAATCTTTTAAAAAGCACTTCTCTACATAAAAGACTCTTATCACACCCTTATTCATGTGATACGCAGACCGTATTCAGCTCTTTCTTTAATTTGATATATGTTGGTATTTGAACAGGTTTTTATCATATTTATTAAACTTACTTATCATTTTGAGATATGTCAATATTCTTGCTAAATATACTGAGTCAAGGTTAGCTTTAAAACTGTGAACAGCGTCGTTTAGGATAAACGCTTTGTCTACAATTCACTCAGCGTAGCACAATCAACAGAGTGAAAGAAATTGACACTCTCGTCCAATCAGGCAGAGTGTTGCATAAATCTTCCATTTTGATAAATTATCTATAATGCGTTATCAAGTAGTTTGATTTGCAAACTGAAGTCACGTGGCATAGGTAACGAAAACGAATTTAGACGGCGTTCGCCGAAAAATACTTATTAGGATCTGAATAATCTACAACTTTTTTTCTGCAACTGCTATTTATTTATTTTCTTTTAACGGGTGAATGCATATCTGAGTGAATTTACTTTTTTTATGATTGTATACATATTTTTTTTTCTAATTAAATGGAGTGTTTGTCAAGAGTGAATGCTGTATTTAGATGTTTATCATTCAAATTCTGTCATATATTATAATTCGATAATCAGTTTTAATTTTAAAATCTATTTTTGTGTGTTAAACTGTTTTATTAATATTACCAAAGGCCACATTGAGACTTATGATATTTAATATGTTCTATCACTGTTATATATCTTTATGTGTTACCTTCTTTAAATAAAGTTATAATTATTATCATTATTATTATTATTATTATTATTATAAAATAAAAGTCCATTTCGCAGACGTAAAGTCCATTTCGCACTATTCCTCCTTGATTTTTTACATTTTTTGCGGAATTCGTCAATCTTTTCAAGCCTTAATTTCATAAAGGATATAAATTTTTAAAATATTCGTAGGCTCGATTTTTTCTTTTTCTGTAGTTATTTTACTTTCCGCTCATAAAACTGTTGATCATTGCACTTCCGTGGAAATTGTAAACAACAACAGCAACAAAAGTTCACACCCAATTTTTACTACTAATAAAGATGTCAGAACAGGAGGCATGGGGTCAGTTAGTCAGTTTAACTGATTTTGAGTCAGATCCTATTCAGCTTACTGCTGACAAGTTTTCCATCGGTCGAGGGTTCGGTAAGTTGACACAAGAGATGTATAGTGAGCGGACAGTGCTCTTTTCGGATAATTTAATGCATAAAATACCATGCCGATAATTTATGATTATAGTTTCCATTGTCTGATTGAACTGTCATATAATGTCAGTTAATGTAACAACATTTTTCAAAGGCTGAATTAGTGTTGTAAAATCGGTTTCAAAACAAAATCGATAATCGAATCGAATCTGAACAGCTATTTCGATTCACAATCGATTATATAATCGAAAGTAAAAGCATTCAGACTTACCTATAATTATATTATAGATTCCACTTAGGCAAAACATTTCAGATAATTTCATAAAACAAAAATATACTATGCTTTTATCATTACTTGGGACTAGGGATGTTTATTAAAATTGTACTCGTAAATACTTTTCTTGATAAGTAAATTAAACCAATAACAAGTGTCAAGTGATCATGGTGAATACATTTAATGTATTTAGGGAATGCATTTTTACTTTTAACTATAAACTTCTATAAGTATAAAATTGATTAATTTAATCTCAATCTCGATGGCTTGATAAGATAAATATAAAACAAGACAGTTCAAGACTATTTCAAAATAAGGTTGACAAATTGACAGACACAGAGAGGTACATCGGGATCATTGTTTAATAATTCACAAAGTCCATACGAATTACGAAGAGTTCGAATAGTTTGGGTACGAAAATATACCTTTGTTCACATATGATTTTCGGCAGAGTTTGCAAATAACAGATTGCAGGTTGAGGTATTCTTTAATAGGTGGTCCTTGTTTTGTTTTTTCGAAGCCAAAATAAGCCCACACAGTCGACCGAACTTTTCATGGACACTTTTTTCTGCCATTTTACGTGTGAGAGTGACGTCCCTTGCGGTTTAATTAACGAAATGTATGAAAATTACGGATATATGGAATGAACGGAAAGGGATCAATTGCGCGAAAAGCGCTAGCGACATCGATTTCAGAACTCCAACATCGATAGTCGGCGACCTGCGGCTGCCGGCGACGATTATTCGATTTAACTCGATCATCGTTTCATCACTAGGCTGAATGTAAATTGTTTGTAAATGTTGTGTTGAAGCATTGTAGTTCAATTAGTTGGTTGTGTCATTAAGTTTGTTTCGGTCAGTGTAAACACCCCGGGATACCCCGGGACACCCCGGGATTCATTAATTACTTTAGAAAACCATTGATTTAACGGTGATTTAATTGTTAATGGGTAGATTTTATGCTTGTAAACAGGAAATGGAGAATGATTACATGTGTACCAAAAAGCTGAGTCATAACAAGAACCTCGGGACGCTTGAAAATTCTTCACGGATAAGAGCGTTCAGTTATAGCTGTACTCTGTCTGAATATTAAATAATTTATTTTCTTTTTTTAGTAGAAAATTATGTCCCATATTATCAGAAATAATGATTTATTCTATAAGAGTACAACTATATCCAGGCCACACCACGGGGAGGCGCTCTTGTCATGGCCCGTTATTTTTTTTTTTTTTTTTTTTTTTTTTTGTTTTTTTTTTTTCTATTCTATTCTTTTTCTATTCATTTTTTTGGGTTTCTTTTTTTTTCTATTCTATTATTTTTTCTATTCATTCATTTTTTTTTGTATTACGTTTATCTCTCTATCTCTCGCAAATTTGACATTTATATAAATGCTAAAGCAGTTAAAATTAGATGCATAATAAAACAACAATGTAAATTTCTAGATAGATCAATTTTTTATTTTATTGGAGTATTGAATTATATCAATTTGAAAATAGCGTGCGAGAGTTAGGCCTACATGTACAGTTGCAAAAAAAGTCACAGTTAGAGACATCCATTCATAGTAGATTACGGTGGTTGTTAAATCATAATTGATTTGTATTGGTTTATTTTATTATTATTATTTGTGTCAAATTAATATGAACAAAAAGATGGAAAGAAATAGAAAAATCTTGCTTGTGAATGAAATAAAAATTCTCTTAGAAACATACTATGAACGGGTGTCAAAATATACATAATGAACAGAATTACAAGTGTCAAACAAAATATACATGATAAACAGAGTGATTGGTATCAAACAAAATATACATGATAAACAGAAAATATACAGAGTATCTGAGTCGGGCACACTGCATATCGGCCCACGTGGGCAGGACTAGGTGTCCTATACCGACAGCATTATGTATGAAAGAAGCAGTTCACGTCGGCCCACGTGGGCAGGACTTTGGGTCCTATACCGACGGAACTAGCGCTTCTTTGTTCGTTCATTTAACCCCCGTTTCCTGTGTCCCGGTTTTTTTTTGCGAGACCCTTGGCCTTATTTATAACAGTGAATTTGCCGTCTTTTGATGTGACGTGCGTATTTCTGTGCCTCTTTCTCGTGTCCTTCAAGAAATTTACAAAGGCAGCATGCTTTTCATCATTTGCCTTACACCGCCACACAGAATCATGAATATGGTACTGTTTTTCGTCCGGTGCAAGGACATAATTCCCCTGTCCATGAATTGCCGCCCTGTAATCTATATAATGTAATTGAACAATGCCATACAATTTCATAACCAAATCTTTAGTATTTTGCGGCCTCCAATTGACGGACAATTTCATTATGTTGTTAATTGATTCAGCACTGTTGTTGGTCCAGTTCTTTTTGGACTCGTCTGTTCTTGTTGGCTGAAAAACAAATTTCTCGATTCTGGGTTTTAATTTATCAGTGAAATATGATTCCAGATTTGGGTGATTTTCTCTTAATTTTGTCTGTAACTCATGAGTTTTCGTTTCAAAATCCACAGTGCTATTGCAATCAGTAATCCCACCCGGTCCAAAAATTTCATTTATCATTTCAACCCTTTCATTCTTGTCCATTCCTACTTTATTTTGAGCATAAAAGTTTATATTGTTTGGTACATAGAAGTCGCGTTGCGTTTGGAAATACGTGGTCAATGGCTTTCGTCAAAGCTTTCTCGTCATCACTGCCAAACTCCATCTGATCCGACATTCGCATCTCAACATTATCAATGTCACAGTCGACCGCAGTTGCCACATGTTCTAAGAAGGACTTGTATGTTGAATATGTTGCATCTTTATGCAACAACATAGGCCCGATGAAGACAGGATTTGTATTTGTGTCCTTCCTCAATATTCTTTTGTTTTTATACACAAGTGTAGTGACATAAAAGCTCCCAAGATTGAAAGTTTTATCGATGCCTATGGGTTCAGATTTCTCGCGAGTTAAAAAGTGGCGTAAATCAAACACTTGCTCTTCTGTATAGCATATTACTGACGGCACCTTGTCTTTGCTATGTATTACAATCTGCACAAATGGATGCGTGTTTATCATATCCAGTACCTCTAGTATTTCGTCAGCAATGTTCTTTTTACTTGTGCGGCCCTCTTCCTTCTTTGCTTTCTTCTTGGCGTTTTTTATTACTTGAAAATCACGCGGCGCGGTAGTAGAATCATCCAAATGCATTTCTTTAAATATTTCTCTAGGTTTGATGTTTTCAGGCTTATTCCTGATTTTGACTAAAGTTTCTGGGTTTGTTCGTACAAATGTCTTGCCTTTTTTGGCATTACCATGCGGCTGGGAATCAATCGGTTGTGTTCCAGTGTACTCATATAGCGCGACATTTCCAAGACTGCTATCACTTCCAGATTGAAAAAATGTTACGCGCTTTTGAAAGTTGGGATCGCGTTTCAGCACAGTATGATATCTGCGCATTATGACTATTGATTCCTGACTTGGTTGAGGTTCAAGTGGTTGATATATGGTTTTGCCTTTTGCGCGCCGTTTTATACAATATTTTGATTCTTTTAAGTTCACTTCTTTCAAAGAATCTCCGTCACGGACAAATATGCTTTTTCGAGTATTTCCTTTACTAGAATCCCATACACCACAGTCATCGTAGTATTCGCATTTTTTGTTAGCGTCTATACGTTTGATATTGTTTTCATTGTTAATCAACATATATGAGTTTGACTTGTTCCCTGGTGGAACCACAGATTGAACATCCTCGCGTTCTAGCAGTAATTTGAATGTTTCATCATATGAATGAGGTTTGTTTAGCTGTTTAATTGAAGCAGGAGCTGGAAATGTATTATCATCAGAACAAGAATCATTTTCAATTGAATTACTGTCACTACTACTTACATCTGTAGTCACGTCGGCCCGCGTGGGCAGGACTTGAGGTCCTATACCGACGGAATCATTTCCAGTGGAACTGCTATCACTACTACTACTACTTATATCTGTATTCACATCGGCCCGCGTGGGCAGGACTTGAGGTCCTATACCGACGGAATCATTTCCAGTTGAATCGCTTTCACTTACATCTGCTTGTGGACTAGTACTTACATTTAAATCTACCTCATTAGCTTCACTAGGTATGTCAGCCTTGTAAATTTTGTACTGATTCCCAGAATTGTCAGAAAGTTGAAAGTACGCTTTTCTTTTCTTTCCGCCGACCGGTGTGCTTGTATTGAATGAGAGATCATGTACAGAACGATTACTGTCAGCACTGTGAACTGAACTATCAATGTTAATTTGCGACGTATTTTCTTGAGTTGCATTTTCTGATGTAGGAATCACTGGCACAAAGTGATTTGCGGACCATATAGTAGTTTTTCTACTTTGTCTGCTCCAAAGAATGTTGACATAATCATCAACGGATCTGCCTAGAGACCAAAAAACTTTATTGAGAGCCAGATATACAGGATCAGACAAGCTGTTCATTGGTGGATACAGGGATCTTATTGGTTTTCCAATAACGATAGACAGAGACATGATTGTGAAGACTGACGACCATTCAGTGTCCTTACAGCAGTAGGCTAAAGAGTCCTCATATGATGGGGAATGATCAAGCAATTCATTGAAGTCCCGACGCGATTTGTATATTTCACTATTTATTGTCATGTCTACAGCAGTTCTTAGTCTCAGCTCTGTGGAATAGCCTTCATGACCGGAGAGTGCGATAGAAACGGCATTAAATAGACAATTCCCGTCACCGGTGGTTAAAGATGGTACGCCAATGGCAGACATGTGACACTTTTCCATAACTGCTTTTGAATTTAGATCAACCTCAACAAAATCTGATGATATGACTGGTCTGCGGTATAGTTCAAATTCAGGTAAGATCTGATTTTCCCGTTTGGCAACTATCCTGAGAATTTCCTCCCCGTAGAGCAAGGCCTGAAATGTACATTCTTTGTACAATTTAACCTAATTTGCAATCTCAAGCTTTCCGAATAAACCGTGTTAACTATGCAGTCTGATCGTGATCTGCAGTGTTTGCAATACAGCCGGTATCTATTTCATATTAACGCATTTTATGTGCAGATCATGACCAGACTGCATAGATGTACGTATTAATAATCTGTTAATTTGGAATAAATGGCTAAGTATGCCAATCATGACCAGACTGCATAGATGTACGTATTAATTGACCTTAACTAATCTCTAATTTGAATCGGTCCATCTTTTAATTTGGAATGAATGGCGAATCCATTGAATGCACGTGCTAGATAGATGTACATATTGATAAATTCGTTTTTAAAAGTGGCCAATCAGTTGATCTTAATTCTGCTTAATTTCTTTTATGAATCTGGCAATCTTTTAATTTGGAATAAATGGCTAAGTATGCCGATCATGACCAGACTGCATAGATGTACGTATTAATTTGGAATGAATTGCGAAATAATTTACGTAAAAAATGAAACAGGAAAAGCGTGAAAATGCTCCGAATGTAAATCGGATGAAGTAGAAATATAGATAAAGAGATATATTTGGACTCGTACCCCAATGGGAAAAATCATACTGGACTCGCCTTATGATAAAATGAACGCTTAAATAACACTTACCTCAATCAGACGCAACAATCCTTGGTGGTAGCTGTATTGTCCCTCATCAACTTCAATTTGAAAACACTGATTGCACGTATATGGAAAGTTAGATTTTTCAAGAGTATCCATCTCTTCTACACACAAGTTTTCACAACTAGCATGAAACCACTGTTTACACGATTCACAATATATGCTTTCGGTCAATGAATTTCTCCTACATGAACCACACGGCCAGAAATCTGTTTTACCAGAAGGTTTAATTTTGCGTTTAGGCATTTTGAAAGCAATTGCGTATATTTCACTGACAATAAAATAGCGCACTTTAACAAAATCTTTAATAATAAAGATGTATAACAAGGAAATCGTACAATATTTATACTATTTATTACAAAAGTTTGTAACAACATCATGTTTACGTTACTCAAATGTGCAAATCATATATAGTTTACATGTAAATTCCTACGTTTTCAAAGACCCGACGTCTTTAATCTAAAATGATGTTCTTTAATTCATTGCCTACAAACGCATATTCATTAATAGGCGCTAATAGCTGCAATCGAAAGATCACACACGGGTATGATGTAACAGCCATGATTTAATCATCACACCTGTTAAAGTGTCGAAATTACCGTTTTACATTTTCTTTTGATCTGACTTAATTGCCTAAATAAAATATACTATTGTATTAACAACATTATTATGTTTTCATGATGCCAGATAATTTGAAATTTTATGACCCTCAAAAATACAAATATAAAGTTAAGAGATATTACAATATTAAAATGGAACCGGTGTTTTAACTATTATATTGTAGACTTTTATTTAAGAATGGCCAATCCGTTGACCCTCTGCTAAATTTCTATAATGATCGGTCCATCTTTTAATTTGTAATAAATGGCTAAGTATGTTGATCATGACCAGACTGCATAGATGTACGTACCAAAGTACCAATAATAGAAAGCAAAAAATAAAATGAAATAAAATGTCAGAAGATGTTGCTCAGATGTGATTGCTTATTTTTAACGGCTTGTTATATTCACAAACAGTTAATTAATTTGTCAATCAATGTTCGTTGTTTGTATCTATTTTCCTAATTAATGAATACGTCATTATAATGACGTAAGCTGTGAAGTTTTAGTAAATCATGCCTAATTTGATAAGTATATATAGAGAGAGAGGAACACATTTGCCAACATTACTATCACGAATTTCATTAAATATATATCATTTCTAAGAAAACTATATCATGGCTTTTGCAGTAATAGGAGACAGTTTCATATCGAGGCTCGAAGATTACGTGAGAAAAGAAAGGCACCCGGCAAGGCAGTACGCTTATTTCGGCGTTCCTGGAATGTCAACCAACAGGAAATTTGAAGCAGCTTTTCAGAGAATGAAGGTCTTCAATCCAAGGTAAAGTGTGCTTGCTGTAAGGATTTAGTGTGCAACAATGCTCATGACTGCGCATGCTTTTTGCATGCCTTGTTTTCATTTAAAAAAAAAACTCATTACGGTTTTAATATACTCTACTATATTTGATCCTTTTCTTATAATTGAAAGAAATAATGAACATTCAATGTGTAATGAAATTTAAAGATTCTTTGTTTTATATTTTCAGATACGTTCTTCTCAATGTGGGTGGCAATGATCTGAGATGGGACAGCGACATCTACAGTGTATTTACTGACATCGTGCAATGCGTGGACAGAATATTAAACGAATGCGAAGATGTGAAGGGAATCTGGGTATGCAGTATTATCGAGAGAGGGAAGTTTCCATCCTGGAACGGACTAACAAGAACATCTTTCAACCGCATGAGAAGGGAATTAAATAAACTGCTGAAGGAACACTTTGAAGGATTGTTTGTGGATGTACAGAGAAGTGTAAAGTATCCTAAACATTATGAGAATGACTTGGTACATCCGAGATATGGTATTGGACTGAAGTTGTTGGCTGACATTGTAGTGAGGTGCTTTAGGCCTTACAGTTAAAACAGATCAAATTGTACGTGTGTATATTCTTCATTATTTCATTATTATATGTTCTTGATTCGTGTTTATTTTATAACAATAAAAAACATATAAAGGATTATCTTCATTTATTTCATACTAAGACACAATAATGATCAAGGCATTTTTACATTTTACTCCTTCCCATTAATTGCTGCAATCTATGGAGTCACTGATAACATTTTCACGTCTTTGATATGCCGCGGCCCGGGGCTTGTGTTGTGAGTCTGCTATTTTGGATACGCCTATAAATATGGGAAAAAAGAGAAATTTATTCAAAGCTTTTCAATAGAAATAAGGGTATATAACTGAACGCTCTTATACGTGAAGAATAATCAAGCGTCCCGGAGTTCGTATTACGAGTGAATAATAATCAAGCGTCCAGGGGTTCGTATTACGAGCTACACCTGTAATCATGCTCGATTTCCTGTTTACAAGCATAAAATCTACCCATTAACATTTAAATTTATGGTTTTCTAAAGTAATTAATGTATCCGGGGGTATCCCGTGGTGTCCCGGGGTAATTACACCGACCCAGTTTGTTTTGGGGAGTTTAGCACAGTTTTTCAACAGTATTTCATATATGCAATGGCAAGCAATTAACCTAACCAGTGTTTGTGGATTCTAAACCAGTACTAATTTGTTCCCCGCAAGTTACTACTAACATGTCCACTTGAAGGTAAGAGAAGTTTTATGTCGGTAAGACACAGTTCAACATATGCAGTGAATGAGCTTTGAACGACTACACAATATCTAAGGAACAGGATGAATGAACTCATCATAATTTCTTTTATCAAACTGTCACAGAGAACATACACCTTGCCAAAGATTGAACACCCCATCATGTGATCCATAGATCTGCACTCATGAGCTAAGTGGGCTTGTCAGGTCGTGTCATAAGACTAAGATTGCGTACATTATTTAAGGCCAAAGACATAGCTCATTTGGACTGAGCTGGATGATTTGAACCGATGTGGTACAAACGAATCATATTCTGACATGAAAACATGGGTTAAACCCATAAAGTATTCAGCATATTTCAGACACACTAGGGGGTAAAGTTAACAAATACAGGTCCTTTTGTAAGGATATACAATCATACTTATATATGGATCTTGCATTCCTGCCTGTGTACGACAAAGTTTTTTCTACTCTGCCAACAGCAGCAAATGAGAAACCAAGTGTTAGCCAGTTTTCAATCCCGAGGGTTTTGAAAACAGCTGTCATTCACAGACAAGACATGTAAGATCAATTTTCTTGCTTATCAAAATGAATTATGATGACAACTTAACTTGGGTATTTCTCAGAATTATGTATGTTTATGACATCACAATTCATGTATGACTAACATAATATTATAATGACATGATCTATGTTAGACATTATCTTTCCCCAGGGAAAGACAGCAGTATCTATCTCTGGCTTGTAATGTGTCAATTAATATTGTTTACTTCTCTGCCAGTTAGGCGAGAATTATGAGTTTTTAACAAAGTATGTTGTATATATTATATTGCAGATTGTGATTTGAGTCTTTCTGACAACAAGCTAGTATCAGGTCATCACTGTCATATTCAGCGTGATAAAGATGGAAAGATCACATTAAATGATACAAGGTCAGTGATCTTATTATCCCCCCCCCCCCTCACGCCCCATTCCTCCACAAGAAGTTGGAGGGATATGGTTTTGGCGTTGTCAGACCGTCTTTATGTCCATCCGTCCGTCCGGAGCCATATCTAGGAAGTGGTAGGGAATATTTAAATTAAACTTCATAATTATACATGTTCACCACTATTAGGTTATGCGGCCTGTCAAGTTTCAGTCAGATTGCCCAAGTAACACCAGAGTTATGGCCCTTAGAAGTTTCTAGTGTTAACTATATAGGTACTATAAATATGGCAATTTCTGCTTCATAACTTGTGATATATTTGACCTAGAACTACGAAACTTAAATTGAATTTAGATCACCATGTAATGTTTATGGTTGTGCACACACAATTTCGTCCAGATTTCTTTAATAACTTCAGAGTTATTGCCCTTTAATTGTTTAAAACTCCTTCTTTCATTCTTTTCCGTGAACACTTTATATAAACTTGTGAAGATGTGTACCCACACCTGGTCACCCCCTTGCCGTGGTCACTCCCACTCTGCTCACACCCCTTCCCCCCCCCCCACAAAAAAAAATATATATAAAAAAAAATTTTCATTCCTTATTTTAGATTTTTTCAAACCAAAGTTGTACCGTTCCTCCACCCAGTCATGCCCACCACCCGATCATGCATCCCCCCCCCCCCCCCACTCCCTCCCACCATTTTAATTTTCCACCATCACTATAATGAACATGTGAAGTTTTGTACCCTCACCCATTCCACTCCCACCCCCCCCCCCCCCCCCCCAAAAAAAAGATTTTTTTTTTTTCCATTCCTATTTTTATCTCACCTGAGCACAAAGTGCTCAAAGGTGAGCTTTTGTAATTGCCCTGTGTCCATCGTCCGTCGTCAGCAATTTGACTGTTAACACTCTAGAGGTCACAATTTTGGTCCAATCTTAATGAAACTTGGCCAGAATGTTACCCTCAATAAAATCTTGGCCGAGTTCAATATTGGGTCATCTGGGATTAAAAACTAGGTCACCAGGTCAAATCAAAGGAAAAGCTTGTTAACACTAGAGGTCACAATTTTGGCCCAATGTTAATGAAATTTGCTCAGAATATTACTCTCAATAAAATCTTTGACAAGGTTGATATTTGGTCATCTGGGGTCAAAAACTGGGTCACCAGGTCAAATCAAAGGAAAAGCTTGTTAACATTCTAGAGGTCACAATTTTGGCTCAATCTTTATGAAACTTGGTCAGAATGTTACCCTCAATAAAATCTTGGATGAATTTGATATTGGGTCATATTGGGTCAAAAACTATGTCACCAGGTCAAATCAAAGGAAAAGCTTGTTAACACTCTAGAGGTCACAATTTTGGCCCAATCTTAATGAAGCTTGGTCAGAATGTTACACTCAATAAAATCTTGGACGAGTTCGATATTGGGTTATCTGGGATCAAAAACAAGGTCACCAGGTCAAATCAAAGGAAAAGCTTGTTAACTGTAGAGGCCATGTTTATGATGTATCTTTAGGAATCTTGGTCAGAATATTATCTTGATGGTTTCAAGGTCCCCTTTGAATCTTGGTCATGTAGGATCAAAAACTAGGTCACCAGGTCAAATCAAAGGAAAAGCTAGTTAACACTATAGAGGCCACATTTATGATCATGTCTTACTGAAACTTGGTCAGAATGTTGATCTTGATGATGTATAGGTCAAGCTCAAATCTGGGTCAGGTGTGGTCAAAAACTAGGTCACTAGTTCAAATCAAAGGAAATGCTTGTTAACACTCTAGAGGTCACATTTATGACTGAATCTTCATGAAACTTAGTCAGAATATTAATCTTGATGATCTTTAGGTCAAGTTCGAATCTGGGTCATGTGGGGTTAAAAACTAGGTCACCGGGTCAAATCAAAGGAAAAGCTAGTAACACTTTAGAGACCACATTTATGACCATATTTTAATGAAACTTGGTCAGAATGTTAATCTTGATGATCTTTAGGTCAATAGGTCAGGTGAGCGATATAGGGCCTTCATGGCCCTCTTGTTTAAAAAATTTCAAATTTTCAACATGTGAAATTGTAACCACACCCACCCTGCCGCCAGTCATGTTCAAGATATCTTACTTGATTGTGCTCTGTTAAGGATATCTGTTATTTTAAGTCCAAAATGTACATGTTAAACAGCAACACTTGGTGCCAAACTACTCGAAGACAATATTTTGTTCTAGTTACACTTCACGCTCACATTTCAAATAACTCCATTTAATTCTAAAAGCTAAGCTTATTACAGTAAACATATTCCATTCAAAATAATTCCTTTAGTCAGGATCAACATAACATACATTTATTATGTATACTTCAAACATTCATTTTCTGCTAAATTGACTTTGACTAATGAAATTATTTGCTTCTTAGTAACATCCTTTACTTTTTGCTGGATATATTTTTATGCCCCTGAAGGGAGGCATATAGTTTTTGAACCGTCTGTCCATCTGTCTGTCTGTCCGTAATTTTCGTGTCCGGTCCATATCTTTGTCATCCATGGATGGATTTTCAAATAACTTGACATGAATGTGTACCACAGTAAGACGACGTGCCGCGCGCAAGACCCAGGTCCGTAGCTCAAAGGTCAAGGTCACACTTAGACGTTAAAGGTCATTTTTCATAATAGTGCATTGATGGGCGTGTCCGGTCCATATGTTTGTCATCCATGGATGGATTTTCAAGTAACTACGCATAAATGTGTGGCACAGTAAGACGACGTGTCGCGGGCAAGACCCAGATCTGTAGCTCAAAGGTCAAGGTCACACTTAGACGTTAAAGGTCATATTTCATGATAGTGCATTGATGGGCGTGTCCGGTCCATATCTTTGTCATTCATGCATGGATTTTAAAATCATTGGGTATGAATGTGTACCACAGTAAGACGACATGTCGCGCGTAAGACCCAGGTCCATAGCTCAAAAGTCAAGGTCACACTTAGACGTTAAAGGTCATATTTCATGATAGTGCAATGATGGGCATGTCCGGTCCATATCTTTTGTCATTCATAGATGGATTTTAAAATAACTACGCATGAATGTGTGGCACAGTAAGACGACGTGTTGCGCGCAAGACCCAGGTCCGTAGGTCAAACGTCCTAAACTCTTAACATCGGCCATAACTATTCATTCAAAGTGCCATCGGGGGCATGTGTCATCCTATGGAGACAGCTCTTGTTTTGCCATTCCTCACCACAAACCCTTTCCGCAGGGGATACCAATTCATCGAGTTTGCTAGTTTTTCTTCTGATTTGAGAAAACTCGCAAAGGTTTTTTTTTTTGCTAATATTCAGAAACAGCATTACTTGTTAATTTGTAATAGATGTGAATATTAACTAGGGCCGTAATTTATAAAAGTATGTATCGAGGCTTAAATTACGGAAACTGGAAACCGACCAAAAGTGGGATTGCATTCTGAGGTTGGTCTCCAGGTTCAGCTTTTTATGCTTTGAGCTAGTAGTGTGTGTTATTGTATAACCAGTTGAACTTTGTTAATTCTTATCAATTCAAATAAATCTCCTGTCACTTAAAAAATTACTGTAGGGACACAGAAAAATGCCCAGTTTAAAATTATTGCTTATCAGTAGTGTTGTTGTAATGCTTAATGCCAGTGCATTGACAATGCATTATGGTTTTTCATGCAGTGCCAACTAAAGATTAATGCTGCAATTTGAGCATTAGAATAATGCGAATTTAATGCCAGAAGCTAAACTTCTTCCAGAGACATTGAAATTGCAGTGTTTTAATATTATGTACAGTCATAAAATTACAGATACTAGTATATATATATATATTCTGTCCATGTCTTTTTTTTTTCCATTTCGGCAAGTTACATGGATAGGCATGTATTAAACTTAAAAAACAAAATAGAAATCATCTACAAATATGTTTTCTAGAAAATAGATGCTTTTTTCAATTTGTTACATTTGTAACATTTACTTTGGTCATCTCTTAAAATAGTTGTTGTTTGTAAACGTGTTATGTTTGTACATATATACATGCATATAATTGATAGTGTATGGGCCGGAGGCCTAAATCACAATAAAGATTTTAGTAGTATTTGACTTGAAAATTAAACTTACATGCCTTATCCAAAATTTCGCTGTCTCTCTGTTCTGGGTGCTTCCTCAGGTCAATTTGTGTCAACACTGGTAGAGGTGAATATCATACCGTTAAGTGGCTGCAGTGTGTATGTACAGCACTTTTGAACGTTATCATGAAAAAAGTGCTACATGAATTTGGTATAATAATTATTATACTTATTACTTAATTTTATAGTTATGAGGAGAAAATTGTGTATAAATGTCTTTTTAAAAATACTTTTCTATTTGCAGCACAAATGGTACATTACTCAATATGCAGTATAGACTTACCAAAGGAAAGGTATGTTTCTTAAAATGACACATTTTTGTTTTTAGCTCGACTATTGAAAGAATAGTCTAGCTATTCTACTCACCCTGGCGTCGGCGTCACACCTTGGTTAAAGTTTTGCATGCAAGTACATACAGCTATCATTTAAAGGCATATAGATTTGAAACTTACTTTATTGTTTTTTAGATCAATTACGAACCTCACTGGATCAAGTCCCATAACTCTGACATGTATTTTGGGCAAATTATGCCCCCTTTTGGACATAGAAAATCCTGGTTAAAGTTTTACATACAAGTTACTGGTAAAAGTTTTACATGCAAGTTACTATCTCCAAAACTAATGCAGATATTGAATTGAAACTTCACATGTGTCTTCGGGTTTATAAAACTAGTTGATAGCATCAAGTCCCATAACTCTGACCTGTTTTGGCCAAATTATGACCCTTTTGGACTTAGAAAATCCTGGTTAAATTTTTGCGTGCAAGTACATACAGCTATCATTTAAAGGCATTTAGATTTGAAACTTATTATTTCTTTTTCTAGATCAATTACTAACCTCACTGGATCAAGTCCTGTAACTCTGACCTGTATTTTTTGCAAATTATGCCCCCTTTTGGACTTAAAAAATTCTGGTTAAAGTTTTGTGTGCAAGTTACTATCTGCAGAACAAATGCAGATATTAAGTTGAAACTTCACATGACTGTGCCTTGGGGGTTATAAAACTAGTTGACAGGATCAAGTCCCATAACTCTGACATGCATTTTGATCCAATTATGTCCCCTTTTGAACTTAAAACTCTTTTGATATTTTAACATTTGGGTAATATTTTCCTGCTTCTGGGACAATATTTCGAATAGTCGAGCATTGGCTGTCTTACGGACAGCTCTTGTTAGCTCGACTATTCAAAGAATAGGTAGAGCTATTGGACTCACCCATGCGTCGGCGTCAGTCTCAATCTGGTTAAGTTTTTGTAAGTAAGCTGGTATCTCAGTAACTACTAATGGGAATGGATTGAAACTTTTGTGATAAATTGACTTACAATGCACAGGTTCCATAACTCTTTTGCTTTTTTACAAATTATTCCCCTTTTTCGTAAGCTGGTATCTCAGTACCCACTATTGGGAATGGAATGAAACATCACACACTTGTTCACTGTGATGATCTGACATGCAGTGCATAGGTTCCATTACTCTAATTTGCATTTTAACAAAACTATGCCCCTTTTTCGACTTAGCAGTTTTTAGCTCACCTGTCACATAGTGACAAGGTGAGCTTTTGTGATCACCCTTCGTCCGTCGTCCGTCCGTCCATGCATCCGTCCGTCCGAGCTCACATTTGCATACTTAGGTGGCTGTAGGAACAATAGGTAACTGTACTTTTTCTTTGGTGTCATTCATTCCATAAGGCTTTTATGTGGCTATTTTTCTCTTACGTGGCTTAAAGAACAATAGAGAGAACAAAAGAGTAGCCACATAAGTATCCATATGTAGGAACTTCCATGCGTCCGTCCGTCAACAATTTCTTGTCTGCATGATAGTGGTTTCATTTATATTTGATTTTAACCAAACTTGCACACAACTTGTATCACCATAAGATCTCGGTTCCTTTCTTGAACTGGCCAGATCCCATAATGGGTTCCAGAGTTATGGCCCCTGAAAGGGCCAAAATTAGCTATTTTGACCTTATCTGCACAACAGCAGCTACATTTATGATTTGATTTTTACCAAACTTGCACACAACTTGTATCACCATAAGATCTTAGTTTCTTTATTAAACTGGCTAGATACCATTATGGGTTTTAGAGTTATGGCCCCTGAAAGGCCCAAAATTAGCTATTTTGACCTTGTCTGCGCAATAGCAGCTTCATTTATGATTTGATTTTTACCAGACTTGCACACAACTTGTATCACCATAAGATCTTGGTTCCATTCTTGAACTGGCCAGATTCCTTCATGGGTTCCAGAGTTACAGCCCCTGAAAGGGTCATAATTAGCTATTTTGACCTTGTCTGCACAATAGCAGCTTTATTTATGATTTGAATTTAATCAAACTTGCACAAAACTTTTATCACCATAAGATCGCGATTCCTTTCTTGAACCAGCCAGATCCTTGAATGGGTTCCAGAGTTATGGCCCCTGAAAGGGCCAGAATTAGCTATTTTGACCTTGTGTGCACAATAGCAGCTTCATTTATGATTTGATTTTAACCAAACTTACACACAGCTTGTATCACCACAAGATCTCTGAGCCTTTTTTGAACTGGCCAGATTCCTTTATGGGTTCCAGAGTTATGGCCCCTGATAGGGCTGGAATTAGCTATTTTGACCTTGTCTGCACAATAGCAGCTTCATTTATGATTTGAATTTAATCAAACTTGCACAAAACTTGTGTCACCATAAGATCTTGGTTCCTTTTTTGAACCAGCCAGATCCTATAATAAGTTCCAGTGTTATGGCCCCTGAAAATTAGCTATTTTGATCTTGTCTGCACAATAGCAGCTGCATTTATGATTTGATTTTAACCAGACTTGCACACAACTTGTATCAGCATGACATTTCGATTCCTTTTTATAAGCCCGAAGGGACGTATTATGTTATCACCTCAGTGTCTGTCTGTTTGTCTGTCTGTTGGTTAGCAATTTCCCTTCTGCTCTGTAACTCTTGAACCCCTTGAAGGATTTCAAAGAAACCTGACACAAATGTTTGCCTCATAGAAATGACATGCAGAACGCATGTTTCGGATGGCTCACTTCAAGGTCAATGTCACACTTAGGGGTCAAAGGTCATATTACTTTGTTTTGTGTGTATATTGCTCTGCATTTGCGTTGCGTTGCAGTGCTCTTGTTTTTATTTGGCAGATCCTTCTTTTGTTCGCTTACGATAATTTTTTTTGTAATTACTTCCCTTTTATGTTACTGTAAATAGCTTATTTAGTAACTTTTTTATTATTTGCCGTAGGGAAAAACTGAGACCACTTTGCTATTGTATAACATGGATGGTACCTCCAATTTTTAGATGTATTTTGACATACCTGTACCTTGCAAGAATTTTTTCCTTTTGTTTTTGGTTAAAGCAATGGTACTCAGGTGAGCGATATAGGGCCATCATGGCCCTCTTGTTAGTTAAGATTTTTTGTATGTAAGCTGGTATCTCAGAACCCACTAATGGGAATGGATTGATACTTTATACACTTGTCTGTTGTCTTGAGTTGATATGCATTTTACAGGTTCCATAACCCTGTTTTGCAATTTTACAAAATTATGCCCCTTTTTGACATTTATATACATTCAGTTGACAAGGCTATTGAATAGTCGAGCGTTGCTGTCCTCCGCCAGCTCTTGTTGATTATTTTCTCAGTATATTTTGCCTGGAATAGCTATCTCAATTCGGAGCTCTTAATAACAAAGTTCCTTCTTGACCTAACCTGGCCTGTTCACTTTGATAATGGGAGTAAAGCATTGTCAGTGTGCTTGTTGGCTTAGAATTATTTAATTGTGGTGCTTTATTTAAAGTGTTGTGTTGCTTAGTACTGTAAGATTTTCAGATTGCTTTTATACTTCTCAAAATCAGTGGAAGAATGTAACATCAAAGGAAGACATACACGGCTGTGAACTGAGCGACATCTTTAGTCCCGTAGTTGGACTGTCGCTTAGTCTCATTTTCTGGTCCAAGATTATCTTCTGTCATGTTAGGAAGCCTTCCATTTGGCATATTTTATGATCATAGCTTCAAGGTAGTTCTGCATGTTTGATAAACCGAAAGTAACGCATAACATCATTTATTAAAAACGTAGAATAATGCCATGACTTGGCATATAGAAATGAAAATCATTTTATGAATTAATGGCAACCTGTGAATAAATTTATTTAAATGGAAATGTTAATATCATTCTAAAGTTAAAAGATGATATGGAAACATGAAGTTAGCTTGAAATGTAAGGATCTCTTAAGAAGGACAAATATCTTAAAAACAAGTTCACAGACCATATATCTTAGTTCACCATATTATAGATCATATATTTTTATTTAAGACTGTGAAAAGTTTTGTGAAAATCTACATTGTAGAACAATTTCTGTTCCCTATAATGTTATCAAAATTGTGACTTTCACATAGACTCCCACAAGAAGAATTGCATAAGGTCCAAATTGTTCAAATCAGTCTGGCAAAAAATAAAGCCCCTAACCCTATTTTGTTTTATTTGATGAATTTCTTAAGTATATTCTGAAGTTATTTAAAACTGGCATTTAATCAAATTCAGTAGGGTCGAAAACATTTGATCAGAACCTACAGAACCTTCTTTAGTGCAATTTTATGGCCACTTGGAAGTGTAACTTTATAGGCACTTCAATGTAACTTTAAAGACACTTTAATGCAACTTTATAAGTACTTAATGTACATTTATAGACACTTTTAGTGTTAAATGATAAACAAAACAAACAAATTATTTAATAATCAAACTGTTATACATGTATATTATTTCTTGTAATATTGTTATTAGCTCACCTGAGCAAAAGGCTCATGCTGAGCTTTTGTGACCACTCAGTGTCTGTCATGTGTTGTGCTTTGTGTGTCAGTCAACATTTTCTAAAAAAATCTTCTTCTTGAAAACCACTGGGCAGAATTACACCAAACTTCATAGGAATGATCTTTGGATGGTCCCCTTTCAAATTTATTCAAACAATTTAATTCCATGCAGAACTCTGGTCGCCATGGCAACTGAAAGGAAATTTTTTTAAAAATCTTCTTGTGCAAAACCGCAAGGTATAGAGCCTTGATATTTGGCTAGTGACATCATCTTATGGTTCTCTATCAAGATTGTTCAAATTATGCCCCTGGGGTGAGAAGGGGCCCTGCCCCGGGGGTCACAAGTTTACGTAGACTTATATAGTAAAAAACTTTAAAAATCTTCTAATCTAAAACCACAAGACCTAGGCCTTTGATATTTTGTATGTAGAATTGCCTTGTGGTCCTCTACCAAAATTATTAAAATTATGCGCCTTGGATGAAAAGAGGCCCAGCTTCGGGGGTCTTAAGTTTTATATAGGAAAAAAACTTTAAAAATCTTCTTGCCTGAAACTGCAAGGCATAGGCTTTTGATATTAAGTATGTTGCCTTTCCTTGTGATTCTCAACCTTAATTGTTCAAATTATATCCCTAGGGTGAAAAGAGGCCCTGCCCTGGGGGTACCAAGATTAACATAGACTTATATAGGGAAAACAGTTAAAGATATTCTTGTCTGAAAGTTCAAGGCGTAGGCCTTTGATATTTGGTATGTAGCATTGCCTGGTGGATCTCTAACAAATTTGTTCAAATTATGCCCCTGGGGTGATAAGAGGCCTCGCCCTGGGGGTCACTTGTTATAATTATGAGTTATATAGGAAAAAAATACTACAAAAATTATCAGGTCATATTTCCTAGACTGTTTAGTTATAATTACCTGATGACCCCAAGCGATTAGGGATCAGTTGACTGTGACCTTGACCTACTGACCTACTTTCTTGTTTTTAGCCCACCATCATCAGATGGTGGGCTATTCAAATCACTCTGCGTCTGTGGTCCGTCGTCCTTCCATCCGTTAACAATTTCTCGTTATCGCATCTCCTCAGAAACTACTGGGGGGATTTTGACCAAACTTTGTCAGAATGATGTATTGGTACCCTAGTTATGTCCCCCTGAAAATCAGACTGGTTCAATAATTTTTGAGTGAGTTATGGCCCTTGGTTTATTTTCATAATTTACATAGATTTATATAGGGAAAAAATTTGAAAATCTTCTTATACAAAACCACAGGGCCTAGGGCTTTGATCTTTGGTATGTAGCATCATCTAGCGGTCATCTACCAAGATTGTCCAAATTATTTCCCTAGGGTCAAATATGGCCCCGCCCCATGGGTCACATGGTTTAATTATATAGACTTTTATAGGGAAAAACTTTAAAAATCTTCTTGTCATAACCTACAACATTCAAATTTGGACCTTATGTATAGTTTTGATTGGCTATATGAACCTTGACATGAGTTGACCTTGATCTTGACCTAGTGACATACTTTCACATTTCTGTAGCTACAGCCTTCAAATTTGGACCACTTGCATAGGTTTTTGTACCGAAATAATCTTTGACCTTGACATTGACCTAGTGACTTACTTTCACATTTCTCAAGCTACAGCCTTCAAATTTGGACCATGTGCATAGTTTTATGTACTGAAATGAACTTTGACCTTGAGATTGACCTAGTGACCTACTTTTACATTTCTGTAGCTACAGCCTTCACATTTGGACCACTTGCACAGGCTTGTGTACAGAAATAAACTTTGACCTTGACATTGACCTAGTGACCTACTTTCACATTTTTGAAAGTACAGGCTTCAAATTTGGACCACATGTGTAGTTCTGTGTTCCAAACTGAAATTTGACTTTGATTTTGACCTAGTGACCTACTTTCACAATTCTTATGCTACAGCCATGAAATATAGAACACATGCATAGTTTTATGTACCGAAATGAACTTTGACCTTTAGATTGACCTAGTGACCTACTTTCACATTTTTCAAGCTACAGGCTTCAAATTTGGATCACTTGCATAGTTTTGTGCTCTGAATTGAAATTTGACCTTGATTTTTATCTATTACCAACATTTCTCAAGCTACAGCCTTCAAATTTGAAGCACATGCATAGTTTTGTGTACAGAAATTAACTTTGACCTTGAAATTGATCCTACTTTCACATTTCTTTAGCTACAGCTTCAAATTTGAACCACATGCATGGACCACATGCACAGTTTTGTGTACCAAAATGAACTTTCACCTTGATTTTGACCTTGATCTATAGTCTTGAAATTTGGAACATTCAAAAATGGCTCAGTGGTGGGCGCCAAGATCACACTGTGATCTCTTGTTTAAGATGCAGCCTTGAAATTTGGATGACATGTACAGTTTTGCACACTGATCTTAAAACTTTCTATCAGTTACCATGACTGTGACCTACTGACCAACCTCCTTAATGTTTTAGCATCAGTTTGCCATTTGAAACTTGTGGCTCATATTACTCAGGTGAGCGATCCAGGGTCATCATGACCCTCTTGTACTGATGTATTTCTATTTGTCAGTCAAAGGAACTTCAGCATGGGGATGAGTTTTACATTGTGTATAAGAAAAATAATGAGGAACTTAGTAAGTAACAATTCCATTTCTTTTCTGTATTGGTGTGATCTAAAACTTATCAATTGAACAGACCAGTGAAAGTTTTAGTGACAATTATAAGCTCTGAGATTTTGTTGTAATTAAAATCATATTACTTCAGTTTTGCTGTGTTTATGTTCATGTTAGAGATTTCTAAGAATGGTTCAGCATCAAATTCACATTTACTGTCCAACTAGCCAAAAATTTTGTTCTTACTCTTATTCCAAATCTGAAAATTCTGTAGAAAGGGAAAGAAGGCAATATACTCCCATGTTATTTCAGATGTAGGTTTTATGTTCCAAGATACAGAGGAACTACGGAAAGAGGAAGGTACACAAGAATATTCACCTCAAGACTTGCTTGATGCGACACTTGAAGGTATGTTTTGTATCTGACAATTTACAGTGAAATACATGTTTTTTGTATGGCTGACAGAACATACTATGTGATCAAGTTGGTCGTCTGTTAGCAACTTTGTTTCCAATTAGTAACTTAAGAATGCTTTGACCCATTTCACTCCTGTGAGGAGTGGATGAGCTCTATTGATTTTGAGGTCAGTGGGTTTACGGCCAAGGCCACAGTGACAGTTAGTACAGATTCTGTTTCTGCTCAATATCGCAGTAAATATTCTACATGTATTTTCTATAAATGTCTCTTTTTTTTCAGACACAGACTGTAACTATATCAGTCCTGAAAGACTCTCAAAGAAACGTAAATCAGATGATGAAGATAATGATCCAAAAGATGCAAAAAGAGCTAAAACTGAAGATTCTGATAAGAAGTTGAAAGAAACTGAAACTGAAAAAAATAAATCCACTGAACCCAAAGATGCTGTTACTGAAGGAAAGGAAAGTGTGAAAGAAGAAAATAAATGTTCTGAACAAACAAAAGGTGGAAGTTCATCTGCGGCATCCAAACCTTGTGTGCAGGAAAGAGATGACATTGAAGAAAATCTGCAGTGTATGATTTGTCAGGAGATAATGCATGACTGTATAAGGTATTTTAATTTTGGAGACTGTCTGAAATATATCGCATAGCTTTTTCAACTTCATAACTCTTTAATATCTAAAAATGGGTCATTTTTCACTTCACAAATTCATCCTAAAACTTCCATTGAAGATACATGTATGTATTAAAATATGTTCCTGAAAACACTGAATAAAATCAACAGCTTACACTCTTCCACTTCTCTCAAACTGGGCATTAAAGGTGTATTTTTCTTTGCAGTCTACAACCATGCTTACACTCGTTCTGTGCAGGATGTTACTCTGACTGGATGTCAAGGTCACAGGAATGTCCCTCAGTAAGTACAGGATTGCAGTGTGATTTGTAGTTTCTGTAACAGATAGTTTATGGAGTCTTTCTTCAGGAGACATCTACAGTAAAATCATTCCATTTCATGGCCATAGAATTTCATGATTTGCCCACAACAACTTATCCATGGTGATATAAATTTGTGAATTTTAACTGTTTAAGATAAAATGAATAGAAATTTTATGCATTTGTTGGATTTTAATTTCAAAGATTAATGCATTCATGAAATCTGTAAAGATAAATCCAGCATGAATATAATGATTTCACATTACACTATTCCATATGCAGACAACTGGTCTTTACATATTTTGAAGCAAATTTTTTTTAGCTCTGAGCCAAAGGCTCATGGTGAGCTTTTGTGACCTCTATATGTCCGTCGTCCATTGTGTGTTGTGCCTCCGTCAACATCTTCTTAAAAGTCTTCTTCTTGAAAACCACTGGGCAGAATTTCAAACTTCACAGGAATGATCCTTGGGTGCTTCCCTTTCAAAATTATTAAAGGAATTGAATTCCATGGAGAACTCTGGTTGCCATGGCAACCGAAAGGTAAAACTTTAAAAATCTTCTTGTCCAAAACCGCAAGGCGTAGAATTTGGATATTTAGCATGTAAGATCATCTTATGGTCTTTTATCAGAATTGTTCTTAATATTTTAGTGTCAGTTAGCCATTTGAAACATGTGGCTCATATTATTCAGGTGAGCGATCCAAGGTCATCATGACCCTCTTGTTGCATTTCATGTTCTTTGCTTTCTTTTTATGCCCCCGGCATCTACTGATGCGGGAGGCATATAGTGATCGTCCTGTCCGTTCGTCCATCCGTACGAGGTTAACCAAATGAGACCATTTCGTCTAGCATCAATACCCCTTACTAGAATGACTTGATACTAATGCAGATGTAACCTGTGACCATTCCTCATCTTCAGACATCACCTGACCTCAGTTTGACCTTGACCTTGACCTAATTTTGGACTTAGGTTGTTTTATATGGGCCATCTCTTGGTTAACCAAATGGGACTGTTTCGTCTAGCATCAATACCACTTACAAGAATGAATTGGTACTAATACAGATGTAACCTGTGACCATTCCTCATCTTCAAACATCACCTGACCTCAGTTTGACCTTGACCTCATTTTGGACTTAGGTTGCTTTATATGGGCCATCTCTTGGTTAACCAAATGGGACCGTTTTGTCTAGCATTAACACTGCTTACAAGAATGAATTGATACTAATACAGATGTAACCTGTGACCATTCCTCATCTTCAAACATCACCTGACCTCAGTTTGACCTTGACCTCATTTTGGACTTAGGTTGCTTTGTATGGACAAGGATGCCACCGGGGGCATCAAGTGTTTATTGAACACAGCTCCTTGTTTCATTTGAGGCCCACCTGGAAGATTGGATAATCCAAATGTGTAGCCTCTTAAAATAAAGTCATTATTATCTCTTCCCTTTATAGGGTGATAGGGCTTTACAGAGAATATGACCCCTATTATTTTTGTTGTTACTAGACCCAAGATCAAGGTCACAGGGGCCTGAACATGAAAACCCGTTTCTGATCAGTAACTTCAGAACCACTTGACCCAGAATGTTGAAACTTCATACTAGGATGGTTAAACATGTAGAGTAAATGACCCCTAAAGCTTTTTGGATCACTTGATCAAAGGTCAAGGACACAGGGACCAGAACATGTAAAACGGTTTCCAATCAGTAGCTTGAGGACCATTTGAGCTAGAACCTTCAAACTTAATAGGGTGATAGGACTTAAAAAGTAGATGACCTTATCATTTTTGGTGTCACATGAGCTACGGTCAAGGTCACAGGGGCCTGAACAAAGAAAACACTTTCCAATCAGTACCTTGGGAACCGCTTGACCCAGAATGTTGAAACTTAAAAGGATGATTGCACATGCAGAGTAGATGACCCCTACTGATTTTGGGTTCACTCAATCAAGGTCAAGGTCACAGGGGCCTGAACATGGAAAACCATTTCCAGTTCATAACTTGAGAGCCACTAGGCCCAGAATGTTGAAACTTAGTGGGATGTTTTGACATGCCAAGTAGATGATCCCTATTGCAGCAAACCATCAGTTTCTCTTCGACTTTCGCTCATGTCTGCTATTGACTTCTTGCCTATACCACTATGCCTTTAGGGAGACATGTGCTTTTCTACGAAAGCATCTTAGTGGCTTGCTATAATAATGTTCTGTTTTGAAGAAAATGGTACTGTAAAGTCATTATTATTGTTTTGGAGACTATTTTCATGGATTCATGGTTGTGTTTGTCTATGGGTTATGCCGCCTAATAAAGAGAATTCCTTTTTTTTCTAACATTTATAAATCCCAACTGTTTCACCCTTTGAAATTGCCGTTTTGACCAAAACTACAAATTTTATGTCAACAAATAAAACTTATTTGGACTAAACATCTGTTTGTTATTGAAAAATTATCCACTACTTGAGGTGACTAAATTACATTTCGTGAAAAACTTCAGGAACTTATTAGTGTATCAGCTTTTTAAAGGTTTCATTGGTGTATCTTTGTTCTTTATGTGTGAATATTTAAAGATTAATGTTTCTTTTTATTATTCCAGTGTAGGAAAAAAGTGGAAAGGATCAACAAAAACCATATAGTCAATAATCTTATTGAAGCTTATCTAAAAGAGCATCCACGTATGTATACATTACACTCCTTTACAAATGTGCACTTCAATCTCCCTAGAGTCAGGTTACCTGTTAATTTCATATATTGATATTGTAGTACATGGCTCCATGGTTGTGTGGTTAAAGTCACTGAGTATAAATCACTTGCCACTCAACCATGTGGGTTCAAAGCCTCATTAGGTTTGTAGAATTTTTTCATGTGTTTCCACAGGTAAGAAGAGACCAGCAGAAGATATAGAAGAGCTCAATAAGAAAAACAAAGTAACAAATGATATGGTGAGTGTTTATGATATGATATTTGGCCTATAAGTGGGTTTAAAATTGCCATTGGTTCCCATTATGGTGACCGATCTTAAAGAGTGATACTAATACTGTAAAATCATTTAATTATCTGGGCATGAAATTTCATGGTTTTGGACCAAACAGCAATTTCATGGGGATATGAATTCATGGATTTCAACTTCTGAACATAAAATAAATGAGAAAATTACTTGTTTGTTTGGAAGATGGCATTTTTGGGGAAAATGAAATTTTCAAGGGCAGATAACTTTTTTTCAATACCTGTGACCTATGATTTTTATTGCATATTTTTGTTTCTTAGGTGACTGTCCTTCAATATCCAAAGTTTGAAAAAAAAACTATAATTGGGAAAAATTTCTCCCAGAATTGTAGCGTACATCCTTAACAAGAATTTCATATTATTCTGCAAACAATAAAATGAAAAGGAAACTATATGTTGTGTGCATCTTTGTAAGGCCACAAGAGATCTGACATCAGTTTTGTTTATGAGTGTCAGTTTTGTGCTTTAGGTTAAAACTTGTCTAACACTGCTTATTTCGATGTAAAAAAGAAAATTTGTTTGTTCTGGGTGGATATGGAATACATACCACATTGGACACAAAAATTAAAGCAACAAATATTCTGTATTTATCAGTGAAATATAATCTATATCCCTCACACTGTGAATAAAAAGAAGTCTGCCAAACTACTACTTTAAAGTTAGCATCAAATAAAAGGATTTTTTGTAAATATGGGATAGCATTGACACAATTTTCACATTTTCGTTTGCCCCTGTACTCCCGGACTTTATAAAATTGTTTCATTCCTTAGGCGTAAAAAAAATTCTTTATTTCCAGTATCCCGACCTACCCGAAATTTTTGGCCCTACCCAAAATGTTTTTATTGCCTTGAAGAATATTTTTTTTCAACTTTTTAACTGCTTTAAACATGGTCAGTGATGTTAGAAATCGACTTACTGATGCTCTTAATGCATAACACCCTTATTTATATTCATTTTTGACACAAAAACAATTTTTGAAAAGTCTCCTTTATTAAAAAAAAAATTGAAACAAAGAATTATTTTTTAGGTCTTAGTGAGATATAATATATTGCTTTTCTACAGAAAAGTATACATCCTCTGTATTATTCAAGTTTTACTGCAGTTACATAATACAAAGTATATTTGCAGTTGTATCCAAAAGAGCAGTTAAAAGATGAGAGCAGTGATTATAGTGATACTGATGATGATGATAATAATGATGATGACTACACTCCTGCACCACCAGTATTTGCCCCTGCCCCAGCCCCTGCCCCAGCACTGTTTGGATTTGGTACCCCTATATTTGGAGTTACCAGGTAATTATTAGTGCAAATTCTTATTTATCCCCCCACCAAAGGTGAAGGGGATATTAGAAATGCTCTCCGTCCGTGCGTCCGTCTGTCCGTCTGTCCGTCCGTCCGTCCGTGCGTCCGCAACGATCTTTGTCCGGACCATAACTCCAAAAGTACTTGAGGGATTTTCTTCAAACTTCATACACTGATAGAACACATTGGGAGGAAGTGCAGTGTGCAAGAACAATAACTCTACCTTGCCTATTTTTTGAGTTATTCCCCTTTATCTTATTTTCTTAAAAAAATTTGTCCGGAGCATAACTCCAAAAGTACTGGAGGGATTTTCTTCAAACTTCATACACTGATAGAACACATTGGGAGGAAGTGCAGTGTGCAAGAACAATAACTCTACCTTGCCTATTTTTTGAGTTATTCCCCTTTATCATATTTTCTTAAAACATTTTGTCCGGAGCATAACCCCAAAAGTACTGGAGGGATTTTCTTCAAACTTCATACACTGATAGAACACATTGGGAGGAAGTGCAGTGTGCAAGAACAATAACTCTACCTTGCCTATTTTTTGAGTTATTCCCCTTTATCATATTTTCTTAAAAAAATTTGTCCGGAGCATATCTTCTTCATGCATGGAGGGATTTTGATATGTCTTGGCACAAATGTTTACCACCACGAGGCGGAGTGTCATAAGCAGGAACCAGGTCCCTAGGTCTAAGGTCAAGGTCACACTTAGAGGTCAAAGGATACAAGAATAAAAACCTTGTCGGGAGCATTTCTTCTTCATGCTTTGAGGGATTTTGATATAACTTGGCACAAATGTTCACCACCACGAGACGGAGTGTCATGCGCAAGATCCAGGTCACTAGGCCTAAGGTCAAGGTCACACTTAGAGGCCAAAGGTCAGATACAAGAATGACTTTGTCCGAAGCATTTCTTCTTCATGCATAGAGGGATTTTGATGTAACTTGGCACAATTATACACCATCATGAGACGAAGTGTCATGCGCAGTTCCTTTCTTTAGAATTACTTCCCTTTGTTGTTACTTTAAATAGCTTTTATTGTAACTTTTTCATTACTAGTCGTAGGGAAAAATCGAGACCACTTTTCTGTAGTACAACAAACATGCTAAATCCAATTTTGAGGTGTATTTTGACCAGTCTCTTCCTGATAAAGATTTTTGTGTGGACTTGCAATTTTTTTTTTTTTTTTTTTTTTTTTTTTTTAAAGATTAACTTCCCTTAGTTGTTACTATAAATAACTTATATTGTAACATTTTTATAATTGACCCTAGGGAAAAAACAAGACCACTTTTCTGTGGTACAGCATAGATGCTACTCTCCAGTTTTAGGTGTATTTTATTAATTTTATTATATATAAGGTATCTCTACCTAGTAAGGAGTTTTTTTGTGGACTTTAAAAAACAAAAGACTTACAATGATTACTAAACAACCACAAAATTAACATTCCATTTGCAAATACAGCTGCCCGGTGGGGGGATTAGCCATGTCTGACATGGCTCTTGTTTGAGGTGTTTGACAAGTGATATAATCTCATTCATTCAGTTGCTTCATTCAAATTATTCAGATATATAGAAAAGGGGATAATTTTCCACAAGTCGTTGTAGCTCACCTAAGCACAGAGTGCTCATGGTGAGCTACTGTGATCACGCTGTATCCATCGTGTGTTTGTCTGTCAAGTTGTCCATAATTTTACAAAAACTGTCTTTGTGTGACCCTCTACCAAGATTGTTCAAATTATTTTGATTCACCTAAAAACACATCTGCCAGAGGGCAAGGTCACTTTTCCCTGAATGTATATTGTCGAAACTTCAGAAATCATCTTGTGTGAAACTGCTGGCCTGATTTTGAAATAATTTTACACAAATGGTCCTTGTGTGACCCACTACCAAGATTGTTCATATAATTTTGATTCGTCAAAAAACATGGCTGCCGTCACTTTTCCCTATATGTATATTGTAGAAACTTAGAAAATGTTCTTGTATAAAACTGTTAGCCCGATTTTAAAATAATTTCAAATAGATTGTCCTTATGTGACCTTTTACAAAATACTATGTTCAAATTTTTCTAATTCGGCAAAAAACTTGGCTGCCAGAGGGCGTGGTCACTTTTTATCAACAATTTCTTTAAAAGAACATCACCTCCAAAACCACTGAATGGATTTTGATGAAACTTTACACAAACGATCTCTGGGTAGCCCTCTTTCAAAATTGTTCATATAGTTCCGGTTTATTGAACATATGGGTCTTTTCAGTTGAAAATATGTTTTCAGGTATCAGAATTTAAAAAAAATGTTTTTCTCTAGAGCTATAATATTTGGCATATGATATAAGGGTTTGACTCCCTACCATTACTGTCCAAATTACTGCTCGAAGGTCAAAAATGGCAACACCCCTGTGTGTGACATGTACTTACTAAAAGGCTTATATATGAAACGACCTTGAAAATCTTCTTCTCTAAATCAGTAATAGCTAGAGCAATGATATTTGGCCTGCGATATCAAAGTTGAACTGTCTTCCGTAATTGTTCATATTATTGCCCTAGGTTCAAAAAATGTGTGACATGTATATAATATAGGCTAACATACAAGAAACCTAACTCTGTACCTTGTACACAGGTGAGCATTTTATGGTCAATGACTATCTTGTTTTTAGCTCACCTGAGCCAAAGGTTCATTGTGAGCTTTTGTGACCGCTCAATGTCTGTCGCGCGATGTGCGTCGTGCGTCGTTTGTCCGTCAACATTTTCTGAAAAAAAATCTTCTTCTTGAAAACCACTGGGCAGAATTACACCAAACTTCACAGGAATGATCCTTGGGTGGCCCCCTTTCAAAATTGTTCAGGGAATTGAATTCCATGCAGAACTCTGGTTGCATGGCAACCAAGGGGAAAAACTTTAAAAATCTTCTTGTCCAAAACCTCAGGGCTTAGGGCTTTGATATCTGGTGTGTAGCATCATCTAGTGGTCCTCTACCAAGATTGTTCAAATTATTCCCTTAGGGTCAAATATGGCCCTGCCCCGGGGGTCCCAAGTTTTACATAGACTTATATAGGAAAAAAAGTTTAAAAATCTTCTTCTCTGAAACCACAACACTTAGACCTTGATATTTGGTTTGTAGCATTGTCTTATGGTCCTCAACCAAAGTTGTTCAAATTGTACCCCTGGGGTGAAAGAGGCCCTGCCCTGGGGGTCCAAAGTTTCATATAGACTTATATAGGAAAAAACTTTAAAAATCTTCTTGTCTAAAACCATATGACCTAGGCTTTTGATATTTGGTATGATGCATTGTCTAGTAGTCATCTACCAAAATTTTTCAAATTATGCCCCTGGGGTTAAAAGAGGCCCCGCCCTGGGGTCACTTAGCTATTATGTGAGTTATATAGGAAAAAATGCTTAAAAAATCATCTGATCCTATTTCCAAGACAGTTTAATTATAATTACCTGATGACCCTAAGTAATATGATGTCACTTGACTGTGACCTTGACCTACTGATCTACTTTCAGGGGTCATGCTGTCGATCGCCACTTGAGCCATTTGCGACAAAAAAATAAATGTGGCTCCGAAATTTTCTAAGTGGTGAAAATGGCCCGAAGCTACATCTGTTGGCAAAACTACGATTATTGCCAGTTTTAGGAACCAAAAGGTGTGAAGACAAACAACATCTGTTATTTAAAGGGAGAAAGCCAATTTGCAAAATTTTTATTTGACCAGGCAGTTAACTGGCGATAATTAGATTATTGATTAACAAACAGGATAATTATAATCATCATTTTGTGTGCTTGATACCTTTTTATGAGCAATCGGCCGTTAGACAATCTGTAGCAAATTTTCTTTAATCATATGTTAGTTGCCGAGGGTTAGTTTGGGCAAAAACAAATAAAAATGCTTTAGATAAGCAGAAATTGTAAGTATTGAATAGATATGATGACAGAAAAGCAATAAAACATAGGTATTTTATGAAAAATTTAATTCTAACTTAAGTTTCCCATATTTGTCACCCGTTTTAGCGACCTTCATTTTCGGAAATTTCTGTCATTTCTGACGAGATTTTGTAGTGCAGTCTTAAATAAAAACCCAATAAAGAGTCTACATTTAAGAAAAATATGAAAACTGTTGCAATAGGAGCTCATATTTTAATGTTTTTTGAGAATAAAACATGCGAAGGCATCAAACCCCACCCACTCATAGGCAGTGTGCAAAATAAGACACTGCTTAAACAAAATTTCTTCTTTTTTGACATCTTTATTTTAAATGTCATGTTCTGAATTTTTTTTATTAAATGGCAGATGTTTATAGAAATGATAATTTTAGAAGTTAACAAAAATTAATTTTCTAAATAGCTTTTTAAAGGGTTACTAAGAAATATGTAATAACTACATTAATTTCTTGAGTGGTATGAGTACTTTGGTACATATAATGTAGTCCTACAAGAACGTAAACGCTATGCGCTTCGCCGTTGTTAGCCTCATAATTTTATCTTCGGAAAAAGCAGTGGCTCAGAGAAAAAAATCCCCAGGGTGACCCCTGTACTTTCCTGTTTTTTAAGATATAGCCTTGAAATTTTGATGACGTACACAGTTTTGCACACCAATCGTAAAACTGAATTTCATTGACCATGAATATGACCTACTGACTTTCTTAATATTTTATCATCAGTTTGACATTTGAAACATGTAGCTCTTATTACTCAGATGAGCGATCCAGGGTCATCATGACCCTCTTGTTTATATATGTCAGATGATTTTCTAACAGAATATTGAATAATACAAATCAGCTCTGTTTTGCTACTGGTTGCTAGCTTGTAGTAGAAGTCTTCCATGTAAGGATGCCATCCAGCTTGCTTACGAAAGTTATATTGATGATTCAACTCGGTGGGGGGCTAGCCTGCCCTTGCCTGAAATTATACCTGGAAGGACAATGGACATCTTCTTATGCCATCAAAAGCTATAAATTTTTCTTATGAATTATCATTGTGTGAATGTGATTTAAAACTTAACTAAAAAGCTATTAGTGCCTTAGCACCAAATGCAGTACTCTTGCTCTATGGTGTAATTTTTGAACTCAGATACAAAAGTTTTCATAAGCATGGGCTATTTTGTTTAAGACATAAGCCTATGGATTTTAAACTTTAAAGATAAAATGAGTTTTAGTGGTTCTGTTGAAATGAGGGAACCATGAAAGCCACAAATATAAGTCCTGTACAAACAGTTATGATTTCACAGGTATAGGGCATTTCTTAATATTAGAACAACTATTAAGTTTACCCAAAAATAACAGCTGAAAAATTGTGTATGAATTGCAGAGCATTTAAGACAGTGTGTCGTCAGTGCCCTGAATATAAAGATCCAGCAGATGGTAACACTGGTGGTGTGATAGGAGGGATAAAAACAGGTATGATTGTATCAATCTCTCCTGCTGTCCTAATATGTATTTACCTTCAGGTATGATTAGAATATTGCTTTATTTGACATTACCTCTCCTGCTGTCCTAATACATATTTTAAGGTAGTGGACCCCTAATAGTAATGTTTACAAAATAGCATTTGCTTGGTACATTCTTAAAGTTAACCATGTTTTGCACTGTGTTGCAAATTTTAAAAAACTTTTACTGTGCCGTTTTTTGAAAATTTTGTATAATTTATGGTATTTCCTCAAGCTCAAGTAGAGACAATTTCAGTGTGATGGCCACTATCTAAAACGTTTGCAGAGAATTCATTACAGCATTAATTTTGATAAAAGAAACATAAAACTATGGTTAAACAATTATAAAACACAAAATAAACTGTAAATATCATTTTTTCTAGGGTGCCTCAAGTAAACAGATTTAATGAGACAGAATTCTAACTCCAACATTGAAAAATTAAGGTCGAATCCTGTGGTTCAGTTTTGAATTTTGCTCACTTCATTCAAAAATAACCTTGGGGCAGAAGTAAAACCTACCTGCATTTCTTCCACAATATGTAATCTAAAGAATGAAGGCAAAATAGAGAACTTCTACCGCATGTAACTCAGTATTTTTAAAGATGTCTAACTCTACCGCTCCTGATTCAGAGGTAAATTCACATTGAACAGCAAAAAATCGCTTATAAAATGAAAATTTTCCACTTTTGTACAAAACATCCATAATAAGTCTTGAAAGAAGGATAAACTTACTAGAAAAAAAGGAAAAAATGGAGAGAGAAAAATTTGGTCCCAGTGGGACTTGAACCTACACCCCCCTGAAAATTGCAGTCAAAGTAGGTTTATGGTAGGAATTGAATACTCTTCAAAAAGGAGATACTCTATGACGGGTCCAATACCTTAAACCCTCAGGTATGATTTAAATATTGCTTTATTTGACATTATCTCTCCTGCTGTCCGAATACATATTTTAAACCCTCAGGTATGATTTAAATATTGCTTTATTTGACATTATCTCTCCTGCTGTCCTAATACATATTTTAAACCCTCGGGTATGATTTAAATATTGCTTTATTTGACATTAAAGTTTTAAGCCAGTCTGACTTAAGTGCTAGAGGTCACTTTCCATGATAAAGGACCAGAAATAATATCAGCAAAGACCAAGTTCTGGGCAACCATTGCCAGATCACTGCTGTTGTGAAAGAAACTGTACCTTTGATAAACCCAGCATAGATAAAATGTCTAATTAGGAGCATTTCAGCGGTTAATGGTTGAACTCAAACCACTCAGTGACCCAAACCACTCACTAGAACAGAAACAATATCAAAACAATTAGAAAAGAAGTTAGCATTGTTTTAGGGTGCTAGATATTTTTTTCAGTTATGAGACCCCAGATTTTGAGTAAGGATTACACATTAAAAATGAAGTAAAAAAGGGATAGAAAAAATAAATGAACAATTAAATCGTAGCTTCACAAGAAGATAAATTTGAGCTATAACTGTTTGCAAGCATTTTTACACATTGTAATGTAAATGAGATGAATAGATGACAAGCTGAGCTTTTTAGCTCACCTGAACTTTGTTTAGGGTGAACTATTAGTATAGATGAATGGTCCATCATCCTGCATCAACATTTATACTTAAAAGTCTTCTCTAAATCTATTGGTAAGAATTACTACAAACTTGGTCTGTAGCATCCTGGCATTGACCTTATATTTGTTTATGTGTTTGTACTTGGCCTCTTATTGGGCCACCTGAACTAAAATATCTTTAAACAACTTATGCTCCTGAATCACTGGATGAATCTTCTATTTATATTTTACAGCTTTAAATAATGTAAAGAACATAATTACTGGAACTGTGAATCAGGCCAACACAGATGCAGCAGCTGGTTCCCCTGCAAAAGCTGATGATCCAGGAACTTCAGGCAAAGATGCGGAACCAGGAACAGGAGGGGAACCGTCAACTTCTGGAGAGACTGCAGGAACAGGAGAATCTGCAGCCTCAAAACCATCAACATCAGATGATGGAGGTAACTGTACTGTTTTCAAGATTACCAAACTGAATGAGACCAGTCTGTCTCTCAGAAATTGAGAATACAGTCTTTATACCAGAAAGTGTCCAACCCTGAAAATTGTAAATTCCTGATTTTAAGACCAGTATGAAATTAAGCTTAAATAAGTATCATACAATTTGATCTAGAATGGTTTTGTGGGCATGTGAGCGTGCATGAAAGGTGAACTATTGATTCTATTCCATGTTGTTTTTTAGCTCACCAGTACAAAGCATGCTCAAGATGAGCTGTTGTGATCACTCTTCAGCTGCCCACCGTCTTTACGTCTTTCATCATTTTCTTCAGATAACATCACCTGCGAAAGAAGTTGTTTGAAACTGTTCAAGCATATAGGAGGTCCTTTTTCAAGGTTGTTCAAACGATTCTGTTTGGTTGCCTGTGCCACTGCTAAAAATAGTAAAGCCTTCAAAGGACTGCAGGTCCTGTTATGAAATAATTTTATAGAAAAGGTCCTTGGGTGACCTTCTACCAAGATTGATGAAATTAGTTTAATTTGTTAGAAGGCATGGCCGCCAGAGGGTGTGGTCACTTTTCTCTTTATACATTGTATGTATATATGTTACAATATTTTACATTGCACAATTTTGCTTATTGTTGCTTATTAAGTGTCCAAAAACTGACCATGATTACTGGTATATTAAACAGTGAAGCCTTTCAAGGAAGATCCAAAAGTGATGCCAACACCTCCAAATCATGTATGTGCTCCTAACCAGAACCATGTTTTGTGCCAGTGTTGCCTGCAACCCTTTCCAGATTTCAGGCATGTTTTAAACCAGCCAGCTGATAATGTTCGGCCAGCAGCCTGTAAGTTGTTTTTTGGTGTTTTAGAAATATGTTGAAAATAAATTTACAATCTGATATATTAGATTTGTGATACAATTTACTACTTTTGTCTTTAAAAATCACAAACACATCTCAAGTGGTGATTAAATATTATTGGATTTAATCAAGTTTTAAAGAGTTTAACAATAGTTATGCTATATACCCTTTAGGGGTTAACTGTGTATGAAACACTCTGTCTGATACCTTTGTATGACTCACTGGTTTACATTTATAACAAGCAGTACTCTAGCAATGCATTCAGTCTTTCTGCTGCAGCTGCCTAACTCGCTAATATAATAATTTGAGTAAAATTATTAACTACTTTGTAATATTCTGTGTCTTGGACTATATGAATTAACAGTGACTTATTGGAAGTTTTAAAGAATTATTGAGTCATATACTGTATCTAGGCTTGATTCAGCTGTGCTGTGAAATTATTGTTGGATATTGTACAGGATTAGTACAAACAAGACTACAGAAGTGATAAAAAAAAAAAAAAAAAAAAATTAAATAAAAATAATAAATATAATAAAATAAAATAATGCCACGTAGGAGGGGAAGAGCCCAGGAAAGGTCTGGGATAGACAGTAGAGTGCGCTCCCGGGCTGTGTCTCGTGCCTCTGAAGACACACAGAGACAAAGAAGCAGATCCCCTCTAAATAGACTTAATATGACAAATCCTGCCAACTGGACCTTAGCAATGCTAAAAGAAAAGTTGAAAGCAGAAGGTATTGTTTTACCCAACAATACACCTCACAAAACATTGCTGAAACTGTACCAGCAAATCCAGAACAGGAACAGTGACAATGTGGTCAATTCAAAACATGATACAAATGCACAAGGAGTTGTAAATGCTATGGCAGACATACCGGGGAAACTTATCACAACTACAGGAAGAAATGTTGAAAATGCAGGCTACTTTGGCTGAACTTGCCAAGAGAAAGGACAACTCAGATTCAGATGCAACGGTTCCGAAGACTAGCACCAGATGCTGACAAATATACCACCAAAGTGCCACCCCTATGCAAGCTACACCTTGGTTAGAGAATACTGTAGCAAAACTGTGGAATGCAGCTCATGAAGTTGGTACAAAAAATTTGTATAACTGTGCATTTAAATTGTTTATATTTTTTCATGGAACAAAACTCTCTGTGGCTTACAAATACCAGTATACCTCCAGCAATTGATGAACAAACTTTGATTTATTTTGTGGCTTTTTGTACTGAGAGAGGTTTAAAATATCCCACAATTAGCAATGTCAGGACCTCGTTATCACTATTTGAAGAATAAAGTTCAATCACCCCTCTCAAACGGGTCAGAACTCCACCAGCTACAAGTTATTCTTAGAGGTGTAAAAAGTCACAAGTGAACATTAAACCAATACCAGTACCAAAGATTTTATTCGCATTAAACATTATACAATGTTTATAGCAATACAAATACTATTCAAAGAGAGAAAATATGAAATATACATTTTCTGAACAGTGAGATAGTTATTTAGTTAACAGTTGCAAAAATACATTTTCTGGAAGGTAAAGTAATTAACATCTGCAACAGTGAAAAAGTGAGGTGAAACGAACACATGACAAAAATGGTCTAAATATTTATTTAAATGGCTATTCTAGATTTGTTTGCAAAGTAAATATATTGTGAGAGGTTATTAAGAACCGTTTTAGAGGTAGAACTTAACAGTAAATCAAATTTTGACAAGGTAGGCCAATGACAAAAATATGGTTTGAAGAACTTCTTTCTTAAATCTCTATATTTCTGACAAACTAATAGGAAATGGAACTCTGATTCAGTTTGGTTCATATTACAAGATTTACAGATTCTTTGAGCCCTGGGTGTGTTATTATATCTTCCAGTTTCTAATCACTTACAACTGAAGATCTGTTTACCCATTTTAAGGAAATGTTTGGGGGTACCTCCTCGGCGAATGATGAGCCAATTAACGAAAATTCAAATTTAAATAATCAAGAGCTAGATGCAGAAATTTCTGAGGTCGAAATCAGAGAGGCGGGTTTTTTTTTCACAAAACAATAATAAGAGCCCAGGAATAGATAATCTATCAGCCGAAATATTTAAATCAGTATTTGATCTACTGTCACCATTTTTAAAATGCCTTTATAACAGGATTTTTGAGAGTAGGGAGTACCCAGTCTTATGGGGACAAGGTATAATTACACCAATATTTAAAAAGGGCGACGTTAACATGGCAAGACATTACCGAGGTATCACCTTGATAAATATATTAGCAAAGATATATGCCAAATTCTGTTAAACAGGCTAAATAAATGGAGCAAGGAATATGACAAACTGTCAAAGAATCAGTTCGGTTTTCAAAAAGGAAAATCCATTACTGACTGCATATTTATTCTCCAAGCAATTATAGCCAGAGCACTTAGTGTAAAACAAAAGGTTTATTGTATATTTCTTGACTATCAACAATATTTTGATAAAGTCAACAGACAGCATCTATGGCAAAAATTATTAAATGAAAATGTCAGTGAAAAGTTTGTACAAGCATTACGCGCGATGTATTCTACAGTTAAGTCGTGTGTGCGATTTAAGTCGGATACTTCTAACTTCTTCAACTCAGATGTCGGTTTAAAACAGGGAGACCCGAGCTCGCCATAACTTTTCATGTTTTTCGTGAATGATATAATACAAAATATTAATACAAATATTGATGATCTTATATGTATTGATGACTTGAAATTATTCTTAATACTTTATGCCGGCGATACGGTCTTATTTGCATTGTCACGGAATCTTTGCAGTCAATGCTTAAGGATGTTGAAAATTACTGCAACGTTTGGGGTTTGAAAATTAATGTAGAAAAAACTAAAGCTATGATTTTCGAACTAGGTCGTCCCACAACAGCTGATTTTTACATATACGGAACTAAGTTAGAGAACGTTAATTCATTTAAATACTTAGGCGTTAATCTGTTCAAAAAATGGAAACTGGGCTCGAACCCAAAAACTGATTGCTCAGCATGCCTCATTTTCATTACATAATTTGTTCTCAATATTTCAACAAATTGAACTTCCAATATCTAAACGAATTCATTTATTTGATACGTTAGTAGGGTCCATCTTAAAATTTTTGCTCAGAAATTTGGGGGTCACATCATGCAACTGATATAGAATTGATACACCTAAAATTTCTAAGACGTATGCTAGGCGTAAAGAAATCAACTACTACCTCTGCCCTATATGGAGAATTCGGCCAAGTACCGTTGTACGTATTCCGAAAAATTATTATTTTGAAATACTGGAGTAAACTGATATCTGTTGAAAATTCTTCTCTGATTTTCAAAGTGTATAGTATACGATGCTGAAAAACGACGCGGATAACAACATATCATATAAATAACAGGAACGGTTACCAGTAACACATTAGATCTTGACAGAATTTGTGAGCCTACTAAATTGTAGGTATCTTGGCCTTTATGACAGTTTAATGTTAGCAGCTGCATGTACGATGGCATTCTTTGGATTTCTGAGATGTGGAGAGTTGCATGCTCAAAGGTCAAAGAGAAGCAGTGCACCATTAACTCTGCAAAATATCCAGTTCTCAAACAAAAACAGTTCTTATGTATTATTTCTGCCAAATTCCAAAGCAGACATATTTAGATCAGGAGTCAAACTAACAATCACAGCTACAAATTCTTCAACCTGTCCTGTGACACATATGGACAGATATCTTAACTTGAGAAGACAACGCAGAGCATGTGCGACTGATCCGCTATTCATTAATTCCAAGGGAACAACACTAACGAGGGAATTCTTCATTCAGAGCATTCACAAACTACTACTGCTTGGAAAGGATACCAAACTCTATTCTGGCCACAGCTTTCGAATTGGTGCTGCCACAACAGCAGCGCGATTTCAAGTCCCTGATCATCTGATCAGAACCTTAGGAAGATGGTCATCCGATTGTTATACAAAATACATCAGAACTGATGGTGCTCTTATACAGGAAGCACAAAAAGCTATGTGTGGCCTTTAATTATCAAATCATCTAAGGGTGGTTTAGCAATTGTGCAAGCCCATAGGAAATAGCTATCATTGCAATCTAGTAGATGTACCTGTGCGTTTCAGTCTTCTGCTTTGTCATTAATAGGTAGAAAGCATGAGTGTTTGTAATGCTTTCTAAAGTCAGTGTTAGGTTCAATTCATATTTTCTCAATGGAGCTATAACTGCAATTTAAGAGATGTATATGTGTTTATTTTTAAATGTCTGCTACTACGTAAATATTATTCAGAAAGCACAATAGTGTAACGACGTCAGCTGCAATTCATTCTTTCACAATGGAGCTGTAATTGCAATCAAGCAGAAGTACGAGTGTTCTTAGTCTTCTGCTATGTCAGTGTTAGGAAGAAAGCATGAGTGTTTGTAATGCTTTCTAAAGTCAGTGTTAGGTTCAATTCATTATTTCACAATGGAGCTGTAACTGCAATCTAATAGACGTACATTGTATATGTGTTTAGTCTACTGCTTTGTAGATATAAGACTGGAACCAGGAGTGTCCTTTGCACTTTCGTTCTTGGTTAACACACAAAAAACAAAACAAAAACAACAATCATCAGTACTCTATTATGTCTGTTAATTTATCATACACCGCAGGAAGCTCATGCTTCCCAATGCTTTGTTGTCTTACTGCAATTTTTGATTATGGACAAGCTTGCTATTTATTATAAATATTGGAGCTCAATTACAAGTGTTTTGTTCCGGTATCACTGTAGTGTCATTCATTGGGAATATTGAACTGATTAAACTATATAATAGGTATAATAACACAAAGTGTTTTCCGCTATTGAAAGCAGTTCATGAATCATGATCTACTTATTTTGCTGCAAATGTATTTTAAATTTTTAATATCTACCTTCATCATTGAATGTAATTAACAGTATCTTCTAGCTATATCTCTTTCCAGGCCCATTAGTTTGCCTAATTTCATACTCCATACTCAATTTAATCAGTGCTGCTGATCTTTATTGTCTAGCCACAATTAATGTCCCACATGGGATTTGTTTTTCTGTATTTTCTCCTTGTTATGATAACATTCATTCCTGTTGAAAGCTAATTGGCCTGTAGCTTAGAGGGGCCTGTCACTGATATGCTATCTGTTGCAATTAAAGCACCCCTGTGCTAAAGAACCCATTGAGTGATGTGAAACTAAAAATGGTTCCTTTTATTCAATAATATGACTATAATCACTATTGACATCATTTGGTGTACTTTAAAGCATTTAAAAAAAAAAAATCAAAAAAAATCGTCTTTTCATTTTAAGAACATTTAGACACAGAGCCACTTTAATTATGGCTTGTTCACCCTGTGGAGCATTTTTATGTCTGTCATTAATCACCAATTACTGAGTTCAGTTCGGGACATGCAGAGTAAACAAGCAATTAGCACTGATTGATGGTGATACTCTGGTCTAATCTAAACTTGATAGGATATGTCAATGCCTCTTGGTTTTGTTGTTATTATAACTGCCATGTAAATGTTTTATCTCACTGCAGGATGTAATTGCTCTCACAACTGCAGATTATTGACATTATTCTGTTGTTTTATGTTATAAATATCTGTGAACTTTCAAAAAGGTGTTATATTTTAAATGGGATATACTATCAAAGCTGATGTTATGATGTTAAGAGCAGCAGGAGAGTTTCTATATCAGCAACAAGTTTGCAAAAGATTGCTATTTAACACTTTCGGGGGCACTCGTTTCGGTTCATTGCTTATTCACTCACCTCGTTTGGCCATATATATAACTTTGTTATATATGGCCCCCTTCAGAAATAGCAAATCTAACTATGAAACAAACGTCAGAATATGCCATGTCTGCGGGTTTATGAGTCCCATGTGGTTCTGATACGCTATTTCCATATATGCAGCCGTCTATCGTCCCAAACTATTTTCATACTTGCCATTCAACCTTTCAGCCTTGTATGCCTTGCATCACGACTGGCCTGCAGTTCAACTTTGTTGAACTGTTTCGATGAACATCATCATCATCTGTCATTCAGTTCATGGAAAATAAATCATGAACTACCAGAGATGTTATAGTCCTGTTCGCTCGAACAGTGGCCGACCCATCTCTGAGCCATTCACCATGGCTTCTTGTTCCCGGGCTGTTAACCAAAGTCTGGTTCACCGGGAACTCCAGTTCTCTGTCCGAACCCTAGACTGGTTCCAGGAACTGCGGCAGTATCGCCTGTACCTTTACACTGGTCAGGATCTGCCTACTATGATCCGCAAGCGTCATAGCCTGCAGTCGTGATGGCCTTAGCCGGCCGGCCAGCTTGCAGTGATGGACCGAGTGGGGCTGCCCCCTTTCTCCAAAGATATAATGTTTAAGATGTATGTAATATTTGTATAATGTAGTTGTGTATCTCATATAATTATATACTTGTAATCAACCAACTGTGTCTGTTTTTTGTTAGACTCTTTAAAGTGGTGATTAAATATTATTGGATTTAATCAAGTTTTAAAGAGTTTAACAATAGTTATGCTATATACCCTTTAGGGGTTAACTGTGTATGAAACACTCTGTCTGATACCTTGTATGACTCACTGGTTTACATTTATAACGAGCAGTACTCTAGCAATGCATTCAGTCTTTCTGCTGCAGCTGCCTAACTCGCTAACCACCATCCCTCCCCACCACCAGCTCTTACATTCCAAGTTCTGTCACCTGGAGTATGCCCTACAGGTCAATCACTTACTAAGGTAATATATGGCCATATATATAACTTTGTTATATATGGCCCCCTTCAGAAATAGCAAATCTAACCATGAAACAAACGTCAGAATATGCCATGTCTGCAGGTTTATGAGTCCCATGTGGTTCTGATACGCTATTTCCATATATGCAGCCGTCTATCGTCCCAGACTATTTTCATACTTGCCATTCAACCTTTCAGGCTTGTATGCCTTGCATCACGACTGGCCTGCAGTTCAACTTTGTTGAACTGTTTCGATGAACATCATCATCATCTGTCATTCAGTTCATGGAAAATAAATCATGAACTACCAGAGATGTTATAGTCCTGTTCGCTCGAACAGTGGCCGACCCATCTCTGAGCCATTCACCATGGCTTCTTGTTCCCGGGCTGTTAACCAAAGTCTGGTTCACCGGGAACTCCAGTTCTCTGTCCGAACCCTAGACTGGTTCCAGGAACTGCGGCAGTATCGCCTGTACCTTTACACTGGTCAGGATCTGCCTACTATGATCCGCAAGCGTCATAGCCTGCAGTCGTGATGGCCTTAGCCGGCTGGCCAGCTTGCAGTGATGGACCGAGTGGGGCTGCCCCCTTATCAACCAACTGTGTCTGTTTTTTGTTAGACTCTTTAAAACTTATTTGTTCGTTTGCATATTCAGTAAAATTCAGTATACATATTTCTGCATTCAATAATAATTGCAGTTTTTAATCTGTAAATAAATAGACGCACATTTTCTTGATGAGTAGCCAGTGATCTTTTTATTACATACTCTTGAAGACTTACAAAAAATACGTTAATTTTAATATTTGTACGTATACTTGAACATTTTAATCCTTACCAGCTAAATTTCTATAATGAACTTGTCCATCTTTCAATTTGGACAGTACTTTTAACTGTTAAAAAAGGTGCTTACTATCACAGCAATACATAATAAAATGATACAATAACTGACATTACACACCTAATATTCAACACTGTAGAAAAATATTGGCGTTAAGGGTTCTACTGTGATTTAAGGTAGATTGAAAAAATTAACAATTTATAATACAGTATTTTAATTTGGTCAAATGTGCCCTTTGAATTGTCACCAATTAACTTCCCATTTACTAAAACTTCTTTTGTATTTAATGTTTTCTGCAGCAATTACTTTGAATTTTACGGTGCCCCTAAAGTGACATGATACACACTTTTTTTCCAGTTAGGTATTGTGAGACTTTTTTTTATTTCATTTAAACGTTATTTCGTCTAAACGAAATCATTTCGTTTAAATGAAATAAAAAAAAGTCTCACAATACCTAACTGGAAAAAAAGTGTGTAACATGTCACTTTAGGAGCACCGTAGAATTTTGATTAACAGTTGACTTTATTTTTTCAGGTGGGATATGTTATAGAGCATTCTGCCATGCATACTGGGGATGTAGAAAAGCTGACTGTCTTGGCTGTTTAAACAAATTCAAAGGTATAATTAACTTCAGTCTAATTTTTAGTGAATATCCACTTTCATTTAATTTCCTATAAAAGATGGAGAGATAATTGTCATTTAGTCATTAGTCAGTCCATCAGTGTGTGTTTCCATTTTTTTCCAGTCCATATTTCCTTAACCCCATGAAGGATTTTCTGAAATTTGGTATGCAGAATAAAGGTCAAAGATATGAGCCTTAGTTTCTATGTCTGATTCATATTAGGCCAGTTTGACCCAAGTTAAAAGATACCTTTGTACTAAGGTAGAACATTTTAGTACAGAATGTAAGGCATTTTTCTACTGAAAGTATGTGCAGAGTAAATACTGTGCAGTGACTGATACTGGCAATGATGTTGTAAAATAAACAATGTTAACTTGAAGTTTGAAATCCTATCTTCATTTGATCATTTAAATAGTGATGAATAACTACATTGTAGTCCCTTATTAATGCCCTTGGGGTGTTACACTTTGCAGAAGTGGGGATGCATTTATCAAGGCTATAAAATTAAGCAGTTTACATTTTATTTTGTAAATATACTGGTAAACAATTAATGCAGCAGCTCTATACTTTAATTTTCAGAGATGAATTTTGGAAGAAAGGCTCTTGCAGGGATTATACTTGAAAATCAGTTTGAGTCAGAAATATTTAGGGTAGGTCTTTATCATTCTGTTAAAAATTATTTAAGAGTTATAAAAAAAATTGAACAAATACAACTACATACCAAAAGTCGCTCTCCATGATTTGGAGCAAGTTCAGACTCGCAAATTTAATTATCATATTTTTAGCTCACCTGTCACAAAGTGACAAGGTGAGCTTTTGTGATCGCGCAGCGTCCGTCGTCCGTGCGTAAACTTTGGGCTTGTGACCACTCTAGAGGTCACATTTTTCATGGGATCTTTATGAAAGTTGGTCAGATTGTTCACCTTGGTGATATCTAGGTCAAGTTCGAAACTGGGTTACGTGCTGTCCAAAACTAGGTCAGTAGGTCTAAAAATAGAAAAACCTTGTGACCTTTCTAGAGGCCATACTTTTCAATGGATCTTCATGAAAGTTTGGTCAGAATGTTCAACTTGATGATATCTAGGTCAAGTTCGAAACTGGGTCATGTGCCTCAAAAACTAGGTCAGTAGGTCAAATAATAAAAAAACCTTGTGACTTCTCTAGAGGCCATATTTTTCATGGGATCTGTATGAAAGTTGGTCTGAATATTCACCTTGATGATATCTAGGTCAAGTTCGAAACTGTGTCACGTGCGGTCCAAAACTAGGTCAGTAGATCTAAAAATAGAAAATCCTTGTGACCTCTCTAGAGGCTGTATTTTTAGCTCGACTATTCGAAGAATAGTCTAGCTATTCTACTCACCCTGGCGTCGGCGTCGGCGTCGGCGTCACACCTTGGTTAAGTTTTTGCATGCAAGTACATACAGCTATCATTTAAAGGCATATAGCTTTGAAACTTATTTATTCTTTTTCTAGGTCAATTACCAACCTCACTGGGTCAAGTTCCATAACTCTAACATGTATTTTGAGCAAATTATGCCCCCTTTTGGACTTAGAAAATTCTGGTTAAAGTTTTACATGCAAGTTACTATCTCCAAAACTAATGCAGATATTGAATTGAAACTTCACATGTGTCTTCGGGGTTATAAAACTAGTTGATAGCACCAAGTCCCATAACTCTGACCTTCATTTTGGCCAAATTATGCCCCCTTTTGGACTTAGAAAATTCTGGTTAAAGTTTTGCGTGCAAGTACATACAGCTATTACTAAAAGGCATATAGATTTGAAACTTATTTTTTCTTTTTCTAGATCAATTACCTACCTCACTGGGTCAAGTCCCATAACTCTGGCATGTATTTTGGCCAAATTATGCCCCCTTTTGGACTTAGAAAATTCTGGTTAAAGTTTTGCGTGCAAGTACATACAGCTATTACTAAAAGGCATATAGATTTGAAACTTATTTTTTCTTTTTCTAGATCAATTACCTACCTCACTGGGTCAAGTCCCATAACTCTGGCATGTATTTTGGCCAAATTATGCCCCCTTTTGGACTTAGAAAATTCTGGTTAAAGTTTTGCGTGCAAGTACATACAGCTATTACTAAAAGGCATATAGATTTGGAACTTATTTATTCTTTTTCTAGATCAATTACCTACCTCACTGGGTCAAGTTCCATAACTCTTAACATGTATTTTGAGCAAATTATGCCCCCTTTTGGACTTAGAAAATTCTGGTTAAAGTTTTACATGCAAGTTACTATCCCCAAAACTAATGCAGATATTGAATTGAAACTTAACATGTTTCTTCGGGGTTATAAAACTAGTTGATAGCATCAAGTCCCATAACTCTGATATGTCCCCTTTTGAACTTAAAACTCTTTTGATACTTAACATTTTGGGTAATAATTTCCAGCTTCTGTGACAATATTTCGAATAGTCGAGCTTGGCTGTCTTATGGACAGCTCTTGTTCAATGGATCTTCATGAAAGTTAGTCAGAATGTTCACCTTGATGATATCTAGGTCAAGTTCGAAACTGGGTCACGTGCCATCAAAAACTAGGTCAGTAGGTCAAATAATAAAAAAAACTTGTGTCCTCTCTAGAGGCCATACTTTTCAATGCATCTTCATGAAAATTAATCAGAATGTTTACATTGATGATATCTAGATCAAGTTTGAAACTTGGTCACGTGTCGTCAAAAACTAGGTCAGTAGGTCAAATAATAGAAAAACCTTGTGACCTCTCTAGAGGCCATATCAGTGCTCCAGCTAGCTATTTACAGCAGGGCGCATCGCCCGTTCCGAAATTCGTTCCGCCCTGTTGCCCCGCCAGGCACCCTGCCCGTTTTTACAACCATTCATTTCTTTTTTAAGCCAAACTTCCCTTTTTTGCCTCAGTGATTATAATACACTACTTTATTGCCCCCTTTTTATCGAGTGATACACGCCGGGGTGCATTGACATAATTAACAAACAATTAAACAATTACCTGCTGTAATCGTGCCCGAGGCAGACCATGATATTTTAGACTGCTCCACTAGCAATTAAAACCTTAGTGTTAAAACAGTTTGCAAACCAGTCTGAAATCATTATCATTTCGCGCCACCTGTCAAAGTGTACTTTCGTTTTCGGTAATATAGTCGTAAATACCCCTTTATACATATCTGAAACTATGTCCAGACAACAGACATTTAAATCTAATTAATAAAAATTGATCACAATCAAATTCAAATAGGAAAATATTTTGATTTTATCTTTTTACAAGTTTTTGAAATCGAAAGTAGCTTGTCGTCTGCTTTGTGAAATTGCCGATTTTTCATGAATATTTCTTTGAAATTAGTTTACTAAGATGTAATGACAGGGTACACTTTAATGTCAGATACTGTAAAATGCTGTTAAACAGTCTTTGCATCATAATAATTTTTCAAAAATATTGTTTAAACTGGACATTCGACGACTTTTAGAAAAAAGTGTAACCATATCCGGATATAAAATTTTGGATACCCGGAATATGTCTATTACAAGTGCTAAACTTGCTTTGAGACTGTTGTAAGTTAAAAACTTTGCCTGATTTCATTTATTTAAGTGGAAGTTTAAACTTTATTTTCTGTATATAATATGTTGCAGTATAAATTTATAAATATCAAGTAGCCTACATGGAGAAGATGTGTACTGAAATTGTAACAAAATAGGCCTAAGCACATAGATATTGTTATTCAGTATGCAATTACAAAGAAATGTTACAAGTTGAAAATCAATGCCAAGTAAAATACAAACAGCAGAATTTTTAGTTAATAAATAGGTGCATTAGAGATGACAGACATAGCCTATTAAAAGACCATACCTAAAGTTTGCCAAAAAACATGTCTAAATTATGCCAGATTCCATGCCTAAAGTATGTTAAAATGAACTGCATGCATGGACCAGTTATATTTTTCCCCGGGGGAGCACGGTCCCGGACTGACCACCACCCCAGAAGTGCCATTTTCAGTGCCAGCACCCTGCCCTTTTTTAATCCTAGCTGGAGCACTGCATATTTTTCATGGGATCTGTATGAAAGTTGGTCTGAATGTTCATCTTGATGATATCTAGGTCAAGTTTGAAACTGGGTCACATGAGCTCAAAATCTAGGTCACTATGTCAAATAATATAAATTATTTCCTTAAAATAATTTCATTTATTCCTCGAGACTTAAAATGTTTGTTAGTTGCTAAGGATTCGGGATTAATCGGCCTTTATTATTCAGTTGAACTGGTTCTCGTTTTATTAATACAGTACTGATGTGCATGTTCAGCGAGCCGAGAACACAGCCAGTTGTTCGATATAAAAGCAAAAAGCCCGTGCAGATTTCTCACATTGCGTCTGAAAGGCGAATAGAACCGTTATTATACACTGACAGAATCTACAGTTCTTCTACATGTCGTTCAGTAAAGATAAACTTAAAGTAATCTTAAATTGAGATGCTGCATGAACGTGTAGACCTAAACGACAAGGCCGGAAAGGAAGGACGAAGGTCACAGGCAAAATGTAAGAGCAAAATCGTCAACAACAGGAATATCACCATAGGACGAGAAGAGAAACAAAAGGCCGGCCAGGAACGAGGTGCGGAATCAGATACCTCCACATGACCTTGGAACACGAGGGACCGGTAATTGTGCAAACGATATCGAGAAGGAAGAAACAGACAGTTACAAGATAATGCTGGTGGGTGTATTAATAATATTATTGATTTTTAAGTATTTTATATGGTTCGGGTATTTCACAAGACTATGTCATGGTTAGAGGTAAAATTTCAAGGAGGGTGTGGCGTGTAGTGTATAGGTCATCTATACTAGGCTCGTCTGTATGGTCAGCATGTCTAATATTGAACAAAAAGTTACAGTCTGTAGGAAGATGCGCAAATTAAATCATACCTTCTGTTAGTCTTACCAGTGTCTTATTGGCGGCACATCTGCTTTCCTCCCTTGAACAGATTTTCAGAGATGAATATATCAATTTGGCATTATTGCCGGTCAAAGGGGGCATTTAGTTATCAAAACGTTTTTTGTAAGAAAGACATTTTAGACTGTCTACCGACGGTCAGGCTGAAAACACTCGGGCAGAATTATTCTATATGCAGTGGTCGTAAGCGTTCATTATTTATGCGGCGACATATCTAACCAATCAGTGATAAAGTTCAGAAATGCTTTGTTACATGTACAAGTTTTAGCATGGCGTGTGCTCGGTGGGCAGTTTCAGTTGCGTCGGGTGATATCGCCCGCATCCTGGTCTTAAAACATAACAGACTTGTGGTGGCGATGTGTGCAGGTTAATGACGCAGCGGAAAAGGTTCGGCGAGTACACGTCACTGCATGTGCAATTACTTCATTAATATTCAAATTTTCCATAAAAAAGCACATACTTCGCTCCACATTCGGAGTGTCCTGCAGTCAGTATAACTTTTCAGTGAAGTATCAAAACCCACATCCCGGATAATTTGCAAGTAGAACATTTCAGAGACAATTTAGGGTCAAGATTGGGTCGCGCCCGGAGATGAAGTTCAAATGAAATTTCGTCTCAGAGCTCAAAAAAAAAAAGAAATATCGATATAGTTAACTTAGCAAATTCACCGGTCAAAGTAGACTAAATCGACCCAAAATAAACAGCTGTTAAATTTCTAAAATAGGTCAAGATCTAGGTCAAGGGACTTGTCATCAAAAAACGCAAAACGCATACCGTCTAGTACGTTTAATAGTCTTCTCTGCTAACACAAACACGGACTGACACAGAAAGTTTTTATTTTGATACAACACTTCCTTTGAGGAATGGATAACATTGCAAAATTTGCTAGGATTTAAAGATACCCACAAAATACCTGTATTCTTTTGTATTTCCACGACGGTAGTTTTACATGATTTGCATGAAAAGATTGAAATATACAAGTATTTAGTAACAAGTTGACGGTGACATAGATTAGGCCAAAACAAGGCGTTTAATGACTTAATACTATATTAATCAATGTAACAATATGTACAGAAATTAGTGTATTTAGTTAAATTTCGAACACATTTGGTTTCTTCAATGTAAAGTAGTCATTCTATGCTATGCTCTTAAAACTATGATGATAAGAGATTGATTGAATAAGTTTTTGCATACGAAGCTGTAAAACTCATTTATTTAAGGAAGGGCCTTGATTATCCATCATGGCTGTATATTACTTGTAATTTAAGAATGATTTTCATGAAGTTTCCGTGTTAAAAAGAAAAGGTTACTAGGTCGTGTGGGCATTTAAGAATTTTGTGTTGAAATCAAACATGAAATCAGGCAAACAGCAGAACTATCTAGACGATTTTACTGGAGGTGGTTTTGCGCTTTAAATGTATTTAAGGATTTGATAGCTGTTGGCAAACGAAAAAACAAAGCAATAATGATTGAAATTTTGGGGTTCAGAGCCTGATTTGTAGACCTACAGATGGTGATCCGAATTCTGACCACTACACTTCAGAAAGTAAATTAAAAAAAAAAAAAACAAACAAAAAAACGATTGTTTCACAGATAATTTTTATTCTGGACTGCAGATGTATGTGGATTGTTTCGTCTCTGCTTCATCCGGCTCATTCGTTGATTTAGCAAGCCTATCACCACATAAGGGTTGAGATTTATTTAGATTTAACAATACTAGGATTCTTGCGATATTACAGTCGGTATACCCGTTTTTTTTAGGACTATTTTGGATTACCAATCAGGGTAAACAGTTGTTTTTTCTGCAAATGCTTGGGGTGAAGGTTTGGATTAAAGGTCATTGGTGTCACGCAAACTGTTGCCTGACACGTGGCATAAATGTGGCATAACTTCCGATAGAATTGTTCTAGAACTATTATATTTCCCCATTTATCTGGGTACCGACTTGTCGAATAAAGAAATCAAATTCAGTGGCGATTATGTTTGGGTGCCTTCATATAAATATTTATTCAAAACCAATCACGTGCCTGGTCGTTTTAATGGCATTTGAAATGGCCTGCTTCGCCTTCAAATTGAAAAGTTCAAGACATTCTTTATTTAGAACAAAGAAGTATAAAATACACATTTTATTTCATTGGTCGGAAATCTCTACCGATTCTCTGATAATGTGTAGCACTGCTTTTAAAAGCATTTGAAATATTTCGACAATTATAACCGGTAAAAGTATAGCCTAATACTTAGTGAATACGTCATCATGTTTATTCATGACGTATGGTTTAGTGTAAGGGTTCTCATCAAAGTTTATCATACCTTACGAGCATTATTTCATTAGTTTTTTATATGAGAGTGTTTTAAAGTAATCTATTACAGGGTTGTCATACGAATCAAATTCATTTTTGCGGCGGTAGACATAAACCTGTTTTATTGCAGATTTATTATAACTACGAATAAAGGATGTTTACAGTTGTTTTCATATTAGCCTATTTTGGCAGGCCACCTATTCAGATTAATAAGTGTACTGGTAGATTGAAGCGTCGGTGGATCCGGTATTTAGAGAAGAGGCTGACCTGTCTTTTACGGACAGTATTTGGTTATACGTTTAATAAATTCTAAGACAAATCAGAAAGGGGATTTTATTTTGTTGAAAATACAAAACGAAACCAGTGAGCTTGCCCATAATTCCATTAATTTAACGCGATTCTATGAAATATTAAGATACTATTTTCTTATGGGCAATATCCCCCGAGTCAAACATTCAAAAGACCAAATAGTTCAAGCAGTTTCTGAGAAAATGTTCATCGCTACCGACGCTTTACATGCTAGAGGTTTAAATTTATGACAATTATTTCACAATTTGGACACAAATTCAAATAAAAACTTGTGTGTGCCAAAAGTTGATACAATTCTTCATTGATTTAGGTAAACTATTAAACAATATCCGAAATTACGAATTTTTGGTGATTTGAAACTATGTATGTACTTTTACCATGTATACACGCAAATAAAACAAATAATTTTTCATGACTACTTACTGTGATTCAGAAGTTCTGACGTCACAAATAACCTAACATCGAATTATTTTGTTAAGATCTAGTTTGCCCAAGATTTTTACGGTTAACCAAATCACACTATAATGTGTTATGCCACAGCAACTTTTTTCCCGGTAAAATGTTGTTCAGATTTATGCTATTAGGGATAAGTGCATCAATACGCTTAATTAGTTTTTCCTGTACGTACTGATCATTCGTATTAGAAATATACAGTATCTTTCGGTAACACCGCGTGATATTTCGACTCCAGCGGTTGGCTTGCCGTGTGGATTGAATGTTTACCTATATTTTATGCGTTCGCTATAATTTCTTTCGCGCGATTCATTGCATTTTACTTGAGATTTGCCGCGGTCACAGAGATGCTTTAATAGAAAATTGTAAATGTTTAATATTTCTTTGTGTTGATTTTTTGGGATAAATTTTGCAAAATTTATTGTGGCGGAAAAAATCAATAAATCGAGAGGAGACGGGACGCATGGTGTTGTTAAACAGCTTTCTAGCACTGAGTGTTTGGTAGCAGCTCTTGACTTGCTTCGTGGCATCGTTTTGGTGCGGAGCCGTGTGAGCTGAGGTCTGCTGTCATACATTCGGGTGTGGTCCGTGTGCTGGGTGCCGTCTGCGGTTTTTAGGGGTCATCGCATCGCGTGTTGTCTCATGCTTGCGCCTGTCTCCTCTCGCTTGAAGATAGAGCGGCCAAAAACATGCCAACTTAACTTTTCAATGTTTTTCTCAGATCTATTGATGCATTTACCTTAGCAGATGTAGAATATATTAATTTAGAAATCAAGTATTTTAAGTCATTTGTTCGTCATAATGTGTTATATGATCTTAAAAACATTTAACAGTATAACAATGAGATAAATAAAAGACAAAGAATGGTACATGTTCTTATTTTATGTCGAGTAATAGGAATAATATAAATTATTTCCTTAAAATAATTTCATTTATTCCTCGAGACTTAAAATGTTTTGTTAGTTGCTAAGGATTCGGGATTAATCGGCCTTTATTATTCAGTTGAACTGGTTCTCGTTTATTAATACAGTACTGATGTGCATGTTCAGCGAGCCGAGAACACAGCCAGTTGTTCGATATAAAAGCAAAAAGCCCGTGCAGATTTCTCACATTGCGTCTGAAAGGCGAATAGACCGTTATTATACACTGACAGAATCTACAGTTCTTCTACATGTCGTTCAGTAAAGATAAACTTACCCTCCCGCCACACCCCTAAGGTTGCTAATGCAGTAGTTTTTTATGGTTAACTTAGTTTTTTTGGTGAAAGACCTGACATTCTGGAGAAATTGTGTCAGATTGCTGCGTTTTGTATTATACTTTCAGGTACAGATTTCTTATATGGCGTTTATTGAAGATGTCAGTGAGCTGTTAGTGCAACGTACACTGTGAAGTCTCCGATATCCCAATTATAATCATACTCAAAGAAGTTACGAATGAATGTTCTGTGATAGAAGCCAAGTCGAAGGAACTTCAAAGTACCGTAGATAGATAATTCCTGGAAATTAACTTTGGATAGTTCCCGATTATGGAATTCAGGTGTATTGTGTTGATAAATAACAGCATTCGTTAGAATGTTTTTAACTGGAGCTGTCTGCTTTTTTAGGGTATCGAAATTAAATTAATGTTTAAGACATTTTCTGTAAAAGAATATATAGGAAAGAAATTACATGAACTTGTGTATACTTTAGCTTAGTATTTTCATTTATATCTTAGCTTCTAGATAAAAGATAAGGCTCACTGGCAGTTATTTATGTGTTTTGTAATTTTTATGAATCGGTAATTATACCTTAAATGTTAGGACTGTCGCTCAAATAATGTTGAATTGAGGGGATCAGGCGAGATATCGAGTTAATTAGATTGCTAAACAATAACCGGTTGGGTGTTGTTTTGTGGCGATTTATACGGTAGACGCCGAACTAGAGATATATCTATGCGTTTGGTGTGATGAATTTTATTCGGAACAGTTCAGTGTAATTTGCGTTGTCGTCGTCAGTTATGGACACGGTCCGCTCAGTTTGGTGAAGCTATGTTTGCCTTTATCGGCCTATCACAAGGGCATTATTGTCTTAAACAGTGCACCAAAGGTTTTTCATTGCAAAAGATGCACCTTGCTATTAAGGTTGTTGACCTGAAGTTGCTTCGGGTCACTAGGATTTCGTCCTTATAGTACTGGCGAGTCCTAGATTGCATTGCGTTGCGTTGCGTTGCTTGCTTGTGAAGTGGTTGTAGTGCACCACTATAGGTTCTGGTGATGCCTAGGTTGCTTTGCTTTTTGCGTAGTGAAGCTTCTATAGTGAATAATTACAGTATTGGCGAAACCTATGTTGTGTCTGTAATGTATCACTATGGTACTGGTGAGGCCCAAGTTGCATTCCGTTGTCCGTAGTGCTTCACTATAGTGTTGGTAATGCCTAGTTGCGTTGTTTCTTGCGATATGAAGTGTCTGTAATGCATCACAATGGTACTGGTGAGGCCCTGGTTGCATTCCGTTGTCTGTAATGCTTCACTATAATTTGTGTGGTGCCTATGTTGCGTTGCTTCTTGCAAGGTGAAGTGTGTCTGGGGTGCATCAGTTGGTGTTTGTGTGGTAGGCCCGGTCAGTCCGTATTTTAGTTTTACTAGCTGAAGAATTGGCTGTCTCATGAATATTTAACGCGTGCCGTTTTCGTGGACAATAATGCCAATATTGTCGTTCTGTTTTAGCACAGACATATATCAGACAGCTTTCTAGCACTGAGTGTTTGGTAGCAGCTCTTGACTTGCCTCGTGGCATCGTTTTGGTGCGGAGCCGTGGTGAGCTGAGGTCTGCTGTCATACATTCGGTGTGGTCCGTGTGCTGGGTGCCGTCTGCGTTTTTAGGGTCATCGCATCGCGTGTTGTCTCATGCTTGCGCCTGGTCTCCTCTCGCTTGAAGATAGAGCGGCCAAAAACATGCCAACTTAACTTTTCAATGTTTTTCTCAGATCTATTGATGCATTTACCTTAGCAGATGTAGAATATATTAATTTAGAAATCAAGTATTTTAAGTCATTTGTTCGTCATAATGTGTTATATGATCTTAAAACATTTAACAGTATAACAATGAGATAAATAAAAGACAAAGAATGGTACATGTTCTTATTTTATGTCGAGTAATATGGAATAATAGAAAAAACCATGTCATACTCAGTTCAAAACTGAGTCACATGTGGACAGGTGAGAGATTCAGGACCATCATGGTCCTCTTGTTGTCATGTAGTGACAGTTCAGTTTTAAGATGTTTTGACATTGTTTCAGTCATATTAATTCTGAATAAGATGACACTTTTGTAAAAATTCCAAAATTTTAAAGGATTTTTTTCATTTTAAGCTCGAGTATTCGAAGAATAAATAGAGCTATCCTACTCTGACACCACAGCGTCGGTGTCACACCTTGTTTAAGTTTTTCATAGCAGTCCACATTTTGACAAAGTCTTTTGAGATAAAGCTTTGAAACTTTCAACACTTGTTTACCATCACCATGGCCAGTTATAGGCAAGAGCACATAACTCCATCAAGGATTTTGGCTGAATTATGGCCCCTTTTGACTTAGAAATCATGGTTAAGTTTTTTGTACCAGTTCATATTTTGACAAAGTCTTTTGAGATAAAGCTTTTAAACTTTCAACACTTGTTTACCATCACCATGTCCAGTTATAGGCAAGAGTACATAACTCCATCAAGGATTTTGGCTGAATTATGGCCCCTTTCGACTTAGAAATCTTGGTTAAGTTTTTTGTACCAGTTCATATTTTGACAAAGTCTTTTGAGATAAAGCTTTGAATCTTTCAACACTTGTTTACCATCACCATGTCCAGTTATAGGCAAGGGTACATAACTCCATCAAGGATTTTGGCTGAATTATGGCCCTTTTTGACTTAGAAATCTTGGTTAATTTTCGTACCAGTTCATATTTTGACAAAGTCTTTTGAGATAAAGCTTTGAAACTTTCATCACCTGTTTACCATCACCATGTCCAGTTATAGGCAAGAGTACATAACTCCATCAAGGATTTTGGCTGAATTATGGCCCTTTTTGACTTAGAAATCTTGGATTAAATTTTCGTACCGTTCATATATTTTGTAAAGTGTTTGACATGTGGCTTTGAAACTTTTATCACTTGTTAAGTATAATATTCTCTATCTGTGGGAAAGAGTACATAACTCTGTCATCTATTTCGGCTGAATTATGGCCCTTTTTGGACTTTGAAATTGGTTCTGTTTTCATACAAGTCCACATTTTGTCAAACTATTTGACATATGGCTTTTAAACTTTGAACACTTGTTTATCATCATGATTTCCATCTGTAGGCAAGAGTACATAACTATTTTGACTGAATTATGGCCCTTTTTGGACTTTGAAATTGGTTCATACAATGCCATTTAGTGCAAGACTTATAGAAATCCAAGAACTACAGGAAAATTGTTTGTATAATCTATTTATTTCTTTTGTCTGAATATCTGTGGAAATATTTTGACCCCATTCTTCAATCAATTCTTTGAATAGTAGAGCGCGCTGTCATCCGACAGCTCTTGTTTACATACCTCCATCCGGATTTGAAGTTTGACAGCGTTTGAAACTTTTGGACCAGTTATTAAATCAAATCATTGTCCTCAGTTAAATTTCATGCTAATAAATTTCTGTACTAAATGCATGCTTTGAATGATACTATAATTAGAATTTAAAATAATTCATGAAGATAAATTATGTATACATTCAATTATTTTTAAACTGCTAATTATTATCTGATTATCACAATCTTAATCAGTATTTGACCTTTTGTTTTACAAGATGTGATTCTAATGTGTGTCAAAATAATCGGCCACTGCTAATTGGTAAACATTGGAATCAAAGATGATGTGCATTCAAACAAATATCTTCTTGTTTGTTTTGTGTGGTTTTGGAAGTAAAGTTGTTTCGAAATAAGTCATTTTTTCAAAAACATTGTCTGGTGTTCAGAACTTGGAAGTTCCAGTATTTAGAAGTCTGATGGTCTGTATAGCAAATAGAAGGGGGAAAATTGAGACCAAGAATGTTGTCTGATTTTCAGATGTTTACGTTTTTTTGAAAGGTGTGGTATCCAGAAGTTTCACTGTATTATAATATTTTGCCATCTAAACTTCTGTAACAGTTTTTTCTCTAATGTTCTGAGCAGACTTTAAAAATACCCTGATAAACAAGATGAGCAGGCAGCTACATAAAACAGAAGTATAATGCATCTGAAAGAACTTCCAATTCTTTTAATTTATTTGCCAGTTCACTGGCATTCATGTAGCGTAGTGGCCTGAAACTTAAAGTGACTCTGTGACTTATTGGCAGTAATTTTGCATAAATCTAGAGTGATGTCACTTTTAAATTTTAAAAAGCACCTTATCTGAAAGTTAATGTCAAGTTCTTCAGCTGTTTCTATTTCTATGTATTGCAGGATTATATAGATTCAAAAGGCATGTCTGTAAAAGATGTGTTACAAGAATGTTGTAAGCAGATGGAGGCTGGCAGATTTACTGCAGCAGGTATATAGTGTATCAGAAATTAAACTCTGTTTTCTCACTTATGAGTATTCAAAACAAAATATTAGTATAAGTTAATCTACCATCTCACATTGATCACTATTAATTTATTTACTCACTTGAACTTTGCTCTGGGATATTAGTATAGCTGGATGGTTCAGCATCTGCCATCTATTGTCCTGCATCAACAGTTTTTACCATACCTGAGCACAAAGTGCTCATGTTGAGGTATTGTGATCATGCTGCACCCGTTGTACGTCTGTCCATTTGTCAAGTCATTGATTGTCAACAATTGTGTTTAAACGACATCTTCTCCAAAACCACTGAGCAGATTTTGATGAAACTTGGCTTATATGTTTAGGATGGTCCTGTATCAAAGTTGTTCAAACGGTTCCGCTTGGTTGCACGTAGGGGTCGCCAGAGCGAAAAACTAGAAAAATCATCAAATTACATCTAAACCAATGGTCTAATTTTGAAATAATTCCACACAAATAGTCCTTCAGTCATTTTAACTTTAAAAAAAGTCAGTTTGACTTTGTTCATGAATAAATTGATAAGAAAAGGGTATCTTAGTTAGCATAAAAGGAATATTTCCATGCAGAAAAAATCGTTTTATATAGGGCCGTAGGAACCTCCAATGATTTAACAGATTATAGTAATTATCTTAGCAATTTTTTGACAGCGAGGCAATTTTAGCTGTCTCCTGTCACCAGACATGCAGTTTTATAATTATGTCTCCCCCAGGAGACATATTGTTTTTGCCCTGTCCGTCCGTCCGTCCGTATGTCCGTACGTCACACTTCATTTCCGAGCAATAACTGGAGAACCATTTGACCTAGAACCTTCAAACTTCATAGGGTTGTAGGGCTGCTGTAGTAGACGACCCCTATTGTTTTTGGGGTCACTCCATCAAAGGTCAAGGTCACAGGGGTCTGAACATTGAAAACCATTTCCGATCAATAACTAGAGAACCACTTGACCCAGAATGTTGAAACTTCATAGGATGATTGGCCATGAAGAGTAGATGACCCCTATTGATTTTGGGGTCACTCCGTCAAAGGTCAAGGTCACAGGCGCCTGAACATTGAAAACCATTTCCGATCAATAACTAGAGAACCACTTGACCCAGAATGTTGAAACTTCATAGGATGATTGGCCATGAAGAGTAGATGACCCCTATTGATTTTGGGGTCACTCGGTCAAAGGTCAAGGTCACAGGGGCCTGAACATTGAAAACCATTTCCGATCAATAACTAGAGAACCACTTGACCCAGAATGTTGAAACTTCATAGGATGATTGATCATTAAGAGTAGATGACCCCTATTGATTTTGGGGTCACTCCATCAAAGGTCAAGGTCACAGGGGCCTGAACATGGAAAATCATTTCCGATCAATAACTAGAGAACCACTTGACCCAGAATATTGAAACTTCATAGGATGATTGTACATGCAAAGTAGATGACCCCTGTCGATTTTGGGTTCACTCCATTAAAGGTCAAGGTCACAGGGGCCTGAACATTGAAAACCATTTCTGGTCAGTAACTTGAGAACCACTTGACCCAGAATGTTGAAACTTAATAGGATGATTGCTCATGCAGAGTAGATGACCCCTTACAATTTTGGGGTCACTCTGTGAAAGGTCAAGGTCACAGGGGCCTGAACATTGAAAACCATTTCCGGTCAGTAACTTGAGAACCACTTGACCCAGAATGATGAAACTTCATAGGATGATTGGTCATGCAGAGTAGATGACCCCTAACGATTTTAGGTTCACTCTGTTAAAGGTCAAGGTCACAGGGGCCTGAACATGGAAAACCATTTCCAATCAATAACTTGAGAACCACTTGACCCAGAATGTTGAAACTTCATAGGATGATTGTTCATGCAGAGTAAATGACCTCTAATGTTTTTGGGGTCACTCCGTTAAAGATCAAGGTCACAGAGGCCTGAACATTGATAACCAGTTCATATCAATAACTTGAGAACCACTTGACCCAGAGTGTTGAAACTTCATAGGATGATTGAACATGCAGAGTAGATGACCCCTATTGATTTTGGGGTCAGTCTATTAAAGGTCAAGGTCACAGTGGCCTGTTCATGTAAAATCATTTTTTGGAAATAACTTGAGAACCACTTGACCTACAATGTTGAAACTTAATAGGATGATTGGACATGCAGAGTAGATGACCCCTACTTATTTTGAGGTCACTTGATCAAAGGTCAAGGTCACAGGAGCCTGAACAGTGACTTGACAACCACTAGGCCAAGAGTGTTGAAATTTAGCGGGATGACTGGACATGCCAAGTAGATGATCCCTATTGCAGCCAACCATCAGTGTCTCTTTGACTTTCGCTCCTGATCCCTATTAACTTCTTGCCTATAGGACTTTGCATTGGGGGAGACATGCGCTTTTTTACAAAAGCATTTTCTAGTTGTTTTAGATTGGCTAAGCATGCACCCTGCTAAGTATGCGGCTTAGCTCAGTAGTGCTTATTCCCTCTTAAACTATTTATAAATGTGATCAGTGCCTCGGCTCACTTAAGTTAACCCTTTTATCATAACTCACTATTTAATCTTTATTAGATTTCTAGAAAGCAAAAAAAAAAAATTTTTAAAAATTTAAAAAACTGCCTGAGAAAAGTGTTCCTTTGTCAGTTCGAAGCTAGAGAAAAAGGTGAGGGGTTTTATACTAAACTATATTCATATGATCTGGGTCAGTAATAGGTCGGCTGAATCTGAAAATGCTTCCTACAGGCTGATTTTGCCTGATTTTCACAATGGGGAAATGTACGTTCAGTGAGATGCTATTACCCTACATAGAAACCTGTAGAATGCTGTATATTCAATATCTGGATCTTGCAGAAAAAAGCCATGATTTACAAAACATCCAGTTATATATAAGACAGACATAAAACTAGGCATAAGTTTTGCTAAATATTTATGAAGTTAGTCCAGATACAGGATAGATATTTTTGTCAGTACGTGTTCATTTATAAAATACAAGCCGACTTTTTTTACAGAGTGTTTATGTGTATATAATAAAGAGTATTTATAATTTCAGCACAGAGAAACCTCCACAAATTGACCAGTGAAACACCTGTTTGTTATAATTGTGGGCTGCAGAATTTTAAAGAACTAGCTTTCCAGTATAGAAAAACCTTGAAACAGCAAGATTTACCTGGTATGTAAATTTTGAATGACCTTATTGTAAGTAGCTAATCTTTCGGTGAAGTCATAATCCTAAGAGACTAATCTTGTTGTAGTGTCAATCCACAGAATCAAATACCAGGGACCAAATGAGCCACGCCATGAGAAAACCAACATAGTGGCTTTGCAATCAGCATGGATACAGACCAGCCTGCGCATCCACGCAGTCTAATCAGGATCCATGCTGTTCGCTAACAGTTTCTCTAATTGCTATAGGCTTTGATAGCGAACAGCATGGATCCTGACCAGACTGCGCGGATGTGCAGGCTGGTCTGGATCCATGCTGGCCGCAAAGCCACCATGTTGGTTTTCCCATGGCGCGGCTCAAATAAATTGCCTGTTCATTTTGTCTTCAGATCTCAGATTCATAATCTCATGAAAAGAGTAGTTTTGGCCAAATCCATGAAATTGAATGTATTGATGCAAGGTTGTAAACCTGGAATCTGGCAAAAATGTATAAAATTTCTGCTGTACTGCTGCATGCAAAAGGCAATAACATTGAAAACAGGTCATTGATGGTGTATTTGCATAAAGGAAGACAGTATGCCCCTTTTACGAATTTATGATTTGTTTATTACACACAAGATTTCAGAGTGGTGGAGATCTACAAACACTTTTAAAATTTAAAGATATATACTCAGACATAAGAAAGGCTTTAGAAATGAAATTCTTGTTCATAAAACTTGACATTTGATTAAAGTATAAACTGTAGAAATTTTTTATATGAGTACTTGCTTTGAAATTTTAACATTTCATTTAGTGTTTCTGCCAGAATATTTTATCCCTTGTTTTTTTTTTTCTATATTTTCTCTGTAGACAAAGCTCAGAATCGACCTGACTGTTACTGGGGATATAAATGTAGGACACAAAAGAATAAACCTCACCATGCTAGGTAAGGATAATGATTATGTTGTTTTTATAACTCCCCCTCCCACATTCACATAATAAACGTTGTATTGTTATGCTCATGTTGGCCATTCTGTCAGTATGTCGGTTTTTCTGCAAGTTCGATGTAAGACAGTTTAATATCTAATTTATTACTTTGGAATTATTAGTATTGAATGGGGACAGATTCAGAGTCTTCCAAAGTGTTCATAAATGTATAAAATAGTGACCAAAGGGGGGCCGGTTTAAAACATGAAATATGCTAAATGTCCTTCATAGTTTCCTATTTAGGAATACAATGGGTCTTTCTTAAACACAATAAAAATGTAGCAAATTAACTAATTAAAGCATAAACACTTTAACACTTTGAAACTTAAAAAATGTTATTTTTCTTCAGAATTTCAGAGAACATAATGAAGAGAGTAATAACCTACTGAGTGAGAGATTTTTTTATCTGTATAAGAGTTTGAAATTAAAAAAGGAGTAATATTGCTTTTTTTGTTCTCTTTCAGAAATTTCAACCATATCTGTGACCAGACAAGACAGTTTTAGTGTTCTGTTATCTAGCATCATATCTGTGATCAAACAATACAGTTTTAGTGTTCTGTTACCTACCATGACATTGAAGATGATTGAAAATGATTAAAGGAGTATATTACCTAGTAGTTTGTTAAAAGGTGATGGAGGAGGATGGGAGATGAATAAACAAGACAGTTTAAAGGAGTATATATCTTTTCAACCCAGGTCAGGGATGTAAGGAATGGTTTAACATACATATACACTGAGAAGGGGCTAGACAAGTGTTTTCCTATTAGACTTACATGTATTAAGAGAGACTACTGTATGATCAGGAGGAATTTCAAATATGGTTATCATGCATTGTTGTTGATTTTGTTATTTTTTATAAGGATTATTAGTTATAAAGTTTATATGTATGTATGTACTATATAAAGTAGTTTGTATTACTTGTACAGATCCACATTGGATAACTACCTTTTTATACAAACATTTTATTTTTTGCACTGGTGTTTAGTCAAGAAAATATTAATTGAAGTGAACCAATACTTGTTTGAAATATTTTATTGTTATTTGATTTAGGAATGAATTACTGGTATGGTTTTGTAGTTTTTCATTGAGGGCATGTTTCAAGCATTTGGGTGCCAAATGACATAACTCATACTTTCACCATAAGCATGTTTTTATACCCAAACAAAAAATATATATTGTTTAACTAGATGGAAAGATGTTCATCAAAATTATCAACAGAAAGTTAGGGTAGTGGACCCATAATGACACTGAACAGTTTCCATGGTAATTCGAAATCCCACTTGGCAATTCAGCATTGTTCAGAGGTAGATGTATCTCAATGCACATATGACTTTTCAAAAAAAATAACGGAAAATACCAAAATCGCATACAAAGAATGTGCAATTGGCTGATTTTCATGGCAGGTCCACTACATGAAATTGATAGAACTCTGTGGAAATGAATTGTTTTTTGTTGTTGTTTTTTTTTCACCTTGAAATTTTGACATAGATATCTACATATATAATTTTATACCATGATATTTCATTTTCTAGTGAAGCTGTATTAATATGTTTTTATTTTTTTAATTGACACGACAGTAAACATGTGGGTGTTAATAGATTTGGAGAATCAAAAATTAAAAAAAGAATGAAAAATTTAAACAAATTATTTTAGTTATATTTTGTGGAAGATTGAGAGCTGTTTTCATTTTGTATCTGATATCTGGTCAAATGTTCAAATGAGCCAAGCCATGAGAAAACCAACATAGTGCGTTTGCAACCAGCATGGATCCAGACCAGCCTGCACATCCATGCAGTCTGGTCAGAATCCATGCTGTTCGCTTTCAAAGCCTATTGCAATTAGAGAAACTGTTAGAGAACAGCATGGATCCTGACCAGACTGCGCAGATGTACAGGCTGGTCTGGATCCATGCGGGTCGCAAACGCACTATGTTGGTTTTCTCATGGTGCAGCTCAAATTATCTTTGATCAGTATGGTTTGCTGAATCCTATTCCAGTCATTACAGCCATAGAACAGGATCGCAGCTGAAGGTTTGAGCCATAGAATTAGTGTCCCGTCCATATCTCACAATATCTAACTTTAAATACATTTGTAAACATTTACATATTTAACTTATAAGGTCATATTATGGAAAAACCTTGTTATCAACCTTTAGGCTACATTTTCTACCAGTTCTTGTCAGAATGTTTGTGTCTGTGAAATGTATTTCAAAACTGGGTGCATTCAAACGAAGTTTGTGTGCTATATATATATATATATATATATAGAAAATAGTTCCATTCATGAACATGACTAATTAAATATCATTGATTAAGTACAGAAAGTCAAGCCAGTGGTACCATCACTGGCTGCATCAAACTGACCAGCTAGATTATGTAAGTAAAGTAGTCCAGTGTATGGTTATATCACTGCATGACTGAATTTCAGCTGACCGTTTCTATTATGTATGTCATGATTCATGTCTGGCTGCACTGAGTTCAGCTTAGATCATTGGTATACTTGCTATCATTATTTTTCAAGACAGGATGTAGTAACATTTTGACATGAAACAGAAAAAAGCTGCCATGATTTGCTCCCACAATTCCTTTCAGCCTTTGATTAGATTAACTGAAGGAGGTCACAAATGTCTCTAGGTCATGTCACCGAACATACTTCTTATCTGGAGTACTTTTTGGCCATACTGGTACTATAATAATTGTTCTCTATTTGGGTGCAAGAACTAAGATTGAAAAGAAAGTAACAGATCTGCAAGCTGCTCAGCTTATCAAAATAGGGATAAACTGTCAGAAACGTATGTTAGCTTAGAAAACTGGGTTGACCTACTTAGAAAAAAAGGAGTATGAATGGTCCACAATATGAGATTTTAGAACCAGATTGTTCATGCAGTTTCATGTACTGTAGGTATGAGATGGTTATGGTAACTTGTAACAAAATTTTACTTTAGATACTTGGATTCAGTGTTGTTATATTTTCTGGTCCATTGGGATCATGGAGTCCACTCAATGTTCATGGGTAAAAGAGTTCCGCTTAAGCCGGTGCTAGGGGGCATGAGGGGTGTTGCACCTTCCACTACCTGTCGTGATCAAATCGAGTCTGCTATTATCTTGCTTGGTTGCATCCTATGCTTCCAGAGGATCTCTTTACAGATTTTATTATTATTTATTTTATAAAATATACTGCTAGCGGTTTGCTTAAAGGATTGTCAATTTGTTTTGTTTTTTATGTTATAAATTAAAATGAAACAGTAGATTTCCTTAAGGACTGAGCACAGCAAACACCGCTAGACCCGCACATTGCAAAGAAGGCCAACTACAAACAGGAACTGCTGCAGAATCCGTTAACAAGAGGAGTTATAAAGGGAAATGGTAAGTAAAAAAAGAAGAACATAAAAGGCAGGAGAATAACACAATATAAATAACATACAAAATGAAATGGGCAATTGGAAAAGCAAGTTGAAAATAGTGGCACTGCCTTGGAATTGTTAGTATCCTAAACGTTGGACAGGTTAGAAAGTAGATCTACTAAATGTCTCAGCTGCTATTTTCTTTGTGAAAATAGCAATGTATAACATCTTTATCGTCAGCATTTCAGTTCTTGGGAAATAACCCTTGTCTTAAAGTTTGTTTTGGGTTTAACGCCATTTTTCAACAGTATTTCAGTTATGTAACTGCAGGCAGTTAACCTAACACACACCCGTTAACTGCTGGTGTGAGCAAAACAGTTCGTGGCGGACAAAACAGTTCTCCGATATTGCTGGCATCTATATTGGGGTAAGTATTTTCGATCCAAGAATCGGTTGGTGCAAAATATGTTGAAGATCTTTATTTCTATAAAAAGGAACATGAACAAAGAACATGCCATGTGATTCCCGTTTAAAAGTAATGTATATTGAGCAAGTTAATGGCGAGTTAAAAGTGTGTTTTTGTTGAAAAAATGCGAAAACGAAAGTTTATCAGGGATATATTTAATTCACTTTTCAACTTACAGCTATACTATTAACATCAACCGTTAAAATAATGTTTGCTCTGAATATTGTCCAACTTTTAATCGACAAAACACAATATTCACCAAGTAATAAACATCCAAATATGACATTGTCAACAAAAAAATGTGGCGTCATTGCACAGTTCAAAATTATTTGTGTGGCGAGACAGAGCAGTTCCATGTCCACTTCCTGCCAGCTTATCTGGCTCTGCCATCCCATGATTCGTCTCTGTCTTATGCCAGCTATATCTGGAAATGGCATCCCGTGACCTGTCCCCACAGTCTGAAGCTATATTAGGCAAAACCATCCCGAGACCTGTCTCCACTTCGGTTGTAGGACATTTGCCCCCCAGGACATTTGCCCCCCAATGAAAAAATGTACTACCAGACATTTGCCCCCCCCCCCCCCCCACCCCAGTTGAAATGGCAGGTAGAACATTTGCCCCCACCCCCCACTTCTTATTTTTAGAATGGACATTTACCCCCCAATATTTTTGTCCTATGTGCCAGTATATATACTGTGTTTTATGTTGTTTTATTGTCAAAATTACTCTAAAAGGCAATTTTCAGTAAACAAGAGGGCCATGATGGCCCTATATATCGCTCACCAGAGTTGATCTGGCCTACTGACCTAGTTTTTGACCCCACACGACCAAGAGTTGAACTTGACCTAAAGATCATCAAGACAAACATTCTGACTAAATTTCATAAAGGTTTGGTTACAACTGTGGCCTCTAGAGTGTTCACAAGCTTTTCCTTTGATTTGACTGGTGACCTAGTCTTTGACCCCACATGACCCAGATTCAAACTTCACCTATAGATTATCAAAACAAACATTCTGACTAATTATCATGAGTTTCTAAATTGTAGTCTCTAGAATGTTGAAAAGATTTTCCTTTGCTCTGGCCTAGTGACCTAGTTTTTGACTCCACATGACCCAGATTCAAAATTGACCTAGAAATGTTTAAGACAAACATTCTGACCCAGTTTCATAAAGATTGAGTCACAATTGTGGCCTCTAAACTGTTCACAAACTTTTCCGTTGATTTGACCAGGTGACCTAGTTTTTGACCTAATATGACCCAGATTCAAACTTGACCTAGAAATCATGAAGCCAAACTTTCTGACTAAGTTTCATAAATATTGGTTCACAACTGTGGCCTCTAGAGTGTTCACAAGCTTTTCCTTTGATTTGACCAGGTGACCCAGTTTTTAATCCAACATGACCCAGTTTCGAACTTTACCTAGAGATTATCAAGACTAACATGATGACCAAGTTTCATAAAGATTGGGTCACAATTGTGGTCTCTAGAGTGTTCACAAGCTTTTCCATTGATCTGACCTACTGACCTAGGTTTTGACCCAACATGACCCAGATTCAAACTTGAACTAGAGATCATCAATACTAACATTCTGATCAAGTTTCATAAAGATTTGGGCACAAGTGTAGTCTCTAGAGTGTTCACAAGCTATTCTGATTTACTGACCTAGTTTTTTACCCCACCTGACATAGTTTCATAAAGATTTAGTCACAAATATGGCCTCTAAAGTGTTCACAAGCTTTTCCTTTGATTTGACCAGGAGACCTAGTTTTTGACTCGACATGACCCAGATTCAAACTTGACCTAGAAATCATCAAGCCAAACTTTCTAAGTTTCATAAATATTGGGTCAAAATTGTGGTCTCTAGAGTGTTCACAAGCTTTTCCTTTGATCTGACCTACTGACCTAGTTTTTGACCCCACATGACCCAGTTTCGAACCTGACCTAGTGATCATCACGACTTACATTCTGACCAAGTTTCATAAAGATTGGGTCAAAAATGAGGTCTCTAGAGTGTTCACAAGCTTTTCCATTGATCTGACCTATTTTTTGACTCCACATGACCCAGTTTCAAACTTGACTTAGAGATCATCAAGACTAACATTCTGACGAAGTTTCATAAAGATTGGGTTAAAAATGTGGTCTCTAGAGTGTTCACAAGCTTTTCCTTTGATCTGACCTACTGACCTAGTTTTTCACCCCACATGTTCCAGTTTCGAACTTGACCTAGAGATCATCAAGACTAACATTCTGACCAGGTTTCATAAAAATTGGGTCACAAATGTGGCCTCTAGAGTGTTCACAAGGCAAATGTTGACTGACGACGCACGACGGACGACGGACAATGACCGGTCACAATAGCTCACCTATGGAGACCTGTCTCAACATCCTGCCAGTCATATCAGGCAAAACTATCCCGTGACCTGTCTTCACTTCCTGCCAGCTTATCTGGCACTGCCATCCCGCGATACTTCTCTGTTTTCTGCCAGGTTTATCTGGCAAAGTCATCCTGTGACCTGTCTCAACATCCTGCCAGCTATATTCACACTAGGTAACCCGATATGTTCGGTGCAGGATGCTATTGTTCGGCGCAGGATCGATACATAATTTGAAAACTTTAGTGGTGTTTGTGTTCTCCTTATTTCGGTCTATAAAAACAAATAACCAGTAAAATCACCTTACTAGTCTTATCACGCAATAAATGAAGTTTCCAAAGCCGATTTAAAATCCTGAAAAGATGTCACCTTAAGCAAAAACGGCGAAGTTAAATGTTAAACTTTACGCAAATTTCAGCAATTTTAAAGTTTATAGCCACATTTCTTTGAAAAATATTGCAAAACAACGCCAATATCTGTATGGACTATATTTATCAACCTTTTCCCTGTCAATCTTCCAAATCGTAATGTCTAAATCGGTGTTTTAGTGAAAAATTTTAAGTTTGGAATACACCATATGCACGAAAAAAGGCGATGTTTGGCGCAAGATAAAAAAATTGCGGCGATGTTCGGGAGCAGGTTATTGTAAACTTCATCACAAATATTGCAATGACCGTTTTTGATGCCGTGAAGCTAATTTTTGATATCTTATAGATTTTGCTGTATGTATTTAACGTGTTAGTATACGTTGTACAGGTTTTTATTTACAGACGTGTTCACATTCATACATACATACATACATACATACATATTTAGCATACTGGAATTTATTTAATTATTTCTTCTTATTTCATTATGACATAATAAAAGAAAATAAATTATGAATAAAAAGTTATAAATTTGCTTAAAATAGCAAAAAGTGGAAACTTCACAGGTCGCTCAACACGACAAAAACGAAAATGTTGCAGGCTCGGTTAGATTGAGCCTGTTCATGGATGGTAGTGGAAATGCATGCTACCGTCCACGCCCTCTAAATTCATTTAAAAATAACAAATTGATAACTTTTTTTCGTAATTTATTTTCTTTTATTAATATAATAATATATTAATAATTAAATAAATTCCAGTATTAAACATATGACAGGCCCTTTCGATCATGTTAAGTCCTTTTAGCCGAAAGGGCTCTTACCTTTAGTGTAAATGATGCAGAATCCTGTTGATTCAATCATTGAACTGTGGATGCATCGTAGATGATGATGTTTACCAGGCGTAAAGATACAGCTATTTTCTGGTAACAATGTTTTCATCATTGGATGATTATGAGAATCACATTCACATTTTTTCCTATTACCGACATGGGAAATATTTAGTATCGCCCGACCTTCGTGTAATGATAAAATTCATGCGCGGACACTGTTTTCAAATTGATATTGTTAGTAATGCTCAAAACAAATTTGAAAAAATAGAAAGAAAAGCATAATTGATCTTTTCGTCAATGTTTAAGATTCAGATCATATGAATACAATTGTGGACTATTTTTTCTTTGGAGGTCACCGGAAGTCGGATGAAGAAAACATTTGGGTGCGACGTGGAATCATCAATCAGGAAAACATGAGTAACAAAACTTAACACAAAATCAAGAATTGTGTATCCATAACGATGTCAGAGGGCAAGCAGCAACAGTCAACCTATAAAGGATGGCTATATAAATGGACCAACTACCTGAAAGGCTACCAAAAACGTTGGTTTGTCCTGCAGAATGGACTGCTTTCGTACTATCGGTATGCAAAAATGAGTGGGTGGGGGCATAAACTGCATCCGGATCAGAAGAGTTCTATTTACATTTAAAATGTTGCCTTAAAGTTTATGTGACTAAGCTAGATTTTGATATTGAAATTATTCCTGTATCGATTTGAATGGTTAGAGACGTGTTCAGGTTTTAATCTTAGACTGACGTGTTCACATTCATACATCCAACATACATAATATTGCAATACTATTTATTGTAATATTATTATAACTTCTTTGCTTTTAGTTACTAACAGGATGATAAAATGACCCAAAGTTATATGTAAATACACTTACATCCGGGCTATGAAAACGATAAATTTCACTACGTTTGATTGACTGTTTTGGTTGGAAGAGCCATGCTCGCCACGTTGTAAATTATTTTTAAAAAAAACCGATTTATTCTTTTATTAAATAATAAATCATTTAGTTCAAATACATATTCCATATAAACATATTCACCTTCCAAAAGCATGTTATATACATATTACAAAACTCTTACTTTACTGTAAAATGATGCAGAATCTGTTGCTCAAATTAATGGTGGATGACAGGACGTACCAAGGTGCACAGATACACTATTTTATTACAATTTTCAATAACATGGTGAAAGGAACAAATATCAATTTCTTGTAATATGTTTATTGCCCTGGAACAGAAATCATCGAAACAATTGTTGAGAAGCCCAAACAATATTTGAAAAATAGAAGAAAACATTAATTGGTCTTTGAAAGTTTAAAATTTCAAATAGCAATACAATTACATTTCTATGAGGTACCGGTTGAGATTTTGCAACTGATTTGAAACAGAGTAAAATTTAAACAAATATCAAGATTGTTTCATACTTGGCACAGCAACATCATATTGGTTTTCACTTATCCAACTTTTTTTGTCTGAATGGACCTTTACGTACCGGAAATGTCAAAATGAGGAGAAGTGGGAGCACAAATGGATCACAAAAATATTACATTAACACATGGTGATTAAAAGTTATGTGCATTTATTAGCACAATTGTGCCATCCAATAAAAGTGGAGGCAGAGCCTAGGCTAGCATAGGTTCCGTGACCTTATTTTCGGACACAACCCGTTTTTCGGCCGGCCCCGGTAATGTTTTAGTTTTCCTGGAAAACACGCCCCTTCCAGTTTCCCACAAGCATGCTTTGTTTACAAACATCATACAAATGTCACGCTGATGATTTTGAAGAAAAATAGAAATTAAAAGGGTAAGCAAATGATAAAAGGCAGTGGCTTCGATTACGGTACCGTAATCCTAGCCTCCGGTTCTAGGATTATGGAAGTTCCGTATTCCTAGACAACCCTATGAGGATAGGCTAGGATTACGGAAGTATTTAAGAGACATCAAAATATGTTAGGACATGCATGAATGATGTTGTAAACTTCTTATTTCACTTTATCAAAATAGCGATTTTTGATGCCTGCCTTATTATTCCGTGTTATCTATCCGCCATTTTGGGTTAGTATAATCTTAAACGCTATATTAATGGCGGCCCGCGGAAATATTATAGAAATATGAGGGTAAAAGTTAGGTTTAAAAAAATATTCTATACTTGAATTTTTTAATTTATAGCCATATTGTATGTTATTCAAGACCATTTGTGTTGATCTGATGACAAAAATTGCAGGTATATATGAAACATAGATAATTCTATCGTATTTCCGCGTGCCACCATTTAGATTATACTAACCCAGAACAGCGGATCGATAGCAGGAAATAATAGTGAAATAAGTAATTTTACGTCAGTTACGCATGTCCTAAATTTGAAGCCTCTTAAATACTTCTGTAATCCTAGCCTATCCCTATAGGGTTGTCTAGGAATACGGAACTTCCGTAATCCTAGAACCAGAGGCTAGGATTACGGTACCGTAATCGTAGCCACTGCCATGATAAAAACTTATATACTGTTACATTTTTAATATTTTCACTGTTCCCAAAATATCACTTCCAAAATATGTGTTTTTTTAGAAATAAATCCACTGTTTTCATGTTGAAATAGATGAGGTTATTTTACAGGCTCTGCCCCCACTATCAAATTTTGCAAAAGTATGCTTCACACAAAAAGTTACCACTTATAGACCCGTGTACCTTACAAGGTTTTCTTAATCAATTGGTTAATTAAATTTTAAATAGTACAGTAGTAAAGCTTTTTTTCTCTGTTTCTTTTCAGAATCATGTGCCCACTAGGGGATCATACAGACCTTATGATGATAATATGTAAGGGATGGGTACACTTATAATATTGTATGTAACAGTGAGGGTAATCGGAATAGGAGATACAGAACTTTCGTAATCCTAGAACCAGAGGCTAGGATTACGGTACTGTAATCATAGCCACTACCTTAAATAATGGTAGTGGCTAGTGAACCATCACCGGTGCAGCAGACCCAAGGTCTAGTGCACCATCATTTTTAATATATATAAAACATAGCCTTTATGTAAAGTTAAGTTGAAAGATATTTTCACCAGTAATAAGCAAGAACATGATTAAAATTGAATGTTAGATAAACATATGACTTATTGTTAATTTAGTCAAAATTTATCTCAAGCCTGATTCATTTCGGCAATATAGTCGTCATTTACTAATATTTTAATGACAAATGAATTATTCGATTTTTTTTTTAATTTTCATGAAAACCAAATTTTTGTCAATTTAAGTCAAATAATTTTAAAATTAATGTCTGTATTGGTGAATAAGTAAGTTACATAAAATTGAAATTCGATTTTATTTCGATTATATGTCATGGACCGTAATTCGAAATTGAACTTGCAACAATATTTTATAGTCTGCCGTGAAAATTATAATTTCATATTGTATATGATAATCTCATCTAGAAATCATTAAAACTGTGAAAGGCAATAAAGATTAAATTAAGACAATGAATGAAGGTCTACAAATGTAGGCGTTGTTGGATTGCTTGTTAAAGTTATTTAATGACTGGATTGGGCGTGTTTGTCTTTGTGGTGGCAGCTCTGATCATGAGATAGTGAATCTGAAATAATGTTGCCGAAGAGTGAAGATTGAGGTAAATCGGTAAATTAAAAGGTAGATCAAGGTTTATCTTACTTCATTCTTTTAATAATGGTCATACATATTACTGGTGACAAGATGTTATAATTATACTTCAAAGAAAGGCTATATTTTATATATAACGAAAATGACGGTGCACTAGACCTCAGGTTTGCTGCACCGGTGACGGTGCACTAGACCTCGGGTCTGCTGCACCGGTGACGGTTCACTAGCCACTGCCTAAAATAATACATGCAGCATAATTTGAACACAAGTTATATACACACAAGTTTCAAACTGGTACCCCTGTCAGCAATATTTTGTCCGCCATTGCAGTTGTCACCTGATCAGGGTACTCTTCATTTTGAAAACCAATAGGCGGTATAGAATCGTTATTTATTGACCTTTTCTGAGAATTTAAACCTTCTAAGGTATGTTTTTTGTGAATTTTACCTAAAATTGTTATATTTATGATTAAATTAAATTCATAAATAGGTAAAATTTTGATCTTGAATTTCAAAAATAACCACATGATCTGAACTGTTGCATGACGTCATCAGTTTCTCACAAGAGACTGTGCGAGATGTTGCAGTTAGTTGGTTAGTTAACCAAATGAGGTTTCTCCATAACTTAATGGACGTGACCATCAAAAAAAAACCAGTACTGGTGTCATATGAGAAGTCATGGTGGTGATCCCAGTGGGACTCGAACCCATGACCCCTGGATTGAGCGGCTGACACCTTGTCCTTATCCACTAGACCACTGCTCCCCTTGCAAAGTATTTGTTATGATTACATCCCTGAATCTGATAATGAATTTATGTTGGCATTAGAGCATAAACTTGCCTAGCTGACATTTTATGAATGTATATTTTGTGTTTTGTTTCTGCAATTTAGTGTCATCGGCAGTCTGCCGTGTATTGAAACCGGTGTCAGGGTAGATATCTCCTTGCACCTGTCACATCATATCTTCGAAGATTCAAGTCTCTTATTTAAAATTATGAGATATATTTAACCCATTTGAAGTTTCTACATGAATATTAATGTCTAATTTATTAGAGCAAGTAAGTCTGACCAGTATATTACGGCTTTTTTGGATTTTTTAAATAAATTTAATGTCATCTGTTTTCCTAACAGTAAAATGCAGATAGAGGGATGACAACTATAAAAATATCAGATAACAAAATTAGTCATCCCGATAAGCCAAATGAGTAAGGCTAGATGTCTGGTAGTCTCAGTTTTTCAACTGCAAGGCAGACCGATTTTACAGACTGACATTTACTGTATGTCAGACTGCCTCTACATCTCAAGTAGATCAAAACTGTGGTGGAAATCAATGTGATTTATTGTTTTACATACACATTTTTTCACTAGGAAAAATACAAACAATGATTTAAAAACGCCAAAATATAAACAAAAGTTAAATGGCATACTTCCATAACACCTTCCGTGTACATACTCAAAATTTGAAATGTATAAACGTGTAACTAATAAAATGCACAGAACGTATAAGGTATAACAGGGTTAAAAAATAAACCGATTGATACACACAGCTTTACATGACTGCGGTAGAAATTTAACGGTGTAAGTGGAAAACAAACTGACATATATGATAAAAAATTAAATGGAGTTTAAAAGTGTTTTGCCTATGAAACGGAGGTTTTCTCATTAGTTATGACATTATAATGATTGTATCTGGAATGAAGTGTACTTGGAATGAGCTTTTCAGACATATAATTTTTAGTGTGAAAAATTGGGTTTAAGTATGTATTTGAAGCCTCCAAAGTTAGTGACGTGATTTGCGTTGCTGGCTATATACACATAGAAGGAAAACTTTCCGCATTATTTCGAATCATAAGTGGGTTGTACGTGGAGGATAGTTATTGACCTGTGCCAAAATTATCACAATATCGCAACCGGCGTACAATTAGTTGGAGACCCGGTAATAAATAGGAAGTGGCTAGGGGTCCGGTAACTGAACCTTTAGACCTGGAGTCTAGTAAATAAGTGTTAAAACATTGTTTTGCTATAAATTATTTCTTAAATATAGTCACTGTCTCCTCTTTTTTAATACCATTCTCAGTGTTCATATTGATGACCGGACCTCTAGACAGCCCTGTATGGGTTGTCTAGAGGACCGGTTACCGGACCCGTAGCCACTGCCTAATAAATATGAATGTTGGAAATGGTATTTGCAGACTTGATATCATCAGTAAATATCAAAGCTATGAGATAATTTCATATTTAAATTCTTTAATTGCTTCGTTGTTTTTAAGTATAAGAAGTGTCTAGGGGTACTGATCCAGATTTTAGAGGTACAGATCCATACTTTTAGACAAGCCTGATTGACATTGTCCAGGAGTTCGACCTCTGTTTTATATTATGGGTTCTTTATATATTTCACTTTGTTACAAATGAAATAACAAATAAACTTAATCAATATTCACCCTACACTTGAATATACATGTAAATGGTTTGCAGATACGATTAAGAAGTGTTTTCCTGATTGACAATTTGTTTATATTTTCTTTTGAAACGTATAAAACTGAGGAAGCTTTTTCAGATTTGTGTTTTCTCAGGATTGGAGGATTAAAATAATTATAATAATAAATTATTTTATTGTCTTCATAATTTTGCATTTCTATTGTTCAAATAAAATGTTGAATTTATTATTTGTTTCAAGTTTTGAATAGATAGCATTCAGTTACTTATGGAAATTATTCTTAAACTTGCATATTCAATATGGCTCAAACACATGTAAGAGCTATTTATAAAAATATTAACAAAAGTTTATGTAGTAACAACAACGATAAGACAACTAATTATAGCCTTTCCAGTGATGAGACCAGGGATCAGTTACTTTGAAATACATTTAATTAAATTACAATTTAATACTAAGTGGAATTACAAATTAAATGTCATGTATCATGTTAGCATACTGCCTTATGTCTCAAATGTTCAAGGTTTCATAAGTACAGTCTTGGCTGAAAAAATAAAAAAAAATTAAACTTCGGAAATTTTAGCTTTGAAATTTGGAAAAAAACATACTATTTGCCATTAGGATTGGGGCTGAATTTCAACCCCAAATTAACTTGAAAAAACTCTGAGCATATAATTATAATGCAGATAGTGTCTATAACATCTGATTGCACATTTGATACCAAAAAATGACACTATGAATCTGACTTTAATTTAGCATGGTTTCTAATTTGATTCACATTTTTCTTTTTTACCGGTATTCTTCGGAAATTTTGCTTAGGATTTTAAGAAGAATTTGCACTTTTATAAATATGATAAAATTTCAGGAATCAAGCAGAAATGACACATACTTGTCGAGGAACTATCAACCTAGCCACAGCATTTATTACAACGTCAGACTCATGTACAATAGTCATATCTAGTGGGGGAAATCATACCTTTCATCTAAAGGCAACTTCAGAAGTGGATAGGCAGAAATGGGTAACTGCATTAGAGTTGGCAAAAGCTGATGCAATCCGAATGTTAGAGCCAGGTTGGTTGTTTATAAATATTCATGTATGAACACAAAAAGGGTAATGTGCTGTAAAAGAAAATAAGTGTAAATATGATCAGAGTTACAATAGCAGCCAGCTGACACAAATCTTTAAAACACATTATTATGTCTCCCACCACACAGTGGTGTGGGAGACATATTGATTTACTCCCGTCTGTGTGTGTATTTGTGTGTCACAAAGCTTGTCCGCACTCTAAGTCGAACATTTCTCATCCGATCTTCACCAAACTTGAACAAAATGTGTTTGACCATTTGAAAGTCCTCGGCCAAGTTCAATAACTAGCACTTCAGAATTGTCGCCCTTGAATTACCGAAAAACGCTCATGTTTTAGGCACATGAGTAGTATAGGGTTCCTTTTGGCTTCATGAATGTGCATGCACCCTTGCAGTACATGAGTAGTATAGGGATCCTTTTGGCTTCATGAATGTGCATGCGCTCTAGTAGTAAAGGAGTCCAGGTTAGGTAACTAGCCAAATCGGCAAAGACACTTCAGAATTATGGCCCTTGAATTACCCAAAATCAGCCTTTTTACTCTTCAAAGGTATATTTGTAGTAAGTAAACAGTATATAAAGACTTGACTTACTATTTAGATGATTAGGCAGTTGTGGGAGACATGTGCTTTTCTCAAAAGCAGCTCTAGTTCTATATTAAAATGATAATAAAATATTGTAGTGGTCAACAGGGTTCATAAGAAGATATATATATGATCTAAAAACAGGCATTAATTTAATTAGGAATATCATGTCATTCATATCGTTTATTTAAAAGTTCTTCAGAAATTTGAATTAGATAATTTTGACATAATTAGATTTACTAAACAATCAAAAAGGAGCTTTTAAGTTGTTTGTAACATGTCATATGATCAGCCAGTGCCTTAGGCAATGTACTGTGTGTATTACTTTCAGTAATCAACAAATGACTGTACTGTCATTAAATTCTCCCCTTATTGTTAATGCATATTAACTGGATTAAAATTAATCGAGATGGTAAAACTTTACTATTTGTAAAGAACTTGAGCGTATTTCCTAAGAATTCCCTATACATGTATAGTATATTTCCTACTGTTCTTGAAAATATGAGTATTTCCCACTTTAATGCCAACCCTGGCATAAATAGCTAGGTGTCACAGTGTTTTTAGCTTGATTATACAAAGTAAATGGAGAACTGTCCTTGACCGGGCATCAGTATCCTTCAGCGTCTACACTTTGGTTAAAGTTTTTGATGCACTTTCTCTTTATCTCTGTTATTACTTGATGGATTTGTTTCAAACTTAAATAGTTATTCCTCATCATCTCACATCATATAGTGCAAGTGAAAATTTTTGATGCACTTGCACTCTTATTTCAGTTAATTCTATATGGATTTGATTCAAACTTTAAACAGTTGTTCCACATCATCATTATGAGATGTACATATTTTTATTTAAATGGCATATGACATATAGGACTAGGTCTGAAATTTTTAGCCTTGTTATTGTCTTAACTTGCTGACAAGTTTCTACTGGAGGATTATTCAGGCTTCAGCAATTTTGTATTCAGTCACAGGTCTGAGTTTTCTTACAATCCAAAAATTCAACTGAACTGAAGCAGTTTTGTCCATTCTAAAAATAGAAACATGTTCTATTTATAGATAGTGATGAGGAAGAGCCAGATAAGACAGACATACAGACGACCATCAAATCCCTCAATTCAAAGCTTGAGGACCTGAATACATGTAATGATTTGATTGGTAAACATGGCAGTGCGTTACAGAGGGCACTAACAGAGCTGGAGCAGTTAGAGGGAGCGCCGGATGTCTCAAGCAAAACTAAAGTGATTAATGAGCGAGCAACCATGTTTAGGATTACTTCTAATGCAATGATAAATGTAAGTTTTCTTTTATTACACAGTGTGTTAAAGCTAGATTTTAAGACAATTCAAAATGCTACATAGATCCCAATTCTGGAAGGTGAGTTAGTACTGTTGTTTTCAGTTTTATCATTACCACGCCTAATTTTCTCAATTTTTGGAAATAATAATAATATGCTTTCTTTGCCAGTTTGTGAAAAGGTCATGCTTAATTTTCCATTGATGTGTTTTTCATGTGTATTGTTGTAAATTCGGGATAGAAAATTCAGTAAGAGCTATTTTCAAAATATTTACAGAGAATCTATGACCTGAACAGTGAGTAAATACAGGGAATTTCGTATAAACCCTGTATTAAGAGTCCCTTGTATACCAAATTAGAATCGGGTACATAACAGACTGTACAAGGGCCGTATTTTGGTCCATGCCATTATTCGAAACCATTTGTCCTTATCGTTGATGCAATTATTGTTTAATTATCAATAAACTGACAATTTCTTCAGAGCTCAACATTTCAGTCAAGTTGGGAAACTCTGAACACTTTTGTGAGAAATTCATTGCTTCTGATTGAGAAATTTTGCCTGATTTTAGAATTGGGAATATTGGCCTCTGTTATTTAAGATAAAAAGGCCCGGCTTTAAACGTGTACTTAAAATTAAGTAGACAATTGTACACTGTCTATTCAACAGATCTTCTTAAACAGATAATTAAGTGTACAGTTGTTTGTTGCTCATTCAACACCTACTGTTAAACATATATTTGAAAAAGAAGATAACTGCGTACGGTCTGTTAGGTAGCTCTTGTTAGACAGACATTTGATGAAATAGGATGTTGCATGTTTTCCTTCAGCCAGCTTCTGTTAAACATGTACTTAATAAAGAAGACCATTGCATGATGTCTGTTAGGCAGCTTTTGTTAAACATGTACTTAATAAAGTAGACCATTGTATGTTGTCTGTTAGGCAGCTCCTGTTAATCATGTACTTAATAAAGTAGTAGACCATTGCATGTTGTCTGTTAGGCAGCTCCTGTTAAACATGTACTTAATAAAGTAGACCATTGCATGTTGTCTGTTAGGCAGCTCCTGTTAAACATGTACTTAATAAAGTAAACCATTGCATGTTGTCTGTTAGGCAGCTCTTGTTAAACAGATATTTCATAAGGTAGACCATTGCATGTTGTCTGTTTGACAGCTGTTGTTAAACAGATATTTCATAAGGTAGACCATTGCATGTTGTCTGTTAGGAGCTCTTGTTAAACAGATATTTCATAAGGTAGACCATTGCATGTTGTCTGTTAGGCAGCCTTTGTTAAAAGTATGCTACTACATGTTGTCTCTTGTCCAGCTCTTGTTTAACAGACACTGTTTAGTTGGGTAATAATCACCTTCAGTGATTGCTCTAGTTTACTTACTGTTGAATTTAATGTAAATTTAGTGCCCTTTTTCTCTATAAGTTAATTCTGTTGAGAATCCTAGCATTTCTCCTAGTCCAAAAACAGAAGTGATAGTAAGAGATATTCCAGATATTGTAATTTGTTATTGTGACCCTCCTGGGAGCGATGTTCAGGTATTAAAAAAATGAGGAAGTTACAATGAAAGACTGTTTTGTGCAAAGTTTTAAAAATGATTTTTTTTTTCTTGTAATTAAGGTTTTATGTGGTTAATAAAAAAGCAGGTCATGTGGATGTTAATAATAAGGAAAATTGTGTGGAGGTTTGGAGAAAGAATGTTTTATCCAATGTTTTGATAAGAAAGAGTAGTATGTGTTAGCTTATTGTGTGTTGATAACAGAACATTTTTTTGTGGAGATTTGGTGAGAAAGAACATTATGTGAGGGAGGTTAATAAGAAAGAACATTATATGTAAGGTTTTAATGTGAAAAGATGTTATTGGGAGGTTTTAATAAAAAAAAAAGAAGGTTGTGTGCAAGGTTTTGAAAAAACAGAACATTGTGTGTAAGCTTTTAATATGAAGGAATATTGTTGGTAGAATTTAATAAGAAAGAACATTGTGTGCAAGGTTTTGAGAAGAAAGGACATTGTGTGTAAGGTTTTAGTCAGAAAGATTCTCAAAGAACATTGTGTGTAAGCTTTTGATAAGAAAGAACAGTGTTTAAGGTTTTAAACAAGAGAGAACATTTTGTGTAAGATTCAGTTAAGGAAAAGCATTGCGTTCAGGGATTTTATATAAAGAAACATTGTGTGTAAGGGTTCGTTTTTTAAAAAAAGAACATAATTATGCAAGGTTTCGCTAAGAAAGAACTTTGTGTGTAAGGTTTTAATATGAACATTGTATGCAAGACTTTGATAAAGGTTTTTATGTGTAAGGTTTGAAGAAAAAGAAGTTTGTGTGCAAGGCTTGAATAAGAAAGAACATTGTAGGGTGTTTGATGTTAAATCAAGAGATACAGTAAAAACAAAAGGTATTACATCATACAGCACTTAAGGGTAAAGTGACAGAATGAAGGAATGCTTTGAAATTATGATAAATAATCTACTTCTTTATTTTGCTTTAATATGATTTAATGCAACAGATTAGTAGATAGCAGAATAATGGCCCTTACAAGTTGCCATTACCTGTGATGTAAAGTGTTATTTACAAAACTTGAGTGCTGATTGATTTTGGGAATGTTAAATTAATAGTTATACCCTAAGTCAGCTACATTGTCTTACTGCCCAGTCATTGATCAGGAATTACTGTGGACATACTGTTTGTTGAACATGGAACTATTTTTCTTGGATAGACGTGATCTTACCCCAAGAGTGTTATTAGTAAAGTTGAAATTTCATACTTGTATAGGTATGTGTACATGTAGATATTTGATAACCATTAAACTTGAGAGATGTTAAATTTTGAAAACTAAAATTGTAAAAAAAAATTGATGCGCACATTTATAAAAATTGTAAATTCAGTGTTTTTAACTATATATTTATTTGGTAAACTGTAACCTTGATTCATTAGCAAACATTAGCAAATATTACTTCCCTTTGGGAGTAACAGCATGAATACGTCAATGCCTAATATACTTTAACTTGTTTATTTAATGAATAGTATGTCCCAGAAATTATTCTGTGTATACGTGAATAAATACTGATGTCCCATGTTTTTACATTGTCACCGTGTTATTGAATGATGTTTTGGTATAGTAGGTATATCTAGCTTTCAAATTATGGTTTTGAAACAAAATTGAAAAGAAAGTTTTTCTGGCATCTTACAAGCATAGTGGAAAAAGTGTTTTATGTTGAATTTTCTACACTAGTCTGCATTTTATAACAAGTGTAGCAGAAAAATGCACAACCATATTCTCTTTCAAGATGTACAAACAAAGTACTTGTATATTTTTATGGTAATATTGATCTATCAATTTTGCTTTAAATGACTTTAAGTGCATATTTCCCAAAAAGGTAATGAAATTACTTGAAAGTTATTAAAAAAAGAGAGTTCTGTCTCAGTCTGTTGCAGAGAAGAAAATAGGGAAACGGTTTTAGTCTTAAGTTTTGTTTAGTTCTCAGTGTTTCCTGTTGTATTTTATAACTACATTAAGTGCACAGGGTTTGTAAACATTATCTTGCTTGACATTAAACAAGGAAAATTAATCCTGGTGAGATAAAACTGTGTCGACCTTCGTAGCTATTTTTGACTAACAGGCCATATGTAACGAGAGTCCAAAGTACAGTGAATATTGTATGACAGTAATTGTTGTGGATAATTGGAGTTACCCTTAAAGTCTCGTGATCAATAAATGTATATGTAAGGTTATGAATTATTTATTAGTCACTCTTACATATCAGCTGTTTCTTTAAGAAAAACAGTTACATGCTGTTAAGAAATGTTACACTGTTAAATAGGTATATATTTTGACATTTAGAAGACATTTTATGATGATACTATTATATGCAAATAAAGTTACGTGTAAACTATGTATGCAAATCTTCAGTAAGATGTATTCTTAAAAGATGATACTTTGAAGTTGGATTTTTTTTTAACAAAGACACACTATTTTCATTCCATTTACCTGTCAAATAAACTTTAGCTGGTCTGTGAATCCAAAGGTTGTAGGTTCAGTTCCGAGGAATTGTGTATGTTCTCCATAACAATTTGACAAAAGGCAGGGTGTCTGAAGCCATTACTCCTCCATCTGATTCATATAGGGAAGTTGTCACTTACTTGTGAAAAATAAGTCATTTTTACAAAACTGAAATACTGTTGAAATTGGATACTTTGTTAAATCCAGTCATTAAAAAGAAATAGACAAATGTTGTATGATTTAAACTGATATTTTTAACTTTAAGCCTGCTGGCAGCAAGTGATTCTGCTTTTGCAACCAGTGCAGACCAAGATCAGCCTGCATATCCGTGCAGTCTGATCATGGTCTGCATTGTTCGCCATTCAGTCAGCATCTTTTTGGTAAGCACCAATTTTAACAGTTAATGGTACTGTCCAAATTGAAAGATGGACAAGTTCATTATAGAAATTTAGCAGGGTAAGGGTTAAAGTCAAATACTGTTTCATGACACAGTTTCGTGACAAAGGCGTTTCCACATTATTACTTTGTGTTTCATACTAAGAATTGACCATATTGACAAAATTTCAAAGGAAAAAAGCTAGTACAACTAAAATCTGATGGCAGTACCCTTTCCCAAATATTTTGTTGATGTCTTGCCAGTACAGTACTTAAATTATGAGACAGTTACAAGCTGAGGAAAAACAATTTGCAGTGTAGAGGCATCATTTATTATTTATTTTTCACTGCTATTTTGTTTGAATACCGTGCAGTATTAGGCTGTACTTATTATATAGATATCATGATTAGAATAAAGGACAAAATTGTGGCTTTAATAACAGCTGAAAGGTCATTTTTGTTAAACTATATTGGCAAGAAACAGAAGGGAAAGTTGTCCGTCTTCAGTGCTTTAACTGCATACAGAAAAGAAATGAAGAAATTAATAAAGTACAATTTACTCGTCTTTCAACATTTTAAAAGCTAAAGTGTCTGAAATGTCAGAGGTCTGGCTTTAATGATGCTGTTATTAACAGTAACCTACATATAGGTGATACTTGTACAGGTATGAAGTCTCAACTGATCTAAAAGAAAGAAAATTCAAGACTTTCACATTCTTGGTTCGTGGAGCAGTACTCGCTTATTTAAGAGATAATTTATAGCAAAGGAGTGTTTTAACACTATTTATGCACGATGGGCGGTTATACGTCTGGCATCATAATTTCACAAGGGCGCAGCCCAAGTGAAATTATTTGTTCGACGTATTACAGCCTGAGTGTATAAATAGTGTTAAAACACGGTTTTGCTGTAAATTATTTCGATTCTAATATGCCCATAATCTAAAACAGTAGATAAAATACAGTAGCGCTCTTTCTTGGTCGCAACAAAAACTTTGACGTCACTGCACGTTAACAGGACGTCATTCTAGCGTAAGCGTGTTTTAACAGAGACAAGCATATTAGAATATGATATACCAGCTGAAAACTTGAGGTGTTGTAATGTCACAGAAGAGCAACAATTCTGTTTAACTCAAATGAGAAACTTTATTTTTCAGGCATGTGCAGAATTTCTAGAGCTGGCACAGACAGATGGGAAAAGATGGCACAAAATGTTAGAACATGAATATAACCAGAAACTTAAGCTGCAGGAGCTGCTTGAACAGCTTGCCAAAGATCAGAACAGCCTGGAAATCCAAGCCAAAAAATCTATGTTACCTGTAACAGCTGATAATCCAGGTACTCTCATCTTCTTTGCGAAAATAATACATAAAAGTTGACAACATGATCAAAATTTTTATTTCTGGTTCTATAAAAGTACAATGTTTCAGTGCATATTAGAAGGAAGGTGCAGGCTGTGAATGGGTTCTCTAAAATCAAGAGAAAAGTCACCATTTCTAGAAACACAGTTCCTTTTCACTGAATAGAGTGCAGAGATTTCACTAAGACTGTCTCTGCTCAGGTTTAGAAGTAAGACTCTTGAGTGTTTCCCACCTAACTAAGAGGCCTGTACTTGTTCTTCCCAGGAAAAACGGCTTTGTGTGTATTGGTGCTATACATGGGGCACGTTAAAGAACCTGTGTTTATGCTGTGTAAAGCACCTTTGAACGTGTTTAGCATGAAAAGGGCACTATATAAATCTGGTATAATAATAAGACACTGGAGGTCAGTGTCACTTTTCTTAAGCAGTGCGCTTAATTGGATGGTTTCTCATCTGAAAATGTCTTGGCAAATAGAAGACATGTTTTCATGTATCTTCTTGTTTGTTCCCAATTTACAGTACAAGATAATGTCATAATAACAAATAAAATGTCAAATGACACTTGTCTTTTCCAGTAACTGTTTTTGTAGAGATTTATTACAACAACATATTAAATTTTATGGTTTCAACTTCCTGGTAACATGAATTAGCTGTTTTCTAATTTTAAAGGAGAAGTAAATGGGAATTTTATCTGTCTGTTGGAGTTCAGTTTCTTGGACCTTTAAACCCACGAAAATAAGTACCAAATGATTTCACTGTTTTGTAGTTTAGGTCATTCATCTTTGGCCTTAATTTGGTGAGGAAAGTTATCAGTTGCTTGTGGAGCTATCTGGTTATGTACATGATAGGTAAACAGACCATTGTTACTGTTAAATAATACTGTTTAACATTACAAAAATAAACAAGTGGTTCAAGCTGTAAAAAGGTTTGTGGTAGGATTGACAGGGTCTCTTAGGATTGTGAACTTCCGTTGACGCCTTCATAATGTAAAGCTCTGATCGTAAAATTTGTTTTGAGCTTTGGCAACAATATAACGCCAGTCTGAATTTTAGCAGTACTGGTAGACGTGTAGGAAAGACCACCTTTGGACAGAAACCACTTTGCTTGACAGACCACTGATTTTATTTCCAAAATTTGCTGTGTATTTTAACCTCAGAGTAACTTTGACCTGTATATTGTCAACATTTTGGCTCTCCAAACAGTGCCTTGTCATAAAAGACAGGCTTGACTGTACAATTCTTTGCAGAACTTTCAAGTTGATATTGGTTACTTCATCTCGAAATATCAGCCAATTGAGGCTGTACAAAGCAGTTATTGGAAAATGGTGAGGGATGATCTCAAACATGATATTTATAGCAAACTTTGAATACTGTAGCTTCAGACTATCACATAACATCATGATGGTATTGATTTTACATTGTTATTAAATTTAAATTCAAGTTCAAGTTGAACTGTAAAAATTGTTTACAGCAGAAGGATTGAGTACTGTGACTGAAGGAAAGAAAGTGAGTTAGAGGCTTGAAAGCCTGCATCAGCTGTTCAACAAGGGATCATTGGATTGAACTTTGCTAGGTGGTTATAGTGCCTGTGGTATGACGCCCAGGGTTATGTATAACTGTTTAGATACATTGAAAATTATATATATTCCAGGTAATGTAGTGTCAGGATCAGAGGAGGATGACTTTGAGGATGCTCTGGATTACCAGGAAGTTGTGACTTTACCTGGAGCTATACAGACACCTGCACACAGGTAAATAGTCTTGTAATGTTGTACTCTTGATTTTTTTTTGACACCAGGGGAAGTCCCATGTAACTTGTACATTTTTCAACTCTGTTGATGTGTCATTCTAACTTCCGTATTGTAAATTCAGAGCTCTACTTTGTCTAAAATTACGTTTTTTTCTAAATCTTTATACCTAATAAATTGTTAGATAAGATTAGTAACTTCAATGAATGCATTCCAGGGCTTCTTGATCAAGTTCAAAATTGTAAAACTTAGTTTAATCACCAGTCTCAAATCTTTTGAAATCTGATTGGCTGTTCCTGGGCACAATTTCAACAGTTACCAATGGCAACGGAGTGTTTTGAGACTGGTCTCCAAACTGTGTTTTATAATCTTGAAATCCATTGTCAGAACTGACTGTCTATCAGGTTTGACCCTTTGGCTACGAAATAAGATGTTTGACTCTCAATTCTTGTATCACTGTGCCTTACAAAAGTAAAATCTTTGTATTGGTCAATTGCAGACGGACGGATAGTGATGTTAGCTTTGAAACAAAGTTGTTTGATGGCGAGGAATATAGTACAGAATCCGATATAGATGAAGCTGATGCACCAGAACAAACAGTGGCTGGTGTATACCAGACCAAATCTGTAAGTTTCCACATGGGGATGGTATTACATCTATACTCACTACCATCTGCTATATGAGTGAGAAAAATGTTCTCAGAATGGGTGATACTGCACAGTACCGCAAAGATGGCAAAATTACAAAAAACTTTTCTATTTCTATCAGATCAAACACAGATATACATGAGTACTCGATTGAGGTTGAAATTTTTGTTGGCCGAATTTTATTCTCTATTGTCATAACTGTTCAGCAGTTCCGCTCATACTCTGTGATTAGCTAAGTAGATAGAGAAGAAGACTGTGAACTGAGAAGTTATGAGTTTGATTGTCTAGCACAATAAAATGTCTCCTTGACATTTTGACAGATGTTTGGTCGTTCTTCCTCCATCTTGTATTCCTGTGGAGAAATTTTTTCAGAAACAGTTTGTTTCGTCATATGACCACCATTGTATTATTTAGTATACTGGTAGAAAATAGCCCAAAACCTGCATCAGAGAAACAAAATAGGTCTTGTTTTATATGAAATATATACTTGCTTAAAGAATTATGGCCGTTATGTTACTTAGAATTTATATCTTGTTTATCCTTACTCCGCTTTGCTCTGGTGAATATTTTTCTGCCAAGAAATAGTTGTCAGATATTTGTTCAGAAGTTTATCCTGATAGGAAGTCAAAGAATATTTTATGCTTACCAACCCGCCTGCTTAGCTCAATAGGGAGAGCACAGATATGGATCGCAGGGCCGTGAGTTCAATCTCTGGGCGGGGCGTATGTTCTCCATGACAATTTGATAAAAGACATAGTGTCTGAAATCAGTCGTCCTCCACCTCTGATTCATGTGGGAAGTTGGCAATTACTTGCGCAGAACAGGTTTGTTCTGGTACAGAATTCAGGAACACTGGTTCGGTTAAGTGCCAGCCGTTACATAACTGAAATACTGTTGAAAAATAGGGTTAAACCCAAAATAAACAAAATTAATGCTAACCAATAATCACACAAGTGTTAGACAAATCCAGATGTAGAATCTGGTACTGGTTTTCAGTATTTATAGTAGAAATGGAATTATAGAGTGGATGTTTGTTCTTTTCAGTGTAAGATCAAAATATTTTTCACAAGTGCATCTGGTACAATATTTTCGTTATTGGTGTAGCCACAAGGAAAAATATGAGAAACAATGTCCATGAGTTAAGATATTTTAATTTTATATGTTAAAAGTGAAAATTTTCATTTGATACATGTTTTAAATAAATTTACCTTGCCAGTGAAAAATATTAAAATTTGATATTTTTCACTGTGAAAATATTAGATAAATTTCACTCTAATTTTCCAATTATTCACTGAAGAACATGTCATATATCTTAACATTTAATGAAATCATGTAAAACTAGACATACAACTGCATTATCCTTTTTATATTGTTTTCAGTATTTTGCCTGGGTATTTACATAATTTATGTGTACTAAATTTTCTCCACTCCTTTAATCTCAGTTTGGGAATTTACTCAAATATTGTCTTTAACTGTTAACACTTTATGTATTTACATAATATTATGTTTATTACTCCATGCATTATTAATATGTTTAATACTGTTTTCTCAGTGTGGTACAATATGACAGACTGTAACTAATTGGGTGTATTAAATGTTTCTACTCTCTGGGTGTGGTTACTCTTAAAGTGGCCCATCTCCAGGTTTATGTTACATCTTTCTGAATGTAGAGAATGTGAAGTGCTTTTATTTGTTCTGAGTGGTAATAAAAGTAACAACAGAGTAAATCATTGAGTTCTAGTCACTACTTATTGTGAACTGGTTAATTTTTGTGAGGGACAAACTTTCATAGGTTTTGTGATTGCGTCCATCCCAAAATTGAATCCCAGGTAACAAACAGAATTTCTTTTCATTTTATTGTCAGAAGTCTGAATCCACAAAATCTTATCAACATAGTCATTTTGGCCAAGACTGCAGAATCTTGTCTTCAAAATTAAATGATTTCACAGTATAATGATACTGATTTACGTTTTGTGTTGTTAAGAAGAGATTGTCATTTGTTTGAAAATTTTGATATTGTGATATACATCTTTAAAAGCATGCTCTTTTAACTAATGTGACTTTATTTCTGTTCTGTAGAAAAAGTTGAAAAAGAAGGGTAACAAATTGGGCAACTCGGAGAACAACCGAGAACCTCCCAAACAGCCAACGACAGCGTTGATCCCAAAGAAACAAAGACGATTGACAATACCTCCAAAACCAAACTATAGTCTCAACTTGTGGGGAATCATGAAAAATTGTATAGGAAAAGAACTAAGTAAAATTCCAATGCCTGTAAGTAGCCTTTGACCTTTTGAAATGTTTTTTCATTTTGTAGCATGTATTTATGGGAGAAAATCACCGTAAGGAAATTTCAGGTCTCTATGAGACAGTCTATGTACTTGTGGTAAGACAGTTACTGTTAGGTTATTAAACATTGCTCTGTACAATACAGTGATATATTTGGACATGAAACATATTGGTCAAGCCTATCAGTTAGTCAAGTATGTTTTAGGATTGGTGAGAATCCAAATATATGCCGTTTTGGATAAGACAGTGTTCTTTTCATTCTATGCTTACTTTTGCTTAATAAAAACTGGATAAACCACCAGATGGACTCAACGTATATGAAACATGGTCTCAAGGATTTTCTGATGCTGTTACTTCGGTTGGTCAACAGCTTTTATTAGCTCACCTGTCAGAAAGTGACAAGGTGAGCTTTTGTGATCGTGCGGTGTCCGTCGTCCGTCCGTCCGTGCGTGCGTCCGTCCGTCCGTAAACTTTTGCTTGTGACCACTCTAGAGGTCACATTTTTCATGGGATCTTTATGAAAGTTGGTCAGAATGTTCATCTTGATGATATCTAGGTCAAGTTCGAAACTGGGTCATGTGCCATCAAAAACTAGGTCAGTAGGTCTAAAAATAGAAAAACCTTGTGACCTCTCTAGAGGCCATATATTTCACAAGATCTTCATGAAAATTGGTCAGAATGTTCACCTTGATGATATCTAGGTCAAGTTTGAAACTGGGTCACGTGCGGTCAAAAACTAGGTCAGTAGGTCTAAAAATAGAAAAATCTTGTGACCTCTCTAGAGGCCATATATTTCACAAGATCTTCATGAAAATTGGTCAGAACGTTCACCTTGATGATATCTAGGTCAAGTTCGAAACTGGGTCATGTGCCTTCAAAAACTAGGTCAGTAGGTCAAATAATAGAAAAACCTTGTGACCTCTCTAAAGGCCGTATTTTTCATGGGATCTGTATGAAAGTTGGTCTGAATGTTCATCTTGATGATATCTAGTTCAGATTCGAAACTGGGTCACGTGCGATCAAAAACTAGGTCAGTAGGTCTAAAAATAGAAAAAACCTTGTGACCTCTCTAGAGGCCATATATTTCATGAGACCTTCATGAAAATTGGTCAGAATGTTCATCTTGATGATATCTAGGTCAAGTTTGAAAGTGGGTCACGTGCCATCAAAAACTAGGTCAGTAGGTCAAATAATAGAAAAACCTTGTGACCTCTCTAGAGGCCATATTTTTCATGGGAACTGTATGAAAATTGGTCTGAATGTTAATCTTGATGATATCTAGGTCAAGTTCGAAAGTGGGTCACGTGCCATCAAAAAGTAGGTCAGTAGGTCAAATAATGAAAAATGTTGTGACCTCTCTAGAGGCCATATTTTTCATGGGATCTGTATGAAAATTGGTCTGAATGTTTATCTTGATGATATCTAGGTCAAGTTTGAAACTGGGTCAACTGCGATCAAAAACTAGGTCAGTAGGTCTTGAAATAGAAAAACCTTGTGACCTCTCTAGAGGCCATACCCTTGAATGGATCTGCATGAAAATTGGTCAGAATGTTCACCTTGATGATATCTAGGTCAGGTTTGAAACTGGGTCACGAGCCTTAAAAAACTAGGTCAATAGGTCAAATAATAGAAAAACCTTGTGACCTCTCTAGAGACCATATTTTTCAATGGATCTTCATGAAAATTGGTCAGAATTTTTATCTTGATAATATCTAGGTCAAGTTCAAAACTGGGTCACATGAGCTCAAAAACTAGGTCACTATGTCAAATAATAGAAAAAAGGGAGTCATACTCAAAACTGGGTCATGTGGGAAGAGGTGAGCGATTCAGGACCATCATGGTCCTCTTGTTGTTAGTTATCACAAAGATTGAATCAGAAGTTGCCGTGTTGTCCCAATATGGAATGTAATGTATCCAATACAGAAATTTAATTGATAGAAATGCAAATCCATGATTAAAAGATGAAAGTTTCGAGTTACTAAATGAATAAAATTATAAAAATGAAAGTCCATTGTTTGGGTTCTTTATTAATGCTTTATACTTTGTAAACAAAATCAGATAATTTCTTGAATATAGCAAATGCTTGTATTCCAGTTAGCACATGATTAAATAGAAATTTCAATGCTTTCAGGTAAACTTCAGTGAACCTTTATCAATGTTACAAAGAATTACGGAAGATTTTGAATACTCAAGTTTATTAGATGAAGCTGCAGAGTGTGAGGATTCTACGGAACAATTAGCATATGTTACAGTGTTTACTATATCATCATTTTCAACAACAATAAATAGAACTACTAAACCTTTTAATCCTTTACTTGGTGAAACTTACGAGTGTGATAGAATGGATGATTTAGGTTGGCGATCAATAGCAGAACAGGTAAATAAGAATTGTTTTAACTTGTACCCTGCTAAATTTCTAAAATGGACTGGTCTATCATTCAGTTTGGGCAGTACCACTTACTATTCAGAGGGGTCGTTTACTGAAAACTTACTGACTGAATAGCCAACAGTGCAGACCATGATCAGTCTGCGAAGACATACAGACTGATCTTTGTCTGAACTGGTCACAAAGGCAGATTCACTTGCCGCCAGCAGGCTAAAGGTTAATTGTTACTTACACAATCATTTTTGTGGAAGTGAGGTTATGTTAAAGATATTTATTTTATAGATGGATAACTTTAGCTTACAATAAAATGGTTCTTTTAATTTATTTTATAGACTTTAAAAGTAGATTTTTAGCTCACCTGTCACAAAGTGACAAGGTGAGCTTTTGTGATCGCGTGGCGTCCGTCATCCGTCCATACATGCGTCCATCCGTAAACTTTTGCTTGTGACCACTCTAGAGGTCACATTTTTCAGGGATCTTTATGAAAGTTGGTCAGAATGTTTATCTTGATGATATCTAGGTCAAGTTCGAAACTGGGTCACGTGCGGTCGAAAACTAGGTCAGTAGGTCTAAAAATAGAAAAACCTTGTGACCTCTCTAGAGGCCATACTTTTCAATGGATCTTCATGAAAATTGGTCGGAATGTTTACCTTAATGATATCTAGATCAAGTTCGGAACTGGGTCACGTGCCTTCAAAAACTAGGTCAGTAGGTCAAATAATAAAACAAGAGCTGTCGGAAGACAGCAACGCTCGACTATTTAACAGCCTTGTCGCTTGAATGAATAAGAAAGTCGAAAAAGGGGCATAATTTAGTAAAAAAGTAAAATAGGGTTATGGAACCTGCATAGTGCTTATCAGCTCATGACAGTGAACTAGTGTGTGAAGTTTCAATCCTTTCCCATTAGTGGATACTGAGATACCAGCTTACATACAAAAACTTAACCAAAAATTTCTATGTTGAAAAAGGGGCATAATTTTGTAAAAAAGCAAAATAAAGTTATGGGACCTGCTTTGGGCATGTCAGATCATGACAGTGAACAAGTGTGTGAAGTTTCAATCCATTCCCATTAGTGAGTACTGAGATACAAGCTTACATACAAAACCTTAACCAAAAAATTCTAAGTCGAAAAAGGGGCATAATTTTGTAAAAAAGCAAAATAGAGTTATGGAACCTGTGCAGTGTAAGTCAGTTTATCACAGTAAATAAGTGTGTGAAGTTTCAATCCATTCCCACAAGTGGTTACTGAGATACCAGCTTACATACAAAACCTTAACCAAAAATTTCTAAGTCAAAAAAGGGGCATAATTTTGTAAAAAAAGCAAAACAGAGTTATGGAACCTGTGCAATGTAAGTCAGTTTATCACAGTGAATAAGTGTGTGAAGTTTCAATCCATTCCCACAAGTGGTTGCTGAGATACCAGCTTACATACAAAAACTTAACCAAATCGGGACGCAGACGCCCAAGCCGACGTGGACGCGGACGCAGACGCATGGGCGAGTCCAATAGCTCTACTATTCTATGAATAGTCTAGCTATAAACCTTGTGACCTCTCTAGAGGCCATATTTTTCATGGGATCTGTATGAAAGTTGGTTTGAATGTTCATCTTGATGATATCTAGGTCAAGTTCGAAACTGCCTCAGCTGCGGTCAAAAAGTAGGTCAGTAGATCTAAAAATAGAAAAACCTTGTGACCTCTCTAGAGGCCGTACTTGTCTATGGATCTTCATGAAAATTGGTGAGAATGTTCACCTTGATGATATCTAGGTCAAGTTCGAAACTGGGTCACATGCCTTCTAAAACTAGGTCAGTAGGTCAAATAATAGAAAAACATTGTGACCTCTCTAGAGGCCATATTTTTCATGGGATCTGTATGAAAGTAGGTCTGAATGTTCATCTTGGTGATATCTAGGTCAAGTTGAAAATTGGGTCAACTGCGGTCAAAAACTAGGTCAATAGGTCTAAAAATAGAAAAACCTTGTGACCTCTCTAGAGGCCACTATTTTCAATGGATCTTCATGAAAATTGGTCAGAATGTTCACCTTGATGATATCTAAGTCAGTTTTGAAACTGGGTCACGTGCCATCAAAAACTAGGTCAGTAGGGTCAAATAATAAAAAAACATTATGACCTCTCTAGAGGCCATATTTTTCATGGGATCTGTATGAATATTCATCTTGATGATATCTAGGTCAAGTTCGAAACTGGGTCAACTGCGGTCAAAAACTAGGTCAGTAGGTCTAAAAATAGAAAAAACTTGTGACCACTCTGTAGAGGCCATATTTTTCAATGGATCTTCATGAAAATTTGAATGTTCAGATATCTAGATAAGGTTTGAAACTGGGTCACGTCTGGTCAAAAGTAGGTCAGTAGGTATAAAAATAGAAAAACCTTGTGACCTCTCTAGAGGCCAACCTCTTCATGAGATCTTCATGAAAATTGGTGAGAATGTTCACCTTGATAATATCTAGGTCAAGTTCAAAACTGGGTCATGTGCCTTCAAAAACTAGGTCATTGGGTCAAATAATAGAAAAACCTTGTGACCTTTCTAGAAGCCATATTTTTCAATGGATCTTCATGAAAATTGGGTCATGTGGAGACAGGTGAGCGATTCAGGACCATCATGGTCCTCTTGTTTAAATCATGCTCTGAACAGAACGTGTGTATCTTTTAAAGACTTTAGACACTTACCTTAGGGGAAAGGTTAGTAAAGAAAGCTATTTTAACAGTAACTGGAATCACCTTGGCAACTTCTAAGATATGTTTTTATCATAGTAAACCTGAAACTTGCTTCATGTACATTATACTTGAATGGAATATTGATTTTGTTTGAAATATTTATGACAATTGAGATATTTTCAAGAAAAGGTCCAGTTGTCACAATGTTGCTGAGGTATTTAAGGGCATTAATACAGAGTAATTTTTGTCTTAGAAATCATGCTAGAATGCTATTTGTTACCTTTACCTAATTATGTTTTCTGACAAGGTGAAACAATGTCTTGTATTTTATGATATTTCAAACAGACAGAATTTTATATAATCTTCTATTCATATTTTTGAAAAAAAAGAAAAAAAATCTTCTTTAATACAATAAATGTCATTTGTTGGGGAGTTGACATGAATTTGTTCTGTTATGTTAACAAGTGATACTTTATGTCTAGAGCTGTAGGAAACCTTTAACCTTTTATCCATTTCCAGCATAAAGTGATACACAACCACATAAACCCATGTGTACTATAGCTTATGATATATCCATTATGTATACAGTTGAACCTTCCTTAGCAACCATCCATATTAAACAGCCACTTGTCATTAGTAGCCGGTCAGCTTAATTCCCAAAATGGGCTTTTTGTTTCTATCTTCAACTTTGTCTTAAACAGCAACCTGACTTAAGCAGCCAGAACTTGTCACTCTCTTAACTGGTTGCCTACTACAGGGTTGACTGTACTAATACTTATATCCTTAGCTTGGCTGGTTGTCTTCTAGTAGTAGGTAGGAACACAAGACTTTCTGCTGAGAGTTTTCTCTTCAGCAACACTATGTTAACCATGTTGATGTTAGACAATGCAGCAAAGACCATGTTCTCCATGGTAGAGTTCATCCGTCTTAATACAAAATAGTTCATCTGGTGAAGTAAGTCACTTGCAGAGAACAAGTTAGTATTGGTTAAGAATGCAAGAACACTGCTCATCTAACTGATTGCCATTACAAAACCTAGAATTATGTTGAAAAATGAATTTAAAGTTTGTATCCATCATATAGATCACCATTTCAGGGATTTCAGTTTGCTTAGTCAATTTGGACGTAGAATAACGTTTCTTAAACTTAAACCTAGGTCAAGAACGTGCTGATAATGTTGGGTAGTATTTGGAATAGTACAAATCAGCTCCATAGAAAAATGGTTTCAAACTGAATATATTGCACTTGACTGAATACAGACTGCCCAGGGGTTTAGACTACTGAATCACATGGGTCTTTTGTTTGATTCCTTGGTCGGGCAGTTATATTTTGGTAGAGAACACATTTATGAGATATTACTTTATACGAAATAATTAAAAATTTTATAGTTCCCTACATAAATACATATATACATTATATTTCTCCACTAATGAAAAACCTATGTTAACTGATTGTTTATTTTTTTAACTGTTATAGACTTACATTGAGGTTAATGATTATCTTGGACTTATTCTTGACCAAAGAGGTAGAAACATACATAATAATAATATACCTGTGTCTGTTACGTGGTTTACCTGAAAAAAGTGAGACAAGTAAGAAACTTCAGACCTGTATTGTCTCGAGTCATTATCAGTTTTCGAAGATGTCAGCTTGCACCTCTAGGTACCAATCAGATGCAAGGTGTATGATATTTCATTAAAAGCCTTATCAGCATTCCCATATATATGTATACATGTAGTTTGCACTGATTGCTTACAGGTGAGTCACCATCCTCCAACTGCTGCCCTTTGTACTGAAGGTAAAAACTGGAAACTCTGGCAGGAATTTACCATGGGCAGTAAATTTAGAGGAAAATATCTACAAATTATACCTACGGGTATGTTGTTGGGGCTTGATTGAAATTTTGATATTGGTTGTCCTTAAAACACAGACTGTATTTGTGACAGATATTGCAATGCCATTAGTTAATCATGAAGTCAGGAAAGATTATTTGCTTTGCACAGAAATATCTCCATTCTTATACCACCCCAGTTTGAATACTTGGCATTCAGAGTTACTGATTTCTTAGAAAATTGATAACCAAGCCCAGGGCTTGACAAATCTGTCTACTCGTAATTACAAATGGATCTAGGCAAGTGAAACTTGCTGTGTACTTATCCATTGGAATGAATGCAATTTTTGACCAAAAATATAATAAATTTAATGAAAACCGAGCTGCGAAAAGTAGGGACTTATCATTATTTGAAAACGGGGGTGATTTGTTGTTCAAAGCTCTAAAATCACCCACTTTCCGACATGGCAGCACATATGTTATATACAGGATAGTCCCTAACGCCACATGTACTATTTCCACCGGACATTAATGTAGACTCATTTTGGGTGCTGCAGTATAATAGTAGAGATTGCAGCAGGACGAGAGAAAATTCTGAAAAGCTGTAGTTGCAGGACAATTTGCTTTTAAAGATTTTGTCGAGCCCTGGACTTATTACACATTATAAATTGTGATATTGATATTGATTTTGTCAGTGTTTAAAATTGTAACAGATGTCACAAATGCACTTTGTTATGCATGATTGCTGCAGGTAAATACAGACATTTTTAGGGAACAAAGATTCAACAAAACTAGATTTAGAGGTGGACTTAACCATTAAATTTGTATTGGCATATTAAGTCTATTCATTTATTTGCTAGCTGACCATATTAGAATAAAGACTTAAGAGCTTTCCTTCCACCACACTTTGTTTAGGTTTGTTTTCTCTGTCAAATAATGGCATATTTCAATGTAAATTGGACATATTGTATAAATAAACCTTACACCCATCATGAGCTGGAAGACACTGTTGCTACAAATTATGCCTCTTTTATGACTTAGCAATTTTGGGTTAAGTTTTTGTATGTTAGCTGGAATCTCAGTACCAACTTACAGGATTGAAACTTCACACACTTTCATAAAAAATACTGTCCATATTTGGCAGAGATAACAACAAAAAACAATCAGTGATGTTTGAAAAGTTGTCAAGTGTAATACCTGACAAGGTGGACAAAACATTTAAATTAGGTAAAATATTCATACAAAAGATGCATAGGAATTTATTATAAATTCCAACAAATTTTCAGTAAAATGAAATCCTTTTAAAAATGTCTGTTTTTACAGCATATGGTGATCAGCTTTGTGTGGTTTATATTTTGAGCTAAAAGGTTTTGAAATAACCTGCTTTGCTTTGTTACCCATTTATCCCTAGCCACTCTGTATCAAACCTTTTCTGTCAGCTTATTCAAGTATGAGCATATATATAGTGTCTGTTTTTCACCTGTAGTTTACTTCCTTCCCTTGCATGCAATTCTAGCATGAAGTATTTATGGGGTTGAAGTGGGAATTTGGGCAGGGGCAGGGAGAATATTGAAAGGTAAAAATCTTGAACAATTAAGCTGTTTTTTGGGGGGTCTGTTTTGCCATTGAGTTCAGTTTCTAAGGTATATATAGTTAAGTGAGCAGGTGGTTGTTTCTGGGAACCGTTTTGGTAAAAGAGACCTTGGAAGAAAGGCTGTTTGTAACCAGAATGCATTTAGATTGAAAACTTACAGCTTACTTGCATGTCAGGTTAGTCACCATCCACCAACAACATGTGTCCATACAGAGGGTAAGAAATGGACATTATGGCAGGAGTTTACAATGGGAAGTAAATTCAGGGGAGCTTATCTCAATATTGTCCCTACAGGTAACATTTGTCTCCTTACATGATTACTAATTTTAGTTTAGAATTTCTTTAAAGAGACGGTACACAGGTAGAATAATGGATGAAAAAATATTTTTATGCCCCCAAAGGGAGGCATATAGTTTTTGAACCGTCTGTCCGCAATTTTCGTGTTCGGTCCATATCTTTGTCATCCATGCATGGATTTTCAAATAACTTGGCATGAATGTGTACCACAGTAAGACGACATGTTGCGCGCAAGACCCAGGTCCGTAGCTCAAAGGTCAAGGTCACACTTAGACGTTAAAGGTCATATTTCATGATAGTGCAATGATGGGCGTGTCCGGTCCATATCTTTGTCATTCATGCATGGATTTTAAAATTATTGGGCATGAATGTGTACCACAGTAAGACGATGTGTCGCGCGCAAGACCCAGGTCCGTAACTCAAAAGTCAAGGTCACACTTAGACTTTAAAGGTCATATTTCATGATAGTGCAATGATGGGCATGTCCGGTCCATATCTTTGTCATTCATGCATGGATTTTAAAATAACTACGCATGAATGTGTGGCACAGTAAGACGACGTGTCGCGCGCAAGACCCAGGTCCGTAGGTCAAAGGTCAAGGAGGCACTTGGACTTTAAAGGTCATATTTCATGAAAGTGCATTGATGGGCGTGACCTGTCCATATGTTTGTCATTCATTCACAATCACTCTAACATCGGCCATAACTATTCATTCAAAGTGCCATCGGGGGGCATGTGTCATCCTATGGAGACAGCTCTTGTTTTATCATAAATTCAACATTTCTTACAGTTTACTGATATGTTTAGTTAAATTAGATTGATTATTTCTTACTTTGACAACATGAAATTGAATGCATAATTTGAATGATTATGCTAACCTGACTTGCATATGCCAGATCAAGAAAATGCCTGAAAATTACTACAAAATGTCGTGTTTCTCTTCTTTTTCTTATTGGAAGTTATTTTTAACATGGACAAGGTAAGAGGTCAGATTATAAATCGAACAGTTTGTCACACATATTTTGCGACTTCACATGTAGTGACTGTCTTGGCAAGATTTAATTAAATAAAACAGCTTCTTCCAGTTGCCTTTGATTGAGTAAATTCGTATGAATAATGCACAAATCTATTTCCTGAAAAAATACCAGAGTATTTCTTTAATCTTGGAGGGAATGGTCAGATTCTTATTAGTAAATAATCTTGGCTAGTTTTTATGCCTCCCTAAACTGGGGGAGACATATTGTTTTTGCCCCGTCTGTCCGTCCTTCCATCACACTTCATTTCTGATCAATAACTGGAGAACCATTTGACCTAGAACCTTCAAACTTCACTGGATGGCAGGGCTTATGAAGTAGATGACCCCTATTGTTTTTTGGGTCACTCCATCAAAGGTCAAGGTCACAGGGGCCTGAACATGGAAAACCATTTTCAATTCATAACTTGAGAACCTCTTGACCCAGAATGTTGAAACTTAGTGGGATGATTGGACATGGCAAGTAGATGATCCCTATTGCAGCCAACCATCAGTGTCTCTTTGAGTTTTGCTCCTGTCCCCTATTGACTTCTTGCCTATATGACAATGCATTGGGGGAGAGATGCGTTTTTCTACAAAAGCATCTTCTAGTTATATGGGTGGGGTTCCATACCATACGTTTCGTTGCCTAAGTGTATATGCATTTTATATTTTTAGCTCACCTGTCACAAAGTGACAAGGCGAGCTTTTGTGATTGCGCAGCGTCTGTCGTGCATCCGTCCGTGCGTGCGTGTGTAAAATTTTGCTTGTGACCACTCTAGAGGTCACATTTTTCATGGGGTCTTTATGAAAATTGGTCAGAATGTTCACCTTAAAGATTTCTAGGTAAAGTTCGAAACTGGGTCACATGCGGTCAAAAACTAGGTCAGTAGGTCTAAAAATAGAAAAACCTTGTGACCTCTCTAGAGGCCATATATTTCACAAGATCTTCATGAAAATTGGTGAGTATGTTCACCTTGATGATATCTAGGTCAGGTTCGAAACTGGGTCACGTGCCATCAAAAACTAGGTCAATAGGTCAAATAATAGAAAAACTTCGTGACCTCTCTAGAGGTCATATTTTTCATGGGATCTGCATGAAAATTGGTCAGAATGTTCATCTTGATGATATCTAGGTCAAGTTCGAAACTGGGTCACGTCCGGTTCAAAACTAGGTCAGTAGGTCAAATAATAGAAAAACCTTGTGACCTCAGTAGAGCCCATAATTGTCATGGGATCTGCATGAAAATTGGTCAGAATGTTCATCTTGATAATATCTAGTTCAAGTTCGAAACTGGGTCATGTCTGATCCAAAACTAGGTCAGTAGGTCAAATAATAGAAAAACCTTGTGACCTCTGTAGAGGCCATATTTTTCATGGGATCTGCATGAAAATTGGTCAGAATGTTTATCTTGATGATATCTAGGTCAAGTTCGAAACTGGTTCATGTGCGGTCCAAAACTAGGTCAGTAGGTCTAAAAATAGAAAATCCTTGTGACCTCTCTAGAGGTCATATTTTTCATGGGATCTGCATGAAAATTTGTGAGAATGTTCATCTTGATGATATCTAGGTCAGATATGAAACTGGGTCACATGCGGTCCAAAACTAGGTCAGTAGGTCAGATAATAGAAAAACCTTGTGACCTCTCTAGAGGCCATATTTTTCATGGGATATGTATGAGAGTTGGTCTGAATGTTCATCTTGATGATATCTAGGTCAGGTTTAAAACCGGGTCAACTGCGGTTAAAAACTAGGTCATTAGGCCTAAACATAGAAAAACCTTTTGACCTCTCTGGAGGCCATATTTTTCAATGGATCTTCATGAAAATTGGTGAGAATGTTTACCTTGATGAAATCTAGGTCAAGTTCGAAACTAAGTCACGTGCAGTCAAAAACTAGGTCAGTGGGTCTAAAAATAGAAAAACCTTGTGACCTCTCTGGAGGCCATATTTTTCATGACATCTTCACGAAAATTGGTGAGTATGTTCACCTTGATGATATCTAGGTCAAGTACAAAACTGGGGCACATGCCTTCAAAAACTAGGTCATTATGTCAGATAATAGAAAAACCTTGTGACCTCTCTAGAGGCCATATTTTTCATGGGATATGTATGAAAATTGGTCTGAATGTTCATCTTGATGATATCTAGGTCAGATTTGAAACCGGGTCAACTGCGGTCAAAAGCTAGGTCATTAGGTCTAAACATAGAAAAACTTTTTAACCTCTCTAGAGGCCATATTTTTCTATCGATCTTCATGAAAATTGGTGAGAATGTTTACCTTGATGAAATCTAGGTCAAGTACAAAACTGGGGCACATGCCTTCAAAAACTAGGTCATTATGTGAGATAATAGAAAAACCTTGTGACCTCTCTAGAGGCCATATTTTTCAATGGATCTCCATGAAAATTGGTCAGAATTTTTATCTTGATGATATCTAGGTCAAGTTCAGAACTAGGTCACATGAGCTCAAAAACTAGGTCACTATGTCAAATAATAGAAAAAAACGACGTCATACTCAGTTCATGTGGGGACAGGTGAGCGATTCAGGACCATCATGGTCCTCTTGTTTTGTAATAATAAACTAAATGGTTGTAGCTTATGTTTCATTTTGATATTCTAGACACCTAAAGAAATTGGAACATAGATCAGGTTTAAGTGTCCCTATTAGCAAGTGAAAAACTTCCAGAAAAAATGACAGGAAAACTCATTTAATCTGTTTGATAGTAAATGAAATAGAAATGACTTGGCTGTGAATAGCGCTTGATTTTAATGTTGCTTTATTTGTCAGACTTTAATTTTGTGGGAAAAGTTCTAAGTTTTATGCAACTAGCTATCAAATTCTATCACAGTAATAACTAATGTGTTTGATTGAAACTTAACACATTAGCAGTCATAAGTCTAAGACCTACTGAAATATCCCAGTAAAGTCACTCTTGGATAAGTTCATTATAAATTATAGCCCATTTAGTAATTTTGTATAACACAATTTCGCTTGTGCAGTTGCTATGTAATGCGAGGGGTATTGCTTGGAACTTCATATAGATTTTATGCAACAAAAACATCCTATTTGTTAAACTGAGTGGAGTCAGATGACTGTGATGAAATCAGTTCAAATTGTGGCACAAGTTTGATTAGTGTTTTTGTTATCATTGCAACAATAGAATTTTGATTTGTGATAAATAGTAATAATTTTTAGCTCGACTTTTCGAAGAAAAAGTAGAGCTATTGTACTCGCCCCGGCATTGGCGTCGCCGTTGGTTAAAGTTCTTGATAAAGTCAAATATCTCTGTTACTATTAAAGCTATTGACTTGAATCTTAAAATACTTATTTACTATCAAAGTCTACACCGGGAGACACGATTCCCATAACTCTGATTTGAATTTTGACAGAATTATGCCCCTTTTTAACTGAGATATTTTGGTTAAAGTTTTTAATAAAGTCAAATATCTCTGTTACTGTCAAAGCTTTTGACTTGAAACTTAAAATACTTGTTTACTGTCAAAGTCTACACAGGAGAAACAATGCCCATAATCTGATTTGAATTTTGACAGAATTATGTCCCTTTTTAACTTGGAACTTTTTGTTAAAATTTTTGATAAAGTCAGATATCTCTGTTGCTATTAAAGCTTTTGACTTGAAACTCAAAATAGTTATTTAGTATGAAAGTCTGCACCAGGAGACACAATTCCCATAACTCTGATTTGAATTTTGACAGAGTTATGTCCCTTTTTAACTTGGATTTTTTTTTACTGGCAAAGCTCTAATTCAGAGTCAAGCACTTCGAAAAGTCGAGCGCGCTGTCTTACAAACAGCTCTTGTTGTATGTGTTGCCTCCCCCTAATAGCACTTGTTCAGCTTACAAATTGTTAATAGTCTAGATTGAACAAAGTCTTGTTGACAGCTACATTTAAAATTAATTTTCTAGGCCATCAGATAAGCATTTTTATTACAGTTGTACAAGGTTATGATAAGCTATATATATACTTGCAGGTATTGCCCATCTTGTATTTGAAAAATCTGGTAATCACTATACATGGCGGAAGGTGACAACAACTGTGCATAATATTATTGTTGGTAAACTGTGGGTAGATCACCATGGAGAAATGGACATCAAGAACCATAAAACAGGAGATAATTGTCACCTGAAGTATTACCCGTATAGCTACTTTTCTAGAGATAAACCCCGCAAGGTGAGATAGTCTTTCTTGTAAGAAAATGAAAAAATTACAGACAGGTGGTGAATTTATTGATATGTACATGTATTTTGTTTATACATTTTAATCAGCAAAATTTACACCTTTGCTTTATTTTAACTCGTTACGTATACATCGTATAGTATAGGGGCCTCCGTGGCTGAGTTGTTATGGTCACTGACTTCGAATCATTTGCCCCTCAACGATGTGGGTCCGAGCTTCACCTGTGGCATCGAATTCTTCATGTGAGGAAGTCATCCAGCTGGCTTATGGAAAGTCGGTTCTACCCAGGTGCCTGCCTATGGTAAAACAATGCACGAAAGGGCACCTGGGGTCTTCCACCACCATCAAAGGCTTGAAAGTCTCCATATGGCCTATAATTGGGTCGGTGCAACATTTAACACAAAAAAGTATTTACATATATGTATAGTACAAGATCAGTACTACAGTTTATTTGAATTACTGTAAAATCATTTCATGTCCTGGCCTTGAAGCTTCATGGTTTTTGGCCAAGACAGTTAATTAGTTACAAATTCATTTATGAATTCATGCTTTTCAACTTTTAAAGATAAAATGAACAGGAGTTTCACATGTTCATTTGGACTTAATTTTGTGAATTGACAGAAGTCCATGAAAATTAATGATTTCACAGTATCAAACAGTTGCAGTAACTGTTGCATTTCACTGCCAGTAGAAAATTTATGTTTGTTAACATACTGAAATCCCAGCTCTTCCATTATCATATTTGATATACAAGCCACGTATACAGTAATCATACTTTATCTTATGTTGTAAAAGGGAGTCATACAACTTCAGCATGAAAGGTTGCATCCAGTAACTGGTCTTTGAATTCAGTTCAGTTACCCTTCAGACAAATTTTGAATGTTATGTCACAACCCGATACAAACTTTCTCTTGCAAGGTGAATGTTCAGTTCAACAGAAATAAAGAATAACATAAACATAATGACATTTACAGACATATAACTTTCTGTGTTACAGGTAACAGGAGTGGTAACAGATGCAAATGATGCAGCTAAATGGGTGATTACAGGGACTTGGGATACACAAATGGAGGTTGCTCAAGTTCTTCAAGTAGACGAGTCATCTAAAAGACCAGTTTTTGCTACTGGTCCTAAAAGACTTCTATGGAAGAGGGTGTTACCACCGTAAGAAATTACTTTTATCTGTTTATTTGCATAATCCTGTTGGAAGTGTATAATATTTCTGTTGAAAATGTCATAATTATTCAAAGGTGGAGGTAAAATGTAAAATGCTCTTCATTTTCACAAAATTTGGTAAGGTTTATTGTTCAGACATCTAAAATAGAAAGTGTTTTTTTCATATATATACATACCAGACATAGATGACTGTACAATAATATAAAATGGTTTCCTTTGACGTATGATAGTCAGAATTAGCCACCCTCACTTGTAAAGCATCAAATGTGTGTTGCCAACCAGTATTGCGGTGTACAACCCAGGTCACTGTACAACCGAGGTCACTAGGTTCAAGGTCAAAGTCACACCAGGTCAAGGTCATGATCACAGCGTTTTACTTTTCCTGTATCAAAGCAGCATCTGGAGGTATTGATCGCCTTTACTGGTAAGCTCTAGTTAGATTGGTTTGTACAGTGCAGTTGAGTGAACACCACTGTGAATACTGAATCATTTTTGGGCTGCACAGTGGATGTTACTGTACTAAAAATATACTCCACAGTGGATGTAACTGTACTAAGAATTATATGTCCTGGGAAACAAAACCTTTGTAGAGAGAAACTTGCCGCTGATAATCATCTTTAGCTACAACTATACTGTATCTGGTAATTGGTACATATTTATTACAGGATCATTATCTCCATGAATGTGATTATAATCAGACTGGATGCAAAATGACAGGAGAATGAATTGTTTGTAATTTCTTTGCTTTTTAAACAGACCAGGATCAGATAAGATGTATTTCTTCACACAACTTGCAATACAACTGAATGAGCCAGAGGATGATGTGGCACCTACAGATTCTCGGAAGCGACCAGACGAGCGGCATATGGAGAATGGAGACTGGGATGAAGCAAACCGGGTAAAAGTTCAGCTGGAGGAGAAACAGAGAACAAAGAGAAAGAAGATGGAGGCTGAGGCAGAGGCTTGCCTCAAGAGAGGTGGGGTTTTAGAGAGTTTTTGTGTGCTTTGTTTTATTTGTTGTTTTTTTTTTTTTGCTTTAATAGTATCTATATAGACCTGAAAGATGTAGGGTATCAAATTGTTTGATCGTTACCATGCAGACTGGGCTCAAATTTTCATTTACATAAGTTTTAGAGGTACTTGCAGAAAGGAATTTTGAAGGGACCACGATTCATGGTACTGTAAAATCAGAAATTTTCGCGAGGCACATATTTCGCGAAAATGGATTACAAAACTAGTTCGCGAGGTAAAGTTTTAGCGAGGGGAGCACGTTCGGTATAATTTTCGCCAGTTAAGTCTTACCTGTGGGTGATTCCGCTTGCTATCCTACTTCGACCGTTCAAAGTCAGTTGTTATGTTCAAAAACAGTTATGTTACCGATATTGAATCCTTGTTTACAATTACCAAGGTGGGTGCAATTATTCGCACGACTACTTTTTAGCTCGACTATTCATAGAATAGTGAGCTATTGCACTCGCCCATGCGTCGGCGTCGGCGTCTGCGTCCGCGTCCGCGTCCCGATTTTGGTTAAGGTTTTGTATGTAAGCTGGTGTCTCAGTAACCACTTGTGGGAATGGATTGAAACTTCACACACTTATTCACTGTGACAAACTGACTTACATTGCACAGGTTCCATAACTCTATTTTGCTTTTTTACAAAATTATGCCCCTTTTTCGACTTAGAAATTTTTGGTTAAGGTTTTGTATGTAAGCTGGTATCTCAGTACTTACTAATGGGAATGGATTGAAACTTCACATACTTGTTCACTATCATGATCTGACATGCACTAAGCAAGTCCCATAACTCTACTCTCTTTTTTTTCAAAATTATGCCCCTTTTTCGACTTAGCAGTTTTTGGTTAAATTTTTGTATGTAATCTGATATCTCAGTATCCACTAATTGGAATGGATTGAAACTTCACACACTTGTTCACTGTCATGATCTAACATGCACTGTGAAGGTCCCATAACTCTACTTGGCATTTTTACAAAATTATGCCCCTTTGACTTAGCAGTTTTTTGTTAAGTTTTTGTATGTAAGCTGGTATCTCAGTATCCACAAATTGGAAAGGATTGAAACTTCACACACTTGTTCACTGTCATGATATGACATGCAGTACAGAGGTTCAATACCTCTACTTTGCATTTTACAAAGTTATGCCCCTTTTTCAACTTTTGTATTCATTCAATTGACAAGGCTGTTGAATAGTCGAGCGTTGCTGTCCTCCGACAGCTCTTGTTTGATAGTTTGTTACTGTCGTCTATTGTGTAGTACAATAGCCATTATGTGCGTTTATCGTAGGTGACTGAGATGTGCTCAGAAAATGAGAATAAAATATTTAACCATTTACTTGAGTTTGTTATTCCATAATTCAGTGTATCTGTGTGTTTGCCTGTGCAGATGTTTTGCTAAAATAAATAGGATGTTGCGTTGGTTGAAACAATCTGAAAATCCCAAAACAATGGATCAGATCCCGAACAAACAGTTCAAAGATATAATCAAGTCTTAATTTTCTGAATATTATACAGAACAAGTTGCGAAGGGGTTACGTGAAAATAAACCCAGCGACAGTGTTGACATTTCCACAAAAACGGGGAAGCCTCTTCATGCTAAATGGATCCAAATAGCTTTTGAAAAAATGAGCAAAACAGCAGATCAGTTCGTTAAGGCATTCAACAACTGTGGAATTTACGCTAAGTAATAGTATTCATTATGATGCTCTGTTGGATGATTATCGGAGCAGATAAAGTTCGTAATCATTTTGTAACCCGTTTGTTAGTGTTTTATTCATTCCCTTGTGCATAACCATAAAGTCCGTGTAATCCGGACTGCAGAGTGGGGGCCGCCATGTTTATTTTGAAATGGACGTTCGTGAAAATTTATGGATATATAAGGTAATATTTCAGCGAGGATAAATTTTCGCGAGAATATTCTATTCGTGAATATAGCGAAAATTAATCCCTCGCGAAAATTTCTGATTTTACAGTAATATGATAATCTTATGATAACAGGGAGGAGGGGTTGGGTTCTAGAGAAATATTTGTGTTTGAGAAACTGTCTTGTCATTAAGGAGAAAAAATTAAGAGAATCAACTGGAATTATAATAATCAAGGCAGTTTCTTTTAACCCAGTGCAAAAATGAAATATTCATAAAGTGATTGTGTGTTACAGGTGAGGAGCCACCATGTCATGAGCCCATGTGGTTTAAAAGAAGTAAAGACGAGATTACAGGAGAACCGATTTACAAGTCAACAGACAAATACTGGAAGTGCAAGGAGAGCCAGGATTGGACGGGATGTCCTGATATATATCTGTGATACACTGATAAACTTGTGTAAACTTTATAATTTATTTTGTGCGATTTTTCCCCGTTGATGAAGAGAATACAGAGCGATTATGAAAACTATAGGAAAGGTGTGGTAGTCAGCCATTGAAATGTTCAAGGAGTGTTCATAGATGATGAGACATGTTTGGAAGTGAGTTGATTTTGCGACAGCCAACAGGAATATTACCTCCAGTAAAAGAGGTTTTCATTTATCTTGACCATTGATATGATTGCAATATTTATGACAGAATTGCTTCTTTGATTCTACAGGTAAAATCTGTATGCCTAACGTAAATCTTATATGCATTTGCCTAAATACCATTTATACATTTAGGCAAGCAAAAACTATGTTAATACTTCCTTGAAAAATTTCTGTATCAGAAATATAGTGTGGGTGTTGTTAGACAAGAGATTGCAGGGATAAGAATAAATGAAAACCTATTAAGCTTGTTGAAACTGTTGGTTTGTCTGAAAATTTAGATTTGACATATACTAAATTGTTACATTTTTTTGACTTACAAATTTTGTAGTTCCCTGAAATTTAAGATGGTCATTAATGTTTGAACTAAAACTTGATTAAATAGGTTGAGGAAATGGTGTATCCGGAAACTAAAGCATCAGCTAAAAGTTTGACAAATGTGCCAACAAGAAGTTGTGAGGTTATGAATGTAACAGTACATATATTTATCAATGCAGTCAGCATACTTAGGGACTTTTTGGCACAGTCTAATTTTGGACTATTTAACAAAAACTGTGATTTTAGCATGCCCCATGTGGGGTGCGCTACAGTGAATTATATCAAAGCTAGTTACAGTACATATGATTTTCATCTTTCAATGGATGAATGTTGCTAATTAGGCCAATTAAGCCATGACCAAAATTATACCCCAGTATGGTATAGGGTTGTTACCAGTATTTTGTTGTATTCAGAACAAAAAAAATCATCCATTCATATACATCCAACATCATCACAAATGGAGTATTAAATATTGATAATCTGTGACATTTTGTCATTTAAGGGGTTTAAAAGCAATAACTAATTTTTATGCCACACTTTTTTTGCACTTGAATATATTTCTTTTCCTGTACTGCAGATTGACTGTGGTTTTATTTTTTGCAAATTTTTGTGAACAAAATGACCAATAAAACAAATTAGTGTTTAAATGCGTGATCTCAAAACCAGCTACATGACTTGATTTCCAGATCACAAGTAAAGCTTTTGATTAGCAAATCTCTAGATAAAACTGATCAGAAGTTTGCGTGCTACTATACATTTTGATCATTTCCAGTGATAACTTTCCACCTTCACAAAGCACACAGATAAGTTGAACACTGCTAATGCAAAGTGTTTATTTGATTCACAGGCATTAAATTTACTGTTCTTAGAGTTTTAACCAAAGATTGCATGATACCCCTTTCAGGCTATTTGTTTAACTTAGACATTGTTTGTTGCAAATACAGTCTTGGGTGGCTTTAAGCAGGTGAAAAACTAAAAATGGCTTCAACCCACTCTGTACAGTTGTTCAGTGTTGAACAACTGTTGGGCTTCCAAATAAGTAATATTTTTTTTACATATGATTAACTATATCTTGTATTAACATAAAGTGGAGGTAGTAACTAAGCTCAGTGTTATCTTTAAAAAATAGGTTGACAAACTTATTGTGCTGAAACTTCTTATAAATATTTAGTTTTAGCCTCTAGTCAAAAAGTCAACCTTAGAATGTTGGTGAAAATATACCCAATGTTAGTTGTGTACAACAGATATTAATAGGGTTAAAACAAGAAACATTTAATTGCATCTTTTTTAATCAAGTGTAATCTTCTTTTTTTTCAGTAAAATTTGAATATGTGATAGTTTGCATTTCAGTCAGGTTATACATTGTTGTTATTTCTAAGATTTCATCTTCTAGTGCAATTTATTTTGTTTTTTTCATCAATGAAGAACCTCAAAATCATTTACCTAACTGTATATATTATCCGATATATACCCCAATTCTAAACTTACAGAAGATAATTTGTAACTCAGACTCACAGCTAATGTACTAGGGGTACAAGGTTATGTACCAGGGGTACCAGCTAATGTACTGTGTTTCAGCTAGGGTACCAGATTATAAAACCAAGAGACCGATCTCATATAACTCAAGAAGCTGATTGGTTGATTCTGATCTCAATCATGACCTTGACAAATGGCAAGAAAGTGGTCAAGTGGTCTGAGACTTGTCGCCAAACCGAGGTTTATAATTGGTAACCAGGTCCTGCTTTCAACCATGTTCTCAAACTCATTGGTGAATGAACATTTCTTTGGAAAAAGAAACAGAAAAAATGTCAATTTGTGAAATAAAATTGATCTGCAGAGCAAGATGAAAGTCAAATATGAATGTTTTTTCCAAGCTATTTGAGTGGGGTGGGGGCGGGGGCGAGGGGGCTCTGCTTGAGAATGTTGGATTGGAGGCATGATGAAGTTTTATGGAAAACAGTTTGTTACCTCCCCTCATATTATGAACTGCAAGGGACTTTGTAATTTGAAAATAATGAAATTTTTCATCTTTGGGGAAATAACAAATCACTTCACATGAGACTAAACTGCAGCATGTGGCTTTATGCATGAGATTCATGGGCAAATTTGTGCTAAATGTGACACTGGTAGTCCTAATTGTATAGATTTGTGATATATTTATCATGTCCTGTAAATTCTGAAATATGTTACAAGCCAAAATTTATATATTATCTGCAGTATTTAATCATTGTATGTGGTTGAAAGTTAGTAATTTTTTGTTCAATTTTTATATTTCTTGGGGGGAAAACATGTTTTGAAATGGTATATTCTGAAAAAGTTGTAACTGAACTTGTTAATGAGCTATGCTTATGATTGTAAATCTGTCAACAATGATTTGTTTCACAAAATGCTTACAAATAAATTTGTATAAAATACTGGCTGTCCGATATTTCAAGCAGTTTAATTCCCATTATGCTGTGAAATCAGTTAAATTCTCTTCTTCTTTTTTTTTTGGCAAAATCAGGTAGTATGAGGTAAATTGAAAGTTAGAAAATTAAATAGGAACTTCTTTTGTTCTGTTAGGATATAATTTTGGTAATTGAGGCAACCTGAAAATGTACAACAGGAAGTACCCCTGAAATTATAATGACGCTGAGAAGTATTTGATTGATTTAGAATAATATGTTCCGAAGGGAGATAATACTTCTGATTTATTTCTTCCAGCCATAAAATGAAATTTACTTGCTCATGTATGGTCCATCTTGACACATATTGTAAATATTCACTTTATATATTAATACCTGTACAGTAAAACAGTGTATATGAATTGACAGTAGATACGTGTTTATGTTATTTGAAACTGTGATTTGATGTTTTAATGCAGTGTAAGATTTATTGAGAATTGTAAGTTCTTCCTGTATTAAGCATCCATGAAACCTGGGTTTATATGTATATTATTCAGCGTAGAGACTTAAAAAACAGGGTTCGAGATTGTAAAACTGAGTTTTGAGACAAGTCTCATAATGCTGCCTTGCCATTGGACAGTTCCAATTTTGAGCTCAAAATCGACCAATCAGATGCTTGATATTGGAGACTGGTGTCCAAACCCATTTTATAACCTTGAGTCCTGTATTTGCAGCTCTTGAAGCAAGAAACTCATTGGCTAATGGCATTTTGTACTTGTGACTTATTCCAGGAACTAGTAAAACTCCATGTGTTCATTATTGGCTTAAAAGTTACGTAGACTTCCAATCTTTGAATTAGTTTTATTTTATGTTTATGTATCCGTCATACTTAGCAAGTTAAAATTTAATGTTAAAAATGTACAGGTTTATTACTGTTTTTCCTGTTCAGTCAGTAAATTACATTTGCAACACATGACAGTCGCAGTGTTTTTCCATATTGAAAACTGTATTCCATATTGCACTGTTCAAAATTTGGAACCAGTTCCTGTATTAACAAAGTGGTTTAACATGTTCACTGATAAAAGACAGTAAATTCTACCTCAGTATTATTGACACACTTTTTCTTTAATACAGACATTCATTTTGATAACCTTTATGTATAGGTTCTGCTAGTCTGTTTTTGTTTTTCGTTTAACAAAAAGAGAAAAATAAAGTTTGTAATTGAAAGTTTTTTTCGCAATTTTCAGTGAATACAGGATTTGCACAACTCTTTACCCAGCTAAAGAAGGATACTTGACTTGTTGGCAACCTGTTGGCCGGGTCAGTAGGTTTTTCTGCAGGTTTTCAGCCAAATATTTTCATACTGTACATAGATATATGGAAAAATATCTACAACTACAATTCTTTCAGTTGAAAAAATAGGGCTGGTGTGAATTGAGGATGTTAACATCAATTTTGATATTCAGTCTGTCTCCGCTACTTCCAGATTATGTAAGAAACAGGCTATTTTGCATTGTTCTTTCTGTGATAAGGATAAAACAATACATGTATCCATCCTTCTTGTAATTTGAAAGTATTTCATACTTTAACCTTTACCCTGCTAAATTGCTTAAATGGACTGGTTTATCATTCAGTTTTATTCAAAGGGGTATTCACTGAAAAATTTACTGACTGAATAGCGAATAGTGCAGATCATGATCAGCCTGCACAGATCTTTGTCTGCACTGCTTGCAAAGGCAAAACCACTTGCCACAGCAGGCTAAAGATTAACTGATTCATATAGCATTCCTTTTTAGATATTTCAGTAAGTATGCGCAGTGTCAAAATTCAGATCAGTTCCAATTTAACCTAATTTACATGTATGCATTACTGAAATATTTGATTGGAATTTGACATTAAAAATTGTGAACATTTCTGTTCAAATAAGCACTCAATTCAATGATCTTAAATTTTTTTTTAGCATTCTCTTACTTATCTCAATCTTCCTATTATGTTATGTGAACCGCGTTTCAGAATATTTATTAATATACAGTAAAACCTGCTTTAGCGGTAACCTCTATTTAGCAGCCAACCTGTCTTAAGCAGCCATTGTCTCATTTCCCAGAATGGTCATTCATTCTATAAATTACCTGCATTAAGCAGCAGACGCTTTTTCCCACTCCCTTGGCTGACTGCTTAAGACAGGTTTTACTGTACACATGCTGTTTTCTATTCCCTGTATGCCAACATATCTATTTCTTTACTACAACATGTTTTATATTTGCACTGAATCCTATTCTTGCCAGTATTCCTAGTAGATATACATGTTTGAATAGACTTTTGCTTCTTCCTTTTTTTCCCAAAAAAGATTGTAACTCATTTTTATTAGTTGCCAGACATGCCTGTACAATCTATTCAACATTAGGTCACATTCTTTGAAATAATAATGTACACATAAGTAGATGAATTATTTCATTTTGATTTTTTAAGTAGAACTAAATAATTGCTTGAATTTTAGCACACACAAAAGGGAGTGACATGGAGTATACACAGCCTTGTTCAGTTTTCCTGAATTTAAATAGTATTATTAAACTACCACATTGTTGTCTGTCATATTTGATTGCTTTCGTATTTAGTCAGATAGTGTTATTTACTTATAATTAAGATTGATCACTCTTACCTTACTTCCGCTAATGACAATTTGAGTATGAAACAAAGTGGAACCTGTACTGTCTTACTTTTGCATGATGTAAGAAATGCGTGATAAGGTCTGAACATTTAGTTTTACTGTATCTGATTCCATACCTGATATTTTTATTTTGAGATGTTAAACCAAAAATTTTAATCCACCATATATTTGCACTATGTTGATGCGCTGTTAAAGCCAGAACAACATCTGTCTAAAGCTTTGATATTATGTAACATAACAAGATATAAGGCACAAGTTCCTATAAATGCAGTTTAGGTTGTCGACTACTAAAACATGAAATAAAATGGACTAAAACATTACCCAGTTTCCTTAAATTTCTGTCTGATCTATTTTCCTTTTAAAATAATAACAGATTTAAGGACACTTTACATGAACATTGTAACATGACAGTTGTGCAAAATCTTAGTTATGTCAGTTTGTTAGACAGACTTGATATTGGCTGGTTTTTAGTATTAAGTCTTGATTTCAAGCTCATCTATTGATAGATACCATCAACAAAAGTGATATTTTACTTGTCTGAGAAGATAATTATTTGACAAATACTTGCTTTTAATTTGTATGTAAAGTTTCATTAGTTAAATGAAGTTATGTTTCACACCATTACTAAAGCACATGTGTGCCACCATGTTAAGGATTTTTTTTGCAAAACTATTTTCTATTGACAAATGATGTGTTCATTATGTTTTGTTGGTCCCATTATATTTGGAGAATATTTTGAACCATAGAAAAGGATTAAAATTTCAACAAGTTTTAACCAGATTGTCCATTCTAATTTGACGGCTCACATGTATATGTTATGTATTAAGTGTCACAAAATTTCCAGAGGTCGGCAGTTTGCATTTTAGCCATTTTGTATGGTTTAAGACTCCCTTTGTTAATGAACATGAATTAGAAATGGTACATACTTGCAACACATTGAAATGTTTCAGTTTTATGTGCCATTCCTTTGTGTTAAATTAATACTGTGTTTTGTATTTATATTTTGTTGGGTGAGCACCCACAGATTTTGTTAATTATGTGAAAAATTGGCAATAAAATATGATCACCACATTAATAAATCTGAATTGTTTTATCTATCCTTGAATAGAGTTTGAAACTGTTGTTGGACTCCGGGCTAGCAGTGCATCTGTCTGTTTGTCTGGATGGAAATTTGTGTGCAGTCTCCCAATATTAATTTTCATGTATGAAGTAATTTTGAAAAAAAAAATTCAATTCAAGATGATTGCAGACTCAGGTATGCAGTAACTTTGTTGAAATATATTGCAGCCCGTTTGCTTAGCGGGCTTCTTTATAAATTAATGAACCTTGTAATTAATAGAAATGTTGTCTCGTGGATTAGATCTCTTCTGAAAAATTGCTCACAAACAGTTGTAGAAGGCTCTCGTTCAGATTCAGTAGCGGTGCTGTCTGGGGTACCCCAATGTTCTGTCCTGGGTCCCTATCTTTTCCTCTGTTACATAAACGATCTTCCCAATTTAGTTTAAAGTCCGGCTCTTTGCCAATCACTCCATACTATATCTAACAATTCACTCCTCTATAGATACTGTTAAGACTCCAAAATGATTTAACTAAATTAGAAAAATGAGTATCTCAATGGTCAATGGAATTCAATCCTGATAAATGTGAAGTAATCAGAATTTCAAAAAAAAAAAAAACAACATTTTGTCCACTTTAATGCTGTCCCCGACCTCTCAACCTTTATCAGAAATTGATACTTGATAGTAGTCTTGTAGAAGTAGAAGAGCGCAGATCTATGGATCACAGAGTCATGAGTTCGATCCTCTGGCGAGGCGTGTGTTCTTGACGATTTGCTAAAATACAATGTACATTGTGTCTGAAATTCGTCCTCCACCTCTGGTTGTCAGTTACTTGGGGAGAACAGATTATTACTGGTACAGAATCCAGGAACACTGGTTAGGTTAACTGCCAGCCGTTGCATAACTGAAATACTGTTGAAAAACGGCGTTAAACCCCAAACAAACAAAAATGTACATGTATTGTACAAGCCAGACTTACATTGCTCATTGTTGTAATATCCTAAATAGTATTCCCTGTATATTCTGAATAAACTTTTCTAGTGATGTTACACAACCAAAGCCTTTTAAGAGTCAAATTCTTAACTTCATTTTCAAGACTGACTATCTTAAAACTGACAAAACGAAGAGAAAACTGCGTCAAGAGAGATTTACTAGTATGTCAAATTTGCACACTACTTGGTCATCATTACACTGCTATGGCCAGGTATTACACTGCTATGGCCAGGTATTGTTAGTCAAGATTGAAATTTAAGTTTTATTTCATCAAATTCAATATTATTTCTCGCTTCTACCAACAAGTTAAAACACACCCCAATGAAATGTAGGGTAAGCAAAAAGCTAGTATATTCTCCAGATGGTTTCCTGTGCTGGTTCATTAGTACTGTTAAGACCACATTGATGGTTTTGCATTGTGGTAAGAAGCAAGATAGGAATATTTTGGGCATGTTCCAAGGAAAATGCCTTTTCTCCAAGATCAGGTTTGTTAGCAATTTTTCAACAATTTCTCTGTTATGTTCGGTGGGCATTTCCTGAATTCAATTCCAGTACTAGTCTTTTTTTTTTTCTCGCAAATAACTGCCAACGTCTCCACGGATCTGAGGTGGAGGACGAAATGACTTCAGACACAATGTTTTTTATGAAACTGTCGCAAAGAATATACACCTCCGCGTGGGGATTGAACTCACAGCACTATCATCTGTAGATTGCACTCTTCCTATTATTATTTTTTTTAACTGAACAGACACGCTTCCAAGGTCAAAGTAACCTATCTGTTACTTTGTCTGCATTGTAGTTACACAGTAAAATGTATGACAGCACAGTTGGAAGGCAATATTTCATATTTTTTATAAGGGATTGTTGTCAAATTTGAAATAATATTACAATCTCAGTAGAAAGTGGAAATTGAAGTTTGTGTTACAGCAGTTCAATTTTTATTGTTATCACAAACAACAGAAAACAAGCAACATTTTAAGAAATGATCAACAAAATGAGACTATGGAATGATAACAAGGAATGGTTTAATTGCAATACTGAAAACAAATTTATAAATTATATATTTAATGAACAAGAATCGTAGAAATATGAAGAATTTAAAATATAGATCTTTATAGTACTGGCACTAAATCAAAATTGTAGGTTAATTAGGTGTGCAATCATTTCAGACATTCATTACCAATGAAATATGTTTGAGTCACAAGTCTGTATTATGGCACTGAAAATTCCATGATTATATTTGCAAGATATTGTGGTAGATAATCATGCTTTTAATAAGCTTTAACTTTTTCTAATTATTAATATACTAAATAGTAAATATTGGCGCAAATCTTAAAATTGTAATTGTTTAAAATAGTTTATGTTTTATGACAAAGAAACTTCACACCTAATTAAACAAAGCACGGTATCAAGTAGCATTTTGATTACATTTTGGTATACAGTTTTCATATCTTCGTGGGTAGTAAAATTATTGGAATTCCGTTCTTCAGTTGTTCAAGGACCGTAATGCTGTCACAAAATGTTGAGCACTTGTCAAGCACCATTTGTAGTGAATAAATCTGCACTAAATAGCTGGCAAAATTCAAACTTTCTTTCAAGGTTTTAAACAGTGCTTACAGCTGAATATTCAGTGTGAAGTAACAGTTCTTCTGATTTTCTTCGGAGTTACCACTAGCACAGATCAAATCACTTTTGAGTCTAATTTTCCAGTTTGGTTCCAGAAGTACATTCTGGCTGATAAATCCTCGTCTAACCTCTTTGACGAGATATTTCAGTGAGCTAGACTCTCGCTCGTAAGAGAAAACCTGTTGAAGTTCAGTGTTTTAAACAATCCGTTCAACTCCTCATTTCCTTCCGATACCTCTTCCAACGTTTGTTTCAACTCTTTATTAAAGTTTACGGTGTTATTGTTTTTATTTTTGCAGTCCAGCTTAGTGAGGACAAAAGTTGCAAGTCTCTCTAGTTGTTGGACATCCTCCATCTTACTGTCTACAGACAGCATTTCCTTATCATTCTCATCTATCCGCCCTTGTTTCTTCATTCTGTCTGGAATCTGGAGTCGGAAAAGATTTTGATTATAAACTAGTTTGAAGCAGTACTTTCAGAAACATTAATGATTTGAAGTCAATATCACTTGTTGTGCGACTTAAGACTTGTTACAGCAGAGCATTGCTGGAGCTATTTATTTCTTCCACTTTAAAAGATAAAGTTTTTGACAGTATTGCAATTTATTCATAAATTATTTAAGTTATTAACAACAAAGGAGAACCATCTTTTTAAAGAAAGCAATTTAAATAACAACAACTGGTCCAGGAATATTTTTTGTTTTTGTGTCCAGTGTAAAAACTTACTTTTAGATCTGGCAAAACAAATGTTTTCCCTCTTTCTTCTGTCCACTGCACAATATTTGCTGCAAATAAATTAATACAAGAGTTAGATAGGAAGTCAATGTCATAGTATCCATGCATGTCTTTGCTTAAAAGGTGACTGCAATTGATACAGTATGTACATGTCTGTAAGACCTTAAGGTTACAAACTTGAAAGCCAATCACAATAATTAACATTACGATAGCCTAGACATAACGAAACAAACTAGCTTAGACTTAAAATACAGAATACTACACTGCTTACCAGTAGGTCCAGAATTTTCCATGGCAGAAACAATTTCATGGTGTCCCATATCAATTAAAATATTTTTGAATGTTTTGTAAGAATCTTTTCCACTACGCAACAGGTGATTGACAAAAACAGCACACTGTAACTGAGGCAGACGACATTTCATTTCTTGTATTTCCCGCCGGACTTCACTGGAGAACACTTTCTGTTCATAAAGTTTGTCGGTTATATAATTAACATCGTCTTTTAATGCCCTCTGTATACTCATCAAATTTTTAGTAATCTTCTTCTGATCAAAACAATTCATTTTTGCAGATTTCACTCAATTCAGTCTCATCTATATAGATATCATAAAAATAAAGATAAATATCAAAACGTTTCTCCCATTCTGCTAATATAATTCTATCTCATTATAGGACAAATGGACTTATATACCCGTTCAAACAAAGCACCATATCAAATTTTGCTTATCTTTTGTGGGTAGGTGTATTGTTTAGAGAAATAATTGACATTCTTTATATACTTCCTAACATGATCAGGTTTTTAAGTTAAGTATGTCAACAATGTGTTATCTTATGAAACATATACCATTTTAAGACTAAATATGACAAGAGAAATGCCATTTAAAGCGGGTATGAATAACAGTGAATCAGTGGAAACAATTTATTTTGTTCCACACATGTGCACACATGTGGACATTTACTTGTTTAACCTTTAGCCTGCTGGTGGCAAGTGATTCTGCCTTTGCAGTCTGATCATGGTCTGCACTGTTCGCTATTCAGTCAGTAAATTTTCAGTGAACACCCCTTGAAATAATAAATGATACTGTCCAAATTGAAAGATGGACCAATTCATTTTAGAAATATAGCAGGGTAATGGTTAATACAGTTACCACTTAATCTAACAACCTCGAACAATTCAGTGAATTCAAGATAAACTGAATTAGAACTAAAGACATTAAACTTATAGTTCTATAAGAGGATGCAAAATAAATCTCTGGTCCCCAAACTAAATTCTAGGTACACTACTCTCAAGCAAAGTAACATTCCTGAAATGTTTGATTACTCTAGGACAAATACTTTTCAAAACATTGATGGATATAGGCAAATAAAAGTGCAATCATCTTAAAAAGATAAAACATGTACACATTTTTTATTTTTATGCATGCAAAACTTGCCACAAGTCCAATAAAAAATAAGTCTGGGAAACAACTGAAATTATCCAGGTTTAGGTAAAAACGGTTATATTTTTGGAATTTGAATTTGTGGGTTTTTAAAATAAGAAAACTAGGAATTTTTAAATGAATAATTCACAGTGCCATTTAAACTTCAAGATACGATAAGTCAAAATTTTAGCAAGTAAGTTCATTTGTCTCAGTCGCATTCAAGGTCTTATCTGGCTTTCAAGACTGATCTGTATAATGAACCGAAACTACTGAAAACTTACCGATATGCATTTGTTTGGTGCACCTATTTTGGCATTCCTTGAGGTCTGGCCAAGCTGTCTACAATGTGAGGTGACTTAATGCCATTCAAGAAGCGTATTACCATTGCATGCCAACAGTATTGCTCATAATATGTGTACTAAGTGACACAAAGTAAAAAAGAAAACTTGGCAGAAACATGTTGGGAAATCAACAGGTTGGTTCCCGACCCAGTCAGTTTTTTTCTAAAACTTCGAAAGCAGAGGAGCAGGGCAGGGGAGTGGGGGCCCTGACTAGACAGTTTGTGCGTGCGTGTGTGCGTGCATGAAATATGTTTGAAATAAAAAGAGAAAAGGAGGAAAAGATCAGTTGTTAAAAAGTGCAGTTTGCGGATTCACGAAAATATTATTGCAACAAAAATTATCCATTATCTCGTTAAAAACTAGTTCAACCAAGTTTGCTTTGTCAGCAAAATACTTTTCAAGAAGGTTGGCAACTTTTGTTACCTGTGGCAAGATAAGTTGTTAAGTTCCTTACTCTTCGAAAAACTAAAATAGATTAATAAAGACTAAACTAAGCTTGTTTTGCTTTATTCATTTACTGGTATACATATTCATGAAACAGTTTATAAAAGTATAAATGTAACAGTCCTAAAGTTAAATAGAAACAGAAAATAAAAAACAAAACATGTAAATGAAAATCAAACATTCTATGTCAACTGAAATCAGAAAGTTGTCTACAGTGAACAGCACACTAAAGTAAGCTGTATTTCATATCAAATTAAATGTGTCCTGCACACTTGCCTGTAACAGGTATGAAAACTGTGAGACAATTTCCTAATTAGGCGGGAAAACGTTTTTGTTCTTTTTTAATCCGAGGTATCTAAAACGCTTCACAAGTTAACTATCTGAACACTTTCTAAGGAAACTTGTGGTTATGTTGAAGGATAAACTATCCTCTTGAGGAAGCTGATGAAGCTATACAAAGCATGACTATTAAAGGCAATGGCCTTTAGATTGTTCAACAACAACAAATTCTATTATTTTTAGATATCTGGAAATTAGTGCTAGATCTATATTTCTTAAGAATGCTTTGAAACTTAATTACTGACAAGACTATCTGTTATGGAAACACATAAGAATTAGTTGTTTTTACTTTTTTTTACGATGAATTATAACGCTTTACTCGAGGTAAACTGCCTCAATTATAAATATCTATATTTAACTCACATGATTCACTAAATACTCTATAGTGGTATTGGTTAAGTAACATGTTTTTTTGCTGCGACGGTCCGGGTTGGATTCCCGACGTGATTGTCTTTTTTTCTTGATTTGGCATTTTAAACATAGTTTAGAAACAAAAACTCATATTCTAATGTTCATAATATAACCAAACTTCAATTTGATAGAAAGATCATTTTTTAGCCAAAATTTTGGAGGTCAGTGCCTTTAGCACATAAATCTCTTTCATGCAGAGGAACCATCTATTGTGCTCCTTGTTTGGGTGCAGCCATTAAAGCCATTAAAATAAGTCATTTACCATTAATACTATTTTAGTTTAGGAGACCTGTCAGAAAAGAATGCAATCAATTATACAAAAGTTCATCAAAATTCACACATTTGAGGGTCAAGATGACCTTACTTTGTTCATTTGAACACACATTCAAAATATTATCAACAATTGTGCAGAAATGATATACGAACAGTGGACAGCTAATGAAAAAAAAAGCTAATTCTGCAAAACCAAGGGCATGTAACTTCTAATACAATTGGTCCTATCTGGCCCAAATACAAACCAGTCGAGGTTTAATAAGATTTTTTCTTCAGTTAGTGAATTTAATTAAATGAATAACTGGAATATAGCAATTTGTCCATAGGACACTGATTCCCCTGCTGTGTTCTGTTAGGACATGCAAGTGAAAATAGAACATTTAGACTATACCCCAACTGTGACCTGGACCTTTGTGGAAGGGGTCTCTTGGCTTAAATATGTAATGGCCTTACTGTCTTCTTCTAGTCAATGTGTATGCCCAGAAGTTACAGACCTGATATAATACATCTGACCTCTCATTGTGACCTTGACCTTTAACCTATAGGTCCTGCAGGCGACACACCATTTTATTGCAGTTACCATTTGTGCAATGTTAGTTTGAAATCTGACAACAAAAGACGAATTATCAGCCAGAGACAATTTTCCAAACACAGCATGAAGGCAGTGGCTATGACTGGGGAATGGACGTGGACTTCATACTACACTAGAAAGACTAAAGAAACTATCAGGCAAAATAAAGCTGCCAGCAGCCATATATGCATATAATAAAAATTGCTGTAGTCTATTTACACATACACTAAAGTGAGAACTAGAGCTATCACTGAAGGTGATGAATGTACCCGTCGTATGCACTGACACAGTATATTGCAATTTGATGCACACAAAATTGCATAATTATGTGGACTATGTATATAGATTGTATATATACAGAATTGTAACAAAAAACAAAGTCCCATTACTCTGCAGAATACTTATCCAAAAGAAAGTAACATGCACCACGCACAACTAGGGTAGGTACTGATCACTTGTGTGAATTTTCATTAACTTGTGTGCAAGGGTAGGCGCGCACAAGATTGCATATGCAGACTGTTTGTACATAGTATGTAAAGAAAAAACAAAGTACCGTAACTCCGCAATTTTTTTTCTGAAAGAACCTAACATGCCCTATGCTCAACTACTATTGTTACTGATCACTTGTGTGAAGTTTCATTTAACTGTGTCAAGAGGATGAGGAGAGATAGTGCGCACAAGATTGTGTCTATGTATATAGTATAGTAACAAAAAACAAAGTCCTGTAACTCTGCAAATGTTTTTTCTGAAAGAACCTCACATGCCCCACGCAAAACTACTGTTGTTACTGATCACTTGTGTGAAGTTTCATTAACATGACCCATACACAACTACTGTTGTTACTTGTGTGAAGTTTCATTAAATTGTATAAAGGGGATGAGGAGAGATAGTGCGCACAAGATTGTGTCTATGTATATAGTATAGTAACAAAAAACAAAGTCCCATAACTCTGCAGAATTTTTTCCTGAAAAGAAACTAACATGCTCAATACACAACTACTGTTGTTACTGATCACTTTTGTGAAGTTTCATTAAATTGTGTCGAGGGGATGAGGAGAGTTGGAGTGCACAAGATTCTGTCTACAGACAGACAACCTGAAACCAGTATACCCCACTTACAACTTTGTTGTCAGTTGGCGGGGTGGGGTTTACAACTATTGCAATATCATAGCACTAGTTGATAACTGATAACTATTGCATATCATAACACTACAGTGATAACTACTGCAATATCATAACATAACAGTGATAACTACTGCAATATCATAACACTACAGTGATAACTACTGCAATATCATAACACTACAGTGATAACTACTGCAATATCATAACACACAGTGATAACTACTGCAATATCATTAACACTGCAATATCTAACAACGTGATAACTACTGCAATATCATAACACTACAGTGATAACTACTGCAATATCATAACATAACAGTGATAACTACTGCAATATCATAACACAACAGTGATAACTACTGCAATATCATAACACAACAGTGATAACTACTGCAATATCATAACATAACAGTGAGACAGCACATATAGCAGAGGTTGAGATTTTCAAGACAAGTAAATTTATACCTACATGCCCATGTAGAAAACCTCTACAAGTAATAAACATATGCTGAAAGTTGTCCCTTTGAGATGATCCATGTACATGTAAATGTTTTAAACTTTAAATTTAGATTTTTAAGGTACATTTTGAACATAATGGCTAAATTGTGAATACTGACCCCTGTGACACTCACAGAAATAAAGAATGAGATCCTATAAATTCACATGTATAAAATCTCAACCTCTGTTCATTACTAAATCACATAACAGTCAATTACACAAACTTGTTGAAGTAAAATATTGGGTAAAATATGCAGCTGTATAAAACTAGTTTTCTTGTGTATAATTTGAAAACTGACACAACTGAATACACAGATTATAACATTTTATAAGAATTATATAAACATCAATCATATACTCAAATGTCTCTTTCAACAAAATATATTTCTATTTTATAAAAAATTTTTTTTACAAACATATCACTATATATCATGTTGCCATTTTGGAATGTTACGACAAAACAAATGTATTTACATATACAGACAATTAACTAATTTATCTTTTGAATATTATAGTTCTGAAAGCATTGTAAACTTCATGACCTGTATAACATAAAATAATCTGTACATGCTTTTTGCTTAAGGAACCATGTTCTAAGATTTTAAACTGAGCTATGAATCAAGTTTCAAAACATCAATTTCAATTGCTCAAAGGTGTAATACACCCAAAACGGGACCCTTGTTATTAATATTATAGCAGATTTATATTTATCCCGATATTAGTACTGTAGTTGGAAGAGCAGGGACTCAAACTCAAGACCACTGGTTCCATAGACAGACAGAGTTACCACTGTACCACTGCACCCGCTCTTTTATAATATTACCAATTCAGCGCTACATGTGTATAAATATACAAAGATATTTTACCCTAACATATATCATAACAACTTGGGGTTTGAACATTTACCCATAAAAAAAGACAGTAAAAAGCTACAAATATCTGCTACAGAAATGTAATTATAAACATACATTCTCACAAACAATATCACAAATTACTTTGAGCATTGATTTATTTTTTGTTAAATTACTCTGTGCTGCACACGTATATAATTGTAAATAATGGTAAGATTAAATCAAACACTAAACAGAACATTTAACTATAACACTGAATACAAAAATATGTTCATTTCATACAATATTAGATACGTTACTAAACTAGCATATACCTATTTTTCTGTCTAGAGCCAGACCAAACAAAGTATTAAAATATCTATATCTATAACTCAGGGGACTCCAATTCCTGAATGTTGATGTTGTGACTCCTCCATAAGACTGAGTAATTTTAGTGGAAGGACTGAGACACTCCAATTCCAGAAGCTTTCCTTCTTCTTTAGCATGCCAAGTGTAAAGCACCTATAGATGGAAATCTTATTTCAAAGTTAATCTTTAACCTGCCGGCGGCAAGTGGTTTTGCCTTTGTGACCAGTGCAGACCAAGATCAGCCTGCACGATCATGGACTGCATTGTTCGCTATTCAGTCAGTAAATTTTCATTGAACACCCTTTCAAATAATAAACTGAACTGCTCAAATTAAATGATGGGTCAGTCCATTTTAGAAATTTAGTAGGGTAAAAGTTAATAAAATTTCTTTCGGGGTTGGAAGCTCAAACTCCTCACCACTGGTTTCTTAAGTCAGAAAGTGTTACAACAGGACCACTGTGCCACTCTTTCAGCAAAACAAGAGGGTCATGATGACCCTGGATCGCTCACCTGAGTAATAAGAGCCACATATTTCAAATGGCAAACTGATGCTAAAATATAAAGAAGGTAGGTCAGTAGGTCACATTCATGGTAACTGAAAGTCAGTTTTAAGATTGATGTGCAAAACTGTACACTCATGTCATCCAAATTTCAAAGCTGTATCTTAAAAAAACAAAACAAGAAAGTAGGTCAGTAGGTAAAGGTCACAGTCAAGTGATCCCTAATTGCTTGGGGTCATCAGGTAATTAGAATTAAACAGTCTTGGAAATATGATCTGATAATTTTTCCTATATAACTCATAATTATAACAAGTGACCCCCAGGGTGGGGCCTCTTTTCACCCCAGGGGCATAATTTGAACAAACCTGTTAGAGATCCACCAGGTAATACTACATACCAAATATCAAAGGCCTAGGCCTTGAACTTTGGGACAAGAAGATCTTGATTATTTTTTCCTATATAAGTCTATGTTAAACTTGGTACCCCATGTGCAGGGCCTCTTTTCACCCTAGGGACACAATTTGAACAAGTTTGGTAGAGAAACACTAGGAAAGGCAACATACTTAACATCAAAATCCTAGGTCTTGCAGTTTCAGGCAAAAAGATTTTTAAAAAAAATTTCCTACATAAGTCTATGTAAATTGAGACCCACCAGGGCAGGGCCTCTTTTCACCCTAGGGGCATAATTTGAACAATTTTGGTAGAGGACCACAAGGCAATGCTACACACGAAATATCAAAGGCCTAGGTGTTGTGATTTTAGAAAAGAAGATTTTTAAAGTTTTTTACTATATAAGTCTATGTAAAACTTGAGACCCCCGGGGCGGGGCCTCTTTTCACCCAAGGGGCATTATTTGAACAATCTTGATATAGGACCATATGCCAAATATCAAGGCTCTATGCCATGTGGTTTTGGACAAGAAGATTTTTAAAGTTTTTCCTTTTGGTTGCCATGGCAACCAGAGTTCTGCATGAAATTAAATTCTTTGAACAATTTTGAAAGGGGACACCCAAGGATCATTCCTGTGAAGTCTGGTGTAATTCTGCCCAGTGTAATTCTGCCCAGTGGTTTTCAAGAAGAAGATTTTTTTAGAAAATGTTGACGGACGGACGACGCACGACGGACATTGAGCGGTCACAAAATCTCACTATGAGCTTTTGGCTCAGGTAAGCTAAAAATCAATATTGCTTTATTACTGATTCTCTTCAGCCCCAAAATGCCAACTATATGCAGAACTAGCCGTGTTACTGAGCATTACTATAAAGTTTTATTGAAATCTCACCTGTAATTTCAGAGGAGTTATCCAGACAAACTTTTATGACAGACAGACTGACGGACAAATTCAATATATCTCCTCACATATTGGCGAGACATAAATACGAGGAGACATAATTTTTGTGTAGTAAGACATTCTAATGTTTTAAAAAATTTGCAAAAGCGTAATTACTCCCTATATCTCACTAAGTATATCTGGCACACATGTACATGTATATAAGTATGACATTTCTACCACTCTATTATGCCTTGAAGCACCAGTATAAAATCAATATGAGTACATTGCAGATCTTAAAATATATGCTATATATTCATTTCATATTAAACATTCCTGAACAAAGGAAAATAATACAATAACTAATATTTCTAGAGTAATTTGTCCATTCAAAAATGGATTATTACTTAATACTACGATGACTACCATAATGTGATCTACAGATCTAAGCTACAGACCCAGATCTTGTGCATTACATACTATTGCTACTGTAAAATCATTAATATTTGTGAGGGAAGTAATTTTCGTGGATTTCATGCTTTTAGTCAATCCACAAAATTAAATCCAAATGAACAAGCAAAGTTCCCATTCACATATTTATATGTGGAAATCTCCCCATAAAATAACTAGTCAGAGCAAAACCACAAAATTTTTTACCCATGAAATGAAATGAATTCACATTATTGCAATACTTTGGTGAACATGGTCATGTACTGGTGAAAAAGTTATGATTTAAAACACAATAATACTTATACTGTACTGGCTAAAATTCTACTTCACTGTCTAACATTGTTCTTCACTGTCTAGCATTGTTCTTTACTGTCTAACATTGTTCTTCACTGTCTTACATTGTACTTACTAGCTAACATTGTACTTACTAGCTAATATCGTACTTACTGGTTAACATTGTACTTACTGGCTAACATTGTACTTACTGGTTAACAGTGCACTTACTAGCTAACACTGTACTTACTAGCTAACATTGTACTTACTGGTTAACACTGTACTTACTGGTTAACATTGTACTTACTAGCTAACATTGTACTTACTGGTTAACATTGTACTTACTAGCTAACATTGTACTTACTGGTTAACATTGTACTTACTAGCTAACACTGTACTTACTAGCTAACACTGTACTTACTGGTTAACATTGTACTTACTAGCTAACACTGTACTTACTAGCTAACACTGTACTTACTAGCTAACATTGTACTTACTAGCTAACACTGTACTTACTAACTAACACTGTACTTACTAGCTAACATTGTACTTACTAGCTAACATTGTACTTACTGGTTAACATTGCACTAAAAGGTCATTCTGAGATTTTTTACAATAAAAATGCATCAAAAATAACAAAGTCAAGTCAAGTTTTATGCTGTTTTGCTTAATGTTTTGAACCTTACAATCTGATTATACTGGTAAGTGCTGAGAATTGTAATACAATATATCTAAAGTCTGAAATAAGTCTAAATTTATCAGAATAATTTTGTTTCAGTCATTCTTAATGAACCCTTCACAGTAAAAATGAAAATTTTTGGCCTACAGAGTAACAACAGTATAACTTCAAGGATTGACAAATAGACTACAAAATGAATGTACACACAAAATAAACATAATATGATCTAATGCATAGGAATAAAAGTGCAGGTGAACCTACTGCACTGAATCAGCAAGATAAGCAAAGGTCAATTCTAATGAAAACATTACAGATATACTATGCTCTACTTACACTATCTTCTCATTATTGACTGAAATCTAGACTAGATTCAATCTAGATTCCCCATACACCCCCTAAGATGTGATGTTAGGACACTGATGGCCCCACTAAGTGATGTTAGAACTCAGAAAATGTGAGTCCTGTGAGTAACGGCACTTTGACAGTAGAACACAGGAACTGAAATTATGGACTGGAACAGAAACAAAATGTAAATATTCATTTCACTTTTCAATGATTTAATATTACATTGTCTTGAAGGGGTGAAAGTTTGTTCTAAATAATTAAATATCCTAACATATGCATATATAACATATGCATAAAAAGTTACAGACCAGACATGAGAAGTGACATAAAATCGTTGAATGCTAAAAAAAATATTGACCTTTTAGCTAGGGTCTAAGTCTTGCACTTGACACATCATGTTATTATGGTGACTGTTTGTGCCAAGTAATTCAAATATCTATCTATGTATAAACAAAAGTACAAAACTTCTTGAATGAACAAGAAAAATGATTAAATCTTTGGCTTCTAAGTGGGATTTTGACCTTTGAAATAATGGCCAATGTCTTAAACACAACATATTGTCTAGTAATGGCGACGAATGTTTATAACAAGTTAAAGAATATTCATCCATTTATACAAAAGTTAAAGGCATAAAATCTTTGACCTCTTAGGATGACCTTGACCTTTAAGCTAGGGGTCTAGGTCTTGCACACAACATGCTGTTTATGTTATAGTGAACGTTTTTGCCAAGATATTTGATTACCAATCTATTCATACAGAAGTTACAGACTGGACATGAAAAATGATGTAAAAGTTTGTCATGTAAGTCTGATCATGACCTTAATGGAGAGGTATGAGTCTTGAACTGACACATCATTCTGTTATAGTAAATGTTTGTGCCAATATAATTAAATATCCATGCATGCATAAAAAACTCTAAGCAGACGAGAAAAATGATCTTAAATCTTTTACCTCCAAGTGTGACATGAACTTTCAAAATTTTCATGTGATTTATCATCTTGTTATGGTAGTTATTTGTGCCAAGTTATTTCAAAATTCAACAATGTAATACAAAGTCATCAGCCAGACATGATTTTGTGCACTCCCAAACATATGGATGCTTGGACATACACATATGTGCACACGGACAGGAAAACATTATATGCTCCTCCCATCCCCACCATTTTTAATGGCAGTGGTAAAAAAATTTCATCAACTATATCTAACTTGGCTAAATATATAAACTAACTGTGTATGCACAGCTTCAACCATAGTTAAATGTCATTGTGGCATTACATATTCAAACTATGTTTACTTATACATTGATCAGAGTGTAGTTTGATCATAAACCTAACATACAGTACCTATAAATGAGCCGCGCCATGAGAAAACCAACATAGTGGGTATGCGACCAGCATGGATCCAGACCAGCCTGCGCATCCGCGCAGTCTGGTCAGGCTCCATGCTGTTCGCTTTTAAAGCCTATTGGAATTGGAGAAACTGTTAGCGAACAGCATGGAGCCTGACCAGACTGCGTGGATGCCCAGGCTGGTCTGGATCCATGCTGGTCGCAAACCCACTATGTTGGTTTTCTCATGGCACGGCTCAAATATATACACAAACATGTTTATTTCATGTCTACATTGATACTGCAAAGTAACTGTTCATATTTTAAATATGAAATCAGAGCATATGTTATCCTTAACTGATATATTTGCTTGTATTTACAGCTTCATAAAGCTATTTTCAGTAAAAACAGAATCTGGCAGAGTGTTAGTCCGCATGAACTATACATGTAAAGTCTCTTGTAAAATATATAACAGCACTAACAAAACAAATATGAACTAAGAAGGATAAAGTAGATTTTTGACGTGGATCTTCTTGTTCTGTCCATGTGTCAGGGGTAATATAGGTGTGTCTATGACCGACCATTTCTTTGTCTTTACATCTTCCTGACATACTATAAGTCCACAGTATGGCACCTTCGGACATATTTCTCGGAAATCTTGTGTACTTCTTGGACTTTTCCCAAGAAGCTGTCGTACACAAACCTCAACAGAACCAGCGTGACCTAACATCAAAACGTTCCCACCTGAAAAGTAAAGATATTGATGCGCATTTTATCACTTTACACTTATCAAAGGATAATCATATGGAAAAAAGTTAAACCAGGATAATCTGGGTTATGAGTTTGCTAGATAGCCAATGTTTCAAAAACATTCAACCAGCATTTTTGTTTCAAGTTGAGAAACCCAGATAAACTCATGAAAATGGTTCTTGTCAAAAAATAGAATGTTAATTGACAACAGTTACTGTTTGTTATATAAAGTACTTCCAAAAATCAATATTAAATCATTATAGACAAGGAAGGGCACTAATTGTCTTAACACTGCAATTACATACTCTGAAGATTTTTAAGGTGTAACCTACCTTCATGCTGATGTTTGGCAAGTATTTTTTTGGTTGTTTCTCCGGATCTTTTGTAATAATCTTGAATATCTTCATCCATGTCAAACCTGGATGCTGGGGTTACTGGTGTGTAGGAAACATCTATGTTATATCCATGGCCTTTCAACTCAGTAGGGGTAAAAAACCTTGGTAATCCTAACTGGTACCAGCCAAGCCATTCAAATATACCAGGTTCCACTCTTATAACTAGATTTTGGAGACCCATACCTTTAAAAGAAACAAATATACCAGATTACAGAATGCTAACAGTAAGGTGCAAAAATTGCAATGCATCAAATTTGATCAATGTTGATAACACAAAACCACCTACAGTCCAACTTTGTTTACTCAGACTCGGATTGCGCTATTACGCCCATTCCCTCAAACTCCATGTCCTATCCAAGTAAATCCTTTTATACTATGTAATTATTATTGTTCTACCTTGGATCCCTGGAACAATGATGGCTCAAACTCTAGAAATGTACCTCTGGTCCTAACAATTATATAGTGTATATAATACTTTTTTCTTGAACAACAAACAGCTCATCAATTGGCAAGTGAAGGTTTAACTTTCTATAACTTTGTTTTATTTCCCCATTGTACCACTTCATGCTTTTACAACTTTTAAGATAATTTATAAACCGTTTTAATATGATTATGAAAAACAAAGACGAAATATAAAATGGTACACAATTGATAAAAATCTAATACTTTATTTGATAAATTGCAACAGTCTATCGATATAATGCTTACCTTTAAGATTAAGAAATGCACAAATTATGCCAGAGCAACAGGCTTAAACACAATTTATTTTTCATTTGGGATATCCTACTTCAATATGTCTTACAAAACTATTGCTTTTAAATTAATGATGTGTTTATAATTGTTTAGAATAGGTATTAAACCAATTACATTTTCGTATATTCCTTAATTAGTTACCTCTTATGATACAAAGAACATCTTAAGATGTTTCTTGGGTAAATACAACTTAATTATATATGACACTACTGGAAAATCAGTTTGCTAAAACTACAAATGGTTCCAACACATTTCAATGGCCTCTGCAAGCTTGAGTGAAATAAGTTGTATTGTATTTGCTTTGTGATGTCACTATCAAAGTGGAAAGTGACATGCATCATATTTGGAAGGACTTTAGTTGAATGAATTTACATCTAACAGATCTACCTTCAAAAACCTATATGGTCAGATTCACCACTTTAATAGGGGAAAACTGCAGTTATTTTTGTTTGTGTCAATACATCAGTAATGAACAAAACCCAGCTGTATACAAAACCATACCAGCAAGATTTCTTCCTTACAATCCAAGTTACTGCTTTTTAGCTCACCTGTCACATAGTGACAAGGTGAGCTTTTGTGATCACCCTTCGTCTGTTGTCCATCGTCCGTCCGTGCGTGCGTCTGTCCGTCAACAATTTCTTGTCTGCACGATAGTGGTTTCATTTATAACTATTTTAACCAAACTTGCACACAACTTGTATCACCATAAGATCACGGTTCCTTTCTTGAACTGGCCAGATCCCATTATGTGTTCCAGAGTTATGGCCCCTGAAAGGGCCAGAATTAGCTATTTTGACCTTGTCTGCACAATAGCAGCTTTATTTATGATTTGATTTTTACCAAACTGGAACACAACTTGTATCACCATAAGATCTTGGTTCCTTTCTTGAACTGCCCAGATTCCTTAATAGGTTCCAGAGTTATGGCCCCTGAAAGGGCCAGAATTAGCTATTTTGACCTTGTCTGCACAATAGCAGCTTCATTTATGATTTTAGTTTAACCAAACTGGCACACAACTTGTATCACCATAAGATCTCGGTTCCTTTCTTGAACTGGCGAGATTCCATTATGGGTACCAGAGTGATGGCCCCTGAAAGGGCCAGAATTAGCTATTTTGACCTTGTCTGCACAACAGCAGCTTCATTTATGATTCGAATTTAATCAAACTTGCACAAAACTTGTGTCATCATAAGATCTCGGTTCCTTTCTTGAACCGGCCAGATCCCGTAATGGGTTCCAGAGTTATGGCCCCTGAAATGTCCAAAATAAGCTATTTTGACCTTGTCTGCACAATAGCAGCTTCATTTATGATTTGATTTTAACCAAACTTGCACACAACTTGTATCACCACAAGATCTTGCTTCCTTTCTTCAACTGGCCAGTTTCCATCATGGGTTCCCGAGTTATGGCCCCTTAAAGGCCCAAAATTGGCTATTTTGGCTTTTGCAGCCATATAGAGACTTCATTTATGATTTTATTTGATACAAACTTCCAGAATATCTTCAACAACATTAAATCTTGGATTCCATGACAAATCAGATCCAATCATAGGTTCCAGAGTTATTTTATATCTGATTACCTCCCCTGATTGGAATCAAAATGGATTTATATCAGTAAGTACTTACAGGACTTATTTGAAATTTCATTATTGTTATTAGTTGGACTGAGACAATCAGGGTAGATAACTTTGGACTGATTTTATGTCAAATTACCTCCCTTTATTTCAAATTAAAATTGTTATATCTCCATAACTAATGAAGATACTGATCTGAAATTTCATTTATGTCAACAGATTTATCTGGCAGATCCTTCTTTTGTCCACTTACAATATTTTTTTTTAAATACTTCCCTTTTACGTTACTATAAATAGCTTATTTTTAGTAATTTTTTTATTATTTGCCTTAGGGAAAACATGAGACCAGTTTTCTGTGATACAACATGGATGGTACCTCCAATTTTTAGGTGTATTTTAACATATCTATACCTTGTAAGATTTTTTTTTCTTTTTGGTTAAATTTCTTCCCTTTGTTGTTCCTGTCCTTTGGGCTTAGATATTTTTTCTGAGGACCTTCTTGTCCTCAAGTGCAATGATAACAGGTGAGCGATATAGGGCCATCATGGCCCTCTTGTTTGTTTTATGTTTTTAATAACACGTGAGTTTTACCATAACTGGTGAATGTATTTTGTGTTGTGCTTACTTCTAAGAATCTCTGTAGCTGTTTGAACACATCTAAATGAAGGTGATACATACACATGATGAAATACTACCCCTTTACTCTTCAATGCTTCCCCTGAAATATTCAACACAAAAATATACTACACCTGAACTCTTCAATGCTTCACCTGAAATATTCAACACATAAATATGCTACACCTAAACTCTTCAATGTTTCACCTGAAATATTCAACACATAAATATACTACACCTCAACTCTTCAATGTTTCACCTGAAATATTCAACACATAAATATACTACACCTGAACTCTTCAATGTTTCATCTGAAATATTCAACACATAAATATGCTACACCTAAACTCTTCAATGTTTCACCTGAAATTTCCAACACATAAATATACTACACCTCAACTCTTCAATGTTTCATCTGAAATATTCAACACATAAATATACTACACCTGAACTCTTCAATGCTTCACCTGAAATATTAAACACATAAATATACTACACCTGAACTCTTCAATGCTTCACCTAAAATATTCAACATATAAATATACTACACCTAAACTCTTCAATGTTTCACCTGAAATTTCCAACACATAATATACTACACCTCACTCTTCAATGTTTCATCTGATATATTCAACACATAAATATACTACTCTAAACTTTCAATGTTTCACCTGAAATTTCCAACACATAAATATACTACACCTCAACTCTTCAATGTTTCATCTGAAATATTCAACACATAAATATACTACACCTGAACTCTTCAATGCTTCACCTGAAATATTAAACACATAAATATACTACACCTGAACTCTTCAATGCTTCACCTGAAATATTCAACACATAAATATACTACACCTGAACTCTTCAATGCTTCACCTGAAATATTAAACACATAAATATACTACACCTGAACTCTTCAATGCTTCACCTGAAATATTCAACATATAAATATACTACACCTAAACTCTTCAATGTTTCACCTGAAATTTCCAACACATAAATATACTACACCTCAACTCTTCAATGTTTCATCTGATATATTCAACACATAAATATACTACTCCTAAACTCTTCAATGTTTCACCTGAAATTTCCAACACATAAATATACTACACCTCAACTCTTCAATGTTTCATCTGAAATATTCAACACATAAATATACTACACCTGAACTCTTCAATGCTTCACCTGAAATATTAAACACATAAATATACTACACCTGAACTCTTCAATGTTTCACCTGAAATATTCAACACATAAATATACTACACCTGAACTCTTCAATGCTTCACCTGAAATATTAAACACATAAATATACTACACCTGAACTTTTCAATGCTTCACCTGAAATATTCAACATATAAATATACTACTCCTAAACTCTTCAATGTTTCACCTGAAATTTCCAACACATAAATATACTACACCTCAACTCTTCAATGTTTCATCTGAAATATTCAACACATAAATATACTACTCCTAAACTCTTCAATGTTTCACCTGAAATTTTCAACACATAAATTACTACACTAGCTTTTCAAAGCTTCATCTGCAATTTTCAACACATAAAAGCATAATATCCTTATTCTTTAATGCTTCACCTGCAATTTTCAACATATAAATATAGATAAACTAAAATGTTTGAGTCTTTTGTCGCTATTTGTCGGTATTCATACCGCACTTTAACTCTTCAAAGCTTCACTTCCAATTTTAAACATTCAAATATCAAGTCTATACAAATTCAGACATGAGGTCCAAATGACCCTAAGCTGTTCACCTGTGGAGAACCTTGACCTCTTGACCTAACTTCTGACCAAATTTGGTTAACTTCAATTCAACTTATCGAAAGCTTTTTTTTCTATTTTTGCCATTATTAAAAATATGTAGCCATCTGAACAAACCTGAAAGAGGTCCAACCAAGGGTGCTACAGATTAAGTTTAGTTCATCAAATGGTAAATTATGGTTTAGCTCTAGCAGTCCCTATATGCTGTCAATCAAAATTGAGAAAGGTCCACCTAAGGATGCTGAAGACCAAATAAACAGAAGATCTTTCAAGTCTTTCATGGCAAATTTCTATTTTTAGCTCTGCCAGTCTCTAAAAGGCATTAAGCAGAACAATTTGAATAAAACAGAGAGATGCTATAGAACAAGTTTGTTAAAGATCAAGCCAGATGTTAAAGAGCAGTAGTTGAAAGTTTTTTCTCTCTTCTAACATTAAAGGCGTCGATTTTGTTGGATTTAACATAGCACCATCACAATTATAGGCTATATGGCAACTTTCCAGCACTGATAGGGGAGGGTGACCCTAGGTACTCCTCCGTGCATTATTTCATCATGGGCAGGCACCTGGGTAGAACCACCGACCTTTCATAAGTCAGCTGAATGGCTTCCTCACACGAAGAATTCAACGCCCCAAGGGAGGCTCGAACCCACATTGGTGAGGAGTAAGTGATATGAAGTTAGCGACAGTAACCACTTGGCCAGGGAAGCCCCCTTAAAAGGAGTCAAGAATATTAGTAACCATTTAATCAAATCGGAGGAAGGCTCATGCAATGCTGCAATACATCTTTGGAGAAACAGAAGAGAAGTGATTTAAAGGATTTTCCACTTTAAACCCCTGGTAGCCCCTAAATGGTGCCAAGCTAAAATATTTAAACAAACTTGAAAGAAGACCATACAAAAATACTACAGACCACACTTAGTGAAGATCCATTATATGGTTTTTCCGAAGGAGTCATTTAAAGGCTTCAAAATCTTTAGCTCTGGTGGCTCCTACCATGTGTCAAGCTTTACCATTTGAATAAACTTTAGAGAGGTCTGCACAATGATGCTACAGACCAATTTTGGTAAAGATCCAACAAATGGTTCATTAAAAGTTGTTTAAATGTTTTTCTATATTAAGCTCTGATGGCCCATTAAAAGGGCCAAGTAAAATCATTGAATGAAACTAACTGAGAAAAGACCATACAATGATGCTACAGACCAAGTTTAGTCAAGATTCAAGTGGTTCATAAGAAAACGGTATTGAAATGTTTTCTACTTCTTATTCCTGGTGGCACCTAAAACGGGCCATTTATACACATTTGAGAGAGGTCTATGAGATGATGCTTCATGGCTAACCCTATAAATGGCCAAGCAGGATCATCTGAATAAACTTATGAGAAGTCTATCCAATGATGTTAAAGACCAAGTTTGGTTTAATTTTTTCACCACTAGTTTCTGAGCAGATGGTGTTTAAGTGTTAATACAGGATGCAGAGTGATGGACAATCAATGCCAGCCATCCAGCTAATACCATACACTGAACAAAGTTCAGGTAAACTTAAATGTTTGAGTCTTTTGTCGCTAATAAAACCTAAAGCTGGCTGTGTGTCTTGTAAAGAAGTGCATGGTTAAAGGAAATGTCTTCTCAACTTAACATAAATAAATAACATTACTTTAATTCAACTATCTTAATAAGCACATGAAAATGGATTACCTGTCACAAATGCCTGGAACTTGCCCATGCACGTCAGAGGAGCATCTTTAGCATAGTCCCACTGGTTAGAGGCTCGTTTTGGTATCTGTTTTGGCATATTCAGGTCTACAGGGGTATAGTTGCCTGTACAAATATAAGAATGAAACTGCCTAAAACAACAATCTTTAGTTGTCTGGAAAATATCAATCGTGTAAAAAGAATTACAGTATGTATTTAATATAAACAGGACCATAAACAGAGTGGAATTCTGACAGAGGTATATCCTCTTCATTATATTTTATAGTGAAACTGTGAGCTCACAAACTGGCAGCTCAAGCACTTTGGCTCACTCCAGCTTGTCATGTGGTCCATACCTTTTTCCTAATTATGTTGGCCAGTTCTTGAATTGGTCATGATTCTCATACCAGACTGCATAAATCTTCACCAAATTATACTGGATACAGGAATGTGACTATGAGTGAAATATAAGGGAAGTTACAGTATGCAGTTTACTAGTCAAGCCTGTTCTGAATTCACAAGTTTTTCAAATTTTAGTGAAAATAAGTGCAATATGAACTGTATGATAATCTACAGTTATGTATATAAAAACACTGTAAAATTGATCGGGGACCACATTAGTGAGCTCGAGCGTCTGAGCTATGAATTGTTTGACCAAGCTGTATTTGGATGTATGTAGTTTTCAGACATACCGGCATCATCAAAAATTGTATCACAATAACTTCTTCCAAACAGGAAGTCCATCCTCTCTGCATGTCTAATCACAAACAGTTGGCGAGGTGGCTGTTCTCTTTTCTCAGGGATAGGTTTCTCTTTTGCTGGTTTGTTCACCTGAAATATATTCTGTAGTCTACAGCTGCCTGTTTTAAATATAACTGTATTTGATTGGTGTAGACTTTCTTAACAAAGAGTACTATGTGTAGTTTTTAGATTTGTATCGAGAAATATGTGCGGAACAAATTCTGTAGCAGAAATATTGTGCAACATACGAAATACAGTACTGTTTTGTGGTAATGACAAAATTTTCTTGACTCTGAACGAGACTGCTGGCCTAAATCTATAAAAAATACCAAGAAACTATTGATTCTGAATAAAATCTATCAGCAGGGTTTACTACGAAATCATTAATATTCGTGGGGGATTAATTTTCGTGGATTTCGTGGTTGAGTCAATCCACGAAATTTAATCCCAATGAACAAGTAAAATTCAAATTCATTTGATGTTCGAAAGTTGAAATCCACACATTCTTTTCCCCACGAAATTGCTGTTCCGACCAAAACCACAAAATTTCATGCCCACGAAATTAAATGATTTTACAGTATACTCCTTGTGTGCCAAGCTACTAGCATTCTGAAGCCATAAGCACTGATGTTGTTTAATTGTTTAATTACCGCAAATAAGGGAAACAATGGATGTCCAGTGCAGAAAATTATCTTAATCAAAGAACAAACAAAAGGTCCAAATGACCTTTAGACCTTGCTTCTGAACAAGTTTGATGAACATCTATTAAACAGTTTATCAAAAGTTGTTTTAAGGTTTTTTTCTATTTCTTACTGTGGCAACCCCAATGAGCTGCAAAGTGGAACCATTTGTGGTAATACTCATTAATAACCATAATGTGAGAGGTCCATACAAGAATACTACAGACCAAGTTTAGTGAACATCTATCATGTGGTTCATGAGAAGAAATCAATTATAAGTTTTTATCAATATATTGTTTTGGTAGTTCTGCAAGTTGGAATGGAAAAAAAAAACTACAATGTAGAATTTGATTCCATCTGAATTTTTCAAAACTTCAGAATATATTTAGAAAATTTGGCAGGTAAAAACATAAGGCAGTGAGTTTGATTTGAAATATTTGAAAGATACACAAGTTTTCATTACAGAAGTCTATGGGAAAATCATAGTTTTGATAACATTTTCCCAAATAGAAACTTTTCCACAATGTAGATTTAAATGAAACTTCTCAGTTGTAAATAAACATATGGTCTATAACAGGGTGAAATAAAATGTATATGTTCGTGTGCTTGTTTTTGAGATATTTGCCAATGATTTAAGCCATCCGAATATTTCAAGCTGATTCCCAGACATTATTTGGACTTATTTAATAAGTTATATCAAATATTATAATATTACATTTTATGTTTAAACAAGAGTGCCAGAATGTCACAATATACGCCCGTCACAGCAAATTTCTTTACATTAGCACCTGTATTAGTCTAGTCCGATTTTGCAGATATATGCTTATTTAAGAAGTTACGAGCATTTTGTTAGTATTTGGTCCAACATACTTTTTTGACATAATTTGGGTATGCTGAATCCAAAAATATATGTTGGCCATCTGGCAAATGCCTCTGAAAGGGTTAAAAACAGGGGCAAAAATGACCACTGTTTTTTACAATTTTTATTTCCATTGATATTATTTTATGATACAAATGTTTATCTTTAGATATGTTTTGAAAATATTGTTTCATATTTTAGTATAATTGAGTTAATATTTATCAGTTAACTATTTTACAAGTTAAAAATTTGTACTTCAGGGGCTCAAAAAGGGGAATTTGAAGACATTTTATATTTTTAGAAATATTCAACGTCATTCATAGAATAGAAAAAAATGAAAATAAGTATAAGATTAAAAGATTAAAAGCTTCTGCTGGAATTTTGTCAAAAAGAAAATAATACTTTTGATGAAATGCATTCTTTTAGAAAAATCATTTAAGACAAAAATAATGGAGAAATTAAAACTTAATTAACATAGCATTGTCTTTAATAGAGAAAAGAATAACATGTATAACATTATGTAATCCTTGTAAAATTTTATTGAACAATAAACTTTTTAATACCTTTAAAGAAGCATCATAATAATTGGTGAAAATTAAGTGTGACAGGGATTAAGATTATGGCTAATGTGAGCTTAATTAATATAACAATCCTGGTCTCTGTTACAATAATAATCTGAGTCTGATCATGTTATTGTAAAGTCCTTATCTAAACACTCTGAAATGCTTTACCTGTTAATTAATCTACATAAATTCTGACAAGGACACACTCTTTTGTGGTCATTACGGTTTTAGAGGTGTCAAGAATACTTCATGAAATCACTGCTTTGCAGGTAGGAAAAAATTATACGTATTTTTTCTATAAAATTTTAGAAATGCTTTGTTTAATATACATCGTTAAATTTTCATATTTGGTGAAATTGCATTTATTTTAACTTTTAATATTTGTGATAGGTTTAGTAAAAAGTATCTGTTAAAGCTAGCTTTATATATTATTATTGATTGTAAATGATAAGTAATACAATATTATTTTGTTTTTCATAGGTGTTAAAATATTCCACAGTAAGAATGGACAAGACAGTGCATTTAAAGAGACCATTTCAAGATAGCACAGAAATATGCATCATTTGTCAGGAGACAAAATCTGACAAACTTGAAACTAAACAGCCTCAAGGCATAACATTTCTAAAACACTGTGCTGAATCAAGAAAAAAATTCAGAGATTATTCTAACTATGAAGCCATTAGTAGAATTGAAAAAATAGATGAAAATGACAAAATACTTTGCCATAGAAAGTGTTATTCTAATTTTGTTCACAAAAAAACAAATACAAGCTCTTCAGTCAAAGCTAAGTGTTAATATACAACAAGCCTCCAGACAAACAGCAGATAAAGCTGGATCCACATCAAACTTATTATATACTCCTATAAGGAGATCGGTTAGACCAGTAAACTGGGAGATGTGTATGTTCTGTCAAGACAAAAAACATGAAAAACTCTTTAACATAACTACATGTACCTTCCAAGTCAGTGATATTATTTTAAAGGATGCTAAACTTGACAACACAATGCGACTGCGTCTGTCTGATGTCAACGACCTCATAGCTGCAGAGGGCAAATATCATAACAAATGTTTAAAATCTTTTAGATAGGGAGTTCGCAAAACCAAGTCGGACAGCGCAAATACAGATCTTGCCATGATCTTTCTTATGCATGAACTTGAGTATGCTGCAACGATATCGCAAATACTGCAACTTTCAGACATTTGGAACAGATACTGCACACTTATCGAAGAGACTTCTTCAACAATTTCTTTGTCATTTAATTCTAGAAGATCATCATTCAAAAAAGCCTTACAACGTAAACTGAGAAACCAGTTTCAGTTTGTAACTCCACTTCATAGATCTTCTAATGAAAGTAATACACTTCTTGTTCCATTTTAATGTGCTGTGTCAATGCTTAGTGATGCGCATTATGATACTACAGCGGCTGACAATACCGAAATATAATTCCAGTGATGACTTGTTGTCATTGGTACACGTATCACTTAAATTAAGGGCTGATTAAGGGCTGATCTGCTCTCTCTTGAAGGACATTCTGGACTTAGTGTGAGTGAAAATGATGCAATAAAAACTGTATTCCGGAGAGTCTGTTCATGTTTCTGAATTTAATGTAAAGTGGCCAGGAGCTTCTTGATTTAGAATTTGACAATAAAGATCCTGAATCAGATAGACAAACAAAAATATTAAGCGTAGCACAAGATATTGTTTATGGAGTGAGTGATGTTAAAAACATTGGTCTTACAAAACATATAGTTAACCTATTTCATAGTGCAGGACATACATTGAGCTACAGAGACATACTAAGGGTAGACACATCCTTAGCTGAAAAAACACTGAATCAATGGATCCAGAAACAGGTCATGTTATTCCGCTATATCTTACTGAGAATGTTTTCACACATTTTACTGCAGATAACATTGATATAAATGATTCAATACTGGATGGAAAAAATACTTTATCCTGTCACTTGCAGTATTTTCGACCCGATATCAGGGTGCCGTATATCTTTCTTGATATACCGTCAGTTGATCATGTGACCAGTGATATACGGTCAGTTGATCATGTGACCTTATGATCGATATTGTTGTCATAAGAAATTTTGCAACGAAACCATCATCATTGTGTTGGAAATGTCCGAACTAAGAAAATGAGTGGTCAAATAATGAGTTTTTATTCAAAAACGAAGAAGTTGTTGCGATTTTGCCGGTAATCACGTCATTATATAAGTGACGTCATTACGAATATGACGTCATTAAAGCGGCTGTCGCACACTTATTTTTGTAAAATAAATTGCCAAATATCGGAAAATGAAGTATTGACAAGATAAATAGAATAATAGGTTAGTGCCTAAGATGGAGAAAGTTTATCTGGCTCGGCTCCGGACGTTATCAGGTTCGCCTTCGGCTCACCCGATAACCTCCTCCACCTCGCCAGATAAACTTTCTCATCTACGGCACTAACCTATTATTCTCTATTTCCATGCTACACAGGTCGCTGCTTGGCAGAGAGGTAATGAAGATGATTTCAATCTGGCAGAGATCACCACTTCAGGAAGAGAAACATTAAAAGTCCCTGAGCAGATGGATACTATTTTGCCTGCTAATATTTGCAAAGGGAAAAGTATTCCAGTGTTTCGTAAAAATGTTGAATCAAAACAATTTTCATTGAAAGAATCTGAAGTAGAATCAGCAAAACAAGAAAGAGCCCTCGATATGGCATTCCATCTACTTCGGAATAATGCAGATATTCGTCCAACCTGGTCATCTTTCAACCAGTCTATCAGTAGAACTGACTCAGCACCAGCCCATGATATCGACACATTAAACACTGTTGTTCAGAAGTGTATGCATATATCAGAAAGACTGGGGCAGTCACATACAGTTATAACTGTAGACCAGGCTCTTTACTTTAAGCTTATGGATTTGAAATGGGCAGTGCCTGCATACAGGGACAAGCTTATACCTAGAATGGGTGGTTTGCATATATCAATTAACTATCTGAAAGTAATAGGTGACCATATGAAAGGGTCAGATTTACATGAAATATGGGTTGAATCCAATCTTCTGGGTCCTATAAGCCGCAGATCAGGTCTTGGCAGGAAAGCACTATAACAGAGGAATGAGGGCTCACAGATAACAACACAGGCTCTCTGGACATTGTTTCTTCCACAATTACTGAATTGTAAACATTGAAGAAAGAGACATTAACTTGCATGGGAAATTAATGGAAATGAAGTATTCTGGGGGCGTAGAAAATCTTGTGGCTGAATTGCAAAATGGCAACTTCAGAAGCCACCTTGACGATTCTGTTAAGAATGATCAAAATCCTAACTTCCAGTTTTGGTGGGTATACCTGGAAATGGTTTCAGTGCTTCTGATGTTCACGTGCTCGAAATGTTATGTTTGGCAGGTCTACAAGTCCTGAACACATGCCCCCAACCAGTGATGCTTGCTCATTTCACATTAAAAGAGCTCATTATCAAGCTCTGGTATGGAACCAAGCAACTGTTCCTAATCCAGATCTGCCTGCACCTACTGACATGGGATGGAAGGTAGCAGATGACACACTTAAGCCAGTTCTTCTTGCCCGTGATCCGATTCCTCAAGCTTGTATGGAGTTCATTGCTTGCAAGTGTACATCTGGATGTAGGACTCTCAGATGTAGATGTAAAAAGACTGGGCTTTTATGCACAGATATATGTCAATGCGATAAAAGCATTACCAGCTGTATGAACTCGAGGCAGTAAATTAACATATGAAATGGGACTGTGAACGCATACCTTAAGGTTCAAATATTTCAATCTATATGATTTTGAAATAATTATATGATAAACAGTTGAACTGTAAACTGATTCAAAACATTAAAAAATTAGTGTACTGTATCAAAAATAGCTTTGCAAATATAACCAATTTGATTTTAGTTGAATAATATAAAAAAAATCAAGTTAACGTTTTTTAAAGCTTTTTTTCCCTGAACAGAGCACACATTTGGATTAAAAAGTATTTATTTTTGAACAAAAGTGTTATTTCTTTCATTTGTGACTATGTTACACATCACTTTGATAAAGAAATCTACATATTTCTCGATAATTGTAATAATATTACCCATTTCTATTAAAAATATCATAATTTGGCGGCCATTTTGTTTTCCGCCATTTTAACCTATAAAAAATCATTTGTCAGATGGCCAACATATTTTTTTGGAATTCAGCATACCCAAATTATACTAAAAAAGTATATGGAGCCAAATACTAACAAAGAAACCTAAATATTTCTGGATAATTGTAATAATATTACCCATTTCTATTAGAAATATGATAATTTGGCGGCCATTTTGTTTTCCGCCATTTTGACCTATAAAAAATCATTTGTCAGATGGCCAACATATATTTTTGAATTCAGCATACCAAAATTATGCTAAAAAAGTATATGTGACCAAATACTAACAAAATGCCTGTACCTCTCACATTTATTGAAATTTGGACTAGACTATATTTGCAAATGGAATTTTAATTTTGTGGTAGTAATTATTGTAATTCTTTTGTTTTTCTAAATCCACATAAAAACTCCTTACCAGGTAGAGATACCTTAAAATACACCTAAAATTTGAAAGTAGCATCTATGTTGTACCACAGAAAAGTGGTCTTGGTTTTTCCCTATAGTCAATTATAAAAAAGTTACAATATAAGTTATCTATAGTAACAACTAAGGGAAGTAAATCTTAAAAAAAAAAAAAAAAAAAAAAAAAAAAATCCCCCCCAAAAATTTATAAGTCCACACAAAAATCCTTACAAGGTAGAGATAGGTCAAAATACACTTCAGAATTGGATGTAACATGCATGTTGTACTACAGAAAAGTGGTCTTGATTTTTCCCTACGACTAGTAATGAAAAAAGTTACAATACAAGCTATTTATAGTAACAACAAAGGGAAGTAATTTTAAAGAAGGGACCTGCGCATGACACTTCGTCTCATGATGGTGTACAATTGTGCCAAGTTAAATCAAAATCCCTCCATGCATGAAGAAGATTATGCTCCGGACAAAGTCATTCTTGAATTTGACCTTTGATCTCTAAGTGTGACCTTGACCTTAGACCAAGGGACCTTGATCTTGCACATGTCACTCCGTCTCATGATGGTGAACAACTGTGCCAAGTTTCATCAAAATCCCTCCATGCATGAAGAAGATATGCTCCGGACAAAGTCATTCTTGTATTTGACCTTTGACCTCAGTGTGTCCTTGACCTTAGACCTAGGGACCTGGTTCTTGCGCATGACACTCTGTCTCATGATGGTAAACAACTGTGCCAAGTTTCATCAAAATCCCTCCATGCATGAAGAAGATATGCACCGGACAAAGTCTGTGGATGCCGCCCGCCCGCCCACCAGCAACAGGCGTATAAAAAAGTAACATAGCCAATTAGGTAAATTTACTCAGGGATTACATTTAGCTTTATAAAATGATTTTCATATCTGTATGCCAAGTCCAGACTTTATTCTGTGTTATCCCTATAAATTATGTTATGCCAGTACTTCCGGTTTACCAAACATCCAAAACTACCTTAAAGGGGCCAAACAGAATCATTTCAACAAAACTGAGATAACATCACACAGAGATTTTACAGATCTATACACTGATTCATGCGAAATTGTTCTTTTTTTTATTTTTATTTTAACCTCTGGCAGCCTCTAAACATTGCCAAATGAAGCCAATTGAATAATCATGAGAAAGGACTACACAAGGAAGCTGCAGACCAATTATGGTGGAGTTCTAATAAGTAGTTCAGGAGAAGATTGAAGTGATTAAAACTGTTTTGTTTTCTATTTTTACATCTGGCTGCACCTATAAGAGGCTAAGTGGACCCATTTTTAATAAAGGTTAGAGAGCATCTTATGGACAATGTTTGGTGATGATCCTTCAAGCGGTTCACGAAAAAAATTTAAAGTTATTTTCTATCTGAAGCTCTGGCGGCCCCTAACTAGAAGTGGCAAAGCTAAACTACTTAAATAGATTTGAGAGAGGTCCATGCCAGAATACTACTGGCCAAGTTTGGTGTAAGTATCACCAGTAGTTTCAGAAGAGAAGACGTTTAAGTAAAAATGCTGACACAGGAAGATGGACATCAGATCGTCCCCCTATACTAACAGCTCACCCTGAAAAAAGTTCATGTGAGCTAACAAGAAGCGAATGAAATTTCATTTAAATTCTCATGGTATTCAGTGAAGCTCTAACAGCTTTGTTGGGCGTAATAATTTTTTTCCAACAGTATTTATATGACATACACACTGCAGTTCATTAAATGTTTTTTGCCACTGGGGTATTTTAATTCCTTTGAAATAATTAATAACATTTACATTTCTGTTTTTGAGCATACCTCATGTATTCTAGCTTCTGATTGGATAATTCCTCACAGACAAGTTATGGTTCTTTAACGATGCATGTAGTCATGCTGCAGACACAAGTGTTATGATCAAATCAAAAAGAGGGTATAATTCAGAAAGTATGCAATGTAGAATAACAGCTCTTTTACACTGCACTCCTTACAATGGCCTCTGTCATTTTATGAAGGTTTAATAATGTCCCTTCAATAGGTTTGGAGTTCTGCTCCTGACAAAATCATAGAAGGGGAGATAATTCAGAAAGTAAGCATCACAGACATATGGTTACTGCAAAGTGCATTTCCTCTCAATAGCCTCTGGCATTGTGTGAAGTTTTAACAAAATCCCTTAAAATAGTTTAGGAGTCATGCTCCAGGCAAAAAATTGTCACTGAAGCATGCAGCCATTACCATATCCCATTCTCCTTTTGTCTGGAGGATAATAAAATACCTTGGCATATAGATCAGCAGGGGATTTCCACAAGGCCTCATATTCTTCCTGCTCTTGTACCTGACTAACTCCATTGGTCAGTGGTGTGGTCAGTGGTGCAGCCGCTTGGCTCTCCTCATCTGGACCCAGCAGATGTTCTCTAAAAGTAGAAAGAAACTGCTGAACAAAATAAAAACATTTCAGATTAAACTAAAATTCATAAAAATCAATAATTCTCTTGACAGTTTATGAATATCGTATCACATACAAAAGCCATATGGCACTTTTCTTGTATGAAATTATAGCAGTGCTATATTATCAATGAGCCAAGTTAGTGGAAAGGTATTCTTACACTGTCAACAAAACTTCCTACTTAAGCTTATCAAGTTTTCAAACTGCTTTTATCAGCTACATTGATAACAGAAATTTTTCAAGACTAAAAAACAGATAGCCAAGGTTATGATATCTTCCTTGTTCACACAGAAGCAGAATCAATGTTGTTCATAGACACTTGAACTTGATTTTTATAGAGTATAAAGATAGCACAATGTTTCTGAAGTATCAATACTGAAATTATTAAACTTGTCAAATAAAAACGGGTATCACTAGAGGTTCAATTTATGTAACTTATCCAACTCATTCTGTCAATTAAGCACTAAAACTACACTTATTTCAAAACCAATACAATGTATATATGATTACCAACAATTTCAAAAGCACAACGTCCTTTTTCCTTATATATTTGCATTTCCTTATATATTTAAGATATCAATCATCTCACTGTTGTTGCTGCCACAAAATTTAAGATATCAATATAAAGCATAATCATCACTGTTGCTGCTGCCATAAAATTTAAGATATCAATATAAATCATAATCATCACTGTTGTTGCTGCCACAAAATTTAAGATATCAATATAAATCATAATCATCACTGTTGTTGCTGCCACAAAATTTAAGATATCAATATAAATCATAATCATCACTGCTGTTGCTGCCAGAAAATTTAAGATATCAATATAAATCATTATCATCACAAAACCTGACTGGTCATCTTCTTGCGACTGATAAAACTTTTGCAAATTGTGTGACGTTATTCTGCTAAACTTACTCATGAAGGGCCCAAGTCCACATTTCAGCAGTTCTCTCAGTGAAAGGTCCGGGGAACATTCCCTGTTGTCCAGTCAGCCATGAGGTTCCATGATACCACTTATCTGTGCTTCTCGTACTCTCATTAGTGTCCATGAACACATAATCCCCCATAATCAGATCTAGCTCATCATCTAATGACCCTTTGTAAGCTTGCTTTACCTTTCTTACCTAAAAAAGAATAGGGTAAAGGGGTGAGATGATATTTGAAGGTTTTTTCATCTTTTCAACTGCAAATCAAAACAATCTGAACAGGACTGTTACAAAGTCACCCAATGATCATTTGCATCAAATTTTTCTTAATCATGCCAACAGATTTTGATAAAAAATTGAAGATTTCCTATATACATCTAACATTGAGAGAAAGCCCTTAGCTTAAATATTGACTTTTAAAGTCAAGGCCCTGAGAGTATGCCCTCAGTTTTCATACCTTACTTTTACCAAGCCTAGGATCCCGAGAGTATGGCCTCACTTTTACCAAGCTTAAGATCCAGGGAGTATGCCCTCAGCTTACACGCCTCACTTTTACCAAGCCTAGGATTTTGAGAGTATGCCCTCAGCTTACATACCTCACTTTTAAAGCCAAGGTCCTGAGGTTTACGCCCTTAGCTTACATGCCTCACTTTTACCAAGCCTAGGATCCCGAGAGTATGTCCTCAGCTTACATACCTCACTTTTACCAAGCCCAGGTTCCCAAGAGTAAGCCCTCAGATTACGTACCTCACTTTTACCAAGCCCAGGTGCCCAAGAGTAAGCCCTCAGATTACATACCTCACTTTTACCAAACCTAGGATCCCTAGTCAGCCAACAGCCAACATACCTCACATTTACCAAATCTAGGATCCCGATAGTCAGCTCTCGGCTTACAGACCTCACTTTTACCAAGCCTAGTATCCCAGAGTAAGCCATAACTAACATACTTCACTTTTATCAAGGTTAGGATTCCAAGAATATGACCTCAGCTTACACACCTCATTTTTACCAAGCCTAGGATCTTGAGATTAAGCCCTTGGCTTACATACTTCACTTTTACCAAGCCTAGGTTCTCTAGTGTGTGCCCTCAGCTTTCATACCTAATTTTTACCAAGTCTAGAATCCCGAGAGTAAGCACTTAGTAAACATACCTCACTTTTACCAAGCCTAGGATCTCGAGATTAATTTGTTGGGTTTAACGTTGCACAGACACAATTACAGGTCATATGGTGACTCCAGCTTTAATGGTGGAGGAAGACCCCAGGAGCCCCTCCGTGCATTATTTCATCACGAGCTGGCACCTGGGTAGAACCACCCACCTTCCATAAGCCTGCTGGATGGCTTCCTCACATGAAGAATTCAAACCCCCGAGTGAGGCTCGAACCCACATCGATGAGGGTCAAGTTATTTTAAGTCACTGACCTTAACCACTCGGCCACGGATCTCAAGATTAAGCCCTCTGCTTACATACCTCACTTTTACCAAGCCTTGGATCTTGAGAGTAAACCTTTGGCTAACATACCTCACTTTTACCAAGCCTTGGATCCCAAGAGTAAACCTTTGGCTAACATACCTCACTTTTACCAAGCCTTGGATCCCGAGAGTATGCCCTGAGCTCCCACATACATTCAGCTCCGAGATCTATCTGTTTTGCTAGACTTGTTAACTTGTCATGGAGATCCCCAGAGTACTGGTATGCCAGTGTAACATGAAGCTGCTTCTTTGGTGGTTCCACATCTATACCTATACAGTAGCGTAAGGGAATGATAGTTCAATGTAGTCAAGTGTTGTGTTTTTTAATTTATGCAGATGCACATCTGACCTTTATAGGCATCACTGGGCACACCTGTAAAACCACTGACCTTAAATAAGCCAGATGGATGACTTACTCAACTGAAAGAATTCTGCCATGAAACAACAGCAAGTGCTTTGAAGTCAACAACCTTAACCAACTGACTCCACAGAGGCCCCAGCAGCCAAGAATACACATAGCTTAATGTGGTCAAATACAAAAGAATTATATACTGTGGTAACACACATAGTGAAGTATAACTATGATAAACATGTACTGTAACATACAGAAATACATAATGTGCTGAATTAAAACCAATACATAATATGGTGAAGAATAATGAAAACATTGCTTTGATTTTTACCAGTAAAGACTAGGAACATGTGATCAATACATAATATTTGGCAAAATAATAGCAACAACTGCACTAAATGGAGTGAATCTGGTAATGATGCATTTATGGGTGGTAATGTGTAACACCTCTCATACCCCACAAGCACAAGCTAACACTATGATCTGTCTATGACTATCTATGATGCACTAGTGTGGTCAACAAACAGACACAGCAGTAGATGAACATAATACAGAGAAAAAACTAGAACTGTCACAGGAATGACGAGTTATACCTCCACACTACAGCCTTGTCACAGAAGTATGGCAAATCTTAAGTTGGAAAGAGGCCATAACTATGTAAAAAATGGTGGTTTGTAGCCAAAGTCAAACTTGACCTGTATTTTATGATGTTATACCTGTGTACCAAAAATTATTTAAATCTGTCAAGTCTTTCATGAGTCATTGTCCTGAAACCATGAAAACCAAATGACCGACAGACAGACCAACCGACCGACAAGCTCACTCCTATACACCCCCAGACTTCATTTGTGGGGGTATAATAATGGATTTCTTTGTTATTAACAGATCTATACATACCATATGCCTTGCAATCTTTAGCAAAGACATTGACCAGTTCAGACAGATATCTATAGTAGTCTTCCTGTACAAACAATCCTATAAAGTTTGTCTGACTGAAAAAATCCAGTTTCAGCTGACCTGGTGTGTTCATCAAAATGGGCTCAATGTTTTTCATTACATCTCTGATTGCCCGTGTTTTACTGTTTTCAACCTGTTTATGTATAAAATTATGATACAGATTATGTGTATATCAACAGTGCTTGATTGCACAATAAAGAAGGACAAATAACAGAAACATTTCTGACAAGAAAAGCAACCTGTTTTACAATTTGACATTTCTTTTACAGTGGAAGTACCTTATTAAAAATCACAAACAGTCTACAAGCAAATAACCAAAGATGAAACATCGAATATAGCTTGAAAATGTTATTTTTCTTTATAAATTTTTAATTTCTAAATAAAATTTCTTTTTTTAAGTTTATTACATATCATTTGCTAAATCAAAGTAAATCATCTGCACTCGAACAAAAAGTGAGAAGAAAGTTACATAGAGCAAATGCTAGTTTCAAACATGTCTCTATAAAACTCACTTTAATAGAGACATTTAAATGGGAAACAAGGAGCTGCATTCAATAAACGCTTGATGCCCCCGGTGGCATCCTTGTCGATAGATTTTGCACCTTAGTTCAAAACGAGGTCGAGGTCAAGGTCAGACTGAGGTCAGGTGATGTTTGAAGATGAGGAATGGTCACAGTTCACATCTGTATTAGTATCAATTCATTCTTGTAAGGGGTATTGATGCTACAATGAAGATGAGGAATGATCACAGGTTATATCTGCATTAGTATCAAGTCATTCTAGTAAGGGGTATTAATGCTAGACGAAACGGTCCCATTTGGTAAACCTCGTATGGACGGACGAACGGACAGGACGATCACTATATGCCTCCCGCATCAGTAGATGCCGGGGGGCATAAAAATCTAGCCAGTGTAAAAATTTTCTTCTTTTTCCCCCAGAAACATACAAATTTACAACTTTTCCAGCTTTGGATGATGGAGTATGATCCTAGGTACCCCTCCGAGCATTATTTCAGGCATGGGTGCGCATGTGGATAGAACCATCAGTTTTCTATAAGCCAGCTAGATGGCTGCCTCACATGAAGCCTAAGTAAGATTTCGAACCCACATCAGTGAGGGTCAAGTGAGCTGAAGTCAGCGACAATAACCATGCCACAGAGATCCCAAAATACATTTTGTAAGCAACTTACAGTAAAGAAAGGACACAGTGTTATGTGAGGAAAGTAAGAATGTGATCCATTCCAGCCACAGGTCTTCAGAGAGTCACGATAAAACTGCATCATCTGTTCCTGCAGTGGACCTACTGGGCACAGATAGAGCACATACTGCCGTGGTGCCAGAGAGTCTATCTCTGGATCATTGACATGGGACAGCAACCTGTAATATCAGCAATGATGAATGAAGATTACAATCATAAATGATTAGTCAATTAAAAAAAAATACAAGATATAGTAATGCTGATGCTTTTGCTTGTTTTTATATATATGCTCAGTATAAAATACCCACTAATTGGACCTCAAATGAAAGTCTGTCTGTCTTTTAATGTTAGCTTGTGGAGAAGGGGATCCAACCATAAAGATGAATGTAAAAAAACTTCCATGGACAGACGATACTGTATACATCTGTCATATCATGTTATCAATCATTTACTTTTTGTGAAAAGTCATTAATGCCCTTAAAACCATTTTACAGTACTCACCGTAAACCTATTACAGCACTCACTATAAACCAATGCCTTTAAAATGATAGACTTTTGTCAGTAAAGTACATAATAAAAATATGAGTTTCAACCAGGTCTTCAAGCAAGAATTGCTAAATTCTGCATTAATCAAAAGTTAATTTATAATATTCAACTTGAAAGAAGACTAAACATTCCTGTACCGGTATATCAAATTATGTATTTAAGTAGCATTTTACAAATATAGCAATATTATTTGGAGCTATCAATGAAGGTAATTCAAACTCTACCAAATTTTGTCTGAAATGGCTATGTGAAGGCTCTATACGCTTGCAAAAGAAAGAGCTTTAACACGTTCATCCCCTTCAGTGGAGCCAAAGTAATTGTCTTAAGTGTTTAACAAGAGCACCGCCTTGCGGGTGCTGATGCTCATCTGATTTTTTTTGTATAATAGAAATATTGTTCTACCCATGATTTTCTAAGTCTAAAAAGGGCCATCATTTTTGCAAAAAGCAGGACAGAGTTATGTTTCTTGATGTACAGTGTCCACTTATGATGGTGAAAAACTGTTGCAAGTTTTAAAGCAATAGCTTTGATAGTTTATGAGAAAAGTTGACTTAAACATAATACTCAATCAAGTAAATGATTTTCTAAGTCCAAAAGGGGCAATAATTATTGCAAAAAGCAGGATGGAGTTATGTTCCTTGCTGTACAGGGTCAGCTTATGATGGTGAACAAGTGTTGCAAGTTTTAAAGCAATAGCTTTGATAGTTTAGGATAAAAGCTGACCTAAACATAAAACTTAACCAAGAAAACTGATTTTCTAAGTCCAAAAGGGGCAATAATTCTTGTAAAAAGCAAGAAGGAGTTATGTTTCTTGATGTACAGGGTCTGCTTATGATGGTGAACAAGTATTCCAAGTTTCAAAGCAATAGCTTTGATAGTTTAGGAGAAAAGCTGACCTAAACATAAAACTTAACCAGGCAACGCCGACGCCGACAACCGCTCAAGTGATGACAATAACTCATCATTTTTTTTCAAAAAATCAGATGAGCTAAAAATGTGAAAAAAATATGTTCATAAAGGGAGATTATTCTAAATCATTCAAGATAGGAGTTACGGTTCTTGTGTTGTATAATCATCTCATTGCCATCTATCAATATCATTCTGTCACATTAAACTCCTTTCAGTGGAATCAAAGTTATTGTCTTTTCTTGTTTCAACTGATACAGATGGACATGAAAAAGTGATCTAAATATACCTCCCCCCTCCATCAAATGGTATGATTGTGGCATAATGATAGGAAAGCATACTTACCAGTCCGAGGCCAGATTGACTCCTTTATTTCCTGTTGCAGCAACAGCCTTCTCTCTAAAAGTTAAAGAAAAACTAAGAAATATTTGAACGATAAATTAAAATTTGCATATTTTACAGTATGCATTGTTATAACAATTTAAATGCCAATCACAAATTCCATATTGTTGCCCCTTATTGGCTGTGCCACTCACATGTATCAGACCTCAATAAACAAGAGCTGTCCATAAGACAGCCAAGCTCGACTATTCGAAATATTGTCACAGAAGCAGGAAATTATTACCCAAAATGTTAAATATCGAAAGAGTTTTAAGTTCGAAACGGGACATAATTTGACCAAAATGCATATCAGAGTTATGGGACTTGATGCTATCAACTAGTTTAATAACGCCGAAGAAACATGTTAAGTTTCAATTCCATATCTGCATTAGTTTTGGAGATAGTAATTTGCATGTAAAACTTTAACCAGAATTTTCTAAGTCCAAAAGGGGGCATAATTTGCTCAAAATACATGTTAGAGTTATGGAACTTGACCCAGTGAGGTTGGTAATTGACCTAGAAAAAGAATAAATAAGTTTCAAAGCTATATGCCTTTAAATGATAGCTGTATGTTCTTGCACGCCAAACTTGAACCAGGATTTTCTAAGTCCAAAAGGGGGCATAATTTGCCCAAAATACATGTCAGAGTTATGGGACTTGATTCTATCAACTAGTTTTATAACTCCAAAGACACATGAGAAGTTTCAATTTAATATCTGCATTAGTTTTGGAGATAGTAACTTGCATGTAAAACTTTAACCAGAATTTTCAAGTCCAAAAGGGGCATAATTTGCTCAAAATACATGTCAGAGTTATGGACTTGACCCAGTAGGTAGGTATTGATCTAGAAAAAGAAAAAATAATTTCAAATCAATATGCCTTTTAGTAATAGCTGTATGTACTTGCACGCAAAACTTTAACCAGGATTTTCTAAGTCCAAAAGGGGCATAATTTGCTCAAAATACATGTCAGAGTTATGGACTTGACCCAATGAGGTAGGTAATTGATCTAGAAAAAGAAAAAATAAGTTTCAAATCCATATGCCTTTTAGTAATAGCTGTATGTACTTGCACGCAAAACTTTAACCAGAATTTTCTAAGTCCAAAAGGGGGCATAATTTGGCCAAAATACATGTAAGAGTTATGGGACTTGACCCAGTGAGGTAGGTAATTGATCTAGAAAAAAAAATAAGTTTCAAATCTATATGCCTTTTAGTAATAGCTGTATGTACTTGCACGCAAAACTTAACCAAAATTTCTAAGTACAAAAGGGGGCATAATTTGGCCAAAATGAAGGTCAGAGTTATGGACTTGGTGCTATCAACTAGTTTTATAACCCCGAAGACACATGTGAAGTTTCAATTCAATATCTGCATTAGTTTTGGAGATAGTAACTTGCATGTAAAACTTAACCAAATTTTCTAATCCAAAAGGGGCATAATTTGCTCAAAATACATGTTAGAGTTATGGAACTTGACCCAGTGAGGTTGGTAATTGACCTAGAAAAAGAATAAATAAGTTTCAAAGCTATATGCCTTTAAATGATAGCTGTATGTACTTGCATGCAAAAACTTAACCAAGGTGTGACGCCGACGCCGACGCCAGGGTGAGTAGAATAGCTAGACTAATAGTCGAGCTAAAAACTCAAACAATTTTTTATGGAAGTGTCTAGCCGTTTGGTAACCGTATGCCTAGCCTGCGTTCTAGCCGTCCAGTTACCAGATGCCTAGCAAATCCTCTAGGGTTTTTCAAGGTGTCCGGTAATCAATTAGTTCAAGAAATATTTTTTTCCATGATTTTTTGTATAAATACTTTACATGACTACATATGATCAAGAGTTAAAACACTGCAGCTTACAGCTGAAGTTACTGTCGCTGTTTAAAAGCATTCTAGTGCTGTGGTTGTTTTGCTGTAGATGTGCCAACACAATATTAACCATATTAAACAAAATACAGTATTTAAATAGGAAGTGTTTAGGGGTACGGATCTGTACGTCTAAATTCAGATTCTAGAGGTACGGATCTGTACCTCTATACAAGCCTGTTAGATGTTTTCTAGGGGTACGGACCTCCTTTTTCTAGAGATTTAGGGTTATTTATATAACTTAAATTTTGTTGAAAATGAAATAACAAATAAGACTTAACCAGTCTTTACTTAAAACTTGGATCCAATTGGTTTACAGATACCAGCATTCACACCCCATTGTTTACCTTCTCTTTCAAAACCTAAATAACCGAGGAACTCCAAATGAATACACTGTTCCATGCCGACTAGTTTGTTGTTAAATAAACTGTTGATAACAGCTAGATTAATGAATGAATCTATCCCTTAAATGTATTCTATTTGAAATTAAAAACAAAAAACAAAAAAAAGGCATCATAACATGCACCTATTTATTTTGTTATTTAACAAGGTATAACAATAATTGGCACGGAACCGATTGTTTAATAATAAAGTAAGTGACATTAAGTAAAAGAAATTGTTTGTGAAAAAGTCTCTTGTATCTCGTATAACGGCTACCAAATGTGTGAAAAGCATAAATACACTTGGGGTTAATTATCAATTAAAAGTAGTTTTTGCCCAACATATTTAACATTATCAGTCAGGGGTGTAACTGTTTCAAGATATCACAGTTTATAACCCATTTGAGTTATTGCTTATTCTTTCATAACTTGTTTCAGTTATCATAAAATATTAACAAGAGTGCAAGAATGTCACAATATACGCCCGTCACAGCAAATTTCTTTACTCTTGCACCTGTATTTGCAAATGGAATTTTAACTTTGTGGTTGTTTAGTAATAACTAAGTGTTTTGTTTTCCTAAGTCCACAAAAAAACTCCTTACCAAGTAGAGATACCTTAAAATACACCTAAAATTGGAAAGTAACATCTATGTTGTACCACAGAAAAGTGGTCTTGGTTTTTCCCTATGGTCAATTATTGTACTACAGAAAAGTGGTCTCGATTTTTCCCTATGACTAGTAATGAAAAAGTTACAATATAAGCTATTTATAGTAACAACAAAGGGAAGTAATTCGAAAGAAGGGAACTGCGCATGACACTTCGTCTCATGATGGTGTATAATTGTGTCAAGTTACATCAAAATCCCTCCATGCATGAAGAAGAAATGCTTCGGACAGTCATTCTTGTATCTGACCTTTGGCCTCTAAATGTGACCTTGACCTTAGACCTAGGGACCTGGTTCTTGCGCATGACACTACGTCTCGTGGTGGTGAACATTTGTGCCAAGTTATATCAAAATCCCTCTATGCATGAAGAAGACATGCTCCGGACAAGGTTTTCATTCTTGTATCCTTTGACCTCTAAGTGTGACCTTGACCTTAGACCTAGAGACCTGGTTCTTGCGCATGACACTCCGCCTCATGGTGGTGAACATTTGTGCCAAGTTATATCAAAATCCCTCTATGCATGAAGAAGAAATGCTCCGGACAAAGTTTTCATTCTTGTATCCTTTGACCTCTAAGTGTGACCTTGACCTTAGACCTAGGGACCGGGTTCTTGCGCATGACACTCCTTCTCATGATGATGAACAATTGTGCCAACTTTCATCAAAATCCCTCTATGCATGAAGAAGATATGCTCCGGACAAAGTCATTCTTGAATTTGACCTTTGACCTCTAAGTGTGACCTTGACCTTAGACCTAGGGACCTGGTTCTTGCGCATGACACTCCGTCTCATGATGGTGAACAACTGTGCCAAGTTTCATCAAAATCCCTTCATGCATGTAGAAGATATGCTCTGGACAAGGTCTGTGGACGCCGCCCGCCCGCCCGCCCGCCAGGGGCGTTCCCATAATACGTCCCGTTTTTCAAACGGGCGTATAAAAAGCCCTCCTGTGCCAATTCCTTATTTTGAATGTGACTAATACAATTATTTCCTGAATCCTTGATCTTTTATCTTTCCAGCTATGCAGTAAAAATATTTACGCAAGGCTGATAAAGTTTTACGCAAGAGTTTTAAAGCTATAAAACTCTTAACATTCCATTATGCTTATCAGGTCATGATCAGACTAAAAGAGAATTTGATTAACCACAGTTTGCTACTAATTTCACTATAAAGGTCACTTTGTGAGAACAGCAAAAAGACTTTTTTTTTAATAACTTACCTGAGTTAACTATATTTTATAACTAATACAGGTTATAAAATGCTTGAAAAAGTGACTGAAATAGGTTACATAACTTAAAAAAGTTACACCCCTGACTAATTATTTCGTTTAATCTTTATATCTTTTTTTCTGCCAGTTCGAATCCTTGTGATTTATTTGGTGTTCCTCGGTTATTTACGTTCTGAAAGAAAATGAAACAAATCGAATGAACGCTGTTATCTGTAAACCATTTAGATCCAAGTTTTATGTGAATACTGATGAAGTCTTATTTGTTATTTCATTTTCAACAAAATTTGAAACATAAATGACCCTTAATCTCTAGAAAAACAGAGGTCCGTACCCCTAGAAAACCTCTAACAGGCTTGTCTAGAGGTATGGATCCGTACCTCTAGAATCTGATTCTAGAGGTACGAATCCGTACCCCTAGACACTTCCATTAAAATAAGAACCTGAATTCTAAGTAAAAAGGGGACATAACTTATGTCCCTTTTTTTACTTAGAATTCAGTTTCTTATGTCACATAAGTCACTAAATACTGGTGGCAGCCAGAATTATGGACCTTTTGTCAAATATGAGGATGCTGATGTGGAAGAACTATTTTAAGTTTGAATCAAATTCATTAAGTAATAACAAAGATACAGTGAAAGTTCACCAACATTAACCTGAAATAATAAGTAATGCAGGGTACTGGGCTCGGGTACCAACCAATCCCTCGGGATTCTGCAGATGTTATAACATGAAAAGAACATGCGCTAACGCTATTCTAGCATAAAACGTGTAAAAACCAAGTAAATGAATATATATTGTCCCTCAACATCATTAAATTTCCATGAAATGCGCGGTAAAGTCTACGTTGCTTTTTCACGTTGACGTCATTTCCTTTTGAATTATCCGTTTTGGGGCCGTAACACGTTTACGCTTTGCCACGGAACGCGCATATATAAAAAGGTGTTATAACAGCATGTGAGCGAGAGAATCTCTCTGTTAACACACATTTTCTCTCCTGTTAAAACACCCCCAAAAAGTGACAATAACAGCAGTTTTATGCCAGGTTTTTTTTTTACGACTGGGGGAAGAGGCCCCAGCCTGTCATTGGGGGGAGAAAATAGCGCGCGACGAGCAGTTTTGGGGGATTTTTTCACTCAGGGGGGAATTTACAATTATGCATAATAAACACTTTAAACTATGTTTTTATTACATATTCTTGCAACTTTTAGCAACTATACACACTGTCACTTAGCAACAGATGGACTTGCACTAATGTTCACTTATCATTGTAACAAGGTGGGTGGGGAGAGTTGAAATGTTCAAATCATTGAATATTTAAAGGTCACATGCTTTTATTCACAAAAAATGCTTTAAAATAAGAGTTGCTTTTGCAAGAGTCATCATATTATTTTTAAATGCATACTTTTGTTGGCTTTTTAATTTCAATTGTACTAGAAAATCTTGTAAGAACGGATAAAAAAGTCCGAAAATCACGATCGCGAAAACTTGTGACAAACATGAAAAAATGAAAGCAAACATTAAAAATTCTTGATAAAATACTCGTTTTAAATTTCATCTTTTCACCAGAACTATTGCATACTTATAATATCTGATTACTTAAAACATTTATATTTTATTTTGCTCTAGCAAAATACCTTGGCAAAGATAATAAATTTGCGTAACGGCCGACCGGCTTATTTAATCGAATCAAGCACATAAAATAATTACTTTAAATTAACAACACATATTACACAATACAGCATAAGCTGTTACCGCTAATTAACAAGAGGTACAAACACAATAATCTGACTCTGCATTGTTAATCAATCATCTATATTACATACTGATGATAACCAAGTGTCAGTCGGCACGTGGCGTGATTGACATGTCAGTAGCTAATTAACATACGACGCTCCGCCTACTGTCATACTTACGCTGGTGTTGACAAACAGTATGAAGTTCACTGGGATTTTGATTGACAAGGGGCAGAGCTTTCGAACTCGTTACGCATCAGAGTATTACCGCGAGACAAGCAGACGCCCACGGCATATTATGTGCGGGTCAGATACGAGTTTTTATCGATTTTCGCTGGTCAAAACCGGAACCTCGGGTCCACTGAACGCTCTTCTAACATTTTTCTACTATTTCTAAAGGTTTTCACACCCACTGAAAATTGTGAAAGACCGTCTGCAATTGTGAATGGGTCCGATATTCAGTCGGGAAAATCGCTGGGAGTAATCTCCATTGCTTTGTTTACGATTTTGGAGGGGGGAATTTCGTACGTAGGGGAATTTCGACTGCGGTAGGGGAAATCCTTGGCTGTGGGGGAAATCCTCGGCTGGGGGACGAGACCGATATTCGGCCTCTGCTATAGAATAAAAAAAACCCCTGTATGCTAGAATAACAGATATATCATACAGTGAAAATGCATCAAAATTAACCTGAAATTTTAAGTAAAAAGGAGGGTCAATCATAAAATATTGGTACAAGAGTTATGGACATAGAAAACAGTAACTATGATGTATGCCTGTTACGCGCATATAGCCAATCTGCGCATTTGGTAAATCGCGCAGCGCAAATAACCAATTTGTTACTGCGCAATGATTTGTAAATCGGGCAAACTTATATATTACTTATATGCGCAGGGTAACTGTCTTGCGCGTTTGGTAAATGAGTCTGCGCTTTTAACATATGGATGATATCTCCCGATAAAACTGAATATCATTAGAGGGTTAGACTTGTAGGCCTACATAAAACTGTTTAATTTTAAAACTGACGGTGATCAGGCACGCGTAAAGGTGTGAATTGACTGTGCTTAATTTGTAAAGAACATTTTTTTTAAAGTAAATGAGCGTATTTATGCGGTAATTTCAATGAGATGCTCAAGTCCCTGGCAGTTTATGGACTAAAAATTTCTGTTGACGACGGTATTAAGAGACATTTGTCATAGGTGTTAAAAAACTTTAAAATGATACAAAATATCCAAAGTATATTTAATAACACAAGTTTTTTTTATTTATTTTTTTTTTATCATTTTAACTTTTAAACGCCGTAGCCTGTGCGGGATGTCGATCCAGCGCTAATATCAAATCCTGAAATGACACCGATATTTCAAATATATATTGATCATTTCTTACAGATCGTATTGATATTTTTTAATGTTTTGTAGTACAAAAGAGTAATTTTCGCCAGAACGTGAACGGATTTTTGTTGCTGCGCAAGATGTGTCCTGCGCTAATAGAAAATCTGGAAATTACTCTGATAATATGAATAACTGCCATAAACCATGCTAACTTTTACATTGTTTAACAATTACAGACTGATATTACAAATCTTGGTTTTAAAAATGTGTCATAAATTTATTTCAACATCAGTAAATTCATGGGAGTCGGTCACCAGGTTTCAATATCTACAGTATGATACAATATGCAATAAAACTCAAACATGCGTGAAGGTGTGATTTCCTTCGGATAGCCACATCGTCCTCTCTATTCTTTTTATAACTAAAGTATTTTTACTTCATTCAATCACACGCAGTCATTTTATACCGGATATAGAACATAAAGGAGACTTACATAAAAGACTGAATTGCCACACTTTTACCACAATTCACCATATCGCTTTTTTTCATCATATTAAAAAAGCGCAATTCTTTTTTACCAACGTGAGCATATCTCTTGACATGGCCAAGATTAAAAATAAAACAAAAATAAGCAGAATTAAAAGACGATTCTTACAGATCTTTTATACTTATATCATTTTTTAATGTTTTATAGTGAGAAAGATAGAATAACTAATAAGTTTCGTCAAAATGTGAACGAAATTTTACATTTTGTAGGTGCGCAAGATGTGTGTCCTGCGTTAACAGAACTCTGAAAATTACTCCAATAACTTGAATATATTTTATAAACCATTTTAACTTTTAATTCGTTTTTCGATTACAGTCTAAAAATGTAGCTTTTGAAAATCTGAATATAATGTTTCATCCGTAGCCTGCGCGGGATGTTGTTCCTGCGCTAATAGCAAATTCTGAACTGACGCCGATATTTCAAACATATTTCAATTCTAAAAGATACTATTTATGTAACTTCATAAAAAATGTTTTCGGAGTAGAAAAAAAAAATGAAAGAAGCATGATTTCCGTCATAACGAGAACGAAATATTACATTTCCTGCGCTAATAAAAAATCTGGAAATAATCCTGATAACTTGGATATCTTTCATAAACCATACTAACTTTATCATTGTTTTGTGATTACAGGCTGTAATTGTAGCTTTTTCCAAATGAATATTTTGTTACATCTGTATCTTGCGCGGGATGTCGGCCCTGCACTAATAAAAAATCTGGAAATGATCCTGATTACTTGAATATCTTTCAAAAACCATGCTAAATTTAACTTTGTTTTATGGTTACAAATAATTGTAGCTTTTGCAAAGACAAATATAATTTTAATTCTGTAACCTGCGCGGGATGTCAGTTCTGCGCTAATAGCAAATCCTCCTGAATTTAAATATATTTAATTTATAAAACATATCATTTATGTACCTTTTAAAAATGTAGTATAAATAGATAGAAACAAGAGTGGTTTCCGTCATAACGAGAACGAAAAATTATATGTTTTATCTGTGCAAGACGTATGTCCTGCGCTAATAGAAAGTTTTAACATCACTCCGATAATTTCATACGCTATGTCAACTTTAATTTTGTTATTACAATTACAGACTAAAATTGTAGCTAGAATATAAAGTTACTTCTACATAATTCGCGGGATGACGGTCCTGCACTAATCGCAATTCCTGAAATGTCAACAATATACCAAATATATGTCATTTCTTACAATTCTAATTGATATTAATTTTTTTTTCGTGCTTTTATAATGCAAAATAAATAGAATAACGAGTAAATTCCATCAAAAAGTGCACCAAATTTTACATTTTGTAGCTGCGCAAAATGTGTGTCCTGCTCTAATAAAAAATCTGAAAACTAGAAAATGCTTTTGTAAAAAAGCGCATGTCTCCCCAAATGCAAAGTCCTATAGGCAAGAAGTCAATAGGGGTCAGGAGCGAAAGTCAAAGTGACACTGATGGTTGGCTGCAATAGGGATCATCTACTTGGCATGTCCAGTCATCCCGCTAAATTTCAACACTCTGGGCCTAGTGGTTCTCAAGTCACTGTTCAGGCTCCTGTGACCTTGACATTTGATCAAGTGACCTCAAAATAAATAGGGGTCATCTACTCTGAATGTCCAATCATCCTATTAAGTTTCAACATTGTAGGTCAAGTGGTTCTCAAGTTATTTCCAAAAAATGATTTTACATGAACAGGCCACTGTGACCTTGACCTTTAATTGACTGACTCCAAAATCAATAGGGGTCATCTACTCTGCATGTTCAATCATCCTATGAAGTTTCAACATTCTGGGTCAAGTGGTTCTCAAGTTATAGATCGGAACTGGTTATCAATGTTCAGGCCCCTGTGACCTTGACCTTTAACGGAGTGACCCCAAAAACAACAGGGGTCATTTACTCTGTATGAACAATCATCCTATGAAGTTTCAACATTCTGGGTTGAGAGGTTCTCAAGTTATTGATTGGAAATGGTTTTCCATGTTCAGGCCCCTGTGACCTTGACCTTTAATAGAGTGACCCCAAAATCGTTAGGGGTCATCTACTCTGCATGACCAATCATCCTATGAAGTTTCATCATTCTGGGTCAAGTGGTTCTCAAGTTACTGACCAGAAATGGTTTTCAATGTTCAGGCCCCTGTGGCCTTGACCTTTCACAGAGTGACCCCAAAATCGTTAGGGGTCATCTACTCTGCATGACCAATCATCCTATGAAGTTTCAACATTCTGGGTCAAGTGGTTCTCAAGTTACTGACCGGAAATGGTTTTCAATGTTCAGGCCCCTGTGGCCTTGACCTTTCACAGAGTGACCCCAAAATCGATAGGGGTCATCTACTCTGCATGACCAATCATCCTATTAAGTTTCAACATTCTGGGTCAAGTGGTTCTCAAGTTACTGACCGGAAATGGTTTTCAATGTTCAGGCCCCTGTGACCTTGACCTTTAATGGAGTGACCCCAAAATCGATAGGGGTCATCTACTTTGAATGTACAATCATCCTATGAAGTTTCAACATTCTGGGTCAAGTGGTTCTCCAGTTATTGATCAGAAATGGTTTTCCATGTTCAGGCCCCTGTGACCTTGACCTTTGATGGAGTGACCCCAAAATCAATAGGGGTCATCTACTCTTCATGATCAATCATCCTATGAAGTTTCAAAATTCTGGGTCAAGTGGTTCTCTAGTTATTGATCGGAAATGGTTTTCAATGTTCAGGCCCCTGTGACCTTGACCTTTGACGGAGTGACCCCAAAATCAATAGGGGTCATCTACTCTTCATGATCAATCATCATATGAAGTTTCAACATTCTGGGTCAAGTGGTTCTCTAGTTATTGATCGGAAATGGTTTTCAATGTTCAGGCCCCTGTGACCTTGACCTTTCACAGAGTGACCCCAAAATCGTTAGGGGTCATCTACTCTGCATGACCAATCATCCTATGAAGTTTCAACATTCTGGGTCAAGTGGTTCTCAAGTTACTGACCGGAAATGGTTTTCAATGTTCAGACCCCTGTGGCCTTGACCTTTCACAGAGTGACCCCAAAATCGATAGGGGTCATCTACTCTGCATGACCAATCATCCTATTAAGTTTCAACATTCTGGGTCAAGTGTTTCTCCAGTTATTGATCGGAAATGGTTTTCCATGTTCAGGCCCCTGTGACCTTGACCTTTGACGGAGTGACCCCAAAATCAATAGGGGTCATCTACTCTTCATGATCAATCATCCTATGAAGTTTCAACATTCTGGGTCAAGTGGTTCTCTAGTTATTGATCGGAAATGGTTTTCAATGTTCAGGCCCCTGTGACCTTGACCTTTCACAGAGTGACCCCAAAATCAATAGGGATCATCTACTCTTCATGACCAATCATCCTATGAAGTTTCAACATTCTGGGTCAAGTGGTTCTCCAGTTATTGATTGGAAATGGTTTTCCATGTTCAGGCCCCTGTGACCTTGACCTTTGACGGAGTGACCCCAAAATCAATAGGGGTCATCTACTCTTCATGACCAATCATCCTATGAAGTTTCAACATTCTGGGTCAAGTGGTTCTCTAGTTATTGATCGGAAATGGTTTTCAATGTTCAGGCCCCTGTGACCTTGACCTTTGACAGAGTGACCCCAAAAACAATAGGGGTCGTCTACTCTTCATGACCAATCATCCTATGAAGTTTCATCATTCTGGGTCAAGTGGTTCTCTAGTTATTGATCGGAAATGGTTTTCAATGTTCAGGCCCCTGTGACCTTGACCTTTGACAGAGTGACCCCAAAAACAATAGGGGTCGTCTACTCCAGCAGCCCTACAACCCTATAAAGTTTGAAGGTTCTAGGTCAAATGGTTCTCCAGTTATTGCTCGGAAATGAAGTGTGACGTACGTACGGACGGACGGACGGGGCAAAAACAATATGTCTCCTGGGGAGACATAATTACTCTGTTTACTAGAATACCTTTCATAAGCCATGTAAATTTTATCATTGTTTTACTGGCTGAAAGTCTAGCTTTTGCCAAAATGAATATCTTGTTACATCTGTAACCGGCGCGGGATATCGGTCCTGCGCTAATAGCAAATCCTGAAATGATGCCGAAACTTCAAATATATAATTCTATTTCTAAAGCATTCTATTTATGTACTTTTTTCTAAGAAAAAAAGAAGAAACAAACTGTTTTTGTGGTAGAAAATAAATAGAAAAAGGAGTGAGTTATGTCATGTATAGTACGAAATATTACTTTTTTCTCTGCGCAAGGTATGTGTCCTGTGCTAATGGAAAATCCTGATATTACTCCGATAGCTTTAACTTTGCTTTACGAGTCCAAACTAAAATTATAGTTTCTGCAAAGCAGAATATAACGTTACATCTGTAACCTGCGCGGGATGTCAGTCCTGCGCTTAAAGCTAGTTTGACCCTTATCATGCTGGACACGATTGATCCCGCCTTTGCTACTTGTTGAGTTGGTTGGCCTACACGTGGTTAAACAGTTAAAATTATGGAAAGAAAAAAATATGGCATTTCCTTTGCGTATATAGTTGATTAATCGTGAACTTGTGATTAAATCAGTGTTATATTTAAGGGATAAATTAATTTCAATGTTTTTTTGTTTTTTTTAAATTGGTGACGTAATACTACAATAAACATTTGTTGGCTATAAACTCTTGATAAACAGAAGAGAACAGAACATATCTTTTATTAGCTTTGTACATAATACATCAAAAATATAGAATTGACATTTGCATAACATACAGTATTACATCAGGTCTGACTATATGATAAAATTATAATAAATTTACAGATTATGAAAAGGATGATCATATAAAGCGCAAACTATATGGACAGGCAATCTATGAAAATGTATATATTATCTTGCTTTGATGATAAATCATCTGTAGCGAATTCCTGTGAATGTTCAGTATTAGAAAATAGTGTTTATTTCCTTAACCTTTTAAAGTATTAAGCAATACATTTGATAGTTGTGAAAGATAGTAGATAGAATTAAGTTTAGAAAAGATCACTTTTACATTTTTCTATTGTAGCCCCGTACGTCCAAATGACCAGATAGCAAAGAAATATTCCTGTTTTGTTGAATTTATTCAGTAACCTGTTCAACCGATAATGCATCTCATTACAATCCAGATGAAAGTTGCTTCAAAATACAATACTGGTATGCTTAAGTCTGATGTAATTAAGTTTAATATTTTCAAGCAGTGATAGTAAACAAGTAAACATGGAAATCAACTGTACTATATCAGGGTGTGTTATTTGTGCAAATTTTTGTCACTCTATATGTTTCATTCTAATATGCCTGCCTCTGTTAAAACACTCTCACGATAAAATGACGTCATGTTAACGTGCATGACCTCAATGATTTTGTTGCGACAAAGAAAAAGTGCTTGTATATTAATTTTATCTACTGTTTTAGATTAATGGCATACTAGTATTGGAATCGAAATAATTTATAGCAAAACCATGTTTTAACACTCTTTATACACTCGGGCGTTCATACGTCGTAAGAAAAAATCACTCGGGAGGCGCCCTCGTGATATTATTACGCCTGACGTATAACCGCCCGTCGTGCATAAACATACATAGACATACATCTGCGCAGATAACAAATGTAAAATTTCGTTCTCGTTATGACAGAAATCACTCTTTTTCTATTCATTTTTTCAGTACTCATTTGAAAGTTACATAAATAGTGTGTTTTATGAATTAAATATATTTGAAATACAGTGTAATTTCAAACTTTGCTATTAGCGCAGGACCGACCTCCCACGCAAGTTACAGGTGTAACATTATAGATCCATTTAGATTTGTAAAAAACAACTATAGTTTTAGTCTGTAATCGTAAATCAAAGTAAAAGTTAATATGATTTATAAAAGATATCCAAGTTATCAGAGTAATTTCCAGATTTATTATTAGCGCAGACACACATCTTGCGCAGATAAAAAATGTAATATTTCGTTCTCGTTATGACAGAAATCACTCTTTTTCTATTCATTTTTTACAGTATTCATTTGAAAGTTACATAAATAGTATGTTTTATGAATGAAATATATTTGAAATACAGTGTAATTTCAAACTTTGCTATTAGCGCAGGACCGACCTCCCACCCAAGTTACAGGTGTAACATTATAGATCCATTTAGATTTGTAAAAAAACTATAGTTTTAGTCTGTAATCATAAATCAAAGTAAAAGTTAATATGATTTATAAAAGATATTCAAGTTATCAGAGTAATCTCCAGATTTTCATTTAGCGCAGGGCACCGAACACATATCTTGTGCAGCTACAAAATATAAAATTTCGTTTACGTTTTGATGAAAATTAGGTCTACTCTTTATTCAATCGATTTTGTACTATAAAACAATAATAATAATACAGACAAAGATCTGTAAGAATTTTCTTTTATTCTGTGACTTTTTTATTTCATCTTTTATCTTAGACATGTTGAGAGATATGCACCCGTTGGTAAAAAGAATATTATTGTGAAATTTCAAGATATTTCAATATAATAAAAACGATATTTTGCTAAGTGTGTGCTCGGGTGAAGTAGAAAATTATAAAAATAGCCTAAAACATACCAGAGGACGACCTGTGCAAGCTGGAGGAAATCACACCTTCACGCATGTTTGGGTTTTATTGCATCTTGTATAAGATCGGAGGTATTGAAACCTGGTGACCGACTGCCGTGAATTTACTGATGTAGAAACAAATTTATGACACATAATTTAAGTACCAAGATATTCAGCATTTGACATCTATATTTATTAATCGTTGGTAAATCGTTGCGCATATAACCAACGTACAAATATTTGTTATATGCGCTGCGCGTTTGGTAAATAGCGCAGATTGGTTATTTGCGCTCAACATGCCTATGGCCACTATATTCCTGAAAACCGTATTTATTTCTACATTACGATACATTTCAAATGTCAAAAATTATTATGATGCACGATACAACACCATAAGTGGCATCACTTGTTCACTACGGGGGCAAACGGCAACGGGTTGGACAAAAGTTTTTCTCTTACGCTCGATGTTTAGGAAATCCCATCAGCTCTAAAATTTCAACAGTAGATTTTGTATCATCTCTTCTGATGGTGCTCGACTTTCTGCGGCGAGGTGGTGGATGCTTTTCCATGATTTTATTTTAAACAAGGAAGTCACGATTTTTTACTAGGCTCGGTTGTCACCTATCTCCTATTTGAAGAGTACTTCTATTTTCCTAAAGAACCCAACTCAAAGGAAATCTAAGCACCATAAAGAAACATGTGGTTGAAATACCTTTAAAACAGAGTGTATTCATAAAAATGAATAACAAATTTGAAAAAAGGTCGACAGCATTGTATTTCTAAACTATAGTTAATATGATTTGATTTACTGATCTAAAATTAAATTTTATAATGTATGAATAACGCGTATTTTTTCGTGTTATAACGTCTGCAGAATCCCGAGGGATTGGTTGGTGCGCCAGCCCGTAGGGCGAGGGTACTAACGTATCCCAAGGGATTGTGAAGATGTTATAACATGGAAATAACATGCGCTAACGCTATTCTAGCAAAAATCGCGAAAAAAAAAGGAATAAATGAATACATTATCCCTCAACGTCATCAAATTTCCATGAAATGCGCGGGAATATCCGAATTGTTGTTTCACTTTGACGTCATTTCCATTTGAATTCTCCGTTTTGGGGCCGTAATACGTTTACGCTCTGTCACGGAACGCGCATATATAAAAAGGTGTTATAACAGCACGTGAGCGCGAGAATCTCTCTGTTAACACACGTTTTCTCTCCTGTTAAAACACCCCCAAACAGTGACAAGAACAGAGGTTTTATGCTAGAATAAAATTCTTAATTCATTTTTTATATGGATCAAAAATACATTTTATTAAGTTAATAAGTCCTTCAAAGGTTTCTCAAAAGGAGGTGTCTAGTCAATCCTCTAGGGGTTTCTATAGGCATCCGGCAATCAATTTTTTTTATGAATTAAGTATTTTTCAATGACAGTATTATATTACAACCTGAAGTTACCAGTATTGGTGATGATAAGGATTCAGCTATTGTGTGTTTGTCTAAATTTAGTTCAAATGAATTTATTTTGATACAGTTTTACTTGTCCATCCTCAATTTTAAGAGATCCAACTTATTTGAAACTAGTTTTTATCATGAAACCAGAGTATTTTAATAACATAACCCCCATAAACAGCATATCTAAATGTCCTCACCAGAATCAGTGTACATGGTTAGGTGATATTAAAATGTAGAAATGTATGTCCAAAAATTAAAGATATCAAAAAAGTAGTATGTTTTGATCATTTAAATGAATATATTTACAGTTATTTGCATCAAGTAAGGTTAATCCTAGCACAGGCAGTATAAACCACCACGCAGTTTCACCGCCCTTTGCATGCAGCAGTATAAGGTGCGAATGATTCTTCTTCTTTTTCTCGTTCGCGGCTACACTGTCAGACCAGTAGCCTCGATGAAACTTGTGGTTTGCCGCAGATCCTCAATGCCTCCATACAGTTTCTGGTGGACTGAGGTATCTATCGGCCAAGTCGCAGGTCGCTCCGGGTCATGCTTTTTACATCTCTGAAGTATATGCTCCGCCGTCTGATCTTCCTCACCACATGGACAAGTTGGCGATGATGTCAGTCTGTATTTCTTGGACATGTGATCATTGAGCTTGTTGTGCCCTGAGCAAAGCCTGACCAGCATCACCTGTTCAGACCGATCAAGGAGATGAAAAGCATCCTCCTCCATCCTTGGTCTCGTTAGTGCCTTAATGATGATGACTTTCTCCTTGTAATTCACAGGTTTTGTTGGTTGTTCTGACTGAGCTCCTAGCTTAGCCAGTTTGTCTGCCTCTTCATTGCCTGCAAGTCCACAATGGGATGGAATCCACTGAAGTGCTACTTTGCAAGTTATACTCAGGCTCTGCATTCTCCTGGCTAGCTGCGGAGCTTTATTGTTCATCAGAGCTTCCATGACAGACAGTGAATCTGTGAGAAAGACGACTGAGGAATTTTCTTCTGCCGAGTCTTCAACCATTGAGACGGCCTTATTGAGTGCTTCAGTCTCTTCTTTGTAATTGCTGCTGTGATTTCCTGTGGCTGCATGTAGTGTTTCTCTCTTGTCAGATGGGTATTGAACGAAAACTCCTGCTCCACCATCTTTGACGGCGCATGTGGCTGATCCGTCTGTATAGACATGAGTCCATGATTCCGGAGGATAGTCTTCATTGATCATAGCAAGTGTGAGGCTCTTCCGAATACCTTCATCCTCTTGCTTCCCACGGTCAAGACGAGAAACAGCAAGTCTCACAGTCATTCGCTAGTGGGTTTATTATGGCTTCACTACCTAGGGGAGTCGTTGTTATGTTCAGCTCAGTTTTGAACTCCCGGTCGAGTTTCTTTGCCTCTGTCAGGATACTGGTTATATGACCCAGGGAAGTGCCTACGCCTTTAGTATCTTGAAAAATGGTTTGGGTCCAATCGCTAAGGTGACTATGTCTTAGACTAGCTGACAAACGATGTAGAATGTCCTTGTTAAAACGTAGAGCTGGTGAGACCAAATATCTCATATATAAAATTTTCCTGTGGCTAACTTGCCTCAATGATTCGTGTACCAATGATGCGTAAATGATTTCTTATTATGAGCTAGACAATTTCAGGGATCAGACAAATCACTAAATGTTTCAAACTAACAATCTTCAATTTAAAATGATTAGCTCAAACTCCTATAGGCTGGAGACCCTATACTTGACTGGTCTTTTTGTTGAAGTTCCTGTCAGACAATATCTTTGACTCAACAACATACAAGTCCTATCGCATAGATGCTCGGCCTCTGTCCTCTCAAACTCTATATGATTGCCCTGAATCCTGGATGCTCAGCGCCTATATGCTATCATATGTAGCATTCAACTACCATAGGTATATCCCCGATGCCTTGGCTGTACTTCGCCAATAACGCTGAACCGTCTATAAGCTGGAACTCTCCTACTATCTCAGTAGATTACTAAACTCTGGTCTCTATCTCAGCTTCCCGATGCTCAGCCTATATTTGCTATCGTCTATAGCATTCAACTACCCTTAAGGTAAAACTCCTATGCGCTGGCCCTATAGCTCGAAACCTAGTTGAAATTCTGCAACTCTTCTTTAGTCTATAAACTTCCAAAGTCTAGTTTTTAATAATTTATCCGCCCTGACAGGGTAACTGCAATAGTTTCCTTATCAAGGTACTGGGATAAATTATTAGTTGAATTCTCGATGTGTCTTCTTCGATCGCTGGATACCGAATGCCTAGTCTGTTACACTGATCTGTCTTATCGAATACAGAGTCAGTTACAAGCCGATTAAAAACGTACAGATTTCTGTACGAATACCATAATCCACCGCGCGAATGCTAATTTAAAAATAGTCAGGCTTTCCCAAAGAGAAATGTTTAGCTCGGGTTAAACCTTGGTATTGAATGCATATAGTACATGTACATTGTCTTATTAATGTTGAAAGGATTGTTCAATCACATAACACAAAAAGTTAAACCTACAACTATGAAGGTTTAAACAATACACATTGCAATAAGTGCTTCCAGTCAGCTATTTTGTCATATTGTAGAATAGGTATAGAAATCTAATCTACTGGTAACTTCTATAAAATCACTCTTTGTACACAGATCTTCATTTATAATGATTGTAAATCTAGGTATATAATTGAATCTTTGTGCTGCAAATACTTCATAAATAATGACTTTCCATAATCCGCCTGTCCTAAATTATATATGTGACTCCATCATTATTTTTCTCAACACATTCAACTTTTGGTTAATGATACGTGAATGTGTTTACTTCTCCTTATATTATTATTTTTTAATTTTTAAAGAAATTCTAATGTTTTGTAAATTCCATCTACGCGACAAAAAGATCTACAATAAAGGAAGCTTGCGTGACGTTTACTCGAACTATACACTCAGCAATCCAGCGATTGATCTTTCAATCTAATTTTTATACCTGCGCGTCATAGTTCTTGGGTGATAAATATTCGTTAATATGTGTATCTTCAACGCTGGAGATCTAACCGAATGCCCTCTCTGTCATCCATCTACCTATTTATACCCCAGCAGACGTGCTATTTTTAGAACTTGTTTCTGATTGGTCCAAATTTAAACATAACGTTTTACAACGAGTACTTGTGTCATGGTATAGAACTTGAATATTTAAACGGGGAGAAAATGTGTAGGCGGCCGGGTAGCTCAGTCGGTAGAGCATCGGAACGATATTCCGAGGCCCCGGGTTCGAGTCCCGGTCTGGCTGCACATTTTTCTCACCCTGTGACACTTGCTCTATCAAAAATCTGGTTCCCTTTAACTTTTGTTTATGACATAATGTGCGAAGCTGGGACCCAGCCATCCATATAATGAACCCAAATCAGCCACAAATGACCCAAATTTTATTATTTACAGCAATTCAACCATAATTATAGCAATGACAACATGAAAAGGGAGTCAAGCACTATCTGTGCTTATTTGTTACGTTATCAATATAAATATACAAATTATTCTGACAGCCTCATGAACGAAGCTGCTTCGTTTGAGCCGATTTTCGGTGTAGCCATCTAGCTTGGCTTTCATGGGATGGTTTTGAAAAGACCTGAACTTCTCTGCTTAAAGCAGGACCTTTGCATGTTTCCTGTATTGTAACGGCTGTGTGCCTGTTAGCTTCTCCATGAAGGAGATTGGTGTAGACTTTGTAGCACCTGTCATGATCCTCAATGCTTGGTTCTGAACTTTGTCTGGAGCCTGTTGGTTAGTTTTGGCAGTAGTGGACCAGGCAGTTGAGCTATACTCTAAATGTGGTCTCATTTTCCCTGATATACTGTCTTGAGTATTTGCTCATTTGCTCCCCACGTTGTTTCAGCAAGTTTGCGCATCATGGCAAGCTTCCCTTCTGTTCGACTAATGTGGGGCTTCCAGGTTAGCCGTTGTCAAAGGTCACTCCAAGGTATTTTGCCTCGTCTGCTTCAGTCAGCGAAGTATTTCCCATCTTGATTTTACCCGCTCTCTGCTTTGACGACAGGGAGAATAGTGTAGTGGACGATTTCTCTGTACTGATCGATACACACCAATCTTCAGCCCAAGCTGAAAGCTTGTTGATGGCTTCTTACATCCTGTATGTGGCTGTAGTGGCATGTTCCTCCTTACACCATAACCCCAGGTCGTCAGCGTAGCGTGCAGCCTTAACTCCTTTCGGTAGTTCAGGCACCAGATCATTGACGAAAAGCAGAAAGAGTGTAGGGGATGAGACTCCGCCTTGTGGGACACCATGACGCAACAGGAACTTCCTACTGCTGGCATGTTCTAAACTGACTCTCCTGTTGTAGAGGTAGGACTTAATCCACCTCAGCATGTGACCTCCTACTCCAGTCCTCATCAGTTTGACGAGGAGTCCATCAGTCCAGACTTTGTCAAACGCTCTCTGCAGATCAATCCATGCTGTAAGCACGACATTCTGCTCTCTCCTCTATCTCTTGAGATAGATAAGTGGTCTTGTCCTCAGTGAAGCGGAATTGTCTGAAGCCAGCTTGTTGCGTTGCAAATAGGTTGTTAGTCTCCATGTACCACTTCAGGCGTGCATTCACAATCCTCTCCATGGTCTTTCCAACACAAATGGTTATGCTGATCGGGCGATAGCTTGCAGCCTTCTTTGGATCCTTCCCTTTCTTGTGGATGGGGATCATGACTGCGTCTTTCTATATCTGTGGAAGAGGTCCTTGTGTCCAGCTGTAGTTGTAAATTTCCAGGAGTCTGCAAATTGCTGCAGTGCCTAGATGGGTCAGCATTTCATTTGTGACTCCATCTGGTCCAGGAGACTTCTTTGTCTTCAACTGCCTAAGAGCTGCCTGTATCTCATGCAGTTTAAGACTCTGCTTCATGCATTCTGGTGTCACTTGGCTTGTCTGCCTTTCCCTTTTTTCTCTTCGGGCTTCCCTTTGCCGTTCCCTGTTGATGGGGATGTTGGAAATGTCAAATTTGTAACAAAATGTCAAATTTTTATATAACTTGGTTTTGAATATAATTATAATAAATTAAAACAAGGAACTGCGTTCAATAAACGCTTGATGCCCCCGGTGGCATCCTTGTCGATAGATTTTCCAAAACGAGGTCAAGGTCAAGGTCAAACTGAGGTCAGGTGATGTTTGAAGATGAGGAATGGTCACAGGTTACATCTGTATTAGTATCAATTCATTCTTGTCAGCGGTATTGATGCTAAACGAAACGGTCCCATTTGGTTAACCGAGAGATGGCCCATACAAAGCAACCTAAGTCCAAAACGAAGTCAAGGTCAAGGTTAAACTAAGGTCAGGTGATGTCTGAAGATGAGGAATGGTCACAGGTTACATCTGCATTAGTATCAAGTCATTCTAGTAAGGGGTATTGATGCTAGACGAAACGGTCCCATTTGGTTAAACTCATACGGACGGACGAACGGACAGACGGACGAACGAATGGACGGACAGGACTATCACTATATGCCTCCCGCATCAGTAGATGCCGGGAGCATAAAAATATACTTGAATCGCGTATTCTATTTATGTGTCAATACGTTTTATGGGCTTTTAATAATATTTAAAACTCTGTCATCTGCATTTGGTCATATTCCGAATTTCTCCACCACCGAATCCCGCACGTGGTGTTATGTGCTAAGAATGACCCATTGTGTTAATTGACAGTGTAGTTTTAATTACTTTGAATTGAAACAGCAGTTTTACCATAAAGTTGAACAATAAATGTTTGACAGTAAAGACGAAAAGCTTTCATCTATCGCTTGTGATAATAATATTGAGCAAATACCATATAAGTCTGGATGGTGGTAGAGGATTTATTGCTTGCCATGGATATCTCCGTTCTGACGTCAGATTTGATTATCGTTCCATACTTGACGGACCAGATCCACCTCATGCTGTATTATTTTTGTGAAGCAAAACCTTACATATTTTCTGAAAAACACAAACACGCACACACACAATCACAGAAATGCATATCATATATTCCATAGATAAAATGTTGAGTCTTCCTGAAACCCCATGAACCAAAAGAAAACAAGTAATAATGACGATCCGTTTGTTTTAATTTTAGTAGTCCGTCTTGCGGTAACTGAATTCTGAAGTTGGTCACAATTAGAGTTCGCATTAATAAGCTAGGCCTACTGTCTTCTAACTGCGCGCTTCTGTCGATATATTGAATATTAATATTAGACATTATGCTGTTTTCGGATTGGGTGTTCCTTTCGTTGCCACAAAGGACAATTTTATAACAAGCCATATTACGTCTGTTCTATATATCTACGTTCAAATAAATACATTTTGTCAATATGTCAGTAGGGAGTCAGTGGTGCAGTGGTTAGCAGGTTGAACTACAACGCCAGAGGTCCGGGTATGATTCACGGTCGCGGCTGATATCCTGACTAGTGTTCAGTGCTGGGTGATTTACTTAAATTGGTACTGTTTCCAGCAGTATCGGCCTAGACTGACTGTCGGGGAGGTAAATATGACGCTTGCCGACGGGCTCGGCTGGAAATAAGTTGTTCCATCCATTCCAGATGGGGACTTTCGTCGACTACCCACGTTAAACAAGAAACTACTTTTATAATATTAAACGGTACATTTGAGCATATTTGCTAACAAAGATATGGCCACTGAATTGTTTAACTCACATATGAAGATTATTTGCGGTGGAAAATATCCCTTTGCTTTCTAAGTCACCAAGAATTTCTTGTTATGCTGCAATAATGCACATCTCATGAAGTCTCCTCTACAAACACTCTATCCTCTGTGAAAAGATTATAGATTACTAGTATATATTACACAAACACAGTTTCAAATTAGATTCTATTTATCCTGTTCGGATTGAAACGCACCTCTTTACGACTTTGCTGAAAAATATCTATGGATACATTGTTTTCTAGAAACAACTAGAGCTATCGCTAAAGGTGATTAATACCCCAGCAACACCGCTGTTACCCAGTACGTTTTATGGACCAATGAAATTTATGGCTACAACGACGGAAATTGCATGACTTACATCTACAAACTACTGAAAACATTAGTGTCGTTATGTTAGATTCTGAAGTCAGTAGTAGAGTAGACCAAGGTCCCTCTGACTATTTCCATTTGTATCCAGCCATGAACATTAGTTTGTTTGTTTGTTTGTTTTGGGTTTAACGCCGTTTTTCAACAGTATTTCAGTCATGTAAAGGCGGGCAGTTAACCTAACCAGTGTTCCTGGATTCCAGTACATACCTGTTCTCCAAAAGTAACTGCCAACTTCCCCACATGAATTATCAGAGGTTGAGGACGAATGATTTCAGACACAATGTCTTTTATCAAATCGTCACGGAGAACATACGCCCCGCCCGGGGATCAAACTCGCGACCCCGCGATCCGTAGACCAACGCTCTCCCTACTGAGCGGGCCATTAACAATGGTGACAAACTGATAATACAGTCTATTGCTAGCAACCTATGCTTATGTGAATCTGTTTTGAACCTGGTTTAAAGGTGAACTCCCAATTAGTAATCTTTTGTCGCCTGCCATCCAATCCCCGTGGAATCACCGGAAGGACTTCTGCCTGTTAGCTACAACATCATTCTCGCTGCCTGCATCCATTCTGGTGCATCTTGGCGCACAACGGTTGTTTGATTGATATAATGGTTTATGTACACATATATATGTATCCAGTTCATCTTTTATTGTTGCGAAAATCTGTAATTTGTTCAGTCAGTTAATAAACTGCGAAAGTTCTTCTATGACTGTAAGTACCATTAGTTCAAACAATTACATTAATTAAAAGTAAAACGACGCATGAACCGTGAAAGTAAAATTTGACCCTCTTAGAAGAAACTACTATACTTTTAACATTCTAACTCCACAAATTTCAGTTTGATCGTAGCGGTACCATGCATCGAAGAATTTTTACTTTCCCGCGTTTCGGAGTATAGCGGGAAAGTTTTGTCTTTGAGTTACGGTTTATTGAACCGCACTGGTCAAGTACGGTATGTATGAATATTGTCCAATGGGAATCTGTTTATTCCCAAACTGACCAATTAGAAATTACCATAAGCTACAAGTATAATGTGTTGTAGATATTTGTCAGCTCTAGCGTGCAGTTATTTAGCACTGTATGAATTTCAAGTTTCTTAATATAAAAAAGAAGTATATTTTTTTAAAAGGATTTGAATAATTTTGTTTTTACATTTGAAACTGTTACATATTTGAATTTTGAAAATAAGCATAAGGTATTATTAACAAGAGGGCCATGATGGCCCTATATCGCTCACCTGTTATCATTGCACTTGAGGACAAGAAGGTCTTCAGTAAAAATATTTAAGTCCAGAGGACAGGAACAACAAAGGGAAGAAATTTAACCAAAAAGAAAAAACAATTCTTACAAGGTACAGATAATATCAAAATGCACCTAAAAATTGGAGGTACCATCCATGTTGTACCACAGAAAAGCGGTCTCGATTTTTCCCTACGGTCAATAATAAAAAAGTTACTAAAAATAAGCTATTTATAGTAACGCAAAAGGGAAGTAATTAAAAAAAAGGTAAGTGAACAAAAGAAGGCTCTGCCAAATAAATCTGTTGACATAAATGAAATTTCAGATCAGTATCTTCATTAGTTACGGAGATATACCCATTTTAATTTGAAATAAAGGGAGGTAATTTGACATAAAATCAGTCCATAGTTATCTACCCTGATTGTCTCAGTCCAACTAATGACAATTATGAAATTTCAAATAAGTCCTACAAGTACTTACTGGTATAAATCCATTTTGAGGTAATCAGATATAAAATAACTCTAGAACCAACGATTGGATCTGATTTGTCATGGAATCTAAGATTTATTGTTGTTGAAGATATTTTGGAAGTTTGTATCAAATAAAACCATAAATTTTTAAGGTTCTACAGCTATTAGTTAATACATATATAACAAGCCTATCTTAACTGACTTCAGTTGAATTCCTCCCCGCACCGAGTGCGCATATACACAATTCAACATCTGCATGAAGAAACACCTCCGCGGCACCGAACGAGTACAAAAGAGCTTACAGCCGAGGTGTGAATTCCATCAGGGCCCGCCCAAAACTATTAAAAAAACGCACTACGGTCCGAGTGGGAAATATCCTTTGCCGCACCGTAATGGGCACAGACCGGGCAAAAATGGATTCTCCGCGGCGCCCGAACTATACAAAATGCGCTACGGTCCGACTGATGGAGTTCCCCCGCGGTGCCCGAACTAGTACAAAAACGCGCAACGTTCCCCGAGTGGAGGAATATCCCTTGCCGCCACCCGTAATGCGCACAGACGGCATGAAGGGATTCCTCCGCGGCGCCCGAACTAGTACAAAACGCGCTACGGTCCGACTGATGGAGTTCCACCGCGGCGCCCGAACTAGTACAAAACGCGCTACGGTCCGAGTGGAGGTGTTCCTTGCCGCCCGAAATGGAAGGAATTCTGAAGTCATACCTAGAAATTGCCACCTACACCTTAAAGGACCACTTCACTGTAAAGAGTTTCTTTTAAAATTAATACATGTTATAACAGCAGAAATTTTTTCACTTACAAAATTGTCAAGGGTTCATTTCTCTTGTTAATATATTTCAAGCCTCAGTTAACTAACTTCAGTTAAATTCCCTAGTCTGAATGTCACCTAACCTACTACACCTTAAAGGTACCCACTTCACTGTAAAAGAATGTCTGTTGTTTTAAATTTACATGTATAACAGCAGTAATTGTTCACTTACAGAATGTCAAGGGTTCATTTCTCCTGTTATATATATTTCAAGCCTCAGTTAACAAAACTTCAGTTGAATTCCTAGTCGAAATGCTTACACCTTAAAGGTACCACTTCACTGTTAAGGATGTTTTTTGGTTTAACAGAAAAAAGGATTAATTTGTCCTATTAGTTAATACATATATAACAAGGCCTAAGTTAACTGACTTCAGTTGAATTCCTCCCCGCACCGAGTCGCATATACACAATTCAACATCCGCTTTGAAGAAACCCCTCCGCGGCGCCGAACTAGTAAAAAAACGCGCTACGGTCCGAGTGGGGGGAATTCATCGCGGCGCCCGAACTAGTACAAAACGCGCTACGGCCCGAGGGAGGAATACCCCTGCCGCACCGTAATGCGCACAAGACCGCATGAAGGGATTCCTCCGCGGCCGCCCGAAATATAAAAAACGCGCTACGGCCCGACTGATGGAGTTCCACCGCGGCGCCCGAACGGGTAAAAAACGCGCTCGGTCCGAGTGGAGGTGTTCCTTGCCGCCACCGAAATGGAAGGATTCTGAAGTCATACCTGGGAAATTGCTCACCTACACCTAAAGGTACCATTCACTGTAAAGAGTATCTATTAATTTAATACATGTTATATCAGCAGTAATTGTTCACTTACAAAATTGTCAAGGGTTCATTTCTCTTGTTAATATATTTCAAGCCTCAGTTAACTAACTTCAGTTGAATTCCTAGTCTGAAATGCTCACCTAACCTACTACACCTTAAAGGTACCACTTCACTGTAAAAGAATGTCTGTTGATTTAATACATGTTATAACAGCAGTAATTGTTCACTTACAAAATTGTCAAGGGTTCATTTCTCCTGTTAATATATTTCAAGCCTCAGTTAACTAACTTCAGTTGAATTCCTAGTCTGAAATGCTTACACCTTAAAGGTACCACTTCACTGTTAAGGAATGTTTATTGGTTTAACAGATACAAGGATTAATTGTCCTTTTAGTTAATACATATTAACGGCCTAAGTTAACTGACTTCAGTTGAATTCCTCCCGCACCGAGTGCGAAAATACACAATTCAACATCCGCATGAAGAAACACCTCCGCGGCCCCCGAACTAATACAAAACGCGCTACGGTCGGTGGGGAAATTCTCGCGGCGCCCGAACTAGTACAAAACGCGCTAGGGTCCGAGTGGAGGAATATCCTTGCCGCCCCGTAATGCGCACGGGACCGCATGAAGGGATTCCTCCGCGGGCCCGAACTAGTACAAAACGCGCTACGGTCCGACTGATGGAGTTCCACCGCGGCGCGAAACTAGTACAAAACGCGCTACGGTCCGAGTGGAGGTGTTCCTTGCCGCACCAAATGGAAGGAATTCTGAAGTCATTACTAGAAAATTTGCTCACCTACACCTTAAAGGTACCACTTCACTGTAAAAGAGTATCTATTAATTTAATAATGTTATAACAGCAGTAATTGTTCACTTACAAAATTGTCAAGGGTTTCATTTCTCTTTTTAATATATTTCAAGCCTCATTTAAAACTAACTTCAGTTGAATTCCTAGTTGAAATGCTCACCTAACCTACTACACCTTAAAGGTACCACTTACTGTAAAAGAATGTTGTTGATTTAATACATGTTATAACAGCAGTAATTGTTCACTTACAAAATTGTCAAGGGTTCATTTCTCCTGTTAATATATTTCAAGCCTCAGTTAACTAACTTCAGTTGAATTCCTAGTCTGAAATGCTTACACCTTAAAGGTACCACTTCACTGTTAAGGAATGTTTATTGGTTTAACAGATACAAGGATTAATTTGTCCTATTAGTTAATACATATATAATAGGCCTAAGTTAACTGACTTCAGTTGAATTCCTCCCCGCACCGAGTGCGCATATACACAATTCAACATCCGCATGAAGAAACACCTCCGCGGCGCCCGAACTAGTACAAAACGCGCTACGGTCCGAGGGTGGAATTCCATCGCGGCGCCCGAACTAGTACAAAACGCGCTACGGTCCGAGTGGAGGAATATCCCTTGCCGCACCGTAATGCCCCACGACCGCAGGGAAGGGATTCCTCCGCGGCACCCGAACTAGTACAAAACGCGCTACGGTCCGACTGATGGAGTTCCACGCGGCGCCCGAACTGGTACAAAACGCGCTACGGTCCGAGTGGAGGTGTTCCTTGCCGCACCGAAATGGAAGGAATTCTGAAGTCATACCTAGAAATTGCTCACCTACACCTTAAAGGTACCACTTCACTGTAAAAGAGTATCTATTAATTTAATACATGTTATAACAGCAGTAATTGTTCACTTACAAAATTGTCAAGGGTTCATTTCTCTTGTTAATATATTTCAAGCCTCAGTTAACTAACTTCAGTTGAATTCCTAGTCTGAAATGCTCACCTAACCTACTACACCTTAAAGGTACCACTTCACTGTAAAAGAATGTCTGTTGATTTAATACATGTTAAAACCCAATGTAATTGTTCACTTACAAAATTGTCAAGGGTTCATTCCCCTGTTAATTATTTCAAGCCTCAGTTAACTAACTTCAGTTGAATTCCTAGTCTGAAATGCTTACACCTTAAAGGTACCACTTCACTGTTAAGGAATGTTTATTGGTTTAACAGAAACAAGGATTAATTTGTCCTATTAGTTAATACATATATAACAGGCCTAAGTTAACTGACTTCAGTTGAATTCCTCCCCGCACCGAGTGCGATATACACAAAATTCAACACCCGCATGAAGAAAACACCTCCGCGGCGCCCCGAACTAGTACCAAACGCGCTACGGTCAGTGGGGGAAAATTCCATGCGGCGCCCGAACTAGTACAAAACGCGCTACGGTCCGAGTGGAGGAATATCCCTTGCCGCACCGTAATGCGCACGGGACCGCATGAAGGGATTCCTCCGCGGCGCACCGAACTAGTACAAAACGCGCTACGGTCGACTGAGGAGTTCCACCGCGGCGCCCAACTGGTACAAAAGCGCCGGTCCGAGTGGAGGTGTTCCTTGCCGCCCCGAAATGGAAGGGAATTCTGAAGTCATACCTAGAAATTGCTCACTACACCTTAAAGGTACCACTTCCTGTAAAAGAGTATCTATTAATTTAATACATGTTATAACAGCATTAATTGTTCACTTACAAAACTGTCAAGGGTTCATTTCTCTTGTTAATATATTTCAAGCCTCAGTTAACTAACTTCAGTTGAATTCCTAGTCTGAAATGCTCACCTAACCTACCACACCTTAAAGGTACCACTTCACTGTAAAAGAATGTCTGTTGATTTAATACATGTTATAACAGCAGTAATTGTTCATTTTACAAAATTGTCAAGGGTTCATTTCCCCCTGTTAATATTTTTTCAACCCTCAGTTAACTAACTTCAGTTGAATTCCTGTCTGAAATGCTTACACCTTAAAGGTACCACTTCACTGTTAAGGAATGTTTTGGTTTACAGAAAAAAGGATTAATTTGTCTATTAGTTAATACATATATAACAGGCCTAAGTTAATGACTTCAGTTGAATTCCTCCCGCACCGAGTGCGCATATACACAATTCAACATCCGCATGAAGAAACACCTCCGCGGCGCCCGAACTAGTACAAAACGCGCTACGGTCCGAGTGGTGGAATTCCATCGCGGCGCCCGAACTGTACAAAACGCGCTACGGCCCGAGTGGAGGAATTCCCTTGCCGCACCGTAATGCGCACAGACCGCATGAAGGTTTTCCTCCGCGGCGCCCGAACTAGTACAAAAACGCGCTACGGCCCGACTGATGGAGTTCCACCGCGGCGCCCGAACTGGTACAAAACGCGCTACGGTCCGAGTGGAGGTGTTCCTTGCCGCACCGAAATGGAAGGAATTCTGAAGTCATACCTAGAAATTGCTCACCTACACCTTAAAGGTACCACTTCACTGTAAAAGAGTATCTATTAATTTAATACATGTTATAACAGCAGTAAATTGTTCACTTACAAAATTGTCAAGGGTTCATTTCTCTTGTTAAAAATATTTCAAGCCTCATTTAAAACTAACTTCAGTTGAATTCCTATCTGAAATGCTCACTAACCTACTACACTTAAAGGTACCACTTCACTGTAAAAGAATGTCTGTTGTTTTAAATTACATGTTATAACGGGCAGAAATTGTTCACTTACAAAATTGTCAAGGGTTCATTTTTTCCTGTTAATATATTTCAAGCCTCAGTTAACTAACTTCAGTTGAATTCTAGTCTGAAATGCTACACCTTAAAGGTACCACTTCACTGTTAAGGAATGTTTTTTGGGTTTTAACAGAAACAAGGATTAATTTGCCCTATTAGTTAATACATTTTAAAAACAGGCAAAAGTAAACTGATTCAGTTGAATTCCTCCCCGCCACCGAGTGCGCATAAACACAATTCAACATCCATGAAGAACACCTCCGCGGCGCCGAACTAGTACAAAACGCGCTACGGTCGAGTGGGGGGAAATTTCCATCGCGGCGCCCGAAACTAGTCCCAAACGCGCTACGGTCGAGTGGAGGAATATCCCTTGCCGACCGTAATGCCCCAAGACCGCATGAAGGGTTTCCTCCGCGGCGCCCGAATAGTACAAAACGCGCTACGGTCCGACTGATGGAGTTCCCCCGCGGCGCCCGAACTGGTACAAAACGCGCTACGGCCCGAGTGGAGGTGTTCCTTGGGCCGCACCGAATGGAAGGATTCTGAAGTCATACCTAGAAATTGCTCACCTTTACACCTTAAGGTACCACCTTCACTGTAAAAGAGTATTATTAATTTAATACATGTTTTTAACAGCAGTAATTGTTCACTTACAAAATGGTCAAGGATTCATTTCTCTTGTTAATATATTTCAAGCCTAAGTTAACTAACTTCAGTAGAATTCCTAGTCTGAAATGCTCACCTAACCTACTACACCTTAAAGGTACCACTTCACTGTAAAAGAATGTCTGTTGATTTAATACATGTTATAACAGCAGTAATTGTTCACTTACAAAATTGTCAAGGGTTCATTTCTCCTGTTAATATATTTCAAGCCTCAGTTAACTAACTTCAGTTGAATTCCTAGTTGAAATGCTTACACCTTAAAGGAAACCATTAAATTTAAAAGGGGAATGTTTATTGGTTTAACAGAAACAAGGATTAATTTGTCCTATTAGTTAATACATATATAACAGGCCTAAGTTAACTGACTTCAGTTGAATTCCTCCCCGCACCGAGTGCGCATATACACAATTCAACATCCGCATGAAGAAACACCTCCGCGGCGCCCGAACTAGTACAAAACGCGCTACGGTCCGAGTGGTGGAATTCCATCGCGGCGCCCGAACTAGTACAAAACGCGCTACGGTCCGAGTGGAGGAATATCCCTTGCCGCACCGTAATGCGCACAGACCGCATGAAGGGATTCCTCCGCGGCGCCCGAACTAGTACAAAACGCGTACGGTCCGATGATGGAGTTCCCCGCGGCGCCCGAACTGGTAAAAAAAACGCGCTACGGCCCCGAGTGGAGGTGTTCCTTGCCGCACCGAAATGGAAGGAATTCTGAAGTCATACCTAGAAATTGCTCACCTAACCCTTTAAAAGGTACCACTTCACTGTAAAAGTATCTATTAATTTAATCATGTTATAACAGCAGTAATTGTTCACTTACAAAATTGTCAAGGGTTCATTTCTCTTGTTAATATATTTCAAGCCTCAGTTAACTAACTTCAGTTGAATTCCTAGTTAGAAATGCTCACCTAACTACTACCTTAAAGGTACCACTTCACTGTAAAGAATGTCTGTTGATTTAATACATGTTATAACAGCAGAAATTTGTTCACTTACAAAATTGTCAAGGGTTAAATTTCCCTGTTAATATATTTCAAGCCTCAGTTAACTAAAAGTTGAATTCTAGTCTGAAATGCTTACACTTAAAGGTACCACTTCATGTTAAGGAATGTTTTTGGGTTTAACAGAAACAAGGATTAATTTGTCCTATTAGTTAATACAAAATATAACAGGCCTAATTTAAAACTGACTTCATTTGAATTCCTCCCGCACCGGGTGCGCATATACACAATTCAACTCCGCATAAAGAGAAACACCTCCGCGGCGCCCGAACTAGTACAAAACGCGCTACGGTCCGAGTGGGGAATTCCATCGCGGCGCCGAAAGTACAAAACGCGCTACGGTCCGAGTGGAGGAATATCCCTTGCCGCACCGTAATGCGCACAGACCGCATTAAGGGATTCCTCCGCGGCGCCCGAACTAGTACAAAACGCGCTACGGTTCCGACTGATGGAGTTCCACCGCGGCGCCCGAACTGGTACAAACGCGCTAACGGTCCGAACTTGAATTCCTAGTCTGAAATGCTTACACCTTAAAGGTACCACTTCACTGTTAAGGAATGTTTATTGGTTTAACAGAAACAAGGATTAATTTGTCCATTAGTTAATACAATATAACAGGCCTAAGTTAACTGACTTCATTGAATTCCTCCCCGCACCAAAGTGCGCATATACACAATTAAACATCCGCAGGAAGAAACACCTCCGGGCGCCCGAACTAGTACAAAAACGCGCTACGGTCCGAGTGGGGGGAATTCCATCGCGGCGCCCGAACTAGTACAAAACGCGCTACGGTCCGAGTGGAGGAATATCCCTTGCCGCACCGTAATGCGCACAGACCGCATGAAGGGATTCCTCCGCGGGCCCCAAAAAACTAGTACACAACGCGCTACGGTCCGACTGATGGATTTCCACCGCGGCGCCCGAACTGGTACAAACGCGCTACGGTCCGAGTGGAGTGTTCCTTGCCGCACCGAAATGGAAGGAATTCTGAAGTCATACCTAGAAATTGCTCACCTACACCTTAAAGGTACCACTTCACTGTAAAAGAGTATCTATTAATTTAATACATGTTATAACAGCAGTAATTGTTCACTTACAAAATTGTCAAGGGTTCATTTCTCTTGTTAATATATTTCAAGCCTCAGTTAACTAACTTCAGTTGAATTCCTAGTCTGAAATGCTCACCTAACCTACTACACCTTAAAGGTACCACTTCACTGTAAAAGAATGTCTGTTGATTTAATACATGTTATAACAGCAGTAATTGTTCACTTACAAAATTGTCAAGGGTTCATTTCTCCTGTTAATATATTTCAAGCATCAGTTAACTAACTTCAGTTGAATTCCTAGTCTGAAATGCTCACCTGACCTACTACCCCTTAAAGGTACCACTTCACTGTAACTGTACGCCTTTAAGGTGATAACAGAGGAAGTAATAACAAACGTGACTGAAGAAAACAAGTACTTACAGATTGTACAGTGGCATGTTAAACAAACGTAACAAACTTCCAACACAGCTGAGGAGAATTGACAAACCATGTTTTAGTAGGTTCATTTCGTCATCATTAACTTCCACAGACTGATATCATCTCTGTCCGAAAGTCTCCGCCACCACTTCACTGTAAAAGAATATTTATTAATTTAACTGATACATCTTCAGTAAAAAAAGATATTGACACTGTTATACTAGAATTTGATTATAATTGTTCATTACAAAATTGTAAAGGATTCTTTTCTCTTATTAATTTATTTCAAGCCTATATAAAACTAGCTTCAGTTGAATTCCTCCCGCACTAAGTGTGCACGAATACTCACTGTCCGCATCTAAATAGTTAGCACTTGTGCACTGGCATTAAAATTTGAAAAAGATTTTACTAACCAAAGAATTAGATAAGTAAACCTAGTAATAAAAAGGTATTAATGCGTACAAAGGGACCAGTTGTGGAGGTGCACTTTTTGGGCCCAAAACATGAAACTTTCTAAACGTGCTCGACCCGAGGGGGGGAATTTCCCACCCTCACATCCAAATAGTACAAACGCTTCGGCCATGTGGAGGGAATTCTTCCCACCTGACACATACAAAAAACTTGATCTAAAACTAGAAAAAATGCTTATGTCCTCAGGGAGGAATCTTTTGCCACACTCCCACAAAAAAAGGCTTCGCATCTAAAACTAGAAAAAACGCACTATGGCCAAATGAGGGAAAATTCCCCTCTAATCATAACTTAAAATGGGTCTAGGGAATAAAACTGGTGGCCCCAAAAATTTAGGCTTTTGGTTAATTGATTTGATCCCAGGCGAAAAAAAAAAAAAAAAAACGAGCGCGTGCTCACTATTGAATCGTTGTCACAAAAAGCAAAATTTTCAAATGTTGAAATCAACGAGTTTAACCAAAACCTCACCAGAGTTTTCTAAGCCCAAAAGGGAAAATTCCCCCAAAATCAGTCGGTTTGAGATTGAACCCCCCTCTTTTAGTTTTATAACCCCGTAGAGTTTCATTTTAAAAAAGCATTTGTTTTGAGCGAAAAACTTTAACCAAAACTAACCCCCAAAGGGGGAAAATTTGCCAAAAACCCTCGTGTTATGGGTGACCCAGGGGGGTTGGTTTAATTATCTAAAAAAAAAAAAAAAAAAACAAAATGTTGGAAAAGACCCCTTTGCTCGACTATTCGAATCATTTTTCCCAAACCCAAATTTAAAAAATTTTTAAAAATCTATGGTTTCAATCAAGTTTTGATTTTTTTGTTTTTAGATAGTAACTTGTATGAAAAATTTTAAACCAGAAGTTTTGTTCGAATGGGGACACAATTTTTAAGTCCAAAAGGGGTGCATATTGGCCAAAATGCATGTCAGAATTAGGGGGATTTGATTATCAATTTTTTATAACCCGAAGCAGTGTGAAGTTTAAATTCAATATTGCTGTTCTTTAACCAAATTTTCAAAGTCCAAAAGGGGGCTATTTACCCAAAAAAAAGTTGAGTTATGGGACATGCCCCAGTGGGGATGTTGTGGTAAAAAAGTGTCTAAAACCGTTACATTTTTCGCAAAATTTTAGTGCAATCTAGAGGATTTTGGATGGATTTGATTGTCCGACTTTTGTTTCCCCGGGGGAAAATTTTAGATCGACCCCCCCCGGGGGGGGAAGATTTTAGATCGACCCCTGCCGGAGTAGGAAAACGGATGTTCAAGCACTTATTTATTTTCCCGTAACTACCGTCGCAGGAATCACTGTTCTATGAAACTCATGAAAACAGGTTTTAAAATTTAAAAGCCCTTTAAAATATATTAACTTTTATTAAAAAAAGTACCCCGGGCCAAAGGAAACTGTCCTTCCATAAATTTTGGGGAAACCGAGTTGATCAGTGCAAAAAAATCTAAAAAAAAAAACCCTTTTAAGAAATGCCAGGAAAAGGTAAGTGAAAAAATTGCGTATATTAGCACTTTATCCTGGAATTTCAAGCTGCCGATTCTATTGTTTTTTTGATAAAAAAAAGAGTAAAAATCCCTATTAGGCCTTGAATTTTGGTAGCAAAAAAAAAACCCCTTTTTTGTTGTTTTTGATTTTAAGATGAAAAATTGTTTTTTGGGTTTATATGTGTTTAAAGAAAAATTTAATTTGTTTTTGAAATTTTTTTTTGGGGTTTTAAAAAGTCTTCCCCGTTTTGAAGTAAAAATTTTTGTTTTGTAGCAAAAGTGACGAAACTAATTGAATATTTTTTCCTATATGTAATTAAAATTTTTTTTAACATGCTTACCCGTGTATTACAGAGGAGATTTCCCCAGTTTCTTTAAGGGGGTTTTGCAGCCTTCAGTATGAAAAAAGAAATTTGGCCCCATTCAGTACCTGGTACTTTGACTTTGAAAAAAAGTGACAATTTCCAAACTCCCTACTTTCCGTCTAAAAAAATCATACGTTTTTGATATCTTTATGCAACAAAAAAAGCTAGGGGTTGGTAAAAAGAAGTATTTTTACAAAAAATTTTTGTGCTTTAGAAAAAAATATCATCTATTTCAGAAATCAAAATTAAAATTTTTTCATGCACATGCTCAAGATGTGCTCAAAAAAAACTTCAAAAGTTTTTTTGAAAAACTGTATTACATGAATTTAATACTTTTATTTCTTTAAAATTTGAGGTTTTTCACAGATGTCTATGTAAAGTCGAGTATAAAGTAATCATTTCCCAAGGAAATAAAATTCATTCGGGAAAGTTTCGGACATGTTAAAATTTGAATTTCAGGGCGTCCATAACAGTTTTCAAGGTTATTCCCTGGTCATCCAAGGAAGTTTTCTGCGGGTTTTCCAGGGAAATTTGGCGTATTATTCAAACAAAGAGATATGCAAATTTTTACTTCTTTGTTTAAAAGTAATAATGTGATTTTTGAGACTTTTGTGGTTCATGTATAGTGAGCAATAATACTTACAAGCAATACGCTTTTTGCAGTGATAACTTTGCGTTTCAAACACTATTGTGTTTGAACATTTGAAATAACTTGCCCGTTAAAAGGGGATTGAATTCCCTTACAGAAGAAAAAGGCCTTTGGTACTCTTGCTGGTTACATAAGCGTATTGATGCGTCGTGTTACTGAAACAATAGTACGCAGGATTACACCGCACATACACCGATTGTGTTTGGGTAACCCCTTTTACATGCAAAGGGCTCTGGGTATATTGTGGTACTGTGTGGACTCAAGTACCAGGAGTACGTGGAGGAATTTTGTATGCGGGAAATTTGTACACAGCTGTGTGGCCCCTACTTTTTACTGAAATGGCCGGGTTTTATCCCCGCGGGTAATGCTGTGTACCTGGCCCGGTCCCGCGGCGTCATGCGTGTACTCCTGCTGCATACATGCGTGTACTTTGTGGCGAAACTGCGTGATAAAGTAAATTCCTTACCCCACAACTTTTGTAGCAAATGCTGATATTTGGACAGAAAAAAACAGAAAAAAGATAAGGGGCATGATAAAGTATTTACCCTTCCCAAAATAATGTAGATTGATGTTATCAATAAATTAGTATGCTTTTCTTCATCCACTTTTCAATGAAATAAATCAATTTTTGTAGCATGTAATTTGGTAAAAAATTTGAAGAAAATGGCGTAACTGCATCAAGGGGAAACAACTTTAATGCAACTAAACATAAGTGTTATGATTTATTATAAACGATGTGTGCGTAGTATGTATTATTTTGATTAAAATCCATCTGAGAAAATCTAGGACTGGAATTATATAAGCATTTATACACTTTACGTCCATAAAAAGTAGCGCACCAAAAAATTTTGGATGATTTTTTCCAATGGGGCGAGCGCAATTAGCCAAAAACGTTCTGAAAATATACGAGCGGCAAATCGATGAACAACTTTTTAATTTGGTGAGGCTTAATGATTTAAAACTTTAATGAGCATTAAAGCCTTTATAAAACATTATAGAATGGTGTTTTGCTTAAGAGTATTCAAATAACAGTGAGAGCTATTAATTCTTCTGATTCGGGCACTGTTGAGGCATTATCTTGGTAATTATTTCATGTATTACAAAATGTAATGCAACGAAGTTCAAATAAGGCTTTCAATTATCCAAGTTAGAAAGCTCCAGGATTAATTCAAAATGAAAAAGAATATATTTTTACACTGCATGCAAGGTGCAGCTCAGAAATCACTAAGATGTAAGCTTCACAAATGAACATTGCAAATAGTAAATGGCAAATTTTCATTGTTCAGAATACCGGTAATCTGAACTATTCTATGCTATAAGATAAAAGTTACACGGAAATCAAGTTCTTGCTTCCCAAAAAAAAAAAAAGTACAAATCCTTCCTGCATGAAGTGTACTTCAGACTTTTACCCAAAAAAATTCAAAGTATAAACACCAAAAGAAAATGAACAAGTCCTCCCGCATATATGAAGTTTACTTCAGACTTTAACTTATAAAAAAAAAACTAAGTATAAATGCCAAAAGAAATTGTACAAGTCTTTCCCTCATATATGAAGTGTACTGCACAATTCAAAGTATCTGCGGTGTACATGCAGTGTACTATTTTCTTGTACAAGTCCCTCCTGCGTACATGCAGTGTACTCCTTAAATTTTCAGAGTCTGTGCTGCGTACTTGAAGTGTACTAGTGACCTCCTGCGTACATGCTGTGTACTCCTCGAAATAGTACACGGCATGTACGCGGCATGCGGTGTATGTAAAATGTACTCCTCTGGCGTACTACTGTGTTCGCGGCATATACACAGCAAATACGCAGCATGTACGCCACAGAGGCTTGCTTCTGTAAGGGTATTTTTAAACATATACACTTGTGAACAAAGATCAATTACACGAAAAACAATGATGAATCATTCAAATAAAAGTACCTAAAGTCATATGTTTCAAATGTAATATTAATATGCATATTCTTTATAAAAATGTTCCCTTACGAAATGATCAAAAAGATGCCAACATGCCACGAACATACCTATTCGCAGGAAGTATTCAAGAAGAAGTTAGAACATTGTTTTAGTCTTTGATAAGAGCAGGTACTATAGATCAATTAATTTGTAACATTATCTGTAAGGTCACAGTATGAGTCTTATTAGTTAATTACAACCAGATATTTTGGACATGTCTAGAGGGAAATAGGTATGCATTACAGACATTTTTCATATGTTTAAATGGAGAGAGGGTGATAGGAATATATTCTTATTTGTGGCAAGTCAGAAAATTTATGTTTGATATCTATACTCATATGTCTGAATAAACATAAGGAATTTTGAAAATGAAATAGATGCTTAAACTTTTGCAGAGCTGAATCAGAATATCTAACAGGAAATACAACAATGACAATTTCAGCTTCATAAGTTTGATAAGTATTTATTTATTTATTTTGTTGGGTTTATTGTCGCACCGACACAATTTTAGGTCATATGGCGACTTTCCAGCTTTAATGGTGGAGGAAGACCCCAGGTGCCCCTCCGTGCACAAGTTTGATAAGTAAGATGTACAACAAGGCAGTCTGAAAGACAGCTATCCCCCGCCATTGTTATGGATAATGAAAGGGTTGATGGTATTTTGTGGAGCTATTAAACATTCGAGTTGTGACCTTGACCTTAAGCTGACAGGTGAATTTTGAATTCAGCACATTGCTTGATAAGGGGAATATTACAGCCAAGTCGTAAAAAAAATCTTCAAGGGGTTTAGGAGATAAAGAGCAGACATAAAATGCACGGATCAAACCTTTGACGCTGAGGTCTGACCTTGACCTTGAGCAAACATGGCCGACTCATTAGTTCTGCACATCATCTTGATGAGGTGATCAATTGCTCTAAGTTTCATGAAAATCCTTCACAGGGTTTAGGAGATACAGAGCGAACACAAAATGGAAGGCTCAAACATTTGACCCAGTTCTGTGACCTTGACCTTAAGTCGACATGGCTGACTCGTAATTTCTCACGTTCTCACATCGTTTTGATGAGGTGATCCTTTAACCCAAGTTTCTTGAAAGTCCTTCAAGGGGTTTAGGAGATACAGAGCGGACACAAAATGGAAGGCTCAAAAATTTGAATTGTGACCTTGACCTTGAGCCGACATGGCTGATTCATGAGTTCTGCATATTGTCTTGATGAGGTGATCATTTGACCCAAGTTTCATGGTTATCCTTCTAGGGGTTTAGGAGATACAGAGCAGACACGAAATGGAGGCTCAAACCTTTGACCTTCAGTTGTGACCTTGACCTTGAGCCAACAGGGCTGACTCATAGATTCTGCACATCGTTTTGATGAGGTAATCATTTTACTCAAGTTTCATAAAAATCCTTCAAGGGGTTTAGGAGATACAGATCTCAAATCAAAAATTTGAGTTGTGCCCTTGACCTGGAGTTGACATGGCTGACTCATGAGTTCTTGATGAGGTGATCATTTGACCTTAGTTTGATGAAAATCCTTCAAGGGGTTTAGGAGATACAGAGTGGACATAAAATGGAAAGCAAAAACATTTGACCCTAAGTTGTGACCTTGACCTTGAGCAGGCATGGCTGACTCATGAGTTCTGTGCGTCGTCTTGGTGAGGTGATAATTTGACCCAGGTTTCATATGAATCCTTCAAGGGGATTAGGAGATACAGAGCGGACACAAATAGAAGGATCAAACCTTTGACCCTGAGCTGTGACCTTGACCTTGAGCCAACATGACTGACTTATAAGTTCTGCACATTGTCTTGATGAGGTATTATTTGACCCAAGTTTCATGAAAATCCTTCAAGGGGTTTAGGAGATACAGAGCAGACACAAAATGGAAGGCTCAAATATTTGACCCTAAGTTGTGACCTTGACCTTGAGCAGGCATGGCTGACTCATTAGTTCTACACATTGTCTTGATGAGGTGGTCATTTGACCCAAGTTTTATAAAATTCCTTCAAGGGGTTTAAGAGACATAGACGGGACATGAAATGTAAGGCTAAAACATTTTACCTTGAGTTGTGACCTTGACCTTGAGCCAGCTTGGCTGACTCATGAGGTCTGCACATAGTCTTGATGAGGTTATCATTTGACCCAAGTTTCATGAAAATCCTTCAAGGGGTTAGGAGATATGGAACGGACACGAAAGTGTTACAGACGGACGGAAGGACGGACGGAGACCATTCCTATATCCCCCCACACACACACCACCACCACCACCACCACTCATTGCGGGGGATTGATAAATTCAATCCCTGATACTTGTTTATTTGTTTTCGCACTTTTTCTGTGCATGCTATTTTGGTAGTCATGGTTTTCAGCTAGTTCATGGCATGTTCGCAGCAACTAGTTCTTGGGATGTTCACAGCAACTAGTTTGCAGGAAGCTCACAGCTACTTGTTCGTGGCAGTCTAATTTGCATGTGAAAGGTGAACACCAACGAACATCCAGCGAACATTGCATCAATTGTATCAAAATAATATTTCCGTAACGGTTGTGATCAGCCTTTGGTTACTTTAGCATTCACTGTTTTATGCTATGTAATGAATAATACACAAAGACACATGCACGTGTTTAATAAGCATAATTACAACTTTATGTTTTGTTTCATTAGTCAGTTACTGTAAACAAACTTACTTGAACAATTTATAGATAAGTCCAAAGATTAACCTTGTATTAGGCGTAGAAAAAAAATGTTTGTTTCTGGTAACATGCTAAAAAAAAATAAGTTAAGTTACTAAGGTTGCTTTGATTTTTTTTATTAAGTGGGACTTTTCGAAAATTCAAAATTGTGGGGATTGTTTCTAGTGTAGACTTTTATAGTAAATAACTATTTAAGTTTCAAGTCAAAAGCTTTGATAGTTACAGAGATATTTGACTTTATCAAAAAACTTTAACCAAAAAAAGTTAAAAGGGGCATAATTCAGTCAAAATTCAATCAGAGTTATGGGCATTGTTTTTCCTGGTGTAGACTTTGATAGTAAATAACTATTTTAAGTTTCAAGTTAATATTAATAGCTTTGATAGTTAAAGAGATATTTGACTTAATCAAAAACTTTAACCAAAAATTCTAAGTTAAAAAAGGGCATAACTCTGTCAAAATTCAAATCAGAGTTATGGGAATTGTTTCTCCTGGTGTAGACTTTGATAGTAAATAACTATTTTAAGTTTCAAGTTAATATCAATAGGGAATCGATCCCTCTACGGTAACATGCGATATATACCGAATGAGATATACTATCAAACTAAAAATGTGGTCTTCCGGCACATGCACAGAGTGTCTGACTTCTGATTTTTTAGAAGAATAAGCTTTTCCCTTGTGCGTAATAAGCGTCCACATAACTTGTCCAAACCACAACGTGTTGCACATCAGTACAAATATGGACAGTATTGTTTTTTATTCCAAAATCTACCTTTAAATTGATACAAACGAATATTTCTGGGCAAGTTAATGGACTGTAATGATTCCTGATTGAGGCAGTGCTTTATTTCATATTAGCTTTGATAGTAACAGAGATATTTGACTAAATCAAAAACTTTAACCAAAAATTCTAAGTTAAACAAGAGGACCATGATGGTCCTGAATCGCTCACCTCTTCCCACATGATCCAGTTTTGAGTATGACGTCGTTTTTTCTATTATTTGACATAGTGACCTAGTTTTTGAGCTCATGTGACCCAGTTTTGAACTTGACCTAGATATTATCAAGATAAAAATTCTGACCAATTTTCATGAAGATCCACTGAAAAATATGGTCTCTAGAGAGGTCACAAGGTTTTTCTATTATTTGACCTATTGACCTAGTTTTTTAAGGCATGTGACCCAGTTTCAAACTTGACCTAGATATCATCAAGGTGAACGTTCTGACTAATTTTCATGAAGATCCATTCAAGGGTATGGCCTCTAGAGAGGTCACAAGGTTTTTCTATTTCAAGACCTACTGACCTAGTTTTTGATCGCAGTTGACCCAGTTTCAAACCTGACCTAGATATCATCAAGATAAACATTCAGACCAACTTTCATACAGATCCCATGAAAAATATGGCCTCTAGAGAGGTCACAACGTTTTTTCATTATTTGACCTACTGTCCTACTTTTTGATGGCACGTGACCCACTTTCGAACTTGACCTAGATATCACCAAGATGAACATTCTGACCAATTTTTATGGAGATCCATTCACAAGTATGGCCTCTAGAGAGGTCACAAGGTTTTTCTATTTTTAGACCTACTGACCTAGTTTTTGACCGCATATGACCCTGATTCGAACTTGACCTAGATATCATCAAGATGAACATTCAGACCAACTTTCATGAAGATCCATTGAAAAATATGGCCTTTAGAGAGGTCAAAAGGTTTTTCTATTTTTTGACCTACTGACCTAGTTTTTGATGGCACGTGACCCACTTTCAAACCTGACCTAGATATCATCAAGGTGAACATTCAGACCAACTTTCATACAGATCCCATGGAAAATATGGCCTCTAGAGAGGTCACAATGTTTTTCTATTATTTGACCTACTGACCTAGTTTTTGAAGGCACGTGATCCACTTTCGAACTTGACCTAGATATCATCAAGGTGAACATTCTGACCAATTTTCATGAAGATTTCTTGAAATATATGACCTCTAGAGAGGCCACAAGGTTTTTCTATTTTTAGATCTACTGACCTAGTTTTTGACCGCACGTGACCCAGTTTCGAACTTGACCTAGATATCATCAAGATGAACATTCAGACCAACTTTCATACAGATCCCATGAAAAATATGGCCTTTAGAGAGGTCACAAGGTTTTTCTATTATTTGAACTACTGGCCTTGTTTTTGACGGCACGTGACCCAGTTTCGAACTTGACCTAGATATCATCAAGGTGATCGTTCTGACCAACTTTCATGAAGATCTTGTGAAATATATGGCCTCTAGAGAGGTCACAAGGTTTTTCTATTTTTAGACCTACTGACCTAGTTTTTAAAGGCACGTGACCCAGTTTCGAACTTGACCTAGATATCTTCAAGGTGAACATTCTGACCAATTTTCATGAAGATCCATTGAAAATTATGGCCTCTAGAGAGGTCACAAGGTTTTTCTATTTTTAGACCTACTGACCTAGTTTTTGACGGCACGTGACCCAGTTTCAAACTTGACCTAGAATTTACCAAGATAAACATTCTGACCCATTTTCATAAAGATCCCACGAAAAATGTGACCTCTAAAGATGTCACAAGGAAAAGTTTACGGACGCACGGACGGACGCACGCACGGACGACGGACACTGCGTGATCACAAAAGCTCACCTTGTCACTTTGTGACAGGTGAGCTAAAAAGGGCATAACTCTGTCAAAATTCAAATGAGAGTTATGGGAATTGTTTTTCCTGATGTGGACTTTGATCGTAAATAACTACTTTAAGTTTCAAGTTAATAGCTTTAATATAACAAAGATATTTGACTTGATCAAAAACTTTAACCAAAAATTCTGTGTTAAAAAGGGTTATACCTCTGTCAAAATTCAAACAGAGTTATGAGGATTGTTTCTCCTGGTGTAGACTATGATAGTAAATAACTATTTTAAGTTTCAAGTCAATGGCTTTGATAGTAACAGAGATATTTGACTTTATCAAAAACTTTAACCAGCTGCGATGCCGACGCCGATGCTAGGGCAAGTGCAATAGCTCTTCTTTTTCTTTGAAAAGTCGAGCTAAAAATCACATTTTGACTTTCATAAGTGGGTAGTATACATTTTGACTTCATGTGGGTACATTTTTACTTTTTTTTTTACGTTTTGACCTGCACCCTGCCAAACATATAGGGTAGGTCCGATACCAGAAACAATTTTTTTATGCCTTAAATTACCTCTCATAGCAAAGTTTCACTAATTTCTATGCAACATGTTAACATCAGACTTCAAGTTACACATTTTGAAAATTCCTATAATCTATTTGTAAGATCAGTTGATCTAATTTGCTGAACTTCATCACATAGTATTCCCAGTCTGAAGCTTACTGTTTTCTAAAATTCCTCAGGAAATGACAGAGTTATTTTGCAGAGTTAAACAACAAGAAATTTTTCAAGTGCTACATTTTCACAGTGTCCATGAACATTTTGAAACATGTCAAGAGTGATTTCCAGAGATGTCCATGGAAATTCTTCGCAAACACTCTGGACATGTTATATAACAGGTAACTTTTCATTGAAAATACCTACTTTCCATTGAAGTTTTGCATTTGTCTGCAGTTTTTGCATAGTTACTCTGTAATATCTACAGCCATGAAAACAATCAAAATTTAAATATTATATTGTGCAGAATAACAGATAGGTCTTCAGAGTGAGTTGGTTATTACCCCATAGTTTTAGTTTGAAAACAGAATTTGGTATTCTTAAAAACACATACCCTACAATCCCCAGATTCAAATTTGGCCTAAAGATCATTCTTAACAATTTAAGTTTCATGAAGATAGGGTCATAAATGTGGCCTCTACAGTGTTAACAAGCTTTTCCTTTGATTTGACTGGTTGACCTATTATTGACCCCACATGACCCAGTTTCTGATTTGACCTAGAGATCATCAAGACAAACATTCTGACCAGGTTTCATGAAAATAGAGTCATAAATGAGGCCTGTAGGATGTTAACGAGCTTTTCCTTTTATTTAAACGGGTGACCTAGTTTTTGACACCCGCATGACCCAGTTTTAAACTTGGCCTAGCAATCATTAAGATAATCATTCTGACCAAGTTTCATGAAGATAGGGTCATAAATGTGGACTCTAGATTGTTAAAAAGCTTTTCCTTTGATTTGACTGGGTGACCTATTTTTGATCCCACATGACCCAGTTTCTAACTTGACCTAGAGATCATCAACAAAAACATTCTGACCAGGTTTCATGAAGATAGAGCCATAAATGAGGCCTCTAGAATGTTAACAAACTTTTTCCTTTGATTTGAACGGGTGACCTAGTTTTTGACTCCATATGACCCAGTTTCTAACTTGCCCTAGCAATCCCATTCATACCCCACCCTGCTCTTATGCCTATGCATTGTAATAGATTTTGTTTTTCTTCTTCTTCAAAGTTCTTCAAACGCTCAATATGATACATTATGGGCATGCATTGGTGCCACGGTGGGGGTTAGAGAAAATAAAAGACTGTCAGGTTACAGTTAAGGTTCTTCCGCAAATTGAAATTAGAAATTCATGTGAAAAATCAGAACCCTCGAAACAGCTTTCGAAATGCAAGGACACAAAAAATATATGATAAAAGTTGAAAAGATATATCTGTAGGTAAACTTGCGGGCATGAAAGCTACGCTGAACCCTATCTCCACAGTGCTTTGGAAGAAAATGAGTGAACATTTTTGGTGCAAAATTTCGGTATCGTATGCAACCTAAATTGCTATAAAATATTTATTTTCAAATCAAAGAAATGCCAAAACAGTGCACACGAGCGTTACTTTTTCAAGAAAATGTCGTTAAACATTCTAATGCGCAAAACACGTGCACAGTTTTTCTTAAATATTTCGCCGCCATGTTTATTTCAAGGAATTAAACATATGAGTGTTCTTTTACCTCAGATTTCCTTACTGAAATATATATGCCTCCTTATTCATGGTTAGAGATATCCATTTAGTATAGTTTAGCACTGCCCGATCTCCTTAATCTGTTACCGATCCTTTACATTTAAAGAATAAACGCAATGTGTAATGATAGTTTTTCGCTTTACACACCACCTTTGGACAAGAAAGGCGTTTCACTTAAAATTTGTAAGCATCCGCTGGCAAAATATTATTGAAAGATCGGAACTTTTTCTAAAATAAAGTTCAATTTCAATCATTTTCAAAAACTGGAAATATTGCACATTGTGTTGAATACATAAACAAAACAAAAATCCCCAAAATAAACCATTTTAGAACTTTTCCGGGAACTGTAAGTTTCAGCCGAACAACTCATTTCAGGATGAGACAAAACTGGTTTCTCTTTGTAAATTGTGTCAAAGTTCACCTGAGGGACATTGCTGAAAAAGTAAAAGTGCTTACTTGTTTCAGTTTTACATCCTGTAGAAAACGATCAACTTTCAACTTTAAATGCATATATGTTCTAAAATTATTCCAATATCAAAAACCGTCCGATCTTTTCCGTGAGAAATAAAACGAAGCAAATTTAACTATTTGTTTACATTTTAACCATGTGAAATAAAAGGCATGTACTATCACGAGACTCCCGTGCATTTTGAACCTCGTGGTGAATAAACTGAATTTACTTTAAAGTATGGTGTCTCAGTTGAGCCAGTTATTTGTTAATTTCAGGGAACATACATTAAAGAGTGTGTGTGTGCGTGTGCGTGTGCGTGTGCGTGCATGTGCGTGCGCGTGCGTGTGCGCATGTGTGTGTGTGTGTGTTCGGGTTTAACGTCTTTTTCAACAATTTTTCAGTCATATAAACGACGGTGTCTACTTGTAGCAGTGAGCACAATGCCCAATTTTATAGTGCTGCCTCACTGGAATATCACGCCGTAGACACGTGCATGATACCCCACCTAGTCACATTATACTGACACCAGACTGACCAGTCCTAGCACTATCCTCTTAATGCTGAGCGCCAAGCGAGGAAGCTACTAGTACCATTTTTTACGTCTTTGGTATGACGCGGCCGGGGATCGAACCCACGACCTCACGCTGTCGAAGCGGACGCTAGATACCACTAGGCTACCGAGGCGGTTCATACATTAAAGAAGTGCTTATGAGATTATGCATGTGTGCGAATATTTCAAAGTCTACTTTATATTAACGACTATAGAAAACAAGTGTGCACTCGGCAAATAGCAAGTCTATTATTTTCAGGTGTATACTGAACACTGATCCTTATGTTTGTACTCGTTATCCTTGGTTTCGTAGACAGTCTTAGTACTGGACCGCTGCTTCCGCTGTCAACACCGCAGTAATATAAAGTCAGTGTACATTTCTATGCCGGAATTTCAATACACATTTATTATCAGTTTATATCTATGAAAGTGTGAAAAAATATTATAGTTTAACGAAGAACAGTAATTTTTGAGATATTTCTGATTTTAATCATCAGGTTTTCGCCTGAAAAGTTCAACTGATTGCATTTTGTTTGTTTTGTAGTTATCTACAATTGTATACAAATTGTATTACCTCCTAACATATTTGGCTGTACATTTTTGTCTGCGATTTATTCTCACTGAGTTTTTAAAAACATGCGGCATAAATTCTAATAGTGTATAAAAAGTCGATAGATCAAAACTGGTTAGTTTACGAAGCATGAAACATCTAATAAGGAATCTCTATACACATCGAACTTGTCCCGGACCAGTATGCGGAAATACTGTGGCCCGATGTTTCAAGATTGTCTAAAATGTTTGCATATATCGTGATAAAGCAAATATTTCGATTGTTTTTATAATTAATAAATATATAATCACGTATGTGTGAGAAAGTTACGTTAAGTAATTTCGGTAGTTACCGCAGGAAGTTTCGAAAATTCCATTTGCTCCAAATTTTCCTTGAGATAAGCAGCGTGTAAGTACATAAATTCCACTGTAATAAATTAAACCTTTCTTATACTTGCACAATCCTTTAAACGAATTTTTGATCATTGCCAAATCTTGGTCGCATTAAGTCGGAGACTTTTCTTACAATTTTAGGCAGTTTGGTACACCATACATAGAAAAATCATTGTCCGCACATTGCACTACTTTTATGTATGTTGAAAATAGCAATATGTACAAATGTATTTTCGTTTTAATACATGAAGTGGTCAGATTTGAAAACAGATTTTGTAATAAGTTAAGTTCTATTCAGTAAGACAATTCTCCTATGCACTAATTGAAACTTTGAACTAACTTTTGCCATTCATGAATTTTTAATAAAGTATTTTGAAAGGATTTATAAATCTAACCAAAAATTTGGAAAATTACAGGTAAAATATCTGCTTTGTTTATTTCCAAATTTTAGTATCACTTTTTATACAGCTACTTTAAGTTCAGGTCTTGCAAACTGAGCTGTTTTTGTGCTACGGAACAGCTGCATTTGAAAGCTTTGGTTCACTATATTTTCACACCTCAAATTAAGGTCACTCTAAATTCAAGATGGCGGAAGTACCTTAAGGTAAAAAGAAGGTGCAAAATCCTAACAATGGCCTTGAAATTTTTCAGAATTCCACTTCTAAATTGTTTGATGAAAATCATGTATACTGGTAAATCCCTATTCAGCCTGTATTTTGCAGTGAAATTATCCTAAGGTGAAGAATGTGAGCCTATGTGGTCCCTATTATTAATTCTTAAATTCATAAAGGTAAACAATACCCTGAATTTCCCATAAAACATGTTTCTTTCATACCTAGATTTTGACCATTATTTCATCCCTAAATTCTATAGCCAGTAAATCTGGTAAAGCCATTGGGAAATATAATTGAAACACATACCTTTATTTTTCCTATTAGACTGATGCAACAATCTCAGATGTTATTAAGTCAATTTAATTGATTTACCAAAAAAATACTAAATCAAAAATAACCATCTATGCACAGGAAGTAAAGAGGTAAGGTTTGTGTACACAGTAAGTCATGAATAAATCATGAAAATTTTAACATATAACTGTTCATTTATTGGTCATCCATACAAATAGTACAAAGTGTGTCCAGAGGGTACATATTAGACATTTACGGATTAAGTCTACGTGGACTGTGGACACCTAAGGCGATAGATTTTTCAAGGGGACCGTCTCAACATAGTTTAATTATATTATGCGCGATATGAAAAAGAGTTTATAACGGCAATAGGGTTTGAGTTATTATATCATCACTATGCGGTAGGTGATATAAATTTGGATGTGCCTGTTTTTAGCTCGACTTTTCGAAGAAAAAGTAGAGCTATTGCACTCGCTCCGGCGTCGGCGTCTCCGTTGGGTTAAAAATTTTTGATAAAGTCAATATCTCTGTTACTGTCAAAGCTATGAACTTGAAACTTAAAATACTTATCTACTATCAAAGTCTTCACAAGGAAGAACAATCCTCATAACTCTGATTGAATTTTTACAGAATTATGCCCCTTTTTAATTTAGCATTTTTGGTTATAGTTTTTGATAAAGTCAAATATCTCTGTTACTATCAAAGCTATAGACTTGAAACTTATAATAGTTATTTACTATCGAAGTCTACACCAGGAGAAATAATCCCCATAACTCTGACTGAATTTTGATAGAATTATGCCCCTTTTAACTTAGTATTTTTGGTTAAAGTTTGTGATAAAGTCAAATATCTCTGTTACTATCAAAGCTATTGACTTGAAACTTAAAATAGTTATTTACTATCGAAGTCTACACAAGGAAAATCAATCCCCATAACTCTGGTTTGAATTTTTACAGAATTATGCCCCTTTTTAATTAAGAATTTTCTGTTAATTTTTTTGATCAAGTCAAATATCTTTGTTACTATCAAAGCTATTGACTTGAATCTTAAAATACTAATTTACTATTTAAGTCTACACGCGTAGAAACAATCCCCATAACTCTGATTTGAATTTTGTTAGAATTATGTCCCTTTTTAACTTAAAATTTTTGGTTAAAGTTTTTGATAAAGGCAAATATCTCTGTTACAATCGAAGCTATTGACTTGAAACTTAAAATAGTTATTTACCATCAAAGGCTTCACCAGGAGAAACTATCCGCATAATTTTGATTGAATTTTGATAGAATTATGCCCCTTTTTAACTTAGAATGTTTGGTTAAAGTTTTTAATAAAGTCAAATATCTCTGTTACTGTCAAAGCTATTGACTTGAAACTTAAAATAGTTATTTACTATCGAAATCTACACCAAGAAAAGCAATCCCCATAACTCTGTTTGGATTTTGACAGAATTATGCCCTTTTTTAACTTAGATTATTTTGTTAAAATTTTTGATAATTTCAAATATCTCTGTTACTATTATAGCTTTTGACTTGAAACTTAAAATAATTATTTACTATCGAAGTCTACACAAGGAAAATCAATCCCCATAACTCTGATTTGACAAGAAATTATAACTCTATGTGGTCACACCTTTGAATTACCTCCCTTTTGACACTTCTTGACCGGATGATAAACCAAATAAGTATTGAAGATACCAAGTCGTAACTTTATACAATGTTAGACCTCATTGAAAGGAAGTGCAGTGACAAGGAACCATAACTGTAGTTGGTCCCATTTTTAATAATCTCCATTTTTAAACCTTCTTTGGGCATAACTCGAATACTATGCAAGATAGATTTCATACTTAACAAACTTATAGAAGTCAGTGAGAAGGAGTGTAGGGACAAGGAACCGTAATCTAGGTCGTCCCATTTTTTAATTATCTACCTTTTTTGAAAACTTTATACTTACTCTAGATGCCACATTTTCTTTATGAAATTTAGTCCAAAGACAGAACATTTCTCTTTTTAAATGTATACAAAATTAAAATACAGTTATCTGGGATATAAAAGTCAGTCGATTCGTCATATCATAGAAAGGCCCTTTCAACAGTCTGAAGGCCTAGTTTCTACTTAAAAACTGTTCAGAAAGATTGTCTTTTTATATAGTCTAGTTCAACTTAAATTTGGTTATCTGATGTCAATAACTATACTACTATGTTAAATCATAGAAAAAAACTTCTGAGCATTATAGAGGCAATAGATTTTATCGCAATATGATTTTGCTCAGTTTAAGCTCTATATGGAGGCACTCACGACAACGACTTTCAAGAACCGTACATGTCTGTGCATCCCTTGTGTGTAGAAGAAAACATATCGGATTGATTGTATAAACTGAAAACTGTCAACAAGAAATGAATTTCATTTCATTCATGTTTATGCCATAATACAGTATAAATGGGAAGATTTTTTTATTTTGATTATTTTCCTATCTTCCGTTCATTTATCTAGTAAAAAAGCTGTCCATCTCTTCGTCCATCCACTACTGACAATTAAAACAATAAAGTTATACGAATACAAAGTCTTTAACGCGGCTAATACAGAAATAACAAGTGCTCCGCCAAGCGGGCAATATACGCCCGAAGGATTATATCAGGGGATGGGAGCAAAATTTAAAGAACTTTACTGGTGAAGCCCAAACGAAAAAGACAACAAAGGGAAGAAATTACCCGAAAAACTCTAAGTCCACTTAAATCATTACCAAGTACAGATAAGTCAAAATACACCTTAACGTTGCAGGTACCATCCATGTTGTACCACAGAAAAGTGGTATCGGTTTTTCCCTACGGCCAGTAATAAAAATGTTACAAAATAACCTATTTATAGTAACATAAAGGGAAGTAATTCAATAAAAAAATATTGTAAGTGAACAAAAAATGGATATGCCAAATAAACCCAAAAACCAAGCAATGCAAAGCAACATAAACACAAAACAAAGTCATGTGACCTTTGACCCCTAAGTGTGACCTTGACCTTGAAGCGAGCCATGCGCTCTGCACGTCGTCTCAATGTGGTGAACATTTGTGCCAAGTTTCTTTAAAATCCTTCAAGCAGTTCAACAGTTACACATCGCACTCGAAACAAAGTTATATGACCTTTGACCCCTTAGTGTGACATTGACCTTGTATCTAGCCATCCAAAACATGCGCTCTGCACGTCGACTCGATGTGGTGGACATTTTTGCAATGTTTCTTTAAAATCCCTCATACAGATCAAGAGTTACAGAGCGGACACGAAACAAAGTCATATGACTTTGACCCCTAAGTGTGACCTTGACCTTAAAGCAAGTCACCTGATACAGGCGCTCTGCACGTCCTCTTGATGCGGATCACATTTGTTTCAAGTTTGTTTAAAATCCTTCAAGGAGCGGAGTCGACACGAAATTGTTAACGAACAGACGGACAGACAGACGGACAGACACACAAACAGACTGACAGACAGACAGCCAGATGAACACCTGTGGTATCCCAAAATACGTCCCTTCGGGCGTATAATAACAACAAAGGAATGGAGACGCAAGATATTACGTTTTCTACAATGTTTTACCTGCTGACCTACATTTTGATCCCGACTGACCCAGTTTAGATTGTTTCATGTTGGACGACGACGACGACGATGGAATACGGATACATTGCGATCAGACTAGCTCATCTTTTCAACTTTGTCGCAGATGCGCAACTTATAATATTGAAGAACATTTCAGGAAAGTGTTATGACGCTAGATCAAATACTTTTTGCGATATGTATAACAAAACATTTCTCTGGCGAACAGACGGACGGACAGACATATCCAAATATTATCCTGTGCAGTGACATATTAAGCCAGACCTTACCATCATTATAGGAATGTTTTCCTACCAAACATAAATTAAAATTATCATGTTGAGACGGTCCCCTTGAAAAATCGATCGTCTTAGGTGTTCACAGTCCACGTAGACTTAATTCGTAAATGTCTAATAGCAGCTAGACTGAGTGAATAATAATTATTATAAATATAATATGAAAGCCCTACCCCTACAAATGTGAAACCAAAATTTGTAGTCTTGTTTAGCGCCAACCTATACTGTGTTGGTGCGCCGTAAAACCCAAATAAATAAATAATCTACCCCTACAAAACAAGGTTTTGAGAATAATCTACCCCTACAAAACAAGGTTTTGAGAGTATATTGGAATCACTTTATAGTTTGTCTATTAATATGTCACAAATTACCAGTAAGAGGTCATCCATTTGAAGGGAGTTCTATGGGAATAGTGATTTTTATAGAAAAAAGTCCAGCTTGATTTGCTTGAAGTTAAGTCTTGTTTTTATATAATTGAATTTCAAAATAAAAAATTGGCATTTAAATCTATGTTGGCATATTTCTGCCAGCGAGGTAGCTATTGTGATTCTTAAAAAAAACTATCTTGATAAAGCGAAGTTTTCTGAAAAGATGATTTTTCTCAATAGCTGAAAGTTTCCTGGAAATATTGTTGGAATATTTACATTAGTATCTCAATATCAGTAAGACAGCTATCTTAACACTTTGAGCAATTATCTTGATTTTTCTAACTTTTCTGAATACTATCTCATGGAAATAAAAAGCATATCTTGAAAACAGTAATTTATTGCATAAAGTTTTCAGAAAAATGCACAGTTTTTCTAGAATATGTTTAAGAATGTTATCATAATAGTTACAAAGCATCTTGTGGCAGTTTCAAGCACTAACATGAATTTTTGTGCTAAAAATTACTTAATATTTTAAGGAAACAAATGAAATATCTATAAAATATTATGTTTTGCTGAAATATTTTCAGAAAAATGCTCAAGTTTCACAGGAAGTTTACAATATTATCCTCATAGCTGTCTGTGAAAGAAATCAGTATGCCCCCAAACAAATCAAAGAAAAGACAAGATGCTGATCACAGGACACTGGAGCCCCAACTTCCCATCATTGAAAGGTTGACCATATTTTACTTGCTGTCAATACAAGATTGTAAACCATTTAGGAAAACATTGCTGTTGAACAAATAAATATAAACCCATTTAATATCTATAATTGATAACAATGAACACAGTAAATTACATGTTAATAATTTCCAGTTGAGTAAATGGTTTATTCATAATAACCCTTACCGTGCTAAATTTCTATAATGAACTTGTCCATCTTTCAATTTGGACTACCATTAACTGTTAGAAGGGGTGCTTACCAAAAAAGATACTGACTGAAAGGCGAACAATGCAGATCTTGATTAGCCTGCACATCTTGATCAGCCTGCACATTCATTCATTCATTCATTCATTCACTTAATTGAAAAACTGATATCAGCCAGTGCAATATTAGGTAGAAGTATGCAATATTGCCCTTGAATCCATGACCCCTTGCTTATATACGGCAGTGCTTTACTGGCCGAACATACTGGCTGCCTGACATATTTTCTACCTTATTGTGACTCGGTGAAATTATTTTTCTGAATATTTCTGAAACATGTCTGAACATAGACTGAACCCTGTCTGAACCATTTTAGCAGTCTGAATCTTTCTGAACAGGGAGTTTATGTTGTGGACATTTCTGAGTGTTTCTGAACTTGTACTGAACTGTATCTGAAAGATTTAGAGACAAATTCGGAAAGTTTCAGAAGATGATTTTCCCGAGCTTTTACTGAAATATTCCTGAAAGATTAAAAAGTAAATTAAGGATATTCCATTTGACCAATTTTTCTAAAATACTACTGAAATGCACATACCAGAAATAAATTAAAAATGTTTCTTGTTATGAATTTCTAAATTCACAATTTCAAAAATATTTTTATACACAAAAGATACCTATGCCACCGGCTCACAATACAAAAACATACAAGTAGTAAGACATGCGGTGAGTAAGTAATGCATGTTTGGATAAAGTGTGTATTCTCCCTTAACATTCACATCAATAATCTATGTATTCAGTAAATGTTAAACAATCACTGCTATTCTATTAAAAAGATTTTTATTTTTATTTTTAAAAAAGAAAAATTTGGTACAGCCTTTCAAAACCAAGATCTTTTTAAGACCCTTCACTGTCTTTTTCTCACATGTATATAGACTTCAACAATATTACAATTAATCAACAAAATAATATATTCATTTTTCCTTAATGCACTTGGTGTTCATAGCAAAACTGTGGCTGCCAGGCATTGGGAAACTGCTCTCGGAAATTGTCTTAATTAATTGGGAAAATTTGCAAAATACAAAAATCTATCGGGCATGTTAAAGAACCGGACAGTCCATTTGCAAAAAGCTAGGTTGTTAGCCAGACAAGCCTGTATTAAGTTCATGGACCTTCTATCTGTGTCCCCATGTTCAGATCATTCTTTGTTAGTACTGGTTAAATTGTACCCTGTGTGACTGCCCTTTTATGTAAAATGTTTATCATGAAAAGGGCGCTATAATATAGTAATAATGTACTATAAACGTAATCATATTGGCCTGGCCTTACCTAAATACTGAATGAACATACATGTCTGTATTATTGTTGAAAGTTACTCCTGAATTATTCTATTCTGGTGCTGGACTATTAAAACAGAAAACATTTTTATTCAATTCTGAACAAAAAATAACTTGATGTAAGTGTATTGATTATTTACAGATCAAGGTTTTAAAATAAAAGTCAAATGCAAAAAGTGTTAATGAAAAGCATATGTTAAGAAAAGTTTCAGAAATACTCAGAAGTTTTCACAAATATAGTTTTCAGATTTTGTAAATGGCTGAATATTTCTGTATTGATGCCTGAGATTTTCTAAATGTGATTGAACTGATTTATGAAAATGTCTGAATCATGTCTGAATATTTCTGAATTATGTTTGAACATTTCTGAAGTGATCTGAATATTTCTGAACTAATGTCTGAACATTTCTGAATTGATGTCTGAACATTTCTGATTTTTTTTCTGAATTTTGCCAATTGAAGCAAGTATTCAGAAATTAGCAAAGAAGGGATTTTCAGACAAATTCAGAAATGTTCAGGAATTATTCAGATTACAATTCCCAAATATTCAGGGTTTTTCCATGAGGGAAGGTATCAGTCAATTTTTTAACTGAATAAATACTTGCAGTACGACTACAAAATGTTATATTTTTCACACACAGAAAAATAGGAGGTGCGCAAGTTCATATCATGAATAAGATTCATGCAAGGTTTCATCAATTTATATCAAATACTTTTTGAGCTAGGCATGTCACAAGGTGAAAATGTGCATTTTTGACTATTTCAGGGGCCATAACTCTAAAAATAGGAAGCGGAGCCAGACGAAAAATAGGAGGTGCGCAAGTTCATACCATGATAAAGACTCATGCAAGGTTTCATCAATTTATATGAAATACTTTTTGAGCTAGGCATGTCACAAGGTGAAAATGTGCATTTTTGACTATTTCAGGGGCCATAACTCTAGAAATAGGGGGCAGACCCAGATGAAAAATAGGAGGTGCGCAAGTTCATATCATGATTAAGACTCATGCAAGGTTTCATAAATCTATATCAAATACTTTTTGAGCTAGGCCTGTCACAAGGTGAAAATGTGCATTTTTGGCATACAGACACTAAATAGCCTGAGCACCTATGAAAAAATGGTAGTCGCATAATGGCAGATTCAAATAGTTCTCAGTTTTTTTTGCTGTAAGAAGGATTTTTTGTTTGAAATCATTGCTATATATTGGTTGAAATCATATTGCATGCCTGTACTTGACATACTGGTAGCATTTGCATGTTGAAAAAAAGACTCCAAACTGATTTAACATGTGAAATTTATTCATACACTCCTACCCTAAATTGTGATTGTCATTTCAGTGTAAAAATTACGGTGTGTCCGTTTGACCAGAAATATTTTTCTTGCATCAAACATGACCCCTACTTTTCTTTGGATATTTTTACAGTATAAATGTTGCCCTACAAGAAAATGTAAGTTAAAGAAATTTAAAATGGGTCTAGGTGTGTATTGCAGCATTGTGAAAACTTGTCATTTTATATAGAATATATAGTGGTGGCTATTTATAGTGTGTTATAACCTTTTGACTATTTCAGGGGCCATAACTCTAAAATTAGGGGGCGGAGCCAGTCGAAAAATAGAAGGTGCGCAAGTTCATATCATGATAAAGACTCATGCAAGGTTTCATTAATTTATATCAAATACTTTTGAGCTAGGCATGTCACGAACTTCGGACGAATGCACAGACGGAAGGACGGACGAAATTGCGGACGGACAGATGTCCGGCCGAAATGAAAGAGGGGGCCATTTCTTTTGTTATTTTCTTTTGTTTGAATAGGGGGCCCTGGCCCTTTATTCTATTGTTTACGGATTGAAGCTATTGTTCTCTTTTGTTCTCTTTACTGTTAGGTGGCCCTCTCTTCCATTTCAGTGGTCAAAGCTTTATTACACTAGTGTAATACCAAATTTATGTAATGGCATTATTTCACTCCAATGATATTAGACATATGATAAATATGTATATGGCATCACTGTTTTTTCTTTTCTCTGACCTGGCAGTCTGATACACTTGTCTGTAAACTACCTACCACCGGACATCTTGCCAGAGCAATGAGTGTCCAGGATGCTGGTCTACCAGAGGATGACCAGAAAGTATCTGGAGATGAAGGTTCAAGCATCAGCCATAATGTCGACAGGAGTCCAAGGAGAACTACAAAGAACTTGAGGAACACTGGTATGACTATATAATCCTCATTCAGCTTTAAATCGCATTGTGTAATGTAAAAATACTTCCATTCTTAACTGAAACACTCTGTGATTATTAGCTCGACTTTTTATACGCCCGTTTGAAAAACGGGACGTATTATGGGAACGCCCCTGGCGGGCGGGCGGGCAGGCGGCGGTGTCCACAGACCTTGTCCGGAGCATATCTTCTACATGCATGGACGGATTTTAATGAAACTTAGCACAGTTGTTCACCATCATGAGACGGAGTGTCATGCGCAAGAACCAGGTCCCTAGGTCTAAGGTCAAGGTCACACTTAGAGGTTAAAGGTCAAATTCAAGAATGACTTTGTCCGGAGCATATCTTCTTCATGCATGGAGGGATTTTGATGAAACTTAGCATAGTTGTTCACCATCATGAGACGGAGTGTCATGCGCAAGAACCAGGTCCCTAGGTCTAAGGTCAAGGTCACACTTAGAGGTCAAGGATACAAGAATGAAAACTTTGTCCGGAGCATTTCTTCTTCATGCATTGAGGGATTTTGATACAACTTGGCACAAATATTCAAAAGCATGAGAAGGAGTGTCATGCGCAAGAACCAGGTCCCTAGGACTAAGGTCAAGGTCACACTTAGAGGCCAAAGGTCAGATACAAGAATGACTTTGTCCGGAGCATTTCTTCTTCATGCATGGAGGGATTTTGATGTAACTTGGCACAATTGTATACCATCATGAGACGGAGTGTCATGCACTGGTCCCTTCTTTTGAATTACTTCCCTTTGCTGTTACTATAAATAGCTTATATTGTAACTTTTTCATTACAAGTCGTAGGGAAAAATCGAGACCACTTTTCTGTAGTACAACATGCATGTTACATCCAATTCTGAGGTGTATTTTGAGCTATCTCTACCTGGTAAGGGTTTTTGTATGGACTTGTAATTTTTATTCTTTTTTAATTCTTTTTTTTTCTCTCTCTCTCTCTTTAAAGATTAACTTCCCTTAGTTCTTACTATAAATAACTTACATTGTAACTTTTTTATAATTGACACTAGGGAAAAACCAAGACCACTTTTCTGTGGTACAACATTGATGTTACTTTCAAATTTTGGGTGTATTTTAAGGTATCTCTACCTGGTAAGGATTTTTTTGTGGACTTAGAAAAATAAAAGAATTACAATAATTTCTAAAAAAAAACATTGTTAACAACTAGAAAATTAAAATTCCATTTGCAAATACAGGTGCTAGTGTAAAGAAATTTGCTGTGACGGGCGTATATTGTGACATTCTGGCACTCTTGTTGAAGAATAGTCTAGCTTGAAGAATAGTCTAGCTATTCTACTCACCCTGGCGTCGGCAACGGCATCACACCTTGGTTAAAGTTTTGCACGCAAGTACATATGGCTATCATTTAAAAGCATATAGCTTTGAAACTTATTTTTTTCTTTTTCTAGGTCAATTACCAACCTCACTGGGTCAAGTCCCGTAGCTCTGACATGTATTTTGAGCAAATAATGCCCCCTTTAGGACTTAGAAAATCCTGGTTAAAGTTTAACATGCAAGTTATTATCTCCAAAACTAATGCAGATATTGAATTGAAACTTCACATGTGTCTTCGGGGTTATAAAACTTGTTGACAGCATCAAGTCCCATAACTCTGACCTGCATTTTGGCCAAATTATGCCCCCTTTTGGACTTAGAAAATCCTGGTAAAAGTTTTGCGTGCAAGTACATACAGCTATTACTAAAAGGCATATAGACTTTAAACTTATTCTTACTTTTTCAAGATCAATTACCAACCTCACTGGATCAAGTCCCATAACTCTGACATGTATTTTGGGCAAATTATGCCCCCTTTTGTACTTAGAAAATCCTGCTAAAGTTTTGCCTGCAAGTACATACAGCTATTACTTAAAGGCATAAATTTGAAACTTATTTTTTCTTTTTCTAGGTCAATTACCAACCTCACTGGGTCAAGTCCCATAGCTCTAAAATGTATTTTGGGTAAATTATGCCCCCTTTTGGACTTAGAAAATCCTGGTTAAAGTTTTACATGCAAGTTTCTATCTGCAGAACAAATGCAGATGTTATATTGTAACTTCACATGTGCCTTTGGGGTTATAAAACTAGTTGATTGCATCAAGTCCCATAACTCTGACGTGCATTTTGGTCAGATTATGTCCCCTTGTGAACTTAAAACTTCTGGTTAAAGTTTTGCATGCAAGTTACTATCTCAAAAACTAATGCAGATACTGGATTGAAACTCTCTATATATATTTTAACATTTAGGGTAATATTTTCTGGCTTCTGGGACAAAAATTCGAATAGTCGAGCATTGGCTGTCTTATAGACAGCTCTTGTTTTTATACTGCGATATTGTATTTGTGCGGCACTATTTTTTGTAAATTCCATGAGTGATTTATTTTTGTTATATTGACAAATTTTACACTGTCCATATTCCTGAAAAAAAATCATAACCGTAAAAGTATTTTTCAATGTTAAACAGATATTATCTGGCCATGTATTCTCAAATCTAAGGAAACAGTGAACAAAATATCTACTATGGCTAAAACAAAGACATTAACTGACCTCACAATAGTATGAGGTATAAAACTAAAAGATCAGTCTAAGAATACTGCATTCTCATTGGTCAGTTTCATGTTTGAGCACAAAGTCAGCCAATCATATGCTTGCATTTCTAGACTATCTCCAATCTAAGATTTACAACCTTGCACCAAGGTACAATGTACATTGCATTGGTCACAACACCACAAAATCATATTCAGTTTGGTCATAATATGTCTATTAACCCTTAGCCTGCTGGCGGCGATTGGTTTTGCCTTTGCGACCAGTGCAGACCAAGATCAGCCTGCACATCCATGCAGGCTGATCATGGTCTGCACTGTTCGCTATTCAGTTAGTAAATTTTCAGTGAACACCCCTTCGAATAATAAATGGTGTTGCCCAGACTGAATGATGGAACAGTCCATTTTAGAAATTTAGCAGGCTAAGGGTTAAAAACTTTATTCTTTATTCAACAAGAGCTGTCACTAATGGTGACAAATGCCCCCGCAGCACCTTGACCTTTGACCTGGTGACCCCAAAGTCAGTAGGGGTGGTGTACTCAATAAGTACTATCAGCATGTGAAGTTTGAAGGTCCTGGGTGAAGTGGTTCACGAGTAAAGTGCCTTCATGCAAAAAGTTAACATTGGCCACTGTGACCTTGACCTTTGAACTGGTGACCCCAAAGTCAGTAGGATTGGTGTACTCAATAAGTACTATCAGCATGTGAAGTTTGAAGGTTCTGGGTGCTGTGGTTCGCGAGTAAAGTGCCTTCATGCAAAAAGTTAACGTTGGCCCCTGTGACCTTGACCTTTGGCCTGATGACCCCAATATCAGCAGGGATGGTGTACTCAATAAGTACTATCAGCATGTGAAGATTGAAAGTCCTGGGTGCAGTGCTTTGCGAGTAAAAGGCCTTCATGCAAAAAGTTAACATTGGCCCCTGTGACCTTGACCTTTGACCTGGTGACCCCAAAGTCAGTAGGGGTGGTATACTCAATAAGTACTATCAGCAGTGAGGTTTGAAGGTCCTGGGTGCAGTGGTTCGCAAGTAAAGTGCCTTCATGCAAAAAGTTAACGTTGTGACGAGGGAACGAACTAACTAACGAACGAACAGACGGACAGTTGAAAACTAATATGCCTCCCTTCGGGGGCATAAAAATATACAAAGTAGGAATTACCACTGAAAATATTTTTTTTAAGAAAATTGTGGAAATTCATAAGAAGTATATACCTAAAGATGACTTGTAAATCAAAGGCCTGAAGGGCCTGAGAGTCGGCTAATGATTTATGTACTGGTAGTACAGTCTATCAGTTTCAGTTTGTTTTTAGTGTTTTTTTCCCCCAACTAAACAGAGATTTTGTTACAATAGATGAAATGAACATTCAATCGGTGCCTAGTAAAACTTTGATTGACATTATACAAGTATTTTAACCAAATATATTTCTCTAAAGTTGAAGAGTGGTTTGCAAAAATAAAAATGTTGAAAGAACAAACTACAATTTGACAGCTGACACTAAGATTACTTCCCATGCCTATATATATTTTTCCAGTAAACATTTGCCTCCGGCATTACCAAAACAGGCAATTATCAGCTGGTGTATATTCACACATGATAAAATTTGAATATGACAATTTATATATTGAAATTTTACAGCGCGGATTGCCACATACATTTTGTAACGGATGGACGAAAGAACTGTTCAGATATTTTACAGATAACGGGCCTGGCGATAACCGTGTCATACGTTAGGTATTGTTCAATCATATTATAAGTGATGTGAATTTAAAGTAAACTTACTTTTGCATTTAGAGATATGTAAATATTGTCGAGTGTCAATATATAGTGTCATAAATGTTTACACTGACAGGAAAATTGCGCATTCGAAACGGAAGTTACTCGGACTAGCTACCAATTTCGAAAAAGATAACTGATATTAATAAATGCAGTTCTTTTTTAGTTAAAACCATCATTTATTCTATTTCAGACCTTTTAACCCCTTAAAAACCATGTCAGTAAACCCCCAGGTCCATGCACTTTCAATTATCCATTTTGATTCATGTAGACAGACAGGCCCAGACTGGGCTGAAAAATGTTTGATCCATTAATTTTTTACTTGGTTGGTAGCAGGGTGGGTGTGGGGAGGGGTGTTCCTTCCCGCTTTGAATTGCAGTCAGATTTTGAAATGGGCATTGTGGCAGGTGGTAAAAGGGCAAATGTATCAAACTGTAAAGTGACAATATGGCGGGAGGGTGTGGGAGGATACCCCCTCCTGCAAGTAGGGTTTGGGGTATCACCACAAGAAATTTTTGAATATTTAGACCCTTGATACAGCCTTTGGTTTGATTTCTAACTGAACAATTTATGTTTCAATTTCTAAATATTACCTAGATTCTTTTTAGTATTACAATATCCAAAGTATGAATGACTGTGACTTCATATTTTTACTTTCAGATCATGCCTCAGGACTAGAATATGAGTCTGATATAGATTCTATGTATGTGTTATAAAAATAAATTCTAGAATCATTTCTGTTATAATAACATCTATCATGTCTATTACTTGAATGTTGAAATTTCATAACACAACTCGATATTTACCTAAAAAATTATATCCGGATACGATTACACTTTTCTAAATCTCCAGTTTCAACAATATGTTTTACAAATTGTGATCATACGGAGACAGATAAGCAGCAATTGGCAGTATCTGACATTGAAGTTTACGGTGAAATTACCTCTTATTTAAATCATTTCATAAACTCTTTTATAAGAGACATTCCAATGCTTTCAGAGTTACCTGACTCAATAAAATAATAGCATTATGTTCTGGAACTATATTTTGTCTTTCGCTGGATGTTACGCAAGCTTGGTAAGCCTGCGCAATACATGAAATGCACAGCGCAATGAATTTGTTATTTGCGCAATGATTTTAAAGATTATTTTTTGAAACGGACAGGGTAACAAATGGATTATGTGGCTAATAAGTTAATATGCAGTTTTAATTTGAATTTATGAACATCACATTTGCTATTTTGTGACAAAAGGGCATAAAATTAGTCGCCATAATCATATGCGCAAATGTATTACCAAATCCAGCAGAATCGTTATGCGTGTTTATGCTAAATGAGTTACCACGAAAGAAAATATGTGGCTTTATTCGAGTATTGCACAATTACACGTCATAAATTTGATAGATTACATCGTATATTGGTCATAGCAAATGGGATTGACATAACTGAACTTCATCCAATCAATGAACTCTTTGAAATTAGAGACAGTCTAATGGAACTACATCACTTCGCTGTGTTGTGAGGCCATTTAATGAGGATGAGAAATCGGGCGATAGCAAGGACTGGTCAAACGCTTTCAGCGTTTAGCCGACTCAATAATAAGTATTGAAATGGATTCAGATACTGTTTGGTATAAAATTAGTTTTTATGGCTTTTTCAGATCCTAAATCTCAAAGCATCAACACTCCAGCCAGGGCTTATGAAGAGAATCACCTATGGATGAGGAAAAAGTTTTAAAGAAACACACAAACTAGATAGACACCATCACACTTGGCACCAAAAAGAACCCACCATTTGTGATTATTTTAAATTAAGAGACAATAATTATTGCCAATATTTCAAAATTTGTTTTGTGGTACTTATTTACGCTGGCATTGTTTTATGTATAAATAATTTATATATTCTTTATTTTCTATGTATATTTAGAGAGAGTCAGTTCATTTAGAAGAATGAAATAATTTTTATATCTAGGTGCATTTTTGTCATGGCAACAGCTAGGTTTTTACCAAGAAAAATAAGAGGTTTCTAGGGTTAGTGAACTGGTTATCAATTAATTATGCTTGCTCACTGTCAGTCTGTCTGTCAGTGTGTTGGTATACTATTTGGTTTCTGGTCAACTACAAGAGAAAAGATTAAACTCATAGGATGATTGCCTTCATTCTGTAGATCACCCCTATTGTTTTGATGGTCAGTAGGTCAAAGGTCAAGGTCACAGTGACCTAGACTGAAAATAGTTTCTGCTCTATAATGAAAGAATGCTTTGGCTTGGCTGTCAGTCTTCTTAGGAGATATCCTGTATTCAGTAGATGACTACTGATGTTTTTGAGGTCATTCAGTTAAAGGTCAAGGTCATAGCATACAAAATTACACACCGACTTGGACTCCAACAGGCCACCATGGGAGATGGAGCATATGTGTTTAAAAACGGCTCTTGTTTGACTTGAAGACTGTTGGAGCAGACTAAATATTTTCTAATGTTATTAAATGAAATATAAATACATGACATTGTACACATTTGATAGTGTGATACATCATATATTGTGACCATTCCGTTTTGAGTTCTGAATAAATCTTGTTTCCAACATGAGTTTGTGTTTTTTTTCTAGAGTGGCGTGTTAAGATGGCTGATACTATATACCAAGTCTTTGCTTAAATAATATAAATTATTTTGCCTAAAAATAATTACATTTATTTTCTCACGAAATTAAGGTTTAGCAGTATATCACAAAACAACAGATTTTTTGAACGAATGAGCAGCATCTTGACACACAACTTATCTGTCCAATACATGTTTTACTGTTCTGTCCCACAGAGTTGGATACTTAAAATATTCTGAATGAGTTGTCCCCCTTTAAATAAGAATGTCATTTGTATACAAATAAATGTAAACAATCGTCAAAAACGATGTTTTACTTAGTTATGTAAAGTTTAAACACTCGCACGATGTTGCAAATGCATCAACACGAAGACGTGTAACAGCTTTTAAAAAATGGTGAGTTTTTAAACTTGCTGAACTGTCCAGAAGTGTGGCCCCTTCATGCAGTCCCTTTCCGGAATTCAATAAATATATCAGTAAATTGACAATGGTTTTGTAGAATAATATAAATGTTTTATACGTCGTTAAATTTTCAGGTAAAACAATGCTTTCTTTCTATGATTTGATGACGTTCGAACTTTTTTCTCCGAAACATGGACCTATACCTTAATGGCTATCTTGTTGCTAGGTGTGTAAACTAGAAACGTAATCCAGTTTTATGATTTATTGGTTACCTGTCTAAACACAATAGAATAATTATGAACGCCTTAGCGTCTGGGAACCACTCAAGCGTTATATTAACTCCAGATCACTTGCAATATTCACAGTTGAATTTAAGGTGTACTGGCTAGCGTTTCAGACCGGTGTTAAATTGCCCACCCGCCACACCCCAATAATAAAATTTCTGTTTTTTATGCTAAAATTAATCTTAACCTAATTTTAATTTATGCTATGGCAATCTAACTGTTCTGTGAAGTACTTACGTTACAGATGATATGCTGCCGTTGGATGCTAACATCGGAAGTGAACAGAATCCAGGTATCTTACATAGATACGGAACTGAACGGATTCCTCGGCTACAAATCAATCGTGAAACAGACAAATCGAATTTGGTGTTAACATTTTCCCAGATGGTTGATGATGAGAAATCCAGATGATAATTTACCAAGTTATGGATTGAGGACCAAAAGACATTTTAAGTTATACAGATAGTGATTTATTTAGACTTCATTTAAAATTCCAGTTAATCATTTTATCTTTATACTTATGTCACTCCTAGTATATTAAGGGCCGAGAAAAATTCTGTCGACCACGAACGGGCGTGCTTTCGAACGTTGTCATAGTATGGATGTTACTGTGTAAAAGGTATTGCTCTAGTGCCTTGGCAATATCTGACTAGCCTTGCTTAAATGTGTCATAGCCTTGCTTATGTCATAGCCTTGCTCATTATAGTATAGTTGCCTTGCTCGGTTGGTCCGCTAAATATTCCTTCATTACTTTGGCAGCCAACCGTCGAGTTATGGGGAATGTTTAATTTACTGTGGTGTACTGTGGTATCCCTTGCCTTCATGTGGCGCTGATTGTTGCTTCCACAGCCAACCGTGGAGTAATGATGTGGTGCTTTACAGACGCGTCTGGTTTCCTCCCGGTCGGCTAATTTCCGTTACCGTCGATTTACTACAAACAATGGAGTGGCCAAACTTTGCCAAAATATTTATAATAACTTTTATATATAAGTGTGAATTACATATAAGACTTGTTGCTTGCAGTATCATATGCACCTATAATCAATATAGCCTATGTGAGTGTCATCACGTCTGAAATGTACAAATAAACATGTAGTAAACTGTGAATATTGCAGATGTTTCTTGTGTATAATTTCAGGTAGTAAAATAAATGAACTTTAAACAACAAGAAGCAAGAAATGTAGTGGTCATGTATCTTTTAACAGAAGCTTTGTCTTCCAATATGAACACTACAGAACTATAAATTAAAGCTTAAGAGTAAACTCCAAAAACTGGCCACATCCCCTGCCTGTGTGTTTCAAAAGTGAAGAGGGGAGGTACTAGTAAATCAAAAAAGGTTTTCCACTCATTTCCATCTACCAGTACACCATTTGATTCTGTTCAGTAGTGGCAAAGGTTTTTTAAAGTACAGTAATGGAGGTAAAGAAAAAAGGTATAGTTCTTGTGCTTCTGTCATCAGTTGTGAAACTCAACAGTTAAAATAGAAAATAGGTACAAAACAGAGAACTAAAAACAGTTCAAAAGAGTTTCATCTGCTCTTCACTTCCTACAATCGACAAGTTTCTCTAGATTCAATTGAAAGGTGGTCACCTTTATTTTGTATGTCAATAAAAAATTTGATGGCCATGAGGAACATTCAAATTATTACTTTCTCCTAAGGTTGTAGCCAGGTCTGAAGCAAGTTTAGGCTCGGATGTTGCTTTAACCTTTAGCCTGCTGAATTTCTCAAATGGACTGGTCCATCATTCAACTTTGGCACTGCGCTTTGGTATTCGAAGGGATGTTCACTGAAAATTTACTGACTGAATAGTGACCAGTGCAGACCATGATCTGCCTGCACATCCCTACAAGCTGATCTTGGTCTGCAATGGTAGAATCACTTGCAGCCAGCAGGTTAAAGGTTAAGCAGACTAAAATTTGCATCTACAATGTATTGAAATGTGGAAAAAGCTGCTTTCATTACTCCCGTGTTTCACCAAAGAAAACTTCTGGTTTTCCCCTTATCTTCAGTCCAACAGTCAATCAGTCTGTCTTGCGATAACTTAAAAAGTAAAATACTTTTTTCATGAAACTTTATCATATGGATAGATGACTATATTCAGATTATGCACATCTTTTTATTTTGTTGCTTTAGCAAAAATGTGGTTGCCATAATAGTAAAAATGTGGTTGCTATGGCAACGCATAGTCTAAAAATAACACAAGCTGTCTCATAGCGCACCAAAACTTTAACCTGAAATTCTAAGTAACAAGAGAGTCATTGACCCTAAAGCGCTCACCTGTGTACAAGGCTTCAAGTGTGTTTGTATAAGTACAGAGTTAGGTTTCTTCTATGTTAGCCTATATTATATACATGTCACACACACACTTTTGAACCTGGAGCAATAATTTGAACAATTATGGTAGACATTACAAATCTGATATCACACCCCAAATATCAAGGCTCTAGCTATTATTGATTCAGAGAAGAAAAGTGACCACATTCCCTGGCAGCCATGTTTTTTGACGAATTGGAAAAATTTGAACATTTGGTAGAGCGTCACACAAGAACCATTTGTGCAAATTATTTAAAACTGGGCCAGCAGTTTCACACAAAAAAGATTTTTAAAGTTTCCAGTATTATTATATAGGGAAAGTGACCACGCCCTCTGGCGGCCAAATTTTTTGACGAATCAAAATAATTTAAATAATCTTGGTAGAGGGTCACACAAGGACCATTTGTGTAAAATTATTTTAAAATCGGGCCAGCAGTTTCACACAAGAAGATTTTTAAAGTTTCAACTATATACATATAGGGAAAAGTGACCACACCCTCTGGCGGCCATGTTTTTTGACGAATCAAAATAATTTAAACAAACTTGGTAGAGGGTCACACAAAGACCATTTGTGTAAAATTATTCTAAAATCGGACATGCAGTTTCATACAAGAAGATTTTTAAAGTTTCCACTATATACATATAGGGAAAAGTGACAACGCCCTCTGGCAGCCATGTTTTTTGACGAATCGGTATCATTTGAATAATCTTGGTAGAGGGTCACACAAGGACCATTTGTGTAAAATTATTCCAAATCGGACAAGCAGTTTCATACAAAAAGATTTTTAAAGTTTCCTCTATATACATATAGGGAAAAGTGACCACGCCCTCTGGCGGCCATGTTTTTTTGATGAATCAAAATAATTTGAACAATCTTGGTAGAGGGTCACACAAGGACCATTTGTGTAAAATTATTCCAAATCAGACAAGCAGTTTCATACAAGAAGATTTTTAAAGTTTCCTCTATATACATATAGGGAAAAGTGACCATGCCCTATGGCAATGTTTTTTGACGAATCAAAATGATCTGAACAATCTTGGTAGAGGGTAGCATAAGGACCATTTGTGTGAAATTATTTCAAAATCGGATCATCTGTTTAGGAGGAGATCTCGTTTGAAGTTTTTTCTATTTTTAGGTCTTGCAACCCCTATGTGCAACCAAGCGAAACCGTTTGAACAACTTTGGTAGAGGACGACCCAAGGAACATCATGGCCAAGTTCCATCAAAATCCATTCAGTGGTTTTGGAGGAGATGTCGTTTAAACACAAATGTTGACACTCACCATGAGCACTTCTTGCTCAGGTGAGTTAAAAAGTAGGGAAGATAATTTCCTTCTGTTTCAACAAAAGCTTGTTCAGTGCCCTGAGTCTCTAAAGGTTGCAATACCTCTTGTATTGTAGAAATTAAAGATAAGAAAGTGAGTTTACGACAGCACAGTTCATCCAGCAATGGTCCTGATCACCTCTGTGTAGCAGGTCCTTCGCTGTTGATCTAAACATTTCACACAGAGGTTTGTGTGGTACACAGTATTTTTCAACTTTAAAATATCATACACAAAAAGCAACAATGTTCTTAACTGTCCCCTCATCATGCACCAAATCCAGTCTTTACCTAAGATGTCTTAAAGTACAGCAGCCACATTAAGTTCAGTAAATTCTATATCATAGTACTGAAAATAGTGCTGTTCTTGAAGGTTCGGAATGGCTTTATGTATAATGTGGCTGCAAAATTTATTGTTTACAAACATTTTCAATCATTGTTTTTCAAAATCAGATGAGCTAAAAATTACTTTTCATTATTTTTTTAGATTTGGGCAAAATTATATATTGTGGGTTTGCTCTTTTGTTGGGAATACATCAGTAATAAATAACCTTTTGTTTTCTGTATTCTTAATTTAATTTTTGCAAAAACTTAACAGTTTTCTTCCATAATTACAATATAATATACCATGATAATTAAAGAAGTGTTTTGTTCTAGCAGTATTATCTTTACTTCAGGTATTTCTACTGCAGTTTAGATAAATATCATTCTAACATTGCAAGCAGCAAAATGTCATGCCCGAAAAAACACTTCTTCCAAAATGGGTATCAATATTGATCAATATCTATCCAAAAACAAGAGCTGTCTCCATAGGATGACACATGCCCCGATGGCACTTTGAATGAATAGTTATGGCCGATGTTAGAGTTTAGGACCTTTGACCTACGGAGCTGGGTCTTGCACGCGACACAGCGTCTTACTGTGCCACACATTCGTACGTAGTTATTATAAAATCCATGCATGAATGACAAAGATATGGACTGGACATGCCCATCAATGCACTATCATGAAAAATGACCTTTAACGTCTAAGTGTGACCTTGACCTTTGAGCTACGGACCTGGGTCTTGCACGCGACATGTCGTCTTACTGTGGTACACATTTATGCCAAGTTATTTGAAAATCCATCCATCGATGACAAAGATATGGACCGGACACGCCCATCAATGCACTATCCTTTAACGTCTAAGTGTGACCTTGACCTTTGAGCTACGGACCTGGGTCTTGCGCATGACACGTTGTCTTACTGTGGTACACATTCATGCCAAGTTATTTGAAAATCCATCCATCGATGACAAAGATATGGACCGGACACGAAAATTGCGGACAGACTGACAGACGGTTCAAAAACTATATGCCTCCCTTCGGGGGCATAATAAAGACTTTATAATGGCAAAAAACGTTTAATAGTATCTAATAAAGTATGAGAGTTCCTTACTACTTATAAATCATAATCTTCCATTTTCAAGCATAGTAATACCAGTGGAATTATTTCAAATAACCTCACTGTTTGAAAACAGTGAATTTATCATATTATAATCTAATGTTAAATTTCACTAACCCACAGAAAAGCATAAAATTGTTTATAATGTTCATAACCAAACAAATAGAAGTGTTTTTTTTTGCAGTTGAAATAATTTTCAACACATATTTTTTTTTGCACACTATTTGACAAAATATAAGAATTAGCACTCTTAATGAATAAAACCTATTTCTTTAGATTTTACCAAACATCTAAATGTTATTAAATCAAATATGAGGGGAGACCCAGAAATACACTTAAAATATTTATGAATCAAAAAAAGGGTCAAAGCACACTTTTTACCTGAATACTTAAGCAGGTAAATGGAATTTAAAATTCATAAATACAGTAGTATTAAAAGTAATTATTATCCAGTTCTTTATCTAATTTGTTCAGAGCCTTGATAGCCTAGTGGTAGAGCGTCCGCTTCGAGTGCTGGAGGTCGTGAGTTCAAAAACGGTACCAGCAGTTCCCTTGCTTGGTGCTCAGCATAAAAAGGGAAACTGGCCTCTTCTCTCATACCCTCCTGGCAATGGATTCCATCAGGAATGAGGTGTCGAGAGTGATTGATACAAGTTGTAGAACTTCCTTCACAATCGACCTAAAATAAATTATGTATCAACTAAATCTAATTTGTTCACAATTAACATGACTTATTTGACTGAAAACATTATATTTTTACATGAATGCATGTGCATGTCGAAAATCAGACTGATCCTTTCCATATTTACAACATGTCACTCAAAAATACTATTAACTGGAAGTTATTGTACAATATTTCATTGCCTTGAGTCTAAATGTTATTATATCACGACTTTTTTAAAGGAAGTCTATAGTTTTTTTTAAGACACATTAGTAACATGGCTGTGAGGCAATCTCTAATTTCAATGTCAGACATTGTTTCTCATTTTGTAACTGCTAACCTCAAATAATATCATTAAGAGACTTTATTTCACCAAATATTCTCCCCTTTTAAGGTACTTCTTCCAGCAACTTCCATCTAAATGATTCTCATCTTTCTTGGAAATAACGTTCAACACATTGAGGACATGGGATTTGACTTCAGAACTACACAACAACAGGATTTCTCTTTTGCTCTTTGTCTAAAAGCTTCACATATAAGATGACCACTTGTTCCAAAATGTGCATGACATCACATCGTATCAATGATGCTGTGGTCACTTAGCAAATAATGTGATCCCTTAGCAACCATATATTCTTATATAATAAGTTTTTGCATTCATCTGTCATACTGCCAATGAATTGAAGCATAACTGTAAGAGTAACATTTTCAGAAAAACCTACAGAATGATAATAATTTAACAGCACTTTTCTGCATAATTCTGGACCACCCATCAATAATTTACTGTGCAGGGAATCTTTTTTTTCTTTGTACATTGAAAATTAATGGCATAAACTTCTACTTTAAGAGACAAAAATGTACATATTTAAACTACCTCACCCAGATGAACATTCTAAGTAGAAAAAAGCAGCCAAATTTCCCCACAGTAATAAAGACAGAATGCTTCTGTAAATACCATTTATAATGGTTAACAAAGTCAAACACTATACAAACTTCAATACCACTTAATAGTGTTAATCTGGCATTATGTAGTGAAAATCTCATTCCTTGTCAACACCCAGTTTATCAGATTTTCTTATCACTGACATCTCCGCAAAACTAAACACATTCTTTACATGTACTTCAAGCACTTGAACACAAAGTTATTTTGCATCATCTGAACACAAGTTTATAGCACTTAGTTGCAACACAAGGAGTTATTTAAGTCAATCATGAGTTCTTTTGGCAATTTTCCCACTAAAATTTTAGTGTCCTCAGCTCCAGAATAACATCAACAATTTAAGATAGACTGTCACATACCATCCCTATATAAAACAATGCTGTGGCTTTTAAACATTTCCTCATTTGAAAAAAAATGTTTCTCTATTTGATTTCTGCATGAAAGACTCTTCATCTTGAATATGTAACAAAATATTCAAACTTCTGTAGGTCCATCCAATATATATTTTACATGCCACCAGCTCAGGTTGTTATGAAAGTCCATCCAACCATCCAATCACATATCTGGGTATATCCAAACTGACCAATCAGACAGCCTGTATCAAACTCCAAGCAGCATTCTTTCAGCCTCCTTCTCCTCCTGAAGTAAAGAGATATCAAATGTCTGATATACATTCATATTTAAGTACTTAGTACACACATTATGTGCATTATAATAGGTAGTCTTCTGTTGGATTTAAATTATAATGCTCCTTTCCCAATCTTCTTTTGTGGTAAATGTTTATTTTTTATTCTGTCACACCTACATGTTTCAGGCCATATAATGACTTCCCTGCTTTAATGGTGAAGGATGACCCCAGGTGCCCCTGCAGGTATTATTTCAGGCACTGGCAGGTATTTTGGTAGAATCAATGACCTTCAAGCCAGCTGAATGACTTCAGCAAAGTTCATACCCACAGAGGTTAGGGGCATAAGAAGCCTTGTTCTTTGATGCGCTCAGTGTAAAGCACTGTTATATGCAAAGCTGTCCTTCTAAGGAAGAACTGGTACTGGTCTCTTTACTGGGTGGGAGATATATTTGAACCCTAGATTTCTTGACTGACAGTCAATAATATTACCATTAGACCACCTGGCCACCCTTATTATTGTTGTTGTTAAGTTGGCTTAGATTTGCAGGACAATAGATTCTGCATATATAAGTTCAGTATATATGAACAAAATTACCACAAACTGAATATTTGGCAGTTTATTACCTTTTTACTATCTTTTGCTATTTTTCAAAGAAGGTTCATGTAAAGGACAATGACCTCCCTCTTGTTCCTGGATTCCATACTAATTTTTTCTCAGCTAATAACTTACAACTTCCTTAACTCAAGTGGTGGTGGACGAATGTCTGCATGTCAAATCATCAGTCACAGAAAACTTTCACCTTGCTCTCCAGTTCTAAATTTGCTGTACTGGGAGATCATTCATGTTTGTGGGGGACAATTTTTTCATGGTTTTCATAGTTGTGTCAATCCAGAACCTGATCCCAATGAACAAACATAAATCTGAATTATTGTATCTTTATTCTGCATCCACAAAATGCACATCCCCACAACATAGCCAGATCTGCCACAACCATGAGTCTATGCCTAGGCCATTAAACAGAATCATTGCTACAATATATGGTTCCAGGAACAGGATTTGTTTTATAAACTTTATGTACTTACATGAGCAATTTTTGCACGTTTACGACTTCTCTCTTCTTCCTCTTCCTCAAACATCTCCTCTAACCGACGTTTGTAACTGGAAACAATCAAACAAACATGTATTCATAACTTTATCATGACATCACAGTACATTAGGGGTTCTAACTGACCAATCCGAGAGATGCATTTTCGAGTACCTGCCAGTTTCCACTTGGGTATAACAAAGTATATTTACAATGAACATATAGTGACTTTAGAAATAAATATCACACTATTTTAGAAATCAAATTAAGATTTTTCACTGCACATGCCCCAGATGATGCTACAAACAATAAAACTTTGAAGTTTCATTGAAATATTATATCGATTTAATACCGTTATTTTAGGTAAAAGTTTGAGATTTTACACAGGAAGTCTATGATAAAGTCCGAGTAAAATGTATTACATTACCCAAGTGAAATTTGTACCATTCCACAATGTTTTGGACATGTTAAAATTATGAATAATACAATGACATTGACACTACCTGCTATGATAATAAAATTCATTTAAAACAGTTTAAATTTACATCTTTTTTCTCTGGGACTGGAATGTCCCTAAAAGAAATGCTTTAATCCTGCTGTAGTTTTGATAAAACAATACAAGCACCTTATGAGAAGGGTGGCTGACAGCCTGAAATACAGCATGAAAAAGCTTACACTTCAGATTCTGGGTTATTTGCCTGGTTGCGACAGTTTTCAAGCTTCCGCTGTACAGGACCAATCAGCTCTCGCTGCAGAGGATCTTGATTCTTTACTAGACTCTTAATTCCTGCAATCAAAATGTCAAGCTGGCTATAACAAAAGAAACATTGTGTACAGTTGCAGAGCTCTGTATCAGAACTAATAGTAATCTATACATACAAAGGCTCTTCCATTTAATCATATACATTGGGAATATTATTTGGCATGAGGTTTTCAGAGACATTTAATATGTCTTTTGGGAATACCCTCTGAGATTTACAATATAATGTTTTTTAATAGAAGTGATTTATTCACAGTGTCAACTAACTTTTTTTTCCCTTCATTTATTGAAATTTTAAGATTTTTATCAGTCCTTCTTATTTTGAAAACCACATAAATATGTAAAGCAATCTGAGAAAACTAATATGTAAAACAATATATATGCGCAATGCAATGTTTATCAGAGCAGTCAGGACAAGGATAATGTTCTATTTACTCTTGATCTGTTGAGCCATTTTCCGAATCTCCTCAGTTGGGGAATTCCTCAATAGAACAGTGGTAACATAACTGAAAATACAAAGTGGACAGCTGGATTTGAGGGACTCAAACAAGAGCGTCACCTGTGGGTTAAAAAGCTAAATTTTCAATTTTCTAAATTGTTGTAAAATGACTGCAGATTTTATTAGCCACTATATTTATAAAACTGCTTAATATATGTATTTTGAAAGAACTAACCACTAATGTGAAGTTTTAAGCTTCAAATATTGCTGAATATGGGCTCTGGATCTCTTTATGTTCTTTTATATCATTACCTGTATGACAAACAACTATTTAATAGCTTTGCAAAGTATATAACTTACTTATCCAGGCTTATTCCTTCTTCTCCAGCACTATATATAACTCCAGCAAGGGCAATCTGAAACACAGGTCATCATTTCAAACATATAACAATATATGGGTAAAACGTGTATAGTCCTGATCAGTATTTGGTGAAAACCTCTGAATGCAATCTTGCCATTGGTCAATGTTTTCAGATTGGTATCAGAAAGAACTCATCAGATGCTACAGTTTCAAGTCTGGTCTTCAAACTCGAGTCTTGTAACCCCATTTCTTTATATCAGTCAGAAAAAGAAAAGGCAATAACTACCAAGAGAATACACTTGTCTCATAATTGTTAGAGACAAAAATTGTGAAAATAATGTATAGCAGACATCTATATAATTTACACTGTCTACAAATTTAGTAACACTTGATACTGTGAAATCATTAATATTCGAGGGGGACTAATTTTCTTGGATTTCGTGGTTAAGTCAATCCAACGAACAAGTAAAATTCCCATTCAGTTTATGTTCAAAAGTTGAAATCCAAGAATTCATATCCCCAGGGAATTGCCGTGTTCACCAAAACCACGAAATTATATGATTATACAGTAGGCCCATCTGAAAAGATGCGTTTTGGAAGAGCACAAGGCTATAAATTAAGAGGTTGTCAATTTCATCCCCAGGCATCAGGTATGTCCAAAAAGATACAAGGTGATATTTTGCCTCATGCTTTGGTAATACCATCCAGGAATGAATAAGAAATTGTGTCCCAATGCTGACCTCTCAACAAACATACCTGTGAAGGTGAATATATAAGGCAGACATCTGTTGACAGAGACCTCTCAACAAATTCTTCAGCATTTTTTCTAAGCCTTTCAACACTCTCTGGTTTGTCCTTGAAATAACGAGTCTGCAAGGACGAAAAAATCAGTTCTGTACTCTCATAAATCGGCAGACCATTTTCTGATCACAGGAATTTCCTACAGCAGTTTTGTTTCCAAAAGAAAACAAAATTGTTAAAAGGATGCTTAAAATCTTGTGTACATTTGATAGAAAATCTATACTTTTACATTAGGCATGTTATAAGTATACTGAATAAAAATGCTTCTATATTAGAGCTAATCATTAAAGGCAATTAATACCCCAGGTGCCGCTTTGCTACAGAGACAGTTAAATGATGTGATCACGACCTTTGACCTGGGTTGTGCACTCTGCATGTTGCCTACATGAGGTAAACAACTGATGCATGTTTTATGAGAATCTTTCTAGTGGTTCAGAACACATGAAGCTGACACAATTTTGCTTTTTGATATTTGACCTCTTAGTGTGACCTTTACCTTGGACCTAGTGACCTGGGTTAGCACACTGCATGCCATCTTTATGCAGGGACTGCATTTTAGGCGAAGTTGAGCGAAAACTTCGCCTTAAAATATTTCACTTCGCCCTTCCCGCCCAGAAAAGCGAAGTTCAAGTCGCCCTAAAATTGGATGAAAGGAAAACATAATTGGCAATAAAGTGCGCCGATATTATACATCTCGGTTATGTAAAGTCTGTAAACACAATACGCAATACACAGGATGTCACCAGGAGGCACCCGCAGTGAAACGTGTCCATGACAACAAAAGATGATCACTCGATTTCAGATTGACGCCGCATGATAAGCTGCTAATTGTTTGCATTTAATGTGATTGCAGTAAACAATAATTAAAGAATGAAAGAGTAATAATTAAAGCTGACCGACATCGGAGATCAGAGAGCCCGAAAACTTCGTAAAACGGCGATAATTAACTTTCGAATTACAAACCTAATTACGTGTCAGTCGGCGCGTGGAGTGATTGACATCTGTCAGTAGCTAATTAACATACGACGCTCCGTCTACTGCCATACTTAGTTTGTGGCGGCGAACAATTTAAATTCACCGAGATTTTGATTCACAATGCAGAACTTCGAACTCGAGACGTATTTCACGGATCGAGCCGGCGCACGGGACACTTTTTTTGTGCGGGTCAACTACGAGTTTTTCTTGATTTTCGCAGGTCAAAACACGGAACCTCGGGTCAACCGAACGCCCTCGGTACTTGTCTTATCCAGTTATTCTTGTTTTCAGATAAAAATCGTTTCGAAATTTTTATTGCCATCACAGTGTAAACTACCCGTTACTCCAGACGTTTATTTTTCAATTGGGATCTGCTTACTATTCATTTTAATCTGCATTTCTCTTTCATTAAATTCATATATAAGTTAAATATATGGCCCTTGACAAACTATTAAATTTGTTGTTTGATAAAAATAGCAGACAACTCTTTTAGTTAATTCTGAAATGTGTTAAAGGGAGGTAACACATTTAACCAATTTTTAGATTTTTTATGTCAAAATATGTAGTTTTAAAAAGTATTGCCCCTGATTTTTAAGTATTTTATCCACTGATCAATACAAATAACATTTCACTGTAAGTTTGAGAGATTTTTAAACTCTGTAGTTTGTCAAATTGAAGGAACAGAAAAAAAATTTAAACTCAGAATGCTCACATAGCTGAAAAAGCTGCTCTAGGAAGGAAGAAATTTAATCCAGGAAATATTAAGTACTGATTATATGACGAAAGATTTGTTGTGTCAAGTTGTTAAACATTTTGCAGTAAAACAGTACAAATATGTACTGTATTGTTGAAACACTGCACCATTTTTATTTAAGTCATAGCAAGATAATACTATAAATGGAACTGAATAAACATTATTATTGTTATCTAATGCATGTAAGCAATGTCCTGTCTCACGTTTGCCGAACTTCTCCCAAAATTTCAAAACTTCTCCCCATTTCCCCAGGAGGGAGAAGTCACTTCTCCCTAAATTTCCAGGCTAAGGTAGTCCCTGTTTATGATGTTAATGATTGATGCTAGTTTTATAATATTTGTTTCAGTGGTGCAGACATACATTTGAGCTATCTTTGACCTCCAAGTATGACCTTGATCTTTGAAAAAAGTGACCTGAGTTGTGCACCTTGCATAAATGATGCTAGTTTTATGAAAATCCTTCCAGTGGTTAAGAGGATATGGAATGGACACAAACTCAGCTAACCAAACTTTGACCTCTAACTGTGACCTTGACCTTGGACCAAGTGACTGGGTTTGTGCATTCTGCATGTCATCTTGATGCTTGTTTTATCAACATTTTCCAAGCAGTTTAGAAGGGTTTTAACTTAATCATAAAGATCCACAAAAGTAGTCTGCCAAAAATATTTAAGACTGATGAGTAAAAACTAGAGCTATCACTAAAGGTGATGAATGTACCCCCCGCATGCACTGACACAGTACATTGCAATTTGACGCACACAAGATTGCATAATTATGTGGACTGTATGTATATAGACTGTATGTAACATAAAAACAAAGTCCCATAACTATGCTGAATATTTATCTAAAAGAATGTAACATGCACCATGCACAACTAGGGCTGCTACTGATCACTTGTGTGAAGTTTCATTAAATTGTGTGCAAGGGTTCGGAAGATTAGGCGCACACAAGATTGCATATGCAGACAGTAAGTACATAGTATGTTAACAAGAAACAAAGTCCCATAACTCTGCAATTTTTGTTGTTGAAAGAACCTAACATGCTCCATGCACAACTAATGTTGTTACTGATCACTTGTGTGAAGTTTCATTAAATTGTGTCAAGGGTTGAGGAGAGATGGTGCACACAAGATTGTGTCTATGTATATAGTCAAGTAACAAAAAACAAAGTCCCATAACTCTGCAATTTTTTTTTCTGAAAGAACCTAACATGCCCCATGCAAAACTACTGTTGTTACTGATCACTTGTGTGAAGTTTCATTAAATTGTGTCAAGGGGATGAGGAGAGATGGTGCGCACAAGATTGTGTCTATGTATATAGTATAGTAACAAAAAACAAAGTCCCGTAACTCTGCAATTTTTTTTTCTGAAAGAACCTAACATGCCCCATGCACAACTACTGTTGTTACTGATCACTTGTGTGAAGTTTCATTAAATTCTGTCAAGGGGATGCGGAGAGATAGTGCGCACAAGATTGTGTCTACGGACGGACGGACGGACAGACAGACAGACAGACAGACAACCTGAAACCAGTATACCCCCCTTACAACTTTGTTGTCGGGGGGTACAATTACAAGAGCACCAATTTAGACAGACCTTTTTCTCATCCTTTTTTTGGAATGCGTAGAACACCAGTACAATTGGGAAAACACCTCTGTACTTTGTCTTAATTGGGAATAATGGAAACGTAACAAAATGTACTTGATTTCTTTTTGAATAACATTTTAAAATGTGTGACGGTATATTGGTAACTGTTTACTGAATTTTATAAGTAAAAGTCTATAAAATAGCAAAACTAAAGTTGTAAAGCAAAAAAAAGAAACCCAGGCAGTAACAATGGTTTGGGAATTTTAAGTTCAACATTGGGAAAAACAACAACACTTTTTTGCATTGGGATTGCCTCCTTTTATGAGCTTTATCGAGAAAAAAAGCCCTGCTAGTGATTAAAATGTTGGCCTCTTAATCCAGATGTTGTGATTTTAAGCCCCTTCTCTTACAACACCCATACCAGTACTTAGTTAACTAGAGCTATCACTAAAGGTGATGAATGTACCCCCCGCATGCACTGACACAGTACATTGCAATTTGACGCACACAAGATTGCATAATTATGTGGACTGTAAGTATATAGACTGTATGTATACAGTATAGTAACAAAAAACAAAGTCCCATAACTATGCAGAATATTTATCTAAAAGAATGTAACATGCACCATGCACAACTAGGGTTGGTACTGATCACTTGTGTGAAGTTTCATTAAATTGTGTGCAAGGGTTTGGTAGATTAGGCATGCACAAGATTGCATATGCAGACTGTATGTACATAGTATGTTAACAAGAAACAAAGTCCCATAACTCTGCAATTTTTGTCGCTGAAAGAACCTAACATGCCCCATGCACAACTACTGTTGTTACTGATCACTTGTGTGAAGTTTCATTAAATTGTGTCAAGGGGATGAGAAGAGATGGTGCGCACAAGATTGTGTCTATTTATATAGTATAGTAACAAAAAAACAAAGTCCCATAACTCTGCAAATTTTTTTTCTAAAAGAACCTAACATGCCCCATGCACAACTACTGTTGGTACTGATCACTTGTGTGAAGTTTCATTAAATTCTGTCAAGGGGATAAGGAGAGATGGTGCGCACAAGATTGCGTCTACGGGAAGACAGACAGACAGACAACCTGAAACCAGTATACCCCCACCCCCTTACAACTTTGTTGTCGGGGGGTACAAAAAATTCAAAGAAGCAGACTTGAGAGTGATTTAATTTGCATAAACCAAATAGAAATTATATGGATGTCATTTTAATATATCATACTAACTTTAAGATCTATAAGAAATCCTTCCAGCGGTCTGAAAGGGTTGTGCACTGTGAGGTGATAGTGTAGTTTATCCATCAGCAGAAGTTCAAATCCCAGAATAATGTTAGCAAACTTCTCTCGATCACCCTTCAAGTTGCCAACAAACTGTCCTATAGACACGTTAAATTCTTCGACTTTACATGACAGGTATACACATGTCAACCTGTAATACAACAATTCAACATTTCTATTAATTTCTACACAGAGCGAGACACTTGAATTATCCCTGAAAAAAAATGGATAAACAAATTACATAACTTTGGTAAAATATTTTATGAAAAACATATTCACTTCGGGCTAGCCTACAAAATTAACAACAGTTTCAGATACGATTGCAAATACATTCTCATCCATCAGAGGTTCATCAAAGTCCCAAGATGAATGTCTGATTTATTTCTTTTGTTTATCTGGTGAACATGCACCTTTGTAAGTACTACTTGGAGTGGTTTCAGCCAATCAATGTTCTCCATTATTTGGCATGCCGAATAAAGACGATACTGTATGACTGTAATTAATCAAGATTTGTTCCTCTTTTGGATGTTTAGCAATTTACTTTGAGAAATAATAATATTCCTCTGATTTTGGCACTGTTATTGGAAAGGACACGGCCATGCTATTTACTGCTGATTTTGACTGGTTCAAGAATATTTTTCGCGAAACATAGCTGAATGGCTGAACTTTTTACCTGTGATGTAACCAATCTAAAAATATTGGCAAAATGTGCCAGAGTTTCAACTACAAAACCATGGTAGACCTCTGGTATGTGAGAGTGTTGCAAATACTGCATTACAAACCACTAAAAACATTACAGCCATATCCCATGTCAGCTTTATTTACAGGACAAAACTGAATTCTAATATCTGAAGCAGAATTCATTTTTTCCAGCTATTTTCATGTCTTTTTATGTGGAAATTCACATCTGTATCAGGTTTCAAAAATTCCCCTGGTGGTTATTACGAAAGGTGTCTGAAATTCTTTCTATAGCTCAAATGGATAAATATAAAGAGTAATTTTCCTTACGTATAGAAACATATAAAGGGGTCAGCATCTATATTTAGTAGTTTGATATTATGAATAGATCCTGTGTTAGTTAATGCTGTTTAACATAGAGGCTTCACTTTGAGCATTTCTATTAGAAATATAATCCTGAATCACATGCTGGTTATTTATATACCACAAGTCAAATCCTGCAACAGCCTGAAGGTTCAAAAGACAGACAAACAGGCACAGCAAAAATCCGCTCTCTTTTCACAGTGGATTTATAGGTGATAAAGACACACATGTATGAATTTACAAATCTTACAAAAATTCATTCATGTCACACTTTAGAAAAAAAAAAAACTTACATGAGATCTCTAGGATGGTAATCCATGATAGAATTGTGGATATAAAATCTTTTGAAGTAGGTTAGTGCTGTACCCTGTGTAACAGAACATCAGAAATAGTTCCGCTTCTTTTTTACAACATTACATAGAAATATACAACACCAACAGTGTTAAATATAATGTTTTGACCGAGTTGCCCATTATGCAAGTCAAACCTAATGTTAACTTGCACACATTGACTTCAACTTGCCACAGATAATCAAATATTATGCAAATTACTTGGAATTTATTTAAGAATTAAATGCCAGCTTTTGTGTGTTTACAATTGGACTGTTTGTGAATCCACCAATCACCCTGGAGATTCTTGGACAATCTGCAAGTCTGAATGTGGTTTATACCAGTCTAAATGCACAAAAAAATAAAAAAAAATATAGCATTCAATCCTCACATCAACATTTTTATGATAGCTTGCTACAAAACAGATATCTTTTCTCTTCATGACTATCAGAAAATCAAAATAAATATTAAGTATATTGATTGTTTCAACATCTAAATAGAACAGCTAGAAAGACCCATCTAAAGAGCTGATGTGGGCCGTTCGCTTGAAGTAGTTTATTCTGGTCCGAGCCTTGCCTTGTCAACTACAGCACTTCCTTCCAACAGTTGCATAAAAAGAAGTGAAAAGCTTAAATTCATATTTAGATGTTTTTGCACAAAATGCTACATGTAGATGTATACCTGTACATATTTTGGCATTGTAGGGTTAAACTTCTTACAGAACTCCCTCAAGATGAACTCAAAGTGACGCATCAGAAGTTTTTCCTCTGCTGGACTAAGGAAATTTTCTTGTCTACTGTTTTCCTGAAATAACATAACAAATTCAACTAGCTATAATAAAACTAAATGTATGTCTCCCACCAGTTACCATGCAGAGATTGTAAAATGCATGGGTCATAACTCTATCGAAAATCATTGAACAATAACATTCCAATGACATACACAACTAGGCTTGGCTGTGTTGATGACTCAACTGAAAATTATTTAATCAGAACACAAGGATAATATGCACAACTACGCTTTACACTAATCACTTGTGAGGTTTGTTGAAATTCAGCCTTATTGTACACAGCAAGTAGTGTAAACACTTTATTTTGAATGGGTCTTTTGAGTCAAAAATATGAAATGAAAAATTGAAGACAAGGAAAAATGGGCTGAACTTTGGCATCAAAAACAGCTAAAAACCCCTACTAGCCTTGCAGAACCAGCAACAGCCCATAAGCAAGTTTGCTGACTTCTTCCAAACCCACTTTTATTAGGTCACCTTTCACCACTTTGACCCGGAGTCCACCCGAAGTCCAGCTTAGCATTTGGAATTTAAAAAAAAGCAAAAGTTACAACACGCAGAAACAGAGGGTATACATAAAGCAGCACTTACATCCATATTTTCTCCAAATATATTAATAAATCTTTCATTGGCTTCTTTCCTCAGTAAATCTATCTCTGACACTCCAGTAAACATCCAGTGTCTTTTCTGGGATCCTGATGCAAACATCTTTCATACCTTAAAACTGTAACAAAAACAGTAAAATTATGTAACCACAAGTAAATACAGCTTGCCATATCATATTTAGATTCATTTAAAACTTTCATGTGAAATCAAGAAAATAATCCGAGATCCAATACAATTCTGTTTATTTCAAACTAAAGCAGCCGGGTCATATATATAATTAAATATAGCAGAAATTTAGTCAACTTTTTTGCTGAAAATACAAAGCAATTATACAGTCAACCCGCCAATAGAGAATCAATGCCAATAGCAGGTCACTTGAAAATAAATTGTTAATCTCTCTAAAACATATTAGAGTATACAATGTTTAAGTACCCAGTAATATAAACTTATCACTTAGCAATTATTACACAAAAGAAGATGGATCTAATCTAATGAGTTTGAGTTCCATGAGTAGGTAACTCTTGCAACCATGTTTCCTGACTTGGATTTTAGTACTCCTGAATTCTTCGAAGTAGAATATTTTTGAGCATACCTCACAGTTTCTTAGATAAAACCACACAAATTTGGTACCATTTTGAAGAGTGAAACACACACTTTCATAGGAATAATATTATTATGAATTTTAGATTGACTTCGACGAAAAAAGTGCCATTAGGCAGAGGCGGCCATTCAGCCAATAGGAGAGATCGTGTTTGTATACAAATCCGTTGTATTTTTTATTTTTAGAACTGATAAGACAAAGGTCGGGTGAGCAGATGCCGAGCATCCATGTTTTTTTGCAAACAGTGATGTTTTTCTAATGGCTTAAACTTTCTTAAAACACAAATGATATCAATAATTTTTTGATCAATGGAAAGGATATAAAACAAGCAATTTATTGATTACTTTAATTATTATTTCGAAATAAAATGGATTAATTATGAACGCTTAACTTACAGTATTTTTTCTAAAACTTTGGAGCATCGTTACGCCGCTATTAAAATCAAATGTCATTTAAAATGGTTTTTCATTTTAAAAAGATATTTAAATAAGAAAATATGAAAATCGTAAGCATTTCAAAACTTTTTGAGTTTTTGAAATCCATAAATTAGCGAAAAAGTTATTAAAAATTAAAAATTCCGATCCCACACACAAATGATGTAAAAACATTTGTTTAGCCCACCACCAGATAAACAGGTGTTAATGCGTGACATCAGGGTGATTTCTCCTATAGAGGATCACCCATATCAGGGATAATCAAAAGACTGTTTCTGCTTAAAAATACAAATCAATGGTTAATTTGATGTAATAATGGTTTGAACTTGCAAATTTAGATAAATGAATAAGGTTCTATGCATCAATATTTTGATTTTAGTTTTAGATATAGTTGGTGCCTATAATTATGCTTAGAAATACAACTGTGAAAACTAGTGCTATAATACTTTTACCTAGTATCTCCCGTTTGAAATGTAAACATACTGATTCTCATTAAATTCTGCCTTGAATTGTTTATTTCCAATACCACAGTCATGTTTTGTCAGAAAAAAAGACTATTAATTTTTAAATGGATAGAAAATATGATAAATTAGGTGACCCCCACTACTGGCAAAAATGACCCCCTATTGGTGAATCAGACAGGTTTAAATATTTCATCATAACTTCAGACATAAAAGACAGATTCAAATAAATCAAACATTTAAATGAATGTGAGCACAGTTTTAAGTATTTATGAAGCATATCTGAACTAAATCCACAGACACTTGGGGGTCAGCACCCCTCCCCACTCCCAGGTCGCCCCTGATCCCTCGTCAAAATATTTTCGTTTTTTAAACTAACTGAGCACACGTCTCGATCATACAATGACTTCTGTTACCATTTCAGCACGTTTAAAAAATTCCTATATTCTAATATCAATGCTCCAAAAAACACAAGATAACTTACTTCGCAATGTATATAAACACAATTTTCTTGTCCAAGGAATAGGAGAATAGATCCCAGCTTGATGTTGCGTAGTCAAATTTACAGTTACACATTTTCACAGAGCCGGGACACAGACGACATCGTTAGTGGTAAAAATAAAAATACTTGCTGAGAAAGTCAACTGCCACGATGGCCGAGGTACTGGCACTGGTTCTGACATTGTGACAATTCATTTTTGGGCAGGGCCCCTTGGGTTCACTCCGCGCTTTATGCATTTTTTTTTTTTTTTAATATAATATTTTCATTTTCTTTTTAACAATATATTCTCAAGATAACAAAAATTTAATCATTTAAAAAAAAGAAAAAAAAGATCGCCCATAGCACAGAGGGAACCCGTGGCCCTGCCCAACAATGAGATCACAGAACCAGCCTCTGTACTCTCTCGGCCACCGGTCACGGCAGTTGACGTTGCGAGCGAGTATTTTTATTATAATCACTAACGATATCATCTGTGTCCCGGCTCTGTGTAGTAAATTTGACTGCGCAGCATCACGCTGGGTTCTATTCTCCTATTCTTTCGACAAGATATAATTTGTGTTGAAAACGCTCGGAGTTAGTTGTCTTTAGTTTTTTTGAGCATTGATGGAAAATGGGAATTTTTTAAACATGTTGAAATGGAAACAGAAGTCGTTGGATGATCGAGATGCGTGCTCAGTTTGTTTTTATGGAAGGCTTTAAATGTTTTGAAGGTGCGATCATGCAGGTAGCGGCTGCAAGTGTATAAACTGCGATTTTGAAATGTTCTACAAGTTTGCCCAGTAGCTTCCCATTGCATTACGCTCGCATAGTTCACCTTTTCAATGTATGATACTGTGACTGGATATTTGGTCATCGATTTTTTTTTTATTTGACTAACAAATCGGGTACGAACTGATTAGGGTACGTGTTAACATGGACGGTTCGTGTCTTTTTTAAGACTTATCTGGGTCTAGCTAGTTTTGATTTAATTATTGTCTTTACTAAGTTATATCATACAAGAAATTCTTAGCTGATTATTATAGAAAAATGTTAATCTTACCTTCTTCTCGTACAGTTTTTCCTCCTTGTCACTGAACGCTCAGAATTTGCAATACTTTCGGAATACTTCGGATGGTTTCGTTTCAACTTTCACTTTTGGTGAAATTGTGTGAGCTGAGATTATTATTTTACACCAAATGCGGGGGAGATTGATTTTGTCTTGTCAGGCTATCACAAAAATCCCGTTGAGTAACTTTTCATTCGACACACTTCATTCTATCCAAAAACATCTGTGAAACAACTGGTTGAATTTTAACAAAACTGTCAATAATATTTTAAACAGTTAAAAAGAAAAAAATACTTAAATAGTAGATATAGATGATTAGAAGGTTAAAGTTGCCAGCCTCTCAGTGAATAGAAGCAAACTGAGGCTGAACTTTATGTGTAGGGGAAGACCATTACAGGAACAAATTGTTCTTGGGGGAAGAAAGCTAGGAGTTAGAATGGTATTGCCTATGAGACTGTGGGATCAAGTATTTCAGGTTCCTTGTAGGTGTGATATGTTTTGACCAACTGAGATCTTTACTTATTGTGACGCCCAGGTATTTAGCAGCTTCTGTAGCTTTTAGTGCTGTAGGTTTTTTCTTTCAAGTAATCGTCAATACCTCACACTTATGCGGATTGAACTCCTTTTGCCAGGCTTCAAGGGAATGGAGATCATTTTGTAGGGATTGGGAATTAAGGGAGGATTTAACCGTTAGATAGATAATAGTGTCATCTGCAAAAAAGTTGTGACTTGCTTTGTGTAATACGAGGCAGTGTATAAAAACTTGATGTCATGCAGCCCAACGTGAAGATGTTCGAAGCAACACAAGTTGTGCAGTATCAAATGAGATGATTCATTAAAACTAGATGCCGTCTAATGCATATTGAAACCGAGTTGCTTAATATTAAGCAATGTATTAAATCTTGATGTTATGCAGCGCATTGTGAAACCGTCCAAAATAACTTCTATGCGTACAGTGCAAAACGGAATGACTCGCGTCTAATGCATACTAAAGCAGTTTCGTGAAAAACAAAGCGGTGAATAAGTTATATATATAAAATAGTTATTGTTCAAGGAATAGGTCTACATGGTGTTTATAGACCTGTGAGAGGATTTTTGAACCAAGCGGGTGTAGCAAGCAAAGTTTTCAAATCACCTCACTAGTCTTAAAACACCATGCATGTGGACCTATTCCGAGAATGATAACTGACTAACTTACATGCTTCTTTCTTGTAAATGGCCCAGTTGGAGTTGTAAAACGTTTGTTTTAAGTATCATGTATAATTGATACAAATAAATAAAAATGGGAAAAATACAGTCAGTACTAAAAATGCCCGACTTTCTATACACCTGTAAATATACACATTTGTATTGCTTGAAAACCCGTGCACAATTTATAAACATTATGATGATTATAGGTAGCAATGTTTGTCCAAACACATCCTTTCGTAATACCGATTCTTCAGGATATGACACAGATATCATTTTATCACAGTTTTTGAACATCATTGAAGTAACTGTAAGTTTATTTATCTGTTACATTGTCGTATATATGTACTTGCGTTTGTATAGATTGATCATTACTTTATAACAAGATCGTTTGGATCATGTGGCGTATAAATCGCTCAATCTCTTGTATGTTCTAGCAAAATAATCTGATAATTACATCTCCCAGTCGGGGTACATTACCTCAATCGCAGTATGTATTGGGGTAATATAAGAACAAAGGTTTGGATAACTTTTTTACTAACTTTGACAACATTGTAAGATATTAAGAATCAACAATAGAGTGAGATTATTCCGAAGTTGGTTGTTAAAATTCAGATTTTTTTTTTTTAACAAAAGCAGAATAGATAAAATTGTTCACAGGGATAAATATATCAAAAGTATTAACTATATTAAAAGGTATTAGCACCTTTCTAGAGATACTGAAACTTTTGAAAATTTAAATCTCTAAAATACTGAAGGTTTATTGTTGTTGTCAGGAACATGACTGAAAAAGTATTCAAGGGATTCTGTTGACATTTCTTTCAATTATAGAGGAAGTTTACATGAAATGCAATGTTTCATCATTCTGTCCTTTTGAAATTTTGGTCTGACATGGCTATGGATGATTATGAACTTTCTTGAACAAGCTATATTTTTTATGCCTCCACCATTCAAAATGGCGATTGAGAGGAGAACAGGGCATGAAGTGTTGTCACAGAAATTCTATGAAACCAAACTCTCAGAAGACTAAGGCAATGTTAATATCACCATCAAATAAGATCTATAATGCTGAACTTAAATCAGCAAATATACCTAAACTAACCCTACAACATCAAGAAATAGAATTCAGTGAATGTGAAAAGTTATTAGGAATTCACGTTGATCATACATTTCATTGGGAAACACAGATTGGCCATCTTCTTAAAAAATGCAACTCATTGCTATGTCTTCTTTTACGCATAAAGCAATACTTGAGAACTGAAATGCGCAAACTATTTTTCATATATCATACCCCACCTAGACTACCGTTGCACAATATGTGGAAACTGAAATAGTGATCTTCTGAACAATATCTACAAATTTCAAAAAAGAGCAGCACGAATTATTCTCGACAAAGACCATGACACACCATCAGAAGAACTCTTTCAAGAACTGAAGTGGATGAAAATCCATGATCGAATTTCATATAAAAAAGCAACCTTACAAATCAATCAATCAACCTTTTCCTACAGTACATGTCTAACTTATTCTCACTTCCTACAGTACATGTCTAACTTATTCTCACTTCCTACAGTACATGTCTAACTTATTCTCACTTCCTACAGTACATGTCTAACTTATTCTCACTTCCTACAGTACATGTCTAACTTATTCTCATTCTTCCTACAGTACATGTCTAACTTATTCTCACTTCCTACAGTACATGTCTAACTTATTCTCACTTCCTACAGTACATGTCTAACTTATTCTCACTTCCTACAGTACATGTCTAACTTATTCTCACATTCAAATGATACTGCCCTCAGATCACACACATAACAATTTCTAAATTTACCTAAACCAAGATTAGAATTTTGCAGAAAGTCTCTAGCCTACTCGGGTCCTATCATATGGAATAAAATTCCACTAAATATCCACCAATCAAGCTCCCTGCCAACATTCAAAACTTCATTCTTGTCATGGTGGTACTCTGGTGGGCAGCAAAACTTTATGTAAATGTTAAATATTTCATCACTTAAATAATTAATTTTGCAGACAAAATTAGTTAAATGTATTTAGTTAAATGTATTTCACTGTAAATTTATTATGTTTTAAAATGTTGCTTATATATTCTTTCTCGTCTACATGTATATATGTTGAGGCCCATATGTAAGATTGATTGCCAAATATGTTTGCCTCGTAAAATAAAGTCATTATTATTATTATTATTATAGTGTTACTTGTGGGTGTGAGTCTGTGTGTACACAGGAATCTTGTCTGGCTGTCTGAGCATTGTTGGATTTTGAAATAACCTGGCAAAATAATTGCCATAATAAGAGGTCATGTCACAGGCAAAATCCAGACCCCTAGGTCAGAGATCAAGGTCACACTTGGAAGTCATCAGATGTTTGTGTATGTGCACGAAATCTCTTCTGGCAGACAACCTTTTTCACCTTATCAGATCTTGAAATTATATGGCATAAGTAACCACTATTATAAGATGAAAAGAACCTAAATACCATATACTACTTTCCAGTCTATTACCCACAGGGCTCACACTTCTATGGCCAAACATCACATAGTAGGGACAATACTAGTTAACAATTCTTATTAGATGTTAGACAGGTATACATTTTTTTCAGCGGTTTCCTGCATTGAGTACATGGACTATTATGTGATGTAAGTCATTATGTAGTCACACGTGTATTTAACATGTTATGCAAGTAATTATATTTACGTGAGTTTCCATATAAAATATATACGTCTACACAAAGGTATATTTATTTAGTTATATAAAGCAATTATTTATTCAATAATTACAACAGAAAAGAGAAAATTGAGTTTAATGATTCAGGATAGTCCCATCTTAACTTGAATATAATACTTTCTTATTTGGAAAGAAAAATGATCGCAGTGTTATAACAAGCTTTTGTCATGCAATATAATTATCATGGCTGATAATTTTGTACAATTATTTTAATATGCATTATACAGCGCCAGATTTAATGAATAGTTCCATTTTACATTGCACGAACTTGTGTTGCTTTGAAAGTTTTCACATTGCACTGCATGGCATCAAGTTTTTATATGCTGCTGAGAATCACACAAAGCAGTTTCAATATGCACTAGATGGCGTCAAGTTGTAATAAATCATTTCATTTAACATTACATGTTCTCACCTTGGTTTAAGCGGCTTCAAATTGAGCTGCATGGTATCATGTTTTATCGGATGATTTCATATTTCGATGCATCGCAACAATTTTGCCAATGTGTAGCATCATTAAAAGGTTCTCTCTTCAATTTTGTTCAGATGGAGGCAGTGGGTCCTTTTTAGAGGCCACTAAGGCTAAAAATAGATATACCTTTTATCAACTTCTCATGAACCGCTTGATGGATCTTTATTAACCTTGGTCTTGAGCATTATTATAAAGTACTCTCCCAATTTTTTGCAAATGATGGCAATTGAACCTTTTTCAGGCCATTAGAACTAAAAATAGAAATACCATTAAACAACATCTTTTCATGAACCAATATGGTAATCTTGCAAATTTGTTCAAAGGGAGAGACGCTTGGACCCTTTTAGGGGCTACTAGTGCTGAAAATAGAAATTCCCGTAAATGACTCCTTTTCATGAACTGCTTGATAGATCTTCATCTAACTTGAATTGTAACATCATTACAAGGTCCTCTACCAACTTTGTTAAAACTTTGGAACTTAGCCCCTTTTAGAGCTATTAATTGAAAAACCTTTAAACAACTTCTTATAAACCACTGGATAGATCTTCATCAAACTTGGCCTGTAGCAACATTATAAGCTTCTCTCCCAAATTATTTCAAGTGGAAATCCTTGGCCCCTTTTAAGGGCTGCTAGAGCTAAAAAAAGAAATGCCTTTAAATGACTTTCTCATGAACTGCTAGATGGATCTTCATCAAACTTGATTTATAGCATCAATTTAAGGTTCTCAACCAACTTTTCAGTTGGGGGCACTTGGCCCCTTTTAGGGGCCACTATAGCTAAAAATAAGAATACCTTTAAACAAATTCTTCTCATGAACCACTGGATAGATCTTCATCAAACTTGGTGTGTGGCATCATCGTATGGTCTCTTTAAGTTTGTTTAGATTGGGACGTTTGGCTCAATGTAGGGGCCACTAGAGCTAAAAATAGACATTTGTTTAAATGACTGCTTCTGATGAACCACTTGATGGATCTTCATCACACTTGGATTGTAGCATCACTGTAAACTTATTCAAATGGAAGGACTTGGCCCTTTTTAGGGGCCAGTAGGTAGAAGTACAGAAACATCTCATGAACCCCATGGTTGATCTTCATCAGATTTGGTCTGTAGCATTATTGTAAGGTCCTCTTCTATATTTTGTTCAAATGGTTCTGCTTGGTCCCTTTTAGGGGACACCAGAGGTAAAAATAGAAAAGAAGATAGGTAACTTCTTATCTTGAAGTTTGTTCTAATGCATTTTGGGCTGTCACAGCAAAATATAGAAGAAAAAAAACACTTCTATTTTAATAAACTTTTTAAAGGTAATTCACCAGACTTGATCAGAAGCAAGGCCTTATGGTCAAAGTCATCTTCATTTGCAACTTGGGCCTCTTGTTCTGAATACTTTGTTTAGTGGTTCAGCTAGTTTGTTGGTAGTACATTCTTTGAATATTCGTGGTTGCACCCTACCAGGACCCTTTGCTTTTGATGGATTGATTATTCCTTTTAGCTTCAGCATATTTGTTGATTTCAACATAGCACTATTTGTTCTGAGCAGAATATATTAAAAAAGGTTAACCACATAGGTAAAGAAGGATTACTGGAAAATGCTGATGAAGGAAATGCATATACTAAGTGGCAATATGTGCTTTTGGGATGTTTTAATATGATATTAGCTGCTGCTTATTCGAAATGAAAACCCAATCATAAATGGTAAATTTGGTCCTTCTGCAGAAGTTGTTTTTTCTGATACGTTCTGTAAGCATGATGTTGTTTGCTCTGCTTTTACTGTGTTCATGAAATTTAGGAATTAATTCGGGCATTGGTCAATAATGATGCTATATATAATATAAAAAAATTCATAGTAGCCTGGGATGCTAGGTTCATTTTTTTGTCATGAAATGTCAAGGTGTGCTTATATCATACTTTATATAGCATCATTACTGCCAATTATGACTGTGGGAATAAAGGAAAATCAAAATAATACAGCTTAATTAAATGGACATGTTAATTTTTTCAGCTGTGTCATTGTAGTTCCAGATTGTAAAATCTTTTGTTGGAATCCATGTCTGCGTCACAAAGTTTTGCATGTAAGAAGGTTTCTCTACATCTGCTGGGCCTAATGCTTTCAAATTTCTCACATATGGCACCATCAGTTGACCTCAGAAGCATGTTATATAACTCTAGCTTTTATTTTATCCAAATTATGCCCCTTTTTAACTTAGACTTTCTATATGTTAGCAGATTTCTCAAAAAACTACTTTTGCATGGTGAGTTGACATCCATTGGCAAGTGAATGATTTCATTTTGTCAAAATTATGTCCTTTTTAACTCAGAAATTTTAGGTTTTAAATTTAAGTTATTGCTCTTTTATTATTCAACATTGGTAAATTATGGTGCCATCATTGTCCAGAGTATTCCTGAGCAACCCTTGGCTGATATTCAACAAAACTTCATAGGAAGTTTCACTACAAGAGGAGATGATCTTGTGCATGCTAGAGTTCGGGGAGCTCAAGTCACTACTAAGACATTTTCTTGTTACATATTTAACTTGTGAGCACTAAGTCTTTCTAACAATAAATAAAATGATGAAAAAATGCTGACAGTATAGATTAAGAATAAAATCATCAGCAGTTTGTGTATACTCAATTTATACGTAGTCAGGTCAGCATTTCCAAATTTATATACTGAGATTTTCAATGTGATCATAATAATTTATACATATAAAGACATTGCATATTCTGGTAAAGCAGTTTTAATGTTTCCCATCTCTGTTACTAGCTGTTATACGAAACACTAATTCAAATAGATAATTTTTACACTTTTAAAGTTATTTTTTATCACATTAGCGAGTGATAGCCTAAGGGTATTGATTTATAATCAGTCAGAGTAATATATCAGTTAATTAAGGTGCTTTTATCAGATTATCTACAGACAATATGTGCACTTATAGTAACTGTTGTTATGCTACAATCAGTGATTTTTAGCTCATCTGATTTTTTGAAAAAAAATGATTAGTTATTGTCATCACTTGAGCGGTTGTCGGCGTCGGCATTGCCTGGTTAAGTTTTATGTTTAGGTCAGCTTTTCTCCTAAACTATCAAAGCTATTGCTTTGAAACTTGGACTACTTGTTCACCATCATAAGCTGACCCTGTATAGCAAGAAACATAACTCCATCTTGCTTTTTGCAAGATTTATGGCCCCTTTTGTACTTAGAAAATATCAGATTTCTTGGTTAAGTTTTATGTTTAGGTCAACTTTTCTCCTAAACTATCAAAGCTATTGCTTTGAAACTTGGAATACTTGTTCACCATCATAAGCAGACCCTGTACATCAAGAAACATAACTCCATTTTGCTTTTTGCAAGAATTATTGCCCCTTTTGGACTTAGAAAATCAGTTTTCTTGGTTAAGTTTTATGTTTAGGTCAGCTTTTATCCTAAACTATCAAAGCTATTGCTTTAAAACTTGCAACACTTGTTCACCATCATGAGCTGACCCTGTACAGCAAGAAACATAACTCCGTCCGGCTTTTTGCAAGATTTATGGCCCCTTTTGGACTTAGAAAATATCAGATTTCTTGGTTAAGTTTTATGTTTAGGTCAACTTTTTCTCTTAAACTATCAAAGCTATTGCTTTGAAACTTGCAACACTTGTTCACCATCATAAGCTGACCCTGAACAGCAAACAACATAACTCCATCCTGCTTTTTGCAATAATTATTGCCCCTTTTGTACTTAGAAAATCATTTTCTTGGTTGAGTATTATGTTTAAGTCAACTTTTCTCATAAACTATCAAAGCTATTGCTTTAAAACTTGCAACAGTTTTTCACCATCATAAGTGGACACTGTACATCAAGAAACATAACTCTATCCTGCTTTTTGCAAAAATGATGGCCCTTTTTAGACTTAGAAAATCATGGGTAGGACAATATTTCTATTATACAAAAAAAATCAGATGAGCGTCAGCACCCGCAAGGCGGTGCTCTTGTTTAGCTCGCCTGAGCACAAAGTGCTCAAGGTGAGCTTTTGTGATCGCCCTGTGTCCATCGTCCATTGTCGACCGTCCATCTGTCCGTCCATCCGTCCGCCGTTAACAATTTGACTGTTAACACTCTAGAGGTCACAATTTTGACCTAATCTTAATGAAACTTGGTCACAATGTTACCCTCAATAAAATCTTGGCAAGTGCAATATTGGGTCTTCTGGGGTCAAAAACTAGGTCACCAGGTCAAATCAAAGGAAAAGCTTGTTAACACTCTAGAGGTCACAATTTTGGCCCAATCTTAATGAAGCTTGGTGAGAATGTTACCGTCAATAAAATCTTGGACAAGTTCGATATTGGGTCATCTAGGGTCAAAAACTAGGTCACCAGGTCAAATCAAAGGAAAAGCTTGTTAACACTCTAGAGGTCACAGTTTTGGCCCAATCTTAATGAAACTTGGTCAGAATGTTACCCTCAATAAAATCTTGGATGAGTTCCATACTGGGTCATCTTAGGTCAAAAACTAGGTCACCAGGTCAAATCAAAGGAAAAGCTTGTTAACACTCTAGAGGTCACAATTTTGGCCCAATCTTAATGAAACTTGGTCAGAATGTTACCCTCAATAAAATCTTGGATGAGTTCGATATTGGGTCGTCTTAGGTCAAAAGCTAGGTCACCAGGTCAAATCAAAGGAAAAGCTTGTTAACACTCTAGAGGTCACAATTTTGGCCCAATCTTAATGAAACTTGGTCAAAATGTTACCCTCAATAAAATCTTGAAAATACGAAACTATGGTTATGAAAACATTTCAGTGATATAATTTCATATTTTCACCATCCTGGTTTCGACTTTTGCCACTGTAGCATCCTTATTTAGACTTTGGTGTTATGGTTTCAGCTTCCAACTTTCATCTTTTCATCATAGTAGGTTAAACTGGTCTGTTTTCACCATCATAGTTTCTACTTTCATCATCACTGTTTCAACTTTTATCATCATGGTTTGTATTTTCACCATTGTCATTTCGACTTTCATCATCTTGGTTTTGACTTTCTTCATTGCAGTTTCAGCTTTGACCATACTAGTTTTGACTTTCATCGTCATAGTTTTGACTTTCAACTTTGTGATTTTGACTTTCTTAATCATGAAAACAAGCAATGGTGAAAATTTGAAAGTCAAACCACGATGATGAAAGTCAAAATCATGATGATGATTATGTGACAGCTGCTTATTGTGTTTCTGACATAAAATCAAAAGCATTATTGACCTTACAAAACATGACTTAAAATACGTCTTTAAATTTCAGATTGACTTTGCACATATACAGAGATTATGGCAGATGATGAATGCCCCGAGGATCTGGAAAAACTGTATGACCAGATGTTTGCCTATCGGTAAATAATTCTGTTTTCAAATCATGAAATGTATTTTGCCTTAAATCTAGATCTTTTCTGAAACCATTTCTTTATTTTAAATTACACTGAAAAGGTTCCTTCACATAGTTTAGTTTACTGCCTTTAAAATAATGATTATAGTAAGTCCCATTAGTTTTTATGCCCCTGCCATAAAATGGGGGGTGGGGGCATATAGTGTTACCCCTGTGCGTTTGTTTGTGTGTTCGGAAAAGTGTGGTGTTCGTGTCCGGGCCATAACTTTGACATGCATCATGCTCCACTTTGAGAATAATTTCGCACAAATGATAAGCATGGATAGACGATGTGTCATGTGCAAAACCAGGTCCCTAGGTCTAAGGTCAAGGTCACAGTCCTTGGTTGAACTTAGCCAATTTTCACTACATATATACTGATAATGTGGTCTTCGTGTCCGGTCCATAAATTTGACATGCATGGTCCGCTTTCAAAATAATTTGACGCAAATAATAAGCATGGATAGATGATGTGTCATGTGCAAAACCAGGTCCCTAGATCTAAGGTCAAGGTCATACTCAGAGGCCAGAGGTCACATACAAGAATGACTTTGTCCTGAGCATTTCTTCTTCATGCATGGAGGGATTTTGATGTAAGTTGGCTCAATTTTACACCATCATGAGACAGAATTTCATGCACAAGAACCAGGTCCTTAGTTTAGAATTACTTCCCTTTGTTGTTACTATGAATAGCTTATATTGTAATTTTTATTACTGGTCGTAGGGAAAAATCAAGACCACTTTTCTGTAGTACAACATGCATGTTACATCCAATTTTGAGATGTATTTTTTTAACCTATTTTTACCTGGTAAGAATTTTTGTGTAGACTTAGAAATTATGGGGGTTTTTTTTGGTTTTGTTTTTTTAAGATTAGCTTCGCTTGGCCAAGGGTCCTTTTTTTGTGAGCAGTACCATGCCTGTGACCTTTCTCATGTTGCGGGGGCATCTGTGTCTGTGACACATTTCTAGTTTACAAAATATCTTACCATGTTTTTTGTCGTATGTGAAAGGATGGCCTGAATATCATTTTAATGTCAGATGAGTGGGAATGTTGTTTTGTTGATGTCGGTTTTTCTTTTTGTCAGTTGACAATTTTGTTCCTGGTAAGTACCTAGAGTACGATTTAGTCTACCGGTATATTGGTCAAACTTTACAATATGATTGTCTTTGGCCAGTAGATCAACCTTTTGTTTTGAAGGTCAGAAGCTCAAAGGTCAGTGACCCCGAGACAGTTAAGGGCTTCAAATCACTAACTAGAGAATGGTTGGACCTGCTGTAGCCAAACTTTGTAGGATGACACGATATAGGCCATATTGTTTTTGTGGTCAAAGATCAAGGTCAGAGTGACTGAAGTTATGAAACAGTTTCCGATCAGTAAGTGCACAATGCTTTGGCCTGAGACTATGAACCTTGCCTGCAATCAGAAATTTATGCTTAATGTTTTAGGCCAAGGTCAAAGTGACATTGAGACTTAAAATAGTTTCTGGCTGTTTGCTGGATATAGGACCATCAAACTTTATAGGTTTATTTTCTGTGTTCAGTAGATGACTCCTTTTGGTTTTTCAGTGAGGAGGGTCAGAAGTCAAGGTCACAGTGAGATAGAGGCTAAAAGAATTTCTGATCAATAACTGAAGAATGCTTTGTCCAAGAACTGTCAAACTGCATAGGATGATTTCCTATGGTCAGTTCATGATTGTTTCTGTATGACAAAGGTCAAGGTCACAGTAGTCTTTAGGATTAAAAGGATTTCTTATTAACCCTTACTGGTTGGGAACCAGTTTCCGGACACATTTTCATATTTCGGCTCCGTTATTCCATAAAAATATATTTGACATAAATGAAGCCCACACTGCACAAACTTCAGCTCCTTCCACAGCCGATGTAATCAGCATTGCGTTGTGACGTAAAATATGGGTTCCACGGGGCCTCAAATGGGGTCACTAAAAAGAGTTATTCTCCCCGTGAGGTAAACCAGTAGCCGGACAAATATTTTGACGGTATTTTGCTGTTAATTTGATATCGAAATAAGTAATTAAACTATTTTTACACATTTCTTTATCATTCATCTCTTCAAAAATGCACATGAAACATAACCCGACGTTCAATAGCAGCTACGAAAGCAAACCGAGGTTGACTATAAAAAACTCGAATTTCGTTTAACACGAATTCTTGATAATTCCAATAGAATATATCTGATATAGAATAAAATTACTGCAAAAATCGACAGCCCCGCATTTTATGTAACTATTACCGTGAAATTAAAAGTAGCACATGTTATCAGCAGACAATCAATATTTAGTTTAATTATTTCTTCCCCCACTTGATACCTCAGCAAGTGTGAACTACTGCGCATGCGCAATGCTATCTTCATGCCCCGTTAAGACAGAAAGTTGATTTGTGAGCACAGGTGAGTTATCATCATAAAACCTAACATTATACAGCCTTGTAATATAGTGGTTTGTTGTAGACATGAAGAACAAACATCTAAATGATCTAGATGAAATAATTACATGAATAACAAAGAAATGAAGCAGATATTACATGTGTCCGGAAACTGGTCCTGTCCGGAAACTGGGTCCCAACCAGTACCCTGCTGAATTTCTATAACGAACTTGTCCATCTTCAAATTTGGACAGTACCATTACCGCAACTGTTAAAAGGGGTCCTTACCAAAATGATACTGGCTGAATAGCAAACAGTGCAGATCATGATCAGACTGCATGGATATGCAGGCTGATCATGATCTACACTGGTCGCAAAGGCAGAATCAGTTGTGTCCAGCATGGTAATGGGTAATAGCTAGAGAATGTTTGAAGTGGTGGCCATTAAACTACCAGTACCTATGGTGATTATCTACTTTGATACAGGCTCACAAAAATAAAGAATGCTAAATTCAGAGAAATGAAAATTTCTGACCAATTTTCAGATACACAGATGAGGATCCAGACTATCAGCAGACAATTTCTAAACCAATTCCACCATGCCCATGTATAACAGGATATTTTACAAGATCAAAGAGAAATTTTGACAACAGGTAGCGTTTATTTCTGTTTTTCTTTGTTGCATGCAACATTCTATGAATTGCTTCTTAAAGTTGCTAATTCCTTTTACAGTTATCTTTATTTAAACAACATTTAAAAAATTAAAATATAAAATCAGCATTATTCAAAAGTTGATATTTTATGATGTAAAGAATACTGATAATACTCAGCTTCTAGACCAGTTGCAAGCTGCAGCCTTCAAATTTGGACCACATGCATAGTTTTGTGTTCCGAAATGAAATTTGTTTGTTTGTTTTGGGTTTAACGCCGTTTTTCAACAGTATTTCAGTCATGTAACGGCGGGCAGTTAACCTAACCAGTGTTCCTGGATTCTGTACCAGTACAAACCTGTTCTTCGCAAGTAACTGCCAACTTCCCCACATGAACCAGAGGTGGAGGACTAATGATTTCAGACACAATGTCGTTTATCAAATAGTCACGGAGAACATACGCCCCGCCGGAGGATCGAACTCACGACCCCGCGATCTGTAGACCAACGCTCTTACCTACTGAGCTAAGCGGGCGGGCAAAATGAAATTTGAATTTGACCTTGATTTTGACCTAGTGGCCTACTTTCACATTTCTCAAGCTGCAGCCTTCAAATTTGGACCACATGCATAGTTTTTTTGTACCGAAATGAATTTTGACCTTGAGATTGACCCAGTGACCTACTTCCACATTTCTGTAGCTACAGCCTTCAAATTTGGACCACATGCATAGGTTTGTGGACTGAAATAAACTTTTACCCTGACATTGACCTAGTGACCTACTTTCACATTTTTGAAGATACAGGCTTTAAATTTGGACCACATGCATAGTTTTGTGTTCCAAAATGAAATTTGACCTTGATTTTGACCTAGGGACCTTCTTTCACATTTCTCAAGCTACAGCCTTCAAATTTGGACCACATGCATAGTTTTGTGTACAAAATGAACTTTGACCTTGATTTTGACCTTAAGCTAGTCTTGAAATTTGGAACATTCAAAGATGGCTCAATGGTGGGTGCCAAGATCACTCTGTGATCTCTTGTTATCAGAAGAGAGAAATTAAAATGGAAATGTTTATACAATAGTCAGTACTGTTAACTTTTATTATAGGGAACACAGTCACAATGAAATTATTAATATTTTTTGGGGATTTTATAGTTACGTCAGTCCACGAAATTAAACGTCAAGGAACAAAAACAAAAACCTGTTCATTTTATCTTCAAATTTTCAATCCATGAATATAAATCCTTATGATATAACTGTACTTGCCAAAACCTGGAAAATTTTATCTCCATGAAATGAAATGGGTTCTGACTGGTGATTAGAAACATCATGGTTTTATAGAAACTGACCGTTTCTGAAATCCGAGAGCAAAGATGGCATGTTGACTTGAATTCACCCAATATTAAATTACAATTAAACACCAGTCATTTGAAGTTGCAAGGGATTGAGCAAAATTATCGAGATTTCCAAGTTTTAGAGGGATTCAAATAAAGGCTAATATTAGAAAATGGCTAGAAACACATGTCATTGAGTAAATGTAAATTGATCATGTCTCTAAAAGGAGGGAAAAAAAGGTCTTCAATAAAATTGCAGAAGGGAGTTACTATTTGATATAAACAGCTGTCCGTAGACATAGCCTTATTCCATCTTAACAGCTGTCCATAGACATAGCCTGTTTTCTGTCTGAACAGCTGTCCATAGACATAGCCTGTTTTCTGTCTGAACAGCTGTCCATAGACATACCCTTATTCCATCTAAACAGCTGTCCATAGACATAGCCTTATTCCATCTATACAGCTGTCCATAGACATAGCCTGTATTCTGTCTAAACAGCTGTCCGTAGACATAGCCTTATTCCATCTTAACAGCTGTCCATAGACATAGCCTGTATTCTGTCTAAACAGCTGTCCATAGACATAGCCTTATTCCATCTAAACAGCTGTCCATAGACATAGCCTTATTCCATCTAAACAGCTGTCCATAGACATAGCCTTATTCCATCTAAACAGCTGTCCATAGACATAGCCTGTATTCTGTCTAAACAGCTGTCCGTAGACATACTATAGCCTTATTCCATCTAAACAGCTGTCCATAGACATAGCCTGTATTCTGTCTAAACAGCTGACGTTAGCTGTATGTTGATAAGAAACTGGATGTAACAAACATATTTTTGCTGCACAAGAGGTGTATGCTATAACAGGAGTTTACTGTGTACCTTCTTTTCAGGGATGACATTTTCAATAGTTATTTGTTGTTTTTTTTATGTGTAGAGACAACAGAAATCAAGGTGGAAGAGGTCAGTGGGGTCAAAGAGGTAGGGGTCGCTGGCAAGGTCATGGCAATCGCTATAGAGATGATAGAGGTCGGAATGAAGGTCATAGCTATTATGATAGAGACGATAGAGGTCAAGGCAGTTATAGACACTATGATCAAGACAGGCATGGAAATAGACATTCTGAGGGACGGCGTTACAATCCTTACTGAAATCTTGTTAATGTTACCATAGTAACAGGAGAAGTTAAACAGTAGACAGTTGGTCGACAGTGGAATTAAAATATGGATTGTCAGATGTTGTCAATTATGTGTAATCAAATTTAACAGGGTACGAATAGAAATAATGAATATTTTGATGAAAAGACACCAGCCTGTCAAATTTATTGCACAAAATCAAATGGGATTAAATTGTGGAAATTTCATGGAATACTTTGTTAGAAATATAATAACTTTCACAGATTGAAATAAATTATCTCAAGAATGGTTTTTTCAAAGAATATAATTTTGCCCTTACCCATTTATTTGCGTCTGCATTCATGTCTCAGTTTGGTTAAGGTTTATTAGCTCACCTAAGGTGAGCTTTTGTGACCGCTTGATGTCCGTCGCCCGTCGTGTGTCAACAATTTAAAAAAAAATCTTCTTCAGAACCACTGGGCAGATTTACACCAAACTTCACAGGAATGATCCTTGGGTGGCCCCCTTTCAAAATTGCCCAAAGAATTGAATTCCATGCAGAACTCTGGTTGCCATGGCAACTGAAAGGAACAAAATTGAAAATCTTCTTGTAAGAAACTGTTTGCCGGATTTCAAAAATATTTTGTAGAAATGATCTCTAGGTAACCCTCTACCAAAATTGCCTAAGCCATTCTGTTTTGGTAAAAAACATGGCCACATGGCCACCAGGGGGCAGGGCTTATTTTCCCTATATGACTATATTGTAAATTTCAAAAATCTTCAAAACCATTGGGCAGATTTACACTAAACTTCACAGAAATGTTCCTTGGGTGCCCCCTATCAAAATTGAAATCCATGCAGAACTCTGGTTGCCATGGCAACCGAAAGGAAAATCTTTAAAAATCTTCTTGTCAAAAACCACTGTAGCTAGGGCTTTGATATTTGGTATGTGGCATTATCTAATGGTCCTCTACCAAGTTAGTTCAGATTATCCCCCTAGGGTCAAATATTGCCCCGCCCTGGGGGTCATATGGTTTACATAGACTTATATAGGAAAAACTTTGAAAATCTTCTTGCCAAAACCACAGGGCTTAGGGCTTTGATATTGTTTTTTATGTAACATCATCTAGTGGTCCTCTACTGAGATTGTTCAAATGAGCCCCCTAGGGTTAAATATGGTCCGCCCTGGGGTCAAATTAATGTTTTAATGATATATAGACATATATAGGGAAAACTTTGAAAATCTTCTTGTCCAAAACCATAGGGCCTAGGGCTTTGATATTTGGTATGTAACATCATCAAATAGTCCTCTACCAAGTTTATTCAAAGTATCCCCCTAGGATCAAATATTGCCCCGCCCCAGGGGTCACATGGTTTATATAGACTTATAACTTGTAAAACTTTTAAAATATTCTTGTCTGAAACCACAAGACCTAGGCCGTTGATGTTTTGTATGTAGCATTGCCTTACGGTCCTCTACCAAGATTGTTCATATTATTACCCTGGGGTGAAAAGAGGCCCTTCCCTGGGGGTCCATAGTTTTACATTATATTTATATAGAAAAAACTTTAAAAATCTTCTTGTATGAAACTGGAAGGCCTAGGATTTTGATATTTGGTATGTTGCATTGCTTAGAGGTCCTCTATACCAAGATTATTCAAATTATTCCCCTTAGGTGAAAAGAGGCCCCACCAGTTTTACATAGACTTATATAGGAAAGAAAAATTAAAAAATCTAGGCCTAAGGCCGTTGATATTTGGTATGTATTATTGCCTAGTTGATTTCTAACAAGATTGTTTGAATTATGCCCCTGGGGATGAAAAGAGGTGATGCCCCGACCTATTTCCTTGTTTTTTGGGTGACATGTACAGTTTTGCACACTGATCTTAAAACTGACTTTCAGTGACCATGAAAGTGACCTACTGACCTACTTTCTTAATATTTTAGCATCAGTTTGACCTTTTGGTATATGTAGCTCATATTACTCAGGTGAACAATCCAGGGGTCATAATGACCCTCTTATATATAAATTATTATCTTGGTATCCACTTATGGGAATGGATTGAAACACACTTTACATAATTGTAATAATCTGACACATTGCACAGGTTTGCCACTATTTCACCTTAGAGAGACCTGGCGTCGGCGTCTTTCCGCGTCCCCACCTTGGTTTAAAGTTTTTTTTTACACTTTCTCTTTTTTCTACTTATCTCTGTAATTACTTGATGAATTTGATTCAAACTTAAAATATTTATTCCTCATTGTCACCTACATCGTCTGACCTAAGGGCCATAACTCTGGTACCAATATTTCCTGATTTATCCCCCCTTTTCACTTAGATTTTCAGGTTAAAGTTTCGATGCACTTTCACTCCATCTCTGTTATTACTGAATGGATTCGATTCAAACTTAAAATAGTTGTTCAACATCATCACCCTCATCATATGAAGCAAGGTGCATAACTCTGACACACTTTTATGCCCCTGAAGGGGGGCATATTAGTTTTCAACTGTCCGTCCGTTCGTTAATTAGTTAGTTAGTTCATCACAACGTTAACTTTTTGCATGAAGGCACTTTACTCGCAAACCACTGCACCCAGGACCTTCAAACTTCACATGCTGATGGTACTTATTGAGTACACCACCCTACTGACTTTGGGGTCAAAGGTCAAGGCCACAGGGGCCAACGTTAACTTTTTGCATGAAGGAACTTTACTCGCGAACCACTGCACCCAGGACCTTTAAACTTCACATGCTGATAGTACTTATTGACTACCCCTACTGACTTTGGGGTCACCAGGTCAAAGGTCAAGGTCACAGGGACCAACGTTAACTTTTTGCATGAAGGCACTTTACTCAGTGGTTGAAGGCACTTTACTCGCGAACCACTGCACCCAGGACCTTCAAACTTAACATGCTGATAGTACTTACTGAGTACACCATCTCTACTGACTTTGGGGTCACCAGGTTAAAGGTCAAGGTCACAGGGGCCAACGTTAACTTTTTGCATGAAGGCATTTTACTCGCAAACCACTGCACCCAGAACCTTCAAACTTCACGTGCTGATAGTACTTATTGAGTACACCACTCCTACTGACTTTGGGATCACCAGGTCAAAGGTCAAGGTCACAGGGGCCAACATTAATTTTTTGCATGAAGGAACTTTACTTGCGAACCACTTCACCCAGGACCTTCAAACTTCACATGCTGATAGTATTTTATGAGTACACCAACCCTACTGAGTTTGGGGTCACCAGGTCAAAGGTCAAGGTCACAGGGGCCTAGGTTAACTTTTTGCATGAAGGCACTTTACATGCGAACCACTGCACCCAGGACCTTCAAGCTTCACATGCTGATAGTACTTATTGAGTACACCACCCCTACTGACTTTTAGGTCACCAGGTCAAAGGTCAAGGTGCTGCGGGGGCATTTGTCACCATGCTCTTGTTTTCATGAATTATTCCCCCTTTTTACTTAGAATTTCAGGTTAAAGTTTTGATGCACTTTCACTCTAACTCTGTTATTACTGAATGGATCTGATTCAAACTTAAAATAATTGTTAAACATCATCACTTACATCATATGGCACAAGATGCATAACTCTGGCACAATTTTTATGCCCCCACTTTTGGGGGGGGGGCATATAGATTTGCCCTTGTCCGTCTGTCCGTCTTTCCGTCCTTCCGAGAATGTTGTGTCGCGCGTAGCTCCAAAAGTATTTGACATAGAGTCACAAAACTTTACAGGAGTGTTGGTCAGCATGTGTAGTTGTGCACCTGGGGTTTCGCGTCCGGATTCATTCAGTCGTGTAGGAGTTATGGCCCCTTACTTCGTAAAAATTGGTCATTTTAATTTGTGTCGGGCCTAGCTCCAAAAGTATTTGACCTAGAGTCACAAAACTCTACAGGAATGTTGGTCAGCATGTGTAGTTGTGCACCTGGGGTTTTGCGTACAGATTCATTCAGTTGTGTAGTAGTTATGGCCCCTGACTTAGTAAAAAAGTGGTCATTTTAATGTTGTGTCACACGTAGCTCCAAAAGTATTTGACCTAGAGTCATTAAAGTTTACAGGAATGTTGGTCAGCATGTGCAGTTGTGCACCTGGGGTTTCACGTCCGGATTCACTCAGTCATGTAGGAGTTATGGCCCCTGACTTAGTTTAAAATTGATCATTTTAATGTTGTGTAGCGCGTAGCTCCAAAAGTATTTGACCTAGAGTCACCGAAGTTTACAGGAATGTTGGTTAGCATGTGCAGTTGTGCACCTGGGGTTTCGCACCCGGATTCATTCAGTCATGTAGGAGTTATGGCCCCTGACTTAGTTAACAATTGGTCATTTTAATGTTGTGTCGCACGTAGCTCCAAAAGTATTTGACCTAGAGTCACCAAAGTTTACAGGAATGTTGGTCAGCATGTGCGGTTGTGCACCTGGGGTTTCGCGTCCGGATTCATTCAGTATTGTAGGAGTTATGGCCCCTGACCTAGGAAAAAAATTGTGTCCTTTGTCATGTAGTGGGGGCATCTGTGTCCCATGGACACATTTCTGGTTTCATGAATTAAGCCCCCTTTTACTTAGAATTTAAAGTTAATTTTGATGCATTTTCACTATATCTCAGTTATTATGAAATGCATATTTAATTCAAACTTGTATTAGTTGTTTCACATCATCACCCACATCATATGACACATGGTGCATAACTTTTGCACCGATATTTAATGAATTATGCCACCTTTTTGCTTAGAATAAATATACTGTATAGTGTTTTGATACACAATATCTTTACCTCTCTTATTAGCTCACTTGAGCAATGCTCAGGTGAGTTTTTCTGATCGCTCGATGTCCGTCGTCCGTCGTCTGTCTGTCGTCCATCTGTCGTCTGTCTGTCGTCCGTCAACATTTAGCTTGTGTATGCGATAGAGGCTGTATTTTTCAATTGATCTTCATGAATTTTGGTCAGAATGATTACCTTGATGAAATCTAGGCCGAGTTCGAAAATGGGTCATCTGGGGTCAAAAACTAGGTCACTAGGTCAAATCAAAGAAAAACCTTGTGTATGCGATAGAGGCTGTATTTTTCAATTGATCTTCATGAAATTTTGTCAGAATGATAACCTTGATGAAATCTAGGTCGAGTTCGAAAATGGGTCATCTCGGGTTAAAAACTAGGTCACTAGGTCAAATCAAAGAAAAACCTTGTGTATGCGATAGAAGCTGTATTTTTCAATTGATCTTCATGAGTATTGGTCAGAATGATTGCCTTGATGAAATCTAGGCCAAGTTTGAAAATGGGTCATCTCGGGTCAAAAACTAGGTCACTAGGTCAAATCAAAGAAAAACCTTGTGTATGCGATAGAGGCTGTATTTTTCAATTATTCTTCATGAATATTGGTCAGAATGATATCCTTGATGAAATCTAGGCCGAGTTCGAAAATGGGTCATCTCGAGTCAAAAACTAGGTCAGTAGGTCAAATCAAAGAAAAACCTTGTGTATGCAATAGAGGCTGTATTTTTCAACTGATCTTCATGAAATTTGGCCAGAATGATTACCTTATTGATCTTCATGAATTTTGGTCAGAATGAATACCTTATGAAATTTAGGCCGAGTTCGAAAATGGGTCATCTGGGGTCAAAAACTAGGTCACTATGTCAAATCGAAGAAAAACATTGTGTATGCAATAGAGGACATTGACTCTATGCAGTTTGGCTTTGTGCCAGGCCAGGGTACAACAGATGCTATCTTCATCCTACGCCAGCTACAGGAGAAGTACATAGCTGCAAACAAGCCGCTTTATATCGTGTTTGTCGACTTGGAGAAGGTCTTCAATCGTGTACCAAGGAAAGTCCTCTGGTGGGCGCTGAGGAGTCTGGGTGTTGAGGAATGGGCTGTTCGTGTCATTCAGGGTATGTACTCAGATGTAAGAAGCCGTGTACAAGTAAACGGGCAGTACAGCGAGGAGTTTGGAGTTGAAGTTGGAGTTCATCAGGGATCTGTCCTCAGTCCCCTACTTTTCATCCTCGTACTGGAGGCTCTGTCACGCGAGTTCCGCACAGGTGTGCCTTGGGAGCTCCTGTGTGCTAGCTGACCTAGCTGTGAACGCCGATTCACTGGAGGAATGTGTCACTAAGCTGAAGGCGTGGAAGAAAGGTATGGAAGACAAGGGTCTGAGAGTGAACATGAAGAAGACCAAGTTTATGATCTCTGGCTCTGGTCTGGATCTTCTGTGAGACTCCGGTGCTTTTCCTTGCACGGTCTGTTGGAGTGGTGTTGGGGTAAACTCCATCGAATGTTCCAAGTGCAGACATTGGGTTCACAAGAAGTGCAGTGGCATCATTGGAAGACTGAGCGCCAATCCATCATACGTATGGCCTAGATGCTGTGGCCAGGCAAGGCCAGTTGATGGTAGACCAGTCACTCAAGTAGATGTGGATGGTATTCTGCTTGATGTGGAAGCCAGTTTCTGCTATCTTGGTGACATGCTGTGTGCTGGTGGAGGCTGTGAACTTGCCATCATTTCCAGATGTTGTACTGCCTGGGGAAAGTTCAAGAAACTCCTGCCAATTCTGACTTCCAAGCATGTATCCCTCAAGACTCGTGGAAAAGTGTTCAATGCCTGTGTCCGTTCTGCCCTACTGCATGGTAGTGAAATGTGGGCGCCTTCTACTCCAGATTTACAGCGGCTCCGTCGAAACGACAGGTCAATGATCTGATGGATCTGTGGCATCAAACCCAATGACGACGTACCCATAGCAGCACTGTACGCAAAGTTGGGGTTACAGGTGACAGAGGCTATTCGTACCAGACACCTGAGGTGGTATGGCCATGTTATTCGTGCATCCTCATGCATCAACTCAATCTTGAGTATGTCCATACCAAACTCCAAAGGACGTGGGAGACCTAAAAAGACCTGGTTGGAATGTGTCAAGCGGGACTTGAAGGCTTACAACCTTGACAGCTTTGACCCACATGACAAAGAAGCATGGAGACTGGGTGTTAAACAATCTAGCCACCTGCTGCCTACCCTAGTTACTGGGACACCCGCAGCAGTCGACAAATAAACACAGGATATGATGATGATGATGTATTTTTCAATTGATCTTCATGAAATTTGGTCAGAGTGATTGCCTTGATGAAATCTAGGTCGAGTTTGAATATGGGTTATCTGAGATCAAAAACTAGGTCACTAGGTCAAATTAAAGAAACATCTTGTGTATGCGATAAAGACTGTTTTTTTCAATTGATTTTTATGAAATTTGGTCAGGATGATTGCCTTAATGAAATCTAGGTCGAATTTGAATATGGGTTATCTGAGGTCAAAAACTAGGTCACTAGGTCAAGTTAAAGAAAAATCTTGTGTATGCGATAGAGACTGTTTTTTTTCAATTGATTTTTAGCTCACCTGTCACAAAGTGACAAGGTGAGCTTTTGTGATCGCGTGGCGTCCGTCGTCCGTCCGTGCGTCCGTCCGTCCGTGCGTAAACTTTTGCTTGTGACCACTCTAGAGGTCACATTTTTCATGGGATCTTTATGGAAGTTGGTCAGAATGTTCATCTTGATGATATCTAGGTCAAGTTCGAAACTGGGTTACGTGCGTTCAAAAACTAGGTCAGTAGGTCTAAAAATAGAAAAACCTTGTGACCTCTCTAGAGGCCATATATTTCATGAGATCTTCATGAAAATTGGTCAGAGTGTTCACCTTGATGATATCTCAGTCAGGTTCGAAACTGGGTCACGTGGGGTCAAAAACTAGGTCAGTAGGTCTAAAAATAGAAAAACCTTGTGACCTCTCTAGAGGCCAAATTTCTCAATGGATCTTCATGAAAATTGGTCAGAATGTTCACATTGATGATATCTAGGTCAAGTTCGAAACTGGATCACATGGGTTCAAAAACTAGGTCAGTAGGTCTAAAAATAGAAAAACTTTGTGACCTCTCTAAGGGCCATATTTCTCAATAGATCTTCATGAAAATTGGTCAGAATGTTCACCTTGATGATATCTAGGGCAATTATGAAACTGGGTCACGTGAGGTCAATAACTAGGTCAGTAGGTCTAAAAATATAAAAACCTTGTGACCTCTCTAGAGGCCATATTTTTCAAGAGATCTTCATGAAAATTGATCAGAATGTTAAACTTGAGGATATCTAGATCAGGTTCGAAACTGGGTCACATGCGGTCAAAAACTAGGTCAGTAGGTCTAAAAATAGAAAAACCTTGTGACGTCTCTAGAGGCCATATTTCTCAATGGATCTTCATGAAAATTGGTGAGTGTTCAGCTTGATGATATCTAGGTCAAGTTCATAACTGGGTCATGTGCGTTCAAAAACTAGGTCAGTAGGTCGAAAAATAGAAAAACCTTGTGACCTCTCTAGAGGCCATATTTTTCATGAGATCTTAATGAAAATTGGTGAGAATGTTTACCTTGATGATATCTAGATCAAGTTCAAAAGTGGGTCACGTGCCTTCAAAAACTAGGTCATTAGGTCAAATAATAGAAAAACCTTGTGACCTCTCTAGAGGTCATATTTTTCAATGGATCTTTATGAAAATTGGTCAGAATTTTTTATCTTGATGATATCTAGGTCACATATGCTCAAAATCTAGGTCACTATGTCAAATAATAGAAATAACGACATCATACTCGGTTCAACACTGGGTCATGTGGGGATAGGTGAGCGATTCAGGACCATCATGGTCCTCTTGTTATGAATTTAGGTCAGGATGATTGCCTTAATGAAATCTAGGTTGAATTTGAATATGGGTCATCTGAGGTCAAAAACTAGGTCACTTGGTCAAATCAAAGAAAAATCTTGTGTATGTGATAGAGGCTGTATTTTTCAGTTGATCTATTTTTGGTTAGAATGATTGCCTTGATAAAATCTAGGTTGAGTTTGAACATGGGTCATCTAGGGTCAAAAACTAGGTCATATCTAAGAAAATGCTTGTTTTATCGCAAGAGACCAATTTTTTGGTCCAATCTTAATGAAAATTGGTCAGAATATTTGTTTCCATGAAATCACTAGGTCAAACATGTTTTACATTGTTATGGTGTGTTTCTTAGGTGAGCGACCTAGGGCCATCTTGGCCCTCTTGTTACTTAATATTTTTGACTCAGGCTATTGTGCAATATCTTCATCCACCATTGGAGTCACTCCAGTGACAGCTCCAGTTTCCTCAGATGTGCCCAGTTTCACTAACCAGCATCGAAATAGTCAAGCGTGCTGTCTCCTATGACAGCTCTTGTTAGGTCACCTTAGCATGAAGTGCTTATGGTAAGCTATTGTGATCATGCCGTGCCCGTTGTTCATGCCAATAATTTCCTTAAACAACATCTCCTCCAAAACCACCAACTGGATTTTGATGAAACTTTGCTTTGATGTTCTTTGGATGGTATTTTACTAAAGTTGTTTAAACGGTTCTGCTTGGTTGCACAAAGGGGCAGCCAGAGCTAAATAACTCAGGTTATTGATCTAGGGCCATCATGGCCTCTTGTTTATGAAAGCTTGTATTTTTAATTTAATAGTGGACTAGTGAGAATGAATTGAAACTTTCACTCAATCTGACTTACACATCGCAGAGGTTGTGTTACACTTTCTTATTTTGCATTTGAGCCGACCTGAACGAGAGCTTCAGGGGGAGTTATTAGTATAGGTGGTTCTCTCAGTTTTTGGTTCCACTTGACTGATTTTAGGGGCTGACAGATCTAGAAATAGAAAAATGTTTAAAAAGACTTCTTCTCAAGAATCACTTGATGGATAATCACTAAACCTTTCTGTATCATCCTTCTAAGGTCCTCTGAAGTTTTGTTCAAATGGTTCCACTTGACTGAATTTAAGGACTGACAGAGTTAAAACTACAAAAACCTTTAAACAACTTCTTCTCATGAACAGCTCGATGAATCATCACCAAACTTGGTCTGTAAAATCCTCTTTCAAGATAAATTGTTCCGCTTGACTTATTTTAGGGGCCTGCCAGAGCTCAAAATAGAAAAACCTTTCATACTAAACACATATGTTAACATTCATGATTCATTATGTCATATATATAGTCATGGTCAAATTGTTAGTTTCAGATGAGCGATTTAGGGCCACTTTGGCTCTCTTGTTTTAAAAAAGATCAGTTTTGACTATTTGTGAATGGATTGTTGTAAAACTTTCAGGATATCTTAGCTAGCAATTTTTTCTTGCAAAGATTTTGTAGAATTTTTAAAGTATTTTTTCAAAATTGTGATTTTTTTCCCCTGGCTTTTACTGTTGGTCATATTAATTTTTTCCCATAATATTGATGGAGATATTTTAAATTTCAAAAGCAGCCTACTACCACCCATAGAATGTTGTATAGTTCATATCTGGATGTTATAAAATTAATTCACGAAAAGTCCAGTTATAGATTAGTTGGAGCAAACAGAAGGCATAGTTTAAGTGAATTTTTTAAAAGTTACAATATAGCCATAAAGGAAAAATAGTTTCACCACTAGCAGCAATGTTTTTATGCCCCCGAAGGTGGGCATATTAAAATCACACTGTCCATCCGTGCATGAGTCTGTGCGTCCGGTAAGTTCTTGTCTGAGCTGTCTCTCTTCTTTTGAAATAACTTGGCATAAATGTTCACCATAATGAGACGACGTTGTCATGCGCAAGACCTAGACCCAAGGTCAAGGTCACATTTAGAGGTCAAAGGTTAATATGGTCTGTTTTGTGTCCTGTCCATAACTCTGCCATCCATGAAGGGATCTTGAAACAACTTGGCATAAATGTTTACCATAATGAGACGACGTGTCATGTGCAAGACCGGGACACTTAGCTCCAAGGTCAGGGTCACACTTACAAGTCAAAGGTTAACAGGGTATGTTTTGTGTCCGGTCCATAACTCTGCCATTCATTAAGGGATTTTGAAATTACTTTGCATAAATTTTCCTCATAATGAGACGACGCGTTGTGAGCAAGACCCAGACCCCTATTTCCAAGGCCAAGGTTACACATAGAGGTCAAAGGTTAACAGGGTATGTTTCTTGTCCGGTCCATAAATCTGCCATTGATGAAGGGACTTTGGAATTACTTGGCATAAATGTTCTCTATAATGCGATGAGGTGTCTTGTGCAAGACCCAGACCCCTAGCTCCAAGGTCAAGGTCACACTTCAAGGTGTTTCTTGTATGGTCCATAACTCTGCCATTTATCAAAGGATTTGAAAATAATTTGACAAAAATGTAAACCATATTGAGGTGTGTCACACTTATGACCGAGGCCTCTTAGGTCAAGGTCACAAAATGATATGTGATTTTTTGTGCATACAACTGTGGCATTCTTGGGCCTGCTTTGGGGGCATTTGTCATCAATAGTGACAGCTCTTGTTTTTAACAAAACAAAGATTTCTGTGAAGTTATTTCAGAATCTAGCCACTAGTTTCTGAGGAGAAGTTTGAAGTTTTTCCTTTTGATTGCCAGAGCAACCATAATTCTGCATGAATGACCCAAATTATATGGGACCATCCAAGGAATATTCCTGTAGTTGGTACTGGCATGGTGGTTTAGGGAGATATTCTTCAAAGAAATTGTGGACAACAGTTGTACAAAGGACATCCAATGATAGGTGAGCTAAAATAGTTGAAAGTTACCTGGATAATTTTACAGGGCATGCATGTCAATATTTTGAACTCCTTAATGAAAAAAGCGCAATTTCTGCTTTAGGTAAACAGTATTATATATTACGGAGAAAGGCAGTCTTGTATTTGAACACACCCAAGGTAGTTTTAGTTTTATACCTGAGCAAGATTTAACACGAATCAAAAAGACACGTGGGCCGCTATGGCGGAACTGGCTAAATACGGCAACTTCAAATCATCTCGCCCTTAATGCTGTGTGTTTGAGCCTAGACTGTGTTCATGTTCCTTTTGGTGCTGGCTTACAGGATAATTGCTAGCAGTTCTCCCAAAGTGCTGTCTCTATTCCAACAAGTGCAATGACCTCATTTAGTACAGGTCATGGCAAATATAATGGCCTCATGGACACTGACAGGCAGATGATCAAACAAGAGGGCCATGATGGCCCTATATCACTTCCTTGAGTGAAGTTGCTTGCTTGAAAAAATTTCTTTGCTAAAGCTTCAAAAACAAGAGCTCGTCGAACACAAAATGCCCCCCTTGATGCATTCAGTAACTGCACAAGGAACAGAAATTATGTGCTCACTGTAAACAAAAGTTCTACCATTCTGGTTTAATCTGACCTTGACCTTTAACCTATTAACCTAACAAGAGATTACAGAGTGATCTTGGCGCCATCCACTGAGCCATTTTTGAATGTTCCAAATTTCAAGACTAGCTCAAGGTCAAAATCAAGGTCAAATTTCATTTCGGTACAAAACAATGTGTATGTGGTCCAAATTTGAAAGCTGTGGCTTGAGAAATGTGAAAGTAGGTCACTAGATCAATATCAAGGTCAAAGTTCATTTCGGTAACAGAACTATGCATGTGCTTCAAATTTGGAGGCTGTAGCTTAAGAAATGTGAAAGTAGGTAATAGGTAAAAAATAATGTCAAATTTCAATTCAGAACACAAAAATATGCATGCGGTCCAAATTTGAAGCCTGTAGCTTCAGAATTGTGAAAGTAGGTCACTAGGTCAATCTCAAGATCAAAGTTCATTTCGGTACACAAAACTATGCATGTGGTTCAAATTTGAAGGCTGCAGCTTGAGAAATGTGAAAGTAGGTCACTAGGTCAAAATCAAGGTCAAATTTTATTTCGGAACACAAAACTATGCAAGTGGTCCAAATTTGAAGCCTGTACCTTCAGAAATGTGAAAGTAGGTCACTAGGTCAATAACAAGGTCAAAGTTTGTTTCAGCACACAAACCTATGCATGTGGTCCAAATTTGAAGGCTGTAGCTACAGAAATGTGAAAGTAGGTCACTAGGTCAAGATCAAGGTCAACTCATGTCAAGGTTCATCTTGCCACTCAAAACTATACATGTGGTCCAAATTTGAATGATGTAAGTTATGGACATGAAGATTCTAAGTTTTTCCCTATATAAGTCTATATGAACCATGACCCCTGGGACGGGGCCATATTTGACCCTAGAGGGATAATTTGAACAAACTTGGTGGAGAACCACTAGATGATGCTACATTACAAAATATATAAGCCGTAGTCTTTGTGGTTTGGACAAGAAGATTTTCAAAGTTTTTCCCTATATAAGTCTATGTAAACCATGTGACCCCCAGGGCGGAGCCATATTTGACCCTAGGGGAAAAATTTGAACAATCTTAGTAGAGGACTACTAGATGATGTCGTATACAAAATATCAAAGCCCTAGGCCCTGTGGTTATGGACAAGAGTTTTTCAAAAAAAATTCCTATATAAGTCTATATAAACCATGTGACCCCCAGGGTGGGGCCATATTTGACCCCAGGGAAATAATCTGAACAATCTTGGTAGTGGACCACTAGATTTTACTACATACCAAATATCAAAGCCCTAGGCCCTATGGTTTTGGACAAGAAGATCAGAAACCATTTAACTGTTCCTGGCCAATGTGACATTGACCTTTGACCTAATGACCTCAAAATCAATAGGGGTCATCTGCTGGTCATGGCCAACCTAACTATCAATTTTCCTGACACTAGGCCCAAGCGTTCTTGAGTTATTGCCTGGAAACCATTTTACTGTTCCTGGTCACTGTGACCTTGACCTTTGAATACTGACCTCAAAATCAATAGGGGTCATCTGCTGGTCATGACCAACCTCCCTATCAATTTTCGTGACCCTGTGCCTAAGTGTTCTTGAGTTATCATCCGGAAACAGTTTCACTGTTCAGGGTCCTGTGACCTTGGCCTTTAACATACTGACCTCAAAATCAATAGGGGTCATCTGCTGGTCATGACCAACCTCCCCATCAACTTTCATGATCCTAGGCCCAAGTGTTCTTGAGTTATCATCCGGAAACCGTTTTACTATTCAGGGTGTGACCTTGACCTTTGACATACAGACCTCAAAATCAATAGGGGTCATCTACTGGTGATGACCAACCTCTTGAGTTATCATCCAGAAACTGATCTGTCTACATTCCGACCGACCGACCGACATCTGCAAAACAATATACCCCTCCTTCTTCGAAGGGGAACATAACAAGAAAGTAGGTCAATAGGTCATATTCATGGTCACTGAATGTCAGTTTTAAGATTAGTGTGCAAAACTGTACATGTCATCCAAATTTCAAGGCTGTATCTTAAAAAACAAACAAGAGCTGTCTCCATAGGATGACACATGCCCCCGATGGCACTTTGAATGAATAGTTATGGCCGATGTTAGAGTTTAGGACCTTTGACCTACGGAGCTGGGTCTTGCGCGCAACACGTCGTCTTACTGTTTCACACATTCATGCGTAGTTATTTTAAAATCCATGCATGAATGACAATGATATGGACCGGACACGCCCATCAATGCACTATCATGAAAAATGACCTTTAATGTCTAAGTGTGACCTTGACCTTTGAGCTACGGACCTGGGTCTTGCGCGCGACACGTCGTCTTACTGTGGTACACATTCATGCCAAGTTAGTTGAAAATCCATCCATCGATGACAAAGATATGGACCGGACACGCCCATCAATGCACTATTCTTTAACGTCTAAGTGTGACCTTGACCTTTGAGCTACGGACCTGGGTCTTGCGCGCGACACGTCGTCTTACTGTGGTACACATTTATGCCAAGTTATTTGAAAATCCATCCATCGATGACAAAGATACGGACCGGACACGCCCATCAATGCATTATCCTTTAATGTCTAAGTGTGACCTTGACCTTTGAGCTATGGGCCTGGGTCTTGCGCGCGACACGTCGTCTTACTGTGGTACACATTCATGCCAAGTTATTTGAAAATCCATCCATCGATGACAAAGATATGGACCGAACACGAAAATTGCAGACAGACTGACAGACCGACAGACGGTTCAAAAACTATATGCCTCCCTTCGGGGGCATAAAAAGTAGGTCAGTAGGTCACATTCATGGTCACTGAAAGTCAGTTTTAAGATCAGTGTGCAAAACTGAACATGTCATCCAAATTTCAAGGTTGTATCTTAAAAAACAAGAAAGTAGGTCAAGGTCACAGTCGGGTGACCCTTATCACTTTGGGTCATCAGGTAAATATAGTTAAGTCTTGGAAATATGATCTGATAATATATGAACTATTTTTTCCTACATAACTCATGTATCAAGTGACCCCTGGGGCGGGGCCTCTTTTCATCCCAGGGGCATAATTCGAACAATCTTGTTAGAGATCATCTAGGCAATGATACATACAAAATATCAAAGGCATAGGCCTTGAACTTTCTGACAAGAAGATTTTAAAATTTTTTTCCTATATATGTCTATGTAAAACTAGGGAACCCTGTGGCAGGGCCTCTTTTCACCCCTGGGGAATAATTTAAACAATTTTGGTAGTAGACCACTAGGCAATGCAACATACCAAATATCAAAAGCACAGGCCTTGCAGTTTCAGGCAAGATTTGTAAAAAATTTTCCTATATATGTCTATGTAAAACTAGGGAACCCCGTAGCAGGGCCTCTTTTCACCCCAGGGGAATAATTTGAACAATCTTGGCAGTGGACCACAAGGCAATGCTACATACCAAATATCAAAAGCCTAGGTCTTGTGATTTCAGACAAGAAGATTTTTAAAGTATTTTTTCCTGTACAAATCTATATAAACCATGTGACCCCCCTGGGCAGGGCCATATTTCAGCCTAGGGGGATCATTTGAACAATCTTGGTAGAGGCCCACTATATGATGCTACATACCAAATATCAAAGCCTTAGGCCCTTTTGTTTTTGACAAGAAGATTTTTTAAAGTTTTTCCCTTTATAAGTCTATAGAAACAATGTTACCAGGGCGGGGCCATATTATATCCTAGGGGAATAATTTGAGCAATCTTTGTAGAGGCCCACTAGATGATGCTACATACTAAATATCAAAGCAATAGGCCTTATCATCATTATGGTTTTGGACAAGAAGATTTTCAAAGTTTTTTCCTATACAAGTCTATATAAACCATGTGACGCCCAGGGCGGGGCTGTATTTGATCCTAGTGGGATAATTTGAACAATCTTGGTAGAGGCCCACTAGATGATGCTACATATCAAATATCAAAGCCCTAGGACTTGTGGTTTTGGACAAGAAGATTTTTAAAGTTTTTTCTTTTGGTTGCCATGGCAACCAGTGTTCTGAACGAAATTCATTGAAAATTTTTTAAAGAAGACCATCCAAGGATCATCCCTGTCAAGTTTCATCAAAATTGGTTTGGTGGTTGAGGAGGAGATGTTGTTTTAAGGAAAGTGTGGATGCCGGACGGTGAGGGATCACAATAGCTCACCCTGAGCCTTTGGCTCAGGTGAGCTAAAAAAGCATGTACTCAGATAAATTTCCCTATTGACAGTTGTTTGAGAGGTCGATTCCAAATTACACAAGCATTACCATTGGGAACACTTCCACTTCTACAGCAAGTTATATATAACAAAAAGAATATTAATTTCTTCTTTATTTAAAACACATATCAAACATGTACAGACATAATACACACCTTATCATAGTCAATTTTTAATAACATTAATAAATCTGATAAATTTTACCATATAAACTATCAATAATAACTTGAAAATCTTACAATAAATAAGTGTTTTCAAAGACTATCTTTAACAGGTTAATTATTTCTAAAAATCTATACTTAAATTACAATCATACATTACACATTTTTGCTGGCAAGCATTCTTTCTGAAAGAATCTACCATATAGCACTTACATGACAAATGATTAATTCTGAAATGACTGTAACATGGAGTTACTGTTTTTCAATGCTTTAAAAGGAGGCAGTTGTTATGTACTTCCATTTAACACTTGGAGCTAAAACCAAGTTTTAACCTTTACCCTGCTAAAATTCTAAAATGGATTGGTCCATCATTCAATTTGGGCAGTACCACTTCTTCAACTGAATAGCAAACAGTGCAGACCAAGATCAGCCTGCACAAATTGTGCAGGCTGATCTTGGTCTGCACTGGTCACAAGGGCAAAATAAATAAAAATAAAAAGGGCAAAGGCAAAACCACTTGCCGCCAGCAGGCTAAAGGTTACGACCAGTCTCAGATTGCCGTTAGTTGATTTCGAAATCGTACTCTCAAGTTTAAATAGACTGGTATACAATTTTGGTTTTTATAACTGCGCAAGAATCTGACTTAATAAGGCATTTATAATCATGCAATGTTGGAAAAACCACACATTTGTGACTCGTAAAAATTGTATATATATATATATGGCACATATTTATGACTGTGTAGAAGAAGAATAGTAATTGTAAAGCTGATATTTATGTGGATTTCTATAGATATATATGTTAGTAAGGTTATTTTTTTGCAAATATGATGTATATACACATAATTATAGCTGAAATAAGCAGAAAGATTCATTCTTTGCAGGCTGCTGATATAAGAAGTTATCTTCCCCATGTACATTTCACTGTATATTTTAGTAAAATTACAAAAACAATTCATAAAAAATTTCCAGACACTTGAAGAAACATTGCTTTCTCTCATTTGTTTTTAATATAACACCAATTTACTTATTTATCGCACAAAACGTCACCCGGGAACTTAAAAGCGGATGCAGTGTAAGTACTGTCAAACCAGGATAAAAAGACAAAGAAAGCTCATAAAAAATTCTTTATATAATCCAATATTTGAAACCACTCCACTTCAGCACTGCATGTCAAGAATCTACTCCACTCCACTCCAGGTTTTAGTATGTGCCTAGACAAAGAATGCTTAATAAATCCACATACAGCAGTTTTATGGCACTTTCATTTGAATTATTGCATATTTGTTCATCATTTATAGCGGTAAAGTAACGGTCGCATAAGACTATAAAACTGATACCAGAAAACGTCATGATTTCTGCAAAACTGGCATCTCTCGACTTGCCTTGTATATAAGTTACTTAATTAATTGGGTAGACCTTGACTTACAATTCAGGTCTGAAATTTACGATTTAAAATGCTAAATTTTCTTTTCGCTTTTTCTTTGTCAAATAAGTACTTTATCATAATACAGATGTCATAATATTGTTCATCCCATAAAAAATTAAATGTACCAAAACATCGTACAAGCCAAGGTCCAATAAATATCAAAATTTGTAATTTGGAATGCCCTAGATATGAATATCAGTTTTACCAGAATGTCCTCTCAAATGAAAACAAATAACCCTAATACTGTCTACTTGATAAATATTTAGCTAGCTGCTGACTGCCTTAGTCATCAGCTCATCCGAGGCAAACAATGACTAAGGATCCCATCTGACAGTAATTTTCAACAGTGATTACTGTACAAGGAGACAGCTGACTGCTAATGCCAGTAAAACTGAGTAACAGTGACAGTCCCATTTTGTCCAGAAAATGATGAAAATAATGGTTACTACAATTAATTTCTTTGACAAATAAAACAATCAGATAAGAAAAAAAATGACAATATCTATTTGGTTCTGCTTAACCCTTAGCCTGCTAAATTTCTAAAATGGACTGGTCCGTCATTCAATTTGGGCAATACCATTTATTATTCAAAGGGGTGTTCACTGAAAATTTACTGACTGAATAGCGAACAGTGCAAACCATGATCAGACTGCACGGATGTGCAGGCTGATCTTGGTCTGCACTGTTCGCAAAGGCAGCATCACATGCCGCCAGCAGGCTAAAGGTTAAAGCACAAGCACAGCCATGTAAAATAATTAAATGCATAGCTCCATGTTAAGTAGGGATCAACCCTCGAAACCGCCTGATAAAACATGCAGATTTCAAAAATACTGTTAGTCAAGCAATTAATTTTGGAAAATTTCTGGCTAGCCCTCATATTAGTATTTGTCCAAACTATCATTAAGTACATGCAGTGTGTATACTGCAGACGACATGCCTATGTATGTACATGTAGTGTGTATACCGCAGATGACATGCCTATGTATGTACATGTAGTGTGTATACCGCAGATGACATGTCTATGTATGTACATGTAGTGTGTATACTGCAGACGACATGACTATGTTAAAGCTTTACAGAGATGCGTATTGTTTTAAAACAAGACCAAAGCAATAAATTAATAATAATCAAGAACACAAAACAGGTCAATAACAAAGTATAGAGAGAAGCTATATCCCATCTTGTTAAAAGTAATGCCCATTATAAAAGAACAAGTGTTGTGAAAAGAACAAACAAAAACAAGAAGTATAAAACTAAAATGCCAAGCGATAGTAAAATAAAAGAAGTCATCAAAAAGTTAATACAGCATTCATGAAATAATAAACGCCAAATTATCAAATTAACGCAAAAATCATTTCAAATGTATTGTCACCTCGGTGTTAAACGGCTGTATCTGTACATATGGACGCTGATACACTCGTTTTGTACTGAGGTAAGTATTCTTGTAATTGACCCTTGTATTAAATTTACACAGACTCTTTTAAATTTTTACTACAAATAAATGGGGGAAAAGAGACTACCCTTTTGAAGAATGTAAAAAATTGTGCCAGGAATTGTCAGCAGCACTGAATTATGGTTTGATCGTGAGAGTTCCATGCAATATGATATTATTTTTTGCACAATTTTTAGCTCTTGCATCACCTGTGTTCAGCCAAGCTGAACCATTTGAACAAACATGTAGTGCCAATACAATGCCGTTTTTGACCAAATTTGATAAACATCCTGAATTACCTTTACCCTACTAAATTTCTAAAACAGACTGGTCCATCATTCAATTTTGACAGTACCACATATTATTCAAAGACTTTACTGACTAAATAGCAAACGGTGCAGACCATGATCAGCCTGCATGGCTACAAAGGCAAAATCACTTGCTGCCAGCAGGCTGAAGGTTAAGCAGTGTCCTTTTTAGATTAAAGTAACAAACAAATAAATAAGCATCTTGAACATACACAAAACAGTTTAAAGAATATTATATTATATTAATTGCATACTTTTTGTATGTTAGAAACAGCATTTTTAAAACTTGAAAAAGCATAAACAACAAATATTCAATAATACACTAACTCACAGCTTTCAAATGATCATTTTTCAAAGTAAGTGCAACACATCAATGTAGTTAAAACATCTAAAAATAATATATATATACATGTATAAAAATCTTTATGGAATGTTTAGCGCATCAATATTTCATCGTTGTGAGCAAAGAATTAGCACTATGAGCAAAAGTTTCTCTTTTCAATAAGACATTTGATTATTTCGTATTATAAACAAAATAGACTCTGTGGCTATGTACAATGAATTACTAGTGAGTAGTTACATGACATAAATACTGAAAAGTGAAATTAATGGTAACCTAAATTTAATACAATAATTTCATAATTATCTCAAGACAAACACAGTACACAAAGTTGACGTTACATTCAATGTTCATCATGATCAGGATGTGGTTCCCTGGTCAACTACAAGGCCTATAGTATGCTGTATATCTAATGTTGAATTATAATCCTAAATATTCAAGCATAAAAACAATGTGAATAATTTAGATATTAGCAATTAACTGGCTATCTATCTACCAGTATCTATCTATTAATTCTGTTTTCTTGTCCAATTAGTAAAACAAGAGGACCATGATGGTCCTGAATCGCTCACCTCTTCCCACATGATCCAGTTTTGAGTATGACTTCGTTTTTTCTATTATTTGACATAGTGACCTAGTTTTTGAGCTCATGTGACCCAGTTTTGAACTTGACATAGATATTATCAAGATGAAAATTCTGACCAATTTTCATGAAGATCCATTGAAAAATATGGTCTTTAGAGAGGTCACAAGGTTTTTCTATTATTTGACCTATTGACCTAGCTTTTTAAGGCACATGACCCAGTTTCAAACTTGACCTAGATATCATCAAGGTGAACATTCTGACCAATTTTCATGAAGATCCATTCAAGGGTATGACCTCTAGAGAGGTCACAAGGTTTTTCTATTTCAAGACCTACTGACCTAGTTTTTGATCGCAGTTGACCCAGTTTCAAACCTGACCTAGATATCATCAAGATGAACATTCAGACCAACTTTCATGAAGATCCATTGAAAAATATGGCCTTTAGAGAGATCACAAGGTTTTTCTATTATTTGACCTACTGACCTAGTTTTTGATGGCACGTGACCCACTTTCAAACTTGACCTAGATATCATCAAGATGAACATTCAGACCAACTTTCATACAGATTCCATGGAAAATATGGCTTCTAGAGAGGTCACAAGGTTTTTCTATTATTTGACCTACTGACCTAGTTTTCGATGGCACGTGACCCACTTTCGAACTTGACTTAGATATCATCAATGTGAACATTCTGACAAATTTTCATGAAGATTTCATGAAATATATGGCCTCTAGAGAGGTCACAAGGTTTTTCTATTTTTAGCTCACCTGAGCAATGCTCAGGTGAGTTTTTCTAATCGCTCGATGTCCGGCGTCTGTCGTCCATCGTCTGTCGTCTGTCAACATTTAGCTTATGTATGCGATAGAGGCTGTATTTTTCAATTAATCTTCATGAATATTGGTCAGAATGATAACCTTGATGAAATCTAGGCCGAGTTCGAAAATGGGTCATCTCGGGTCAAAAACTAGGTCACTAGGTCAAATCAAAGAAAAACCTTGTGTATGCGATAGAGGCTGTATTTTTCATTTAATCTTCATGAATATTGGTCAGAATGATAACTTTGATGAAATCTAGGCCGAGTTCGAAAATGGGTCATCTCAGGTCAAAAACTAGGTCACTAGGTCAAATCAAAGAAAAACCTTGTGTATGCGATAGGGGCGGTATTTTTCAATTAATCTTCATGAATATTGGTCAGAATGATAACCTTGATGAAATCTAAGCCGAGTTTGAAAATGGGTCATCTTGGGTCAAAAACTAGGTCACTAGGTCAAATCAAAGAAAAACCTTGTGTATGCGATAGAGGCTGTATTTTTCAATTCTTCTTCATGAATATTGATCAGAATGATAACCTTGATGAAATCTAGGCTGAGTTCGAAAATGGGTCATCTGGGGTCAAAAACTAGGTCACTAGGTCAAATCAAAGAAAAACCTTGTGTATGCGATAGAGGCTGTATTTTTCAATTGATCTTCATGAATTTTGGTCAGAATGATTGCCTTGATGACATCTAGGCAGAGTTCGAAAATGGGTCATCTCGGGTCAAAAACTAGGTCACTAGGTCAAATCAAAGAAAAACCTTGTGTATGCGATAGAGGCTGTATTTTTCAATTGATCTTCATGAATTTTGGTCAGAATGATTTCCTTGATGAAAGCTAGGCCGAGTTTGAAAATGGGTCATCTCGGGTCAAAAACTAGGTCACTAGGTCAAATCAAAGAAAAACCTTGTGTATGCGATAGAGGCGGTATTTTTCAATTGATCTTCATGAATTTTGGTCAGAATGATTACCTTGATGAAACCTAGGCCGAGTTCGAAAATGGGTCATCTGGGGTCAAAAACTAGGTCACTAGGTCATATCACGTAAAAACCTTGTGTATGCGATAGAGGCTGTATTTTTCAATTGATCTTCATGAATTTTGGTCAGAATGATTACCTTGATGAAATTTAGACCAAGTTCGAAAATGGGTCATCTGGGGTCAAAACTAGGTCACTAGGTCAAATCAAAGAAAAACCTTGTGTATGCGATAGAGGCTGTATTTTTCAACTGATCTTCATGAAATTTAGCCAGAATGATTACCTTGATAAAATCTAGGACGAGTTCAAAAATGGGTCATCTGGGGTCAAAACTAGGTCACAAGTCAAATCGAAGAAAAACATTGTGTATGCAATAGAGGATGTATTTTTCAATTGATCTTCATGAAATTTGGTCAGAGTGATTGCCTTGATGAAATCTAGGTCGATTTTGAATATGGGTTATCTGAGGTCAAAAACTAGGTCACTAGGTCAAATTAAAGAAAAATCTTGTGTATGCGATAGAGACTGTTTTTTTCAATTGATTTTTATGAAATTTGGTCAGGTTGATTGCCTTAATGAAATCTAGGTCGAATTTGAATATGGGTCATCTGAGGTCAAAACTAGGTCACTTGGTCAAATCAAAGAAAAAACTTCTGTATGTGATAGAGGCTGTATTTTTCAGTTGATCTTCATGAATTTTGGCCAGAATGATTGCCTTGATAAAATCTAGGTCGAGTTTGAACATGGGTCATCTAGGGTCAAAAACTAGGTCATATCTAAGAAAATGCTTGTTTTATCGCAAGAGACCAATTTTTTGGTCCAATCTTAATGAAAATTGGTCAGAATATTTGTTTCCATGAAATCACTAGGTCAAACATGTTTTACACTGTTATGGAGTGTTTCTTAGGTGAGCGACCTAGGGCCATCTTGGCCCTCTTGTTAGACCTACTGACCTAGTTTTTGACCGCATGTGACCCATTTTTCGAACTTGATCTAGATATCATCAAGATGAACATTCAGACCAACTTTCATACAGATCCCATGAAAAATATGGCCTTCAGAGAGGTCACAAGGTTTTTCTATTATTTGACCTACTGACCTAGTTTTTGATGGCATGTGACCCAGTTTCGAACTTGACCTAGATATCATCAAGGTGAACGTTCTGACCAATTTTCATGAAGATCTTGTGAAATATATGGCCTCCAGAAAGGTCACAAGGTTTTTCTACTTTTAGACCTACTGACCTAGTTTTTGACCGCACGTGACCCAGTTTCGAACTTGACCTAGATATCATCAAGATGAACATTCAGACCAACTTTCATACAGATCCCATGAAAAATATGGCCTTTAGAGAGGTCACAAGGTTTTTCTATTATTTGACCTACTGACCTAGTTTTTGTCTATTTTTAGACCTACTGACCTAGTTTTTGATGGCACATGACCTAGTTTCGAACTTGACCTAGATATCATCAAGGTGAACATTCTGACCAACTTTCATAAAGATCCCATGAAAAATGTGACCTCTAGAGTGGTCACAAGCAAAAGTTTACGGACGCACGCACACACGGACGACGGACACTGCGCGATCACAAAAGCTCACCTAGTCACTTTGTGACAGGTGAGCTAAAAATATTGTATCACACATCATGTATGCTGGTGATGCCATGTACAAGAATGATACCTATGTACAAGAATGATACCTATGTGTTGAGTTGTTAAATGGTTATCTCCCTTGTTGATATACTTGATCCTTGTGAAAACCCAATTTGAAGGTATTTTAGTTGTTTCATACTCCCAACATAATCGAATTTAGAGGAGTATCTTTTGAACATGTTAAAATACAAAAATTTTGATTTCTAATTCTGATGTAGAACAATTGGTTAATGTATGTACATCCAAACTGAATAAATGTAAGCTTACACATTTTGTGGTAAATAACAACTTGATTACTGACATTTCTGAACAATTAATAGCAAGAACATATTTGCTGACGTGCCTTATTAAAATTTTCAAGTTTTGCTGAAGTGTGGTGTGTGGATTCACACTAGTTAAGAAAAAAAAATATTGCAGCAACTAGATTTATTTTTCAGTAATTTCTAAATATTTCAGACAGTGCTTTTTTGTATTACTGGTAATGCAAATCTTACAATATAACATATAAATTTACATGTATGTAATCAAAATGTCTTTACTGGAGAACAGTTTGTGACAAAGTATATGGAAAGATTACATCAAGTAAACTCATTGCAAACCTATTCTATTTATAGTGATAGCTATCTACAATTGTGTTAGTTTCATACTGAATACAAGAACACTTGAAATTAACTATTATGCCCGTTTGTAATGCCTTCCAGTGAGTATTTAACACTTAAAATAACAGTAACAGTGTAATTAAATACAAAATTGACTAATATCTAAATTATTTAGCAGCAATAGAAAATCCTAGCAGTACTAAATGAAATTAACAAAAGGTATTAAACATGTACATTTAATGGAATGTCATTAAACACCTGTTCATTTAAATACTATATGGAATGTAAATTGCTTCCAACATTCTTTTTCAAGAAAATTTCAAACACCGATGGACACCTAAAGGGGTCATACCGTCTTGCCCATTTTGATGGAGGATGCAGCAGAGCAATTATCAATATAGTACTGAATCCCCACCCAGGTCAAATATGGCTGAATTTCATTCAGTATTGCAGGAATCGTTTAAACTTCAAGTCAAATGCAACATTATACCATGGGATAATATCTCCTTTCCCACATGCGGGCAAGTGCCTTCAGGCTGCCACATTAAACACTCATCTAACATCCCATTTCCGATAATAGGGTGAGCGCCTCTATCCAAATTACCTTTTACAGTATTAAAATGTTTTAATGAAGCAGTCATTTACAGCAAAATCACCTGTCACACACAAAGGTACTTCATACCAAATTTGTTTAATATCAAGTTTCACATAAGTAAGCAAGAGCTACCACAGGAGACAATGTGCTCGACTATTTTGATGCATAATTGCCAAATTGGGCATATCTGATGAAACTAGAGCTATCACTGAAGTGAATAATACTCCCAGATGTGGATGATAATGTTGGACAACAGTTGAAGTTATAGTCCAATCCGTTTTGTAATAATCAAGATAAAGCCAAAGTGCATCAAAATTTTTAAGTATAAAACGGATATAACTCATGGAATATTTCTGGCAGAAGTATTGTCTTTGTGTCATATGATGAGGGTGATGATAGGGAACAATTATTTTCAAGTCTGAATCAAATCCATTTACTAATAACTAAGGCATCGAAACAAATTAACCGGATATTCTTAGTAGGAAGAGGGGCATAATGCATGAAATACTGGTAATAGAGTGATGGCCCTTGTCATACGATGTGGGTGATGATGAGGAAAAACTTTATTAAGTTTGAAGCAACTGCATCAGATAGTAACAGAGATTAAGTAAAAGTACATCAAAGATTTAACCAAGGTGCAGACACTCACTCCTGAGAAGGGGCAAGTAGGATATCCTTATTATACTTTGTATAGTTGAGCTAAAAAATAAATTCCCTGAACAGATAAAATCCCCATTCATTTTACCTTGATCGAAGTGTTATAAATTCTTAACTCCAAAAAATTGAGAGAAAACAAGAGCTGTTTCCATAGGATGACATATGCCCCCGATGGCACTTTGAATGAATAGTTATGGCCGATGTTAGAGTTTAGGACCTTTGACCTACCGACCTGGGTCTTGCGCGCAACAAGTCGTCTTACTGTGGTACACATTCATGCCCAATAATTTTAAAATCCATGCATGAATGACAAAGATATGGACCGGACACGCCCATCAATGCACTATCATTAAATATGACTATCAACGTCTAAGTGTGACCTTGACCTTTGAGCTACGGACCTGGGTCTTGCGCGCGACACGTCGTCTTACTGTGGTACACATTCATGCCAAGTTATTTGAAAATCCATCCATGGATGACACAGATATGGACCGGACATGAATGCACTATCATGAAAAATGACCTTTAACATCCAAGTGTGACCTTGACCTTTGAGCTACGGACCTGGGTCTTGCGCGCGACATGTCATCTTACTGTGGTACACATTCATGCCAAGTCATTTGAAAATCCATCCATGGATGACAAAGATATGGACTGGACACGAATGCACTATCATGAAAAATGACCTTTAACGTCTAAGTGTGACCTTGACCTTTGAGCTACGGACCTGGGTCTTGCGCGCGACATGTCGTCTTACTGTGGTACACATTCATGCCAAGTTATTTGAAAATCCATACATTTATGACAAAGTTATGGACCAGACACGAAAATTGTGGACAGACTGACAGACCAACAGACGGTTCAAAAACTATATGCCTCCCTTCGGGAGCATAAAAATTACACCCTCCAATGGTATTAGTTTTAGTTTTACATTTATACAGCATGAAATACTTTAAAATTTCACAAAAATTTCTAATATATATCATAATATCTTTTAAATTTTTGTTTGAAGCAGTGGACCATAAATGATGGATTTCAAAGCCATTTTTTTTATTCTAATATATTTTACATTTGTACATTTTTTTATGTTATAGAAGGCCATGTTTGAACTAAGAGGCTGTTAATGTTTTATTTGCATGTCTGTACATGTTACCATCTGAAAATAGCGAATTTATTATTATTATTATTATTATTGTTAGCCCGATTTTGATGAAAGCTTCAAGCTTATCTGAACCATTCTGAAATCAAAAACCAGTGCAGGTGTGGTGAGGACCATAGTAGGGTTCAAACCCATAACCCCTGACTCGAGTTGCCAACATCTTAACCACCTTACCACCTCTCTCCTTCATAAGCTATTAAAACTGAATATTGTGGTATTTAACATGAAAAACAAAAAGAAATTTACCACTTAAGTGCAGTCGGAAAAAAAATCTTTAAAAGCAAAATAACTTTTAGAATTTGGATTTCGTAACATATAAAATGTCGGTGAGATACAATCATAAACATCGAAAGTTACTTACAAAACTTTATAAAGTTATCAAGTAACATCTTACAGCCCTTAAACAATGTACAGTTCATATAACAAACTTGAAATATTAACACACTCATGTATTACATACTATAACATTCAAGTTTCAACAATGGTTGGTACAGCATCATTGGCATGTATAGAAAAGACAATTTTTATAGCATACTTTCAAGATTTAGACACAGTCTACATAAGGCAAAAATTGAGCATACCAGTATTAGACTAGATATAACAGGTTTATTGTAAAATATGTTAACCTTTAGCCTACTAAAATGGAGTGGTCCATAATTCCATTTGGACAGTACCATTTATTATTTGAAGGTTCAATGAAAATTTATTGACTGAATAGCGAACAGTGCAGACCATGATCAAGCCTGCACAGATGTGCAGGCTGATCTTGGTCTGCACTGGTCGCCAAGGCTGAACCACTTGCCGACAGCTGGCTAAAGGTTAATTGGCAAATATGTGGGATTTTGATGAAACTGTCTGATATTTCTGCTAAATATCCCAAAGTACTACATTATAAGAATCTTTCACTGGTTTAGGTGCGGACTGAAATATCTGGCTTGAGGGTAACTGTGATGGCAGTAATGAGGTTCTACCATTACCCGAAAATCAGATATTTCCAACTTCACCTTCAACCAGTGAAAGATTCTTTTTCTTGTGTACTGTATTCTTAAAACAAAAGAAGAAATAAAGTAAAGCGAATACTTTTCTTTGAACCACTATTCTATTGTAGTAGTGTTTGAGTTTATGCATTCATTCATAAATTACAGCATGTGAGTCATCTGATACCCAATCCTTAAACATGGTAAAATCCTGACTGTTATGCGAGAAATATATATATGAAATTATGCATTAATTTTTGGATTTCATCTATGGATTTCTGAAGAACAAATAATACATTTTAAAATAATTACATGACTTTAACAACATTAAAGTTAAATCTATATTACATTTAAATATTCATATCTCGTTTCTAAACATGAATAAGTGTAATAATTGACCTTATGACACAAGCTACATGGTCACGCCCACTGATTTTCAAGGGGGACTACTCTGGTCCGTCAAATAAAGAAAACAAAATGGAGTTGAAAAATAGATATCGCTCGCTGATATACCGGACGATATTGGTTTAATTTACTTGAAATGCAGCGTTTCATCATGCTGAGATCAGATATCTGATTGGCTAATTAGAACTGTCGATCATTCTCTGTCGTAAGGTCAATTTCTCTATTTCTATCCAAAAATCATTCCATCTCCTGCGTCCTCAACACCAGGGGTATAAGAATCTGCCATTGTTCTGATGGCGTGCCACTTGAGAATGATGATCATAAATATTTGAGCAAGTAATACTGCTGCATAAAACAAACAGATATATATTTGCAAAATACAGTAAGGCCACACCAAATTGAAAACTTGTTCATTGGATTTTTTTCTGGCAAAATGGTGGCTAGTGAATTTTTTAAACAAATATACTTGTTTTTGAGGAAAAATGGAACAAACCAATAGCGACAAAATATTTAGCTCTTGTTTAATTAAAAAAAAAAATTTTAGTAGAAAGTACATCCTCTTTCACACTAACAATACATTTTGTATTTCAGGAAGTATTGAAAAAACATGGGCACCTTTTGGTGTATATCTGACCTGCATGTGCATAAAGAGCAAGTGAAAAAGTTAAACATTGGCCAGATGCGCAGGCTGGTCTGGATCCATGCTGGTCGCAAAGCCACTATGTTGGTTTTCTCATGGCGCGGCTCATGTAATATAGAATATTGCATAACCTTAAACCATAATGTGACTTGAATCTTTACAGTAATTCACTATAGGCTATGACAATAAATCATTTTCTGTTGTTTTAAGAAACAATGTCACAGTTTGGGTCTGAAATGGATATTAACATGCATTAGTATTATTCTAAGCAGGAATATGAAAATTAGAAAATCCAAATGTGTGTATGTAAGTATATTTTGATCATGATTAAAATAAACTAGGCCTTGAATTATAATCAATCATACACTTTTACACCCTGCAAAAAACATAGTGCACCTACAAATTTTGACAAGATTTTTTTTTCAACGGTGCAAGCGCAAGCATAAAACTATTTTTTTTGTGTGTTTCAGAAAAAAAAATACAAGCAGAAAATCTGATGAACAAATTTTTAATCTAGCGAGACCTTCATGCTGTTAATGTTAATATGATACAAATATATTGGAAAATAGATAAATGGTAGTGATTGTGACTATCTACTGTTGTAATGACAGCTACGCTACACAGAAAAGGAAGAGGGATTTCAGGCTCTCCGAGGGGAGATTTGCTGTTTTGAAGGGAGAATTAACGGGGCAAGATGAAATTTTGCATTTACACCAGTACTATTACCTTTATAACCTGTAAATGAACATAATTCATGATCTCCAGGCTTACACTTACAAAAATAATTTAACTCAACTTTAAACAATGGAGATAAATGAAACAATGACGTAACATAAAATGATTTGGACAAGTTGAGGCACACACCATTGAACCCAGGTTTCTTATAAACCAGTCCCAGTAAACATTTAAATTATAGTTTACTTATAATAATGGTTTAAACAGGAGTTTTAACTCATTGTTAAACAGGAGCTTGAATATTCTCAGCCTGAATAAACATTACTTGTGACATATTTGAATAAACCCAGTACGACTCTATGTATAATGCAAGTTTTTTAACAATTTCAGTCTGAGTAAACATAAAATGACTCTAATATCAAACACAAGTGTTAAACAGGAGTAAGTTTGAATAATCCAAGTTCCAGATGTACATTTGTCAATCTTACATGTCAAGCTTTTTTGTAGTAGTGAGTGAAAGGGCTTATGTAATCTTGTCAGGCACATCTGGCCAAGTTCGGATAAAATATGATTAATAGTCTGCAATGACATTTTTAGATATCAAACATTCCCCCCTATATAACCTACATTTTTCAGTCATTAAAAAAAGAAACACTCATTAAAAAAATATATATCTAACATGTGAATGAGAATGTCAGACTTAGAAGAAAATTGCACCCATCCAAACTGCCTTAAAGCTTTGACAAGTTAAACTTTCATAGTAATCTAAGCTTACTATCCTTTTTGTAAATATAGAGGAAAAACTCTCACTGTCAATGTTAGAAACATTTCAACATTCAGCATTCGACCAAGTATTATGACCACTAAATCTTTCAGCAGTACATACAGTTACTAACACAGTATATCACACTGCCGACTGCCAATCTGCTTTTCACAGTCTGTTCATCAACTCTTAGAAGCAGCAGCAACATCACAAATAAATACAATCTTTTCACTTCATGTAAACACTCCATTTCATCTTGTGTCTCTTTTCCTCCTCCACAGTGAAGAGCAGTTAATTCAAAATGGAGTTTCCTACCATTCAGTCTACTTGACCTTCACATTCATTAGCATGCGTCTGCCAGTGAGTAAGCTGAAAAAGAGGAAAATGTAATAAAATATACAACTGAAAAGTTGTTATTTTTATCTTTAAGATATGTTTTGACAGGAGAGGTAAAAACGTGTGTTAACAAGAAGATCATGTGCTGTTAACACGTCTTTTATATCCCAACATTCTGTGGACAAAACTACAGGTAAAGTAGCCTAAAGAACTTGACTGTTGAAGCCTAAAGGACTGGAACAACAAAGGAAAGAAATTCCAAAAAAACAATTTCTAAGTCCATAAACCACAATTATGCAATCATCCTGTGAAGATTGAGTCCTTATAAGGCTCATTAAGCCTTCTTTAGTTATTTGTCTAATACCTTTATTCTTGAGCACACTGTGGCCTTGACCTTTGATCTTCTAACACCAAATTACATCTACTGACCAATTTGGGTCAACCATCCTATCAAGTTTACAGCAGAGTTTGCTTCTTAAACGTTTATAATATGTTGCCAGAAAAATCTAAGTTAACAGATAATGAAACAAATTTGGACTTCCTGTTTTTGGAAATTATCAAAGCTAGTTTTCAAAGTAAAGTCCTGTCGGAATACGGTCATCTCGCTGACGCAAGCTGGCAAAATGTATCTATAACCAGAGAGCAGGTGGATTATAACTATTTTTTCTTTTATCATGTCAAAGCTGGAAAGTTGCCAAATGTTTTATTATTGAGTTAATTTATGCTATACTTTATAACATATCAAGATTTCACACCTACATTAATGAGCCTTTTAATCAAGTTATTACTATTCCATTCTGTATCTTTTACATCTTCCTGCACTACTACTGACTGGGTAATAGTCGCAATGATTTTATTTTCGTTAATATTTGTCTAGTACAGAATGATGTACAGACGATCAAGAAATATCGTCTGCATCAGGATAAACAATAAAAAAATTCAGATTCTTAACAAAGGAAATATGACAACTGTTAAAAAATTACGCAGACTTTGTACGAACTCTAGCTTCTATTCTCTTAATAAAGCAAAGCGAGAAATACACCTTTATGTCCAACAATCTTTCTTCTTATTTCACTTCAAATTTGATGTGATTATGATCATACAGCTAGAAGTTATGCCTCCATGAAAACAGTCACTGACTCGAACCTGGTGCAGAGTGTTCATATTTCAACGATGTTATCGACCTCATAACTTCATCACGATGCTTTCATTTAAGTGTGCGATCATTTATATTTGTAATATTTTTAAACAAAACTAAAAGCCATAACTTGTTTGGTTAGAACATTGACTTACATAAATCTATCTTTTATTGCTAATAACTTCTATTTGACATCACAAAAACAACCTACAAGTTTTAATATCTGTTTTTAATCAGTCACATAGCATCATCATTTTGCATGAATTTGTCATAAAATTTTAATTACTGTCTGTGGTTATCAAAGCATCTCAACTGAAACAAATACCAAGCAATGTGATGAAAAAAGAAGTGCCTATCTTTTGAATAACAGCTCTTTCACACAAACATCACAACTTTAATTTATCAAGAAATATGCAGTCAGACAATGCTACCTTGACCTTTAAGCAGTCAGTATGAACCTTGTACAGAGGAAGCCATTTGTGCATAATTATTTCAATCCAACCATGCACAACCTGGCCCGAACCCATTTTACTTTGAACACAAACATTTTCATATTAGGTAGAGTAATTTCGGGTAATTCTGACACTTTGTTTTTCAATGTACTTTCCCACTCAGCCTTATCAAGGGTGTCGACATTACCCAAATAATTCCATTACTTCACACCCATATACTCCTTATGCTTCAAACTTTCAATGTGTAATTTTCTAACTAGAGTATCGTCTTCTAAAGACAACATCCTGCGTCCAAACCAGACACCCTTAAAAATGTGTTCTGAAAATGTTAAATCAATAGTTGGCCATAAAACTAATCATAGCTGCCTATAATAATAATATGTAGTTACGACAGTTTTGTGGCAAACTCTCGGTGTGTTACATCTGAAGTCTTTTTTTTTCTACAAAATAAACCAGTTAAGGTGGCTCCGAACCTTGGACTAAAATATCACACTAAAACCTTTTTTTTTAATGCCGCTCTTGGTAAAGATATAATTCAATCTGGGACCTGACCATTCCTGTGACAATTTTTAAGCACACCTGCTGATACAAAGATACTGACCGACTGGTTCCACTTACATAACTTGTTGTTCAGAAGCTTAGGAATGTGTCCTGCCAAATTTTCAAATAGATGTCTACTTGATATTGCAAAGTGAAGAAGTTGACATAGAACACAGTGATACCCGGGAGATCGGACATTGGAATATTAGAAGGTTCCCTTAAATTGAACAGTTTTGTTGCAATGTGTGTCAAAATTACCCACTCTGGTCACTGAATACTGACATTTTTTCTTTCAAAAGAAAGAATCTCAGGAGCACAGTCTGATGAATGACATAATACTGATATAGGATGTAATTGATGAAATAAGCCTATACTGTATTGAGGAATGATAACGTCTTTGTTATTCAAATACTTAAAAAGGTGTCAGGATTGGACCAATGTTGGTATTACCCTCGATTGTGCTAGTAACAAATGAACGAAAGGTAACTCACCTGACATTCCGGGCTGCAATACCAGATTTTCTTACAGTTGCTACACAAATACAATGAGTATTTCCCACACATCACACATTCTCCATGAACCTGCTGAAGATGAGGTAATTCTTCCTCTTCTGTGACCTTTGATTCAACTTGACCTTCAGATTGACCCTTTGACCCTGAAGGTGATACCTGAGTATTGTTATCTGCTGACTGATGGATTTGATTTGTTGCTACAACTGGAGTGGTACTCTGAGTAATAATCTGATTAGTTGTCATGGCAACTGCAGACTGTGTATGAGGAATCACATTTGCAGGTTCTGTGTCAGACGCTGTTACAACTATTAAGTCCTTTGTCTTATCAATGTTTTGCTGACCTGAACCATCTCCTAGCAACACATTTTTACCAATATTTACACTAGAAACTGCATGTAACTGAGCAGTATTCTTCTGTTGAGTCACCGACTTTTGTCCTTTTTTAGTGACATTAACTGCTTGCAACTGTTCTGAATTCTGGACTTGCGCTCGCCAATTCTGATTCTGAAACTGACCTGCTTTATTTGATTGATAATTATGCACTCTGTCTGATACGTTTCTGGTGTTGTGATCCTGCATCATTTGACCTCCAGGAACAACTGTCATATTTGCTGGTACCTGAGAATTATTGTATTCAACTTGACATTGAACTTGTCGACCCTGAGACATAGAAACCATACCAGATGGTATCTGTGTCATAATATGACCCTGACCTTGGATATTTTGATTATGCTGAGAAACATTCATATAAGAAGGTACTGGTTTTGACTGAGGCACCTGCATAGACTGATTAGAGATATAAACAGCTGGCCTTTGAACAAAGTTGTTTTGCTGCATGGTATTCATATTATTTTGGATCCCAGTCTGGTGGAAGTGGGTTTGTTGCAGCATAGTCTGGGTCTGTGAACCTGCAACTGGATAAGCAGGTGGTCCTTTGTTCCCAGACTCAAGCCCCTGCTGCACTTGTTGAGGAGGATGCATGCCAAGCTCCACCTGTGGCTCTAGCGCTGCCATCTGTTGAGGGTATGCGCTGGCTTGTAAGTGTGACCTCTTCTGATGGGGCATTCCCTGAAAGTATTCAGATAAATGTAGGAGAAAGCTATCTACCAAACTAAAAATATTGAAGTGTTACGTTTTTCAGTTTCTATGAAATAAACATCCTTCTGACTTCTTACTGAAACCAGTCATTTTGTATCTCATTTACGACAACAGCAATGTGAGTAAGTTATAGATGATATACTGAACTTCTAATAAATACAACAACGTACAGTAAAGTGAAAATGGCTTAATTCATTTAGTTTATACCAATTTATTTTAGCTCAATTGTGATGAAAGCTTAAAGCTTATTTGAACCACACTGAGTTTCCTGGAAAAACCAGGACTGGTGATATTATATGAGAAGGCTTGGTCATGACCACAGTAAGGCTCTAACCAATGACCCCCAGCAGTTTCAAACAAGAAGATTTTTAATGTTTCCATTGTATACATATAGGGAAAAGTGACCACACTCTCTGGTGGCCAAGTTTTTAAATGAATCAGAATACTCTGAACAACTGTGGTAGAGGGTTACACAAGGACGATCTGTGTAAAAAGAAGAAAATTGAGCCAACAGTTTCACACAAGAAGATTTTTAAAGTTTCCACTATATACTTATAAGGAAAAGTGGCCACTCCCCCTTGCAACCATGTTTTTTTGATGAATCGGAATAATTGGAACAATCTTGGTAGGTTACATAAGGACCATTTGTTGAAATCTTTACAAAATCAGACCAGCAATTTAGGAGATGTTGTTTAATTTTTTTCTATATTTGGCTCTGGCGGCCCTGATGTGCAACCAAGCAGAACGGTTTGAACAACTTTAGTAGAGAACCAACCAAGACACACTGAGGCCAAGTTTCATCAAAATCCATTTAGTTGTTTTTGGAGGAGATGTCGTTTAAAGAAATTATTGACGACTGACGGACAGATGGATGCATGCACAATGAAAACAGCATGATCATTGTGCAGATACAGCAAGATCACAAATTCACAATAGCTCAGCATGAGCACTTAGTGCTAAGATGAGCTAATAAAAATCTATTCTGTATTCAACGTAGGCTTAAAGGTCTTTTAACACACATGTCTGTCTGATATGGGACAAATTTCATATTTCCACAGCACCTGACAGTGACCATGTTACCAGTGTTCCTGAATTCTGTATCAACACCTACTTGTTCTTTGCAAGTACTGTAAATGAGAATCTTAAGTAGAAAACAAGTGACTTTAGTAATATTCATCTTCTTTCAAACCATCATGATTTTTTCTTTTTCTTTGTGTTTGTGTGTGTGTGAGTGATGGAGGAGTGGGGGGCTTGGCGCCTTTTTTTCAGTTTTCAATAGCATTTCAGTTATATAACAGGAGGCAGTTAGCCTTACAAGTTTTCCTTGATTCTGTACCAGTAATAACCTGTTCTTCACAAGTAACTGCCAACTTCTCCACATGAAAAAGAAGTGGAGGACAAATAGTTCGAGACACAATGTCTTCTATCAGTCGTCACAGAAAACATAGGACTTGCCCAAGGATCAAACATATGACCACGCAGTCCGTAAATCTATGCTCTTCCTACTGAGCTAAGCGGATGGACTAAATTGTCATTGGCCTCGGTTGGTGATCTTGAAACCTGATACTGGGCAGTTTTATGTTCTACCTACTGACCTAACTGAGCAGGCACTGTCTCTAAGACAAAAACCAAGCTGGTACAACAATGCTACATTGCTGCATCTATCACCTCAATAGTACTGGAGCAGTATCATTAAGCCTGGAGTGAGAGAACATGCGCACAAGACAGTTTAACATATTACCATTCATGCTAACTTACCAAAGGCTCTTTATATTAGAGAAACGTAAAATGTAAGACTTTAAAGGAATTGCCCAGAAATACAATAAAACCTTTAGCCTGCTAAATTTCTAAAATGGACTGGTCCATCATTCAATTTGGGCAATACCATTTATTATTCAAAGGGGTATTCACTGAAAATTTACTAACTGAATAGCGAACAGTGCAGACCATGATCAGACTGCACGGATGTGCAGGCTGATCTTGGTCTGCACTGGTCGCAAAGGCTGAATCACTTGCCGCCAGCAGGCTAAGGGTTAAAAGAAACTGCTAATTATAGAAACACTAAACATTTGCATATACAAGACAGTAATTTGCATATACAAGACAATAATTTGCATACACAAGTCAAGAATAACTGATTCCCATCATATAAAATGTGATATACTGGTAAACTCAAATAAATAACATGTACGTTTATGATAGAAGCAATGTATATTGTGTATGTACTACCTCAACATATTAAAACTAAATCTAAAGTGGGACATAACATGACTGCATCACAAGGACTGTTAGTAAGGAAAATCCTTGAAACAAAGAAATGTTTTATGTAAACCCTGGATTTGGAGATAATGTCACATAATTGTATTTAAAACCTTGTTTAGGCCATAGTTTAACATCTAAGGCAAACATCAATGCATGCAGCCCACTATAATTTCTTCACTTTTTTTAAAAAAAATAGCTTCATTTGAAGCAATATAACATTAAAATTGCATTTTACTTGAATTTTCTCAAATGTGAATTTTGGGGTGTGGTCTAAAATTAATGACCCTTTTATTAGTTAGTGTAGCTTAGATAGTCGGTAGTGTTTTTGTACTCTACTCACACTGTGAGACTGTAAAACAATCTGAATGTGTTCTGTCCTACTTATGTATCTTTTAAAAATGCTGAAGAAAAGTTTTTTTTTTTTTATTAACTGACAATGGTCATGTGATTTAGAATGGCAAAGGTAACGGCTATTTCCATCTATGCATGCAGAAGTCCTATGTTTCAAATTAAAGAGAAACATAGTTTTTTTTACAATATAAAATTTATTAATGTTATATTAGTAACTGAACATGCAGACACGAGAGCTGTCTGAAGATGCATTCGACCATTTGCAGCCCTTCCACCTAATGCTAGCTTATACACAAAAGCTTTAGCAAAATTTTCTAAGTTGAAAGAGGAGCATAATTTTGCCAAAAATGTAAACCAGAGTAAAAACTGTTGTTAAACTTGCCATTTGAGGTCATTCCTTGATGTCAAAGACCTATGGAGCATCTGAAAACATTTGGTCAAGCAATTCCTGAGAAACATGCTTACATGCAGAACTGTCAGAAAATGTCTATATGTTAAAAAGGGGCGTAATTTGGACTAAATAAAACTTTAGAGTTATGTAACTTGTCCTGTGAGATCACCTCATGTGTTTAGTTTGAAAGCATTAGGCCTAGCAGTATCAGAGAAACCTGCTGACATGCAAAACGTTTGTGAACAGTCTCAGGATGAAAGGTGACAACAAAAGCTTTACAACTTAAAAAATTTCAAACAATTGAGCCAAGAATGTGTCGTTCACACTGTACTTAACCCTGCAAAGGACGGTCATGCTGAAAATTTTGTAGACAGACAATAAAAGACTCACAGGAACAAGTGCTGTTTGTAATACTCATATGAATCTAGCGATGATCTGCTTGTCATTCTCAAATACACTATGTACCTGAGCTTTGGCCAAATGACCACATACAATAGGGGGTCATGCACTAAACAAAGAGGGCTTGGGACAGTTTATACACTATTTTTTGGTATGCTGGAGACCAGTTAAAAGAAACACAACCATGCCAATGATCATTTTTTTGTTGTTAATGTTGTAACAACAGAATTTAGGTCATATGGCAACTTTCAAATGAAGATCCGAAATGCCACTCTGTGCATTATTTCATCATGGACAGGCACCTGGGTTGAACGGCTTCTGTAAGCCGGCTCGATGGTTTCCTCACATGAAGAACTCTACACCCCAAGTGAGGCTCAAACCCACATTGGTGGGGGGCAAGTGATTTGAAGTCTGCAACCCTAACCACTCAAGCATGGAGGCCCCTTAACTTTTTAAAACAGCTGTTTGATGTTATATGTGAAAATGTGTATCTCCATGTGATAAAACTGCCTATCTGACCTTTGACCTCTGAATATTACCTTGACCTTCAACCTGTGCAGCTGAAAAATGTCTCATTGTGGAAAATATTTATGCCAGTCAATATTTGAAAAAACTGAAAACAAGCAGACATGAGATTCTACCTTTAAGACCTTTGATTAAACAGTTTAACCCTGACCTGGAACCAAATAGCTAAATGTTGTTTTATGCATATCAAATGAGCTGTCATGGCTGAAAACCACATTCTGCACTTTGTCTATCACTTGCAAGCAATTTTGCCAAACTACAGATGAACTTCACAAAATTAAGGGAGACAGGAGTTCAATAAATTCTAAGAAATTTAATACAAGTAAATTAGCTAGCACCTCTACAACAAAATATCTATGTAAGTTATAAATATTTTAAAAAAAATGTGAGTTCTAAAGAAGCTGAACTTTGCTTAGGTGAGCTAAAAATGATATAACAAGTTGTTCAAGACATCTGGGACCATTCAGAAACCAGAAAATGCATATTTACCATTCAAATCCATGCCGCTTTACAAAAAAATATAAGTAAAATTAAATTCTTTTGGGAAATCGAAATGATATATTTTACTGATTTTAGTAATAGGACGTTAGCATTGCTGATAAAGTGTTCATTTCATATGGATAAGTAATCACTTTTTGGAGGTTAATACTCATCTGCCATGCACAATTATGGGATAATTGCCTGAAGAAGTTCGTAAGGACTCAAAGGCCCAAAGCCGAAAGATTATTATTCACTTTGAGGGCAATTAACCCATAATTACACAGACAATCAAGCAGTAATGTCTTTAATACCTATGTCTTAACTTATTACCAGGGAAACAGTTAGTAAACAAATGACATCACATCCAAACCATTTTTGCGATACAAGGTGTTTTTTGTGTGTGTTTTCGTTGTTTGTTTTTTTTAAATGACTGCCCCTCAAAGGAAACTAGTTATTACGAAGCATTTCCACCTTTACCTTAACAGTACAGATCACATTCAACAGGAATATGCCAGCCCGATACATATGTGACGCACCATGACATTTTGGGTCCAAATTCGGCGTTACGTCATTTGAGAAAACATCGATTAAAGTAACGTCACAAAAAAATGGTGGACGTTACCACGTGTTCACGGAAATTAATGTATTATTATTTTCAATAATACTCTACCTTGCCACAAGAAATACATGAAGTGACATATTTCCGTATTTTGCAATTCCGTTTCTTTAAAAATTTTGAATGATTGATAATTTATCGCCCTTTGAATCGACACGCCATTTGTAAACATGGAAGGTCGCGGAGAAAATGAAACTACCAAAAACAGTTATTTGATGATTTATTTCGATTGTATAAAGAATGACAGTTAACGAATCTCAAGGTAAGTAAGTATTTAAGCGATATGTAGGGTTTAAAAATATTATTTGAGTTCATATCGACTGTTTTGTCCGATATCTTTTCGAAAAATAGCCCTGATTTGACACTAATGACAGTTTGGAGGTAGCCCAATTCACATTTTATTTACAAGTGGCACTATATTGTAGACTATATATTATTTACTAAATCTGCAATGAATTAAACTTTTTTAATCGGTTTTGACTCTTATTCAGTAGAATCAGTATGCAAGACAATTAGATTCTATGCAAGAAGACTTTGTGACTCTGGTGCCAGACAAAAACAAACAGTCAGTCATAGTGTTTAGATACATAATTAAAGCCCTGATCATTTTATATAGCCCTGCCATGAAAGTGACTGATCAGGAACAGTTGAAACACATCTATTGACAGTATTGTCAGCTTCAGTTACTTATTTCTTACTTGTTATATGTCAAATCAGTCCAAACATAAATTTTCTACAAGGCATAAATATTGTTTTTACTTGGAATGAGACAGTTTTTTCCAAAGCTTTTCAAATTTTTGTTAAATTTGCATACTGTTAACTGGGCCATTATTTCTGGGTTCCTCACCATTTTGTACTGTTCTTGGCAAGTCACAGACAACCACTTTGTAAAATGAATTAACTTTTATTAGATACATTTTGTTTTGAAAGTCTTGCCAGGGATTTAAACCTATTACTCTTCCTATAGAAGTCTTTTTGCTCTATGTACTGAGCTAACTGCCCAGGGCATTTTTATCTTACATTTCAGCCTTTTTCAGTATTTTTTTCATTTTACAGATCAACCACTGAGGATTGTTTGGCTTGCTGCAATGACCTTAAACAGTTAAAGGATTTTCCAGGAAGGTCTATACACCACAAGCTGAATTTTTTGGGGTTTAGTAAATTTCTTCATACATTTTTAGTTACTATACAGCTATTCTAAGAAAGATAAAGACATTAAAGTAACATAAACATAAATGATCTATGATTTATTCATAACATTTTAAGAGAAAAGATTTTAATTATAGACCCATTCAACAAATATGTGTTAGTATATTAAGAAGTGAATAAGTAATGATATATAATAATTAAATATATCATGTATGTATGTTTACATTAAGTATGATTGCATGAATTGTATGTCTAGTCTGTCAGAATCTTAGCTAGCTTATGTATTCTTGAAAAGCTACATTTTCAGCTTGAATACTCTAAGATTCTTGGATGAGTTTATACTTATCAATTTTGCTTTCATTCAGCTTTTAACAAAAAGACTCTCTTAAGCTTAAAAAGATGCTTTACAGTCTTATATTCTGTAACCTTATACTAATCTTAAAATGAAGTTCTAATGTTTTTGAATTTTTGTTTTGCAGTGATAAAAGAACAATGAGTATGTGAATGGGAATGAAACAGAAGGAATTAATATGTTCTACTGATCATCCAGCTGAAATCATGCCTATGGAATAGAGTGCATGTCATAAATACTGATATGAGCAAATAACTCCATATTGCACAAATAAGGTCATGTTTCCTGCCCTCATGACCAGAAAAAGTTAAACATTCTAATTCAAATTACAAATGTGTTTCAAGAAAAAGTAAAACTTAGTCAACTGTGAGAAATATTAGGTAAAAGTATTTTATAAGTGTTTTGTTGCCATGACAGCTGTGAAGTGGTTTGAAAAGCACTATCTTAATTGTTCTAACAATACAGAATTTCACTTATGAATTTTCCAAAACTGCATGCATGAAATACTAAGACATGTCTGTTGAATGAATCCTAGTTGTTTCAAAACTACAACATGTGTGACATTTAAAGCACAACCTTTGGATGAAAAATTTTTACAATCAAAACTGCCTTGCCAGTGTGAGTGTAGGAAGGATTTTCCCAGAAATCGCCATGACAGAAAACTTCCAATATAGCAGAACATATTTGTTACTGGCTAAATATAATATACTTTATTTCAAGAATTAATCATGTAAATCCATGGTTATAATTGTGTTAAAAGATATTTTTACATGAACTTTGCAGAAATAGCTAATTTTTGTTGCAAAACATTATGAGTTGCCATGGTAACACAAATTTGACTTAAATTTAGATTTGTTTGATTATGTAGACATCATGTTTCTTGTTTATCTCTGCTAATCAGACTATGTTCTGCAAGAAAATATCTTCTATGTGTAATCATTGCATCAACAAAACATGTCATAACACAAATCTGCCATAAAATGGCAGAGTTGTAATGCAGGTAGGCATATCAGGAAAATATGTAGTTCTCAAAGTCAAATTATATTAAATGAAATATGTTTTTTTTTTTTTTAAATGATCACAATTGACCATTTGTGGTGTAAAACAAATGTATACTGAACAGATGCTAAATGAATGTTCTGATTCTTTCTGGAAAATTTACAAAAATACTACTGTTTTAAGAAAATAGTGCATTGTTGCCATGGTAACATTAATTTGACTTTTAAATTATTTCGGATATCATCATATGTAAACAACATCTTTCTTGTTCATATGTTATATTTGTTAAGCTGTATTATGTTAGTGAATATTTTTTCATATGTAATAATTCATCAGCAAAGCACTATGTTATCAGACAAGTCTGCCTTAAAATGGCAGAGTTGTAACTGAGAGAGGTGTATCCGAAAATTTTGTATTTCTCAAACAATTTTACATTAATTTGCATGGAATGATGTCTCTTACTTTTAAATAAGAAAACAGACAGCTTTTGATGTAAATATATGGAACAAACACTTCAAATATTCAAATTATTACAAAGAAATTGACAAAAATGTTAGTATTTTGTAAGAAAATACCACATTGTTGCCATGGTAATGTTAGTATTTTTGTAAGAAAATACCACATCGTTGCCATGGTAATGATTCACTGATCAGTATATCTAAGTCTTCTGAAATTTTAGCAAACTCACAGTTGATAATAACAGTCTAACAATTATATCTTCTTGCCTGATTTTCTTTCTTACTGTTTAATAGATAAGGTGTCTATAACAATAAGATTAATGTCCTAGTTTTTGGGATGTTGTCTAATTTGATATCAAATAAAGTCTGTATTTTGTTCAAAAGAATGCCATAAAACAGTTGTCTGTAAACTGTTTGCACACTAGAAAAAGTTAATTGTGTATTTATTTCACATTCTATGTAATTTATTGCTAGATTCATCAAGGGACTGTTAAAAAAGAGGTTATACAAGTGTTGCTATAGAAACGATTTTTAGAACATAAATATTTTTATACTACATGAAAGAAAGAGACAAAAAGAAATACATTCCATTAATTGCATGTTGCTTTTGTTATTTTATGATGTATTTTATCTTGATTTTATTTAAATATGGAGTCATTATTAAGATATACTGCCTCAATTTTGATACAGTTAGACAAAAACATGGTGTCCGAAAAGTGGTAATATCTCCATGACAACGGCTGATTTTTGTTGTCAAATTGAAGATTTTTACTCAGAACAGGTCAGTCTGTCAGATTAGTCCAAAACCCCATTTTTGACCAAAATTGCATTTGGACCCAAAATCTCATGCTCTGTCACATATGCTGAACTAACCTTGGTACTACACCTGCCTACAAAGTTTGGTGAAAGGCCACAAAATAACTACCTAATGATATTTAGTAATAACAACAGGGCCATAGTGGCCCCAAGTCGCTCACCTAAACTTAACTATTTGATCTTGAATAACATTATGACACACTGAATAGTGAATTGTAATATCTGTGTTTAGCATACATAAACATGAAACATGTCAAGAGTCCTCGTTTAAACAAATTTGAGAGAGGACCTTACAATGATTCTATGATCCATCAAGTGTTTCATGAGAAGTTGTTTAAAAAGGTATTTCTATTTTTAGCTCTAGTGGTCCCTAAAAGGGACCCAGTGTCCCCACTGAAAAAAATTTGAGAGAGGACCTTACACTGATGCTACAGAACAAGTTTGATGAAGATCCATCAAGTAATTCATGAGAAGAAGCCAAAAGTATTTATGGCTGGTAGAAGGTTTTGAAATTCCTGGACACTAAAGTTCTTTATTTTTAGTGATATAAAAAGATCATTATGATAAACGAAAACCTTTGTGATTAATGGTAAAGAATATTTTCATCAGATAAATGATTTCTGACTGAGACTTGCTGTAAAATGCCATTGCAGATAAAGATGAGCAAATGTCTAACCAGTGGTGGCTATAGGTACTTACAACAAGCTGGGCAATATATGCCCGAAGGGTTACATCATAGGATGGGAGCAAAATTTAAAGAACTTGACTGTTGTAGCCCACAAAAGGAAAACTTCAAAAAACAAATCCAAGTCCACAAAAAAAATATTCAAAGTCCACAAACTAAAATCCTTATCAGATACAGGTATGTAAAAATACACCTAAAAATTGGAGGTACCATCCTTGTTGTACCACAGAAAAGTGGTCTCGGTTTTTCCCTACGGCCAATAATAAAAAAGTTTCAAAATAAGCTATTTACAGTAACATAAAAGGGAAGCAATTCAAAAAAAAAAAATTGTAAGTGAACAAAAATGAGATCTGCCAAATAAAAACAAGAGCACTGCAATGCAGAGCAATAAACACAAAGCAAAGTCATATATGACTTTTGACCCTTAAGTGTGACCTTGACCTTGAAGCGAGTCATCCGGAACATGCGCACTGCACGTCGTCTTGGTGTGGGGCGCTCTGCACATCGTCTCAGTGTGGTGAACATTTCTGCCAAGTTTCTTTGAAATCCTACCAGCAGTTCAAGAGTTACAGAGCGGACACGAAACAAACTGATATGACTTTTGACCCCTAAGTGTGACCTTGACCTTGAAGCGAGTCATCCGGAACATGCGCGCTGCATGTCGCCTTGGTGTGGTGAACATTTGTGTCAAGTTTCTTTGAAATCCTTCAAGGGGTTCAAGAGTTACAGAGTGGACACGAAACAAACTAATATGACTTTTGACTCCTAAGTGTGACCTTGACCTTGAAGCGAGACATCCAAAACATGCGCTCTGCACGTCGTCTTGGTGTGGTGAACATTTGTGTAAAGTTTCCCTGAAATCCTTCAAAGGGTTCAAGAGTTACAGAGTGGACACGAAACTGCTAATGGACAGACGGACGGACACCAGCGTCATAACATAACATGTTTTGGGGGGGGGGGGGGGGGGGGGGGGGGTTAACTTCACATCGACAGAATTATAGGTCATGTGGCAACTTTCCAGCTTTTGATGGTGAAGGAAGATCTCAGATGCCCCTCTGTGTATTATTTCATCATAGGCTGGCACCTGGGTAGAACCACCAACCTTCCGTAAGCCAACTTGACTGCTTCCTCACATGAAGATTTCAATGCCCCGAACAAGGCCCAACCCACGTTTTTGAGGGGCAAGTGATTCACAACCAGAGACCTTAGCCCCTCGGCCACAGAGGCCCCTTTGGTGCTAAGTGGTAACCAGAAGTCCTGTGATAACTGGCATTGTTCTTAGTGGTAACTAAAAGTCTTTATGATTACCAGCAATAGAAGTATTTCCGCTTACTGATCACGAAAAGTCCCTGTAATAACTGGCAAGCAAAGGTCTTTGTGCTTACTGGTAACTGAATGTCTTTGAAATTACCATCAACCGAGAGTTCTTGTGTTAAATGGTAGCTAAGGCCATTGCTTTCACTTGTAATCAATGACTGTGGAAATTTAAATATGACAGACAAGATTGATTACAATCACCATGGCGACTGCAGTCTTATAATTACATTTAATATTTCTTGTAACTATCTACTAGGTACAAAGTCAATTATACAAGAAACAGGTAAGACGGGAGAAAAGTCTCGGAGACAATGTTTAGCTAAATAGTAGAAGTGGAGATAAATTAGTAAATAATGATTGTTTTTTTCATTGGGTTTAATACCACACTGACACAATAAAATGTCATAGGTTGACTTTCCATCTTCTGATGGTGTGCACTTTTGTGCATTATTTCTGGCTTAGGCTGGCACCTCGGTAGAACCACTGCATGCATGACCTTCTGTTACTCAGCTGTATGACTGCCTCACATGGAAGAATTCTAAATGAGGTTTTAAACCCATACATAGCTGTGAAGGGCAACTAATTTGAAGCCAACAATCCTTAACCATAGCTATCCCTAGTAATTAATGAAGCTGAAACTTTGCTTATTCCCATCTACCAACATATCATTTAACCTTCAGCCTGCCGGCGGCAAGTGAATCTACCTTTGCGACCAGTGCAGACCAAGAACACTCTGCACGTTGTTTGCTATTCAGTCAATAAATTTTCAATGAACACCCCTTTGAATAATAAGTGGTACTGCCCAAATTGAAAGATGGACCAGTCCATTTAAGAAATTTAGCAGGGTTAAGGTTAATCCCATCCAGTTTGCAAAATTATTGTCTACCCTGCATTGTAACTGAAGAGAAACTTATGGGCAGCACAAACTACTAGAATTAGTTCTAGTAAATATAAAATCAATTTATTAACCTTCATCCTGCTATATTTCTAAAATGGACTGGTCCATCATTCATTTTGGGCAGTACCACTTATTATTCAAAGGGGTGTTCATTGAAAATTTACTGACTGAATAGCAAACAGTACAGACCATGATCAGCCTGCAAGGATGTGCAGGCTAATCTTGTTCTGCACTGGTTGCAAAGGCAGAATCACTTGAAAATACAACAAGGCAGTATGAAAGATAGCTATATCCCCCGTTGTGACCTTGACCTTCAGCCAACATGGCTGACTCATGAGATCTGCACATCGTCTTGATGAGGTGATCATTTGACCCAAGTTTCTTGAAATTCCTTCAAGGGGTTTAGGAGATACAGAGCAGAGGAAAAATGGAAGGCTCAAACCTTTCACCTTGAGTTGTGAACTTGACCTTTAGTCGACATGGCTGAGTTATGAGGTCCGAACATCATCTTGATGAGGTGATCTAATACCCAAATGAGGTTTTAAACCCATAGCTGTGAATGGCAACTAATTGGCCCAAGTTTCATGAAAATCCATCAAGAGGTTTAGGAGATATAAAGCGGACACAAAACTGAAGGCTCAAACCTTTGACCTCGAGTTGTGACCTTGACCTTGAGCTGACATGGCTGACTCATGAGTTCTGCACATCGTCTTGATGAGGTAATCATTTGACCCAAGTTTCATGATATTCTTCAAGGGGTTCAGGAGATACAGAGCAGACACAAAATGGAAGGCTCAAACCTTTGACCTTGAGTTGTGATCTTGACCTTGAGCCAACATGGCTGACTCAAGTTTCATAATTATCCTTCAAGGGGTTTAGGCGATACAGAGAGGACACAAAATGGAAGACTCGAACATTTGACCTTGAGTTGTGACCTTGACCTGGAGCCAACATGGCTGATTCATGCGTTCTGCACATCATCTTGATGAGGTAATCATTTGACCCAAGTTTCAGGGTTATTCTTCAAGGGGATTATATTAACTAGGGGTGACTATTGAGGCCAGTTTTGACTATTGCAATACTATTGATATTGCTGAAAAACTATTGCGATACTATTCTATTGCAGGTTACTCTTGAGATACTATTGCAATAGTTATCAGCCACCATGTTTTATACAGTAAAACTACCAACTGACATAATTTGTTACAGTGTGTAAGACACGGCACTGTTTATAATTGCTGTTAATACACATTGTATAACTGAAATACAGAAATAAATCTAGTAACATTAAGTACATTTAACATTTTTTCTATTTCTTGCCTTCCTTGGCTTTGAAACAATAATTAGAACAATAAACCTATGCAAAGTATACTCAAACGAATCGGCCATTTTGTTGCGAATGTCAACATGTTTAATAACCCAAAGCATTGAAAAAGACGAAAATTGACGGATCAGACTAAGGTGTACCAGCACTAAATGAAGGGCCCTACCGAACAGTTTGCTTTATCATACAAGTAGCCTACTTTCTCCAAGTCCATAGGACATTTTCTCATTTAAGATTAACAGGTTATTTAAAAATATTCAATCAAAGCTTCTAAGACACTAAATTTATTAATTATCTTCTAGACTTCCCAGTCCTTTGTGGTATTTTAATTCCATGAGGGTGATTATTGTAATGGAGACGTAAACATTTTCCGAGGCGCAGATGTAAGCTGGCTCTGTTTCTTAGTTTATAAATTATTTCTGTATTTACATAAATTTTAAAACTATCGAAACTATCGATTGTTGAAGGAACTATCGGCCATTGTTATTGGATCGTGATTTTTCTATCGATGCATACTATCGGGACACTCAGTATCGCAATGCATCGATATTTCGATGTATCGTTACACCCCTAATATTAACCAATTTTGGCAGTAACCCTCCCCCCACCTCTCACACAGAAATCCTTGAACAAAATTTAGATTTTTGTGATTTAAATTTCAACTCAATTTCAAACATGTATCAACAAGATGTATAAACCTCAAATTTTAAATAGAATTTCAGTCTTAAGCAAAATGTTTGTTTTACATGCAATTATGCAATAATGCATCATCAACAGTTTTTATTAAATGCAATTTATAAGGAAGAAATTTCCTGTAAAACAGCCTTTTTCCTTTAACACTCTTCAATACAAAACAATATTATGTTTTATATTTGCGCATTTAAATAATGAATCTTGTAATTGTTTAACATTAGGCAATAGAAATTTTACTCTTTGATTCTCATCCCCACCTGCCCCTGGTTGACACCATGTGTCTCCCCCAATTTTTTTTGGTCAAAAATAATATACAGTATTACAGGTTTCTAAAGTTTCATATCTGGATACTGTTAATTTCCATAAACATTGCCCAAATCTCTAGTTAAAATAAATGCGTTCGACAAACGTCAATTCAATTTGGGCAATACCATTTATTATTCGAACGAAAATTTACTGACTGAATAGCAAACAATGCAGACCATGATCAGCCTGCATGGATGTGCAGAAGGCAGAATAACTTGCCACCAGCAGGCTAAAGTTAAGCATATGCAGGAGTGAAGATCTGCTTTACAAACTTGATTTTACTTGGACCAGCCAAAATATTATTAATTCGCAAATACGCTGAATAGACAAACATTTATTTTTCATTTATTTTGTACAGGACAGGATACAACGAACCAAGAATGCACTGCCTGCAGTAAAAAATTAACTACTGGTCATAACGTTTTAGGAAGCACTAGTTCCAACACCATAATGGTGGACAACTCCTTGCAAGAAAGGCAGATAAATATGGCTGAATGATGGTGTTTTTGCTGTCAGTGTTAAGTTTTCTAACGAGTTTTTACCTATTTTATTTCCTTCAACTGGAAACAACAACTGAGACAGGAGCCTATTATGTTTTCTTCTTGCCATTAACTCTTGTTTAGTGCAATTCCTCACCATTAATGTAAACACTTTTGTATAGTTTAATGGCAAGGAGATGACGTTTTTGTGAAATTTCGAGTATAAATGGTAGACTTTGTAAAAGACAAACCCATACACCATAAGGTTACGAAGACACCATCAAACAACAACACTTTGTGAACTGTCCTTGCACCCAAATGAAAATAGCCAAAAAATTATTCCATTAGCCACTGAAAAAATTACATTGCATAACAGCAGGGCTTCGGAAATTTGCCAGTTTGTCAGTTTTGGACTGATTTTTGACTTTTCAGACCGATTCGTGAAGTGAAAAAAAACGAACGAAATCGGTCCCGTAAAAATGGAGAAAAGTATAAATTTCGGTCTGATATCTCAATACACGATCACCTGCCAAGTAGGAAATTGTTGGTCGCACCTTCAGATAATCAATAAACGTGTCAATCGGTCTGACTGTCACTTTGATAATCGGTCCGTAATTAGCGCGTGATGCAATCAGTGCTCGCGCGGCACATCCTTTAATGTTTGCAGACAGCCGACTGCGGTGTATTTAACATTTTTGACTGGTTTCCTAACGTTTCTGACTGGATCCAAATCATTTCGACGGGGATCCACTTCTTTTATTTAGGATCCGACGGATGGTTTATTTCAAAAGGCTATGTTTGATCACGGTAACAAACAAATGGTCGCTGCATTTAATCAAAGAGCTATAATTGTACGTTATAGGTCTTCGATTTAATGCGACATCACACGGAAAACCGATAAAAATAATTTTTATAATTACTTGATTTGAAAATATTACATGATTCATTTGTTGGGGCTCCAGTTGAAACAAATGCAGAAAATAGTCTTTGCAACCCGACTGTACAAAAAAGAAAAAAAATGGACGGGCAACCACGAATGATAAAGAAAACCGGTCTTTTAAAAAACGTTTCAAAATGAAATTTTGTTTACATCAGAAGAGAACATATAACTTTATAAAATGTAGTTGCTTGTTGAAGTACAACGTAAGTGAAATGAAATATCCGTGGCCAACCCGCGTGACATTTTGGTACTATACATGCAGGAAATTCGATCTCAGCATTCAAATAACGTACACATTCGGTCCGCGGCAGAGTATTCTTTAAATACTGAGGCTGTTTAACAGAGAATATGTGTCGTGTAACTCACTTTGACGCATTGTATTTTATAGAATTCCGTCAAAGAATGAGGAAACATCACAAAGTATCTGCCGTGTATATGGTATCGAAGTCACGTGCGTTGGCTTTTAGACTAGTTACGCACATGGTGTCAATGCCTCGTATTATCTCGGAAAAACATCGAAATTTAAACAATTTATTTTATTTATTTTGTTGGGTTTAACGTCGCACCGACACAATTATAGGTCATATGGCGACGTTCCAGCTTTGATGGTGGAGGAAGATCCCAGGTGCCCCTCCGTGCATTATTTCGTCACGAGCGGGCACCTGGGTAGAACCACCGACCTTCCGTAAGCCAGCTGGATGGCTTCCTCACATGAAGAATTCAACGCCCCGAGTGAGGCTCGAACCCACATCGATGAGGGGCAAGTGATTTGAAGTCAGCGACCTTAACCACTCGGCCACGGAGGCCCCGAAATTTAAACAAAGTAACGATCACACATAACACTGAATAACTGTCTTCATTGTATGGTAACGCGCGGTGACTGGTAACTCAGTTTTAATGCATGACATGCTTATTTCTTTACCCTATCACGTTTTACAAAAAATGTAATATTGGGAATGCGGTGGGTGGGGTAGCGCCGATGTCAGGATTTTCGTTTCGGACCGATTGAGTTATCAAAATTTCCGGAGCCCTGCATAACAGGTATATCTGATTCCATAAATATCTATTCTGGGTTTATAAATTAACTGAATTGAACTTTTATGGTATACACATAGACCTTGGTACAGCTATTTTCATCTCAAAGTATAGAACTAGTATACCATCGTTTTGTAGTTTCCCATATGTTTTGAGATAATTTACTATCGTTGTGTACAGTTTCCAGTATGTTTTGAGATAATTTGCTATTGTTCTGGAGAGTTTCCCATATGTTTTGAGATAATCTGCTATCGTTTTGAAGAGTTTCCCGTATGTTCTGAGATAATTTGCTATCGTTTTGGAGAGTTTCTCGTACGTTTTGAGATAATTTGCTATCGGTTTGGAGAGTTTCCCATATGTTTTGAGATAATTTAACAATCTATATTTTAAATGTTACCAAACACTTAACTCCATGTCCTTGCTTTAACAAATATATCTTAGATGTGATTTATTATGTGTGTTTATATGAATGTGTGGTTACTTTTATATCAATTTTTCCCCCACAAAATTTAATTGAAAACTGGTCATATGGAATGTTTTAGTTAACGTCTGATCCAAGTTGATTTTATATCCTAATAAAGTTTTTTCCATCTCTACTGTGTGTTTTACTGCTACATATACACCAATAGCATATCATAAGGATGTGGTACCGAGTGCTAGCTTAATAAAAATTTAGTTTTTTTTTTTTTTTTTTTTTTTCCACAATAAGGTTTATTTATCCCTACTTCTAAAATATTTTTTTTTTTTTTATGAATTTTTATATAGCAAAATATTCCTTAACAACAAGAAAAAGTTAACAAGAGCACTGCGTACAGGTGCCATCGCTCACCTGCAAGTGCTGGTCAGTAAGTAAGAAAAGAGTTAATAGTTCAGAATTTCTAAGTACAAAAAGGTCCATAACTCTGACAAAATGCAGGTTAGAGTTATTGTTCTTAACCTACACAGTCAATAAATGATGATAAACAAGTGTGCAAAGTTTGAAAGCTGTAGCTCTTATGGTTTTCGAGAAAAGGTGGACCTAAACAAAAAAAATTTATCTACGCCGACGCTCAAGTGACAACAATACCTCGTAGATTTTTTTCCAAAAATCGGACAAGCTAAAAATTATGTTTCAACATTGAGAAAAGTAAGTGATAAGGTTACTAATGCCTATGCAAAGACAAACAGAATACCTTCAAACAACATATATATCAGTTCAGTCACCTCCCAAAAAGGCCAAAATAAATGACAACTCTTTCAAAAATGTTAATCAAATATAAGAGATCTTTTAACAAGAAGAACACTGAGATAATTATTCAAAAACGCATAAAGACGGATAACTTTGATAGAAATTCCATATGCTCTGAATGAACAACTAGTATGTACAAGACGTAACAGACATAATAATTTTTTCAGATTGATATTTTAAGGCATACAAAGGTAAGGGGAACATTAACCTTTAGCATGCTAGGTAAATTGTTGTCTGCTGGAAATGTCGTCTGCTAAAATTGTAAAGTTCATTCAATTTGCTCCAAAATTGGAAGAAATATTGTCAGAGTAGCAAACAGCTTGGAACCGATTTAATCGGCGTCTGATCTGGTTCCAAGTTGTTTGCAAAGGCTGTTAAATTCGCCTGCAGCAGGCTAAGGGTTAATGCAAGATCTTCTGTGTGTTCTCAATGAACTGCTAGTATGTACAAGATGTAAACAAACGCAGTAAGAATCTCGTTAGATTGATACTAAAGCAGGAAAAGACGAAGGGAACATAGTAAGTTTTTCATAATATTACATCAGAACAACAAGAGGGTCATGATGACCCTGGATCGCTCACCTGAGTAATATGAGCCACATGTTTCAAATGTCAAACTGATGATAAAATATTAAGAAAGTCAGTAGGTCACATTCATGGTCAATGAAATTCAGTTTTACGATTTGTGTGCAAAACAGTGTATCTCATCAAAATTTCAAGGCTGTATCTTAAAAAACAAGAAAGTAGGTCAGTAGGTCAAGGTCACAGTCAAGTGACATCATATTACTTGGGGTCATCAGGTAATTATAATTAAACAGTCCTGGAAATAGGATCACATGATTTTTAAAGTATTTTTCCTATATAACTCATATATTAACTAAGTGACCCCAGGGCGGGGCCTCTTTTAACCCCAGGGGCAAAATTTGAACAATTTTGGTAGAGGACTACTAGACAATGCATCATACCAACTATCAAAAGCCTAGGTCGTATGGTTTCAGACAAGAAGATTTTTAAAGCTTTTTCCTATACAAGTCTATATAAACTTGGGACCCCCAGGGCAGGCCCTCTTTTCACCCAAGGGGTACAATTTGAACAATTTTGGTTGAGGACCATAAGACAATGCTACAAACCAAATATCAAAGGTGTAAGTGTTGTGGTTTCAGACAAGAACTTTTTTTCCTATGTAAGTCTATTTAAAACTTGAGACCCCCGGGCAGGGCCATATTTGACCCTAGGGGGATAATTTGAACAATCTTGGTAGAGGACCATTAGATGATGCTACATACCAAGTATCAAAGCCCTAGGCCATGTGGTTTTGTACAAGAAGATTTTCAAAGTTTTCCCTATATAAGTCTATATAAACCATGTGACCCCCCGGGGGGGGGGCATATTTGACCCTAGGGGGATAATTTGAATAATCTTGGTAGAGGACCACTAGATGATGCTACACACCAGATATCAAAGCCCTAGGTCCTGTGGTTTTGGACAAGAAGATTTTTAAAGTTTTTCCTTTCGGTTGCCATGGAATTCAATTCTTTGAACAATTTTGAAAGGGGGTCATCCAAGGATCATTCCTGTGAAGTTTGGTGTAATTCTGCCTAGTGGTTTTTAAGAAGAAGATTTTTTTAGAAATTGTCAACAGACGACGCACTACGTACTACTGACGACGCACGACGGACATCATGCGGTCACAATAGCTCACCCCGTCACTTCTTAACAGGTGAGCTAAAAATAACATATACAAAAGTGGTAAATATTTTACAACCGAGGACAGTAAACCCGGAGGACAGCAATGGGTTTACAGAAAGCAGTAGTGACTAAACATAAAATAAGCAGATTTTAATAGGTAAGGTTTAACTGGACATTTTTTTTTTTTAATTGCTAAAGGCACGGCATTAAAGAAAGAGCACTAAGAAGTACAAGTATGCAGTTAAAGAAATATGAACTAAACTGTAAAGTATAACTGACTTTCTTATTTTTTTTTAACAATAACTGAGACATTGTACTCTACATACCGTGTTATAACCAGTCATTTGCTGTGGACCTGCTGACGAATTTACAACTTGAACACTCTGATCAATACCAACATGCGGATTTAGAGTACTGGGCATTCTGGTTCCCTGCTCAAAGCCAGCCTGAGCTCCCCTGCTCTGTAGTTGCTGGGACCGGATGTGCTGAGCTCTTATCAGCTGCATTCTCTGAAGCCTTTGCGGAGTTATGGTTGGCTGCACAGCTGATGATGGACCTAAAGACAGCAATGAATGAATTTCTAAAACAAGTTCTACACCACTTATAACTACATGTATCCTAATCCTTACCTTGCTAAATTTTTATAATGAACTTGTCCATCTTCCAATTTGGACAGTACCATTAACTATTAAAAGGGGTGCTTACCAAAAAGATAATAGGCTGAATAGTGAACAGTGCAGATCATGATCAGACTGCATGGATGTGCAGGCTGATCATGATCTGCAATGGTCACAAAGGTAGAACCAATTGTGTCTAGCATGGCATTAATTCATTTTATCAAAACACTGCAGAGTGCTTTAAGCTTAATTCACATTCAAGTATTCACTGTGTGTAATCCTTACTTTGAGAAATCAGACTGGTTACATGAACTTGGATCAAACACAGTGGTTTTCATACTTTTGGGGCAGGAAAATAAACGTTTGCAGATATTTAGAAATCATTTTATCACATGTTTGACATCACAGGAGTGTAATAAAGCCATTAAATAAAAACGATAATACACTAGTGTAATAAAGCTTTGACATCGGCGTCGGTTGTAGTATAGGAAACGTTGGTCAAATTGACTTGTTTATATAGTAAAAGAAAGTGGAATTTTTGATGTTTCGACAGGAAAGCTAACATGTGATAAAACGAATATTACATTTGTGACTTTTCACACTGAATTTATTAAACTCGTTGAATTTTTCATTTTATTCAACTCGTTTAATAAATTCAGTATGTAAAGACACTCATGTAATATCTGCTAAGTAAAGGATGACATACAGCATAAGATGTGCTCCTGTAAATGCAGAACACTCACTGCTATCTGTTACGTATAAATCTAAGCTCTTACTTCAGAAAACCATGCCAAAATATCTGGTAAACATGGAATATGCTCAGAAAAAGCGATAGTACCATTTCCGGCAAAATGCAGAATTAGGAACTCTTTAGTATCAGTGACAGATTCTCATAACATTTTCATGTTACAATGGATTCAACTTCTTGTTGAAAGACCAATGAAAGGCAATTCCTAAGTGAAACAGAAGGAAAAACCACTCTTGATCCAACAAACCATGCTCCAAACTTGGCTCAGTGATACTTACTGTGTACTGAATAGGTTTCACGCCACATTTATCTCATGATATAATACTTAAAGCGAGTAGTCAGAAACAAGTGCTATGTAGCCACTTATATATACTTCCACATATAATGCAGCTAAATATTCAGAAGTATTTCAACACAAGAAAAACTGAGCAAAAAAAAAACTGTCATAGAAATATTTCTCAACTTAAAAGTATCACATAATTTAATCTATTTTCAGCAGATTTTCCGTTTTTGACACAGGCTGATAAAAACAAGAGGGCCAAGATGGCCCTAGGTCGCTCACCTGAGAAACACACTATAATACACCATAACAGTGTAAACATAGACCTAGTGATTGCATGGAAAAAAATATTCTGACCAAGTACCATTAAAATTGGAGCAAACACAAGTATTTTTTTTTATTTGACCTAGAGACCTAGTTTTTGACCCCAGATGACCCATATTCGAAACTGACCTAGATTTTATCAAGGCAATCATTCTGACCAAATTTCATGAAGATCATTTGAAAAATACAGGCTCTATCACATACAATAGGTTTTCCTTTGATTTGACCTAGTGACCTAGTTTTTGACCCCAGATGACCCATATTCAAACTTGACCTAGATTTTATCAAGGCAATCATTCTGACCAAATTTCATGAAGATCAATTGAAAAATACAGCCTCTATTGCATACACAAGGTTTTTTCTTTGATTTGACCTAGTGACCTAGTTTTTGACCACAGATGACCAATAAGCAAAACTGATCAAGATTTTATCAAGGCCATCATTCTGACTGAATTTCATGAAGATCAATTGAAAAATATAGCCTCTATCGCATACACAAGGTTTTATTTTGATCTGACCTAATGACCTACTTTCTGACCCCAGATGACCCATATTTGAAGATGACCTAGATTTCATCAAAGCAATCATTCTGACCAAAATTCATGAAGATTAATTGAAAAATACAGCCTTTATCACATACACAAGGTTTTTCTTTGATTTGACCTAATGACCTACTTTTTGACCCCAGATGACCCATATTCGAAGCTGACCTAGATTTCATCAAGGCAATCATTCTGACCAAAATTCATGAAGATTAATTGAAAAGTGCAGCCTCTATCGCATACACAAGGTTTTTCTTTAATTTGACCTAGTGACCTAGTTTTTAACCCCAGATGACCCATTTTCAAACTCGGCCTAGATTTCATCAAGGTTATCATTCTGACCAAAATTCATGAAGATTAATTTAAAAATACAGCCTCTATTGCATACACAAGGTTTTTCTTTGATTTGACCTAGTGACCTAGTTTTTGACCCCAGATGATCCATTTTCGAATTCGGCCTAGATTTCATCAATATATTAATCATTCTGACCAAAATTCATGAATATTATTGAAAAATACAGCCTCTATCGCATACACAAGGTTTTTCTTTGATTTGACCTAGTGACCCAGTTTTTGACCCCAGATGACCCATTTTCGAACTCGGCCTAGATTTCATCAAGATTATCATTCTGACCAAATTTCATGAAGATCAGTTGAAAAATACAGCCTCTATTGCATACACAAGCTAAATGTTGACAGACAGACAGACAGACGACAGACAGATGCCGGACATCGAGTGATCAGAAAAACTCACCTGAGCAGGTGAGCTAAAACAAACATTTCTGGTTATCTTCAGTAATTTGTGGAGAGCAAACTCAGGTACTGGAACTGAATTAGTGAGCACTGCTTATTTCAATCTTAACAAATGGTAAGCTGAACAAAATCACATTAATGTTGCATTTACCTTGTACTTTGTCAGACTGCATCTGTGACCTTTGATATCCATTTGCAGACACAGTATTTTGCATCATCTGAGCCTGAGCCAGTATCCCTGTAGGGCTTATTACATGTGGACTTGTATTACTAGCATGCATCATCTGGGAACCATTTCCTACTGAATACAGAGAGTTTTGGTTAATTTCTCCAGTTGGCATCATTTGAATGTTTTGTGTCGGTATCGCTGGCATGCTTGTACTGACACTCTGTATCATCTGAGTGCTCATTCCTCTCTGCATCACTTGTGGATTTCCATTCATAATCATTTGAGGGCTTGTAACTCCTCCCTGTATAATCTGAGGGCTTACTTCTCCCCTTTGCATCAGCTGAGGGCTTCTTTCTCCTCTCTGCATCAGCTGAGGGCTTCTTTCTCCTCTCTGCATCAGCTGAGGGCTTATTTCACCTCTCTGCATCATCTGAGGGCCTATTTCACCTCTCTGCATCATCTGAGGGCCTATTTCTCCCCTCTGCATTATCTGAGGGCTTAATTCTCCTCTTTGCATCAGCTGAGGGCTTCTCTCTCCCCTTTGCATCACATGGGGGCTTATTTCTCCCCTCTGCATCATCTGTGGGCTTATTTCTCCCCTCTGCATCACCTGGGGACTTACTTCTCCCCTCTGCATCACCTGAGGGCTTATTTCTCCCCTCTGCATCATGTGAGGGCTTATTTCTCCCCTCTGCATCACCTGGGGGCATATTTCTCCCCTCTGTATCATGCGATGGCTTATTTCTCCCCTCTGCATCATTTGAGTGTTTGGATCTCCTCTTTGCATCATTAAGGAGCTTGTTTGTGGTTGCTGTAACAGCTGATGTATTTGAGTTTGATTCTGTGTTGTTGTATAGGGCATATTCTGGCTTCTGATCGGATAAACTTGTTGTTGAGGCATACTGTTTGCAGGGTTACTGCCTGGATGCTGCATTCTAGGATTACCTGGAGAGAGAAAAACAGTTTAAACTTCAAAAGATTTATTAGCAGAAGAGATAGGTAATCTGAACTATTACCTTGATGTCAGAGTACTGGCTTCCATCAACAGTTTCACGGAATGAGGTAAAATAAATAAAAGAAAATATTGGAATAAATGGGACTTAATTCATATTATCTGTTTCTTGCACCATTACTGTAACTTGCAAAACTTTAACCCTTTGCCTGCTGGCGGCAATAATTCTGCCTTTGCGACCAGTGCAGACCAAGATCAGCCTGCACATCCGTGCAGTCTGATCATCGTCTGCACTGTTCGCTATTCAGTCAGTAAATTTTCAGTAAACACCCCTTCGAATAATAAATGATATTGCCCAAATTGAATGATGGACCAGTCCATTATAGAAATTTAGCAGGCTAAGTGTTAAAAGGTAAGTTTTTACATATTATGTATTACCATCTAGCAATACATAAAATATCTTACATCCCTTCATTAGTTTCAAAGTTATTGCACAAAAAATCTGATAATGTATGAATTATGAATAATAAAAAAGGTAGTTGAGAAAAAATTACTACACTTATGGTGTTATTGGGAAACAAGAGCTGTCTCCGTAGGATGACACATGCCCCCGATGGCACTTTGAATGAATAGTTATGGCCGATGTTAGAGTTTAGGACCTTTGACCTACGGAGCTTGGTCTTGCGCGCGACACATCGTCTTACTGTGTCACACATTCATGCATAGTTATTTTAAAATCTATGCATGAATGACAAAGATATGGACCGGACATGCCCATCAATGTACTATCATGAAAAATGATCTTTAACGTCTAAGTGTGACCTTGACCTTTGAGCTACGGACCTGGGTCTTGCGTGTGACACGTCGTCTTACTGTGGTACACATTCATGCCAAGTTATTTGAAAATCCATCCATCGATGACAAAGATATGGACCGGACACGCCCATCAATGCACTATCCTTTAACGTCTAAGTGTGACCTTGACCTTTGAGCTACAGACCTGGGTCTTGTGCACTGCATGTCGTCTTACTGTGGTACACATTCATGCCAAGTTATTTGAAAATCCATCCATCGATGATAAAGATATGGACCGGACACGCCCATCAATGCACTATCCTTTAACGTCTAAGTGTGACCTTGACCTTTGAGCTACGGACCTGGGTCTTGCGCACTGCACGTCATCTTACTGTGGTACACATTCATGCCAAGTTACTTGAAAATCCATCCATCTATGACATAGATATGGACCGGACACGAAAATTGCGGACAGACCGACAGACTGACAGACGGTTCAAAAACTATATGCCTCCCTTCGGGGGCATAAAAATCATTTGAACCCCACCCCTTCAGGAACTAAACTAAACTAGAAACATTCTGAGTTTCTACATTCAAAACTGTAATATGGGCCAAGACTTGGACCATTCAGCCAATATTGAACTTTGATATAGAAGGCAATGTATATAATTTTTTTACTAATTGTGACGGTAACCTTACGGCCCACATATACAATCCTAATCTTCAGTTTTCTATATACTACTTATCAAGCAATTGCCAAGGACAAGGATTAAACCAGATATAAGACTTCTTTTTAAACAGACATCAAACAGAAAATTATACAGCAATAAACTTTTGATAACTTACCTACATAACCAGTCATAGCACTATTGGCAGTCTGCATGGTGCCTCCAGCAGGGTACATCATTTGTTGTGGTACCCTTCTCAGTGGACCTACATCTTGGTTTTGTATCAACTGGTCATTTCCAGAACTGTAGTCCTGGGTATGAACACCAGTCTGAGAAACTCTTCCTCCATATGTTCTGGTGTCTTGAGCAGGTCCCATATACTGAGAAGGGTACATCTGTGGTCGAATCTGGGAGTCATTTACTTGCATCAAATCTGAAGGTTTCTGAAACCTTTGCATGTCTGGCTGTACCATGTTTTGAGCTATATGTCTTTGATTGTCATTCAATTGAGGCTCCACTCTTCTGTTATAGGGCATCCTCTGGTGATGCTCTAAGGTAGGCTGTCTAGGTACTTGAACCAGTACTGGCATTCTCTGGCGGCCAGTATACGGCGGAGGTGGCATCAGCCGTTGTCTTGCAACAATCTGGCTCAGAAGCTGTTGCTGTCTCAGTGCTGAATTTTGACTAGAACAGTTTCCTCTTTCATTAGATGATGCTTCAGTATTGTCTAACTTCTGTCTTTTAGACACTGCATGGCTTAGTTCTTTTTGTATTGCCCTTTCTTTGCTTCTAGGACTTTCTGTTGACTTTGGAGCAGAATCTGATCTTGTGGTTGGAGGTATATCAGCTGTGAGATCAATTACTTCAATAACATCATTCCCTGGTGATTCACCCTTGGCCTTTGGATTTCTCAATAGTGCTGGAGGTCTTAAAACACTGGTTTCATAAAACTGGTTACATGTCATCATTGATTTTGGTCTGCAATGGGCTCTTATAGGAGAAGGTAATCCAACCTGTGCTCCATGGTGATCCCCAGTTTTATTAGGTGAAGCAGAAGTTGTTGACGTGTTTGAAGGTCCTTGTACTTCAGTAGGCGATTGTAATGGACTATAACTACTATGAAAATCAGCAGATGTTGCCCTCGGTGGTGTAGCACTAGTTGCTGTTGGTGTATTTGGAAGGCTGTAAAACCTGGGTGGTGAGGCTAGCTCTCCAGATACTGCTCTTTTTCTGTACTTCCTTGATGATTGCACAATTAAATGCCCTGCAATTCCAAATGGTCTTTTACTATGAGCAGACTTTGGAGGCCGCTTTTCCCATAGTCTTGGAAATGGTTTCTCTACCTCCTTTGGGCTAAGAAAGATAGGATGTTTTCTACAGATGTAGGGGGATGTCTTATGTACTACATGGGGATGTATGAATGGAGTTTTACACATCTTTTTCATTGTTTCACGAGATGTAGGTTTCTGGTTATGTGCTGGTTGTTGTTTTTCCCCTCTCTGAACTTTTCTCGGTGGTGACCTGTAATGAGCAGGCTTCAATTCCATGTACTTTTGTCTTACTCTTCGCTTTAACATTTCTCTAGAATTACGTGTACTAGAATTCATTTTGTAGTTTTGTTTATTAACTATCTGCTGATTGGCATCAACCAAATTAACAGTTCCATCTATGCCTTGTGCTAAAACTTGTTTGTCCTGCCAACGCATCACTTTTTGTAAACTGGAATGTCTTTTTGGTGAAGACAACTGCATCTGAAGTAATGATTTATCTGCAGCAACTGGTAAACTAGGCACCTGTTTATCTGCAGCATGTGTTTGATTTTCTTGAACACTCCCCAAATTCATGTCTTTTCTTGGAAATCTGTTACAGCTCTGATCTGATGTCTGTGGCTTAAAATTTGTAACTTCACTTTCAGTGATTCTCTCTCTCAAATTTGTGGGAGACTGAGTCATACTTTGAGTGTTTGTATCTATATGTGTATTTGGAGTATTATCAGTATTTGCTTTAGTCAACACATCTGAAACATCATGAACTCCTGATGTAACAAGACTAGTAGTGGGTTTTACTTTTTCCAAATTCAGTGGTACATCATCAGTCTCACAATTATTAGTCTCAAAACTTTCTTCAGATATACCAACATTAATATCACAATGTTGTGCTGAAAGAATTGAATCAGTTGTAATTGCAGGAGCTGCATCAGCAGATTTAGAAAATTCTGATTCTGCAACAGATGAAAATTGTGCAACTGAACATGACATGGTTGGAATACTGGATGATGTAACAGAAACAGATGTCATGGAACTGGGTAAAGAAACGATTAAAGGTTGATTGATTGTATCTGTTTCAGATGAGACAGGATTAATAATACTTATAGAGATAGGTGATTTTTTTGTTGCTGGTTTCTCACTAGATATAGAAGAGTTTTCTTCAGCAGATTCTTCTTCAACCTTCTCAGTCACATCTTGCTTATCTGTCTGCACTTTTAAGTTACTATCTATATTTGTGTCCTCATTTCTATCTTTAGATACAGCACTTTCCATATCTTTACCATTACCACTATCTTCAATATCTTTACGATCATGATCATTTGAACATTCATCAGGTTTAGTTGAGAGATCCAGATATTCAACACCTTCCACATCCTCATTGATTTCATATTCACCAGTAAATGGATTTACCAAACCTATGTCTTCTATATAATTTATTCCATCACATTTAACTGTGGGATAATTATCATTTAGCACTGAGTTATCATCATCCATACAATCAAATTCACTTTCACCACCTTCATTTTCTGTTTCTAAATTTCCACTAGAATGAACTAAAGAAGATTCAATGTTGTTATTTTCTTTAATTGAGATAATACCGTTAGAAACAGTTACTGACAAATTTGCCTTTGAAAAATCATTAACTTGGCTAGATTTCAAAGCAGATGAAAGATCAATGGGAGCGTCAGAATCAAAAACATCATCATTTTCCTCTTCAATAACTTCTGATAACACCATATCTTTGCAAGATCTTTTCCTCTCCTTATAAGCTTCTTCTGTATCAGTTGGAGTTTTCTGCAGTCCTGTCTCAACTACTTCACTTGCATCTTCAGCAGATTCAGAAATTTCTTTTCTATCTTCATCAGGTTTTTCTTTATCACCTTTGTCTATTTCACACTTGTCTTTACTAGTCATTTCAGCTTCTGTTTCCTTTTTAATAATACTTTTAGCTTGTTTCATTTTTTCCAATAGTTCAAGCTTTTTTCTCCTCATTTCTTCTTGCTCTTGTTCCTTTTGCTTAATTTCTCTGTCTAATTCTTCCATTTGCTTTTTAATTTCATCATCAACCTCTTCTTCAACATTTCCTGTACCATCAAAAAGCATTTTCTCTGAATCACTAGGAGGTCTATGTACTGATTCTGAAATACTGTCACATGACTCTCCATTTGAAGAAAATTGTTTTGTTTTCTGTTTGAACGTCTGACAATGATTTTTCCCTGAAGAGTTGTTTTTAACCTTTGATGGCTCACACTTTTGCTTTTGATTTTTCAAGGATGAAATTTCTTTTTTCAGGTACTGTGACTGTTTACACTGCTCGTTTAATGAGGACAAATTGGAAGGTTTTGGTAAAATAAGCAGTGGTGGAGGTCCTGAATTCACTGGTCGGCAAAGTGGCATTCTTACTGAACTGGTATTCAGCTGTGTTTGATTCATGTTGAAATTTACAGGTTGTGCTTGAATAACATTAGCAGATTGACTAGATACCCTAAGTTGCGAGCCTGCATTTGTGTAAGTATAATTTGAGATCAAAGTTTGGTTTCCAGCTTGATAAATGGTTACTGGAATCAGCTGGTTTTGGATATGTACAGGTGAGGACTGCTGAAATAATGGATCAATATTCTGGGACTGAATCTGAACAAGACTTGGCTGAAGCTGTGGAATACTCTGAACATATCCCTGTTGTAATGCATTAGGAACATTTTGTACAAAAGGTTGTATGGGAATAACCATTCCATTTCCAAAACTAGATGGAGATGTAGTTGTTACAGTGAGACCTCCATTGGAAATTTGTGCCAATGTAGGTAAAACTGTCACAGGCGCTTGAGGTGTTCCTGAATTTACTAATGCTGTAGAAAGCAGGCCACTAGCTGTGGAGGTTACTGTTGTGTCAAGAACTGGACTAATTTGAGCCAATGTTGAAATTAATCCTGCATCTGCCTGAACTGGACTGTTGACAACATTTGTTGTCGTAATACATGTAGTGGCAGATTCCTGAAATAGAAATATTTTATTTGAACAGCACATATTCATAAACACTTAAACTAAATACTGCTGCATTTAATTACTAAAAGTTACCTACAATTATACTGTACACTTAATACTTATTGACTTTTTCTCATTTTTTCATTTGTAGAATTCTGTATACTTGAATGAAAATAATTTTTTATGAGTAAACATTAAACAAATTAGTATGACAACGAGTGTCAATTACAAAGGGTTAGGGCGGTCTACAAAACAATGGCATTTTACAGATTTGAGTCTTGTCTACAAAACAATGGCATTTTACAGATTGGAGTCTTGTCTACGAAACAATGGCATTTTACAAAATTCTGAGCTCACACTTGAATTTAGCTAACAGCAAGGTCGCATTCTAAGACTGATTTATGACCTCAAAACCAGCCATATGAATTTATCAAGTATACAGCAGTTACAAGAACTCTGCCAAGTAATATACACCCATAGGACTCTATCAGAAGAGGATGAACACTTAATTCAAAGAAAAAGCAAAATTTAGAGATTTTTTTTTTTTGGTGTATGGTGGGTGTGTGTGGGGGAAGCAGACGGTGAGTGTGTGTGCGTGTGTGTGTGGGGTGGGGGGGGGGGGGGGGGGGGGGGGGGGGGGTGACAGTATACTAAAGGGCAAATAACTAAATAAATCCCCTTTTTTTGTATGGGGTGGGGAGTATTAATGGGGGATGGGGGTGTAATGTAAATTGATGCAGTCTGCACATCGTCTCATCACAATCTGCCTATATTCCCAGTCTCAGTCAATACCTTTACTACTTTTTAAGTTATGCTCTGGACATAAAATATGATGGGCAGATTTGACCTTGACCTTTGAACTACTATCCTAGTTCATGCACTCTGCACATTGTTTCATCATCACCTACCTACATGTTTGAAGTCAATACCTTGCATGGTTATTTAGTAATGCTCCAGACAGAGAATATGATTGACAGTTTTGACATTTTATTTTACTTTGTGACCTTGACCTTTGCCCTACAGAGCTGGTTCAAGCACTCTGCACATTGTCTCACTGCCATCTTCCCATGTGCCAAATTTAAAGTCAATACCTTTAATGGTTATAAAGTTTTACTACGGACACAAATTATGACAGACAAGACAGTTGAAGATGTACATGCCATCACATAATACATCCACTTGTTTAAAAAAAGGGATTTATCAATATCTGGAAACATAATATGAACTTTAAAATAAGTAATGAAAACCAGACAACAGTAAAATGCTAAATAGTGTCTTGATGAGATCAATAACTAATACCAGTTTTATGAAATTGTTCTAAGTATTTAAGGACATATAGAGTGGACATGATGGATGGATGGATGGATGGACACTCCACTTCTTGAAGCCTTTCCACCTATACTAGCTCACATATAAAAGCTTTTGCAAAGTTTTCTAATAATTATGAAACGTGCCATGTGAGGTCATCCTTTGATGCAAAAGAACAATAGAGAATCTTTAAACACTCTGTCAAGGAATTCCTGAGGAACAAGCTGACAAGCAAAATTGTCATAAAATTTCTATGTTAAAAATAAGCATCATTTTGACCTAGTAATCTTAGAGAAACTTGCTTACATGTAAAACTTCAACCAAAATTTCTAAGTTAAAAAGAGAAATAATTGTGAAAAAGTGTGAACTTTGAACGCATTTGGCTTAGTAGGTTTTGAGAAACCTACTTACATATGCAAAACTTTAACATGAAAAGTTAAAAGGGGGCAAAACTTTGACAAATCTAAAAGTTAAGAGTTATGTAACTTGCCCTTTGAGGTCACTTCATATAACACCAAAGATATGTGTGTCAAGTTTTAATGCATTTGGCCTAGTAGTTTTTGAGGCATCTGTTTACATGCAAAACTTTTGTGATGCAGCAGAAATCTGATGCCAACAAAAAGGGAGACAAAAGTAGCTCTACTATTTGAAACATTTCAAGAAGTCAAGCTTAAAAACACAAACCTTTACTCAGTGAATTCTACGCAATATATAATAATAATGTATAGTTTGCAAAGAGCAATTAAAAACAAGAGGGCCATGAAGGCCCTGTATCGCTCACTTGACCTATTGACATCAAGATTGTTTCATTAAGATATGGTCATAAATGTGGCCTCTAAAATGTTAACTAACTTATCCTTTGATTTGACCCGGTGACCTAGTTTTTGACCCCACATGACCCAGATTCGAACTTGACCTAAAGATCATCAAGATTAACATTCCAACTAAGTTTCATGAAGATACAGTCATAAATGTGGCTTCTAGAGTGTTAACAAGCTTTTCCTTTGATTTGACCCGGTGACCTAGTTTTTGACCCAACATGACCCAGATTTGAACTAGACCTATATATCTTCAAGATTAACATTCTGACCAAATATTATTTAGATATGGTCCTTAATGTGGCCTCTAGAGTGTTAACTAGCTATTTGTTTGATTTGACCTGGTGACCTAATTTTTGACCCTACATGAGCCAGATTCAAACTGGACTTTGAGATCATCATGATTAACATTCTGACCAAGATTCATGAATATACAGTCATAAATGTGGCCTCTACAGTGTTAACAAGCTTTTCCTTTGATTTGACCTGGTGACCTTGTTTTTTTTACCCCCTATGACCCAATATCTAACTCGTCTAAGATTTCATTGACGGTAACATTCTGATCAAGTTTCATTAAGATTGGGCCGAAATTGTGACCTCTAGAGTGTTAACAAGTTTTTCCTTTGATTTGACCTGGTGACCTAGTTTTTGACCCCAGATGACCCAATATCAAATAGGTCCAAGATTTTATTGAGGGTAACATTCTGACCAAGTTTCATTAAGATTGGGCCAAAAATTTGACCTCTAGAGTGTTAACAAGCTTTTCCTTTGATTTGACCCGGTGACCTAGTTTTTGACCCCAGATGACCCATCATCAAACTCGCCCAAGATTTCATTTAAAGTAACATTCTGACCAAGTTTGATTAAGATGCGGCCAAAATTGTGACCTCTAGAGTGTTAACAAGCTTTTCTTTTGATTTGACCTGGTGACCTAATTTTTGATCCAAGATAACCCAATATCAAACTCAGCCAAGATTTTATTGAAAGTAACATTCTGACTAAGTTTCATTAAGATTAGGCCAAAATTGTGACCTCTAGAGTGTTAACAGTCAAATTGTTGATGACGAAGGACGACTGACGGACGACGGACACAGGGTGATCACAAAAGCTCACCTTTGAGCATTTCGTGCTCAAGTGAGCTAAAAGCAAGAAAGTAGGTCAGAAGGTCAAGGTCACAGTCAAGTGACATCATATTACTTGGGGTCATCATGTAATTATAATTAAACAGTCTTGAAAATAGGATCAGATAATTTTTAGTATTTTTTCCTATATAACTCATATGATAACTAAGTGACCCCGGGGCGGGGCCTCTTTTAACCCCAGGGGCATAATTTGAACAATTTTGATAGAGGACTACTAGGCAATGCATCATACCAAATATCAAAAGCCTAAGTCTTGTGGTTTCAGACAAGAAGATGTTTAAAGTTTTTTCCTATATAAGTCTATATAAAACTTGGGACCCCAAGGGAAAGGCCTCTTTTCATTCTAGGGGTACAATTTGAAAAATTTTGGTTGAGGACCATAAGACAATGCTATAAACCAAATATCAAAGGCCTATGTTTTGTGGTTTCAGACAAGAAATTTTTTAAACTTTTTTTCCTATATAAGTCTATGTAAAACTTGGTACCCCTGGGGCAGGGCCATATTTGACCCTATGGGGATAATTTGAACAATCTTGGTAGAGGACCACTAGATGATGCTACATACCAAATATCAAAGCCCTAGGCCATGTGGTTTTGTACAAGAAGATTTTCAAAGTTTTCCCTATATAAGTCTATATAAATCATGTGACCCCCGGGGAGGGGCCATATTTGACCCTAGGAGAATAATTTGAATAATCTTGGCAGAGGACCACTAGATGATGCTACATACCAGATATCAAAACCCTAGGCACTGTGATTTTGGACAAGAAGATTTTTAAAGCTTTTTTCTTTTGGTTGCCATGGCAACCAGAGCACAAAATGGAATTCAATTCTTTGAACACTTTTGAAAGGGGGCCACCCAAGGATCATTCCTGTGAAGTTTCATGTAATTCTGCTCAGTGGTTTTCAAGAAGAAGATTTTTTTAGACAATGCTGACGGACACACAACAGACGACAAACATTGAGTGGCCACAAAAGCTCACCATGAGCCTTTGGCTCAGGTGAGCTAAAAAAACAGATTTGATATTTGTGGTTTTACAATGCGCAGTTTTAATGGAAGAGTTAGGTAAGTTAAATCTGGTAAATGAGATAGTAATGCTTCACTGAGATCAGCAAATTACCTCTTTATTTTCTCCTGTATGAACTGAGACATTGGTTGGAATCTCTGATGTGACGACTGACTCCACTTTGATCTTCCCGGCAGGAGGTTTATGGACCTGAGGATGCACCAACTGCACGGGTGGCTTCGTGCGTGGTCTAAAACTAATACTGCCAGCCTCTGAAAAGTGTATATCAATTGAAAATGTATGTATGTATATATACTAACATGGCTGTATCTCTTGATAAGTGTTTCTGTGAAGCCACCTAAACCATTTACTATCAAGCTAAGATAACCAAGAGTTATTTGGCTATTCAAACAACTCGAGTCCCAAAAAATATGATAATTATTTCTAGGCATTGAACAAAGGAAACCTATTTTGTGAAACCAGTCCCTGAAAGATATAATTGCCAACATACTCTTATAATATCATATGCTTTCTAATAAAATACTGAAAAATATTGATGGAATATAACGCATATTTTCATTGTATTTATTTTTCATTGCAGTGAAACATATTTGCTATTATCTGCTCTGCAGTACGACGTATGGTTTTCCTGAACTATTTTAGTATTCTTGGGCAGTAACTCTGGTATCATTTCAAGCGATGTGTATATGGGAAAGTAATGTTATCTATTTCAAGTCGAAACATAACATTTACAATGTTTGCAATTTGCCTATTATTGCACATTCTATCTAGTATGCATACCAGCACAAGGCATTTAACTAGCCACAACTACTTGGGACATCACTTGGGTGACCTTTTTACTTTCGATTTGTAACACCAGGAATGTCAAAATTATTTGGAACAGTTACAGTGAGTTGTACACAACTCTTACAACTACTTCTTCATATTTAGTATCTTTGCTGATGTTGTAAAGGTAACTCTTTCCGTTTATAAGTAAAATAAGACTAAATTTCTGCTGTACAGAAAATGTACTGTTGTTGTTGTTGTGGTTGTTGATCATTCTAAATGTAGACAAACAACATTTACAATCATTTCTGTTTATAATAAACAGGAAGTTAAAGTTTTTATCTTAATCTCACGGTATGGAAAGAAAATCCTATTTCACGTGCGGCCGGTCACACATGAAATATCTCATTTAATAACATTAGATGATAATAAAAACCATATTCATGACAAAACTTGAACATCCTCTAAAAATTTAATTGATCTATTAAAAATTGCAAGCTTGTAATGGAATTTCAGTAACTTTAGTTTTATAGCTTTAATTTTTGTAGATTCCTAAGTACAAATATAGAATTTTCATATTTAGTTATCATGAATTAATGAATATTTTCTGTTGTAAATTAAGAAGCTTTAATCGTGTGTAAAATGCAACCACTTTGCAAAGCTTTATATTACAAATTTACATCTATTTCTCACTTCTCATTTCCTGCCATCAGTAAATTTTATGTTTTATTCATACTTCAATCAATTTTATGTTAATTACACATAAAACAGAGAATATCGTCATGGAGATGATTCAATCCTATTTATTTTTAAATTGCAGCTGACTGTATCATCACAGAACTCTTGAATACAGAACAGATGAAATGCTGCTGTGTCCTCAGCTTAGTTTTTTCTTATTATGGGTTTTGCATTACCGTATTTTGGTGTGTATAGGTCGCGGTAATGTATAGTCCGCATCTAATTTTTGCTCTAGAAATGGTCGGAAAATTTAAGTTCTAGCGTATTATTCGCAGTTAATTTTCGGATTTTTTCCCCAGCAGTATTTAATATTTACCGGCAAAAAAGTTATGGCGGCGGCCATATTGATGCCGCGGACTGAATTATTATCAGAACCTGATTGGTGGAAATCGGACAGTGTTATTTTCGTTCCCAACCGTTTCGTACCAACAGTAGTATCGGTAACAGACTACATCAAAGAAAAGCGGCTTTTTGACACTAATTGGCAGCAGACGGTTTGCGTTTACATTCTGTAATCATGCAAGTTTAAGTGTGAATTGTTTGCACAGCAATTATAACACCTTTCCGTGTCATGTAATTAACCGCGTTCTTTTTATTCTGAGTAAAAAGATTAACAAAATATTTCTTTTTAGATTTTTTTCTTTTATTTAAAAATCAAAAGTAAAAAATTATCTTTCAAGTTTTTAAATACGCTAAGAATTAGTATAAACAATGTTTGGAATGGAGGGCGGATCTGTCCGGATTTTATCCAACCCGGAGTACATGTCAATGGCGTCCAGTAAAACGAAAGTAGAAACAAACGTAATTCAAACTGCAAAAGCATCTTTGAATAAAAGTCATTCATAATTTTAATAGTCTGTATGGGTTATTTACGATATATTTGTTGAAAAGCCGCCGATATTGATATTTTTTATCCATTTTGTTCGTTCGTAACAGATGCACGTAATTTTGCGAGAGCAACTGTCAGAAAATTGGCCCGAAAAAAAACTCTGCTGGCAATGTTCTGTCGTATAGGTCGCAGGAACTTTTTCAGGCAGCAAAATGGGTAGAAAAAGTGCGACCTATACGCACCAAAATATGGTAGTACAAAATCTAATACTAGTCTTGTTAGTTGTATATTTTAATAATCTTTCACTGGTTGAAGGTGCCGATTATCTGGCTTAAGGGCAACTTTTTAGGTAGTAACGAGGCCCTGCTGAGTTGTCGAAAAAACAGTTACCAAGAGCCTGATATTTCCATCCATACTTTCTACCAGTGATTGAATCTTTCTCTATTCTTCAATTTATAGAAGAAATGAAATAAAATTAATGTTTTTCTTTGAATCACTGTAACAGTTTCACTATTGTATCGTATGAATTTACCCATTCATTCATAAATTACAGCATGACTGTCATGTGTAAGATGGGTTTTTCCATCACTGGCAAAAACCTGTGAAAATCCAGTCTGGCATGAATTAAAGCTTGTTGCTCTAATTAGTTTCTATGAGTAATCAGTGTTGTCAAAAAGACCTACCTTCTATTGGAGGGATGGTTTTGCCCTTCAGGGGCTTTTACAAAGATATTATACCATTTACTTCTATGTTTTTAATCTTCCAAACATGGCTGGTGTCAAAACAGGAGGAAAGGCAGAGGAAGAGGTTTTAGCAAGAGGGTTTAGTTTTAATCTCAGTTATTTGGAGATTTTAGGCACTTTTCATGCTAATTTAGGCAGCGTAAGAATTGGGAAATTTTATGCCAATGACTCCCATAAATTGTTACTTTTCTCTTATGTGACCAGCACCAAGCCTGGGGGATGCAGTATCCCTTCCCTAGAATTGTCCACTTTAGCTGCAGCACTAATACGTCTGTAACTGAAAATTATTTCTACATTAATGAGAGCTGGTGTTATATATAGAACATATTGTGCAAACAAAAGTCCTGATGGAACAACAATCTAGAAGGTTAGATTGTGATGACCTTTCTACTTGTAATGTTGATATGCCCACAGAGAGATATTGGTGAATGGCAGTCCTTTGTCACATCCTTAAAACATGCAGGGAAAAAATATGCTTTTTGGTTAAATTAATCCCTTGAGTGAAAATTGATATACTAAATGATACATAACACCGCTTCTGAACTTATACTTCTATTCATGTTGTTGTTTTGAGTCCCAAGAATATGATCAGTGTTGAACAATTAGAGGAGAAGACTATAATAAAAATAATAATAATAATAATAATAAACAAGCAAATTCGATGAATTGGTATCCCCCGCCGAAAGGGTTTGTGGTGAGGAATGGCAAAAAAATATATCCGGCAAAAAGTTACGGATGTTAATAAGAAGCAAATAATTTCATTAGTCAAAATCAATTTAACAGAAAACAAATGTTTAATTAAAGAGTACATAATAAATGTATGATACTTTGATCCTGACTAAAGAATTTATTCTGAATGGGATATGCTTACTGTAATAAGCTTAGCTTTTAAAATTAAATGCAGTTACCGTAATTGAAATATGAGCTTGAAGTTTAACTGGAACGAAATATTGTCTTTGAGTGGTTTGGCACCAGGTGTTGTTGTTTAACATGTACATTTGAACTTAAAAAAAACAGATGTCCTTATGAGAACACTGGTAAGATATCTTGAACATGACTGAGGGCAAGGCTTGTGCAGTCACAACTTAACATGTTGAAGGTTTGAACATTTAAAAAAAAAAAAAAAAAGGAATGGAAATATATATATGTATATATATTTATTTTTTAAGGGTGTGGGGGTGCAGGGGAATGGGAGAGGAAACAAAATTTCACATGTTGATTATAAATATTGATGGAAAATTAAAAATGAAAAACAAGAGGGTCATGATGACCCTGGGATGCTCACCCGAGTAATATGAGCTACATGTTTCTAATGTCAACTGATGATTTTTAGAAATTTTTTGGAAGATTTTCCGATGTACAATCAAGTAACCCCTGGGGCGGGGCCAATTTTATCCCGGGGGTCATGATTTGTTCAAAGTTTGTAGAAGTCTACTAGGAAATGTTACATATCAAATATCTAAGATCTAGGCATTCTGGTTTATTTTTAGCAAATTTATGAAGATTTCCCTATGTACAATCAAGTAACCCCTGGGGCTGGGTCAATTTGACCCTGGGGGGTCAAGATTTGAACCAATTTTGTAGAGGTCCACTAGGCAATGCTATACATCAAATATCTAAGCTCTAGGCCTTCTGCTTTATTTTTAGAAAATTTTGAAGATTTTTCTATGTAAAATCAAGTAACCCCATGGGGCGGGGTCAATTTGACCCTGGGGGTCATGATTTGAACAAATTTTGTAGAAGTCTACAAGGCAATGCTACATGTCAAATATCTAAGATCTAGGCCTTCTAGTTTATTTTTAGAAATTTTTTGAAGATTTTTCCTATGTAAAATCAAGTGACCCCTGGAGCGGGGTCAATTTTGACCCAGGGGTCATGATTTGAACAAATTTTGTAGAGGTCCACTAGGCAATGCTACATGTGAAATATCTAAGCTCTAGGCCTTCTGGTTTATTTTTAGAAAATTTTTGAAGATTTTCCTATGTAAAATCAAGTGACCCCTGGGGCAGGGTCAATTTTGACCCTGGGGGTCACGATTTGAACAAATTTTGTAGAGGTCTACCAGGCAATGCTACAAGTCAAATATCTAAGCTCTAGGGCTTCTGGTTTTTGAGAAGAAGATTTTTAAAGATTTTCTTATGTAAAATCAAGTGACCAAGTCAAGTGGGCGACCAGGTGTGGGTGCGCAACTTCACATGTTTATAATAAATGTTCACAGAAAAGAATGAAAGAAATTTAATGAAATTCTGCCAAATGGCAAGTTTGTTATGTACAAATATGTGGATTTTTAGACAATTAAAGGGCAATAACTCTGCAGTAACAAAAGAAATCCATACGAAATTGTGTGTGCACAACCACATTATAGTGCTCTAAATTCTGTTAAGTTTCATAGTTCAAGGTCAAATATATCAGAAGTTATGATGCAGAAATTGCCATATTTATAGTACCCTATATAGTTAACAATAGAAACTTCTAAGGGCCATAACTCTGGTGTTACTTGGGCAATCTGACTGAAACTTGACGGGCGGCAAGAACTCATAGTGGTGAACAAGTGTATGAAGTTTTAAATAAATATTCCCAACCATTTCCTAGATATGGCTCCGGACAGATGGACGGACGGACAACGCCAAAACTATATCCCTCCGACTTTTGTCGGGGGATAATAATAATAATTGCTCCCTAACAGAAGGGGATTTCTTCTCATACTTGCAGCCATAGGTACCACATTTCTCTTAACATCATCTATTAAGTCATTTCAGCCATTAAGGTTTGTTTAAATGCTGATGAAAGACAATTTTACCATTTTTTCAACAAGGGATATCATCCAGTGGTCAAAATGTTACGTCCATGTTGACAGTTTAAATCATTTGTGTGCATATTTCCTGGGAAAATAAGATGCCATGTATTTTCATGAAGTTTGGTGTCCTTTTAATATACCCCTTCTGTGTCTGTACAAAATATCATTATAGTGTGATAAATAACCTATAACTAATTGATTTTGGGTATTAGATTAGCTGGTTTCTTCTGTTTATTTAAGGTGAAGATAAGATATCAAAATGCTTTTAACTGACCTGATTTCACTGCACAGCCGTCAAGGACTCCAGCCTCAAACCGGTTTGTTACAGTATTCTTCACTGTTACTGCATCAGCACTTTTCACTTCAGATATCAGTGCAGTTACTTCAGTAGCAAGTCTTTTGTCTGGTTTACTAACTACAATTGAACTGGTTGTGGATGGTTCAGCTACTAGTGTTTCTTCAACAGTCAGCTTCAGAGTATCTGTCTCTGTCTCATTAACTTCACCAGGTGATCTTACCAAAACAGACTTCTTTGAGCTTTCTTCAAACTTTGATATTTGATCATCTGAATCAGTGTGCTGAAGGTTTAGCCTGGAAAGAGAGTAATATAAGATTAACATTATATTTCATACCCAAGAAGCAGTATTTAGCCTAAAAATGAGAGGTATGTTGTACACAGATAAAAACCATACTTTTGAGTATTAAAATACACAGTATTAAAAAAGTGACCAATTCTTTATTTAGTATAAAACACTGTGCAAGAGAGTCACTAGCCCATTTCATAGTAGCAACTATTGCAATGCAATAATACAGATATTGCTAGAAAAATTAATGCAATAATACTGATATTGCTGGAAATAATAATGCAATAATACTGATATTGCTGGAAATAATAATGCAATAATACTGATATTGCTGGAAGTAGTACTGATATTGCTGGAAACAGTACTGATATTGCTGGAAATAATAATGCAATAATACTGATATTGCTGGAAATAGTACTGATATTGCTGGAGACAGTACTGAAATTGCTGGAAATAGTATTGCAATAATACCGATATTACTGGAAATACTATTGCAATAATACCGATATTGCTGGAAATACTATTGCAATAATACCGATATTGCTGGAAATACTATTGCAATAATACCGATATTACTGGAAATACTATTACAATAATACCGTTATTACTGGAAATACTATTGCAATAATACTGATATTACTGGAAATAACTATTGCAACAATATGATATTTCTGGAAAGATTATTGATGACTTTCCTTCAATGTAATGTTCTTTGACAGCTGCTTTTAGTTATGTTGGTTCATTTATAGCTGAACTTTATGTTGGTTCAATTATAGCTGAATCTATACTTTTATAAATAGATTAGAAGTGTTTTACACAACAGATTTTTTTTATTACACAACAGATTTTCCAATAATATGAAAAGGAAAATAAGTCCAAAATGTTACTTTTTCTTCTACTTGATGTAAAAAATGTCATTTAATGTTCATTTTCAAGTAACTTCTATTGATCTTGTACATAATAAAACGCCTTTTTCTTGTAAAGAGCAATGATAGAATATTCTGCACTAGTTAAGCTATAGGCAAGCCTGTGTTAAGACCATATGAAAAACTGGAATGACCTAAAATTTACGTGTCATTGTGAAACCTAAAAAAACCAAACCTGGTGACCCCAAAGTCAGTAAGGGTTGTGTACTCAATAAGTACTATCAGCATGTGACGATTGAAGGTCCTGGGTGCAGTGGTTCGTGAGTAAAGTGCCTTCATGCAAAAAGTTAACGTTGTGACGAACAAACACGAACTAACGGACGGACAGTTTACAATGTTTTTTTTTTTTTAGAAATTATTGTAATTCTTTTATTTTTCTAAGTCCACAAAAAAAATCCTTACCAGGTAGAGATACCTTAAAATACACCCAAAATTTGAAAGTAACATCAATGTTGTACCACAGAAAAGTGGTCTTGGTTTTTCCCTACGGTCAATTATAAAAAAGTTACAATGTAAGTTATTTATAGTAAGAACTGAGGGAAGTTAATCTTTAAAGAGAAAAAAAAAAAAAAAAAAAAAAATCGAAAAAACTTTCATCAAAATCCCTCTATGCATGAAGAAGATATGCTCCGGACAAAGTCATTCTTGAATTTGACCTTTGACCTCTAAGTGTGACCTTGACCTTAGACCTAGGGACCTGGTTCTTGCGCACGACACTCCGTCTCATGATGGTGAACAACTGTGCTAAGTTTCATCAAAATCCCTCCATGCATGTAGAAGATATGCTCCGGACAAGGGCTGTGGACGCCGCCCGTCCGCCTGCCCGCCCAACCGCCCACCCGCCCAACCGCCCGCCAGGGGCGTTCCCATAATACGTCCCGTTTTTCAAACGGGCGTATAAAAATCTTTCTGTTTCTGTGAAGTGTGGTGGCATATCAGATTAGATGTATGTCATGCAGTTATTAACTGTTACAAATAATAAATTGCGTATGAATGGTTTACCTCATGTCATTTTCCGACCCAATGAATGTTCCAGACAATCTTTACTAGCATACTACATAGATCACAAAACTTTATTCAAAACAGTTCTAAGCTTTTCATTAATGCCATTTCAACGAAATAGTTCAAGAAAAGCTTTTTATTCGTGACATTTTCAAAGAAATAGTTCTAATAAAACTTTTTATTCAAAACAGTTCTAACTAAGCTCTTTATTGATGTCATTTCAAAGAAATAGTTCAAACAAAGCTTTTTATTCATGACATTTTCAAAGAAATAGTTCTAACAAAACTTTTTAATCAAAACAGTTCTAACTAAGTTCTTTATTGATGCCATTTCAAAGAAATAGTTCTTTAAGTGGAACAACTTTCTGATATCTGGAAGTCATTTCCTCTGATAAAGAAAATGTTTCAATATCACAACATTTTTAGAGAAATAGTTTTAATTAAGCTATATAACACTTTGATATTCATAACATTTTCCAAGTTACAGTATTCCAATAACCATGACAATTTAAAATATATATATATAAAAAAAATAATAAAACATTTCCACTCTGGTTTCATGACATATTGTTCTAAGATATTAAGTAAACAGTTTTCGAATTTTCACAATATTTTTTGCTATTGTTTAAATACTTGAGATGAAAAAAAAGATGTGATGTATTCATTTTTAGGGGACATTTTTTTGTGTTTTGTAAAATATCTAGTTTTAAGATGTTCAGATTAAACATAACCTGTTAAAGGAGAAACATAATATTTACAAACAGTCAATGCAGTTTTGTCAGTAAAATACATCAAGTTACAAAAGAATTTGGTTAGGTTAACAAAGATTTGGAAAACCAACACGCAGCCACCATGCTTTTATTCTAGGTTTCAATGTTTACAGTCCCTTGCGGTTTATTTATCAGTCATGACATATTTCATGAAGCATTACAAAGTAAGTGTATTGACCTTAGTGCTCTGAACATGTTTCACGAAGCCTACTTAGGACAAACCTAGAACTTAGGAGGAAGGTGTTTCACGAACATGATTTAAGTACATTCATTTAAACTATTCCGTTATTCTTAAAACATCAGCTGAACAAGTAAGAAATATTTGTCATGAAAATGGACTTATGTTTATAAGCTTTTTTAAATGCTACATGTTTAACAGTTAGGGGATCATATTATGCCCCTGTTTTAAAATCCCGTTGCCACATTTTCCAATATGAACATAAAATACATTACTTTCTTGTTAAATCCTATTTTTGGTAATTACTTTCTTTAATATTTGTCAAAGCTTTGAATATTGTTGAATATACTAAAATGTTTTACTGAATCTAATATTTCTTATTAGCTCCCTTTATGGCTCCAACTATAACAGTTCATGTGAAATATTCAAAGTAATGCTTTTCTTATTATGTAAGTAAGCATAACATCTATTTGGAAACCTGTTTCATATGTTTTTAAGATAAACAAGAGCTGTCACTAATGGTGACAATGCCCCCACAGCACCTTGACCTTTGACCTGGTGACATCAAAGTCAGTAGAGGTGGTGTACTCAATACGTACTATCAGCATGTGAAGTTTGAAGGTCCTGGGTGAAGTGGTTCGCCAGTAAAGTGCCTTCATGCAAAAAGTTAATGTTGGCCCCTGTGACCTTGACTTTTGACCTGGTGACCCCAAAGTCGGTAGGGTTGGTGTACAAATAAAATACTATCTGCATGTGAAGTTTGAAGGTCCTGGGTGCAGTGGTTCACGGGTAAAGTGCCTTCATGCAAAAAGTTAATGTTGGCCCCTGTGACCTTGACCTTTGACCTGGTGACCCCAAAGTCAGTAGAGGTGGTGTACTCAATAAGTACTATCAGCATGTGAAGTTTGAAGGTCCTGGGTGCAGTGGTTCGTGAGTAAAGTGCCTTCATGCAAAAAGTTAACGTTGGCCCCTGTGACCTTGACCTTTGACCTAGTGACCCCAAAGTCAGTATGGGTGGTGTACTCAATAAGTACTATCAGCATGTGAAGTTTGAAGGTCCTGGGTGCAGTGGTTCGCAAGTAAAGTGCCTTCATGCAAAAAGTTAACGTTGTGACTAACGAACGAACGAAGGAACTAACGATCGAATGAACAGACGGACAGTTGAAAACTAATATGCCTCCCTTCGGGGGGCATAAAAATAAGCATTATGGATCATCAATGAAACCAAAGACTAAACAAATATTAAAGGAGCAAAGGGGCCATATTTGGAGTTGTATAAACCCTCTTTTGATGCTAAATGAGATTACACCAAATCCTTGTTCTGTCAAAAAAATGTGCAGAACTTTTTGAAATACCAAAATAGAGTTATGGAACTGAGCTAAACTTTAGTAAGACACATTGTCTGAATATTGGAAACATCTGTGCCAAGTTCTATCATGCATACCTGGATGGCAGAGTTCTTTCTATACTGGAAAGGAAACAGACCCTGTTAATAAAATGTGAAACATTAACCTCAAAGTGCAACCTTGACTTTTAAGCTAGGGGTCTGAAAGTTGTGCATGACACATCGTCTTGTTATCTGTTATCAGCAACATTTGTGCTAAGTAATATCAAAATCCACTGAAGGATAATTAAGTTACAGACTGGACAGGCAAAAAGCCCTCTTGACCTTTAACCTCCAAATGTGACCGTGACCTTTGAGCAAGGGGCCCACATCTTGTGCATGACACATTGTCTCATTATGGAAAACATTTATACATAGTTATATAAAAACCAATTGACGAACATACAGACAGCAGCAACGCTATATGCCTTTCACATAAATGTGGGGACATAAAAAGATATGGTCAGAAGACTCTGACTCATAACATTGAAGGTTTTGTCCACACAACTATATCTGCACATGCAAATTGAGGCTATTAATTAAGAAATGTTTATATTGTATTGATTTTCTAATAGTTATATTACCATTCACTTAAAGACACCAAAATTTAATTTATGGAAACATACTGAATATTCAGGAGGGCCAAGTCAATACATACAGACAATAAATTGTAACCTGAGCCATAATATTTTTAAGTAGAAAAGATTGCTGAAGTTGGAGGATTTCTTGGTGTTGAATATTTGGGGATGTAGTCATAGTGATCAACAAGTGAAGTACCTGCTTGCTGCCATTTCAAAAGTGTACCTGTGAAGGCCAACAACAGAACCTAATCTTTAAGATCACAGGTACAAGCCAATAGTAAAACCTAAAACGGGCTACAAACAAAATATTAAGTTGTATATTAACACGTCCTCTTTCAAAAGTCTTTTCAGCAAACAATTTATAACTCTCAAATTATTATTTTCTATTATGTTTGGCAATTATGATTTTTTTCAAATCTTTTATCAAATAACCTTGGATTAGTGAAGTTTTAGAACTATTTTTTCCACACAGGGTAAAATCTACATAATTATGTTATACATAATGTAAGGCAAATAATATAGAAGAAGAGTTCACCTGTATTTTCATTTAAGTCACAGAAACAAACATATATTCTCCAAAGCAGCCTAAACTAAATACTAAATCTTATGCATTTTCCATTTTAATGCAGTGAAGTGGCCATATTGTATTTCATCTTAACATACTAAAACTGAAGCTGAAATGCTTTTTTTCTTTACCTTGACTGTTATAGGAAAATTTTGAAAGAGATTAGTAAAACCTACATTTGGTGTGCTTAGCGCCCATATTTACATGACATTTGTATGTAAGTAAACAATAATTAGTCATGCAATTACTGAAGTTGGAAATATCAACACCTACTCATTTGAACACATTCTCGCATACCAGAGGTTTACCGTGGTTCCCCGGATGAACCTCTGGCACATTTCGCCGATATTTATGGTTTGGTTACATTACAGGTAAAACGTTTCAGCCAATCAGCGTCGTTTCGCGACAAATCGTAGCGAACCAATCAAAATAGTCCGTGAAAAGCATGACCGCGTCCTTTCAATATTATCGAGGGAATACGATGTCCATTTACGACGAATATTATTATTTCTTGATGTAAATCTCTTAACGTCGAATTACAGGAATAAATCTTTATTTATCACAATCATGGAATACAGCCTTTATCCATCGTAAGCAAGTATCTTGTTTACATATTTTTTGAAGTTTCAATTCGGAGTTCCAAATAATGGCGAACAATGATTGGCTGAAACCACTCCCGATAGTAATTACGAGTGCGCATGCTCACCAAGTAAACGATGGAAATAAATCAGAGGTTCGTCTCGGGATTTTGACGAACCTCTGATGGATGAGAATGATTTGAACACAGTTGGAAATTCTAACATCTATTCCGAATTACTGGAGTAGAGTATGTCATTTGAACACAGTTGGAAATACTAAAACATATTCAGAATTACTGTATCATTGTTTTTGAATATTTATGTTGTAAAATTTTGCAGATCTGCTGCAACAGTTTTCTCTTTGTGGAATATTTAGAAATCTTTAACAATCTTTTTCTCTGAAACTGCTGGCTGGTTTTGAAAATAATTGCACAGCATTGTTCCTTAGGTGACACTGTACTAAATTCATTCAAGCCATTATACATAGTTACCTTTAGAAAAGACTGGAAAAGCAGGATTCAAACAAGAGCTGTCTCCGTAGGATGACACATGCCCCCGATGGCACTTTGAATGAATAGTTATGGCCGATGTTAGAGTTTAGGACCTTTGACCTACGGACCTGGGTCTTGCGCGCGACACATCGTCTTACTGTGTCACACATTCATGCATAGTTATTTTAAAATCCATGCATGAATGACAAAGATATGGACCGGACATGCCTATCAATGCACTATCATGAAAAATGATCTTTAACGTCTAAGTGTGACCTTGACCTTTGAGCTACGGACCTGGGTCTTGTGTGTGACACGTCGTCTTATTGTGGTACACATTCATGCCAAGTTATTTGAAAATCCATCCATCGATGACAAAGATATGGACCGGACACGCTCATCAATGCACTATCCTTTAACGTCTAAGTGTGACCTTGACCTTTGAGCTACGGACCTGGGTCTTGCGCACTGCACGTCATCTTACTGTGGTACACATTCATGCCAAGTTATTTGAAAATCCATCCATCCATGACAAAGATATGGACCGGACACGCCCATCAATGCACTATCCTTTAACGTCTAAGTGTGACCTTGACCTTTGAGCTACGGACCTGGGTCTTGCGCACTGCACGTCGTCTTACTGTGGTACACATTCACGCCAAGTTATTTGAAAATCCATCCATCGATGACAAAGATATGGACCGGACACGCCCATCAATGCACTATCCTTTAACGTCTAAGTGTGACCTTGACCTTTGAGCTACGGACCTGGGTCTTGTGCACTGCACGTCGTCTTACTGTGGTACACATTCATGCCAAGTTATTTGAAAATCCATCCATCGATGACAAAGATATGGACCGGACACGAAAATTGCGGACAGACCGACAGACCGACAGACTGACAGACCGACAGACAGACAGACGGTTCAAAAACTATATGCCTCCCTTCGGGGGCATAAAAACCTGCACTGGATAGAACTACTGCTATTAAATCGAAGTACACACAAGTGATTTGATTGGTTGGTATTTTCACTTACCAATCATATAGCTGAAGAATTTTTTATACTCAAACTCAAATAGTTACGAAATTGCGCAAAATATAGAAGAACTGTAAAAATACGATGTATTGAATGAGGCAACGCTAACCTTTCTATCTGTTCTGAACCAGACTTTTCTTCTTCTAAATTATCCATGAACCCCGAAACAATACACAATATTGTATTCCTTTATCTGTAAAATGTCGTTTTTGAACTCCCATAATTCTTACAAAATATGGTCAAATCGGTCAATGAAATACAAAAACTGAACCTTATCTATGATGATACGTTATCTAAGTAAGTATCAAAGATAGCAATGAGAAAAGTTTTAAGACATGCAAAAAGGGTCAAATTTGTATTAAATCAGTAACATTTCCATATCTGACAATAGATTTGATAACACCACTTGGCCTACTGATTACACAAGGACAGTAACATATCGGAGAGGGGCTATCTATAAGTCTTTATCTCTCAAGCTACAACAAAGTTCAACTTGTAACATACTGATTGTATTTTAAACCCTTTCTAATCTAAAAATTCACAGTCCAAGATGAAAGAATACAACCTCACTTAGAGAAACATTGCTTGGAAACCTAGAATGTGTTTGCTGTAATAAAACTCTTTCTCTGCACACATACTAGGTTTCCGAGCAATGAGAAGATGTTTAATGGTATTTCCATTTTATAGCTCTAGCAGCTCCGAAAAGGGGCTATGTCATTCACTTTCAGCCCCATGTGAAAAAACTTGAGAGAGGACATTACAATGATGCTACAGATCATGAGTAGAAGTTGTTTAGTGGCCTTTAAAAAAGTCCAAGTGGCCCCATCTGAACAAAATTGTGACAGGACCTTACAATGATGCTACAGACCAAGTCTGATGAAGATCCATCAAGATATTTCTATTTCAAGCTCCAAGTGCCCCCATTTTAACAAGAAATTGTAACAGAGTTACAAACGTCCCCTGCCTAGGGACATTTTTCACAAAAACATATCAATCTTCAATCATCTTACTGTAAACATAATTTCATTTTTAAATTAGTGGAAAAACTGACGAGAAAACGCATGTATTGTACTTTATTATATAAAATGGCAGTAATTTTATCACGTACCTTAACAGTTGACATTTGAAACATGACACATTGTCTTATAATGGTGAATATCTATGCCAAGCTATTTAATTCCATCCATGCATAAAAGTTAAAGACCTGAGAAAAGGAAAAAGACGGCACCATTCATGAAATATTGGTGCTAGAGTTATGGGCCTTGTGTCATATGATGTGGGTGATGATGTGCTACAATTATTCTTAGTTTGAATCAATTCAAGAAATATTGGAATGAGTTATGGCCCTTATGCCAGATGATGTGGGTAATGATGAGGAATAACTAATTTAAGTTTAAAGCAAATCCATCAGAAAAGGAGAAAAAAGAGAAAACTTAAACCAAGGTTGTGGCGCAAAAGACGCCGACGCTGGGGTGAGTAGGATAGCTCTCCATATATCTTGTATAGTCAAGCTAAAAATTATCTATTATCTTTGACCTCTAAGTCTGACCTTAAATTATGAGACAGGGGTCTTGCATGTGACAGTCTACTCATTATTGGGAACATTTGCGTAAATGATTCTCAAAGCGCTTGATAAATAGTAGAGTTATAGACCAGATATGAAACTAATGCTTTAAACCTGTTATCACCAAGTGTGACCTTGACCTTAGAGCTAGGGGCCTGAGACTTTAGCATGATGCATCATCTCATAATGGAGGACATTTGTGCCATGTAATTTCAAATTCCCTTGATGAATGACAAGAGTTATGAGCTGAACAAGAAACAAACCCTGTAAACCTTTGACCTCTAAGTGTGACCTTGACCTTGGAGCCAGGGATCTGGACTCGTCTCATTATGGGGAATATTTATGCCAATTTATTTCAAAATCTTTTATGATTGGCAGTTATGGACCGGACACGAAGTGTGATGGAAGGAAGGATGGAAGGATGAAGCCTATTTCTATGTCACCCATTTTTGTCTCTAAAAAAGGCAGGGGACAATTATTAATACAATCGCACTAACAGAAAATAAATATTTTGTATTTAATTGGGGTAATTAATTATATATGCAAGTTCATAGTTCCTTCTCGTGAAGATTATTTTGTTCAACCACTTGAGTCTTATTGATATTTGGTACATTCAGATCGACAATTAAGATTTAAAGTGGCATTTAAACTTTTTGGATGGAAACATTTAAGATATTAAGAAAATACAAATGTATTAAATCAAACACTGTTATAACCTATTTATTCCTAACAGACAAGACTTACTAATCCAGACAAAGTCAAACAAAAAATGCGACCAGAAGAAGAAATATACTGGTATATGCTGATACATTTAGACATCTGAAGCAAGATGGTTGCTTTTTGTGCAACAAGAGCTGTATAATAGTATGAGTATCTGTGATACCGAATAGGCCGATCATTACAAAAACTTTTGTTGCCTTTGAAATGAATAGTTGCATGGTAATTGTAAGTATAAACAGTTAAACTTAGAATTTTTTCAGTACAGTATGTTCACCCACTTGTTAGAGATGTTAGGTTACAGTAATCTCATACTGAAATAACAGGCTGTAACAAGAGCTGTCTCCATAGGATGACACATGCCCCCGATGGCACTTTGAATGGATAGTTATGGCCGATGTTAGAGTTTAGGACCTTTGACCTATGGACCTGGGTCTTGCACGCGACACGTCGTCTTACTGTGGTACACATTCATGCCAAGTTATTTGAAAATCCATCCATCGATGACAAAGATATGGACCGGACACGCCCATCAATGCACTATCCTTTAATGTCTAAGTGTGACCTTGACCTTTGAGCTATGGACCTGGGTCTTGCGCGCGACACATCGTCTTACTGTGGTACACATTCATGCCAAGTTATTCGAAAATCCATCCATCGATGACAAAGATATGGACTGGACACGAAAATTGCGGACAGACTGACAGACCGACAGACAGACTGACAGACGGTTCAAAAACTATATGCCTCCCTTCGGGGGCATAAAAAGAAAATTACCATAAATATTTATTTCACCTTTGTACAAGTGTTTTCTTTCATTTTGAAAAAAAATTCTTTAAATATTTCTTTCTAACAAACTTTATGCCAAATATAATATGGTTATCAACCACACAAATTCTACTTTTTGTGAAAAAAAAATTTTGTCTTTATTTTTGGTGGGCATTTGCCTTAATCTGATGTAAAATACATAATGGGGTATGGGTTGGTATTTTCAAATGTCTATTTAAGTTGATATGGCTTGGTTATATATAATGATAAGCTACAACAGAAAAAATACTAATCAATATAGCAGGAAGTATACATTAAAACAAAATAAACTAACAAGAGGGCCAAAATGGCCCTATATCGCTCACCTGTTATCACTGCACTTAAGGACAAGGTCAAAAAATCATAATCAAGATCAATCAAAAGAATTATGAGAAAATATAGTTGAAATTTTCTTAAAGTTACTTCAAATAAAATTATTTTCAAATCAGGCCAGTAGTTTCATGCCTGAAGGATTACATCAGAGGATGTTAGGAGCAAAATTTTGACTGATGAAGCCCAAAGGACAGGAACAACAAAGAGAAGAAATTAAAATTAAATCTAAGTCCTCAGAAAAAAATCCAAGTCCAAAGGACAGGAACAACAAAGGGAAGAATTTAACCAAAATTAAACAAGAGTGCAAGAATGTCACAATATACGCCCGTCACAGCAAATTTCTTTACTCTAGCACCTGTATTTGCAAATGGAATTTTAATTTTGTGGTTGTTTAGTAATAACTAAGTGTTTTGTTTTTCTAAGTCCACAAAAAAACTCCTTACCAGGTAGAGATACCTTAAAATACACCTAAAATTGGAAAGTAACATCTATGTTGTACCACAGAAAAGTGGTCTTGGTTTTTCCCTACGGTCAATTAAAAAAAAGTTACAATATAAGTTATTTATAGTAACAACTAAGGGAAGTTAATCTTAAAAAAAAAAAAAAAAAAAAAAAAAATCAAAAAAAATTGTAAGTCCACACAAAAATCTTTACCAGGTAGAGACTGGTCAAAATACACCTCAAAATTGGATGTAGCATGCATGTTGTACTACAGAAAAGTGGTCTCGATTTTTCCCTACGACTAGTAATGAAAAAGTTACAATATAAGCTATTTATAGTAACAACAAAGGGAAGTAATTCTAAAGAAGGGAACTGCGCATGACACTTCGTCTCATGATGGTGTATAATTGTGTCAAGTTACATCAAATCCCTCCATGCATGAAGAAGAAATGCTTCGGACAAAGTCATTCTTGTATCTGACCTTTGGCCTCTAAGTGTGACTTGACCTTAGACTAGGGACCTGGTTCTTGCGCATGACACTACGTCTTGTGGTGGTGAACATTTGTGCCAAGTTATATCAAAATCCTCTATGCTATGAAGAAGAAATGCTCCGGACAAGGTTTTCATTCTTGTATCCTTTGACCTCTAAGTGTGACCTTGACCTTAGACCTAGAGACCTGGTTCTTGCGCATGACACTCCGCCTCATGGTGGTGAACATTTGTGCCAAGTTATATCAATCCCTTATGCATGAAGAAGAAATGCTCCGGACAAAGTTTTCATTCTTGTATCCTTTGCCCTCTAAGTGTGACCTTGACCTTAGACCTAGGGACCTGGTTCTTGCGCATGACACTCCTTCTCATGATGATGAACAATTGTGCCAACTTTCATCAAAATCCCTCTATGCATGAAGAAGATATGCTCCGGACAAAGTCATTCTTGAATTTGACTTTGACCCCAAGTGTGACTTGACCTTAGACCTAGGGACCTGGTTCTTGCGCATGACACCCCGTCTCATGATGGTGAACAACTGTGCCAAGTTTCATCAAAATCCCTTCATGCATGTAGAAGATATGCTCCGGACAAGGTCTGTGGACGCCGCCCGCCCGCCCGCCCGCCCGCCAGGGGCGTTCCCATAATACGTCCCGTTTTTCAAACGGGCGTATAAAAAAATTCTTACAAGGTACAGATATGTCAAAATACTCCTAAAAATTGGTGGTACCATCCATGTTGTACCACAGAAAAGTGATCTCTGTTTTAATAAAAAAAGTTTCTTAAATAAGCTATTTATAGTAACATAAAAAGGGAAGTAATTAAAAAAAATTATTGTAAGTGAACAAAAGGATCTGCCAAATAAAAACAAGAGCACTGCAATGGATGCAAATGCAGAGCAATATACACACAAAACAAAGTCATATGACCTTTGACCCCTAAGTGTGACCTTGACCCTGAAGTGAGCCATCCGAAACATGCGCTCTGCACATTTTTTCAATGAGGTGAACATTTGTATCAGGTTTCTTTGAAATCCTTCAAGGGGTTCAAGAGTTACAGAGCGGAAGGGAAATTGCTAACCAACAGACATACAGACAGACCGACACCAAGGCGATAACATAATATGTCCCTTCGGGTGAATAAAAAAGAACCAAGATCTTATGGTGATACAAGTTGTGTGCAAGTTTGGTTAAAATCAAATCATAAATGAAGCTGCTATTGTGCAGACAAGGTCAAAATAGCTAATTTTGACCCTTTCAGGGGCCATAACTCTGGAACCCATAATGGAATCTGGTTCAAGAAAGGAACCAAGACCTTATGGTGACATAAGTTTTGTGCAAGTTTGATTAAATTCAAATCATAAATGAAGCTGCTATTGTGAAGACAAGGTCAAAATAGCTTATTCTGGTCCTATCAGGGGCCATAACTCTGGAACCTTTAATGGAATCTGGCCATTTGAAGAAAGAAACCAAGATCTTGTGGTGATACAAGTTGTGTGCAAGTTTGGTTAAAATCAAATCATAAATGAAGCTGCTATTGTGCAGACAAGGTCAAAAAAGCTAATTTTGGCCCTTTCAGGGGTCATAACTCTAGAACTCATTATGGGATCTGGTTGGTTCAACAAAGAAACCAAGATCTTATTGTGACACAAGTTTTGTGCAAGTTTGGTTAAATTCAAATCATAAATGAAGCTGCCCTTTTGCAGACAAGGTCAAAATAGCTAATTCTGGCCCTTTCAGGGGCCATAACTCTGGAACCCATACTGGAATCTGGCCAGTTCAAGAAAGGAACTATGATCTTATGGTGATACAAGTTGTATGCAAGTTTGGTAAAAATCAAATCATAAATAAAACTGCTATTGTGCAGACAATGTCAAAATAGCTCATTTTGGCTCTTCAGGGGCCATAACTCTGGAACCCATAATGAGATCTGGCCAGTTCAAGAAAGGAACCAAGATCTTATGGTGAAACAAGTTGTGTGCAAGTTTGGTTAAAATAAAATCATAAATGAAACCACTATCCTGCAGACAAGAAATTGTTGATGCACAAAAATAGTAAATTCTGGCCCTTTAAGGGGCAGTAACTCTAGAACCCATGATGGGATCTGGCCAGTTTTTGAAAGGAATTGAGAAATCACGCCAATACAAGTTTTGTACAAGTTGATCGAAATTGCTTGCAAAATGTGGTCTCTATCTTGTTCACAAGAAATTGTGGACAGACAACGGACGACGGACGAAGGGCGATCACAAAAGCTCACCCCGTCACTACCTGACAGGTGAGCTAAAAAGGGTAATAAGCATCAAGGGTTTAGACAGAACAATGTCTATAATTTTTCCTAAACAAGTCTATGTTAAACAAGTGAACCCCTGGACAAGGCCAATTTTGACCTAAATGGCATGGCTTGAGCAAACTTGGGAGGAGGGCTGCCAGAAAATGCTACAAACCAAACATATAAGCTGTGGGCCTTGCAGTTTTAGACAAAAATTTTTTTTATTTGTTTCTTTTGTAAAACAAGAGCTCGTAGAACACAAAATGCCCCCCCCATGCATTCAGCATTCAGTAATTGCACAAGGAACAGATTTTATTTGGTCACTGTATACGAAAGTTCTACTGTTCTGGATCAATGTGACCTTGACCTTTGACCTATTTACCTCAAAATCAATAAGGGTCATCTGCTGGTCATGATCAACCTCCCTCTAAGTTCTGTGATCCTTGGCCCAAGCAGTCTCAAGTGATCGCCCAGAAAGGCTTTGACTATTCCATGTCAATGTGACCTTGACCTTTGGCCTACTGACCTTAAAATCAATAGGGGTCATCTGTTGGTCATTACCAACCTCCCTATCAACTTTCATGATCCTAGGCTCAAGCGTTCTTAATTCACCATCCAAAAACCGTTTAACTGTTCTGGGTCACTGTGACCTTTGACCTACTGATCTCAAAATCAATAGGGGTCATCTGCTGATCATGATCAACCTCCCTATTAAGTTTCGTGATCCTAGGCCCAAGCGTTCTCAAGTTATTTTTCTGGAAACAATTTAAGTGTTCCTGGCCACTGTGACCTTGACCTTTGACTTTCTGACCTCAAAATAAATAAGGGACATCTATTGGTCATGTCCAACCTCCCTATCTACTTTCATGATCCTAGGCCGAAGCATACTTGAGTTATCATCCGGAAACTGTGTAGCTGTGACCTTGATATTTGACCTACTGATCTCAAAATCAATAGGGTTCATCTGCTGATTATGCTTAATCTTCTGCATTAAATAAAACACAGTTTTGATTAAAAAAGTTTTTCATTAATATTAAAATAGATTCAAGCATAAACTTACCTTGTTTACTTCAGCTAGGGATAATGTGATACGTAAGTATGGGAACTTGGGTCATTTTTTGTCTTTCTTTTTCCTTGTAAACAAGCATATTAGTTTACTGAATATCATGTCATACTAGAAATAGTACTTTTTTGTAACATTTAACCAAGACAAGAAAAGTGGGCCATGATGGCCTTGTATTATTAATCTTACCTAGTTCTTAACACAGGTCACCTGGTATTCAGTCTGATCTACCTCTCATAGCAACAAACATTCTATGTTTTATTTATATCAGGTAGAATTTTCATACAGTTATTTTAATATTTGACCTAATGACCTAATTCTTGATATTAGCTGCCTTCTTTTGGATGTCTCCTAACAAACAAGTATGCCCACGGGCAGAATGTCGAACCTGCCTGCTGTCAAGTGTGACCCTGACCTTGGACCCAGGGACCTGGTTCTTGCGCATGACACTCCGTCTCATAATGGTGAACATTCATGCCAAGCTACATCAAAATCCCACAATGCATGAAGAAGAAATGCTCCGGACAAACTTCAACTTGACCTCTGACCTCCAACTGTGACCTTGACCTTTGAGACAGGAATATGGGGTTTGTGCATGACACGTCTTCTCATTGAGGTAAACATTCGTGCCAAATATAAACAAGATTGGTCCATGCATGTCGAAGTTACGGTCCGGACAAAATCGGACGGACGCACGCACATACATACACTGAAAGTGGCGGCTATATCGAGCTCAACGCAAGCAGGCTCGACAAAAATTAAAAAGCTCAGGTGGAAAATAAGACCTCTAAGATGTTATAATGGTTTTTCTATGATTTGACATAGTGACCTAGTTGAACACTACCTAGATTTCACATAATATTTTTATAGAGACAACAAACTTTTATGAAGATCAAGCAGAAAATGTTTTAAAAAGGTTTTTCTTTGATTATCACATGAATTAATTTGAATGCTCAGAGTGAGGCTCAAACCTGTATCGGTGAAAGACAAGTGATTTGAAGTCAGCGACCTTAACACCATGGATACGGAGCCCCGCCCCCCCACCCTCCCATAAAAGCTTACCTTATATCAACACAAGACATTTTAGTGCTAAAGTGAACTAAAATCATAAAGATCTATTTCAAAATATTTACTATGTACCATACATTATTACTCACATGATAACTTTGTCTTCACTTGAAACATCTTCGGTACAAGCAGTTTCATCAATTTCTAATTTTTCTTCATCATCGTCATCATCATCGGTAACATCTCCGAATAACATTCTTCCTACACTTTCAGAGTCTTTTATTTCCTCCCTAGCCTTGTCTATGAATATCGAGTCATTTAATCTACCAGAAGCTATATCTGCAGGTATTTTTGATTTTTGTGCGCTTTTCAAATAAACGTCATCCACTCTATCAGAATTCAAACTTTTGTCACCACTGACAGTTTTAAGAAAATCCATATTTATGTCCATCTGTTTTGTTTTAGTCAATAGATTAGCAGCTGTTTTGCAAATATCATTATGGTTAGGGGACATTAATGCGCTTTTGTTATATTCGTTTTTCTTTAAAACGGCATAATCATTATTTGCCGTTTCTTGCAAGTTAGTTAGACTCAAGGTATCACAGTCTAATCCACCAAAGTATTTTGAGCTCAAACTGGTTTTATCACAAGGCAAGTAATCATCCTTTTCAGCTAAAATGTTAATTTTCTCACCTATGATAGAACTGTCACTTAAAGAACTCCGTTTCTTGGTTTTATTCCATTTTATTTTAATACTTTTGTGTTCCGGGCTGGTATTGCCTTTGATGCTTTTATCTGCTTTTTGTAACATTTGACTTTCTGGGCAATGGTGGCTCTTGTTGGTAGATAGTTTTCTTTGGGTTGGTAAAATATTTGCTGTTGAGCTGGAAGACTTCCGTCTAGATTTTACTTCAGATGGTTTTATTGTATCTTTGTCATCCTGAAACATAGATGTCTTATTACATTTGATTCTTTCAACTTAAAAGTTTGTCCGACTGTAATACTTTAAAGCAGAATATTTGTACATGGATGTTAACAAGGAAGTGAAGAAAGGAGAAGTTTTCAAGATCTAAGGTACCCTCCTAGGCACTACATAAGGCCAGGACAGGTACGTGCATACAAGCTTGTAGGTCATTCTACAAAAATTAATTAAACTTCCATAAGGTTTCAAACCAGACTGTGAACAGCAACCAAATCACTTGATTTGTTTGTTTGTATTGAGTTTATGCCATTTTTCAACAGTATTTCAGTTATGTAATGGCGGGCAGTTAACCCAACCAGTGTTCCTGGATTCTGTACCAGTATAAACCTATTCTCCGCAAGTAACTGCCAACTTCCCTACATGAATCAGCGTTGGCGGACAAATGCTTCCAGACTCAATGTTTTTTTATGAAATCTTGAACTCATGACCCCATGATCCGTAGATCTGTGCTCTCCCTATTGAGCTAAGTGGGTGGCTCAAATCACTTGAATGAGGACCCTAAAGACACATACCCACCCAATGTTGACTTTTTAACCTTAACTATTATGTCATGACACACTATCATTAGATGCAACAATTTTGTTCACTGTAAAAAAACTCATCCCTCCTGGCGGAATCCAAATCGCCCAGTTTTTCAGACTGTTGTAATCTGTTTACTTAAAGCTGTAAAACTTTATATATACAATAGATGTAAATTATCAATAAATCTATGGTTAACTCTGCCTACTCGCCTGTCAAACTTCAACCAATCATAGCGTTAATATCCCACTGTAGTTTATCAATATTGTAAGTCGCCGCCATTTTGAAAATTTTCAACCGGCATGTAAAAAGCCGATAATTTTATCGAGTGCAGACTTGAACCTCCTTCAACATGATCTTATGCATCAATTGTATGTCATTTCTTGATTGTATTATAAATTACATCAAAATTTATTTCAAATATGGCCAATTTCTATAAATGACTTGCCGGCGCTGTGGATGAAAAACGATTCCGCATACAGTCGGAACTGCTGTAAAAATTTTGCGAAATATTAAACAAAGAGTTTTTAAGAGTACATACTAGAGAAGAAAAACGTATAACGTGTACAGTATATACAAGAGAGACAACACCGCCATTAGTAGGCTTTGACAAAACGAAATATTGTAAGGAGATCGCCAAAGTAATAAATGAATCAATTAAATGTATAAATCTGAACAAGTTGATGCCAGAATTGGGCATTACTAAAGCAATCGGAACATGTATGAAAACTTCCACGGCATTCAATTGTGCACCTGATAAATTTATGAGTTTCAGATGCGTAGTTTTTTTTATAAAAATTTAAAGGAGACTTTATTTCATAGCACAGTTTGTACTTAATTTAGAAATAGTTAAAAGAACTTGTAAAACACTCATTTTACTAAAATGTTCTTTAAACAGTGCTTTTTATTCTATTTGTTTTGTAGTTTTGAAAATAGAACTGAACTAGAAGATGCTTTTGTAGAAAAACGCATGTTTCCCCCAATGTATAGTCTTATAGGCAAGAAGTCAATAGGGAACAGGAGCGAAAGTCAAAGAAACACTGATGGTTGGCTGCAATAGGGATAATCTAAATAGCACATCCAATTATCCCACTTAGTTTCAGTGGTTCTAAAGTTATGAATTGGAAACGGTTTTCCATACTGAGGCCCCTGTGACCTTGACCTTTGATGGAGTGACCCCAAAATCAGTAGGAGTCATCTACTCTGCATATCCTATCATCCTATTAAGTTTCAACATTCTGGGTTAAGTGGTTCTCAAGTTATTGATTGGAAAGCGTTTTCTCTGGTCAACCCCCTGTGACCTTGACCTTTGATGGAGTGACCCTAAAAACAATCAGTCATCTACTCTGTAAGTCCTATCACCCTATCAAGTTTGAAGGTTATAGGTCAAATGGTTCTCAAGTTATTGACCAGAAATTGATTTCCATGGTCTGTCCACTGTGACCTTGACCTTTAATAGAGTGACCACAAAATCAATATGATTAATCTACTCTGCATGTCCAATAATCCTAAGAAGTTTCAACATTCTGGGTCAAATGGTTCTCAAGTTACTGACCAGAATTGTTTTTCCATGTTCAGGCCCCTGTGACCTTGACCTTTAATATGTGACCCAAAAATCAATAGTGGTCATATACTCTGCATGTCCAATCATCCTATGAAGTTTCAACACTCTAGGTCAAGTGGTTCTCAAGCTATTGTTTGGAAAGTCTATACTATGGTCAACCCTCTGTGACCCTGACCTTTGATGGAGTGATCCCAAAAACTACAGAGGTCATCTACTCTGCAAGTCGTATCACACTATCAAGTTTGCAGGTTATAGGTCAAATGGTTCTCAAGTTATTGACCAGAAATTGATTTCCATGGTTTGTCCACTGCGACCTTGACCTTAATTAGAGTGACCCCAAAGTCAATAGGGATCATCTACTCTGCATTTCCAATCAACCTATGAAGTTTCAACATTCTGCGTCAAATGATTCTTTAGTTTCTGACCGGAAATTATTTTCCATGTTTAGGCCCCTGTGACCTTGACTTTTAATAGAGTGACCCCAAAATCAGTAGGAGTCATCTACTCTGCATTTCCAATCATCCTATGAAGTTTCAATATTCTGGGTCAAGTGGTTCTCAAGTTATTGATCGGAAATGGTTTTCTATGTTCAAGCCCCTGTGACCTTGACCTTTGATGTAGTGACCCCAAGAACAATAGGGGTCGTCTACTCAATAAGCCCTGCCACCGTATGAAGTTTGAAAGTTCTAGATCAAATGGGTCTCCAGTTATTGATCGGAAATGAAGTGTGACGAACGAAGGACGAATGGACAGGGCAAAAATAATATGTCTCTCCAGTGTGGGGAGACAAAAATAAACTAGAGATGCTTTTGAGAAAAGCGCATGTCTCCCACAACTGCCCCTATGAAAAATGTCTAGTTTCTCTGGATGGTCTAGATGAATGGAATCAATTAGATGGCCTGGACGAGTGGATCCAATCAGTAATTCAAGGGCCATAATTAAAAAGTGCCTTGGCCGATTTGGCTAGTTATCCAATCTGGCTGAGGTCTTATGGTCAAACACATTTTGTTCAAGTTTGGTGAAGATCGAATGAGAAATGTTCGACTTAGAGTGCGGACAAGCTTTGTGACAGACAGACACACACACACACACAGACTGGAGTAAATCAATATGTCCCCCACAACACTTTGTGGTAGGAGACATAATGAACTTGAATTTTAGTATTCGTTTTTTAGTATTCGTTTTTGTTGATAGTTTATAATGCAGGTAAAACTTTCATTTCCCATCTTTCTTTGGCACCAATGTTGACTCTAGTGGCTCCTCTTTGGCTCCAACTTTTGCCAAATGCCAGAGCCAATTTGACTAGTTATCGAACTTTGCCGAGGACTTATTGGCAAACACATTTTGTTCAAGTTTGGATAAGATTTCTGACAGACACACAGACAGAGAGACAGAAAGACACACAGACAGGAGTAAATCAATACGTCTCCCACACCACTGTGTGGTGGGAGACATAATAACAAAGATAAAGTGAAAGTGCATAAACATTAACCTGAAATTCTAAGTAAAAAGAGGGCATAATTCACGAAATATTGGTGCCAGAGTTATGGCCCTTGTGTCATATGATGTGGGTGAAAATTTGAATCAAATCAGTTTAGTAACAACAGATACAGAACCAAAGTGCATCAATACTTTAACCCCACATTTTATGTAAAAAGGGGGCAGAATTCACAAAATACTGGTGTTTTGACCCTTGTGTCATATGATGTGGGTGATGATGTCAAACAATTGTTTTATGTTTGAATCCCTTCTGTAATAAGGGAGATACAGTGAAAATGCATCAAAATTAACCTAAAACTCTAAGTAAAAATGGTGCATAATTCATGAAAAATTGGTACCAGAATTATGGACTTTGTGTCATATGATGTAGGTGATGATGTGGAACAACCATTTTTAAGTTTAAATCAAATCCATTTAGTAACATTTGAGATAGAGTGAAAGTGCACCGAAACATTAACCTAAAATTCTATGTAAAAGGGGGGATAATTCATAAAATATTGGTGCAAGAGTTAGGATCCTTGTGCCAGATCATGTGTGTGATGATGAGGAAAAACTGTTTTAAGTTTGAAGCAAATCCATCGAGTAATTAAAGAGATAAAGAGAAAAAGCATCAAAACTTTAACAAAGGTGTGAAGGTGGAAGGACGCAGATGTCGATGCCGGGTCGAGTAGGATAGCTCTCCATATACTTCGCATAGTTGAGATCTTCTGCTTCTCGGCGCAACTACAGTGTCAGATATCACTATGGCTATGACTACGCATAGTTGAGACAAAAATGGAAAAAGTTACACAAGAGTGCCAAGATGACCCTAGGTCACTCACCTGTGTAACACATCATATCAGTGTAAACATGTTTTACCTAGTGATTTCATGGAGACAAATATTCTGACCAATTTTCATTAAGATTTGACTAAATAATGTGGCCTCTTGAGTGTAAATAAGCATTTTCTTTGATTTGACCTAGCTACCTTTTTTTTAACCCACATGACCCAGATTCAAACTTGTCCAAAATTTCATAACAAGAGGGCCATGAAGGCCCTGTATCGCTCACCTGACCTACTGACCTAAAGATCATCAAGATCAATATTCTGACCAAGTTTCATTAAGATATGGTCATAAATGTTGCCTCTAAAGTGTTAACTAGCTTTTCCTTTGATTTGACCCGGTGACCTAGTTTTTGACCACACCTGTCCCAGATTCAAACTTGACCTAAAGATCATCAAGATTAACATCCTGATTAAGTTTCATGAAGATACAGTCATAAATGTGGCCTCTAGAGTGTTAATAAGCTTTTCCTCTGACTTGACCTAGTGACCTAGTTTTTGACCCCACCTGACCCAGATTTGAATTTGAACTATAGATCATCAAGATTAACATTCTGACCAAGTTTCATTAAGATATGGTCATAAATGTGGCCACTACAGTGTTAACAAGCTTTTTCTTTGATTTGACCTGGTGACCTAGTTTTAGACCCCAGATGACCCAATATCGAGCTCGTCCAAGATTTTATTGTGGGTAACATTCTGACCAAGTTTCATTAAGATTGGGCCAAAATTGTGACATCTAGAGTGTTAACAAGCTTTTCCTTTGATTTGACCTGGTGACCTAGTTTTTTACCCAACCTGATCCAGATTTGAACATGACCTATAGATCATCAAGATTAACATTCTTGCCAAGCTTCATTAAGATATGGTCATAAATGTGGCCTCTAGAGTGTTTACTAGCTTTTCCTTTGATTTGACCTGGTGTCCTAGTTTTTGACCCTACATGACCCAGAATCAAACTGGACCTTGAGATCATCAAGATTAACATTCTGACAAAGTTTCATGAAGATATAGTCATAAATGTGGCCTCTACAGTGTTAACACTTTTTCCTTTGATTTGACCTGGCGACCTAGTTTTTGACCCCAGATGACCCAATATCAAATTCATCCAAGATTTCATTGAGGGTAACAATCTGACCAAGTTTCATTAAGATAGGGCCAAAATTGTGACCTCTAGAGTGTTAACAAGCTTTTCCTTTGATTTGACCTGGTGACCTAGTTTTTTACCCCAGATGACCCAATATCGAACTCGTCCAAGATTTTATTGAGGGTAACATTCTGACCAAGATTCATTACGATTTGGCCAAAATTGTGACCTCTAGAGTGTTAACAAGCTTTTTCTTTGATTTGACCTGCTGACCTAGTTTCTGACCCCAGATGACCCAATATTGAATTCGTCCAAGATTTTATTAAGAGTAACATTCTGACCTAGTTTCATTAAGATAAGGTCAAAATTGTGACCTCTAGAGTGTTAACAGTCAAATTGTTGACGATGGACGAATGGACGGACGGACGGCTGGCCGGCTGACGACAGAAGACGGACACAGGGCGATCACAAAAGCTCACCTTGAGCACTTTGTACTCAGTGAGCTAAAAACAAACATTCTGACAATATTTTGGGAATACTAGAGCAAAAAAGTGGCCTCTAGAGTGTATACAAACTTTTCCTATGATTTGACCTAGTGACCTAGTTTTTGATCACATGTGACCCAGATCTGAAATCGTCCAAGACTTTATAATAACAAACATTATAACCACATTTTATGAAGATAGCACCAAAAATGTGATCCCTAGGGTGTAAACAAGCTTATACGTTGATTTGACTGGGTGGCCTAGTTTTTGACCCCACATGACCCAGATAAAAATTCATCTGATATTTTATGCAGACGAACATTCTGACCAAGTTTCATGCACACCAAATGAACAAGAGTGTTGACAAGTATTTCTTCTGATTTGACTTGGTGACCTAGTTTTTGATCCCATATGACCCAGTTTCAAACTTGGCCTAGGAATCATCAAGATAAACATTCTGACCAAGTTTCATGAAGATAGGGTCATAAATGTGGCCTCTAAAGTGTTAACAAGCTTTTCCTTTGATTTGACTGGGTGTCCTAGTTTCTGCCCCTATATGACCCAGTTTCAAACCTGGCCTATAGATCATCAAGATAAACATTCTGACCAAATTTCATGAAGATAGGGTCATGAAATTTAATGTGGCCTCTAGGTTTTTAATAAGCTTTTCCTTTGATTTGACCTGATGACCAAGTTTTTGATCCGACATGAGCCAGTTTTGATCCAAGCCTAGAGATCATCAAGATAATCATTCTGTGCAAGTTTGTATCAAATCAAAGCATAAATGAAACCTCTATATGGCTGAAAGGGCCAAAATAGGAAATACTGCCGCTTTCAGGGGCAGTAACTCTAGAGCCCACAATGGAATCTAGCCAGTTTTCGAAAGGAACCAAGATCTTATTGTGACTTAAGTTGTAAGTGTGGTTAAAATCAAATATAAAATGTCACTTCTATCGTGTTCACAAGGTAAAAATTACCAAATTTTGGCTCTTTCAGGGGTCAATCAGTGGCCGTAACTCTGCAACCTATGATTGGATCTGACAGATTCATCATAGAATCCATGATTTAGTATTGATGAAGATATTCTGCAAGTTTGTATCAAATCAAACCATAAATGAAGTCTCTATATGGCTGCAAAAGCCAAAATAGCAAATTTTTAACATTTAAGGGGCCATAACTCTGGAACCCATGATGGGATTTTGCCAGTTTTCGAAAGGAACTGAGATATTATGCCAATACAAGTTGTATGCAAGTTTGATTAAAGTTGATTGCAAAATGTTGTCTCTATTACGTTCACAAGCCTAAAATAGCAAATTTTGGCCCTTTAAGGGGCAATAACTCTTGAACCCATGATGGCATTTGGCCATTTTTTTTAAAGGAACCAAGATATTATGCCCATACAAGTTTGATTAAAATCAAATACAAAATATGGTCTCTATCATGTTCACAAGGAAATTGTGGACGGACGGATGACGTACGAAGGGTGATCACAAAGCTCACCCTGTCACTATGTGACAGGTGAGATAAAATCCCATTATCATTATAAACAAATGATCTGATAGAAAGATTTTCATGACACAAGTTTTTATCCTTCTGTTGTCTGTTTCATGCACCAGTAAAACAAGATCTCATTCAGTTCCCATGTGATGTTGGCGAGTTTTGCTCTATATGCCTTTCAAGTTGACCTGTTTATTTTTGTATTTCTTTGGTCATACTCAAGACAGAAGCAAAACTGAATAATAGGTTTGTATTTAGTGCATAAAACATCGGAGCACTTTTAAAACACTGTCATATTCAGTGTATATCAGCGAAATTGTGTTTTCAGCAGTAGCTTTAATGAATATACACATGGCAAAAACAATACTAACCTTTTTCTGTTTTTTACTTTTTACATCCTTAACAATTTCCTTCTCCACCCTAACATCGCTGATGTTGTACTTGTTGAAAAGCCAGTTATGGTTCGGAAAATCACACATAATACGTTCTTCGTTCTGCTCCATATTGTCATCTGAAGAGGATTGTGCCTTCTCACTGCTGGAATAATTATCTGAAAAGAAAGCAAGATATATTCATACAGCAGCAGCAACAGTAAAATCTAGTTTGGAACTTTCAAAAATGTTATATGGTTCAGACAATCTACTTCCCCGTTTTGAATATTTGATGCAAGTTATTACACCAGGAACAAATTCCTCAAAAAATCAAACTGCTCTGAAAAACATAAAATGTAATAACAAACAACAGCAGCAAAATGAAGTTTGACCCATTTAAGCACATGTAACAATTGTTATAGAGATCCCTAAAAACAGTGGTTACTGAGATCCTTATATTGCTGCTTACTGAAAAACAGTGGTTATGGAGAGCTTTATATTGCTGTTGACTGAAAAACTGGGCATATTGAGGTCTTTATATTGTCACTTATTGAAAAACAATGGTAATAGTGATCCCTATTTTGCGACTTACTGAAAAAACTGTGGTAATGGAGAGACTTATTTTTGGCATCTTGAAAAAGCTAAGAGAACCTTATATTGTGGTTGATCTAAAAAGGCTGATATGAAGGTCCTTATTTTGTGGTTGACTGATAAACAGTGATTATGGAGTTCCTTATTTTGTGGTTGACTGATAAACAGTGGTTATGGAGGTCCTAATTTTGTGGTTTACTGATAAACAGTGATTATGGAGATCCTTATCTTGTGGTTTACTGATAAACAGTGGTTATGGAGATCCTTATTTTGTGGTTGACTGATAAACAGTGGTTATGGAGATCCTTATTTTGCAGCTTACTGTTTATCAGTGATTATGGAGATCCTTATCTTGTGGCTTATTGAAAACATGATACTTAAAAAGAAACAATTTGCTAATATTGATTCAGTATGGACTATAAAATACTCTTCGTTTAACCAGAAAACTCAATTTTCTGATTGACACTGCGATTGTATTCGAACATATTTTAAACCTATCAGCACCTGAAGTGTTCTACATGAGATATCTAAAAGCATGTCAGAAGCACCTGTTCTAAAACATATGACTAGTTGTTGGCTAAAGCAAGTAACCCCTGAACTGTTCTAGAACAAATGACAAGTTACAGGACAACTGCAAAACAACATCAGGTCTATAACAGACAGTATCTGAACTATTATATAACAGATGGAGAATAGTTCAGTAGAAGTTTTTGGACAGTTTCTTGAACTGTCAAACAGTTCTAGATCACTAAAAACTAAGAATAATATTATATCAAACACAGTTCATCAGTTATTAAACTACTGCTCAAGTACATTTCAAGTGTAGTTATTATCAGAACTGTTCTAGAACTAATGAAATACAGTTTATCAGAAGCTGTTCAACAACTACATTTAAGGTTGTTCTGCATATTCTAGTCAAACTTTCTTCTTCAATGTAAAATTTGATTAAACCCTGATTTTTCAACTTAGAAAATATGGCAAATCAAAATGGTAGGGTCACCTCTAGCCTGATTTGAACATCTGGACCTAAAGCCCCCATCACACCAAACTAGTTCTCAAAATGACCCAAACCGTCCTAAAATATTGTAAAACGGACTGCGATCTGGCTAGAACGTTTGTACTTTGGCCGTAACATATTCATAGTGCATTCGTAGTTAGTGCATAAACAGTTCTCGATACGTCCATCGCATCTTTATGCTGTCTGAAGTTCGTTTATAGTAAGTTCAGTTCGGAAAAAAATTGCCCGTTCACCTCATGTTGACACCGTTTGTAGGCAGTCCAAGTCCATCTGTCGTCAGATTAAAGAAGTTTGTAACTAGTCCTACTTCGTTCCGAGTACGTCGAAATATGTTCTCGCTAGCTGTTAACTCAACCAACTCGTACGCAGACGGTTTAACTCATTCTGAGTACGTCCTCATCTCTCCCTTGTACGTTCAGAACGTAAATTGCAATCACGTTCTGGCCCAACAGCTATTAAAAGCCATCGCGTTTCGCCCAGTTCTCATTCTCGTTTGTCTCTTCAACCTCTCAAGACACACAAAAATACACAGCAATAGGCAAGTATCAAAGTGACTCCAAAGAAAAGTGAAATTAAAACAGTAAAAGACCAATGTCTCACAGAAGCCAGTACATAGTCTCCTGAGTCAGCCCCTGAACGTGAAAGTCGAGAGGATTAGCGTCGTAATTTATTCCCTGCACCTTCTGACGACTCTGTCTCCAAGTCCGAAGATGAAGGTGGACAGAGTAAGAAACAAAAGAAGAAAAAGCAAAGGCATAAACTTGGCTAAACCTTGTGCCTAAATCTTGAACCTGTATTGCAACGTCATGTATTTATACTCTAACTTGTATAATTGTACTGAGACGAGATCGACCTTGTAGGAACTGTGAATAAACGTAATAAACGTACTAAAAACGTAAGGAACGTACTGCAAACTCTTAGAACTGTTTAGAAACGTATTGCAAACTTAGTATTTTATTTTGATCGTATTCAGATGGAATAACGACGCACTCAGGATGAAATGCGGTCGAGTTAATAGTCTTTCTGTGAACAGGTTAAACGGGCTACAAACGGATCCGCTTGGTGTTCACACGTACTGAAATTGACACCCGATCGCATTACGTCATACCACGTCTCTGGTACAATCGAAGTACGGCGGCTCAGTTCTTAGTACGTCCATCTCGTTTTAAGTACATTGTCAGTCCGTCTAACCGTAGGACGGAATGATCGGCAGAAATTTTTGAGTAGGCTCAAAGTTCTGGAGCACCATTCCCATTCAACCCCGTCTGAGCCAGTCCATAAGGTTCTTAGACAGTCTGTAGAACGTCGCTACTACGTCTGTTCTGTTGCCACACAGTTTGAGCTGTTCGGCTACATTTTTTAGAATGTACTGAAAACGAGCTTGGTGTGATGGGGGTATAACACAGGTTTTCACAATGTGTGTCTATCAGTAAGTAAATCAAAACTTCAACATTCCTATGGAAACAATTTTTTCTACAATGTAGATTTTAATGAAGCTTCTCACAGTTGTAAATATACATAATGAGCTAATCTTATGGAAAATAAAATGTATAAGTCCATGTGTCAGTTTTTGAGATATTTGCCTATGATTTCTTGTTTCTTCTCCACGGCAAACACTTCCCTGACTCAAATCTTATTCAACTGAAGTATCCAAAATCATACCTTGTTCAACTGAAGTATCCAAAATCATATCTTGTTCAACTGAAGTATCTGAAATCATACTTTGTTCAGTTAAAGTATCCAGATCATATCTTGTTCAACTGAAGCGTCCAAAATCATATCTTGCTCAACTGAAGTGTCCGAAATCATATCTTGTTCAATTCAAGTATCCAGATCATATCTTGTTCAACTAAAGTACCTGAATCATATCTTGTTCATTAAATGTTCTGGATCATACATTGTTCTTGTACAACCAAAGTATATTATCTTGTTCAATTAAAGTACCTGAATCATATCTAGTTCAACTGAAGTATTTAAAATCATGTCTTGTTCACTCAAAGTGTTCTGGATACATTGTTCTTGTACAACCAAAGTATATTATCTTGCACAAGTTACTAAAGTATCTTAATCTGAATGTTCACTCTAAGTGTTCTGGATCATGTATTGTTCTTGTACAACCAAAGTATACTAGAACTGTCACAGGAGTGACTCATACCCCCACCATACGGTCTTGTCACAGAAGAATGGCAACCATAAGGAATCTTAAAAATACTTTGGAGTACTTCATCCTGGGCTTCCACATATAAGTAATACTTGTATAATACTAGTATAGTAATACAAGTAAATATATTAAATCTCTAATATTAGAGATACACTAAAAGTGAATACAAAAAAAGTGTCTTACCTATCCATGTTACCACAGAAAAATGTTTTTACTTTTTACATAGGACTTATAACAAAAAAGTTAGAAAAATACCTAAAATACTGAAAATCTAAAAATAGGATTTCTAAAAATAGACTAATTCCTGGAATTTGAGGGGAAGAAACTCAGTACAAAAGTTAAAAAAATGTTACTTCCCTTTGGCTCTAAGCCAATCAGAATGAGATACAGTGAAAATACATCAAAATTAACCTTAAATTCTAGGTAAAAGGGGACACAATTCAAGAAAAATTAGTGTCAGAGTTATGCACCTTGTGTCACATGATGTGGGTGATGAGGTGGAACATCTATTTTAAGTCTGGATCAAATCCATTCAGTAGTAACTGAGATATAGAGAAAATACATCAAAATTAACCATAAATTCTAAGTAAAAAGGGGCATAATTCATGAAAAATTGGTGTCAGAGTTATGCACCTTGTGTCACATGATGTGGCTGATGAGGTGGAACATCTATTTTAAGTTTGAATCAAATCCATTTTGTAATAATTGAGATATAGTGAAAATACATCAAAATCAATGATAAATTTAAAGTAAAAGGGGACATAATTCATAAAAAATTTATGTCAGAGTTAAGCACCTTATGTCACATCATCTGGGTGATGAGGTGGAACAACTATTTTAAGTTTGAATCAAATCCATTTAGTAATAACTGAGATATAGTGAAAATACAACAAAATTAACCTTAAATTCTAAGTAAAAGGGGACATAATTCATGAAAACTTGATGTCAGAGTTATGCACCTTGTGTCACATGATGTGGGCACATGATGTGGGTGATGAGGTGGAACATCTATTTTAAGTTTGAATCAAATCCATTTAGTAATAACTGAGATATAGTGAAAATACAACAAAATTAACCTTAAATTCTAAGTAAAAGGGGACATAATTCATGAAAACTTGGTGTCAAGAGTAATGCACCTTGTGTCACATGATGTGGGTGATAAGGTGGAACATGTATTTTAAGTTTGAATCAAATCCATTTGGTAATAACTGAGATAATAGATTTCGGGACGCGACGGGACGGGACGGGACGCGACGCGACGGGACGCGACAAAACTGCCTCCTATATACCCCCCTCAAACAAGTTTGGTGGGGGTATAATTATCTTGTTCAATTAAAGTACCTGAATCATATCTTGTTCAATTAAAGTACCTGAATCATATCATGTTCAATTAAAGTACCTGAATCATATCTTGTTCAACAGAAGTATCTGAATCATATCTAGCTCAACTGAGGTGTCCAAAATCATGTCTTGTTTAGGGATGACAACTGTTAACCAGTTACTAGAGTACTCGCTCGGTGTTCCAAGTATCGATTATGAAATTTAGTAATCAAGTACTCGGAAAAAAAGAAAAATAAAAGAAAAAAAGAATAGAAACACGTCAATTTTAAAGCGGCCGTTTAAACGACACCAATGTGTCTATCTGTCATCTTCTTGATTAATTACCCAGATTATACAAACATAAAGGTGTGAACTGATGCAGAGTGGTCAATAATGACCCCTGACAGGTAACACGTGTTTGCAAAATCATGATCGCTGTAACTTGTAATTATGCTGCTTACTGCAGTACCGCTTCTATCATAAACAATTAGGAAATCGCACCACACAGTGTTTTGATATTTTGATTATCTTACATTATTACGCAGACACAAAAACTTATTTGTAATATATCAATAAACTGTTATAATCTGTGTTGGTTTTACACTTTAGCACAAAGTAATTATTTACAACCGTATCCAACAACAAAAAATTGGTTCTGAAACATTATATCACTGCTTAGGGGAGCCATGGTGAAACAACTAATGAGTTTGAATTATCTCCCTTTAATAATGAATAAATGCTAAATACGGCTGATTCTTGCCCATTCCAGTTACGGAAACCACTTTAAGGGAGTAACGGAGTACTTGATAAAAAAAAATTGGCGAGTATTTGAGTACCAGAACTGGTACTCGTTGCCATCCCTAGTCTTGTTCAATTAAAGTATCCAAATCATATCTAGTTCAAACTAGAAAATGCTTTTGTAAAAAAGCGCATGTCTCCCCCAATGCAAAGTCCTCTAGGCAAGAAGTCAATAGGGGTCAGGAGCCAAAGTCAAAGAGACACTGATGGTTGGCTGCAACAGGGATCATCAACTTGGCATGTCCAGTCATCCCGCTAAATTTCAACACTCTTGGCCTAGTGGTTCTCAAGTCACTGTTCAGGCTTCTGTGACCTTGACCTTTGATCAAGTGACCTCAAAATAAATAGGGGTCATCTACTCTGCATGTTCAATCATCCTATTAAGTTTCAACATTGTAGGTCAAGTGGTTCTCAAGTTATTTCCAAAAAATGATTTTCATGAACAGGCCACTGTGACCTTGACCTTTAATGGACTGACCCCAAAATCAATAGGGGTCATCTACTCTGCACGTTCAATCATCCTATGAAGTTTCAACATTCTGGGTCAAGTGGTTCTCAAGTTACTGACCAGAAATGGTTTTCAATGTTCAGGCCCCTGTGACCTTGACCTTTCACAGAGTGACCCCAAAATCATTAGGGGTCATCTACTCTGCATGACCAATCATCCTATTAAGTTTCAACATTCTGGGTCAAGTGGTTCTCAAGTTACTGACTGGAAATGGTTTTCAATGTTCAGGCCCCTGTGACCTTGACCTTTGATGGAGTGACCCCAAAATCAATAGGGGTCATCTACTCTTTATGACCAATCATCCTCTGAAGTTTCAATATTCTGGGTCAAGTGGTTCTCTAGTTATTGATCGGAAATGGTTTTCAATGTTCAGGCCCCTGTGACCTTGACCTTTGACGGAGTGACCCCAAAATCAATAGGGGTCATCTACTCTTCATGACCAATCATCCTATGAAGTTTCAACATTCTGGGTCAAGTGGTTCTCTAGTTATTGATCGGAAATGGTTTTCAATGTTCAGGCCCCTGTGACCTTGACCTTTGACAGAGTGACCCCAAAATCAATATGGGTCATCTACTCTTCATGACCAATCATCCTATGAAGTTTCAACATTCTGGGTCAAGTGGTTCTCTAGTTATTGATCGGAAATGGTTTTCAATGTTCAGGCCCCTGTGACCTTGACCTTTGACGGAGTGACCACAAAAACAATAGGGGTCGTCTACTCCAGCAGCCCTACAACCCTATGAAGTTTGAAGGTTCTAGGTCAAATGGTTCTCCAGTTATTGCTCGGAAATGAAGTGTGACGTACGGAACGGACGGACGGAAGGACGGACGGACGGACAGGGCAAAAACAATATGTCTCCTGGGGAGACATAATGAAGTATCTTGATCATGTCTTATTTACTCAAAGTGTTCCAGATCATTATTGTTCTTGTACAACCAAAGTATATTGTCTTGTTCAACTGAAGTATCTGAATCATATCTAGTTCAACTGAAGTATCCAAAATCATGTCTTGTTCACTCAAAGTGTTCTGAGTGTGTGTGTGTTTGGGTCTGTCTTTTTCAACAATTTTTCAGTCATATAAATGACGGTGTCTACTTGTAGCAGTGAGCACAATACCCAACTTTATAGTGCTGCCTCAATGGAATATCACGCCGTAGACACGTGACATGATACCCCACCCAGTCACATTATACTGACACCGGGCTGACCAGTCTGGTTTGACGTAGCCGGGGATCGAACCCATGACCTCCCGCACTCGAAGCGGACGCTCTACCACTAGGCTTACCAAGCTGGTTGCCAAAGTGTTCTGAATCATACATTGTTTATAGTAAATCATATCTTGTCTAACAAATTGTTTTGCATTAAATTTTGTTCCAGTTATACTGAATCATAATTATCTTGTTCAAACAAATTATCCTCATTATAATCTTGTTTAATCAAACACTTACACAAGACTCAACTAGTATTATTATAAAATAGTACTCACTACATCAAATACCTTTTCACAAGGTCAATATCACTAACCTGCAGCAAGCTGGTTTGTAGTATATCATTACCTGCTCATGTGACAAGCATCACGTCTCCTCACATGATGTAACATCAAACAAGCATATCATATCCTATATTCCAAGACTTCCGACATCACAGTGATGCTTTATAGCAAAGACTCTTTGAAATTTTAATATGTTAATAATCCATTAGTTATATATTGTATGTTTCACATGACAAAACCACAGTGCAATTTGCTATTATCAGTTTACTTTTCAATTTAAAAGAAATTAAATTTCATTTATTTTTCTCTAGTTATTCTTATGTTATATCTATTTTGCTGGCAATTTGGAATCAAACTTGTGAAATTTCAATTATTTTCCTTAAGAATTTCTTACCAACCAGTATTGTTTTCTTTGCTAGAATTGCCAGTAGAAAACTGTTGTGTTACATATTCTTCCCTTGGATTTTTACTAGAAGTAAAGACATGTTTCTTTTTTTTTTTTTTATCTAGAATTTCTACCACCTTGACAGTGTCAAAATTTGTGTTGCAGTTATAAGTACTGTTTTTTTAAATATCACACAATTCCGGTCTGGACTCATCAAGTTTCTGTTGCATGTCATTTGTGTTATCATGAACTCAACCACACAACTTCTGTGTTACAATGAACTTCAACATACTACTTTGTGTTGCAGTAAACTCCAATGCACAACTTTGTGTTACAGTGAGCTCCAACTCACAACTTTGGTGTTACAATGAACTCTTACACATAACCTTGTGTAACAGTGAGCTCCAACTCACAATTTTATGTTACGCAGTGCACTCCAACATACAAATTTGTGTTTACAGTGAACCCCAACTCACAACTTTGTGTTACAATGAACTCTTACACATAACTTTGTGTTACAGTGAATTCCAACTCACAACTTTGGGTTACAGTGCAGTCCAACATACATTTTTGTGTTACAGTGAACTCCAACAGACAACTTTGTGTTATACTGTGAACTCCAACACACAAATTAGTGTTACAATGAATGCCAACACACAACTTTGTGTTACAATGAACTCCAATACACAACTTTTGAGTTACAGTGCACCCAAACACACAGCTTTGTGTTACAGTGAACTCCAACACACAACTTTGTGTTACAGTGCACCTTAACACACAACTTCATATTAGAGTAAACTCTAACATACAATTTAGTGTTACACTGTGAACTCCAACACACAACTTTGTGTTACAGTAAACTCCAACTCACAACTTTGTGTAACACTGTGAACTCCAACACACAACTTTGTGTTACAGTGAACTCCAACACACATATTTGTGTTACAGTGAACTCCAACTTACATTGAACTCCAACACAGATCTTTGTGTTACAATAAACTCCAACACACAACTTCATATTAAAGTAAACTCTAACATATAACTAAGTGTTACACTGTGAACTCCAACACACATCTTTGTGTTACAGTTAACTCCAACACACAACTTTGTGTTACAGTGAACTCCAACACACAACTTTGTGTTACAGTAAACTCCAACTCACAACTTTGTGTTACAGTGGTCTTCAACTTACATTGAACTCCAACACACAACTTTGTGTTACAGTAAACTCCAACTCACAACTTTGTGTTACAGTAAACTCCAACACACATCTTTGTGTTACAATGAACTCCAACACACAACTTCATATTAGAGTAAACTCCAACATACAACTTAGTGTTACACTGTGAACTCCAACACACATCTTTGTGTTACAGTGAACTCCAACACACAACTTTGTGTTACAGTAAACCCCAACTCACAACTTTGTGTTACAGTGGACTTCAACTTACATTGAACTCCAACACACATCTTTGTGTTACAGTAAACTCCAACACACATCTTTGTGTTACAATGAACTCCAACACACAACTTGGTGTTAGAGTAAACTCTAACATACAACTTTGTGTTACAATGAACTCTAACATACATCTTTGTGTTCCATTGAAATCTACTATACAACTTTGTGTTAAACTAAACTTCAACACACACAAAAACCCATGTTAAAATTTTGTGTCATACAATTTTATATGACAATGATCTTATTCCACGCACAACTCTGTGTTACAATATCCATCGTTTAACATTAAGATAAAACTAATCCACCACATAACTCAAAATATATCCCACAACACATTTTGTGTTAAACTACTTCCGCAGTTTTGTATTATAATTAATAATGAGCTACAATTAATTCAACAGCAATACTTTGTATTGCACTACAAATATATCTAATATAAATAATTATTTGAAACACTCTTTAATTAAAACTTTCATTACGTGTATCTGTCCTTACTCCAAACAGTCTGGCTAAAACATCTATATGTACTATTACCGTGGATGGAATTTTATACTTGTACTAAGCAAAGTAAAATTACTGTGAGTGTCAAAATTCAGAACATTTTAATTTTCATACCATTCAGAACATTTTAGTTTTCATACCATCCAGCTGCACGTAAAACACTAAAACAGTTTAATACACATAGACTGACATGTAGTGCTCAACTCTTATATTTTTTTCTGACAATTTTCAGCAGTTGTTTCTTACTATGTATATGTTTTCTACGCGTTCGTGCCGAGTATGCAACTTAAAACTAATCAACCTGTCTAATCTACGATTCTTCTCACTATAATTTCTCTCTTTCAGGATCAATATTTACAGTAATTATTGCAAAAATCAGTCATTTTATCCTCAAATTACAAAAGTATTAAGAATTATAACAACTATGCTTTCTGTATTCAACATTGAATTGGAATTTAAATACTGTACATCTGCTTTAAATAACTATAACTTGTGTTTTGCTGAAACTTGATCTTTTAGAAAACAAGCCTTATCACAGCAGAAGGTATTATTACTTCTGTCTTTAAAGTTTCAGAGCTAGGAAAATTGGACTAATCAATTCGAGCTGCATGCGCTCCCTCAATTTGGAAACACAATCTTTTTCCTTGTAGACATCAGAAGTCTTGTCCATCTTATTTATAATTTCTGTATGTTGGAAATTATTTGCATCCATTGTTGTCGCAATTTATCGTTAAGACTTTCAGGGGAAGTATAGAGGAAACAAGAATAATTTCATCAATGCATGTACAGTCAAACCTGTGTTAAGGATGTACAAGCGCTTTTTTCAGGATATCCAACATTTTGAAAAATGTTTCTTCGAATATCGCTTTCTAACAAATGTTTTTTTTTGTGTTGGGTTTAACACCGTTTTTCAACAGTATTTCAGTTCTAACAAATGTTTTGCCAAAAAATAATGCTAAATAATTAAAATATGGCTAATAATGTACCATTTAACCAAATATATTATGCTTTTTGCGAAAAAAATTTTTTCACCCTTATTTTTGGCTGGCATTTGCCTAAAATTGACATAAGATTAACAATGGGGTAGGGGTAGGTAATTTCAAATATCTATTAAATTAGATCAGGTTTGGTTCTGATATTTTTCTGACTGATACATATCATGTTAAGCTATAAATAAAATAAAAGTTTTCAAGATAGCACTTTATATTATCTAGAAAATATAAATTAAAACAAAAAGAACAAAAAATATCTAAATTCACCATCTTTTAACAGTTTTTTCTTAATAAATCTCTTAGATGCACGGTGACCCCAACTTTTTTTCTTTCCATTTTGAAGCATTTTTGTGTGTCATTAATGCTGCAAAATATTTTGAAAATCTTAACGTCAGAATTTATTTTTTAGATCTAAATACGTCTTTTTCCATTGAAAATGACGTGGGTGGGGTAATTATGTCAACATGTAAAAATTAAAGAGATTTATTAGTGACATTTGTGCTTGTATATAACTGACATCACCATATATTCATATTAACCTGAAAGACCTAAAATCCCTATAAGATTAAATAGGATATTATATGTTTTATAAAGTACCAACATTTTTTCAATTTTACAAAATTTCAGAAATGCATAAACAGTGGGCGAAGAAAATACCCTATAAAACTTAAACGAGTTCAGTCACCTATGTTTTTTCTGCTCTTGTTTGTCTTAGAAACTAATGTTCTTCAAGCTCACAGGGTATGAAAAAATTCTTAACGTTAGAAAAAATTCGCTCGTACATCCTTAAGCAGCCAGCCAAGGGAGCAGCATAATCTGGCTGCTAAAGGCAGGTGGTTGCTTAAAAGAGGTTGAAATTAGAACAGAAAATCAATTTGGGAAGTAAGCTGACTGGCTGCTTAAGGCAGGTGGTTGCTTAAGAGAGGTTGAAATTAGAACAGAAAATCAATTTGGGAAGTAAGCTGACTGGCTGCTTAAGGCAAGTGGCTGCTAAATAGAGGTTGAAATTAGAACAGAAAGTCAATTTGGGAAGTAAGCTGACTGGCTGCTTAAGACAGGTGGCTGCTAAATAGAGGTTTAAATTAGAACAGAAAGTCAATTTGGGAAGTAAGCTGACTGACTGCTTAAGGCAAGTGGCTGCTAAATAGAGGTTTAAATTAGAACAGAAAGTCAATTTGGGAAGTAAGCTGACTGACTGCTTAAGGCAAGTGGCTGCTAAATAGAGGTTTAAATTAGAACAGAAAGTCAATTTGGGAAGTAAGCTGACTGACTGCTTAAGGCAAGTGGCTGCTAAATAGAGGTTTAAATTAGAACAGAAAATCAATTTGGGAAGTAAGCTGACTGACTGCTTAAGACAGGTGGCTGCTTAAGAGAGGTTGAAATTAGAACAGAAAATCAATTTGGGAAGTAAGCTGACTGACTGCTTAAGGCAAGTGGCTGCTAAATAGAGGTTTAAATTAGAACAGAAAATCAATTTGGCAAGTAAGCTGACTGGCTGCTTAAGAGAGGTTGAAATTAGAACAGAAAGTCAATTTGGGAAGTAAGCTGGCTGGCTGCTTAAGACAGGTGGCTGCTTAAGAGAGGTTGAAATTAGAACAGAAAGTCAATTTGGGAAGTAAGCTGACTGGCTGCTTAAGGCAAGTGGCTGCTAAATAGAGGTTTAAATTAGAACAGAAAGTCAATTTGGGAAGTAAGCTGACTGACTGCTTAAGGCAAGTGGCTGCTAAATAGAGGTTTAAATTAGAACAGAAAGTCAATTTGGGAAGTAAGCTGACTGACTGCTTAAGACAGGTGGCTGCTTAAGAGAGGTTGAAATTAGAACAGAAAATCAATTTGGGAAGTAAGCTGGCTGGCTGCTTAAGACAGGTGGCTTCTTAAGAGAGGTTGAAATTAGAACAGAAAATCAATTTGGCAAGTAAGCTGACTGGCTGCTTAAGAGAGGTTGAAATTAGAACAGAAAGTCAATTTGGTAAGTAAGCTGGCTGGCTGCTTAAGACAGGTGGCTGCTTAAGAGAGGTTGAAAATAGAACAGAAAATCAATTTGGGAAGTAAGCTGACTGACTGCTTAAGACAGGTGGCTGCTTAAGAGAGGTTGAAATTAGAACAGAAAATCAATTTGGGAAGTAAGCTGACTGGCTGCTTAAGACAGGTGGCTGCTTAAGAGAGGTTGAAATTAGAACAGAAAATCAATTTGGGAAGTAAGCTGGCTGGCTGCTTAAGACAGGTGGCTGCTTAAGAGAGGTTGAAATTAGAACAGAAAATCAATTTGGGAAGTAAGCTGACTGGCTGCTTAAGGCAAGTGGCTGCTAAATAGAGGAAACATCTACAATGGTTATTAAGTTATGCTCCATACACAAAGATGAATGACAAATTTGACCTTTGACCTCCATTTCTGACTTTAACCTTTCAGCCGCTGACCTGGTCGTGTGCTCTGCAAATCTTTTCTCATCGCCATCTGCTTCTATGCAAAATTTAAAGCCAATTCTTTGAATAGTTATTAACATGAAATATGAGGGTCAAATTTGACCTTTGAGCCCCATTTTTTACCTCGACCTTTGACCTACCAACCAATCTATCTATATTTCAAGTTTAGTCAATAGCTTAAATGGGTATTAAGTTAAGCTCCAGACATGTAACATGATGGACTAATAGACAAATGGACAGATGGACGTAATACATCCATCACGCAATACATCCATTTTTCCTCAATGGGCATATAAAAATCAAGAAAAAAAATTGGACAGAAGTCCCAACTGATAATGAGCATGTCCACTTTATCTTGCTGATAATTTACACCAAATTTTATCTGAAATGGATGGGTTCAGTACCTAATGATTAAATCAAGATACAGACATGGCATTATCTACTCCAAAACTCCTCATCCAACAAAAAAACCAAATGATTTGTGTAAACAGTAGCAAAGACAAGAGCTGTCACAGGAGACAGCGCGCTGGACTATTTCTATGCTGGATAGTGAAACTGGGCACATCTGAGGAAGCTGGATCTGTCACTGTAGTGTTTAATGACTCCAATGGTGGATGAAGATATTGCACAATAGCTTGAGCCTGTGTCAAAAATATTAAGTAATAAGAGAGATAAAGATGAAGTGTATCAAAAAACTAAATAAGTATAATTCTAAGCAATAAGAGGGCATAACTCATAAAATATTGGTTCAAGATTTATGCACCTTGTGTCGTATGATGTGAGTGATGATGTGGAACAACTGCTTCAAGTTTTAATCAAATCCATTTAGTAATAACTAAGATATAGTGAAAATGCACCAAAATTAACCTTAAATTCTAAGTAAAAGGGGGCATAATTCATGAAAATTTGGTACCAGAGTTATGCACATTGTGTCATATGATGTGGGTGATAAGGCGGAACAACTGTTCTAAGTTTGAATCAAATCCATTTAGTAATAACTGAGATAGAGTGGAAGTGCATCAAAACTTTAACCTGAAATTCTAAGTGAAAAGGAGAGATAATTCATGCAATTTTGGTGCCAGAATTATGGCTCTTGTGTCATATGATGTGAGTGATATGTTGAACAACTATTTTAGGTTTGAATCAAATCCATTCAGTAATAACTGAGATACTGCATCAAAACTTTAACCAGAAATTCTAAGTAAAAGTGGGGGGATAATTCTTAAATATTGGTACCAGAGTTATGGACCTTATGTCATATGATGTGGGAGATGATGTGGAACAACTACTTTCAGTTTGAATCAAATGGAACAATTATTTAAGTTTACAGCAAATCCATCAAGTAATTACAGAGATAAGGAGAAAAAAGAGAAAGTGTAAAAAAAACTTTAACCAAGGTGGGGACCCAGAAAGACGCTGACGCCAGGGTGAGTAGGATAGCTCTCCATATACTGTATAGTCAAGCTAAAAAGTAAATAAACTGAATTAAGGCAATGTATCTATAATAGTGTGCTACCAAGAATTTCTTTGTCCAATATTTATGCATTAGGAATGGTTTTTACCCACAGTCATAATGTTTAAATAATTTCTTTTAAAATATTTCAAGTAATTTTTCCAACTGAATATAATTAAAATTTAAAAAAAAAGTAGATTGGAGCCGTGCCATGGGAAAACCAACATAGTGGCTTTGCGACCAGCATGGATCCAGACCAGCCTGCGCATCCGCGCTGTTCGCTTTTAAAGCCTATTGCAATTAGAGAAACATGTAGCAAACAGCATGGATCCTGACCAGACTGCGCAGATGCGCAGGCTGGTCTGGATCCATGCTGGTCGCAAAGCCACTATGTTGGTTTTCTCATGACATGGCTCATTTATTGTTCTGTCAATTCATTATGTCCTTTGTCATTGTGAAATGTTTTGTCAACTTCCTTTGATAGTTCTTGCATTATGCTGCAGACAGTTTTATGCATAATGTAAAGGCAAATCAATCAAATAGTAAACATGGTAGATGAATAGTTCTTGTACTGTGCACTTGAAATTCCCAAAAATGTTCTTCATCTTTGTAGTTAGTCGGGTTATATCCCTTAAGCCCTAGAAGTAGTTATGCTTAGATCAAGTAAATATAACAAGGGAGATAATTCAAAAAGCGAAAGTAGAAATATGGTTCTTATACAGTGCACATTCTCTTGATAGTCTGTTATTGCTTGAAATTAAAACAAAATCTTTTTCAAAGTTTTAGAGTTCTGCTTTGAAGGAAAGTCCAATGAGTAACGTAAGAAGAGGCCATGATGGCCCTTATCACCCACTTGACTCGAATGGTACATTATTGCTTGGTACACGACTAATTGTTCTGAACAATCTTGCAACAGGACCACTGGACAATGCTACATACCAAATGTCTGAGTAATGGGTCTTGCAGTTTTACAATTATATATTTACACCCTGTTTCGGGACAATTTTAACCCCAGAGGTATGATTTTAACAAAACAAGTGGGGGACCAATAGATTACTAAGGGGTATAGTAAAATGTAAAATGGCACTTTCTCCTTGCTCTGGTGTCTGCGGAATAAACTTATTTCTCAAAAGAATAGTAATACGTATAGAGGAGAAATATATTTCTACAGTATTCAAAAGGGTGACTGCAGTTCAATCACTTGTAAAATAAACATATATACAGTATGCATTAATGTACAAAAAACTTCCTTTGAAAATTTAACATGCCATAAAGAAGTCTATACTGACCTAAAGGACACAGCAGACGACTACTAACCTAGAGGTTGCTGTTTTAGTCCCTGGGGTGGTGCATACTGCCTTGGCAGGCACAAAACTACTGACCTAAACGTCACATCAGAATTAAGACTAAGAACCTAGTGGTTAACAATTAGATGTCACTGTTTTAGTGCTTGGGAGAGATGAATATTGCCTGAGCAGGCAGACAACAGCCAACCTAGGGTTCACTAGTTCAGCCCTAGGAAAGACTGATGACCTAGACTTCACCAGTTCAGCCCCTGGGATTCCTTTGAAGAGGTGAATAATTCCTGGGGCTTAAGACTACAGATCTGGAGTTCAGCAGTTCTGTTCTAGTTCAGATGCTTGGAAGGTAAATACTGCTTAGGCAAACAAAAGACAAATTGATCTTGAGGTCATCAGTTAGGCAAGCGGAAGACTAATGATCTTGAGGTCATCAGTTAGGCAAGCGGAAGACTATTGATCTTGAGGTCATCAGTTAGGCAAGCGGAAGACAAATTGATCTTGAGGTCATCAGTTAGGCAAGCAGAAGACTACTTATCTTGAGGTCATCAGTTCGGCAAGCAGAAGACTACTGATCTTGAGGTCATCAGTTAGGCAAGCAGAAGACTACTGATCTTGAGGTCATCAGTTAGGCAAGCAGAAGACTACTGATCTTGAGGTCATCAGTTCGGCAAGCAGAAGACTACTGATCTTGAGGTCATCAGTTCGGCAAGCAGAAGACTACTGATCTTGAGGTCATCAGTTAGGCAAGCAGAAGACTACTGATCTTGAGGTCATCAGTTAGGCAAGCAGAAGACTACTGATCTTGAGGTCATCAGTTAGGCAAGCAGAAGACTACTGATCTTTAGGTCATCAGTTAGGCAAGCAGAAGACTACTGATCATGAGGTCATCAGTTAGGCAAGCAGAAGACTAATGACAATGAGGTCATCAGTTAGGTCAGCAGAAGACTATTGATCTTGAGGCCATCAGTTTCTGAGGCAAGCAGAAGACTATTTATCTTGAGGTCATCAGTTAAGCAAGCAGAAGACTATTGATCTTGAGGTCATCAGTTAGGTCCTTTGCAGTGGCAAACATTGCATTGATATGCAGAGGACAACTGACCTAGAGGTCACAAGTTTACTACTTGGGAGAAGTGAAATTTGCCTCAGCAACCAGAAGACTTCTGACCTCGAGGCCACCAGTTTCGTCCCACAGTTCCCCAGTTCAGTCCATTGGAAAGGAGAATATTACTTGAGTCAACTAAGACTACTGAACTGGAGGTCACTAGTTCTGTCCCTTGCAAAGGAGAATATTGCCTGGGCTGCCTAAGACTACTAGAAGTCAACAGCTCAGTCCCTGGGAGAGATGAACATTTCCTGGGCAGGCAGGAAGTCTATCGACCTGTAAGTCACCTTTTCAATACAGGTCTGTGAGGTGAATATCCTGATATTATGATTATACACACAACAACAAATCCTATCTTTCCTCCTATATTACTGATACAAGTGGGGAAGTTGTAACTTACATATTTAGCTCAGGTACTGAATCCCGGTATACTTGGTCAGGTTATATAACTGAAATACTTTAACCTTATCATGACTGATTTTGCCTTTGCGACCAGTGTAGATCATGATCAGCTTGCATATCTTATAATGATCTGCACTGTTTGCCTTTCAGTCAGTATCTTTTTGGTAAGCACCCCTTTTAACAGTTAATGGTACTGTCCAAATTAAAAGATGGACAAGTTCATTATAGAAATGTAGCAGGGTTACTTAAAGGATTAAAAAAACACAATACACCTATTTTAAACTAACAAAACTAACTATACCAAACAGAGTGGAAAACTAAACCATACCTTATCAGTATCCTGTCATCAATAATTCAATGTCATTTTTTATAAACTTCCACTATTATAGTAAATGATACCCTGTAATATTTCCTGTGGCAAACCGCACAATACATACTTAAAAAAACATGATGAATTAATCAGCATGATAGATCTAAATGTAAAACTAACTATAATTCCTTTTATTATGCACATTTTTAATCAAGTGAAACGTCCTCAATAAAATGTATGATACAAGTTAAACCTCACTTTAATATTGCCACATGTATCATGCAATATATCCAATCGGTAAGATCTTCAAATTGCAACGATTTATGAACCTAAAGCAAATATATGGAATACCCATATATCCTTGAAAACATACCCTATATATTCATTGTATAAACCCACGTCAGACAGTTTCATTCAATATAATTCTTTTTAATGGTGCATGCATTACAATTCTATTCATAACGTTTTTTTTAACATGCACCTTTTTTTAGCATTTTCCTTCAAATAGCATTAACTTTACAACTGAATTACAAGCACGTTTTGTAAAAGAAAATTACTTAATTACAAGTCCTGTATTCAAGTAAGGTGAAATTCTGAAATCGTCTTTACAGAAAATAATTAAAGTCTGTCCCTGTGCCAAATCTGCACTTCTGTATGAATTTAGTACTTAGTTAGTCAGTCAAAATCTCTGACAAATCCTATGGCCGGTTTTTTCTAACCTGTATTAATTTAATAAATGAAGAAAGCTTTAAGATCTAATTTATTTGTTACTGTTTTGTATTTATTTCTGTTCATTATGTTACCCCCGAGTTCATGGATTCTGTACTACAACATACGAAAATGACAACTTTTACACAAGAATTAGACATGAAAATGACAACTTTTACTTTTACACAAGAATATTTGACATGAAAATGACAACTTTTACTATTACAAAATAATTAGACATGAAAATGAACACTTACACACAACAAGAGGGCCATTGACCCTAAAGCGCTCACCTGTGTACAAGGTTTCATGTGTGTTTGTATTAGTACAGTGTTAGGTTTTTTCTATGTTAGCTTATATTATATACATTTCACACACATTTTTTTACCTAGGGCAATAATTTGAATAATTACGGTAGAAATTACAAATCTGATATCACATGCCTAAAATCAAGGCCCTAGCCATTATTGATTCAGAGAAGAAGGTTTTCAAAGTTTCTTATATACAAAAGCATATAGTAAGTACATATCAGACAATAGGGGGTGTAGCCATTTTTTTTTACCTTTGGGTAATAATTTGGACAAGTATAGTAGAGAGTCAAACCCTTATATCAAATGCCAAATATCAAAGCTCTAGGGAAAGGGATTTTTTAACCAAAAAGACCCATATGTTCAATGAACCAGAACCATTTGAACAACTTTGAAAGAGGGCTACCAAGAGATCATTTGTGTAAAGTTTCATCAAAATCCATTCAGTGGTTTTGGAGGAGATATTGTTTAAAGAAATCGTTAATGAAAAGTGACCATGTCCTCTGGCGGCCATGTTTTTTGACGATTCAGAAAAATTTGAACAATATTTGTAGAAGGTCACACAAGAACCATTTCTGTAAAATTATTTTAAAATCGTACAAAAAGTTTCACATAAGATTTTTAAAGTTTCCACTATATACATATAGGGAAAAGTGACCATGTCCTCTGGCAGCCATGTTTTTTCATTAATCAATATAATTTGAATAATCTTGGTAGAGGGTCACACAAGGACAATTTGTGTAAAATTATTTTAAAATCAGGCTAAAAGTTTCACACAAGAAGATTTTCAAAGTTTCCACTATATTCATATAGGGAAAAGTGACCATGATCTCTGGCGGCCATGTTTTTTGACGAATCAAAATAATTTAAACAATCTTGGTAGAGGTTCACACAAGGACCATTTGTGTAAAATTATTTTAAAATTGGGCTAGCTGTTTTACACAAGAAGATCTTTTAAATTTCCACTATATACATATAGGAAAAAGTGACCATGCGCCCCTGGCGGCCATGTTTTTTGACAAATTGGTATAATTTGAAAAATCTTGGTAGAGATTCACATAAGGACCATTTGTCTGAAATTATTTCAAAATTGGACCATCGGTTTAGGAGACGTTGTTTGAAGATTTTTCTATTTTTAGCTCTGGCGGCCCCATGTGCAACAAAGTGGAACCATTTGAAAAACATTGGTAGAGGACCATCCAAGGAACTTCCATGCCAAGTTTCATTAAAACTCATTCAGTGGTTTTGGAGGAGATGTCTTTTAAACACAATTGTTGACAACAGACAGACGCACAACGGACACAGCATGATCACAATAGCACCTCAAAACAGTTTAGTCATACATTATTGTTTCTGCTCCCTTAAATGACTATTCATGTAAAAGTTCAATAAGGCAACATCTTTGCTTCTGGCACTCTAGGCTATTGTCTGTGGAATCACTGTCTGATAAGGAAGCTGCTGCAGCATCCAACAATATGATCTTGCAGAACAGTTTAAATCATCTGCCTGATTTCCGGCACGTTGCTGCAGCAATGTTATCTTGATAGTAAGCATGTGGAGCTTGAACTTGCTGCTGCCTATCCTCAAATGAAATCAAACATGTCAAATTTCTTCTGGACTTTCTGCATTGTTGAAGCAGTATAGGTTTTGGTCTAATTTCTTTTGGACTTTCTGCATTGTTGAAGCAGTATAGGTTTTGGTCTAATTTCTTCTGGACTTTCTGCATTGTTAAAGCAGTATAGGTTTTGGTCTGATTTCTTTTGGACTTTCTGCATTGTTGAAGCAGTATAGGTTTTGGTCTAATTTCTTTTGGACTTTCTGCATTGTTGAAGCAGTATAGGTTTTGGTCTAATTTCTTCTGGACTTTCTGCATTGTTGAAGCAGTATAGGTTTTGGTCTGATTTCTTTTGGACTTTCTGCATTGTTGAAGCAGTATAGGTTTTGGTCTAATTTCTTCTGGACTTTCTGCATTGTTGAAGCAGTATAGGTTTTGGTCTAATTTCTTTTGGACTTTCTGCATTGTTGAAGTAGCATAGATTTGGAGAGTAATGCAAAATGACAAGACATGTTTTTTTTTGTGTTTTTTTTTTCGTGGTCTTGTTTTCAGACAATATCTTAACACACATTTTAAACTCATATGAGGAAGTGGATCTAAATAGGAAAAATACGAATATGATGTGTATGTGTAGTACATATGCAAATTACTTTCAAACTGTAGACTGCAATGAATTACAATACGAATAAAATACAATTTCATATAACGCTACATTGTATGTTACCTGTCAAGGGTAAGCTATCAACTATGGGCATTTCAAATTTGAGTCTGGATATGCTAAAAATAGCTTAGGGAGCCTGTATCAATTTTAGAGAATATTTACATGTTTTCAATCAAGAAAATGCTTCAAAATATTGCTAGCAAGTGCTCGTTTCATATACAATGGATAGAAAATGTATGGTAATTTATTTAAACTGTAAAGTGTAGGTCAAAATTAACTTATTGACTGATTATAATAGTGGTTAATCATTAACAAATCAAAATATATCACTTATAGCCAAATCTTAAATCCGAGTTGGTAAAAAATTATACATTGAGAATAACAGATAAATCTGGTATTTCACAGTTTCTGAAGATAATGCCAATAATTTTCCTTTACTCTACCTGATTTAAGATCATTTCGAAATGCATTTTAATAACTAGATGCCCACGGGCAACATGTCGAGCCCGCCAGCTGTCAAAAGGACTAGGAGTTGCACAAGTCCACACAAAAATCCTAACCAGTAGAGATAGGTCAAAATTGGATGTAACATGCATATTGTACTACAGAAAAGTGGTCTTGATTTTTCCCTAGGACTAGTAATAAAAAAGTTACAATATAAGCTATTTATAGTAACAACAAAGGGAAGTAATTCTAGGTTCTTGCACATGACACTCCATCTCATGATGGTGAACAACTGTGCCAAGTTACATCAAAATCCCTCCATGCATGAAAAAGAAATGCTCCGGACAAAGTCATTCATGTATCTGACCTTTGACCTCCAAGTGTGACCTTGACCTTAGACCTAGAGTCCTGGTTCTTGCACATGACACTCCGTCACATGGTTGTGAACATTTGTGCCAAGTTACATCAAAATCCCTCCATGCATGAAGAAGAAATACTCCGGACAAAGTCATTATTGAATTTAACCTTTGACCTCCAAGTGTGACCTTGACCTTTGAGATATCAAATCCAGACGGACGCACACACGCACGGACGCATATACACCGAACAGCCATTTGGACAACTATGTCTTCGCTTCCGCAAGCGGGCTCGACAACAAGAGCTGTTGGAGGACAGCAACGCTTGACTATTCAACAGCCTTGTCAATTGAATGAATACAAAAGTCGAAAATGGGGCATAATTTTGTAATAATGCAAAACAGGGTTATGGAACCTGCACAGTGTGTATCAGCTCATGACAGTGGACAAGTGTGTGAAGTTTCAATCCATTCCCATTGGTGGGTACTGAGATGTTGAAAAAGGGGCATAATTTTGTAAAATGCAAAGTAGAGTTATTGAACCTTTGCACTGCATGTCATATCAAGACAGTGAACAAGTGTGTGAAGTTTCAATCCTTACCCATTAGTGGATACTGAGATACCAGCTTACATACAAAAACGTAAAAACTGCAAAGTCAAAAAAGGGGCATAATTTGGAAAAAATACAAAGTAGAGTTATGTGACCTGCACATTACATGTTAGATAATGACAGTAAACAAGTGTGTGAAGTTTCAAACCATTCCCATTAGTGGATACTGAGATACCAGCTTACATACAAAAACTTAACCAAAAACTGCTAAGTGGAAAAAGGGGCATAATTTTGAAAAAACAAAACAAAAAACAAAGTTATAGGACTGGCTTAGTGCATGTCTGATCATGACAGTGAACAAGTGTGTGAAGTTTCAATCCATTCCCATTAGTGAGTACTGAGATACCAGCTTACATAGAAAACCTTAACCAAAAATTTCTAAGTTAGAAAAGGGAAATAATTTTGTTAAAAAGCAAAATAGAGTTATGAAACTTATGCAATTTAAGTCAGTTTATCACAGTGAATAAGTGTGTGAAGTCTCAATCCATTCCCAAAAGTGGTTACTGAGATACCAGCTTACATACAACAAGAGATCACAGAGTGATCTTGGCGCCCACCAATGTGCCATTTTTGTGTGTTCCAAATTTCAAGACTTATTGACTAGCTCAAGGTCAAATTTCATTTCCGTACACAACATTGTGCATGTGGTCTAAATTTGAAAGCTATAGCTTGAGAAATGTGAAAGTAGGTCACTAGATCAATTTCAAGGACAAAGTTCTTTGTACACAAAACTATGCATGTGCATCAAGTTTGAAGACTGTAGTTTGAGAAATCCGAAAGTAGGTCACTAGGTCAATCTTAAGGTCAAAGTTTATTTCGACACACAAAACTATGCAAGTGGTCCAAATTTGAAGGCTGTAGCTTGAGAAATGTGAAAGTAGGTCACTAGGTCAAAATCAAGGTCAAATTTCACTTCAGAACACAAATCTATGCATGTGGTCAAAATTTAAAGCCTGTACCTTCAAAAATGTGAAAGTAGGTCACTAGGTCAATGTCAAGGTCAAAGTTTGTTTCGGTACACAATCCTATTCATGTGGTCTAAATTTGAAGCCTGTAGCTACAGAAATGTGAAAGTAGGTCACTAGGTCAATCTTAAAGTCAAAGTTCATTTCGGTACACAAAACTATGCAAGTGGTCCAAATTTGAAGGCTGTAGCTTGAGAAATGTGAAAGTAGGTCACTAGGTCGAAATCAGGTCAAATTTTATTTCGGAATACAGAACTATGCATGTGGTCCAAATTTGAAGCCTGTACCTTCAAAAATGTGAAAGTAGGTCACTAGGTCAATGTAAACGTCAAAGTTTGTTTCGGTACACAAAACCATGCATGTGGTCCAAATCTGAAGGCTATAGCTTGAGAAATGTGAAAGTAGGTCACTAGGTCAAAATCAAGGTCAAATTTAATTTTGGAATACAGAACTATGCATGTGGTCCAAATTTTAAGCCTGTACCTTCAAAAATGTGAAAGTAGGTCACTAGGTCAATGTAAAGGTCAAAGTTTGTTTCGGTACATAAAACCATGCATGTGGTCCAAATTTAAAGGCTGTAGCTTGAGAAATGTGAAAGTAGGTCACTGGGTCAAAATCAAGGTCAAATTTCATTTCGGAACACGAAATTATGCATGTGGTCCAAATTTGAAGCCTGTACCTTCAAAATTGTGAAAGTAGGTCATTAGGTCAATGTCAAGGTCAAGTTTATTTCAGTGCACAAAACTATGCATGTGGTCCAAATTTGAAGGTTATAGCTACAGAAATGTGAAAGTAGGTCACTAGGTCAAAATCAAGGTCAACTCATGTCAAGATTCATCTTGCCACTCAAAACCATACATGTGGTCCAAATTTGAATGTTGTAGGTTATTGACAAGAAGTTTTTAAAAGCTTTTCCCTATATAAGTCTATATGAACCATGTGACCCCCAGGGCGGAGCCATATTTGACCCTAGGGGGATAATTTTAACAAACTTGGTAGAGAACCACTAGACGATGCTACATTACAAATATCAAAGCCCTAGGCTTTGTGGTTTGGACAAGAAGATTTTCAAAGTTTTTCCCTATATAAGTCTATGTAAACCATGTGACCCCTGGGGCGGGGCCATATTTGACCCTAGGGGGATAATTTGAACAATCTTAGTAGAAGACCACTAGATGATGTCACATACAAAATATCAAAGCCCTAGGTCCTGTGGTTTTGGACAAGAGGTTTTTCAAAGTTTTTCACTATATAAATCTATGTAAATTATAGAAATAAACAAAGGGCCATAACTTACTAAAAAAATTGTTGAACAAGTCTGATTTTCAGGGGGACACAACTAGGGTACCAATACATCATTCTGACAAAGTTTGGTCAAAATCCCCCTGGTAGTTTCTGAGGAGATGCGATAACGAGAAATTGTTAACGGAAGGACGGACGGAATGACGGACGGACGGAAGGACGACGGACCACGGACGCAGAGTGATTTGAATAGCCCACCATCATCAGATGGTGGGCTAAAAACTTAACTAAATCGGGACGCCGACGCACAGGCGAGTCCAATAGCTCTACTATATTCTATGAATAGTCAAGCTAAAAACACAATTGTCAATTCTATCAACAGAGAAGTTATAAGACAACAAGAAACTACTTTTGGAAAAAGTGCATGCCTCCCATACAACTTCATGTGAATGGAAATAGTAACTGATATGTAAAATATGGGTAAATAGTCAATTTTTTTTCCTTGATTTTTGAGGTAGGCATCTGTGTCTCGTGCATTACAAGTTGTCTCATTCTAAGAAATATTTGTGCCAAGAAATATTGAAATCCCTCGATGGATGGCAAAGTTATCGACTTCACAGGAAAAAACATTACTAAACTTAGACCTCCAAGTGTGACCTTAACCTTTTGAGTAAAGGATCACGGTGTTGCACATGACACAAAGTTTCATTATGGGAAAATCTGTGTCAAGTAATATTAAATCCCCTGATGGATGACTGAGTTATGAGCCAGACAGGAAAAAAAATTTACTGACCTATGACTCCTGAGTGTGACCTTGACCTTAGGGTGTTGCATATGACACATCATCACATTAAGGGATACATCTGTGCCATGTAATAAAGTCCCATCCACTCAGCTCAATAGGAAGAGCAAAGGTCTACAGATTGTAGGGTCTCGAGTTTGATTCCCGAGCAAGGTGTATGTTCTGCATGACAATTTGATGAAAGACATTGTTTCTGAAATCATTCATCATGCACCTCTGATTCATGTGGGGAAGTTGGCAGTTACTTGCAGAGAACAGGTTTGTACTGGCACAGAATTCAGGAACACTCACTGGTTAGGGGTAACTACCCGCTGTTACATAACTGAAATACTGTTGAAAAACAGTGTTAAACCCAAAACAAACAAACAAACTTAGCAGATGACAGAGTTATGGATGGGACAAGAAAGAAACAAGAGGGCCATGATGGCCCTATATCGCTCACCTGGTTAAAGGTCAGAGACCACCAATTCAAAAAAGTACAGGGAACTTACTGGGAATGAGGTAAGTGTATACCTGGGAATAAGGTAACGTCTGTGCGTTCTGACTGGTCAGTCATGTAAACAAACCCAGGAAGTGATTATTTTTTCAAAATTGATATTTTTTCACTGCATTTACAGTATTTTATTATACATTTTGACAAAATTTGCTACATTTTATGTGTATTGAAAAAAAGTTTTATCAAACGAACTTCTCCAGCCATGTCAATGATGTAAACAGGGGGTCATCTCATTCACACGATAATTACTTAAATAAAGTATCACTATTGAAGTATTCATATGTTTTTCGTCGGATATTTTGTTAAAGCTAAGATAGTTCTTGAAAAACTTGTAATTAGATATACATGTTTCGATGTATGGAAGGCCGTACATGCCATAATGTTACAATGTAAGTCTATGGGGAAACAATTGGTGGTCTCTTACCTAAATGGTTGCTATAAAGATTTGCATTTAAGCTTGACCACGGGGTCATGATTTGAACAAACTTGGTAGAGATCCACTAGGCAATGCTACACACCAAATATCTAAGCTCTAGGCCTTCTAGTTTATTTCTAGACATTTTTTGGAAGATTTTCCTATGTAGAATCAAGTAACCCCTAGGGCAGGGCCAATTTGACGCCGGGGATCATGATTTGAAAAAATTTTGTAGAGGTCCTCTAGGCAATGCTACATGTCAAATATCTAAGCTCTAGGCCTTCTGGTTTATTTTTAGAAATTTTTTGAAGATTTTCCGATGTATAATTAAGTTACTGCTGGGGCGGGGTAAATTTTACCCCGGGGGTCATGATTTGTAGAAGTCTACTAGGCAATGTTACATATCAAATATCTAAGATCTAGGCCTTCTGCTTTATTTTTAGCAACTTTATGAAGACTTCCCTATGTACAATGAAGTAACCCCTGGGGCTGGGTAAATTTGACCATGGGAGGTCAAAATTTGAACAAATTTTGTAGAGGTCCACTAGGTAATGCTACATGTCAAATATCTAAGCTCTTGGCCTTCTGGTTTATTTTTAGAAAATTTTGAAGATTTTTCTATGTACAATCAAGTAACCCCATGGGGCGGGGTCAATTTGACCATGGGAGGTCAAGATTTGAACAAATTTTGTAGAGGTCCACTAGGCAATGCTACATGTCAAATATCTAAGCTCTAGGCCTTCTGGTTTATTTTTAGAAAATTCTGAAGATCTTTCTATGTAAAATCAAGTAACCCCATGGGGCTGGGTCAATTTGACCCCAGGGGTCATGATTTGAACAATTTTTGTAGAAGTCTACTAGGCAATGCTACACGTCAAATATCTAAGCTCTAGGCCTTCTGGTTTATTTTTAGAAAATTTTGAAGATCTTTCTATGTAAAATCAAGTAACCCCATGGGGCGGGGTCAATTTGACCCCAGGGGTCATGATTTGAACAAATTTTGTAGATGTCTACAAGGCAATGCTACACGTCAAATATCTAAGCTCTAGGCCTTCTGGTTTATTTTTAGAAAATTTTTGAAGGGTTTCCTATGTAAAATCAAGTGACCCCTGGGGTGGGGTCAATTTTGACCCCGGGGGTCATGATTTACATGTCAAATATCTAAGCTCTAGGCCTTCTGGTTTATTTTTTAAAAGTTTTTGAAGATTTTCCTATAGAAATCTATGTTAAATCAAGTGACCCCTGGGGCAGGGTCAATATTGACCCTGGGGTCATGATTTGAACAACTTTAGTAGAGGTCCACAAGGCAATGCTACGTGTCAAATATCTAAGCTCTAGGGCTTCTGGTTTTTGAGAAGAAGAATTTTTAAGATTTTCCTATGTAAAATCATATGACCCCTGGGGCGGGGTCAATTTTGACCCCGGGGTCATGATTTGAACAAAATTGTTAGAGGTCCACTAGGGAATGCTTCACATCAAATATCTAAGCTCTAGGGTTCTGGTTTTTGAGAAGAAGATTTTTAAAGTTTTTCGAGTTCTGCATGGAATTCAATTCTTTGAAAATTTTTTGTAGAACTTCACCCAAGGAACATTCCTGTGAAGTTTTGATGAAATTGGCCTAGCGGTTTATGATGTCGTTTAAAGTAAAAGTTTACGGACGGACAACGGACGCCAGACAATGGACGCCAGACGATGGACGCCAGACCGTGAGCTAAAAAACACTACTGACATTTAACCTCATACTGTGACCTCGACCTTTGAGCTAGAGGTGTGAGTGTTGTGCAATGACAAGTCATCTCATTTTGGGATACATTTGTGCCAAGTAAACTTAAAACTCTTCAACAATGACAGAGTTTATAATGGACTGACAGGAAAAAAAAACACTACTGAATTTGACCTCGAGTTTGATCTTGATCTTTGAGCCAGGGGTCACAGTGTTAAGCAAGACATGTTGTCTCATTATGGGATACATTTGTGTCAAGTTATATTAACATCCTTTCAAGGATGACAGTGTTATGGACCAGACAGGAAAAAAACACAACTGACATATGACCTTCAAGTATGACATTGAATTTTGAGCTAGGGTTCTAGATGTGTGTATAACACATTGTCTGATTATTGGGAAACATTTGTGCCAAGTAATATTAAAACTGCTTTCTGGATGGTTAAGTTACAGACTGGACAGGAAAAAAGCTCTTTTGACATTTGACCTCCAAGTGTGTCCTTGAACTTTGAGCTAGAGGTCCAGGTCTTGCATACAACACATTGTCTCTTTATGAAGAATATTTGTGCCAAGTAATATTAAAATCCCTTGATGGTTGACAAAGTTACAGACTGGACACAAATTTGGAACAAACGAAAGAATGGATGGATGTATGCAAAACTCCCAAGAATGGTGTGGGTGGGGAGAGGTAATTAAACATCATCAACAACAAAAATTAGCTTATTTTGGGTCAAACAAAGTAAGAGTTAGGAATAAGTCACAGACAAAATATTTGCACACAAACTCATCATTCAAATATTGTCTAAGTATACTAACTACTTTAAACAAAACATGTCAAAATAAAACAACATCTGGTAGGTAATCATAAGATAAAGCATTTCAAACACATTGGTTTCTGTCAAATGAAAGCTAATAATATGTGGTAAAGAGAATGTTCTCACAACAAGTTTAAATTAGTTTGTAACATATGTTGTTCTCAGTGATGAATATATCACATGCCAAAACAAGACCTCCCATGGTCGTCAGAGACTTGTAGTCATGACTAGTCATAGTCATGACTAGTCATGACTGGACGTGCAGCTAGTCATGACTAGTTGTGCAAATAGTCATGTAAATGCTGTACCACTGCTGAGTCACACAATCAATCAAAACAATGCAAAAACCACACAAGACTAATGTAACATAACAACAGCATGACTGTTGGAAGACACAAGACCAGCTACAAATAGCTTTGACCAGTCTCATCTTAACATTATCAAAATACTCCATATGATCAAATTCGGCTGTACAAATGCTGCCACCAAACACAAGACATAACTACATTTCCAGGTAACTTTAAAGGTCCATTACTAAGGGAAAGTGAGTTGGCAATTTTTTTCATAGCCAGTGCATAGACTTCTGCAAGACATTAAATAATGAAGATTGGCAGGTCAAAATTTACAGAAGGTCTTTGGAACTCAAAGAAATGTATGTGTATTATGTTGAAATTTCAATGAATCGACAGAATGACCCCCCAGGTCTTTTTAATTTTCTTCATACTTCATAGAAAAATAATTGTACATATACTGCGATTTATTTCGAATTTCTACATACCAGCTTTCATTTTCCAATAAAATAAAATAGTTTCTGTGCTTTTTAAAAGGAATTAAAATGTTCACTTTCCTTAGTATTGGACCTTTAAGTCATACATCACATTTTGATTAAATGTCTGATAATTAATTCATAGACATATATAAAGTATATCATTAGGTATATTTATTTTAAACAATGTAAATTGTTGAGCTATAGAGAGAACTTATTCGTGCAGTCTTAGTGAAATACATGTACTTGATGCACTGCAATCTGAGCTTCCATAGAACTGTACCCAGAATGCAGAACCTCTCCAAATCCAATATAGAGATACACACACTCAGGGTGGCTAATCAACGTGACTTTTGGACACCATACACACACTCAGGGTGGCTAATCAACGTGACTTTTGGACACCATACACACACTCAGGGTGGCTAATCAACGTGACTTTTGGACACCATACACACACTCAGGGTGGCTAATCAACGTGACTTTTGGACACCATACACACACTCAGGGTGGCTAATCAACGTGACTTTTGGACACCATACACACACTCAGGGTGGCTAATCAACGTGACTTTTGGACACCATACACACACTCAGGGTGGCTAATCAACGTGACTTTTGGACACCATACACACACTCAGGGTGGCTAATCAACGTGACTTTTGGACACCATACACACACTCAGGGTGGCTAATCAACGTGACTTTTGGACACCATACACACACTCAGGGTGGCTAATCAAGGTGACTTTTGGACACCATACACACACTCAGGGTGGCTAATCAACGTGACTTTTGGACACCATACACACACTCAGGGTGGCTAATCAACGTGACTTTTGGACACCATACACACACTCAGGGTGGCTAATCAAGGTGACTTTTGGACACCATACACACACTCAGGGTGGCTAATCAACGTGACTTTTGGACACCATACACACACTCAGGGTGGCTAATCAACGTGACTTTTGGACACCATACACACACTCAGGGTGGCTAATCAAGGTGACTTTTGGACACCATACACACACTCAGGGTGGCTAATCAACGTGACTTTGGACACCATACACACACTCAGGGTGGCTAATCAACGTGACTTTTGGACACCATACACACACTCAGGGTGGCTAATCAACGTGACTTTTGGACACCATACACACACTCAGGGTGGCTAATCAACGTGACTTTTGGACACCATACACACACTCAGGGTGGCTAATCAACGTGACTTTTGGACACCATACACACACTCAGGGTGGCTAATCAACGTGACTTTTGGACACCATACACACACTCAGGGTGGCTAATCAACGTGACTTTTGGACACCATACACACAGAGAAAACATCCCGATTCAGGTAACATTTTGTCTATATTTTCCTTATCACTTGTTGGGTTTTCACAAGAGCATTGAAGACAGCAAAATGAGTGCTTCCCTTCACAATTCTTAAAATGTCTTCTATCAAACACTTGGCCCAACTGCAAAGTGTGCATATTATCTACACAGTTTTTAGCTCACCTGTCACAAAGTGACAAGGTGAGCTTTTGTGATCGCGCGGTGTCCGTCGTCCGTGCGTCCGTAAACTTTTCCTTGTGACATCTCTAGAGGTCACATTTTTCATGGGATCTTTATGAAAATGGGTCAGAATGTTCGTCTTGGTAAATTCTAGGTCAAGTTCGAAACTGGGTCATGTGCCATCAAAAACTAGGTCAGTAGGTCTAAAAATAGAAAAACTAGGGCTGTAACCAGTATCCGAGTACTCGGATATCCACGAGTTTGACCAGAAGTTCCAGTACGGATATTCGTCATTGTCAGGATTGTTGGATCGCGATCTTTTTTAATGATACATGCAATTTGTAAAATTCTATCAATAAAACTATATTAAAGCCACATTTAACGTCTTCAATGAATTTTCTTGCACATCTAAAACGATTACAAGTTTTTAGATTCTAAACTGGATGTAAATAAATATCTTACGTAGAGTTAGCATCGGTCCTATTTTCGAACTAAAGTTAATATGGAATATGTCAAAACAGTGAATAAACATTTATCATTTAAGTAATTAAATACAATAAAAATTTAGATACGAAATTTCTGTCCAAATAAAATTTTCTTATCAAAAAATGCAAAACTGTTACTAAATATTGTGATTATTAATGACCGACGTCATATCGTTCATCTGCAAGAATGGCCGAACATTACAGAAGTCCACCCGAGAAACCTGACTAATTAATGAGCAAAACATTAAACATAGGTCAAACTATTCAACTGAGCACTATGAGAACTGCAAAGCTTTGATTCCATAAAGCAAACAGTACAAAAGTAACAGGCTTGCATTTTTGTATCATTTAAGTTGTTCGTGATCCGTGGTTCGATCTGTGAATTGTCAGCCCCGACTCGCAGATCGGATCGAATCGCCACTTGTCTGACGATCAACAGCCCTAAGAAAAACCTTGTGACCTCTCTAGAGGCCATATATTTCAATGGATCTTCATAAAAATTGGTCAGAATGTTCATCTTGATGATATCTAGGCAAAGTTCGAAACTGGGTCACGTGCGGTCAAAAACTAGGTCAGTAGGTCTAAAAATAGAAAAACCTTGTGACCTCTCTAGAGGCCATATATTTCACAAGATCTTCATGAAAATTGGTCAGAATGTTCAGCTTGATGATATCTAGGTCAAGTTCGAAACTGGGTCACGTGCGGTCAAAAACTAGGTCAGTAGGTCTAAAAATAGAAAAACCTTGTGACCTCTCTAGAAGCCATATATTTCACAAGATCTTCATGGAAATTGGTCAGAACATTCACCTTGATGATATCTAGGTCAAGTTCGAAACTGGGTCACATGCGTTCAAAAACTAGGTCAGTAGGTCAAATAATAGAAATACCTTGTGACCTCTCTAAAGGCCATATTTTTCATGGAATCTGTATGAAAGTTGGTCTGAATGTTCATCTTGATGATACCTAGGTCAAGTTCGAAACTGGGTCACGTGCCTTCAAAAACTAGGTCAGTAGGTCTAAAAATAGAAAAACCTTGTGACCTCTCTAGAGGCCATACTTGTGAATGGATCTCCATAAAAATTGGTCAGAATGTTGATCTTGATGATATCTAGGTCAAGTTCGAAAGTGGGTCACGTGCCTTCAAAAAGTAGGTCAGTAGGTCAAATAATGAAAAAAGGTTGTGACCTCTCTAGAGGCCTTATTTTTCATGGGATCTGTATGAAAGTTGGTCTGAATGTTTATCTTGATGATATCTAGGTCAAGTTTGAAACTGGGTCAACTGCGATCAAAAACTAGGTCAGTAGGTCTTGAAATAGAAAAACCTTGTGACCTCTCTAGAGGCCATACCCTTGAATGGATCTTCATGAAAATTGGTCAGAATGTTCACCTTGATGATATCTAGGTCAAGTTCGAAACTGGGTCACGTGCCTTAAAACACTAGGTCAATAGGTCAAATAATAGAAAAACCTTGTGACCTCTCTAGAGACCATATTTTTCAATGGATCTTCATGAAAATTGGTCAGAATTTTTCTCTTGATAATATCTAGGTCAAGTTCAAAACTGGGTCACATTAGCTCAAAAACTAGGTCACTGTGTCAAATAATAGAAAAAATGACGTCATACTCAAAACTGGATCATGTGGGAAGAGGTGAGCGATTCAGGACCATCATGGTCCTCTTGTTATATGTATTATCTACACAGTTTTTATATGGAAAAGCAGTTTGGCAAAGTGTTTGAGAAAAGTATCATGAAAATACTTCAAATTAAGTTATAAGGAAAATTATGCTTAAAGTTACCTGAATCAAGATGTTTTCTCCATATGTACGGTATCAAAAAGTCTTCTTGGTTGGCCACCCCAAAACTGACTACTTTTAGAAGTCCCTGTAAACAGACTGCTTCACAGTTTAAAACCTTAATTCATTAGTGGAGTCTGGTTATGTTTGTATATTTATATACTTCTTGCTGCTATTTTTGCTTATGTCCAGTATTTTAGTGAGAACAACAAATTGCAACTTCTTTTCATACCTTAATATTCCACAGGTATGTATAAAAAAAATTAAATACAGTGAAAATTTATTACACTCCAACACTTTATATATGATTTATAAAGGTCCTATCATATTGCTTTAAGAAGCTCTTCAGTTATTGATCAAATGGGTGTGAAACTACTCTATCTGTTGGTATTATCATTATTAATATTATCTGACTCCACTGTTAGGGAGGGGGTTGGGGGGATATATATATATATATATATATATATATATATATACCATTTACCAGGCTAAAATGGTGTAAATGGAAAATTTAAAATCTTTATCTCCACATAAATATCCAAAAATATATTTCATGCATACATACATTCAGATAAATAACAAAACTATCCACATATTTATTTCATGCACTCATATACTCTGGTCAGTAAACAAAAACATATCCAGTATGTAAGTTATTTATATTGTGACATTTGCTAGAAAGCTATTGGAAAATTCATGATTAATTCAAAACAGAAATAAACATGTGAGATGGAAAAATAGATATGAAATCTCCGAACCAGAGGCAATATACAGTAACTTACAAAATGCATTGTTGATGAAAACTAGTCTACGTATGAGCCACACCATGAGGAAACCAACATAGTGCATTCACAAACAGCATGGATCCAGACAGCCTGCACATCCACGCAGTCTGGTCAGGATCCATGCTGTTCGCTTTCAAAGCCTATTGCAATTTGAGAAGCTGTTAGCGAACAGTCTGGATCCATGCTGGTCGCAAAAGCACAATGTTGGTTTTCTCATGGTGCAGCTCATATTTAACTGAAAATAGAGAATTTATAGAGGATATCTGTTTGTTTCAGTGTAAGATTGAAATATCTTTCATGAGTGAACACCAGATGCAATATTTTCATGAGTGGCAGAGCCACAAGAATGTAAGATCTGGTGTTCATTAGTGAAATATATTTTGATCTTATATGTAAAACGAACTAAAAAATAATTTTCTTTTTATTTCATGTTTTGAATAAATTTACCCATTTTTTAGTTTTTCCTCTGTGAAAAAAAAAATATTTTTGATATTTTTCACATTGCAATACCAGATAAATTTCACTCTTAAAATTTTGATAATTCACAGAAAAACATGTAACAATATGTCCCTATTGAGAGGTCACTTCTTCTCCATTTTGGAAAGCAGATATATGATCACTGAAATCCCTTTTTAAAACAAGAGGGTCATGATGATCCTATATCACTCACCTGTTAAACATGGCCTTGGAATCATCAAGATAACCATTTTGACCAAGTTTCAAGAAAGAAGATAGGGTCATAAATGTGGCATCTACAGAGAGTTTGTTTAACAAGCTTTTCCTTTGATTTTAGTGGCAACCTAATTTTTGACCCCATATGACCCAGTTTCGAACTAGGTCTAGGTATCATCAAGATAAACATTCTTACCAAGTTTCATGAAGATAGGGTCATAAATATGACCTCTAGATTGTTAACAAGCTTTTCCTTTGATTTGAGCGGGTGACCTAGTTTTTTGACCCCACATGACCCAGTTTCGAACTTGGCCCAGGAATCATTAAGATAAACATTCTGAACAAGTTTCATAAAGACAGGACCATAAATGTGGCCTCTAAAGTGTTAACAAGTTTTTCCTTTGATTTGACTGGGTTTTATAAGCTTGCATTTCTAATGAATTTTGGCACAACTTGTACATGTCAATGCAAGTTTTTGACAACTCTAATACAATACTGCTTATATTCATATCATTCTTTCAGCAAACTATGTTTATTAAATTTATAATTATGCTAAAATAATGGTGTGGGAACTGGGACAGGAAAAAGTTTTAAAAAACTTCCAGTGAAAATCTGACATGTATTAAGAACTCGGTGAACATAAATTAATGTAAACGATTAGTTCAATTCAGTTTCAAACAAATACATTAGTTGACAAAAATCTGATTAACCACAGATGCAAGGAGAACAGATGCATGCATGGAAAAGATAACAAGAGGGCCATGATGGCCCTATATCGCTCACCTGAGTTTAGTTGCTTGCTTGAACAAATTTCTTTGATTAAGCTTCACTAACAAAAACTAGGTGAGTAGGTCATGGTAAAGATTATTCAAGATAACTACTAAAATCAGTTTAAAAATTAAACCGTTGGTCCAAATTTCTATGCTGTACCTTCATAAACAAGAGGACCATGATGGTCCTGAATCACTCACCTCTTCCCACATGACCCAGTTTTGAGTATGACGTCGTTTTTTCTATTATTTGACATAGTGACCTAGTTTATGAGCTCATGTGACCCAGTTTTGAACTTGACCTAGATATTATCAAGATAAAAATTCTGACCAATTTTCATGAAGATCCATTGAAAAATATGGTCTCTAGAGAGGTCACAAGGTTTTTCTAATATTTGACCTATTGACCTAGTTTTCGAAGGTACGTGACCCTGTTTTGAAAAATATGGCCTCTAGAGAGGTCACAAGGTTTTTCTATTTTTATACCTACTGGCCTAGTTTTCAACCGCACGTGACCCAGTTTCGGTACTGACCTAGATATCATCAAGGTGAACATTCAGATCAATTTTCATGAAGATCCATTGAAAAATATGGCCTCTAGAGAGGTCAAAAGATTTTTCTAATTTTGACCTACTGACCTAGTTTTTGACCACAGTTGACCCAGTTTCAAACTTGACCTAGATATCATCAAGATGAACATTCAGACCAACTTTCATACAGATCCCATGAAAAGTATGGCCTCTAGAGAGGTCACAAGGTTTTTTTATTATTTGACGTACTGACCTAGTTTTTTAAGGCACTTGACCCAGTTTCAAACTTGACCTAGATATCATCGAGGTGAACATTCTGACCAATTTTCATGAAGATCCATTCAAGGGTATGGCCTCTAGAGAGGTCACAAGGTTTTTCTATTTTAAGACCTACTGACCTAGTTTTTGATGGCAGTTGACCCAGTTTCAAACTTGACCTATATATCATCAAGATAAACATTCAGACCAACTTTCATACAGATCCCATGAAAAATATGGCCTCTAGAGAGGTCACAGTGTTTTTTCATTATTTGACCTACTGACCTAGTTTTTGAGGGCACGTGACCCACTTTCCAACCTGACCTAGATATCATCAAGATGAACATTCTGACCAATTTTTATGGAGATCCATTCATAAGTATGGCCTTTAGAGAGGTCACAAGGTTTTTAGACCTACTGACCTAGTTTTTGACCGCACATGACCCTGTTTCGAACCTGACCTAGATATCATCAAGATGAACATTCAGACCAACTTTCATACAGATCCCGCGAAAAATATGGCCTTAAGAGAGGTCACAAGGTTTTTCTATTATTTGACCTACTGACCTAGTTTTTGATGGCACATGACCCACTTTCAAACTTGACCTAGATATCATCAAGATGAACATTCTGACCAATTTTCATACAGATCCCATGAAAAATATGGCCTCTAGAGAGGTCACAAGGTTTTTCTATTATTTGACCTACTGACCTAGTTTTTGAAGGCACGTCACCCATTTTCAAACTTGATCTTAATATCATCAAGGTGAACATTCTGACCAATTTTCATGAAGATCTCATGAAATATATGGCCTCTAGACAGGTCACAAGGTTTTTCTATTTTTAGATCTACTGACCTAGTTTTTGATGGCATGTGACCCAGTTTCGAACTCGATCTAGATATCATCAAGGTGAACGTTCTGACCAATTTTCATGAAGATCTTTTGTAATATATGGCCTCTAGAGAGGTCACAAGGTTTTTCTATTTTTAGACCTATTGACCTAGTTTTTGATGGCACGTGACCCACTTTCGAACCTGACCTAGATATCATCAAGATGAACATTCTGACCAATTTTCATGAAGATTTTTTGAAATATATGGCCTCTAGAGAGGTCACAAGGTTTTTCTACTTTTAGACCTACTGACCTAGTTTTTGATGGCATGTGACCCACTTTTGAACTTGACCTAGATATCATCAAGATGAACATTCTGACCAACTTTCATAAAGATCCCACAAAAAATGTGACCTCTAGAGTGGTCACAAGCAAATGTTTACAAACGGACGGACGGACTGACGCACGGACGACGGACGCTGCATGATCACAAAAGCTCACCTTGTCACTATGTGACAGGTGAGCTAAAAATACAGCCTCTATCCATACACAAGGTTTTTCTTTGATTTGACCTAGTGACCTAGTTTTTGATCCCAGATGACCCATTTTCAAACAGCCTAGATTTCATCAAGGTAATCATTCTGACCAAAATTCATGAAGATCAGTTGAAAAATACAGCCTCTATCGCATCCACAAGCTAAATGTTGACGGACGACAGACAGACGACAGACGGACGACAGACAGACGCCGGACATCGAGCGATCAGAAAAACTCACCTGAGCATTGCTCAGGCGAGCTAACAATATGAAAACAATAGTTATAAAGTCACATAAAAACTATCTGTAGGAATTATTCTGCAGATCATTGCCACATAAGGAACACGTACTCTATTATTACAGTATTCACTTCAAGTAAAAGCAGTCATCTCCCTTGGAAATACTAATTGTCACTGCTGTGTACTTTTTTCCCCATCCTGTGATGAAATTTTTACATCTCCAATGCTGCACCAGGTAAAACAAGTACTCAGGTGTCAACATGACAACATGCAATCATTCTTCATGTGATAAAGCCTACCAGCTGGCTTACAGAAGGTAGGTGGTTCTACCCAGGTGCCTGCCCGTGATGAAATAATGTACAATGTTGGGTGGGGGTCTTCCGCTACCATCGAAAGTAGAAAGTTGCCATATGACCTGTATCATGTCGGTGTGACATTAAACCCAACCAAACAAACAAGCTTAGCTCAAACCCACAATCCCTGAATCAAGATGGCAGCTAACACCACACCCACTAGACGAATGCCAACTTACAAAGTATCATCTTTGTTCTATTCATGCAGGTTCTGCTTTGTACATTTAATATTTTATTATGAAACTGTTTTAAATGTATAACTTCTGCCTTGAAAGTGTTTTGTGTATTACCTCAGAGCTAAGTGCATGCAGGTATCTAGTTACATACTAGTACTGTTTAAAGTAAGTCATGTTTACATAACTCAGCTGTAAATTATTTTTAAGATGTAAAATGAAAACATCTTTACAAATAAACTTTTTAACGCAATGATGCACATTAAAATAACATCTACTCTATATGAACCTTGCACATCAACATTCAGGTCTCATAGGCACTTAATATTTCATTCCAATACATATTAATGATGTTGTGAAATGCTGGTTAGCTCAAAAGGGCAAGCACAAGACTTCCAAAAAGTAGGTCAAATGTTTGAATCTTTGGCGAGTTAATTGTTTTCTCTGATAATTTGACTGGAGACAATACTTTAATTTGAGGTCATAATTTATCCTCCATCTTTGGTTCATATAAGGAAGTTATTTAACACAAGAAAATAAACAAACAAATTCTAGTGTGACCTCCTTCAAATTTAAGTTTAATTGTTCTTTCCTTTCTCTCTTAGCAATTAAAGACACCCTTCTACTTATGTACAGATCAAAGCAGAGATTTTCAGTATAAAACTGTACTTTGAATTTGACCATGAACTGCCCTCCCATTATGAACTAAAACTGCAGAAGTGAATCTTCCCCTGCAAGAAATACATCCACTGGAAACAGGTGATCCTCAGCTGAAGGTGACCATTAGACACACAATATCACTAGACATAGGTACCACTAGACATAGGTGACAATTAGACACACAATACCACTAGACACAGGTTACCGCTAGACACACAATACCACTAGACATAGGCGACCACTAGACACACAATACCACTAGACAAAGGTGACAAATAGACACACAATACCACTAGACATAGATGACCACTAGACACACAATCCCGGCTGTAGTATGTCCATGGATTCCATGGATTTCAGCATGGTCTGTTGTCCATGGAGTATTGGAACACATATCCATGGACAAAAACTGTGTATCCCTGGATAAAAATCCATGCCTGTCCAGGGACAGTGGCCATGGACAATGTCCATGGCATCCATGGCCAGTGTCCAGGGCATATCCATGGACAGTGGCCATGCCATCCATGGACATTGTCCAGTGTCTGAGCCATCCATGGATGGTGTCCATGCCATCCGTGGACTGGGTCCATGCCATCCAAGGACCTGTCATCATGCAGCACTTCTTAGCCTAACCTGGCATTTGTGGCTTGAACTTCCTACCGTAACAGGGCATTTGTTCAAATCTACATATCAGACAAGTGGAAGTCTGGTTAAGAATGATAAATATTCACTTAGCTTTAACTAAAAAAATAAACTAAAAGATATATTAAATATAAAAATGATTTAATAGAAAGTTATGAATACAACAAAATCATTTTTGGAGTTATGTTGGCTCACTATAGGTGGCACTAGAATGTCTCTTATAGCTTTGCTAAAACCATCACCAGGGTCAGGAACCTCATCCCAGCCATTTCTGAAATTGATATAAACAATTTATATTAATAATTGCAATTAAAATGTTTAGACAATACAATATTACCTATGTGAAATGAAAACTCTAAATCCAGAATTTATTTGCAGTTACCATTTAAATGTTGTATCAAAACCAATTACTTTATAATTGGACACTGAAATGAAAATAAGAGCACAATCTGTGGGTACTATCCCTCATCTCAGTAAATGCTTATTAATAATGATGACAGACAAGCTTAAAAAGAAATTTTAGAATTTTGTACTGACAAAAAATTACTGTCATAAAATGTTGATGGAATTATCAGCCTGTCAGTGAAACCTTATCCCCAACAAGATAGATTAATACATCATCAACCTTTTATAGAAATAAATATACTAGTGTGTTTGCAAATATTTACTTACAGTTTAGTGTTTGATGGGGTCTCTGTCTGTGATCTCATTTCATCCAGTAGCATAGTCACTAAAGCCATCAAATATCTCTGATTACATCATTTCATTCATACATGTTGAAGACAATGCTTCTAATAACTAAATATGTACACTCTTGCATCTGCAAAGTAAAATTATAAGATAATGTTTAGACTTCTTGTAAGCCAAAGTGATTGTAGAACTAATTACAAGAAATGAATGATAGAAAACTGCAAGAACTATATGCATTAAATGAACTGTTGCTACAGTAGCATAATTATGTATCATTCACATATACCTTAAAAAATACCTGTAACCAGGTGAAAGTTTAAGCCGCTGAGATGAATAAAGTTCCTGCTTCAGTCTATTTATTTTAGTTCTATGATATATAGATTTAAATTATATTTTAGTTCAGAAAGTTTAATGTTCTTACCTGATATCTCTCTAAAAGCATTTTAGAATTTCAAGGTACAAAATTATTTAGCTCCATTCCATTTTGCCTCCAACATCTAGACAAAGCACTTCCTGTTTACATTCAAATTGTTGTATTCATGAGCAATATTCCTTGGAACAGTATAGTTACTGAAGGGAATATCTGGAATGTTCTTAAACTATATATACAGTTCATGAGAATTTTTCCATTTATTTGCTCACAGAATTTGCAAAGATCACAGAAAAAAATAAAAAAGTATTGGGATTATTTCTTGGGGCTACATGTGTAAAACGGCGTCAGAAGCCTGCATTTCCATTGGTCTTTATCTTGGTCAGAATCTCCAGATGTTATCAGCTATCTGTGTGTGTTCATTTATACAACAGTACACATTGAACAGCAGTGTATTAACTGGCTGTAAAAGCTAGATAATTAATCACTGCCTGGATTATCAAAGGCATAGACTAATTCAGTTTATAATATGATGAGTTTACATATATGAGCATAATTTCATAACAATTTCTTTGACTATATGACATTTAATCCTTATGAACTACTGTATTTTTTTTTTGGTGATGTTCAATAACAAACTGAAAGAAATAAATAGCTTATATAGTGGGGTATATTTTCAATGATGTATGATATCTTGTTACATCAACTGTCAAGATGAATTAATAAAATGATATAATTCTAATTTACATTTTTTTAAATATTTTATTTAGTTACATTCCTTGTTTCATTTCAATTAATTTGAATACCTATATGACCATAAAACTAAGGACAGTAATGAATTAATAATTTTTAAAAAAAATCCCATTTTTTCGACTTAGAACTTTTTCTGCCTTATTCATCAGAAAATTTCTAAGTGTGAACAGAAAAGCTGACCATGGACCATATCCATGCTGCTATTCACTTTCCATGGACAATGTCCATGATATCCCTGTCTTCATCCCTGGACAACTGTCCATGGATTCAACTTTTCCATGGAAAAACTCCTAATTCACCTGGATATCCATGCTCTGGCCATGGATATCCATGTTTTAACCATGGATAAAAATATCTGGCCATGGACATTCTACAGCCGGGATACCATAAGACATAGATGACCACTAGACACACAATACCACTAGACTTAGGTGACACTTAGACACACAATACCACTAGACATAGGTGACAATTAGACACACAATACCACTAGACATACGTGACAACCAGACACAGGTGACCATCACACATAGGTAACAACTAGACATAGGTGACAATTAAGACACAGGTGACAATCACACACAGGTGATAACTAGACATAGGTGACAATTAGACACTGGTGACAATCACACACAGAGGACAACTACTAAACACAGGTGGCAATTAGACACAGGTGACCACCAAATATAGGTAAAAACTAGACACATGTGACAATTAGACACAGGTGAGCACCACATATAGGTAACAACTAGACACAGGTGAGTACCACATATAGGTAACAACTAGATCACTAAAGCCAGGTGACCATTTGATTCAGATCATCAGACACTGGTGACCTATACATTTCAAGTATTTAAACAAGGCAGTCTGAAAGACAGCTATATCCCCCACCATTGTTATGGATAGTGAGAGGGTGGATGGTTTTGGGTGGAACAATTAAACTTTCGAGTTGTGACCTTGACCTTAAGCTGGCAGAGGTGAATGTTGAATTCTGCACATTTTCTTGATAAGGGAAATATTTACAGCCAAGTCCTTCAAAGGGTTAAGGAGATACAGAGCAGACATAAAATGGAAGCCTCAAACCTTTGACCTTGAATTGTGACCTTGACCTTGAGCCAACATTGCGGATTCATGAGTTCTGCACATCGTCTTGTTGAGGTGTTCATTTGACCCAAGTTTCATGAAAATCCTTCAAGGGGTTTAGGAGATACAGAGCGGACACGGATTGTAAATGTTACAGAACGACAAAAATGACTATGAAGTTTGTGTTGGTGGGTGGCTTTCAAGCTTATATGGTGGCATAATTTCAATATGTTGAGTCATCTTATTGAAAACTAGAGCTATCACTAAAGGTGATGAATGTACCCCACCGCATGCACCGACACAGTACATTGCAATTTGACGCACACAAGATTGCATAATTATGTGGACTGTATGTATATATTGACTGTATGTATACAGTATAGTAACAAAAAACAATGTCCCATAACTATGCTGAATATATATCTAAAAGAATGTAACATGCACCATGCCAGCTAGGGTTGGTACTGATCACTTGTGTGAAGTTTCATTAAATTGTGTGCAAGGGTTTGGTAGATTAGGCACGCACAAAATTGCATATGCAGACTGTATGTACATAGTATGTTAACAAGAAACAAAGTCCCATAACTCTGCAATTTTTGTCACTGAAAGAACCTAACATGCCCCATGCACAACTACTGTTGTTACTGATCACTTGTGTGAAGTTTCATTAAATTGTGTCAAGAGGATGAGGAGAGATGGTGCGCACAAGATTGTGTCTATGTATATAGTATAGTAACAAAAAAACAAAGTCCCATAACTCTGCAAATTTTTTTTTCTGAAAGAACCTAACATGCCCCATGCACAACTACTGTTGTTACTGATCACTTGTGTGAAGTTTCATTAAATTGTGTCAAGGGGATGAGGAGAGATGGTGCGCACAAGATTGTGTCTATGTATATAGTATAGTAACAAAAAAACAAAGTCCCATAATTCTGGAATTTTTTTTTCTAAAAGAACCTAACATGTCCAATGCGCAACTACTGTTGGTACTGATCATTTGTGTGAAGTTTCATTAAATTCTGTCAAGGGGATAAGGAGACATGGTGCGCACAAGATTGTGTCTATGTATATAGTATAGTAACAAAAAAAAACAAAGTCCCATAACTCTGGATTTTTTTTTTCTAAAAGAACCTAACATGTCCCATGCACAACTACTGTTGGTACTGATCACTTGTGTGAAGTTTCATTAAATTGTGTCAAGGGGATGAGGAGAGATAGTGCGCACAAGATTGTGTCTATGTATATAGTATAGTAACAAAAAAACAAAGTCCCATAACTCTGCAATTTCTTTTTCTAAAAGAACCTAATGTGCCCCATGCACAACTACTGTTGTTACTGATTACTTGTGTGAAGTTTCATTAAATTCTGTCAAGGGGATAATGAGAGATGGTGCGCACAAGATTGCATCTACGGACAGATGGACAGACAACCTGAAACCAGTATACCCCCCCTTACAACTTTGGGGGGGGGGTACAATAATTATATCTGAAACTTCTTTCAGGGAAGATATTACAATTCTGTGACTAATGAATGAGGCTGTTTGTAATAGAAATAACATCAGTTATTGATTTCATTAAATTTTCAATTATATTCAAATTACCTCAATATTTTGAGGAAAATATTCAAACACCATGTCATAGAAAGAAAGGGTTGTTTTGCATGAAAATTAACCAGCTTATAAAATATGCATATCACTCTACAAAACAATCGTCATTTTACTGAGATATGCATTGAATTCTGGAAAAGTACTGCATAATGGGGCTGGGCTTTCAGACAGTTCAAAGCCTTTAAAAACTCACCATTTTCAACAAGAGGGCCATGATGGCCCTGTATCGCTCACCTGTTATCATTGCACTTGAGGACAAGAAAGTCCTCAGAAAAAATATCTAAGTCCAAAGGACAGTAACAACAATGGGAAGAAATTTAACCAAAAAGAAAAAAAAAATTCTTAAAAGGTACAGATATGTCAAAATACACCTACAAATTGGATGTACCATCCATGTTGTACCACAGAAAAGTGGTCTCGGTTTTTCCCTACGGCCAATAATAAAAAAGTTACTAAAAATAAGCTATTTATAGTAACGTAAAAGGAAAGTAATTGAAAAAAAAAATTATTGTAAGTGAAGAAAAGAAGGATCTGCCAAATAAATCTGTTGACATAAATGAAATTTCAGATCAGTATCTTCATTAGTTACGGAGATATACCCATTTTAATTTGAAATAAAGGGAGGTAACTTGACATAAAATCAGTCCATAGTTATCTACCCTGATTGGCTCAGTCCAACTAATGACAATAATGAAATTTCAAATAAGTACTATAAGTACTTACTGATATAAATCCATTTTGATTACAATCAGGGGAGGTAATCAGATATAAAATGACTGAACCTACGCTTGGATCTGATTTGTCATGGAATACAAGAATTATTGTTGTTGAAGTTATTTTGGAAGTTTGTATCAAATAAAACCATAAATGAAGTCTCTATATGGCTGCAAAAGCCAAAATAGCCGATTGTGAACCTTTAAGGGGCCATAACTCTGGAACCCATGAAGAAATCTGGCCAGTTGAAGAAAGGAACCAAGATCTTGTGGTGATATAAGTTGTGTGCAAGTTTGGTTAAAATCGAATCATAAATGAAGCTGCTATTGTGCAGACAAGGTCAAAATAGCTAATTTTGGCCCTTTCAGGGGCCATAACTTTGGAACCCATAATGGGATCTGGCTAGTTCAAGAGAAGAACCGAGATCTTATGGTGATACAAGTTGTGTGCCAGTTTGGTAAAAATCAAATCATAAATAAAGCTGCTACTGTGCAGACAACGTCAAAATACCTAATTTTGGCCCTTTCAGGGGCCATAACTCTGGAACCCATAATGGAATCTCGCCAGTTCAAGAAAGGAACCAAGATCTTATGGTGATACAAGTTGTGTGCCAGTTTGGTAAAAATCAAATCATAAATAAAGCTGCTACTATGCAGACAAGGTCAAAATAGCTAATTTTGACCCTTTCAGGGGCCATAACTCTAGAACCCATAATGGAATCTGGCCAGTTCAAGAAAGGAACCAAGATCTTATGGTGATACAAGTTGTGTGCAAGTTTGGTAAAAATCAAATCATAAATAAAGTTGCTATTGTGCAGACAAGGTCAAAATAGCTAATTTTGGCCCTTTCAGGGGCCATAACTCTGGAACCCATAATGGGATCTGGCCAATTCAAGAAAGGAACCGAGATCTTATGGTGATACAAGTTGTGTGCAAGTTTGGTTAAAATAAAATCATAAATGAAACCTCTATCGTGCAGACAAGAAATTGTGGACGGACGACGGACGAAGGGCGATCACAAAAACACAAAAGGTGAGCTAAAAAACTGTTAACATAATTATCTTCATTTTGATAATAATGTCCCAGTGCTAAAATGTCACAATTTTCAGCAATTTATACTTATTTCTTTATAAATGGCATTCAGTTAGAACTTTTTGAGGATTTGTGGCAAGTCATTTAGGACTGATGAGTAAAACATGTAACAGACAAACAGATTGTTCGTAAAGATGTGGTTCATTTACAAGATATTCCTGTCTTCTGGTGGTATACTCCTACACTTAATCTTGAAACTTGTCTTAACACAAGGGAAACAATCTGTTTATAGAGTGAAATTGCCCGTCTATGTTATATCAATGCAATGCAAACGTAAGCTATCTGTGTTACCTGCTAAACAGGATAACGCAGTCATACATCTATTACAGTCCTTAAATTATTTTCTTTGATTTTCTTATATTTCTAGATATTTGGCCCTGTACTTTGACACATATATATGCGTGTCCATAGACCAATCAGTTTCCAAATGATAACTCAAGAAGACTTGGGTCTAGGAATATAAAGTTGATAGAGAGGTTGGTCATGACCAGCAGACGACCCCTATTGATTTTGAAGTCAGTAGGTCAAAGGTCACAGTAACCCAGAACAGTTAAACGGTTTCCTGATGATAACTCGAGAACGCTTGGGCTAGGATCATGAAAGTTAATAAGGAGGTTGGCCATGACCAGCAGATGACCCCCATCAATTTTGAGATCAGTAGGTCAAAGGTCAAGGTCACAGTGACCCGAAAAGGATAAATGCTTTCCGGATGATAACTCAAGAACGCTTCGGCCTAGGATCATGAATGTTGATAGGGAGGTTGATCATGACCAGCAGATGACCCCTATTAATTCTGAAATCAGTAGGTCAAAGGTCAAGGTCAAAGCGACCCTGAACAGTTAAACGGTTTCCAGATGATAACTGAAGAATGCTTGGGCCTAGCATCATGAAATTTAATAGGGAGATTGTAGGTCAAAGGTCAAGGTCACAGTGACCCAGAACAGTTAAACTGTTTCCCAACGATAACTTGAAAACACATCGGCCTAGTATCACGCAACTTAATAAGAATGTTGGTCATGACCATCAGATGACCATGATTTTGAGGTCAGTAGGTCATGGTCAAAGTGACAAAGAACAGTTAAAGTGTTTCCAGACGATAATTTGAGAACACTTAGGCTTAGACTAAGCATCACAAAATTTAATAGGGAGGTTGGTCACAACCAGCAAATTACCCCTATTAATTTTGAGGTCAGTATATAAAAGGTCAAGGTCTATAAGATTCTTTCACTGGTTGTAGGTGCAGATGGGAATTTCTGGCCTCGAGGTTTACTGTTTAGGCAGTAACGAGGCTCCAGCTGAGTTACTGCCTAAACAGTCACCCGAGAGCCGGATATTCCCATCTGCACCTATAACCAGTGACAATCTTTTTCTTGCATACCGGTATCAAGAAATAATAATAAAAATAAAATCAATCGAATGGCTTTCTTTTTAGAACTATTTCTTATAGCAGCATATTTAAACAAAGCACGGGAAAGCAACGTCCGTAAACAGGAAAGACGTCATGACGTTTCAAAGACAAAAAACAATGTTTAGTTCCGGTTTTGTTTTATCAGTTGCAGCATAACGTTATGAATTTTTGATAAAATAATGTGTTTTGAATCGAGAAATATACTATCAGGAACAAAGGGGAACTGTCAAGGTATTGGATTTTTATTCCGTTTTTGTTTTTTTAAAAAAAAAAAAAATAAAACTACGTATTATCTTCACGTATATGTAGTTCCTAATACGTCATTTAAAGCACGAGAGTCATCTTACACCCCGGGGAGTAAGATGGATTTTTCCAGCACCTGTAAAAATACCAGAAATTCCCATCTGGTATGCAAGAAACATTGATCCAGAACAGCAAAATTTTTTTTGCCAAATAACTAGAGAATGCTTTGGTCTAAGACCATATTTGAAATGGAGGTCACTTATGACTGGTAAATGACCCATAATTATTGATTTGAGGTTAGTACGTCAAACGTCCAGTGCACAGTGACCAAATAATTTCTGTTCCTTATGCAGTTACTGAATGCATCAATGGAGGCATTTCCTGTTCTATGAGCTCTAGTTGAGTTGATAATTATTGTCTTAATTTTCGCATGTCTTTCTTAATTCTCGCATTAGGATTTTGAAAGTTCCCTAAAAACCAATTTCACAATGCAGGACTTAGTAAAACCACTGTCCTTAGAGATAAAATTTCTGGACAACCTGATTGATATAATTCTTAATACACCAAAACAAATTTCTAATGACAGTCTCTGCTGATGTCATTTCCTTTTTTTAACGGTGTAACAGAAAATTTTATCCATGGTGCTTTAGCGGGAAATAATTCCTTACACTGGGAGACAATATGACAGTGCGAGGTTTTACTAATTCTCGCTACAATGTATCATTATTAAGCAGATTTTTAATTTTCCAATGCAAAAATTAAGAAAGACATGCAAAAATTCAGACGGTAATTATCAACTCAAAAACCTCGCGAGGATTGTTAAATCTCGCATGTATATATGCTTTTGGAATAGGCGACAAAGAGATAATTGTCGCACTGTCGCGTGTTGGTGAGGTGATAATTGGCACACAAAAAGGATTCCGTGCAAATAACTCTTTTTCAGAAAATGGTATTTGATTACCTTTTCAGACTGTGCACTTAGATGTAGTTAACTACACATATAATAGGTAGTGCCTACTTGAAGTTTGTATTTTTAGATCCACTGCCTATCAAATATGCCAAATGGTCCGCCTAAAGAGGACAAAACTTTCTGACTTTGTTTCTGATTAATCCAACAAGTAGTTCATGTGTGTTAAAATTTATATCTTTTTAGTCTTGGTGGCCACTAGTAGGGTCATTTCAAACCACTTCAGAAAGATTCATGTAATACTGTGAAATCATTATTATTCGTGGGGGATTAATTTTCATGGATTTCGTGGTTGAGCTCAACCACGAATTTAAGTCCCAACGAACAAATTATGCCCAAGATAATTTTTAATTGTATGCAAAGTCGCCAAAAAAGACACCATAGCCGTTCGATCTGATCCGTAGTTGTATGCATGCGGCAGTACTAACCTGCAGCTTTCGTGTAGTTTATGGAGACTCCATCAACGATAACCATAAACTTGTATGCGTGGAAGCAAAACCGACTATTTCATTTAGAAATGTACCCGTGTTTTGTTTATGACATGTTTGTCAAAGTGAAAGTAGATACTAAATATAGAAGTTTGACGTAGCGTCACGTGCCAACTACACTATAATACGGCTGTTACATGATTTTTTTCGGCCCCGCTATGCAATGTTTATACACTAGCCTTAATATTTACTTACATGTAGTGAAAAACTACGACTTTGGAACTATTAAATATTACAAATTAAATGTAAGATTTGTATCCGACGCATTAATACCTAATTCACATTACACGTTTCTCGGCAGGAAATAACACATGCACAAGTTCAACAGCTTGTAATTATAGATGCAGACGCGCACTCATTTTGCCAAAAAAAGTCGGACCAGTTTATAATAGTTTATGTAAAAATTATTATGGTTATACTAGCACTACATTATTTAAATCTATAGTAGTGTGTTTTAATTTGCAGTACAATAAGTATATAGTTCTTGTTTAAAACACGATCAAATGATCAACTTCATATTTGTTTCGATTATGAATGGTAATTGTGCAAGGTGCTACGGTTTTGACACATTTTAATTGGCACAACTTTTCTCATTGAATATTTCACAGTTTTAAAAAGTTTTGCAAATTAGGGGTCGTATAATTATAAGATAACACAGTCGTTAACTGGCACATGATCACTCGCTAATCTCCCGCGGCGTAGATTGCAAATTCGGTAACCATGGTAGCGCTGTTTGACACGTGTAGGTTTCACATGTAAGGACAGAACAGAAGTACTAGTAGATCTATTCATGTGGAAATTATGATTTTTTTTCTCAAAAATTGAAAATCCACGAATTTACGTCCCCACGAAACAGCCGTTATGGTCAAAACCACGAAATTTCGTGCCGACGAAATTAAATGATTTCACAGTAATGGTTCAGGTAAAGTGTGGTGAACATCCATCCAGGTGTTCATGAACAAAGTCATTTCAGCTGTTTTGCTAACTTAGTACAATCAAATGTAACCATTTGAACAAAATTGAGAAAGGTCCATCCAATGCTGTTAGTTTTTGAGGATCTGTCAAATAATGCTACTTCTGTGAAGATCTATTGAGTGGTTTATCAGTTATCTGTTTAAAATTGAAATTTCAATGTTCATTTGAAGGTATTTCCCTTAAAGTTTTTTCTATTTTTAGCTCTGGCGACCCTTAATTGCAGTCAATCACAACTACCTAAATAATCTCGAGACGGGTCCATACAAGATTATGCATCTGACAATACTTGGTGAAATTCAGGAGAAAGAAGGTGTATAAAGAAAAATACAGACAATCAACACTGAACGATGGATGCCGCGTGATAAACGCTGGACCATCCAACTACACTAACAGCTCACACTGAAACTCTGGTTCGATCATCAGCTTACCTTATAATATGTTACATATAGGATAAAGATCTAATTCATAATTTATGAGAAATTCAACAATGAAAAATGACTAAGAAATCTGTGATGCCATCAGATGCACATCTTCTCAAAAACAGATGGCAACATCTACAATGTACTTGAAAATCAATAATGATATAACGCAGAGCTAAATTTATATTACAATTTTACATCATGTTTTTACTGTATGATAGGTATTCCGCATATTTTACACTCTACAGACACAGCTTAAAACACACTAAAACAATATGATTTTACATTTTTTTTGGATGCTAAGAAATTAGAAAACTTCCTAAATTTCTAAAGTATTACATAAATCAAAATCCGCTGTTTACAGTTAGATGTTTCTCAATAAAAACCTACAGAGCTATTGTATTGATCACTATTATACTTAAAGGATGCATTCTGTCATATTTTTTCAGTACAGGCTGAAAATACAGAAATCAATCGATAATGACTTTTCATACAGATATGCAGGTGTGATAGAAAACAGCTGTTAACTGAACTCATCCAATGTATGTGTTCCACGTAAATTAAATTTCTCATTACGGCTATGTTCAAACTGAATGTACTATGCATTATGTCAATTTATCCGACACATTCCCTTACCATTTTGATACGAAGTATGAACATGTTCTGAAGTGTAGATATTGGACACAAAATATCACATTACATAAAACAAGCGCATATTTTTTATTGAAAACAGATATAACCTTTTCATAACATACGCATATAAAGTTAAACTTTACGAGGATAATAAATGGCTGCAATGTTTCTTCTTATCATAATGACACACCTTATGTAATAATGGCCCGAGGGTATGCCATTGTTGTCCAAACCCACACCACAGTCATTTATGTAATCAGAGCAGAAGCCCAACTAGGCACTAATGTGATTCAGCAAGGGGTAATATTAGACGTAGCACAGATACGTCAACAGCAAGAGAGGGATTGATGAATGGACGGACAGATGGATATATTGTTGAATAGACATATGGAGGGACAAATGGATGGCTAGCCAGACAGTAAAAGCAATAACAACTTGTCTCCACATGTCAAAGGGTGACAAGTGTGACATGTCTAAGAAAGTAACAAGAACACCTAACTGGCCTTTTACATTCTCTGATTTTACTTATAAATAACATAAAATTATTACCCATCAGAGACAGCTATGAGAACTTATTGGCCTGGAAAAAACCATATCTACCAAGGGCATAGCCCAAGTGTGATATCACGTTTCCAAGGTGAATAAATCCTATCATTTTATGACAAGTAAATTCCGCTTATCTCACTGGCCCAGAACTGGTCACATGGAGGTCCATAGAAAAAGATATTCGCAGCAAGAAGTGAAATACTTGTAAACAAACTTGAGTCAGGAACTATTCCTCACAACAAACTCCTTTGCTAAAATATTAAATATAGATCTGGCAAACACCAGATAATCACATTTCATTGTGGTTTCCATCAATGATAATCACATCTGCAGTCTTGTTATATTTCCATAAAATTATATATTGACTGTAAACATATTTTCTTAGGAACAATCTAACTCAATGATAACATGATTCCATGCAAATGCAATAACTCAGGATGTGCCCATTTCATGTTAACTGATAAAATAACAATTCATATTTCTTGTACATTACTTGACAAGTAAATATCAGTATTTGTTTCATTTTGTACTGACCAATAAGTATACCGTAAAATACAGGTAACAACAAGAATTCAGCAAAATGTTTCATACCAGTGCCAGTCCTTATGTCAGGAATTTTTCAGAATTTTTGTTTTGTTGTTCACATTCACTTTCATTTCTGTTCCAATAATCTTCGTTTCTTTGTTTGATTGTTTATATTTGCATGTATGTCTTTATATGACTTAATATTGTGTTCATTATTTGCTTTAGTGTATAACATCTTTGATATGGCACTGAACATCTGCCACATTGGCTTCAGGTATTTCTCTAACGTTGTGTCATAGAAAAGTCAAAGGAATCTAAATTTTTTATGCAAAAATGAAAAGGAAGTTAAACGTCCTCGCTGAGTTTCGAACCCATACGGCAAAATATCTATTGGACTTTACCTCTGAGCTTATTTGTAATTGATAGGAAAGCTTGAAATATTAAGATTATGACAAGTTATAACAAGAGCACTGATTAGGAATGCCATCGCTTGTATGCATGTAAGAGGAGTTATAGTTCAGACCTTCTAAGTACAAAAAGGGTCGTAATTCTAACAAAATGCAGGATAGAGTTATGGTTCTTGGCCTACATAGTCATCTAATGATGATAAACAAGTCTGCAAAGTTTCAAAGCTGTGACTCTTATAGTTTTTGAGAAAAGGTGGACCTAAACAAAAAATTTAACCAACGCCAACAATGACGATCAAGTAACGACAATACCTCATAGATTTTTTAAAACAAGAGCTCGTCAAACACGAAATGCCCCCCTTGATGCATTCAGTAATTGCACAAGGAACAGAAATTATATGCTCACTGTAAACAAAAATTCTACAATTCTGGTTTAATCTGACCTTGACCTTTAACCTATTAACCTAACAAGAGACTACAGAGTGATCTTGGTGCCATCCACTGAGCCATTTTTTAATGTTCCAAATTTCAAGACTAGCTCAAGGTCAAAATAAAGGTCAAATTTCATTTTGGTACAAAACAATGTGTATGTGGTCCAAATTTGAAAGCTGTGACTTGAGAAACCCATTCACAGTCGCCTTCTGTATATTTTGGATTTCCAATATTGCTATTTTCATTTTCGCAAATCTATTTTTATTTGAACCAATCAGACAACTTGTTGGAATGTTTAAGAGTAAGAAAAATTTGCAGTCAATCCAGGGCTCGAACCCGGGACCTCTCGCTTACAGAGCAAGTGCCCTACCGCCTGAGCTAACCGGCTATATGACATCGTTCGACATAAAAATTATAGATATCAAAAATCAAGGCTTTTTAAAGCTTGCAGAATGTTGTAAGTTAGTTTTTGACTGGCTAGCGGAAGAGTCGTCAGAACGAGGCTATCAATAGCTCGTTGTCAGATCCTATGCGTAGCGTAATAGGATATGTACTTTAGTCAGATTGACAGACCGAGGCACACACCATGACATGATACATCAGTTTTTCAAAAATGGGCATATAATTTAGTGCTAGATTATCATTCAAACTTCTCTCAAAATGTAGGATGGATGAGAGGATTTCACTTTTGATTTCTTATGATTAATAGTATCATGTATAAAAGTGAAGAAGTGGCAAGCTAAAAATATACAGTAAAGTTTATGTCAGTAGGACTTACTGAAGTACTATTTTTAATCTATGTGTGTTCAAAGGACACTGCTGCCCCTTGCCTGTCACTATGTGCTCATGTTTTGACTAAGTCAAGAGACATAACTCTATTCTGGGTGTATGAAATCCAAATTAAAACACAAGGTGCCCAAATCTACATGCCGTATAACAATCCTGTGAGGTCTGATGATTCTAGGTCAAATACTTTTTGATATATGCACCACACAAATTCAAACAGACAAGACAAGGGCAAAAATAGGTGCAAATCTAAGTGGGGGGCGTAGAAACATTTCCAATTCTTATAAACATTTGTCTTGAGAAAATAACAGTAACTGTTAGGCAGGATGAAACCTAGAGTGAAGGTCAGGATGGAAAGCAATTAATTCATTATGACTCTAGCTAAAATCTCATTCAAAATTATACCACCATGACAAGAAAACAATACACAAGCTGTGTGGCCTTGACCTTTGAGAAACTACCCTAAAAACTGATCATAACACCCTGGTTAATTAACTATAGTAATATCCTTAAGTATTCAACATTCACAGAGGGCTTTTTTAAAAGTGAGCCGTGCCATGGGAAAACCAACATAGTGGCTTTGCGACCAGCATGGATCCAGACCAGCCTGCGCATCCGCGCAGTCTGGTCAGGATCCATGCTGTTCGCTAACAGTTTCTCCAATTCCAATAGGCTTTAAAAGCGAACAGCATGGAGCCTGACCAGATTGCGCGGATGCGCAGGCTGGTCTGGATCCATGCTGGTCGCATACCCACTATGTTGGTTTTCCCATGGCACGGCTCAAGTGTCCTTAATAATTATGTAACTTTTATGCAAAACTCAGTTCAAATAACAAACTTAAGCAACAATTAGAGAAAGAGCTCAGTTTTTTCTTAGTTCGTACTCACAATCTAATACAAATCTTAAGACTTTTTCTCTGAAATATTTCAACAAGAGATTACAGTCACTTACCTTTGGAAATCTTTCTCTTTTTCCGTCTCCCATCTTCCATTTTTCTGTTGTCCACCATTTCACTTTCCCCTTCTGAAGCATATGTCTCCCCAAACTTTTTATATATGCTTTCCTTCTCAGCCTCCTCATCGGTATCTTCAGAACTATCAGACATTTCAGTATTGCTCATAGCATCAAAACTACAAGATTGCTCATTACTTTTTTCATAATGAAAATCAGAGAGGTTTGAAAAAATGTTTTGATCTGTCTCCTTGGTATTTTTAACTTTCATATCTAAAGTACTTGATTTCATAGTTGTCTCAATACTCAGATCGCTGTGAGCATATATTTTGTTGTAACCTTTATCATCAGTTATTGCTGTCTCTTTCAAATCACAGTCTATGTCTTCAGTTTTGCATGTCTCAGTATCTTTTATGAAACTCTTTTTCTCTTTTTGAGGATTAGGAACATCTGTAATAGTTTCAAAAATACTTTGTTCTCCATCATAACACTTTTCTATGTCAGCCGAGTCCTCGGACAATTTTCCATTTATACAATTCACACCATCATCACTATTATCACCCTTGTCATCTACAGAAATGTGTTTTAAAGAAATATTTTCACCATCAGATTTTGATTTCATTTCTTTCCACATTTTTTCAAGATCCTCCATTACTGCAGCAGCACTCTTTTCATATTTCTTACTTTCTATTTTGTTAATCAAGGTATCAGTATTTGATTCAAACCTTATTTCATTTTTAACCATATTGTTACCCTCAGTTCTATCAAAATCATTTGGATCAACAACATCTTCATCTGAATTAGTTTCAAACAAGTTTTCACTTTTATTTGCTTGTGGCAATTCATCTGTCTTATTACTTAAAGAAATGTTTGTCTTACTCAAATCTTGTAATTTTAAATTCATTTTATCACATTTAGTGTATGAGCTCCCTTGACTTGCTATGCAAGTATCGGCCTCATTTGCAGAAACTAATCCAATTGCCTTTGGACTATGTTCCTTGCTTACTTTTTCCTGTACCACCAAGCCTGTATTTTCTTCAAAAGTAACTGTCTCAGAAATTTCATTATCCATGCTGTCCTGCTTGCTAAATTCCTCTTGTTCAAGGGACCCTTCCGGATCTTTTCTTGACTTATCTATTTCACCATTATCTTTCCAACAAGTGCAGTTCTGCTCATTTTCATTTACACTGACATCAATTTTTAAATCAGCCTCTTGCTCCCGAGAATGTTCTGAAACAAGCTGCGTTTCACTTAAGGAACACACATTTTCAATGACAAATGGAGACGGATCACAGCATTCATCTTCATCGGTATCTGGTATTTTTTTAATATCTTTTCTTTTTAATAAATCCTCTTCACTGAATTCATCTGAAGTTAAAGTTTTGTTTGCAGTTATGTCATGATTAACATCACCATAACCTTCACCATCACAGCTAATTTCAACTTCTTCATTATTTGTGTTAGCACTTATCAAATCTGCTTTTGTTACAACTATTGTCTTACTTTCAGCTTCATCACTATGAACATTATCTTTTCGGATTTCATCAGTCACTTTCTGTTGTTCAGATTCTGCTTCTAAGTACTCAGAGGCTTGTTTGTCTTTATTTTCATGAACAATGTAGAAATTTTCACTTTCAATATCACTATTTTCAGCACTTAGTGATGATTTTTCTAGCACTGGTGGTGACTTGTCTATTTCATCTGAAAAATCACCACTTTCTCTAAAGATATTTTCATCCTGAGCATATAAGTTTGGAATAATATCACTTGTCACCGTTAGGCCTGCATCTGTTTCATTAAAATACTCCTGGTTATTTCTAGTTTGGCAATCCAACCTAACATCATCAAAGTTATCTCCATATAAAATTTTATTCATTTCATCCTCATCGAAGCATTCATTCTCAGCAGAGCTTTTATCCTCATTCATTTTTGTGTCTATTGGTGAATCTCTACTTATTTCAATAGAGTAACCATTTATTGAATAAGTTATGAATCTATCTGTCTCATATTCTTCAAGTGTCAACTCTTCATTTATTTCTTTCAACACTTTTGATTCATCTTCAATCTCAGTATCTGTATTTTTATTAAGCTCCAAGCACTCACTTCTAGGAATATCACTTGGAATAATTTCAGTATTCGCTGCATTTTCTTTACCCTTTGCATCTGGTGAGGTATTCTCCTCATTTTTTCCTTTGTTGTTGGATTTCAATGGAATTCTAAAATTCAATATACTTGGTGGACTGATATTTACATATGCACTAGGGAATCTGTTAATGTTCTTCTCTACAACTAGACCTCCTTTCCTTCTTTCCACCATTTTATTGCTTGCCTCCTTCAACTTCTCTTTCCATTTAGACCAATCAGGTTTCACTTTCTTTTTAACAGACCTACCATGCGACTTTGAATTTTCCTTTTTCTTGCTTTTCCCTGGTTTACTATAACAGTTTTTGAAAATTTTCTCAAGCCCAACTTTCCCATTATTTGTACTTTGTAACGTTTTTGATAAAGACATGACACGAGGATCAACTAAATCCTTTGTTTCAGTTTTAACTTCCTTCTGTCTTGCATTGAAAACCTGATTATACACCTCACTATCTTGTTCAAACTTGATAGAAACCTTCAACGAATCTTGCATGGGTCTTTTAATTTCAGTCTTGTCAGTGAAAGTTACAGTTTCTGATTTGACTACACTATTCCCTGTTACCAGTCCACTTCTGCAGTCACTTGCACCTTCAGTTTCTCCAGCAGAGATGTCTGGTGTCAAACAAGTGTCCTCAAGTTTAAGCCTCGTTAAGCAAACAATTGGTTCCCTTTCAAACAACAGGTTGATAGAATTATATTTTCTTCTAAGCTGCCAAAGGGCACTTCTTGAACTACAGTTCCAATTAGATGACTTAAGTCTATAGTGTCTTCTAAGGCAATGCTGCTGAAATTTACTATCCCTGAGTAGTTGTGATTTTTTTGATGATTCAGGTGAAATGAATGAAATAAATGATTTTGATGGAGTGTTCTTTCCTGAGGAACTGAAGTGTGAGTCTTTGTTTTTATTCTGTTTCTTCGTATTTATTTGCTGTTTGTTTTCAGCCTTTATTGTAAAAATTTTGATTTTATTAATATCTTTTCTTTCCTCAGTTTCATTTCTCATGTCTCTAACATTCTCATCTGCTTCCACTTTAATTTTTTTCGACAATTCTTCTGACTGTTTACATCTGGGTTTATATTTCTTTTTATGCTTACTCTTTGGACTACAGCTCAAGAATTTCTCCATTTTCGATAAATAAATGAACTTACTTGGCAATTTTCTTTCCCTCTTTTTAGACCCAATAGAATAAAAATCCTTCACATTTAATGGTTCGCTAAATATGTCATTAAACCCACCATGATCTACTAACTTTTTCTTCTTTTTGTGTTTACTTTTCTCTTCTTTTGAAGCACTTTTTGATTCGGATGAAACTGATGGTTTCTTTTTGTTTTCTGAAATATCTTTGTATTCAAAAGACATATTTTCCCTTTCTCTTTTTTCATGCATAGGTTTTGTATCAGTTGTCTTTTCCTCAGACAACCTGTCCTCTCTTCTTTTCTTAAGGATTCTTTCCCTCTGACTTGATATCAGTGAGGTAAGTTCTGAAGGTTTTAAACTTGTAAATTCACCATTTATTGTTTCTTTACCCTTTGACAAAGCACCTGCCTCACTTAAAGCAGTATCAAACTGTTTTTCACATGCATTATCAACACTGTTCTGTATTTTACCAAAACTAGATAAAGGACTAGGGCAACTGTTTTGGATTGTGGTTTCTTGTTTTGAAAACAGCAAATTTACTTCAGTGTTCACATCTGCTGTTTTTGGTTGGTTGTCATCTTTAAGCAAGCTTGTTCCATTTTCTGCTGTAGCTAGTACAGGGTGGTTATCATAGCCTATTTTAGAATGACTTGAATACGAAGTATGATTTAAAGAAGATGTTTTATCTTGTCCAGAAACTTGCACATTCTCTGTTGTGTTCAAAGTTCTTGTTGATTCATGTAAGTTCTCATTTTCGTGTTGACTTTTAGATGTTTCCACCTTTGTGTAATAGCAATCAAATATGTTCTTGTCTTTGTGGTAAGATGTACCTATGCTCTCTTCTTTGTTATAACTTTCACATACCTCCTTGTCTTCCTGATAAAGTTCACCTACCTTATCATCATCTTTTTGAAAACTTTCACATATGCTCTTGCCATTGTGGAAACTTGAGTATGGTGTATAGTTTGAAGTATTTAAGACCTTTTTCTCAAGTTCTTCCTGTACTGGAGGTGAGTTATGGATGGTAGTTGATGAATTAGTGCATGGCTGATCATGAAATTCTGTAGGCTGTTTTGTGATAATTGACATCATGGAATATAGATGTCTCTGTTAATGTTTAGATGCTTACCATGCTGCTTTTCATTCCATGTCATCATTTTTGTAATTTCTAAAAAAAAAAAAATAAGTAAATTCTAAATAAAGTCAATTATCTACATCGTGTTCAACTTTATCTTATTGATACATGTATTCTGCTAAAAAATAAATTGTATGTGTGAAAATGGAAGGCACAGTGCTTGGGCGTTATCTTACTATTTATATAAGAGTATTCAAAAAGTTGCAAATTATATGGAACATAACATTTCTGGGGGCTTTGTACAAAATAGTCTTCAGAAAATTTGATCAAAATGCAATTAAAAAATATATTGGCTGAATACAGGAAATGACTGTTGTTGGGTCAAAGGTTAAAAAACATAAAGCAGTTACCTAGGATGACAAATTAACAAGTAATACATTATATAATTATGCTTTTTGAACTGAAAATGACCAGACCATTAAACTTTAAAAAGAAACATCCTAAATTAGAACTTTCAACTGGAAATTTTGTTCTGTTTTATTTATCAAAGCTAAGTGAAGGAAATAGATTTTTCAAGAGGTTTTCATTATTCTCTTCATGTTCAAGGATTTTAAGTACCACTGACATAATTCGAGGCAACTTCTAGCTTTGAAGCGGTACACAGCCTCACACAAGTCAGATAAATGACTTCCTGGAATCAAAAATACAGTATTACAATGTATGCTGAATGCAGTGCAAGTAATAGAAAATCAACCATCTTAACCCTTTGATCTTGGATGCCCTAGATATTTAACTTTTGTATTTTAAACATTTTCTAGGAGAAGACCACCCACATACACAAAAAAAAAAAAAAAAAAAAAAAAAAAAAAATCCACCAGTGTAAGGGGATTCTCTGTCCTGCACCCCCACCTTTGAATAATAAGAAAAAGCTCTCCCTGATTTATCTTTAGATATGTCAAACCATATACTTTTCATGCAGTCAACAAACATTAGAAATTCTAATGTAAATGTACAAGTGAGCAGGCTGACAGTCTAATTCTGGCTGACTGCTGCTTTCATGGTAGGAAAAATCAGTAACTGTTGAACATAAAGTCAAGGTCCTTCACTTTCCCCTCATTGCCATCTTCAACAATTCTTTTCATTCAGTAGTTGCAAATAAAATATTGTGAATTAGCACAGACTGAATATTGTTTAACACAGAGTTACTGATCTTGTGTTCTGAACTATTTCTCATTGTCATAGATCATCATTTTTGAATTTCTTTAAATACCCTGGCATAGTTACAAGAGCTCCGCCAAGTGGGGCAATATATGCCCGAAGGATTACATCATAGGATGGGAGCAAAATTTAAAGAACTTGACTGTTGTAGCCCAAAGGAGTGGAACAACAAAAGGAAAACTTCAAAAAACAAATCTAAGTCCACAAAAAAATATTCAAAGTCCACAAAAAACTAGAGCTACTTTTGAGAAAAGCGCATGTCTCCCACAACTGCCTAATCATCTAAACACTAAGTCAGTGTTTTTATACTGTTTAGTCACAACAAATATACCATTGAAGAGTAAAATGGCTGATTTTCAGTAATTCAAGGGCCATAATTCTGAAGTGCCTATGCCAAATTTGCTAGTTATCGAACCTGGGAGAGGAATTATGGTCATACACATTTTGTTTAAGTTTGGTGAAGATCGGAAAAAAATGTCTGACTTGGACTTCAGCATTTTTATGAGTCTAGGTGATTCATTAGTTATTGTCAACGGCCATAATTCCAAAGTGTCTTAACCGATTTGGCTAGTTATCGAACTTGGCCAAGGTCTTATTTGCAAACACATTTTGTTCGAGTTTGGTGAAGATCGGATACGAAATTTTGACTTCGAGTGCAGACAAGATGAATGGTTTTTGGTGCATGTTTGAGAATGAAGTCTTCAGCATTTTTATGCATCTAGGTGATTCATAAATTATTGTCAAGGGCCATAATTAGGAAGTGTCTTGGCCGATTTAGCTAGTTATCGAACTTGGCTGAGGTTTTATGGTCAAACACATTTTGTTCAAGTTTGGTGAAGATCGGATGAGAAATATTCGACTTAAGAGTGCGGACAAGATGAATGGTTTTTGGTGCATGTTTGAGAATGAAGTCTTCAGCATTTTTATGCATCTAGGTGATTCATAAATTATTGTCAAGGGCCATAATTCCGAAGTGTCTTGGCCGATTTAGCTAGTTATCGAACTTGGCTGAGGTCTTATGGTCAAACACATTTTGTTTAAGTTTGGTGAAAATTGGATGAGAAATGTTCGACTTAGAGTGCGGAAAGCTTTGTGACAGACACACACACAGACACACAGACAGACAGACTGGAAAAAAACCAATATGTCTCCCACACCACTGTGTGGTGGGAGACATAATAAATCCTTATCAGGTACAGGTATATAAAAATACACCTAACAAGAGGGCCAAGATGGCCCTAGGTCGCTCACCTGAGAAACACACCATAACACACCATAATTTGACCTAGTGATTTCATGGAAAAAAATATTCTGACCAATTATCATTAAAATTGGAGCAAAAACCTTGAGTATAAATAAGTATTTTCTTTGATTTGACCCAGTGACCTACTTTTTGATCCAAGATGACCCATATACAAATTTGACCAACATTTCATCAAGGCAATCATTCTGACTTAATTTCAGGAAGATCAATCGGAAAATATAGCCTCTATTGCATACACAATGTTCTTCTTTGATTTGACCTAGTGACCTAATTTTTGACCCCAGATGACCCATATTCAAACTTGACCTAGACTTCGTCAAGGCAATCATTCTGACAAAATTTCATGAAGATCAATTGAAAAATACAGCCTCTATGGCATACACAAGGTTTTTCTTAGATTTAACCTAGTGACCTTCTTTTTAACCCCAGATGACCCATTTTCAAATTCAGCCTAGACTTCATTAAGGTTTTTATTTTGACTTAATTTCAGGAAGATCAATTGAAAAATACAGCCTCTATCGCGTACACAAGCTTTTTCTTTGATTTGACCTAGTGACCTAGTTTTTGATCCCAGATGACCCGTTTTCGCACTCGGCCTAGATTTCATCAAGATAATCATTTTGACCATAATTCATGAAGATTAATTGAAAAATACAGCCTCTACCACATACACAGGCTTTTTCTTTGATTTGACCTAGTGACCTAGTTTTTGATCCCAGGTGACCCATTTTCGAACTCGGCCTAGATTTCATCAAGATAATCATTCTGACCAAAATTCATGAAGATTAATTGAAAAATACAGCCTCTATCGCACACACAAGCTTTTTCTTTGATTTGACCTTGTGACCTAGTTTTTGACCCCAGATGACCTGTTTTCGAACTCGGCCTAGATTTCATCAAGATAATCATTCTGACCAAAATTCATGAAGATTAATTGAAAAATACAGCCTCTATCACATACACAAGGTTTTTCTTTGATTTGACCTAGTGACCTAGTTTTTGACCCCAGATGACCCATTTTCAAACTCGGCCTAGATTTCATCAAGATAATCATTCTGAGCAAAATTCATGAAGATTAATTGAAAAATACAGCCTCTATCGCATACACAAGCTTTTTCTTTGATTTGACCTCGTGACCTAGTTTTTGACCCCAGATGACCCATTTTCGAACTCGGCCTAGATTTCATCAAGATAATCATTCTGACCAAAATTCATGAAGATTAATTGAAAAATACAGCCTCTATCGCATACACAAGCTTTTTCTTTGATTTGACCTAGTGACCTAGTTTTTGATCCCAGATGACCTGTTTTCGAACTCGGGCTAGATTTCATCAAGATAATCATTCTGACCAAAATTCATGAAGATTAATTGAAAAATACAGCCTCTATCGCATACACAAGCTTTTTCTTTGATTTGACCTAGTGACCTAGTTTTTGACCCCAGATGACCCATTTTCGAACTCGGCCTAGACTTCATCAAGATAATCATTCTGACCAAAATTCATGAAGATTAATTGAAAAATACAGCCTCTATCACATACACAAGCTTTTTCTTTGATTTGACCTAGTGACCTAGTTTTTGACCCCAGATGACCCATTTTCGAACTCGGCCTAGATTTTATCAAGGAGATCATTCTGACCAAATTTCATGAAGATCAGTTGAAAAATACAGCCTCTATCGCATACACAAGCTAAATGTTGACAGACAGACGACAGACAGACGACAGACAGACGACAGACGACGGACGCCGGACATCGAGCGATCAGAAAAACTCACCTGAGCATTGCTCAGGTGAGCTAAAAATTAGAGGTACCATCCATGTTGTACCACAGAAAAGTGGTCTCGGTTTTTCCCAAAATAAGCTATTTATAGTAACATAAAAGGGAAGTAATTAAAAAAAAAAAATTATTGTAAGTGAACAAAAAAGAGATCTGCCAAATAAAACAAGAACTCTGAAATGCAGAGCAATATACACAAAGCAAAGTCATATATGACGTTTGACCCTTAAGTGTGACCTTGACCTTGAAGCAAGTCATCCGGAACATGCGCTCTGCACATCGTCTCAGTGTGGTGAACATTTTTGCCAAGTTTCTTTGAAATCCTTCCAGGAGTTCAAGAGTTACAGAGCGGACACGAAACAAACTGATATGACTTTTGACTCCTAAGTGTGACCTTGACCTTGAAGCAAGACATCCAAAACATACGCTCTGCATGTCGTCTCGGTGTGGTGAACATTTGTGTCAAGTTTCCTTGAAATCCTTCAAGGGGTTCAAGAGTTACAGAGGGGACACGAAATTGCTAACGGACAGACGGACACCAGCGTCATAATATAATACGTCCCTTCGGGCATATAAAAATGTTGTTCTTGCGACAAATTTAAAAAAAAAAACAAAAAAACTTTTAATAAGAACTTTTAAGCACTTCGTGTGTATTTTTCAAGTACCATAAATCTTGTCTGGGTCAGTGAAATCCAAAAGAAAAACTCCAGGTGCACAACTTCATGCTGTATAACAATCCTTTAAGCCTTATACCTCTAGGTCTACATGGGATTTTAATGCCCTTATTTTTGATTAAATGAAGGGCCACAACTCTGGTTTTGCAGAGTGAAATCGAAGAACAAAAAAGAACCTGAGGTGCACAAATTCACATGCTGAATAATATTCCTACTGGTTCCAGGACTGCAGCTCAAATATTTTAAATATAAATGCAACACAAACTCTAAAGAACTTTATGTGTATTTTTCACGACGTCAATGACCATATCTCCGGTCTGACTGAGTGAAATCCTTAACAGAACTATATACAACAATCCTGTAAAGTTTCATGACTCAGAGTTTAATACTTTTTAAAACTTGTATGCCCATTAAGTTTATATTTGACTTAATCAAGGGCCATAACTCTAGTCTGACTGATAGAAATTCCAAACAAAACCAAAAGTTGCACAACTTCACATGCTGAATAGTATTCCTATTATGGTTCATGACCAAATGTCAAATATGTTATAAGATACCTGCAACACAAACTTTAATGCTACTTAATGCATATTTTTGACTAAGTCAAAGACCATGACACTGGTTTGGCTTAGTGAAATCTGTAACAAATCCCCAGGTGCACACATCCATATGCTGAATAATATTCCTATAATGTTTCATAATCCTGGATCAAACACTTTTTGAGATACATGCTACACAAACTTTTAGGCCATTCTAATGCAATTTTTTCTAAGTCAAGGACTATAACTCTGGTCTGGCTGTGTGAGATCACAATTAGAACATCAGGTGCACAACTTCCCCTACTGAATAACAATCCTGTGAGGTTTGATGACTCTGGGTATAATACTTTGCACATACAGATTGATGGCCAGATAGATGGTCATGGCCACCTGCACATTTTTTTTTCACCAAAATTTCGAAAGACGATCTTAAATTTATTTTCCCTCGAGCCTTTATAATGCAATGTCCTGCAGGACTATCATAAAATGATTCTAGCATACAGATATGAACATCAACAAAGTCATTCCATATTTATCAATTGTTAAAATTGTTAAATTGTTAAAATATTAAATGAGATTAGCTCATTTTAGCACACAATAATTGATTTCTGCTGAAAATATATTTAACATCCAACTTTAAAATGAGGGATTCTGTAACAACTCACTGACCATTGTTCAGCATGCATGAATGGAGTAAGAGGATAATGCAAGTCATGAAAAATTAAACAGTTGAAGTCGAGGATAAAAACTCAAGTGAAAACTTATTATTTTTATGATACAGGACACTTCATTATTTATTATTAAAATCAATACTGTAAACAAAAGCTCATGAAATATTTCTATCCCAGACAACGTTTTTAATTTGAAGATAATGGAGAATTCAAGACGCGCATTTTCATGCATACCTTCATGTAGACAGCTCCTCTGTAAAATGGCTATATGTATATATTCAGGCAAAAAGACACAATATTAAACTGTAACAATAACAAGAACTCGTAAACACAAAATGCCCATCTTGATGCATGTAGTAATTGCACAAGGAACAGAAATTATTTGTTTCACTGTACACAAAAGTTCTACTGTTCTGGGTCAATGTGACCTTGACCTTTGACCTACTGACCTCATCTGCTGGTCATGGTCAACCACCCTTATGATCCTAGGCCCAGGCGTTCTCAAGTTATCGTCAGGATACAGTTTAACTGTTCTGGGTCAATGTGACCTTTGGCCTACTGACCTCAAAATCAATAAGGGTCATCTGCTGGTCATGACCAACATCCGTATCAACTTTCATGATCCTAGGCACAAGTGTTCTTGAGTTATCATCTGGAAACGGATTGGTCTACATACAGACCAACTGACCGACCTACCGACATCTGCAAAACAATATACCCTTCCTTCTTCAAGGGGGGCACAAAAATAACAAATCATCATTGAATTTATGTCATTCAAGATGCTGTATCTACAATCATAAATTCAATGATAAACCATCCTATAATGCATTAATTACTTCTTTAATGAAATCCTACTCATACAGGTATACAAGCATGCAATCTCAAGTACTTGTTTCAGATTATGTTTTTTTTTCTCATTAACACTGAATATAAGCTGATAAAATTCTTATTATTCCTATAATTCATAAATATTGCAATTTCTACTACAGCCTTAGAACTTAGTGGTAGAGCTCATGCTTCAAATATGGGAGATCATGGGTTCAATCCCTGGCAGCAATATACCATAGGTGTGGAGCTATCCTACCAGTAGCTCCCTTGCTTGGCACTCAGCATGAAAAGAGACTGGCCTCTTCTCTCATACTCTCATTTTGAGAAAATAAAACTAAAAATTATCATTATTATTAACAAAATTATTAAACTAACAAGAGAGCCATGATGGCCCTATATCGCTCACCAGAGTAGAGTTGTTTGCTTGAACAAATTACTTAGCTAAAGCTTTAAAACAAGAAAATTAGGAGAGTGGGTCAAGGTAAACACTATGCAAGATTACATTTGAAATCTGTAAAAAAAATTACAGGTGGTCCAAATCCTTTTGCTGTAGCTTAGAAAACAAGAAAGTAGGTCAGCAGGTCAAATTGATGGTCACTGAAAGTCAGTTTTAAGATTGGCATGCAAAACTATACATCTCATCCAAATTTCAAAGCTGTATCTTAAAAAACAAGAAAGTAGGTCAGTAAGTCAAATTCAAGGTCACTGAAAATCAGTTTTAAAATGGGTGTGCAAAACTGTACATCCAAATTTCAAGGCTGTATCTTATAAAACAAGAATGTAGGTCAGTAGGTCACATTCATGGTCACTGAAAGTCTGTTTTAAAATCGGTGTGCAAAACTGTACAAATCATCCAAATTTCAAGGCTGTACCTTTAAAAACAAAAAAGTAGGTCAGTAGGTCATGGTTAAAGTCAAGTGACCCCTAATTACTTGGGGCCATAAGGTAATTACAGGAAATATGATCTGATAATTTTTGAAGTATTTTTTCCTATATAACTCATATAAAAACTGTGTGACCCTCGAGCGGGGCCTCTTTTCACCCCAGGGGCATAATTTGAACAATCTTGTTAGAGAGCCACTAGGCAATGCTACATACCAAATATCAAAAGCCTAGGCCTTGAACTTTCAGTCAAGAAGGTTTTTAAAACTTTTTTCCTATGTAAGTCTATGTAAAACATGGGACCCCCAGGGCAGGACCTCTTTTTACCCCAGAGGCATAATTTGAACAATCTTGGTAAAGGACCACTTAAGGCAATGCAACATACCAAAAATCAAAAGCCTAGGCCTTGCAGTTTCAGACAAGAAGATTTTTTAAAAAAAATTCCTATATAAGTCTATGTAAAACTTGGGACCCCCGGGGCGGGCCTCTTTTCACTCCAGGGGCATAATTTGAACAGTCTTGGTAGAGAACCACAAAGCAATGCTACATACCAAACATCAAAGGCCTATGTCTTGTGGTTTCAGACAAGAAATTTTTTTAATTCTTTTCCTATTTAAGTCTATGTAAAACTTGAGACTCCCGGGGCAGGGCCTCTTTTCACCCCAGGGGCATAATTTGAACAATCTTTATAGAGGACCATTAGATGATGGCACATGCCAAATACTGAGGCTCTATGCCTTGTGGTTTTGGACAAAAAGATTTTCAAAGTTGTAATGCAAATGTGCAAGCACTGCTGGCATTGCACAGCCTCCACTGTTCATGCAATGGCACTGCTGGCATTGCACGGCCTCCACCGTTCATGCAATGGCACTGCTGGCATGGCACGGCCTTCACCGTTCATGCAATGGCACTGCTGGCATTGCACGGCCTCCACCGTTCATGCAATGGCACTGCTGCATGCAATGGCACTGCTGGCATTGCACGGCCTCCACCGTTCATGCAATGACACTGCTGGCATTAAATGGCCTCCACCGTTCATGCAATGGCACTGTTGGCATTGCACGGCCTCCAACATTCATGCAATGGCACTGCTGGCATTGCACAGCCTCCACCGTTCCATTCACAGCCTCCACTGTTCATGCAATGGCACTGCTGGCATTGCACGGCCTCCACCGTTCATGCAATGACACTGCTGGCATTAAATGGCCTCCACCGTTCATGCAATGGCACTGTTGGCATTGCACGGCCTCCAACATTCATGCAATGGCACTGCTGGCATTGCACAGCCTCCACCGTTCCATTCACAGCCTCCACTGTTCATGCAATGGCACTGCTTGCATCACAAGCTTACAATGCTATGTCACAGGCACTGATGGTATCGCATAGTCTCCAATGCTAGTGACCAAACACTGATGGCATCAACCAGTCTACAAGTGTAGGTAATATGAAAACAAGTTGGTTATGTGTCCTTAACCTTGAACTTGAACTATGTCACCTTTTTTATCTTAGCAGCTCACCCTCAATAGGGAGAGGGCAGACCTACAGCTCATGGATTGATTTCCAGACCAGACAAGGTCTTTTTTTCTCTATCATTCATCCTTCACCTCTGATCAATGTGGAGAAGGTGGTAAGCACTAGTACAGTTATGTTAACTGACTGAACATATCTAAAATTCAGCTGAAACAAGAGCTGTCTCCATAGGATGACACATGCCCCCGATGGCACTTTGAATGAATAGTTATGGCCGATGTTAGAGTTAAGGACCTTTGATCTACAGACCTGGGTCTTGCGCGCGACACGTTGTCTTACTGTGCCACACATTCATGCTTAGTTATTTTAAAATCCATGCATGAATGACAAAGATATGGACCGGACACGTCCATCATTGCACTATCATGAAATATGACCTTTAACGTCTAAGTGTGACCTTGACTTTTGAGCTACGGACCTGGGTCTTGCGTGCGACACGTCTTACTGTGGTACACATTCATGCCCAATAATTTTAAAATCCATGCATGAATGACAAAGATATGGACTGGACACGCCCATCAATGCACTATCATGAAATATGACCTTTAACGTCTAAGTGTGACCTTGACCTTTGAGCTACAGACCTGGGTCTTGCGCACGACACGTTGTCTTACTGTGCCACACATTTATGCGTAATTACTTGAAAATCCATCCATGGATGACAAAGATATGGACCGGACACGCCCATCAATGCACTATCATGAAAAATGACCTTTAACGACTAAGTGCGACCATGACCTTTGAGCTACGGACCTGGGTCTTGCGCACAACAGGTCATCTTACTGTGGTACACGTTCATGCCAAGTTATTTGAAAATCCATCCATGGATGACAAAGATATGGACCGGACACGAAAATTGCGGACAGACCGACAGACGGACAGACGGTTCAAAAACTATATGCCTCCCTTCGGGGGCATAAAAATGATATGAAACCCAAACTGCATCATCTTAAAGGTGGTCAGTCACATTACAGCACTATTTCATGACATGTTTCATTGCAGTATATTCTCTTATTTAACCCTTAGCCTGCTGCAGGCGAATTTAACAGCCTTTGCAAACAGCTTGGAACCAGATCAGACGCCAATTAAATCGGCGTCTGATCAGGTTCCAAGCTGTTTGCTACTCTGACAATATTTCTTCCAAATTTGGAGCAAATTGAATGAACTTTACAATTTTAGCAGACGACATTTCCAGCAGACGACAATTTATCTAGCATGCTAAAGGTTAAGGAAGAAAAAGATCCATTATACAGAGTTTGATCTCTGTTAGAAATGTATGCTATATAATTTCTAAGAAATTTTGTAATTACTTCCCTCTGATATTAAGTATTTAAACAATAGAATTGTTTCTTTTAATTTCCATAAATTTTTCTAATTTTACATTTTTTATTTCATAGATATTGAGATATTTCAAAAATGTGAACCAAAAGGCAGTTTTAAAATGGTGCGTAGATTCCTAATTAGTTTACTTCTAATCTATTCTGGTTGCACAACCATGATAGGTAAAGGGAGGTAATCATATAGAAACTTGCATTTGTAACGAATTTCAGCAATGTGTAATATGTTTGTTAATGTAAATCTTTAACAATTATAATACAATAGTGCTTAAATTAATATAATTCCTTAGGCAAAGAATGTTTATCAAATTTATACATATTGCAATACACTAAAAATTACCGTTTTGGCTGGGCAGTCAAGATAAGCAAATACAGCCAGTGAAATACATGAATTAAGCACTCGGTGAACATAAATAAATGTAAACTATCATTTCTTAAAGTTTCGACCAAATTCATTACTTGATGAAAATCTCCTTCACCATCTTTAAGTAGCAATTGTGTTTCAAAGATTAAACAATAGATCAGGAAGATAGACCATATTGCACAGAAGTGGTTCAGCAGTGTGGTAAGTGAATTGGGTCACAGGTTTTCTTTGGAAAGTGTGGTGTAAGAGCCTAGAGCGTTATTCCTAGAAAAAAAACAACAAGACACATGAATGTTTGCATAGTATTAAAAAAAAATTGTTAATTATTTTTTCATCATGCTGCGTTTACTCTTAGCCACGATGTCCACGATTTGAGAGAAGCGTGGTCAGCGTGGGGTGTTGTGGGATCGAATTGTGGTGATCTTGAGGGAACTTGGTGGAATTGTGATGATCATATCGATCATGACAAAATTTTTGACAGTCAAAATTTTTTCCACAATTACCCTGATTTATCTTAAATCTTGACAGAGTGTGATAGAACATGGAAATCGTTGTAGAGCGTAATGCAGCTTAACAAACCTTAACGTAGCACATCAGTCCTTGATGCTCCATCTTATGGGGATCTTGGTGAACTTGGAAACATGATTCTAAGTTCCACTAAATCTGGAGGCATCCTTACATAGTTGACATTGGAGCCAACATCTTCACTCCTGAGTTCTCTGTTGAGAAGTTGAGAGTATCGTCCCAATTGGTGCTCTCGGTTTCCACTTAACCATAGTCTCACCCAGCAGGTCTTAGGCCTTCTATTCCTTCTTCTCCTTCCTCTCTCTTCTATCCTGCCCTGTTTCGTCCCTTGTTGCTACTGCCGACAAGTAGCTATTATAGGCATACACGAAAATTGCCAATTCAGCATCTTGTTCAGCTCTTTGATGCATAGCTCATTCCTCTTTGGAACTCTGGAGAGAATGAAAAGATGACCCATGCCTCCTATTATTCTCCAATCATGCTCAAAACATGACAATCTTGATCAAATTGCGGCCATAAATCGTAGGAGAGCTTAACAGAACTTGATTACGTGAGGGATCTAAACAGAACGTGACAAAACGTGATAGCATATCGTGGTAATCGTAAGAGAACTTGAGAGAACGTGATGAAAATCGTGGCAGATCTTGACCAGAATCATGTTGGTTTCATAATAACATGCTACAGGTAGTAACAAAACGTACCGAGAGCGTAAGAAAGCGTAATTAATACAAAATTCATGCAATAAATCGTGGAGTTCAAAGCTTTTCTTTAAATCGTGGACATCGTGGCTAAGTGTAAACGCAGCATCACAGGCAATTTTTCATACTGAGATCTAGTGACAAAACGCCTCCAATTTCACATTCTGTACGAAACATGTACCTGCCTTAATCCAAGTTACTCCCATTGAAACTAAACTCTTTCCACCCCTATGCCATGAGATAGTCACCTAAACGCTACTGAACTCTTTCCACCCCTATGCCATGAGATAGTCACCTAAACGCTACTGAACTCTTTCCACCCCTATGTCATGAGATAGTCACCTAAACGCTACTGAACTCTTTCCACCCCTATGCCATGAGATAGTCACCTAAACGCTACTGAACTCTTTCCACCCCTATGCCATGAGATAGTCACCTAAACGCTACTGAACTCTTTCCACCCCTATGCCATGAGATAGTCACCTAAACGCTACTGAACTCTTTCCACCCCTATGCCATGAGAGAGTCACCTGAACGCTACTGGACAGTACAATCATGAAACTCAGAACAAAACCTTGACACTGAATACGGTCAGGACACATTTGGTGAGCTCAGTTCATACAACACCTGTGTAAACTGAAATGTGCCTAGATGTTTCAACCAGGTTATTTGGCACCGCCCGCAAGTGTACTGCCGTAATGCGCATGCAAAAAAAAACAACTGAAAAGAGTGCAACTCTGGCCAAAATGGCATACCAGCCAAAATCAGGCTATATAACAGATCCCGATAAGTAGCTGTTGCATCATTATTCAAAAGATTCATTCATGTGCTTGTGTACAGAAAAAAAGAGATAGATAGATACTGTGAAACCTATATAACAAAACTAGTTTCTTTAGCCTGCTGGTGGCAAGTGATTCTGCCTTAATCGACCAGTGCAGACTGATCACAGTGTGCACTGCTCGCTATTCAGTCTGTAAATTTTCAGTAAACACCCCTTCAGACAATGAATGGTACTGCCGAAATTAAATGATAAACCAGTCCATTTTAGAAATTTAGCAGGGTAAAGGTTAACATGTCAAAACAAAACAAATAGAATTCATATATATGTACATCTACTTGATTCAGTTATCTTTCTGTCATATATTAGTTTTAAGTATGTGATCAAGTGGTTATAAATGCTTGCTAGACTTCTTTGTGACAATAAAAATCTTATCTCCAAATGTTTATTGTAAATAAACAACAGACAATCTAACAATTCAATTTATAAATGCAAATCACATATTCAGCAAATCCCTTACATACATCGCCTGCAATTAGACAAAATTTAGAGGAGTATCAACTGGTATTATGACAGATGAAAAATGCACTTAAGTACTCAGCAGAATGATCTTTCAGACCTCGACAGCAAGTCACCCAAGTTGCATTTCTGTAAAAATATTTTGGAATCAGGCCAGTACTTTCTGTAGATTCCACAATAGCCAAATAGGGAAAATGCATTTCACCCTCTAGAGGCCTTGTTTTTTACTGTAGCAGAATGACTGAAGGAATTATTTTTTGAAAATCACGCATAAACTTGTTTTAGAAATCAAGCTAGGCATTTCAGAAAAAGTTTCACCATGAAGTTACAGTCATATAGACAGATGTCCCCAACTGCTGTTACTATACATGGTTTCATGACTCTAGGTGAAAAAATTCTTAAGATGAACACAAACTTTTAAGAACATTTTGTGTATTTTTCACTTGGTGAAGGACCATAACTCTTGCCTAGCTGAGTGAAATTCCAAAGTGTTCAACACTTAAGGTGCACAGCTTCACATTCTATAAAACAATCCTCTAATGTTTTATGACTCAAGGTCAAGTACATTCTGAGATACATTATAAGGCCATAGACTTTTCTTTTAACTAAGTCAAGGGCCATAACTCTTGTCTTGCAAAGTGAAAAAACCTCTTGTACCCAAATTCACATACTGGATAATATTCCTATGTGGTTTCATGACTCTAGGTGAATTTTTTTTTTTAATTATATGCAACAGAAACTTTGTGTGTATTTTTTCTCTTAGTCATGAACCATAACCATAACTCCAGTCTGGTTTAGTGAAATACTTTTTTGAGATATAAACATCACAATTGAACAGATGGACAGACAAGGGCAACTGTAAGTGCCCCCCACCCCCACCCAAAAAAAAATTGAGGGTCAGGGTGGGGTGGGATGCACAAAAATACATTTGTCAATGTGGAAGAAAACACAATGAAAACAAGAGCACCGCCTTGCGGGTGCTGACGCTCATCTGATTTTTTTTGTGTAATAGAAATATTGTCCTACCCATGATTTTCTAAGTCTAAAAAGGGCCATCATTCTTGCAAAAAGCAGGATAGAGTTATGTTTCTTGATGTACAGTGTCCACTTATGATGGTGAAAAACTGTTGCAAGTTTTAAAGCAATAGCTTCGATAGTTTATGAGAAAAGTTGACTTAAACATAATACTCAACCAAGAAAATGATTTTCTAAGTCCAAAAGGGGAAATAATTATTGCAAAAAGCAGGATGGAGTTATGTTGCTTGCTGTACAGGGTCAGCTTATGATGGTGAACAAGTGTTGCAAGTTTCAAAGCAATAGCTTTGATAGTTTAAGAGAAAAAGTTGACCTAAACATAAAACTTAACCAAGAAATCTGATATTTTCTAAGTCCAAAAGGGGCCATAAATCTTGCAAAAAGCAGGACAGAGTTATGTTTCTTGCTATACAGGGTCAACTTATGATGGTGAACAAGTGTTGCAAGTTTTAAAGCAATAGCTTTGATAGTTTAGGATAAAAGCTGACCTAAACATAAAACTTAACCAAGAAAATTGATTTTCTAAGTCCAAAAGGGGCAATAAATCTTGCAAAAAGCAAGATGGAGTTATGTTTCTTGATGTACAGGGTCTGCTTATGATGGTGAACAAGTATTCCAAGTTTCAAAGCAATAGCTTTGATAGTTTAGGAGAAAAGTTCACCTAAACATAAAAACTTAACCAAGAAATCTGATATTTTCTAAGTACAAAAGGGGCCATAAATCTTGCAAAAAGCAAGATGGAGTTATGTTTCTTGCTATACAGGGTCAGCTTATGATGGTGAACAAGTATTCCAAGTTTCAAAGCAATAGCTTTGATAGTTTAGGAGAAAAGCTGACCTAAACATAAAACTTAACCAGGCAACGCCGACGCAGACGCCGACGCCGACAACCGCTCAAGTGATGACAATAACTCATCATTTTTTTTCAAAAAATCAGATGAGCTAAAAATCAAATTTATATACTGTAAATTGATGCAAACTATTTATCTATCTAAAGATAGATATAGGCAATTAGGTATAAATGTACAAAACCTAGCCTAATGGGGCTGATTATCAGCAACTCCCAGAAACACACTTCTTAATAACAATAATTTATATTTAACAAGCCCAGGTATCAGTTAATTCATACTGAAAGATATAAACATTTCCTCCAATTAAATGTCTCATTAAGAAAATTTATAGTAATTTAATCTCATTTTTAAATGTCATCAGAAACATTTATTTAAAAAATGTTGTAATAATTGAAATAGTTTTCTATATGCAGGCTGGCTTTCAGAAAACACCAACAATTAATGACACACGTATAATTCAGTTGTAATAATAAATTTCCATTTCAGTGAAAAATAAACCCATGTACCGCAGTTGACCCAGTTTCGAACTTGACCTAGATATCATCAAGATGAATATTCAGACCAACTTTCATACAGATTCCATGATAAATATCGCCTCTAGAGAGGTCACAAGGTTTTTCTATTATTTGACCTAATGACCTATTTTTTGATGGCACGTGACCCAGTTTCGAACTTGACCTAGATATCATAAAGGTGAACATTCTGGCCAATTTTCATGAAGATCCATTGAAAAGTATGGCCTCTAGAGAGGTCACAAGGTTTCTCTATTTTTAGACCTACTGACCTAGTTTTTGACCGCCTGTGACCCAGTTTCGAAATTGACCTAGACATCATCAAGGTGAACATTCTGACCAAATTTTATGAAGTTCCACTGAAAAATATGGCCTCTAGGGAGGTCAAAAGGACTTTCTATTTTTAGACCTGCTGACCTAGTTTTGGACCGCACATGACCCAGTTTCGAACTTGACCTAGATATCATCAAGATGAACATTCTGACCAACTTTCATAAAGATCCCATGAAAAATGTGACCTCTAGAGTGGTCACAAGCAAAAGTTTATGGACGGATGCATGCACGGACGACGGACACCGCGCGATCACAAAAGTACACCTTGTCACTTTGTGACAGGTGAGCTAGAAAAACAATTGAATGCGCAAAAGATAATTCGCTTTCGCCGGGGATGGCAAAACAAAGTACAAACTAGAAAATGCTTTTGTAAAAAAGCGCATGTCTCCCGCACTGCAAAGTCCTATAGGCAAGAAGTCAATAGGGGTCAGGAGAAAAAGTCAAAGAGACACTGATGGTTGGCTGCAATAGGGATCATCTACTTGGCATGTCCAATCATCCCGCTAAATTTCAACACTCTTGGCCTAGTGGTTCTCAAGTCACTGTTCAGGCTTCTGTGACCTTGACCTTTGATCAAGTGACCTCAAAATAAATAGGGGTCATCTACTCTGCAAGTCCAATCATCCTATTAAGTTTCAACATTGTAGGTCAAGTGGTTCTCAAGTTATTTCCAAAAAATGATTTTACATGAACAGGCCACTGTGGCCTTGACCTTTAATAGACTGACCCCAAAATCAATAGGGGTCATCTACTCTGCATGTTCAATCATCAGTTTCAACATTCTGGGTCAAGTGGTTCTCAAGTTATTGATCGGAACTGATTATCAATGTTCAGGCCCCTGTGACCTTGACCTTTAACAAGTGACCCCAAAAACAATAGGGGTCATCTACTCTGCATGTTCAATCATCCTATGAAGTTTCAACATTCTGGGTCGAGAGGTTCTCAAGTTATTGATCGGAACTGGTTATCGATGTTCAGGCCCCTGTGACCTTGACCTTTAACAGAGTGACCCCAAAATCATTAGGGGTCATCTACTTTGCATGAACAATCATCATATGAAGTTTCAACATTCTGGGTCGAGAGGTTCTCAAGTTATTGATCGGAAATGGTTTTCCATGTTCAGGCCCCTGTGGCCTTGACCTTTAACAGAGTGACCCTAAAATCATTAGGGGTCATCTACTCTGTATGACCAATCATCCTATGAAATTTCATCATTCTGGGTCAAGTGGTTCTCAAGTTACTGACCGGAAATGGTTTTCAATGTACAGGCCCCTGTGACCTTGACCTTTCATAGAGTGACCCCAAAATCGTTAGGGGTCATCTACTCTGCATGACCAATCATCCTATTAAGTTTCAACATTCTGGGTCAAGTGGTTCTCAAGTTACTGACCGGAAATGGTTTTCAATGTTCAGGCCCCTGTGACCTTGACCTTTAATGGAGTCACCCCAAAATCGATAGGGGTCATCTACTCTGCATGTACAATCATCCTATGAAGTTTCAACATTCTGGGTCAAGTGGTTCTCTAGTTATTGATCGGAAATGGTTTTCCATGTTCAGGCCCCTGTGACCTTGACCTTCGACAGAGTGACCCCAAAATCAATAGGGGTCATCTACCCTTCATGACCAATCATCCTATGAAGTTTCAACATTCTGGGTCAAGTGGTTCTCTAGTTATTGATCGGAAATGGTTTTCTATGTTCAGGCCCCTGTGACCTTGACCTTTGACAGAGTGACCCCAAAATCAATAGGGGTCATCTACTCTTCATGACCAATCATCCTATGAAGTTTCAACATTCTGGGTCAAGTGGTTCTCAAGTTACTGACTGGAAATGGTTTTCAATGTTCGGGCCCCTGTGACATTGACCTTTAATGGAGTGACCCCAAAATCGATAGGGTAAGGGTCATCTACTTTGCATGTACAATCATCCTATGAAGTTTCAACATTCTGGGTCAAGTGGTTCTCTAGTTATTGATCGGAAATGGTTTTCAATGTTCGGGCCCCTGTGACCTTGACCTTTGACAGAGTGACCCCAAAAACAATAGGGGTCGTCTACTCCAGCAGCCCTACAACCCTATGAAGTTTGAAGGTTCTAGGTCAAATGGTTCTCCAGTTATTGCTCGGAAATGAAGTGTGACGTACGGACGGACAGGGCAAAAAACAATATGTCTCCTGGGGGAGACATAATTATGTACTAAACTCCACAAAGTCTTACACATAGGGACTCAAATGCAAAACCAATGCAGCTTATAGTATTTCCAGATAGACCATAGAAACATATTCCATTTAGATGGGAAAGAATACTTACTGACAATATACTACTATAGTAGATTCTTTGAAGCAGACTTACTCCAAGATACAAAATCATCTATGATCATTTAAAAACTCAGGACACACATGTCTCCCTTCGGAATTTGTATGTTTTGGTATCTGACAAGGACCGCAATTCACAAGCAACAAATTTCGGGAGTTCTCTGAATCTTGGCACATTTGGACATGAAACATCTGGTATTGCTAAGAAACTCATGAAAAAGGCCAAAGACAAAAGGTAAAGTCCTATCATTTCATTTGTTGAGTATAGGTACAGCCACTGGAATGTGGATACTCTCCTGCACAACTATTGATAGGTTGCCACACAAAGTACAAACTGCGTCTAGATTCCACAGCAAGTTGATCTTGAAAAGGTCAAAATGTGCATGCCACATGCAAAATTTTTACCAAAAGAAAAAGTATGACAAATCTTCAAGGCACTAAAACCGTTGCAAGTTAATGATTCAGTGTCCATGCTGAGAAAATTAAGTTATTGTTGTGTACATAGGAGAAACAGAGGTCATCTTCACCCTACAACTGAAAACACTACAGATATCTTGCCACTAGATGTAAATATTTTCCAAGAAGAACTTCCCCAAGTGTACCAGCTGCAGTGTATCAACTCATGCAGTGTTTATTTTACTGAAGAAAATTTTCACAAACAAAGGTATCACACAGTATTATTGTGTTTTGAAATGTAAACAAACAAAAGAATAATACAAGATTAAGTCCACTTATAAGCAAAAGATTTTGTTTGGTTATTTATAATACAACAGTTACTGTTGTTTTCTTAGAAATGTTCTATAATAAATTTTGAAATAGACTGTGTCCAGCGCTTGATTAAATGTGCATGTAACATTAGTTCCCCACCATTTTGTAGTAAGCCTTTTGGTAATAAATATTGGTATAGTATCAATAAAAGTATATACACTTTGCCGTGTTCTTTCTCTTTAGGCGTAAAAAAAAATTGTTTGTTTCCGGTATCCCAACCTACCCTAAATTTTTGGCCCGACCCTAAATGTTTTTGCCTTGGAGAATAATTTTTTCAACTTTTTGACAAAAAGTTGCCAAATTGCACTTTTTATGCTTTAAACATGGTCAGTGATGTTAGAAATCCACTTCCTGGTGCTCTAAAGGCATAGCCCCCTTATTTGTATTCTTTTTTTTTGACACAAAAATGATTTCCGAAAAGTCTCCCTTAATAAAAAAAACATTAAAAAAAAAAAAATTTTTTTTCGACCTACCTTCCCTAATTTTTTTGAGCATGTTACCGGAAACAAAGATTTTTTTTTTAGGCCTTATTTAGTGTCTTATGAAACACAGTACACCACAGAACATTATTGTCACCCAAAGAACATTTCAGTGATACCATTTTTTAAATTAGAAGGTCACAAAAAGAATTTTTCCAACTGAAGCAGCTGTTTTGTGGAAGTGCTGTAAGCTGCTCAACACAACCATAAGCATCCGTGCTAAGTTTCATGTAACTTCTATCAAATATTTCAATGAGAGATGATGTTTGGGAGAAATGTGATTATAGACAATAGGTAATCACTACAACTTTCTTTGAGCAATGTTTTCTCTGGTGAGATAACAAAATGAAAATACTACTAGTTTCCATTAGGCGACAATAAAATAACTGCAAGATTTTCATCCCTGCCCGCCCCCTCTTTTAACCCCCTGCCCCCTAAATTTTATTGAACCAAAAAATGAAAATCCGTATCTGTAAGATGAGGGAAGTAACACAGTCTATGTATCTACATGCCGGTCCATTATGGCATTATACTTACCATATCCGGCAGTGTAGTGGTAAACAAAATCAGCTTGGAATCGGCAAAGAGTATCAATAGTTTTCGTAATTGTTCAGGCCCTAAAAGGCCAGAAAGTTTTAAAAGATTGGTATGCCTGCCAGTTTAGCAACGACAATACGTTGCTGAATCTTTTCAACAATTTTTTTTTATCGGGAAAATTAGATTAGATATGCATCTGTGCCTTTTCCGGTGGAAGTAAACATGACCAAAGCGAGTGTAACTGTAACCCATCAACTAGACTTGCATAATTATGTGGTTTCATTTCTTAGACCGTATATTAAATTTGTGGTAAATGACAACGAGTCCAGTGCAGACGCTGTTGTATTTCTGGCAAAACCCTTTGATGCCTAAAAGGGATAAAATAACAACCAAGAAGTAATACCTGTGTATATGTACATTTATGCATACACATGAAAGTATGAGTTTGATATTAATAAAGACATAAATGTGCAGTAAACACATGATTTGTATTTTTTTAATCAAAAGAATACATCTGTATGATCCCTTCAGCAAGATATAATTGAATACATATTCAATCATGAAACAGTCAGTTAAGAAAAATAAAAAACAAGAGGGCCAAGATGGCCCTAGGTCGCTCACCTAAGAAACACTCCATAACAGTGTAAAACATGTTTGACCTAGTGATTTCATGGAAACAAATATTCTGACCAATTTTCATTAAGACTGGACCAAAAAATTGGTCTCTTGCGATAAAACAAGCATTTTCTTAGATATGACCTAGTTTTTGACCCTAGATGACCCATGTTCAAACTCAACCTAGATTTTATCAAGGCAATCATTCTGACCAAAATTCATGAAGATCAACTGAAAAATACAGCCTCTATCACATACAGAAGTTTTTTCTTTGATTTGACCAAGTGACCTAGTTTTTGACCTCAGATGACCCATATTCAAATTCGACCTAGATTTCATTAAGGCAATCAACCTGACCAAATTTCATAAAAATCAATTGAAAAAAACAGTCTCTATCTCATACACAAGATTTTTCTTTAATTTGACCTAGTGACCTAGTTTTTGACCTCAGATAACCCATATTCAAAATCGACCTAGATTTCATCAAGGCAATCACTCTGACCAAATTTCATGAAGATCAATTGAAAAATACATCCTCTATTGCATACACAATGTTTTTCTTCGATTTGACCTAGTGACCTAGTTTTTGACCCCAAATGACCCATTTTCGAACTCGGCCTAGATTTTATCAAGGTAATCATTCTGGCTAAATTTAATGAAGATCAGTTGAAAAATACAGCCTCTACTGCATACACAAGGTTTTTCTTTGATTTGACCTAGTGACCTAGTTTTTGACCCCAGATGACCCATTTTCGAACTTGGTCTAAATTTCATCAAGGTAATCATTCTGACCAAAATTCATGAAGATCAATTGAAAAATATAGCCTCTATCGCATACACAAGGTTTTTACGTGATATGACCTAGTGACCTAGTTTTTGACCCCAGATGACCCATTTTCGAACTCGGCCTAGATTTCATCAAGGTTATCATTCTGACCAAAATTCATGAAGATCAATTGAAAAATACCGCCTCTATCGCATACACAAGGTTTTTCTTTGATTTGACCTAGTGACCTAGTTTTTGACCCGAGATGACCCATTTTCGAACTCGGCCTAGATTTCATCAAGGCATTAATTCTGACCAAAATTCATGAAGATCAATTGAAAAATACAGCCTCTATCGCATACACAAGGTTTTTCTTTGATTTGACCTAGTGACCTAGTTTTTAACCCGAGATGACCCATTTTCGAACTCGGTTTAGATTTCATCAAGGTTATCATTCTGACCAATATTCATGAAGAAGAATTGAAAAATACAGCCTCTATCGCATACACAAGGTTTTTCTTTGATTTGACCTAGTGACCTAGTTTTTGACCCGAGATGACCCATTTTCGAACTCGGCCTAGATTTCATCAAGATTATCATTCTGACCAATATTCATGAAGATTAATTAAAAAATACTGCCTCTATCGCATACACAAGGTTTTTCTTTGATTTGACCTAGTGACCTAGTTTTTGACCCGAGATGACCCATTTTCGAACTCGGCCTAGATTTCATCAAGGTTATCATTCTGACCAATATTCATGAAGATTAATTGAAAAATACAGCCTCTATCGCATACACAAGCTAAATGTTGACAGACGACGGACGACAGACGACGGACGACAGACGCCGGACATCGAGCGATCAGAAAAACTCACCTGAGCATTGCTCAGGTGAGCTAATAAAATGTCACCCCCACCCCCACTCCCGATTTTGGAAAAAATTTGGATGAAAATCTAGCAATTAATTTATAGTGGCCTTAATCACTCTGATATTAGTAAGAAACACCTGTTACCCTTAAATTTAAATTTGCATTACTCATTTAGGGTCTGCAACTGCAGGTAGAATGATATAGAGATCAAAGACAAGAAAGAGTTGATGCTGCAAGTTGCTTTTTTTAGAAGTGTCTACCTTGCATGTGCATTTGTCACCAGAACTGCCATTGAAGCATGTGTCATTGTTATACAATACAGGTATACAAATGTGTTCATCCTGTAAAATCAACACCTACAGCATGCATTATTATTTTCTGACTTATACCTTGCTAAATTTCTATAATGGAATTGTCCATCTTCCAATTTGGACAGTACCATTAACTGTTAAAAGGGGTGCTTACCAAAAAGATATACTGAATGAATGGCGAACAGTGCAGGTCATGATCAGACTGCACGGATGTGCATGCTGATCATGATCTACACTGGTCACAAAGGCAGAATCAATCATGTCCAGCATGGTACGGGTTAAGTGTGCACATTTCAATAAATTAATACTAACCCTGTTACTAGCATGTAAAATGTCATTTTCCAATTCGACTGCATTAAAGACAGAATGGAACATGGAACCAAAGGTTTCATTGGTTATTCACTTTCAGTAACATTTTCCCACTGATTTTCGAGATAAAACCTAAATTTCATTTGGAGAAAATACAATTTAAACTATTAGATCTGATCACTAGCAATTAAATATTTTTTTAGGGTAGTCATTTTCAATTTTGTCCCGCCAAACTCTATCCATCATTTTTAGAGGAAATTTTTGGAAACATCTTTGATTTCTTTTTCAATTGGAAATATGACCCCAAAACACTATTTTGTAAATTTACATGCGTTTATTTAAATCTTTCTTTTAATAGGTATCTCCTGGGACTAAGACCTGGTCTCAAGTTCAGGACTGTTCAGACATTTTCATTATGGATGACTTAATCTGCTGGGATTTTAAGTCTGACACAAACCTACTGGTAGGTCATGCAGACCCTTGGATCATTATTTAAGGCAAAATAACCATTCATCTTCAGCTGGAATACTGACTTTCATACATGCTTTACATAGGAAGACAGTCAGGTGCCATGTAAACAATAATAGCCAACAGAGCAATGAGAATTTGAATGCATCAACTGTAAAGAAAAATCTAAAATTCTTCACATTTTTTCATTATTTCTATTCTTGTCATTGCACTTTCTATGTCTCTGTATGTCAGATTTAGGTTATTATAGATTAGCCTGATAAATGATGTTGACACCATACCAAAATCTTATATCTGCCCTTTGAGCAGGGAGCAAATAGCAGAGAGCTCAAGCTTTGTCCAAATTTCAGCAACAATATCACAAGTTTTGATAAGATTTCAATTGTTGATAAATTACAATTACAAACTGAAATACCTTCTCGCTCAATCAGTACTATTACTAAGGTCAACTGACAAATTTTATTCATTTACAGATCTTTAAAATGACCAAAATCAAAGTATGGAAAGAACAGATTTGGTGTAAGTTTGATTTCACAGGTACTGCCATTTAACATGCTTCAAAACTAGGGCTGTCATCGATAGAAACGATATCGATGTATCAACGATATTTTTTGGTCGATCGATTATCGATTCCCATTTTCAAAAATCGATATTTTACAGAGAGAAAAAACAACTGTCTAGATAAACACTCAGCCCCTATAAAACAACTTTTTCTGCCTGCAAAAATGTGCCGTAAGAAACGGAAGTTGTCAAAAAAGGTCATGTCTAAACTTATACTGTAGCAGCCTTTTCCCACTAGCCGGCACTACCTATATGGGTAGAAGTAAAAAGGGCTCAACTTCAGAATCTATTTGCAAAAAGTTACGTTGTCCTGTCTTGAGAGGTCGCTTCGTTATGTGTGCATGTAAAAACATAGTGTATATATACTGTTTCTACGTCAATCTCGGCTTTTTACTTGTTCGCGTATACTGATCACTCAGTAAAAGGTACAGAATTTAGCTAGTGCCCGTAACAATAACAATCAAAGATGGCCGATGAGGAAGCCGTCGCCGGCTTAAATAGTGGAAAAGAGTCAAAAGACGGAAAGAAAAGCTTTGTTTGGGTTCGTAGAAACACAGGATGTTGCTTAAACATGCCTTTCTGTACAACAAACAAACAGTAAAACACTACAAATTTGTGGCTCATCGAAAACTTGGGCAGAAGTTAAAAAATAAAATAAAAAGTACCGAATGTAAGTGCAAGGTGAAAATTAGACAGGGTATGAAACAGGCTAAAAATAAATAAAAACATTGTAAATAAATAAATAAAATAATTTAATAAATAAATAGATATCTGTGGAAGAGAAATGCAGAATTTTAGCTGTTTGAAGCCCAACTCCAGTGCCTGGACCTGGTATTATAGTTTACTAGGTTGTAAAGTAGGTACATGTAGGACAAATCAAGGGCTTAGAGCGAAACTGGTCTATCTGCTTCTATTTCTATATACAGATAGACCAGTTTCGCTCTAAGCCCTCGAAATGCAAAAGAGGAGTGAAGGCACAATGAAGAGCTATAAAAGATTTCATTAATTTTCAATTATCTTATTTATTTCATAGATACATATACAACACAATCAAACAGTAATATAAAAAGTAGGCAATAAAACTAAACATAACATTAACAAGAAGGTATATAGCATGCCCACGAACAAATAGGTTGTAAATCTAACATAATAATCGATATATCGATGTATCGTCGATATTTGTCTTCCGATATATCGGTATCGTCGATATGCCAAAGACCCAATCAATGACAGCCCTATTCAAAACTGAAGCAGTTGTTTATCAAATGTGATCTTAGACCAAAGCATTCTCTAGTTATTTGGCAAAAAATGTTCTACTGTTCTGGGTCAATGTGACCTTGACCTTTGACCTTCTGACTTCAAAATCAATAGGGGTCATCTGCTGAACATGACCAACGTCCCTATTAAGTTCCATGATCCTAGGCCCAAGCATTCTCAAGTTATCTCCCTGAAATGGTTTAACTGTTCTGGGTTACTGTGACCTTGACCTTTGACCTACTGATCTCAACAAATCAACAGGGGTCATCTGCTGGTCATGTCCAACCTCCCTTTCAAAGTTCTTGATCCTAGGTGCAAGGATTCTAAAGTTATAGTCCAGAAACAGTTTAACTGTTCTGGGTCTCTGTGACCTTGTCTTTGACCTACTGATCTCAAAATAAATATTTGCTCATCATGATCAACTTCCCTATCAACTTTCATGATCCTAGGCCCAAGCGTTCTCGAGTTATCATCCGGAAACTGTTTAACTGTTGGAAACTGTTTAACTGTTGTTCTAGGTCAATATGACTTTGACCTTTGACATACTGGCCTCAAAATCAATAGGGGTCATCTGATGGTCATAATCAACCTCCCTATCAACGTTCATGATCCTAGGCCCAAGGGTTCTTGAGCAGTTTAACTGTTCAGGGGTCATCTGCTGGTCATGACCAACTCATGATCCTAGGCCCAAGCATTCTCAAGATATCATCCCGAAACAGTTTAACTGTTCCAGGTCACTGTGACCTTGACCTTTGACCTAGTGACCTCAAAATCCATAGGGGTCATCTGCTGGTCATGATCAACCTCCCTTTTAAATTTCAAGATCCTATGCCCAAGCATTCTCAAGTTATCATGTTCAAGATCACTGTGATCTTGACCTTTGACCTAGTGACCTATAAACCAATAGGGGTTATCTGCTGGCCATGATCAACCTCCCTATCAACTTTCATGGTCCTAGGCCCAAGCATTCTTGAGTTATCATTTGGAAATGGTTTAACTATTCTTGGTCAAAGTGACCTTGACCTTTGACCTACAGATTTCAAAACCAATAGGGGTCATCTGCTGGTCATGATCAACCTCTTTTCAACTTTTATGATCCTAGGCCCAAGTGTTCTTGAGTTACCATCCTGAAACCAATTGGTCTACAGAACGACCGACATCTGCTAAACAATATTACCCTCCTTCTTCAAAGTGGGGCATAATTAAAGGGCAATAACTCTGATGTTAATGATGTGATTCTTACAAAAGTTGCACTTTCACCAGTCTGCCCTATAGTGATCTATACTTGTGTAAAATTTCCTAACAATCCATGAAAATGTTAAACTCTGTTTTTTTTACCAAATCAAGGTGAAAAACTCTGCTTTTACTGGATCAAGGGGGGTAATACTAAGTGTGAGCTAAGTTCATGTGCTAATTAATGATTAATGTGATGTCTGGCAGTTCTAGTTTCAAAAATGTTCTGAATTACAAGCATTTGTAATTTTTGTTCACACATCAAGAGGAAAAACTCTGCTCCTACTGGGTCAAGGGGGATAAACACAGAATGTGACTAAAGGTCTTAAATAATTAGGTAAGGTATGCTTATTCCAGCTAAAATAACTTTCGAAATAAAGTATTTTCATTTTTTTAACAAATCAAGGAGAAAAACTCTGCTTTTACTGGGTTCAAGGGGGGTAATACTAAGTGTCAGCAAAGTTCATGTGTTATTAATAATTACGTGTGGTTTGCTATTCTTGAATTATAAGCATTTCTAATATCGAACCAACAGATGGATGGATGGACGGATGACAGCTGGAGGAACAATGCAGAAACAATATTCCTTCACCTTCAGCAGGGGATAAAAATCCATTTCATATATAAGTTAAGTGTGAGAGATAAAGAAAGTGATTTTTTTTTTCTTTATGAAGTGGGGTTGCAGGTTGAGCGGCGGTGGGATGTCGACTGAAGGATATTAAAGCAACATTTCAACATACGAGATACAAGATATAATTAGGTGTTAGAAAAATATAAAACAAGAGCTGTCGTAGGACAGCAATGCTCGACTATTCAACAGCCTTGTCAATTGAATGAATACTCAATCCGAAAAAGGGGCATAATTTTGTAAAATTGCAAAATAGGGTTATGGAATGTGTAAAATGCATATCAGCTCATGACAATGGACAATTGTGTGAAGTTTCAATCCATTCCCAATAGTGGGTACCGAGATACCAGCTTACATACAAAAACTTAACCAAATCGGGACTCGGACGCCGCCGCAGACACCGACGCGCACGTCGATGCATTTGTGAGTCCAACAGCTCTACCAATTCTCTGAAAAGTCGAGCTAAAAAATGTGGGGTATTTGGGTTAAAACGGGGCAAGCCAATAGGTGAAGACATGACATTGTGGGGTATGAGGGAAACTAAGCAACAATTAGTATGAGTAACATAAAAAATATTTATCTTGTGTTTAGTGGTGTGTGTTGTGTAAGGGGTGGGGATCTGGGATGAAGAACAGGGAGTAGAAGTTAGTTGAAGACGCCAGTGCTAGGGAAAATTATGAATATTGTAAATCAAATTAAGAAGCATTTCACAAAACTTCATTAGGACAAATTATATAGCCCTCCTTATTCACTGAACTGTCAAGCTCAAAACAGTATAAACTCATTTAAATAATAGTAGTTAAATAACTAGAAAATCTATCTACTGATTTAAATTAAGTTGGTGACACAGAAAACTTCTGACATATTACTGATTTATGACTTTTGACAACACACATTGTTTAAGGAATATAATGATCTTAATCTATAAATACACCATAAATATTATATGCCCTTGAACTACATTTCGCAACAAGTTTGCCATTTACACATTGCATTTTAACATATATATCATACAAACCTTAGATAAAATATGATTTAACTCCCAACACCTTAAACTCCCAATAATAACTTTTTAACTGTTAAACCTGCAGTTTGTTTGCAAAATGAACTATATCTGTCTATACACCACATGACCAATCTCAGGTTACAAATATCTAAATCAACAACTTAAACAATATACTCATCTGCCTTACACTGGTACTTGAAGATCTTAAGTCTCATTGAAATTCAATGACCAATGAAATGCGGAACATGATATCATGCGTATCTCGTAATTTAAAAAATATTTACTACTGTCACCGAGCAGAAAATTGTACATATTGTCAATGAGCTTGTGTTAACAATCAATAATTTGACAAAATTATACAATCAGAAAAAAAGAGATTTTTAAACATTTAGAATGTTGTCATTTCAGCTTCCTTTGTCTAATCAGACATTTCAGAATGCTTTAAAGGTGACTCTGATACAATGGGAATATCTGACAACAGGAAACATAAATTCCAATAATTTATAAAGGAATATAATTATATAATATAATGAAAACTTTCACTCTTAACATACATTTATAGTCTTTCAAGCATCTTTTAACACCTTCACATAATTTACAGTTCTCTAGCTGAGGACCTACTGAGGACCTAATTGACAATTATAGGCATATGGAAACAAGAGGGCCATAATGGCCTTATATCGCTCACCTGAGTTTAGTTGCTTGCTTGAACTAATTTCTTTGCTAAAGCTTCAAAGACAAAAAAACTAGGTGAGTTAAGGTCATGGTAAAGATTATTCAAGATAACAATTGAAATTTGTTAACAAAAGGGCCAAGATGGCCCTTGGTCGCTCACCTGAGTAACACACCATAACAGTGTAAACATTATGGGATCTGGCCGGTTCAAGAAAGGAACCGAGATCTTATGGTGACACAAGTTTTGTGCAAGTCTGATTAAATTCAAGTCATAAATGAAGCTGCTATTGTGCAGACAAGGTCAAAATAGCTAATTCTGGCCCTTTCAGGGGCCATAACTCTGGAACCCATAATGGGATCTCGCCAGTTCAAGAAAGGAACCAAGATCTTATGGTGATACAAGTTGTGTGCAAGTTTGGTTAAAATAAAATCATAAATGAAGCTGCTATATATTGTGCAGACAAGGTCAAAATAGCTAATTCTGGCCCTTTCAGGGGCCATACCTCTGGTACCCATAATGGAATCTCGCCAGTTCAAGAAAGGAACGAAGATCTTATGGTGATACAAGTTGTGTGCCAGTTTGGTAAAAATCAAATCATAAATAAAGCTGCTATTGTGCAGACAAGGTCAAAATAGCTTATTTTGGCCCTTTCAGGGGCCATAACTCTGGAACCCATAATGGGATCTTGCCAGTTCAAGAAAGGAACAGTGAACTTATGGTGACACAAGTTGTGTGCAAGTTTGGTTAAAATAAAATCATAAATGAAACCACTATCGTGCAGACAAGAAATTGTTGACGCACGCACGGACGACGGACGAAGGGTGATCACAAAAGCTCACCTTGTCACTATGTGACAGGTGAGCTAAAAACAAACATCCTGGCAAAGTTTCGGGAAAACTGGAGCAAAAAAGGTTGCCTCTCGAGTGTATACAAGCTTTTCCTTTGATTTGGCCTAGTGACCTAGTTTTTGACCCCATCTGACCCAGATTTGAAATCACCCAGGACTTCATGATAACAAACATTCTGACCAAGCTTTATGAAGATAGAATTAAAAATCTGCCCCCTAGGGTGTTAACAAGGTTATTCTTTGATTTTACCTGGTGACCTAGTTTTTGACCCCAAATGACCCAGATAAAATTTATCTGATATTTCGTGCATACAAACATTCTGACCAAGTTCCATGCACATCAAATGAACAAGAGTGTTAACAAGCCTTTCCTTTGATTTGACAGGGTGACCTAATTTTTGACCCCATATGACCCAGTTTCGAACTTGGGCTAGGAATCATCAAGATAAACATTCTGACCAAGTTTCATGACAATAAGGTCATAAATGTGGCCTCAAGTGTTAACATGTTTTTCATTTGATTTCACCGGGTGACCTAGATTTTGACCCCATATGACCCAGTTTCAAACTTGGCCTAGAAATCATCAAGATAAACATTCTGACCAAGTTTCATGAAGATAGGGTCAAAAAATGTGGCCTCTAGGTTGTAAACAAGCTTTCCTTTGATTTGACTGGATGACCTAGTTTTGACCCACATGACCAGTTTGATCAGGCCTAGAGATCATCAAGTAATCATTCTGTGCAAGTCTGTATCAAATCAAAGCATAAATGAAACCTCTATATGGCTGAAAGGGCCAAAATAGGAAATTTTGCCCCCCTGAAAGGGACAGTAACTCTAGAACACATGATTGAATCTGGCCGGTTTTCGAAAGGAATCAAGATCTTATTGTGACTTAAGTTGTGTGTAAGTGTGGTTAAAATCAAATATAAAATGTCACTTCAATCGTGTTCACAAGGTAAAAATTAACAAATTTTGGCTCTTTCAGGGGTCAATCAGGGGCCGTAAATCCAGAACCTATGATTGGAACTGACAGATTCATCATGGAATCCAAGATTTATTGTTGTTGAAGATATTTTGCAAGTTTGTATCAAATCAAACCATAAATGAATTCTCTATATGGCTGCAAAAGCCATAATAGCAAATTTTGGCCCTTTAAGGGGACATTACTCTGTAACCCATGCTGGGATCTGGCCAGTTTTCGAAAGGAACCAAGATAGTATGCCAATACAAGTTGTGTGCAAGTCTGATGAAAGTTAATTGCAAAATGTGGTCTCTATCATGTTCACAAGTTAACAAGAGCACCGCCTTGCGGGTGCTGACGCTCATCTGATTTTTTTTGTATAATAGAAATGTTGTCCTACCCATGATTTTCTAAGTCTAAAAAGGGCCATCATTCTTGCAAAAGCCAGGATTAGAGTTATGTTTCTTGATGTACAGTGTCACTTATGATTGTGAAAAAACTGTTGCAAGTTTTAAAGCAATAGCTTTGATTGTTTTATGAGAAAGTTGCCTTAAACATAATACTCAACCAAGAAAATGTATTCTAAGTCCAAAAGGGGCAATAATTATTGCAAAAATGCAGGATGGTGTTATGTATGCTTGCTGTACAGGGTGCTTATGATGGTGAACAAGTGTTGCAGTTTCAAAGCAATAGCTTTGACAGTTTAATGGAAAAAGTTGCACTAAACATAAAACTTAACAAGAAATTGATATTTTTCTAAGTCCAAAAGGGCCATAATCTTGCCAAAAGCAGGATGAGTTATGTTCTTGCTGTACAGGGTCAGCTTATGATGGGTGAACAAGTGCTGCAAGTTTTAAAGCAATAGCTTTGATAGTTTAGGATAAAATGACCTAAACATAAAACTTAACCAAGTAAATCTGATTTTCTAAGTCCAAATAAGGGCAATAATTCTTGCAAAAAGCAAGATGGAGTTATGTTTCTTGATGTACAGGGTCTGCTTATGATGGTGAACAAGTATTCCAAGTTTCAAAGCAATAGCTTTGACAGTTTAGGAGAAAAGTTGACCTAAAATAAAACTTAACCAAGAAAATCTGACATTTTCTAAGTACAAAAGGGGCCATAAATCTTGCAAAAAGCAAGATGGAGTTAGTTCTTGCATACATGGGTCAGCTTATGATGGTGAAAAGTCTTCCAAGTTTTCAAAGCAATAGCTTTGATAGTTTAGGTGAAAAGCTGACTAAACATAAAACTTATCCAGGCAACGCCGACGCAGACGCCGACGCCGACGCCGACGCCGACAACCGCTCAAGTGATGACAATAACTCATCATTTTTTTTCAAAAAATCAGATGAGCTAAAAATAGCAAATTTTGGCCCTTTAAGGGGCCACAACTCTGGAACCCATGATGGGATCTGACCAGTTTTCGAAAGGAACCGAGATATTATGCCCATACAAGTTGTGTGACAACTATTTTGACCATGTTTCATGAAGAAAAACCAGTTACAAAATGTGCTCCCTAAAATGTTTATACCATTTTTCTTTTTGCATGGCTATGTAGAGACAAGCCTAATGGTGTAAGAAATTTGCTTGTCCATTTAATGGTGTCAGAGATTTACATAAATGTTCACCTACAGTACCAGTGACTAGAATATATATATATATATATATATATATATATATATATATATTATATATATATATATATATATATATATATATTATACCAGATTTATATAGCACCCTTTTCATGATCAATTTCACGTTCAAAGGCGCTTTACATAGTTCAAATGCAGCCACATATGCAGGGCGCATAATTCATCCTCTACTAGTACAGACACAGAAGGATCTGACCAGAGGGACAGAGTGAGACAAAGCCCCCATGACAGAGATCAGAATCAGATATAGGCTTGTCCGGCTAACTTAGCCTAGCTCGTTTCGAATAGACAGCCTGGTTCTTTAACGTGCCAAGTGTATAGCACTGATACACGCAAGGATTGCCTGGGTTCCTGACCAGTACACCTCTAGTTGGGTGGGAAACACTGAAAGCGTTTCTGAAAATTCCCGAGTAGCTGCCGGGGACCGAACCCCCGACCTCAGATTGGAAGGCCAGTGTGCAAACCACTGAGCTATCCGTCCACCACATATTCTAATGTTTATAATATGACCAAACTTCATTTTTAGAGAAAGATAATTTTTTAGCCAAATTCAGGAGGTCAGTGCCCTTAAAAGGTCATCTAAATGACCAATTACGGTTGTCAGATATTTGCATGAACCTTTAGCATATTAGAGATCTTCATGAAATGGTATCAGATATTTGCATGACCCTTTAAAGATTTGCATCACCCTTTAGATATCTACAGGACACTTTAGAGATGACAGAGATTTGCATAACCCTATACATTGTCAAGTATTAGAGACTGGCAAGATCCTTTTTGGCTTTTTTAAAGGTCCAATACTAAGGAAAGTGAACATTTTAATTTCTTTTAAAAAGCACAGAAACTATTTCATTTTATTGGAAAATGAAAGTTGGTATGTAAAAATTCGAAATAAATCGCAGTATATGTACAATTATTTTTCTATGAAGTATGAAGAAAGTTAAAAAGACCTGGGGGGTCATTCTGTCGATTCATTGAAATTTCAACATAATACACATACATTTCTTTGAGTTCCAAAGACCTTCTGTAAATTTTGACCTGCCAATCTTCATTATTTAGTGTCTTGCAGAAGTCTATGCACTGGCTATGAAAAAAATTGCCAACTCACTTTCCCTTAGTAATGGACCTTTAAAGATAAGAAATTTGTATGAACCTTAACCCTTACCCTGCTAAATTTCTATATTGAACTTATCATTCATTCAATTTGGACAGTACCATTAACTGTTAAAAGGGATGCTTTCCTAAAAGATACTGACTGAATGGCAAACAGTGCAGATCTTGATCAGACTGCTAAATGTGCAGTCTGATCATGATCTGCACTGGTCGCAAAGGCTGCGAATCAAATGTATCCAGCATGATAAGGGTTAAGAAGTCTAACAATTTAGATGACCTTTTAAGGGCACTGACCTCCCGACTTTGGCTAAAAAATTATCTTTCTCTAAAAATGAAGTTTGGTCATATTATGAACATTAGAATATGAGTTTTTGTTTCTAAACTATTTTAAAAATGCCAATCAAGAAAAAAAAGATGAATGCGTGGGGAATCAAACCCGGACCACTGCGGCAATAAAGAAGTTTTCCACTGTCGCTACCAATACCGCTATAGAGGATTCAGTGTTCAATGCAGTTAAATATAGATATCTATAATTGAGGCAATGTGTTACAAGTGCTTTTCGATTTTCATGGTAAAAAGTAGTAAAAACAACTAATTCTCATGAGTAGCCGTAACATATATAGTTTGTCAGTAGCAAGTTAAGAAATACAGGATTAATTTCCAGATACCTAAACAAGAGGGCCATGAAGGCCCTGTATCGCTCACCTGACCTAGGAATCATCAAGATTAACATTCTGACCAAATTTCATTAAGATATGGTCATAAATGTGGCGTCTAGTGTGTTAACTAGCCTTTTCTTTGATTTGACCTGGTGACCTAGTTTTTGACCCTACATGACCCAGATTCAAACTGGACCTTGAGATCATCAAGATTAAAATTCTGACCAAGTTTCATGAAGAAACAGTCATAAATGTGGCCTCTACAGTGTAAACAAGCTTTTCCTTTGATTTGACCTGGTGACCTAGTTTTTGACCCCAGATGACCCAATGTCAAACTCATCCAAGATTTTATTGAGGGTAACACTCTGAAAAAGTTTCATTAAGATTGGGCCAAAATTGTAACCTATAGTGTTAACAAGCTTTTCCTTTGATCTGACCCGGTGACCTAGTTTTTAAACCCACATGACCCTGATTCGAACTTTACCTAAAGATCATCAAGATTAACATTCTGACTAAGTTTCATGAAGATACAGTCATAAATGTGGCCTCTAGAGTGTTAACAAGCTTTTCCTTTGATTTGACCTAGTGACCAAGTTTTTGACCCCACCTGACCCAGATTTGACCTTGACCTATATATCATCAAGATTAACATTCTGACCAAGTTTCATTAAGATATGGTCATGAATGTGGCCTCTAGAGTGTTAACTAGCTTTTCCTTTGATTTGAACTGGTGACCTAGTTTTTGATCCTACTTGACCCAGATTCAACCTGGAGCTTGACGTCATTAAGATTAACATTCTGACCAAATTTCATGAAGATACAGTAATAAATGTGGCCTCTACAGTATTAACAAGCTTTTTCTTTGATTTGATCTGGTGACCTAGTTTTTGATCCCAGATGATCCAATATCAAACTCATCTAAGATTTTATTGAGGGTAACACTCTGACCAAGTTTCATTAAGATTGGGCCAAACTTGTGACCTCTAGAGTGTTAACAAGCTTTTCCTTTGATTTGACCTAGTGACCTAATTTTTGATCCTATATGACCCAATATTGAACTCACCTAAGATTTTATTGAGGGTAACATTCTGACCAATTTTCATTAAGATTGGGCCAAACTTGTGACCTCTCAAGTGTTAACAAGCTTTTCCTTTGATTTGACCTAGTGACCTATTTTTTGACCCTACATGACCCAATATCGAACTCGTCCAAGATTTTATTGAGGGTAACATTCTGTCCAAGTTTCATTAAGATTAGACCAAAATTGTGACCTGTAGAGTGTAAACAATCAAATTGTTGACAACGGACGACTGACGACGGACACAGGATGATCACAAAAGCTCACCTTTGAGCACTTCGTGCAAGGGTGAGCTAAAAAATAACTATTTTTTGTTTTCGAACTGGAGACCAGTACCTTTAAAAGTGTCAAATATAATTATGTGTCTTGGTAATGCACATGATCCTTTAATGCATGTGTAAAGCGAAGAAAATAGATCATGCATGATTAACAAAGTGCCTGCAGGTATAACTGTATAAAAAAAAAATAAAGATAAACAAAAAGTATTCAATTATAGGTCTTCCTCAAGGGTATTTAGTGGGATGGATTTAATTTTACAACAATTTCATATCTATAAATCAAAACAATTACATAGCAGTCAAAGAAAGGTCTTCTGAGGTTTCTGATCAAAATTTGATATAACAAAGGAATAAACAATACTGTAGGGACCCTCATAGAATTCAAGCTTCTTTATGCCAAGATTTCTGGAATTAGTAGAATGGTTGTGATTTTATATTATTAATTGTGCATACCTGTCAGATTTCCTTCTTTATTTCAATAAATATCCGAGTGAGTAAAAATTCTGGGCACTGCTTTTCACAAAAAACAACAACATATTCTTACATATTCAATTGCACATGTAGAACCCTGTTTAGCAAAGACAGTTCATTTGTTCAAACATTCATTAAAATGTTGACTTTGTTATAGAAAGTTTTGTTTATGAATCACCTATATCAGCATTTAAATTAATAAATCTTTTTGACTCTCGGTCTGTCACACTTTTTCTCTGGATGAATATTAATTAACTTGACAACTGCTGATGGGACTCTAAATACAGTAACAGTGATAGACTTTTATCTTTACAATAATTTTGAACATATAACTGGTCCATATTCGAAAATTATATCAAATCAAAATTGAAGGGGATCAAATGCTAATCCACATGGTTTAGCCTTCTCTTTTTTCCTTGTACACAGTCGTTGGAATTCGATGTGGGGAAAATTTGTGCGCAAAGCTAGATTTTGAACATTGAAGATGCCAGTGGTGATGTGCGCACATCTCATTTGATTCCCTCCATTGTCTATGACTATACATAAAATCCCAACCAAACTTCAACGTGACCAAGGAAAGTCTGGTTTCTTTTGGGGATTTTAACGGTTTTAAAGTTCCATGAGGCTTTAAATTTTTATGTTTTTTTTTTAAAACAAATGAAAAAGCTGTCCGAATACAATCAAACCTGTGTTAAAGACCACCTCTGAACAGAGACCACCTTGCTTTAAAGACCACATGTTTTGTATCCCATTTTAACATTTACAGTGTATTTTAACCTGTGAATAAAGACCACCTCCCAATAAAGACCACATTTTGACTCTCCCAGAAAGGTTAGATGTATGGGTTCAATAAACTTTCTACTGTGTTAATCAATATTCAAACCTATGACATATGTTGCAGAAAACAACTATCAAAAATAGGATTTAACAAGAAATTAATATATTATATGTTCATAACAAAACTTGTAGCAGCCATATGGAACATAAAAAACAAGAAGGCAAAGGCAGTCCTATATGGCTCACTTGAATCCTCAGCAATAAATAGCCTGACCTCACTTATACAGCAAATCTGGGGAATTTCCAACATAAGCAAATATGAGCCGTGCCATGAGAAAATCAACATAGTGGGTATGCGACCAGCATGGATCCAGACCAGCCTGCGCATCCGCGCAGTCTGGTCAGGCTCCATGCTGTTCGCTTTTAAAGCCTATTGGAATTGGAGAAACTATTAGCGAACAGCATGGATCCTGACCAGACTGCGCGGATGCGCAGGCTGGTCTGGATCCATGCTGGTCGCATACCCACTATGTTGATTTTCCCATGGCACGGCTCATATAATCATATACAACAAGGTATATTACAGTTTTATGTAAGTGATACCAAAACAACAAACACATGTGCACCTTTCTTAATGACTTAGAATACAATTTACAAAAACTATTATAAGTTTGTTTCATCAACCTTTAAATCTTCGCGCCAGTAACATTATGTCTAAATACTATTATGACAAGTATAAAATCAAGGTACTAGAGGAATATAGCATTTTTGAGTTATGGTTCTTGGCTTACATAGTAAACTAATGATGGAAAAACGTGTGTAAAGTTTCAAAGCTGTAGCTCTTATAGTTTTTGAGAAAAAGTGGACCTAAACAAAAAATTTAACCAAGAAACTCAAATTTTCTAAGTTTAAAAAGGGCCATAATTCTCATAAAATGCAAATCAGAGTTATGGTTCGTGGCCTACACAGTCAACTTATGATGATAAACAAGTGTGCAAAGTTTCAAAGCAGTAGCTCTTATAGTTTTTGAGAAAAAGTGGACCTAAACAAAAATTTTAACTTAGAAACTCAAATTTTCTAAGTACAAAAAGGACCATAATTTTGACAAAATGCCTATCAGAGTTATCATTAACAAGAAGACCACATAATTTAAGTGCAGGCTAAGTCGTCTGACTTTACCTAAAATCAAATTTCACATACTGGTATTCACACCTTAAAGTTAGATCAAAACTTTCTGCAATGTGTAGAGGTTAGACTTGCTCCTAGACTGTGATATATCTTTTTTATATTTTTATGATTTTATGTAGTGAACTGAAACAGTCTATATCCTATTTTAAATATCATAATAATATATGATAATTTTAACATCAGTCCTCTTAGAAAATCTCTAGAATAGACTGGCTTTTATCACTATGAAATGGAACTAGACAGAAAAGGGAAGATGAGTAGAAACATCTTTGTTATAAGTCTGGTTGCTGGTCTATGTAGTGGCTGACTTGAACGCTATAGATTTTTCCAAACTTCAGAATATATTTTAACAAGAGCACCGCAATGCGGAGCAATATATGCCCGAACGTATGACCTTTGACCTTGAAGCAAGCCATCCGAAACATGCGCTCTGCACATCATCTCGATGTGATGAACATTTGTGTTAAGTTTAACATGATACCTCCCTTCGGCATATAAAAATCCTTTAAGCAGTTCAAGAGTTACAGAGTGGACACGAAACAAAGTCATATGACCTTTGACCCCTAAGTGTGACCTTGACCTTGAAGAGAGCCACCCAAAACATGTGCTCATCACGTCGTCTCAATGTGGTGAACATTTGTGTCAAGTTTCTTTGAAATCCTTCAATCGGTTCGAGAGTTAAAGAGCGGACACAAAATTGCTAACGGTCGGACGGACACCCGGCGTCATAACATAATACATCCTTTTGAGCATATAAAATTTCTTCAAGTTAAAAGATAGGGACATGAGCTTGTTTTTTTTGTTTTTTTTGCTGGATTGGTTGCATAATCTGGACCTCAAGCAAGTTTTTATAATTGCAGTCTAGGGGAAAATCACAATTCTTATAACATATTAGAAAATAGAATTTCTTCTACGAATTCTACAAGTTAATATTAATGAAACTTTTCACAGTCATAAATAAACATAATGATCAGCAACAAGTGAAATAAAAGCAATAGGTCTGTGTACTTGTTTTTGAGATAATTCTGTTCATGATTAAAGGGATCTTTCTAATATCATATTTCATCTTTAGAAAGATAGTAACATTGTTTCCATGTATATTCATAAAATGATTTTCATTTCCATACGTGGAGTCCAGGTTTAGTTATACTTTTCCCAGATAAATGATCTTATGCTATTTCTTTGGTATGTCAAGGTGCAGAATGTAACTTAAAGTATAATCAAGAGTGATGAAGAAATGAAGGTCACATTACAGTGCAAAATGTTTGTGAAATACCGAATTTCTTTTATAAATCAAGTGCATTAACTCTGAACCTGCTTTTATGACCAGTTTGATCCATAATCGAACTTGACTCTGACCTGACTTCTGTGAAGATATGATAATCACTTTGCAAAGAAATGAAAGTTTTTAAATGAATTCAGTGTCATGTTCAAATATGAATACTAATGAATTAAGGGCCATTACTCCTAAACTTAAACCCAATTTTGCATATAATCAATTTTGAACTAGATCTAATGGCTATATCTTATGTTGTCTCAGACTAAGATTCAGACTGCTTTATAAATACAGATGCTCAGTGTTTTTAAAAAAGAAAAATCAGTATGACAGACATCCAACAATTCTAAAAGCTTGCTATGAGCACAGTTAAAGTGCTCAGGTGAGCTAAAACCATACCTTATCATTACAACATTATGTTTATTGATTGGATATCACACAATTCTATCTGACCTGATCAGTGTAATATATATAATGCCTTTGCAAGATGGGACAAAGCAATAAAATGGCATATAACTATACAAGAGAACAACTTATTCTTATACCAGATGAGATAACTTAACTCCTACACAAGAGAATAGATAATGTAACTACAACCAGAGAGAATAACAGAACTCTCACCTTAGAGGTCTACACGATTCCTACATGATGACAGAATGACACAATTCTTACATGATGACAGAATGACATGATACCTACATGATGACAGAATGACACAATTCCTACATGATGACAGAAAGACATGATTCCTACATGATGACAGAATGACATGATTCCTACATGATGACAGGAAGACATGATTCCTAATGGTGACAGAATGACATGATTCTTACATGATGAGGGCAGAAAGACATGATTCTTACATGTTGGCAGAGAAACAAGATTCCTACATGATGACAGAATGACATGATTCTTACATGATGGCAGAATGACATGATTTCTACAGGATGAAAGAAAAACATGCTTCCTTCCTCAGGGTTTGGTATGCTTCTCACATGAGAGATAACATAACTCTTACATGAGAGGATGAATGATCCCAACCTTAGGGAATCACATAACTCCTACATAATGAGGATGACATGATCCCAACCTTAGGGAATGACAGGACTCTTACATAATGAGGATGACATGATCCCAACCTAAGGGAATGACAGAACTCTTACACAATGAGGATGACAATTGATCCCAACCTTAGGGAATGACAGAACTCTTACATAATGAGGATGACAATTGATCCCAACCTTACGGAATGACATTACTCTTACATAATGAGGATGACATGATCCCAACCTTAGGGAATGACATAACTCTTACATAATGAGGATGACAATTGATCCCTACCTTAGGGAATGACAATAACTCTTACATAATGGGGATGACATGATCCCAAACTTAGGGAACAACATTACTCTTACATAATGAGGATGACATGATCCCAGCCTTAGGGAATGATAATGACTCTTACATAATGAGGATGACATGATCCCAACCTTAGGTAATGACATAACTCTTACATAATGAGGATGACATGATCCCAACCTTAGGGAATGACATAACTCTTACATAATGAGGATGACATGATCCCAGCCTTAGGGAATGACAATAACTATTACATAATGAGGATGACATGATCCCAACCTTAGGGAATGACAGAACTCTTACATAATGAGGATGACATGATCCCAGCCTTAGGGAATGACAATAACTCTTACATAATGAGGATGACATGATCCCAACCTTAGGTAATGACATTACTCTTACATAATTAGGATGACATGATCCCAACCTTCGGGAATGACATAACTCTTACATAATGAGGATGACAACTAATCCCTACCTTAGGGAATGACAATAACTCTTACATAATGGGGATGACAATTGATCCCAAAGTTAGGGAACAACATAACTCTTAATAATGAGGATGACATGGTCCCCCAGCTCTTCATAGGTGAATTGAACCAAATAACTCTTACTATGAGGAACATGTCATTGTATCCCTATTCTTTATACCCTACCAATGGTCAATAATTTTGAGTTACAAGTGACATAAACTGAAAGACCTTTAATGCATTAAAAGCCAAGCTCCTTAACTATTGCGGTCTTGCAGATCCCAGGTGTATAAATTTAAAGGCTGGAATACATTCCTTCGTGTCTTTAGGTCAAGTTTTTTTTTAGATATATGCTTCATACACTTTTAAGCCTTTCATGCATATATTATACTACATCATGGGCTATACCCTGGCGAAATGGAATTCATGAAATCATGAATTTTTCATCACCATTATGAATTATTCATGAACTATTCTGGATCACTTTTTAATCTGACTTCATGAAGTTTTATGCATGAAGTGTCATTTGATCTACTTCATGAAGATATCAAGCATTATTGACAGATTCATGAAACCCTTGAAATATTCATGAACTTGTTTAAGAATGAATTAAGATTTTTTCATGAATGTCATTATACCTATAGAATTAAAGAAAAAATCTTGAAACAAATGATGAACATTTTATGAGCAGTTTAAGAATATTAAATTCTTAAAACATTCTTGATGTGTTCTTAAGAACAAGAGGACCATGATGGTCCTGAATCACTCACCTGTTCCCACATGACCCAGTTTTGAGTATGACGTCGTTTTTTCTATTACTTGGCATAGTGACCTAGTTTTTAAGCTCATGTGACCCAGTTTTGAATTTGATCTAGATATCATCAAGATAAAAATTCTGACCAATTTTCATGAAGATCCATTGAAAAATATGGCCTCTAGAGAGGTCACAAGGTTTTTCTATTATTTGACCTATTGACCTAGTTTTCAAAGTTACGTGACCCTGTTTTGAACTTGACCTAGATATCATCAAGGTGAACATTCTCACTAATTTTCATGAAGTTCTCATGAAAAATATGGCCTCTAGAGAGGTCACAAGGTTTTTCTATTTTTATACCTACTGGCCTAGTTTTTGACCGCATGTGACCCAGTTTCGAAAATGACCTAGATACCATCAAGGTGAACATTCAGACCAATTTTCATGAAGATCTATTGAAAAATATGGCCTCTAGAGAAGTCAAAAAGATTTTCTAATTTTAGACCTACTGACCTAGTTTTTGACCGCAGTTGACCCAGTTTCAAACTTGACCTAAATAACATCAAGATGAACAGTCAGACCAAATTTCATACACATCCATGTAAAAATATGGCCTCTAGAGAGGTCACAAGGTTTTTTCATTATATGACCTACTGACCCTACTTTTTGAAGGCACGTGACCCATTTCGAACTTGACACTAGATATCATCATGATGAAACATTCTGACCAATTTTATGAAGATCCATAAAAAGTATGGCTCTAAAGAGTCACAAGTTTTCTATTTTAGACACTACGACCTAGTTTTTGACGCACGTGACCCAGTTTCGAACTTGACCTAGATATCATCAAGATGAACATTCAGACCAAATTTCATACAGATCCCATGAAAAATAGGCCTTAGAGAGTCACGGGTTTTTCTATTACTTTGACCTAGTGACCTATTTTTGAGCAGTAACCCATTTCGAACTGACCTAGATATCATCAAGGTAAAAATTCTGACCAATTTTCATGAAGACCTTTGAAATATATGGCCTCTAGAGAGGTCACAAGGTTTTTCTATTTTTGACCTACTGACCTAGTTTTTACAGTAAAGTTTAACTGTGACCCTAGATATCATCATTGAACATTTGACCAATTTCATAAAGACTCCATGAAAAATGTGCCCTCCAGAGTGGTCACAAGTTTTTCTATTATTTGACCTACTGACCTAAGTTTTTGATACGTAACCCAGTTTCAAACTTGACCAGATATCATCAGAAATATATGGCCTCTAGAGAGGTCACAAGGTTTTTCTATTTTTAGACCTACTGACCTAGTTTTTGACCGCACATGACCCAGTTTCGAACTTGACCTAGATATCATCAAGGTGAACATTCTGACCAATTTTCATAAAGACCCCATGAAAAATGTGACCTCTAGAGTGGTCACAAGCAAAAGTTTACGCACAAACGATGGATGCTGCGCGATCACAAAAGCTCACCTTGTCACAAAGTGACAGGTGAGCTAAAAAGTCATCTATGATTCATTAAAAGTACTAAAATTCAAAACCTTTTCCTAGTCAGTACCAGTTCCTTAACCCAATTAGGAGTTTCTGAACTGTTAATTCATTAAACAGAAAACTTAGGTTTTCCTTTTACAATAAATGAATAAGTTCATGAACTGTTCATGAATGTTCATGAACATTAAATTCATAATGTCACATGATCAGTTTCCATTATTTTGTTGCATGCTGGGAAATTGTTTGCACATGATTGTGATTCAGCAATTTTTGAGAAGTTTGTGCAGCAAATGAGAAGGAAATATTTATCATACTACAGTAAGGAATGGTTTAAAAGGAACATGAGTATACTGAATATCAAATAAGTAATTAATGTGTCGTCATAAATTGTTCATTTTAAAAAATATAAAATCCTTTTAAAATGTTTGCATGACCATGAAACAAAGCTAGTATTTTATCTGAATGTCAATCTTGAGATTAAAGTAAATTATACATTTTTGTATTTTATACAGCAATAATTATTGTTTACTTCTTATTATGCTCCCAATCCCACTCTAGTTTACTGTTTGACTCAACATGTCATTTGTTGAGTGTGGAAAATGTCATTGTCTCAGTGACTCAGCAGAGACTAAAACAATCTCTAGCCACTAACTGAACAACAATTAAATTGACCTACAGGAATTTTTCTTGTATCAAGCTATACTGATATTGTTTAAAGAATTCCATTACATGCAGATCTCTCAGGTTTCATAGTGTTACACTCCTACCAGGTTACCTTGACAAGTTCATGAAACTTGTTGGGTTTTTTTCATGAAAATCAAAATTTATGTTTCATGAATTTCAATACATTATCTCGGCTCTTAATAACAAGTGCATGGATACTACTTAATTGGTACAGGTATTATTTAGTAACTGAAAATATGATGGATTACTGTATCATTTAACGCAAAGAAGTCCTTTTATAATGTTTTGTATTGTTCATGAAGTATTCAAGAAAAGCACAAAATGTCTTCATGAAGTTATAACAATATTTATTCTTGAAGTGTTCACGGAAAAAACATGAAGTGCAAATGAGACATTGAAATAAAGAACAAAATAATGTATGAATTCTTCATGAAGTATTTTTTTCAGGAATATTTTCATGAATTCTTCCTGAAGATTAATAAATACAAACTTCATGAATTCTTCATGAACACAGGCTATGCTTAATTTCATGCATTTTTAATGCATTTACCACTTCATGAATAATTCATGAATCTGTTTTCATGAGCTGCTGATGCATTTGTCTCATTTGCACTTCATGTTTTTGTCATGAGATTTCATGAAGTCTCCTCATGAAGAAGTCATGAATCCTTCATGAGTACTTCAAGAAGAATGAATAAACATTTGACAAGGGTAACTCCAGATATAAGATAGCCAAGAATCCTTAGCAGGTGTCTACAAACCAAAGCTGACACCAGGGGCTGTGGCAGCTTAAGCCAAGAATCCTTAGCAGGTGTCTACAAACCATGCTGACACCAGGGGCTGTGGCAGCTAAAGCCAAGAATCCTTATTAGCAGGTGTCTACAAACCAAAGCTGACACCAGGGGCTGTGGCAGCTAAAGCCAAGAATCCTTAGCAGGTGTCTACAAACCAAAGCTGACACCAGGGACTGTGGCAGCTTAAGCCAAGAATCCTTAGCAGGTGTCTACAAACCATGCGGACACCAGGGGCTGTGGCAATGGAAGAGTTATGGATTTTATTTTATTTTATTTTAATGGTGCACCAAAAAGGACTTAATGATTTGGTTATGTCTCAATATGGCACCAGGGGCTATGGCAATGGGAGAGTTGTGGATTTGATTTGATTTGGTTCTAATGGTGCACCAAAAAGGACTAAACAATTTGGTTATATATCAGAAAAATATGAGGTATGAAATCATAACTTTTATACTGGCTGGAAACTTAGACATGCATAAAAGTCAAATGTTTAGACCATGTTATTCATATATTGTGATCATGCAAGGATAAGATACTGACTCTACTTGTCTTTTAATACACAAACTGTCTAAGAACCACATTGGGCTGGCAGAGTTATGGAACTTTATATATAAACCAAACATTATGATTTTAAAGATTTGTGTGAAGTTTCAAGCCAATTCTTGAAGAGGTTTCAAGTGTCAATATTTGGACATTTTCAAAGTGAATAAAGTGGCATTCTGAATTTTCTCAAAACAAAGTTAAAACTGAACTTGTCTTACGAGCCTAAAAATGTGTTACAAGCTTTATGGGTTCCAAAAACGGGACAGGACGAGACATGGACAGATGGATAAAGTGATTCCTATTTAGCTCTCACTTTGGTCGGGGATGGGATAGGGGGAGGGGGTCAGGGAAATAAAGTAATTCCTACATGACAGAATGAAGTAATACACACATAAGAGAACAATCGTATTCCTACATTAGGGAATAAAGTAATTACTTCATTAGGGAATAAAGTGATTCCTATATACATAACATAAAATGTTTTAAATAAGAAAATAAAGTTATTCCTACATTACAGAATGATGTAATACTTACATGAGAGAACAAACAAAATTTTAATATTCCTACATTAGAGAATAAAGTAATTCCAATGTAAAATAAAGTATTCCTATATAAGAAAATAAAGTAATTCCTATGTGACAGAATGATGTAATACCTATATCTGCTGTACAACGATTTTATTCAATACACTACACAACTATTTTGTATTGCTATAGAAAGTATATCAGACACAATAACAGGAAGTAAGTACTAAAGGAGAAAAGGAAATGTTGTTTTTGTTCATCTCAATTTCCTGAGTAGTATTTCAAGAGCTCGACCTAAATAAAAATTACACAAAGGCCCACACATTAAAGTCCTTTGAAGTAGCTGTGTGTTTTTATTTTAACCATTGTTCTAGTCTACTTTTGTTCATGAAGGACTTGAACATGCTTTCAGAGAAATATTAAAAGCCTGCACACTGCCACAAGTTTTCAACAATTATACAAGTTGATAGTTTGGTGACAGTGTAAGTCATAATAAACTACCAAAAAATGTTACTGGCCATATTTAATAGAAGTAACAACTAGAGCTATCACTAAATGTGATGAATGTACCCCCAGCATGCACTGACACAGTACATTGCAATTTGACGCACACAAGATTGCATATTATGTGGATTGTATGTATATAGACTGTATGTATACAGTATAGTAACAAGAGGACCATGATGGTCCTGAATCGCTCACCTTTTCCCACATGACCAAGTTTTGAGTATGATGTTGTTTTTTCTATTATTTGACATAGTGACCTAGTTTTTGAGCTCATGTGACCCAGTTTTGAACTTGACCTAGATATTATCAAGATAAAAATTCTGACCAATTTTCAAGAAGATCCATAGAAAAATATGGTCTCTAGAGAGGTCACAAGGTTTTTCTATTATTTGACCTATTGACCTAGTTTTCGAAGGTAGGTGACCCTGTTTTTAATTTTATCTAGATATCATCAATGTGAACATTCTCACTAATTTTCATGAAGATCTCATGAAAAATATGGTCTCTAGAGAGGTCACAAGGTTTTTCTATTTTTATACCTACTGGCCTAGATTTTTAAGGCACGTGACCCAGTTTCAAACTTGACCTAGATATCATCAAGCTGAACATTCTGACCAATTTTTATGGAGATCCATTCACAAGTATGGCCTCTAGAGAGGGCACAAGGTTTTTCTATTTTTAGACCTACTGACCTAGTTTTTGACCGCACATGACTCTGCTTCGAACTTGACCTAGATAACATCAAGATGAACATTCACACCAACTTTCATACAGATCCCATGAAAAATATGGCCTCTAGAGAGGTCACAAGGTTTTTTTATTATTTGATCTGCTGACCCAGTTTTTTAAGGCACGTGACCCAGTTTCAAATTTGACCTAGATATCATCAAGGTGAACATTCTGACCAATTTTTATGGAGATCCATTCACAAGTATGGCCTCTACAGAGGTCACAAGGTTTTTCTATTTTTAGACCTACTAACCTAGTTTTTGACTGCACATGACCCTGTTTCGAACTTGACCTAGCTATCATCAAGATAAACATTCAGACCAACTTTAATACAGATCCCATGAAAAATATGGCCTCTAGAGAGGTCACAAGGTTTTTCTATTATTTGACCTACTGACCTAGTTTTTGATGGCACGTGACCCACTTTCGAACTTGACCTAGATATCATCAAGGTGAACATTCTGACCAATTTTCATGAAGATCTCATGAAATATATGGCCTCTAGAGAGGTCACAAGGTTTTTCTATTTTTAGACCTACTGACCTAGTTTTTGACCGCACGTGACCCAGTTTCAAACTTGACTTAGATATCATCAAGATGAACATTCAGACCAACTTTCATACAGATCCCATGAAAAATGTGGCCTTTAAAGAGGTCACAAGGTTTTTCTATTATTTGACCTACTGACCTAGTTTTTGATGGCACGTGACCCAGTTTCAAACCTGACCTAGATATCATCAAGATGAACGTTCTGACCAATTTTCATGAAGATCTTGTGAAATATATGGCCTCTAGAGAGGTCACAAGGTTTTTCTATTTTTAGACCTACTGACTTAGTTTTTGATGGCACGTGACCCAGTTTCGAACTTGACCTAGATATCATCAAGGTGAACATTCTGACCAATTTTCATGAAGATCTTGTGAAATATATGGCCTCTAGAGAGGTCACAAGGTTTTTCTATTTTTAGACCTACTGACCTAGTTTATGAAGGCACGTGACCCAGTTTCGAACTTGACCTAGATATCATCAAGATGAACATTCTGACCAACTTTCATAAAGATCCCATGAAAAATGTGACCTCTAGAGTGGTCACAAGCAAAAGTTAACGCACGCACGGACGGACGGACGCACAGACGGACAACGGACACCGCGCGATCACAAAAGCTCACCTTGTCACTTTGTGACAGGTGAGCTAACAAAAAATGAAGTCACATAACTATGCAGAATATTTATCTAAAAGAACATAACATGCACCATGCACAACTAGGGTTGGTACTGATCACTTGTGTTTCATTAAAGTTTCATTAAATTGTGTGCAAGGGTTCGGAAGATTAGGCCTGCATAAGATTGCATATATGCATATATGCAGACTGTATATATGTAGTATGTTAACAAGAAACAAAGTCCCATAACTCTGCAATTTTTGTTGTTGAAAGAACCTAACATGCCCCATGCACAACTACTGTTGTTACTGATCACTTGTGTGAAGTTTCATTAAATTGTGTCAAGGGGATGAGGAGAGATGGTGTGCACAAGATTGTGTCTACGGACAGACAGACAGACAAACTGAAACCAGTATACCCCGCCTTACAACTTTGTTGTTAGGGCTGTAACGAGTATCCGAGTACTCGGATATCCACGAGTTTGACCAAAAGTTCGAGTACGGATATTCGTCATTGTCAAGATCGTTGAATTGCGATCTTTTTCATTAATACATGCAATTTGTAAAATTCTATCAATAAAATTAAATTAAAGCCACATTAAACGTCTTCAATGAATTTTCTTGCACATCTAAGACGATTACTCGTTTTTAGATTCTAAACCGGATGTAAACAAATGTCTTAGGTAGAGTTAGCGTCAGTCCTATTTTAGAACTAAAATTAATACGGAATCTGTCAAAACAGCGAATAAACATTCATCATTTAAGTAATTAAATTCAATAAAAAGTTAGATACAAAATTTCTGTCCAACAAATAAAATTTTCTTATCAAAAAATGCGAAACTGTTACTAAATATTGTGATTATTAAAGACCGACGTCGTATCGTTCATCTGCAAGAATGGCCGGACATTACAGAAGTCCACCCGCGAAACCTGACTAATTAATGAGCAAAACATTAAACAAAGGTCAAAACTATTAAACTGAGCACTATGAGAACTGCAAAGCTTAGATTCCATAAAGAAAACAGTACAAAAATAACAGGCTTGCATTTTTGTATCACTATAAGTTGTTGCTGGGGATCCATGGTTTGATCTGTGAATCGTCAGCCCCGACTCGCGGATCGGATCGGATCGCCACTTGTCTGACGATTCACAGCCCTATTTGTTTTTGTGGGGTACAATGAAGACAAAACACGAACATTTATCAGGCTGGTGTGCACATGTGAGCCAGACTGTACGTAGTATACCATCCTCAGAATTCAATATGACTTACAGGCTAATTTTTGCTCATTTTAAATATACAGATTTTCCATGTATAAAATATATTTAAAAGATATAGTAAAACTAACATTTTTATAGGGTAAAAGTATTTTAAAATAAGGAAAAAACTGTTCTTTGAGGTGTTGATAACTACATACTGATAACTACTAGGTCTTTTTGATGCTGAAGTTCTGAGATAGGGGTCTGGGTGTTGTGCATGACAAGTTGTCTCACTAAGGGAAACATTTGTGCCAAGTAATATTAAAATCCCTTGAATGATGGTAGAGTTATGTTGTGGCCGTTAACACCATGTTATCCTTCTGACATCAAAACTGACCTTGACCTTTGAGCTACTGACCTGGAATCTGCACAAGGCACATCAACTTATGATGGAGAACAGTATTGCTAGGTAATATTAAGATCCCTCAATAGATAGTAATGGCCTGGACAGAAAAATACTTGGGGACCTTTGACCTCAAAGTGTGACCTTAACCTTTGAGCTAGGAATCTGGGTGTTATGCATAACATATTGTCACCTTATGGAGAACATCTGTGGAAAGTCATATTAAAATCACTTGATGGATGACATGAAAATGTGAAAAGACTGACTGAATGACAGACTAAAAAGTGCAATCCTACAATCACCAAAACCCAGTAGGGTACTCCTTATTCACAGAAACATTTTTTTCAACTTTACGTAACAGTGACCGTGACCCGTGTGGCCCAAGATACAATTCTAATCTTTTCTTTCCGATAATTCCAACATAACAAGTTTCAATATTTGCAATATGATATTATCTTTCCTAAAATTAGCATTACTGTTCTACTTTTCAGTAACAGAGACCTTAAACCACAGTAGACTAGAAAACATTCCATGTCAACTTGATAAACTCCAAGTTCAGTAACAGTATATAATCATTTACTGGGAGAATTCAGTTTGAAGTTGCCTGCCCACTAGTCTGGCTACCTACAAGATATTTTTAAAAAAAAAAAATATTTTTTTTTAATAATTTCTCTTATATATTCTGACCAATCATTATCTAGTGTTTTGAGAAGTAAAGGGACATAATTATACAAAATTTGAATAGCCTCAGGAGTTATCTCCTGTGAATAAAACACAGGGTCTGAACAAAAACTACCTGCCCATCTGCTGGAAGGCCATTCCCAATCTAACAACAAAAAGCTGGTTAAAATCCTGTAAAGTGAAGGGGACAAAGAACATATTGCATCTAGTGCTCTATTTATCATTTGTTTCTTTTCCTGCCTTTATAGGTTAATTACTAAGATAAAGTATCCAAAAATGTCCATGATAAACAAATAGATGTGTGTCCACAGAACACAGGTGCCCCAACTTCCTGTCACACTGTACATTGTTTCATGACTCTTGGTGAAATACTTTTTAAGACATATGCAACACAAACTTTAAAGCACTCTATGTGTATTTTTCATAAAGTCAATGGCCATAACTCTGGTCTGGCAGAGTGAAATCCCAAACAGAACACCCTGTGAACAACTTCACATGCTATATAATGAGCCTGTAATGTGTTATGACTAATTCAAGTACATCTTGAAATACATGCAACACAAACTGTATGCCCATTATGTATATTTTGATTTAATTAAGGACCATAACTCTGGTCTGACCAACACAAATCCCAAACAAAACTCCAGGTGCACAATTTCACATGCTGGACAATTCTCCTATTATGTTTCATACACTAGGTCAAATACATTTTAAGATATGTGAGACACAAACTTTTATGCTACTTCTGCATATTTTTACTAAGTTAAGGGCCAGAACTTCGGTCGATATGAATGAAATATCTAACAAAACCTTGGGTGCACAACACGACATGCTGAGTAATATTCCTGTAATGTTTCATAATCCCAGGTCAATTATTTTCTGAGATACATGTGACACGAACTTGTAGCCTTTTTTATGCATATTTTTGACTAAGTCAAAATTTGGCTATGTGAGATCCCAATTAAAATCTTCATATGCTTAATAACAATCCTGTGAAGTTTGATGACTCTGGGTCAAACACTTTTTACATATGCTTGACAATTTTGTTTTCTTGGATTGGGGAGGGGGCGGGGAACGACACACAAAATCCAATTTGGTATGGCCTTAACTTGTCTAGACATTGTTTCAGCAATAACTGTTTGAGAAATGCCACATCATGTCTAGAAATTAAAATAAATCGCCTGAATTACTGCTCCCACCTTATTACAAAGACAACTATTAGTTTGAAATTGTTTCATGTCTGTTATCTGCTAACTGTTTTACTTTGAAGTCCTTCTATTCAAGAAGAATGAATGTTTTTTGCAAACAAACAAATGAGCAGCTTGATAAATTTCTCGGAAAAGGTATGGAATTATTCTTGGAAATTGCCGATTTATAGTTGCATGAGCACAACTTACCAGTTACTGTATTTCTATTGGCTTCTTCTTTTATCAAGTGTACTGAAAAATAGAATTTCAATTATTAGTCAACAAAACTGTAACACTTTTACTTACAGTACAAGAAAATCATATGTAAATGAAGAGATATGTTAACCCTTACCCAGCTAAATTTCTATAATGAACTTGTCCATCTTTCAGTTTGGACAGTACCATTAACTGTAAAAAGGGGTGCATACCAAAAAGATACTGACTGAATGGTGAACAGCTTCCTTCAAATGGTTTCAGGGGAGATGCTGCTTCAAGTGTTGAACAAAGACAAACAAACAACAGACAGTGAGTGATCACAATAGCCCAGCATGAGCACTTCATGCTGACTTGAGCTAAAATTTATCAAAATCTAACCCGTTAGGAAAATATCCAAATTGCATTTGCTCATCCAATCTGACTAAAGTACTTGATCTTCTAAACGAAGATCTGAGACTGACCCATTCACATTCGTCTTCTGTATATTTTGGATTTCCAATATTGCTATTTTTATTTTTGCAAATCTGTTTTTATTTGAACCAATCAGACGACTTGTTAGAATGTCAAAGAGTAAGAAAAATGAGCAGTCAATCCAGGGCTTGAACCCGTGACCCCTTGCTTACAGAGCAAGTGGCCTACCGACTGAGCTAACCAGCTATCTGACACCTTACGCTACAAGAATTGTAAATATCAAAAATAAAGGCTAACTGATTTGCAAAATGTTGTAAGCTCTGATTGGCTAGCGAAAGGGTCGTCAGAACGAGGCTATCAATAGCTAGTTCTCAGATCCTAAGCATAGCGTAATAGGAGATGTACTTTAGTCAGATTGTTGCTTGTATGTTTTCCCACAATGATCATGAACTGTAAGTCAAAAAATATCCTGGTTCATAAAATCTGTGACAGAAGAATGAATATGCGCATGTACTTATAGTGTATTCAATTTGAACACATAGATCTATATATCTATAGAAATCTGGTCAAACCTGAAATCCATTCAACAGAACAAAGGACGAGCAGTGAAGCCTTACTAAAATTACAAGCACCAAGGCCAACATGTTCAATGCAGAAAACATAATTAGATCAACAAGTAGTACCTGATTCATTGTATAATTAAAAAAACCTTGCTTGCAATATGCTTGACTTAAGTAACTCAATAGAATGGAATTGATAGTTCAAACCTTATTATGTAGAATGCATACAGCACTGTAAGTCCTATACTTAAAGAAGCACCTCAGAATAACTGTATCTTTTGTATGTTCATGATAGTAATTATAGATCAAAAATGAGAAATGAAAATATCTAGTTTCAAGTTGACAGTGACATTATATTAGGCCAAGAAAATGTGTTTAATGTGTAATCATTTTATTTAATGAATATAGCAGTATGCACAGTGTCTGATGCATTAAGCCAAGTTTAGCCGACATTTTGTTTCTGCAGGGTAAGATAAAATGTTTATCTATGTTTTTAAAACTATACTGAAAAGAGATTGATTCATTATGTCCGCAGATGAAGTTGTGAAAACATATTAATTTAGGGAGGTCCCGAATTGTCCACCTGTCATCTGGTATACCAGTGTTATCAGAATGATTTTCATGTGGGTGGAAAATGTACGTCACTAGGTTGTGGTGGGTCTTTAAACTGGTTTTGGAATAACTTTTCCAGCTAATTTTGATTTCAAAACACATTTTTTATTCAATGACAAACCAATTTAACATAATATACTGAGTCACTATTTTCTGGGTTTCTTTTTAAATTTCTACTAAAGGAGCCGATCAATCTATACAGTTTTCAGTGACAACAATCACCTGTCTAATCTCCTGAGGAAGGCCAACCAGGGAAAAAACATTGGCAATGCTGCACAAAACAAAGACCAGTTAACCTGGCCCCTGAATTTCATGGAAAAAACTTAAATAATTCTTTAGCTAAGTCTGTTATTTCAAATGCTTGTTTTTGCCCTTCATGTGTCTTCAATGTTGACTTTTTCATCTATATCCGGCCCCAATTTCATGAAAAAAAAATTATATAATAAGTAATTGGTTTATAACAAAGTCTGTTATTTCAAATGCTTGTTTTTGCCCTTCATGTCACGGCATTCAATGTTGACTTTTTCATCTATATCTGGCCCCAATTTCACGAAAAAACTTAAGTAATTGTTTAGCTAAGTCTGTTTTTTTTCAAAAGCTTGTTTTTTTCTAGTCAGCGTTCAGACCCTGTGTTTTGTTCACAGGGGATAACTCCTGAGGCTATTCAAATTTTGTATAATTATGTCCCTTTCCTTCTCAAACAGAGCAAAGACTGATGAAGTCAGAGTATTTAAGGCTAAATAAGAGAAATCTTTATAAAACACTTCGAACTATTTTTATCGGCATATTTTCGTGCACAAAAAAACATATTTTCTCATGTGAAATAACGCATTCTTTAACCTTATTGTATTTATGTAATTATGAATGAAAATATCAATGGACTGTAGAACAATGTTCAGAAAACAGTTTATGTCAATAACAAATATCTGTCGATTAGCCTGAAAACGGGTAAAAGCCTTTATGCTTCTCGGACGGCGGATTCATCTGTCTTTCAGTGAAAACTGTCAGTATGATATTCTTGTAAGCTCCGAAATGCTGTAGTTATAGGTCTCAACCACTTCACGGTTTCAACCTTAAAATGGAAGAGGTGAAGTGAAAGATTATTGTAGTATGAGTAGTACTACCATGTTACAGCAGTGTGATTTTTTAAAGCAAATGTAAGAAGAGAAATCTCTCTTAAAATTAGATGATAAATGACTCGTACATTTTTCTTCAGTTTCTATCAGTTTTATCATATTCTTTAACCCTTACCATGCCGGACATGACTGGTTCTGCTTTCGCTACCAGTGCAGGTATAGGTCATGATCAACCTGCACATCCATGCAGTCTGATCATAATCTGCACTGTTCACTATTCAGTCAGTATCTTTTTTGGTATGCACCCCTTTTAACAGTTAATGGTAATGTCCAAATTGGAAGATGGACAAGTTCATTACAGAAATATAGCAAGGTAAGGGTTAAAATAAGGTTCTGAAATGGGTCTACCCAGACGAAATGTTGACCATGGTCACCACAGGTTTTGATGGTTGACCATAAACTAACGTGGTCAACCATCAAACACCATGGTGAAAACATGGACATGACCATGGTCAACCATGGTGAGATAAGATTGGCCATGGTCAACCATGGTCAGAAAAGACGATCAGTAGTTTGACCATGTTTTTTTTTTAACCATGGTTGACCATGGACTACCATGGTCATGTTAGTGATTTTCACACCTGTCAAGTTTTACAATGCATCAAAGACGCCTGACTGCATTTTGGCTCCAAAGGTTTTCCTAGTTATAGAATACTTTTCCTGCATTTATAGACCGATTCAAAGGTAAACTTTCATAGTCTGATTATAATTTGTTGTCATCTTTTATGACAAATAAATGACTTGACTTGCAAAAATAGATATAGACTGCAATTGTCATGTATTTTCATAACCCTTTGAAATTCATATTTATGCAGTTTTTGATAGTCAATAATCACCACGGTCGTGGACCTTGGTCAACCATGGTTGTCTGTGGTCCATAACCATGGTTGACCATGGTCTGATACCTTGTTCTATGACCATGGTGCCAATTACCACAGCCATGGCCAACAATGGTTCCATGACCATGAACTACCATGGTACACATACAGTCGATTACCATGGTCGACCATGGTTAAAAATCCTGGCTGACCATGGTCTGATACCATGTTCTATGGCCGTGGTGCCAATTACAGCACATGGTCAACCATGGTTAACCATTGCCCCATGACCATGAACTACCATGGTAAACCATTAACTACCATGGTAATAAACCATTAATTTTAACTGGGTAGCTTGGTGTGACAGCTCCTTGAAAATTGTCAATTTTATATAAAATATATACAAAATATTATATAGACATGTGTGACCATTTTAATAATTACTTGTTTGTGGAAGTATGGTTAAATATAGGATAATAGGTTAATTATATTAAATGTCCCAAAGGTTAGATGCACTAGGTTAAAAAATCATATTAAATGATCATTTGGGAGAAATAATAAGATATAGAAAAGCTCAACACTAAATAACAATAACATAAGCAATAGCAGGATTTTAAAACAAGAGATCACAGAGTGATCTTGGCGCCCACCAATGTACCATTTTTGAGTGTTCCAAATTTCAAGACTTACTGACCTTAAGATCTTATGGTGATACAAGTTGTGTGCAAGTTTGGTTAAAATAAAACCATAAATGAAGCTGCTATTGTGCAGACAAGGTCAAAATAGCTAATTCTGCCATTTTCAGGGGCCATAACTCTGGAACCCATAATGGAATCTGGCCAGTTCATGAAAGGAACCAAGATCTCGTGGTGATACAAGTTGTGTGCCAGTTTGGTAAAAATCAAATCAAAAATAAAGCTGCTATTGTGCAGACAAGGTCAAAATAGCTAATTTTGGCCCTTTCAGGGGCCATAACTCTGGAACCCATAATGGGATCTGACCAGTTCAAGAAAGGAACCGTGATCTTATGTTGATACAAGTTGTGTGCAAGTTTGGTTAAAATAAAATCATAAATGAAACCACTATCGTGCAGACAAGAAATTGTTGACGCACGCACGGACGGATGCATGGATGACGACGGACGACGGACGAAAGGTGATCACAAAAGCTCACCTTGTCACTATGTGACAGATGAGCTAAAAACTGATAAAGCGGTTCATGAAAAGAAGTTTTCTAAGAGTTTTTCTAATTGAACTCCAAAGGCAAAAATGCATTATCTTCAGTGCAAGTTCATTCATTTTTTGTGTTAAAATGGCCCAACTATACTAAAGGAACCAGCATGGGAGCCATCTGGTCTAGTCGCATAATGGCATACAGGTTATTGGACACAAAGATTTCACTTATTAGAGCCACAGAGGTCTAAATCAAAGATGGTTTTTGTTTAGATTTCATTGTGGAAGTATTTCTTCACATTTCCATAAAAAAAATGAGAGGGGTGAAGTGAAAGACAATTGTAATATGAGTGCAGTGTGATTTTGATGTGATTTTACAGTAAGCAAATGTGAGTAGAGAAATCTCTCTTGGAAGGTAAATGACCTCCACTTATTTCTTTTTGACTTGGAGCTATGGCTCCAAGCCTGTGTATTGTTTTTGTTTTTTTTGGTACCCAAGTGTGTGTTAGTATGATACGAAAAGCCGGGAAGCTGCCGCAAACCGAGATCAATATGTTACGAATTCAGTGATTGGTTGCAGGAACAAGTGACCTGTGACGTAAGCTGCGCAATGCGGAAATATTGGAAGTTTTCCGATGCAGTTGCTCTTTTGTTTGTCTATTATTAAAATGGGGGTGTACAGCAATATGAATATATTAAATATACTAAAAAATATGATAAATTGACAACTTCTCAATTTTGATGTTTACATTATTCATGACTGAGTTTACGTTTATCCATTGTAGTAATTGTAAAAAGATTTAACGGGCAGTTGTGAAATTTGTTAGAGAACACCCCCCTGAAAGGATGTAACCTGCCAAAAGGTGTCTCAAAAGACATTTTGCCCTCAATTTTTGACAGGACTATTATGGTTGGTTCTATTATTGTTGTAGGGGTGTTATTAAAACAAGTTAAGGAAGTAGCTCTGCAAGGTATATTAAACCATTTTTTTTTTTCACAATACCACTGTATTTTGTGTATCAGTGTTTATATTTCTGTGTTCGGGCCTAGTAAAGGAAATTGGTTTCCTTCCAATAACTAGAAAGAACGCTTTGCGCTAGAGTCTTAAAATTTTATATGGAGGTTGGACACCTGAGTAGTTCAAAACCCAAAATGCCAAGAATTGTTCAATACCCTTGCCTCTAAAGTTAAGACTGGCATTCCCATGAGAACAGAAGTAGAAAATCGCAATCATGTTTTGCATAGAATCTTATGTAATGACCCCTACCCCCACTTGTCCAGTTATGTAGACTAGACCAAAACCAGCCAAGCCTTTCCTTTTTAAAAGGAAACTTTATTATCATATTAATTCTTTAATTTGTTCTCTGAAATGGGTCTAGCTTTGTATATTGTACAGACATGTGTGACCATACTAATAAAGTAATTAAAATGGTCAAAATGTAGGATATATATATTAAATTAATCATATAAAATGTCGGTTAGAATGTACTAGGTTAAACAAGAGGGCCATGAAGGCCCTGTATCGCTCACCTGACCTATTGACCTAAAGATCATCAAGATCAACATTCTGACCAAGTTTCATTAAGATATGGTCATAAATGTAGCCTCTTAAGTGTTAACTAGCTTTTCCTCTGATTTGACCCGGTGACCTAGTTTTGCCCCCACATGACCCAGATTCAAACTTGACCTAAAGATCATCAAGATTAACATTCTGATTAAGTCATAAATGTGGCCTCTAGAGTGTTAACAAGCTTTTCCTTTGATTTGACCTAGTGACCTAGTTTTTAAACACACCCGACCCAGATTTAAACTTGACCTATAGATCATCAAGATTAACATTCTGACCAAGTTTCATTAAGATATGGTCATAAATGTGGCCTCTAGAGTGTAAACTAGCTTTTCCTTTGATTTGACCTAGTGACCTAGTTTTTGATCCTACATGACCCAGATTTTAAATGGACCTTGAGATCATCAAGATAAACATTCTGACCAATTTTTCATGAAGATAAGAGTCATAAATGTGACATCTAAAATGTTAACAAGCTTTTCCTTTGATTTGACCTGGTGACCTAGTTTTTGACCCCAGATGACCCAATATCAAACTTGTCCAAGATTTTATATAGGATAACATTCTGACCAAGTTAGTTTTTGACCCCAGATGACCCAATATCGAACTCATCCAAGATTTTTTTCAGGGTAACATTCTGACCAAGTTTCATTAAATTTGGGCCAAATTGTGACCTCTAGAGTGTTAACAAGCTTTTCCTTTGATTTGACCTGGTGACCTAGTTTTGACCCCAGATGACCCAAAATTGAACTCGTCCAAGATTTTATTGAGAGTAACATCATTAAGATTGGGCCAAAATTGTGACTTCTAGAGTGTTAATAAGCTTTTCCTTTGATTTGACCTCTAGACTTAGTTGACCCCAGATGACCCAATATCGAACTCGTCCAAGATTTTATTGAGGGTAACATTCTGACCAAGTTTCATTAAGATTGGGCCAAAATTGTGTCCTCTAATAGTGTTAACAAGCTTTTCCTTTGATCTGACCTGGTGACCTAGTTTTTAAACCCAGATGAGCCAATATCGAACTCGTCCAAGATTTTATTCAGGGTAACATTCTGACCAAGTTTCATTAAGATAGGGCCAATATTGTGACCTCTAGAGTGTTAACAGTCAAATTGTTGACAATGGACAATGGATGGACAGACAACGATGGATAATGGACACAGGGCTTCACAAAAGCTCACCTTTGAGCGCTTTGTGCTCAGGTGAGCTAAAAAATATGCCTTATTTTCAGTTTATTAAATATGAGGGTCATGATGACCCTGGATCGCTGACCTGAGTAATATGAGCTACATGTTTCAAATGTCAAACTGATGATTTTTAGAAATTTTTTGGAACATTTTCCGATGTACAATCAAGTAACCCATGGGGCGGGGCCAATTTTACCCCCGGGGTCATGATTTGAACAAAGTTTGTAGAAGTCTACTAGGCAATGTAACATATCAAATATCTAAGATCTAGGCCTTCTGGTTTATTTTTAGCAAATTTATGAAGATTTCCCTATGTACAATCAAGTAACCCCTGGGCCTGGGTCAATTTGACCCCAGGGGTCATGATTTGAACAAATTTTGTAGAAGTCTACTAGGAAATGCTACTTGTCAAATATCTAAGATCTAGGCCTTCTGGTTTATTTTTAGAAAATTTTTGAAGATTTTCCTATGTAAAATCAAGTGACCCATGGGGCAGGGCCATGATTTGAATAAATTTTGTAGAGGTCCACTAGACAATGCTACATGTCAAATATCTAAGCTCTAGGCCTTCTGGTTTATTTTTAGAAAGTTTATGAAGATTTTCCTATGTAAAATCAAGTGACCCCTGGGGTGGTGTCAATTTTGATCACGGGGTCATGATTTGAACAACTTTAGTAGAGGTCCACTAGGCAATGCTACATGTCAAATATCTAAGCTCTAGGGCTTCTGGTTTTTGAGTAGAAGATTTTTTAAGATTTTCCTATGTAAAATCAAGTGACCCCTGGGGCGGGGTAAATTTTTACCCCGGGGTCATGATTTGAACAAACTTGCTAGAGGTCCACTAGGCAATGCTTACAGGGGCGGCAAATTCAATTGTCCGTATTGCCAAGGTTGTCCCAAAGCTTGTACAGACAAGTGAAATTTGACCAGAATTTACTATATAACTATCATAAAGTAAACAAGAGGACCATGATGGTCCTGAATCGCTCACCTCTTCCCACATGACCCAGTTTTGAGTATGACATTGTTTTTTCTATTTTTAGACCTAATGACCCTGTTTCGAACTTGACCTAGATATCATCAAGATGAACATTCTGACCAATTTTCATGAAGATTCATTGAAAAATATGGCCTCTAGAGAGGTCACAAGGTTTTTCTATTTTTAGACCTACTGACCAAGTTTTAGATAGCACGTGACCCAGTTTCAAACTTGACCTAGATATCATCAAGATGAACATTCAGACCAACTTTCATACAGATCCCATAAAATATATGGCCTCTAGAGAGGTCACAAGGTTTTTCTATTATTTGACCTACTGACCTAGTTTTTGATAGCACTTGACCCAGTTTCGAACTTGACCTAGATATCATCAAGGTGAACATTCAGACCAACTTTCATGAAGATCCATTGAAAAATATGGCCTCTAGAGAGGTCACAAGGTTTTTTATTTTTAGACCTACTGACCTAGTTTTTGACTGCAGTTGATCCAGTTTTGAACTTGACCTAGATATCATCAAGATGAACATTCTGACCAACTTTCATAAAGATCCTATGAAAAATGTGACCTCTAGAGTGGTCACAAGCAAAAGTTTACGCACGGACGGACGCACGCACGCACGGACTGATGACGGACGACAGACGCTGCGCGATCACAAAAGCTCACACTGTCACTTTGTGACATGTGAGCTTAAAAGTGCATCAAAACTTTAACCCGAAATTCTAAGTAACAAGAGGACCATGATGGTCCTGAATCGCTCACCTGCCCCCACATGAACTGAGTATGATGTCGTTTTTTCTATTATTTGACACAGTGACCTAGTTTTTGAGCTCATGTGACCTACTTCTGAACTTGACCTAGATATCACCATGATAAAAATTCTGACCAATTTTCATGAAGATCCATTGAAAAATATGGCCTCTAGAGAGGTCACAAGGTTTTTTTTATTATCTGACATAATAACCTAGTTTTTGAAGGCATGTGACCCAGTTTTGTATATGACCTAGATATCATCAAGGTGAACATTCTCACCAATTTTCATATAGACCTCATGAAAAATATGGCCTCCAGAGAGGTCACAAGGTTTTTCTATTTTTAGACGTACTGACCTAGTTTTGACCGCATGTAACCCAGTTTCAAACTTGACCTAGACATCATCAAGATGAACATTCAGACCAACTTTCATACAGATCCCATGAAAACTATGGCCTCTAGAGTGGTCACAAGGTTTTTTCTATTATTTGACCTACTGAGCTAATTTTTGTCCGCATATGACCCAGTTTCAAACCTGACCTAGATATCATCAAGATGAACATTCTGACCAATTTTCATGCAGATCCCATGAAAAATATGGCCTCTACAGAGGTCACAGGGTTTTTCTATTATTTGACTTACTGACCTAGTTTTTGACTGCACGTGACCCAGTTTCAAACTTGACCTACATATCATGAAGATGAACATTCTGATAAATTTTCATGCAGATCCAATGAAAAATACGGCCTCTACAGAGGTCACAAGGTTTTTCTATTATTTGACCTACTGACCTAGTTTTGGACCGGACGTGACCCAGTTCAAACTTGGCCTAGATATCATCAAGATGAACATTCTGACCAATTTTCATGCAGATCCCATGAAAAATATGACCTCCAGAGAGGTCACAAGGATTTTCTATTATTTGACCTACTGACCTTGTTTTTGAAGGCACATGACCCAGTTTCAAACTTGACATAGATATCATCAAGATGAACATTCTGACCAATTTTTATGAAGATCCCATGAAAAATATGGCCTCTAGGGAGGTCACAAGGTTTTTCTATTATTTGACCTACTGACTTAGTTTTGGACCGGACGTGACCCAGTTTCAAACCTGACCTAGATTTCATCAAGATGAACATTTTGACCAATTTTCATGCAGATCCCATGAAAAATATGACCACCAGAGAGGTCACAAGGATTTTCTATTTTAGACGTACTGACCTAGTTTTGGACCGCACTTGACCCAATTTGAACTTGAGCTAGAAATCATCAAGATAAACATTCTGACCAATTTTCATGCAGATCCCATGAAAAATATGGCCTCTTCAGAGGTCACAAGGTTTTTCTATTATTTGACCTACTGACCTAGTTTTGGATCGGACGTGACCCAGTTTCAAACCTGACCTAAATATCATCAAGATGAACATTCTGACCAATTTTCATGCAGATCCCATGAAAAATATGACCTCTAGAGAGGTCACAAGGATTTTCTATTATTTGACCCACTGACCTAGTTTTTGACTGCAGTTGACCCGGTTTCTAACTTGACCTAGATATCATCAAGATGAACATTCTGGTCAATTTTCATACAGATCCAATGAAAAATACGGCCTCTACAGAGGTCACAAGGTTTTTCTATTATTTGACCTACTGTGACTTTGTGACAGGTGAGCTAAAAAGGGGGAATAATTCATGAAACATTGGTGCTAGAGTTATGCACCATGTGTCATAGGATGTGGGCGATCATGTTGAACAACTAATTCAAGTATGAATCAAATACATTCAGTAATAACAGAGGTAGAGTGAAAGTGCATCAAAACTTTAACCTTAAATTCTAAGTAAAAAAGGGAAACTAGAAGATGCTTTTGCAAAAAAGCGCATGTCTCCCCCAATGCAAAGTGGTATAGGCAAGAAGTCAGTAGGGGTCAGGAGCGAAAGTCAAAGAGACACTGATGGTTGGCTGCAATAGGGATCATCTACTTGGCATGTCCAGTCATCCCGCTAAGTTTCAACGCTCTTGGCCTAGTGGTTCTCAAGTCACTGTTCAGGCTCTTGTGACCTTGACCTTTGATCAAGTGACCCCAAAATAAATAGGGGTCATCTACTCTGCATGTCCAATCATCCTAGTAAGTTTCAACATTCTAGGTCAAGTGGTTCTCAAGTTATATTCCGGCAATGATTTCACATGACCAGGCCCCTGTGACCTTGACCTTTAATAGACAGACCAAAAAATCAATAGGGGTCATCTACTCTGCATGTTCAATTATCCTATGAAGTTTCAACATTCTGGATCAAGAGGTTCTCAAGTTACTGATCGGAAATGGTTATCAATGTTCAGGCCCCTGTGACCTTGACCTTTAACGGAGTGACCCCAAAATCGATAGGGGTCATCTACTCTGCATGAGCAATCATCCTATGAAGTTTCAACATTCTGGGTTGAGTGGTTCTGAAGTTACTGACCAGAAATTGTTTTCCATTTTCAGGCCCCTGTGACCTTGACCTTTAACAGAGTGACCCCAAAATTAATTGGGGTCATTTACTCTGCATGTCCAATTATCCTATAAAGTTTTAACATTCTGGGTCAAGAGGTTCTCAAGTTATTGATTGGAAACGGTTTTCCATGTTCAGGCCCCTGTGACCTTGACCTTTGACAGAGTGAACCCAAAATCGACAGGAGTTATCTACTCTGCATGACCAATCATCCTATTAAGTTTCAACATTCTGGGTCAAGTTGTTCTCAAGTTACTGCCCGAAAATGTTTTTCAATGATCAGGCCCCTGTGACCTTGACCTTTAACAGAATGACCCCAAAATCGATAGGGGTCATCTACTTTGCATGTACAATCATCCTATGAAGTTTCAACATTCTGGATCAAATGGTACTCAAGTTATTGATTGGAAATGGTTTTTAATGTTCAGGCCCCTGTGACCTTGACCTTTAACAGAGTGACCCCAAAAACAATAGGGGTCATCTACTCTACATGATCAATCATCCTATGAAGTTTCAACATTCTGGGTAAGTTGTTCTCTAGTTATTGATCGGAAATGGTTTTCAATGTTCAGGCCCCTGTGACCTTGACCTTTGACGGAGTAACCCCAAAAACAATAGGGGTCATCTACTCTTCATGAACAATCATCCTATGAAGTTTCAACATTCTGGGTCAAGTGGTTCTCTAGTTATTGATCGGAAATGGTTTTCAATGTTCAGGCCCCAGTGACCTTGACCTTTGACAGAGTGACCCCAAAATCAATAGGGTTCATCTACTCTTCATGACCAATCATCCTATGAAGTTTCAACAATCTGGGTCAAGTGGTTCTCTAGTTATTGATCGGAAATGGTTTTCAATGTTCAGGCCCCTGTGACCTTGACCTTTGACGGAGTGACCCCAAAAACAATAGGGGTTGTCTACTCCAGCAGCCCTACAACCCTATGAAGTTTGAAGGTTCTAGGTCAAATGGTTCTCCAGTTATTGCTCGGAAATGAAGTGTGATGTACGGACAGACAGGGCAAAGCAATATGTCTCCCCCAGAGACATAATAATTCATTAAGAATTTGTGCCAGAATTATGCACCTTGTGTCATATAATGTGGGTGATGATGCTGAACTATTATTTTAAGTTTGAATCAAATCCATTCAGTAATAACAGAGATAGGTCGAAAGTGCATCAAAACTTTAACCTGAAAATCTAAGTGAAAAGGGGGGATAAATCATGAAATATTGGTGCAAGAGTTATGACCCTGATGTCAGATGATGTGGGTGATGATGTGGAATAACTATTTTAAGTTTGAATCAATTCCATCAAGTAATTACTGAGATATGATAAAAAAAGAGAAAGTGTAAAAAAAACTTTAACCAAGGAGGGGACGCGGAAAGACGCCAATGCTGACGCCGGGTCGAGTATAATAGCTCTCCTTATACTTTGTATAGTCGAGCTAAAAATGGGTTAGTGCACTTTCCCATTCATGACCATTGTTCTTATAGTATACCTAGGGGTAGGTACGTAAAACATGTACAGAAGCATTTTCTTTCTGGTCTGGTGCCAGTGGTCAGAATGTGAAGTAAAACATGTTGTCAGGTTGTAATAGACTACTTAAGTGTAATTTTCAGAAAATGTCTCAACACCCTGATCCAAGTATCAGATTATTCCCACTATTTATCAGGCCTAACTGGATAAACTCCATAATGAGAAACATGATATGTGATTAACATCTAATTGTTTAACCCATTGACAGGTCCTTAAAGTATAGCAAAGCCATGGGGCCCGCACAGTATACCTTTGAAGCCCTTTTGTCCTTTAACTCCATCTATACTACCTCCATGCCTGAATGGAGCTATTTCCCTGCTTGTATGTCATGTGGACTGGCCACCCTGGTAATGTATAAATCCATCACCAGGCAGGCCAAAATCACTTACATCATAATGCAACTTCAAACACAAAATAAATGTATTTTAAAAGTATATAAGCTATAAAACAATTATCAGAAAAAAGATCTCGGTACACATTTTTTGCAGTCACAGTTCAATAGATTTTTTATTATAAATATGAAATGAAGTCCGTCAAGCAGACAAAGTTTACATTATCTGCAAGACTTATACCGTGTTCACACTAGCAGATCTGTTTTATTTTTATCAGGCACTAATTGGCTATAATTGGTATTTGACATTTAAAACCTATCAAAATATACAGTGAAACACCGCTCGCTCGAGGTCGCAAGGGGATGAGCAAAATGCTCGAGTTATCCATGGTTTCGAGCGACCCAAACATTGACCAACATACAAAGAAAAATTGAAGTTTTATTGTATCAACTGTCATCGGGACCATTTGCAGAGGAAACGGTGATGCATAATAATAACAAACCCGTGACATTTAAAAAAAACGTATCACAAACGTTATCTATGATATAATAGTAATAAAATACTTGCTTTCATCTTAAGCAAATAGTAATTGATCAGTATTTGATCAATAAAACTTTTCTTTAACCTTTCATCAATAATTAATCTCATTATCAGATCAAATATAACGACAAACAAACATTTAAGATAGTCGGGGAATAGACAACGCAATTTTCACAGCGTGCGAAAATTTTTAAATAACCGATCCATTCTGATCGCCGAAGCTGCGAAATATTTTGACACCTCTGCTCGAGTTAGCCAGAAGCAAAAAAGAGTAAATCAATCCACAGGGACCAGGTGTCATGCTCGAGCGATCGAATTATCGATGCTCGACCCAGCCATGGTAATTTCACATAAACAAGAGGACCATGATGGTCCTGAATCGCTCACCTATCCCCATATGACCCAGTGTTGAACTGAGTATGACATCGTTATTTCTATTATTTGACATAGTGACCTAGTTTTTGAGCACATGTGACCTAGATATCATCAAGATGAAAAATTCTGACCAATTTTCATGAAGATCCATTGAAAAATATGACCTCTAGGGAGGTCACAAGGTTTTTCTATTATTTGACCTAATGACCTAGTTTTTGAAGGCAAGTGACCTACTTTTGAACTTGACCTAGATATCATCAAGATGAACATTCTCACCAATTTTCATGAAATATCTCATGAAAAATATGGCCTCTAGAGAGGTCACAAGGTTTTTCTATTTTTCGACCTACTGACCTAGTTTTTGACCGCACATGACCCAGTTACGAACTTGACCTAGATATCATCAAGCTGAACACTCTCACCAATTTTCATGAAGATCCATTGAGAAATATGGCCTCTAGAGACGTCACAAGGTTTTTCTATTTTTAGACCTACTGACCTAGTTTTTGACCGCACCTGACCCAGTTTCGAATCTGACCTAGATATCATCAAGATGAACATTCTGATCAATTTTCATGAAGATCTCTTGAAAAATATGGCCTCTAGAGAGGTCACAGGGTTTTTCTATTTTTAGATCTACTGACCTAGTTATTGACCGCACGTGACCCAGTTTCGATCTAGACCTAAATATCATCAAGGTGAACATTCTCACCAATTTTCATAAAGATCCCATGACAAATATTGCCTCTAGAGAGGTCACAAAGTTTTTCTATTTTCAGACCTACTGACCTAGTTTTTGAATGCACGTGACCCAGTTTCAAACTTAACCTAGATATCATCAAGGTGAACATTCTGACCAATTTTCATGAAGATCCATTGAGAAATATGGCCTCTAGAGAGGTCACAAGGTTTTTCTATTTTTAGATCTACTGACCTAGTTTTTGATCCCATGTGACCCATTTTCGAACTTGACCTAGATATCATCAAGTTGAACATTCTCACCAATTTTCATGAAGATCCATTGAGAAATATGGCCTCTAGAGAGGTCACAAGGTTTTTCTATTTTTAGATCTACTGACCTAGTTTTTGACCCCACGTGACCCAGTTTCGAACTTGACCTAGATATCACCAAGGTAAACACTCTGACCAATTTTCATTAAGATCTCATGAAAAATATGGCCTCTAGAGAGGTCACAAGGTTTTTCTATTTTTAGACCTACTGACCTAGTTTTTGACCGCATATGACCCAGTTTCGAACTTGACCTAGATATCATCAAGATGAACATTCTGACCAACTTTCATAAAGATCCCATGAAAAATGTGACCTCTAGAGTGGTCACAAGCAAAAGTTTACGCACGCACGGACGGACTAACGCACGGACGGACGACGGACGACGGACGCCACGCGATCACAAAAGCTCACCTTGTCACTTTGTGACAGGTGAGCTAAAAATAGAAGGAAATCGGCCAGGACCACATGAATTGCTCGAGCGAGCCCGGGTGCTCGAGTCACCGATGCTCGAGCGAGCGGTGTTTCACTGTAATCTAGTTTGCATCCACACTAGGCAAATAAATGTGGTTTAAATATATACATGCAATGTTGGAAGTTAACAAATATTTTGCAATAAGCAAAAAAGGTAACAAAGAAGGAGGCTAACAGAAACAATATTTAAACTTCTGTGTTCATCTAAGAATTTCTGTTAATTCCATCTATAGTCCATTTTGAGCATCAGCATGACTCCATATTGCAATTTAATGTTTGTATTTCATCAACACTCCAATTACTTTTGCCAGCCATAGCATCAATTGTTTGATACAAAAGAGAAACACGTGGTATTCTTCTGCTAAAAGGTAAGACCTGTGGATTTTGGATTGCAAAACCAGTTTTAACTCACGTTTGCGTTCACACTTGTAAAATAATGTAGTATTACTTTTTAATATGGTATTAAAACCATCTCCGAGGTAGTTTTAATGCTACATTACAGAAACCACTTGACCTTTACATAATTCACGGTTTAAACCACATATAGTGTGGACGCAAACAAGTTTAAAAAAGAAACCCAAGTTAATATAGGGTTAAAAACGTAGTCTGAACACGGTATTAGTGAAAGTTCATTCACATGACTGTGTCTATTTAAAGTGTAATTACTTGTTTGGTGGAAAGTGTTTTACCGTTTAATGGTTAGATGTGCCAGGTTAAACACACTAAATGACTATTTTTTAAATGCATAATCATGATGTCTTGTTTAACAGATGTTGCATCAACTAGATATGTAAATGAAGTATTTACTGTAAAGAGGATATCAGTTTCAGGGTAAAGATCACAGAGTGAACATCCAGATGCAGTATTTCCATTACTGGCATAGCCACAAGTTAAATGTTTAAGAGTGAAAGGTTTCTGATACTATAATGTAAACATGAGGGTCATGATGACCCTATATTGTTCACCTGTTAAACTTGGCCTTGGAATTATCAAGATAAACATTCTGACCAAGTTTCATGAAGATAGGGTCATAAATGTGGCTTCTTCAGTGTTAACAAGCTTTTCCTTTGATTTAAATGATTACCTAGTTTTTGACCCCACATGACTTGGCCTAGAGATCATCAAGACAAACATTCTGTGCAACTTTGTATCAAATCAAAAAATGAAACCTCTATATGGCTGAAAGGGCCAAAATAGAAATAAGGGCAACAACTCTAGAACCCATGATGGAATCTAGCCGGTTTTCGAAAGGAACCAAGATCTTATTGTGACTTCGGTTGTGTGTAAGTGTGGTTGAACTCGAATGTAAAATGCCCCTTCTATCAATTAAGTTAACTAGGTAAAAATTAACATATACTTCTCCCTCAGATTCTGCCCAAAATGTAACTCATTAAACATTCTTCATTCCGTCCCCAGGTCACCTGCGCATTGGGCGGTAAAGAAGTTTGCTATCCAACTCATAAACACATGACTGATATTTTTTCCTTGTATATCGTATACATAATTATAAGCTTTTTCATTCTTGCATACCTTGTTTTAAAAATAATAAAATAACAAGAGGGTCATGATGACCCTGAATCGCTCACCTGAGTAACATGAGCCACATGTTTAAAATGGCAAACTGACGCTAAAAAATATTAGAAAGTAGGTCAGAAGCTCATATTCATGGTCAATGAAAGTCAGTTTTATGATCGGTGTGCAAAACTGTACATGTCATCCGAATTTCAAGGCTGTATCTTAAAAAACAAGAAAGTAGGTCAGTAGGTCAAGGTCACAGTCAAGTGATCCCTTATCGCTTGGGTCATCAGGTAATTATAATTAAACAGTCTGAGAAATATCATCTGATCATTTTTGAAGTATTTTGTCCTATATAATTCATAATTATAACAAGTGACCCCCAGGGCGGGGCCTCTTTTCACCCCAGGGGCATACTTTGAACAAACTTGTTAGAGATCCACCAGGCAATGTTACATACCAAATATCAAATGCCTAGGCCTTGAACTTTCCGACAAGAAGATCTTCAATTCTTTTCCTATACAAGTCTATGTTAAATTTGGTACCCCCAGGGCAGGACCTCTTTTCACCCTAGGGACATAATTTGAACAATTTTGGTAGAGAAACACAAGGAAAGGCAACATACTAAATATCAAAAGCCTAGGCCTTGCAGTTTCTTGCAGGCAAGAACATTTTTAAAGTTTTTTTCCCTATATAAGACTATGTAAAACATGAGACCCTCCGGGGCAGGGCCTCTTTTCACCCCAGGGGCGTAATTTGAACAATTTTAGTAGAGGACCACAAGACAATGCTGCATACAAAATATCAAAGGCCTAGGTCATGTGGTTTTAGATAAGAAGATTTTTAAAGTTTTTTACTATATAAGTCTATGTAAAACTTGTGACCCCCAGGGCAGGCCTCTTTTCACCCCAGGGGCACAATTTGAACAATCTTGATAGAGGACTATAAGATGATGTCACATGTGTGAAGTTTGGTGTAATTCTGCCCAGTGGTTTTCAAGAAGATTTTTTTTAGAAATTGTTGAAGGACGCATGACGCACGACAGACATTGAGTGGTCACAAAAGCTCACAATGAGCCTTTGGCTCAGGTGAGCTAAAACTAAATTTTCAAAATTTCACAAGGGGATACTTTAAATTTGTAATTCATTTGAATGCTTGAAAGTGAAGTTTTAAACTGACAAAATTACCGTACATATTCGCTTATAAGATGCATTTTTAGGAGTCATATTACCAGTCCAAAGAGTGGCACGCATCTGATAAGCGCATACTATACTGAAATTAAAAGAAAATCTTAAAACATTTTCGATTTACAGCTCAGTACATCTTTATTTCTGTCACTGCAAACCGCTACTTTTGTTTATCGGCAGCTATTTGCATTGCAGTGATAAAATCTGTAACGGCAGGTACCATATATTTCGGCCCACTATAAAAAATCAATATTAATTTATTTTACGATATTAATTTATCAAAAGTATATTATATTTTATGTATGTATTTTTTTTTTCATTTTAAAATACTAGAATATATTGGCTTTAAATTAACTTGTAAATTGTAATGGACATTAACTGAACATAGGAATATTTTCACCACCCGCAAACCAAAAATAATCAAAAGTTAATTGGCGCCAATTATAGAGAACTGGTTTAGGGTGTTAATTGTTAAAACACACTCGTTATGAAATATCTGATGCTTCAAATCCATAAATTAACAGCTTTGTGAGTGACACTGATTAATGTAAAACTTCGGCACCTTTAAAGAATGGCGAACGGAAATTATCAATGAAGGGGCATGAAGAGATGCCCAGCTACTCGAAACTCGAACATGACTGGGTAATATATCGAAGTGGGCATACCTGTATTTGACTGGCAGATGTCTAGCTAAGATTGATAGACATGTGTCATATCATTTGACAGCCCAGCAATAAAATCGGCAATATTATTCCGGCCGATTTGTAGAAGTAATTTCGCCATTTCCTATTAGTTAAAATGTATTTTATTACGTACAAAAAAGATTTATAAAACATTCTGTTTAGTTTTACTTTTTATAAAACAAGCCTGCAAACTCCTGAACAATCTTGGTGAATAACGCCAATCGTTTCTAGATGTATTTTCGCCGAATCTTGGTTATTCAAATGCATTTTATCATAGTGACTTCAACTTATTACATAAAAATACATTTTAAAATACTTTATTTTTTTTCGTTGAGTAACATCGGCAAATATCGTCAAAATTTCAGCCGATTTGTAGATGTAATTTCGCTGTTTCCTAGGAGCTAAAATGTATCTTATTACATACAAAAAAGGATTTACATTTTATTAAACAAGTCTGCAAAGTATTGAATAATCTTGGTGAATTATCAAATTAAACACCAATCTTTTCTTGACATATTTTCGCCGTATCTTGGTTATTCATATGCATTTTTTATACACAAAAATATATTTTTAAAAATACTTTTAAATTATTTTATTTCATTGTGTAACATCGGCAATTATCGTCAAAATTTCAGCTGTTTTGTAGACATAAGTTCTCCATTTCTAATTCATTTCAATGTGTTTATTACAGAAAAAATAATTGTATATAAGCTGATTATATATTTTAACATTTAATAATGACTGAAGTTTGCATTTTTTTACACACAAAAATCGGCGATTTCTACCATTTTATTTTTTCCAAAACACAGAATGTTTGAAAAATAATGCATTTCTACAAATATTTGACATTGTTGATATCAAAACATGACTGCATCTTATAAGAGGGTTAGTGGAAAAGACCCCAGATTGCATGTCCAATATCTGGATGCGTCTTTTATAGGCGAGTGCGCCTTATATGCGAGAACGTACGGTAACTGTTAAAAACTCACTTGATTTATAGATACATTTTCCTAATTTACCCATGTTAAGAATTCCCAGTTTGACCAGGGGCCTTTTTCCCCAAAACTCTAGAAAAAGCCCTGGGTTCTTGTGTCTTTTTTTAAGTCAAGGACCACAACACATGGAGTACATCTTAAAGTATTCAGGTTAATAAAAATATTCTTATGAAACTGAATAACATGATACTATCTGTACATGTGACTTTGATAAATGATAAAATGGTCATAACCCCACTATCAGTCTTACTTTGTTTTAATACTAATTGATGTCAGAGATTTTCTGAATGGCTGAACAAATGGGATTGAACTGATTCCTGAAAATTTCTGATTTATGTCTGAACATTTCAGAAAAATTGTCTAAATCTGTCTGAAATTTTCTGAATTGTGATAATTTAAACAAGTATTAAGAAATGAGCAAGGAAGAAAATTTCAGACAAATTCAGAAAAAGTTCAGCAATTATTCAGATAACAATGTAAAAATATTCAGATTTTTTTCATAAGAGTTAAACCAAGATGTGCAAATCAGATGTAATAAGAGACTTGGGGAAAATTGTACCACAAGGAATAAACTTTGATATAAATCTTATAAAAGATCAATTCATAATTTTCTACAAATAGAAAAGATCTATCATATTATACTGCCACACACACAACTTGTATTTTATCAAATATTAATATCAGTAAATGACTCACAACTGTCCTGAATATCTGTTTTATTAAGGGTTCAAGAATTGATGACATTATTCTCTTTTTCTTTTTTCTTTTACAGTTTTATTCCAAGAAAGAAAAGTTTCACTACACAGAGTTAAAGCTATTGAAAATGTACCGTATTTTCCCGAATATACGCCCCCGGGGGCGTTACATTTTCCAAAGAGATGGACTGTTTAAAAGTGTGTTTATTTCTTAATACATTGGATACATACTGTAAATTACTTATTATGTTGACTTATAAAAATGAGGTAGGTGATTTTTTTTTTGTTCTTGTTGACTTTTTTTCCCTCCAAAACGGATGGGGGGGCGTTAATTAGAGGGGGGGGCCTTAATACGGGAAAATACGGTATGTTTTATTCATTAAACAACTGATGCCTTAATTTGCATTGTTAATCAGATGATATACCACAAGCAGGTATTGTTTAGTTATATAAAAAGCTCAGTATTTCCTTCGATTGCAATAAAATTACCATTTGGTAGATATAGGGTCATATTTCAACAACCTGAACCAAATGCATGTAGCTGTGGAATTATTAATTCTCAAACCACTTTGGACAGGTCAAAGTGGGGGTATGATAATTTTATGAACTTGCAACAGCTAAATTTAGAATTTAAATGCAAACCTTTCATAAATATCATACAACTGATCTATATTCATATCCTTCCTTTGACAATGTATTTTTATCCACTTCAGTTATACCTGTGCTAAAATAGTTCCTATATCTTGGGTTGAGCAACTAGGACAGAAAACAACCCCCAGTGAACATAAATAAGACAGTGTAAATGATCAAAATCCTGAAGCCAAAGTACCTAACTTCACTACCAAAGTACCTAACTTCACTATCAGATTAACCACCTTTATACTGCATGCATGTATATCATAACTATGTTTTCAAAATACCAATATTTATTAAACCATTAAAAACACAAAGTTAAGTTTTACCTTTGTGTAATCCTATCACTTAATACAATCAAAAGTTGCCTTTATATTGCCCTATTTGAATTAACAGTATGTAAAATAACTACCGCTGTATGAGTCGAGCACACATTAAAATATGATAAGATATCTGATATGTACTAAAGACAGTATTGAAAAGGGTTGTTTAAAAATTATCTGGGTCAACATTTGTATAAACTGACACCAGTATAATTTCTTATGTTCTGACTAGCTCAGCATCCCTAAGGGTTGTTAAGAAAGTTCTTATAAGGAATACCATAAAAAAAATGTGTATGTTTTGTTTTACAAAATATATCATTTATAATTTAATAAGATTTTGAATGAGTATAAATTTTTTTTAGGAGACGCATGATGACACAAGTAGGTCATACTGCACAGTGGCATAGGTTTATGCTAATTGATATGCAGTAAAATATCAATCATTATTCAAAAGTATATCTACTCATGGGGAATAACTCTGAATTGACCAATAAACTGAAGCCAGAGTAAGTTACATCTTTTTCTAACCACCTAGGGGGGTAGTTTAAAAAAAAAAACTGACAGTATTTCATGATGTCTCACAAAAGAGTCAGATAGTTCTGTGAGATTTCCACATTTCTTTTACATTTTAGTATTGTATGGATTAACTTATATAATTATGTGTTTTTGTTTATAAGAATCCTAACTATTCATAACTTATATCATTTTGTGCAAAATGTGGCACAGTTCTTGCAATAGTAAGATAGTCCAACAGTATGAAACAGTGTAATGTTCATATATATTCTACAACTGTATTTCATTAAACAACTGAACATGCATGCATGAACTATTAATAACTTTCCTCTCACCTTACTTATTTTAAAACTTACTTATCCTAAATTTTTTCTCTCACCTTACCTATTTTAAAACTTACTTATCCTAAAACTTTCCATCATAAAACTTTCCTCTCACCTAATACCTATTTTAAAACTTCCCTGTCATCTTACCTTTCATAAAACTTTCTTCTAACCTTACCCATCTTATAACTTTCCTCTCACCTTACCAATCTTATAACTTTCCTCTCATCTTACCAATCTTATAACTTTCCTCTCATCTTACCAATCTTACAACTTTCCTCTCACCTTACCCATCATAAAACTTTTCTCTCAACTTATTAATCTTAAAACTTCCCTCTCACCTTTCCTTACCTATATCAAAAGTAGAGAGAAAAAAGTTTACAAATCAAATTATACTTTTAAGACAACCCCACCCCTCCTTAGCTCTCAAGTATAACAAGTAGAGGTCATAATCTGCATGTCTTTGATCACATTGGTTTGCAGAAGGGAGATAACAAAATCGGTCTACTAATCACTTAAGATAATATGTCAGATGAGTAGATCAATACATACAATTTTATCATTTACCATCTACTCCTCATAAAATAAACAAACGTGTTTGTAAACATGGATGGTTCCAAACTGAAGGGGATCCATGCTAAAAAATAATGACATTTACAATACAATACATATCACATAATCCGTAGCCCTGACCAGCCTATAAACCGGGCCAGTCTATTTTATAAGTACAACAACACAGTTGACCCATTTAAACGAGGAGTAAGACAATGATATGTCAGTAAATAAGCCCAAAATTCAACAAATTTGTTAAACACAAATATCTATTTTTATCAGGTTATGTTATATTCGAATGACAGTAGCACTTTATTATATCTATTTTAAGCATTGTATAAACAAACAAGAGCATCGCCTTGCGGGTGCTGACGCTCATCTGATTTTTTTTGTGTAATAGAAATATTGTCCTACCCATGATTTTCTAAGTCTAAAAAGGGCCATCATTCTTGCAAAAGCAGGTTAGAGTTATGTTTCTTGATGTTCAGTGTCCACTTATGATGGTGAAAAACTGTTGCAAGTTTTAAAGCAATAGCTTTGATAGTTTATGAGAAAAGTTGACTTAAACATAATACTCAACCAAGAAAATTATTTTCTAAGTCCAAAAAGGGCAATAATTATTGCAAAAAGCAGGATGGAGTTATGTTGCTTGCTGTACTGGGTCAGCTTATGATGGTCAACAAGTGTTGCAAGTTTCAAAGCAATAGCTTTGATAGTTTAAGAGAAAAAGTTGACCTAAACATAAAACTTAACCAAGAAATCTGATATTTTCTAAGTCCAAAAGGGGCCATAAATCTTGCAAAAAGCAGGATGGAGTTATGTTTCTTGCTGTACAGGGTCAACTTATGATGGTGAACAAGTGTTGCAAGTTTTAAAGCAATAGCTTTGATAGTTTAGGATAAAAGCTGACCTAAACATAAAACTTAACCAAGAAAACTGATTTTCTAAGTCCAAAAGGGGCAATAAATCTTGCAAAAAGCAAGATGGAGTTATGTTTCTTGATGTACAGGGTCTGTTTATGATGGTGAACAAGTATTCCAAGTTTCAAAGCAATAGCTTTGATAGTTTAGGAGAAAAGTTGACCTAAACATAAAACTTAACCAAGAAATCTGATATTTTCTAAGTACAAAAGGGGCCATAAATCTTGCAAAAAGCAAGATGGAGTTATGTTTCTTGCTATACAGGGTCAGCTTATGATGGTGAACAAGTATTCCAAGTTTCAAAGCAATAGCTTTGATAGTTTAGGAGAAAAGGTGACCTAAACATAAAACTTAACCAGGCAACGCCGACGCCGACGCCGACAACCGCTCAAGTGATGACAATAACTCATCATTTTTTTTCAAAAAATCAGATGAGCTAAAAAGATAAAGTTACATTCACTGGTATGATCTTCTCATTATCATGATACTGGCAGAAATTGTCAATAAAACCATATAGTAATACTTTATCCAAATGTTCAGTAATTCAGAGGTAATTTACAAAATATCTTTCCAAAGAATTTGCAAATGTGAAGCTGTAATGTTTCAAAAAGTTTTTTAACCAGATCCCTTTGTAAATTTATTTATACCATTCAAAATGGACAAACCAGAAGTAATATCAATTTCAGTGTTTAAATGGCGACTTGAACAAGAGCCTTTGGCAAACAGCAACACTTAACTATTCAAAGGCCATGTCATTAACACAAGATAATGAATAAATGCAAAACTACAAAGAAGGCTATAATTACGAAACCACATATGAGCCGCGCCATGAGAAAACCAACATTGTGGGTTTGCGACCAGCATGGATCCAGACCAGCCTGCACATCCGCGCAGTCTGGTCAGGCTCCATGCTGTTCGCTAACAGTTTCTCCAATTCCAATAGGCTTTAAAAGCGAACAGCATGGAGCCTGACCAGACTGCGCGGATGCGCAGGCTGGTCTGGATCCATGCTGGTCGCAAACCCACTATGTTGGTTTTCTCATGGCACGGCTCATATAAACAGTAATAGTACATGTGCAGTGCTTGTTACATCATCATGGCAAGTTTCAGTATTTACTAAGATACCAGCTTACATACAAAAACTGAAACAAGAGCTGTCTGTAAGACAGCACGCTTCACTACTCGCCAATTTGACAGTAAAATGAATTTATGTCTCAATATGAGACCTCTACTGTAAAAAGAAGATAGTCACCAAGATATAAAAAGACCCTACTACTCAGAAGGGTTAAAGTTATATCCAGAAAGCGAAGATTGCCCAAAAAACTTTATAATGGGATCAACCCCTGCACATACTTTGTTTGTATGCTGGACAATGTTTATGTGCTTACAGTAATATATAAGCAATAGTAACAAAGATATGACAGATAAACAAAGGTTGCCGAAAAACTTGAACCTTAAAAATAACCTAAATATAACACCTTGGTGACCTTGACCTTATGTAGAATGGGCCCAGCTCCTGCAAATATTGTGTTTGTATGCTGGACAATGTTTATGTGAACTTACATTTACAGTAAGATATAAGCAATAGTAACAAAGATATGACAGAACAAGAGCTGTCTCCGTAGGATGACACATGCACCCGATGGCACTTTGAATGAATAGTCGATGTTAGAGTTTAGGACCTTTGACCTACGGAGTTGGGTCTTGCGCGTGACACATCGTCTTACTGTGTCACACATTCATGCATAGTTATTTTAAAATCCATGCATGAATGACAAAGATATGGACCGGACATGCCCATCAATGCACTATCATGAAAAATGATCTTTAACGTCTAAGTGTGACCTTGACCTTTGAGCTACGGACCTGGGTCTTGCGCGTGACACGTCGTCTTACTGTGGTACACATTCATGCCACGTTATTTGAAAATCCATCCACCGATGACAAAGATATGGACCGGACATGCCCATCAATGCACTATCCTTTAACATCTAAGTGTGATCTTGACCTTTGAGCTATGGACCTGGGTCTTGCGCACTGCACGTCATCTTACTGTGGTACACATTCATGCCAAGTTATTTGAAAATCCATCCATCGATGACAAAGATATGGACCTGACACGCACATCAATGCACTATCCTTTAACGTCTAAGTGTGACCTTGACCTTTGAGCTACGGACCTGGGTCTTGCGCACTGCACGTCGTCTTACTGCGGTACACATTCATGCCAAGTTATTTGAAAATCCATCCATCAATGACAAAGATATGGACCGGACACGCCCATCAATGCACTATCCTTTAACGTCTAAGTGTGACCTTGACCTTTGAGCTACGGACCTGGGTCTTGCGCACTGCACGTCGTCTTACTGTGGTACACATTCATGCCAAGTTATTTGAAAATCCATCCATTGATGACAAAGATATGGACCGGACACGAAAATTGCAGACAGACCGACAGACTGACAGACCGACAGACCGACAGACGGTTCAAAAACTATATGCCTCCCTTCGGGGGCATAAAAACAAAGGTTGCCGAAAATCTTTAACCTTAAAAATAATCTAAGTATAACACATTGGTGACCTTGACCTTGGGTATAATGGGCCCAGTCCCTGCACATACTTTGATTGCATGCTGCACAATGTTAATGTGAAGATACAGTAAGATATAAGCAATAGTAACAAAGAAAAACAAAGTTTGCCAAAAAACTTCCACCAAGAAAGCTCATGTCAACGCCAATGCCAGGGCGAGTAAAATAGCACCCCTATTCTCCAAATAGTGGAGCTTAAAACAGGCATAACTTAAAAGATTATAAATAGAGTTATGAAATCTGTGCACTACACACCAGATCATCACAGTGAACAAGTGTGTGATATTTGTATATAGGCTTATTTAAAGTCATCACCACCAACTCATATGGCCGACTCCTTCAGAAGACTGTTGTTAATGTTAGTAGGAGGATAGTGTAAGATACAGAAAATGCTCCTATTCTAGAATCTTTGCTGGTTCTTTAGCATGCCAGGTGTAAAGCATCCATACACGGGACTCTTATCGACGTCATCAAGTTATAGTGTAGGAAACGTCGGTCAAATTGACTTGTTTATATAGTAAAAGAAAGTAGAATTTTTGATGTTCCGACAGGAAAGGTTAAAATGTGATAAAAAGAATATTACATTTGTGACTTTCCACATTGAATTTATTAAACTCGTTGAATAAAATTGATAAAATGCTCAGTAAAGCCTCGCATTTTATTATTTTATTCAACTCGTTTAATAAATTCAATATAAAAAGGAACTCATGTAAATATCCTCTACATAACAGTTAAAGAAAGTAGAATTTTTGATGTTTCAGCAGGGAAAGCTAACATGTAATAAAAAGAAAATTACATTTGTGACTTTCCACATTGAATTTATCAAACTCGTTTAATAACATTGATAAAATGCGCGGCTCATTTTATTCAACTCCTTTATTGAATTCAATATGAAATACGTCATCAAAATGGTAATGCTTCAACGACCTCAGAGGTTACAGAGTTTTCAGGTTTGGAGTATATCCCATACACAAGTACTTGCTACAGCCCTAATTAGCTCCCCTTATTTATTGAGAAGTTGACTAACAAGAGCTGTTTGATGACAGCGCGCTCGACTATTCAAAGAATTGATTGAAGAATGGGGTCAAAATATTAACATAGATATTCAGACAAAAGAAAAAAATAGATTAGATAATGTTCCAGTATTTGTGGATTTCGATAAGTCTTGCACTAAACGGCAATGTGTGAACCAATATCAAAGTCCAAAAAGGGCCATAATTCAACCAAAATAGTTGTCAGAGTTATGTACTCTTGCCTACAGATGGAAATCATAATGATAAACAAGTGTTCAAAGTTTAAAAGATATATGTCAAATAGTTTTGACAAAACATGGACTTGTATGAAAACAGAACAGATTTCCAAGTCCAAAAAGGGCCTTATTTCAGCCAAAATAGATGATAGAGTTATGTACTCTTTCCTACAGATATAGACTATTATACTGAATAAGTGATAAAAGTTTAAAAGCCATATGTCAAACACTTTACACAAAATATGAACTGGTACGAAAAACTTAACCAAGATTTCTAAGTAGAAAGGGGCCATAATTCAGCCAAAATCCTTGATGGAGTTATGTTCATTTGCCTATAACTAGTCATGGTGATGGTAAACAAGTGTTGAAAGTTTCAAAGCTTTATCTCAAAAGACTTTGCAAAAATATGAACTGGTACGTAAAACTTAACCAAGATTTCTAAGTCAAAAAGGGCCATAATTCAGCCAAAATCCTTGACGGAGTTTTGTGCTCTTGCCTATAACTGGACATGGTGATGGTAAACAAGTGTTGAAAGTTTCAAAGCTTTATCTCAAAAGATTTTGTCAAAATATGAACTGGTACAAAAAACTTAACCAAGATTTCAAAGTCAAAAGGGGCCATAATTCAGCCAAAATCCTTGATGGAGTTATGTACTCTTGCCTATAACTAGACACGGTGATGCTAAACAAGTGTTGAAAGTTTCAAAGCTTTATCTCAAAAGACTTTGCAAAAATATGAACTGGTACAAAAAACTTAACCATGATTTCTAAGTCAAAAGGGGCCATAATTCAGCCAAAATCCTTGATAGAGTTATGTGCTCTTGCCTATAACTGGCCAAGGTGATGGTAAACAAGTGTTGAAAGTTTCGAAGCTTTATCTCAAAAGACTTTGTCAAAAAGTGGACTGGTACGAAAAACTTAACCAAAGTGTGACGCCAACGCTGACGCCGACGCCGACGCCGACGCCATGGTGAGTAGGATAGCTCTACTTATTCTTCAAATAGTCGAGCTAAAAATTGCCTGCCAATTGACCTTATAATTCAGACACTATTATTTACAATGTTTTTGCTAATGGATATTTAGTTTCATGATAAAGTTTATCATTTCAACGACAGGAAACAAAGGTCAGCAGTAACTGTTACACAACAAGATACTAGATTCATGCACAATGTCACCAGTATGTTTACCATTTATTCAACTATTAGACACTTATAAAATGTTATCTGTTGCATGTCTTACAAACATGAAACAAGAGCTGTCACAAAAGACAGCGTGCGTGACTATTTCGATGCTGGATAGTAAAAATGGGTACATCTGAGGAAACTAGAGCTGTCACTGTAGTGTTTAATGACTCCAATTGTGGACGAAGATATTGCACAATAGCCCGAGTCTATGTCAAAAATATCAACTTAAAGTAATAAGAGGTAAAGATAAAATGTATCAAAACACTATATAAGTATATCCTAAGCAAAAAGGGGCATAATTCATTAAATATTGGTGCCAGAGTTATGCAGCTTGTGTCATATAGTGTGGGTGATGATGTTGAACAACTATTTTAAATTTGAATCAAATCCATTCAGTAATAACAGAGACAGAGTGAAAGTGCATCAAAACTTTAACCTAAAATTCTAAGTAAAAAGGGGGAATAATTAATGAAAAATTAGTGCCAGAGTTATGCACCTTGCATCATGTGGTGTGGGTGATGATGTTGAACAACTATTTTAAGTTTGAATCAAATCCATTCAGTAATAATTAACAGAGACAGAGTGAAAGTGCATCAAAATTTTAACCTAAAATTCTAAGTAAAAAGGGGAAATAATTCATGAACAAGAGCTGTCTCCGTAGGATGACACATGCCCCCGATGGCACTTTGAATGAATAGTTATGGCCGATGTTAGAGTTTAGGACCTTTGACCTACGGAGCTGGGTCTTGCGTGCGACACATCATCTTACTGTGTCACACATTCATGCATAGTTATTTTAAAATCCATGCATGAATGACAAAGATATGGTCGGACATGCCCATCAATGCACTATCATGAAAAATGATCTTTAACGTCTAAGTGTGACCTTGACCTTTGAGCTACGGACCTGGGTCTTGCGTGTGACACGTCGTCTTATTGTGGTACACATTCATGCCAAGTTATTTGAAAATCCATCCATCGATGACAAAGATATGGACCGGACACGCCCATCAATGCACTATCCTTTAACGTCTAAGTGTGACCTTGACCTTTGAGCTACGGACCTGGGTCTTGCGCACTGCACGTCGTCTTACTGTGGTACACATTCGTGCCAAGTTATTTGAAAATCCATCCATCGATGACAAAGATATGGACCGGACACGCCCATCAATGCACTATCCTTTAACGTCTAAGTGTGACCTTGACCTTTGAGCTACGGACCTGGGTCTTGCGTGTGACACGTCGTCTTACTGTAGTACAAATTCATGCATAGTTATTTGAAAATCCATCCATCGATGACAAAGATATGGACCGGACACGCCCATCAATGCACTATCCTTTAACGTCTAAGTGTGACCTTGACCTTTGAGCTACGGACCTGGGTCTTGCGCACTGCACGTCGTCTTACTGTGGTACACATTCATGCCAAGTTATTTGAAAATCCATCCATCGATGACAAAGATATGGACCGGACACGAAAATTGCGGACAGACCGACAGACCGACAGACTGACAGACCGACAGACAGACAGACGGTTCAAAAACTATATGCCTCCCTTCGGGGGCATAAAAATTGGTCCCTGAGTTATGCACCTTGTGTCATATGATAAGGGTAATGATGTTGAACAATTGTTTAAGTTTGAATCAGATCCATTCGTAATAAGAGAGATAGAGTGAAAGTGCATAAAACTTTAACCTGAAATTCTAAGAAAACAGGGGAATAATTCATGAAAAATTGTGCCAGAGTTATGCAACTTGTGTCATATGATGTAGTGATGATGCTGAACAACTATTTTAAGTTTGAATCAAATCCATTCAGTAATAACAGAGGTAGAGTGAAAGTACACCAAAACTTTAACCTAAAATTTTAAGTAAAAAGGGGGAATAATTAATGAAAAAATGGTGCCAGAGTTATGCACCTTGTGTCATATGATGTGGGTGATGATGTTGAACAACTATTTTAAGTTTGAATCAAATCCATTCGGTAATAACAGAGATAGAGTGAAAGTGCATCAAAATTTTAACCTGAAAATCTAAGTGAAAAGGGGGGATAATTCATGAAATATTGGTTCCAGAGTTATGGCCCTTATGTCAGATGATGTGGAAAAAAAAAGTTTAAAAAAGTTATTCTTAACAGTATGTTTGTTTTAAGATAAAGGGGCAGGACGTGAAGTGGTTGCACATTTACTTCAAGTCAGCGAAATGTTTGCAAACTTACAAAATGGTGGATATTTGCTAAAATTATCGCACATTCGCTTGCTTTTTCATTAGGTAAGTGGGTCTCTATGGTATTTTGAACTCTATGGATTATGTGCATGCATCAGTTCTATGTCTACGTCACAGCATTTCAGTGTCACAGATTTTGAATTGTCAAAATTATTGAAGGTAAATGTGCATGTTTTGATATTTGAACGGGCTCGTTTCTTGCCTATTTTTTTAATCATTATGATCAAACTAGCCTGTTCTGAGGCCCTTAAACGTAACAAAACAACTAGTTGTGCAGATTTTCATAAAAATCACTGAACCAGAACATGCCAATAGCATGCATAATAAGACTTGGTTGGCACTGATCACTTCTGTAAGGTTTGGTGGAAATCTGCCCTAACATAAAAGAGAAATGGCTAAAACATCATAAAATCTGACAAATCAAGGGCAATAACTCTGCTGAAAATCAACAAACCAGAAAATGCTGAAAATTTTCACAACTTAGCTTGGCAATGATTGCTGTTGTGAAGTTTGGTGTAAATCCATCCACTGGTGTTTGGGAAGTGGCATGGACAAACTTTGTGTTAAGGATTGCTTTATACAAATTTACATGAGAATTTTTGCATTTTACAATAATGTCATGTCTTCTGTTACCATTGCATGTGTTAGAGATTCACATGGCAGAGTTACTTTTACCTACACTGTCCCATGACTTTGCAACATGGTGGGGCTAAGTGTGAGGTCAGATGCACCATAAACTAGTTTATATGCTCCCCAGTAGTGTTTTTGCCACTGACCATTCCAAGGCAGTGCCCCATTGTGTTCCTGTATTTCTTTGTTTTGTCATCATGCGTTTGCTTTGTATGTGCATGTGTGTGTTGGTCATGTGCACATCCACGTGCTACACTTTGGGGAGGAATCGTTTTTGGAATGTGTCATTCCCTGCTGGCCATTTATCCTTGTTTTACTTTGTGAACATGTCCATGATATGCAAAACTAGGCTGCAATGAGGACTTTTAGTTTGGTGTAATTCCTCCTGGTTGTATTGGAGCAGTTGCCAGGACAAGGTAAAAATCACACAAATCAGGAGCTATTACTCTGCTGAAAATCACTGAACCAATATACAGTGATCATATGTATAACTAGGCCTGGCACTGATCACTCCTTAAAGGTAGAAATCTGTAGGGCTGTGGATCGTCAGACAAGTGGCGAATCGATCCGATCTGCGAGTCAGGGCTGACGATTCACAGATCGAGCCACAGATCACCAACAACTTATAATGATACAAAAATGCAAGCCTGTTATTTTTGTACAGAATCAAAGCTTTGCAGTTCTCATAGTGCTCAGTTTAATAGTTTTGACCTATGTTTAATGTTTTGCTCATTAATTAAAGTCAGGTTTCTCGGGTGAACTTCTGTAATGTTCGGCCATTCTTGCAGATGAACGATATGATGCCGGTCATTAATAATCACAATATTTAGTAACAGTTTTGCATTTTCTGATAAGGCCACACCAAATTGATAAGTTGTTCATCGGATTTTTTTCTGAAAAATTTGAGGCGGCGAGCGAAAAAATAATTTAAATATTTTTTTTGGTTTTTGAGAAAATCAGGAGCGAGCGAAGAGCGAAGAAATATATTTGTCTTCATTTGGCTCTCGACTGACTAATAAAAACCTTAAAATAGAATGTATAGCCCTTTTAAATTAAAAAGTAAGTCCCCAGGGATTGAGAAAATCTAACCCGCAGACGCACAACAACGCGAACTCGTGAAAAAAGGTAATAACATTGTCATACAGTACACTGAAATCAAATATCGAATCGAATATTTACTGCATTCTTAGCTGACTTTACAAAGTTTTTGATACATCAAATATCTATGTGAGTGTTGCTAGATCTATTAAAGCTTCTGATTTGAAACTAAGAACAGTTATTTACTGTCAAAGTCTACACCAGGAGAAACAATACTCTTAAGTCTGAATCTAGACAGAGTTATGCCCCTTTTTAACATAGAATATTTTCAATTAAGTTTTATATAATGACCAATAGCTCTGTACTTTAATAGCTTCTGACTATTATGCCCCTTTTACTGGCAAAGCTCTGATTTAGAAAAGTCGAGTATGATGTCTTATGTACAGCTTTTTTTTCTAACTTTAAACTTTCATCACATATTAAATTTGTTGAAACAAAGTCTCAATTAAAGTCTGAAATGGAGATTAACGTGCATTAACATTAGTCTACTAAATGATTGGAAAATTTGAAAATCAAAACTGTCCTGAAAAGTTGAAAACAACTCGTAATGTAAATTCCTTACCCCACCAACTTTCGTATGCAAATGCTGATCATTTGGACAGGAAAAAAACAGAAAACAGATAAGTGACATGTATCAATAAGTATTTACCCTTACCAAAATAATGTGGATTGATGTTATCAAACAAATTAGTATGTTTTTCTTCATCCAGTTTCAATGAAATAAATCGATTTTTTGTAGTATGTAATTTGGTAAACATTTGAAGAAAATGGCGTAACTGCATAAAGGGGAAATAACTTTAATGCAACTAAATATAAGTATTATGATTTATTATAGACGATGTGTGCGTAGTATGTATTTATTTTGATTAAAATCCATTTGAGAACAATCTGGGACTGGAAGTATAAGCATTTATACACTTTTACGTCCGTAAAAAGTAGCGCACCAAAAAATTTTGGATTGATTTTCTTCAATGGGGCGAGCGCAAGCCAAAAACAAAAAAAAATATTTTTTTTGTGTTTCTGAAAATATACGAGCGGCAAATCCGATGAACAACTTTTTAATTTGGTGAGGCCTAAGAAAATTTTATTTGGACAGAAATTTCGTATCTAAATTTTTATTGAATTTAATTACTTAAATGAACAAGAGCTGTCTCCATAGGATGACACATGCCCCCGATGGCACTTTGAATGAATATATAGTTATGGCCGATGTTAGAGTTAAGGACCTTTGACCTATGGAACTGGGTCTTGCACGCGACACGTTGTCTTACTGTGTCACACATTCATGCGTAGTTATTTTAAAATCCATGCATGAATGACAAAGATATGGACAGGACACACCCATCAATGCACTATCATGAAAAATGACCTTTAACATCTAAGTGTGACCTTGACCTTTGAGCTACGGACCTGGGTCTTGCGCGCGACACGTCGTCTTACTGTGGTACACATTCATGCCAAGTCATTTGAAAATCAATCCATCGATGACAAAGATATGGACCGGACACGCCCATCAATGCACTATCCTTTAATGTCTAAGTGTGACCTTGACCGTTGAGCTACGGACCTGGGTCTTGCGCGCGACACGTCGTCTTACTGTGGTACACATTCATGCCAAGTTATTTGAAAATCCATCCATCGATGACAAAGATATGGACCGGACACGCCCATCAATGCACTATCCTTTAATGTCTCAGTGTGACCTTGACCTTTGAGCTACGGACCTGGGTCTTGCGCGCGACACGTCGTCTTACTGTGGTACACATTCATGCCAAGTTATTTGAAAATCCATCCATCGATGACAAAGATATGGACCGGACACGAAAATTGCGGACAGACTGACAGACCGACAGACGGACACACGGACAGACGGTTCAAAAACTATATGCCTCCCTTCGGGGGCATAAAAATGTTTATTCACTGTTTTGACATATTCCATATTAACATTAGTTCGAAAATAGGACCGATGCTAACTCTACCTAAGACATTTATTTACATCCAGTTTAGAATCTAAAAACTTGTAATCGTTTTAGATGTGCAAGAAAATTCATTGAAGACGTTTAATGTGGCTTTAATATAGTTTTATTGATAGAATTTTACAAATTGCATGTATTAATGAAAAAGATCGCGATCCAACGATCCTGACAATGATGAATATCCGTACTCGAACTTCTGGTCAAACTCATGGATATCCGAGTACTCGGATACTCGTTACAGCCCTAGAAATCTGCCCAATAAGTGTGGCCAAATCATCATTCAATTTGATGAGTCAAGGTGCATAACTTTGCTGAAAACCATCGAACCGGAAAGTGCTGAATACATACACAATGAGACTTGGTAGTAATCACTCCTGTAAGGTTTGGTGGAAATCTGCCAAATAATATAAGCGAAGTGGCCAAAACATCATAAATTTTGGTAAGTCAAGGGCCCTAGCTCTGCTGAAAATCATCAAACCAGAAAAATGCTGACAATATGTACAACTAGATTTAGCAATGACCAATCTTATGAAGTTTGGTGTAAAACCATCAAGTGGTGTTGGAGGAATTGCTTGGGCAAACTTTGTGACATGCAGACAGACGGAATGGACAGCCAAATTACACAGGGACCCCTTATAACGCTGTTGTCGGTGTCAGAGGTTCGAGACCCGCGTATCTAGCGGGGTTAAATTTATAACGCAGGTTGGCCGTATATGCTGATTGCGCAATACCCCCCCCCCGTAATGTATTAGACGTATTTTGAACGCTGCTTCCTTTTAAATAACAAATTCTAAGCGTATAAACGGGACATTGATTTACCTTATATGCTACTGGAAAAGACATTTAAAAAATTATAACGCTGTGTCATCTTCCCATTTCGTTGCAATTCTAAAAGAAAGTTGAAATTCTGAATCCCGGAAGTAAACATATAACGCTTTGTGAGAAGCGCGCGGTCGTGTAAATTACAATAGCGCGGGTTTTTTAAACACGTGGAAAATAAATAAAATTATAGAGTTACGAAGGAGAAAAAACGCGAACAGTTTTACAAAATGGATATTTAAAAATAAGATAGAAAATAGTAAAATAATCTAGATCCACGATAATAAAAAATGAGAATGGGATGATTACGAAAAACAGCTGCATTTTATTACAAAACTGGACATGTTGTTTGATTTTTTTATTCACTCAAATTTTCATATCGTCTGCTTAAGGATGAGAAATAGGCCTTGAGAAACAAAACTCAAACAACACCAAATCATAGAAAGAAAGAGTTGTTTGACATGAAAATTGAACAGCATGTAAAACATGTATATAACTTTACAAAACAAGTGTCAGTATACTGATATAAACATTGAATTCCGGAAAAGGACTGCCTAAAGGGGCTCCACTTCCAGACAGTTAAACGCCTTTAAAAATTCACCATTGTCAAAGAACAGTTACACATGTTCGTTTTGATGCATTTGCAATAGCGTTCGAGTGGTGAAATTTCGCATAACAAGGTGGAACACAGTTTTCAGCAATTGTTTATCTTTATTTCTTTACAAATGTTATTCATTTTCAAAGGGAGACAACTTTTTCCGATTATTTTAAGTACAAATGGCATTCATTTTCAAAGGGAGAAAACTTTTTCCAATTATTTTAAGTAATCATCGAGAAAAAGTTGTTTCCCTTTGAAAATGAATGCCATTTGTAAAGAAATAAAGATAAACAATTGCTGAAAACTGTGTTCCACCTTATTGTGTGAAATTTCACCACTCGCACGCTATTGCAAATGCATCAAAACGAACATGTGTAACAGTTCTCTGAAAATGGTGTGTTTTTAAATGCATTCGACTGTCCAGAAATGGGGCCCCTATAGGCAGTCACTTTCTGGAATTCAATGTTTATATCAGTATACTGAAACTTGTTCCGTAAAGTAATATACATGTTTTACATGCTGTTCAATGTTCATGTCAAACAAATCTTTCTTTCTATGATTTGGCGTTGTTTGATTTTTGTTTCTTAAAGCCTACATCGTAACCTTAATTGATGCAAACTTAAATGGCTTGATAGTTGACCAATGTTATACGCCTGTTAAAAATGCAAACAACTTAATTTTGACACGGTGTTGATTGCCTAATTGTCACATGTCTACATGTGTTCAAAATTTAACAAAGGCGTTAGGCAAACAAGTAAGCTAGCAGATGGTTTTTGATTTTTTGTCATAGTTGTCATGCCAAAGGTGTTAAAGCACACATTGTCATGTACCTGCAGTTTTAACGCTGGTTATGGTCAAATAAAAATAACATCCGCAAACTCGGGGTTTTTTGGGGTTTTTTTGGAAAATTTGGGAGCCAAGACCGTATCGCGTTATACCAAATACCGTGGTATATCAAATAGCGTTATAAAGGGTTTCAAGTGTAATATGTCTCCCCCCACTACATGTTGACACAAAATTACTGAGATTTAAAAAATTGCATCAAAACTTCGACATAAAATTCAAAGAAAAAAGTGGGCATAATTCATGAAATATTTGAGCCAGTCATGAACCTTGAGTCATGTTATATCTGTGTCAATATAAGACACCTTTTCAAGTTTAAATCAAATTGATACGGAGACAAAGTGAAAATGCATCAAAACTTTAACCAAAGTGTGGAATAATGGAAGCAAACAAGGACGCTGATTTTCATATAGACACCAACACCGGAGAGAATTGGATAGCTCACTTGCTTGCTTGTTCTGGGTTTTACGCCATTTTTAACAGTATTTCAGTCATGTAACGGCGGGCAGTTAACCTAACCAGTGTTCCGGGATTCTGTACTAGTACAAACCTGTTCTCCACAAATAACTACCAACTTCCCCACATGAATCAGAGGTGGAGGACTTATGTTTTCTGACACAATGTTGTTTATCAAATAGTCGAGGAGAACAAAGTTACGCCCCGCCTGAGGATCGAACTCACGACCCCGCGATCCATAGACCAATGCTCTACCTACTGACCTAAGCGGGGATAGCTCACAGTCAAGAAGAAATTTGTATTGTGGTAAAAGACAGATATCGTTTAACTCCAAATGCCTGTTCTACTCTGAGCCATAGAAGGGTGAATGAATATAACTAGGCTTGATACTGAACCAATATACCAAGTTTCATTGAAATCTGTTCAGTAGCTTCAGAGTAATATTGCGGATAACATGATTTTAAAGGCCCATAATTTAAAATGGCCAGATTCAAAATTTAGTAAGTGGTATAACAGTAGATGTACATGCATTCAGATGACAACATCAGAGGTATTTTATAACAAAACCTCGTATAATATTACAAGTTCTTAAAAATTGTACTAAAATAAATTTGAAACACATTTTGCCAGAGTTCAAGCAAGCAATAAAATACCTTATGGAATGTTAGGAAAAAAGATTTCATAAGCAACCACAACATTTAAAATCTATCACTCAAATGGACACCAGGCAAGTTAAAGAACCAGACTGTCTATTCGCAAAGAGCTAGGCTAAGTTAGCCAGACAGGCCTGTATCTCTGTGTGGTCTTTTTATCTGTTCTGGGGGCTTTATCTCACTCTGTCCCTCTGGTCAGATCGCTCTGTGTCTGTACTAGTAGAGGAATTTCGCCCTGTGTGGCTGCGTTTGCTATATGTAAAGCACCTTTGAACATGTTTATCATGAAAGGGCGCTATATAAATCTGGTATAATAATAATAATATAATAATAAAAGTAAAAATTTTGATCATGCTTAGCCTTACATTATTGAGAAACAAGAGGCCATGAAGGCCCTGTATCACTCACCTGACCTATTGATCTAAAGATCATCAAGATTAAACAAGTTTCATTAAGATAGGTTCATAAATGTGGCTTATAGTGTTTACTAGCTTTTCCTTTGACCTAGTTTTTGACCTAACCTGACCCAGACTTGAACTTGACCTTAAGATTATCAAGGTTAACATTCTGACCAAGTTTCATGAAAATACAGGCAAAAATTTGGCCTCTAGAGTGTTAACAAGCTTTCCTTTTGATTTGACCTGGTGACTTAGTTTTTGACCCCACCTGATCCAGATTGAAACTTAGTCTAAAGATCTTCAAGATAAACATTCTGACAAAGTTTCATTAAGAGATGGTCATAAATGTGGCCTCTAGTGTGTTAACAAGATTTTCCTTTGATTTGACCTTGTGACCTAGTTTTTAACCCCACTTTACCCAGATTTGAAGCTGACCTTTAGATCATCAAGAATAACATTCTGGCCAAGTTTTATCAAGATATAATCATAAATGTGGCTTAAAGAGTGTTAACTAGCTTTTCCTATGATTTGACCTGATGACCTAGTTTTTCACCTCACCTGACCCAGATTTGAATTTCACCTATAGATCATGAAGATTAACATTCTGATCAAGTTTCATTAAGATATGGTCATAAATGTGGCCTCTAGAGTGTTAACTAACTTTTCCTTTGATTTGACCTGGTGACGTAGTTTTTGACCCTAGCTGACCCAGATTTGAACTCAAACTAAAGATCATCAAGATTAATATTCTGAAAAAGTTTCAATAATATAAGATCATAAATGTGGCCTCTAGAGTTATAACTAACTTTTCCTTCGATTTGACCTGGTGACCTAGTTTTTGACCCCAGATGACCCAGATTCAAACTAGCCCTAAAGATCATCAAGATTAACATTCTGACCAAGTTTCATTAAGATTTGGCCAAAAATGTTTCCTCTAAAGCATTAACAAGCTTTTCCTTTGATTTGACCTGGTGACCTAGTTTTTGACCCCAGATGACCAAATATCAAACTCTTCCAATATTTTATTGAGGGTAACATTCTGACCAAGTTTCATTAAGATTAGGCCAAAATTGTGACCTCTAGAGTGTTAACAAGCTTTTCCTTTGATTTAAACTGGTGACCTAGGTTTTGACCCCAGATGACCCAATATCGAACCTGTCCAAGATTTTATTAAGGGTAACATTCTGACCAAGTTTCATTAAGGATGGGCCTAAATTGTGACCTCTAAAGTGTTAACAGTTAAAATGTTGATGATGACGGACGACTGACGACGACGGACATAGGGCAGTCAAAAAAGCTCACCTTGAGCACTTCAAATAACCCAAATCACAGAAAAAAGGGTTGTTTCAAATGAAAATTGAACAGCATAATAAAGCATGATTATTACTCTACAAAACAACAGTTACTGTTAGTTCTGGAAAAGGACTGCATAAAGAGGCAACACTTTCAGACTATTCAATGCTTTTTAAAAACCCACCATTTTTAAAGAACAGTTACATCTCTTTGTTTTGATGCATTTGCAATAATGTCCTTGTGCTGAAATTTCAAAGAACTAGGTGGAACTGTTTCTTTTTACGCATTCATTTTTAAAGGGGAACAACTTTTTGATAATATTTTAAGTATCCACTGTACAGGACAGACAGCAGAACATGTAATGGTTCTAAAGATGTTGTTTCGTTTATCAAATATTTCTGTGTTTTGATGATAATTATACTCCTTTATCACATGTTTGATGTCGCGGGAGTATAATAAAGCCATTACATAACAAGAGTGCCAGAATGTCACAATATACGCCTGTCGATAACAGCAAATTTCTTTACATTTAGCAATTTGCAAATGGAATTGTAATTTTGTGGTAGTAATTACTGTAATTCTTTTGTTTCTCTAAATCCACATAAAAACTCCTCACCAGGTAGACATACCTTGAAATACACCTAAAATTTGAAAGTAGCATCTATGTTGTACCACAGAAAAGTGGTCTTGGTTTTTCCCTACGGTCAATTATAAAAAAGTTACAATATAAGTTATCTATAATAACAACTAAGGGAAGAAGGGAAGTTAATCTTTAAAAAAAAAAAAATCCCCCCCAAAAAATTATAAGTCCACAAAAAAATCCTTACAAGGTAGAGATAGGTCAAAATACACTTCAGAATTGGATGTAACATGCATGTTGTACTACAGAAAAGTGGTCTCGATTTTTCCCTAGACTAGTAATGAAAAAGTTACAATACAAGCTATTTATAGTAACAACAAAGGGAAGTAATTCTAAAGAAGGGACCTGCGCATGACACTTCGTCTCATGATGGTGTACAATTGTGCCAAGTTACATCAAAATCCCTCCATGCATAGCGAAGAAATGCTTCGGACAAAGTCATTCTTGTATCTGACCTTTGGCCTGTAAGTGTGACCTTGACCTTAGACCTAGGGACCTGGTTCTTGCGCAAGACATTCCATCTCGTGGTGGTGAACATTTGTGCCAAGTTATATCAAAATCCCTCCATGCATGAAGAAGAAATGCTCCGGACAAAGTTGTCATTCTTGATCCTTTGACCTCTAAGTGTGACCTAGACCTTAGACATAGGGACCTGGTTCTTGCGCATGACTCTCCGTCTCATGATGGTGAACAGTTGTGCCAAGTTACATCAAAATCCCTCCATGTATGAAGAAGAAATGCTCCGGACAAAGTCATTTTTAAATTTGACCTTTGACCTGTAAGTGTGACCTTGACCTTTGAGATAGGAATCTGGGGTTTGTGCATGACACTCCGTCTCACTGAGGTTAACATTCATGCCAAATATAAACAAGATTGCTCCATGCATGTCAAAGTTATGGTCCAAACCAATAAAGCCGAACGGACGCACGGATGCACGGACACACTCACATACACCGAACAGCCATTTGGAAAACTATGTCTTCGCATTCGCAAGTGGGCTCGACAACAATATGTTTCCCCCATGTATGGGGTGTATGGGGGAGACATAATTTAACATTTTATCAGATAAAACTTGCATAAAATTAATTGTCTATTTAATTCTTTCTTGGAAAGGCTTAATAAAAGCAACTGAGCCTTGAAATGATGAATTAAATAAACATTTCAATCAAGTTTTCTCAACTGTTAATAATCAATCATATCTGTTCTTTCGTAAATTTGCAGTGTTACAGATATTCAGTTTATATAAAATCCTATGAAGCTGATATATTTTTATCATAGAACTGTTTGTTGTTGCTAGTCTCTACTTTCTGATAATTACCCACAAGAAGAGTGATGTAAACACTGTATGACACATATCCAGCCACACTCGACACCTCCGCCCCCCACCCCCCAAACACACACACACCCCATTAACCTTTGAGAGCTTTCTATTTTGGTTAATTATGTTTTCCCTCAATTATTTTAGAATGTGAATGAAATATTGTGTGAGGCCTCATCAAACTAGAAGATGCTTTTGTAGAAAAGTGCATGTCTTCTCCAATGCATAGTCATAATAAGCAAGAAGTCAACAGGGGACAGAAGCGAAGTCAAAGAGACACTGATAGCTGGCTGCAATAGGGATCATCTACTTGGCATGTCCAATCCTCCCACAAAGTTTCAACATTCTGGGTCTAGTGGTCTAGTGTTTCTATAGTAATGAAATGGAAACAGATTTCCGTGTTTAGGCCAGTGACCTTGACCTTTGATTGAGTGACCCCAAAATCAATAGGGGTCATCTACTCTGCATGTCCAATCATTCTATCAAGTTTGAAGGTTCTGGGACAAATGATTCTCAAGTTATTGATCAGAAACCATTTTCCATGTTCTGGTTCCTGTGACCTCGACCTTTGATGGAGTAACCCCAAAAATCAATAAGGATCATCTACTCTACATGTCCAATCATCCTATAAAATTTCAACATTATGGGTCAAGTGTTCTCAAGTAATTGTTCAGAAAGGGTTTTCCATGTTCAGGCCCCTGTGGCCTTGACTTTTGATCTAGTAACCCCAAAAATAAAAGGGGTCATCTACTTTGTAAGCCCTATCACCCTATGAAATTTAAAGGTTCGCTATGTCAAATGGTTCTCCAGTTATTGATCAAAAATGAAGTGTGACGGACAGATGACCCCTGTGACCTTGACCTTTAATAGTGACCCCAAAAACAATAGGGGTCATCTACTCTGTAATTCCAATCACCACATGAAGTTTGAAGGTTCTAGGTAAAAAATGATTCTCAAGTTACTGATCGGAAATTGATTTCCATGTTCTGGCTGCTATGACCTTGACCTTTAACAGAGTAACCCCAAAATCAATAGAGGTTATCTTCTCTGCATGTCCAATCATCCTATGAAGTTTCAACATTATGTGTCAAGTGGATCTCAGTATTGATCAGAAATGGTTTTCCATGTTCAGGCCCCTGTGACCTTGACCTTTGATGCAGTGACCCCAAAAACAATCGGGGTTGTCTACTACATAAGCCTTGCCATCCTATGAAGTTTGAAGGTTCTAGGTCAAATGGCCCTCCAGTTATTGATTGGAAATGAAGTGTGACGGAAAAACCAAAATTTTTTGGCTTGTGCACAGACAAGTAAGGCTTAAAAATCCACTTGTCCATATTTTCAACATAAAGTTCTCTATGAAACTGCCAGTAATTCTTTATTTTGGACAATTAGTTAAAGTAACAAAAGCAAACATTATGTTACATAATATAGTACATTACAGTAACTGTGACAAAAACTGTAAACATGTTTGAGGCTGGGAACATTTGACAGACCTTGCAAATCTGAATCTTTTTGTGCTTAAGATTTGACTATTGTCTCCCAGCTGTAGCACCTGTTTGTCCATAATTTTGCACAAAATATGATTACATTTCAGGTTCCACTGACCAAAATGAGCAAAGTGACTGAAAGTTTATTGATCACAATCTGGAAAATGATGCTAATTCTGGCACAAGCGTATGTTTTTTTCCAAATCTGCAGCTATCAAGAGGCCCTTTGCAGGATAAAACAAGGAGTTTCATATGTTAGATTATTTTCATCACCGCCATATACTTGACGCAACAGTGTTACTAACTTATATTCCCTTCCTGAAAATTTCTCCTTGTCCATGGGCAAACAGAATGCAAATACACATTTGTCTGCTGGCAAAAAATCCAGAGTCAGACAAGTTGCACATAGGAATTCCACACCCCTGTGAATACACTAAAAGTCTTACAAATTAATTTCAGATACACCAGTAAGGAAAACTATGTTTTGATACATAATTATCACTTTCTCCAGACATTGGTAGTGAGCGGGAAAAGGAATTCATAACATATACAAGTTGTCTTCTGGCCAATATGGATCTTCAAATGTTCGAACGCCAGCTTAGAATAATATTAATGCAATTTAGCCTCCATTTCAGACATTAACTGGGACTCTTTTTTTTTTTTTCAGAAAATGTAATCCTTGAAAAGTGCAAAGTTAATAAAAAAATGCAAAATTTTGATTCATATCATTTGAATGGTTCATTTAATGTTTTACAGTAAATATTCAAGTTACTTATATATTCCACTGGTTAGGTTCAAGGTTATACATTGTTAATATATTACTTCTTTCTTAGCACCTAAAAAAATTCTTTATAAACATACGTATACCATGTTTAATACATTAATACATTTTTTCGACCTTTTCTGTTGTGATTTTCTTGTGTTCTCTATCTCTGCTGAATTTCTGGTAATGTAAAATAAAGTCTTCACTTTTTTCTTTAGCTGTACAAGTGTCAAAACAAAGAAAAATATCTTGGCTCTTTGCTTGCGCCTGCATTTCTCAAAAAGCAAAATCTAATACTAAAATTTGATTTTTTTTCTCGCTCCTAACATATATATATATATATATATATAATTTTTTTTTAGAAAACTGATTTAACAACTTTTCTACTTTGTGTGGCCTAATAATAAATACATTAGTATACATTAGTATACAATCATCTACTATAACCACTCAAAGTACATTAACAAGTCAAAGCAGGAAAATTAAAAATATTTCCTAGGAGGTCAGGAACAAAGGTTACATCACTGTTTTGTTCATGCAGAATTCAAGTAGGAACTACCTATTTTAGATATAAATGAGCAGTTAATTACACTAAAGTGCTCAGTCTGAAAAGATAATGAAAGTATCATTTTCTGAAAAAGAGTTATTTGAATTGAAAATAAGAACTGTCCGTAAGACAGCATGCTCGACTTTTCTCAGTGCTTGATTCGGAATTAGAGCTTTGCCAGTAAAAACGTTATAAAACTTTAACCAAAAAATTCTAAGTTAAAAGGGGCATAACTTTGTCACAATTCAAACATAGTTATAGGGATTGTTTCTCCTGGTGTAGACTTTGATAGTAAATAACTATTTTAAGTCAAAAGCTTTGATAGTAACAGAGATCTTTGACTTTATCAAAAACTTAAACCGTAAAATGCTAAGTTAAAAAGGGGCATAACACTGTCAAAATTCAAATCACAGTTATGGGGATTGTTTCTCTTGGTGCAGACTTTGATAGGGCCATCCTTAAAAAATTGTTTGTTTGCGGTAACGCGACTGACTCGCGAAAATCGCCGCGACTCAAACAATTTTTTAACCCAAAACTCGGAATTTTCTTCTTTTTTTTTATCGGTGCCATGTTTTTATTCTTTCCTGTTTCGTTATTTCTTTTGGGTAACTATTTGTATTTGTATAAGTTTTCCCAGACAGTGTTCGTTGAGGTTCAACTACATGAATGATCGATATGACCGATAAGAAACAAAATGTGTGAATGTTACGCTTTCTGTATACCGCTAATTAACAAGTGACACAAATACGATAATAGGCTGCTCTTCTATGCATTGTTTATCAATTAACTTTTACACATTGATCAATAAATACCTTTGGCAATGACGGACATTATTGTACCAAATACAAACCGCGAGTTCTAAGCTCATGTGTCAGTCGGCGCGTGGCATGATTGACATCTGCCAGAAGCTGATTAATATACCAATCTCCGCCTACTGCAATACTTCCGCTTATGGCGGCGAACAGGTCTAGGAATACTAGGTCGTGAAAACCTGTGACATTTTAAAAGGATTTTATATTTTTTAAAATGAATGCTTTATGACAACACCATGATTACTTATTTGATATTCAGTATACTCATGTTCCTTTTAAACCATTCCTAACTGTAGTATGATATATATTTCCTTCTTATTTGCTGCACAAACTTCTCAAAGATTGCTGAATCACATGTGCAAACAATTTCCCAGCATGCAACAAAACAATGGAAACTGATCATGTACGTGACATTATGAATTTAATGTTCATGAACATTCATGAACTTATTCATTTATTGTAAAAGGTAAACCTAAGTTTTATGTTTAATGAATGAACAGTTCAGAAACTCACAATTTGGTTCAAGAACTGGTACTGAACTAGAAAAAGGTTTTGAATTTTAGTACTTTTAATGAACCTGTGTTCACGAACAATTTAGGTTCTTAGTCTAGCAGTATCTGTTCAGGAACTGGTAAAGTTCTATAAGTTCTTGAACTTTTGCAGTTTTTGAACCAATGTTCAAGAACCATCATTGTTCTAGAACCACATTCTAAGAACTGTTATGCTGGTTCAAGAACAGTTACTTAAGTTCTTCAGAAGTTCTTGAATGTTCAAGAATTTAATACTATTTCTAGAACATTTTTTACAGGGCATAACCCTGTAGTTCCTGAATCACAATTTCAATCATTATCTGAATTTCATTTTGAAGTTCATGAATTTCTTAAATTATTTAATGGATTTTCTGAAATGTTCATGAACTACATTTACAAGTTCATGAAATGAAAGTAATATTCTAGATCTTGAGAGTTTATAAATTTAAGTTTCCTTGTTGTTCATGAACTTTTTTCATAAATCATGAATTGTTACAAATTCATGAATAAATTCATGAAGTTCATGAAACTATTTCACAGGGGAAGTTTATGAGTGGAAACCATTTTCAGACTCAAGGTCAATGTGATGTGGACCTATGTATATGGTTGTACAACTACTTTTTAACTTTATAATAAGCTTCACGACCAATGAAAGATCAATATCTAGAAATTATAAAACAATCATTTATTCATGTGCATGGAGTGATGATAAAGTAAAACCCTCAAATAACAATAATATTCAATACAGTTTTCCCATTCTGCATTTCAAAGAGTACTTTGTCACTGAACAATATACTATAACTAGAAATTGCTTTTGTAAACAAGAGGGCCAAGATGGCCCTAGGTCGCTCACCTAAGAAACACACCATAACAGTGTAAAACATGTTTGACCTAGTGATTTCATGGAAACAAATATTCTGACCAATTTTCATTAAGACTGGACCAAAAAATTAGTCTCTTGTGATAAAACAAGCATTTTCTTAGATATGACCTAGTTTTTGACCCTAGATGACCCATGTTCAAACTCGACCTAGATTTTATCAAGGCAATCAGTCTGACCAAAATTCACGAAGATCAATTGAAAAATACAGCCTCTATCACATACACAAGTTTTTTCTTTGATTTGACCAAGTGACCTAGTTTTTGACCTCAGATGACCCATATTCAAATTCGACCTAGATTTCATTAAGGCAATCATCCTGACCAAATTTCATAAAAATCAATTGAAAAAAAACAGTCTCTATCGCATACACAAGATTTTTCTTTAATTTGACCTAGTGACCTAGTTTTTGACCTCAGATAACCCATATTCAAACTCAACCTAGATTTCAACAAGGCAATCACTCTGACCAAATTTCATGAAGATCAATTGAAAAATTCATCCTCTATTGCATACACAATGTTTTTCTTCGATTTGACCTAGTGACCTAGTTTTTGACCCGAGATGACCCATTTTCGAACTCGGCCTAGATTTTATCAAGGTAATCATTCTGGCTAAATTTCATGAAGATCAGTTGAAAAATACAGCCTCTATTGCATACACAAGGTTTTTCTTTGATTTGACCTAGTGACCTAGTTTTTGAACCCAGATGACCCATTTTCGAACTTGGTCTAAATTTCATCAAGGTAATCATTCTGACCAAAATTCATGAAGATCAATTGAAAAATACAGCCTCTATCGCATACACAAGGTTTTTCCTTGATTTGACCTAGTGACCTAGTTTTTGACCCCAGATGACTCATTTTCGAACTCGGCCTAGATTTCATCAAGGTTATCATTCTGACCAAGTTTCATGAAGATCAGTTGAAAAATACAGCCTCTATCGCATACACAAGCTAAATGTTGACAGACAGACGACAGACAGACGACAGACGACAGACAGACGACAGACGCCGGACATCGAGCGATCAGAAAAACTCACCTGAGCATTGCTCAGGTGAGCTAAAAAGTGCATGTCTCCCCCAATGCAAAGTGCTATAGGCAAGAAGTCAATAGGGGTCAGGAGCGGAAGTCAAAGAGACACTGATGGTTGGCTGCAATAGGGATCATCTACTTGGCATGTCCAGTCATCCCGCTAAGTTTCAACATTCTAGGTCAAGTGGTTCTCAAGTTATTTTCCGGAAATGATTTTACATGACCAGGCTCCTGTGACCTTGACCTTTAACAGACTGACCCAAAAATCAATAGGGGTCACCTACTCTGCAAGTTCAATCATCCTATGAAGTTTCAACATTCTGGGTCAAGTGGTTCTCAAGTTATTGATCGGAAAATGTTTTCCATGTTCAGGCTCCTGTGACCTTGACCTTTAACAGAGTGACCCCAAAATCGATAGGGGTCATCTACTCTGCATGTTCAATCATCCTATGAAGTTTCAACATTCTGGGTCAAGAGGTTCTCAAGCTATTGATCGGAAATGGTTATCAATGTTCAGGCCCCTGTGACCTTGGCGTTTAACGGAGTGACCCCAAAAACAAATAGGGGTCATTACTCTGCAGGAACAATCATCCTATGAAGTTTCAACACTCTGGGTCGAAAGGTTCTCAAGTTATTGATCGGAAACGGTTTACGATGTTCAGGCCCCTGTGACCTTGACCTTTAACAGAGTGACCCCAAAATCAATAGGGGTCATCTACTCTGCATGGCCAATCATCCTATGAAGTTTCATCATTCTGGGTCAAGTCGTTCTCCAGTTATTGATCGAAAATGGTATTCCATGTTCAGGCCCCTGTGACCTTGACCTTTGATGGAGTGACCCCAAAATCAATAGGGGTCATCTCCTTCATAAGCCCTACCAAACTATGAAGTTTGAAGGTTCTAGGTCAAATGGTTCTCCAGTTATTGCTCGGAAATGAAGTGTGACGTACGGACGGACGGACAGGGCAAAAACAAGATGGGGAGACATAATTATGTAACATCCAAAGCACCTTTTTTCAACAAGGAGTATATCTAACAAACACAGTCATATTCTTTTTTCTTTAATGTTTTCCTGGCTCTTATAAATGAGCCAAAGGTTACAAGTAATTGGTTGGTGAGAGCTAACTACACTATGCTGTTCAATTATATAACACAGTTTAGTTAACACTGTTACAGTGAGTAAAATAATGGTGGTTGCCTTTTATTTGTGGAAACCACAAACCACACAGTACCAAAGGTTTCTTTTTCGATGTATATCTACGAAAAGTTATTATAAAATATATAGATATTCTAACAGAGCCCAATTTATTTAAACATCTTGGCCCTCAGGTCGCTCACCTGAAAAACACACCATAACAGTGTAAACATGTGTGACCTAGTGATTTCATGAAAAAAAATATATTCTGACCAATTATCATTAAAGATGGAGCAAAAACCTTGAGTATAAACAAGTATTTTCTTTGATTTGACCTAGTGACCTAGTGTTTGACCCAAGATGATAATATTCGAACTTGACCTAGATTTCATCAAGGCTATCATTCTGACCAAATTTCATGAAGATCAATTGAAAAATGCAGCCTCTATCGCATACACAAGGTCTTTCTTTGATTTGACCTAGTGACCTAGTTTTTGATCCTAGACAACCCATATTCGAACTTGACCTAGATTTCATCAAGGCAACCATTCTGACTAAATTTCATGAAAATCTAGTGTAAAATGCAGCCCCTATTGCATACACAAGGTTTTGCCTTGATTTGACCTAGTTTTTGAATCCAGATGACCAATACTCGAACTTGACCTAGATTTCATCAAGGCAATCATTCTGACAAAATTTCATGAAGATCAGTTGAAAAATACAGCTTCTATCACATACCCGAAGTTTTTCTTTGATTTAACCTAGTGACCTACTTTTTGACCCCAGATGAAACATAATCAAACTCAATCTAGATTTCATCAAGGCAATCATTCTGACCAAATTGTATGAAGATCAATTGAAAAATACAGCCTCTATCACATACACAAGGTTTTTCTTTGATTTGACCTAGTGACCTACTTCTTGTCCCAAGATAACCCGTATTCGATTTTGACCTAGATTTCATCAAGACAATCATTCTGACTTAATTTCATGAAGATCAATTGAAAAATATAGCCTGTATCGCATACACAAAGTTTTTATTTGATTTGATCTAGTGACCTAGTTTTTGACCCGAAATGACCCATTTTCGAATTTGGCCTAGATTTCATCAAGCTTATCATTCTGACCAATATTCATGAAGATGAATTGAAAAATACAGCCTTTATGGCATACACAAGGATTTTCTTTGATTTGACCTAGTGACCTAGTTTTTGACCCCAGATGACCCATTTTCGAACTCGGCCTAGATTTCATGAAAGTAATCATTTTAACCAATATTCATGAAGTTTAATTGAAAAACACAGTTTCTATCGCATACACAAGGTTTTTATTCGATTTGACCTAGTGACTTAGTTTTTTGAACCCAGATTACCCATTTTCGAACTTGGCCTAAATTTCATCAAGGTAATCATTCTGACCAAAATTCATGAAGATCAATTGAACAAGAGGGCCAAGATGGCCCTAGGTCGCTCACCTAAGAAACACATCATAACAGTGTAAAACATGTTTGACCTAGTGATTTCATGGAAACAAATATTCTGACCAATTTTCATTAAGATTGGACCAAAAAATTGGTCTCTTGCGATAAAACAAGCATTTTCTTTAATATGACCTAGTTTCTGACCCTAGATGACCCATGTTCAAACTTGACCTAGATTTTATCAAGGCAACCATTCTGACCAAAATTCATGAAGATCAATTGAAAAATACAGCCTCTATCACATACACAAGTTTTTTCTTTAATTTGACCAAGTGACCTAGTTTTTGACCTCAGATGACCCATATTCAAATTCGACCTAGATTTCATTAAGGCAATCATCCTGACCAAATTTCATAAAAATCAATTGAAAAAAACAGTCTCTATCGCATACACAAGATTTTTCTTTAATTTGACCTAGTGACCTAGTTTTTGACCTCAGATAACCCATATTTAAACTCGGGCTAGATTTTATCAAGGCAATCTCTCTGACCAAATTTCATGAAGATCAATTAAAAAATACATCCTCTATTGCATACACAATGTTTTTCTTCGATTTGACCTAGTGACCTAGTTTTTGATCCCAGATGATCCATTTTCGAACTCGGCCTAGATTTTATCAAGGTAATCATTCTGGCTAAATTTCATGAAGATCAATTGAAAAATACAGCCTCTATTGCATACACAAGGTTTTTCTTTGATTTGAACTAGTGACCTAGTTTTTGACCCGAGATGACCCATTTTCGAACTCGGCCTAGATTTCATCAAGGTTATCATTCTGACCAATATTCATGAAGAATAACTGAAAAATACAGCCTCTATAGCATACACAAGGTTTTTCTTTGATTTGACCTAGTGACCTAGGTTTTGACCCGAGATGACCCATTTTCAAACTTGGCCTAGATTTCCTCAAGGCAATCATTCTGACCAATATTCATGAAGATCAATTGAAAAATACAGCCTCTATCACATACACAAGGTTTTTCTTTGATCTGACCCGAGATGACCCATTTTCAAACTCGGCCTAATTTTCATCAAGGCAATCATTCTGACCAATATTCATGTAGATCAATTGAAAAATACAGCCTCTATCGCATACACAAGGTTTTTCTTTGATTTGACCTAGTGACCTAGTTTTTGACCCGAGATGACCCATTTTCAAACTCGGCCTAGATTTCATCAAGGTTATCATTCTGACCAACATTCATGAAGATTAATTGAAAAATACAGCCTCTATCGCATACACAAGGTTTTTCTTTGATTTGACCTAGTGACCTAGTTTTTGACCCGAGATGACCCATTTTCGAACTCGGCCTAGATTTCATCAAGGTTATCATTCTGACCAATATTCATGAAGATTAATTAAAAAATACAGCCTCTATCGCATATACAAGCTAAATGACGACAGACGACGGACGACAGACGCCGGACATTGAGTGATCAGAAAAACTCACCTGAGCATTGCAAGCTAAATGTTGACAGACGACAGACAACAGATGACAGACGCCTGAAATGGGGAATCAGAAAAACTCACCTGAGCATTGCTCAGGTGAGCTAAAAATGAAACATTTTTTTCGGAGTTTATGCGAAATGAACAACAGAATAAGAGCAGCAAATCCATGAATCGCACTATAAGGGCCATAATTCTACAAAAAATAGCAACTGAAGAAAGTCCATTATTTATGGCCATCTTCACATCAAGGTCTTTCATCTGTAAAACTTTCAAGCATATCCTTTCAATAGAGTTTGAGGAGTTGAACACACAAGATTTTTCTCTGTATTATATATAGCAAAACTATCAAAGGGCCATAACTGTGGTAAAAATAGTCACAGCAAAAGCTCCTTCCTTTATTGACATTCTCACATCAAACTTGTTCATCCATGAAAGTTTAAAGCAAATCAGGCTAATAATGTGGGAGGAGCTGGACACACAAGATTTTGAGACGTACATATGGACAGCAGCAACACTATATAACCCAACCCCAAAATGTGGGCGCAAAAAAATGCGAAAACTAAAACATCCTTATGCTCATCTCCCTTTTATCAAATCATATTTCAGAAGAACAGTCATGTACTTATATAAGGGTCTCAATTTCCATTTACTTCTTAATAACAAAATCAAATGAATTTTTTTGTCTCTTATTACCTGTGAACAGTTTTTATTGTGTAATATTTTCCATTTCTTTGAAACCAGAAACAAATGCAGGTACACTTATTAATCATTACAACCTGTATAAATTCTGTGCAGCTTTGGTATTTCACATAAAACACCATCACTAAACACTATATTCTATTAACAAGATGGCCAAGATGGCCCTAGGTCACTCACCTGAGTAAGACACCATAACAGTGTAAACATGTTTTACCTAGTGATTTCATAAAGACAAACATTCTGACCAATTTTCATTACGACTGGTCCAAAAAAGATTTTTGAGTGTGAACAAGCATTTTCTTTGATTTGACCTAATTACCTAATTTTTTATCCCACATTACCCAGATTCGAAACTGTCCCAAATTTTATGAAAACAAACATTCTGACAAAGTTTTGGTAAGATTGGAGAAAAAAGTAGCCTCTAGAGAGTATACAAGCTTTTCCTTTGATTTGACCTAGTGACCTAGTTTTTGACCCAGATTTGAAATCATCCAAGACTTTATGATATCAAATATTCTGACCAAGTTTTATTAAGATAAAATCAACAAGAGCACCGCCTTGCTGGTGCTGACGCTCACCTGATTTTTTTTTTTTTATAATAGAAATATTGTCCTACCCATGATTTTCTAAGTCTAAATAAAAAGGGCCATCATTCTTGCAAAAAGCAGGATAGAGTTATTTTTCTTGACGTACAGCATCCACTTATGATGGTGAAAAACTGTTGCAAGTTTTAAAGTAATAGCTTTGATACTTTATGAGAAAAGCTGACTTAAACATAATACTCAACCAAGACAACTGATTTTCTAAGTCCAAAAGGGGTAATAATTATTGCAAAAAGCAGGATGGAGTTATGTTTCTTGATGTACAGGGTCAGCTTATGATGGTGAACAAGGTTGCAAGTTTCAAAGCAATAGCTTTGATAGTTTAAGAGAAAAAGTTGACCTAAACATAAAACTTAACCAAGAAATCTAATATTTTCTAAGTCCAAAATGGGCCATAAATCTTGCAAAAAGCAGGATGGAGTTATGTTTCTTGATGTACAGGGTCAGCTTATGATGGTGAACAAGGTTGCAAGTTTCAAAGCAATAGCTTTGATAGTTTAAGAGAAAAAGTTGACCTAAACATAAAACTTAACCAAGAAATCTAATATTTTCTAAGTCCAAAAGGGGCCATAAATCTTGCAAAAAGCAGGACAGAGTTATGTTTCTTGATGTACAGGGTCAGCTTATGATGGTGAACAAGTGTTGCAAGTTTCAAAGCAATAGCTTTGATAGTTTATGAGAAAAGTTGACCTAAACGTAAAACTTAACCAAGAAATCTGATATTTTCTAAGTACAAAATGGGCCATAAATCTTGCAAAAAGCAGGATGGAGTTATGTTTCTTGCTGTACAGGGTCAGCTTATGATGGTGAACAAGTGTTGCAAGTTTCAAAGCAATAACTTTGATAGTTTAGGAGAAAAGCTGACCTAAACATAAAACTTAACCAGGCAACGCCGACGCCGACACCGATCAAGTGATGACAATAACTCATCATTTTTTTTCAAAAAATCAGATGAGCTAAAAATGTACCCACTAGGGTATAAACAAGCTTGATCTTTGACTTTACCTGGTGACCTAGTTTTTGAACCCACATCACGACATGACCCAGATAAAAATTCATCCGATATTTCATGCAGACAAACATTCTGACCAAGTTTCATGCACATCAAATGAACAAGTGTTAACAAGCTTTTCCTTTGATTTGACCGGGTGACCTTGTTTTTGACCCCATATGACCCAGTTTCGAACTTGAGCTAGGAATCATCAAGATAAACATTCTAACCAAGTTTCATAAAGATAGGGTCATAAATGTGGCCTCAAGAGTGTTAACAAGCTTTTCCTTTGATTTGACAGGGTGACCTGGTGTTTAACCCCATATGACCCAGTTTTGAACATCCCCTAGAAATCATCAAGATAAACATTCTAACTATGTTCCATGAAGATAGGGTCAAAAATGTGGCCTCTAGGTTGTTAACATGCATTTCCTTTAATCTGACCTGATGACCTAGTTTTTGCTTTCACATGACCCAGTTTCGATCCAGTCCTACAGATCATCAAGATTATCATTCTGTGCAAGTTTGTATCAAATCAAAGCATAAATAAAACCTCTATATGGCTGAAAGGGCCAAAATAGAAAATTTTGCCCCTTTCAGGGGCAGTAACTCTAGAACCCACGATGGAATCTATCCGGTTTTTGAAAGGAATCAAGATCTTATTGTGGCTTAAGTTGTGTGTAAGTGTGGTTAAAATCAAATATAAAATGTCACTTCTATCGTGTTCACAAAGTAAAAATTAACAAATTTTGGCTCTTTCAGGGGTCAATCAGGGACCATAACTCCAGAACCTATAAATGGATCTGACAGATTCATCATGGAAACCAAGAGTAATTGTTGTGAAAGATATTTTACAAGTTCATATCAAATACAACCATAAATGAAGTCCCTATACGGCTGCAAAGGCCAAAATAGCCAATTTTTATGGAGCCATTACTCTGAAACCCATGATGGGATCTGGCCAGTTTCCGAAAGGAACTGAGATATTATGCCAGTATAAGTTGTGTGCAAGTTTATAGAAGTTGGTTGCAAAATGCGGTCTCTTATCATGTTCACAAGCCAAAAATAGCAAATTTTGGCCCTTTAAGGGGCCATAACTCTGGAACCCATGTCGGGATCTAGTCAGTTTTCAAAAGGAACCAAGATATTATGCCAATACAAATTGTGTGTAAGTTTGATTAAAATTGATTACAAAATGTTGTCTCTATTGTGTTCACAAGAAATTGTGGACAGATGACGGACAAAGCTCACCCTATCACTATGTGACAGGTGAGCTAAAAAATCTTTCACAAATATGTTACTTTTCAGCATATCAACAATAACATGTAAAGCCTGATAGTTTGTGGAATATGCACAATTTTTTTTCTGCCTCTTTGTAAAAACAAAATGCAATTTTGGACCGAGGTGAGGCAGAATATCAGCCCATTTTATAGAAGGTAAAAATAGACCTAAAATGATGGCAAGAGTTATGGGACCTACGTCATTTAGTTGGTATAACCATGGCAAAGAAGACCACACATGTCTTTAGTATTATTTAATTTTGATGCATAGTTACTGGGATACTATCTTGTTAACAATCGCAGAATATTATTGAAAAAAATAAAGTTTAAAGGAAAAATGACTATGCACAAGCATCAAAATGACAGAATTACTTATGGGACCTGAATGGCATTCAGTTAGTGTTACCATGGCAAAGAAATGTCTTAATTAGTTATGATGTGTAGTTACTGAGATACTAACTAGCTGAAAACAGCAAACAGAACATAGCTGAAACAAGAAATATCTTTAACAAGAGGGCCATGATGGCCCTATATTGCTCACCTGAGTACCATTGCTCTTAATGATAAGATCAAGTTTTGACATAGATCACATAGTCATACACATTAAATATCATCAAAATAAATATTTTCTTGTAAACAGTCCCTTTTGACCTATGGGTCAATATTAAAATAATGATATTATTAACATAAGTGTGTGTAATCACAAAATAATGCCAACCCCTCTGTTCAAATAAGACAGTCAGACTTATCAGCCATATACCTATTATTGATTATTGATTATCACTTATCAGTGTTATGTAAAGGAGGTTCTTTTGACTTCTGTTCTGTGTGGTAAAGGGTTAAGAGGCCATAACATTGGAACCCATGATGGGATCTGGCCAGTTTTCAAAAGGAATCGAGATATTATGCAAATACAAGTTGTGTGCAAGTTTGATTAAAGTTGATTGCAAAATGTTGTCTCTATCCTGTTCACAAGCCAAAAATAGCAAATTTTGACCCTTTAAGGGGCCATAACTCTTGAACCCATGATGGGATCTGGCCAGTTTTCAAAAGGAACCAAGATATTATGCCAATACAACTTGTGTGTAAGTTTGATTAAGGTTGATTGCAAAATGTGGTCTCTATTGTGTTCACAAGCCAAAAATAGTAAATTTTGACCCTTTAAGGGGCCATAACTCTGGAACCCAAGATGAGATCTGGCCAGTTTTCGAAAGGAACCGAGATTTTATGCCAATACAAGTTGTGTGCAAGTTTGATTAAAATTGATTGCAAACTGTGGTCTCTATTGTGTTCACAAGAAATTGCGAACGGACGACGGATGGACAACCGACGGACTACGGACGGACAACAGATGGACGGACAACAGACGATCACAAAAGGGCGATCACAAAAGCTCACCCTGTCACTAAGTGACAGGTGAGCTAAAAAGATATTAGACATTAGTGGGGATTTAACATATTGTAAATGTTGGATTGCAGTATAATAAAAAAAATGTATAACAAATTTATTCTTTCATACTATGCATGCTTTCTAGTAATGTCCCCTTTAACCATGTGAAGTTTCAATAAAGTCACTGTAACTGTTTTGAGTTTAAACACTTTGGTTTAAGCAAAGGAAAGTGGCCTTTTTAATATCTGAGCCGTGCCATGAGAAAACCAACATAGTGGGTATGCGACCAGCATGGATCCAGACCAGCCTGCGCATCTGCGCAGTCTGGTCAGGCTCCATGCTGTTCGCTTTCAAATCCTACCCTTACAGAAGCAAGCCTCTGTGGCGTACATGCTGCGTATTTGCTGTGTATATGCCGCGAACACAGTAGTACGCCAGAGGAGTACATTTTACATACACCGCATGCCGCGTACATGCCGCGTACTATTTCGAGGAGTACACAGCATGTACGCAGGAGGTCACTAGTACACTTCAAGTACGCAGCACAGACTCTGAAAATTTAAGGAGTACACTGCATGTACGCAGGAGGGACTTGTACAAGAAAATAGTACACTGCATGTACACCGCAGATACTTTGAAATTTGTGCAGTACACTTCATATATGCGGGAAAGACTTGTACAATTTCTTTTGGCATTTATACTTAGTTTTTTTTTTATAAGTTAAAGTCTGAAGTAAACTTCATATATGCGGGAGGGACTTGTTCATTTTCTTTTGGTGTTTATACTTTGAATTTTTTTAGGTAAAAGTCTGAAGTACACTTCATGCAGGAAGGATTTGTACATTTTTTTTTTTTGGAAGCAAGAACTTGATTTCCGTGTAACTTTTATCTTAATAGCATAGAATAGTTCAGATTACCGTATTCTGAACAATGAAATTTGCCATTTACTATTTGCAATGTTCATTTGTGAAGCTTACATCTTAGTGATTTCTGAGCTGCACCTTGCATGCAGTGTAAAAATATTCTTTTTCATTTTGAATTAATCCTGGAGCTTTCTAACTTGGATAATTGAAAAGCCTTATTTGAACTTCGTTGCATTACATTTTGTAATACATGAAATAATTACCAAGATAATGCCTCAACAGTGCCCGAATCAGAAGAATTAATAGCTCTCACTGTTATTTGAATACTCTTAAGCAAAACACCATTCTATCATGTTTTATAAAGGCTTTAATGCTCATTATGTTAACTCATTAAGGTCTCACCAAATTAAAAAGTTGTTCATCAGATTTGCCGCTCGTATATTTTCAGAACGTTTTTGGCTAATTGCGCTCGCCCCATTGGAAAAAATCAATCCAAAATTTTTTGGTGCGCTACTTTTTATGGACGTAAAAGTGTATAAATGCTTATATAATTCCAGTCCTAGATTTTCTCAGATGGATTTTAATCAAAATAAATACATACTACGCACACATCGTCTATAATAAATCATAACACTTATATTTAGTTGCATTAAAGTTGTTTCCCCTTGATGCAGTTACGCCATTTTCTTCAAATGTTTACCAAATTACATGCTACAAAAATTGATTTATTTCATTGAAAAGTGGATGAAGAAAAGCATACTAATTTATTTGATAACATCAATCTACATTATTTTGGTAAGGGTAAATACTTATCGATGCATGTCACTTATCTTTTTTCTGTTTTTTTCTGTCCAAATGATCAGCATTTGCATACGAAAGTTGGTGGGGTAAGGAATTTACATTATCACAGCAGTTTCGCCACAAGAGTACACAGCATGTATGCAGCAGGAGTACACAGCATGTACGCCGCAGGACTCGGGCCAGGAGTACACAGCATGTACGCCACAGGAGTACACAGCATGTACGCCGCAGGAGTACACAGCATGTACGCCGCAGGAGTACACAGCATGTACGCCGCAGGGGTAGTACACCGCAGGCTCATTTGCATGTGAAAAGTATATGTGCCACGTACATGCTGTGTACTATTTCCCGCATACTAAATTCCTCCAGCGTACATCCTGTGTACTATGTAGTCCACAGCATGTACGCAGCAAGTAGTACGCGGCAGAGCTCATTTGCATGTCAAAAGTGTACTACAAACGTACTATTGGTGTATGTGCGGTGTATATCTTGCGTACTATTGATTTCAGTACACATCATGTACGCATCATATACGCTGTATGTACACAGCAAGAGTACGCAGCAGGCCTTTTTCTTCTGTAAGGGCTATTGGAATTGGAGAAACTATTAGTGAACAGCATGGATCCTGACCAGACTGCGCGGATGCGCAGGCTGGTCTGGATCCATGCTGGTCGCATACCCACTATGTTGGTTTTCCCATGGCATGGCTCATCTGATTTCATGTTGTTACTTGCACATCATTTACATAAGAAATGCATTACTTGACAAAAACATGATGCTTTACAAGGAGTTAGTCTGAATATTCCTGTGCAATTTCAAATTTATACTAACTGGTAGATATACCAGCAAATAGACAGTATTTTGTGATTTAAAGTCGTATCAAACACTTGCATTTATTCTGTTAGTTTAATCAAGCCATATGAAATCTGCAAGTACATTACAGGGTTTACGGAGAGGTTTAACCGAGCTCACCACGACTGTCAACTACAGTGTACAATAGTTACGCAAATTTGAAGTTCCAAGATTAGTCTCCTAATCAAAGTACTGAGAGGACTGATGGGGGCAGTGCTTTGCAGTTTAAAGACTTGATGTAACCCATTCATGCCAGGGAAGTGCATGCAGGCATTATGTAATGCACTTCTTTGTGGCAAGAAATGGAGTGGTCACAACTTTTACAGTGCACAACAATAAAATTTATTAACTTTGTGTTCAATACACTTCTATATTTTGTTCAAAAGGTAAAAATAAAAAAATCTAGTCATGTTCAATAGCAGCTGTTCATCGACAAACAAAAACCTTTCATTGCCAGGTTTGATAAAATGAAAAAGATAAAGCTATAGTACAATGTATTTCAATTTCTTCAATAGGTCTGTTTGCACTCTATGTCCTGACATCATGTGTTCTTGACAGTCTAACAAGAACAGGCAAATTTTGTAACACTTTATGAAAGTTTGGAAAGAAAGTCAAATTATTCCACCATGTGAAAGTTTATTGGAACAGGATTTCCTTGAACTGACATTGAAAAAAAAACTAGACTATGTTTTCTAATGTGTACAATACTTATCAATTAAAAAAGTCAGGAACGTTTTTTGTTACAAATAAGCATCATTTTAATAAGAAGTCGTCATAAGTTAACACACAAACACCTGTAAAAACTATTTTTATAGATCTACCTTTTTCCATTCCAACTATTGCTAAAATTCAGTAACTGTTTTCTTAAAAACATACATGACATATTCAAGATGATATTATTATTCATATTGTTTGTTATGTTTGTTGATCTAAATAACATTGTCTGTTTTAATTTTAGGTTATTTAATATACATCTATATTTCAAACTATCAATATCATAATATAAGAAATACATTAAACACTATGAAAACCGTGATTCCTCATATCAATGAACCTACCGAACTGGCGAATACAGTTAGGTTCGAGTAAATTAGAATACGAAACGCTCGTGGAAAAAGAACAAGATTTCTGGTGGTTCTGCCTTCGAATATCACCATCAGAAACCATTTGCACCCTCAGATAGATGAAATACATTAAACTGGTAACATAAGTGTACATCTGCAGGGATAATTACCAAGAAAATGAGGCCAAAATATAACGGGCACCTGCGGCAAGTCATCATCGCGGAATGGCGGATTACCTCCCATAGCAAAAATTACTCGGTCTGAAAAATGATAAAATACGTATATATACGCACAATTGTAACAGTATTTAGCGCACTCTTTACGTTAAACGATAATTTTCCTGCAGATAAATACCAGTTTGATCAGCGTATATGGCGTTTTTGATAGAAAAATCTGGGAATGAATTTTTCTTCGGTCTTTTTTCAAGAATTTCCCGAACATTATATGTTAAACACATCATATACCTAATGTTCTGATCTTTAGACTAAAGAATCGGGGGCATGTTCAGTTTGGGAAATGCCATATTTTTCCAGAAAAAGCGCGTTTCTGTTGGCCCTATAGTGAGGTCGGATTTCTGGAAAAAGTAAAAAAATATCGCCCCTGATTTGGTTGCTATTGAAATTACTGCATGCCCGCAAGATTCTGATGCCATAACTTTTGACAACATTTCCATGGATACAAACCTTCCCTAGATGACATGTATATTCAGGATGCTCTCTCCAATTCACAGTGCATAACCATATCGACGGACTCTTTGCGAAATCTGCTATATCGGCGGTTTCTTCGCGTCGGCACCGGCTATTCTTTGCTATAAACAGTGCCCAGGTTGGTATGGGAGGCGAAAATCGAGCTGCCATCCATGATCATAGGTATGCTGCTCAAAAATAAGTAGAGCACGGAACATAAGAATGTCTTTTCTATGTTTTGTAGTGTTTACTTTTTAATTATCAGCGATTTTGCTCGCAAACTCGATGAAATTTGTTGATGGTGTACTGACATGGAACACTAGCCCTACTTTTTCCAGTCTTTAACCAGTTTTTGCTTTGATATCATACATACCAAGCGCACTATTTGTATTCATTTATTAATATTCTTCCAAATAATAAAGACAATAGGCCGAAATGTAAATGGAATTTTTCAAAACCCCTTACTTTCGGTTTTGTCGGGGCACCGGCGGTCTCTCTGCATACTGTATTTTTTATTTTTTTTGGCTGCACAGGCAGGCTCTCTGCATTACGCACAGAGAGGCTCTATGCTAATGACTATCCGGAAACATTACAACTTAATTAATTTGGTGTGTATATCTGACTTTTTATAACTGCCAACCTGCAAAGAATCGCCGGTGCCGACGCAAGAAACTGCCGATAAAGCATATTTCGCAAAGAGTCCGCCGATATGGATATGCATCGTGCAATTGTGTATTAAATTTTAGTAACTATTTGAAATTCAATTCATTTTTATGCAACATGTGTGGACAAGACATTTTGATTAACGATTTACAGCTGATTTCGAGATCAAAATATATAATTATATAATATACAATCACGAATAAGGACGGTCCGACCGGATAAATAAATATGCCTTTAAGCTTTAAAATGTTCTTAATAGTTGGTGTAAAACAGAAGTAATCTGTTCATAGCTGATTTTACGAATTCAAACAATGAGAGAAAAAATCTACTGCCGATTATTAGATTAGATAATATGATAATTATAAAAGATCAAACTGTCAAATTAATCCTCGCCCCCCTCCTCCCTTGAACCAAATAAGCCATAAATTCAAGCTGATGAATAAGTAATGAATTTTTTCTTCCTATTCTATTTCAAGTAAAACACTGTTTTCTATTTTATTTTTTTTTTTTTTATATAGTATTATTTTTTTATAAATAACATATCTCTTGAAAATATTTTCTTAGACATGCGAAAAGTATTTCATTTCAGCACTGTATTTTCTGAATTACTATTTTAGAAATAACACCTGCACGGAAAAGATATTATCGGGATCTATAGGATGTTGCCGCATATGTATAGATTCGCCTACTGATAAACGGGACTGATCGCCGCAAACTGATAAAGTTTCTCCATAATACACATCCACAACGGTGCCGAGACACGGCAATGAAAAAATCAATAATCTATCGGCTTATCAGTGGCGTTACTTACTTACTTACTTAGCTGCTATTTTCACGCAGAATCAAGAACACATTTTTTTTAGCGTATTGAAACTAGTTACTGGATTTCAGAATAGGTCACATGATCAAAACATGTGTTGGTCTCAGAATCCATCACATGATCAAATCAAGCATCTTTATTATGTCTCCCCCAGGAAACATATTGTTTTCGCCCTGTCCGTCCGTCCGTCTGTCCGTCCGTACGTCACACTTTATTTCCGAGCAATAACTGGAGAACCATTTGACCTAGAACCTTCAAACTTCATAGGGTTGTAGGGCTGCTGGGGTAGACGACCCCTATTGTTTTTGGGGTCACTCCGTCAAAGGTCAAGGTCACAGGGGCCTGAACATTGAAAACCATTTCCGATCAATAACTAGAGAACCACTTGACCCAGAATGTTGAAACTTCATATTATGATTGGTCATGAAGAGTAGATGACCCCTATTGATTTTGGGGTCACTTCGTCAAAGGTCAAGGTCACAGAGGCCTGAACATTGAAAACCATTTCCGATCAATAACTAGAGAACCACTTGACCCAGAATGTTGAAACTTCATAGGATGATTGGTCATAAAGAGTAGATGACCCCTATTGATTTTGGGGTCACTCCATCAAAGGTCAAGGTCACAGGGGCCAGAACATGGAAAACCATTTCCAATCAATAACTAGAGAACCACTTGACCCAGAATTTTGAAACTTCATAGGATGATTGTACATGCAAAGTAGATGACCCCTATCGATTTTGGGGTCACTCCATTAAAGGTCAAGATCACAGGGGCCTGAACATTGAAATCCATTTCCGGTCAGTAACTTGAGAACCACTTGACCCAGAATGTTGAAACTTAATAGGATGATTGGTCATGCGCAGTAGATGACCCCTAACGATTTTGGGGTCACTCTGTGAAAGTCAAGGTCACAGGGGCCTGAACATTGAAAACCATTTCCGGTCAGTAACTTGAGAACCACTTGACCCAGAATGATGAAACTTCATAGGATGATTGGTCATGCAGGGTAGATGACCCCTAACGATTTTAGGGTCACTCTGTTAAAGGTCAAGGCCACAGGGGCCTGAACATGGAAACCCATTTCCAATCAATAACTTGAGAACCTCTCGACCTAGCATGTTGAAACTTCATAGAATGGTTGTTCATGCAGAGTAAATGACCCCTATTGTTTTTGGGGTCACTCCGTTAAAGGTCAAGGTCACAGGGGCCTGAACATTGATAACCAGTTCCGATCAATAACTTGAGAACCGCTTGACCCGGAATGTTGAAACTTCATAGGATGATTGAACATGCAGAGTAGATGACCTCTATTGATTTTGGGGTCATTCTATTAAAAGTCAAGGTCACAGTGGCCTATTCATGTAAAATCATTTTTTGGAAATAACTTGAGAACCACTTGACCTACAATGTTGAAACTTAATAGGATGATTGGACATGCAGAGTAGATGACCCCTATTTATTTTGAGGTCACTTGATCAAAGGTCAAGGTCACAGGAGCCTGAACAGTGACTTGAGAACCACTAGGCCAAGAGTGTCGAAATTTAGCGGGATGACTGGACATGCCAAGTAGATGATCCCTATTGCAGCCAACCATCAGTGTCTCTTTGACTTTCGCTCCTGACCCCTATTGACTTCTTGCCTATAGGACTTTGCATTGGGGGAGACATGCGCTTTTTTACAAAAGCATTTTCTAGTTATTCTTACGCTTAAGTAGATCTATTGTAATTTATATTTACCATGCAGTTTAGTTTTCTTCAGATACTGTTGTTAATATAAAATGTGTAGATCTATTTAATCATATATGGATCAAAAATTTAATTGCAAAATGCAATGTTAAAGTTATATTTGGCAAATACTTTGGAACTTGTTTTCTTTGTGTTGTCAGGTTGGTCATAAGCTCGACAAGAAAATTGAAAGACGGTTTGTTAAATCTGGGGACACTGCCCCAAAAACCAATCATCATTCAGGTAAAACTCCAATATTACCTGTATAAATACCTCCGAGATGTCATTAGAGACAGTTCCTATTGTATCTATGTAATACTCTGTTGAGATGTTAAAGGAAGCTTTTGTGAAACAGTATCATTCACTTCAGCCAATTATAAGTATACCTGCATTCATTTCTGTCCTATCCTGCTGTTTTTATTGGTTGAAGAATTATAAATTGACAACTTTTATTGGTTCTTTAATTAGCTCAAAAGTTGACTTAGACAGCTATACGCCAAAACAAAACAAAATTGAAAAAAAAGACAAATACAAAAAAAAATTCACCAAAATGTAAGCAAAAGTTGTGAGGTGTGTGAAGTTTTATTCAGCTGTAATGTGTAGTTACTGAGATACTCATTTGCTGGCAACTGAGAACAAAATTTTGCAGAAAAAAGTACAAGAATCATAATTTCATGAAAATGAAAGCAAGAGCTACGTAACCTATCTCCTTCATTTAGCAGAAAGGTATATATGAAATTTTTTGACTTGTAATTTAATTCACTCAGAGGTAACTCAAACTTGAGAACTGATAACAAGATGCCTGCACATGATGCCGGCCCTGATGCCAAAAATCTAATATCAGCAAATAATGACGATACACTATATATTTTAAATGACTTACTCTAATTAAAAGTCACATCTGACCATATTCCAGATTCTAAAGTCTTGCTAAACAAAACGTAACAGTCTAGACTGTACTGCAATCCGAGAACCATGAAACGAAGAATTTTCTACTTCTCATCTTCTGCTATAACTAACTAACCATGTGTGTTGGCTTTTATGTTATAACTTATTTAAATTATTCATAACACTAAAGCATAGCTTTTATAATCTTACATTTAGTAAACAGAAACTATTATGAAAAATTTAATTGAAGGTTGCAATAACTTCCGTGTATTCTTCTACATATAAAACTGAATTTAAAGCCCTGTTCCATGGCCATTTAATTTCTATTGTGTGCATGCAACCCATGGTTACAATAGGTAACAGTTAACGACCACGCACCACACTTTAGCACGCATATTTATATAAAACAGACTCTGTTTGACAGGCGTCACTGTTCATAGTCAGGATTTTCATGCTTTTCAGTGAAAATTTAAGGTTAAAAGGTAGGACTGGAGCAGGTCTTTAAGTAATTCAGAGCAATAACTCAAGTGTGACTGGAGTATCCATGCATCCAGCTGGTTATCAAACATATCTGAGAAATTATGCCAGTATAGTAGTGGCAACTTGACCACGATGGTTGACCTTAGGCTGATTATTCATATCGATTATTTCATTATAGAAATCAAGGGTGCTTAGGGTAGCCGTGTATATTTATACGGAATTAGTTTGTATACATTGCAGTATCAAGGTATATGTACTTACATTTGATCAGTTAAAACTTTCCAGTACACTAATTTATATTTACATAAATTTATATTTCCTTTTTCTCGTGCAGCTCGTGTTTTACGTACACTCCTTTTCAATAATAGGTTGTGCCTCATTATGTATTATAATGCGAAGGTCAACCATCGGGGTCAAGTTGCGTCCACTATAAACATTTTGACAAAGTTTTGTGTACATTGGATAACAACGATTCTGACAAAGTTTGGTGTACATTGGATAACAACAACTCGAGTGACACTTTCAATTTTCACATTTCTGAGTAAATGAAGATCAAGCCATAATTCCACAGTCAAACATGAGAGCAGACATAGTTTTTGCAATTTTGAGTAATAAAACCTATTATTGATCAATAATACTATAGGTCAATGTCTTCTCCAGATACTGACCTGAAACCATAATTATGGTCTTCATCTACTATTCGCGCATGGTATTTGTAACGATAACATGTTTATGTTATTACTGGGAAAAGGGGAATCGGGTAGTGAAACCATTATCCGTGACAAAATAGTTGTACTTTTTTACAGAGAGTTTTATCAAGTAACAGATGTTACAATCAATCTGTTTTGTAACATATTTCAGTTCCTTTCAAGATAAGTTACTAAAATCAAAGAAAAAGATATAAAATATCAACTTAGAAAAATGATGGTAAAAAATGCATTTTTGAAACACGCTGAAATTGTTACAAAATGCATTTTATGATCGTCACCTATGCTCAATACATATTAAAATGCTAAAAAATATTCACTAAACTTAAGGTATTAGACACATAATAGAGTACCTCCTTTTTGAAGAATACTCAATGGGGATAATAAGCCAGCTACTCGCTAGGTGGCGATGGTAAAATAAGGGGTAAACAATGCTGACCCAGATTCTTATCTCAAATGGATTCTTAGTGGACATCAAAATATTTTGGATGGAAAGTTATACAATTACAGAGAGAATTAATAAAAAGAAGGGCATCAAAGGCAGAAAGGAAGATTTGTTAACAAGGTATATTTTTATTTTGTTATAATTGAATAATTCTCAGACAAATAGTATTAATCCATTTAAACCTTGAGAAACCAGTACACAGAAGCAAATTATTATATCTTATATTAAATACACGTAGGCCATGGTGTGCATTGCAAGTTTTATTGGTGCTATCTTTATTGCATCTCATTATTTGTAGATTTAGTGTTGCTTATATAAAGCAATAATACTGGAGAGTAGCCCTTTGGTTAACATTTTACAGGTTAATGATTTATGCTAGCACTATATCTTGTTTGAGGAATTTATGGTGTCTTTCTTTTTCTTACTTTCAGACTTGAAGCATATGACAGAAATCAAGATTTCCGGAATGAACCTATTCTCCTACCAGAACCTCAGGATTCAGACTGGTCCACTGAAGGGTTTCATCAACTGCAAGCAGACCATAGGATCCACTTCCCTAAATTGGGAAGCAATATGAAAAAAACAGCAATTTAGAAATTTGAAAAGCATACAGAATATAGTGTCAACAACTGCGGTTTATTTACATGTAGAGAAAGTCCATATCTGGCTGCAACACCCAGACAATAGTTGAGGTGAAATGTCCATATGCTGGGAAAGAGGCAATTATCCAACCTTGAAATTTTTTTCCATACTTGGATTATAGGGACGAAAAAATGGAGCTAAAGAACTTCAAACTACTATTATCAGATACAGTGACAGATGTATATATATATTGCTTCTTCGTTGTGTATACATTCAAGGATATGTTTGTACAAAAAGTTGAACTAGATCATGAGTACTGTAACACACCATTTTACCAAAGCTAGAACTGTTCTACAAAATGTATCTGTGGAAATATATAGCTGAACATTTGTGAAATAACATTGATGATGATTAATGTAGACATTTGCAGTACAATATGATATTCAGTCTATGAAATGCTATTATGCATTTGATAAATAATTGTTTGTAGTTGAATTAAATATATAACAGTCCAGCATCAATAGTTCATATTTCTTGGTATTTCTGCACAAAACAATAATAGTTATGCAAGTTTACCAAAAATACAGTTACCGAAATTAGCTATGTTGAAGTACACAAATGTAATCCTTGATTAAGTTTTGTTTTGGCAAGTTCAAGATCTTAATATTTTGAAACAATATCGTGTTTACTGGGTTGCCACAGTCTTGTCTTTTTCCCAGGATCTGCTATTTTTACCGCTACTCTCCATAAATCCTTTAAATGTTGTTCTTTTGGAAAATGAATTCCTCCATAACCCTTACATAGTGGTACACAACAATACTGAACCATAATCAAATTCTTATTAGTTTCATCTATGAACTACTCAAAAATCCTTTAAATAAATGTATTTAAGTACTTATTTGACTATTTTCTAAAGTTTTATTTTGTTCTGGGTCAAATACCAAGGAAATTGCAAATCAATTAGTGTTTAGGGTCAAATACCTAGGAAATTACAAATAAATTAGTGTTTATTATGCAGAATCTCGACTACATTCTATAGTAAATCTAAGGTCAGACAAGATAATGTTTACCCTTTATTTCACCAGCGCCCTCTGTGGAGATAACCAGAGGTAACTCTGTTCTTATTATCCCCATTACTACCATAAACCTACTTTGACTGCAATTTTCAGGGGGGCGTAGGTTCAAGCCCCACTAGGACCAAAATTTTTTTTTCCTTATTTTTCTTTTTTTCTAGTAAGTTTTTACTTCTTTCAAGACTTATTATTGATGTACAGTACAAAAGTGGAAAATTTTCATTTGATAAGCGATTTCTTGCTGTTCAAAGTGAATTTACCTCTGAAACAGAAGGGGTAGAGTTAGACATCTTTAAAAATACAGAGTTACATGTGGTAAAAGTTCTCTATTTTGCCTTCACTCTTTAGATTATATACTGTGGAAGAAATGTAGGTAGGTTTTACTTCTGCCCCAAGGTTATTTTTGAATGAAGTGAGCAAAATTCAAAACAGACCCACAGGATTCGACCTTAATTTTTCAGTGTTGGAGTTAGAATTCTGTCTCATTAAATCCATTTACTTGAGGCACCCTAGAATAAATGTTATTGACATTTTATTTTGTGTTTTATAATTGTTTACCTATAGTTTGATGTTTCTTTTATCAAAATTAATGATATAATGAATTATCTGCAAACATTTTGGATAGTGGCCATCACATTGAAATTTGTCTCTACCTGAGCTTGAGGAAATACCATAAATTATACACAATTAAAAAAAAAAAAAAACCGCACGGTAAAAGTTGTTTAAAAATTGCAACACAGTGTGAAACACAGTCATCCTTAAGATTATACCAAGCAAATGCAATTTTTTAACATTACTATTAGGGGTCCAATACCTTAACCAGAGGCGGAGGAGAGTGGGGTGGGTGGGGAGTCCTGACCCTAAGTGCCTGTGGCCTAAGCAGTGTTCCTGGATTCTGTACCAGTATAAACCTGTTCTCCGCAAGTAGCTGCCAACTTCCCCACATGAATCAGAGGTGAAGAACGAATGATTTCAGACACTATGTCTTTATATCAAATTGTCATAGAGAACATACGCCTCACCCAAGGATAGATCTCATGACCCTGTGCACTGGCGCCAGATCAGAAAGAAAATGCCTCTGAACATGTTATATATCCTACCCCTAGGTATTCTATAAGAACCATGGTCGTGAACGGGAAAATATACTAACCCGTTTCAATCGCGCATTTCATACCTAAAACACGCAGTGGGGTAAATGTGTACTATGGATATCAAACAAGTGGTATTTGATGTTCCATTGTGTACCGGTCACATTTTTCAATACATCTTATCTTAGAAAAACAACGCGTAGTTTATAGTAATTTCAACATTACACAAAAAACTTGCTTGAACTTCCCTGGTGAAGTTCCGTTCTAGATTACAAAACCATTCTGATTGGCTGTTGTAAAAATGTATGTCAATCGTCATTTTACTACACGTGTTCGCTAAAATGTGAAAATGCAGCAAAATGTGCAAAAATGAATAAAATATACAGAACAGATGCAGGCCAATGTACGATTTCAAATTAAAGATCATATAAAAGATGAATTTCATTCATCATTTCGAGTTTTAGTGTAAAATTGTGATTTTTTTTAAAATCTGTTTTTGTTTGTTTACGTTTCGCCAAACATGTGCGCACTGCCGTGACCTCTAGACCGGATGTTCATTAGGGAAGTTCAAGCAAGTTTTTTCTGTAACGTTGACGAAAGCATAAAATATGTTGATAATCTCAGTAATATGGAATATTGAGACAATGTGACTGGTGCACGATGGAAGATAAATTATCGCTTGTTCAATATACTAGGTACCCATTCACCGAACTGCGCGTTTAAGTTGAGAAATGTACGATTGAAACGGGTTAGTGCACTTTTCCGTTCATGACCATGGTTCTTATAGAATACCTAGGGGTAGGGTACAACATGTACAGAGGCATTTTCTTTCTGATCTGGCGCCAGTGACCCTGTGATCCACAGATCTGCATTCTCCTGGTCAGCTACCAAGGTGAGCTTGACAAGGCTTGACAAGTGTAAGTTGAAGCGGCCTGAAACTGTCCTAAAATTGTTTATTCACACATTAAATACTGGTTGAAATGACGGACAATTTCATCCAGGTGAAAGCAAACCTTGCATACAAAATTTTATTGAAACTTAAAAGGTGCTGATAATATCCAGTTGCCCCCACAGGGGTTTTTTTTTTTATTTATCTGCTGCATTGTTTAGATGCATTAAGGGTAAATCTTTTACAATCTTCATTGCATCATCACTGAAGAAATACATCCATGGGATGATATTACAATAAATTATTGCAAGCACAATGGGACACAATGCATAATTCATTCTTGACCTTCAGGCAACACAAATGAAGATCTGAAAACCATTTAGAATTAGTTTGAAAAACAGTTTAAGCTTGTCACTTGCATAACCAATGAAAAACAAATAACAGTATCACCTTTCTCTGAAGAAATGTACCGCTTATTTTTGGGTCCAGCATAAAAGCCTGTAGACTTACAAAGTCTGTTGAGATCAAATAGTCTGTAATAATATTAATTTCTTCACACTGACACTAAATTATTTTCTCAGAAAAACATTTTCTCTCTAGGCTCATCTCAACAGTTAGAGACAGAGGCAAGAGATGTATTGTAAAAATTTTTAGAAAGTGGTGTCAGAGAGAATTGATTTTATGGCCAGGTGCTTTACATTCAGTGACTCTAACGACTGATGCCAGTCTAAAAAGCCTGAAGCATTAACTGCAAATTACAGAACAGTCACAAACACTAAACTGCAAATAACGGAACTGGTAACATACCAGGAATGACTTTATAACCCATCTGCTCTATATTTCCACTTAAATTAACTTTTAGCCTGCTGGCAGTGAGTGCTCCTGCCTTTGCAACCTGTGCAGACCAAGATCAGCCAAGTGCAAACTGATCATGGTCTGCACTGTTCGCTATTCAGTCACTAAATTTTCTGTGAACACCCCTTTGAATAATAAATGGTACTGCCTAAATTGAATGATGGACCAATCCATTATAGAAATGTAGCAAGGTAAAGGTTAATTAAGTTTCTTTGTAGCTGCATGCTCAGTAAAAAGGCATCTTATATGGAACAATAGCCGATAATTTCTCCAATTCGTCAGGGAAATCCTCGTATTTGTATTGATAAACCTTTGTTTTAGATGTTCTAATATATCCTATCATATGCCCCTTACCTTCTGATTTCCTCCTGTACCCATACATTGTTCCATTCACCTACATTTTCCGAGAACACTTGGGAAGTTTGAATACATTCGCAGTTTTTGGGATGACGGTATCCGCGGACCAACACAATTTTGCCCAGAAAATACAAATTACTTAAGTAAACGACAGTACAATCAAATGAAAAGTTAACCAAGTACCCTGTTCAACAAAGATATGTAATGAACTGGCAAAAAACAAAGCTGCTAAAACAGAGGATATCAAAATCTACGAAATGGCGCTGAACACGTACACATTCTTTAAAGGCGCTGTGCACGTACAGGAACAACTATTCTATTTTATATTATAGAAATACTAAAGTCGCTGCAAAGTTTCTGTATTTACACACACTGTATGATTGTTCTTCGTTACTGATAATATTGTGACATCTCAGCTTTAACAGGTCACCACTGTTTCACGTACCAATGCCAGATAATATATTTTTGGAAATCACAAAGATTCAGGCTTAGGTCTGTGGTATGTTATAGCACAAAATATGAATATTGGCAGAAAACTTGGATTTACCATGCGGAACAGGTTTAAAAAGCCATGTGAGTAGACAAAGCCAAATAAATATATCTGTTTTATTTTCCAACTTTATATCAGCCAAGTTTTGTAAGTATGTTAAGTAATTGATACAATCCCCTCCAAAGTTTTACAGCTGTTGTACCAAACCTTACAAAATGGTAATTCTGGTATAATCAGCAGATTAATTTGTAAACAAAGGTTCTCATTTACATTTTTTTTTTTTTTTTTTTTTTTTTTTTGTCTCAAAGTCAATCTCATTACACTGGGAATTTTCTCTTGTATTCTTTAAATTCCCCCCCCCCCTTCCCCACCAAAAAAAAAAAATGGAACCCATCTGGCAATGGGATAAGTAAGAAATTCAGCCCCTTGGGACTGGTAGTAGCTGTAGTTAAACGTAAGTCTGTGCCAGTTCTCTTCTATGTGTTAACAATGTAAAATATGACAATGTTGGCTTGAGTAACACTTGTGTTGAGACAGCGATCTTTATGTGACATCTTGTCAGTATCTTCACAGCTGTTACTGGGTTTAAAATCTAACCCAATGCACCTACATCAAAAAATGTGTTGTTTTTTCCCAAATATTTGAAAATTTTCTTTTTTTTTCACATATTCCAATCAAACCTCTTAGTAGATCTACATAATAGGGTCAAACAAACCATTCAAGACTTTGCTTTAAGTAATTTTCTTTTTTTTAAAAGAGTACACATTCTGAAATACACTGTTTTTTATACAACATGATTTTCCCTCTGTTTCAGTGGTTATGACGCAATCAGCCCTTAAAGAAGATATAAATTTAACAAAGACTGCACAAGAAAAGTTAGTGCTATCTAGTAAAAAATGTGAACTAAGACAAATCTGACATATTCAAGGGTCGTAACTCTGATACTGCTTGAAAGAGTTTAACCATTAAAACACTTCGTACATTTTATTAACCTTTAGCCTGCTGACTGCAAGTGACCTGCCTTTGCGATCAGTGCAGACTAAAATCAGCCTGCACATGATCATGGTCTGCACTGTTCACTATTCCATCAGTAAATTTTCAGTGAACAACACTCCTTCAAATAATAAATGGTACTGCCCAATTTGAAAGACGGACCAGCCCATTATAGAAATTTAACAGGTTTAAGGTTGAAGTTTTGTAGTTAAATGAAACTTCCATTTATATATTTTGTTTATGGTATCAGATTATACAAAAAGCAATTCTGTTTTGTTACTTCGTAATTGCTTATTTTCATGAGTACCGGAACCTATGTTTTGAACGTGAATTTTGAAGTATAGTATTTTTGTCACTTTTGCAATACGTCAAATAATCTCCAGATGTAAACAATCTACAATGGTGACTGTAAGCAGTATTTCTGCTATTTACCATAACTTGTATGTTTTGGTTCCACGAAGTATTAATTATCTTTCCACAAAATCATTAATTGTTTCTGTCTCAGTATCTTACAGCATTGTTTACATCCCTAAACAGATGTTTGCAAATGCGCCTAGGTTAAATGTGCTATTTTTTATAAGTGCTAAGTGTCATGGACAACAGTTAGTTGTTTTTCAATGTATTTCCCATCCTAAATCTTTGAAAGTACGCCAATGTTATCAATTTTTACTGCTTCAATATTGAAAACAAAATTATTTGACCATGTACAGGCAGATCAATTTCTTTCTGTAACGAAATTTAATTGTTCTTTGGGAAGTAGCTTTCACTGCTAAAGCACTGAGACCTCCAGTGTTTGAACGTGGTGGACGGATAGCTCAGTGGTTTGCACACTGGCCTTCCAATCCTGAGGTCGGGGGTTCGATCCCCGGCAGCTACTCAGGAATTTTCAGAAATGCTTTTCAGTGTTTCCCACCCAACTAGAGGTGTACTGGTCAGGAACCCAGGCAATCCTTGTGTGTATCAGTGCTATACGATGGGCACGTTAAAGAACCAGGCTGTCTATTCGCAACGAGCTAGGCTAAGTTAGCCGGAAAAGCCTGTATCTGATTTCTGATCTCTCTGTCATGGGGGCTTTGTCTCACTCTGTCCCTCTGGTCAGATCGCTCTGTGTCTGTACTAGTAGAGGATGAATTATGCGCCCTGTGTGGCTGCATTTGAACTATGTAAAGTGCCTTTGAACATGAAATTGATCATGAAAAGGGCGCTATATAAATCTGGTATAATAATAATAATAATAATAATAATAACAGCAAAACAGACTTGAGTCATCAGTGTTTACAGGAGCTTAAAATGGAGACAGAAGTGCAGTTTTACACATATTCAATACATTCTGTATTTTTTATACAAATAAATATTTCATTATTATTTTATGCTAACTGGTGAAATACTGAAAAATATCAGATATTTCTCTATATCACTCACAGTGCCGAACTTCTTTTTTTTCAGATAAAATTATCTCCCTTGAAATATATTCTTTAATCAACTCCCTTTGTTGCCTTTATAATTGCTGGTATCCTATTATTATCCTAATATTCAAGCCATACAGGAGACATGTACAGCTAGACAATCCTGTATAGGGCAAGCTAGCTATAATAAAATTTGCAGAAGAAACAATATTTTCAAAAAGTATATTTCTGTTGTATGTCATTTTATTAATTTCTATATTAAGTAAATGATCTTATCTGAAATAATAACTTTAACACCAATGCTGCTTCAGGACAAAGCTTACTTAAGCATGAGTTATCAACAATTTAATACAGAGATATAACAAGAGGGCCAAAATGGCCCTATATCGCTCACTTGTTATCACTGCACTTAAGGACAAGAAGATCAAAAAATCATAATCAAGATCAATCAAAAGAATTATGAGAAAATATAGTTGAAATTTTCTTAAAGTTACTTCAAATAAAATTATTTTCAAATCAGGCTAGTAGTTTCATGCCCGAAGGATTACATCAGAGGAGGATAGGAGCAAATTTTTGACTGATGGAGCCCAAAGGACAGGAATAACAAAGGGAAGAAATTAACAAGCGGGCCATAATGGCCCAATATCGCTCACCTGTTATCATTGCACTGATGGACAAGAAGCTATTTATAGTAACATAAAAGGGTAGTAATTAAAAAAAAATTATTGCAAGTGAACAAAAAAAGGATCTGCCAAATAAAAACAAGAGAACTGCAATGCAACGCAAATGCAGAGCAATATACACACAAAACAAAGTCATATGACCTTTGACCCTTAAGTGTGACCTTGACCTTGAAGTGAGTCATCTGAAACATGCGCTCTGCATGTCGTTTCGATGAGGTGAACATTTGTGTCAGGTTTCTTGGAAATCCTTCAAGGGGTTCAAGAGTTACAGAGCAGAAGGGATATTGCTAACCAACAGACAGACGGACACCGAGGCGATAACATAATATGTCCCTTTGGGCATATAAATAGGCATCAAGATCTTATGGTGATAAAAGTTGTGTGCAAGTTTGAATAAAATTAAATCATAAATGAAGCTGCTATTGTACAGACAAGGTCAAAATAGCTAACTTTGGCCCTTTCAGGGGCCATAACTCTAGAACCCATTATGGGATCTGGCCGGTTTGAGAAAGGAACCAAGATCTTATGGTGACACAAGTTTTGTGAAAGTTTGATTAAATTTAAGTCATAAATGAAGCTGCTATTGTGCAGACAAGGTCAAATAGCTAATTCTGGCCCTTTCAGGGGCCATAACTCTGGAACCCGTAATGGAATCTGGCCAGTTCAAGAAAGGAACCGAGATCTTATGGTGATACAAGTTGTGTGCAAATTTGGTTAAAATCAAATCATAAATGAAGCTGCTATTGTGCAGACAAGGTCAAAATAGCTAACTTTGGCCCTTTCAGGGGCCATAACTCTTGAACCCATTATGGGAACTGGCTGGTTCAAGAAAGCAACCGAGATCTTATGGTCACACAAGTTTTGTGCAAGTTTGATCAACACAATGCATATCCATATCGGCAGATTCTTTGCGAAATCTGCTATATCAGCGGTTTCTTCGCGTCGATACCAGCTATTCTTTACTATAAAAAAGTCCAAGTTGGTAGGGGAGGCGAAAAATCGAGCTGCCATCCATGATCATAGGTATGCTGCTCTAAAATAAGTAGAGCACGGAACATTAAAATGTCTTTACTATGTATTGTAGTGTTTACTTTTTAATTATCAGCTATTTTGCTCGCAAACACGATGAACTTTGTTGATGGTGTACTGAGATATGGAACACTAGCCCGACCTTTTCCAGTCTTTAACGACTTTTTGCTTTGATATCATACATATCAAGCGCACTATTTGTATTCATTTTTCAATATTCTTCCAAAAAATACTGACAAATAGGCCGAAATGTAAATGGAATTATTCAAAACCCCTTACTTTCGGTTTTGTCGGGGCGCCGGCGGTCTCTCTTGACGCCAGTTTTTGATGCACAGGCTGGTTCTTTGCATTACGCACAGACAGGCTCTATGCTAATGACTATTTGGATTAATTTATTTGGTGCGTAGATCTGACTTTTTACAATTGTCAACCTTCACGCCTTATTTCAAAACGTCAAAAACCAAGGTTAAAATGAGTTTGAAAAGTCCCAGGGCAGATTTAAAACCTTTGCAAATCTACTAAACCAAGAAAAGCTATTTTGAAAAGTTATTTCTCGGGTCTTAAATTTCTTCCACCATTGTCGGTTTTAGTTGTTCTACGAATGCAAAATTAAAGCTGCTTTTTTTTTTTCAAAGTACACAGACTGGGCAGGTTTTTGAAAATGGTAAGTTGTTTATTGTAAATAGGTTCGGTATCAATATTTTCTCACTTGTACAAACTTTACGATTTTATCAAAAAATCGATTAAGCCGAAATTCGTATATGTATTATCGTGATTCCACTGGACGGAATTGTCTTTGACAATCCGTCCAAAAACTATATTTACAATACCAGTTAAACAGGAGTACAGGTTTTCAAAGTTATCATTATCTCCTTTTACTTTATAAATTATCATTACCTCCCTTTAGCTTATGCAGTAGACTGCAAATATTATTTAGTTTTGCCTAAGATCAACAACCATCAAATGGAAATCTAAAAAAAATCTACTGAGTTTAAAAGAAATTTCCCTCTTTAAATGGAGGTGATCACAGAAAAGTAAAAGTGTATGGAAAAAAAAAAACGAGTATGCACTAAGGAATTGATTTTGTTCCTGAATTATGTCCTGTAGAATATAGTGTCCCTCATAGAATATATGAAAAGTGAATTATACCATTGATTATTGCTAAAAGGTGGTTAATCAGATTTTGGTCAACTAATGGTTTTGTTCAATACTTAATTAACTGATCATTTACACTGAGTTATTAATACCCATCAGATTTTCACTGGAAGTATTTTTAAAATTTGATACATGTATTCCTACCAAGATAGCATTATTTTAGCTTAAGTATAAAATCGAATAAACATATTTTGCTGAAGGAACACCATGAATATCAGCACTACTGTATTAAAGTTGTCAAAGATTTGCATTGACAAGTACATATTTTGCCAAGATAAATTAGAAATGCAAGTTTATGAAATTATTATTACCTCCCTTTGTCTATTTCAGTTGCACAACCAAAATAGGTTGAAAATAGATGAATTCCAAAGCTGCACACTGCCTTTTGTTTCAGGTATTTGAAATATCCCTATATTTATTTAAAGCAAATGTAAAAATGGAAATTATATTGAAATCAAAACAATATTAGACTGCTTTTTAATACTTTTATTTAAGAATTGAATGGTGTTTTTCTGCGGTTCATCGATGTATGAACTATCAGGAAGTTTACACCTAATTTTTACATAAACACCTTCGGTGTTTATGTAAAAATTAGGTGTAAACTTCCTGATAGTTCATACATCGATGAACCGCAGAAAAACACCATTCAATTCTTATAATTACAACTTTCAAATCTTCTTTAATCTGTTTCCTATTTGAAAAATCCAAACTTTTATACTGAAATGCAAGCTTTAAGAGTACTTGGGGTTACGCGTATTAATTTCGTCGTCATGGACGCAAGCGAACGACTCATTTGCATAAACGCAAAAGAAAGATGGCCGACATCAACGTCGCGATTGTGACGGTCTGGAGTTTTAGGCTTGATTAAATTAAAATCGGAGTTTTTGAGGTTGCTAGGCTGGAATTTGTGGTTTAACATCTGTAACTTTTATCAAAGATATTCTATTTTTATGAATATAACGTTCAAGAAATTCATTCGAAAGGATGATTGGAGAAAACACGTGTCAGAGTCGATCAGTCAGACACTGACAGCTGGAATTTGGAAATTCTATTTTTGGAAACTGGAGCAAGGAAAAATTTGAATCCATGATAGCGATAGGTAAGGAATTTAATTCATTATATGTCTGTTTATTGCAATAAAAAGTATCTACATTTCACAAATCAATAAACGTGGAAAAACTCCACAAATTGAACATTTTTTTTGGCAAATTTTGCATGGCCTTAAATTAAATTTAATTACTAAATTAATTCATCTGTTCACATGTGTTTTTTATATCAATTTATTTCTGTCAACAAGTCAACAAGTATTATGTACCCGTGTTCTGTGAATTAGATCAGGTATGGAAAATTTAGCACTGGGACAATGAATTGTTACAAGCTAACAAAGTGAACATAATTCTGAATCTGTTTTTCAAATTGAAATTGTGTTTTCAGTTTTAATAACTGAAGAATCTGAGCTTAATTTTGAGTATTTAGGGTACTTTGCAGAGTGAATGTGCAGTTGTTAAATGTTCATGAAGACGGATAAACATTCCCATTCCGGAATCTTGTCGGCACATGGTGTTTTTTATCTTCATAGGTTGGATTTGGACTTTCCGAGATGGGAACCGGAACTGCATTTGAATTTAGCTGAGAATTTTCCTTGGTGCCAGTTGATAATCTGATGAGGATTTTTGACATTCATTTTCTGCTCTGTTGTCTTTTCTCTGCTGTATGACCAAACAGATGCTTCATTTAAAAATCGTTACGATATCCGGTCATAAGCATTATACGCCGGAGCTCACATCCGGCATCATCTAGCCCCTTGGTTGCACTAGCGTGAAGGCAGTGTGCAATGTATCAGAAAATGCAATAGTACCGTACAATAACGAACAGTCTTCGATGTTTATGTCAATTAGTCGTAAACTTCTTGACAGTTTATACATAATGGACTGCAGAAAAGTAACATTCAATTCTTATATCTGTGTGAAATGTTTAGTATTGATTTTTTTTATTAGAAGCTAATTTTGTTTAAAAAATGGAATTGAAATTATTTGAAAACAGAGTTACCGTGTGTCAAGACGTGAAGACGCGATAATTCTAGAAATATCGCCCATAAAACTGGCGAACTTTTTTATGCTGACTGGTTTAGTGTTGTACCAAATCTGACAAACATGTTTACATGGCAAAATAGCTTTTAAGCATTTGGGTCACAGTGAGCATACAAGCCTTCAAGTTCTGAAAGGACAATTTTCACTGTCACCTTCTATAGCATAAATTTTCTTTTCATTTGCGACGTCACTTTGATTTTATTTTTCTTTCACTTCATGGGTCAGAGAAATGTACTCCCTGCCTTCCTCATCAGCACAAATCTGAAGGCTGTTGGGGTTCAGCTGTGGGTGAAATTCAAGATACCTGCAGTACCGGAATCAAACATTTTTTTCTACGCCTAATTTGTATTTGTTTATGACCATGCTTGTTAAAAATTAAAATAGGATTTTATGTAATATTTTTGTGAGAATTTAAGTGGGCTAATTAGAAAAAGATGGTAAATCAGCTTTAATGCATAGTTGATTTAGTAGAATGATTACTGAAAATCCCATTACCAATTTTTTTTCCCATCTTAACGTTCCGTTTTATCTGTATAAACCAGAAATCGAAAAATAATCTTATATTTTTGCAGTTCCACTGGCCAGATAGCTCAATTGGCAGAGCAACCCAACACTGTGGAAATTACATATGGTAATTTGTGTTTTGGGGAGGTTCCAGGTTCGAATCCTGGTCTGGCTGTGCAAACTGTCATGTTGTCAAGACAAGATTAACTTTCTTCAGTTTCTATGGAAGATACCGAGAAAGTATAAAGATGGATTTTTTACTTAATGTGTATTAACAGCAATTATAAACAGTGCTCGAAAGGAAAGTATGTTAAACGAACGAAGTGTCGAAAGTTATAAAAAGAGTTTATTAGAGTTATAAGAGTTTATTAATTATGGTGGCACAGATTTGCCATAGATGTTTTGATATTTATACGCATATTTAACACATGCACATTTATTAGTCCATGTATCGCAATAGTAACCTGCAATAGAACAGACCGGATTAAGTTTTTCAGCAATACTGTATCAATAGTATGGCAATAGTCAAAATTTGCCTCAATAGTCACCCCTAGTCTTGGGGGTATATCTCTTTGATTTTTTCAATTTCTCCTGGTGACAAGTTTTTAAAATCTGTGGGGAGCAGCAGTTTGTGTTACATGTATATATTTAGCTTCAACATATAACAGTTTCTAGCTGTTCTCCCCCCCCCCCCCCCCCACTCCCCCAGGACTTCACTTTCACTTTCGTCTTTGGTGACAGCTGTAGACTCTGTGTTGTTTGTGGTTTCACTTTCACTTTTAGTTTTACTTTCGATTTCAAGTTCATCCTCGAAGGGCCTCAATGTCCTCGGGAATTTCTTCTTGACTACTTTCATTTGGCTCATACAAAGTGACAAATAATTGCTTAAACAAAACAAAATCTGATTGTTGTTGTGCAGACCAAGTTTACAGACCGTGAGAACGGTAGATAGATGCGGCAGTAATTATCTATGTTTATCGGATATATAAATGTTTAATAAAATATTAAAAGGGAGTAAATAAAAACAAATATAATTCCTATTACAGTATATCTTTATTTTTTGTTCCATGATTTATGGTCAGAAAATGTACTAAATCGGCGAATTGAAACTGAAAGTGCGCGACCCAGAAACGAAAAAGTAGTCCGTAGAATTATGAATATTAATTAGATCTAATGAATACGTGACGGCTTCATTGAGAAATGAAAGTTGGTCACGTGTGCTGAAGTAGCCAATCAGAAACGCGCAAATCTATGAATTGAGTAATAGTTGTAATTATATTAAAGTGAGGTAATTATACAATTTCATAAAAAGTAATGAAATATACATTTCCAATAGGGATTTAACTCAATGTAATGGGTCTTTTTGTTCCTTAAATAAATCTCTAACAGAATATATGAAAACTGAAAAATGTCATAAAATGTGCTCAAAATAATTTGATTGACCACCTTTAAACAAGATTGACTACCTTTATTTTTCTAATATTTAGCCCTGTTAGATATTCTTGGCAAAATGACAAAATGCCCTCTACAGTTGGATTCGATCCTTAAAAGAAATTACAAAATGTGTGCAAATTAAGCAATAAAAAGCCAGATAAACAAATGCACCATTCAAAATAAGTGTCATAACCTCAAGGTAAAATTCAATGTAACAGTTGGTGTTGCCTTATAAATAACATAGTTTATATAACCTTAAGACACAATCATTAAAACAATTATACACTATGACTTACCTCCAACACAGATTACTTAACAGCTCTTTGATAAAACATTAACTTGTAATTATATATATAGATATATTGTAAGCTCTACTTTCGGGTGATTTCTAAAATTCCTGCTAAAATATTGGGGTATCATTAACAATACAAAAGACATGTCAAATACAAAACATTGTAATCATATGTCATGAATTCAGCGTTATTCAAGCGTTTCCACAGAACAGAAATTACAATATTATCATATTGTTATAAAAGGAGAGCTGCATACCATATTGAATAGTGTCAAATTACTCCTTTAGTATACCTTAACATACAAATTAGGGCAAGGTGTATTTACAATTACATTGTGCATGCATCCTTAACAAGTTACCATGCCAACAAGTATAGGACAAGGAAATTCTTCATAGTGTAATTTAATCAAATTTTTAACCATATGAAGGGCACGTAACTGTTAATAAATCTGTCCTATCTGGTCCATAACAATCCCAACCAAAGTTTTATGGAAAATGCTCATTCTGCAGAAATGGGAAAGAAAATTGTTCTAATGTTAACAGTGAAACACAGGGTTTTTTGTTTGGTTTTTTTTGTTTGTTTTTTTCAGACAACCTTGTTTGATCTGGCTCATAAACTAATGGTATATAATATATGGACTGGAGAAGAACTGAAGGTGTTAGGCCATGAATAGGCTTGGGACTGATTACATGCAACAGTAATTGATTACACTACAATTACTTTGATATTTTCTAATTACAATTACATTTGATTGCTCTAAATTTGCATCAGTAATTGCTTACATTACATTACATTACATTACTTGCACTCAAGTCATGATTACATTTGATTACTTTCATTGGACGACAGAAATATAGGCATATATAACTGAATATAAAAAAGTTCAATTTCCATGTCTAAACAGCAGTAGACGTCAGAGTTTTTTTAAAATAATTTTAATTTTTCATTGCAAGTGCTTTCAATTGTATGTAAACATTTTGAAAAAATAGCATTTCTGATAAATCAAGAGCACACAACTCTGAACCTATAATTACAATAAGATCTATCATTAAGTATATATATCAGAATAACTCCATCATCAACAAGAGCCATGTTTGACACTGCCACCTCCCTGCCGAAGCAAATGTATTGAGTAGAAGTTGGACAATGTATCATATGCATAATAAAAAAGAATGTTGCTGAGAATACTATGTACGCAATAGTTACAATTTATACACACTGCAGTTCCTTAACTTATTTTCAACATCTTAGTGAAGTTTAAATTAATTTCTTTCAAAAATTTCAAGTTAATTAATTAAAGGGAGATAATTAAAAAAGAAATGTAGAGTTATTGTTCTTGCACTGTGCACTTCCTCTCTATGTAAAATGTTAATGTGAAAAGTTTTAATGAAACCCCTCCAGTAGTTTTGGAATTCTGCTCCTGTCAAAGAGGTATGAATAAATTTATACCAAAACCAGTAATGCATTACATGTGAAATGTGTTGCTAATGATACCAGTAATTACTACATACTTATATTAGGCATGTATAAATCTGCATCATTCTTATTCTTACATTATACTATAGCAGCCATGTATAAATGTTCACTGTAAACTTTGTGTATGTGGTTTAAATCATCATAATAAGAAATAAATTGAATTAAAACAAAGGTCTAAATGTTGCTCTGCTGAGGACCTTAACTTTGCTTCTGACCCAGTTTGGTGAAAACATCTATTATGCAGTTCATTTCATTTAAAGGCGGTCTTATTTTTTGCTATGATGGCCTACTTTCGTAATTATGTGGCTTTAATAACACGAGAGAGATCCAATACAAGAATACTACAGATCAAGTTGGGCATACAAACCAAGTTAGGCGAAGATCCATTAATTTTGCAAGTTCCTGAGAAGTACCCCAGTACTTTAAACGGTCACAATGACTTTGTTTAAAATGCGGCTACCACATTTTTTGTCAATTCAAATGTATCTATTTCCTGTTACTTCCTTTACCTGGTAATTTATTCTAATGTATTTGTTGTAATTCTGAACATTTGATATAGTGGAAAGTATTACTGAGTTTCTGATTACCTCCCTTTATAGTGCAGATTGTATAAGGTCATGTACAACACTGAAAGTAGACATTTTCTAGCCGTATCATTATGCTTATCCTCTATTTGAACAGTGCTTTATCTGTGATGAACATACAAACAGTAAGGAACAATAAAAGTTTTTCTTCTTCTATTTTTTGCTCTAACAGGCCATAAAAAGGACCAAGCAGAACCATTTTAACAAATTTGAAAAAGGTCCATGCATGGATTTCAGCTGTTCATGATAATAAGTTATTTAAAGATTTGTTTTAGCTCTAGCAGCCCTTAATGGGAGAACAAATATTAGAGGTTTTCAAATGGCTTTTATAGACCAAATTTGGTGAAGATCCATCAATGGTGAATGCAAAGGTGTTTAATGGTTTTTTTTGCTATCTTTATTCCTGGCAGTTACTAAAAGGGGCCAAGTAAAACCATTTTCTCTGGTGAAGACCCATCAATTGGTTCATGAGAAGAAGGTTTTTCTATCTTTAGTTCCAGTGACACGATACGTCCAAGTGTAACCTTTTGAACTATACTGAGAGAGATGGATGCCAGATGTTACAGATTTGGTGAAGATCAATCATTTACATGATGAGGAGGTTTTTCATATCTAACTCTAGCACCTGGCCTCCCTAAAAAGAGTAAAGCAGAAATCCATCAAACAGTCCATGAAAAGAAGTTGTTTACAGGTTTGTTCTATTTTAGCACTGCCCCTAAAAGGAGACCAAGCACAACCATTTGAAAAACAAACTTGAAAAAGTATGCTATAGACCAAGTTCGGTGTAGATCCAGCATCATGTTCATGAGGTTATTGGATGCTTTTTTTTCTAATTTTAGCAATGACAGCTCTATAAAAGGGGTCAAATGGATCCACTGGAAAAACCTGAGAGAGGCCAACTGAGATTCATCAAGTAGAGGAAAAGTTGTTTAAAAGATATCTTATTCTTAGCTGTGGGGAGCCTAAAATTGGGAAAAAGCAAAATTGTTTAAACAAAACTGAGAGAGGAACATACAAGGATGCTAAAGACGAAAGTTAAATGAAGATCCATGAAGTAATTCATAAGCTGTTTAAAGATTTTTCTATTTTCTGCTCTGGTAGCCCAGTGGAACCAATTGAATGAATTAGAGACTGGTCCATGCTGCGATGTATTGTGTTGTATTGTTCAGGTAACTTCCGCCTTTTGTATAGGCGCAACCTCCGAAGAGGTAGTTTTTCCTTTTTTTTAATATATGAACTGTGCTCACTAAGTACTATTATTTACAAGTGCACACTTCGTGTATATGTACAAGTGTCTGACAGGTGCAGACTAGTTGAAGAGACAGATATTCAGATACAAGGGAATCCAGGTACCAGACCCTAACTCTTTTTTAATAGACTTCTTGGTTCTTTAATGTGCCCCGTGTGTAGCACTGATACACATAAGGATTGCCTGGGTTTCTGACCAGTACACCTCTAGTTAGGTGGGAAACACTGAAAAGCATTAAATTTTCTGAAAATTCCTGAGGCATCTGTCGGGGATCGAACCCTGGACCTCTGGATCGAAAAGTCAGCGTGCAAACCACTGAGCTAATCCGTCCACCCACAGACCAAGTTTGGAGAAGATCAAGCAAGTATTTAGAGATACACTTCTGCACAACAGTTCTGGGTTTTCACTGGGCTATCTTTCAAAGATCACATAAATTTGTACTAGTGGTCATTTTTAGGTACCTACATTTCACAGACTTTTGACAGAAAAAAATGTTGTCTGAAATATGTGAACAGGTTGTTTTAAAGAGATATATGCCCTAGACAAGTAAATTTAATACAGGGAGAGAATTCAGTAAATAAACAAGGTAAAGTTATGGTTCTTGTACACTGACTTTTCCTCTCAATTACCTCTGTTAATGTGTATAACTATACATACCGTATTTTCCCGAATTAAGGCCCCCCCTCTAATTAACGCCCCCCACCCATTTTGGAGGGGAAAAAAAGTCAACAAGAACGGGAAAAAATCACCTACCTCATTTTTATAAGTCCACATAATAAGTAATTTACAGTACTAAAGTCCAATGTATTAAAAATTAAACACACTTTTAAACAGTCCATGTACCGTAAAGCCAAAACATTTGTACTAAGTACGGTACCTAACAGAAAATTAACGGTAAATACATTTTTGATTTGTTTTTACACCACTCGCGCACACGCTTCCTGCCGACTTTAAACAAACTTGCAGCGATGTGTTTACGATCTACCCTTTTCTTCGGCAGTTTTAAGAACTTTTAATTTAAAAGCAGGCACAGCAGCGTGTCAAACCATTGTGTATTGCGCTATTAGCTACCCGCATGAACTAAGGAAAATGTTATCGGAGTACACAGCTGTTTGGGTCATGACGTAATGTGTAGTGTTCCGAGCGTGTCAAAAAGCCTGACATGGAATACACGAGGTACCGTATTTAAATGCATAAAAGACACACTGCATTAAATTGGATGCCAAATAATTACGTTTTAGGGGGATTAAACAACACAGAAACACTTTACAGCTAGTTTGAACGATGTTTTTAAGTTTTGTAAAAATTTTCATTTTTTATTTTTTTACCTCAAATAAACGCCCCCTCTTTGGAAAATGTAACGCCCCCGGGGGCGTTAATACGGGAAAATACGGTAAATCACAAAATCAAACAAAGAAAGATACTTAAGAAAGTAAACAAGCTGTGAAACTGAAACTGAATAATTTGATTAAATGCCTATTTTTATACAATGATATATTCAATGGTGTTGTACATAATAATAATAGTTATTATAACAATATTAATAATGACAATAATAATAATAACAGCCTTATTGTAACAAACAGTCATGACCGCACCCCTCCCCTTGAGGTCATTTTACCCCTATTGCCAATACCAGTGCTTAAGGGGAAATGCCACAGTTGCCTGTATGTATATACGGCAAAGCATTTCCTATGGGCAGAATTTCTTTAAACTTTGTGTACTGACGGGGAAACAAATTTAAAACAGAAATATGTATCAAAAATCATAAGTATCCAGGCTTGATCTTGAATTACCTACCCTTAATTGTAGATTTTTTCAGTATTTTCCAACTTTCAAGGGCAGATAATTTATGACTAAGGCTTGGTTCCTATGATTTGTTTTATTTCATATTTCTGTTTTTGATTTGATTCTCTGTCAGTATAAAAAAGATTAAAGAAGAAATTCCTTCTGTAAGAAATTGTTTGCCCCATGTCAATATAGAGACTGTTGCAACAGTTACCACACAGAACAGAAGCCAAAGTAACCTCCTTTACATAACACTGATAAGTGATAATCAATAATCAATAATCGGTATATGGCTGATAAGCCTGACTGTCTTATCTGAATAGAGGTGATGGCATTATTTTGTGATTACACACACTTACGTTAATAATATCATCATTTTAATATTTTCTGTAAGTTTGACATTATTTTTGTCAAGATAAAGTTTATAGTAATTTAAATTCTCTTTCCGATGATACAAAATTCATTGTAGTTTCTCTTTGTGCTTCGAAGATACATGTATAAAGCGTTTAAGTAAGGGAAATATATTTTTAGGCATAACTTTCTGTTTTGGATTGGTTTAAAATTGAAATTCATATAATTTAAATTTTTTATAATTCGATTTATAGTCTATAGACTCGTCTGCCGAATAGGAATCGGTATGTTTTTTACATAAAAAACGACTTTCATACTGCAGGAATAACACTACATAAATAACGGACCGTTACATCACTGAAAGTACAAAATTTTTGTCAAAAAGAACGCTGATCTCGATGCTTGTGACCGAAAAATACTTGGGCTAAAGATAAAAATATTTTTAGATAATATTACGTAATTTTGTGATGATCAATCGCCAGTAAACCACGGTGACTTCCGCTGCAATTAACTCTTGGGGTGTCATAAAATATTTGGAAGTCGCGGTCCTTCTGTTTTGATTAACACTTTCTGTTATGTAAGGCCATAAATTCCAAGCCATCGTAAACACAAATTGTTGTTTATGGGAACTCCGCATATATCATGTGTGACCTTCATGACCTTACACATTTAAAAATACTTAGGTGTTAAATGGTTGTTATTTTTAGAACGAGGAAAGTCCGGCAAATTGGCCAGTTGCAAGTAGTTTTCATAGTAATTTTCCATGACGTAGCATCATGCACATGTAGGAAAAAACCCCTGTGTCTTTGGTTGCAAAGTACTCGATAAATTTAAATAGTAACCACATGATCTTTTACGTAAATAGTGATGACGAAATCCCATACTTTGCATTAGTAAACATCCTGAATTCATTTCTATAGAAAAAGAATGAAAGTAAAGCGATTGATTATGAGATACGGGGATATACGTTTTTGTTCAAATGGCCGATACTCGATGATATATGTTTTTATCGGGTAATCGACAGACACAGATCAATACGTATCTGTCTGGTAATCAATAGATACGGGGATAAACGGATCGGTGTGGTAAAGGGTTAAATATGAACATCACAAAATGATACCGCAAAGTCCTGGTCTTTCCCATGGACTGAATTTCTTTAAACTTTGTATACTGACTGCAAATGAAATCTGAAACAGAAATAAAATTTAAAATACACACTTCTCTTGCCTTGATCTTGAATTATCTTCCCTTGAAAATTGGATTTTTTAGTATTTTCTGATTTTCACAGGCAGATAACTCAAGATCAAGCCTGGGTACCTATGATTTTTAATATATATTTCCATTTTAAACTTGATTCTCAGTCAGTACACAAAGTTTAAAGAAATTCTGCTTGTAGGAAAATTTTTGCCTATATACATATAGGCAACTGTCCCATTTCCCCTTAAAGCATCTGGTACGCCCAGACGAGCTGCATATAGAGGTTCAAACCCCCCGGTTAATGGTGCCATCATATACTATTTAAGAAAGAAATACTACACACTACCCTACCCATAGAGACTTACCAACAAGGGCGTTTATTAAACAAACCTTGGAAATACAGTGAAACACCGCTCGCTCGAGCATCGATGACTCGAGCACCCGGGCTCGCTCGAGCAATTCATGTGGTCCCGCCCGATTTCCTTCTATTTTCTATCTGAAATTACCATGGCTTGGTCGAGCATCGATAACTCGATCACTCGAGCATGACACCTGGTCCCTGTGTATTAATTTACTCTTTGTTGCTTCTGGCTAACTCGAGCAGAGGTGTCAAAATATTTTGCAGCTTCGGCGATCAGAATGTATCGGTTAATTTCACGTCGTGAAAATTGAGCTGTCTATTCCCCGACTATCTTAAATGTTTGTTTGTCGGTATATTTGATCTGATAATAAGATTAATTATTGATGAAAGGTTAAAGAAAAGTTTTATTGATCAAGTATTGATCAATTACTGTTTGCTTTAAAGCAAGCATGTTATTACTTATTACATCATAGATAACATTAAATTTTGTGATACTTTTTTTTAAATGTCACGGGTTTGTTATTATCATGCATCACCGTTTCCTCTGCAAATGGTACCGATGACAATTGATACAATAAATTCAATTTTTCTTCGTATGTTGGTCAATGTTTGGGTCGCTTCAAACCATGGATAACTCAAGCATTTTGCTCATCCCCTTGCGACCTCGAGCGAGCAGGGTTTTACTGTATAAATGTTAAAATGTAAAACCTTTACAAAAATTTGAGAACTATCACCTGCTGTTTTCGCATGATAAACAGTTATCAAAAAATTTAAAACAATGCCATGAAATCTCTGAAATACAGTGTCTTAAGATTTTTTTTTTTAATGTGTCAAGCGATTTACTTTTGCATAGTTCGAACGGCAGTTCTGTTAAATACAGAGGTGCTCTGCCAGTGTGACAGCTATACATGAAAGAAAGTATCTTGAACTCAATTCTTGCTTTCACCGGCAACCAATGTAAGTGATACAATGCTTGTTTAGAACTGTCAAATTTCCTCCTGTTAATGACAAGTTTTGCGCACATGTTTTGAACACATTGCATCTTACGCACCTCACAGTAAGCTACACCATACAGTATGACATAGCAATAATCCAGATGTGAAATAACTAGAGACAAAACTAAATTTTTAGTGGCTGCTTTTGGTAAGTATTTTCGGATGTTCTTAATTCGTAGGTAATTCAACATGGCAGTACGACATTTGCGATTTACATGATCTATAAAGTTCAAGGTTTCGTCAAGAAATGCACCAAGATATCTAACTGTGCTTTCACGTTTGACATCATCACCAGCAATGTTAATGGAATTTGTAAAACATTTGTTCAATTGTGTACTTATTTACAAAGCAGCTTGACAACATAAGATATATGGTGGATACGGATCCTGATATATCCATGCTACAAAATGCTAACTACTGAATTCACAAATTAGACAGACAACAATTCAGTTGATTTCTTTATAGATACCAAACTCTCCTAAAATATCATCTTAAACCATGGAGATACTGCTGCTTTCTGTGGATTCCGACTTGTTTTACATCGTTACAATTATCAGATATTGACATGAAACAAAAATTAAAAAAATGTCCATAGTAAGTATATACATGTACTACAAAATACTCACCTAAAATAGTTCAAGACCTTTTGCTCTTACACATCAATCTCGACTGTCTTCATGTATACAATTAAGCTTTAGACAACTCCTGGAAAACAGAACACATCATGAAAAGTCAGTGTCCATCTGAGATTTCCCTTCAATGCTCTTATTTTATGCATACTGCAAGTGTTTTAATATTAGCAGAGTACTTTATTAAGTAATACCTTTTAAAGAATAAACATGTATAAATATGAAGTCTGGGCAGAACTTTTTGATAAAACGGTCACGTTCAGGTCATTCCGTATTTCATTGGAAATTGGTGTTTCAGATACTGCCAATTGGTTACTTTAGCACTGCTGATACTGCTCTAATAAAAGTACACGCTAGAAAGTTGAAACTACTCAATTTAAGGAATTTTTGCTAAAATTTAGCAGTGCTAATGTAAGTAGACTTTAAAGTTTAAAACAGTATATATCACACAACTCTTAACATGTCAAAATCATGCAAATTGTTTGATTGGCTTAATTAACAGCAGACCAACCTATTGCAAAGATAATTGGGGATGATTAATTTATTAGCTTCACTATATATTTTGGACTCCGATTTCTTAGTCCTACAGCGTTCTGTACAGCGTGACATACAAATGGCGTTTAAGTAACAAAGGGGAGCAACTCCTATACTACTGGGAAAGTGGCCAGTTCAATCATAATGAGAAAACTTTATTAAGAGGAAAAAAGTTTGTAATTAAAATTATTAACAACGATTTCGTGATAAAAAAAATACAACTGCAAATATTTCATACCTCTGACCAAAGAGCTATAAAAAATAAATAGTGTATCTCCGTACATATTAGGACTATCCAATGTAATATGGACACGTCACATTTCCCGCCATCTGTCAAAATTGTATATTGAAACGGAAAGTGCAAGAAAGAACAACATCCGATGGATGAAAGAATATGTCATATTTGGTGGCATCCTAGGATTGTGTTTTTTTTCTTACGTTAAGATTTTTTCATTCTCTGTGAGCTTGAAGATGATTAGTTTCTAAGACAAGTAAGAGAAGAAAAGGCACAGATCACTGGACTCGTTTTAATTTTATAGGACATTTTCTTCACTGTTTAAGAATTTCTGAAATTTTGTAAAATTGAAAAAATGGTGGTACATTATAAAACATATGATATGCTACTATCTTAAACAAACAATTTGAATCTGTCTTTTCCCCTCCCCAGCCCCTTAGTCTGAAGCATATATGTTCCAACGTCCTCACATCCCCAGTCTCCATGATGAATAAGATCCAGGTCACCACTGAAGGTGTGGAAAAACTGCTCTATGGCCTATCCCCACATAAAGCCTCAGGACCTGATGAATTATCCCCACGCATCCTAAAAGAACTCCACCATGAAATTGCTCCTGTACTTGCCCATATATACAGGTTATCTCTCGAATCTGGCCTAGTACCCAGTGATTGGAAAAAAGCCACCGTAGCCCCCGTATTTAAAAAAGGTCCCAAGTCTAAACCTAGTAACTATCGCCCAATTTCCCTAACTTGCATTGCTTCCAAACTCCTTGAACACATTGTTGTTTCCAATCTTATGACCTATTTTGACAAGCATAAGCTACTTAGCCAGTTCCAGCACGGCTTTAGATCAGGTCACAGTTGTGAGACTCAGCTCATTAATTTCACTCAGGAACTTTACAATAACACTGAACAGGGTCAACAAACAGATGTTATTGTCATGGACTTCTCCAAGGCGTTTGACAAGGTCGATCACATTAGACTAATTTATAAACTACAAAGCCTTGGTGTCAACCCACAAATTACCAAATGGGTCAAATCTTTCCTGTCCAACCGCTCCCAGAAAGTCGCTGTTGATGGTCATTTTTCCAGTGAACTTCCTGTACTGTCTGGAGTTCCCCAGGGTCTGTTCTTGGGCCATGTCTCTTCCTGGTATATATCAATGACTTACCAGATTCCGTCAAATGTAACGCAAGAATGTTTGCAGATGACACCATAATATACCTTACCATCAACTCCATTTCAGATAGTATATCTCTGCAACAAGACCTGATTAGCTTAGAAACCTGGGAGAAGACATGGTCCATGGAGTTCAACCCGGACAAGTGTGAAGTCCTTAGAATTCTTAGAAAGAAAAATCCTGTAGTCTACCCCTACAAACTTCACAACATAGAGTTAAAAACTTGTGAGGCAGCTAAATACTTAGGCATAACCATTTCCAAAGATCTAAACTGGTCCAAACACATTGACAGTATCACTTCCAAAGCAACTTCCACTCTTCGCTTCATACAACGAAATGTCAAAACTGATAATAAAAAGGTCAAAATTGCTGCCTATAACACCTATGTCCGCCCTCAACTTGAGTACTGTTCAAGCGTCTGGCATCCTTGGCAAAAAACCCTCACTAGCAAAGTCGAAAATGTCCAAAGGTCAGCTGCTAGGTACGTCATGTATGACTACAGTTACACCAGTAGTGTTACACAAATGCTGAAAACCTTAGAATGGAATACACTCCAATATAGAAGGTTACACAATTCATTAGTAATGTTTTATAAAATAAGGACCCAGACAGTTGCAGTCGACCAATCTCATCTTATTCCAACTAGAAACCTAAATTACTTAATCCCCATGTCTCACACTCAGTACTTTTCTAACTCCTACTTCCCTAGGACCATCCGACTCTGGAACTCCCTACCAACTCATGTTAAATCTAGCCCCAGTCTCAGTATCTTTAGAGAGAGGCTGGCGGTGGTCAGTATGTAATTCTGTTGCCTCTGTCCCATTTTAACTGTAGCATACTGTCTTTTTTAGCTTTTATTCTTTTAACATTGTAACATATCAGTTCTTTAACAACTGTTTCTCTGACAGCGCCGCCCAGTGATAGTCGGAAATCGACGGTTGGGTGAAAGATGTAGATGTAGATATTCCACTAAATAATATAGGGATTTCAGGTCTTACCGGTTATTATGAATACAATGTGATATCAGAATTATATAAGCATAATGTCACTAACAAATCTCTTTCATTTTTACATGCTGACCCATTTTATTTTCAATAGTGATAAAAAAAACAAGGAAGAATATCCAACAGGGAAAGCCACGTTCAGAAAACGCAGCCTCCCCAAATACACACACGAAAAACTCTTGCACACCATACACAAACATGAACACAGAAGGACAAAACAAACAAATATACAAACATGAACACAGAAGGACAAAACAAACAAATACAGGAAACCTCAATCTGGGATGAACACAGCGTGATCTGCTGAAATAAAGCTAACTGAATATTCAGGTTAACTTTTAAAGAAATAAGATTTTTTGAGACTATAAAATATTATATATATATTTTTTAAATTAGTAAATTAAGAAATATCCTGTTACACTATAACCTAAGTCTTTTTAAGATTTAACAAGGCATAACACGTCGACTGGTAATTACAGTCATACTATAATTTTGACAAAACTATCAGAAACAGTCAATTGAAGAAACCAGTAGCATCTCCCAATGTCAGTCACCTTATACATGTAGTTACACTTTGTAATAAAAGGCAAATCCCTTCAGTGGATAACATCACTTCTTCACTAGAGTCCAAAAAAAAAAAAAAAAGAAACAACAAACCAATGCAGAAGTTTCGGACACGTACACGTTCAAAGGAAAGTAGGTATTGCGTTTCATTCATTTGGCAGTAGTAACACAAGTTGACTTCATTTATTTATTTCAGCATACATGAGTTGTACATAAAAATGACACCTTTAAGAGTGACTTATGTTTGAAAAATTATTACAAGAACATTAGTGCAATGTATACACATAATCATAACACAAGTACGTTACATTTTCTTTTATGGTCAATGTTCGACCGGTCTCAGTGTCACATAATACAGGATTTTATCACATTGTCATAGTGTTCTATTGTGTACCCTCTGTCCGAACACAATTTTGGGTCTGGTTTTATAGTTAAGATGCCACCTCACCGAGTACCTTTGTACTGATAACATGTAGATATTTACAGGTTCAATAACCTCCTGGTGGCAGGCTACAGAAAATCCGTTAGAATCAGTCCCATACACTGTTTTTTCTTTGTTAGTTTTTTTTCCTTCATAAGTAAAACTGCTGACCCAGTGTTCTTGAAAACTACGTCAAAACAGTTTCCAAAATCCAGATGTCCCCATTAACCATTTAATTCCAAATGCTGCTGTGAATATCACACGTAAATCATTTGCGAAGAAACATTCCTGGCACTGTGGACGAAATTCCTCGTTGATCTCTGCAGAAATAATGTGGCTATAGGGTTTACTTCCAAAATAATAATAGATTTATAGATTTTATGGTAAAAACTTCTGAAAAACGATGCAGTAAATGTTGCTGTTGCGGGACACTGTCGTCAGCAGCGTAAACGTTGCATCAACGCTTATTGTTACAAGTCAAACAGTTCTTCTGTGCAAGGGACAATATTTGTTCAAGAAATTAAGTAATGAAGAATTTGAAGAATGTACTTTCGGACATCATATTTTGTAATTTGAGAAGTTGTTATGAAAAAAAAGTGTGATAGGAAAATTATCAGGGAAATAAGTTTTAGTGGGGGAGGACTGTGGTAAGCAGTTTTTAAATCCCTTCTGGACTGAACTGTTTTGATTTCTGTCTTCTGGTCTATTTTCTCGGCGCCTTCAGGGTGCTACTCCTGATGCTAAGGCATTGAATACATACAAGTACGTTTTTTATTCTTAAGGTTTGCTTTTTATATGATTATACAGGAGCATTTTTGTGTTTTACATGCCATGCCTTTTGTTTCCATTGAGTGTGTTAGAGATTCACCTGGCAGTGATTACTTTTATTTACACTGTCCCGTGACTTCGGAGCATGGTAGGGGTAAGAATGAGGTTGAGTGCGCACCATAAACTGGTGTGTTAAAAGTTACTTCAACGTGTTGTGGGTTTCATTTTGGGTAGTCTGTGTTTTTGGAATGTGGCATTCTCTGTTTGATATTTATCCTTGCTTTGAAGTCGGTGACAGTGGGGCATGAGGGGTATTGCACTTTCCACTACCTCTCATAAACAGGCTGAATCAAACCGAGTCTGCTATTATTTTGCTTGGTTGCAATGTGTACTTACAAAGGATTATCTTACAGATTTTATTTACTATCACAACACCCATGTTTAAGTGCCGTTTGGCGGCCGTAAAAAGTCTCCCCGTACTTGGATTCAGAGTTGTTATATTTTCTGGTCCTTTGGGATTATGGAGTCCACTTAATGTTCACTTACCTCTCATGAACAGCCTCAATCAAACGAAATGCACTTGAAGCTATATCAATAAATATATGCAATATCACATCCCACCCACTAAAAATACTATAAAAGAGATCTAACAGGGACATATTTTTTTACTGATTGAGCTTCAAACACCGGTGATCAAACCGAGTCTTTTATTATTTTGCTTGATTTCATTCTATGCTTCCAAAGGATCTTCTTATAGATTGTAAATTTTACCTTGTACAAGTCCAACTTAAAATATTGCGGATGGTGTATGAAGCATAATAAAAATGGCTATTTAAAAATATTTTAGCATTAATCAGTACCCTTAATGAATAATATTATGGCAAGTCTTATTATAGGTTTAAAAAATGTAAAAAGTTTCACAATCTGTCCTTATTTGAAATTAGTAGTTAGAAATACTTACAAGTTATTCGTATTAAAATTGAAATTCTGTGAACGAGATCAGCTGAAAACTTCAGCTAGGGGAAAAAAGAGAAGGATGTTGCGCTAATATAATTACCACCATCTACAAGTAAACTACCCAATAGGGGACCTCCTTGGCCGAGTGGTTAAGGTCACTGACTTCGAATCACTTGCCCCTCATCGATGTGGGTTCGAGTCTCACTCAGAACATTGAATTCTTTATGCGAGGAAGCCATCCAGCTGGCTTATGGAAGGTCGGTGCCCACTCGTGATGAAATAATGCACGGAGGGGCACCTGGGGTCTTCCTCCACCATCAAAGCTGGAAAGTCGCCATAACACCTATAATTGTGTCGATGCGATGTTAAATCCACCAAAATATAAACTACCCAATAACAGTTTTTTTTGCCCTTAAACTGCATAATATGCTCGTTCTGCATTACCATCATATTCCCGTCATATTCTACTTTTTGTTACACGCCTGGATCTTTTCGTTACATATATTTCCTTTGGACTGAATAAAACTAGATAACGAAAGAACAACAGTAATAAGCAAAAACAAAATGAATTAGACAGCCTTGTCCTTATCTAACACTAGAAAGATAGTGAGCTACTCGTTTATTTGAACTATAACTTTCATTTGAGCTTTAGTTCTTTGACTGTCACTAGGTAGAAATGGTTCATATTCATTTCATAGAAAGCCCTGATTTCGGATAAATAGTTTTGGACAAAGAGCTATATATGTGTAAATAGATCGGCAACTTGAAATGCATATAGAGCAAATCTTGCCAACACCATGTGGGAACTGAATGAGATCTCGTATTACGGGTGTATAAAAGGGTGCAAGTTAAAACTTGCCCAAACCAAAATGTACCCAAAAACACAGGCACTCGGCGTGTGGCCAGGACACCCATCCCAATGAAATTATGTGAGAAAAAATCATATCCTATATACCCAAGTACTAAAAAAAAAAAATTAGTACTCTGGTATATAGGATATGAATTTTTCTCACATAATTTTATGTAACTATGTGATACAAGCTTGTGCAGTTTTTTACCAGGGTCGTAGCTGTGGGGGCTTAGGGGGTCAGGTGGGGGTCTTCCAGGCCACATGCCGAGTGCCTGTGCCCAAAAATAAAAAGTCAAAATTTACCCACAAGAAGTCAAAATGTATCTGTTCATCTGTATTGTCGCAGCACTTGATATTCGATGTAACAACATTAAACAAGAAACGACACAACAATGTATAATTATAATTATATTCTTGTCTTTACCACAATATTTCATGTCATATGCATCAATAACTTTGTGAAAATGGATAAGTTATCATTCAAGAAACATTCATGTGTCCTTAGAACAACAATAGTCAGCCAGTGTCATCATGTGACATCACATCACTAATGTTGCGGTATAGGTCAACAATTGTGGCGGTAAAACAATCATAGGTTAAAAAAAAACTCAGTATTATTTGAACAGTGACACAAAAGTAATTAAACACCAATATAAATGTTTTATATTATCTGTTTACATTGACACTATCGAAAATATTCATCTCTCGGCAGTGGACACACCAGATATTTTGCAAGTAAATCACAAGGTCGCGGGCGTGGTCATAATGTAGCGGAGCCTAAGGATTGTCCTATTACAGTAACTGAATATTTTTCTGTCTGATAGTTATCTAACATGTTCCAATTAATTCACTGCTCATATTAGTATCATGGGTGTATTTTGAGGAGATGGTCGCGCGGCCCCCTCTCCTCCTCCCCCTTAAAATCTGCCAAGTTATGACGCTTTGATGTTGCGCCTGATACTGATATTTCATTCATTTTTGTGTAGCTGGGGGATGTTGTGTAAAATTTGGTGTCCTCTAAGCTATAGGCTGGACATAATTTGCATAATTAATGAGGACAAGTAGACAAACTTGTAAATATTGCAAATATTTGCTTATTTTATGGTATTTAATTTTTTTTTTAGATTTTTGCAATAAATATGTGAAAAATATGATTTAAATAAATATTGACAGATATTTAGCAATGTAACTGCAGGTAAGAACATTTTTCGCTACCATGTGTAAAATAGATCACGAACTTAACATGTAAACACCACATAAGTGATGCAACTCGAATACCGTGAGATTAGTGATGTCGAGTATACTCCCTTGGGAAAGTCAAAATGTACCCTTGTTTTTATTAGAAGAATCAAAATGTACCCATTTAAATATTGATTATTTACTTATAAATAATTATCGAAATAATACATTTAAGCTACTCCCCAACAGTTTAGGTGAATTTTTTTTAACATGTTCATTTCCACCAAGATGTGGACCAAAATTCTGATAAAATAATAGCTGCACTTACATATTTATTAAACAGAATTAGGAGAGAGTAAAAAAAATTAAAACAGACTTATGTTATTGGTTTTTGAATAAGAGGTTAATATATGGCTTGGTTGTGCCTTCTAGCCATAATGGCACACCTAGTTTCATAATGGCCATGGCCCATGGCCATTATGAAACTAGGTGTGTCATTATGGCTAGAAGGCACAACCAGTCGTTTATTGATCTTTTTATTATATACCTTCTCTTTATACTCATCTTGTTATTTTCATTTTACATATCTTTTCTACAAACTTATGGGGCCTTAGCATCATTTGTATTGATTTTTTCATCAACAGTGCCTTCAGTATTTGACAATCGATCTGAAAATGATTTAGCATCCTTTCATCCGCCATAATGACAATGGTACATGACGTCAATGTCAGAACGTGCTGACGTTCCGGTTACCTGGGGCCATTATGATTATGGCGTGTGAGGCTCACTGCGCCATTATGGATTCGTCAATAGAGACTGTAATGACCGTTTTAAACGGCTTTTTTGTTACTATTTATAGTAATGTATATAATAATAACAATTCTAACACGATCTGCAGCAATTGCTATATAAACATATAGCGAAATCGCCTATACATGAATCTACGATAAAATATGGTTGGCTGTTACATTTCACCCCCTATGATTGTGGCATAAGAGATTCTACTTCAGTTCCATTATGTACAAATTATTTAAGGGCCAAACGGTTGAAACAGCATTTCAAAAACATAAATATGATAAAAAGTCATACTGACTTATGTGTAGGACCGTAAAACAAGTTTCGATCTCTACGAGCGAATTCAATTAGCTTAATTAAGATTCAGCGGTGACGTCATAAATGTATGACATAAAGTATGACGTCATAATGATGTGACGTCATATAAAGTTAAGCTCGTAACTTGTAACACAGGGTCAACTCGCCTAATTTGATGATTCTCTTCATAATTAGTTTGCGAGCTGTTAGATTATTAATTATAAATACTTCTCAAAATTCTGATAAAAATAAACAAATATCTATACGTTCCATTGGCTATGCAACTCTTTCTAACCAGAGGGGGTAAATTGTAACAGCATATGACCCGAATAACGTATTATGCTGAAAATGTAGTACTGTAAAATGCGAATTATTTGCGTTGTTAGAATCGAAACAATAAATCTGTTCCAATAATTTTATCAATTAATAAAACATGGGCAGTCGTTTGGATGCGAATGATTAAATCACTTGTGATACGCACTCGTGATTTAATTATTACGCATCCAACTCCTGCCCATATTTTATTAACTGATAAAATATAGGAACAGATTTATTATTTCTTAAATAAATGATGGTACACAAAAACTATATTTAGTAATTAAAGTAATTTAAAAGCACAACAGACTGATCAATCTTAAAAACTTTAAAAAAGTCATCTTGATAATAAAGTTAAGTGTCACTCCATTAAAGTTTGAAGGAAAGGATTAATGACTTCTGCAGCAATTACTTTGTTGTCAGGTGTGAAAGTAGGCTACTCTGCTCAGTTGCTGAAGGTGTGAAAATTATTCAAAGATTGTGTTTAAATTAAAGTTTTATAACTCTATCATTGAATTAAAACCTTAGATTGAAAATTTTATAGATATTTCTCGGAATTTATGGGTATATTTTGTGTGGGTACATTTTGGTCTTTTTGGGTACATTTTGACTTTACCATGTAGGTACATTTTGGTTTGGGTATGTTTTGACCATAATCCGTGTAAAACAGACAGCAGGAGGATAAAAATTTGTGTTGTGGAAAACTTTCTGTCAGATCATTTGTTTATAATGATAATGGTGTCTTTTTAATGTTATAAGTGTTTTCTACATGGGGAAGGCATGAATTTATGATTGGAAGTCTAAGAAATCAACAGTTTCGTTTGAAAATTGAACCTGCTTTGGTTTATTACATGCCGGTCGTATCGCCAGTGTAATGCGTCAGTTGATTTGATCACGTGTCATCAAGTCAACAAATGCTTCAATAAGATGAACCCTGACATGAGCTTACGCAAGATTATCCCCTGTTGCCATTCTGTGCATTTTATACTTCATTGTTTTGGATAAATTAAATGATATTGTACATACAGGATCATTCAAGATACAATGGTCAAGTATTACTCTATGTGATTTTACCTCTTCAGTTTTATTGTGTTTTGGATTTTGCCAGAGAGCAGTAGATCAGTAAGTTAGGCAACCATGTCAAAACAAAACTAATTCTATGTGAAATTGGCAAGACCAGTCACAATAATATAGCAGATGCACAAGTTACTGTGAAATCATTTTTATTTGCATAGGACGAATTTTCGCGTATTTTGCGCTAGGACTGATGCGCGAATTAAAGACCGCGCTATTATTAATTTTCAATTTTATTTTTATTTTCAAAATTGAAACGCGCGAATTAAAGCCCAAGCGAAACAAACCTTTTTCACGTTTGCGCGAAATTTTATGCCAGCGAATTTAAATGATTTCACAGTAAGTGTCATTTAATAGTTAAAAGTAAGAGTAGAGTTTAAAGACGATAAGAGTCCAGGCACATGGCTGCCTTTACACAAATACGCAGCTGCATAGTGAAAATGGCCATCATGGCCCTCTTGTTAGTTCACCTGAGCAATGTTATTGTGATCGCTGGATGTCCGGCGTCTGTCTGTCGTCTGTCGTCCATCAACATTTGGCTTGTGTATGCGATAGAGGCTGTATTTTTCAACTGATCTTCATGAATTTTGGTCAGAATGATTACCTTGATGAAATCTAGGCCAAGTTCGAAAATGGGTTATCTGGGATCAAAAAGTAGGTCACTAGGTCAGATCAAAGAAAAACCTGAAGTTGGGTATGCGATAGAGGCTGTATTTGTCAACTGATCTTCATGAAATTTTGTCAGAATGATACCTTGATGAAATCTAGGTCAAGTTCAAAAATGGGTCATCTGGGGTCAAAAACTAGGTCACTAGATCAAATCAAAGAAAAACCTTGTGTATGCGATAGAGGCTGTATTTTTCAATTGATCCTCATGAATTTTGGTCAGAATGATTACCTTGATGAAATCTAGGCCAAGTTCAAAAATGGGTTATCTGGGGTCAAAAACTAGGTCACTAGGTCAAATCAAGGAAAAACCTTGTGTATGCGATAGAGGCTGTACTTTTCAATTGATCTTCATGAATTTTGGTCAGAATGATTACCTTGATGAAATCTAGGTCAAGTTCGAATATGGGTCATCTGGGGTCAAAGACTAGGTCACTATGTTTAATAAAAGCAAAACCTTGTGTATGCGATAGGGGCTACATTTTACATCGGAACTTCATGAATTTAATCAGAATGTTTGTCTATATGAAATATAGGTGGAGTTTGAATATGGGTCATCTAGGGTCAAAAACTAGGTTACCCGCTCAAATTTAAGAAAAATCTTGGGTACGCAGTAGGGGCTGCATTTTACACTGGATATTCATAAAATTTAGTCAGAATGATTGCCTTGACGAAATCTATGTCAAGCTAGAATATGGGTCATCTGTGGTCAAAAACTAGGTCACTAGGTAAAATCAAAGAAAAACCTTGTGTATGCAATAAAAACTGTATTTCTCAATTGATCTTCATGAAATTTGGTCGGAATGATAGCCTTGATGAAATTAAGGTCAAATTTGAATATGGGTCTTCCGGGGTCAAAAACTAGGTTGCTAGGACAAATCAAAGAAAAATATTTTGTATGCGATAGAGGCTGTATTTTTCAGTTGATGTTGATGAAATTTAGTCAGAATGATTGCCTTGATCAAATCTAGGTCAAATTCGAATGTAGGTCATCTTGGCTCAAAAACTAGGTCACTAGGTCAAATTGAAGAAAATGCATGTTTACACTTAAGAGACCACATTTTTGGTCCAATCCTAATGAAAATTGGTCAGAATATTTGTTTCCATGAAATCACTAGGTCAAATATGTTTACACTGTTATGGTATGTTTCTCAAGTGAGCGACCTAGGGCCATCTTGGCCCTCTTGTTTATATATAGTCAAAAATAAATTTGAAATAAAACATGGTACCAAAATAACTGTTAAATCATTTTTAGCTCCACTATTCGGAGAATAGTAGGGCTATTCTCTTTGGAGTCGGCGACGGTGTCGGTGTCGGCGTGACCTTTCTTGGTTTTTCAGCAACCTTTGTATTCTGTCATATCTTTGTTACTATTGCTTATATCTTACTGTAAGTTCACATAAACATTGTGCAGTATACAAAGTATGCGTAGGGGCTGAACCCATTATACCCAAGGTCAAGGTCACCAAGGTGTTATACTTAGGTTATTTTTAAGGTTAAAGTTTTTTGCAACCTTTTTAGCTCACCTGTCACATAGTGACAAGGTGAGCTTTTGTGATCACCCTTCGTCCGTCGTCAGTGTGTGCATCCGTCCATGCGTCCGTCAACAATTTCTTGTCTGCACGATAGTGGTTTCATTTATGATTTTATTTTAACCAAACTTGCACACAACTTGTATCACCATAAGATCTCGGTTCCTTTCTTGAACTGGCCAGATCCCATTATGGGTTCCAGAGTTATGGCCCCTGAAAGGGCCAGAATTAGCTATTTTGACCTTGTCTGCACAATAGCAGCTTCATTTATGATTTTATTTCAACCAAACTTGCACACAACTTGTATCACCATAAGATCTTGGTTCCTTTCTTGAACTGGCCAGATCCCATTATGGGTTCCAGAGTTATGGCCCCTGAAAGGACCAAAATTAGCTATTTTGACCTTTTCTGCACAATAGCAGCTTCATTTATGATTTGATTTTTACCAAACTGGCACACAACTTGTATCACCATAAGATCTTGATTCCTTTCTTGAGCTGGCCAGATTCCTTTATGGGTTCCAGAGTTATGGCCCCTGAAAGGGCCAGAATTAGCTATTTTGACCTTGTCTGCACAATAGCAGCTTCATTTATGATTTGAATTTAATCAAACTTGTACAAAACTTGTGTCACCATAAGATCTTGATTCCTTAGCTGAACCGGCTAGATCCCATAATGGGTTTCAGAGTTATCTCCCCTGAAAGGGCCAAAATTAGCTATTTTGACCTTGTCTGCACAATAGCAGCTTCATTTATGATTCAATTTTAACCAAACTTGCACACAACTTGTATCACCACAAGATCTTAGTTCCTTTCTTGAACTGGCCAGATTTCTTCATGGGTTCCAGAGTTATGGCCCATTAAAAGTCCAAAAATTGGCTATTTTGGCTTTTGCAGCCATTTAGAGACTTCATTTATGGTTTTATTTGACACAAATTTCCAATATAACTTCAGCAACAATAATTCTTGGATTCCATGACAAATCAGATCTAAGCGTAGGTTCAGAGTTATTTCATATCTGATTACCTCCCCTGATTGTAATCAAAATGGATTTATATCAGTAAGTACTTATAGGACTTATTTGAAATTTCATTATTGTCATTAGTTGGACTGAGCCAATCAGGGTAGATAACTATGGACTGATTTTATGTCAAATTACCTCCCTTTTTTTCAAATTAAAATGGGTATATCTCCGTAACTAATGACGATACTGATCTGAAATTTTATTTGTGTCAACAGATTTATTTGGCAGATCCTTCTTTTGTTCACTTACAATAATTTTTTTTAATTACTTCCCTTTTACGTTACTATAAATAGCTTATTTTTAGTAACTTTTTTATTATTGACCGTAGGGAGAAACTGAGACCACTTTTCTGTGGTACATGGATGGTACCTGCAATATTTAGGTGTATTTTGAAATATCTGTACCGTGTAAGAATTTTTTTCTTTTTGGTTAAATTTCTTCCCTTTGTTGTTACTGTCCTTTGGACTTAGATATTTTTTCTGAGGACCTTCTTGTCCTCAAGTGCAATGATAACAGGTGAGTGATATAGGGCCATCATGGCCCTCTTGTGTTTTTTTTAGCTCAACTGTCACGTAGTGACAAGGTGAGCTTTTGTGATCACTCTTTGTCCGTCGTCTGTGCGTCCGTGCGTCAACAATTTCTTGTTTGCATGATAGTGGTTTCATTTATGATTTTATTTTAACCAAACTTGCACACAACTGGTATCACCATAAGATCTCGGTTCCTTTCTTGAACCGGCCAGATCCCATAATGGGTTCCAGAGTTATGGCACCTGAAAGGGCCAAAATTAGCTATTTTGACATTGTCTGCACAATAGCAGCTTTATTTTTGATTTGATTTTTACCAAACTTGCACACAACTTGTATCATAATAAGATATTGGTTCCTTTCTTGAACTGGCCAGATTCTTTTATAGGTTCCAGAGTTATGGTCCCTGAAAGGGCCAGAATTAGCTATTTTGACCTTGTCTGCACAATAGCAGCTTCATTTATGATTTTATTTTAACCAAACTTGCACACAACTTGTATCACCATAAGATCTCGGTTCTTTTCTTGAACTGGCCAGATCTCTTAATGGGTTCCAGAGTTATGTCCCCTGAAAGGGCCAAAATGAGCTATTTTGACCTTGTCTGCACAATAGCAGCTTCATTGATGATATGATTTTAACCAAACTTGCACACAACTTGTATCACCACAAGATCTTGGTTCCTTTCTTAAACTGGCCAGATTCTATCATGAGTTCCAGAGTTATGGCCCCTTAAAGGTCCAAAATTTGCTATTTTGGCTTTTACAGCCATATAGAGACTTCATTTATGGTTTGATTTGATACAAACTTCCAAAATATCTTCAACAACAATAAATCTTGGATTCCATGATGAATCTGTCCGATCCAATTGTAGGTTCCAGAGTTATTTTATATAATCTGATTACCTCCCCTGATTGTAATCAAAATGGATTTATATCAGTAAATACTTACTGGACTTAGTTGAAATTTCATTATTGTCATTAATTGGACTGAGACAATCAGGGAAGATAACTATGGACTGATTTTATGTCAAATTACCTCCCTTTATTTCAAATTAAAATGGGTATATCTCCGTAACTAATAAAGATACTGATCTGAAATTTCATTTATGTCAACAGATGGACTTGGACAATCAGTGAAGATACATATTGACTGAATTTATGACAAATTACCTCCCTTTATTTTTTATCTAAATGTATACACCTTAGTAGCAGCAGCTTCTAATGAGATTGGTTTGAAACGTTATTTATGTCTTCCGTGGTAAGAAATAGTCATATTAGATAACTCTTGATTGAACATTTATCGATATGAATACTTTACTAATATATTGTTGTATAGGCTTGTACTCTGTATCTTCTACATGCATATACCAATGCATGATTACATCCCCTGATTTTAATAAAAATGGATTTGTCTTGGTAAATATTTATAGAACTCATTTGAAATTTCATTATTGTCTTTTGTTGGACTGAGGCAATCAGGGTAGATAGCTATGGACTGATTTTATGTCAAATTACCTTCCTTTGTTTCAAATTAAAATGAGTGTATCTCAGTAACCAATGAAGATACCGATTTGAAATGTCATTTGTGCCATCAGATGGACTCGGACAATCAGGGTAGATAACTTTTGACTGAATTTATGACAAATTACCTCCCTTTATTTTATGTAAACGAATATATCTCAGCAGCATCTAATGAGATTGGTTTTAAATGTTATTTAAGTCTTCCAGGGTAAGAAATAGTCATGTTAGTACAAAAATGCAGTATTTGAGCCTAGGACCCTCAAACTTGGTATGGAAATTGGCCCTGACTAGGTCAAAAGGGACTGTTACAAGAAAATGTTATATCCTGATGATATTATGTGTGTATGCCTATGTGCTCTATGTCAAAACTTGATCATATCATTTTGAGCAATGGTACTCGGGTGAGCGATACAGGGCCATCATGGCCCTCTTGTCTGTCATATCTTTGTTACTATTGCTTATATCTTACTATAACCTTACATAAACATTGTCCAATATACAAACAAAGTATGTATAGGGGCTGAGCCCATTATACTCAAGGTCAAGGTCACCAAGGTGTTATACTTAGGTTATTTTTAAGGTTAAAGTTTTTCGGCAACCTTTGTTTTTCTGTCATGGCTTTGTTACTTTTGCTTATATCTTACTGTAACTTTACATAAACATTGTCCAGCATACATACAAAGTATGAACAGGGGCTGGGCCCTTTATACCCAAGGTCAAGGTCACCGAGGTGTTATACTTAGGTTATTTTTAAGGTTAAAGTTTTTCGGCAACCTTTGTTTTTCTGTCATGGCTTTGTTACTTTTGCTTATATCTTACTGTAACTTTACATAAACATTGTCCAGCATATAAACAAAGTATGAACAGGGGCTGGGCCCTTTATACCCAAGGTCAAGGTCGCCAAGGTGTTATACTTAGGTTATTTTTAAGGTTAAAGTTTTTCGGCAACCTTTGTTTTTCTGTCATATCTTTGTTACTATTGCTTATATCTTACTGTAAGTTCACATAAATATTGTTCAGCATACAAATAAAGTATATACAGGGGCTGGGCCCATTATACCCAAGGTCAGGGTCACAACAAAGTTGTTATACTTGGAATTATTTTCATGTTAAATTTTTTCGAAAGCTTTATCTTTAGTACTTTAAAAGATAATGACTTGAAATTAAAAATATTTCTTTTTAATCATCATCTGCATGTGTGGTTACAAACCCCATAACTCTTATTGTATTTTTTTGACAAAATTATGCCCCTTTTGTACTTAAAAGTTTTTTTGCAATCTTCGATTTCTGGATATAACTTTATTGCAATATAAGATAAAGACTTGAAAGTAAAACCATCATCATCTGCATGTGTAGTGACAGTCCCCATAACTCTGATTTGTATTTTTGACCAAATTATGTCCCTTTCATACTTAAATTTTTTAACAAACTTCGTTTTCTGGACATAACTTTGATACTATATAAGATAATGACTTGAAACTCAAAATATATCTTAACCATCATCATCTGCATGTGGTAACAATTCCAATAACTCTAAATTGTGTTCTTGACAGAATTATGCCCCTTGGTGTATCTTCTTTTTAAAGTAGAGGTCTCTTATTGAGACATATATTCATTTTACCATCAAATCGCCGAATAGTGGAGCATGCTCTTTTACGGACAGCTCTTGTTGCGTTTATTTTTTGCATAATAGAAAGACTACGTTTACAATTACGTGTGATCTGTACAAAAAAAAAGTTGAAAATTTTGCATTCTGATGTTTGAGTACTCCTGTTATTTGAATATTTTGCCCTGACAAATAGGTTATTCAAATATATGGAATCTACTGTATCTTCATATTAGCATGTATAAAGCATCTTGAGCCTCATCAGAAAAAAAGTTGAAGTATCATATAACTTTTTCAGATTGTAAATAAGGGAAGTAGTATGAGTCATGGCAAGCAAGAAATGCAGTGACCTTGTCCGACAAGCACACAGTTCAAGACTTAAACATGTATATAATGCCCTGGTGGAAATCAGAAAAACATTCATGAAAACACCAAAAGGTAAGTACTCAGCCTCATGATATTTTGAAGAATGTTCTTCAGGCCATGCAAAATTGGATCTCTGTTTAACATCCCAATCATTTTCAGCCTACTTTTTAGCTTGACTATACAAAGTATGGAGAGCTCTCCTACTCAACCTGGCATCAGTGTCGGCGTGGGCATCCCTCCGTGTCCGCACCTTGATTAAAGTTTTGATGCACTTTCTCTTTATCTGTGTAATTACTTGATGGATTGGTTTCAAACTTAAGATAGTTTTTCTTTATCATCACCCATATCATATTGCACAAAGGCCATAACTCTCTCACCAATATTTCATGAATTATCCCCCCTTTTTACTTAGAATTTCAGGTTAAAGTTTTGATGCACTTTCACACTATCTTAGTTATTACTGAATGGATTTGATTAAACTGAAAGTAGTTGTTGCACATCATCTCCCACATCATATGACACAAGGTTTATAACTCTGGTACCAATATTTAATGAATTATCTCCCTTTTACTTATAATTTCAGGTTAAAGTTTTATTATTACTAATTTATTATACCAGATTTTTATAGCGCCCTTTTCATGATCAATTTCATGTTCAAAGGCGCTTTACATAGTTCAAATGCAGCCACACAGGGCGCATAATTCATCCTCTACTAGTGCAGACACAGAGCGATCTGACCAGAGGGACAGAGTGAGACAAAGCCCCCACGACAGAGAGATCAGAAATCAGATACTGGCTTGTCCGGCTAACTTAGCCTAGCTCATTGCGAATAGACAGCCTGGTTCTTTAATCTACCCAGTGTATAGCACTGATACAGGCAAGGATTGCCTGGGTTCCTGACCAGTACACCTCTAGCTGGGTGGGAAACACTGAAAAGTGTTTCTGAAAATTCCAGAGTAACTGCCAGGGATCGAACCCCGGACCTCAGGATTGGAAGGCCAGTGTGCAAACCACTGAGCTATCCGTCCACCTAAATGGATTTGATTCAAACTTAAAATACTTCTTCCACCTTATCACCCACATCATATGACACAAGGTGCATAACTCTTACACTAATTTTTCATGAATTATGCCCCTCTTTTACTTAGACTTTCATTTTGATGCATTTTTACTATATCTCAGTTATTACTAAGTGGACTTCATTCAAACTTGAAGTAGTTGTTAAGTAGTTGTTCCACATTATCACCCACATCATTTGACACAAGGTGCATAACTCTTGCACCAGTATTTTATGAATAATGCCCCCTTTCTACTTAGAATTATACTTATATAGTGTTTTGATACACTTTATCTTTACCTCACTTATTACTTTTGTGCAATATTCATCTACCATTGGAGTCATTAAACACTCCAGTGGCGGCTCCAGCTTCCTCAGATGTGCCCAGTTTCACTATCCAGCGTCGAAGTAGTCCAGCGCGCTGTCTCCTGTGACAGCTCTTGTTCACTTCCTTATAGCTTTTACACCCATTAAAAATATACCAGAGTTTGAGTGATTTATATCTTTAAGCAGTTGTAACCTGGAAATATAAGCTGAAGTAGCTTAAAGTATGTAGTTGTCCTGTAATGAATAGAAACACCTGTTTTAAATATTTTTTACTGGCATTTGCAAATTTTTTATTTATTTTTGTTTTATGAAGGCCTTGTCCACTTTGTTATTGATTACACTGATGATGTTGAATAATGGTAATATTTCCCTTTTAACCTTTACCCTGTTAAATTTCTATAATGAACTTGTCCATCATTTAATTTTGGCAATACCATTATTTGAAGGGGTGTTTACTGAAAATTTACTGACTGAATAGCGAACAGTACAGACCATGATCAGCCTGCACAGATGAAGAAATATTCACCGCTAGCAGGCGAAAGGTTGAACAAAGAAGACTGAAATTTTGTGTTATTATGCAACATACAAACATTTTGTATGTAAAAGTTATTACAAATGCCAGTGACACCCTGTAAAAGTTATTACAAATGCCAGTGACACCCTGTAAAAGTTATTACAAATGCCAGTGACACCCTGTAAAAGTTATTACAAATGCCAGTGACACCCTGTAAAAGAAAAGCACACTAAATAGGCAAATATTTGATGAATTAAAATCTTCAAAAATGTAGATAATATATCCCCGGACCCCGTGATATCGGTTTTCGACGACGCAAGGAATCATATGATTGCCAAAAATAGGAATATTCAAAGGAGAATAATTAAATTGTCTACTTGGCAAGTGACAAAACAATACAAGACCTTCACTTTGTGTGTGGTTATTTTCCAGAAATCTGATTTTTGCAAGTTCAATTTAGATAAAAACAGAAGTTAGTTGAAAGCACCTGCGCACACTTTACGACTTACATATTCGACGGTTCCTACCAGTCACGCTAAAAATCTATACCGTACATTGAATTTAGTACAAATCATCACCTGTCACAAGAAACAGTTATTGTTTTGCATTTTATCAGCGTTTTAACCATATTAAACGGTATTTAATATATTTTCAATGAGTTATTGGTAAGTCCTATTCAAATTTAAACTATTTCCATGCTTCTAAGTGATTAAATGAGAGAGTGTCACTGAAGTTCCAGTTTTGGGATTAAATAAAAGATTAATAATACGGTATGTTGATATTAATTTAGCATTTTACTTTTCATTTTTATTCGATTAAGTCATGGAATGAGGACACATATAGAACTTTGTTTATTTTACCAAAATACTATGTGATCACCACTTGACATGCGTGGGATATGCAGATTAACTGGAAATACTGACATGTTCAAAAACATATGTCCGTTGAAAACGTAAGTCGTGGGGATACTATGATAACATATTAGAATTGAAATAATACATCTCAAACAGTGATTTGCTCTTGAATAAAATCATTGTTTATCGTTCATATGCATAGTATGTTATGATTCATGGTTTGCAGGTGGGAGAAATTTGAAGGATATTCTTCATTTAAAATTGCGGGTGCTGTAGCAACATAAAGAAATTCCAATAGGGATTTTGATTGCTCTTCAGTAGTTCTGGTTAAAAAAGTTAATCTATGTTTTAAAAAGAAAACAACATGCCATACTGCGTAGGTGAAATAAAATTTCTGATGATCTGTTACAATACATGAGCAACATATTTGATATTGTTTGTCATTTTCTGAAGATCTGCATATTATTTTTACCTTAGATGTTGCAGCACTTGTTGGTGCCAGACTGGTTCAGAGACTGTTGGATCTTATAAGGTCAAGAGACAGCCTGGAGGAGCAGTACAGGTCAAAGGTCATTGATATATCATTGAGCATTCTGGGTAACATGTGTATGGAGGAAGTCACTAGAAAACAGGTATTATATATCTTATATTGTACACTTATTGGATAGCTTGAAGGACCAGCAGTCAATAGTTTTGACTATTGACTAGCAAGCCATTCAATATGTGATTTATTAAATGACATTACAAATCATTTTTCAGTTTTTAGCTCGACTATTCGAAGAATAAGTAGAGCTATCCTACTCACCACGGCGTCGGCGTCACACCTTGGTTAAGTTTTTCGTACCAGTCCACATTTTGACAAAGTCTTTTGAGATAAAGCTTTGAAACTTTCAACACTTGTTTACCGTCATCATGGCCAGTTATAGGCAAGAGCACATAACTCCATCAAGGATAATGGCTGAATTATGGCCCCTTTTGACTTAGAAATCATGGTTAAGTTTTTCGTACCAGTTCATATTTTGACAAAATCTTTTAAGATAAAGCTTTGTAACTTTCAACACTTGTTTACCATCACCATGGCCAGTTATAGGCAAGAGTACATAACTCCATCAAGGATTTTGGCTGAATTATGGCCCCTTTTGACTTAGAAATCATGGTTAAGTTTTTCGTACCAGTTCATATTTTGACAAAGTCTTTTATGATAAAGCTTTGAAACTTTCAACACTTGTTTACCATCATCATGGCCAGTTATAGGCAAGAGCACATAACTCTATCAAGGATTATGGCTGAATTATGGCCTCTTTTGACTTAGAAATCATGGTTAAGTTTTTCGTACCAGTTCATATTTTGACAAAGTCTTTTAAGATAAAGCTTTGAAACTTTCAACACTTGTTTACCATCACCATGGCCAGTTATAGGCAAGTGTACATAACTCCATCAGGGATTATGGCTGAATTATGGCCCCTTTCGACTTAGAAATCTTGGTTAAGCATTTCGTACCAGTTCATATTTTGACAAAGTCTTTTGAGATAAAGCTTTGAAACTTTCAACACCTGTTTATCATCACCATGTCCAGTTATAGGCAAGAGTACATAACTCCATCAAGGATTTAAGCTGAATTATGGCCCCTTTTGACTTAGAAATCTTGGTTAAGTTTTTCGTACCAGTTCATATTTTTTGTAAAGTGTTTGACATATGGCTTTGAAACTTTAATCACTTGTTTAGTATAATACTCTCTATCTGTAGGAAAGAGAAAATAACTCTGTCATCTGTTTTGGCTGAATTATGGCCCTTTTTGGACTTTGAAATTGGTTCTGTTTTCATTCAAGTCCATGTTTTGTCAAAACTATTTGACGTATGGCTTTTAAACTTTGAACACTTGTTAATCATTATGATTTCCATCTGTAGGCAAGAGTATATAACTATTTTGACTGAATTATGGCCCTTTTTGGACTTTGAAATTGCCTCATATATTGCCATTTAGTGCAAGACTTATCGAAATCAAAGTAATACAGGAACATTGTTTGTCTAATCTATTTATTTCTTTTGTCTGAATATCCGTGGAAATATTTTGACCCCATTCTTCAATCAATTCTTCGAATAGTCGAGCGCGCTGTCATCAGACAGCTCTTGTTAACTCACCTGAGCACAAAGTGCTTGGGGTGAGCTATTGTGATCGCTCACCATCCAGCGTCCATCCATCCGTTGCCCGTCCACACTTTCCTTAAACAACATCTCTTCTGAAACCATATGGTGGAAATTGATGAAACTTGGCCTGGATGTTTCTTGGATGGTCCCCTTCCAAGAATTGAATTCCACACAGAACTCTGGTTGCCATGACAACTGAAAGGAAAAACTTTAAAAATCTTCTTGTCCGAAATTGCAAGGATTAGAGCCTCAAGGTTTAGCATGTGACCATTTAATGATCCTCAATGAAGATAATTCAAATTATGACTCTGGGATGGAGAGGCCCCGGCCCGGGGTCTCAAGTTTTACATAGACTTATATGGGGAAAAACTTTAAAAATCTTTTTGTCTGAAATTGCAAGGATTAGAGCCTCAAGGTTTAGCATGTGACCATTTAATGATCCTCAATGAAGATTATTCAAATTATGACTCTGGGATGAAGAGGCCCCGGCCCGGGGTCTCAAGTTTTACATAGACTTATATGGGGAAAAACTTTAAAAATCTTTTTGTCTGAAACCACAAGACCTAGGCCTTTGAGATTTGGTATGTAGCATTGCCTTGTGATCCTCTACCAAGATCTTTCAAGTTATTACCCTGGGGTGAAAAGAGGCCCCACCCGAGGGGTCCCAAGTTTTACATAGACATGCATATGAAAAAATCTTTAAATATCTTCTGAAACTGCAAGGCAAAGGCTTTTGATATTTAGTATGTTGCATTGTCTAGTAGTCCTCTACCAAGATTATTCAAATTATGACCCTGAGTTGAAATGAGGCTCCACCCAAGGGGGTCCAAAGTTTTACATAGACTTATAGAGGAAAAAACTTTGAAAGTCTTCTTGTCTGAAATTACAAGACCTAGGTCTATGATATTTGGTATGTAGCATTGCCTTGTGGTCCTCTACTAAGATTGTTCGAATTATGTCTCTGGGGTGAAAAGAGGCCCTGCCCTGGGGGTCCCAAGTTTTACATAGACTTATATAGGATTTTTTTTTTCTTGTCTGAAAGTTCAAGGCATAGGTCTTTGATATTTGGTATGTAGCATTGCCTAGTGGATCTCTAACAAGATTGTTCAAATTATGCCCCAGGGGGGAAAATAGGCCCTGCCCTGGGGGTCACTTGTTATATGAGTTACATAGGAAAAAATACTTCGAAAATTATTTGATCATATTTCATACACTGTTTAATTATAATTACCTGATGACCCTTAGTAATTAGGGGTCACCTGACTGTGACCTTGACCTACTGACCTACTTTCTTGTTTTTTTAAAATACAGCCTTGAAATTTGGATGACATGTACAGTTTTGCACACCAATCTTAAACCTGATTTTCAGTGACCATTAATGTGACCTACTGACCTACTTTCCTAATATTTTAGCATCAGTTTGACATTTGAAACATGTAGCTCATATTACTCAGGTGAGTGATCCAGGGTCATCATGACTCTCTTGTATTGATTTATTAGCTTGGTAAACATGTGTTGAATATAGAGTGGTCATAAGTACTGGTGGTTTATTAAAGGAATCATGTAATAACTACTGTCAGAATCAACAGTGCACTGTTTACACATGTTGATTAGATTGGGTGGCAGGGTAATAGAGAAAACATAGTAACTACTGCTGTGCTTTTTCTAGTGAACAAGTAGTCATACTTCCAAATGGAAAAGTAAGTTTTATTCTGATACTCTTTCAGGTATCTGAAAAAAAATCCAATATATTTAGTATTTGACATTGGCTAATATACCACAGTATTTGACATTTGCTAGTATACCACATGTAGTTTTTGACATTGGCTAGTATTCCTAAGGTAATATTTGACATTGGCTAGTATTTCACAGGTAGTATTTGACATTGGCTAGTATTCCACAGGTAGTATTTGACATTAGCTAGTATTCTCAGTGTAGTATTTGACATTGGCTAGTATTCCCAATGTAGTATTTGACATTTCACAGGTATTATTTCACAATGGCTATTATTCCACAGGTAGTATTTGACATTGGTTAGTATTCTCAATGTAGTATTTGACATTGGCTAGTATTCCACATGTTGTATTTGACATTGGCTAGTATTCCACAGGTAGTATTTGACATTGGCTAATATTCTCAATGTAGTATTTGACATTGGCTAGTATTCCCAATGTAGTATTTGACATTGGCTAATATTCCTAATGTAGTATTTGACATTGGCTAGTATTTCTTAGGTATTATTTGACATTGGCTAGTATTCCACAGGTAGTATTTGACATTGGATAGTATTCTCAGTGTAGTATTTGACATTGGCTAGCATTTCCAATGTAGTATTTGACATTGGGTATTATTCTGAATGTAGTATTTGACATTGGCTAGTATTCCCAATGTAGTATTTGACATTGGGTAGTATTCTGCAGGTAGTATTTGACATTGGCTAGTATTCCACAGGTAGTATTTGACATTGGGTAGTATTCTCAATGTAGTATTTGACATTGGCTAGTATTCTCAATGTAGTATGTGACATTGGATAGTATTCCTCAGGTATTATTTGACATTGGCTAGTATTCCCAATGTAGTATTTGACATCAGCTAGTATTTCTTAGGTATTATTTGACATTGGCTAGTATTCCACAGGTAGTATTTGACATTGGATAGTATTCTCAATGTAGTATTTGACATTGCCTAGTATTTCCAAGGTAGTATTTGACATTGGGTATTATTCTGAATGTAGTATTTGACATTGGGTATTATTCTGAATGTAGTATTTGACATTGCCTAGTATTCCCAATGTAGTATTTGACATTGGGTAGTATTCTGCAGGTAGTATTTGACATTGGCTAGTATTCTCAATGTGGTATTTGACATTGGCTAGTATTCTGCAGGTAATGTTTGACATTGGCTAGTATTCTGCAGGTAGTATTTGACATTGGCTAGTGTTCTGAAGGTAGTATTTGACATTGGCTAGTATTCTCAATGTAGTATTTGACATTGGCTATTATTCTGCAGGTAGTATTTGACATTGGCTAGTATTCTGCAGGTAGTATTTGATATTGGCTAATATTCTGCAGGTAGTATTTGACATTGGCTAGAATTCTGCAGGTAGTATTTGACATTGGCTAGTATTCTCAATGTAGTATGTGACATTGGCTAGTATTCCTCAGGTATTATTGTACCCCCCGACAACAAAGTTGTAAATGGGGGATATATTGGTTTCGTGTTGTCTGTCTGTCCGTCTGGCCATCTGTCCTTAGACGCAATCGTGTGCGCACCATCTCTCCTTATCCCCTTGACAGAATTTAATGAAACTTCACACAAGTGATCAGTATCAACAGTAGTTGTGCATAGGGCATGTTAGGTTCTTTTAGAAAAAAAATTTGCAGAGTTATGGTACTTTGTTTTTTTGTTACTATACTATATACCGTATTATCCCGAATAAACGCCCCCGGGGGCGTTACATTTTCCAAAGAGGGGGCGTTCATTTGAGGTAAAAAAATAAAAAATGAAAATTTTTACAAAACTTAAAAACATCGTTCCAACTAACTGTAAAGTGTTTCTGTGTTGTTTAATTCCCCCAAAACGTAATTATTTGGCATCCAATTTAATGCAGTGTGTCTTAAAATTATGCATGTAAATACAGTACCTCATGTATTCCGTGACACGCTCGCGACATTACAGTAACACATTACGTCATCATACCCAAACAGCTGTGTACTCCTATAACATTTTCCTTAGTACATACGGGTAGCAATGTCAGTTGTTTGACACGCTGCTTATGTGCCAGCTTTTAAATTAAAAGTTATTAAAACTGCCGAAGAAAAGGTTAACACTTTGCAGCAAATTTGTTTAAAGTCGACAGGAAGCTTGTGCGCGGGTGGTGCAAAAACAAATCAAAAATGGATTTACCATTTAGTTTTCTATTTGATGATTGGATACGTACCGTACTTAGTATAAACGTTTTGGATTTACGGTACATGGACTGTTTAAAAGTGTGTTGAATTCTTTATACATTGGATACATACTGTAAATTACTTATTATGTTGACTTATAAAAATGAGGTAGGTGAATTTTTTTTCGTTCTTGTTGACTTTTTTTTCCCTCCAAAACAGGTGGGGGCGTTAATTAGAGGGGGGCCTTAATACGGGAAAATACGGTACATAGACACAATCTTGTGCACACCATCTCTCCACATCCCCTTGACACAATTTAATGAAACTTCACACAAGTGATCAGTACCAACAGTAGTTGTGCATGGGGCATGTTAGGTTCTTTTAGAAAAAAAATTTGCAGAGTTATGGGACTTTGTTTTTTTGTTACTATACTATATACATAGACACAATCTTGTGCGCACCATCTCTCCTTATCCCCTTGACACAATTTAATGAAACTTCACACAAGTGATCAGTAACAACAGTAGTTGTGCATGGGGCATGTTAGGTTCTTTCAGAAAAAAAATTTGCAGAGTTATGGGACTTTGTTTTTTTGTTACTATACTCGATTTGTTACTATACTATATTTGTTACTATACTATATACATAGGCACAATCTTGTGCGCACCATCTCTCCTCATCCCCTTGACACAATTTAATGAAACTTCACACAAGTGATCAGTAACAACAGTAGTTGTGCATGGGGCATGTTAGGTTCTTTCAGCGACAAAAATTGCAGAGTTATGGGACTTTGTTTCTTGTTAACATACTATGTACATACAGTCTGCATATGCAATCTTGTGCGTACCTAATCTACCAAACCCTTACACACAATTTAATGAAACTTTACACAAGTGATCAGTACCAACCCTAGTTGTACATGGTACATGTTACATTCTTTTAGATAAATATTCTGCATAGTTATGGAACTTTGTTTTTTGTTACTATACATACAGTCTATATACATACAGTCCACATAATTATGCAATCTTGTGTGCGTCAAATTGCAATGTACTGTGTCAATGCATGCGGGGGGTACATTCATCACCTTTAGTGATAGCTCTAGTTTGACATTGGCTAGTGTTCTGCAGGTAGTATTTGACATTGGCTAGTATTCTCAATGTAGTATTTGACATTGCCTAGTATTCCCAATGTAGTATTTGACATTGGCTAGTATTCCCAATGTAGTACTCTAAATCATTTGATTTCGTGGGCATTAAATTTCGTGGTTTTGGTCGACACGGCAATTTCTAGGGGATATGAATTCGTGGATTTCACTTAACCATGAAATCCACGGAAATTAGTTCCCCACAAATATTAATAATTTCACAGTATTTGACATTGGCTAGTATTCCAAAGATAGTATTTGACAATGGCTAGTATTCCCAAGGTAGTATTTGACATTGCTAGTATTTCCAAGGTAGTATTTGACAATGGCTAGTATTCCCAAGGTAGTATTTGACATTGCTAGTATTCCCAAGGTAGTATTTGACTTTGGCTAATATTTCCAAGGTAGTATTTGACATTGGCTAGTATTCCCAAGGTAGTATTTGACTTTGGCTAGCATTCCCATGGTAGTATTTGACATTGCTAGTATTCCCAGGGTAGTATTTGACTTTGGCTAATATTTCCAAGGTAGTATTTGACATTGGCTAGTATTCCCAAGGTAGTATTTGACATTGGCAAATATTCCCAAGGTAGTATTTGACATTGGCAAATATTCCCAAGGTAGTATTTGACATTGCTAGTATTCCCAAGGTAGTATTTGACTTTGGCTAATATTCCTCAGGTAGTATTAAATTTTGACATTGACTAGTTTTTCCAAAGTAGTATTTGACATTGCTTGTATTTCCAAAGTAGTATTTGACAATGGCTAGTATTCACAGGTAGTATTTATCATGGGCTAGTATTCCACAGGTAGTATTTGACACTATTTAAACCAAATTTTGACAACAAGGGTATGTATTAATTAACAAAGAGCTATTAATGAAAAATACAAGAGAACTTTCTTTTAGTACATGTAGTTGGTTAACTAAGATAATTTGCAGATACATATTGCTAATCTGTTTTTTTTTTGCCAGGTCCCTTTTGAAAAATTGATACTGTCACCATGCTGGTCGCAAAGCACTATGTTGGTTTTCTCATGGCTCATTGTAAAAATGGTATCCTGCTTGAATTAGAATTATACTAAAGGTGAACATTTATGCGAAGATTAATTTTTGCGAGATGTAGGGCTTCATAGTAATATCCAGGTACATCAAATTTAGAGCTGAATTTTAATTTCTTTGAGAAGAAACCTGTATTGAATACACTTACTAATTTTTCAGGTATTAAAAGATAAAAGAACAGGTGTAACTATTCTTGGTGAGTGTAATATTCAAAAATTTACTTGTTTTGAACTAAATTGTTATTTAAGATTATACCTCAAAACATGAAGTATATGGGAGCTATACTGGAGTCACATCTGACTATTGGTCAGTGTCTATCTGTCCCTTGGTTGAAGACATATTTCAGGAACCATTTAGTGCATTTTCAAGTAAATACTTGTAAATGTTCAATTTGAAAAAAAAAAAGAATGTTTTTCTTCATATGACAAGAATTATCTATGAGCCATGTTACTTGGATCAAGGTCATAATATGTCTTAAAGGTCAAAGGTCAGATATCTTTATGTGTGCTTCATCTCGGTAAAACCACTAGAAGGATTTTCATAAAACTAGCAATGATTGTCAATCTCATCAAGACAATATGAGGAATGCATGATTAAGGGCAGTAAGTCCAATATAAAGCTAAAGGTCAGATTGTGCACTGTAGCTTTTGTACTACTGGAAGGATTTCTCACAACAAGCATCAATTAATACCAACATCAAGACAAACTTTGGTCCAAGTTTGCTGAGAAGCATACTTACACGGACATCTCTCAAAGCTGTTCAAATGGTTTGACTTGGTTCCTTTTAGGCTGCAAAAGGAAAAATAGAAAAAAACAACTTTTAAATGACTTCTTTTCATGAATCACATGAGGATTTTTACCAGACTTAATAGTTTCCTTGTAAGAACATTTTTCAACCTTATTCAGATGGTTTTGCTTGGCTTGGCAACAAGAGCAAAACCTTTAAACAACTTATGAATCACTTGAAGGAGTGTCACCATATAAGATTCTTTCGCTGGTTGTAGGTGCAGATGGGAATATCCGACCTCGAGGTTAACTGTTTAGGCGGTAACGAGGCTCCCTGCCGAGTTACCGCCTAAACAGTTACCCGAGAGCCGGATGTTTCCATCTGCACCTACAACCAGTGACAGAATCTTTTTCTTGCATACCGATTTCAAGAAATAATAATAAAAATAAAATCAGTTGAACGGCTTTCATTTTAGAACTATTTCTTATAGCAGTGTATTTAAACAAAGCGCGGGAAACCAACGCCCGTAAACAGGAAAGATGTCGTGACGTTTCAAAACAAATAACAATGTTTAGTTCCGGTTTTGTTTTATCAGTTGCAGCGTAACGTTATGAATTTTTAGCTCACCAGAGCCAAAGGCTCAGGGTGAGCTTTTCTGATCACTCTCTGTCCGGCGTCCGTTGTGCATAAAGTTTTACTTTAAAGGACATCTCCTCATAAACGGCTAGGCCAATTTCATCCAAACTTCACAGGAATGTTCCTTGGTTGAAGCTCTACAAAAATTGTTCAAAGAATTGAATTTCATGCAAAACTCTGGTTGCCATGGCAACCAAAAGGAAAAACTTTAAAAATCTTCTTCTCAAAATACCAGAAGCCTAGAGCTTAGATATTTGGTGTGAAGCATTGCCTAATGGACCTCTACAAAATTTGTTCAAATCATGACCCCGGGGTCAAAATTGACCCTGCCCAAGGGGTCACTTGATTTTACATAGGAAAATCTTAAAAAATCTTCTTCTCAAAAACCAGAAGCCCTAGAGCTTAGATATTTCACATGTAGCATTGCCTAGTGGACCTCTACAAAATTTGTTCAAATCATGACCCCCGGGGTCAAAATTGACCCCGCCTCAGGGGTCACTTGATTTTACATAGGAAAACCTTCAAAATTTTTCTAAAAATAAACCAGAAGGCCTAGAGCTTAGATATTTCACATGTAGCATCACCTAGTAGACTTCTACAAAATTTGTTCAAATCATGACTCCCGGGGTCAAATTGACCCCGCCCCAGGGGTCACTTGATTTTACATAGGAAAATCTTCAAAAATTTTCTAAAAATAAACCAGAAGGCCTAGATCTTAGATATTTGACATGTAGCATTGCCTAGTAGACTTCTAAAAAATTTATTCAAATCATGACCCTCGGGGTCAAATTGAGCCCGCCCCATGGGGTTACTTGATTGTACATAGAAAATTTTTTCTAAAAATAAACCAGAAGGCCTAGAGCTTAGATATTTGACATGTAGCATTGCCTAGTGGACCTTCTACAAAATGTGTTCAAATCATGACCCCAGGGGTCAAAATTGACCCCGCCCCATGGGGTCACTTGATTTTACATAGGAAAATCTTCAAAATTTTTCTAAAAATAAACCAGAAGGCCTAGAGCTTAGATATTTCACATGTAGCATTGCCTAGTGGACCTCTACAAAATTTGTTCAAATAATGACCCCCAGGGTCAAAATTGACCCCGCCCCAGGGGTCACTTGATTTTACATAGGGAAATCTTCAAAAAATTTCTAAAAATAAACCAGAAGGCCTAGAGCTTAGATATTTCACATGTAGCATTGCCTAGTGGACCTCTACAAAATTTGTTCAAATCATGACCCCCATGGTCAAAATTGACCCCGCCCCAGGGGTCACTTGATTTTACATAGGAAAATCTTCAAAAATTTTCTAAAAATAAATCAGAAGGTCTAGAGCTTAGATATTTCACGTGTAGCATTGTCTAGTGGACCTCTCCAAATTTGTTTAAATCATGACCCCCGGGGTAAAAACTGACCCCGCCCCAGAGGTCACTTGATTTTACATAGGAAAATCTTCAAAAAATTTCTAAAAATAAACCAGAAGGCCTAGATCTTAGATATTTGACATTAGAGGTGCGCGGTATTACCGGTATACCGGTAACCGTGGTACCATCTTCCCGTGGTACGATACCGCGGTACCATCGGGGAATACCGGTATTTTAATTTATCAACATTATCCCTACCTCTGTTTATTTTTAATTTACATTGTCTATGTAGCCTTCCGTAACAGCATTTGACACCATGCATGATTTTCCGATTTATTTCTCTGGAATTCCCATGCTACTATTATTAGTTTCCAAAAATAACCACTCAATGGTGCAATTGAACATGTATGATCGACCGCGTGATCCCCAATCAAAACCTTCGAAAACCTCCAGATTATTCCGTATAGATGGATGACGTCATGGGCGCACTTGTTTTTACTTCGAGTCTGATAAGGCCTAAAAGAATGTTGTGGTTCTGGTAACATTGCCAAAATTGCTAGGTAGGGTAGGACGGTTTTTAATTTTTTTTTAAATTTTTGAATTATTTTTTTAGGTAAAGTGATTCATTTTTGAAAACCATTATATCTTGTAGTTTTTACTCAGTTTCAACTTAAATCCTAAGGTTTACAATGTATATTTGCTTTAAATGTTGTTGTGTCTTCTTCATTAGTCATTAGTTTAAATGAAACACTGACACTCCTGTGCGATAGTGTTGCATATTATAAAAAAATACACTTACCTTTGACAAAATTAATAACTCCATGTATAAACATCGGACATTGAATAAAAATCAATTGCAAACAAAGCTATCCGTCAAAAAATGTTTACCCCACCCACTTGAAACAAACCTGTGTTCGTAGACATGCCGGACCGAACTACAAAAATTTGCCGGACCGAACATTAAATATGAAATAAACAGGAATCTTGATTCCTATTATCAGTATGCAGCTGTTGATAGATTTTTAGCTCGACTATTCATAGAATAGTGAGCTATTGCACTCGCCCATGCGTCGGCGTCGGCGTCGGCGTCCGCGTCCGCGTCCCGATTTTGGTTAAGGTTTTGTATGTAAGCTGGTATCTCAGTAACCACTTGTGGAAATGGATTGAAACTTCACACACTTATTCACTGTGACAAACTGACTTACATTGCACAGGTTCCATAACTCTATTTTGCTTTTTTACAAAATTATGCCCCTTTTTCGACTTAGAAATTTTTGGTTAAGGTTTTGTATGTAAGCTGGTAACTTAGCTCGACTATTCATAGAATAGTGAGCTATTGCACTCGCCCATGCGTCGGCGTCGGCGTCGGCGTCGGCATCTGCGTCCGCGTCCGCGTCCCGATTTTGGTTAAGGTTTTGTATGTAAGCTGGTATCTCAGTAACCACTTGTGGGAATGGATTGAAACTTCACACACTTATTCACTGTGACAAACTGACTTACATTGCACAGGTTCCATAACTCTATTTTGCTTTTTTACAAAATTATGCCCCTTTTTCGACTTAGAAATTTTTGGTTAAGGTTTTGTATGTAAGCTGGTAACTCAGTAACCACTTGTGGGAATGGATTGAAACTTCACACACTTATTCACTGTGATGAACTGATCTACATTGCACAGGTTCCATAACTCTATTTTGCTTTTTTACAAAATTATGCCCCTTTTTCGACTTAGAAATTTTTGGTTAAGGTTTTGTATGTAAGCTGGTATCTCAGTACTTACTAATGGGAATGGATTGAAACTTCACATACTTGTTCACTATCATGATCTGACATGCACTAAGCAAGTCCCATAACTCTACTCTCTTTTTTTTTCAAAATTATGCCCCTTTTTCGACTTAGCAGTTTTTGGTTAATTTTTTGTATGTAATCTGATATCTCAATATCCACTAATTGGAATGGATTGAAACTTCACACACTTGTTCACTGTCATGATCTAACATGCACTGTGAAGGTCCCATAACTCTACTTGGCATTTTTACAAAATTATGCCCCTTTGACTTAGCAGTTTTTTGTTAAGTTTTTGTATGTAAGCTGGTATCTCAGTATCCACAAATTGGAAAGGATTGAAACTTCACACACTTGTTCACTGTCATGATATGACATGCATTCATTGTATTCATTCAATTGACAAGGCTGTTGAATAGTCGAGCGTTGCTGTCCTCCGACAGCTCTTGTTCTTGTATCCAGTCTATTCTACATTGCTTTGGATTAAAAAATCCCGAAAAATAATTATTTTGAAAAGTGTCCCAAAAATATGGAAACAATATTCATCATTCAACCCACCTGTGTTTAAAGCGAAAAAAAAAAACATTAACAATTATCGGTAATTATTCTGTGGATAAACTAAGTAATTGGCCTTGTTTTCTCATCATCAATTAAAACCCCCTCAAAGAGCCAAAAGAAGTGTGTCGGAATCATTGCATCTGAAGTGGAGATCAAAGTGGTATAGTTGCCCGAGATTGTCATGACATTACGTCATGTTTTCGCGCCATGTGACACATCACTGTCTGATCGTACCGCCTCGGTTCTTTAAATTGCTGAGAAGAAATCAATAAAAAAAAGTTCCTTCTTTATTTTTTTTTTTGAAAGCAAATGTGCAATATCCCGTATTAACTGACAGGTAAATGTGTCAAAAGATAATAGTAGATATCCTACCTCTGTGACTATTTTGCCCTCAAGGAATTTACATTATTGTGAGAAGAATATCTTACATAGTGTGGTGTCAAAAAATAAGTGTACAAAGATTCATTTAATTCTTATTAAAAACTACAACATCATACTGCTTTATTTTAAAACCACATTTCTATCTACGTCCACGAGGTCACGTAACCTATTCTTACGGAAATCTGCTAGCCAAAGATCGTTTTACTCCATGTATTTAAATTGCTGCCGCTTTTTCATTATTTAAGATTTTTTAATTCTGTTTTTTTTGTACTTTCTGGTCAAAAGTCTGAATTGTATGACCATAGTATGTATTATTCATTTACTTTTAGAAATAAAGAAATAATTAAGATCGCGCTGTTTGAAATTTTACAAATAATTATATGAAAATTCGATGGTTTTTATAGAATTTTGCCTACATTTCTGTCGATATCTTATTAAAATCGTTATAGAATTCAAACTGTATTACTTCTCAAGCGGTGATGAAAATTTGAAGCGATTATATTAAAGAATGAATGCACTTCGCGCGTTTTTCGTGTACGTGTCGATATTTAAAACAAAAGTAACGGCGATGTAAATGAGATATTACGATAGGTCGCAGGTGCTCGTGGAATGGAAAATTACCGGCATGACCATATTGATATCTTTACGATTCGCGAGTAAATTCCACGAAATCCAGGTTAATTTTTTGGATGTAATTTCTGAATTTGGTAAGTTACGACGTAAAAACCACTCGCCCGATCGGCCGAGTATGCCGGACGGTCGTACCAGCCTCGACTTGTAAAACTGCGGTCCGCGCCAAAATCTTCCGGTCTTGTCCGTCGGACCGATGAATTTCGCGATGTCTGGCGTCGAAAAATACAGCAAGGTCGGAGCCTTTTGCTAGGTAGGGTCGGATGACCCGAACCACAACATTTTTTTAGGCTTAAATTCGGCGAGTCCCGACTTCTTGTTTAAATGATGATAGTTTAAAATATCCCAGTATGTATTTGCACGTATTAAAAAAGAAATAAATAGTATGGAAAATGTTCAGTCGAAATTTATTATTTTTTGTTTGAAAACGATCTTATGAAGCCTTCATAAACGTTACTGGTTTATCAAACGGGTGCACGAATCGAACTTCAAACAAGCGCGACCTATCGATATGTGACCCAGTGCTTCCCTAGAGACAATATGGCGTCTTCCGACGAATACACGCTGGTAAAAAATATTAAGGGTCATTAATCTAACTAGTCATTAGTCAAGTTAATATTCCAGTGTATTTTTTTTTCTTTAATTCTAGTCAAGTAACTAGTCTTCGTTGTTGCTCATAATAAATGAAGTATTTCTGTGAGTTTTTCAATATTTTTATGACCACTACCATAGCTTACGATAAATATGGTGGTATACCGTGGTATATACCGCGGTAATTAGGGAAAAAACGTGGTATACCGCGTTATTTTTTTCAAGGCGGTACCCAGCCCTATTTGACATGTAGCATTGCCTAGTAGACTTCTACAAAATTTGTTCAAATCATGACCCCTGGGGTTAAATTAACCCCGCCCCATGGGGTTACTTGATTGTACATAGAAAAATCTTCAAAATTTTCTAAAAAATAAACCAGAAAGCCTAGAGCTTGCATATTTCACATGTAGCATTGCCTAGTAGACCTCTACAAAATTTATTCAAATCTTGACCCCCCCCGGGTCAAATTGACCCAGCCCCAGGGGTTACTTGATTGTACATAGGGAAATATTCATAAATTTGCTAAAAATAAACCAGAAGGCCTAGATCTTAGATATTTGATATGTAACATTGCCCTGTAGACTTCTACAAACTTTGTTGAAATCATGACCCCCGGGGTAAAATTGGCCCCGCCCCAGGGGTTACTTGATTGTACATCGGAAAATCTTCCAAAAATTTTCTAAAAATCATCAGTTTGACATTTGAAACATATAGCTCATATTACTCAGGTGAGCAATCCAGGGTCATCATGACCCTCTTGTTGATAAAATAACGTGATTTGAATCGAGAAATATACTATCAGGAACCAATAGGAACTGTCAAGGTATTGAATTTTTATTCCGTTTTTTTAAATAAAATATAAATTACTACATAAATCTTCTACATATATGTAGTTCTTAATACGTCATTTACAGCACGAGAGTCATCTTACACCCCGGAGTGTAAGATGGATTTTTCAAGCACCGGTAAAAATATAAAAATACCGGAAATCCCCGTCTGGTATGCAAGAAAACTTCGTCTGTAGCGTCTTTTTTAGGTTTTTACTTGAGTTCAAATGGTTCCACTTTGCCTCTTAAAGGGTATATCACAGGTTAAATTTGAAAAACCTTTAAATGACTTCTCATGAACCACTTGATTGATCATCATCAAATTGGCCCATGGCATCCTTTTGTGGTCCACTGTCTGATATGTTCAAATGGTTTTATTGTAACCTTTTTCAGGGCTGCAAACTTTAAAGATAGAAAAAATTAAGCAATGTCTCATGAATGTTCAGCAAACTATGTCTGTGGCATTCTTGTATGGACTTTTTTTAACTTTGTTCAAATGATTTTGCTTGAACCTTGTGATGGATCTTCATCAAACTTTGTTTGCAGCATCATTATAAGGTCCTCTTCCAATTTTGTTCATGGTGGGTGGGGGTGGAAGCGCTTTAACTTTAAACAACTTCTCTTGATCTTGATCTTGATTTTGAAGCCTTCCGGCCACAATAACACATCGTTGTCATTTCCATCTGGGTTAAATGTCTTGCGATGTAAATGTCTCTCATATCTTCATCAGACTTGTTCCTTAGCATTGTTATAAGATCCTCTGCAAATTTGTTCAAATTGGGGCGCTGATTTTTGGTGGAGATTTTGCGTTTGATAATTTCTTTTTAATTATAATAACTGTTTTTATCAAAGACAGCTTGCATGGGGAGACCTTTTTTAGCTCGACTATTCATAGAATAGTGAGCTATTGCACTCGCCCATGCGTCGGCGTCGGCGTCCGCATCCGCGTCCGCGTCCCGATTTTGGTTAAGGTTTTGTATGTAAGCTGGTATCTCAGTAACCACTTGTGGGAATGGATTGAAACTTCACACACTTATTCACTGTGACAAACTGACTTACATTGCACAGGTTCCATAACTCTATTTTGCTTTTTTACAAAATTATGCCCCTTTTTCGACTTAGAAATTTTTTGTTAAGGTTTTGTATGTAAGCTGGTAACTCAGTAACCACTTGTGGGAATGGATTGAAACTTCACACACTTATTCACTATGATGAACTGATCTACATTGCACAGGTTCCGTAACTCTATTTTGCTTTTTTACAAAATTATGCCCCTTTTTCGACTTAGAAATTTTTGGTTAAGGTTTTGTATGTAAGCTGGTATCTCAGTACTTACTAATGGGAATGGATTGAAACTTCACATACTTGTTCACTATCATGATCTGACATGCACTAAGCAAGTCCCATAACTCTACTCTCTTTTTTTCAAAATTATGCCCCTTTTTCGACTTAGCAGTTTTTGGTTAAATTTTTGTATGTAATCTGATATCTCAGTATCCACTTATTGGAATGGATTGAAACTTCACACACTTGTTCACTGTCATGATCTAACATGCACTGTGAAGGTCCCATAACTCTACTTGGCATTTTTACAAAATTATGCCCCTTTGACTTAGCAGTTTTTTGTTAAGTTTTTGTATGTAAGCTAGAATCTCAGTATCCACAAACTGGAAAGGATTGAAACTTCACACACTTGTTCACTGTCATGATATGACATGCAGTACAGAGGTTCAATACCTCTACTTTGCATTTTACAAAATTATGCCCCTTTTTCAACTTTTGTATTCATTCAATTGACAAGGCTGTTGAATAGTCGAGCGTTGATGTCCTCCGACAGCTCTTGTTTCCAAAACAACTGTCTAGTTTACAAAGAACTAGTCCTAACTTGATGACATACTTGCTTCTGTGTTTTACAGTGGAATTATTTGAAGAGATAGAACAGGAGAGCTTACAGAACCGTGCTTGCAGATGTCTTTCTAACCTTCTGCTAGATCCCGGTAGCTGGGAGCTTGTGTGTTGCTCCTCAGTGATTGAGAAGATTGTCAAGCTTCTGAAGGACACAGAGAAAGAAGAATATAAACAGACATGCATTAGAGCATTGAGGTAAAGTCAATTTATATCAGAATAAAACACTCACAGTGAGACAAATAGTTATGGTCATTAATCTCCATCCAGTCACCCCACCCCCACCTCTCCTCTCACAACAAAACAAAATGAAATATATTGGATAAATGCAAGATGAAAATTAATTACAAACCTTTTGAAGCTTTTGATGCAAATTAAAGCAGCTATTTCAAACTTTTTAGCTCACCTGTCACGTTGTGATAGCCCTTCGTCCATTGTCCATTCGTCCACAATTTCCTTGTGAACACGATAGAGACCACATTTTATATTTGATTTTAATCAAACTTGCACACAACTTGTATGGGCATAATATCTCAGTTCCTTTCAAAAACTGGCCAGATCCCATCATGGGTTCCAGAGTTATGGCCCCTTAAAGGGCCAGAATTTGCCATTTTTGGCTTGTGGACACGATAGAGACCACATTTTGTGATCAACTTTAATAAAACTTGCACACAACTTGTATGGGCGTAATATCTCGGTTCCTTTCGAAAACTGGCCAGATCCAGTCATGGGTTCCAGAGTTATGACCCCTTAAAGAGCCAAATTTTGCCATTTTTGGCTTGTGAACACAATAGAGACCACATTTTGCAATCAACTTTAATCAAACTTGCACACAACTTGTATTGGTATAAAATCTTGGTTCCTTTTGAAAACTGGCCAGATTCCTTCATGGATTCCAGAGTTATTGCCTCTCAAAGGGCCAAAATTTGCCATTTTTGGCTTGTGAACACGATAGAGACCACATTTTGCAATCAACTTTAATCGAACTTACATACAACTTGTATTGGCATAATATCTTGGTTCCTTTCGAAAACAGGCCAGATCCTGTCATGTGTTCCAGAGTTATGGCCCTTTAAAGGGCCAAAATTTGCTTTTTTGGCTTTTGCAGCCATATAAAGGCTTCATTTACAGTTTGATTTGATACAAACTTGCAAAATATCTTCAACAACAATAAATCTTGAATTCCATGATGAATCTGTCAGATCCAATCATAAGTTCCGGAGTTACGGCCCCTGATTTACCGCTGAAAGAGCCAAAATTTCTACATTTTTACCTTGTGAACACGATAGAAGTGACATTTTATATTTGATTTTAACCACACTTACACACAACTTAAGTCACAATAAGATCTTGGTTCCTTTCGAAAACTGGCTAGATTCATTCATAGGTTCTAGAGTTGCTGCCCATGAAAGGGGCAAAATTCTCTATTTTGGCCCTTTCAGTCATATAGAGGTTTCATTTATGCTTTGCTTTGATACAAACTTGCACAGAATGATTATCTTGATGATCTCTAGGCCTTGATCTTTATGTCGGGTCAAAAACTAGGTAATCGGGTCAAATCAAAGGAAAAGCTTGTTAACAACCTAGAGGCCACATTTATGACCCTATCTTTTTATATGCCCGAAGGGACGTATTGTGTTATACCCCAGGTGTCCGTCTGTCTGTCCGTTAGCAATTTTGTGTCCGCTCTGTTACTTTTGAACCCCTTGAAGGATTTCAAAGAAACTTGACATAAATGTTCCCCATACCAAGACGATGTGCAGAGCGCATGTTTTGGATGTCTCACTTCAAGGTCAAGGTCACACTTATGGGTTAAAGATCATATCAGTTTGTTTCGTGTCCGCTCTGTAACTCTTGAACTGCTGGAAGGATTTCAAAGAAACTTGGCACAAATGTTCACCAGATCGAGATTACATGCAGAGCGCATGTATTGGATGACTCGCTTCAAGGTCAAGGTTACACTTAGGGGTCAGAGGTTATATATGACTTTGCTTTGTGTTTATTGCTCTGCATTGCAGTGCTGTTGTTTTTATTTGGCAGATCCTTTTTTTGTTCTCTTACAATAATTTTTTTTGAATTACCTCCCTTTTATTTTACTATAAATAGCTTATTTTGAAACTTGTTTATTATTGGCCGTAGGGAAAAACCCAGACCACTTTTCTGTGGTACAACATGGATGGTACCTCCAATTTTTAGGTGTATTTTGACATACCTTTACCTGGTAAGGATTTTTTTGTGGACTTAGAACATTTTTTTGTGGACTTAAATTTTTTTTTGAGTTTCTTCCCTTTGTTGCTCCTGTCCTTCTGGCTTCAACAGTCAAGTTCTTTAAATTTTGCTGCCATCCTCTGATGTAACCCTTCGGGCGTATATTGCCCCGCTTGACGGAGCTCTTGTTGAAACTTGGTCAGAATGTTTATCTTGATGATTTCTAGGCCAAATTTGAAACTGAGTCATATGGGGTCAGAAACTAGGTCATCTGGTCAAATCAAAGGAAAAGCTTGTTAGCACTCTTCAGGCCACATTTATGACACTATCTTCATGACACTTAGTCAGAATGTTTATCTTGATGATTCCTAGGCCAGGTTTGAAACTGGGTCATATGGGGTCAAAAACTAGGTCACCCTGTCAAGTCAAAGGAAAAGCTTGTTAACACTCTTCATTTTTTATTCTATCTTCATTAAATTTGGTCAGATTGTTTGTTAGCATGAAGTCTTGGAAGATTTCAAATCTGCGACACGTGGGGTCAAAAACTAGGTCACTAGGTCAGATCTTAAGAAAAGCTTGTTTACACTCTAGATTCCACCTTTTTTGCTCCAATCTTCACGAAACTTTGTCAGAATGTTTGTTTTCATGAAATTTTGGACAAGTTTGCATCTGGGTCATGTGGGGTAAAAAACTAGGTAGCTTGGTAAAATCAAAGAAAATGCTTCTTTACACTCAAGAGGCCACATTTTTTGGTCCAATCTTAATGAAAATTGGTCAGAATATTTGTCTCCATGAAACCACTAGGTAAAATATGTTAACACCGTTATGGTGTGTTACACAGGTGAGCGACCTAGGGCCATCTTGACCCTCTTGTTTGTGAAAATCTTAAAAGTTTTATTTGTGAAAGAGGTTTGTGGTATCAAAATACAGGTCTCTCCAGAAACGCAAACAGAGTTTCTAGAAAAGTAAAGCCAGAGTCACTAAAAATGATGAGAAAAATCCACCTCCTACATGGGTTGATACTATTATTTATCCCCCCACCAAAGGTGAAGGGGATATTAGAAATGCTCTCCATCCGTGCGTCCGTCCGTCCGTCCGCAACGATATTTGTCCGGAGCATAACTCCAAAAATACTTGAGGGATTTTCTTCAAACTTCATACACTGATAGAACACATTGGGAGGAAGTGCAATGTGCAAGAACAATAACTCTACCTTGCCTATTTTTTGAGTTATTCCCCTTTATCTTATTTTCTTAAAAAAATTTGTCTGGAGCATAACTCCAAAAGTACTGGAGGGATTTTCTTCAAACTTCATACACTGATAGAACACATTGGGCAGAAGTGCAGTGTGCAAGAACAATAACTCTACCTTGCCTATTTTTTTAGTTATTCCCCTTTATCATATTTTCTTTAAACATTTTGTCCGGAGCATAACCCCAAAAGTACAGGAGGGATTTTCTTCAAACTTCATACACTGATAGAACACATTGGGAGGAAGTGCAGTGTGCAAGAACAATAACTCTACCTTGCCTATTTTTTTGAGTTATTCCCCTTTATCATATTTTCTTAAAGAAATTTGTCTGGAGCATATCTTCTTCATGCATGGAGGGATTTTGATATATCTTGGCACAAATGTTTACCACCACGATGCGGAGTGTCATATGCAAGAACTAGGTCCCTAGGTCTAAGGTCAAGGTCACACTTAGAGGTCAAAGTATACAAGAATAAAAACCTTGTCCGGAGCATTTCTTCTTCATGCATTGAGGGATTTTGATATAACTTGGCACAAATGTTTACCACCACGAGACGGAGTGTCATGCGCAAGATCCAGGTCACTAGGCCTAAGGTCAAGGTCACACTTAGAGGCCAAAGGTCAGATACAAGAATGACTTTGTCAGAAGCATTTCTTCTTCATGCATGGAGGGATTTTGATGTAACTTGGCACAATTATACACCATCATGAGACGAAGTGTCATGTGCAGTTCCCTTCTTTAGAATTACTTCCCTTCGTTGTTACTTTAAATAGCTTTTATTGTTACTTTTTCATTACTAGTCATAGGGAAAAATCGAGGCCACTTTTCTGTAGTACAACAAACATGCTAAATCCAATTTTTAGGTGTATTTTGACCAGTTTCTTCCTGATAAAGATTTTTGTGTGGACTTGCAATTTTTTTTTTTTTTTTTTTTTTTTTTTTTTTTTAAAGATTAACTTCCCTTAGTTGTTAATATAAATAACTTATATTGTAACATTTTTATAATTGACCCTAGGGAGAAAACAAGACCACTTTTCTGTGGTACAGCATAGATGTTACTCTCCAGTTTTAGGTGTTTTTTATTAATTTTATTATATATAAGGTATCTCTACCTAGTAAGGAGTTTTTTTGTGGACTTTAAAAAACAAAAGACTTACAATGATTACTAAACAACCACAAAATTAACATTCCATTTGCAAATACAGCTGCTAGAGTAAAGAAATTTGCTTTGACGGGCATATATTGTGACATTCTGGCACTCTTGTTCCCTGTTAGCTTTCCATTCCTTTTTTTTACAGTAGCCATATAGAAAAACATCATAGTTATACTCTTCATGAAAATTAATAAAATTTAGCAGTAAACCACCTCACTACTGACTTATTCTTTCTTCCACATCTTAAAACCCCTGATGCGGACCACATCCTTCAATTATGATATGCCCTGTGGGGGGATTAGCCATGTCTGACATGGCTCTTGTTTAGCTTGGTTTTACTTCTTTTGTTATTTTTTAACAGCAGGGTTGCATCTAAGTTAACTTTCATGTCAATGAAGGTTTTCATATTTTCATTCAAACCGTGCGAGTATCAGGATGAACCATAGAGATTATGTAGGTGTCAGTCCTTGCAGTTAAGTACATAAACATTGCTCCAGTTGACTGTGAATTACTTTGATTTTAGAAGTGTTAAACCAGTTTTACAAAGACAAATAATAATCATGTATTTTTTTGCTAGAAAACAGATCTGTTGCGTTTTTCTGCCATGTTATTCATTGAATGTAATATAAAAATGGCCATTTTTACAGTAACGGCATGTGAAATCTTGAAATTATGTAACAAATCGTTCAATTAAAAATCTTACATTCTAATTTTAAACATCTTTTAACACTGCTAGCAGCTTTTTAAAGGAAAAGATTTATTCTTGAAGATGTTAATATTTTGTCTACTTCTAAACCTGACTGTAGCTGGTATGTTAGACCCAAGTTAATATCTAAAAATATGAACAATTGCTTTGCAGTATCTATGTAAACATAGTATTATATGATCAGTACTGTGTGTGAGGCAATATGAATACCTGTATAGCTAAGCACAGTATAAATGTGTAATGCCCTAGAAATTTTCCTACTTTAAAGCAAATTAAGCCAAATGAGGTATCTCTTTCACTATCCAATTGACAATAATTTCACTTACAGTGTGCAAAAAGTGGCAATCTCAGAATATCCGTTTCATCGAATCTCTCATCCCCTCTGTCTGTAAAGCTTACTTTACGTTTGGGTTTTATGCTATTTCATTTGTTTATTGTGGAAGTTTGATGATGACTGAACATGGGTATTTGTTGTGAAGAGATTCTGGTCATCAGATTTCACAGAAAGTTGAAATCTAAGTAATCTTGAAACATTTTCATCAGAAATAGACCTTATCAAGTTTTGTGTATTAAAGATGTTTACTGTTTTACCTAAATCTGAGTTAAGTTCAAGGCAGTGTTATTTGCAGATAAAAGTTATTCAGAATTCTGTCCAAATTTAAAAAAGAAATGACAGTCATCTTAACCTTTAGCCTGCTAAATTTCTAAAATGGACTGGTCCATCATTCAATTTGGGCAATATCATTTATTATTCGATGGGGTGTTTACTGAAAATTTGCTAACTGAATAGCAAACAGTGCAGACCATGATCAGCCTGCACATCCATCTTGGTCTGCACTGGTCGCAAAGGCAAACCCAATTGCCGCCAGCTTGCTAAAGAGTAATACAGTGTATAGTCAAAAGATTGAGTTAAAGACACATCCAGATATGGGGTATTTTAAAATTTGAAGAGTAACATATGATAATTTTTAGTTAGGCTATTCGAAGAAAAGGTAGTACAACTTATACTTGACACACTTTTTATAGTGATTAACTGACTTGCATTGCACAGGTCCAATAACTCTACTTTGCTGTTTTACAAAATAATGGCCCTTTTTTGACTTAACAATTTTTTGTTAAGTTTTTGTATGTAACCTGGTATCTCAGTACCTACTAATGGGAATGAATTAAACTTCACACACTTGTTCATTGTAATAATCAGACATGCAGTGCACAGGTTCAATAACTCTACTTTGCATTTTTACGAAATCATGCCCTTTTTTCGACTTTTCTTTTAATTGACAAGGAGGTTGAAAAGTCGAGCGTTGCTCTCTTTCGACAGCTCTTGTTTGTTATCCCCCCACGAAAGTTGGAGGGATATAGTTTTGGCGTTTTCCACCGTGTCCAACGTATACGTCGCATTTACGGCGGGTACGTTACATACATGGTATATTGTACGTTCCATTACCGGCATTTCCTGTTGATTTTGTCAACATTCTGTATGGTGAGGTAAGAAAAAACTACTTATTTTCATTGAAGTTCAACGTGTTTATAGAAGCGATATATTCAGTACGAGCTGCAGATCATTCATGCTCCCCATGGTAATGTGATTTTGGGCAGTAATTCTCTAGTTTCTTCAAACATTCGAGTAAACTGACGTGTGAATTCGGTTTCGAACTCGGACGTTCACATTCAGGTTCATTATCTGTCTCTTAAACTCATTATGTTGACTTTTCACTTGTTTAATGGGAGAATAGTATATCAAGTTACAAATAAAAACATATATCATGGCGTAAATTTTTAGGGGAGCTTTATGCCAACATTAGCGATGTACGCCCTATAAAACAGCGCGTCTACAGAAGTACGCCGCATAAAAGGCCGTTATCAGTTAATGTCATTATTGTAAGGAATTTCCAAGGAGGATACCTTTGAGTACTATGATAAATTCCTTGTAAATAGTAATTTTTTAAATAAAAATTTTAATGCCGAATGCTATAAAATAAACTTGACTAAATATATGAAATCACTGTGTTTGTAGGGGTACATGTACAATTAGATATCGTTTACAATAATTTTCAGTCAGTTGTCCAAAAGCATTTACATGGCACTCATTATGTTTGCCAATATTTTCGGGCGTTTACGTTAGCTTACGAAAAAATCGTACCCTGAAAATAGTTGCATAATTATGTAGAAAACACAAATTACAGGATGGGGTAGTAGTGTCTACGCTCGATACCACGGGTCCCAAATTACCGGCGTGGACCATTATATTTTAATTCAGTATAACGCAATGTTATCGGCATTGATTTTATTCTTATATTATTTCACGTACATGCAATATTTTTTAAGAATTTTAATTGTTTTCTATTGTAGATTTGAGCTGCGCCATGAAAACCAACATAATGGCTTTGCGACCAGCATGGATACAGACCAGCCTGGGCATGCGCGCATCCTGGTCAGGATCAATGCTATTCGCTAATAGTTTCTCTTATATTGCAATAGGCTTTGAAAGCGAACAGCATGGATCCTGACCAGGTTGCGCGGATACGCAAGCTGGTCTGGATCCATGCTGGTCGCAAAGGCACTTTGTTGGTTTTCTCATGGCGCAGCTCATTTTATTTTCTGGAAACACATACGGCATGAAATCTGTCTTTCTTCTTTTCTAAGATACTTCAAAAGAAAAATCGACGATTCCTTCTACGGTTATCTCGAATACAAGTGTTTTTCATTCAGGAAATTAACAAGAAATGATGATTATTAGTTTGATCTGATAAGTAGGGGAGAATGTTGAATGTGCCACGGTTGGTTGTGCACACGTGACTTCCCATCTGTACTGAAGAGCCTAGACATCATTTGCAAATACTTTAAACGCCCCATTTTTCAAATACACTTCTTGGAAAGCGCAAGCATTGTTACAAAAGGACAACGAAACTGTGTTTGAAATACCGATTTGGACCACTATAAGTAATTTTTGACGTATTAAACATTTGACGTGTTCTGACAGTTCGTTATTTTGTAGATATATCGACATAAGATGTATTATGAAATTCAGCATTTTGAGTTATGTGAATTCAGAAATACATAAAAGTTAAATGCCATGTAGTTTTATAATGCTATACCATACTGTAAGGTAAGGGTGTACCTCGCAAAGTGTACCCCGCATACTTGCCACAACCTACCCCAGATTCAGGGTAGGTTGTTATGTTTGACAGGCCATGTTTACACTAGCAGTATTCTTAAAGACTGTATCCGCTATTGCTACATCTCATTTTTAACGGAAGTAGTTCATGTAAACATGATCTTAATGTACTGATAAACTGAAACAGCGCTCGAGAAGAAGGCAAAATATGAAAAATGGCACATTCAACCTGAGATCGTTCTCCCTTTTGAGAATTTTCCTTCCTGTTAAGTCTGCAGACAAAATTTGAAAAAAGATATGGTCAGATGTAGGCAACAAAAAAATGCGAAATTAGGAGTGAGAAATGTTTTGTCCGCACTGCTACCTATAAATGCAACATTATGTTACTTGTGAAATACATTTTCAGTTTTTAATTCGTTTTAGGTTCAGACACCGAAGATAAATTTACGAAAATATATGGAATAATTATGATTCCCAGGTAAAAACTTTAACGGGCATTCTATACTGTACTGTTTATACAAAACGAACATGTTTATTTTATCTTTCGAATGACTAATATTACCGATTACCGTTATTACATTACGTAATTCCAAAACCGTTTATAAATGTTAAACAATGTAAATAAAATGAAAGAATAGATGTGAGTGAAGACATTTGTAATCAGTTACTATAAATATAACGGCCTTTTTATGTGGCGTACTTCTGTAGACGTGCCGTTTCATAGGGCGTACATCGCTAATTTTGGCATAAAGCTCCCCTAAAACATGAATTTACGCCATGATATATATTTTTATTTGTAACTTGATATACTATTCTCGCGTTAAACTAGTGAAAGTCAACATAATGATTTTAAGAGAAAGAAAAAGAACCTGAAAGTGAACGTCCGAGTTCGAAACCGAATTCACACGTCAGTTTACTCGAATGTTTGAAGAAACTAGAGAATTACTGCCCAAAATTACATTACCATGGGGAGCGTGAATGATCTGCAGCTCGTACTGAATATATCGCTTCTATAAACACGTTGAACTTCAATGAAAATAAGTAGTTTTTCTTACCTCACCATACAGAATGTTGACAAAATCAACAGGAAATGCCGGTAATGGAACGTACAATATACCATGTATGTAACGTACCCGCCGTAAATGCGGCGTATACGTTGGACACGGTGTTTTCCATCCGTCCGTCCGTCTTTCCATGCGTGCGTCCGTCCGGAGCCATATCTAGGAAATGGTCAGGAATATTTATATAAACTTCATATACATGTTCACCACTATGAGTTCTTGCGGCCCGTCAAGTTTCAGTCAGATTGCCCTAGTAACACCAGAGTTATGGCCCTTACAAGTTTCTACTGCTAACTTTATAGGGTACTATAAATATGGCAATTTCTGCATCATAACTTTTGATATATTTGATCTAGAACTATGAAACTTAAACAGAATTTAGATCACCATAATGTGGTTGTGTACACACAATTTCGTTTGCATTCATTTGTAAATTAAGTGTTATTGCCCTTTAATTTTATAAAAATCCACATATTTGTACATAACAAACTTACCATTTGGTAGAATTTCATTAAATTTCTTTCATTCTTTTCCATGAACATTTATTGTAAACATGTGAAGTTGTGTACCCACACCTGGTCACCCCCTTACCTTGATCACACCCCTCCCCCCCCCCCCCCCCCCCCCCCCCCAAAAAAAAAATAAAAAAAATAATTCCTTATTTTAGATTTTTTTCAAACAAACTTCATATACATGTTCACCAGTATGAGGTTATGGGGCCCATCAAGTTTCAGTCAGATTGCCCTAGTAACACTAGAGTTACGGCCCTTAGAAGTTTCTAGTGTTAACTATATAGGGTACTATAGATCTATAGATATGGCAATTTCTGCAACATAACTTTTGGTATATTCGACCTTGAACTATGAAACTTAAACAGAATTTTGAGCACTATAATGTGGTTGTGCACATACAGTTTTGTAGGGATTTCTATTTAATTGTCTAAAAATCCGCATATTTGTACTTAACAAACTTACCATTTAGCAGAATTTAATTTCATTAAATTTCTTTCATTCTTTTCTATGAACATTAATTATAAACATGTGAAGTTGCGCACCCACACCTGGTAACCAACTTGCCTTGGTCACCCCCCCTTCCACACCCCCCCCCCCCACACCCCCCAAAAAAAAATTATTATCCCCCGACGGAAGTCCGTCCGTCTGTCCATCCGGAGCCATAGACAGAACCTTAATTTCTCTAGTGACATATCCAGGCACTTCAGTAACACTGAGACAGAACCTGTATTTCTCTAGTGACATATCCAGGCACTACAGTAACACCGAGACAGAACCTTTATTTCTCTAGTGACATATCCAGGCACTACAGTAACACCGAGACAGAACCTTTATTTCTCTAGTGACACATCCAGGCACTACAGTAACACCGAGACAGAACCTTTATTTCTCTAGTGACATTTCCAGGCACTACAGAACACCGAGACAGAACCTTTATTTCTCTAGTGACATATCCAGGCACTACAGTAACACCGAGACAGAAGCTTTATTTAGTCCCCTACTGGTTGAAAACCAGTTTCGGGGACTATAGGAATGCGCTTTTCCGTCATTCCGTCTGTCCGTCCGTCCGTCTGCAATTTCGTGTCCGGTCCATAACTCTGTCATCCATGAAGGGATTTTAATATTACTTGGCACAAATGTTCCCCATGATGAGACGACGTGTCATGCGCAAAACTCGGACCTCTAGCTCAAAGGTCAAGGTCACAATTGGAGGTCAAAGGTCAACAGGGCTCTTTTCCTGTCCGGTCTATAACTCTCCCATCCATGAAGGGATTTTAATATTACTTGGCACAAATGTTCCCCATGATGAGATGACGTGTCATGCGCAAAACCCGGACCCCTAGCTCAAAGGTCAAGGTCACAATTGGAGGTCAAAGGTCAACAGGGCTTTTCTCCAGTCCGGTCCATAACTGTCCCATCCATGAAGGGATTTTAATATTACTTGGCACAAATGTTCCCCATGATGAGACGACGTGTCATGTGTAAAAAAACCTAGACCCCTAGCTTAAAGGTCAAGGTCACAATTGGAGGTCAAAGGTCAACAGGGCTTTTTTCCTGTCCGGTCCATAACTCTCCCATCCATGAAGGGATTTTTAATATTACTTGGCACAAATGTACCTCATAATAAGACGATGTGTCATGCACAGCTTTCAGACCCCTAGCTCAAAGGTCAAGGTCACACTTAGCAGTCAAATGTTAACATAGCATGAACTGGGTCTGTTTCATGTCCGGTCCATAACTCTGACATCCATGAATGGATTTTAATATTTCTTGGCACAAATGTACCTGATAATAAGACGATGCGTCATGCACAACTTTCAGACCCCTAGCTCAAAGGTCAAGGTCTTACTTAGCAGTCAAATGTTAACATAGCATGAACAGGGTCTGTTTCATGTCCGGTCTATGACTCTGACATTCATTAAGGGATTTTAATATTACTTGGCACAAATGTTCCCCATGATGAGATGACGTGTCATGCGCAAAACCCGGACCCCTAGCTCAAAGGTCAAGGTCACAATTGGAGGTCAAAGGTCAACAGGGCTTTTTTCCTGTCCGGTCCATAACTCTCCCATCCATGAAGGGATTTTAATATTACTTGGCACAAATGTTCCCCATGATGAGATGACATGTCATGCGCAAAACCTAGACCCCTAGCTTAAAGGTCAAGGTCACAATTGGAGGTCAAAGGTCAATAGGGCTTTTTTCCTGTCCGGTCCATAACTCTGCAAAACAAGATTTAGATATCATTTGGCACAAATATTCCCCTGGATGAGACAACATGTTATGCGCAAAACCCAAGCCCAGGTCTTAATGTCAAGGTCAAACTTAAGAGACCAAAGGTCAGACACAAGAATGACTTTGTCTGGAGCATTTCTTCTTCATGCATGGAGGGATTTTGATGTAACTTGGCACAAATGTTCACCAACATAAGACAGATTGTCTTGCGCAAGAACCAGGTCCCTAGGTCTAAGGTCAAGGTCATATTTAGAGGTCAAAGGTCAAATTCAAGAATGACTTTGTCCGGAGCATTTCTTCTTCATGCATTGAGGGATTTTGATGTAACTTGGACCAAATGTTCACCACCATGAGGCACCCTATTTTTAGAATTATGTCCCTTTGTTGTTACTATAAATAGATTTTATTGTAACTTTTTTATTATTGGCCATAGAGAAAAATCGAGACCACTTTTCTGTGGTATAATATGCATGTTACATACAATTTTTAGGTGTATTTTGACCTATCTCTACCTGGTAAAGAGTTTCTTGTGGACTTATATTATATAGATTTTTTTTTTTTTTTTTTTTTTTTTTTTTAAGATTAATTTCCTTTTGTTGGTACTATAATAACTTATATGATAACTTTTTTATAATCGGCAAAAACATTTCAATATGAAAACAACTGTGGGTTTTTATATATGCACATTTTAATCCAAGTGTGTTGTTCTAACATATTGTATATATAGTACACTATGGAAATCGTGACAGTCATGTGAATAATTTTGGGTCGAAGTTACTAAATCTCTGTAAAGAAAATAATTTAGTAATATTAAATGGTCGCCTAGAAGAGGGTAATTGTACCTACCATGGAAAAAATAGAAATAGGCCAGTACAAAGCTTGGTTGATTATTTAATCTGCAATGTTGACAGTTATAATTATGTTTATGACATGTGTGTATTAGATTTAACTGAATTTTCAGATCACTGTCCAGTAACATTTTCTATGAGTTGTAGTGAAAAGTGTCTTGATGCCTGTTGTTGTAAGCTTGAAAAAATTGTTTGGGACACCTCCGAAACAGAGTCGTTTTTAGATTTTGTTAATAGTAAAAAGACATTATTTGATGACGCAACCCGCAAACTATCGTCTGGAGAGTATGACATTAATCAGTGTATTGACTATATGTCAAAGCTGGTGTATGACTTGTCTTTCCACTCTTTTGGTAAATCCTTCTCAAATAAATCTAAGAAATTAAAACACAAAGTACTATGGTTTGACGAAAGTTGTCGTCGGGCTAAGGCTGAGTTTTGTGATGCTAAACGTCAATTTAATTCAAATAAAACGGATGAAAACAAAATGTACTTTCTAACATGTAGAAGTAATTTCTGTAATGTGAAGAAATGCGCTAAATGGAAATTCTATAATAATGAGAAAGGAAAATTTTGCAATTTAAGTAAAACGTCGCCACGTAAATTTTGGAAGTATATAAATAAATTTAAAAATACAAATAACAGTCAGAATGATGTAAAATTAGATGATTTTGTTAGACATTTTTCAGATATTTCAAATGAAGCTAAGAACCAGTGTGATGATACTGATTTTACAAGTTCTCGAAATGTACCATTAAATGTTGAGCTACTTGACAAGCAAATAACTGTGGAAGAAGTCAAAAAAACTATTTCTTCATTAAATAGGAATAAAAGTTGTGATTATGATCGAAATGTTGCCGACTTTTTCATTGACACTAATGACTTTATATCTCCATATCTATGTGTTATTTTTAATCATATTTTTGATACTGGATTATATCCTGAGGCATGGTCTAAAGGAGTTATAATACCGGTATATAAAAAGGGTTGTAAATCTGAACCTGCAAATTACAGAGGGATTACACTGGTAAATGTTTTTTCGAAGATTTTTTCATTGCTACTTAGAAATCGTATTAACAAATGGTGTGAATCTGAACAAATATTTAATGATGTACAATTCGGTTTTAGAGATAATCGTTCTACAGCTGATGCTATATTCCTTCTACATGCTATTATTCAAAAAGTACTGTCTAAAAAGTCTAAATTATGGTGCATTTTTATAGATTATCAAAGAGCTTTTGATACAGTTAACAGAGATGCATTATGGTATAAATTAATACAGACTGGCATTAGCTGTAAAATGATTAATATTATTAAATGTATGTATCAAAAAGTACAGTCATGTGTTAAGATATCAAGTACGATGTCATTTTCTGACTTCTTTGATGTAACGATCGGATTGAAACAAGGGGAGCCATTATCTCCCTTGCTATTTATTTTGTTTATCAATGATATCACAGAAAACTTAAATTGGAATGATTTTACGGATAAAGATCTTGAGCTTCTTTCTATGTATTTAATATTATTTGCTGATGATATTGTATTGTTTACGACTGATCCTAAGAGCTTACAGTCCCAAATCGATTCCATTCATCAATTTTCAATAAAGTGGGGTTTAACAATAAATGTTAATAAAACAAAAATTTGTGTTTTTGAAAACAGAAAAACTCATCATAATGAAGAATTTTACATTAATGATGATAAAATAGAAATAGTTGATGATTTTACATATTTAGGCATTAAATTTTCTTATACTGGTTCTCTTTTAGGTGCAGTTAAGGCACTGAATGATCAGGCTTTAAGAGCCTATCACAATATACTGTTATTTATTGATAAAGTCTGTTTAGATGTTAAGACAAAATTATTACTGTTTGATAGAATGGTTGTACCTATTTTACTGTACGGAGCAGAAATTTGGGGTGTTTACAATTTCAAGGGTGTCGATAATTTACATTTGAAATTTTGCAAATATTTACTAGGAGTAAAGAAGCAAACGCCAAATAATGCTGTGTATGGTGAATTAGGTCGCATTCAATTATCTACTATTTGTAAAGAGAGATCTGTTAAATATTGGTTGAAATTAATGAAAAATGTAGATTCTCCAATGAATAGTCTGTATCAAAATCTATGTTCAAATGTTATTGGTAAGAACTGGGCTAAACGTATGCATTCTATTATTGACCATCTGGGTCTGACACATGTGCGTCAGTATTTTGATCCGAATATTAACTATCTCCCTGCGTTCAAACTGAGATTACGTGACCAATTTATTCAAGAATGGAATGCATCGATTAATTCAATGTCAAAGCTGAAATATTATTGTCAGTATAAAACAGTCTTTTGTTATGAAGAATACATTGATAAAATTGCCATTGAAAATTTAAGAAAAATGTTTACTTGTTTCAGATTAAGCTCCCATAAGTTAGAAATCGAGTCTGGTAGATTTAATAATATTGATCGAAACAACAGAATATGCAGAATATGTAATCAAAATGCAGTTGAAACTGAGTACCATTTCTTGTTATGTTGTAGTAAATATACAGATGTTAGAAATAAGTATTTGGGAAATATAGCTTGGCCTACAATTCAGATGTTTAAAAATATTATGCTTACAAGAAATAAGAAACGTCTTGTAAACATCTGTAGATATATAAAAGAATCTATGACGATAAGACATAATACCCTAACAAATCTTGCTGTTTCTTAATTTATTACTGTTTGGTATTTTATAGCAAGTGATATTCTCATAAATGTGCTATGTTTATGCAATATATGATATTTTTTGTTTGCCATGTTTATTATATGCTGCTTGTTAAATGGCCAAAGGCAAATTATTGCCGATTTTGCTAATAAAGTTGGTTGATTGATTGATTGTTTATACATTCAGGGTTCTCGCCAGGCTGTTATCGCCTGTCGTGCGCGACATGCCTTCAGACTTTGAGTTGTATATTTGACATCCCTTATTTCCCCTGTCATCCCTTAATTGCCGAAGCGACATGTCATAAAATCATCCCAATAAACACCCCGATTAATCCGACAGCGTATTCGAAAAGCTTCCACGTGCTACCCGATAGTTTAGGTAAAGCGATGCGAGTTAAGATAACCGATAAACCAATGACAGCTTCCTATATGTGGAACGTGTGACGTAAATTTCATCGTAGCTCCGCCTTTAAATCCTTTGACAGGCGGCATCTTGGGATGTGTACATGAAAGTGAGTGTTTTCGCAAGTTTTAAGATTATACATGTCATTAGATATAATGACAGATGATTCTACAATTATCGTTCGAATGTTTTTCGCAATCAAGGAAAGACAATGTAAGGAATTAAGTCAAAAATTGTGCAACACGGTAAAATGCTTTTGAACAATTATCGCCGTAATATTAATGTTTTTCACATGTATGAAATGTGTTTTCTTGAGCGGAATATCGAAAAGACAATGCAAGAATTAATGTTTTCTGTCGTCACTTTCAAAATAGAACTTGTAGAGAAAAGTTTGAAATACCCTTCGTGCATTATTTCAACACGAACGGACACTTTGGTAGAACCACCGACCTTCCGTAAGCCAGCTGGATGGCTATCTCACATGAAGAATTCAATGCCCCGAGTGAGGCTCGAACCCACATCGATGAGGGGCAAGTGATTTGAAGCCAGCGACCTTAACCAGTCGGCCACGGAGGCCCCGGTCACAATTTCAGAATCCCTCCCAGCCACGCCAAATGGCCATTGATCCAAAATGGAAACCAGCGTTTCCCTGGATGACAGTCTCAGATTGTGTTGTTTTACATGTATGTACAACAAACAGTTGACATTTTCAAAAACTTAAAATAGATAAGTTTTCAGCAAATAAATTCCGCAGAAATAGAAGACATAAACTTTAAAATACAAATAGATCTGTGTGCAGTGCTAAAATTGTGTTGTTTTATGTACAATAAATAGTAAATGAACATTTTTAGCAACTTAAAATTGATGAACTTTTAATTGTCATTCAGCAAATAACTCCATAGGATTTTTATGACCTAATATCTTTTCTTGTTGTACATGTAAATGATGCTTATTAATCACTGAAAATAACACTATGTTTTTCACTCTGAAATGCACCAGAATGCACCAAAAAGAGTTGTAGTAACACAAAATTTTCTGGGGTGACCCCCATACCCCCCATGCAGGAAGGGACATCCCTCCCGCACCCACCCCTTTGCTCGTCAGAAAATATCCTTCTGCAACATGCCTTCAGAAAATCCTGGCTAGAACCCTGTACATCATTGACAGATATCAGTTCATTATGTTATACTGCAGTAGAGAAAATTAGGTATTCCAGTAGGGGACTAGTGTTGCATGGCAATACTTCATTCACTTGTTTCTCTAGTGACATATCCAGACAGAACCTTAACTTCTCCAGTGACACATCCAGGCACTACAGTAACACCGAGACAGAACCTTAACTTCTCCAGTGACACATCCAGGCACTACAGTAACACCGAGACAGAACCTTTATTTCCCCAGTGACACATCCAGGCACTACAGTAACATGGAGACAGAACCTTTACTTCTCCAGTGACACATCCAGGCACTACAGTAACACCGAGACAGAACCTTTATTTCTCCAGTGACACATCCAGGCACTACAGTAACACGGAGACAGAACATTTACTTCTCCAGTGACACATCCAGGCACTACAGTAACACGGAGACAGAACCTTTACTTCTCCATTGACACATCCAGGCACTACAGTAACACCGAGACAGAACCTTTATTTCTCCAGTCTGTATTTCTCTAGTGACATATCCAGGCACTACATTAACACCAAGACAGAACTTTTATAGGGATGCAAGAATTGCTTCTACGAAAAGTTTTGTATTTATTTCTGAACTGTTTCTCAGTTAACTACAGCATTGCTGTTATAACGTGAAAACAGTGCATACCGGTTGTGAATGAGTGTAGTTAGACAGAGATGATGGATGTGGGTTATATACGTAAATATGCTGAAATGTACTTACCAATATTACAAGTGTCTAAGTTCTTACTATGTGTCAATAGTCTTTACTCATTCCATTTATTACAATTATTAGTTAAAACAATCTAAAACAATGGAAATGTTGTAACAATGCACTATAATATTACTGCAAAAAGGAACCATTACAAATTAGATAAAAGTATTGTATATTATGTCAATAATTGCAAAATATGACACTAGTGCCTTAATTCATGAAGTCATTTAATTTTTCCATTTGAAGTCCCTGAATGAAATACATGGGATTTTATATACCTGTAGCCTATTTTTGTTACGGTGCCCCTAAAGTGACATGTTACACACTTTTTTTCCAATTAGGTAATGTGAGACTTTTTTTTATTTCGTTTAAACCTTGACCTCATTTTGGACTTTGGTTGCTTTATATTGGCCATCACTTGGTTAACCAAATGGGACTGTTTTGTTTAGCATCAATTACCCTTACTAGAATGACTTGATACTAATGCAGATATAACCTGTGACCATTCCTCATCTTCAGACATCACCTGACCTTAGTTTGACCTTGAACTTGACCTCATTTTGGACGTAGGTTGCTATATATGGGCCATCTCTTGGTTAACCAAATGGGACTGTTTTGTTTAGCATCAATTACCCTTACTAGAATGACTTGATACTAATGCAGATATAACCTGTGACCATTCCTCATCTTCAGACATCACCTGACCTTAGTTTGACCTTGAACTTGACCTCATTTTGGACGTAGGTTGCTATATATGGGCCATCTCTTGGTTAACCAAATGGACTGTTTCGTCTAGAATCAATACCCCTTACTAGAATGACTTGATACTAATGCAGATGTAACCTGTGACCATTCCTCATCTTCAGACATCACCTGACCTCAGTTTGACCTTGCCCTTGAACTCATTTTGGACTTAGGTTGCTTTATATGGGCCATCTCTTGGTTAACCAAAATGGGACCGTTTTGTCTAGCATCAATACCCCTTACTAGAATGACTTGATAATAATGCAGATATAACCTGTGACCATTCCTCATCTTCAGACATCACCTGACCTTAGTTATGTCTCCCACCACACAGTGGTGTGGGAGACATATTGATTTACTCCAGTCTGTGTGTGTGTGTCTGTGTGTGTGTGTGTCTGTCACAAATCTTGTCCGCACTCTTAAGTCAAACATTTCTCATCCGATTTTCACCAAACTTAAACAAAATGTGTTTGACCATAAGACCTCGGCCAAGTTCAATAACTAGCCAAATCGGTCCAGGCGTCTTGGAGTTATGGCCCTTGAATTACCAAAAATCGGCCTTTTTACTCTTGTCCGCACCCTAATTCAAACATTTCTCATCCGATCTTCACCAAACTTGAACAAAATGTGTTTAACTATAAGACCTCGGACAAGTTCGATAACTAGCGAAATCGGTCCAGGCATTTTGGAGTTAAGGCCCTTGAATTATTGAAAAATCGGCCTTTTTTACTCTTGTCCGCACTCTAAGTCAAACATTTCTCATCCGATCTTCACCAAACTTGAACAAAATGTGTTTGACCATGAGACCTCGGCCAGGTTTGATAACTAGCCAAATCATTCTAGGCATTTTGGAGTTACGGCCCTTGAATTACCGAAAAATCCGCCTTAAACAATTGTCCGCTCTCTAAATCGAGCATTTCTCATCCGATCTTCAGCAAACTTGAACAAAATGTGTTTAACCATAAGACCTTAGCCAAGTTCGATAACTAGCCAAATCCGCCCAGGCACTTTTGATTTATGGCCCTTGAATTACTGATTGGATCCACTCATCCAGACCATCTAATTGGATCAACTCGTCTAAACCATCTAGAGAAACTAGACATTTTTCATAGGGGCAGTTGTGGGAGACATGCGCTTTTCTCAAAAGCATCTCTAGTTTGACCTTGAACTTGACCTCGTTTTGGACTTAGGTTGCTTTGTATGGACAAGGATGCCTCCGGGGGCATCAAGCGTTTATTGAACGCAGTTTCTTGTTTTTATGCCCCTGAAGGGAGGCATATTAGTTTTCAACTGTCCGTCTGTTCGTTCGTTTATTAGTTTGTTAGTTCGTTCGTCACAATGTTAACTTTTTGCATGAAGGCACTTTACTCGCGAACCACTGCATCCAGGACGTTCAAACTTCACATGCTAATAGTACTTATTGAGTACACCACCTCTACTGACTTTGGGGTCACCAGGTCAAAGGTCAAGGTCACAGGGGCCAATGTAAACTTTTTGCATGAAGGCACTTTACTTGCGAACCACTGCACCCAGGACCTTCAAACTTCACATGCTGATAGTACTTATTGAGTACACCACCCCTACTGACTTTGGGGGCACCAGGTCAAAGGTCAAGGTCACAGGGGCCAATGTTAATTTTTTGCATGAAGGCACTTTACTCGCGAACCACTGCACCCAGGACCTTCAAACTTCACATGCTGATAGTACTTATTGAGTACACCACCCCTACTGACTTTGGGATCACCAGGTCAAAGGTCAAGGTCACAGGGGCCAACGTTAACTTTTTGCATGAAGGCACTTTACTCGTGAACCACTTCACCCAGGAATGCTGATAGTACTTATTGAGTACACCACCCCTACTGACTTTGGGGTCACCAGGTCAAAGGTCAAGGTGCTTGATTTTACATAGGAAAATCTTCTTCTCAAAGCCCTAGAGCTTAGATATTTGACATGTAGCATTGCCTAGTGGACCGCTACTAAAGTTGTTCAAATCAAGACCCCGGGGTCAAAATTGACCCCGCCCCAGGGGTCACTTGATTTTACATAGGAAAATCTTCAAAAAATTTCTAAAAATAAACCAGAAGGCCTAGAGCTTAGATATTTGACTTGTAGCATTGCCTAGTAGACCTCTATAAAATTTATTCAAATCCTGACTCCCGGGGTCAAAATTGACCCCGCCCCAGGGGTCACTTGATTTTACATAGGAAAATCTTCAAAAATTTTCTAAAAATAAATCAGAAGGTCTAGAGCTTAGATATTTCACGTGTAGCATTGCCTAGCGGACCTCTACAAATTTGTTTAAATCATGACCCCCGGGGTGAAAACTGACCCCGCCCCAGAGGTCACTTGATTTTACATAGGAAAATCTTCAAAAAATTTCTAAAAATAAACCAGAAGGCCTAGATCTTAGATATTTGACATGTAGCATTGCCTAGTAGACTTCTACAAAATTTGTTTAAATCATGACCTCCGGGGTCAAATTGACCCTGCCCCATGGGGTTGCTTGATTGTACATAGAAAAACCTTCAAAATTTTCTAAACATAAACCAGGAGGCCTAGAGCTTAGATATTTGACATGTAGCATTGTCTAGTGAACCTGTACAAAATTTGTTCAAAGCATGACCCCTGGGGTCAAAATTGACCCCGCCCCAGGGGTCACTTGATTTTACATAGGAAAATCTTCAAAAAATTTCTAAAAATAAACCAGAAGGCCTACAGCTTAGATATTTCACGTGTAGCATTGCCTAGTGGACCTCTACAAAAAATGTTCAAATCATGACCCCGCCCCAGGGGTCACTTGATTTTACATAGGAAAATCTTCAAAAAATTTCTAAAAATAAATCAGAAGGCCTAGATCTTAGATATTTGACATGTACCATTGCCTAGTAGACTTCTACAAAATTTATTCAAATCATGACCCCGACCCCATGGGGTTACTTGATTGTACATAGAAAAATCTTCAAAATTTTCTAGAAATAAACCAGAAGGTCTAGAGCTTAGATATTTGACATGTAGCATTGCCTAGTGGACCTCTACAAAAGTTGTTCAAATCTTTACCCCCCCCCCCCGGGTCAAATTGACCCAGCCCCAGGGGTTACTTGATTGTTTTTTTTAGTTATTGAAATATTACAACAACATGAGAGAACATTGTCATTGTACTATACTCAGTTCCTCCAACAGTTTCCATCTAATTAATATGAGACTTGGTACACGTCCTTAATGTGAAGTGATCTTGTGCATGTGATTGGGACTTATATGTCTGTTTATTTTTCCTGAAGTTATGGCTGTTTTTGACTTAGAAATTTTACATTACATTAGAATGTTGTGTACATGACTCCGTCTACAGTTTCCATCCAGTTAAAATGAAATTTTGAAATACATCATTAGCATGAAGCGGATATCGCTCTTCGTCTGTCCATCTGTCCACAATTTCCTTGTGAACACGATAGAGACCACATTGTGCAATCAACTTTAATAAAACTTGCACACAACTTGTATTTGCATAATATCTCGTTTTTTTGGAAAACTGGCCAGATCCCATCATGGTTTGCAGAGTTATTCCCCCTTAAAAGGGCCAAACTTTGCTATTTTTGGCTTGTGAACATGATAGAGATAACATTTTGCAATCAGCTTTAATCAAACTTGCACACAACTTGTATTGGCATAATATCTCGGTTCCTTTGGAAAACTGGCCAGATCCCATCATGGGTTCAAGAGTTATGGCCCCTTAAAGAGCCAAAATTTGCTATTTTGGCTTTTGCAACCATATAGAGACTTCATTTATTAGCTCATCTGATTTTTTGAAAAAAAATGATGAGTTATTGTCATCACTTGAGCGGTTGTCGGCGTCGGCGTCGGCGTCTGCGTCGGCGTTGCCTGGTTAAGTTTTATGTTTAGGTCAGCTTTTCTCCTAAACTATCAAAGCTATTGCTTTGAAACTTGGAATACTTGTTCACCATCATAAGCTGACCCTGTATAGCAAGAAACATAACTCCATCTTGCTTTTTGCAAGATTTATGGCCCCTTTTGTACTTAGAAAATGTCAGATTTCTTGGTTAAGTTTTATGTTTAGGTCAACTTTTCTCCCAAACTGTCAAAGCTATTGCTTTGAAACTTGGAATACTTGTTCACCATCATAAGCTGACCCTGTACAGCAAGAAACATAACTCCATCTTGCTTTTTGCAAGATTTATTGCCCCTTTTGGACTTAGAAAATCAGTTTTCTTGGTTAAGTTTTATGTTTAGGTCAGCTTTTATCCTAAACTATCAAAGCTATTGCTTTAAAACTTGCAACACTTGTTCACCATCATAAGTTGACCCTGTACAGCAAGAAACATAACTCCATCCTGCTTTTTGCAAGATTTATGGCCCCTTTTGGACTTAGAAAATATCAGATTTCTTGGTTAAGTTTTATGTTTAGGTCAACTTTTTCTCTTAAACTATTAAAGCTATTGCTTTGAAACTTGCAACACTTGTTCACCATCATAAGCTGACCCTGTACAGCAAGCAGCGTAACTCCATCCTGATTTTTGCAATAATTATTGCCCCTTTTGGACTTAGAAAATCATTTTCTTGGTTGAGTATTATGTTTAAGTCAACTTTTCTCATAAACTATCAAAGCTATTGCTTTAAAACTTGCAACAGTTTTTCACCATCATAAGTGGACACTGTACATCAAGAAACATAACTCTATCCTGCTTTTTGCAAGAATGATAGCCCTTTTTAGACTTAGAAAATCATGGGTAGGACAATATTTCTATTACACAAAAAAAATCAGATGAGCGTCAGCACCCGCAAGGCGGTGCTCTTGTGGTTTGACTTGATACAAACTTGCAAAATATCTTCAACAACAATAAATCTTGGATTCCATGATGAATCTGTTAGATTCAGAATGTGACTCATGCCATTTTCATATACAATTTCCCATGTCCCTGGTGAAGATCTCATTATACCAGACCTACTCAGCAGGAACCGGACATGTGACAGTTTGACATTTGAGGATAAACAAAACTATACAGAGATAGAAATGTTTGTTGATACAGTGATAAAAGTTTTGCTAGCAACAGACAAAAGGCTGCAGAAAATAATGTCAAAAACAATGGTCAGACTATACTTGTGCAGAATTAATTGAATTTATTGAGAATGAATGGCCTGAATCAAAATCATGCCAGATTGCAAAACATTATGAGAAATTCCAAAATCACTCCCAAAAATGGCTTGTTGATGAGGAATGACAGATTAATTATCCCTGCAGAAATGAAAACAGAAATTTTGTCAAGTTTGCAACAGGCACACCAAGGGATAAATAAGTGCAGAGGTAGGGCTAAAAAATCTGTATGGTGGCTTGGCACAGGCAAAGACATTGATGATATGGTCAAGAGGTGCAACATTTATGCTAAACAGCGCAGTGATTAAAGGGAACCAATTGTACAGCTACACCTTTCCCGGATAGGTGTTGGTCAAGCTTGGGATCACATCTATTTCACTGACATGGTTCTATATACCTACTGGTGATCGATTACTATTTATGCTACATAGAATTGGCTAAACTCAGTTCTTTGTCGTCGGCTGTGGTCGTAGCACATTTCAGGTCAATACTATCATGACATTGGGGTCCACAATATGTTTCAGACACTTTCAACAAATTTTGTATTGAATACGGTATCAAGCACAAAACCTCAAGTCTGAGGTACCCAGTCAGGAATGCGGAAGCAGAGCACGCAGTGCAAACTGTGAAACGCTTACTGAATGCATGCGAAGATCCTTATCTCGATTTGTTGACATATCGGGCTATGCTGCTGCAGAATGGGCTTTCACTGATTCATTTGTTATTTGGATGACAGATTAAAAGCACAATTCAGCAGACTCCAAAAAAGCGTGAACCCTACCCACTGAAGGCAAAAAAAAATAATACTTACCGTCAAAACTATACGAAAAATTACAATTTTTCAAAACGTTCACATTCCCTTCCAGTACTTCAGCCAGGGGACGGGGTATACATGAAAAATATGGGCAGTGAGGTTATGGTTTAAAGGAAAATTCCCGAACACGATCATCCTTTGTTGTAGAAACTCTAAAAAGTACAATTTCAAGGAATCGTAGGCATTTGGTTAAACTGAATTATAAGGACATCAGTATTCCTATCACAAAATGCCAGTCACCAGTGTCTAACAATGAGTCTCAAATGCCAAATATTTTAAATACTGAAAGATCAAACACCTTCCAGAGAGATTAAATTTGTGATTGTTTTTAAGTGGATTATGATTGAATTAATGTTGTACCTTACCATTTAGTTATTTTAAGTGCATCTGACATTTCAATAAAGCTAAAGTGAAGGACAATAATTATTATTATAGAACAATCAACAGTCATTTACCACAAGTTTATGTTCCCTATGAAAAAGTAACTTAAGCCTGTCTCACACAGAACACGGTTGGGCACACGGTTCCAATACGGTATACTCGGTTATACACGGGTTGACTGGTACGAGTATTGAGCTCCAACCGTGCCTGGGGATGAGTTGGTACGATTTAGACTCGAATGTAGCACGAGTATGTACGAACAAAGCACGGATATACTCGGTCAAGCAAGGTTTGTCACGGTTGGAACACGATTTGCAAAACGATTTTCATACGATTGTTGTACGGTTCCAAGTACGGTATAGTACGGTCTGTTACGGCCTAGTACGATTAAGCACGACTTTTACTCGATTAACTGGACATTTACAGGGTTTACATACGGTCCCACCGACTTTTGTTCGAGTTATGCTCGAATTATCACACATTCGTGTATGTTTTGATATAAATTGACTCGTTTTGATGGCTTGGCTTCATAAATTTTCGAACTTTCAACAGAGAAGTTATCAAAATGGCAGATGACAGAATAAGGGAATTAGAAATCATGATAAGACTGATAGACATTGAGATTATTTTGGCCAGAAGGCGTGAGGGGAGACAAGAACAAGCCAACAGAAGGAGAAGAAGAAGGAGGCAAGTTTGGACAAGAGAATGGCTCAAAAGAAGGGTCATGTTTGGTCAATATGATACTCTGTTACATGAACTAAACAGAGAGGACCCCAGGTGTTACAAGAACTTCCTCCGTGTTGATGCTGACTTGTTTCAGGAGTTTGTGAGACGTGTCGGGCCACAAATAACCAAGAAAACAACCAATTGGAGGTAAACAATAATATCTATTTTTCAGGGAATAGCAACATATCCAATAATAAATCTAAATGTGAGAATTGTAAAACACATGTCGATGATTAATAATTTTTTACTTTTATTTATTTTCAGAGAGCCATTGGACCCTGGATTGAAGCTTGCAATCACACTCAGACACATGGCCACTGGTGCTACATTCAGAGAGTTGATGTACAGTTTCCGGGTAGCAGACAACACAATCTCAATGTTCATACCGACAGTCCTGGAGGCTATAGTCGACACATTCCAAGCCGAAGTTATGCCACCACTTATTGAGCCAGATGAATGGAGGGAAGTCAGTACCAGGTTCAACACCAAGTGGAATTTCCCTCATGCTTGTGGTGCCCTGGATGGCAAGCATATTCCTATCAAGGCCCCACCAAATTCTGGATCACTCTACCACAACTACAAGGGCTTCTTCTCCATGATCCTTCTGGCATTGGCAGATGCCGACTACAAGTTTATATGGGTATCAGTGGCGGAGTATGGCTCAGCATCCGATTGCCAAGTGTTCAACGAATCTGAATTAAGGGAATTTGTGGAAGGAGGTGAGCTAGGCTTCCCTGATCCAGAGCCACTGCCAGGCCTGACGGAAAACCTGCCCTACTTCTTCCTGGGAGACGAAGCATTTCCCTTGAGGACATGGATGATGAAACCCTACTCAAGGATGGGCCTTGGCCACGATGAGCGCATATTTAACTACAGGCTGTCTCGTGCCAGAAGGGTGGTGGAGAATGCATTCGGAATATTGGCCAACAAATTTCAATGTCTGTTGAATGCAACAGTTTATAAGAAAACAGAAAGTGTGAAGTCCCTAATCCTTGCTTGTGTCATGTTGCACAACCTTTTGAGGATACGTTACCCTGGTGTACCAGCCAATGCCGACCATGAGGACCAAAACCATGCCCTAGTACCCGGGGTATGGCGAGAGGAGAGTCAACTAGTGGACGCAGGAGGACATGCTGGCCGCAACGTAGACCACAACCTTGGGAAGCAACAAAGAAACTACCTCAGGGATTACTTCATGTCGGAAGCTGGTTCGGTTCCATGGCAAGAACAGATGATATAATAGACTGGTGACTTTTGCAGTTGATATAGACTAGTAACCTTTGTATATCATTTCATGAATTGATATTGGAATCTAAATGCTCGGACTCATTATACATACAATCATATTTGATTTGCTAGATATCATGATTTGAAAGTTTAGCAGGGTTTTTTTTCAAGTCTTCAAAGAGATTTTAATTAGTGTCAAAAGAGTTAAGTAAGTGTTGAATTGCTTTAAACGTTATACAATAAATAAAATTTAACCTTTTTCCAGTATAAAATATAATCCTGTCAAGAACAATCCAAAAGTTCTATGATTGCCATCATATGGTTTAATTCTTTAAATGCCAATGTCGTCTATAGGCATGATTACAAATATGTAAGCCACAGATTAAACACCGCTTTGAAAAAGCAACGCGTAATCCTGGGATAAAATATTTGTATATACAGTCAGTTTGATGTTCTTTGCTTCTTTATACACAGTTACATTTGCTAGATATCGTGTTTGGAAAGTGTAATAGCACTTTTTGAGCTCAAAGTGGTTTTGATAAGAGTACAGCTTCCTAACTGGTAACTTAATTTTTGGACCAAGGGACAAAGTAGTTATTTCTTCAAAGGGAAAAATGAATAATAAGATAAGATGTACCTTTATAAGGGAGCAAATGTTATTTCAAAGAAAATATCTAAGAAAAATAACCACTGCTCGCTTATAAAGGTACATGTTATTTTTTTCTATGGGAACCTTTAATTTTATTTTTGCAAAGTGATAATAATAAAATATTTAATAATAAGCAGTGCATTTATAATAAAGCCAATCTTATTTCAAAGAAATCTCCCCGTTATAAAAGAACTACTTCCTAAATATTTATAATATTCAACGAAAAAGAAATACATGTTTTACATTTCAACAATAAACTTTATTTTAAGTTTAACCACTTGAAAAAAATATGACAATCAAAATCACAACATCAGCATCATGTTTGTCAGCATAATCATTTAATATTTTTTTTAAACAACACAAAATAGTCATTAGACTCCAATGACTGTCTTATAATAATTTAAAATTAAACTGGTGTCTTGGTTCAGTATGAGATAGTCTCGTCACCGTCCTGAATCATATCCCTCATAAACGAAGACATGTTCTGACTTGCGTCAGCAGGCTGAGTGGTGGGTGTACTGGCCATCTGTGGTGTGCTCACGGTGGGACTTTGGACGGTGGTAGTAGAAAATGAAGGTATTCCTGCAGCAGCAGCAGCACCTGCAATGATACCATCTGTGGTCACTGTGGCTGTTGGGGTGCGACGAACAGTTAGTGTTGCATAGGTAGGGGCTGGTGGTGGACATGAAGATCCAGTAAAATCTGGATAGCAGCCTTGAAGTGTGGTGAAGAAGTGTCGTCTCTCTGTCTCAGTGGTGGGGGGATTCAGTTGCTGTGCCAGTTGTAGGGCCATGGCGTGGTCCTGGGCATACTGTGGTGGCTGCTGCTGTGCCTGGTGCATTGGGCGTTGAGGGGTCCTGAAGTCCTGGAGGATGGGCTGATGCTGCTGTGCTGGTACAGAGGGAAGCTGCTGGGGTGGCAGCTGCTGGGTCTGCTCCCTGGAGAGGTCCACATAACGCACGGCGGAGGCAAGTGTTTCGGTCATGAACTGATCCCGGAGAGATGGCGTCATTTGGCGCATTAGGTGTGTCAGTTGTCTGGTGGTGACAGCTGCCGCGTCAGTCCTTTCTTGCCTCAGTTGTCTCAACTCCTGTGTCAGCTGTAAAGAAATCTAAACATAGCTATTAAAGTAAGATATTTAAATAATTTTCTCAAATATTTATTACTTAATTTACTTTAAAATTCATCGATTCTAAAATATTTGTTGGTAGATGTATTTGAAAAATATGCCGGACGTAGCCTTGATTTGTCAGTCAGCATTATGCTGCAATATGACTGGCATATATGTGTGTGCCCCGACCCGGGATCGAACTATGGATTACACGGCAAGCGCATTATCCACTGAGCTATGCAGGCCAGTTAATACTTTGGCTACAATATGCGATCGACAATTTATATTTTACATATGTTCAAAGTTGCTGAAAAAATTCTGTGGTTACTTACAGCTTCCCTCTCTTCTAGCAGATCTGAATCTGAGTGGACTGAAGCTGTAGAAGGTGTAGACGGTGCATCTTCTGGTGCAGCTGGGTCTGAGGCTGGTATGTTCTGTAAGGGTGCATCGCCGTACCGCTTCTTCCTGGCAGCAGTCAACTGCAAAAGACAAATATCATATTTTATTAACAAAAATCAAACTGGTTGGTTACATACATTATTCTTACAGTTACATTCTTCATTAATAAACAAAATAAAATTTAAAAAAGAATAAATATTTTAAAAAAAAATACTCACATCCACACCTTTCCGTACGGGGATCGATGTACAATGCCCCTTGAGGAAGGACATGCTCTCTACCACCCACTGCTGTCGGGCGGTCATCAAGACTGTACCACTGCCACTGGCCGGACGCTTGATCAACTTTGTAAACGCCGTACGCTGCCCAAGATACCATTTGTATAGGTCCTGTCCGGTCAACCCCTCTCCAAGCTGGTCGGCTTTGTCGGCGAACAACTGGTCCCGCTTCTTCGTGTTTTTGTAATCAGCATGCGCCTTGTTGAAAATACTGGGGTTAGCCTGGATCCACTCTATCACATCGACTTCCTCGGCATCGGTGAGTTTTCGGGTGATGCGCTGGATGGTTCTGCAATTAGACAAAAAAAAAATTAATAAACTGAATAAACGTACTGTTAATTTATTTAAGTTAAAACAATTATAGTACAGTTGTCAATTTGTCAAAAATAATATCTACATACTGAGAATCATTGATATCAATATTTACTCCATGTTACATAGATAAAAATTAAAAATAAATAAATATATAAATAAATAAAAATGTGAAGCAATGTAAAATGTACCTTTTTTTCGAGGGTGCAGCAGTTCCTGGAGGGCCCATCGAGCTGGCATCCGAGTCTGAATCTCTGGGTATCTCGTCAGGTGGTGCCAGCGGGTCCTGCAGCTCATCAGGGTCGACAGGGTCAACAGGTTGAAGTGGTCGGAGGGCCTTGGTGGCCCTTTTTGTATTCTCGCTGGCAGAATCTTCCATGGGGATTCTTTTGGGGACCTTCTTCTTCTTTGGAGGCATTATGTAGCAAGTACTCTGTTGTTTCAAGGTGGCAGCAGGTAGTTACAAGTGTTTTCTGTTGTGTTCGAGTGCTGTATGATCATACACGAGCTTTGTACAGACGTAGAGACCGTGTCTGGTCGTACTTGACCATGTATAATTCGTACTTGAACCGTATTGGTCGTATGGCGATCGTATGAAACCGTATTGGTCGTATGGCGATCGTATAAAACCGTGTGTACACTCGTGTGAATCGTACGGTGATCGTGTGACATTCGAGTGTTAATCCGGGTGTTGGATGTAGGACTTGGGAACGGTTTCACACGATTCAATACGATTTATATACGATATTGACACGGTTGAGCTCACTCGTGGAGTGGACTTCATGTGCGGTTGTATATACGGTCTCGTACGGTCTCACACGGTCTCTCACGGTCTTGTACGATCGCTAATACGATCATACACGGACATGGCACCCGTGCCAGTTTTTTTGAAGTTTTAAAAATCATACACGGCTTTCACGAATACACTCGAATGGCCCGAGTGTAACTCGGATAAGGCCACGGTTGGTTCGGTTGTATGTACGGTTTACACGGGTGGCCAACCGTATAAGCCGTGTGTTCTGTGTGAGACAGGCTTTAGGGGTGTTGTGTAACTATGTGTATCACATTCTCTTAAAGCTCTGCCTCCTGTCAAGCTTGTCTATTTTATAGTGCATGTTTTATCAGATATGCTCACAGTTATACAGCTGCTCTTGCTTGATGCAGATTGAAAATATAAAACAACAGAAGTTTTTCATGTAAGCAGGTGTCAAAGAAATTTATAGACCAAATGCTCAAGTATTCAGCTTCTAAAGATAGACATGTTACATAACTCTGGCTTAACATTAATATTTTGTTAAAATAATGCTGCCTTTTCACTTCATATATTTTATGAAAAAGTTTTATGACCATTGTCATCATCAGTGACCTTACAGAGCAAGGTTCTTTATAGTTCAACAAAGCAATGACTCTTTTGTATACTTCGACAATTTTGGTTCAGTTTTGTATATATATGTTGTAGGTTTATTTTATGTAGAAAGGTATGATAATATTTTAAGTAGTTGAGTGCATTAGATAGTGCATTCTGTTTTGAGAGGTAAAATGTATACCAAGGATATGTAATGTCAGAAAAGGAGGTATTAACAACTGCCTTTCTAATGGCCTTGACAGCTGTTGCAGTTATTTACATATGTAGACGAAAAACATTTTTTTTTGGTAGCAAATTGAAGTTAATAAATTCACAGGAATGTTTCATATTGTGAAAATGACTTCCTCTAAGTGAGGGCTGTTCATCAACTTTCCATGTCTTACTTTGAAACTATATTTTAATTGTCAAATGACTGCATCTCATGTCTCTCACAGCTTTGGGCTGAAACCTAACTTAAGATGTAGAATTATTTTCATGTGAGGAAACAATTCAACTGGCTTACAGACGGCCTGTGGCTTTACCCAGGTGACAGCCCATGCCTGAAAGAATGGACATTTTGGGTCTTCTTCCACCGTCAAAAGCAATAATGTCACCATATGACATATAATATCAAACCGAACAAATAAAAAGACAAAATATTCATGATAAAACAAAGAGAAATTTGACTAATCACTAAACCAGTCTACGTAATCATTGGCAATATTTAAAAAGTGACCCAGTTCTTATTGATGGTTGAATCTTCTGCAATTTATTTATTTGGTATGGAAACAGTATTAAGTCCTTCACTATACCGTTAAAAGATGTTGGTCTCAATGAATTTTCTAGATTGTTATAAAGGAATTTCTGAAGTGAACCCTCAGTTTCCTTGCTTCAGGCCTGATTTTAGACTTCTGAAGTGAACCCTCAGTTTTCTTGCTTCTGGCCAGATTTTAGACTTCTGAAGTGAACCCTCAGTTTCCTTGCTTCTGGCCTGATTTTAGACTTCTGAAGTGAACCCTCAGTTTCCTTGCTTCTGGCCTGATTTTAGACTCCTGAAGTGAACCCTCAGTTTCGACCCTCAGTTTCCTTGCTTCTGGCCAGATTTTAGACTTCTGAAATGAACCCTCAGTTTCCTTGCTTCTGGCCAGATTTTAGACTTCTGAAGTGAACCCTCAGTTTCCTTGCTTCTGGCCTGATTTTAGACTTCTGAAATGAACCCTCAGTTTCCTTGCTTCTGGCCTGATTTTAGACTCCTGAAGTGAACCCTCAGTTTCGACCCTCAGTTTCCTTGCTTCTGGCCAGATTTTAGACTTCTGAAATAAGCCCTCAGTTTCCTTGCTTCTGGCCTGATTTTAGACTTCTGAAATGAACCCTCAGTTTCCTTGCTTCTGGCCAGATTTTAGACTTCTGAAGTGAACCCTCAGTTTCCTTGCTTCTGGCCTGATTTTAGACTTCTGAAATGAACCCTCAGTTTCCTTGCTTCTGGCCTGATTTTAGACTTCTGAAATGAACCCTCAGTTTCCTTGCTTCTGGCCAGATTTTAGACCAACACCATTCAGATTTATAATTTTATTTTTATCCCCTGCTGAAGGGCAGAGTGATAAAAGTTTTAGGGTTGTCCATCAGTTGGTATGTACGTCTGTCCAAAACATATCAGTGACATGGTATGGAGTTTTTATTTGAAACATGCTGAAACATATATTTCCTTCTCTCTTTACCACTTATTTACCCAATATCTATACATGAAATGACCTCGGCATCAAAATGTTGTTATACATTAGTGTAATACCAATAGTATATAATGGCATCATTTCACTCCCAGGATGTCAGAGGTGATAAATCTTTGATGAAACTTGAAACATAAATAAATTGTAATACCTTTGCTATGGCAACAACTACCTAAAATATATAACAGATATACAGATCCCACAATGATTGTTGTACAAAACTTGGTACATTGATTCTGACATTTGCACAATTTTTGTCTCTATCCATCCATCTGTCACAGAAGATGGATCTTGCTTCAACTATTAAAGAAGGTTGTCTTGAAATGATTTAGAGACAGAAAGGAATCATCTTTTTTGTCTGTCTGTATGTTCATCAGTCTGTCTGTCTGTCTGTCTGTCTGTCTGTCTGTCACAGAATGTTGGTCCTACTGTGATTATGTCTCCCATATTGATTTACTCCTGTCTGTGTTCGTGTCTGTCACAAATCTTGTCTGCACTCTAAGTCGAACATTTCTCATCCAATTTTTACCAAACTTGAACAAAATGTGTTTCCCAATAAGTCCTTGGCCAGGTTTGATAACTAGCCAAATCGGCCAAGGCACTTCAGAATTATGGCCCTTGAATTACCAAAAATACAGATGCCAGTGATACAGGTCTTGGTGCATGGTTGACTCAGATACATAATGGAGAAGAAATGCCAATCTAGATGATTAAAGGTGGTCAATCACATTTAATCAACATTTAATGACATTTTTTACTTTTTGTATATTCTGGTAGAGAATTATTTAAGGAACAAAAAGACCGATTACATAGAGTTAGATTCCTATTTGAAATGTATATTTTATTATTTTTATAAAATTTTGTAATTACTCCCCTTTAATATGAAAGTATATAAAAAGCTGGGTATTTCTTTTTATTTCGATACAATGTCTAGTTTTACATTTGCATTTGATAGACATATCAACTATTGAACAATCTGAACCAAAATGCAAGTTTTAAAGCTGTGTGTAGCTTCTGAATTCATTTATTTCCAATCTATCTTGGTTGCGCAACCAAGATAGGCAAAGGGAGGTAATAATAATTTTTCAAACTTGCGTTTCTAATGAATTCCATCTAAATACATAATTTTTAATGCAAATATTGTACAAATATATTACAATATGTCTAATATTTATACATTTCCTTTGGCAAAGTATGTTTATCAAATTTATACTTATGATAAAATAACTCTTGGTTGGGCAACCAGGATAGGAAAATGAAATTTTAAAAATACCTCCAGTGAAAATCTAATTTGTATTAAGTGTTAAGTGAACATAAATGAGTGTAAATGATCAGATGCTAAAGTTTCGAACAAATCCGTTACATGGCCAAAATCTGATTATCCACCTTTAAGTAGTTGTGGGAGACATGCGCTTTTCTCAAAAGCAGCTCTAGTTTTATAAGAAGAGCTAAGTTAGGAATTTTTAATTCTTTATGAGAAAATCACTGAAATCTTGCATATTGATAGAAGGCAATATAAAAAAGATGCACACTATTTTATTCGGTCAATCTGTGTTTCCGTTTGTCATTTAAAAATGTGGTTCCTGCCATAACTTAAAAAGGCAAGAAATCTTTTCATGAAACATTATTAAGCTTATTTTATTGCCTCTAAAAATGTAGTTGTAACAGCATCAAAAAGTAGTACACATTTTATTACAATTGTCCATTGTATCCTGTGTATCTTTTATTTCAGGTTGCTTGGCCAGACTGGTTCACATGTTCAGAAGCTTGTTGAGAAAAATGCAGTCAGTGTTGTCTCAAAGCTCATTGACAGTGATATAGACCCACTCAAGTCATCTGCTCTTAGATGTGTACACAGTCTGTCCATCCATGGGTAATGTAATGATACTTTTTTCTTAGCAATTAAAACTCACTCAATATACAATGTAGTTATAAACAAAGAGCCACTAAAGAATAGAAATAAAACAAACTTTAAACTGTTATGGAAGACAATAAACCTGCACAATTTTTAAACATAAGTTAAAGTGGTTAAGGTCTCTGACTTGGAATCAATTGCTCCTGTGTTGTGGAGCCATCTATTTGGCTTGTGGGTTTAAGCTCTGTTAGGAAGTCATCTATATCACTTGTTGGTTTAAGCTCTGTTAGGAAGCCATCTATATGACTTGTGGTTTAAGATCTGTTAGGAAGCCAACTATATGACTTTTGGGTTTAAGCTCTGTTAGGAAGCCATCTATATGACTTGTGGGTTTAAGCTCTGTTAGGAAGCCATTTATATGACTTGTGGTTTAAGCTCTGTTAGGAAGCCAACTACTGTAAAATTCCTACTTACGACCACGCCAAAATTACGACCGCACTGCTAATACGACCGATTTTGCAAAGAACGGAATATTTCCTTCTTAAAACCAATGGTCGTTTGTCCGAAAATGCGACCAGACCGCTAATCCACTAATGCGACCACCAATTTCAGAACTGTTTGACTTTTTCACACTTAATTAATCACCGCAATTACGACCACTCAAATTTGCCTGTACGTTACCGCGAATCGCCGCGGAAATTAACACGTGCGACATCGTGTTAACACGTTAAGCATGTACATTGTGTTAATTACTAACAAGTCTTTTAAATGTTATCAAAACAACGTATCAAACTGTTTGATTATCTGAAATTGTTATTTAAAGATGTTTGGTGTTTTACATCGCTATTTAACATAAGAAATTGTTGAAATAATTAATTTGTTTGTAATTAGACGAATGCCCGCTGATTGCCCGCTGATCGAATTGACTGGATTAAAACGGATTTAATTAGATCTAAACGGTGTTAGTTTGTTATTATTAATGTAAATACGTTTTGGATTTCAGCAGAGAATGAAGTTTAAAAAGGTTTGATATTGTTGTAATTGTTTTAATTGGTCAAAATTCAAATCATTATCAGTTAAGTGCGTCCTTAATTAATACACAGTTTGATCTGTAATTCTTTGATTCACACAGTATTTAAGGCTAATGAAATACTTATCTTTATCAGTCTTCTTTCGTATCTGATACTAACATAGCCATGGAAAAACGAAAACGGAAAATCTGCCAGACCTTTCCCGTATAGCCTTGTCCATGAATCAGACCAGACCGCTAATAAGACCAGTTTTACAAAGAACCATGGGTGGGTTAATAGCAGAATTCTACTGTATATGACTTGTGGGTTTAAGCTCTGTTAGGAAGCCATCTATATGACTTGTGGGTTTAAGCTCTGTTAGGAAGCCAACTATATGACTTACGGGTTTAAGCTTTGCTAGGAAGCCATCTATATGACTTGCGGGTTTAAGCTCTGTTAGGAAGTCATCTATATGACTTGTGGGTTTAAACTCTGTTAGGAAGCCATCTATATGATTTGGGTTTAAGCTCTGTTAGGAAGTCATCTATATGACTTGTGGGTTTAAGCTCTGTTAGGAAGCCAACTACATGTATATGACTTGTGGGTTTAAGCTCTGTTCGGAAGCCAACTATATGACTTGTGGGTTTAAGCTCTGTTAGGAAGTCATCTATATGACTTGTGGGTTTAAGCTGTGTTAGGAATTCATCTATTTGGCTTGTGGGTTTAAACTCTGTTAGGAAGCCATCTATTTGGCTTATTGAAGGTTGTCAGTTCTACCCGGGTGTCCACTCCTTTTTGATACAATGCCCAGAAGGGCACCTGGAGGCTTCCCCCACCATAAATAAATTGAAGATCTAAAATATGTCTTTAATTATGGCTTTAAAACCAACAAAAAAGATAATAATGGTAAATGTAATACAACTCTTTAAGTTGACCTTTGTTGTCAGAAATTTTGTCTGAAAAGGAGCAGCGTTAAACAGAAACAAAGGCAGCTTTGTTCTATATTTGTGATTTGTGTATTCATTTTATCCATTTCAGAGGCACTCTTCATTTTGCTAGTCAGATAATAGCTTCTGGACAAATACCTTATTTGCTAACACTAGTGAAAGATTACAATATAGAAGCATTCCAGATTATCAATCGTCTTTGTGAGCACCATAACTTTAGAGCCGAATTCGGAAATGCTGGAGGAATTACCATATTTCATGATGGGTTTCAGTCAAAGGAGTTGTTCTGGACAAATTTAAGAGAAGATTTACTGAGTGTTTTATGTTTGTGTTGTAAAGAGGCAGTGAACAGGGTCAAACTTCGGGATGAGAACATTCTCATATTTTTTATAAAGTCATTGTCAGATGATAAATTCAAAAATTTACATGCACGAATCGTAAGTGGTCTAGTATGCTTCTTGTATGATGAGACAAGTTTTGATGTACTGTTAGAAAATGGTCTAGTTCCCCTATTGGTGAAGCATTTGAAAAGCAATATCATGCATCTGACAGCAGATAGTCAAGGTGAGAAAGAAGTAAAGCTGGAAAGCAATGAAGAGAAAGAAGACGTTCTGAATAAGGCAAAATTTGAAATACAATCTAACATTCCTTCTAATTCCTACCAGAACATTTCAGATGAAAGAAAAGCAGAAAATACTGAAACAGTTCAAGATACAAAACCAAAGCAAAATGTTCAAAAAGTTGAAGACACTGAGAAGGATGTAGAAGTAAGGAGTAAAGAAAGCAGAGAAATTTATACCATACAAAATAGATATAAGCCAGTGTCAGAGTCAGACACAGAGGGGATTAGGATAATAAACCAGCCAATGTCAGAGTCAGACACAGAGGGGATTAGGATAATAAACCAGCCAGTGTCAGAGTCAGACACAGAGGGGATTAGGATAATAAACCAGCCAATGTCAGAGTCAGACACAGAGGGGATTAGGATAATAAACCAGCCAGTGTCAGAGTCAGACACAGAGGGGATTAGGATAATAAACCAGCCAATGTCAGAGTCAGACACAGAGGGGATTAGGATAATAAACCAGCCAATGTCAGAGTCGGACACAGAGGGGATTAGGATAATAAACCAGCGAATGTCAGAGTCAGACACAGAGGTGATTAGGATAATAAACCAGCCAATGTCAGAGTCGGACACAGAGGGGATTAGGATAATAAACCAGCCAATGTCAGAGTCAGACACAGAGGGGATTAGGATAATTAACCAGAGTGATGATAAAACTGATTGTGAAAATGAATGTAAAAATGTTTCACATGAAAAAAAGGTTAATGCTAGGCCTGTGTATAGTATAGACAGTCCAAGTTACCAACCAAACATTGAATGGGAGTTTGAGGAAAACCAGGGTGCAAAATGCATTGAAAGGTTTACTCCACCGCACACAGTAGATTATTCTTATAAAAGCTCCTACAGTCCACTCAGCAATAGTTCGTATTATTCTCCGGGTGGAAGTTCACCAGAATACAGTCCTCCTTCTTCACCAAAGACTAGTACATCTTCACAGAGAGCCAGTCGAAATATATTTTCACAAACCAGTCAAGGTAGTTTTCATGGTAACAGCATTTTTACTGGCTCTCAGTCTCCAGAATATTTGCACCCAAAATATACTGGAATAAGTTGTAGACTTGACAGCCCGTCTGATAATCCCGTTACAAGCCAGCAACCAAGACAATGGTCAAGGTCACCATATTCAAGTGATGCATCTAGCCCAGAAAGAGGCTCTGAGGAGGAAGTAACTTCAAATATGTCACCTGGTGCGGTATCTTCAAACAGTTTTGATGAATTATCAGAAGATCCTTTCACTTCTGAGGGCTGCCATGCAGTTTCTGTAGACAGTCCAACATCTGAGGGCTGCCATGCAGTTTCTGTAGACAGTCCAACAAATGTGGACCAAGAGTCTGTGAATGCCAGTCTAGTCTTTGACATACATTTTGAGATGAAGGACAAAAATGCTGAAGACAGTAACAGACATGGAGAAAACCAGAGAGCTTTTGATAAAGAAACAAATGAGAAAATCAATGAAAAGTTAATAGAATTAAAAGAAAAACTGTTAGAGGAGGAGAAACACCATACTAGACAGAAGAAAGTTCCTAGTAGTAGTAATGTAACAGAATACAATATTCTGGTACTGCTGTCCAGGGTATCCCAAATGACTGATCCCACGATGCATCTGGTAACTAAGGAAGTAATACACTGTTTGTTTGACTACATGAGTATAATGGAATTTCCATTAGCAAGGTGTCCCAGACTGTTGTCTCGTGTTTTCAGAAATCCATTATGCTTTAATAAGCTTATGACATATGGTGTTCCAAGTATGATCTTTGACAATTTTCTGAAGTTTGAAGACTTAGATACTTTGACAGTAGATATACATCACTCCAGGAAGACAATTAAAAGAAAGTCTATCTATGGAAAAGCAGAAATTCATCATGAAATTTCAACAGATTCAGATAGATTTTCTTTCAGTGACGATTCCTCTCAGGAAGAAAAACAGGCACACAAGAGGAGGCGACTTTCAGAGGATACAGAAAATCCAAAACGGTCACATTCCTTTAAAGGTATACTATGTTCTGGTAATCAAGGTTAGCAGAAATAAATCTTTAAATATTACAAGTTTAGCTTTATACTGATATGATACTGAAATAAAGATTGTGATAATTCATGAATATTGTATGCAAATTGTATGAATACTGCACTTTTAAGTAGAAATCTAAATTTCATACTGGGAATATGGGTACACATAAGTCATAATTGTTTACAACAAACAACACTTAAAACAGGTGACCATGATAATATCATTTTCATGACTTTAAGTTAAAATATGTAAATTTGATGTAAAAAGTTGAGTAGGGATGTTATTGTGATATAGCATTATATGTTTTTGTCAAGAAGTGTTAGAGAAATCTGTAAAAATAAAGTAAGTAAGAAGTTAGGGACAAATAGGCCCAGTGTGGTGATTTGTGTGTGCGATTTAGTCATCAAATTTAACAGATAAAATTTTTCCATTTTGTGTTTATGAAAAGAAGTCAGATTTTTGTTTTATACGGTATTTGAAACATTCGTAGGCAGTAGATATTCAATGGCTAAATTGTTCTGTCTGGTAAACCTGTTCTGTCTAGATAACCTATTCTGGCTGGTAAATCTGTTCAGTCTAGTAAACCTGTTCTGTCTGATAAACCTGTCCTATCTAGTAAACCTGTTCTGTCTGGTAAACCTACGCTGTCTGTCTGGTAAACTTATTCTGTTTAGTAAACCTGTTCTGTCTAGTAAACCTGTTCTGGTTTACTACTAAACCTGTTCTGTCTAGTAAACCTGTTCTGTCTGTTAAACCTGTTCTGTCTGGTAAACCTGTTCTATCTAGTAAACCTGTTCTGTCTGGTAAACCTGTTCTGTCTAGTAAACCTGTTCTGTCCAGTAAACCTGTTCTGTCCAGTAAACCTGTTCTGTCCGGTAAACCTGTTCCGTCCAGTAAACCTGTTCTGTCTGGTAAACCTATTCTGTTTAGTAAACCTGTTCTGTCTAGTAAACCTGTTCTGGTTTACTACTAAACCTGTTCTGTCTAGTAAACCTGTTCTGTCTGTTAAACCTGTTCTGTCTGGTAAACCTGTTCTATCTAGTAAACCTGTTCTGTCTGGTAAACCTGTTCTGTCTAGTAAACCTGTTCTGTCCAGTAAACCTGTTCTGTCCAGTAAACCTGTTCTGTCCGGTAAACCTGTTCCGTCCAGTAAACCTGTTCTGTCTGGTAAACCTATTCTGTCTAGTAAACCTGTTCTGTCTGGTAAACCTGTTCTGTCTAGTAAACCTGTTCTGTCTGGTAAACCTGTTCTGTCTAGTAAACCTGTTCTGTCTGGTAAACCTGTTCTGTCAGATAAACCTGTTCTATCTAGTAAACCTGTTCTGTCTGGTAAACCTGTTCTGTCAGATAAACTTGTTCTATATAGTAAATCTGTTCTGTCTGGTAAACCTGTTCTATCTGGTAAAGCTGTTCTGTCTAGTAAACCTGTTCTGTCTGGTAAACCTGTTCTGTCTAGTAAATCTAGTAAACCTGTTCTGTCTGGTAAACCTGTTCTGTCTAGTTAACCTGTTCTGTTTAGTGAACCTATCTAGTAAACCTGTTTCTGTTCAGTCTAGTAAATCCATTTTCATGAAACTTGGTCGGAATGTTTATCTTGATGATTCCTATGTCAAATTAAAACTGGGTCATCTGGGGTCAAAAACTAGGTCACCCGGTCAAATGAAAGGAAAAGCTTGTTAACACTCTTGAGGCCACATTTGTGACCCTATCTTCATGAAACTTTGTCAGAATGTTCATCTTGATGGTTACTAGGCCATGTTTGAAACAGGTTCATGTGGGGTCAAAAACTAGGTCACCTGCTTAAATCAAGGGAAATGCTTGTTAACACTCTAGAGGCCATACCTTTGACCCTATCTTCATGAAACTTGCTAAGAATGTTTATCTTGATGATTCCTTTGCCAAGTCTGAAACTGGGTTATGTGGGGTCAAAATCTATGTCACCACTCAAATCAAAGGAACAGCTTATTTACACTGTAGAGGCCACATTTATGACCCTATCTTCATGAAACTTGGTGAGAATGTTCATCTTGATGATTCCAAGGCTAAGTTTAACAGGTGAGCGATATAGATGATGACCCTCTTGTTTTTGTTGAGTTTAACATCATCCGACACATTACAATTCATATAGTGACTTTCAAGCATTTGATGGTGGAGGAAGACTTCTGGCAACATTATGCCACTGCCACCACCCGCCCCCACCCCCAACCTTCAAAGGGCCAAAATTAGCTATTTTGACCTTGTCTGCACAATAGCAGCTTTATATATGATTTGATTTTTACCAAACTGGCACACAACTTGTATCACCATAAGATTTTGGTTCCTTTCTTGAACTGGCCAGATTCCATTATGGGTTCCAGAGTTATGGCCCCTGAAAGGGCCAAAATTAGCTATTTTTACCTTGTCTGCACAATAGCAGCTTCATTTATGATTTTATTAGCTCGACTATTCAAAGAATAGTCTAGCTATTCTACTCACCCTGGCGTCGGTGTCGGTGTCGGCGTCGGCGTCACACCTTGGTTAAGTTTTTGCATGCAAGTACATACAGCCATCAATTAACGGCATATAGCTTTGAAACTTATTTTTTCTTTTTCTAGGTCAATTAGGAAACCTCTCTGGGTCAAGACTCATAACTCTGACATGTATTTTGAGCAAATTATGCTCCCTTTTGGACTTAGAAAATTTTGGTTAAAGTTTTACATGCAAGTTACTATCTCCAAAACTAATGCAGATATTGATTTGAAACTTCACATGTGTCTTTGGGGTTATAAATCTAGTTGATAGCAGCAAGTCCCATAACTCTGACCTTCATTTTGGCCAAATTATGCCCCCTTTCGGACTTAGAAAATTCTGGTTAAAGTTTTGCGTGCAAGTACATACAGCTATTTCTAAAAGGCATATAGATTTGAAACTTATTTTTTCTTTTTCTAGATCAATTACCAACCTCACTGGGTCAAGTCCCATAACTCTGACATGTTTTTTGAGCAAATGATGCCCCCTTTTAGACTTAGAAAATTTTGGTTTAAGTTTTACATGCAAGTTATTATCTCCAAAACTAATGCAGATATTGATTTGAAATTTCACATGTGTCTTCGGGGTTATAAAACTAGTTGATAGCAGCAAGTCCCATAACTCTGACCTTCATTTTTGCCAAATTATGTCCCCTTTTGGACTTAGCAAATTCTGGTTAAAGTTTTGTGTGCAAGTACATACAGCTATTACTAAAAGGCATATAGATTTGAAACTTATTTTTTCTTTTTCTAGATCAATTACTTACCTCACTGGATCAAGTCCCATAACTCTGGCATGTATTTTTGGCAAATTATGCCCCCTTTTGGATTTTGAAAATACTGGTTAAAGTTTTACATGCAAGTTTCTATCTCCAAAACTAATGCAGATATTGAATTGAAACTTCACATGTGCCTTCAGGGTTATAAAACTAGTTGATAGCAGCAAGTCCCATAACTGATATGCATTTTGGTCAAATTATTCCCCTTTTTGAACTTAAAACTCTTTTGATATTTAACCTTTTTGGGTAATATTTTCCTGCTTCTGGGACAATATTTCGAATAGTCGAGCTTGGCTGTCTTACGGACAGCTCTTGTTTTAACCAAACTTGCACACAACTTGTATCACCATAAGATCTTGGTTCCTTTCTTGAACCGGCGAGATTCCATTATGGGTTCCAGAGTGATGGCCCCTGAAAGGGCCAGAATTAGCTATTTTGACCTTGTCTGCACAATAGCAGCTTCATTTATGATTTGAATTTAATCAAACTTGCACAAAACTTGTGTCACCATTAGGTCTTGGTCCTTTTGTCGAACCGGCCAGATCCCATAATGGGTTCCAGAGTTATGGCCCCTGAAAGGGCCGAAATTGGCTATTTTGACCTTGTCTGCACAATAGCAGCTTCATTTATGATTTGATTTTAACCAAACTTGCACACAACTTGTATCACCACAAGATCTTGGTTCCTTTCTTGAACTGGCCAGATTCCATCATGGGTTCCAGAGTTATGGCCCCTTAAAGGTCCAAAATTGGCTATTTTGGTTTTTGCAGCCATATAGAGACTTCATTTATGGATTTATTTGATACAAACTTCCAAAATATCTTCAACAACAATAAATCTTGGATTCCATGACAAATCAGACCAATCGTAGGTTCCAGAGTTATTTTATATCTGATTACCTCCCCTGATTGTAATCAAAATGGATTTATATCAGTTAGTACTTATAGGACTTATTTGAAATTTCATTATTGTCATTAGTTGGACTGAGCCAATCAGGGTAGATAACTATGGACTGATTTTATGTCAAATTACCTCCCTTTATTTCAAATTAAAATGGGTATATCTCCATAACTAATGAAGATACTGATCTAAAATTTCATTTATGTCAACAGATTTATTTGGCAGATCCTTCTTTTGTTCACTTACAATAAATTTTTTTTAATTACTTCCCTTTTACGTTACTATAAATAGCTTATTTTTAGTAACTTTTTTATTATTGGCTGTAGGGAAAAACCGAGAACACTTTTCTGTGGTACAATATGGATGGTACCTCCGATTTTTAGGTGTATTTTGACATATCTGTTCCTTGTAAGAATTTTTTTTTTCAGTTAAATTTCTTCCCTTTGTTGTTACTGTCCTTTGGACTTAGATATTTTTTCTGAGGACCTTCTTGTCCTCAAGTGCAATGATAACAGGTGAGCGATATAGGGCCATCATGGCCCTCTTGTTTGTTAGAGGTCAGTACATCAAACGTCCAGTGCACAGTGACCGAATAATTCCTGTTCCTTGTGCAGTTATTGAATGCATCAAGGGGGCATTTCATGTTCTAGGAGCTCTTGTTTCATCACACACAGTACCAGGGTAGAGCTATTGATGACCTTCAGTAAGTAAGCTGGCTGGCTTCCTCGCATGAAAGAGTTCTGTACCCTAAACCTTGGCAGTGAGGGTCAGGTTATTCAGAGTCTTAACCACTTGGCCACAGAGGCCCTGACATTATCTTGAAATTTAAAATTGGTTTCCAATTAATTTTTGAGGACCACTTCGGCTTGTAGCCATTGTCATCTGAAAGTCCAAGGTCACCATAGAATGATGATTGTTCAAAGTGTTGTCAGTTACCATCATATAAATTGGCTTTCGGTTAAGCCATGTAGTACTGTGAAATCATTAATATTTGTGGGGGACTAATTTTCGTGGATTTTGTGGATGAGTCAGTCCATGAAATCCCAACAAACCAGTAAAATTTCTATTCATTTCATGTTCAAAAGTTGAAATCCACGAATTCATATCCCCACGAAATTGCCATTTTGACCAAAATCACAAAATTTCATACCCACGAAATTAAATGATTTCACAGTATGTTATTATTTCAGGACAATATCACAAACAAGAGGAAGGTATTTGTAATACGGGTAAAAGTGCTATGGCTTTCCTGGAAGATCTCAGTGGGATTGTAGACTCGAACTATGGTAGGGGTGCTATAGACAGACTACTGCACACAGCACCGAGAGACCAAATTGTTGAGCTCTGTATTAATATTCTATCTATTACTTGGTATGTATGTTTGTATAGTTTATGGTCCCAAAACTGAGGAGCCTTCATAACAGCCTGCACTTAGGCAGTGAAACATAGGGCAAAGAAGACCCTCATTTAAAAATACAAAGGCGATGAAAAAAGCTTTCTTATTATACGCCCGTCCCTAAAAGAGCGGGGCGTATTATGTGAACACCCATGCTTGCCCTTTCATGAATGTGGGTTTGAACCTTGCTTGGGGCTGTAGAATTCTTCATGTTAGGAAGTCACTATCTAGCTTGTGGAAGGTTGATGATTTTACCCAGAAGCCTGTCCAGACCTGAAACAATGCACCTGTGATCTTCTTCCACCAGCGGGAAAGTTACCTATGACCTATACTGTGTCAGTGTGACAATAAATAACAACAAGAACAAAAAGAAGACTACTTTTTGACTGTTCAAAGCATGGTCTATATAACATGTTCTATCGACTTAAGAAAATGTTATGAAAAAAGTAAGAATTTCAGTTAGGGTTATAAAATTGTATGGTTGATTTTGGTCTGTATATTTCAGGACTCAAGCATCTAGACAGTATTTCTTCAACCAGAGAGAGATACTAGATCAAGTGCTCAGTGTTCTTCAGCCATACAGTGACGTGGATTATTCACAGATTGTCCATGCTGTAAACAGCCTAAGACTTCTTGTACATGCTATTGGCACAAAGAGTAAATATCAAATAGTGAGACACAAGCATTCAAAAAGGGAAGACACAGAACAATCTACCTCAAGGCATGCTTCTAGAAAAATTAGTTCTAACAGAGGTAATTCTGCCACCTGTGACAACGTTTTTCTTGAGGAAATAATGCAGGAAAATCAAGAAACAAAGCTTCTGTCAGATTTACAGGGAAAGGGTACTGACTTAGATAGGTCAAGGTCATGCTGTTTGTTGAACACGTCAGTAACTATGGATACTGTGTTTGTCGTTCAGAATGAAAAAGTTTCAGCCAGTAGAGGAAGACTAGTAGAAAAGTCTGAAATATTTGCAGCCATGTTGGAAGGTCATTATTCCGAAGCGCAGTCATCAGAGATAAAAATTCCAGAATCGTCCAAGTTTGCATTTAAATATTTAATACATCACCTTCATGGATGCAAACAAGGACAGTGCACATATATTGACCAACTTTATTACCAGGAGGTGAATAAACAATCAGCTGAGCAATGTATTGCTTTACTAGAAGAAGCAAACAAATATATGGTGACCAAACTGTGTGATATGGCTAGCGAATGCCTGTTATTAAGGTATGTAATACCCGAGTCAGCATTTCTGGTGCTGAAGTCTGCAGTACTGCATAGAAAAGATAATTTACTGAAAGCATCAGTGTCCTGTGTTTTCTATGACAGCAGCAGTGTCAAAGAAGTTCTAGGACATATGTGCGAAATTTTAAGCTCATGTTACGGAGACGTATTTCTAGTAACCTTAAGAGAAATATTAACCGAGTAGCCTGGATACAAACTGTACAAGGTTATATAAAAATATTCTGTCTCAGTTTACGGGATTATCTAGGTACTCACAATGAGAGCCTGTATAAATTGTTAAAGATATTGTTTATAAATTTGAGAGATATATGTAATGTAGTTTGAAATAGTATTTTGACTTTCTGCACTGCAAATCTATAGCTGATAATATTGTACTTGCTTGTTGAAAACAGAATAATGTTAGTACAAATTTTTGTCAGACTTTTGCATGTTTATTACCTAATGAAATTTATGTGATCTGAATGCAGTAATTATTTTTTCTAAAGCATACATACATGTAGCTAACATATTATTGAATAATTTTTTGTAACATGATCTGTGAAATGTCATGTAGAAAATAGAAGATTGCAAAGATTGTTTTCTTATTGAAGACAAGGTCGGATAATGAACCCAAGATAACACTAGTTCACTCCATTATCAGCTTTACTGATCATTATGTGTGACAGGTACTATTATACTGTGTTATATAAATGTGAGCAAAAATAGAAACTCAATCAAATTATTTCAGATAGTATTTCATACAACCTGATATTGGTAGATAGTTACCTACATTTGTATAGAAAATTTAATACAAGTGCATGAGTTTATCTGAGTATCATATGACAGAAAAAAGTGGTTCAGAAACCATTATCTATTATATATTGGGCCAATTTAAAGTTCATTTGGTTGCACATGACAGCTTAAAATAGAAACAAGTGGACCCTGAAGATGGCAGGATGAGACAGGGCTAGTGTGTAGGTACCTTTATGCTACCCTTCCGAATTGACATGGGAATAACTTTGCTGGTATATTACCACTAAATCATGACTTAACCAGCTTTGGCCTGTGTGTGAGAGGTAGTGGTGAGAGGTCAAGGTTCAGATTACCAGGAGAGAGGTACAGTAAAGCACTGGTAATGACAATGGCATGCATCTTCAGACTGTGCTGTTGTAGCATTGTGTGTGTGTGTTTGGGTTTAACGTCTTTTTCAACAATTTTTCAGTCATATAAACGATGGTGTCTACTTGTAGCAGTGAGCACAATGCCCAATTTTATAGTGCTGCCTCACTGGAATATCACGCCATAGACACGTGGCATGATACCCCACCCAGTCACATTATACTGACACCGGGCTGACCAGTCCTAGCACTACCCTCATAATGCTGAGCGCCAAGCGAGGAAGTTACTAGTACCATTTTTTACGTCTTTGGTATGACGCGGCTGAGGATCGAACCCACGACCTCCCATACTCGAAGCGGACGCTCTACCACTAGGCTACCGAGGTTGTAGCATTGAATTAGGTCAATAATAGCTTACTCCTGATTAGTTGTCTACTCTTGTGCATGACCAATCAGCTATGTTCAGTCTATAAAAGTACAAAAGTTCAATATAAATGTAGACCAACATAATTTAATAAAAAAAACAACAATGTAGATAAACCAACACAAAGTATCCAACTGCAGGGGATGACCAGGAGACAGCGGACCAAGGAGTCGAGTTCTGAGGGTGTTCTGTAACTTAGCAATGCAAATATAACATGTTAGCTAGTGGCGAGTATAAATGAACTCGACAGGAGAGGACCCACTTTAGAAATCTGATTGAAGAACATTGTTAGGACTTCAGATGTCGTCAACAATTAATACTTCCATTAATCATAATACAAAACTCTTACTTACAATTTGTTGCCACCATGATGGTTTGCTTGTGTTTCTTTTGAAGTTAACGTTACACCGATACAATGATAATATGGGGACTTCCCAGCTTTTTATGGTAGAGAAAGACCCCAGGAGAAGAATTCAGTGTCACAATCGCGGGGCTTGAACCCACATTGGTGAGTGGGCAGGTGATTCCAAGTCAGCAACCTTAACCTCTGCCACCATGATGAAAATCAACCCATCACTACTAATTGTTAATGAAGACTAAATATACCACAATAGTAATTGAACAGAGTGCTAGATAAATGTTTTGTTGACAAAATACTGACAATGTACATGTAAACTAGTTTCTAAGAAGGTAGATTTATAAACAAGAGGGTAATACGAGCTACATAGACAAGAGATCAGGTATGAAAGTCAAATATAAGCTAGCATTGATATCTTTTTCCACTTGTGTAGCATTTTTCAAATGTCAAACGATGCTAAAATGTTAAAATATAAATATAAAAGTAGGTCAGTAGGTCACATTCATTGTCACTGAAAGTCAGTTTTAAGATCGGTTTGCAAAACAGTGTGTTATGTCATCCAAATTTCAAGGCTGTATCTTAAACAGGAGGGCCATGATGGCCCTATATATCGCTCACCTGAGTTTAATTGCTTGTTTGAACAAATTTCTTTGCTAAAGCTTCAAAAACAGAAACAAACTACCAGTAGGTGAGAAGGTCATGGTAAAGATTCTTCGAGATAAGTACTGAAATCTGTTAAAAAATTATACAAATCTCTTTGCTGTAGCTTCAAAAACAAGAAAGTAGGTCAGGGTAAAAACATTAAAGATGAGTATTGAAATCGTTATCGAAAGTTATTGATGTTGTCCAAATTTCTATGCTGTTATGATCAGTGTGCAAAACTGTACATGTCATCCAAATTTCAAGGCTGTATCTTAAAAAACGAGAGTAGGTTAGTAGGTCAAGGTCACAGTCAAGTGAGCCCTAATTACTTTGGGTCATCAGGTAATTATAATTAAACAATCTAGGTAAAATGATCAGGTAATTTTGAAGTATTCTTTCCTATATAACTCGTATACAAGTGACCCCCAGGGTGGGGCCTCTGTTCACCCAAGGGGCATAATTTGAAAATCTTGTTAGAGAACCACTAGGCAATGCTACATACCAAATATCAAATGCTTAAGCCTTGAACTTTCAGACGAGAAGATTTTTAATTTTTTTTCCCCCTATATAAGTCTAAGCAGGGCCTCTTTTTACCCCAGGGGCATAATTTGAATAATTATGGTAGAGGACCACTAGGCAATGCTACATACCAAATATCAAAAGCCTAGGCCTTGCAGTTTCAGGCAAGAAGATTTTTAATGTTTCTTCCTATATAAGTCTATGTAAAACTTGGGACCCCCTGGGTGGGGCCTCTTTTCACCTCAGGGGCATAATTTGAATAACCTTGGTAAAGGACCACAAGGCAATGCAACATACCAAATATCAAAAGCCTAGGCCTTGGAGTTTTAGACACAAATATTTTTTAAAGTTTTTTCCTATGTAAGTCTATGTAAAACTCGATACCCCCAGGGCGGGGCCTCTTTTCACTCCAGGGGCATAATTTGAAAAAGCTTAGTAGAGGACCACAAGGCAATGCTACATACCAAATATCAAAGGCCTTGGTCTTGTGGTTTCAGACAAGAAGGTTTTTAAAGTTTTTTCCTATATAAGTCTATGTAAAACTTGGGACCCCTGGGGCGGGGCCTCTTTTCACCCCAGGGGCATAATTTGAACAATCTTCATAGAGGACCATTAGATGATGTTACGTGCCAAATATTTAAGCTCTATGCCTTGTGGTTTTGGACAAGAAGAATTTTTAAGTTTTTCCTTTCGGTTGCCATGGCAACCAGAGTTCTGTGTGGAATTCAATTCTTTGAACAATTTTGAAAGGGGGCCATCCAAGGATCATTCCTGTGAAGTTTCATCAAAATTGAACTGGTGGTTTAGGAGGAGATGTTATTTAAAGGAAAGTGTGAATGGCTGGACGCCGGACGGTGAGCGATCACAATAGCTCACCCACTGGCACCAGACCAGAAAGGAAATTCCTCCTTATGTGTTATACCCTACCCCTAGGTATTCTGTAAGAACCATGGTCATGAACGGGAAAATATACTAACCCGTTTCAGTCGTGCATTTCATACCTAAAACACGCAGTGCGGTAAATGTGTACTATGGATATCAAACAAGTGGTAATTTATCTTCCATTATGTACTGGTCATATTTTTTCAGTACATCTGAAAAACAACGCGTAGTTTATAGTTATTTTAACGTTACACAAAAAACTTGCTTGAACTTCCCTGGTGAACTTCCATTCTAGATTACAAAACCATTCTGAGTGGCTGTTGTGAAAATGTATGTCAGTCGTCATTTTACTACAGTGTTCGCTAAAATGTGAAAATGCAGCATAAATGTGCAAAATGAATAAAATAAACAGAATGCAGACCAATGTACGATTTCAAATTAAAGATCATATACAAGATGAATTTCATTCATCATTTCGAGTTTTAGTGTATAATTGTGATTTTTTAAAATTTTGTTTTTGTTTGTTTACATTTCGCCAAACATGTGCACACTGCCGTGACCTCTAGACCGGATGTTCATTAGGGAAGGTCAAGCAAGTTTTTTCAGTAATGTTGACGAAAGCATAAAATATGTTGATAATCTCGGCAATATGGAATACTGAGACAATATGACTGGTGCACGATGGAAGATAAATTATCGCTTGTTCAATATACTAGTTACCCATTCACCGAACTGCGCGTTTAAGTTGAGAAATGTACAATTGAAACAGGTTAGTGCACTTTCCTGTTCATGACCATGGTTCTTATAGAATACCTAGGGGTAGGGTATAACACGCACTGGGGCATTTTCTTTCTGATCTGGTGCCAGTGAGGTCATCCTTAAGCTTTTGGCGCAGTTAATTATAATTTAACAGTCTAGGAAATATGATAGATAATTTTTGAACTACTTTTTCCTATATATCTCGTAAAAACAAAGTGAACCCGGGGAGGGGCTTTAATTAAATGGACCCTGTCTTAGTAAAGGACCACAAGACAATGCCACATATAGAATATCTAAGCTCCATGCCTCTTGGTTTCAGAAGAACAATTTTTAGCTCACCTGAGCCAAAGGCTCATGGTGAGCTTTTGTGACCGCTCAATGTCTGTTGTCCGTCGTGTTTCGTCCGTGTGTCCGTCAACAATTTCTAAAAACATCTTCTTGAAAACCACTGGGCAGAATTACACCAAACTTCACAGGAATGATCCTTGGGTGGTCCCCTATCAAAATTGTTCAAAGAATTGAATTCCATGCAGAACTCCGGTTGCCATGGCAACCGAAAGGAAAAACTTAAACAAGAGGACCATGATGGTCCTGAATCGCTCACCTATCCCCACATGACCCAGTGTTGAACTGAGTATGACGTCATTATTTCTATTATTTGACAAAGTGACCTAGTTTTTGAGCATATGTGACCTAGATATCATCAAGGTAAAAAATTCTGACCAATTTTATGAAGATCCATTGAAAAATATGACCTCTAGAGAGGTCACAAGGTTTTTCTATTATTTGACCTAATGACCTAGTTTTTGAAGGCACGTGACCCACTTTTAAACTTGACCTAGATATCATCAAGGTGAACATTCTCACTAATTAGCCCACCATCATCAGATGGTGGGCTATTCAAATCACTCTGCGTCCGTGGTCCGTCGTCCTTCCGTCCGTCCGTCATTCCGTCCATCCTTCCGTTAACAATTTCTCGTTATCGCATCTCCTCAGAAACTACAAGGGGGATTTTGACCAAACTTTGTCAGAATGATGTATTGGTACCCTTGTTGTGTCCCTCTGAAAATCAGACTGGTTCAACAATTTTTGAATGAGTTATGGCCTTTTGTTTATTTCTATAATTTACATAGATTTGTATAGGGAAAAACTTTGAAAATCTTCTTGTCCAAAACCACAGAGCCTAGGGCTTTGATATTTGGTAGGAAGCATCATCTAGTGGTCCTCTACCAAGATGATTCAAATTATTTCCCTGGGGTCTAATATGGCCCCGCCCCTGGGGATCACATGGTTTATATAGACTTATATAGGGAAAAACTTTGAAAAACCTCTTGTTCAAAACCACAGGGCCTAGGGCTTTGATATTTTGTATGTGACATCATCTAGTGGTCTTCTACTAAGATTGTTCAAAGTATCCCCCTAGGGTAAAATATGGCCCCACCCTGGGGGTCATATGGTTAATATAGACTTATATAGGGAAAAACTTTGAAAATCTTCTGGTCCAAACCACAAAGCCTAGGGCTTTGGCATTTGTAATGTAGCATCATCTAGTGGTTCTCTACAAAGCTTGTTCAAATTATCCCCCAAAGGTCAGATATGGCCCCGCCCTGGGGGTCACATGGTTCATATAGACTTGTATATGGAAAAGCTTTTAAAATCTTCTTGTCAATAACTTACAACATTCAGATTTGGACAACATGTATGGTTTTGAGTGGCAAGATGAACCTTGACACGAGTTGACCTTGATTTTGACCTTGTGACCTACTTTCACATTTCTGTAGCTACAGCCTTCAAATTTGGACCACATGCATAGTTTTGTGCACTGAAAAAAAAACTTTGACCTTGACATTGACCTAGTGACCTACTTTCACATTTTTAAAGGTACAGGCTTCAAATTTGGACCACATGCATAGTTTCATGTTCTGAAATGAAATTTGACCTTGATTTTGACCTAGTAACCTACTTTCACATTTCTCAAGCTACAGCCTTCAAATTTGGACCACATGCATAGTTTTGTGTATCGAAACAAACCTTGACCTTTACATTGACCTAGTGACCTACTTTCACATTTTTGAAGGTACAGGCTTCAAATTTGGACCACATGCATAGTTTTGTGTTCTGAAATGAAATTTGACCTTGATTTTGACCTAGTGACCTACTTTCACATTTCTCAAGCTACAGCCTTCAAATTTGGACCACATGCATAGTTTTGTGTACCGAAACAAACCTTGACCTTTACATTGACCTAGTGACCTACTTTCACATTTTTGAAGATACAGGCTTCAAATTTGGACCACATGCATAGTTTTGTATTCCGAAATAAAATTTGACCTTGATTTTGACCTAGTGACCTACTTTCACATTTCTCGAGCTACAGCCTTCAAATTTGGACAACTTGCATAGTTTTGTGTACCGAAATGAACTTTGACCTTAAGATTGACATAGTGACCTACTTTCACATTTCTGTAGCTACAGGCTTCAAATTTAGACCACAAGCATAGGATTGTGTACCAAAACAAACTTTGACCTTAACATTGACCTAGTGTCCTACTTTCACATTTTTGGAAGTACAGGCTTTGAATTTGGACCACATGCATAGATTTGTGTTCTGAAGTGTAATTTGACCTTGATTTTGGCCAAGTGACCTTCTTTCACATTTCTCAAGCTACAGCCTTCAAATTTAGACCACTTGCATAGATTTGTGTACCGAAATAAACTTTGCCCTTAAGATTGACCTAGAGACCTACTTTCAAATTTCTCAAACTACAGCCTTCAAACTTGATGCACACGCATAGTTTTGTGTACAAAGAACTTTGTCCTTGAAATTAATCTAGTGACCTACTTTCACATTTCTCAAGCTACAGCTTTAAGAATTTGGACCACATGCACAGTGTTGTGTACGGAAATGAAATTTGACCTTGAGCTAGTCATTAAGTCTTGAAAATTGGAACACTCAAAAATGGCACATTGGTGGGCGCCAAGATCACTCTGTGATCTCTTGTTTTCATGAAGATCTCGTGAAAAATATGGCCTCTAGAGAGGTCACAATGTTTTTCTATTTTTCGACCTACTGACCTAGTTTTGACCGCACATGACCAAGTTTCTAACCTGACCTAGATATCATGAAGGTAAACATTCTGACCAATTTTCATAAAGGTTTCCTATGAAAAATATGGCCCTAGAGAGGTCACAAAGTTTTTTCTATTTCAGACCTACTGACCTATTTTTTGACCGCACTGACCCAGTTTCAAACTTGACCTAGATATCATCAAGGTGAACATTCAGACCAATTTTCATGAAGATCCATTGAGGAATATGGCTTCTAGAGAGGTCACAAGTTTTTCTATTTTTAGACCTACTGACCTAGTTTATGACCCCCACGTGACCCAGTTTCGAACTTGACCTAGAATCATAAAGGGTAAACATTCGACCAATTTTTATAAAGATCTCATGAAAAATAGGGCCTCTAGAGAGGTCACAAGGTTTTTTCTATTTTTAGATCTACTGACCTAGTTTTTGACCCACGTGACCCAGTTTCAAATTGACCTAGATATTATCAAGGTGAAACATTCTGACCAATTTTCATGAAATCTTATGAAAAATATGGCCCCAAAGGGGAGGTCACAAGGTTTTTCTATTTTTAGATCTACTGTCCAGTTTTTGACCCACGTGACCCATTTTCGAACTTGACCTAGATATCATCAAGGTGAACGTTCGACCAATTTTCATGAAGATCCATTGAGAAATATGGCCTCTAGAGAGGTCACAAGGTTTTTCATTTTTAGACCACGACCTAGTTTTTGACCCCACATATCCAGTTTCGAACTTGACCTAGATATCATAAAGCTGAACTTTCTGACAAATTTTCATGAAGATCTCATGAAAAATATGGCCTCTAGAGAGGTCACAAGGGTTTTCTATTTTTAGATCTACTGACCTAGTTTTTGACGGCACGTGACCCAGTTTCGAACTTGACCTAGATATCATCAAGATGAACATTCTGACCAACTTTCATAAAGATCCCTTGAAAAATGTGACCTCTAGAGTGGTCACAAGCAAAAGTTTACGCATGCACGCACGGACGACGGACGCCACGCGATCACAAAAGCTCACCTTGTCACTTTGTGACAGGTGAGCTAAAAATCTTCTTGTCCAAAACCACAAGGGCCCAGAGCCTTGATATTTTGGGATATGACATCATGTAATGGTCCTCTATGAAATTATTCAATTATGCCCCTGGGATGAAAAGAGGCCCAGCCCGCGGGATCCCGAGTTTTGCATAGACTTATACAGGAAAAAACTTTAAAAATCTTCTTGTCTAAAACCACAAGACCTAGGCCTTTGATATTTGGTATGTAGCATTGCCTTGCGGTCCTCTACCAAAATTGTTCAAATCATTAACTTGGAGTGAAAAGAGGCCCTGCCCTGGCGGGTCTCAAGTTTTTATTTTTAATTAAAAAATCTTCTTGCCCTAAAGTTCAAGGCCTAGGTCTCAAGTTTTACATAGACTTTTATAGGAATTTTAAAAAGAATCTTTTTGTCTGAAACTGCAAGGCCTAGGCTTTTAATGTTTGTTATGTTGCATTGACTTTTGGTCCTCTACCAAAATTGTTAAAATTATTACCATGAGGTGAAAAGAGGCCCTGCCCCGGCGGGTCTCAAGTTTTTATTTTTAATTAAAAAATCTTCTTGTCCTAAAGTTCAAGGCCTAGGCCTTTGATATTTGGTGTGTAGCATTGCCTAGTGCATCTCTTACAAGATTGTTCAAATTATACCCCTGAGATGAAAAGAGGCCCCGCCCTGGGGGTCACCTGTTATATGAGTTATATAGGAAAAAGTACTTAAAAATTATTAGATCATAGTTCCTAGACTGTTTGATTATAATTACCTGATGACCCCAAGTGATTAGGGGTCACCTGACTGTGACCTTGACCTACAGACCTACTTTCTTGTGTTTTAAGATACAACCTTGAAATTTGGATGACATGTACAGTTAAGCGCACAGATCTTAAAACTGAGTTTCAGTGACCATAAGTATGACCTACTGACCTACATTCTTTATATTTTAGGATCAGTTTGTCATTTGAATCATGTGGCTCATATTACTCAGGTGAGCGATTCATGGTCATCATGACCCTCTTGTTTATGTTTTTCCTATAGAACGCTATGTAAATTCAAGGGACAACGGGGCAGGACCAATATTGACCCAGGGATCATAACTTTAACAATCTTGGTAAAAGTCCACTAGACAATGCCACATACCAAATATCTAAGCTCTAGGTCTTCAGGTTTTAGAGAAGAAGATTTTTGAAATTTACAATATAGTCATATACGGAAATAAGCCCCACATCCTGGTGACCATGTTTTTTAACGAAATAGAATGGCTTAAGCAATTTTGGTAAAAAGTCACCTAGAGATCATTTCTACAAAATATTTTTGAAATCCAGCTTCTGAGAAAAAGATTTTCCTTTTGGTTGCCATTCTGAATGGATTTTAATTCTTTAGGCAGTTTTGAAAGGGGGCCATCCAAAGATCATTTCTTTGAAGGGGGCCATCCGAAGATCATTTCTTTGAAGTTTGACGTAAATCTGCCCAAAGGTTTTGAAGAAAAAGATTTGAAATTTACAATATAGCCATTGAGATTTTTGGCTATTTTGAAAGGGGAGCACCCACGGATCATTCCTGTGAAGTTTGGTGTAAATCTGCCTAGTAGTTTTTGAAGATTTTTTTAGAAATTGTTGATGGACGACGGACATCAAGAGGTCACTGAGGCTTTGGCTCAGGTGAGCTAAAAATTACCAATTTGTGGGTGTTAATTTCAGAATCAACAAAATACCAGGTTTTTTCTTCTAAATCCATAATCTGCAAAGTTACAAATATTCTAATACTGATACTGATTTTAATAACCTTATTGGGCATTCGTCGTATTTATTAATAACCCTAAATGTCTCCGACCTCGAGATTCACTCAGGAGTCACTTTATTTTGCTCATTTTGTATTGATGATTTATAAAAAGTATTTCTTAAGCTCTAGCATTTTTTTAAAAAAAAATTCTGTCCTATAAATGATGGTATCAATACCCAACTTTACAGTACTGCCTCACTGGAATATCAGGCCAAAGACATATGATTCCATAGGTCTAACCAGACACCACGCTGACCAGTACTAGAACTACCCATATAAAGCTGGGATGGAACTACCAGTACCATTTTTTACGTCTTTGTACTTGTATAATAGTAAGAACAAGTCCAGTTACAACTCAACAAATACAGTTTATTTCAGTAAGATACATAATTCTATTATCTACAGTGTAAAATCTGCTAAAACACTGTACAGATTAAGCTTTGAGACAGCGGTATTTACATATATACCTAATAAACGAGCATTAACAAATATAGCTGCTGTACACTAGAAGTAACACTATCTACATTATAAGGTATACATACAAGTATTATGTACTAAACAGTTTACAGGAAAACAAATGTATGATCAATCACACCATATACTTCACACTGCATATAACAAACAAAGAATGCATTTTTGGGGATTTTGTCTAAAACTTAGATGCACAACTTGTACAAACTGCTGACATTATTTAACCTTTCTCTATTCCATCTTTATTAGCACTAGATATTGGGACTTGAAATAAGTAGACAGACATTATGCTAACACAGGAAAAGGACCTTGTGCTTTGTGTTGAATAGCAGGTCTGTATTATAATGCATGCTTTTCTGACGATCCGAAGCTATGCTCAAAATTAATATTCTGCACCAAGATGCTGAAACCTTTTACCACTGATCAATAATTTCGAAAGTTTTTTTATCAAACAAGAGCTGTTTGTAAAACAAATATGCCCAACTTGATGGCCTGTTCGGGGCAATTTTTATGCTGTGACCTTCACCTAATGACTTCAACAACAGCCGGGGTCATTTACTGACTATATGCTGTGACCTTCACCTAATGACTTCAACAACAGCCGGGGTCATTTACTGACTATATGCTGTGACCTTGACCTAATGACTTCAACAACAGCCGGGGTCATTTACTGACTATATGCTGTGACCTTGACCTAATGACTTCAACAACAGCCGGGGTCATTTACTGACTATATGCTGTGACCTTGACCTAATGACTTCAACAACAGCTGGGGTCATTTACTGACTACACGCATAATCATCCTATGATGTTATTTACACCAGAGGCCAACGTATTCTCCAGATAATGATCAGACTTGAGGTCACTGGTATTTTGACCTTTGACCTACTGACCCCTAAAACAATATGGGTCCTCTACTGACTTCAGGCAGCTCTATCATACCCTTATTTATTGGCTGAAATTTAAATTGTCTACTGACTGACAGACTCACCAACCGACCAACAGACAAGCAATATGCACAACAATCAACAATATGCCACCTCTTTGTTGGTTGGAGAGGGGGAACCAAATAAATGTTTTATTTACCAAAGGTACCATTATGTGCATTTCGTATTGGTACTTTTGTTTGAGCACCAGCTTTAATCCCATTAAAATATTTACAAAACATGTTTTACAAAACTAGCATGTGAAAGTAGTGAAGAATTTTGTGGTATTGTTCTCAAATGAAACCCATCTTCCCCCACAAGTACATCAGAACATCTGAGCATTCTAATACCCTTCATTGAAAAAGTATTAACTAACAGAACTGAATAGAACCATTTCAAGTATGGTTCTGAAAGACTGTAGCATTATGTAAGTTTTATCACATTCACAAACATGTATTTTTTGTTCATTTCTCTATGTAAAAATTTGAGGTTTTTAAATTTTCTCGCTATTTGAAGGCAATTTTCTTCAGCATTGAGATACCATTAGAAAGCCAATGATTTTATCTGTGATATGTTTTATGCTGTACGTCCTGTCCATATTAAAAACGAACTGAATGATTATAAAAAATCAATATTTTTGCCAATTTGAACTGAACAGTACATAAACTTTTCAATTTCAAACAGCACAATATCTCAGTTTAATGAGTTAATATATAAGCTGTTATATGAAATTAAATAAATAGATGTACTTATTGACAATTTTCACCAAGGTTTAACCGTGGCCTACCACTGAAATAACTTTAAAGCAGCACCTCCATCCCCCTTATCAATAAAAGAAGATCTAAACTTCCTTTCAGCTCAAAAGTATAATATTAACTGAGATATGATTATATTATGCAGTATATAAAATTAAAACATTTTGAGTTCAAATGAGACTAAATAAATACAATAATAAACTTCAGTAAAACCTAACTGTACATGTTCAAACAAAATATAATGAAAACACAGAGATAAACAGTGTAACAAGATCATGGGACTACGGGTAACTTACATCAAGAAGTGTGTATGCACCCCACCCACTCCCGCACAGACAAGATGAGCTGTCACAAGTAAATGATAATAAACAATATAATAAGTAGAGACAAGTTAAAACAATAAGGATCATCTAGCAAAACTAGGCAATAATTCAAAAGATGTATAACCACGGATGTAAAAATTCTCCAATTATTGATCAGAAACTGGTTTTAGTCTCAAGGTCACCATGGCCTTGATCAATGAGGTACTGACCCTTCAAAACAATAGGGGTCACCCACTAACTACAGGCCACTGTAACATGAAGTTTCATCGCAAAAGGCTCAATTGTCCTCTGTATTTCATTTGTGTGGTGGAGGGGACACTGTGACTCCATTCCCCTAAAATACTTTCAAAGTGTACCTAAGTTATTAACCTGAAATTAAATGGTATACAAACAGACTGATTAATATATTAAGCAAATCAATATAGCCTATATTCTGTAAAGGCTGTTGGGGAGGGGGGAGGAGGGGTGCGGTGTTACAATGTACATGTACTTACACTTCACACACCCAAAACTGACACTGTAATTTTCGTTTTCATTGCCTATCAAGGCAAAGAAAGTTTACACTTTATTTTTAGGCATACTACAAAACATGGAGTGGAGTCGTGGAGTGGAGTCATGGAGTGGAGTGGTGGAGTGGAGTCAAAATTGGAGTGGAGTCGTGGAGTGGAGTCAAATTTTGGAGTGGAGTCAAATTTGGAATGGAGTCATTGAGTCAAAATTTTGAAATGTTGTATTAAGCCTGTGAAGCTCCATCTAAATTCCTGTTAACAAAATAATTGATTTATTGCCCTTTAGAGAAAATGCGAGTCAGTATATATATAATATATTTCTGAAAAAATAAATGTAGTGTCTATATTTATGTTCTAGTTCCATGTATTTCTAACACCTACCATGCGGTTGATTAAATATTTAAAGGTTTTATTAGGGTATATTGGATGGTTGTTGCCTACATTAATTTTCATTTTAAGTGACAGGAGAAAGGACGTGCATTATCATAGTGGTGTCAATTCCAATTAAAAATGATGAAAAAAATGTGTAGCATTTTTTGATGTAGCACTGGATTTATTATTTAAATTTGAAATGGCATTTGCATTTATATATTAAATGTTCATCACACGGAGATAACATGTTATTTTTCTCTTTTTTTTTTTTCTTGTTAATTATAAGTAACAGACTTTTAGGTGAAACTTTATAAAATACATGTTTCTTATCTGTGAAATGCATTTGAGACCACTCGGATGAAGGGGCTATTGGAATCATTAGGTCAATGTGACCATTTGAAGAGAATTTTCTTTTAAACATTACAAGCAACAGCCCATTTCTTAACGATCTTACCATCACACTTGCACCAGATTTTAATTCTTCATATCATTTGGATTGATGCAGAAATGAAAGTGTAAATGTGGGAATCATTTTATTTTTTATAGATCAAGGCCTTATAGCTCTGACTCTGCTAGACTTTTTAGTCTGATTTGCCTTGTAATCACTCCTGATCTAGATCTAGATCTTAAGATCACTTCATATTGTATATAAATATGATTAGGATTCCAAAAGAAATCAAGATACATGTGATGTACTAGATCTAACAAGGTGATACGTAACAAATTGTGTTACATTGAAGGGCCGACAACTCTTGACTTACAGTATACAGGTGTAGCCCAGAATCAAACTTGGCTGAGATTTTAAGATTATATGTGCATTGTATTTTATTTTAATATGTGTGTACATAGATGAAATAGTAATAAATTAACTAAATTATTTGCCCAATATATTTCCAGAAGGTATTTAGCTACCTGTGATAAACACAGAATGGTGAAAATCAATGAAAAATCCAAGTATTAGACAGTTTCGGATGCGCAGAAACATACCGTAGAAGTGGTAAACTTAGCAAGGTGGAAATTTTGGAAAATTGTAAAAATTCGCTAATATTTGTAAATAAAATTGTAATGTACCATAAGAATGTGTTATCATTACATAAGTCAGGAAATCAGAAATTTGCTAAAATCTGTGCACCCCAAACAGATGGATTTCAAAAATTGCTAACTTTTTGACACTCAGAAATACGAGGGTCGTTCAATAAATAATGCTACTCCATGTGTAGTTCCTTAACTGGTGGTTATTTTTCAGTGCGGTTTTACACTGTAAAGCAATTTTTTGGGAACAAAGTAACATCGGAATAAAAAAATCGTTAAAGCCAAATTATAGAAAAATAATTATTTGAATGAGGTGTACACGCTGGTTACTGGAGCATATCAAAAAATAATCATAACTTCGGTTTGACCTGGGCATCCAGGTCTCAGAATAATAGAATAACTTGTGAAATCTCATAATTCTATCATTTTTGTACGAGATACAGCAGTTTGTGATGAGTTTGAGTTTGAGTTTGTTTTTAAACACTTATTGCGTTTTTCATTTTACAAGACAACTAAAACATCTTAACTCGAGGTTAATTCCATCTGAAATGAGTCTCGCTAGCGATTAATTATAAGTTGTAAGAACTTGTTTCGCAATCGAAAATAAAGAAATTAGTGTAAACTTAAAATACAAGAATTTTTTCAACGATCATGATCACATCTGACAAAATTGCAGAGGCTTATTGTACTCAACTTCTCATTTTTCGAGTAAAAATGTGCAACCATTTAATACAGTAACACTAAATTGTGGGTTCCTATAATGGAAAAATGTTTCATTGTAGCAACCTGCAGCCCGCAAAATATATACATGTACACAAAATTGCGGGCTTCGGGCTGCAGGTCGCGGGTTGATACAATAGAAATTTTGTCAGCAATAAAATTAATGAATTTAACACACCAACATGCATGCTACTTATTTTTTTATTTACCCGAGCTAAACGGTAGTCAATATTGCAATATCAAACACTAATAATGCATAATCACAAATATTAAATTATTTATGTAACAAGTTTAAATATCTAAATTTTATCTGACTCATAAATTCCTCGTTTAATTTAAATTAAATACTGTTGAAATAATTCATCTAATAAGATAATTAAACTTGTAAATTGATATTGATATTTGGTTTTTAGAATGGGACTGAAAGGTTCTCATAATATATCTGTCAACAAGTTTTGAAAATGATCTAAGGCCAAGTGAAAAATTTGTTAAGTAAAACAACAAAAACAACAAACTTCAATAAAAAAAAAACACTGATGAGGAGTGTTATATTTGTTCACTGATAAAGGTTATGAAAAATAATGTCTATTATTATACCCAACCCATCAGAGAATACATCAAGTAGTAATTAGAACATGTCCTACAGTTGTTCAGTTGGAACTTAGTTTTGGAAACTTGGTTATTACTTTTTACCAGTATTTTATACTGTGGTCTATTTGAATATGTTCCCATGGGTTGACCGCCTTTTGATTTGTTTACAACTGTTCTCAAATAAATAAATTTGTATTTCATATCTATGTGATGCTTTAAAATCTCTTAAAAAACAATGAGATAAAATATACTGACAATTAACAATTTGACCAAGCCCTCTGTTCTGTGTGGCTACAATCAATGTAAGACAAAAGCATTATTATGTTGAATAGTTATAAAAATATCAATAAATAAATATTATTGATAAAACAAATTTGACTCCACTCCATGACTCCACTCCAATTTTGACTCCACTCCACTCCAAATTAGACTCCACTCCATGACTCCACTCCAATTTTGACTCCACTCCACCACTCCACTCCATGACTCCACTCCATGTTTTGTAGTATGCCTTATTTTTAATGTATGGCCTAAACGTGTAGTGTTAAACAATGTTAAAAACTTGCAGTTTTAAATGAAAACAACAGCTTGACAGACTAGCAGTAAGTATAATTGAGAAATAAATGGTGGTCTTGCAAGCAAGATGGTATCCTGCTTATAACATAGCTTTGAAATATTTTATCTATTGCAGGTAAACACGTTTGTAAATGAATTATATGGTGCAAAATTTTGGTTTAAAAACTTTGATCGTTCAATAAGAAAAAATTTAATGAAATAAATAAATACCTTCCCAAAACAATAACAAAAGATCCAGACTTCCTTCCAGCTCAAAAATATGATATTATCTTAGAGTTAGATATACTTACATTATGCAATATATGGAATATAGAAATAATTATTCAAGTATTTTGTGTACAAATGAGACTAAATAAATACAAGAATATACCACAGTAAAATCTAACTATTTGAATGTTTACATGAGGCAAATTTATTGATTAATTTCATTAAAAAAAAGGATTTTTGTTACACAATGTTTTAATTCAACTCACAACAACTAACACTGGAATTTCATTGATAGAGGATGTGGTAATTAACTCTAGTTTATTTAACATTTAATTTAATTACCTTACATATTTATTGTAGACACTTAGACTGGTGTACAATCAACAAATGATTAGGATATGTGCAGAACACACAGGATGTAAACTTATCAATATTAACTTGTAATATTTTCAGAATTAAATTATTATGTTCAGATATTTTAAAGTGACACTTTGACAGAATTTGTCTAGCACCAATATTTTGCTGTTTATTTTAATTTCACATTGTTATGCAAGTTTTAATTCAAGTGAAGAGGAGGTGCTACTGTAGCTGTGTTTATCTGTCAATCATAGCCAGACTCTCGAAGCTCAGCCTATATATTATAATTCTTTGTAGCATGAGTAGTTTAACCAACATGCAATCACAGCTGATCAATAAAATATATAATATCAAGGACAGTCTTTATTTATTCAATTTATTTGTACAATTATAACTGGGACAAACTGAAAATATACTAAAAAGAAAACTTAACGATATAAAAGTATCATGGGACAAACTTGAATTAACATGCTTATGTACCTTCCCCTCCCCCCTCCCCAAACTACATATATACAAAGATATGAGAGTGGAAGGTGATACTTAGTTCTCTGTGGCCTTGACTTTTGGCAAAATAACTACAAAGTTATAAACTAGATATCATCATACAAAGTTTGACCATTGTATGTCTAGTTTTCAGCCTAAGTCCCTGTCATCTTAAACAATAGGGATCATCTAGCGAACCAAGGCATTAATCCTTGTTCATATGAAGTTTGATGACACACAAAGAGACTGACTATTTCTTTAAAGCAAAACAATATAGCCCCTCTTCTTTAAGAGAATGTGTGTGTGTGTGTGTGTGTGTGCGGGGAGTTAACTGCATAATTAGCATGTATCAATTTCAATGTACTCACACTTCATACACTAAAACTGACACAGTCATTTTTGAAAACAGCTTGAATGACTAGCAGTAGTTATCATTTAAAAACAAAATGGTGGTCTTATGATTGTTTTGGTCTTGTTCAGTTTGATGTCACAGTGACACAATTATGTCATATGGCGACTTTCAAGCTTTGATGGTGGAGGAAGACCCTAGGTGCCCCCCCCCCCCCAATGCATCATTTCATCACGGGCGGGCACATCCGTAAAACCACTGACCTTCCAAAAGCCAGCTAGATGGCTTCCTCACATGAAGAATTTAACGCCCCGTGTGAGGATCGAACCCACAACAGTGAGGGGCAAGCGATTTGAAGTCAGCGATCTTAACAACTCGGCCACTGAGGCCCCTCGGTGGTCTTATGGAAAAGATGGTCTAACTTTTGAGTGTTTTACCTATTTATCCTTTGACATAAATAACAGGAAATATGTATCTGTATGATGATATAAATAATGGATAGAAAATACTAAAGTCAACCAAGATGAATTTATGTGGTGAATAATGTTTTATGAAATTTCATTTTATCTTTTTAGAGATTTTAAAGACTAATGCAAAAAACACTGTATATTTCTTTTTTTAAATGTGATAAAAAAAGAGACAGAAACCTTTAAGATTTTAGTGAATGCATAGCATTATACTCCACATGAAGTGCTGTGCAGGCCTTAAGCATAGGGATGGTTCTTTTCATGTAGTTTTTATAAAACATCAATATATTGCATCTGTTGCAATGTGTGCACTTGTTGCAATGTTTGCACCGTTCTTACAGGTAAACATGTTTGCAACTGAAATAAACAGCTAAATGTTTTTTCATTGGGTTTAACCTTACACCGACACAATCATAGGTCATATAGCAACTTTCCAGCATTGTTGGTGGAGGAACACCAGGTGCACCGACCTTCCTTAGGTTTAATGTAAAATCAATTAAGAAACAGCTGATGTTCAGGATCTAGATCTATTAATAAATGTCATAAATACTCCAGCAATACTGCTTTGTCAGAGGAAATACATTTCTTTTATCTAAGTCTATCTGACCTGACCAAAACAAGTATGTTGTGCACATCTACACAATTTTCACTGGAATCAATGTAAACCTAAGGAGGTTGTTAGCACCACAAACTTCAATGCACCAATAGTGCAGACTACAGTATACAAAGTTTGTCTAAGATTAAGGATACATAAGTCTATAGTGCCTCAACTAACTATAACATAGATGTTCCACATATCTACATAAGTCCTGTATGATTTCATTTAATTTTGCAGAAGTTTTAAAGTGGTACAAATTAAAAGGAAGATATTCATTCAGGTTTTAAAACAAGTTAATCTTTGAACACCACACTACTAAATTAGATAAAATTCCTTTTTTACATTTCAAGAATATAATTGAGCCGTGCCATGAGAAAACCAACATAGTGGGTTTGCGACCAGCATGGATCCAGACCAGCCTGCGCATCTGCGCAGTCTGGTCAGGATCCATGCTGTTCGCTAACAGTTTCTCCAATTCCAACAGGCTTTAAAAGCGAACAGCATGGATCCTGACCAGACTGCGCAGATGCGCAGACTGGTCTGGATCCATGCTGGTCGCAAACCCACTATGTTGGTTTTCTCATGGCACGGCTCAATTAGTTAGTAAAACAAACAGGTCCTGTGACTGATTTTTTGCAAGACTGATTCAAAAGTTTGGACCTTGCATTTTTTTAATAAAATTAGTCTATGAGAAAATCACAATTTCGCTGACATTTTCATAGATGTATATTAATGACAAAATTCTATGACGTTAATTTTAATGAAACTTCTTACAGTTGTAAATTACTGCTTTATCATCACATACTGGTCAGTTCATTGCTTAATTCTCTGATAGAAAGGACTCTTGTTGAAGCTGATGTTTTCACATAATATTAGATCATTTTATGTGCAAACATTTTTGTTATTATCTTTAATCTTAGGCAGATTAGTTTTATCAGCTGACACTGTAGGTTTAGCATGTTTCATGTTTCTGTATACAGCACCCAGGTTTCATTCTACATTATTCAGATAAATCACAATAAGCTTTAACTTCCAGCGTAACAAACATTCAGAACTACCAGTATGTTGTAAAAGACGCTGTAAGACACCTGATTTTGTCTATTTACATTAACCTTTAGCCTGCTGCAGGTGAATTTAACAGCCTTTGCAAACAGCTTGGAACCAGATCAGACGCCGATAAAATCGGTGTCTGATCAGGTTCCAAGCTGTTTGCTACTCTGACAATATTTCTTCCAATTTTGGAGCAAATTGAATGAACTTTACAATTTTAGCAGATGACATTTCCAGCAGACGTATGCTAAAGGTTAACATAACTGGGCAGGACCATCAAATGTATAGAATAGTAACATGCAAACATGCAAAAAAATAATTCTGCCATAAATAAAATTTTATGAGGCATTTGCTGACAAGCAAGTAACCTCCCTTTGTAAACATTACACCTCTCTACACATACTGTTTACTGGTATATATTTCAGTATGCTAATTACCGGGTATATATCTAAATATGCTAAATATGCTAAATATGAAAAAGCAAAAAAGAAAACAAACAAACATCTTAATGTACATAATCAAAGTTCACACTAAGAGGTAGGTATGTGAATATATTTCCAATAGGTCAATAAATATGACATTCTAGAGGTCAATAAATATGACACTCAATAGATATACACTTACTGCAACAAGGCAATAAACCAATGAGAATGAGCATACAATTAATTGGCATCAGTTGTAAAACTGAATTAAAACATCAATGCATAAAAATCATTCATTTACATGTAAGTAATGTACAGGGTTAAAAACTACACCATTATAATTTATATATACAGTCACAATGTGGCAGATTTTCTGGAACATTTCAGTAATAATTCTATTAAACTGCATGTAAGAGCCCAAAAATAGCCCTTTATAAGGAGATGCCTAGATAGTTCATATATCCCTTGATTGCAGCCAATCCTTCCTACACACCTGATTTACACCTTGATGAGTGCCAAGCTGAGAGTAGAAACAGCGTATCATACAGGTAATAACAAACTCTGCTATTCAATCAAGGGGAGCGGCAGTCTAGTGTTTAAGTTGTCTACCACTGAACTTGAAGGTTGTGGGTTCGGGCCCCACTAGGGTTATGACGATGCTGTCTCATATGACACCAGTACTGTTTTGTCCAGGAAGCAGACTTCAGAGTGATTCAAATAAGCTTCAAGCTTTTATTACAATTAAGCTAAAAGAATCAGTATAAATTAAATACATTGGCAAATTGCTTTCTAAAACATCTACAAAAATATCAGAAAAGTACTCAGTTGAACTTTAAGAATCAACCACCTGCACAGTTCTAACTACTGACCTAAAGAAGACAATTTGGGATCAGGAAAAAAGCTAAGCTGATGGAGATGATGGAGATGATGTGACCCTAAGGGATGTTACTCTTACCATGTTTATGGATAATAAAGCATATTGTCTCCCTTACTTTGTTGGCAGTTTCTACATAACATTTAAAGGTTTAAGAAGTCTGAGACAACATGCTTTTTTGCTGTTGGATTTTTAAGGAAAAATTGTATAACAATATTGATAAAAGCTTCAGACCTTCAGATGTGTCTAGTAATATTTATTAGAAGGGAGCTGTGAGGCCATGTATACAGGCAATCAATATTTACAGCGGGTCAAACAATGCTTAAATATCCGACAATGAATATCTTTTCCCAGAATGTGGACCATCATTGAGCTGCGCCATGAGAAAACCAACATATTGCATTTGCGACCAGCATGGATCCAGACCAGCCTGTGCATCTGTGCAGTCTGGTCAGGATCCATGCTGTTTGCTTACAGATTCTCAAACTGCAATAGGCTTTGAAAGCAAACAGCATGGATCCTGACCAGACAGGGCGTATGCACAGGCTGGTCTGGATCCATGCTGGTCGTAAATGCACTATGTTGGTTTTCTCATGGTGCAGCAAATCTGGTCTGTGTATGTTTTAAACTTTAATTGTAAAGTTACTGCAATGAATCAATTCAACAAAAACTTAAAAAAAAAAAAAAAAATTGTTTTGAGGACGTTCAGGCATCTGTAATGTTTTGAATATTATTTTTGAAAGTTCATAAATTGTTTTACATGGTTTTTCCTATATATATCCATCAAAGTTTGTTGAAATATTTTTGTTTTGTTTTGGGTTTAACACCGTTTTTCAACAGTATTTCAGTCACGTAACGACGGGTTGTTGAAATATGTCAGACACAAAACACACATCATCTCTCACAATGTAGTTTTGCCTTCAACTAATAATTGCATCTATCAAAATACTGGACATGTTATGTTAAAAATAAAACAAGAGCTGTCTCCATAGGATGACACATGCCCCCGATGGCACTTTGAATGAATAGTTATGGCCGATGTTAGAGTTTAGGACCTTTGACCTACGGATCTGGGTCTTGCGCGCGACAAAACATCTTACTGTGCCACACATTCATGCGTAGTTATTTTAAGATCCATGCATGAATGACAAAGATATGGACCGGACACGCCCATCAATGCACTATCATGAAATATGACCTTTAACGTCTAAGTGTGACCTTGACCTTTGAGCTACAGACCTGGGTCTTGCACGCGACACGTCGTCTTACTGTGCCATACATTCATGTGTAGTTACTTGAAAATCCATCCATGGATGACAAAGATATGGACCGGACACACCCAACTATCATGAAAAATGACCTTTAAAGTCTAAGTGTGACCTTGACCTTTAAGCTCTCGGACCTGGGTCTTGCGCGCGACACGTCGTCATACTGTGGTACACATTCATGCCAAGTTATTTGAAAATCCATCCATCGATGACAAAGATATGGACCGGACACGCCCAACTATCATGAAAAATGACCTTTAAAGTGTAAGTGTGACCTTGACCTTTGAGCTACGGACCCGGGTCTTGCGCGCGACACGTCTTCTTACTGTGGTACACATTCATGCCAAGTTATTTGAAAATCCATCCATCGATGACAAAGATATGGACCGGACACGCCCAACTATCATGAAAAATGACCTTTAAAGTCTAAGTGTGACCTTGACCTTTGAGCTACGGACCTGGGTCTTGCGCGCGACACACCGTCTTACTGTGGTACACATTCATGCCAAGTAATTTGAAAATCCATCCATCGATGACAAAGATATGGACCGGACACGAAAATGCGGACAGACCGACAGACTGACAGACCGACAGACCGACAGACAGACGGTTCAAAAACTATATGCCTCCCTTCGGGGGCATAAAAAGTAAGCACTAAAAATGAATAGCACTACTACTGTATATGACACTTTCAAAAAAGCTATTGCACATAGTTGTTTATTATTAAAACAGTCAGAACACTTTCACAAAAAGTGAAATTTTACATCAATCACACTTAATCATATATCTGCAGAGGTAGCTTCACTATTGTCTGATCCATCTTTTACCTAACAAGGTATTTCCTTGATTTCTCTTAAAACATAATAGGGTTTTTATAACTTTACCTTGATCTACAATGTTGTATTCTGCTTGAGTGGATTTCGGGCTGTGACACTACAAGGTGTTTGCACCAAGTGTGATCTTGCCCGGTAGAATCCAGTTGAGCAAAATGCATTATTGCAGACCTAAGTACTTTTTTTATCCCTTTTACTGTATACCTCTACCTACTTCTAGTTTTATATCAGCCAAAAACTGACTACAATTTAACACAAATGATGAGGTGATCATTTGATCTAAGTTTCATGATTATCCTTTAAGGGGTTTAGGAGATACTGTGCAGACACGAAATGGATGGCTCAAACCTTTGACCTTGAGTTGTGACCTTGACCTTGAGCTGACATGGCTGGCTCATGGGTTCTGCACATTGTATTGATGAGGTGATCATTTGACCTAAGTTTCATGATTATCCTTCAAGGGGTTTAGGAGATACAGAGCAGACACTAAATGGAAGGCTCAAACCTTTACCTTGAGCCGACATGGCTGACTCAAGGGTTCTGCGCATCATCTTGATGAGGTGATCATTTCATCCAAGTTTCATAAAAATCCTTCAAGGGGTTTAGGAGATACAGAGCGGACACAAAATGTTACGGAAGGATGTATGGAGACCATTCCTATAACCTCCCCCACCACCATTCTTGGCGGGGGATTAAAAATTAAAGTTTGACACTATCTCTGACTTCATCTGATTTTTTTTGTTGGAATATTTAAGTCAGCATGAGAATAACTTGAATATATGACTACTAAACATTCTATAACCCCTTACCAGCTAAAATATAGAATACTTCCCATGACATACTTCTTAACAGGAGTACAAGATCCTAAATCACTTTTACAAAATGTGCACAGTATCCCTCATTTACATCGCTTCTCTAGGAGATTGTTTGAATAATTAGAAGACACATTAACCATACAACTATCTATCAAAACAGAAACATACTCAGTGTTTCAAATTTCTCAACTGTGAGGTCAATCATTTAAAACTAAACAGATGCTATAGTGAAAACAAAATTTATCCTTTCTACATAAAAACGTGCTAGATCAATATCCTCAGCTAAATTTTTGTCCAAAAATTAACCTGTTTCACACAGAAGAATCCTGACTTATATATACTGCAAACTACACCTAAATTTTGATTGATTTAAATTAAAACATTTTTTTCCATCAACTAGAGCTGCTTTTGAGAAAAGTGCATGTCTCCCACAACTGCCTAATCATCTAAATAGTAAGTCAGTCTTTATATACTGTTTACTCACTATAAATATACCTTTGAAGAGTAAAAAGGCTGATTTTGGATAATTCAAGGTCCATAATTCTGAAGTGCCTGAGGCAATTTGGCTAGTTAATGAACTTGGCCAAGGAGTTATGGTCAAAAACATTTGGTTCAAGTTTGGTAAAGATCAGATGAGAACTGTTCGACTTACAGCAGGGACAAGATTAAAAAGGCCAATTTTTGGTAATTCAAGGGCCATAATTTAAAGTGCCTAGGGCGATTTGGTTCATTATTGAACTTGGCCGAGCACTTATTGGTAAATACATTTTGTTTAAGTTTGGTGAAGATCAGATGAGAACTGTTCAACTTAGAGTGCGGACAAGAGTAAAAAGGCCAATTTTTGTTAATTCAAGGGCCATAATTCCGAAGTGCCTGGGCCGATTTGGCTAGTTATCGAATCTGGCTGAGGACTTATGGTCAAACACATTTTGTTCAAGTTTGGTGAAGGTAGGGTGAGAAATGTTGAACTTATTACGAGTGCAGACAAGATTTGTGACAGACACACGACAAACAGACACACACACACACACACAGACAGACAGGAGTAAATCAACATGTCTTCCCCACCACTGTGTGGTGGGAGACATAACAAGACTAGATTGACTTCTCATATGTGTACAGTATTACAAGTTTTCATCTTATACACACAAAAATAAATGACTGAAATTCAAACACTATATAAGTAGCGAAAAATAAACAAAACTTCTACCAACAAAAATTCTACACAAAAGAGGTAAAAAAATGTTACCTTAAAATATGTACATGTATATTTAAATGTAAATGAAAGCAAGGTATGAAAATATACCAAGCATATGACAATATTATTCAAATTAAGTTTTTTTAAAAAGTCTCATGTATAGGGACTGGACATCATGCTTAATTTAGAAACCACAAAGAAAAACTTTGCTCAAAATTTGTTCAACAAATGTACCGGCAAGTAAAACAGTTATATATCAAATACCTACATGTACTTCAATAGAAAATGCTATATCAAATGATCCAAAAGATTAGAAAATGTCACAGACCTTAAAGTCTGTGGATTAATAACAGAAGACATAATAAAACTTGACAGCATTGCTACCATATTTCTATGGAATCTGTGAGCTGGACCCTGGCTCATTGATTGTGACTATTGCCCTTTCCAATCTGTCTGCCTGGTTCCCTTTCTTAGCTGTATCTCGCACAAATTTGATCAATGTGTCTTTCTTTATATCAACTGCAAGCACCTGAATTCAGTGAGAAGCAAATATGAATTGATGCATTCAATGTGGCATTCTTCTGTATGTACATTGTAGTGGACAGCTTTTTCCTACACATTATATATACTATACCAGTGCCTGATGTAAATAATCCCATCAAGTCTCATTTTGTCTGTTGTCCACCTACATAGCTCAATTGGGAGAGTGCAAATCTATGGATCACGGTCGTGAGTTCGATCCACAGGCCTGGTGTATGTTCTCCAAAACAACAGATAAAAGACATTGTGTCTGAAATCATTCATCTTCCACCTCTGGGGAAGTTGGCAGTTACTTATTGCACAGAACAGGTTTGTACTGGTACAGATATCCAGGAACACTGCGGTTAGGTTAGCTACCCGCCATTACGTAACTGTTGAACAAGAGCACCGCCTTGCGGGTGCTGACGCTCATCTGATTTTTTTTGTATAATAGAAATATTGTCCTACCCATGATTTTCTAAGTCTAAAAAGGGCCATCACTCTTGCAAAAAGCAGGATAGAGTTATGTTTCTTGATGTACAGTGTCCACTTATGATGGTGAAAAACTGTTGCAAGTTTTAAAGCAATAGCTTTGATAGTTTATGAGAAAAGTTGACTTAAACATAATATTCAACCAAGAAAATGATTTTTCTAAGTCCAAAAGGGGCAATAATTATTGCAAAAAGCAGGATGGAGTTATGTTGCTTGCTGTACAGGGTCAGCTTATGATGGTGAACAAGAGTTGCAAGTTTTAAAGCAATAGCTTTGATAGTTTAAGAGAAAAAGTTGACCTAAACATAAAACTTAACCAAGAAATCTGATATTTTCTAAGTCCAAAAGGGGCCATAAATCTTGCAAAAAGCAGGATGGAGTTATGTTTCTTGCTGTACAGGGTCAGCTTATGATGGTGAACAAGTGTTGCAAGTTTTAAAGGAATAGCTTTGATAGTTTAGGATAAAAGCTGACCTAAACATAAAACTTAACCAAGAAAACTGATTTTCTAAGTCCAAAAGGGGCAATAATTCTTGCAAAAAGCAAGATGGAGTTATGTTTCTTGATGTACAGGGTCTGCTTATGATGGTGAACAAGTATTCCAAGTTTCAAAGCAAAAGCTTTGATAGTTTAGGAGAAAAGTTGACCTAAACATAAAACTTAACCAAGAAATCTGATATTTTCTAAGTACAAAAGGGCCATAAATCTTGCAAAAAGCAAGATGGAGTTATGTTTCTTACTATACAGGGTCAGCTTATGATGGTGAACAAGTATTCCAAGTTTCAAAGCAATAGCTTTGATAGTTTAGGAGAAAAGCTGACCTAAACATAAAACTTAACCAGGCAACGCCGACGCCGACGCCGACGCCGACAACCGCTCAAGTGATGACAATAACTCATCATTTTTTTTCAAAAAATCAGATGAGCTAAAAATGGCACTAAGTCCAAAATAAACAATTTGTCTGTCAGTTAAACAAAGAAGAAACTCGAGCATTGTATATTGTGTGTTAAATAACAGTTGTAGCATAGACTGGTTAGTGAAAAGAATGATGTAAATTATGACGTCAAAACACCAGATGATGTTATGGTTCTGTACAACTCGTATGAAAAATGTTCATCATATTTTCCATCATAACGTCTTATTGACCCTATCCAAACAAAAATAAACATGGCATTTGTGCTGTTTATCTGTATCACCATACCTATTGTTCAGATGCTTTAATATTGACCCAATGGGGCCAATGCCCTCATGGTTCAACTCTTGTACATCTGAAGTTTGAACCATGGTATATAAGACAAGAAACTATTTGACAGGCTTGATTATTTAAAAAGTATTTCAATCACTACGTCCTCTTGCAATTTTGAAAACCTTAACATTAATCTTAACACATGCCTTTTTAAAAAGGACCGTTTTGCAGCAAAGCATTATGCTGAAGTCCATTGCTTCATATAAACAAACCCTGTACCAGAAAATAAAGCAATTAACTGTTCTGATAAAACAGAAATTTTGGAAAATTAAATGAATAATATATTACCTGTCCCCTCCGTGTAACCCCAATAAAACCCTGTGTTTCTGTATTTATAGTTGAGGTAAATATTATATCCTCTGAAACCCGCATGCTGCACAGACATGTTGCAGTGTCCATGTCACACAAGAACAAGCAACCATACTTTGTCAGCATAAACACCAGGCCATATTCTCCAGAAACCTGAAACAGTGAAATCACAAACCATGTTTTCTTATTCTGTGTATGGTAAATTCTGTTTTTCAAACAGTGTTTTTGCGGGCTAAGAATCATACTAACAGTTCTTCGGTCAAATAATCTCTTCTCCACCTTTTGAATTTTACCCCTCATGTGAGGTTTTAACCCGTATCAGTGAAGGGCAAGTAATTTGCAGTCAGCCAGCTTAACCACTGTCAAGGACACCCTTAATACAATCTTGTTGTTACTGTGTTAAATGTGAGTCAATTTACCAAATCAAACATTATATTTTTTGGTTAACAAAGTGATAGCTTTTCTCAGCAATTCCCTCATTTCTTTTCCTAAAACATAATCTGTGGAAGAACAACTTATGATATGGTGGTGTTAATTAAGCTGTAGATGTACAACTTCTAGTGCATGCTACAATACTGACCGCAACAAGAGCACAATGAGAACTGATCTAAATGTTAAAATAGTATACCCATACAAACCTGCTGATACCAAATCACTTATTTTAGATAGTATTTATATAGCATCGATGGATTTTATTTGACCTACATGAATGTCCAGATATGTGTTTTGCACACTACTGTTTCTAAAGTAAAACTTTCCAAACATTCTATAGCAATCACTGACAAATGAAATATGTCCTACCTATGATTTTTCTCCTTTAAAGAGAACAATATTTGCTTATATACAGGTATATATACACAATCATGGAATTTGGTTTACAAAAAATAAGTCTATACATGTTTAAAATATAACCAGCTGTTTAATTACTGAAGAAGAAATCGTAAGTTGCAAATATGGGGGTCTTTGGGTCCTCTCATTGAGAACTTTATTTACTACAGGAAAAGTAGACATGGCTTTAGACTACTGCAGCAAGGGGAAATCCCCACCCTCTGACCTTTATCAAACCCCTGTATAACAACAAACAAGAGCTGTCCATAAGACAGCGCGCTCCACTTTTCTCAGTGCTTGACTGTGAATTAGAGCTTTGCCAGTAAAAAAAATTCTAAGTTAAAAAGGGACATAACTCTGTCAAAATTCAATCAGAGTAATGGGGATTGTTTCTCCTGGTGTAGACTCTGATAGTAAATAACTATTTTAAGTTTCAAGTCAAAAGCTTTAATAGTAACAGAGATATCTGACTTTATTAAAACTTTTAACAAAAAATTCTAAGTTAAAAAGGGGCATAATTCTGTCAAAATTCAAATCAGAGTTATGGGGATTGTTTCTCCTGGTGTAGACTTTGATGGTAAATAAGTATTTTAAGTTTCAAGTCAATAGATTTGATAGTAAATAACTATTTTGTGTTTCCAAGTCAAAAGCTTCACTTAGTAGTAACAGAGATATTTGACTTTATCAAAAATTTTAACAAAATAATCTAAGTTAAAAAGGGGCATAATTCTGTCAAAATTCAAACCAGAGTTATGGGGATTGTTTCTCCTGGTGTAGACTTTGATAGTAAATAAGTATTTTAAGTTTCAAGTCAATAGCTTAGATAGTAACAGAGATATTTGACTTTATCAAAAACTTTAACCAATGGCGACGCCAACACCGACGCGAGTGCAATAGCTCTACTTTTTCTTCAAAAAGTCGAGCTAAAAAGAGATTTAAGAGAAATCAAATCTTACGTGTAACGCCACAGGAAAATCGTAATGTTCAGAATCTTTTCCAAAATGTATCTGATCATAAGTATTTCTTGGAGCAAAGTTCCCTGCCTTGTATGGACCTAGCTCTATCACATGTACCTGATCAAACAACAGTATAAATGAAATATGGTGAAAGAGATAAACCTGCATCACTGTAAGAACTCAAAGTGATTACTTTCCAGACTAAAGGGCAACACTGTTTTCAGCATAAACTCACCTTAATAACACATAATATTGTACAAGTGTTGTACATCTTAAAGTGCTTTTCTTCGTTCATTAATTTTCTAGTCCACACCATACAATGTCAAACTAGAGCTATCACCAAAGGTGATAAATACTCCTAAATATCATTTTGATACAGGGAAATGGGTTGGACCTAGTGAATGCAGTCTTGCATTCTGCATGTTGTCATGACGAGGTAAATAAATAATTCTAATTTTATGAGAATCATTCCAGTGATTAAAACTTGTCCTCCAAGTGTCCTCCCAAATGTAACATTTACCTTGGACCTAGTGACAGGAGTTTTTAGCTCTGCATTTCACCAGTTACTTCAGGGTTTGAGACAACTGGAAGCAACACTGATTTTCAACTGCTGCCTTAGCTTGTATATCAGCAAAGGAAACAGAAGCAGTAACTTAAATATGTTACTTTGATATCACATACTCATTCCACCTGTTTGCTCTATCAAAAGATTCATTTTGTAATGCACCAAACAAGCTTTTTAACAATCCTGATCCAAAAATTACTGATACAACAAGCTTTTAATAAAATACAACCTGTTCTCTCCTTAAGTAATCTAAACAGCTAAAAGCTAGAGAATTTCTATGGGGTATCAGTGAAAATGAGCCCAACCCACCAGTATCTGGGCACTTCTGTTGATTCATTTCCTTTATTCTGTAAATATCAGACTTGTGTTAAATTGTTTTTAAACTGAAATGAAATCTATTCATAAAATATCAAACTAATGGCGAAACCTGTTCAGGAATTTGCATAGAAAAAGCACTTTAGTACAGCAGTACTTAATGTTGAAATGTAATTTATAATATTGTCACATTCTAACATTTACTTACTTTTCCATAGTTACCAATGTCCCTGGACCCGACACAGAATACAGTTGAAGGGCAAGAATTGCCTGCAAATTTATACGTATCAAAGCAGATGGCATGACAAGCTATCACCTGAGTAATGTCCTCATCCATGTTGTATAGTTGTGTTAGACCTGAGATTCTATCCTCCTATAAAAGATATTTTTATACCTCATGTAAAACATCTAATGCAAAGTCCCCATCTCTCAAAATGTACAAATTTTAATGTCTCTCACGCCAATCCATGTTTTTGAATAATCCCTAGGTAATAATTTTAATAACACCTGCGTAGAGGTGTCCTTTGTGCATCACACTCATTGAATGGTATTTCAACAAGTTTTAGTGGATTGCATATAGACTTTTCATCATCCTTGTTATTAGACGCTTATAAAAATTCTTTGATATGCAAGCAGTTGTTTGTTGCAGAATAAAATTTGTTTCGGTTGCTTTGGTACAATAAAATAAATAACACAAGTCAGTGAGGGTGTTATTGATATTGTCAACCCTCAAAATATATTAACACCCTCGCCATTATTTATACACTACACAGCATTTTGTACAAATTGCTGGCCAATAGTATAAGCTATATGACTGGTCTATATTTAACAGATGTTCACTGGGCCAGTAAGTCAAAAATTTAACAGGGCAGTCTGAAAGACAGCTAAATCCACTGGTATGGATAGTGAAAGGGTAAACCTTTGACCTTGAGCTGTGACCTTGACCTTGAACTGACATGGCTGACCCATGAATTCTGCACATCGTCTAAATGCGGTGATCATTTGACCCAAGTTTCATGAAAATCCTAAAAGGGGTTAAGGAGATACAGAGCTCAAACCTTTGACCTTGAGTTGTGACCTTGACCATGAGTTGACATGGCTGACTCATGAGTTCTTGATGAGGTGATCATTTGACCAAAGTTTAATGTAAATTCTTCAAGGGGTTTAGGAGATACAGAATGAACACAAAATGGAAGGCTCAAACCTTTGACTCTGAGTTGTGACCTTGACCTTGAGCCAGCATGGCTGACTCATCAATTCTGCACATTGTCTTGATGAGGTAATCATTTGACCCAAGTTTGATGAAAATCCTTCAAGGGGTTTAGGAGATACAGAGCGGACACAAAATGGAAGGCTCAAACATTTGACCTTGAGTTGTGACCTTGACCTTGAGCAGACATGGCTGACTCATGAGTTCTGCACATCGTCTTGATGAGGTGATCATTTAATCCAAGTTTCATTATTATCGTTCAAGAGGTTTAAGACATACAGAGCGGACACGAAATGGTAGCCTCAAACCTTTGACCTTGAGTTGTGACCTTGACCTTGAGCCGACATGGCTGACTCATGAGTTCTGCACATCGTCTTGATGAAAGGACAGAAGGACGGACGTAGTCCATTCCTATAACTCCCTACCACTTGTGGCGGGGGATTACAAACAAAACTTCACAGTTTAATGTCTGATGTAACGTAATTAAACATTTATCAAATGGCTTGCCTGTCAATAGTCAAAACTACTGTCCTAGAGACCTCAGGCAACAGTTCTGACTATTAACTGGCAAACCATTATTTAAGCATTTAATGTTATATTACAAATAGGTAAGTCATTATGTTTCAAAATAACAAATATCATGTATTTATTTATATGTTTTTACACTCTTGCTTAAACTGAATACTACCTACCAAAATCTAAATCACTTTTCATTTTGCAGGTGCTAAAAAGGGTGACAGGGCAAATTTTCAGGGTTGTGTTTAAAGTTCCTCATCTGGGTAGGAAGAATATTTACAATGGTAGAATATTTTGTGGTACACCAGTACTGTAACAAGTTAAACAAGAATTTTGTAAAACCTTCCATACTTTCTTATCACCACCACCAAAATTTTAGTGACAACTATGGAACTCTAGCTTTTTCACACAATCTTGAAACCCTAGTATAATGTCCTTTACCTCAGGAGTGAGCCCAGTTATTGCAAACCATCTCATACTATTATCTGCCTTATAACTTGTGATTTCACTGAATGCCAGCCGACTGTGCCGCAAAAATACCTTCTCCGGCTGACTATCTTCTGTAAACAAGTAATATCAACATATTTTCTATCATAATTTTCAGACGGATATAACTTGTTTATTCATTTCTAGACACAGTGCTGTTTAACACTTATATCGTGATCACTAGTAAACTTGTTAAGCTATAAAGCCCCTATATTTTACTTAACAAAAATTTCAAACATTTCTTCCTTCAATAGCTTTCATTACTTTCCAAGAGTAGTTACCAGTTTATTACAGGTGATTTTTACAAAATATTGTCTTCCATTACAAAATACTGAAGATTTGCACATATTCATCAGGGTTTTCATTAAATATAGTGGTCTGAAGCCGTGGCTATTTTTTCCAGTATCAAATTTTAAAAGTTCTAAATTTGAGGACTTCCAAACAAACTCTACTTTGAAACTTCCACCATCTACTTCAATAATTACTGAAACCCTGATTCATGATGGTTTTATTTTCAATTATATACTGATTCTAGTCAATCTCACAATGAGAACTTACTTGTTTTAAATAGACTCCAGTGAAAGACTGCAGTGTCTGTTACTATGGCAATAATATCAGAGTTCAACCATGTCCAGTAACAAACAGGGTCATGTATTTTAGTTTTTGTCAGCATCAGTTTAGTCTCCACATTGAATATCTCAAATCTTTGCTCAGCTGAAATAGGAAACAGTTACAATATGTGCATTAACATATCATTTATAAATATGGGAAGGTGAAGGATTTTCAAGTAAAATCTGTACATGTACAGAAGGGATGCGTTTTGTTAATATGCCTTATCACCATTTCAGTTGTTTAATACACAGAATATCAGTTGCTGGAATAAAACACTTTGTTTTTGTCTGGCCTAGCATGTTACCAAATGTTATCTTTACAACCCTGAAAACACCATATCATGCAAAAAATAAGAAATCTGAACAAGGTCTTTCTATTCATGTCTATGTTTGAAATTCTTTAAGTTGTGTTCTAAGTCAGTATGTTTTATACTCTCTGGAAGATTCATTACGAAATAAAAATGTACTGACATTTCATCCAGATTTTGACGCTAAACTTTAAACTGTGTATTCAATTTCATACCTTTAAGTGCTATGATGGGTTTGGAAGGGTTCATGAGGACGGAGTCAGCACTAGTCTGGCCAGCATACGATATAGATCCATCTTTCAGGCTCAACACTGTTACCTGCAGAAAACTTATCTGTAAGTAAACTGTAATTTTCTACTGTAGTAAACTGTAGACAATTTCACGAGTAAAACTTTGGAGCACTAGAACAGTGGAATTCATTCTGATATAATTTATTCAGGCAAACAATTGCAACAAAGAACAGCTTACAGTGATCTGAAACAAACTAGTCCTCATATTCTCATCCATCAATTGTTTATCAGTGTCCCTGACACTCATCAATCAATTCTTTAACACTGTCCTTAAATGTTCAACCAACAGTGATTAAAGACTAATTTTGACTGTTCCTGACACTTTCATACATTAAGTCACACGTAGTTTAGCATATCATCATCGTCAATTCAGTGATTTTTTTTGGCCATTTTTGGGGCCAAAATTCGGCCCCATTCCCCTGTCCAAAAAATTCCCTCAAAAAAATAATTTTTTTACATATCCCAACCGACAAAACCCTTAGATGTACATGATAATGTAATCTGTACCATTTAAAACAGGAGACAATGTGCTTTTAAATCATTTTCTTTTTTAGTGTAACATAATTTATGACAAATATTGCTTTTATTACGACGCAATTTTTTACCATTTTAGTGGTTACGCCACAATTTTCCCCTCCTTATGGGCCCCGCCACCATTCCCCCAAAACTTAAAAAGCCATTGTCCCGGAGACATTCATCTAGAGACAAACAATAGATCTTTGGTAAGCCAGAATTCATTTGCAAATCAGTAAGCAAGAAACTGCTATTGTCACCACAAGTGTACTTTTGAAGATCATGTACACAGAAATGAAAACTTAACGATAGTTGTGTAAAACAGTGAAAATTACCATGCATTTACTGCCATCTTCTTTTTTCTTGCCATGTCTAATTGCTATCCATCTATCAGAGGACAAGGTCACCCTGGACCAAGTCACTTGATCTTGTGGTATGCCTACATTTGTCAGCTGTAAAAAAAGAAGTAACACATAAGAAAGCATTCTCAGTGTACAAAAATAAGCCTTATATTTTTATTTGGATGTTGCCTCCCATGTCTCATTCCTTACTCAAATTATTTGACTTAAATAGCTAATAAAAATACACCATTTCAAACAGCAGAAGTAACAGAGTAAACTAGAATGTGTCTGTAGGACACAGGGTGTGCCCCCCACTGGTACATTTGTCACAAATAAGGGGTAATAATTCAAATGTTTGCAGTCTTAATGGGGTATAGCCTCAACAAACACTTTATGAAAAGGATTCATTATTCTAGGCCCTATACTTTTTGAGCTATGAGCATCACAAACAAAAAATCCACTATTTTGGCTATTTCAAGGGCCATAACTCTGTAATAAGAGCTAAGATTCTCAAGAAGAATGCCAAGTGTGCAAGGTCACATCACGATAAAGACTCCAGCAAGGTTTCCTGAATCTACATCTAATAGTAATACTTTTTGAGCTAGGCACATAATTAGGTGAAAAAGTGCATTTTTTTACTATTTCAGGGGCCATAACTTTAAAAAAGTGGGTGGAATAGTTGTTCATTTATTAACAATGTCAATATGTTAACTCTATGTATACTTTCATTTTCAATCTACCTCAAAATTGATCAATATTGTTTCTTTTTCAGCCTCCCAGGATTTTAGGCGAAAAACCTGGATGCATATTATAAGGTGAATACTGATGAAGTCTTATTTGTTATTTCATTTTCAACAAAATTTGAAATGTAAATGACCCTTAATCTTTAGAAAAACAGGCTTGTCTAGAGGTAAGGATCCGTACCTCTAGAATCAGATTCTAGATGTATGTATCCGTATACAGTAGTTTCGGCTAATTCGGCGCGTCGGGTAATTCTGCGCACCTTCATTTGCATATTCACGTAAACAATCTCTGACGTCACTACGCGTTTGCAGATGCGTTTATCCGGCATTTTTACTGCAATTTACATTGTTTAAGGGTAAATGAAGATTTTCCAGTATGAGGTAAGTATTTTTCAAAGCATAACTGATCAAAATCGACAAAAGATACTGCCTTTCTGAACGTAAATTTGTAAAATTCAACTTACTTTCATTTTGCTTGACAGCTTTGACAGCTGTGATCACTGACCCGAAACAGTTAAAAATGGCTGCCATGCTCCGTCGTTTCATGCAGACAAAATCAGAAACGCCAAATAACAAATTTCCCTCTATATAAAGCAACTAAATGCAATTGTTAATGTACACTCCTGTCAAAAATTCCCATGAAATTGAAATCCAATGTCATGAAAAATATGAACGCTGTTTTTCAAATGTCAACATTGCACATGTCTACCTAGAAATCTATAGTCTGTATCATTATTTAAAGATTATGTGTAAGTTCATACCCAAAAATGTTATTGTCATCTCAAGTACTCTGCTTCTGGACTGCCCAAAGTTATTTCAGTTCGTGTTTGCATTTTTTAGGTTTGATGTTAAAAAGGCAAAGGCACGAAAAGAAAAGGCAGATACTAGATGGCAGGCTGTACATAATGCCCATGAACACTTGAAAAGAACTGGTGACTCTATTAGAAAATCAGCTAAACTATACTCTATACCTGAATCAACTCTCAGGAGACATATTAACCAGCCATATTTAACTGAATCTTGTGCAGGTCATCCAACACTGTTTACAAAGTTAGAGGAACAAGAACTAGCTGTCCATATTAAGAAAATGGCAAGACTTGGTTATGGTTATGCCAGATGGCAGGTGTGTCAGCTTGCCCAGAATATGCTCCAGACCAAGGGAATTGAGACTGTAATACCCCAGAAGGATTGGTATTATGGATTCATAAGGCGAATGGGCTTGAATATACAAAGACCCAAAAAGAGAGAACTTGCTCGGGTCTTTGGCGGGTCCGCTTCTAACATTGGGGATTATTTCATTGAACTTGAAACTGTACTCTCCAAATATAACCTTATGAACATTCCTGCTTCACTGTGGAATGTAGATGAAACTGGGATCACCCTAGATGTACCTCCTCCTAAAATAGTATGTGGTAAAGGAGAACAGCCTTTCATTGTAACCTCTACACGTAGAGCTACAACAACTGTCATTGCAGCTGGAAATGCTCTTGGAGAGACCATACCTCCATATGTAATTTACAAGGGTCAGCGTCTCAGTGAAGAACTTACTAAAGGGTGTTTGCCACAGACTAAGTTTACAATGACAAAAAATGGTTGGTCCACTGCTGAAACATTCAAAGATTTCTTAGAGAACCATTTCCTGGCCCATGTTAAGAGCAGACCGTGTCTACTTCTATATGATGGGCATGCAACACACATAACAAAGGATGTCATTGAATTAGCCCAAAATCAGAATGTCCATATGTTTGTGATACCTCCGCATTCAAGCCATCTTGTGCAACCCCTGGATGTCGGAGTGTTTGGGCCTTTTAAGGCTGCATTAGCTACAGGTTGTCACAGGCTTATTCACGCTGAAGTTGGAAGACAGGTAACTCGCAGTGACTTACCAAAGCTGATCGCGTATGCTTACAATTCAGCCATGACAGTGCCAAACTTAATGGCTGCATTCCGCAAAACAGGTATAGTCCCCTTCAACCCAGAAGTATTAACTAATACTGTAAATGATCAATACCCCACCAATGAAGCAAAACCAAAATCTAGAAAGGAAAGAAAAGATGCTAGAAACATTAAACTATTGCTAAATGATATTGACAAAAACGTGGAAAAGCAACTGGAAGAGACCCAAGCAGGTAAAACAAAACAGTACATCATCCCAAATCATGGAGCTGCTGTTACTGAATGTGAGTTTGTAGAACAACTGAAAAGGAAAACCGAGGTAGAGCCAAAAGCACATGTCAAAAAGCCAAAATCTAAATCAGAACCTACATGTAAACAAAAAGTAAAAAAGGTAAAGTCAGTTAACACTGAGCAAGTAGCTACAACTTCTGGAGACTGTAAATTGAAATGTGATCTCAAAAACAAATCTGACACACCTGAGGTCTTAGACAGCCAAGAACCTGGTCCTAGTAACATGCGAAAAGAATGGCTGACCTTCTATCATAGTAATAGTGACAGTAGTGAAGGAGAAGATGATGATGATGCCTTCTGTGTAGTCTGTGGACAGTTTGCTCCTACTGGGTTTGGTAAACATGGCCAGTTAGAAATACTAAATTGGGCAAAGTGTGACACATGTTGCGGTTGGGTACACCTTAAATACTGTACTCTGGAGTCACGACTTCGCAGTAATGAGCCATTCAAGTGTCCAAAGTGCCAATTAAATTAGTAATGAGAAAACAGTTAATTAACACATAAACTGTTCTGTTTCAGTTGTTAAAGAGTTTTTATAATATTATGATATAAAGTTGACTTTTGTAATCATTTGATAATGAAATTTATTGTTTAAACTGTACCTGAAGTGTAAACATTTGTCATTGCCACTAATAATAATTGGAATGGAACCTATTAACTCAGTTTCTTTGTTTACTAAAATGATATAAAAATTCTCAGATCACTTATCCCCAATTCCAAAGGTCCAGAGCACTGTGTGACATATCTGGGATAGTTGAAATGGACTATAACTGACTTTCAGTAGGCATGCGCAGGAATTAGCCGACAGAAATGACGTAATGTAAACAATATGGTTTCTCAGTTGGAAGTGATATTTAACCCAGTTTCAGGGAGTTAAGTTTCTTTTGAATGTTGCAAGTTGTAGCAGAAAGGTTAATTCTTCACAAAATGATAAATAATTGTTTATGCATATGCAAATGATTAATCTATACTTCCAAGTTTGTCTTAGGTGCGCCAAATTACCCGACAGCACCGTACCCCTAGACACTTCCTTTGAACTGGTTTGTTGATGATGATGATCAAATTCTACATTGCAAGAAAAGTGTGATCCGAATGTGTAGAACTATACTGAAGGGCTAAAAGATATTGGCTAACAGACGGATGGCTGACCCCCTAGTGTCTTTGACATGTTGACTGAAATACTGTATGCATACTGACCTTTATCAGTTCATTTATTGTGACAGGAGGGCCTGGTTCGGCCATTCTCGTTATCTAAGCATCGGGATATATTACATATTGTCAATTGCAATTAATATGACAAGTTGATTTTCTTTATTTTTATCAAAATACAACTTTTGCAAACTTTTTCCTAATTTTCCAGACCCGGAAGTCAACTCTTCATCGATAAAGATCAAAATTCGACTACCGGTGGCCAGGTACAATTACAACTTCCGGTTGTGAAATTTTATGAATTTTGACAGATTTTGAAAAAAATACTCAGAAAATAAGTATTGATCGTCAGTTTTGACAGTCTCTGTATTTATTTCCTTTACTAACTATTCAATACCTCGCCACTGATTAACATGTCAAGACAGGTAAAACAACCCACAGGTCAGAAAAGATTGACCAATGTGGCCATAGTGAGACTGAAGAAAGGTGGAAAAAGGTTTGAAATAGCCAGCTATCCCAACAAAGTGGTATCCTGGAGGAACAAAGTGTAAGTTACCGAGGTCCCTACTGGAGCTTGAACAATGGACCTCATGATCCGTACAGTTACACCAGTAGTGTTTCCAAAATGTTAAATGAACTTGACTGGCAAACCCTAGAACAACGCCATAAGATCAGTGCAGTTACAGTGTTGTTTAAGATCCAACAACTCCTTGTTTTTGTTGACCACAGTCACCTTAGAAGAACTAGAAACCTGAACTATTTGATACCATATTCAAAGACGCACTATCATGCAATCTCCTTTTTTCCCAGAAGTATACATCTGTGCAACGTACAGTCTCCCTGTGTCTTTGCAAGCTAGTCCCAGCTTAGAAATATTTGCTGGGCAGCTGCCACCCTTCTATCAGTTCTAATTCAACTTCCTGCTTTTACTTTTAACCTGGCCTGTAAAATAGTTCTTTTACTTTATCTTTGTGATGCACATAATTTCTATGTTTTTTACTATTTTTAACAGCTATCCCTGACAACGCACCTGCAAGCAGGGCTCTCGCGAGTGGGCGATTAAAGCGAAATAGTCGCTTTGGAACTTCAAACTTCGCTCAAATCTAACCTCAAAGCGAAATGCAAGTCGCCCGATTTTCTTTGATCCGGCACTCGCTAATTACTGGTACCTGGACTGTTGACAATTTGCACAGTGTCAAAATGAGTGTTGAATACCTAAACACACGCTGATAGCATAATTTAAGCTCCGCCTACTTCAGGTACTTGCGAGATTTTCGCGGGAAGTGTGAAAGTGAATCAAATTATCCGATACACGAGAAACAATTTGTTTCGTCCAGTTAGCGCCATGGTTACGTCTTTGACACTGCGTTTAATTGTCAACATGTGCGAGTGCAAAAAATTATGTTTTATAAAAGAAATTGTTGATTACCCATGCAATTAATTGGAATTGTACACAATTATTTGGTATCTATGGTAAAAAAAAACAGCCTAAAGAACGACATGTAAAGTATTTACTACGTTAAATTGACTTTCATTAATGAATTGATTTGAATATGTATTTCTAGTTTACACAGTTTACTTTCAGTTTTATTCAAGTGATATACTGTTCACCGAAGTGGTGACTCGGTGTTAATAATAAACACTTTCATCCTGCATTCATACAGGATATAACCAAAAATTGGCGGGTTAGATCTACAGCATCTGCTTGAATCTTTTTTTCAGAATTTTGTAATGAAACAATAACGACTGTATGGGAAATGATGTAACTAAGAAAATGAATGGTCACATTAATGTTTTTTTTATCTAGAAAATTATAGCCACCTTTCGAATCACTCAGTTGAGTCTCAAAAGCGTTGAGGTAGAAATAAAAAATCGAAGAAGTCTTCCCACTTCTCCCTAAAGTCTCCCCACTTCTCCCAAAATCAGCTTGAGGGAGAAGTGACTTCTCCCAAAAAATTGGACCTAGCCAGACCCCTGTGCTAGTCATAATCGTTAACGATTGCTAAGCAGTAGAACATAGACATAGACCTAGACACTAACGTTAACCTAGTCAAAATAATTTGACGGTCAGATTGTTATGCCCCGGCATCTGCTGATGCGGGAGGCATAAAGTGATTGTCCTGTCGATCCGTCCATTCGTTCGTCCGTCCGTACAAGGTTAACCAAATAGGACCGTTTCGTCTAGCATCAATACCCCTTACTAGAATGATTTGGTACAAATGCACATGTAACCTGTGACCATTCCTCATCTTCAGACATCACCTGACCTCAGTTTGACCTTGACCTCATTTTGGACTTAGGTTGCTTTATATGGGCCATCTCTTGGTTAACCAAATTGGACCGTTTCGTCTAGCGTCTATAACCCTTACTGGAATGACTTGATACTAATGCACATGTAACCTGTGACCATTCTTATCTTCAGACATCACCTGACCTCAGTTTGACCTTGACCTTGACCTCATTTTGGACTTAGGTTGCTTTATATGGGCCATCTCTTGGTTAACCAAATGGGACCGTTTCGTCTAGCATCAATACCCCTTACTAGAATGACTTGATACTAATGCAGATGTAACCAGTGACCATTCCTCATCTTCAGACATCACCTGACCTCAGTTTGACCTTGACCTCATTTTGGACTTAGGTTGCTTTATATGGGCCATCTCTTGGTTAACCAAATTGGACCGTTTCGTCTAGCATCAGTACCCCTTATTAGAATGACTTGATACTAATGCAGATGTAACCTGTGACCACTCCTCTTCAGACATCACCTGACCTCACTTTGACCTTGAACTTGACCTCGTTTTGGACTTGTGTTGCTTTGTATCGACAAGGATGCCACCGGGGGCATCAAGCGTTTATTGAATGCAGCTTCTTGTTTTATTATGCCCCCGGCATCTACTGATGCTGGAGGCATATAGTGATTGTCCTGTCCGTCCGTCTGTTTGTTCATCCGTCCATACGAGGTTAACCAAATGGGATCGTTTCGTCTAGCATCAATACCCCTTACTAGAATGACTTGATACTAATGCAGATGTAACCTGTGACCATTCCTCATCTTCAGACATCACCTGACCTCAGTTTGACCTTGACCTCATTTTGGACTTAGGTTGCTTTATATGGGCCATCTCTTGGTTAACCAAATGGGACCGTTTCGTCTAGCATCAATACCCCTTATTAGAATGACTTGATACTAATGCAGATGTAACCTGTGACCATTCCTCATCTTCAGACATCACCTGACCTCAGTTTGACCTTATTTTGGACTTAGGTTGCTTTATATGGGCCATCTCTTGGTTAACCAAATGGGACCGTTTCATCTAGCATCAATACCCCTTACAAGAATGATTTGATACTAATGCAGATGTAACCTGTGACCATTCCTCATCTTCAGACATCACCTGACCTCAGTTTGACCTTGAACTTGACCTCGTTTTGGACTTAGGTTGCTTTGTATCGACAAGGATGCCACCGGGGGCATCAAGCGTTTATTGAATGCAGCTTCTTGTTTTATAATTGTGACGGGCAATCTAACCATCAGAACTTCGAAGGACCAAAATAATGGAGGTTAAATCACAGTACACAGTCGTGTAAAGTTATTGTTTTAATGCTTGTGTATATTGCCGTGTAGGTGTGGTAAACGTGTACAGTACATACATAGGTTTAAATCACCAGAAAATTCGTAATTTTGGAAGTTCTTTGATTGTTTTTGCATAATCAATGATGAGTTGAATCCCCTTTTGATACATGTAAGTTTTATTTGAATTTATCTCATATTCACAACAAAATCAGCATTTAAACCCAAATCGGCAGCGATGACAATTTCATCAGAAATTTCCTCCACTATTTTGGTCTTTCGAGTGTTGGACGCGAGTGGGGATATTGCCCATAAGATAAATAACTCCTAGGATCGCGTCAAATTAGTTGGACTAATGTTAACCCAACAGCACGGCTGTTGGAAGTGGCCTATTAACCTATCACTACAATACAGTTAGTGTTTGAGAAAATCATAAGCTTATAACACACTTGAAAAATAGACATACAGGGAGAATGGAGCTTTAAATTAAAATAACAGGAGTATACTTTCAAATATAGTCCAAACAATAACAGTTGAATGTCACTATACAGACTTGGTCACGCTAGGGGAGAATATATGTCAGGCAGCCTGTTAGCTCAGTCGGTAGAACACCCGCTCAGTAATCAAGGGGTCTTGGGACTCCTGGGTTCGAGGGACTCCTGGGTTCGAGTCCCAAACTGTCTGCACATTTTTCTCACCTTGTGACATTAATTTTGTCAGTCTTACGATGCAATATATATACCTCTGGAAAATTCGAGGACAAATTTCCAATTTGTGGGGTGTATGTCACGGTACGGACTTGGTCATGTTAGGGGAGAATACAGAAAACAAAGTATTGAAATACTTGAACAAACTCAGTGTTAGTAAGGCCACAGGTCTTGATGGTATTTCATCACGTTTTGTCAAAGATGGAGCATCTATTATTACTTGTCCACTTACACATGTTATTAATTTGTCTATAATACAAGGAGTGGTGCCAGATGATTTGAAAGCTGCACGTGTTGTTCCTTTATATAAAAAGAGTGTTAAAACTGAAGTAGGAAACTACAGACCTGTATCAATTTTATGTATTATTTCTAAAATATTTGAAAAAATTGTATATGACCAACTTGAAAATTATTTGAGTGAACAGAATTTACTATACAAGTTTCAATCAGCTTTAGAAGTTCTTTTTCAACAGATACATGTTTAATACATCTGTCTGACTATATAAGGTTTAATTTAGATAAAGGTAATTATGTTGGCATGATTCTGCTTGATTTGCAAAAAGCGTTTGATACAGTTGACCATGCTATTCTTTTAGACAAACTCAAAATGGTAGGTTTTAGTCCGGATGTTATCAGATGGTTTCAATCATATCTATCTGGTCGACAACAATGTATAGACATATGTGGCGTTCTTTCTCATCTGCGAATATCACATGTGGTGTGCCTCAAGGCTCCATACTTGGGCCTCTACTGTTTTTAATTTATGTAAATGACATGGCAGGTGTTGTAAATAACAAACTCTTATTGTATGCAGATGACTCTGCCATTTTAGTGTCTGGCAACTGTAAAATAGAAATTGAGCGTTTGATAACCCAGGATCTTGAACGAGTTAGTAACTGGTTAGTTGACAACAAATTGTCATTGCACCTAGGAAAAACAGAATCAATTTTATTTGGCTCAAAGCCCAGGTTAAAAAAGAGTGCTAATCTTTATATAGTATGTAATGGTACGGTGATTAAGCACACCAACTCTGTTAAATATTTGGGTGCTATATTGGATCAATGTTTGAGTTATGAGACCATGGTCACATCAATCATTAAAAAAGCAAATGCAAGACTTAGGTTTCTATACAGAAAGCAAAAGTTTTTATCATTGTACACTAAGAAAATGTTAGTCATGTCCTTGATCCAGTGTCACTTTGACTATGCCTACTCTGTATGATACTGTGGCATTTCTCAGAGTCTGAAGAATAGGCTCCAGGTTACTCAAAACAAGATCATTAGGGTTTGTCCTTAGACTTGATCAAAGAAATCATATTGATACAGAACACTTCTTACAGCTGGGCTGGTTACCTGTCACAAGAAGAGTAGAACAAATAACTCTAAATCACGTTTTTAAAATACATTCAGGTTCTGCCCCACTACATGAATGAGTATTTTACTCAAGCCAGTTCTGTACATAGTCACAATACCAGGTTTAGTAAAGGGTCATGCTTCAGCATTCCTAAAGTCAAAGGATTTGGTAAAAAGTCATTCAGCTATAATGGTTGTTCTTTTTGGAATAATTTGCCACATAATGTTAAAAATTCTGCAAACATGCAGCAGTTCAAGGTTTCAGTAAAAAATCACCTTCTATATAGCTTGTAGTTACATTTGTCTTTTCTAATTATACTGTGATTGTTTTACTGTGATAATTTTTTTTAAACTGCTGAAAACTTGCTCAAGTTACCACCATTTATTACAAGTTGTTGTGCCTTGCTAGGACATGTCATCATTCATCCAGGACCACAATGGAAATAAGGGGTTTCACATTCCCCTTTTTTGTGTCATCCTGAGTATACGAATACATGTCCTGGTACATTTTTTTTTCTGCAGTTTTTGGTATTTTAAATTAGTAATGTTTCTTATTAATTAAATTGTCTTTCAATATGTTTTAATTCCTAGTCATTGTATATGTGATATTTGAAATGAGTTTTAATTTTGTGTTGTACAATTCCATGTGTTTTATATACTGAAATAAATCAATCAATCAATATGTGTCAAGCATCCAGTTAGCTCAGTAGCTCAGTAGGTAGATCACTCACCCTGTAAGCAAGGGGTCCTAGGTTCTAGCCCAGGACTGACTGCACATTTCTTTCACCCTGTAACGTGAATTATACAGGAAAAAAGATGTCATTTTACCTTCAACATTCAGTATTCTGACATTTTACATTTTTTTACTAATATGAAATTAGGTGCTACCTAAAAGGTAGACCTCCCTTGTTCCATAAAAATTAAAGAAGTGGTGTTTTAGTAATAGCAGTACTAATCCCCAACGATAACAAGGTTCCCGCCGAAACGCAAGGATGATTCTATTTCATGATAACCGATGAAATACCAACCCATAATGCTTACACATTACCTTCTAAGTAAATATTAGTATTTCTTTCATCTTAAATATACTATGATTATATGGAAACATAGCTCAGTCAGGTAAAACGCAGATAGCAACTGAATATAAGCAAATCATTTTGTGGGTTCGAATCTTCGTGAGCTTGTTTTCAATTTTTGTCTGTTTGTGTTTTTTTTTTCTTTTCGTTTTCATTTTTACTTCCGTATTTTTAGCTCGACTATTCGAAGAATAGTAGAGCTATCCTACTCATACAACGCGTCGGCGTCGGCGTCACACCCTGGTTAAGTTTTTCGTACATCCATCATTTTGACAAAGTCTTTTGAGATAAGCTTTAAAACTTTCAACACTTGTTTACCATCACCATTTCCAGTTCTAGGCAAGAGTAAATAACTCGTAAAGCATTTGACTGAATTTATGGCCCCTTTTGACTTAGAAAATCTTGTTAAGTTTTTCGTACCAGTTCATATTTTGGCAAAGTCTTTTGAGATAAAGCTTTGAAACTTTCAACACTTGTTATACCATCACCATTTCAGTTGTAGGCAAGAGTACAAACTCCATCAGCATTTGGTTGAATTATTGCCCTTCTTTTTACTTAGAAATCTTGGTTAGTTTTTCCGTACCCCGTCTACATTTTGACAAAGTCTTTGAATAAGCTTTGAAACTTCAACATTGTTTACCATCACCATACTCGATTGTAGGCAAGAGTACATAACTCCATCAATCATTTGGCTGAATATGGCCCCTGTCGACTTAGAATCTTGGTTAAGATTTTCGTACCAGTTATAATTTTTGTAAAGTGTTTGTAGAATATGGCTTTGAAATTTTATATCTTGTTCAGTATTATACTCTCTATCAATAGCACAAGAGTACAAACTCTGTCATCTTTTTTGGCTGAATATGGCCCTTTTGAACTTGAAATTGGTTCAGTTTTTCGTATATGTCCATGTTTTGTCAAGTTATTTGAATATGCTTTAAATAAACTTTAAAACTTGTTTATATTAATGATTTCCATTGCAGGCAAGAGTACATAATCTCTTGACAACTTATTTTGGCTGAATTATGGCCCTTTTTGATTTGACATTTTTGTCAAAATATGTGAACTGTGGCTATTGAAATGATAACACATAGTAATTTCAACATGATTTCCATCTGTAGGCAAGTGTACATAACTCTGTCAACTATTTTGACTGAATTATGACCCTTTTTGGACTTGGAAATTAGTTAAACTTTTCATACAAGTCTGTGTTTGCCTAACATATAACTTTATAACACATTTGCCATCATGGTCACACATTGCCACTTAGTGCAAGACTAATCGAAATCCACAAATACAGGAAAAAAATTTGTTTAATCCATTGTTTTTTTTTGTCTGAAAATCTATGGAAATATTTTGACCCCATTCTTCAATCAATTCTTCGAATAGTCGAGCGCGCTGTCATCCGACAGCTCTTGTTTGTTTTTTTCTTTGATGGTTTGTATTTGTATGTATGCCTTTATATAACAAAACAGTATGTTTATTATTTGCATGGCTTAAATGCATGCATTTAGTCAATATCATCTTTAATATAATGCTAAACTTTTCTGATCTGACATGATATCGGCTTAAGATACTTCTCTGTTGTGTTGACACATAGTTTATGAAGGAATCTACATGTTTATGAGAAATAAAAAGTTATTGTCGATGCTGAGTTTCGAACCCACACGGCAAAAGATCTGTTTAACATGGACTGCATGCTTTACCACTGAGCTAATTTGCAATTGGTACAAAATCTAGAAATATTTAGATTGTAACGTGTTAGAAAAATGTTGAATTCCCTATGTTCCATTTTAATCTATTTATAGTCATGTTTGTAAATATCAAGTTATCGTTGGGGCATAGTATCTGGTATGGCGGATCCTTTTTCAGATGTTTATGTTCAAAATCATTTGCCTATTAACCCTTACCCTGCTAAATTTCTATAATGAACTTGTCCATCTTCCAATTTGGACAGTACCATTAACTGTTAAAAAGGGTGCTTACCAAAAAGATACTGACTGAATAGCGAACAATGCAGATCATGATCAGACTGCACGGATGTGCAGGCTGATCATGATCTACACTGGTCGCAAAGGCAGAACCAGTTGTGTTCAGCATGTTAAGGGTTAAAATGATAATCCTTAATTCAGCAATATTAGTTTGTTACGAATTTTAGACTGAATTAAATTTTAACCCGTGTAATTTTGGCAGATATTCTAAACGAAAGACTGTATACTACAGCACAAAGATGATAATAAAAACATAATTGAATAATATCTGTAAATTATATTAGTCATAATGGTTCAGTATATATTGTAATGACAGTTTTTACATAAATCATGATAATTTATTTTATATAGTTATGACTATAGGAACCTATCATTAATTATAAATGCTTAAATTTTTAAAAGCTTGTATTGTGAAATAGTGAATGTTTGGAATGAAGACTTATATTATAGTGTAAATAATTTAATTACTATGTTCTTTTGATGGATATTAGTAATCCAAGTGAAAATTTCTATGTATGTAGAATTCGGAACTTCAATATTAATATCGTAGGATGCTAGACACTGACTACTGATATATTTGGAAGGAAAAATGGAGCTAAATTTTTGGCCCAAAAAACACTGCCATGGTTTGACCTATGTTATGAGAGCATGACAAATAACCATTTACATGAACAATTTTTTTTTTTTTTTTTTCAAAAGAAAAAAGATTTTTACAAATATTCACTAGAATTTTACACAGAGAAAAACACTGTTGGCCGAAATTTGCGAAAACCCCTTTTTGTACCTAACCCCGTTACAGTCTAGGGCTTTTTTACACATATTTCAGCTTAATTTCTAAAGCTCTTTAGGGATGCCGGTAAGAATCTTTTGAATTGAAATATTCAATTTTATAGCCAACAGTTTATTCTCTGTGTAAAATTCTTCTAAATGATTTCTTGAGAAGTCCTTTGTGAAGAAACCTGAACAACACCGAGTCCATCAAATGCACAAATTTCAACTCATCAGTATATGATAAAATAAAAATAATCTGTGTATTTTTTCACACTACTAACCAATATGACATTCCTTTAGAAGATTTACACACTCAAAAATAATTTTTAAATACAGTATAATACATGTGTATCATTTCATCCATCATGTCAGAAAAGGTGGTCATCATAGTAATATCAGAGACAATTCAATTCTTCGCTAGTCTTAGTATTTAGGATAGGCTGTATTTTAGAGTTCTAGACATGGGAAGTCTTCAAATGTTGCAGATATTGTCGATGCATCATGGTGTATTAATAAGTGGTCAACAAAACATGCACAGTATGAATTACTGTATTCTTTTTCTGAACACCTTCACAACTTCACGACAGATTGAATCCAGATTGATTTAAAAGTTATTTCGTCTAAGACTAAAAAAGTTTTGATAGAAGAGCTATCGGCGCTGCAAAGCAGTATGGTGGCAGCTGTCTGAATGCTTTAAAATTCTGCAGGGTATTGGAACTTCAGGTTTAGCTCTAATATATATGTAATAAATACACTGTCAGTTTGCTTAAATTAATAAGACATTACATTGTAAGACATGCAAGTATTAACCACAAAATTGTTTTTTCAGAGAGACAGATATCGATGAGGTGTTGCAAACACATACAGTTTTCACAAATGTTTCTAAAGGAGAGGTGGCTAAAGCTGGGGACTTAAAGAAAATATTTGGAAAAGATAATCAGTCAGAAATTTGTTTAGAGGTAATATACTTTAATGTTTCTAACAATACTCATTATTCTGTGATTAAACCTCTTCAAGGGCTTTATTAAAGAATTCTGGGGGAGACATATCGTTTTTGCCCTGTCCGTGCATCTGTCCGTCCGTACATCACACTTCATTTCCAATCAATAAGTGGAGAGCCATTTGACCTAGAACCTTCAGACTTCATAGGGTGGCAGGGCTTATGGAGTAGACGACCCCTATTGTTTTTGGGGTCAAAGGTCAGGGTCACAGGGGCCTGAAATTGGAAAACCGTTTCCAATCAATAACTTGAGAACCACTTGACCCAGAATGTTAAAACTTCATAGGATGATTGGTCATGCTGAGTAGATGACGCCTATTGATTTTGGGGTCACTCTAATAAAGGTCAAGGTCACAGGGGCCTGAACATGGAAAACCATTTCCGATCTATAACTTGAGAACCACTTGACCCAGAATGTTGAAACTTCATAGGATGATTGGACATGCAGAGTAGATGACCCCTATTGTTTTTGGGGTCACTCCATCAAAGGTCAAGGTCACAGGGGCCTGAACATGGAAAAACATTTCTGGTCAGTAACTTGAGAACCACTTGACCCAGAATGTTGAAACTTCATAGGATGATTGAACATGCAGAGTAGATGACCCCTATTGATTTTGGGGTCACTCTATTAAAGGTCAAGGTCGCAGCAAACAGAACATGGAAATCCATTTCCGGTCAGTAACTTGAGAACCACTTGACCCAGAATGTTGAAACTTCATAGGATGATAAGACTTACAGAGTAGATGACACCTATTGTTTTTGGGGTTACTCTATAAAAGGTCAAGGTCGCAACAAACAGAACATGGAAATCCATTTCCAGTCAATAACTTGAGAAACATTTGACCTAGAACCTTCAATTTTCATAGGGTGATAGGAGTTACAGAGTAGATGACCACTATTGTTTTTGGGGTCACACCATCAAAATTCAAGGTCACAGGGGGCTGAACATAGAAAATTCTTTTCAGTCAATAACTTGAGAACCACTTGACCCAGAATGTTGAAACTGCATAGGATGATTGGACATGCAGAGTAGATGACCCCTACTGATTTTGGGGTCACTCGGTCAAAGGTCAAGGTCACAGGGGCCTGAACATGGAAAACAGTTTCCAATTCATGACTTGAGAACCACTAAGCCCAGAATGTTGAAATTTTGTGGAATGATTGGACATGCCAAGTAGATGATTCCTATTGCAGCCAACCATCATTGTCGCTTTGACTTAAATTACCATGAACAGATTTTTTTTTCTAGATTTTAGCTAAAGGTGAGCTACAAGTATCAGAAAAGGAGAGACATGCTCAGCTAGAGTCCATGTTTAGAGATATTGCCACAATTGTAGCAGACAAGTGTGTAAACCCCGACACAAACAGACCGTACACTGTAACAATGATCGAGAAAGCTATGAAAGATCTGCATTTCTCAGTCAAGCCTACCAGAAACACTAAACAACAGGTAGAGTTTTCTCCCTTTCTTTGCTTTCATATTAAAGATATCCAATGGCTATCTTTCACTAAAATATTTTATATTTAGATATTTACTGCAAAAGTAGAAAATCCTCCTCTAATATATTTCAATTTTACAAAATATGTAAGTTAATTGTGTATAGCTACATTCATAATTAATTGTCATGCAGTAGCAGTGAATTGTTTATAAAAGCTTTATTTTTTGTGGTATACACATTTATACTGTGTTCAGTTATACAGTGCAACCTCTGTAGAGCAACACCCTTTGGGAGATACAAATATTGACTGATATGTAGAGGTTGTTGTTCTGGAGAGGTAAATTTTGTAGTATATTTCAGCTTAGGGAAATTTTGATGTTGTTACAGAGAGGTTTTTGCTTAAGAGAGGGCCACTCTGGAGAGGTTGTACTGTACATGTATACAGCATGTAACATTTTAACCTTAGTACTGTTAATGCACATAAACTTGTTAATTTTATGTTTACATAAACTGAACATAGTATTTCTTCATATTTTTTTTTCAAATATGAAATTTTGGTCTAGTATACCTTTAAACAGATGCACAATATTTTTGATGTTTCAACTGGCAGTTGTATGTGCTTTTTAAAATACAATTTACAGTTTTGCAGGAGATAGGAATTTAAGTTATGGGATTAAAAAGGTGTCTTGAAAAAAATTTATTAATTATATAAGTGTAGATTTTGGTAGATGGTAGGTTGGTGTTGCTGTTGTGTTTGCTTGCTTTTAGTGAAAGTGTTATACCCTAAATGCAATGGCCTTGTTGTATGGATAACAGATGGTTTTACATTTTTTAGGCATTGGATGTGATAAAACAATTCACAGAGAAAGAGACAATCAAAATACAGAGAGCATATATGAGACTGAAACTCACTATTCCAGGTAAATGCTGAAAATTTGCAATACCTAGTTACAGCCACTCCTGTAGCTTTGTAAATGTTTACTGTGGTTTTGACCGTCTTTAGTACAGCAAATAAGTAGACATATGAGCCGTGCCATGAGAAAACCAACATAGTGGCTTTGCGACCAGCATGGATCCAGACCAGCCTGCGCATCCGCGCAGTCTGGTCAGGATCCATGCTGTTCGCTAACAGTTTCTCCAATTCCAATAGGCTTTAAGGTAGTTCTGCACGTTTGGATCAAACTTTTTTCTACAATGTAGAATTTGATTAAACTCCAATTTTTCAAAACTTCAGAATATACCTAGAAAATTCAGCAAATAAAAAAGATAGGGTCGTGTGCTTGATTTTTTGCTAGGCTGGTTTGAAAAATTTGGACCTCACGCAATATTTCATAATGGGAGTCTATGGGAAAATCAAAACTTTCATAACATTTAACAGTTTCTCCAATTCCAATAGGCTTTAAGGTAGTTCTGCACATTTGGATCAAACTTTTTTCTACAATGTAGAATTTGATTAAACTCCAATTTTTCAAAACTTCAGAATATACCTAGAAAATTCAGCAAATAAAAAAGATAGGGTCGTGTGCTTGATTTTTTGCTAGGCTGGTTTGAAAAATTTGGACCTCACGCAATATTTCATAATGGGAGTCTATGGGAAAATCAAAACTTTCATAACATTTTCGCGAACAGATTTTTTTCTACAATGTAGATTTTTATGAAACTTCTCACAGTTGTAAATAAACAATTGGCCTATAAATTGGTGAAATAAAATGTATAGATCCGTGTGCTTATTTTTGAGATATTTGACCATGATTAAAGGGAACTGGACATTTCACGTTAATTTTAAGACATACTTGGAATTTTTTAACGTGCCGTATGTTTTTAGCCCACCATCATCAGATGGTGGGCTATTAAAATCACTCTGCGTCCTTGGTCCGTCCGTCCGTCATTCCGTCCGTCCGTCCGTCAGTCCGTCTGTCCGTTAACAATTTCTCGTTATCGCATCTCCTCAGAAACTACTGGGGGGATTTTGACCAAACTTTGTCAGAATGATGTATTGGTACCCTAGTTGTGTCCCCCTGAAAATCAGACTGGTTCAACAATTTATGAGTGAGTTATGGCCCTTTGTTTATTTCTATATTTTACATAGATTTATATAGGGAAAAACTTTGAAAACCTTCTTATCCAAAACCACAGAGCCTAGGGCTTTGATATTTGGTATGAAGCATCATCTAGTGGTCCTCTACCAAGATGATTCAAATTATTTCTCTGGGGTCAAATATGGCCCCGCCCTGGGGGTCACATAGTTTATAATGACTTATATAGGGAAAAACTTTGAGTAACCCCTTGTCCAAAACCACAGGGCCTAGGGCTTTGATATTTTGTATGTGACATCATCTAGTGGTCTTCAACTAAGATTGTTCATATTATACCCCTAGGGTCAAATATGGCCCCGCCCTGGGGGTCATATGGTTAACATAGACTTACATAAGGAAAAACTTTGAAAATCTTCTTGTCCAAACCACAAAGCCTAAGGCTTTGATACTTGTAATGTAGCATCATCTAGTGGTTCTCTACCAAGTTTGTTCAAATTATCGCCCTAGGGTCAAAAATGGCCCCGCCCGGGGGTCACATGGTTCATATAGACTTATATAGGGAAAAGCTTTTAAAATGTTCTTGTCAATAACTAAAACATTCAAATTTGGACCACATGTATATTTTTGAGTGGCAAGATGAACCTTGACACGAGTTGACCTTGATATTGACCTAGTGTCCTACTTTCACATTTCTGTAGCTACAGCCTTCAAATTTGGACCACTTGTATATTTTTGAGTGGCAAGATGAACCTTGGCATGAGTTGACCTTGATTTTGACCTAGTGACCTACTTTCACATTTCTGTAGCTACAGCCTTCAAATTTGGACCACATACATAGTTTTGTGCACTGGAAAAAACTTTGACCTTGATTTTGACCTAGTGACCTACTTTCACATTTTTGAAGGTACAGGCGTCAAATTTGGACAATATGCGTAGTTCCATGTTTCAAAATGAAATTTGACATTGATTTTGCCCTAGTGACCTACTTTCACATTTCTCAAGCTACAGCCTTCAAATTTGGACCACATGCATAGTTTTGTGTGCCGAAAAAACTTTGACCTTCACATTGACCTAGTGACCTACTTTCACATTTTTAAGGTACAGGCTTCAAATTTGGACCACATGCATAGTTTTGTATTCCGAAATAAAATTTGACCATGATTTTGACCTAGTGACCTACTTTTACATTTCTCAAGCTACAGCCTTCAAATTTGGACCACTGGCATAGTTTTGTGTACCGAAATGAACTTTGACCTTTACATTGACCTAGTGACCTACTTTCACATTTTTAAGGTACAGGCTTCAAATTTGGACCACATGCATAGTTTTGTATTCTGAAATAAAATTTGACCTTGATTTTGACCTAGTGACCTATTTTTACATTTCTCAAGCTACAGCCTTCAAATTTGGACCACTTGCATAGTTTTGTGTACCGAAACAAACTTTGACGTTTACATTGACCTAGTGACCTACTTTCACATTTTTAAGGTACAGGCTTCAAATTTGGACCACATGCATAGTTTTGTATTCTGAAATAAAACTTGACCATGATTTTGACCTAGTGACCTACTTTCACATTTCTCAAGCTATAGCCTTCAAATTTGGACCACATGCATAGTTTTGTGTACCGAAATGAACTTTGACCTTTACATTGACCTAGTGACCTACTTTCACATTTTTGAATGTACATGCTTCAAATTTGGACCACATGCATAGTTTTGTATTCCGAAATAGAATTTGACCTCGATTTTGACCTAGTGACCTACTTTTACATTTCTCAAGCTACAGCCTTCAAATTTGGACCACTTGCATAGTTTTGTGTACCAAAATGAACTTTGACCTTAAGATTGACCTAGTGACCTACTTTCACATTTCTGTAGCTACAGGCTTCAAATTTAGACCACATGCATAGGATTGTGTACTGAAACAAACTTTGACCTTGACATTGACCTGGTGACCTACTTTCACATTTCTCAAGCTACAGCTTTTGAATTTGGACCACATGCACAGTGTTGTGTACGGAAATGAAATTAGACCTTGAGGTAGTCAGTAAGTCTTGAAATTTGGAACACTCAAAAATGGCACATTGGTGGGCGCCAAGATCACTCTGTGATCTCTTGTAATATCATATTTTGACTTTAGAAATATAGCAACAGTGCCATTATAACAAATTAACTCACAAGTTTCGATTAATTCATAAATTGATTTTCATTTCCGTACGCCAAATCCAGGCTTTATTCTACGTTTTCCGAAAAAATGACGTTACGCCATCACTTCCAGTTTTTCAAACGTGCAGAACTACCTTAAAAGCGAACAGCATGGAGCCTGACCAGACTGCGTGGATGCGCAGGCTGGTCTGGATCCATGCTGGTCGCAAACCCACTATGTTGGTTTTCTCATGGCACGGCTCATATACTGTTCAAAGTCACTGCAAATCACCTGCCTGGTTAGCTCTGTGTATACTAGGGAATCAGTAAGTGGACAAGGGGGATTCCTGGCAGAGATGATTTGACAGAAAATGAAGCCCCAAAATAGTCCTTTGTCTCCACTTCTGATCCATGTGTGGAAGTATGTAGAGAGCAAGTTGCCTGGAGATGTAATCAAGGCACACTGATAATGTTAACCGACAGACATAACATATATACTGAAAAACTGTTGAAAAAAGGCACTAACTAATACAAGAGGGACATGATGGCTCTGTGTCGCTCACCTGAGTACCATTGCTCAAAATGATATGATCAAGTTTAGAGCACAAGGCATACACATTAAATATCATCGGTATAAACATTTTCTTATAACATTCGCTTTTGACCTATTCAGGGCCAATCTAATATGAAAGAAGACATAAATAATGTTTAAAACCAATCTCATTAGAAGTTGCAAAGGTGTATTCATTTAGATAAAAAATAAAGGGAGATAATTTATCATAAATTCAGTCAGTATGTATCTTCACTGATTGTCCAAGTCCATCTGTTGACATGAATGAAATTTCAGATCAGTATCTTCATTAGATACGGAGATATACCCATTTTACTTTGAAATAAAGGGAGGTAATTTGACATAAAATCAGTCCTTAATTATCTACCCTGATTGTCTCTGTCCAACTAATGACAATAATGAAATTTCAAGTAAGTCCTATAAGTACTTACTGATATAAATCCATTTTGATAACAATCAGGGGAGGTAATCAGATATGAAATAACTCTTGAACCTATGATTGGATCAGACAGATTCGTCATGGAATCCAAGATTTATTGTTGTTGAAGATAATTTGGAAGTTTGTATCAAATCAAACCATAAATGAAGTTTCTATATGGCTGCAAAAGCCAAAATAGCAAATTTTGGACCTTTAAGGGGCCTTAACTCTAGAATCCATAATGGAATCTGGCCCGTTCAACAAAGGAACCAAGATCTTATGGTGATACAAGTTGTGTGCAAGTTCGGTTAAAAATAAAATCATAAATGAAGCTGCTATTGTGCAGACAAGGTCAAAATTGCTAATTTTGGCCCTTTCAGGGGCCATAACTCTGGAACCCATAAAGGGATCTGACCAGTTCAAGAAAGGAACCGAGATCTTATGGTGACACAAGTATTGTGCAAGTTTGATTAAATTCAAATCATAAATGAAGCTTCTATTATGCAGACAAAGTCAAAACAGCTAATTTTGATCCTTTCAGGGGCCATAACTCTGGAACCCATAATGGGATCTGGCCAGTTCAAGAAAGGAACCAAGATCTTCTGGTGATACAAGTTGTGTGCAAGTTTGGTTAAAATAAAATCATAAATGAATCCTCTATCATGCAGACAAGAAATTGTTGACAGACGGACGCACGGACGGACAAGGGTGATCACAAAAGCTCACCTTGTGAGCTAACAAAACAGAACGTAACTATTTTCTGTTTTATACAGTTGTCAGCTACTTTAATATGGAATACAGACTGATACTATCCGGGAATCCACAGTGACATGACTACAATTATATCAGTGAAATTCTGTTGTTGAAAAACAGTTTGATGCCCTTTACCAAGTAATCAAAGATTTCTCAAACAAATTAACTTGTATCAGCAACTTAAGTTTTAGCAGTTTCTGTTTATATAAGATATAGCTTAATGTAGTTCTGCCAGTTTGGATCAAACTTTTTTCTGCAAGTAGAATTTGATTAAACCCTGATTTTTCAAACTTCAGGATTTACTTCGAAACTCGGGAAAAGAAAAAACACAGGGTCATGTTCTTGATTTTTTGCTTGACTAACATTACACAAGTTTTTAGCTCACCTGTCACAAAGTGACAAGGTGAGCTTTTGTGATCGCGTGGCGTCCGTCGTCCGTCCGTGCGTCCGTCCGTCCATGCGTGCGTGCGTGCATAAACTTTTGCTTGTGACCACTCTAGAGGTCACATTTTTCATGGGATCTTTATGAAAGTTGGTCAGAATGTTCATCTTGATGATATCTAGGTCAAGTTCGAAACTGGGTCATGTGCGGTCAAAAACTAGGTCAGTAGGTCTAAAAATATAAAAACCTTGTGACCTCTCTAGAGGCCATATTTTTCATGAGATCTTCATGAAAATTATTCAGAATGTTCACCTTGATGATATCTAGATCAAGTTTGAAACTGGGTCATGTGGGGTCAAAAACTAGGTCAGTAGGTCTAAAAATAGAAAAACATTGTGACCTCTCTAGAGGCCATATTTCTCAATGGATCTTCATGAAAATTGGTGAGAATGTTCACCTTGATGATATCTAGGTCAAGTTCAAAACTGGGTCATGTGGGGTCAAAAACTAGGTCAGTAGGTCTAAAAATAGAAAAACCTTGTGACCTCTCTAGAGGCCATATTTCTCAAGAGATCTTCATGAAAATTAGTCAGAATGTTCACCTTGATGATATATAGGTCAAGTTTGAAACTGGGTCACATGCGGTCAAAAACTAGGTCAGTAGGTCTGAAAATAGAAAAACCTTGTGACCTCTCTAGAGGCCATATTTTTCATGGGATCTTTATGAAAATTAGTCAGAATGTTTACCTTGATGATATCTAGGTCAAGTTCGAAACTGGGTCATGTGCGGTCAATAACTAGGTCAGTAGATCTAAAAATAGAAAAACCTTGTGACCTCTCTAAAGGCCATATTTTTCAAGAGATCTTCATGAAAATTGGTGAGAATGTTCAGCTTGATGATACCTAGGTCAAGTTTGTAACTGGGTCATGTGCGGTCAAAAACTAGGTCAGTAGGTCTAAAAATAGAAAAACCTTGTGACCTCTCTAGAGGCCATATTTTTCATGAGATCTTCATGAAAATTGGCGAGAATGTTCACCTTGATGATATATAGATCAAGTTCAAAAGTGGGTCACGTGCCTTCAAAAACTAGGTCATTAGGTCTAAAAATAGAAAATCCTTGTGACCTCTCTAGAGGCCATAGTTTTCAAGAGATCTTCATGAAAATTGCTCAGAATGTTCATCTTGATGATATCTAGGTCAAGTTCGAAACTTGGTCACATGCGGTCAAAAACTAGGTCAGTAGTTCTAAAAATAGAAAAACCTTGTGACCTCTCTAGAGGCCATATTTTTCAATGGATCATCATGAAAATTGGTGAGAATGTTCAGCTTGATGATACTAAGGTCAAGTTCCTAACTGGGTCATGTGCGGTCAAAAACTAGGTCAGTAGGTCGAAAAATAGAAAAACCTTGTGACCTCTCTAGAGGCCATATTTTTCATGAGATCTTCATGAAAATTGGTGAGAATGTTCACCTTGATGATATCTAGGTCAAGTTCAAAAGTGGGTCACGTGCCTTCAAAAACTAGGTCATTAGGTCAAATAATAGAAAAACCTTGTGACCTCTCTAGAGGTCATATTTTTCAATGGATCTTCATGAAAATTGGTCAGAATTTTTTATCTTGATGATAACTAGGCCACGAGTGCTAAAAAACTAGGTCACAGTGTCAAATAATAGAAATAACGACGTCATACTCAGTTCAGCACTGGGTCAAGTGGGGATAGGTGAGCGATTCTGGACCATCATGGTCCTCTTGTTATAACTGGAGTCACAATTTTGAGAATGGAATTTTTTCTCCGCTGTAGATTTTAATGAAACTTCTTACAGTCATTAATAAACATATAGCCTATGATATTGTGAAATAAAATGTATAAGTCTGCATGCTTGTTTTCAAAATATTTGCCAATGATAAAAGAAATCAGTGCATTTCGAGCTGATCTTATGGCATTTTTTGAAATTATGAAATGTGTCAGATGTTTTAACACATATTTTAACTCTAGAAGGATGTTTACAACGCTGTTGTAATAAATTTACTCACCTGTTGCCATTAATTCATAAGCTGATTTTCATTACAGCATGCCAAATGCAGGCTTCATTTTACATTTTCCGGATAAGTGACGTTACGCCATTACTTCCAGTTTATCAAACATGCAGAACTAACTTAATTATTTGAAATCTATAAGTTTAGTTTTCGTTGTCACTCTGTTGCTGGTGTGAGGATCAGCATAGCTTAAGTTTTGCTTAAAAGATTTCGTAACAAAGAACAATACCAAACTACTTGACTGAATGCTTTCTAAATCCTCACAAGTCTTTAGCGTCATATTATGATCTCATGGAGCATGTTCCGTAACTTTGGCTTATGTTTTGTCAAAATTATGCTCCATTTTTGATGTAGAAATTTTGTGAAAGTGTTGAATATAAGCTTGATTCAAACTCTGCTCAGAGCAAGGTTCAATAACTTCTGAGTTAAAGTTTATAAAATTATGCCTCATTTTCAACATGGAAAATTTTGGTGTAGCTTTTGTATTTAAATTAGTATTATGAGGGAGGGTTTCAATTAGTCAAGAACACTGTCAGTAGACTGCTGTTGTTATTAGTTCTTTTGATTTGTTTTTTTAGGAAAAGAAGGAAGGAAGCTGCAGACAAAGATAAAGAAAATTGCAAAGAAAGTAGAGAAAGATGACTTTGATGATGAGTTAGAGATGGTATGTTTTTTTTAGGCCAAGATATCAGGGCATGCAAAATGCTTGAAAATAAATCCCAGATCAAATATCTAACAAAGAGGACTATGCAGAAACAAAATACAGATCACCCCATTAATAAGTATATAATGTGGGCTAGTATAGGACTTTGCACATTGATCCATCCAACCATTAGTCTTTATTTTCCAGTGGCATATGTCCAAACTGCTGAATGGATTTTCCAAATACTACACTTGGTTTTCCATCTTAATATATTGAGATACACATATGACTTGGGTAATTAGGTTCAAGGCCACACTTGGAGGTCAAAGAGTTTTATTTCATGTCTGTGCCGTGTGCTGCAGCACTTACCTCAATACGGGGAGCACTGATCTAAGGACTGAATTGCCAATCCCTGGGAGAGGCAGTTCTCCATGGCAGTTTGATAAAAGAAGCAGTATCTGAAATCACTTGCCCTCCACTTCTGATTCATGTTGAGAAAATGGTAGTTATTTTTGGTGGTCAGGTTAGTACTTGTACATAATCTGGTTAACTGTTCACCATTACATAACTGAAATACTGTTGAAAAATGGTGCTAAACTCAAAACAGACAAATCTGAACCACAAGAAGCGCTTTCATGGAAACTTATTTACCACATGAAGACATAACTGTAGTGTCCATTCCATATCTTCTACACTGCTGGATTTTTCGTAAAATTAACATCAAGTTTTTACTTCATCAAGATGATGTGCAGGGTGCTTTAATACTTTCCCTGTATCTTTGTAGTATCTGGGGGTAGTGCTCCTCTGCATAATTTTGACATTTTTCTTTATAGCTGCTGCCCTACTCAATGTAGTAATAATATATGCTAAGAATATCTCCTGAGCATTTATCTGTGTTCTACAGAACTATAGTAGGGTAACATTTCCATTGCAGGTTGTTCTGATAGATCCAGGGTCATTTAGAGAAATAGAGGAACTCGTTAGAGAATTAACAAAAGGAAAAGCACAGATAGAGGTGCTAAGTTTAAAGGTAAGCAGTATATGCAGTACATTTATTAACCTTCAGTATTTATGTTAAAACAAGCAAATTCAGTGAATTTAAATCTCCTGCCAGTTAGGTTGTTTGGTGAATGACAGGACTATAATTTCAACTTGGGAGAATAAGGTTTTTGGATAGCGCATTACAGGTGTAGTATTAGCGCATTACAGGTGTAGTATTAGCGCATTACAGGTGTAGTATTAGTGCATTACAGGTGTAGTATTACGTACTGTGAAATTATTTATATTTGAGGAGGACTAATTCGTCATGGATTTTGTGTTTGTGTCAGTCAACAAAATTGAATACCATCAAATGAATTGAATTGTTGTTGATTTTACCTTCAAAACTTTCAGTCTATGAATTTATATATCGCCACAAAGTAACTGTTTTGGCCAAGACCACAAAGCTTCATGCCCATCATACAAAATGATTTCCAGTATCTGGCCTCCATTGCAAATACATTTCAGTAGGACTACATTCTTGTACAATTTTTGTGTATGCCTTCAGGTTATCTTTGTAATTTTCCAGACAGATTTCAGTAGTGTTACAAGGATTGGTTTGTCTTCTCAAAATGCAAGATTGCCAAGGAGAATCAATGGTCTTGTATGACCACTTCTTACAGTGAAACAAAAATGCATGGAATTTCCTTGCCATAGGAAACATTATACACGCATGAAAAATTGATACATATCATTCTGAAATGCAAACATGGTTCTCCAGTTAATTGAGCATACAATATAATGTACATTAAGTTTGCTCAAGGACAAATGGTGACATAAAACTGGAGACAGCAGAGTTTACTTATCAGCTGTGGAGTTATCCTTTGAATACTGTATTGTTCCTTCTGTATAGCATAGTAACAAGGTAGTACACAATTTGGGAGTACCCAATTGTGCTCTTTGAATACCAGTAGTCAGTATTACAGGTTGTGTTTTACAAATAAATACAAATTGACAAAATTTAAAATCTGTATAGGACTTTATGGTACCAGTAATTCAGTTATGTATTTTGTCTAGATCTGAACTTCCTTCATTCATATTTATGACTTGGTAGAAAAGTTTTTGGTTTCAGAATTTATAGTCACATCTGGCTAAAATGGAAGCAAAACATAGGTGGAGGTATATAATGAAAGCATAATTATAACTGTAGCTTGGTTGTATTGGCTCTCATGGATTTTCTAGGCTGGATCCCACTTGAGACTTGCTGAAAGCAACAGTCCAGATAAAGCCAGTTATGATAACTTCCTTTTGCTGGTCAGTAATTATGTCTGATTATGTTTTTCTATTGTAGGATGTTGAAGAAGGCGATGAGTTTTTAGAATAAGCCAAACTGCTATAGAGACCAACTCACATGATGGCTTGTATCCCCAAGACCTTATATATACAGCAAAGGAATACTTTCAAATTTTCCTTTGAGAGTACTGGACTATAATGCTTGTGCCATTTAGCAATGATATATTGTCGAAACCCAGTATCTCAAATTCCTGGCGACTAAGTATTAAGATAGTGAGCTTAACTTTGAAGACAGTAGATATTACATCCATTTTTAGCTCATCTGATTTTTGAAAAAAAATCTATGAGGTATTGTTGTCACTTGGTCATCGGCATTGGTTAAAATTTTTGTTTAGGTCCACCTTTCTTAAACACCATAAGAGCTACAGCTTTTAAACTTTGCACTCTTCTTTGTCATCAGTAGATGACTTAGTAGGCCAAGAACCATAACTCTGATATGCATTTTGTTAAAATTATGGCCCTTTTTGTACTTAGAAAATTTGAGTTTCTTGGTCAACATTTTTGTATGCATTTTGTCAAAATTATGGCCCTTTTTGTACTTAGAAAATTTGAGTTTCTTGGTCAACATTTTTGTTTAGGTCCACCTTTTCTCAAAAACTATAACAGCTACAGCTTTAACTTTGCACACTTGTTTATCATCATTAGTTGACTATGTGGGCCAAATACCATAACTCTGATATGCATTTTGTCTGAATTATGGTTTTTTTTGTACTTAGAAAATTTGAGTTTCTTGATTAAAATTTTTGTTTAGGTCCACCTTTTCTTAAAAACTTTAAGAGCTACAGCTTTGAAACTTTGCGCACGTTTTAACCATCATTAGTTGACTATGTAGGCCAAGGACCATAACTCTAACCTGCATTTTGTAAGAATTATGGCCCTTTTTGTACTTAGAAACTCTTTTCTTACATACCGACCATCACTTGCAGACGAGCAATGGCACCCGTAGGTGGTGCTCTTGTTATCCACTGTCCTGCATCCAGCAGACATTTAAATCAGGTCTCCGTTTCATGTTTTAAAGAAATGCAAAAATTAACGTTTTGTTTTTTAAAGAATTATTTTGAAGCATATGATATTAATACTTCTTGGACTTGCATTACAGTTTTAAGCTGTTGCCAGCGCCTGCCTTTGTTTTGATATGACGAGTTCTCTATCTTGAAATAAATGTTTTCTGAGATCTTATCATACTCATATGTCCCTGCAGCTTTGATTACATATTTAAGTAACTGTTAAGCTTAAACATCTTAATCTGATCGACAGGTCTTTGAACTGTCTTTGACACAAGTAGAGTCGTGGTATGTCGGGAATCTTTGGAGGAATCCCTTGTATGTTGAAGTTCTTTGACTCGAGCAGAATTTTGAGACAAGCGAAATCGAGACACAGAGTTTTGTTTGTACTGTTTAACATTGCTTTTGTTGTTGTTTCTCAAGTGTTAAGGTTTTAAATGCAGAGGATATTTGTAATTTACCCATAGACCCATAATTATGCGGTAGAAATGGATCAGTTGCAGAAACTCGCTAAAGTAAGAGAAAGAGTCAGGTAAAGGTGTTCTTTTGTTACATTTCGAAGTGGTATTAAGAAAACACCTTGATCAAGTACAGTGCAACTTCTAGAGCAATTGCTGCTTAGAAAACTGAATTTCTTCAGGTTAAATTGTCTTAGTTTTTATCTAACAGAAAGGAAACATGTGCCTTTGGAAGGGAGGTGTTCTTTTCCATTTCTTTTTCTATATTTCAACTGTTAGTATATTTGTTTTAAGATGTAAACTTTTACTGAAAGCGGACACCTACTGCTAAATTAAAGGAACAAGGCACAATAGAACCTTGAAAACTTCGTCCCTTTTCATCCCATTGCTGCTCTCCGTACGTATGTACGTCCAGAAATTTTGTGTGTCCAACTCCTCCCACACTATTAACCTCATTTGTTTCAAACTTTCACAGATCAACACGATGTGCAGATGACCATAAAGAAAGGATTTTTTTCTGTGACTGTTTTTACTGCAGTTATGGCCGTTTGATAGTTTTTGCTATATGGAATATAGAGAAATATCTTGTGTCCAACTCCTCCCACACTGTTAGCCTAATTGGCTTCAAACTTTCACAGATCAACAAGCTTGATGTGTAGTTGACCTTAAAGGAAGTAGTTTTTTCTGTGAATATTTTTACTGCAGTTATAGCCCTTTGATAGTTCTTGCTAAATAGAGGATTGCACAGTATGTAAGGGCATCCTGTCCTATGGACACAATTTATAGTTCAGTCATGATATCCTGTCTTCATTTAACATACATGTAGTCAGCCGCAACTTAGAACCTTTCCTGGTTCTGTTCCAACTTCCACTATAGGTCAACCATCAAAGTTAAGTGTTTATTTACAAGTGGCACAATTATATCAAGTAATCACCTCTACTTTTTACAAAATTTTAAAGTGTTTGCTTTTTGCGCCTACAGACCGATGGTATGGTCAGATGCTATGCTGTTTATGCACCTGGGTGAAAAAACACAATTGTTAGAGGTAATCATAATTTCTGATTGGCATTTCAGAAATTATTTCAATTTAAGAGTTTTATGGTTATAGTTTCATCTGGTGTAAGAACTTCTGTATAAATTTTTCTGTCTTTCTGATGACATGAAATAAAATGTTGTGTTCAGTGTTATGTTTAGTAGTATTTTTAGCTCAACTATTCGAAGAATAAGTAGAGCTATCCTCCTACTCACCACGGCGTTGGCGTCACACCTTGGTTAAGTTTTTTCGTATAAAGCTTTGAAACTTTCAACACTTGTGAACCATCACCATGTCCAGTTTTAGGCAAGAGTACATAACTCCATCAAGGATTTGGCTGAATTATGGCCCCTTTTAACTTAAAAATCTTGTTTTAAGTTTTTCGTACTAGTTCATATTTTGTTTAAACTGTTCGACATATGGCTTTGAAACTATCACTTGTTTATTACAACAGTCTCTATCTGTAGGCAAGTGTACATAACTCTGTCAACTATTTTGGCTGAATTATGGCCCTTTTTGGACTTGGAAATTGGTACAATTTATGTACAAGTCCACGTTTTGTCAAAACTATTTGACATGTGGCTTTGAAACTTTGAACACTTGTTTATCATCATGATTTCCATCTGTAGGCAAGAGTACATCACTCTGTCAACTATTTTGGCCCTTTTTGGACTTGGAAATTGGTTCAGTTTTCGTACCAGTCCATGTTTTGTCAAAACTATTTGACATGTGGCCACTTGCTTATCATCATGATTTCCATCTGTAGGCAAGAGTACATAACTCTGTCAACTTTTTTGGCTGAATTATGAGCCTTTTTGGACTTTTATCACTTGTTTGTTACAAGTCTCTATCTGTAGGCAAAAGTACATAATTCTGTCAACTATTTTGGCTGAATTATGGCCCTTTTTGGACTTGGAAATTGGTACAATTTACGTACAAGTCCACGTTTTGTCAAACTATTTGACATGTGGCTTTGAAACTTTGAACACTTGTTTATCATCATGATTTCCATCTGTAGGCAAGAGTACATAACTCTGTCAACTATTTTGGCCCTTTATGAACTTGGAAATTGGTTCAGTTTTCGTACCAGTCCATGTTTTGTCAAAACTATTTGACATGTGGCTTTGAAACTTTGATCACTTGCTTATCATCATGATTTCCATCTGTAGGCAAGAGTACATAACTCTGTCAACTATTTTGGCTGAATTATGAGCCTTTTTGGACTTGGAAATTGGTTCAGTTTTAGTACCAGTCAACGTTTTGTCAAAATTTCATGGTTTCCGGACAATAACTTATGAAAGGCCTGACAGATTTAAATAATTTTTGGTACACAGGTGTAACATCATAAAATACAGGTCAAATTTGGCTACAAACCACCATTTTTTGACATAGTTATGGCCCCTTTCCGACTTAGAATTTGCCAAACTCCTGGTTTCCGGACAATAACTCATGAAAGGCTTGACAGATTTAAATAATTTTTGGTACACTGGTGTAACATCATAAAATACAGGTCAAGTTGACTTTGGCTACAAACTACAATTTTTTTGACATAGTTATGGCCCCTTTCCAACTTAAAATTTGCCAAACTCATGGTTTCCAGACAATAACTCATGAAAGGCTCGACAGATTTAAATTATTTTTGGTACACTGGTATAACATCATAAAGGTAAAGTTCGAGTTTGGCTACAAACCACAATTTTTTTGACGTAGTTATGGCCCCTTTCCAACTTAAATTTGCCATATTTCTTTGACAAGGCCGTATTGTTGGGGTATTTTTTGTCACTCCTGTGACAGTTCTAGTTTGAAATGATGAAGCTTGTTTTTGTTTGCATTTTTAGCTCACCTGTCACATAGTGACAAGGTGAGCTTTTGTGATCACCCTTCGTCCGTCGTCAGTCCGTGTGTCCGTCCGTCCGTGCGTGCGTCAACAATTTCGTGTCTGCACGATAGTGGTTTCATTTATGATTTTATTTTAACCAAACTTGCACACAACTTGTATCACCATAAGATCTTGATTCCTTTCTTGAACTGGCTAGATCCCATTATGGGTTCCAGATTTATGGCCCCTGAAAGGGCCAAAATTAGCTATTTTGACCTTGTCTGCACAATAGCAGCTTCATTTATGATTTGAATTTAATCAAACTTGCACAAAACTTGTGTCACCATAAGATCTTGGTTCCTTTCTTTAACCAGCCAGATCCCATTATGGGTTCCAGAGTTATGGCCCCTGAAAGGGCCAAAATTAGCTATTTTGACCTTGTCTGCACAATAGCAGCTTTATTTATGATTTGAATTTTACCAAACTTGCACACAACCTGTATTACCATAAGATCTTGGTTCCTTTTTTGAACTGTCCAGATTCCTTTATGGGTTCCAGAGTTATGGCCTTTGAAAAGGCCAGAATTAGATATTTTGACCTTGTCTGCACAATAGCAGCTTTATTTATGATTTGAATTTTATCAAACTTGCACACAACTTGTATCACCATAAGATCTTGGTTCCTTTCTTGAACTGTCTAGATTCCATTATGGGTTCCAGAGTTATGGCCCCTGAAAGGGCCAGAATTAGCTATTTTGACCTTGTCTGCACAATAGAAGCTTCATTTATGATTTGATTTTAACCAAACTTGCACACAACTTGTATCATCACAAGATCTTGCTTCCTTTCTTGAACTTGCCAGATTCCTTCATGGGATCTAGAGTTATGGCCCCTTAAAGGTCCAAAATTGGCTATTTTGGCTTTTGCAGCCATCTAGAGACTTCATTTTTGGTTTTATTTGATACAAACTTCCAAAATATCTTCAACAACAATAAATCTTGGATTCCATGACAAATCGGATCCAATCGTAGGTTCCAGAGTTGTTTTATATCTGATTACCTCCCCTGATTGTAATCAAAATGGATTTATATCAGTAAGTACTTATAGGACTTATTTGAAGTTTCATTACTGTTATTAGTTGGACTGAGACAATCAGGGTAGATAACTATGGACTGATTTTATGTCAAATTACCTCCCTTTATTTTAAATTAAAATGGGTATATCTCCGTAACTAATGAAGATACTGATCTGAAATTTCATTTATGTCAACAGATGTATTTGGCAGATCCTTCTTTTGTTCACTTACAAAATTTTTTTTAATTACTTAATTCCCTTTTACTTTACTATAAATAGCTTATTTTTAGTAACTTTGTTATTATTGGCCATAGGGAAAAATCGAGACCACTTTTCTGTGGTACAACATGGATGATACTTCCAATTTTTAGGTGCATTTTGACATATCTATACCTTGTAAGAATTTTTTTTGTTTGTTTTTGGTTAAATTTCTTCCCTTTGTTGTTCCTGTCCTTTGGACTTAGATATTTTTTCTGAGGGCCTTCTTGTCCTCAAGTGCAATGATAACAGGTGAGCGATATAGGGCCATCATGGCCCTCTTGTCAGTTTATTTCATCTGGAATAAATGGTAGTATATTCCAGATTTCACGATTTGTTGTTAATAAGATATGCTGCCATTATTTACTGTATAATAATGAAAATGCTGCTGATGTTGATTTGTGGAGAATAAAAATTAAAAAAAGTTTGATAAATGTTCAGTCGGTCTTCTCAATCACCTTATTGGAAAAACTTTGAAGTTTTGCAATATTCACTAAAAAACATCTTTTTTATGAAATTTTTTTCTAGGAACAAACAAATTTTATTGCAAGGAAGTACACTTTTTGTTGAAAAAATGTGTCAGCTTTGAATGAAAATTATTATATCACATGGCTGTATTATTGCATAATGTATTTATACGTACAATAAAATAATATTTTAACTTGTTGCATGTTAGTATGAAATAAAGATTTTAACAGAATGAAGTTCTTGTTCTTATATCATCTGGAAATATTTAAAAAATGTATTGAGATTCAAGATGAAAAATCCACCAGATAAAACATTATTTCTCCATCTTCTGTTTTCACTTATTTACATTTATCTATAAATAAGGCTCACCAAATTAGCTCTGTGGGCAGAACATAAGACTGCATTGAAATGCTCTAAACTTGCTTGTCACTGGCTCACCCAATTAGCTCTGTGAGTATTATGTTATACTTAATGCTCTAAATCATTGTCTTGGTGAGATAAACTGTGAAATGAATATTTTCTATGATGACCTGACAGAAGAACATGTCTTAAGCAGTTCATCATCCACCTCTGATTCATGTAGTGAAGTTGTCAGTTACTGGTACAGAATCAAAAAGCACCGCTTATGATAACACACTGCTATTCATTTTTGTAATGAAATACTGTTAAAAGATAGTGTAAAACACATACAAACAAAACTGAAACCATTATATAAAGATAAAATCTGCAAAAAAAAAATATACAAGTAACTGACAACTTCCTTACATGAATCCCAGCTGGAGGACAAATGTCTTTTATAACTTTGAGGTATATTCTGAGGCACTTTAACCAGTATTTTATTTATCTAGCACCTCTACCTTTTATTTATCTAGCACTTTTACCCTTTAACATAATCAGTAACAGACAACTTCCTGAAATCATTACCCGTCAAATCAGTGTCTCCGTGGGATAAAAACAGCAGACATCCATACTGTGATCAAGCAGATTCAAATGAAAGCTAAAGTAATCTAGAATGAATGTTTCCTCTCATGATTGTCAAATACTTCTTTTTATTCAGTTTTAAGGGAATACATAAAACCAGTTGAAAGCCTTTCTGGTAAGGAATGTTTAAAACTTCACCTGAATACTTTTAAAAGTTTTTTAATGCATTCAGGGAATTAAATCATAAAATGATTGTAAAAAGCAGTCCCGTGTATTTCCTACATGATATGAAAATTAATGAGAACTGAAAAAAACGTGTTACGTTTTACACTTTTGAATAGTTCGCAAGAGATTACCAGGCATCAACAGTATCCCAGATGTCCTTCTGTAATCTCACTTTTGAGAAATCCTCAGTCCAGAAATTATCTGGCAGATCATTACAAGATACAAAATCTTGTTCTGTCAACAGCTGCACTACACAATTTGACAGCAAAGAGCTCAGCCTGTTGTCAACTTCTGTCATCTGAGATGATAACTTTGGAAGTTCAGAATCCATGACTTGAGTGCCTTGTTCAGTGAACTGTTTAACTGGACTGGGTTTTATAGATACATTTTGAATTATACTGGCTGACTGTTCATTTGGTCTTGACAATCCAGGATTGTGGAAACAGAATGACAGAAGTTGTCTACCCTTGTACAGAACCTGTAATAAAATAGAGCAACAGTAAAAGTATTTTAAGGTTTAGCAGTATGTCACAAAACCACAGAAATATTTAGTAAACATTAACAACATCTTTATAAACAAACTAACTGTCCAATACATCTTTACTGTTCTGTCCCATAGAATTGGATACTTGAAATATTCTAAAAGAGTTGTCCCCCTTTAAAAAAGAATGCCATTTGTAAAGAAATAAAAGTAAACAATTGTCAAAAAAACGATGTTTAACCAAGTTATGTAAAGTTTAAGCACTCGTACATTGTTGCAAATGCATCAAAACAAAGACATGTAACAGCTTTTTAAAAACGGTGAGTTTTTAAAGGCGAACTGTCCAGAAGTGTGGCCCCTTCATGCAGTCCCTTTCCGAAATTCAATATATATATGAGTAAATTGACAATGGTTTTGTAGAATAATATAAATGTTTTATATGCTGTTTAATTTTCATGTAAAACAATTCTTTCTTTCTATGATTTGGTGATGTTCGAACTTTCTACTCCGAGACATGGACCTAACTCTTAAAAGACCTGTCAGGGCTTAAGACTCTGAAGTTTATACTTGATATATAATGCTACGTATCAATTTCAATTCATGGAGATATTAGACGCATAGCATATAGACTTTCTACTCATTTTAAACTTTCAGGGACAAGTTGGCATACCTGCATTTCTACCACTGTAACTGAAATTCTGTATAATACAAATAGGAAGCCATATTTGTGACCTTAGGTAAATGAAAAAAATACCAGGTTTAACAGGAAATTTTCTCCTCCCCTCCTAGAAATAGGAAATATCCTCCCTCTACTTTTAGTGGAGTCCACTTGCACTCAGATTCACAGTTATTAGACGTGAGTGCATATGCACTGATGCTATAATACATGTGTGCATCCTTCCTGTAACATTTTTTTTTTACTTTACAAATATTTTCTTCAGTGAGATAGCGTGTCGCACACAAAACTGGTCCCTGGTCACACCAGGTCAAAGACAAATGCACTGTCAATTACTACTGGGAGGAGAGCTAATTTTCAAAGTTGTGTTGGGGAAAGATTTCCTAGGAATTTTCCAACTTGGGGTTTAAAAGATAATAGAATGTTGTGTGCAACCATAACTAGTCAAGAAAAGCAAAAAGGAAGGGCCATTGTGACCCTTTATCACTCATCTGGGTAACATTCAGCGAGGGCTTGGTGCAAAACTATTGTTAAGTGTATATAAATAAAGAACAAGATACAATAGTTTTGCGCCAAGCCTTAATTTGCTCTTAATACTGGTCAAGTTCACAAAGACCCAACCTACGTAAAACACACTAGAATGTGAATACACATACCAAGTTGTGTAGTAATACAAGAGTTTACACTGCACATAAATGTTTCTTAGAAATAATTGCAAAATCAAAAGAACACAAGTTGTTAATCATTAGATTGGCCCTCTTGACCATAAACATGATAAGGATTTTTTGAGAAATCATGGTGCTAGAGACTTGAGTTTAATATGGCATTTTTATATGCCTGAAGGGACGTATTATGTTATGATGCCGGTGTCCGTCTGTCTGTTTGTCTGTCCGTTCGTTAGCAATTTCATGTCCACTCTATAACTCTTGAACCCCTTGAAGCATTTCAAAGAAATTTGACACAAATATTCACCATATCGAGACGACATGCAGAGCGCATGTTACGGATGTCTCATTTCAAGGTCAAGGTCACACTTAGAGGTCAAAGGTCATATGACGTTGTTTCGTGTCCGCTCTGTAACTCTCGAACTGCTTGAAGGATTTTAAAGAAACTTGGCACAAATGTTCACCACATCGAGACAACGTGCATAGCGCATGTTTCGGATGGCTCTCTTCAAGGTCAAGGTTAAACTTGGGGGTCAAAGGTCATACCTTTGGGCGTATATATTGCTCTGCATTGTGGTGCTCTTGTTTTATAATTCAAGGATGTAACTGAACATAACTGTCTATTCTGAACAAAATCAGAACAAGAAAGAACACATTCTTGTAAATATGAAGGTACTAAAGCATAAACATAGTGAAAAGTGGTGATTCTGATAAATCAAGGGCACACAATTCTGGAGTTACTTTTCTAATAATCTTGTACAAGATTTTATAGACATACACATTCTGTGTAAATGTAATAGCATTTGGGAAGAAATGATAGTAAGCTTTTTTTTCAAAGAACCATAACTCTTCCAAAACCAGTTGATGAAAAACATGCTAAATGTAATATGTCCAACTTGACTTGATACTTATCAATCCTATTAGTTTCATTCCAATGCAGTCAGTAGTATTTATCAAACAAGAGGGTCCTTGACCCTAAAGTGCTCACCTGTGTACAAGGCTTCAAGTGTGTTTGTTTAACGTAATGGTACAAGTACATAGTTAGGTTTCTTCTATGTTAGCCTATTAGTAAAGGCCATTTATGACCAAAATGCCAAATAAAGGAAAAAACTCGCAAAGAATTGATTTTTTATGTAAGTATTATACAAGATGTATGCAACAACATATAAAAAGTTTAGAAAAGTATCATGATGCAAAATGTCTATTTTTGGGGTTAAAATGTTTAAAATATTAATGAAACTGTGGATTTCTGGAATCGGCTCATAACAACAGATTTATGCATCTAAGGAGGTCCAACTTTGGCACTACATTATAATACTATATTGTGCAAAATGTAAACTAATTAGAAATTTAGAAGAAAACAAAATGGCGTCCTAAATCCAATATGGCCGCCATAAAACGACATTTAAACCAGAATTTTCGTTGATTTTATGTGAAATTGTCTCATATCATTGGTTTTACATATAATAAGCTAGTTATTGTTAGTAACCGTATGCAGTTGACCTAAGATGAATAACATACTGCCAGCAGATTCAATACGGGGCAATAGTGAAGTATACAGATAAAACTGCCGAGTCATTCGGCAGTAGAAATTGTCGTAAAGCAGCGATAACTTCCTTATTTATTAACAAAATATATGAGGATGGGTACTTTTCTTTCTTAGTAAGATCATTTCCAATCTGATAATCATGGTTTTAAGGAAAAGGTGTTTTCAGTTAATTTTCTTTTTCATTAAAAAGGAAAATGGGGCACGAAAAATATGGTAGATTCAAAAAGTCCTCAGCCTTTTTCTGCCCCCCTTTTTTTTGCTCTGTAGAGCTATTTTCCTTAGATTTTGCATTTATTTTTCTGAAATGACATGAAAGATCTATGCTTGACATGTAGGTAGCATTTTCACAAAGAAATAATAACATGACAGAATTTGCCATGGAAACTTATATCATACACCACCACTGCAATCTGGGGTCTCATTTTCAGCTGATTTTGCAATTTGTGTGTTTGACTAAAAATATTTTTCTTGCATCAAACATAACCCCCACTTTTCTTTTGATATTTATTCCGCACTGATAATTTTCTTCAAGAAAATGTAAGTTACAGACATTCTAAATTCGTCCGGATGTGTGCTGCAGCCATTGGAAATATGTCAATCTTGTATAGTATAAAGACGAACAGCTATTTAGTTTGTTATAACCTTTGAACGACTTGGGTTAATAACAGTCATAGCTTGATCTCAGCATCACACATTATGTTAAATACAATCATATAGTAAAAGAGAACTAAACATTTGTTAGATCAAGTACTTGTGTATTCAATGTAAAATATGTTCGAATTTGGACCAACCAGAAACAAGTTTCATTAATAGCACCAGTCAAAGCACACCTGTGCTAGGGTATAGATAAGAAGATGAATTACAATGAAATCGTTTTGTAGCCACACATCAAGGAATCAACTTATAATATATCTCGGTAGCTTGAAAAAAGAGTTGTTGCAGCTACACTGTCAGGGCAGATAAATTATATAAAATAGACGTTTGAGACTAAAGAATAGTTGCAGTATTGTAACTAAGTTTCGAGCGTAAAGGCCAGCGCATAGAAATTAAACCTTTACGGGATAGATGATAGCAAATACAGGCTGATCATCAGAAATCTGAGACGGAGACGTTTGGCTTGGTAATCTTCTGAGTCAGTAAGAGAACGAGGTTCAACGTTATCGGCGAAGTACAGCCGAAGCCTTAGGGTCATTTTAATGCTATATTTTATAGCATATAAGTGCTGAGCATCAAGGAGTTAGGGCAATTATACTGAGTTGCAGCTTCATGTAAGAGAACACCGGCTGAACATCTATGCGAAAGGACACTCATATGTAGTCGATTCAAAGACATTGGCTGACAGGAACTTCAAAAAAAAGTCAAACACAGTATTGCCAGCCTATAGGAGTTTGAGCTGATTATCATTAGTTGAAGATTATTAGTTTGAAACATTGAGTGATTCGCCTGATCCCTGAAATCATTATAGTCATGAATCATTTAGGCGAGGTAGCCAGAGAAAAAATATTTATAAGGTACTGTATATGGTCTCACCAGCTCTACGTTACAACATAGAACAGCCACCATAGCCATTAGGCCCGTTACTTGTTCAAGATTCTAAAGGCGTAAGCATTTTCATGTGTAATATAACTCGTATCCTGATATTTACATATGGTATGTGGAAGTGTTGTTATGATATAGATTTCTATGCTATTGTGAACCGTACTTTAGTAAAATGTATTCAGTTAATGTTTTGTTAAAGGTTATGACACACTTAATAGCTGTTCTTTTTTTATTCTTTATAAAATTCACATATTCCCAATGATGGCAGCGCACATCAGGACCTATTTTAAATGTCTGTAACTTATATTTTCTTGCAGAATATTGTCAATACTGAATAAAATGAAGAAGGAAAGCAGGGGTCATGCCTGATGCAGAAAAAATATTTTCAGTCAAACACACAAACTGCAAAATTAGCTACACAATGAGATCCCTATAGTGGTAGTGTATGATCTAAGTCAACATGACACATTCTGTAGTGTTATTATTTTATTATGAAAATGCTACCTACATGTCAAGCATAGATCTGTCATTTGATTTCAGCAAAATTTGCAAATAAAATAAGGAAAATAGTTCTTAAAGAGCAAAAAATGATGACTATGTGAATCCGCCATTATGCGACTACGATTTTTGACCATTTTCCTATCAAGTGTCTGTATGCTATAAGAAAAACTTTTTTTCTAAGATTGTGCCAGTTTCATTTGAAATGTACAAACAACTTAAATACAAGGTTTTAGTTTATACCAACAATTTCTAAGGTTTTATGGCAATTTCAGTAACATGTGACAACTCGTCAAATTTTGGCAAAATAGCTGTCACAACATAATTTTCAATCAGTTATCATAACTGTAGCCTACTTTTGCCCTGTTTTGTCATTTTCTACTGTGATCTGCTACACTGTCAGGGCAAATTACACATTTAAACTGTAAAATATGTTCAACTGTACCTCTAACTACTACAAATTAGCAATCGTTAGGATACCAAAGTGCAATTTTGAGAAAAAATACTGTGCATACACACAAATACATTCAAAATGTGGCCTTTTTGTGTTTATCAATATTTAAAGCAAAATTGCAATAAATTTGTCATCTTCTACCAAATTCTAGCCAAAGTAAACCTTTCCCATCCTCATCTGGCCAGATTTCAATTTTTACCAATGTACCCTTGTATGTTACAGCACACTAAATAGCTGTTATTCTATATAAAATTGTCGTATTTCCAATGGCTGCAGCACACATCGGGACCTTCTTTAAATGTCTGTATCTTACATTCTCCTGACGAATTTTGTCAGTGCTGAATAAAAATCAGAAAAAATGGGGGTCATGTTTGATGCAAGAAAAATATTTTCAATCAAACCATTTTTAGCGCCATTTTCTTATTCGGGGTCTGTATTGTCTAAATGACCCTATGGCGGCCATTTTGGAATTGAAAAGCCATCTTGAATTTGTTTAAGACTGAAGTTCGTGTGTTTTGAAATAAAATGTGTGTATCTTCTATGATGCTGGTCATTTTCCACACTATTTGAACTTTGTGAAATACTTAAACGGGTTTCCTGTGTAATGAGAATTTAATGGCGGTCATCTTGGATTTTGGTGGCCATCTTGGATTTTTTTTAAAGTAGTCATGAACTTATTTTTTTTGTGTTATAACTGCCTACTACCATGCAAAATTACGATTTCTTAATAAAAATATTGACATCATTATGGGCCGATTCCAGAAATTCACAGTTTCAATTATATTTTTAAACTTTTTACCCCAAAAAATGCATTTTGCACCATGATAACATTCTATACTTTTAGTATGCTGTTACATACATATTGTATAATGCCTTCACCAAAAATCAATTCTTTGCGAGTTTTTCCCCCTTTTTTCATAAATGGCCTTTACTATATATTATATACATGTCACACACATTTTGGAACCTACGGCAATAATTTGAACAATTAAGAGTAGACAGCAGACAGTACAACTCTGATATCACATGCCAAATGTCAAGGCTCTAGCTATTATTGATTCAGACAAGAAGATTTTCAAAGTCTCTTATGTATAAGCCTATAGTACGTACATGTCACACAAAGCGGGTTGGCCATTTTTGACCTGAGGGCAATAATTTGGACAAGTATGGTAAACAGTCAAACCCTTATATCACCTGCCAAATATCGAAGTTCTAGAGAGTCTGATAGCTGAAAACCTATTTTAAACCAAAAAGACCCATATGTTCAATGAACCGGAACCATTTGAACAAATTTGAAAGAGGGCTACCCAGAGATCATTTGTGTAAAGTTCCATCAAAATCAATTAAGTGGTTTTGGAAGAGATGTTGTTTAAAGAAATTGTTGATGACAAGAGGGTCATGATGACCCTGGATCGCTCACCCGAGTAATATGAGCTACATGTTTCAAATGTCAAACTGATGCTAAAATATCAAGAAAGTAGGTCAGTAGGTCAAGGTCACAGTCAAGTGACCCCTACTTTGGGTCATCAGGTAATTATAATTAACAAGAGGGTCATTGATCCTAAAGCGCTCACCTGTGTACAAGGCTTCAAGTGAGTATGTATAAGTAAAGAGTTAGGTTTCTTCTATGTTAGCCTATATTATATACATGTTACACACATTGTTTAACCTAGGGCAATAATTTGAACAATTCTGGTAGACCTTACAAATCTGATATCACACTCCAAATATCAAGGCTCTAGCTTTTTTTGATTTAGAGAAGATTTTCAAAGTTTCTTATATATAAACCTATAGTAAGTACATTTCAGACACAGGGGCATAGCCATTTTTTTTTTAACCTTAGGGCAATAATTTGGACAAGTATGTTACAGAGTCAAACCTTATTTCACATGCCAAATATCAAAGCTCTAGAGAAAAGAATTTTTAAAGTCTGATAGCTGAAAACCTATTTTCAATAAAAAAGACCCGTATGTTCAATGAACAAGAATTGGAACCATTTGAACAAATTTGAAAGAGGGTTACCCAGAGATCATTTCTGTAAAGTTTCATCAAAATGCATTCAGTGGTTTTGGAGATGTTGTTTAAAGAAATTGTTGATGAAAAGTGACCATGCCCTCAGGCAGCCATGTTTTTTGATGAATCAGAATAATTTGAACAATCTTGGTAGAGAGTCACACAAGAACCATTTATGTGAAATTATTTTAAAATTAGGCTAGCAGTTTTATACAATAAGAATTTTTAAGTTTCTACTAAAACATAAAGGGAAAAGTGACCACGCCCCCTGGCAGCCATGTTTTTTGATGAATCGGAATAATTTGAACAATCTTGGTAGAGGGTTACACAAGAACCATTTGAATAAAATTGTTTTAAAATCAGGCTAGCAGTTTCACATAAAATTTTTTAATTTCAACTATATACATATAGGGAAAAGTGACCACGCCCTCTGGTGGCCATGTTTTTTGACAAATCAAAATAATCTGAATATTCTTTGTAGAGGGTCACACAAGGATCATTTGTGTAAAATTATTCTTAAATCGGGCTAGCAATTTCACACAAGAACATTTTTTAAATTTCCACTATATACATATAGAGAAAAGTGACTACACCCCCTGGCAGCCATGTTTTTTGACAATTCAGTACAATCTTGGTAGAGGGTCACATAAGGACCATTTATGAAAAATTATTTCAAGACTGTATCATCAGTTTAAGAAGAGATGTCATTTGAAGATTTTTCTATTTTTAGCTCTGGCGTCCCCTATGTGCAACAAAGCGGAACCGTTTGAACAACTCTGGTAGAGGACCATCCAAGGAACATCCATGCCAAGTTCCATCAAAATCCATTCAGTGGTTTTGGAGGAGATGTCTTTTAAACAACTGTTGACGACGGACGGATGCACAATGGACACAGCATGATCACAATAGCTCACCATAAGCATTACTCAGGTGAGCTAAAAAGTCTAGGAAATATAATCAGATAATTTTTAAGTATTTTTTCTTATATCAGTCATATAACACCTTATCCCCGGGGTGGGGCCTCTTTCCACCCCAGGGGCATAATTTGAACAATCTTGTTAGAGAGCCACTAGGCAATGCAACATACCAAATATCAACAGCATAGGCCTTGCAGTTTCAGACAAGAAGTTTTTTCCTATATAAGTCTATGTAAAACTTGGGACCCCCGGGGTGGGGCCTCTTTTCATCCCAGGGTAATAATTTGAACAATCTTGGTAGAGGACCACAAGGCAATGCTACATACCAAATATCAAAGGCTTAGGTCTTGTGGTTTCAGACAAGAAGACTTTTAAAGTTTTTTCCTATATGTCTATGTAAAACTTAGGACCCCCGGGGTGGGGCCTCTTTTCACCCCAGGGGCATAATTTGAACAATCTTCATAGAGGACTATTAGAGATGTCACAGGCCAAATATCAAAGCTCTACGCCTTGCGGTTTTGGAAAAGAAGATTTCTAAAGTTTTTTCTTTCGGTTGCCATGGCAACCAGAGTTCTGTATGGAATTCAGTTCTTTGAAATTTTTTTAAAGAAGACTATCCAAGAAACATCCCTGTGAAGTTTCATCAAAATTGGCCAGATGGTTTAGATGTTGTTTAAAGGAAAGTGTGGACAGAAGACGGATGGTGAGCGATCACAATAGCTCACCTTGAGCACTTTGAGCTAGGTGAGCTAAAAAGCTTGAAAGGTTGCTGTATGACCTAAATTGTGCCAGTGTGACTCTAAATTTCTGACCCGACCCTAAATGTTTTTATGGCCTTGGAGAATTTTTTTCACCTTTTTAACAAAAAGTTGCAAAACTGCACTTTGTATGCTTTAAACATGGTCACAAATCAACTTACTGATACTCTAAAGACATAACTCCCTTATTTGTATTCATTTTTTGACACAAAAATAATTTCCAAAAAGTCGTATTTAAAAAAAAAAAAAACCTTAGTAACCTACCCTAATTTTTTTGAGCATGTTACCGGAAACTATTTTTTTTTACATCTGATGAAAGGAATTTGATAGCAGTAAATCTAGAAATATTTCTTTTATTTATTTTAAAACTGATCAAGCAATTTCTCAGGCCATGAAAACTACACTTGCACAGGTCACCTAGATTTGAAAGAATTGGCAAGAGGTTCACTCAAGAAACATTTCTGTGAAATCTGGTTGAAATTGGCTTGGTAGTTTATGAAGGATAGAATTGTGGAAGAAAAAATCAACAAAAGACAATTATAGTAACTGCAACTATTAGGTTTACATTTTACAAGTATAATGTACAGATAAATTTCTTACAATATGTACTGTATGACAAACAAAATAGCTTTTCTACATCTTTCACAGGCTACAACTGTTACAGTATTTTCATAAATAATCACTGCCATTGTTCACTTCTTATTTTACAACTATTCATTAACTTTTTCAATTATCACTTTGTGATTTAAAAGATCTTAGTCAATACATAAATGTACATTTCAATGAAGGGTTAAAATACTGTTTGTAATAATTTTACTGTAAAATATATTTGTATTTACTGTTAAAACACTGTTATTAATAATTTTACTGTAAAATATATTTGTATTTACTGTTAAAACACTGTTATTAATAATTTTACTGTAAAATATATTTGTATGCTCTGTGTCAGTAAATGTGAAGGTAGTTCGTCAAGAAGCTTAACGTTTCCCAGTCTGTCTGTTGTTGCAATATCATGCTTTGTCTGTTGTTGCAATATCATGCTTTGTCTGTTGTTGCAATATCAAGCTTTGTCTGTTGTTGCAATATCATGCTTTGTCTGTTGTTGCAATATCATGCTTTGTCTGTTTTCTCATGTCATCCTTCTGCTGAATTAAAATGTACTCAACAGTTTACATATATGATAGTTTGCAGCATTGTTTCTTGTACGTATATTGCGAGACTTTGTATAGCAGCAGAGAGCAGCATCATATCTGTTCTCCTGTTCCAAGCATTGTCCCAGTAAATTCAGCGCTGTTTCTCTGTGATTGAGGTTTTTATCGGTATCAATGGTAGTGGCAAGGTTTAAAAGAGCTCGCTGTTGATCTGCTCCTCTCTGAAGATGTTTGTAAGTCTTGTACTGTAGGAAGTAAAGGTAAGGGAGTGAATCAACCACAGCACAGTCCATCCAGTTATCTTTTTCATTCCTCTCTAGCAAGTCTTCTTGTGTAGATCTAAACATTTCATATCGTAATTCTTTGGGGACAGAGTTGATTTCACAACGCATAAACACAACACAAAAAGCTGCAATATCTTTTATAAGTTCTTCATTGCCTGTTTTACATTTACTGACAAATCGTGGTTTTATGGTCTTTAAACTGTCACAGCACGCACACACAGGGGTAACAACATCCAAGTCAAACTTTTCTTCAACAATACCAAGAACATACTCTGTTTTTTCTGTTTCTCCTGCACAGTATAATGCAGATGCAAGTTTCAGCCTGCTAGATGACACATCAGAGTTCAATCCTGCTGAAAACCAAGCAAGTGCCATGTGGGATATGGAACTACTGGCATCAATGTCTGTAGATGCCATCACAGATCCAAGGGAAGAGCAAACCTGCCGAGTCAAAAGTTTGCACACTGATTTCTGCGGTGTATCACATTCTGATGAGCTATATATTTTAACCAAAATGGATATTGAGTTTAAAAGCAGAAAAGGTACCATTCTACATGTTCTCGCAAGTCTGATTATTATGGAATATGTTAACCGTACCGAATAGAAAAAATCATATATAAAAAATCCTAAAGCCTTAGATGACATATCAGCTGAGGAATGGTAATAACAACCACATGGGTACACTGGTAACCTGTTCATCTTCTGCTGAAGTCTCATGCCAAGGTCATCAATAGGAATATCTATTAATGCCCAAATTTCACATTGTATGATAGATTTGAGAATTGCAAGAAGCTGTTGCTGGACTGGATAAGAAATTCTTCCAGCCATCAAGTTGTTTTCAGGTATTATGAAATGTGGACAATTTAGTTGTCTAACACAGTCCTGCAAAGACAGCAAGCAATATTTTAAACATGCAAGTAAATTGTGCTCCTGCCATTGATTTAAATGTGTAGTGTGTATACAATGAAATAAAACAGTTTTACACATGAAACTAGAAATGGCAGCTTCACACTGCGGACTGATGAATGTTTTAAGAATCATCTTCATCAAGATGTAACATCTTATTTGTGTGATGTTTAAACTGAACATGAGACATCTTTCAGCTCTTGAAGTAGATATTCTCCATTCAAGTTGTTTATTCCTACCCTGCTTACTGCCTACTGGTACAACAAAACACCCTGTAGTCTCACAGTATCTCCTCACTTCGTCCGTAGGCCACCCTCCTATGCCTTGCTGTGATAACCAGAGTTGGGCTTCTTTAGGCCACGATTTACATTGACAGGCTACAACTTTATCAAAAGCTGAGGAATTATTTTTTCCTGGATATGTTGTTGCTGGACCATTTACAACTGAACCATTTTTAGGCTTAACAATGTTTTTCATAAGTGTTCTTCCTCTTCCATCAGCAAGAAGATCTTCATGTGTCCTATGGTAATTACAGGTGCAAGGAGAAGGTTCATCAGCTTTCAGCAACTGGAGAAGACAGTAGCCAGGTGAAGTAGTTTCATCATTGACCATTAAAAGATTCTTCACGCCTGGTTGCCACATACTCCAGTCCTGTATCACGTTCATGTCATCTCGGCTTAAGAGTATATCCAAGTCTGACTTTAGTCCTGGAGTTGTTGAACCTTCCACCTGACTTCCAAAGTAATATGTGGAGTGGTTGACTCCTGTTAGTATCTTCTTAATCTTATATGTAGATTCCTTCAACAACAACATCCTTCTCCTCTTCAGTACTGTTTTCTCATCCACACCAATATCACTGAGTACTTCTGATAATTTCAATGATAAACTTTCGGAATGACCAGGAGCTTGAGACATTCTGAAATCATTTAAAATAAAGCTCAATAACCAACATGTTATACATATAAATCTTTAGTAAACATTTAACACATTAATTTTATGATGCTAGACTTTGGACATGTGTTTGTGGAAAGCAGATATAACATAAAAAAATCATTTAACCTTAGCTTGCTGGCGGCAAGTGATTCTGCCTTTGCGATCAGTGCAGACCAAGATCAGCCTGCTCTGCAGGCTGATTACGGTCTGCACTGTTCACTATATTCAGTCAGTAAATTTTCAGTGAACACCCCATTAAATAATAGCAATGGTACTGCCAAAATTGAATGATGGACCAGTCCATTTTTAGCATGGTAAAGGTTAATTACATTCATTTGTATTTAACAACAGAATATGTTCTTCATAAAGAAATATGCATGTACAGTTCGTTTTTGTAAACATCATGATTGTAAACATTAAAGATTACATTTTGTAGCCTTAACTCAGGGTTCCATCTTTTAGTGCGTCTTGTATAAGAAAAACGTGAACTTACGCTAAAACACAACAATCAAAAAGTAGAAAGGTCATTTTGTATGTAGAGAAATTTTGGTTTGAAAACGTGTAAACACGTATGACCTAGTAATCTAACTGTATACCCGAGCGCCAATATAAATATAAATAAAACATTTTAACACCCAGGATTGTAGTATTTTCAATAAAGTAATGTTTATAACTACAGATAATGTTAACAAAAAATGTGATTATTACACATTTGAAAAAAACAAAATACAACTTTAATTCAGTGTGTACACTTACTTTTGAGATTGACAAGAAGAAACCTGATATTCCAATACCGGGCTGTAAAAGTTTCCGTCAAGTTCTACAAAATGTGCAGAATAAATAAGGCTGAACAATTACCTTAACCTTATGAAACTATGTTACAGGCAAGTCATACAAGGGGTGTTTCAAATTGTAAAAATTCATTTTAAATTCATAGTAAGTGTTTGAGTAAGCCTCCTTTTGCCTGTACATACAGTTTTGAAAGTATTTTCTACTTTCTGGACTGGGTGTCTTGCCTACTGCTGAATCAAGTGTGTTTATAGATGAAGTCATGCTTTCAGAAGACTAAACTTTTCTGGCAAGGATAGATTTTTGTTTTTTGGACAAGAAACATTCACATGAAGCTTTATAGTCTGGTGAATATTTTGGATGATCTAATACCCAACACTTTGTCTCTATAGATACCATCACTGGGATGTCAATAAAATCTGTAGTAAGGTCCTTTGGCAGCATGAGAATGCAAACAAGCAAAATAATAGCATTGTATTCCGGTTTGTGTGAGTCTGTTTGTAAGAGGTAACGGAAAGTGCAACATGTTTAACGCCCCTAGCAACAGGTTATACAGAATTCTATTACATGGATATTGAAAGAACTCCATGGTCCCAAAGAACCAGAAAATATAACAACACTGAATCAAAGTACTGAGAGATTTTTTACTTGCTTTTGGTTTAACATCACACTGACATAAATATGAGTCAAATGGCAACTTTCAAGCTTAAAATGCTTAAGGAAGACCTCATGTGCACCTCTGGGCATTATTTCATCATGGCTAAGCACCTGGTTTGAACCACCTACCTGTAAGCCAGCTGGATGGCTTCCTCACATGAAGAATTCAACATGTTAAGTAAAGCTCAAACTCACATTGGTGAGGTGCAAGTGATTTGAAGTCAGCGACCCTAACCACTTGGCTATCAAGGCCCTAGAAGACTTTTCATGGCCATCACACAGCACAAAAGAATTGCTGTGGTGGTAGTTAATAAATCTGTAATAAGACCCTTTTGAAGCACAGAATGCAAGTTGAATGAGTGTGTTAGAGAGAGGTAATGGAAAGTGCAACAGCCCCGCACCCCCCAGCACCAGCTTCTTGGGAATTCTATTACATAGATATTGAATGAACTCCATGATCCTAAAGGATCAGAAGTTATAACAACACTGAAAATTGGAGGACTTTCTATGGCCACCACATGATCCTTGTACTTAGGATTTAAGCTTTTTTCAGGCGAATATTTTGTTCTGCCAAAATAATGTGTCTTGATCAATAAAGATATTGATATCATAGAAAAGGTTATGTAAACTTTGAAATATTATCATCACTCATTGAACTCTTTGAAGTGAGGGTCAGTATTTTGCCAAAGGTCGAGGGGGTTGGTTAGGAGGGGTGGGGGTGGCAGCAAAACATTAAACTGGCCCCATCACTCTAACAGCCATGCTCATTTAATGTTATTATTTTGAATTATTTAAAACGAAAAAAATTGTTAAAATTATATATAGCTCATAAAATTGTGGCACACTGGAAATTGCATATAACATCTTAAACATCCCTCATAGATAAATCACAGGAAATTAAAAGTGAAAGTGACGTAGCCAATCTTCTTACAGTAGTTATAGTCCTCAAGAACTTGTTAAAACTTCAATTCAGTGAAATATGTGGTCTTTGGTACAAACCTACTGACATCAGAATTATAATTATAGTTTTGTTGTAATTATGGTAAAAACCAGTTTCGTAGGAGTCTGGGAAGTTTTTGAAATATAGAAGATAGTCAGCCTTTTATTTTGCGGTGTAAAAAAAAAAAAATTCCGGTAACATGCTAAAAAAACATTAGGGTAGGTACTAAGGTTAGTAAATTTTTGGAGGGATTTTTTCATTAAGTGCAACTTTTCAGAAATTATTTTTGTGTCAAAAATGAATACAAATAAAGGGTTTATGCCTTTAGAGCATAAGTAAGCTGATTTTTAACATCTCTGGCCATGTTTAAAGAATAAAAAGTGCAGTTTTGCAAATTTTTGTTAAAAAGTTGAAAAAAATTTCTCTGAAGCCATTAAAACATTAATATCTAGAGTCAGTCCAAAAATGTAGGGTAGGTCAGGATACCGGAAACAAACAATTCTTTTTTTTACGCCTTATTTTCTAATTTCTAAAATGCCAGATATCCATTTTATATTGACATTTGTATATTAAACAGAAGAAATTCAATTGTTCATCCTAATTATGAATTGGTAGATCAAAAGACAAAAGCCACAGCATACAATCCCTACCACTTGGGAAAGTTTCAAGATCAGATATTTCTGGAGAAGAAGTCATTTGAGGAAAATGGTAACTTTCATCTGACAAGTCCTAACTTCCACAAGCTTAACTGTATTAATATTGAGGAAATGTTCCAGTGTGGAAAATGAACTCTAACTGAAACTGAAAATTCACTTGACAAATTTCAGAAGTCAGTTACTTAATATTTGTTAACAAATTAACTTTAAAGTATCTATGGTTTGGCAATCAATTGAATTAAAAAAACCTAACCACAATGATACAGGATTGAAACTCCATTGTTTGAAGCCTAATTGCAACAAGGAAACCAAAGTGAAGCCATATCTTAAATCAACAATGTAAAAAACCTGAAAACAACAGGCCCACAGTAGCCTTATATCAATCACCTAATTTTTGTTCAACAGCCATTGAAGAAATTCTTCTGTCAAATTACTTTGAACTAGAATTTGTCTGTAGGACACAGGGTGCACAGTGCCCCCCACTGGTATATTTGTCACAAATAAGGGGAAATAATTCAAATGTTTGCAGTCTTAATGGGGTATAGCCTAAACAAACATTTTATGAAAAGGATTCATTATTCTAGGCTATATATTTTTTGAGCTATGAGCATCACAAACAAAAAATCCACTATTTTGGCTATTTCAAGGGCCATAACTCTTTAATAAGCGCTAAGATTCTCAAGAAGAATGCCAAGTGTGTAAGATAACATTATGATAAAGACTCTAGCAAGGTTTCATGAATTTACATCAAATACTTTTTCAGCTAGGCACAAGATTAGGTGAAAATATGAAATATGCATTTTTTTTTTAATATTTCAGGGGCCATGACTTTAAAAATAGGGAAAGGAGCCAGCCAAAAAATGAGAGGTGTACAAGTTCATATCATGATAAAGACTCATGCAAGTTTTCATCCATTTATATCATATACTTTTTGAGCTGGGTGCATCACAAGGTGAAAATGTGCATTTTTCACTATTTCAGGGGCCATAACTCTGAAAATAGGGGGCGGAGGCAGACAAAAAATAGGAGGTGCTCAAGTTCATATCATGATAAAGACTCGTGCAAGGTTTAATCAACTTATATTATATACTTTTTGAGTTAGGCGTGTTACAAGGTGAAAATGTGCATTTTTTTACTATTTCAGGGGCCGTAACTCTGGATATAGGGGGCTGACCCAGATGAAAAATAAGAGGGGCTCAAGTTCTTATCATGGTAAAGACTCATGCAAGGTTTAATCAATTTATATTAAATACTTTTTGAGTTAGGCACATCACAAGGTGAAAATGTGCATTTTTTACTATTTCAGGGGCCATAACTCTGGATGTAGGGGGCTTACCCAGATGAAAAATAGAAGGTGCGCAAGTTCATATCATGATAAAGATTTATGCAAGGTTTAATAAATTTATATTAAATACCTTTTGAGCTAGGAGCGACACAAGGTAAAAATGTGCATTTTTGACTATTTCAGGGGCCACAACTCTGAAAATAGGGGACAGACCCAAATGAAAAATAAGAGGTGCGCAAGTTCATATCATGATAAAGACTCATGCAAGGTTTCATGAATCTTCATCGAATCCTTTTTGAGCTAGGCGTGTCACAAGGTGAAAATGTGCATTTTTGACTATTTCAAGGGCCATAACTCTGGAAATAGGGGGGTAGCCAGATGAAAAATAGGAGGTGCACAAGTTCATATCATGATAAAGACTCATGCAAGGTTTCATCAATTTATACCAAATACTTTTTGAGCTGGGCGCGTCACGAACTTCAGACGGACGCACAGACAAGACCAAATCTATAAATCTATATGCCCCTACCACTCATGGGGGGGGGGGGGGGTCACAAAAATGGCATGCAGATTAAATATAGAACATTTTCCATATTCCATAGAACCACTTAGGAAAAATTAGCATCCAAAAGCAGTTATGGTTTTGTTTTCTAAATATTAGCAGTTCCATGATTACCCTCAGAGTTGCTCACCTGACAATAACTGTTTGCCCTTGACCATCATATCATCATAAACTGTATCATGGAAGTTATTGTTTAAACAATGTAGTATGAAAATAGATAGTCAAGAAATGTTTTTATGAAGACCCATTCAAAAATGTGTATTTCCAATCGGAATCTTTTTCTATTTGACCTAGAGATAGATTTTACACCAAAGAGACTCAGTTTTTCTATTTGACCTAGTGATAGATTTTACACCAAGGTGACCCAGTTTTTCTATTGGACCTAGTGGTAGATTTTACACCAAGATGACCCAGTTTTTCTATTGGACCTAGTGGTAGATTTTACACCAAGGTGGCTCAGTTTTTCTATTTGACCTAGTGATAGATTTTACACCAAGGTGACCCAGTTTTTTTCTATTGGACCAAGTGGTAGATTTTACACCAAGATGACCCAGTTTTTCTATTGGACCTAGTGGTAGATTTTACACCAAGGTGACCCAGTTTTTCTATTGGACCTAGTGGTAGATTTTACACCAAGGTGACCCAGTTTTTCTATTGGACCTAGTGGTAGATTTTACACCAAGGTGACCCAGTTTTTCTATTTGACCTAATGATAGATTTTACACCAAGGTGACCCAGTTTCTTTATTTGACCTAGTGATAGATTTTACACCAAGGTGACCCAGTTTTTTTATTTGACCTAGTGATAGGTTTTACACCAAGGTGACCCAATTTTTCTATTTGACCTACTGTAGTGATAGATTTTACACCAAGTTGACCCAGTTTTTCTATTTGACCTAGTGATAGATTTTACACCAAGGTGACCCAGTTTTTCTATATGACCGAGTGATAGATTTTACACCAAGGTGACCCAGTTTTTCTATATGACCGAGTGATAGATTTAACACCAAGGTGACCCAGTCTGCAAATGCCTACATTCAACTGAAGTGATAGTAAGTTTTCTAAACTATCTTCCTATGATTTGACCTAATGACCTGGTTTTTATCCATTGATGACCCAGATTCAAATATTTCATATAGACAAACATTCTAACCAGGGTTGCCAGCACTCTGGGTGAATAAAATTCCCTGACTTTTCCCTGACCAATTCATGTTTTTCACTGACCAAAACCGCCAAACATTTAAATGGCCTCCTGACCTCCCCTATAGCCGTCCAATCCTCCCATTATTTTTTTTCCAAATGTTTTGTATTTATTTTCCAATATATTAAACATAAACATCAAACACAATGATAATAAACATGGTTTTCTTTCTTGTATGACTGTTTGGTGGTCAAGTCAATGAAACATAATTATGACTATTGGTCAGTGAAACCTAATTTTAAGAGATACATATCAAAGGCATCTTTGCAAGACATGTAACTATCAAAAATCTAACATCTTTTAATAAGGTACACTTTCCTCATAGTAAAAACAATAAAGTATGGTTAATAACAAGACCATTGGAACCCTGCTAGTATTAGCAAAATATCATTCTCAAAAATCCAAGATCTGTTATTATACAGTTTCCTAGAGGCAAAAACAATAAAACACCATGACTAATAGCAAGACCATTGGAATTATATTGACAAAGCATCACTCTCAAAATCCAAGATCTCTTAATATACAGTGTCCTAGTCACTGTGGCAAAAACAATAAAGCATCATGACTAATACTGTAGTAGCAAGACTATTGGAATCCTACTGGCAAAAAATCTCTCTCAAAACCCAAGATCTCTCAATAGTTTCCTAGTGGCATAACAATAAAGCATTGATAATAACAAGGTTAGTTGGTTAGTTTGTCATGCTAGTAGGGAAGTGCCTGAAATAGTAACTTGTTTATAATACATGCCGTCAACAATGTACTTAGATGTGTATGTTATGATATTTAACAAACAGAAAACACCTGGAGTACCTACAACAAAAAAAGTGTATTAGAATAATGTTAGTTGTAGGCTCTCTTCATGTGTCACTTTCCTACAAAATAACAAAAAAATGTTAGTTAGCTCTGGAGGCAAGGGTTGCAAAGCCTTTCAGTCTTCAAGCAAAATCAGTGTTTAAAGAAAAATGGGGGTTTTAAACAAATTAAATGCATAATAAAGTATTACTTCATTAAACTTTGTTTTTAATTACTTAAATTTAATGCTTGAAGACTGCCATAGCCACAAAAGTTTAAAATGATTAACTTCTTCGAGCTTTGAAATCATTTTTCCCTGACTTTTCCCTGACTTTCCAGGATTTTCATTTTTCACTGACCAAATTTTAAAAGTCCCTGACAATTCCCTGACCTTGAAAAAGAAACCAATTTCCCTGACTTTTCAAGACTGCTGGCAACCCTGCTAACAATGTTTCATGTAGATCAAGAAGACAAAACCTATCACAGGAGACAGTGCCTATGACTATTTCTAGGTTCACTATCCAGCCTGGACCTGGATAAGCTGGAGCTATCACTGGAGTGTTTAATGAATCCAATGTGGGTGAAAATATTGGACACTGCTTTAAAAGTCTGTGTCAAATGTATAAAGCAACTAGAGTGCCAGAATGTCATAATATACCCCCGTCATAGCAAATTTCTTTACACTAGCACCTGTATCTGCAAATTGAATTTTAATTCTGTTGTTGTGTGACCTTGACCTTAGATCTAGGGACCTGGTTCTTGCACATGACACTCCGCCTCATGATGGTGAACAATTGTGCCAAGTTTCATCAAAATCCCTCCATGCATAAAGAAGATATGCTCCGTACAAAGCCTGTGGATGCTGCCCGCCAGGGGCATTCCCATAAGACGTCCAGTTTTTGAAACGGGCGTATAGTAATGTATAAAGTGTATCAAAACATTAAACTAGAGATGCTTTTGAGAAAATCCATGTCTCCCACAACTGCCCCTATGAAAAATGTCTAGTTTCCCTAGATGGTTTAGACAAGTAGATCCAATTAGATGGTCTAGACGAGTGGATCCAATCAGTAATTCAAGGGCCATAAATCAGAAGTGCCTATGCGCATTTGGCTAGTTATCGAACTTGACTAAGGTCTTATGGCCAAACACATTTTGTTCAAGTTTGGTGAAGACAGGATGAGAAATGTTCGACTTAGAGAGCGGACAAGAGTAAAAAGGTGGATTTTTCGGTAATTCAAGGGCCGTAACTCTAAAATGCTTGGACCAATTTGGCTAGTTATCAAACTTGACCGAGGTCTCATGGTCAAACACATTTTGTTCATGTTTGGTGAAGATCGGATGAGAAATGTTCAACTAAGAGTGCGGACAAGAGTAAAAAGGCCGTTTTTTGGTAATACAAGGGCCATAACTCCAATATGCCTGAACCGATTTGGCTAGTTATCGAACTTGGCCGAGGTTTTATAGTCAAACACATTTTGTTTAAGTTTGGTGAAAATCTGATAAGAAATGTTCGACTTAGAGCGCGGACAAGCTTTGTGACAGACAGACACACACACAGACTGGAGTAAATCAATATATCTCCCACACCACTGTGTGGTGGGAGACATAATAAGTATAAAAGGAAAATTACTCATGAAACATTTCTGCAAAAGTAATTCACCATGTGTCATATCATGTGGCTAATAATCTGGAACAGTTTGAATTTAAATCTATTTAGTAATAATAATAATAATAATAATGATAATAATAATAATGACTTTATTTATTGAGGCAACACTATTAGGCAAGCCCAATCTTCCAAGTGGGCCTCAAAATTATATACAATATTTACAAATAGATTTCAAATACAAATTTGACAATAGCATGATTACAACATTCTAAGCATATGTTATGTTGTTCATTTTCCAGTTTGTTAAATTGGATCTTTTGAACTGCTCAAGACTGTTAGAATTTTTCACTTCAAGAGGTAATGAGTTCCAGATCTTTGGTCCCGTGTATTCAAGGGATTTTCTGTACAGTTCTAAGTTTGGTTTAGGTACTTCAAGAAATTTATTTGATTCTGATCTTAAATTAATGTAAAGATTATGTACAAATTTAAATTTACTTTGAAGATAGGATGGACTAAGATTGTTAATTGATTTAAAGACTAAAATTGCTTTCTTATAATGCAGTCGTTCATAGAATTTCATCCAGTTCAGCTCTTTAAACAAATCTTCAGATGGAAAATCAAAACATTTATCAAGGATGATTCAAGCTGCTCTTTTTTGAAATTTTGTAATTTTTTCCATTGAATCCCTGTTGCAATTACCCCAAATCGTGCAGCAATAATCCAAGTGGGGTAAAATATAAGCATTAAAGAAAAGTTTTCTCTGGGGAATATCTAGGTAGCATTTAATTCGTTGTAAAAGATAAAGTAAGGAATTGCATTTCTTTAGTGTGTTATCAATATGATCTTTCCAGCTTAAGTTATTACTGACATGTACACCTAATAGTTTTTCTGATTCTGTATATTCGACAGTTTCATTGTTGAATGTAAGAGGCGATTGGTTTAAAGTATCTTTATTAGTATCTCTTGATGAGATAAACATTGCTTTGGTTTTTTGTACATTAGCTGTCATATAATTATGCTTGCACCAGTCCTCAATTTTATAGAGAACAGATTGTAATTCAGAACATATTTCTTGTTTGGTGTTTCCAACAACAGTTAAGGTTGTATCATCTGCAAAAATATCAGTGAAACAGTCTTTCAGATGTTGGGGCAGATCATTAATATATAAAATAAAAAGCAGAGGGCCAAGCACAGAGCCTTGAGGGACACCAGACATTATTGGCTTTGAGTCAGATATTTTTCCAGAAATACATACTTTTTGAAATCTATTACTTAAATATGATTAAAAAGACAGCTAAATCCCCTGCCACTGTTATGGATAGTGAAAGGGTAAACCTTTGACCTTGAGCTGTGACCTTGAACTTGAACTAGCATGGCTGACCCATGAATTCTGCACATCGTTTTGAATAGGTGATCAATTGACCAGAGTTTCATGAAAATCCTTTAAGGGATTTAGGAGATACACAGTTTAAACCTTTGACCTTGAGTTGTGACCTTGACCTTGAGCTGAAATGGCTGACTCATCAGTTCTTGAAGAGGTGATCATTTGACCCAAATTTGATGAAAATCCTTCAAGAGGTTTAGGACACAGAGTGGACACACAATGGAAGGCTAAAATCTTTGACCCAAAGTTGTGACCTTAATCTTGAGCAGGCATGGCTGACTCATGAGTTCTGCACATCGTCTTGGATAGGTGATCATTTGACCCAGATTTCATATGAATCCTTCAAGGGGATAAGGAGATACAGAGCAGACACAAAATGGAAGACTCAAACCTTTGACCCGAAGTTGTGACCTTGACCTTGAGCCAACATGGCTGACTCATAAATTCTGCACATCGCCTTGATAAGGTAATCATTTGACCCAGTTTGATGAAAATCCTTCAAGGGGATAAGGAGATACAGAGCAGACACAAAATGGAAGACTCAAACCTTTGACCCGAAGTTGTGACCTTGACCTTGAGCCAACATGGCTGACTCATGAGTTCTGCACATCATCTTGATGAGAAGATCATTTGATCCAAATTTCATGATTATCCTTCAATGGGTTTAGGAGATACAGAGTGGACACAAAATTGAAGGCTCAAACCTTTGACCTTGAGCCGACATGGCTGACTCATAGGTTCTATACATTGTCTTGATGAAGTTATCATTTGACCTAAGTTTCATGAAAATCCTTCAAGGGGTTTAGGAGATACAGAGTGGACACAAAATTGAAGGCTCAAACCTTTGACCTTGAGCCGACATGCCTGGTTCATAGGTTCTACACATTGTCTTGATGAAGTTATCATTTGACCCAAGTTTCATGAAAATCCTTCAAAGGGTTTAAGAGATATAGAGCGGACACGAAATGGAAGGCTCAAACCTTTGAGCTCGAGTTGTGATCTTGACCTTGAGCCGACATGGCTGACTCATGAGTTCTGCACATCATCTTGATGAGAAGATCATTTGATCCAAGTTTCATGATTATCCTTTAAGGGGTTTAGGAGATACAGAGTGGACACAAAATTGAAGGCTCAAACCTCTGACCCTGAGCCGACATGGCTAACTCATAGGTTCTACACATTGTCTTGATGAGGTTGTCTTGATGAGGTTATCATTTGACCCAAGTTTCATGAAAATCCTTCAAGGGGTTTAGGAGATACAGAGCGGACACAAAAGTGAAGGCTCAAACCTTTGACCTTGAACCAACATGGCTGACTCATGGGTTCTGCACATCGTCTTAATAAGGTTATATTTTGCCCCAAGTTTCATGAAAATCCTTCCAGGGGTTTAGGAGATACAAAGTGGACACAAAATGTTACGGAAGGATGGACGGAGACCATTCCTATAACCTTCCACCACTCGTGGCGGAGGATTAATAACTGAGATAGAGTTAAAGATCATCATAACCTGAACCTAAAATTCTATGTAAAAAGGGGGCATAACTCATAACACAGATGCCAGCATTATGGACCTTGTGTCATATGATGTAGAACAAACATTTAAAGTCTAAAAAGATAAGGTGAAAAAGCATCAACATTAAACTGGAACTAAAAACTGATAATAATTCATGACATATTTGCACCAGAGTTATGGACCTTGTGTCATGTTGAGGATGATAAAATTTTAAGTAAAAAAGGGGGCATAATTAATGAAATGCTGGTGCAACAGTTATGGCCCTTGTGTCATAAAATGTGTGTGATGATTTGGTAAAACTGCTTTAAGCCTGAACAAATTCAATTAATAATAACACAGACAGAGTAAAAGTGCATCAAAACTTTAACCTGAAATCTTCAGTAAAAAGGGGGATAAGTAAAAAATATTGGTGCTAGAGTTATGGTCATTGTGTCAAATGATGTGGAATAATCATCTTAAGTTTGAACAAATCCCTTCTGTAATAACAGAGAAACAGTGAAAAAGCACCAAAACTTTAACTTACAATTCTAAGTAAAAAGGGGATATAAGTCATGAAATATTGGTGCAAGAATGATGATCCTTGTGCCATACGGTGTGGGCAATGAAAACGAATAACTATTTTCAGTTTGAAGCAAATCCATTCAGTAATACAGAGATAAAGAGAAAGTGCAACAAAACCCTAGCAAAGGTGTGGACGCGGAAGACACCTATGCAGACGCTGGGTAGGACAGCTCCCCATAAACTTCATATAAACACGCTAAAAATATGGCCTTTAGCTAGGGTGTTCAAAAGATATTTTTTTCAAGGATCTGACACAGTTTTATCATCTAAAATGATCCAGTTTCAAACTAAATGTAGATTTCATGATAACAAATATTCCAACCAGGTTTCATGTAGATGATGTAGAAAATGTGGCCTCTGGAGCATTAATTTAGTTTTTCCATGATTTGACCTAGTGACCTATTTTGTGAAACAAAATGAACCAATTCTAAACTTGATAGACAAACATTCTGACCAGGTTTCATGTAGATCAGGTGGAAAATGTGTCCTCTAGAGTATTAACAAGGTAACTAGTTTTTGTAAAGACAAAGATTCTGGCTAGGTTAAAGCATACAGATCAAGTAGGAAATGGACTCTAGAGGTTTTCTCTGGTGTGACCCCGTGACCTACTGGTAGTTTTTAACCTTTGATGATCCAGTATCAAACATGATCTAAATCTTATAAAGACAATCATTCTGACGAGGTTCCATATAGATGCAGTAGAAAATAAGGCAAACAATTTTAACAATATTATTATTGATCTAGGCTTATGTGTGCTAAAAACCAAAGGTAGCTTGACAATTTTTGTAAAGGAACATTTCCATAAAATTATTTCAAAATGCAACAGCTGTTCAGTAAGAAATGGGGTCTGACAATTTTTCTATTTTGGACACTTTTCGTTGAAGGTCACAATTGGAGCTCTTCTGTGAACTATTTGTATAATCCAGCAGCTAAGGAGGAATTTAAGATGAGTCGGCATAATTTTAACAATTTTGGTAAAGGGTCACCCAAGAATAATCGAGTCTATTCACGAGAGTTCACAAAATGTGAAAAACCCCTCAAGCTGGACTATCAGCTGCTGATCATTATAACAGTAACTATACAGTAAAACACAGAAGTAGCATTGGAAATTTGCTCCTTATAACTGGGGTTCATTGTATCCGTATAAAAAACAGTTTGTTGTATATAAAAGTTGTTACTTATTAGTTTGCTATACGTATGACTGAATCATTTTAAGTAACTCTTACTTACTAATTTTGTTCATCTTTTGGTAAGTTTTAAAGAAATTCTGTTGAGAATTTATTGTTTCCATTAAGTAATTTCTGATGTTTTTATTTATTTTCAGTGAGAACTTTCATTTTCTTCAGTCACAAGAGTGAAGAAGATAACTTGTATAATTGGTATGACATTACCTGTCTGCTACTTCCCTTTAAGAAAATTCCATTTTAGATGTTCTTGTTTCTTTTAAATTTGACATGTACTGTAAAATCATTTAATATCGTGGGCATGAAATTTTGTGGTTTTGGCCAAGACGGCAATTTCATGAGGATATAAATTCGTGGATTTCATTTTTTGAACATAGAATGAATGGGAATTTTACTTGTTCTTTTGGATTATATTTTGTGGATTGACTAGATCGACCACAAAATCCACGAAAATTAGTCCCCACGAATACTGATTTCACAGTATTTTATTTTATTGAAACAGATCATTATAAAATGTGTTCCTTAAAACCAAGTTTTGGAAATAACCGAGCTTGCTTTACCTGGTGATTATTATATGGAATAAAAAATTGTTCTTTATATGAGGTTTCACTATATCCAAGTTCGCCTTATCTGAATTTTACTGTATTCATTAAAAGCGACTCCGCACTCTTGCAGCAACTGTTTCTTTTAATGTCTTGAATTAATCTGAACACTACCCATCTGTAGAATGTCCATGGACAAGCAAGGTTTTCCATGGAAAGTGCATGACGCACCACGGATATTGAGCGGTCACAAGCCTTTGGCTCAGGTGAGCTAAAAATGACACTGCCAGAAATCAATTAACTGGGAAATGTTGATGATGTGCAAAACCAACCTTGTTACAGAGGTTTCTACAAAGTTGGTTGAAATCCCACAGGTAGTTTAGAGAAGTAGTCAAAACAAACTTTTGTCACAGACGGGCTGACAGACAGACAGACTGACAGACAGTACAAGGTCAATATAACTCCCCCATATAAAGGTAGACACACATGTTCTACAGCTGCTAAATGTATCCTAAAGGAAGACATATTTCACATATTACCATTTCATATGCTTTTCTTTTATTGACAGGTGCTGCATCTTTTAGAGTAGAGACCCATTTTGAGGCTGTTACAAACATGAGGCCCTCCAGTGTCCTCACTTTACCATGAGGTGTTAGTGAGGCCCTGTACGTTTTTCCCTGAAAAACATGAAAAAAATACTATCTTCTAATATGATAATTATCCATCATCAGGCATGTTTAAAGTGACTTGTTCACTTTCAATTCTAGTAAATCTTTTGTACATGGGCTTTCAGCATCAATAAGATGTTTGTCAAAAAGTTGTAGAAATAGTACAAATGCTAACTGTAAAAGTGGCCTTCTGTTAGACTGAAAGCAAATAAAATATAGGACACACAGCACAGCTTGAAGAAGTTCATAAGATAATGCAGTTTAGTCATATGTTTGGTGCCCATGTTTGTAATTAACCAGACTTGAGGGCTAACTTGATTATAACAAGAACACCCCCCTGTGGGTGCTGACGCTCATCTGATTTTTTTTGTATAACAGAAAAATTGTCCTACCCATGATTTTCTAAGTCCAAAAAGGGCCATAATTCTTGCAAAAAGCAGGATGAAGTTATGTTTCTTGATGTACAGAGTCAGCTTATGATGGTGAACAAGTGTTGCAAGTTTCAAAGCAATATCTTGAATAGTTTAGGAGAAAAAATGACCTAAACATAAAACTTAACCAATAAATCTGATATTTTCTAAGTCCAAAAGGGGCCATAATTCTTGCAAAAATCAGGACAGAGTTATGTTTCTTGCTGTACACGGTCAGCTTATGATGGTGAACAAGCGTTGCAAGTTTTAAAGCAATAGCTTTGATAGTTTATGAGAAAAGCTGAACTAAACATAAAACTTAACCAAGAAATCTGATTTTCTAAGTCTAAAAGGGGCAATAATTCTTGAAAAAAGCAGGATGGAGTTACGTTTCTTCATGTACAGGGTCAGCTTATGATGGTGAACAAGTGTTGCAAGTTTCAAAGCAATAGCTTTGATAGTTTAGGAGAAAAGTTGACCTAAACATAAAACTTAACCAAGAAATCTGATATTTTCTAAGTCCAAAAGGGGCCATAATTCTTGCAAAAATCAGGACAGAGTTATGTTTCTTGCTGTACACAGTCAGCTTATGATGGTGAACAAGCTTTGCAAGTTTTAAAGCAATAGCTTTGATAGTTTATGAGAAAAGCAGAACTAAACATAAAACTTAACCAAGAAATCTGATTTTCTAAGTCAAAAAGGGGCCATAATTCTTGCAAAAAGCATGATGGAGTTATGTTTCTTGCTGTACAGGGTCAGCTATTGATGGTGAACAAGTGTTGCAAGTTTCAAAGCAATACCTTTGATAGTGTAGGAGAAAAGCTGACCTAACCATAAAACTTAACCAGGCAACGCCGACACCGATCAAGTGATGACAATAACTCATGATTTTTTTTTCAAAAAATCAGATAAGCTAATAAAATCATCCATAAAAATACTTGAACTGAGCAGTATCACTTAGAAATATCATTCAAACACTGTATGGTTTATTGTAAATACTATGGACAGCACTGTAGGCTTTTGTAAGAACTAGAAAATGTGTAAAACATGATATTATATACTGATTTTCACATGATACCATTTTCTATCGAAATTGGTTTGTTTACATTTTCACGCCGAACATTGCAAATAAGAGAAGCATTCTGATTGGCTTAGACAAAGAGCTTAGAAGTTTTGTCTGCTTTGTTGTGATTGGTAGAACTGCTATCCGTTTTTTGGTTAAGCTCAACTACTTTTCACCCTAGTCAATGACAAAGGGGCTCTGATATCTGATTGTAAACAAATGAAGGAAAGCTTAGATACAAATTGTATTCAATTCCTTGATGTTCCAGTAATGCCAACAGTTGCCTTTCTTTCAGCAAGAAGTTTTGAAGTGTTAAATTGTGCAATCTTTTTGTTATGTCTGGTGCAAATTTTCTTTCATATTTTTATCCATTCCCAGTTTACCTGAACAAAAAATCTGTGAAATGACAATCAAAACAAGGAAGTGCCGATGCAGTTGCACTTCTGAATTTTGAATTTGAACAAACAACACTTGCTATTAAAACCCTGTTTGAAACGATGTAGAAATATTTAGCAATTAATTTGTTAACTGGTTTTCTGGTATTTAAACCTTCAAACATAGTATAAAATATCAACCCTTACGCTGCCTACAAGACGGGTATACCCGTCCCACATCTACGTCAGCCTATTTGCCTATAAGACAGGTTTACCCGTCTTTGGATTTCCCAACATTCCGACATGTAAACAATTCAAATGATGTCACATGAATTCATCCCAGAGCAACCAATCATATTAAAAGAATGTTTCCCATCTGTGTTTGCTGTAGTATTTTTAGAATACTGTACATAGGAAAGCCCACAATGACCTAAGTGACTGGTAAATTTCCACATTTCAAAATGGTGGACGGCGATTCAGCTGCAGGGTAAAGTAGACAAAACAACTGCAATATTCCCTCTAAACGTCGAAGATTCGATAAGGAGATTAGGTACTTCATATTGCATTTTTTCTAAATAAAGATTTACAAACTAAGCAAATTTATAGCTACTTATGGTGATTCTTCCCCATTTTGGCCCTTCGCTGTCTTCATGTTTGACGGGTATACCCGTCTCACATTTACATCAGCATATTTCAAAGTAAAACAAGATTTCTTTTAGAATAGATCTGTTTATCTGTATGCATTTATTATTTTTCTTTCTAAAAATTATAGGTTTTATATACTTTCTGTGAACAATAAAGCCTCTAAACTATTCTGTCAAAACTAAGGTGATTTCCAGGAAAGTGCCTTGGCAAATACAGTGTACATAACGTTATCGGGTCCTCGGCAGCGAAAAGGTTAAGTTGTAACAAGAGTGCCAGAGTGTCACAATATACGCACAGAAATTTTTTTTACACTAGCACCTGTATTTACAAATGGAATTTTAATTTTGTGGTTGTTTAGTAATTATTGTAATGCTTCTGTTTTTCTAAGTCCACAAAAAAACTCCTTACCAGGTAGAGATACCTTAAAATACACGTAAAATTTTAAAGTAACATCTATGTTGTACCACAGAAAAGTAGTCTTGGTTTCTCCCTACGGTCAATTATAAAAAAGTTACAAAATAACTTATTTATGTAACAACTACCTAAGGGAAGTTAATCTTTAAAACAAAAACAAAAGTCAAAAGTCCTTACCAGGTATAGATAGGTCAAAATACACCTCAAAATCAGATGTAACATGCATTTTGTACTACAGAAAAGTGGTCTCGATTTTTCCCTACGACTTACAATATAAGCTATTTATAGTAACAACAAAGAAAAGTAATTCTCAACAAGAGTGCCAGAATGTCACAATATACGCCCGTCACAGCAAATTTCTTTACACTAGCACCTGTATTTGCAAATGGAAGTTTAATTTTCTAGTTGTTTACAATGTTTTTTTTTTTTTTTAGAAATTATTGTAATTCTTTTATTTTTCTAAGTCCACAAAAAAAATCCTTACCAGGTAGAGATACCTTAAAATACACCCAAAATTTGAAAGTAACATCAATATTGTACCACAGAAAAGTGGTCTTGGTTTTTCCCTACGGTCAATTATAAAAAAAGTTACAATGTAAGTTATTTATAGTAAAAAATAAAAAAATTACAAGTCCATACAAAAATCCTTACCAGGTAGAGATAGCTCAAAATACACCTCAGAATTGGATGTAACATGCATATTGTACTACAGAAAAGTGGTCTCGATTTTTCCCTACGACTTGTAATGAAAAAGTTACAATATAAGCTATTTATAGTAACAGCAAAGGGAAGTAATTCTAAAGAAGGGACCAGTGCATGACACTCCGTCTCATGATGGTGTACAATTGTGCCAAGTTATATCAAAATCCCTCAATACATGAAGAAGAAATGCTCCGGACAAAGTCATTCTTGTATCTGACCTTTGGCCTCTTAGTGTGACCTTGACCTTAGACCTAGTGACCTGGTTCTTGCGCATGACACTCCGTTTCATGCTTGTGAACATTTGTGCCAAGTTGTATCAAAATCCCTCAATGCATGAAGAAGAAATGCTCCGGACAAAGTTTTCATTCTTGTATCCTTGACCTCTAAGTGTGACCTTGACCTTACCCCTAGGGACCTGGTTCTTGCGCATGACACTCCATCTCATGATGGTGAACAATTGTGCCAAGCTACATCAAAGTCCTTTCATGCATGAAGAAGATATACTCCGGAGAAAGTTTTCATTCTTGTATCCTTTGACCTCTAAGTGTGACCTTGACCTTAGACCTTTGGACCTGGTTCTTGCGCATGACACTCCGTCTCACTATGGTGAACAACTGTGCCAAGCTACATCAAAATCCTTCTATGCATGAAGAAGATATGCTCCGGACAAAGTCATTCTTGAATTTTTCATTCTTGTATCCTTTGGCCTCTAAGTGTGACCTTGACCTTAGACCTAGGGACCTGGTTTTTGCGCATGACACTCCGTCTCATGATGATGAACAATTGTGCCAACTTTCATCAAAATCCCTCCATGCATGAAGAAGATATGCTCCGGACAAAGTCATTCTTGAATTTGACCTTTGACCTCTAAGTGTGACCTTGACCTTAGACCTAGGGACCTGGTTCTTGCGCAAGACACTCCGTCTCATGATGGTGAACAACTGTGCCAAGTTTCATCAAATTCCCTCCATGCATGTAGAAGATATGCTCCGGACAAGGTCTGTAGACGCCGCCCGCCCGCCCATCCACCTGCCAGGGGCGTTCCCATAATACGTCCCGTTTTTCAAACGGGCGTATAAAAAGGGACCAGCGCATGACACTCCGTCTCATGATGGTGTACAATTGTGCCAAGTTACATCAAAATCCCTCCATGCATGAAGAAGAAATGCTCCGGACAGTCATTCTTGTATCTGACATTTGACCTCTAAGTGTGACTTTGACCTTTGACCTAGGGATCTAGTTGGTGAACATCAAATTTTGTGCCATGTTATATCAAAATCCCTCCATGCATGAAGAAGAAATGCTCCGGACAAAGTTTCCATTCTTGTATCCTTTGACCTTTAAGTGTGACCTTGACCTTAGACCTAGGGACCTGGTTCTTGCGCATGACACTCCGTCTCATGATGGTGAACAATTGTGCAAAGTTACATCAAAATCCCTCCATGCATGAAGAAGATATGTTCCGGACAAAGTCATTCTTGAATATGACCCTTGACCTCTAAGTGTGACCTTGACCTTAGACCTAGGGACCTGGTTCTTGTGCATGACACTCCGTCTCATGATGGCGAACAACTGTGCTAAGTTACATCAAAATCCTTCCATGCATGAAGAAGATATGTTCCGGACACAGTCATTCTTGAATTTGACCCTTGACCTCTAAGTGTGACCTTGACCTTAGACCTAGGGACCTAGTTCTTGCGCATGACACTCTGTCTCATGATGGTGAACAAGTGTGCCAAATTTTATCAAAATCACTTCATGCATGAAGAAGATATGCTCTGGACAAAGTCTGTGGACGCCGCTCGCCCGCATGCCAGGGGCGTTCCCATAATAAGTCCTGTTTTTCAAATTATACTGTGATAATTGATTATCAAAAATACAGGTGACAAGTGTTCTTACCTGTTGAATGGCCTATGGGTGTTAAAAAATTTTAACATCTATTGTCTGATAAAACTATAATTGTTTACGATAATCATGCTTTTTGAATAGAAAATGTTTTCAGTAAATGAAAGTAAGTTTTATGTATTAATACTGTATGCAATAAAAGGAAGTAGTCCATTGTACACGTCCATGACCATGTTTTACATTTGTTTTCTCAATCAAGGTAAGCACTGTCAATTTTCCTAATATATCAAAAAATAGGCGCACACAGCTTATCTATAAGTCCCACAGGGCTCCATCCTAGACCCCCTTCTATTCTTACTCTACATAAATGACCTGCCTGAAAATTTGATTTCACAGGTCCGTTTATTCGCCAATGACACTGCTGTCTGTTTAACTGTAAATGGTTCTGCCCAAGAAAACATCCTCCAGCAAGACTTGAATAGTTACAGTTACGGGAAAGTAAGTGGGACATGGAGTTTAATCCCTCAAAATGCACAGTTATGAACATAACAAGGTCTAAAAGCCCTTTCAGATCAAAGTATACGCTCCATGACCAAGTCTTGGAAACAGTTCCTGATGCAAAGTATCTTGGGGTCACTATATCCTCAGATCTTAACTGGAATAAACACATCAATTTAGTCACGTCCAAAGCTACCCGCACACAATGCTTAACATAATAGACCGGTTTTTAAACTGCTTTTATCTGTAACTCCTTCTTTTTTTTTTTAACACTATCAACTGTATTTCATGCTTGCAATACACATCATGTATTACTTTTATTCTCCTGTCCATTCTACTTTTAAATTTCTTGTACAGGCGCGCAGCTGCATTTAATACTCGAAAAGAGGCGTGATGCAGTATATATAGATAAATAAACACATATCAAATATAAGCGCATAGTTTTGGCTCAAGTATAAGCGCATATCAAAAATAGGCGCATAAAAGTGTCACTAAAATTATTATAAGCGTATACGCTTATTTACCAGATTTTACAGTATTTCTTCCAATTCTTAATTTTAAGTGACATGTCATGATGTCCCAAAAACAAGAAAAACAGGACCAGTATGTTAGTGGTATGTAAGTAAAGAGGATCACATTGCATGCATTCCTGAGACAACATACAGTAAAATGCACCTATCTCATATGATGACATGACATTATGACCTCAGCAGTACTCGGCACTTTTCTTATATACTGTAGAGTAAATATACATACCTTTACATGGCAGGAAAGGACTAACTTGCCAGGTGAAAGTTGACCGGAATTTAAAAGCTCCTTCAGTGTAGGTAGTCCTACAGTCAACTGCTGCTGAAAGTAGTGCAAAATTAATACAAAGTTAACCCTTCCCTTACAGAAGAAAAAGGCCTGCTGCGTACTCTTGCTGTGTACATACAGCGTATATGATGCGTACATGATGTGTACTGAAATCAATAGTATGCAGGATATACACCGCACATACACCGATAGTACGTTTGTAGTACACTTTTGACATGCAAATGAGCTCTGCCGCGTACTACTTGCTGCGTACATGCTGTGGACTACATAGTACACAGGATGTACGCTGGAGGAATTTAGTATGCGGGAAATAGTACACAGCATGTACGTGGCACATACACTTTTCACATGCAAATGAGCCTGCGTTTTACTACCCCTGCGGCGTACATGCTGTGTACTCCTGCGGCGTACATGCTGTGTACTCCTGCGGCGTACATGCTGTGTACTCCTGTGGCGTACATGCTGTGTACTCCTGCTGCATACATGCTGTGTACTCTTGTGGCGAAACTGCTGTGATAATGTAAATTCCTTACCCCACCAACTTTCGTATGCAAATGCTGATCATTTGGACAGAAAAAAGATAAGTGACATGCATCAATAAGTATTTACCCTTACCAAAATAATGTAGATTGATGTTATCAAATAAATTAGTATGCTTTTCTTCATCCACTTTTCAATGAAATAAATCAATTTTTGTAGCATGTAATTTGGTAAACATTTGAAGAAAATGGCGTAACTGCATCAAGGGGAAACAACTTTAATGCAACTAAACATAAGTGTTATGATTTATTATAGACGATGTGTGCGTAGTATGTATTTATTTTGATTAAAATCCATCTGAGAAAATCTAGGACTGGAATTATATAAGCATTTATACACTTTTACGTCCATAAAAAGTAGCGCACCAAAAAATTTTGGATTGATTTTTTCCAATGGGGCGAGCGCAATTAGCCAAAAACGTTCTGAAAATATACGAGCGGCAAATCCGATGAACAACTTTTTAATTTGGTGAGGCCTTAATGAGTTAACATAATGAGCATTAAAGCCTTTATAAAACATGATAGAATGGTGTTTTGCTTAAGAGTATTCAAATAACAGTGAGAGCTATTAATTCTTCTGATTCGGGCACTGTTGAGGCATTATCTTGGTAATTATTTCATGTATTACAAAATGTAATGCAACGAAGTTCAAATAAGGCTTTTCAATTATCCAAGTTAGAAAGCTCCAGGATTAATTCAAAATGAAAAAGAATATATTTTTACACTGCATGCAAGGTGCAGCTCAGAAATCACTAAGATGTAAGCTTCACAAATGAACATTGCAAATAGTAAATGGCAAATTTTCATTGTTCAGAATACCGGTAATCTGAACTATTCTATGCTATTAAGATAAAAGTTACACGGAAATCAAGTTCTTGCTTCCAAAAAAAAAAAATGTACAAATCCTTCCTGCATGAAGTGTACTTCAGACTTTTACCTAAAAAAATTCAAAGTATAAACACCAAAAGAAAATGAACAAGTCCCTCCCACATATATGAAGTTTACTTCAGACTTTAACTTATAAAAAAAAAACTAAGTATAAATGCCAAAAGAAATTGTACAAGTCTTTCCCGCATATATGAAGTGTACTGCACAAATTTCAAAGTATCTGCGGTGTACATGCAGTGTACTATTTTCTTGTACAAGTCCCTCCTGCGTACATGCAGTGTACTCCTTAAATTTTCAGTCTGTGCTGCGTACTTGAAGTGTACTAGTGACCTCCTGCGTACATGCTGTGTACTCCTCGAAATAGTACGCGGCATGCGGTGTATGTAAAATGTACTCCTCTGGCGTACTACTGTGTTCGTGGCATATACACAGCAAATACGCAGCATGTACGCCACAGAGGCTTGCTTCTGTAAGGGTTACCTTGCTAAATTTCTATAATGAACTTGTCCATCTTCCAATTTTGACAGAACCATTAACTGTTAAAAGGGTAGCATACCTAAAAGATACAGACTGAATAGCAAACCGCTATCCGTGCAGTCTGTTCATGATCTGCACTGGTCGCAAAGGCAGAACCCATCGTGTCCAGCAAGGTAGGAGTTAAGCTTGCTTGTCAACTTTGAATCCAACTGATTCATGCCAGTGCCTACTTCAACAAAAATATTGTTGCTTTTTTTTTCAGGAAGTAGACCTTTTCATTGAAATATTCTTCAAGTTTTCTTTACAATCTTGATTAGTATTAAACTAAAGTAAAACTGTCTCTATTACTTCAAATATTGTTATGACTAAGCTCTCACGTTTCCATAATGCTTTATCTCTTGATATCTATTCTTTAAACATTTCATCTTTTGCACATACAAAATCAAATGCTTTGAATATAGAAAACTAGATGTGTGTCCATAGGACACAGGTGCCCCCAATCCTGTCACTGTACATGGTTTTATGACTCAAGGTGAAACATGTTTTAAGTTGTTTGCAACACTAACTTTTAAAACAATTTTGTGTATTTTTCACCATAACTTTGACCTAGCTTGACAGAGGACAGATTGACAGACAACAGCACCTTAAGTGTCCTCCGATTTTTTTTATTTTTTTTTTTTGGTGGGGAGGGGGTGCCCACAAGAATTACCCACTTAATGTGTATACATGTATATGGCTTTTAAATAACATTTTCATATAATTGTTTTTCACAACTTTACAAGATAAGTCTTACAATTACTGTGTACATCTTTTCCAGGATAATACTGTAGCAGTCTGTATATAATGTATATAGTTTCATTATATTAGTTTGTCTATGATATCTATTGTCCGATTAGCTCAGTTGGTAGAGCATCTGACTTGCAAGCAGAAGGTCGCAGGTTCGAGTCCTGTATTGGGCTGCACATTTTTCTGCTCCTGTTACAATACCAAGACACATCAGACTTTATTTAAGCATATTATGTGGAAAGGTCTTTCTTCTTACTGAAACATACCTTACATGTGGCTGTTTTCACATCCCTGGCATCATTCAGTGGAACTTGTCCATTTGATGTACTGGGCTCTTGAGAACATCTTGTCTGGTCTTTAAACTTTGTTGCTTGCAGAACAGTTTGGTTCACATCACATGTGTCTAATTCTCCTTTTTTTGTTGGTTTCCCTGCAAACGTTTCAATCCTCTTCCTGAAACTTACATTCCTTCCAAACATTTCTCTTGACTGTTTGATAACTGAGTCAATAGCTTCAGATACAGTGTCTTTTTCTTTTACAATGTGAGTATTGAGATTATCAGTTTTCATGTTTGAATTCTGCTCTAAATCAACCTTGAAATCTGTTCTTTTTCCAGATGACTTGCCATTTATGCCAGTACACTCCAAATGTTCAGAAGCTAAATATCTGCCTGAATCAATATTCTGTGACAACTCCTCTCTTCTTTTCATTCGTTTCTGCAGATCCTTTACTTTGACCATGAACACGTCTGAGCTCATAGAGGTTGCAGTTGGAGACACATTATGCCAAGTTTCACCTGGTACTGTCACAACTGGAGGAGATGATAAATCAACTAGCTCTCCTTCCTTCTCATCTGGACAGAGGACTTCTCTTTCATTCACTGATTCAAAGTGTTTTCTTGTTTTTGTGTCATCAGTGTGGTCACCATTGTCTATTTTGTCACTAGAGACGTTCCAATCTTTCACTTGATCTTTAGATTTTGCAGTCCTCTTTTCTACTTCTTGTTGGTCTTGTCGGGGAGTGACACTTGGTTTTATAAACTGAAAATCTTGTTTGTACTTCTCTGTATCTTCCACTGAAGTTCCATTTATGTTTAACCTCATCTGTTCCCTTTCCAGCTTATTTGATGTAAATAATTCTTGATATTGTGCTTTGGTAACAGTTCTATCCTTAGAAACTATCCTTTTTTCTATTTCCTTGTTTGTATCATTTCTGAGCATTTTTAGCCATAACATCTCAGACGTGTTTGCTTTATTTTGACTTTCTTTAGTATTTATACTCTCTTTAATGTCATTCAATTTTTGCTTCTTAATGGTTCCATCTGTTTTAACATTTACACCAAGGTCCCTTTTAAATGAAGCTTTGTCTACAACATTTTCAATGTGTGCCATTTTGCCAGCATTGATTTTATCCTTTTCAGAAGCAACATTCATATTGGTTTCTGCTCCTTGCTCAGTTATTTTCTTAACAAATTCTTTGTCATCACATTCTGACAGCTCCCCATCAGATCCTGCAGCTGCTGCAACATTATCATCACTCTCAAATTCCTTTCCACTTGTTCTGACACTATCCTGTGTAATGAAATCCTGGGTATCTGGCACCGTTGTCAAATCCTGTGACAAAATACCATCGTCATTATCTCTCAAATCTGTGTGTTTCTCAATAGCCTTCTCTTTAAATTGTCCTCTAAAATCTATGTCTTTTATCACTTTTGTTTCTTTAGTACCAATCCCAATAAATTGTTCTTTGTCATCCTGAACTACAGTGACCTTAGAATTGTCAATGTCTCGTCTTCTTTCAAAGTCACTCTCAATTTTATCTTTAGATGTTTTCTTAGTTTTTGTATCAGATATTATATTTGGTGTACCTCCTTCAGCTTTGCCACTGTAATTTCTGTCTTGCTTGGCATTAGTAGATTGATTGATATTTTCAGATTTAGGGATCTGTATTGTTTTCCTGGTTACTTGGGTAATTGGAGCAGTGTGATCAGTTTCAGTCCCAGGCCTAAATTAAGTGAAAAAAACATAGAAAACAACAAAATATTAAAATAACCAGCCAATTGATTTGCACAGTCACCAAACCTTCTAAACAGAACTTTTTACGATAAATCTTAACTGATTTTGGTAGGAATTATTAGCTCTTCTTTAAATTAGAAAACTGCATTAAAATTTTGCATGAATTTTGTGTGTATAACTTACAAACAAGCTGTATCTCAGGAACAATTACATATACAGGACTAAATCGTTACACATGGTATTCTACTCGTCAATTCTACTTGCATTACCAAGTCAGATAACTTCTGGTTGAAATTTATTCAAATTATGGCACTTTACTTACATAGAAAAAATGGTTGATGGCTTGCATGTAAAATGTTATCACTGCCATAGTAAAATTTTAAAATGCAATAAAATAACTCAAGTTACTTCGGCTTGCCTGGATATACCAAAAGTTACGGCCATTGTTTCACTTAGATATTGCTAAATACTCCGGCATGCTTTCCTACAGATAGCTCTCTTCTTTATCCTAAATATTTCCAAAGACTTTTTGTATGTTTGAAAATTATGATATTTTGACTTAAATCTAGAGGCCATTGCTTTTAAACTGTAATTAACCTATCCTGTTGTAATGTATAGGAAGAAGTGTGTAACTATTTTTGTTAGAAAGGAAACAGTACCTTCTAGATGTTTTGTATAAATCAACCAAATATTTTTGTCTCTTGAGCAAACTGAACATTCTCTTCTGACGTTTTCCAAGGTCACTGATAGCAGACTGGGTCAGCTGGGATGACGTCTGCTGCGTTGACTGTGTACCAGTCTGAGAAAGTTGTAACTTCTCAAGTTTATGTTGTTCTGTCAGCTTCATCAAACCAGTCTGTGTTGTCTGCAGCAGTTTTCTTAAAATGCCTTGTGTAAGATAGATGAGAAAATGTGGGATGAAAAATAAACAATTCTAATATAGCTAATGCAAAACAGAGAACTGTCCTTTGTGTATGGCTGAAAGCTGTCGTCAGTGGCAACCTGTGTTACCAGCAACAAAATACTATGTCTGCATTTTACAGCATGGAGAGAAGTCATGCTTTATGTATAGAATGAAAACCCTTTTTAAAATAACCCACATCTGAGTTTGGTTTTTGTATGAATGTAAACTGTGACTATAACATCAATATGATACCATCTACAATTTCCATTTTTGAATTACAACTTAGTACCACTATGTTAATAACCCTTTTCATCTTACATAAAAGAAACTAAGTGTTTTGCTAAGTTTACCTTGTAAACTGGCAAGTCACTGGATATTTACATAATTCATAATTATCATGTAAACTAGTAATACACTGGATATTTACCTGCAGTATCAGCAGTAGACGGCTGTTTCCTTAGTTTACTGTTCATACTATACTGTAAACTGGTATTGCACTGGATATTTACCTGTAGTGTCAACAGTAGATGGCTGTTTTCTTAGTTTATTGTTCAAACTATCCTGTAAACTGGTATTACACTTGATATTTACCTGTAGTGTCAGCAGTAGATGGCTGTTTCCTTAGTTTACTGTTAGACTATCCTGTAAACTGGTAATACACTAGATATTTACCTGTAATGTCAGCAGTAGATGGCTGTTTCCTTAGTTTACTGTTCAGACTATCCTGTAAACTGGTAATACACACTTGATTTTTACCTGTACTGTCAGCAGTAGATAGCTGTTTCCTTAGTTTACTGTTAAGACTATCCTGTAAACTGGTATTACACTGGATATTTACCTGTAGTGTCAGCAGTACATCACCATTTCCTTAGTTTATTGTTCAGACTATCTTGTAAACTGGTATAACACACTTGATTTTTACCTGTACTGTCAGCAGTAGATAGCTGTTTCCTTAGTTTATTGTTCAGACTATCCTGTAAACTGGTAATACACTGGATATTTACCTGCAATATCATTAGTAGATGGCTGTTTCCTTAGTTTACTGTTAAGACTATCCTGTAAACTGGTATTACACTGGATATTTACCTGTAGTGTCAGCAGTAGATGGCTGTTTCCTTAGTTTATTGTTCAGACTATCCTGTAAACTGGTAATACACTGGATATTTACCTGCAATATCAGTAGTAGATGGCTGTTTCCTTAGTTTACTGTTAAGACTATCCTGTAAACTGGTATTACACTGGATATTTACCTGTAGTGTCAGCAGTACATCACCATTTCCTTAGTTTATTGTTCACACTATCTTGTAAACTGGTATAACACACTTGATATTTACCTGTAGTGTCAGCAGTAGATGGCTGTTTCCTTAGTTTATTGTTCAGACTATCCTGTAAACTGGTAATACACTGGATATTTACCTGCAATATCAGCAGTAGATGGCTGTTTCCTAAGTTTACTGTTAAGACTATCCTGTAAACTGGTATTACACTGGATATTTACCTGTATTGTCAGCAGTACATCACCATTTCCTTAGTTTACTGTTCAGACTATCTTGTAAACTGGTAATACACACTGGATATTTACCTGTAGTGTCAGCAGTAGACGGCTGTTTCCTTTGTTTACTTTTCAGACTAGCCTGTAAACTGGTATTATACTGGATATTTACCTGGAGTATCAGCAGTACATGGCTGTTTCCTTAATTTACTGTTCAGACTGTCCTGTAAACTGGTATTACACTGGATATTTACCTGTAGTGTCAGCAGTAGACGGCTGTTTCCTTAATTTACTGTTCAGACTGTCCTGTAAACTGGTATTATACTGGATATTTACCTGCAGTATCAGCAGTAGATGGCAGTTTCCTTAGTTTACTGTTCAGACTATCCTGTAAACTGGTAATACACTGGATATTTACCTGTAGTGTCAGCAGTACATCACCATTTCCTTAGTTTACTGTTCAGACTATCTTGTAAACTGGTATAACACACTTGATTTTTACCTGTACTGTCAACAGTAGATAGCTGTTTCCTTAGTTTATTGTTCAGACTATCCTGTAAACTGGTAATACACTGGATATTTACCTGCAGTATCAGCAGTAGATGGCTGTTTCCTTAGTTTATTGTTCAGACTATCCTGTAAACTGGTATTACACTGGATATTTACCTGTAGTGTCAGCAGTACATCACCATTTCCTTAGTTTACAGTTCAAATTATCCTGTAAACTGGTATTACACTTGATATTTACCTTAGTGTCAGCAGTAGATGGCTGTTTCCTTAGTTTACTGTTCAGACGGTCCTGTAAACTGGCAATACACAGGATATTTACCTGTAGTGTCAGCAACAGACAGCTGTTTCCTTAGTTTACTGTTCAGACTGTCCTGTAAACTGGTAATACACTGGATATTTACCTGTAGTGTCAGCAATAGAAGGCTGTTTCCTTAGTTTACTGTTCAGACTGACCTGTAAACTGGTAATACACTGGGTATTTACCTGTAGTGTCAGCAATAGAAGGCTGTTTCCTTAGTTTACTGTTCAGACTGTCCTGTAAACTGGTAATACACTGGATATTTACCTGAAGTGTCAGCAATAGAAGGCTGTTTCCTAAGTTTACTGTTCAGACTGTCCTGTAGACTGGTAATACACTGCAGAATAGTAGCCTCCATCACCATCTTCTGTAATCATTGAAACAATCAGAATCAATGAAAGTAACAGGGTTTCCTTTTGTGTTGTTAAACCAGTAAAACACCTATTTGAAATAACCTTTAATAAGATTTTAATATCCATTAACAACTCTTTATAGATACAAAAGAATACAGGTATTTCTTCAAAGTATTGATGAATGTTATACTCTGGGACATTAACCCTTACCATGCTGGACACGACTGCCTCTGCCTTTACAACCAGTACAGATCATGATCAGCATGCACATCCATGCAGTCTGATCATAATCTGCACGGTTCGCTATTCAGACAGTAACTTTTTGGTAAGCATCCCTTTTAACAGTTAATGGTACTGTCCAAATTGGAAGATGGACAAGTTCATTTTACAAATTTAGCAGGCTAAAGGTTAACATAAAGATGAATATTACAAGAAGTAAACTTTTCAATAGGTACCTGTCTTCTCGGCACTTTATCAAGTGAAGACACAAGTCTGTCAAGTCTGTCTGCTGGATCTTTTTCCAGAGGTGACGTCATGCTTACTGTACTTTGTGAGTATGCGGCCAGAGTCACTGAGCCTTGTGAGGACACTATCCTACCTGCTTTCTGCTTATCTTGATCAACTTGTGACAGAGTGAGCAACTCTTTCCCAATTGTAGAAAACAATGGTTGTGATAAAGTGACCTCCTCTTTCTGACTTGCAGAAACCACTGGTTGTGAGAGACTGACATCTCTGGAGCTAGATGATAAAACAAGAGGTGTACTGCTTTTTAATGAATCATTGTTACTTGTAGTGCAGTTATCATTTTTGTTGACTTTGTTACCTGATGTTTCATGACACAACCCCTTGTGACTACTTTCTGATGTAGCATTACACAACCACTTATCATTTTCACTTTCCAGGTGTTGATAAGTTGTAATTGACACTGCAGGTACTTGTGGTAGCAGGCTCTGGCTTTCCTCTGTCACCTGACTCTCCTAACAAAATATTCATTCTTTGTAAATTCAAGCTGCCTACATTTTAACAAAATTTACTTTAATTTAAATATAATTGTAGAGTACAAAAAGTTCTCCAAGTTGGAAATCAGTCAAAAGTTCCAGTTTTATCAAGTACAGTAAAACACCAAACACTAACAGGATAGAAGTCACAAATACGATGAGCAAAGTGGTAGAGATATACAGGGTATCGAGTGATCCAAACAGAAAATGTAAGGAGAAGGGCTTGGGATCACATGAATTACTTGAGTTGGCCCTGGTACTCAAGCTATCAATGCTGGTACTCAAGCTGTCATTGCTGGAGCAAGCTATTAGTGTTTCATTGTAGTAAAGAAGTATTTTTTATCCAAGCACACTCTAGAAACTGCTATTGCCTGGCAAAAAAACACTTTTTGTATCAATATTACATTGTATATTGAATTTTCTTTAAAGTTTATAGGAATATTTTATAGAAGCCATACTTCAAGTGCAAAATGATCAGATAAGTTAAAATCTGGACGAAATGCTGTTAATTTAATTTTACCTGTATTTCAGGTCTGCTGATAATTGATACAGATTTAGTTGAGATAACAGGTATGAGAGGTTCTGACATCTCTGAAGGGGAGTCTTCTATGTCTGTGATTTTTTGTAATATGATGTTCAGATAAACAGGGAATAGTATGTTACTATGTATTTAGTCGTAATTGAATTACTCAACTAACATTATCTCTTGGGATTTCTGTAATATTAATAGCAGGGGCTAAGTGGGTATTAGCCTTACTCATTTGGATTATCAGGATGACTTATTTTATGATCTGATATTTCATAGTTGTCATCCAGAACTGTGACGGAGACAGCGACAGTCAAAAGTTATCATGCTGTCCCAGAACGTCCTATTATTTGGACATAGTGAGTATTAAAAGTGTTGGTCTCTTAATACAGAGATTAATGGTGTACATCTGACATCTAGCAAAATACCAGCACTGATTTTACAGAAACACAGAGTTATAAAACAACAAACCACTAGGCCTCGTGTCAGTATCAGTCATAGCCTGCACTGTTTGCTATTCAGTCAGTAAATTTTAGGTGAACATCCCTTTGAATAATAAATGGCCTTGCGCAAACTGAATGGTGGACCAGTCCATTTTAGAAGTTTAGCAGGGTAAAGGTTAATGACTACTGAAATAACTGTTCAGTATTGATTGTCAATCACACTTGGAATTTAATCTTGAAGTTATACTAAAATTTGCTATCAAAATTTTAATTCAAACTCAGCTGACACTGAAAAATGTTTTGTAAATATGAGGGGAGCACTGGTTTTGCTTCAGGTTTTAATCAATTCATGTAAACTAAAATGTTTTATACTTGAATTTCAACTGGCATGCAGCTACTTAATATGACAAGAAAGAACTATAAAAGAACCTGTGTGAAAGCAGTTGACTGTACAGGAACAAGAGGGGACAACTCACTCGCATCTGCAATATATATAGATTGGACATTTTACATCAAAAATATGTTGGTATTCATCTTAAAGGCATATCAGACATGATTTTTGATGTATATTTCCATTTTAAACTTGATTTACAAGCAATACACAAAGCTTAAAGAAATTCTGTCTGTTGGAAAATGTTTGCCTATATATATACAGAAAACTGTCCACTATGTCCTTTAACAAAGATTTCCAATGTAAAAATATTACTTCTAAATTTCATACACTTAAATTTACACTTAAACTGTCAAGCATAAAAATATTACTTCTGTTTCATAGACTAGAATAAAAAATATCAATTCTACGTGTCATATTCTTGCAACTATCAAGCTTCTTTGATTTATTTAGATTGTTTCACAGACAGACTGTTTATATCATCAGGGTGACCTCTCCATAGTTAGAAAAACTGTCGGTATATTATGAATTTCATAAAACAGGTATCTGTATATTCTTCATTAATACTTTACATTATATCCAATGTCTTTATATCAAACATTTTACCTGGCAAATAATTCTTCAAATGTATGTATTGTATTAAGCCATGAATTCTTTAAATAAAAATGGTAGGTGAACATTACTTTATACATAAATATACAATAATAAACTAAAGATGGATTTTGTGGAAAAAAATCAACACTCCTTCACATTTTAGGACACATACATAGTAATTATGATTTTTGCTGTATTCAAAATCACAGGCACTCGATGTGTGGCCTGAACCCCACCCCACCCCCTAAGCCCCCACAGCTACGACCCTGGAAAAAACGGAACAAGCTTGTATCACATAGTTACATAAAATAATAAAATTATATGAGCAAAAAATCATATCCTATATACCCCAAGTATATTTTTTTAGTACTTGGGTATATAGGATATGATTTTTTTCTCATATAACTTTATTATTTAAATGTAATTATGTGGTACAAGCTTGTGCAGTTTTTTCCAGGGTCGTAGCTGTGGGGGCTTAGGGGGTGGGGCGGGGTCCAGGCCACAACCCGAGTGCCTGTGTTCGAAATCAGCAATTTCGAAAACTCATGTCTGAAAAACTTTTAACATCAATTTAAACTATCAAATACCAGCATCCCTGGGTACAGATTCCTTACTAGTTTCCAATGATGAAATTCTGTATATTTCATGAATGTGCATTCTGAAAAATAAAAAAGCCATTCAGGCTTGGAGACTATTCTCTCCAATAGTTACTGAAAACTAGCATACCTCATTTAGTTCAAACAATTTTGATAGTAGGAGGCCCAAACAGTGTTTAAAAACCAACCTTAGACTGCACCATTATAATTGCCTCACAGCAACCAATTACATGCTGGGGTTGTCTTTTTTCATAAACATTTGAGACTTTACAAGAGAAGTCATTTCGTAGTTCATGGTTGTAAATATTAGTTTTCATCAATGTTAAATGCCGGGTCCTACCTGGCTGATATAGCGGTGGTAAAGCCATTAAGCATATTTAGAGAGTAGGCTGGACAGATATACTGCTAGAAATGTTAGATTATCATTTAACAGATGATTCTCTTGTACTTAATCTTGAATTATTTCAACATCACAAATAACTAAAAAATTCATTTTTTCTAGAAATACAAACAAGATTTTTAGGCCAATTGCATATACTATGGGTAATGTTTAAGTTATAACTCGGCATTAGTATGACTGTTTTTGAAATGGATGACAAGTATATGTTGTAGTCCTCCTTCAAAGATTTTTATCATGATTTCATTTATCACGATAAACATGAATGTTTACAATTTTGAGGTGAATGTCTTCAAAATATGTCAAAACTTCCTAATTCCCCAGATTCCTTTGTGAGGTTTTATTTGTTTCCTTATAAACAACTTAGTTATACTTGTTTATCTTCTGTCATGAAATATCAAATCAAGTGTCAAATATGACTTCAAAAACAAGCATAAAAGGGAGCCTTATACATTAGTGGTTATTTTAAAATGTCAGCACAAGCTTTAAGAATGTCAGAATTCATAAATTCATCAGAACCACTCAAGTGGAAGAATGATAATTTGATAAAATGTTACTGAGCTAATGCTCAATGCAAGAATAAGGTGTTTACATTTAGCATGTTTATGTCTAATTCTGTTAATTATGCTGGGTTTATGGCCCTTTTTCTAAAAAGTGTTTCAGTCAGCCACTAATCCTAATTTCCCTACCAGCCAACTACCACCTGAATGTACTATTTATTTACATTTACACATTTATTATAGCTGAGGATGTGGGATAAATATTTAGTATCCCTGGATATAAGAGTAAGTTTTCCATACATGCTCTCATCAGTTTTTCTTTCTAATATTTTTTGCCATGTTATGATGAAAACTCTGTTTATTTTTGTAGTTTTCTGTCATTCTAACCTTACTATAAAGTAAATAATTACATACTGGTAACTTGGCTGACATGACAGATTACAGCCCTGCAGCAGACACCACTGTAAACAATGATTTATATGTACAAAGACAGGTGTTATTATTAGATAATAATCACACATAAAGACATGAAATGCAGTATATTACATGTCCTGCATGGACTGTTAAATCAGTGAACAGGATTTCTACTGCTTGGACTCTTACTTGAAGTTCTTTCACATGTTTGCAGTTATCACCTAAAATGACACACATGACAGAGGGAAAACGGCCACTATCAAATACGGTTGGAAACACATTGGTCAATATAAAATTGCATCAACCAAGCCGATCTTTATATTCTTTTTGCAACACTGTTAAATTGTTGATGTAAAACAAGAGTAAAGTTACTTAATGCACCAGTCCTGTTTTAGAACAATCAAAAGTATCTCAAAGCTAATATCTTTTCAAATAATTAAAAGTTACACAAAACTGACTATAATATGTTTTTTAGTGTTGTCCATTCTAATTTTCACCGGGAAATATAAGTGTTTAAGCATTACATTTCAGTATTTTTGCGTAGATCAGGAACCTCCAGATTTTGTGTAACATCACTTTTCTGTGTAGAACACGACACAATACTGACATTGTCCATCATAGGGTATTTGTCTGGCACATCTATTGTGATACCATGCACCTATAATGTAAAGAACAAGAATAGTGCAGTTCACAGGTGCTAGACACATAATCAAGTATTTTACTTAATCAGGCCTATAAATGTATTATACAGGGCATTCGGTAGGTTCTGAAACTCAAGGGTAATTGACTTTTCAGCCTAAATTTTCAAGAGTCAAGATCAGCTTTTCAGGGGTCAAGCTATACTGTTATTAATGTAACTTCCACAAACTTTATCTAAAACAAGTACATTAGTCATTACAGATTTTTTAAATCAATTAATATTTAAGTTGTCTGTAAGTGGGTGGGGTTTGGTTCCTTTGCATTTTATTCTCGAAAAATACTTAAAAATAAGAGCTGCTTTTGCAACTGTGATCATATTTTTCTTAAATGCAGGCTTTTTATTTAGACTGTACTATAAAAATCTTGTAAGAAATGATAAAAACTGCCGAAACTCACGGTCGTGAAAACGGGTGACAAATTTGGAAAACAAAAGTAATATTTAATATTCTTGATAAAATCCCTTACCAGAAGAAAAAGGCCTGCTGCGTACTCTTGCTGTGTACATACAGCGTATATGATGCGTACATGATTTGTACTGAAATCAAGGGCTTTAAATAGTACGCAGGATATACACCGCACATACACCGATAGTACGTTTGTAGTACACTTTTGACATGCAAATGAGCTCTGCCGCGTACTACTTGCTGCGTACATGCTGTGGACTACATAGTACACAGGATGTACGCTGGAGGAATTTAGTATGCGGGAAATAGTCCGCAGCATGTACGCGGCACATACACTTTTCACATGCAAATGAGCCTGCGGTGTACTACCCCTGTGGCGTACATGCTGTGTACTCCTGGCCCCCCCACCCCCCACCCCCCGAGTCCTGCGGCGTACATGCTGTGTTCTCCTGCTGCATACATGCTGTGTACTCTTGTGGCGAAACTGCACTGATAATGAAAATTCCTTACCCCACCAACTTTCGTATGCAAATGCTGATCATTTGGACAGAAAAAAGATAAGTGACATGCATCAATAAGTATTTACCCTTTACCAAAATAATGTAGATTGATGTTATCAAATAAATTAGTATGCTTTTCTTCATCCACTTTTCAATGAAATAAATCAATTTTTGTAGCATGTAATTTGGTAAACATTTGAAGAAAATGGCATAACTGCATCAAGGGGAAACAACTTTAATGCAACTAAATATAAGTTATGATTTATTATAGACGATGTGTGTGTAGTATGTATTTATTTTGATTAAAATCCACCTGAGAACAATCTAGGACTGGAATTATATTATAAAAGCATTTATACACTTTTACGTCCGTAAAAAGTAGCGCACCAAAAAATTTTGGATTGATTTTTTCCAATGGGGTGAGTGCAATTAGCCAAAAACGTTCTGAAAATATACGAGCGGCAAATCCGATGAACAACTTTTTAATTTGGTGAGGCCTTAATGAGTTAACATAATGAGCATTAAAGCCTTTATAAAACATGATAGAATGGTGTTTTGCTTAAGAGTATTCAAATAACAGTGAGAACTATTAATTCTTCTCATTCGGGCGCTGTTGAGGCATTATCTTGGTAATTATTTCATGTATTACAAAATGTAATGCAACGAAGTTCAAATAAGGCTTTTCAATTATCCAAGTTAGAAAGCTCCAGGATTAATTCAAAATGAAAAAAATATATTTTTACACTGCATGCAAGGTGTAGCTCAGAAATCACTAAGAAGCTTCACAAATGAACATTGCAAATAGTTTGGCAAATTTTCATTGTTCAGAATACCGGTAATCTGAACTATTCTATGCTATTAAGATAAAAGTTACTCGGAAATCAAGTTCTTGCTTCCAAAAAAAAAAAAAATGTACCAATCCTTCCGGCACGAAGTGTACTTCAGACTTTTACCTAAAAAAATTCAAAGTATAAACACCAAAAGAAAATGAACAAGTCCCTCCCTCGTATATGAAGTTTACTTCAGACTTTAACTTATAAAAAAAAAACTAAGTATAAATGCCAAAAGAAATTGTACAAGTCTTTCCCGCGTATATGAAGTGTACTGCACAAATTTCAAAGTATCTGCGGTGTACATGCAGTGTACTGTTTTCTTGTACAAGTCCCTCCTGCATACATGCAGTGTACTCCTTAAATTTTCAGAGTCTGTGCTGCGTACTTGAAGTGTACTAGTGACTTCCTGCGTACATGCTGTGTACTCGTCAAAATAGTAAGCGGCATGTAGGCGGCATGCAGTGTATGTAAAATGTACTCCTCTGGTGTACTACTGTGTTCGCGGCATATACTCAGCAAATACGCAGCATGTATGCCACAGAGGCTTGCTTCTGTAAGGGATGCCTGTTTTGAATTTCTTTTTTTTTTCTACCATACCTATTCAATACTTATAATTTCTGCTTATTTAAAGCATTTAATTTGTTTTGGACCAAACAAAGCCTTGGCAATGATAATAAATTTGCTATAGACCGTAAAGGTTGACCGGCTCATGTAATCGTATCAAGCACATAAAATAATAAGATATTTTTATTTCAGCAAGACATAAGCTGTATACCACTAATTAACTAGTGGTACAAACACGATAATCTAAGGCTGCAATGTTTGTCAATTAACTTTTACACTTTGATCAATAAACACCTTTAGATAGTGACAGAGCATTATTGTACGAAATACAAACCACGAGATGACCACATGTCAGTCGGCGCGTGGCGTGACTGACATCTGTCAGTAGCTTATTGGCTAATTAACATACGACGCTCCGCGTACTGCCATATTTCCACTTGTGCCGGCGAACAATATTGAAATTCACTGGGATTTTGACTGACAAGCCGGACAGAACTTTCTAACATGAGACACATCAAAGACAATTTCCGCGAGTCAAACCGACGCACAAGGCATATTCTGTGTGGGTCAAATATGAGTTTTTCTCAATTTTCGCGGGTCAAAACACGGGACCTCGGGTCAACCGAACGCCCTGTGTATATAAGATATACATAATTATATAAGCCTGATTAAGTAAAATATTTTATTATGTGTCTAGCACCTGTTGTGCAGTTTGCGTTATTTCCAGAGCTCAAAAAAAGCACGACAGCAGTGGTTAAATTTTTTTATGTTTACATCCATGTCCCGGCTAGAACACAGACTAGGCATCCAATTACTGGACGGCTAGACACTTCATTTTCACATATTCAGTTTGGCGTGGCTGGGGAGGGAACCCCGAAGGAAGTGGCTATTCTTACGGTCCCGTTGGAATAGCCTCCAGGGTTTTCCCGGACGCAGGTTTTCTGCATCCCTGACGCGCTTTTACTGCTTTGAACTCGCATTTTTTAGTGCCTCTGCGTCCACTGGACCCGCAAAATCAGTCACGAAACTCCTTTGCACTGAAGCCTCCTTTGTGCAGATATCCATGTAAAATGTGCAGTTTTTTACCACCGGAACCATCCCCAAATCGTGGGTGCTCATTATACACAGGTATAGACGTTTTCCAACTTCAAAACAAGTTTTGTTACCCATGTTCGCCATTTTGGTAAAGGGAAACTACTCCCCGCGCTTACTGTCTCCGCTAAAATCTAAGATTGCCGCTACGTTCCATAAAAGATCGAATGGTTTATTTTTCTATTAAAAAAAATTAATTTCATATAAATTTTAAGTATTTTGATGAAAAAATATTAATAAATCACAAAAATTATGATACTAATTAAGGATCCAGTATTATCTTTAACCGAGATCAAACTGTGAACAACATAATTGTCACGAGGTGACACGTTAATTGCCGGTAATTACTGGCTATTTGATCATAACAAAAAGACTATCACACCTCTTGTTATCGGTCTGAATTGAGAAGCTCATGCCATTTTGAAAGATACCATTCCGAAATATTGAATCAGCTGCTATCTAAATTAAAAAGATACAAGTTCATTCGGTTTTAGGGTAAATTTTTATAGTAATAATGTCCATTTTCATGATCAACAATTTGTGGACCCCCAAAAATTATTAGGAACCCTTAAATTAGCAGCCATGGGAGTCCATGGACTCCCAAATAAAAAACCCGAGGGAAAACCCTGAGCCTCGCAGGCTCTCCCGTAAGAATAGTGAAAAGCAGGTGTCTATTCCTACGGCTCTCAGGTACGAATTATGAATAACTTGCAGGTGGTTATTCCTACTAGGACAGTTTTGTGTTACACATCGTACTTAATTTATTTGACTGATATAATTTCACCCAACTTCTTTATTTTTCCGGTAAGGAAATCCAGAGAAGACAAAAAGGAAGTGATTTCCCCTAGTATTACTTCCATTTGTTACAAATACAAACAAATTAAATACAACAAATTTATCGTAAGTGTAAAATACATATTTAACTGAAATTTGTCTTCTAAATAAATCGGAAAACGATTGTTGGTTGTACTGATGAAGATGTAAATACATAGTTTACGTTTTTAAAATTGAAACACTAAAAAATATTTACCAGGTGTTTTCAACTAAACCAGTTAGACAATTATTGATCTATGTTTCATGTATATACATGCAAATTTTTCACAACAGTACAAATCTCTTACCACTAAACATGTTTATTGCCCTTTAATTTAGTTTTATACTTGACGTTTGTCACACATCAGCTTGACATGTTTGCATCAATTCAGAACTGACATTTTATTTGTAACACAATGACCAAACGTGATTACATGTTATTTCCAAAATCGGTTGAAAATATATCAGTTGAATGACTTTAGTACAATCAAAGAGTTATAAAAATAAATGTTTTTGTAGTTCTTTGGAACAATGTATTGTAATACAAAATTGCCGTAGGAATAACCACCTGTGGGCTTTTCACTATTCTTATGCGAGAGCCGTAAGAATAGCCTGCTAGGCTATTCCTACCGGACCGTAAGAATAGCCACTTCCAACCCCACACCTCCATCAAGTCAAAGCAGACACACACCTAGCATCTAGCTAAAAATTTCAGCTGTTGAGATGTTTGTATGCTGCAGACTACGGATCTCTGATGGACGCAACCATCAGAAAATAAAAATAGCGTCAGTACTGTTAAGTTATGGTAGCCAGAACTGGATAGATCGAACACTGAACTTATGAGGCTGCTCGGTGCTGCGAGTGTGACGAATGAGCTGGTATGATAGTGGTATCCGTTCATTTTACTAAAACATTTTTCTGACTTCGTTTAATTCATACCTGCGATCCAGTTGTAGAAATGGAATTTTGGATACAACCATTCAGTTGTTTCATTGCGTTTTCCACGGATTTCTAAATTTTAAAATATTGGGCGGTAATTAGTTTACATCAGATTCACTGAACGCTTTACATGCGTATTTTACAGAATTATTTTGAACGAAATAAATACTGAATTCATGTATACGTTTTGTTTTATGTACATGTATTTGCATGTAAATGTTGCCTTTACAAGACTGATGCCCATATGGGCCTAGTTCTTGAATAAATCTTGAAATCTTGAAATCTTGTACAGTGTTACTTCCCCTCATCGGTACAGTAGATCTATGAGTGATGCTTGTTCGTGGCCCCTAAGGCTCTGTTCTTGGGCCCCTCTGCTTTCTCATTTATATTCATTGGTCGAGATGGCAAAGTTATCTATGGAGGTTTCATGCGCGGATCCAGACCCCGCTGGAAAATCCTATAAAAAGGAAAGCAGAGAAGAAGGGAAGAAAATGTTTTTTTCGAAAAGGCAACATAAGGACTGCATTCAAAGTGTTTGTGGCTGCTGCTACATACGACCCCCACGTAATTCATATTTATGTTGATTATCTCAAAGATACAAAGAATTTTACCTTTAAGAAAACTTAATTTTATTATTATTCCCAAATTTAACAGGTGAGCTCATAAAAATGTGAAAATATGGGGTATATTGTACATGTTGCATTTTAGGAGCATTTAAGAAACACCTTTTCCACTGCAATTTTTGCAGTGGAAAAGGTGTTTCTTAAATGCTCCTAAAATACTACAGAATGCAGAAAATAAAGCGCTAATTTTTCTATTTCAGCCTGTTCAACAAAACTTATTGACAACCCTGTACTTGTAAACGGTTAACATTCACAAAAATCACATCAAATTATTTAAAGTATAAACACATGATAAAGACACGTTTATCCAACAGTAAGGGTTCGGTCAGAACCCCACCCCGAGACTCGGCTGGATCCGCGCATTGTTTTATTGTTTCACAAAACGACGGTAAATAAATTTTCTGTTTTTAGAATATCTTCCCCGTTTCATAATCCAAAGTTCGAATCTTTGCCGATGATACTGTGGTCTGGGAGACGTATCGGTAGGCCCTATATCCCAGCTGAACTCTGATGATACTGTGGTCTGGGAGACGTATCGGTAGGTCCTATAACCCAGCTGAACTCTGATGATTCTGTGGTCTGGGAGACGTATCGGTAGGCCCTATATCCCAGCTGAACTCTGATGACACTGTGGTCTGGGAGACGTATCGGTAGGTCCTATAACCCAGCTGGACTCTGATGATTCTGTGGTCTGGGAGACGTATCAGTAGGTCCTATATCCCAGCTAAACTCTTGATGATACTGTGGTCTGGGAGACGTATCGGTAGGTCCTATATCCCAGATGAACTATGATGATACTGTGGTCTGGGAGACGTATCAGTAGGTCCTATATCCCAGCTAAACTCTTGATGATACTGTGGTCTGGGAGACGTATCGGTAGGTCCTATATCCCAGATGAACTCTGATGATACTGTGGTCTGGGAGACGTATCGGTAGGTCCTATATCCCAGCTGAACTCTGATGTACTTTCAATCGTCACGGATTCCCAATCCTTGCACCAAGAGCTCGAAAAGATGCAGATATAGGAGAAGCAGTGGGATATGGAATTCAGCACTTAGAAATGTCAAGTCTTACACTTCACTAAAAATAAAAATGCAAATGTAATAAAATATAAACTGTTATCTTTATGGCCAAGTCTTCGAGTCCCTCATACCAAAATATCTTGGACTAGATCTTATCCTATCCACACCCCAAGAATAACAACAAAGCTAGTTTAATTTTAAAAAAAAAACATTACCACCAGTTATGAAAAAAAGGAAAATAAAACACTAGCCTATATAAGGTATTATGCTGCTACCATCTGTAGCCCTTACACCAAGACAAATACAAACAATACTGAAACTGGCCAAAGGCGTGCCATACGTTGGGTGGATTAATCGAGTGTTACAGCTATGTAAAAACACTGGAGAATAGACTTCAGATTCATTATGTTTTTCAAAATCTGTCTCGATATTGTAGTAACCAGCCTTTCATCTAACATACAAAGACCTACTAGTCTAACCAAGAATATACATCCGCTTTTTTGACTTTGATCTTCCTTAATTATAACTTAACAAATTATAACAACTGACAGGAATACCTACATTCAAGTATCACTGTTTTGTTTGTTTGTTTTGGGTTTAACGTCATTTTAAGCAGTATTTCAGTCATTTAAGGGCGGGCAGTTAACCTAACCAGTGTTCCTGGATTCTATACCAGTACAAATCTGTTCTCCGCAAGTAACTACCAACTTCCCCACTTGAATCAGAGGTGGATGACGAATGATATCAGACACAATGTTTTTTTATCAAATCGTCACGGAGAATATCGCTCGGGGATGGAACGTATGACCCCGCGATCCATAGATCTGTGCTCTCCCTTTTGAGCTAAACAGGCTCAATATTCATTGCTAGATTCTGCTTTATATATATTTTTCTCACTCATTATACTAACATTTCCGATGTGCACCTTGTCCTGCCAGGGGATGGCAATATGCAGAAATAGATAAAAGAATATAAAAAAAGGAAAAAAGGAAAGGGGGTGTAAAGTGGTATCTTCGTGAGGGAAAGTGTAACAAACGACGGGGCTTCTTGACGCAAAGTTTAAGTTCTCACTTTATAACGTCAATCCGACTGTGTTTTTATGCTCTTTCAACGATTTACGCTCTAAACCAATACTGGAAAATTGGCATGTGATCTGTAGGTAATATCAATTACGACCGAAAAAAAAGAAGTACAAACCCTAGACTAGCTCCTAGACTATGATATTATTTTTTTTTACACTTTTATGATTAAATGTAGTGAAGTGAGCCAGTCTGTATCTTATGTCCAATATCATAATAATTTCAACATCATTCCTCTGTGGAAACCTCTAAAATAGACTGGCTTTTGTCTCTATGAATTAAATTGGTCAAAAAAGGAAAAATGTAGAAATATATTTATTATCAGTCTCGTGGCTAGTCTATACAAACCCCTGAGAGGATTTTTTTATGTTGTATCTACTTATTTCTAGACTAAAGGAATAAATTTCTAAATAAAAAGACAATATACTTAGCGAAGTACAGTCAGTTAATTAAGCAAAATCCGAAAAAAAAAAGGTTATTTCTTTGAAGAAGTTTATTATAATGTTACATGACAACTCATCCGTATTTTGTTCGTTTGATGCTTCGGTGTATATGGTATTTTGATATGTAGCTTATATATGACAGTGTAACCTCTCGTGGCAAAGTTCATCCCCTGACATCCTAATTTGTCAATCCAGTAAACTCGAGAGGCCATTTTTCTACGTCAGAGAGCACAGGCTTGTCAAAAATGCTGCAAGGCAGCGCAACTTGTATTGTTACTGTTCTCCTAAAATAACAAGTCTTCACTGTTTTCATGTTGTATTTTAGTAGGAGACAGTGGTACTTTCGTATTCTAAATATTTAAGATCAATATTTTAGGAAATTACTTTAAATTACAACAGAGGAATATATATATTAGATTTTACGGTTACAAAAGAATTTGAAATCGTTTTTAAATACTAACAACTCAGGCGCCGTTACAATGAGTAGGTACCTTAAGACTTTTCTCTTAAAAGGAAAACAAATATTTATTTTTTGTTGTTGTTGAATCGTCGTGTTAATCCAATTTTTCTCTCTAAGTTTCGCCGTTGTACCCCTTTTTTCTATTTAAGAAAATATACTTTATTTATTAATTAAGGTATTGCTAACAGATTAGAATAAAACTGCAGAATGTAGAAGTTTGAGCTTTAACTTACGCTCACATCAGAGGGATTTGGACCGTTGTTTAAAAAAATCAGTGGATCAGTGTTTTCTGAACAGATGGATTGCATTTCATGTATTATTTTAAAATCGAAAGAAGTATAAATAAAATGTAATTTATTACATAATTTTCATCACTTTCACAACAAGTACTACATCTGGATATTATGCTCGTGGATATTCTTACATAGATTTATTAAATTCCAATGTAATGCGCGCGGCATATCTGCATCGCTATAGATTCTGTTTTCAATGTTCTTACAACGTCTTGTATCTGTACAGCATGCGGGGCGTCTACAAAATGGTTACATACGTATCAAACAAACACTGAGCATTTATATTTCACATATTGACTGAGGCTTTTCTGATTTTGTTCCGGGCGCACATATACTTCTAGACTTGCATTGCTACCTATGATGCATGAACATCTTTAAATGTGACGATTTCTTTTCAGTACCAAACAGTGCCTTGCTGGTACCAGTGTTACTATGCTACTGCCATGCACTGTCGCTTGGGCAGAAAAGACTCCCCGGTTTTATGCCGGGAACCTCGCCTGCCGTCCCAAATCTCGCTCTCGACATGTGCCAGAGACAAGCTGTTGCCAAACAGCTGAATATTTCTAGAAGCGGAAAGCACGCAGAACCAGTGTATAAATGGTGCACGTGAGTAATGTTTTAAATACGTACCACTTTAGCTGATCAGTAAGGCGATTCTGCCATTCATGATAGCCGTTCTCGCTGGTATAAACAAGTGTAGCGTCAAAATGCTCGACACATCTTTAAATGTCTGTGCTAGTGACGGGTTCCAGCACCTCACCATGTTGCGAAACAAGGTACTTAGTGAGTCAGATAATGGGAATGAAGATTAATATACTTTACCACATACAATGATTTCCCCATGTGCTGATTTATCTAGGGATGCTCATTTGTGTGTTCTAAATTGCCCCAGCTCCAGGCATATAGCTCTACAAATGTCGATGTTCATCTGTCTGATACAATTAAATTTATTTCACATCATCTCATGGTTAGAACGCAGAATCTCTGTACAACAGCAGTGTTACAACAAGTAAAATTTTGATGCAGAGCATCTAATCGCCGGAAAACTGAATTTACAGTAAGGTAAAAAAAATCACGAAATTTAATGATATACATATACTCCATATCGACAAAATTTATCATGTGATCCAAAAGAGTTTCCCAGCCAGTGTGTTTATATACATACCACATGTACACATTGCAAAGATTAACTTGTATTATCTTGAATAAATAACCCTGTTTTATTTCCTCATTCTTTTATGTAATAGCAATAATTTAGAATTCCATTTTATTTTTACTCCAATTCAAAGAACTTCTAGAGGCCATTTCTGAAATTATCTGTAGAATGTAAAAACTGGGTTTAAATTAGGATTCTGTGTAGGTTGAGGGTCTAATTGTTTATTTATTAGCAAGTGATAAGAAATAGATTAACTGTGGTTATTAATCTGACATGGTTGTAAACCCATTGTAAAGGCATTCTCTCTGCAGTGTAGTGAGAATGTTTACCTGTTTCAGATCACGTGATAGGGCTATTGATACGGAGTATAGGGATAAGTTCTATATACATTTTTCCTATTTTCCTAAAAAGCTATCTTTTGAAATAATAAAAATCTTATGCAATTTTCAGCTCCTAATTCCTTTATGTAAGCCTTTCATTAACTGCCTTATTTTTCTTTTATATTTAAAATATCATTTTTTCATTGTCACATTTTAATAACTTCTCCTACCAGCTGCAAAATCCAAAAGCGTATCAAATATAGTCGCCGGTAATAACAAATAACGTATCGACATTGTGTGTAGAGCATATTACTCAAGTCTAATAGAACTGGTAAAACATTATGTATTATAATTGAAGTTCCATAAGGCTTTTAATATTATGTTATGTTAAAAAACAGATACTGCTGCTGTCCAGAAACTACACATAATTGAAAGTTAGAAAAATTACACATGAAACTATATAGTCATGGGCATAAAAGGAGATAAACAAAACAGTGTATTTTATAGTACTTTCTATAATGTTAATCATATTGTCAAACCTGTGACAAATACACGAGAAAACAATTTTAACAAGAAAATAATACATTTTATGTTCATTACAAAAAAAAGTGGCAACCACATTTCCCCTTTTAAAGTTACATGTATTAGTTTAAAAGATACAGATCACTAACTCATAAAGTGATGGAATTTGACGTTTAGCGTTCATCATTCGGCAATTAGCATTAGCTTTCAAACTTTAGCATTAAATTTCGACACTTAGCATTAAATAAATAGCATATATCATTTGTAGGTGGCAGTTAACATTAAGTATTTGACATTTAGTATAACGTAATTGACATGGAGCATAAAAAATATTTTTTCATTTAGCATTAGTAATTGGCATTTAGCATTAAATATTTGGCATTTGGCAATTAGCATGGCACACCGGCGTTCCATTATAAAAAATGCCTTACTGTGAACGTTTTTCCATTGTCCCTTAAATAGTCCCATTCAAACATGTAATGAAGTTCACGTGCTAATGTCTTTTACTGAGTCAGTAAGTGTACACGTTTTCTGTGGTAAATTATCGTTCAAAGCTCTAAATTTGAAAAGGAAATAATGCACTTTAGCTAAATTATAAGGCAACATATCCAAATACTCCTCACACCATGCAATTTGGTGTTGACGTTTTCAAGTTCAAAACAAATTCATGACAGTTCAGTTAGAATTGTTCATTAATTTTGATATTTTCAACATCCCAGACCTCACTGACATGCAGTTAAATGGTACAATTATTGTATCAAATGAATGCAATTGTATACATAAAAATAAAAAGACTGAGGTCACCGTTCGGAGGCTTTTGAGAACCTGAAAATATGACTCTTCTCGTCTGTTCTACAAGTGTTGTTTTAGCTTTCTGGAGAAATTTGTTGTCGTTTAAAGGAAAGGTACAAAAAGCCTCAACAACTTCTCAATCTTTTCTCATTATAATGATACGTGAAAAAATCTGGTATGGGTTTCATCTTAGACTTTCTAAAACTATTTCGAGAAATTTGCTTCTGCTTAATTCAGCCGATATGATTATATTTGTACCTTGAAAAATAGTCAATTTAATGAACAAAGGACAAAACATAACATCAAATTATGACAAGCAAAAAGGAAAAAAAAATCATTTGTGATAAAACTGTTTGATATAAAGTGAGCAAAAAGCAGTAACATGGCAACTTGTTGTACTTGCGAATCTCTGAGGCAATCACGAAGTGTCTCCCAGTATGCCCTTGTCATCTGTAATGTTGCTTTAATTACTCGCTAATTAGCCTCGACCCATTACACGTCACTTAGAAATTAATCTCGACGTGCTCTGTGGTCCACAGTCTTAAATCAACATCATTTTAGATGTAATATTTTAGATACGACGGCTGGGTGACAATTATTGACAATAAAGGTCTGGTATATTTTACATAGCCTTCATAACAAAAGTGTATCAAGAATGACCGAGACAAGATTTGATTTAATTCCATTACAGCTGAATACCACAGTGAAATCAAGTGTTTTGTCAAAGATGCATAACATGAACAATACTTTTTAGTTCAAGCCAAAATTTAATTATTTTTAAATGCTTGTTTATTTATTAATTCATCATATAAATGCATGCCCATATACAGTGTTAAGCGTGTTTTCATTTGCGATATCTGTATGTCTGTTGGTATCAAAGACCAAATCACCATATGCACTTTTTTTAGAATCACGATGGTTTGCTCGATAAATGCTTGTTTTCATGTAACATCGACATTTTTTTTTTGGCTCTGAATATGCATTGCTGAATATACATTGCTGAATATGTATTGCGATTAAAATAATCCGCTTATACATGAAATGGATACCGGTATGTTGGAAAGAATATTAAATATGAAAACTGAAGCATTTTAAAGAGCTTTGCTAGAGAATTATGTAACGATACATTTTCCTTTTTTGCTGTACATTGTAGTAAACACATTCTATAATTGATTACAGTGTGTACGAGGGCGTGCTCCCGTGTCTCGGAAGAACATTGCCAACAGCAAACAGCGCCAGTGACTGGTACCTGAAACTCATCTATAACCAAACAATGGCATCGAAAATGTCAAACAGTCTGTGCCAGAGATTTCCATGTAAGAACGTTTTTCTTGGGTTAAAAAGATTTCTGCGTTAAGGAATTGCTGAAAAAGAATAAACTTTTATGCATATATGATATGTCTTTAAAATGGAAATTAGCCATGTGCATCATTTCTACATGTTTAATAAACATTAAAAATATTAAATGGGTATGGGAATTTGAAATTAGAGCAACCGATGACATCGTGGACAGTAATTATTTGTCACCAGTGTGCAAATACACCCTCTTCTTCCGAAGTGTATTGACCATTGACAGTGTCGCAAGCTGCGACTGGTCTCCACTTCTATTGCGTGGTTGCACCCCCCCCCCCCCCCCTCCACACACACACACACACACACACACACGAAATTCAGTTTGCCAGTATATGTTTTATTATTCTGTAAAATTCGGTTTTCAGATATCTCAAACCTGACTTGCGTTGATAAAGATATGTCAGCGGTTGGCCAATGTATGCAGTGGACCACAAAGTCGGCTACAGATCATTTCTATGGACACTTTTTGCCTCGTCAACCTCTAACGGTGCAAAAGAAGAAAATGGCCGCTATTTACGCATGCATGTAAGATACTTCTAAAGACACCTAACATATCTTAAAATAACTACAATAACATTGGCTGGAAAATAAACTCATCATTTGACTTTCAATAAACGTAAAACATCTTCATGCGAGGAACCCATTAAAATTAAGCTGCATGGCCAGCACAAAGTCGGTTGTATTACCTTTAAACGACCAACCGTGCTGAACTTAATTCCCGAAAAGGCATCTATGGTCATCTCGTTATTCTCGTCCGACATCAATTTCAGTAATTTGAATAAACATTCTATGTCTGTTCTAAACAATGATCAGTAAATAAAAAGAGTCACCAGGTGCTTGAATAGCCATATTTTCTATTTGCAAACCGCTTTTTGTGACCTACTTCATAGACTTCTACCAAGTAAAATAATAGCACTTGCCACCGGCTTACACGGAACTCGATTATACAACATTGAATTGACTCACATGAGCTTAAAGGACAACAGAATATGGCACCATTGAGTCCAAGCACGAGGGAGACTGTAAACAGCCCACAGAGCGCGTAAAGAGCTAATAAAATCTATAAAAAATACCTTTTAAATCAATGAACGCATCCAAGCAAACTGGCGATACGAATTACAATGCCCCTCACGTCCTAAATTCAGTTACCCCTATCGGGCCTCAGTCAAGCGTTTAGACGGACTAACCAGATTTATAGCCTTACTAAGACCTACAGATGTAAGTGGCACTTGGAACCTTTGATGAATAATAATGCAAACATTTGGACTTCAGGCTTCTCGGGTTTCACGACAAGACTCGTGTCATTTATCACATTTTCTTTCCAGCATTTCGGTGGCTACAGCCGGCTGTTTCCATAAGGAGCTGAAGAGTTGTTCGGAACCTAAAAGAAAGTTGATGTACGACTTTTACATAATGTTGTCAGGAAAATGCCGAGATATTGCCGGGATTCCACAAACAACCTCAATATGTGAGTCTTTGATTTTGCTTTGTATACAGCATCTCCTAACCGTAATTCAACCCTTGAAAATACCCGGTATAAAAACATTAAATTACTTTATGACATCGCACTCAGATCAAACATTCAGACGAAATAAACATTATAGAATTTATACGTAGATGTTATTACACGAGTGTCTTTTTATATCGACTTTATTAAACGAGTTGTAAAATGCGAGGCTCTGCCGAGCAATATATCAAGTTAAATAAATTGAATTTGGAAAGGCACAAATGTAATATTCTTTTTATCATATGTAAGCTTTTCCCGCTGAAACATCAAAATTTCTTTCGTTTTAGTTCGACTATTCAAAGAATGGGTAGAGCTAACGTTCCGATTTGGTTAAATTTTTGTATGTCAGCTGGTATCTCAGTAACCACTTGTGGGAATGGATTAAAACTTCACACACTTATTCGCTGTGATAAATTGACTTACATTGCACAGGTTCCATACCTTTATTTTGCTTTTTATACACCCGAAGGGATGTATTATGTTATGACGCCGGTGTCCGTCTCTGAGTAACTCTTGAATCTCTTTCGAAGAAACTTAATACAAATGTTCACCACATCGAGACGACGTGCAGAGCGCATGTTTTGGATGACTCGCTTCAAGGTCAAGGTTACACTTAGGCCAAAGGTCATATGACTTTGTTTCGTGTCCGCTCTGTAACTCTTGAACCCCTTAAAGGATTTCGAAGAAACTTTACACAAATGTTCACCACATCAAGACGACATGCAGAGCACATGTTTCGAATGGCTCGCTTCAAGGTTAAAGCCACACTTAGAGGTCAAAAGTCAAACCTGCTCCACATTGCGGTGCTCTTGTTACAAAATTATGTCCCTTTTTCGACTTAGAAACTTTTGGTTAATGTTTTGTATGTAAACTAGTATCTCAGTACTCATTGACAGGAACGGATTGAAACTTCACACACTTGTTCACCGTCACGATCTGAGCTGATATGCATTATACATGTACCATAACCCTGTTTGGCATTTTTACAAAATTATGCCCCTTTTTCGACTTTTATATTCATTCAGTTCACAAGGCTGCTGAATACATGTAGTCGAGCGTTGCTGTCCTCCAAATTTATGTAATGGATTTATTTCACTCCCAGGACGTCGATCATGTGATAATAGCATTTAAGTTGGTCATATGACTAAAATATGATGTAGCTATTCGATATAAGCAGTTTAATGTCAAAAGTTTTCCACATCAAATTTTGATAGGATTATAACTGGAAGAAAGCCTCGTTTTTAATCGGATATTTAATACGGAACGAGCTACACTATATTTTTAAACTGATAATTCAAAAAACCCAAATAAGTTGCTTTTTGCAAACAATGTAACATTATTACTGCATTTTTATGCCCCAACCGTTACAAAATGTGCACAAAATCGTGTCCAGCCGATAACTTTGTTGTATATCGTCGGATTTTGAAATAGTTTGGTACAAATATCTGTAACTTCTTATGCATGCATTGATATTCAAACATTTACCATAACAAGACGAAATGTCGCGTTCAAGACCATACCATATGTACCACAAAGGTCAATGTCACACGATCTCGGTTATTTTTTATGCACTTGTGTATATTCAAAAATCTTAGCAGACGATACGACACGTTGCATCTATTAGCCTCACACGCAGAAGTAAAATTAAATATACACCTACACATTTTTGTATAAATGGATTATATTTTACATCTGTAACATTTGTATGAATATATAAATTTTCATATAACTTGGCACAAAAGATGATGTGTCGCGTGTTAGACATAGAAACCTAGCTCAAAAGTCTTGGAGGTCAAAGAATTAAATCCATTTCTTTTCTTGTTTCGTCTATAATCTTTGTAATTTTGTACTCAAATAACTTAGTTCAAACATCCACCATCAGAAGACAATGTGTCAGTTGCAAGATTTGGACCCAGTCTTAAAGTTCAATGCCAAAGTTTGCGGTCAGGGATTTTATGTCATTTTTCTTGTCTGGTCTGTAACTTTCATATGCGTAGAAGGAGGTACAAACTTTCATCACAACAAGACAATGTAATATTTATTTAAAGATGAAATAGATATATACAGTCACCTTTAATGAGTTCTTAAAATCAGTTGTAAAAGTTTCTCACACTTCTGCGTCTTACAGTCACATAGCGTGGCCATGTGATATGGACACATTTTCGTTCATAGAAACCAGGTTACCATACTATATGGTCGTACATATCGTCAAGTACGTTAGATATGTTGATAATTAAGATACGGACAGATTAATGAGGTATATACACTAAATATACAATTAACGTTACTATATATGTCACAAGACATTTGGTAAATGAAAGGCTCTGAAGCTGGTCAGAATGAACTTATATTTTCAGTTTTACAGAAGCTTTACTTTTTACACTCTGGGTTTTGAAACTACATGTTTTTCTTGCCGTTTCACTGCGTGCCTGCTAAAGTTGTTCGACATCCAACACAGTATCTGTACATTTATGTGATATTAAAGTCGACCTTAATGACATTGTTTTAACGGTTAAGCATTGACTGTAATGATGTTATATCACCATGCCCTTCGACTTGTACGACTGAAAAACTCAAAATGATGCGATATTTAATGGTTTTTATGACACGGGTGTATGTAGTAATATATGACATATAACAACATAATTTACAAACAGTTTCCATCATCCTGATTCATTAACATCGTCAATGTAGGTCCAAACTGAAAAAGAGTCGATGAAACCGTACACTAATTACTCTATTATAACAAGGGCACGTCCTTTGGAACAAAAGTCTTTAGAACTAGTTTTAAATCGTGTCTTATGTCCAACAAAGCTTCACATTTATATTTCTTAAATGCACCTCCAGGATTTTTGTTCGCATGCCTTCTGTCAGCTTTCAAAAATGCGATTCCAATTCACTTGTAATATGCTAACTACAATACGGCGGCTTTTCAAGTTGTTGCAAACGCAAAGTCTAAACCGTTTGAGTGCACCATATGCATGATATGTAAGAAAGTGAAACGGACGTAGGATTTTAGTCCACTTCACATGGTTGCATTGAAATAACGCGATTCACCGCCGAGATGAAATCAATAACTAGATGGAAATGCGCGGGAAATTTGGCTGATCACGTGGCTTTCAGAAAACATTTCCGTGCCAAACTGCACCGGTGATACTTTGAAAGAAAAGAACTGATCCTGTGACCGGTCCATTTTGTTCATTTCACCATGTTTCTATTTTAGCTCCCCTTGTTGCCGGGAAATCTTCAACAGCACGGGTACCACAACCAGTGGCTAGTGCTCCAGAAAATCTGCTTTCAGAAATGTCTATCCTAGGAACAGGGATGGCTAGCATGGAAACAAGAAAACCAACCGTGGCGTCCGGAATCTCTTCTTCAACGGTTACGGAGTCTACAAATAAGATTTCTTATCCTGACAATGGTTCCCCGTCACGGACTGTAGACTTACTTTCCACTGTGGCCCTTGTAGCGTCTTGTCTCACTTTGATTAGACTGTCTTAGATAATGGGATATCCGCAGTAACTTTATACATAAAGCAGGGATGTAACAAATGAAAGTGTTCACGCATTCTAACATGAGAGGTGCTATGTGTATATATAGTTGTATAAATGTAAGAAATTGTACCGTTTTCGAAAGAATGTGACGCTGTCAAGTATCTCACGTAAATAACGAAAGGTTCGCTTTTGTTTAACAGATGTACTTTATTGTAAATTGGTAACATAGTTATTACATGCTTTGTATCTATCACAATGACGTTGGTACAGCTCGGTGAACGTCTTGAGTTTCAGTTTAAGTAACTGTAACCACAAAATGCCAGTTTTCTGCTCACTGAGGGTAGATGGCTGCTCTGTATTGGTGAGAATCTGTGTGTTTGGTTCGGGAAATAGAGTAAGTACTTAATCGTATTATTGTCCAAAACTCCAAGACGAGTTTGTTTGCACTGCTTACCATTTGCGTTTGAGAAAAAATACTATTGTGGTTTTTTTGTAAATAAGTATATATATTTTAATCTAATTTAATAAAGATAAAATATGATTATATTTTATTATACATGTACAAATATCTTTTTACATACATAAAGAAAACAATACAATATATAAATCCCAATTTGTTCTTACAAAGAACATCTTTTTGATTTATGGTCTTTATATAAGGAAGTGCTGTATAAGTTCTAAGATAATCTCAGATACACATATCTCCAGCAAGTACATGGGTAATATATCACCGAATGATGTAAATGTTTATTTTCTTGATGAAAACTGTATTTCTTTGTGTGCTTACTTTGTAACTAGTTAGTTTGAAAATGTTACAAGCATAAATGTATATTAAAGCTAGAGTACATAATAAATTTCATATTCATAAATGTACATATGAGCCGCGCCATGAGATAACCAACATAGTGCGTTTGCGACCAGCATGGAATCAGACCGTCAGGATCCATGCTGTTCGCTAACAGTTTCTCTAATTCCAATAGGCTTTGAAAGCGAACAGCATGGATCCTGACCAGACTGCGCGGATGTGCAGGCTGGTCTGGATCCATGCTGGTCGCAATGGCACTATGTTGGTTTTCCCATGGCACGGCTCATATCATATACTCTGTGGAATACAATTTTTATACTAACAGAGCGTTGGGCGTGAAAATAATATTTTTCTCACATGAAAAAGTCATAAATCTGGATGACCACCAACGCAGTATACCCAAAGGGTTAGGCGTTGTTGTACACATGAACAAATGGTGAAAACAAAACTTAGAATTATTTTGACCTGACATTGTCTATAAAATAATGTGTATGGTAAATGACCACGATTCTAATGACACCATCGAACTAAAAATTCGTGTTTAATAAATCTTTACAGTTAATGTTTTGTTACTTTACCACCGGAGCGTAGATATGTAAAGCATTTGCATTTTTTTTTCATTAATTATATGTAGTAATTTTGCATTTCTGCATGTTAATTTAAATTTCATGCCGTCCCAAAAAAGCCTCGACTAAAACAAATAAATAATGGTCGTAAGCTATTATTTTCATACTAAAAGATTTGAACTTGGTTTCAGACATATAAAAAAGTTAATTCATAGGCGAGTTAATATGATATTGTCAAGTAATAGAATAGTTAGAAACTATAGAATATATAGAAACAATAGAAAAATAAGCCGTTGCCTAGTATTGTGGATAATAATAGGGTTATTAAAACAGTAGCACAATAGGGGATGCTGTATTCTTGCCAGATCGGACCTCATGAGACGCGCAAGCGCCGAGTGTGATCCGACCTTGCAAAATCCACGAGAGCCGAATTCAAAATCCTAGATCAAGCTACTGTTATAATGATCCTTTTATTATGTACCTCCACCATTTTGTTTGTTGTTTTGTTACTATGTGAAGTTTTATGTACTGTGTCACGTCATGCATATCAAACGAAAGTAGTCCGGCAACATACAATACAAAAGGTACAATACGGATTTTTTTCTTCCTTTTCATATTTACTTGTGAAATACACGCCGTATTTTTGACAGAATTTATGTAGATATAATAAAATAATACCTGAAAAGAACGTGAACAAACTATTCAAGCATTGCAGTAAATACATATCCACAATAAAAATGCGGCAACAATATCTGAGAAATAAGACTTTTAAGACGTACAACGCTAATTCAGTAGTCGCCGCTCGTCAGCAGGTCAGTCAGGAAGAATTAACACATCAAAGATGTTTGAAATCATTCTTTTCCAGTTTTTTGTTCTCCTCGAGTGCTCTTTTCACAACAATTTTAAGGTCTTTTCTGCCAATGTCATCAAGTTCCAAAATTAGATCCTCATACATTTGCTGATTACTGGCTTCGTGTTGCTGTCGTCTGGACTTTTTCTGACTTCTCCAGTAACGGAATGATTCGTAGTTCCCTGACACGACGTCCCCAGCGTGATTCTTCTGGTTATGTGCATGAACCTGATTGGGAACGCCCAGTCCGATAAGTAATCTGTTTGCATCGGCCGGGGATAGAGCCCAGGATAATGTACTCAATGACTCGTTGCATAGCAACTTGTCGTATGCTGTTAACAAAAAATAAAATAACGTATTATTAAATAGACTCTTAGCTGAGGAAACACTCGAGTTATAATTATGACAGCCGACAGATTTATACAAACTTATGATATATTACGTGACACCTTATATAAATCACCGGTCCATAGTTTGTGCTATATGACCAGGCTATATTCAACACATTTTACTGGGCTGATACGTGAAAAATTTAATACTAAAAATGTAAAAATTCATTTCTGATGTCATGTAATAAAACACTTAATGAATGACTTGCAGGTCCGTAGTCAAAAAAGTAACCCTTCTTTCTCCGCACCACGCAAATAGTTTATGTATATAAAATGTTCATTCAGAGAAATGTCACTTCTTCTTTGCATTATGGAAGTCTGTAGATAAAGCTGAAAGGCAAACACATTTTTTATAATTTTGTACATTACCGACAGAAAACCGTCTGACGATTTACCGGCTTAACTCGAGGATGAAAACCCGTCGGTTCTTCGCGCACACGTTTGTATTTGTGAAGAACTACCAACCATCCACAGGCCATATTTCCATGTAAAATTTATAAAGAGCGATATTAAATTACCTGTTTCATTGGGGTCAGGGTCGTTCGCAGGAACTACATCCGGTCCACGATCCCTAATCGCTATGTCACCTGTAAAATATATTAAAATAAGTGAAACACATAGACCTATATGTGTTGTCTTCATTTAGGCATTTCCTAGTTTATACAAAGAAGCACTAGTATTTCAAAGTAATGAAGAAAAGCTTTATACAGTTTTAAAGGTAAGAATAAAAGTTACTTCTATATGAATTTACCAATTCTTTGATCGAGTGACCTTGGTGGCATGGGTACTGCTTCCGGATTATCGTCCTTCCAATGGCCTTCACCTTAAATAACATAAAAATAACATAAAAACATCTACATTAACATGGGCGTAGGAGCGAGTTTAACTTTGGGGGGGCCAAACCTTTTCGACCGGCAGCGAGGGGGGGGGGTGGGGGGCGGCAAGGTACCCCCGGTGCATTATTCATGACAAAGCCTTGTACAGGGCAAAATGGGCCATAGGCCCTCTCAAGCCTCTATGTTTTAGCAATCATTGAGTTATTCTGATGATACACATACGACTAGGCACTGAACTGTCTTAATCAGTCATATTATGTATTGTTCTAATTAAGTGTGCTATTTTTTTACATTGTTCTGTTGAAGCCCTGGACATACAATCAATTATTGCTGCATTTGTCTAATTGTGATATAAAGTTGTGGAAATATCATTTCCCTAGAATGGAAAATGAAAAACAAAAAAATACATAACGTTTACATGCGTAAACAGGCTTAATAGTTACATAGATTTTGCAGACGCTCAAACCGGAACTGTAGTGATTGCGCTGAATGATATAATATTTTATAAAATAAAATCAAACAATCCTAGGCATGGCGCGTACAGATTTCAGTACTCACACTACGGAAAGAGACAAGTCAGAATACAAGGGAAGGCCAAATGCAAATCAGAAATCAGGTTGAAAAGAATTATATGATGCTAACTAAGTAAGTAAATGTTATATTAGACTGCAAGTTATATCTCTTTTCCAAAATATTGGGGGGGGGGGGGGGGGGGGAAACTATAGTTGCCCCCCCCCTCTTCTAGCTTGGGGGGGGGGGGCCTGGCCCCCGCTGGCCCCCCCCCCCCCTGCTCCTACGCCTATGATTAATACCGTTTTTTACTTCAGTCATGTGGCAACGTCAAAAGAACTGAATTAGCGCATCTATACTTGTTTCAATAAGCCATTGCAGAAGTAAATTCACTCATGATTTTCTACAAGAAAGTCAGTGTAGAATTGAATGTTATATATTACTTATTCATAATACCGGTAGTTACCAGTGAATAGACTTTGTTTTTGTTTTTGTCGGACCGGCACAATTAAATAGCGGCTTCTAAGCTTTTGATCGTGGAGAAAAACCCGAGATGTCCCACTGGACATTATTTAAAGCACGTGCGGGTGCCTGTGTAGAATTACCAGCCTTCCTAAGCCGGCTTGACATCTTCCCCACGTGAAAGAACTGTATATCCAAAGCGATGTTCCGAACACACAGCGGCTAGTGATTCGATCTTTACCACTCGGCCACAAATATTTACTACATGTATTTTATTTTTGGTCATTTATTCAACAGGGATTGAAATGTGCATTTTATACCCTACAAATGTGTTTTCTCTGGTTTTCAACATTTGCAAATGTATTGTTAATGTAAATATAAATATCGGGAAATATACATAATGAATCTGTAGCAAGGTCCTGCGAGTTGTAGAACTCGCTATTATCTAAATGCATCACTGTTGCTGTTGTAAATTGAAAATAATTACCAGATGCCGAGGCATAATGTTCCCTTGCAGATCCTAAAACAAAAAAAGAAACATACTGAGCGAAGCAATTAAGTAAATAGCTAAAAAGGTATGTATTCGCATTTGAAATTAAATATACAAACAAACTAGAGTTGTTCCAATAGTACACGAATGCCCCCACATACTGCGCAGTCCTCCAGGTTTTAGTTATAAACCATCTTCACCTGAAGTATGTTGACTAAAAGTTTGAAGGAAATTATATACAGATAAGGTTGTGCATCTGAGCAACTTTGAATCCATTCCTTCAAAAAGTGTATGATTTTAACACACACCAAATTTCTTCACTACGGCCTATTTTGTGAAAAATAGTCCCAGAAAAAAGTCCGTAATCACATCAAGGTTTTTCATCTGTGAATTTTTCAGGCATATCCTTTCAATAGTGTTTGAGTAGTTGAACACGCAAGGTTTTTCTCTATATTCTATATAGCAAAACTGTCAAAGGGACATAACTGCAGTAAAAATAATCACAGCAAAAGTGACTGCACATCAAGCTTGTTCATCTGTGAAAGTTTGAAGCAAATGGGAGGAGTTTGACACACAAGATTTCGGGACGTAAAGCCAATTCAAAACTTTTACTTGCTAGGAATGCTGGTCACTCTAAAAATCACAACATATTATTATTATTATTATTATTATTATACCAGTGTCTAAAACATGAGCATGCCACATTAACTGCATGGGATACTTCTGGTCGTGTTTAATTGAATGTTGTATGAATTTGGTAATTCTAACGCCACTTATACTCGGGGTATAGTACAAGATACTGAAAACGCCACTGATTCTTTCTATCTATCTATCTTCCGTAACCGTCAAACCCCTTGCGGGGACGTAGACGTTTTGCGCGTCAAAATCATAAAGAGAAAGAATATAGTGATAAAAATTTAGAGTGGAAGAAACTAAAAAAATAACTTTGGTGAAATAAAAAGGTTAAAACTTCAGTTAGCAGGATAACTAGGGCGAGACATGTTCAAGGCTGCAAACTGCGGCATTGAACTGCTCTAGGGTAGGGAGGTAGGCGACACTGGGGGGTGGGGGGGGGGGAGTTGGTTCCAATGGTACACAGTTCTCGGAAAATAAGAAAACTTGTAATAGTCAGTGGTTGCAGTAATTAACCTATAACTTAGGGAATGGCCAAAGCGGACACATCGGGTCATTGGGGTAAGGTAATCTACGATTGGGATAGCAACCAGATCATGATGAATCTTATAAAAGAGTGATAACCTAGAATCTATACACCTTAAATCCAGTCGACGAAGGTTAAGGGAGTGTATCATATCTGTTACACTAGAAGTACGGCCGTAGTCAGTCTTGATCCAACGGGCGGCTCTCCTTTGGACGCTTTCAATTTGGTCTATCTGGGTTTGGGTGTGGGGCAACCATACCTCGGAGGCATATTCTTTGGTGAGCAAGGTGTAAAGCATTAGACACCAAATGCTCGAGCTCATGTCCCCTGGTTTTGTATTCAGAGTCTCACCCCTTGGCCACTGCGTCTACTCTAAAATCTTTGGTATCTATATAACCATTGAGATCAGTAAAACTTAAAGTCATTATGCAATTCCCGCCAAGAATGTGCTGATTAAAATTTCACCTTCATTTATGGTGTCGTTTGCGCCCGGCAAGCTCTGTTCCATACTGCTAAAAGACTGCGAGCTTGCATTACTCCTAAAACTCGAGCTGGCGTTACTTCTCACACTTGTTTGCCTTTCCGCACCCCTAACATCTACAAACGAGCTAGAACTGCTTGACGTGCTAGTGCTTAAACTCCTGGTAGCCGGCACGTCGTGTATGGTGACTGTGTGTTTCACTTTACCATCGACCTTGAACTTTATAGTGGCATTTCCATCAGCAGCCTCGTCGTACGTGGGAACCAGCGTGAGTAGTCGTCTGCATTCACCCAGCGACTCGTTGTATTCGATGATGTCTTCTCCCTGTTTGATTGTGGAATAATATAAAAACAGGTCACCAATTTTCTTTTCCTCAAAAATAGCCGGAGAAATGTTGGATATCTATCAATATACTGGAACGTATAAGCATTTACTAGGAACAAAGTGAGCGCGGTATTGTCGACATTCCGGAAAAATAAAAAAAAATGCCAAAAACATACAGGAAAATGTTGAAAATATAAGAAGTACTTAGAATTACAAAAAAAACTACTTAAGACATAGCAAAAAATGTAGGAATCTGTGGATTAGATGACGACAGCTACCTTTTCTAGTTCGGACTGTGGTTTTAGAGCACCGAAAACTGTAAACTGGATGTCACACTTCTTATTCTTTAAAGGCAGTTCAAATTCTGGAGAACAGCTACCAACCACACATTCTAGTTCCATGTATCCCTACAAAATATCCTAGTGTATTAATAAGAGTAACAATGAACGGTTGCCTCATTGTACATTCTGGAATACACAGCCTGCTCCGTTTGCAATCAAACTGAATACTCCTTAAACGACACAAGTACAAACCACAGACGCTGCCGATCTCTAGTAGTGTCAAGATACTGTAAACATATATGAATCTAAATAGATCTTAAACAAACTGTTGTTGTTTGTTTCTTTAATTTTATCAAGTGTATTTTTCTAAAGCAATGTGTAATGTGAAAACATTTGAAAACAAAGTTTTATGAAATGAAAAATTCAAATAACTGACTGAAATGAGACCTTAGTACTTTACAAAGACAGGGCTCTATTTCCACGATAAACTTCACTTACCTGTTCCTCTGATTTTCTTTTCTTTTTCACACTTTCGGATTTCTTTTTCTGCGTAACTTCAACACTTACAGCATAACGACCTTTCTCAAGGTGAGTCTTTGATAGGAAGGTCAGCACGTGCACTTGAGCAGACGACATTATGACCTAACACATAGAAAGAGTAAAAATGCAGGGTCCGAAACATTTCCTACGAAAGGTGGATACGTGTGAAATTACATGGCGGATGGTTCGAGCGTTGTAACTCCAGAAAATCTTGGACAAATGGGAACATGAAAAGGTAACAAAAACAACAACAACAAGCACTCTACTTACTTTCAGCAGATGCGCTATGCAAACTTTGGTTAAAGACGACCAAGGAGGGGAGTCTCTCCAGGAAAATAGTATAAAGTAAACAGATTTTTATGAATAACTCCAGCACCACCTCCGCAACTTGTTTCCGCTATAAAGACCACATTAATCTAAATACAGTGGTATGGAAGGCAAGGAATTTAGTTTTAAAACACGTACTGCTTGTTTTAAGCTTTGTTTCTGGCATTGTTTGTGTACAATCATTTTCAATACAAATGTTTTCTTATTATTTTTGTTGCCAAATCACCAGTCTTAACTTTTTTGTTGTTATTGCACTGAAAAGTGCTGTGAAAAATGTAGTTGATCCAGGGCGGGTGTGGGTGTGGATATTTTGATAAACTTCCTTCTGCTGAAAGGTTTAAAATTCAGAACTGAAGCCGGAACAAAAAAAAGAGAAAGAATTTTTTTGATATATTAAATCAAACAAAGGCCGAAACCTTACCGAAAGGTAAAAACCGAGACGAAAAAAAAAATGCATGAAATGAAACCCTAGTTGGGTTACCTAAGTTTGGTTCGAAAATGGGCATACGGTCACGCCTGTCGATTTACACATTTTCACCCAAGAGGTTTTGATGTGAAGCCCTAGCCGATCCCGAAACGAAAAATAAAACGGCATTGTCTGTTCGGCGTATTAGTGTAAACTAATCGCTTAATAGTCTAGGTCTACATTGGTAGAGTATAACCAATCAATTTGTTTACTTATAAACTTTGGCTGGATTATTAACTTTGAAATTATATCACCCTTTTTATTAAGAAGGGTCAATAAATAAAACTGTCAATATAAAATCGTTTGATCAATAATAATTTTATTACATGTAGTCAACTCCCAAATGATCTATGTTGGTCCTGTTTTTAAATTATTGACACTCGAAGTTCGGACAGTCTCTAATGTTGTCAGAACTTGTTGTCCGACCCTTTTGCCCTTTGATTATGTAAGTTGGAATTGTTATTGTAATAACTTAATATCAAAGAGTAATAAAATAAGATTAAATCAAAACTCAATGTTTGGTATTGATCCAATCTGTTTCATATGGTATGCACAATTTAGCATAGTTTTATAATTACATAGAATGAAAATTCATGATCATATTTATAAATTAGGTCAAATCACGTTTTGCTTAAAATATAGACACGTTTGTGGTTATTGAATTTTGTAACATGTTACTGAATTTTATATAATATTTTTTCCCCAGATATTTGACCATACAATTTGAATTACTCTGTGATTCCAGCAGGTATGCAAATTTTGATTCCATACCTCATGTTTTATTTCGATGTAAATGAGATGTGGAACCAATATTTGTAGTCCTTTTGGCGCCATATAACCTATACTGTGTTGGTGCGCCGTAAAACACAAATAAATAAATAAATCGACCATATAATTTGAAAAGAAGTCGAAAATATAAAATATACATAATATTGAATGCAAAACGAAAGTAGCCCGCTTTTTTGTGAAACAAATATATATCAATATAATTAACTAATATTTGAATACTTGACCAGTGCCTAAATGACAATAATCAATAATATAATGTTTACCTGTTCTTTTTGCTGACTTAATTTACCTAAATTTCACACTGTCCTACATTTCTGTTTTTCCAATTATCCAAATAGTGAGGGGGTATTTCCCCCTAGATAATGTACTTCCGGATTGCAAAGTAAATATAGTAACATTTCAGACTTAACGAAATACATATAATGCGTTAATTAAATACTTTAAGTGAAAAGTGTACAGAGGCATCCTCAGTCAATATTAAAAACTACATGAAAAGTACTCCTAAATATAAAATCTGACATAAATTATTTTACCTTTTACTTTCGTTTTTACATTGATTGTAAAAATAAAAAGATGTCAAAATATTGACTGTTAAACGTAAAATGACAACCTTTTTTCACGCCTGTTGTTATAAATAATAGTTCACCCCCACCCCTATTTAATCAGCAGCGTGCATTGCATCTATTCATTGGTTTGAATCACCCATGGCTTCACTTAGATGAGTTTAGTGTCGCACCGGCACAATTTTAGGGCACTTGGTAGTTGAGGAAGACCCAAGGATTATTTAAGGTACGTGCGGGCACCTGGGTAGTCCAAATACTTTAACGTCAAAACTGATTCTGAGATATTTTCGTGATAGGTCATAATCCCTCTCTTGGGGGAAAGATATTGACCTATACAAACATTATCACAATATCGTGGCTCACGTGACTTGCACCTGGGTAGAACGTTATAGCTAGCTGGATGCATTCATTTCTGCACTGACAGTAAAACGTGTCCATCTTACTATAGGGACATCGCCTCTGCTTACAATGCCTCACAGATAGTCACCGTATGTATGTATGTATGTATGTATGTATGTATGTATATGGTAGCTCTAGATTCATGGCTAAAACAGCAACATTCTTAGTAGTGTAATCATGCCAAATTACTTAGGACTTTGGAAGCAGTCGTGTAGACTCAAGAGATTTTCAACGGTCAAGAGTCCATGAGAGTGTTGGGTAAAAATTGGCTGTTTTGGACTAAACGATTTTCCACGAAAAGACCAGCCCCTCAGGTAGCCATGATCTTTTTTGACAAATCAGAATAGTTTTGGTACATGGTCACATAAGGAATATTGTTTTTTTCCTCAAAATTGGATTAACAATTCTGTATATACATGGAAAAATACCATTTATTCTAATAACTAAAATAACTTGAACAGACTTGGTAGACAGTTACGAATGATAACAAAAGATCACCATTTGCTCATGGTGTGCTAAAAGAGCTGTGTAGTTTTAAAAAAAATTTCTGCAAAAAGTTCAGTTTCTATCATCCATTCTCAAAGTATTACTATAACCTACTTCGATCAGATCTGTCCAAGGATATTAAAAAAAACAAACAAAATGAGTTTAAATGCCCTCCAAATTCTGTTGCATTTTACACAAAACCATGGCATATGAATTGGTATTTTTTGTTATCTTAACTTAGTTTTAACCCTCACCATGCTGGCCACGATTATTCTGCCTTTGCGACCAGTGTAAATCATGATCAGCACGAACATCCGTGCAGTCTGATCATGATCTGCACTGTTGTATCTTTTTGGTAAGCACCCCTTTTAACAGTTAATGGTACTGTCCAAATTGGAAAATGGACAAGTTCATTACAGAAATTGAGGAGGGTAAGGGTTTAGTCCACTGGGCCATCAGATTAGGGAGAAGAGACCTTGAGGGACCAAAACTATTGCGCTGCTATATCCACAACACAACAGTCTTATGCTACTATATAAATACAATGAACAAGCAGATGGTTAAATCATTTAATTTAATAGATCTGCAGTTTGGTACAGTAATAAAATATTTACAATTTATAAATACAAATCCAGTATATTTGATGCACTACATTTTTTTTTGTAGCACTTTTATCATAAAACTAAAAGAAATTGTGTTTGCATTATTTTTTTCTGTACAATGTAGAATTTGGCTAAATATCTTACTTCTTTCAAAACATCAAGGTAAATGAATTGAGTCTAGCAAATAAAAAAGACAGGGTCGCGTATTTGTTTGCTAGACTGCAATGGAAATTTGAAACCTCGTGTAAGTTTTCAAAAATAATACCGCTATAACATAACATTCCTGTATGAAAAAAAAGACCTGATTTAAAAAGTTCGAGTCAAAAAGAAGCCATCGCTCCACCAAAACTTAGTGGATTGTTACTGAAATCTAACCTGAATTTTATAATCATATAATCTGTATCAAAAATAAAATCAGTCTATTCATCGTTACAAAAGTTATCAAACAGACATCAATATTTTGCAAAATTTTTAGTCAGAAAAGGTACTATAATTCTGCCAAAACTGGTGGATTGTAACAAGAACAAGAACTAAACTTAGCCTGTATTTTCTGATGATATACCTATATTACCATTCATCCATTCAGGTGTAATTCAACAGACAACAAAATTTTTAGTCAAAAACGAGCAATACCCCCTCCCAAAAATGGTGGACTATAACAGAAATCGATCAAGATTTGTACATCACAATTACATAAAAGTGTACCAAAAATGAATTCAATTCACTTATCCTTTCATATGTTATCACACGAGTATCAATATTTTACTGAATTTTAAGTCAGAAAAAAAAGGGTCATATCTCTGGCAAAAGCAGTTGATTGTAAAGAAATTATCCTTCACCTGTATCTTATGATTATATACATGTGTACCAAAAAATTGAGTCTAATGGTCACACACCCTTTCAAGAGTTATCTCAGGTGCATGGACGGACCTGCATAGCGACTCCAGTATACCCACTCCTTAGCTCCTTTTTTTCGAGGTATACTGAAACTTATCACTGTTGTAAATAAATATATTTTCTATTATATAGTCAAATAAAACATACAGGTTTGTGTTTATTTCTGTGATATATGCTTAACATCAAAGGATGCACAAAAATTTCAAACCGATTTTATGACATAATTTGGAATTTGATCACCTATAAACATTTTTTAAATTATATTTTGTTTAGAAAGTTTGTAAAGTTGCCACTTTTACAAATTAACACGTGTTGTCACTGATTTCCATGTATGCATGCCAGGTAAAGGCTTTATACTACCTTTTCCTGGTAAATAACATAAAACTAAAACTTCCTGTTTATCAAATGTGCAGAATTACCTTAATTTGTGTTGTAACATTCATGAAAAAAATATGAAAATTTTGAATTTGCTGAAACTAAAGAACAAATGAATTATATTTACAGGTGTAAATGCATATATACTAAAAGGCATATTACCTCTGCATCAAGATATGTGCACTCTCTTATGGAGAGCTTTCTTAGTCATAAAATATTTCTACTGCAAGGACATGCACATATTTCTTGATACAAATCTAATAACTTAAGAATATATATAGAATTTTAATTCCATTCTTCAAAAAGTACATCAAAAATGTTTGATATTAATAAAGAAACAACACAGCATCTAGTTGGTCCAAAACAAAATGCTTCCCTTTGCTTTAAAAACAGCTATTTTTTTAATTATCCAATTGCTTGCCTTGTCATATGAGCCATGCCATGGGAAAACCAACATAGTGGGTATGCGACCAGCATGGATCCAGACCAGCCTGCGCATCCGCGCAGTCTGGTCAGGATCCATGCTGTTCGCTAACAGTTTCTCCAATTCCAATGGGCTTTAAAGGCGAACAGCATGGAGCCTGACCAGACTGCGCGGATGCGCAGGCTGGTCTGGATCCATGCTGGTCGCAAACCCACTATGTTGGTTTTCCCATGGCACGGCTCATATGTCTTCATCTTACAGTTTTTCCACAAACTACATTGCTTTGTACTTCCACTGTGATTTAACTGCTTTATACTGGCTCCAACGTTTTATGCTTTCCAAGCACTTCAGTCTAAAAGATCTTATAATGATTTCCATCTTGCTACAATCTCTCTCACTATTACGTTCTCAGAATTATATTCTCTTCCACTGTTACATCAGCACCATCTATTACATTCCTGTTGTTTTGTTTGGTCACTTTGTTCACACCTCTTTCAATCTAAATGCCAAGCTCAAAAGTTCATTACATAGGCACTTATTGTATATCTTATTAAATCATTTTCACTTTCTTGTATATCTATATATTATATATAATGTCCAGAACCTAATGTTTCTAATCTTCCATCCTCCATACTGTTTCAGATTCCATATGTAACACATTCCCTCTCTATATACTACATCCTGGACCTTAATTCAGCAAACTGATCAGAGCATCGAAGAATTTACTTCTATCTTCACTCTTCATTTCCATAACTACAAATAAAAATATTTCAAAACTATTATTAAAACTCTTACTGATAATTTGGCAAGAAATATGAAATTTAACTGCTTATATTATTTTAATGGTTTGAAGTTCCAGATTTTGAACTTTATGTTAAAAACAAATTAAACATCAGTCCACTTTCAATATTGCACATGAAATTGTAATAAGTCATAAAGGGAGATAATGTCAACCTAGAAACATTCGCGAACACTATATTTCACGACAGACGATTTAGCAGCTACAAAGACTGGCGGAATACGCCTGTTGTGAAATACGCTAAACTTAACACAACAAACAAAAGCATTATTCCCTGTGATAACTGGACAATGGCTGAGCACGCTGACCGTGTTTTAACAATAAAATTTATTGTTTGATATGGTAACATAGCCATGGGGATTAAAATGATAGGCTCAACTTTACTATTGTCATTATTTCACGTAATTATATATTTCCACTAAAATAAAATGTTTGCATATTGTCTCATATTCAATGTATTTGTTTATATCACATTTTTGCTTAAATTGCTTTCTCCATGATATAAGTAATATGAAATTAGGTGCTACCTAAAAGGCAGAGCTCCCTTGAAAAATCACCAGTGCCTTTAAAAATTAAAGAAGTGTTGTTGGAATTATCTGGAATTATGGATTCGTTTTGGAAGTTTATGTTCTATTAGATCTATTAAAATTATAAGTATTAATGATAATTCATGATTTCTGAATGCATGTTTTAGACTGCATCAAGATTAATTCTTGACATGTGAAAACTCGAAAGATATTCTGTATATAATCTAAAGAAAGTTCGATTTAGATTAAAATCGGCACCAAGATAAAGAAAAAAACGTATTTGAATAATTTTTGTTATTCTTATTAAAACGTACTGCATCAAAAATTTTACATATATTATTATCATACTGGAAACCAGTCACACATGATAACTCCTTCAAATTGAAAAGCTTGAACCTTGAAAATTTCAAACCTAACAGAATCTCATTAGGCCAATAGCCAAAGGAATTTTGTCTCTTTGCGTGTGAATGTTTGGCAATGAGGACTTAATGTAAAAAGTTAATGTTCCAATTCCCTTAAATGTCATTATTGTCAAATTTTGGTTCTTTTTGGAAGGAAGAATGTGTCCAAGTTTCAGTCAAAAATACTGCTATGATAGACGCCTGGTATAGGTAAATTACAATCATTTACATGACTGTACAAAGCTTGTTTTCAACCCAAAAGACTAGCAATTTTTAAAAGTTAATGATCAGAATTTTACCTAGAGAAAAACAGTGTTTGCCGAAATTCACGAAAACTCGTTTATTTACTAAACTTCTAAGTTAACAATCTATGGCTTTTGTATGGTTAATCTTTTAGCACTAGAGAATAGGAATGGCAGTAAGAACCTTTTTGTTGTTTATTGATAATTCATCCCCAATAGTTTTAGGTTCTTTTTATAAACTCTGGTCAGTGATTTTAAAGCTAACGGATGAAATATATGTGAACGGGGAGAAGAGCATTATTTGCTTTTCACAGTTCAATGCCTGTATATTTTGATCCTAAAGTTTTTTTTTTTTTTTTTTTTTAAAAAGGTCATGTCTCCTGACTACTGCACAGGCACTACATTGGAACCTGACACCAAACTATAACTATAAACACTTGTTAAATTTCACATGAATCACTTTAGTTATACAGTATTTTCAAAACTCATAATAATACAAAAAAATCCTGAAATAAAAAAGGAATTAAAAAAAAAGATCTGGTCCAGGTGAGGTTCGAACTCACGATCTCTGGATTTCAACGCGAACTCGCTAACCACTACACCACTGTGGAGTTATGACGTCATCAGGGCAAACATAAGTATATAATAAAGTTCAGTAATGGCAGCGTGACGAAAGTTGTTTGAAAATGAAAATATTTTATTTTATTTCTTTTTTTCTTCGTAGAAAATGTATTTAGCACTAATTTCTTATTATCAAATGCTCATTTACATTTTTATTCAATATTCAAAGCAGTAAGCGAGACGCTTTTGTTAACTGTAAACAGTAAGCGTCTACTGACGTTTTTACTGATTAATTACTCTGTGTATAGTGCACATGAAAAAATCCGAACAACACCGATTCCAAAAAGTACCAAGGATTTTCAACTCCATAGTATACACAGTTAGGTCTCTCTATTCATTTTCTTTTTCATACGTCTAACCGTAATGCGACGCTGTCGGCGTCGCAGGTAGCTCTGCTATTAAAGTATATAATATAAATATACTATAATAAAAGATTTCTACATTATAAAACATCTCAATTAATAAAACTATCATGTCAAACTTTTCAGATGCCAAGCAGGTTTCCATTACCGGCTTAGAATAACTATAAATGGCAAATCATAGCATTGTTGTCATGTATAATGAAAACTACAAACTTTCGCGTTTTCATGGTAGCTGGTTGGTTCGCGGCTACAAAACTTCGCGGATACACATCAACCGCGAAAGTCGCTAACTTAAATAGGGTGAAACAATTTCTAGGTTTACAGTAATAAAAACCTTGATTCAAAAATAATTTCTACTCTGTCCATAAGATAAACCTTCAACAAATAAACAGTAAAAAACTGTTATCAAACCTAATTCTAAGGAAAAAAATAAATAAAAAATGTAATTGTTGCACTTATTTAATAAACGAAGTCACTCAAAAATTTACTGAGGAAGTCCAACTAAACAATATATTTCAGCACAAAACAAGATACTTCCTGAACTTTTTAGGGGGTAAATATTGAAGATTTCAACTTCAGATTTGTTCCATGTTCTGCTTGTCTGTACACTTTAAAAGCAGCTTTCCTTTTGAAAAAATTCCAAACCGATCTTGACTTCTGTGTAGTAAAGCTGGTAATTCAGTGTTTTAACTTTCTCTTCAAATACTTACTGAATGTATCGAATGTGTCATGAGATGTTCTACAGTTTGTGCTGGCAGCTGCCTGTTCAAAAGCTTTCCCGAAAAAACTGAAACGATAAAACTTAAGCAATGTCTCTTCAAACTGAAATTTAAAAATCTATGACACTTTTTTCTATGAATTTCAAATATTGTCATATAACATAATTTTCAATCAACTAAAGGCATTAAACACAGATTCAGATAGGAGTCAAAATGCCTGTAATGGTCGAAACTCCAGATATTTTAGTTATCAGTTAGTTTTTACTTGGCTATGACAAATTCTAAAACCCTATAAGAACTGTTATATATGAATATATAGAAGCCAGTTTGATTTAATAAAGTTTTCTAGTCATTTTTTTAAAAGTTGTAATCAGGTAGGTGGATAATTACTCCTTATGCTGAATTTAGGTTGTAACTATATAATAGTTACTGCTTATAACACAATGAATATTCTTACTTTTTTCTCTCATCATCCATAGAGAGTGGTGGTATACCTATCACAAGTATTGTACCCTTTTCACTATCTAAAGGAACACCTAACACCAGAGGTAAGTTACGCGCCTTCTTATTACGACTCTGAAACACAACAACAGTAACTTTTTATTGTATATTAAATGACAGTAAAATAATACACTAGGTGGATCAAATGGAAATATTAGTCATAGTAATTGCAGAAATGAATTCTTATTACACAAGTTTAAAGATACATGTATATTTTTTCAGAAACAACCAATCTGCTACAATGATGGTTGTGATAATGATGCTATAGTTCTAAGATTGGTCTTTAAACACAATTTTATACAAAGACAACATTTAAATTGACAAGAGCAGACAAAGTTGTCCAGTGCAAAGATGTCTGACAACAAAAACAGGTGTACAGTAGCTAGTCTACTTGGCTAACTAAATGTAAATTTAAATGACAGTCTTCAGGATGTGATTTTACATTGACATCCCTTGTAAAATATTGTTCTAAAGTAGCCATTAAAAGTAAATGTATACCCCCAAACAAAATGACACATACCACAGAACAGTGTGCTTCCAGTGTAAATCTTGCTAGTCTCATTACACATTGCTGGTGTGCAAACAGTTTAACATCAGCCGCTCCCTGCAACAGAAAATACATATATACTATGACAATCAAAATGGTCTACAAGTCAAAATACTATACTCTTTAGTCTTGAGATTTATTTTGTCACCATTCAATGCACTGTATTTATGTAAGTGACCATTGTAGAGGTTTCTTGTTTAGTATGGGTAGACAAGGAATGCCCTCACCTGAAATTGAAGGATCAACTTATTTCCAGTCCAGCCCATAGCGTGTGCCATATTTACCTCAACAGCATCCAGTATAGGCCGATACTACTGGAAACAGTACCATATTAAGTTAATCACCCAGCACTGAAACCTGAATGGCTGTCATTATAGTCCAACCTGCTTGTCACTGCTTCACCGACTTCCTGTTCATTTTAATTATTGGAAATGTATTCCAGATCGTAACAGTGATGTCATATAACAATGACAACATCAAGTGTAAACTACTGTGCCTGTCTGATACTGTGTATGATAAGGGGAAACTAAGGAAGTCAAACTATATAGATGTAGTATAATATAGGTCTGTGGAAAGAGACGTGAAGTGAGACAAGCCATGTGAGACAATGCAGTGACTTTTTTCCTTATATAAGTGGTACTGAATATCAGACCCATTCACAACTGCTCACGGTTTTCACAATTTTCAAACTGGGTCTGCTGGACCCATTCATAATTGGTGTTAAACCTCTAAAAATAGTAGAACAAGAAGCTGCATTCAATAAACGCTTGATGCCCCTGGTGGCATCCTTGTCAGTACAAAGCAACCTAAGTCCAAAACGAGGTCAAGTTCAAGGTCAAACTGAGGTCTGGTGATGTCTGAAGATGAGGAATGGTCAGAGGTTACATCTGCATTAGTATCAAGTCATTCTAGTAAGGGGTACTGATGCTAGACGAAACGGTCCCATTTGGTTAACCAAGAGATGGCCCATATAAAGCAACCTAAGTCCAAAATGAGGTCAAGGTCAAACTGAGGTCAGGTGATGTCTGAAGATGAGGAATGGTCACAGGTTATATCTGCATTAGTATCAAGTCATTCTAGTAAGGGGTATTGATGCTAGACGAAACAGTCCCATTTGGTTAACCAAGAGATGGCCCATATAAAGCAACCTAAGTCCAAAATGAGGTCAAGGTCAAACTGAGGTCAGGTGATGTCTGAAGATGAGGAATGGTCACAGGTTATATCTGCATTAGTATCAAGTCATTATAGTAAGGGGTATTGATGCTAGACGAAACGGTCCCATTTGGTTAACATAGAGATGGCCCATATAAAGCAACCTAAGTCCAAAATGAGGTCAAGGTCAAGGTCAAACTGAGGTCAGGTGATGTCTGAAGATGAGGAATGGTCACAGGTTACATCTGCATTAGTGTCAAGTCATTCTAGTAAGGGGTATTGATGCTAGACGAAACGGTCCCATTTGGTTAAGCTCGTACGGACGGACAGACGGACAGGACGATCACTATATGCCTCCCGCATCAGTAGATGCCGGGGGCATAAAAATGTAAACAAAGCAAGTTTTAAGTTAATTCAGAAGGACTTAAAAAAGCATAATTTCATGAAGGCTGCCAAGTTTACATTCCCTATTGGTAGTAATTGTATCACGCATGTGCATTGTGAAACACCGTTACTGATTAGAGTATGATGTAATGGGGTACCCAAGAGAGCGAAATTTTCTGCCGCTTGCGAGATAGGGCTAAAATCTGGAAGGCGGATTGATCTGTCTATAGCACGGTAAGAGCTGAAGAAGTTTGTTATCAACTTTTGTGAGGAAATTAAGATTTGTTACGTTTGTCACCCTATATTATCAACCCTTTGACATTAATTCATAGTGCGTTTGGGTACGAAACGTTAAGTCATAGTACGTTTAGGTACGAATCGGTTACAAATCATCTAAATGGTGTCTTCATTTGTTCGGAATAAACATATGAATTTAAGTTTTTACATCCATATATTCACATTCAACATTAAACATTTTGATTCACAAAGTATTAAAAAAAAATCACAATTAAGGTGGAAAAAAATCACAATTTTGAGAAAAACCATGCTAATTTTCACAATTTTTCTGGTACCGCACCCATTACCAATTTTGAGAAAAAAAATGAGGTCAATGACACAGACCTAGTATCTGCAAAGCTTGGCTGAAACCACTTGTTTATCTTTATGGAAAAGAAAATTGACCTACCTCTTGCATAAATGCATAGAGAAATGGACCAGCAGAGATGACTTGATGCATATCTAGAAATGTCTGCACCTGGGTTATAATGGCCTGTAACTGTCTTTTGGCTAACTCAAGACCTTTCTCCATTGCTGCTGTATTTGACCTGCAAGTTTTAGAAACAAGAGTGTCATTGACCCTAAAGTGCTCACCTGTGTACAAGGCTTCAAATGTGTTTGTATATGTACAGAGTTAGGTTTCTTCTATGTTAGCTGTATTATATACATGTCACACACACACTTTTGAATCTAGGGCAATAATTTGAACAATTATGGTAGACATTACAAATCTGATATCACAAGCCAAATATCAAGGCTCTAGCTATTATTGATTCAGGGAAGAAAAGTGACCACACCCCCTGGCAGCCATGTTTTTTGACGAATCAGAAAAAATTTGAACAATCTTGGTAGAGGGTCACACAAGAAACATTTGTGCAAAATTCTTTTAAAATCAGGCCAGCAGTTTCACACAAAAAAGATTTTTAAAGTTTCCAGTATATACATATAGGGAAAAGTGACCACGCCCTCTGACGGCCATGTTTTTTGACGAATCAAAATAATTTGAACAATCTTGGTAGAGGGTCACACAAGGACCATTTATGTAAAATTATTTTAAAATCGAGCCAGCAGATCCACAAAAGAAGATTTTTAAAGTTTCAACTATATACATATAGGGAAAAGTGGCCACGCCCTCTGGTGGCCATGTTTTTTGACGAATCAAAATAATTTGAACAATCTTGGTAGAGGGTAGCATAAGGACCATTTATGTAAAATTATTCTAAAATCGTACAATCAGTTTCATACAAGAAATTTTTAAAGTTTCCACTATATACATATAGGGAAAAGTGACCACGCCCTCTGGTGGCCATGTTTTTTGACGAATCAAAAAGAATTTGAAAAACGTTGGTAGACGGTAGCATAAGGACCATTTGTGTGAATTTATTTCAAAATCAGACCATCGGTTTAGGAGGAGATGTCGTTTGAAGTTTTTTCTATATTTAGCTCCGGCAGCCCCTATGTGCAACCAAGCGGAACTGTTTGAAAAACTTTGATAAAGGACCACCCAAGGAACATCATGGCCAAGTATCATCAAAATCCATTTAGTGGTTTTGGAGGAGATGTTGTTTAAATACAAATGTTAACAACGGACGACTTGACGCACGGACGGACGACGGACACAGCGTGATCACAATACCTCACCATGAGCACTCTGTGCTCAGGTGAGCTAAAAAAACAAGAATGTCATCAACTTTACATGAGCTTAACTTAAAAAAGAAAATATGAGCACTGCCTACACGTGCCAACACTCATCTGTTAGTGCTTTGGCGTTAGGTAATATACGAGAAAAGAGGTATTATTCTTCTTATTATTATTATCATTATTATACCAGATTTATATAGCGCCCTTTTCATGACAAACACATTTAAAGGCGCTTTACATATAGCAAATGCAGTCACACAGGGCACGAAATTCATCCTCTACTAGTAAAGACACAGAGCGATCTGACCAGAGGGACAGAGTGAGATAAAGCCCTTAGACAGATAGAGAGAAATTCTTTTTAGATACAGTCTTGTCTGGCTAACTTAGCCTAGTTCTTTGCGAATAGACAGTCAGGTCCATTAACGTGCCCAGTGTATAGCACCAATACACGTGAAGCCATCTTTCCTGGGAAGAACCAGTACAGGCCTCTAAGTTAGGTGGGAGACACTCGAGAGCATCTGAGAAATTTCCAGTGTCTGGACCGGGATTCGAACCCCGGACCTCTGGAATGACAGTCAAGCGTGTTACCACTAGACCACCGGCCCACCTTCTTGACCTTCTTACTAATCTATTGTTGACTGAAAAAATGTTTCAAAGCTATAGTATTCAAGAAATGTGAACCTAAACAAAAAAATAACTAAGAAGTACCAACTTTCTAAGTCAGAAAGGCCATAATTCGTACAAATAGCGGTAGAGAATTATGGTATTGCCCCACATTTAAACCTTTTGATAATAAACTAGTGTACAAAGTTTCCAAGCTATAGCTCTTTAAGTATTCATGACCAGAGCACCACCTGCAATCTCTAGTCTGCAAGTGCTGGACAATATGTAAGAAAAGAGTAATAGTTCAGATTTTCTAAGTACAAAACGGGCCATAATTCTCACAAAACGCAGGTTAGAGTTATGGTTCTTGGCCTAAATAGTTCCCCAATGATGATAAAAAAGTGTGCAAAGTTTCAAAGTTGTAGCTCTTATAGGACTGATTATACTAAACAGGAAGTGACCACTCAGTGTTACATGTGAAGTAGTCCAAAATGTAGTTCCATGCTGTTGATGAAATCTGTTATAATGTGTCATATGAGGATGCGACAGTTATACTTTTGACTTAGTTTTATTGCTTATTGTATTGAGAAAAGATGTAAACCATTTTCATCGTGAATTTCCAGGGATAAGTTTTATTCTTTGAGAAAATGTCTACATACGCGTAATTGCTAAACGGCTATTTTCATGAGAGCATTTTTTGAGGGTGATGTTTCTCAGAACAAATTATTTTTCTAATATTTAACATAACATGTAAATATTTTTCTATTTTTGATAAATAAACATGTCATACTAAATAACCAGATATGGTTTTCATATCATTGAAGTGCTGAAAATGAGGTCTGAGTATTTTATTGTTTATATGAAATAAAGAAGGAAATTAATTGGTAGAATGCAACCTATAGTTTTAAAGAAAAGGTGACCTAAACAAACATTTTAAGCAAGAAACTCCAGGTTAAAGTGGAAGATATAAAACTATAAAAACATCTATGAAAATCAATCTTGGCATATACCTTGATAAAACATCCATCGCCTTTAGGAAACTATCTGTAGGTGTCTTTCCTTTTTCCTGTAAAGCAAAAGTTTACTGATAAACAGAATTTTTCAATGAATTATAGTTACTACAGTGCTAATATTGGCATCAGAATTGTTTAGAAAAAATAAAAAGTAAGGGTAGATTTCCCAGAAGCACAGAGCACCCCAAACATAGCCAGACAGCCATGTATTGCAAAGTAAGCCCGAAGCATAAAATTGTAGTATTTTTCATTTATTTAGACTAGGCTTCGACTAACCACATTAAAGAAAACTTTAACATTCATCTATCTCGGCATTATAGTATTGTCACATACAGGTTATGTTACCATTCAATTTGTATAAATTACATTGTAGAAGCAAGAAAACCACATGACCTCTGACCTAAAACTGATTATTTGGATGGCTTCCTAACTCGACGACTGGGTAGAACTAAAATAGATATGAGCCGTGCCATGAGAAAACCAACATAGTGGGTTTGCGACCAGCATGGATCCAGACCAGCCTGCGCGTCCGTGCAGTCTGGTCAGGCTCCATGCTGTTCGCTTTTAAAGCCTATTGGAATTGGAGAAACTGTTAGCGAACAGCATGGATCCTGACCAGACTGCGCGGATGCACAGGCTGGTCTGGATCCATGCTGGTCGCAAAGCCACTATGTTGGTTTTCCCGTGGCACGGCTCATATACTCACTGTGTTTTCTAAGATAGCTGCTGTAACATGAGCTACGTCAGTGGCACACAACTTGTTCTTAAAACCATACTGGGCAAAAAATGATGGCAGTATCACATCTTCATCTACCAAACTGCAACAAGAGTAATGTTTTCATTATTTGTTTGTACCCTACAAATTTATTTACACTTGTGTAAGCACATGAAGAATTAGACGAAGTTATCAATTAGAATGGGAATGTATAACAATAATGTAGCAAAACCTGTTGCAGCAAACACTACATGCCATGGTATTTTAGGATTCAGATACATACAAGTGTTTGCTACTGAGAATCAAAAGAAACACTGGCATTAAATCAAGAATGTCATCTTTATATCCAACTGTTTATAGCATAAATAGTAAGACATAAGTCCATACTGCAGGACTGTTTTCCCTCTCTACCTAAATCAGCAACTGTCTACACAACCTTCCTTGCTAATTTTTATATCTACATTTCTTCACATTTTACCTATGTGACTTCCATATATTCGGGGTTTCTTTTATTGTCAAGGAAAGCCAGGTATGCATTGAGATAATTTACAACTGAACAAGAGCTGTCAGCTGACAGCAATGCTGGACTATTCAACAGCTTTGTCAACTGAATAAATATGTCGAAAATGGCGCATAATTTTGTGAAAAAGCAAAACAGGGTTATGGAACAAGTACAATGTTTGTTAGTCAATTCATCACAGTGAACAAGTGTGTCAAGTTTCAATCCATTCCCAAAAGTGGTTACTGAGATACCAGCTTACATACAAAAATTTAACCAAACCGGGATGCAGACGCCGACGCATAGTCGAGCTAAGGATTCTGAACTGCCTACTAAGAATACATAATCACATGTCAATGCCAAGTGTCATTACCGGTCCACTACTTTAATACTGAACATATCTATGATATTTCTAACATGCAACACCAGCTTGAACTTAGATGGTAAAACAGTTTTGGAACTTTCAAGTCTCACATGAAAGCTTACCCATATTTGTTCATGTTTTCCTGTATCATAGTTCTAATGTTGGTTTTCAGGCTGGAGTCCATGGAAGCAAATTTCTGTTTACACTGCGTTAATGGCAACCTGTAATGTTTAAATAATATAACAATACAGTCAAACCTGTCTATAAAGACCATCCTTGGGAGAGTCAAAATGGGGTCTTTATTGGGAGTTGGTCTTTATTCACTTAAAAAATACACTTTAAAAGTTAAAATAGGAAACAAAACATATGGTCTTTAGAGCCAGGTGGTCTCTATTCAGAGGTGGTCTTGAACAAAGGTTTGACTGTAAATCAATATGTAATCTGACAAAAAAAGATCAAAGATATTCCCCCGGACTGAAATGGTTTTGATTTTTTTATCAGGTTTTGAGGTTCAGTAAATAAGATAGACACTAAAATGATAATAAATCTATAAGAAGTTCCTTTGGAAACATAGAATGCAACCAAGCAAAGTAATCATGGTAATAGCAGACTTTGTTTTTTTTGTTTTTTTTGGATTCAACGCCGCACTGACACGATAGGTCATATGGTGAATTTCAAGCTTTAATGGTGGAGGAAGACCCCAGGTGCCCATCCGTGCATTTTTTCATCCTGAGCAGGCACCTGGGTAGAACCACCGACCTTCCGTAAGCCAGCTGGATGGCTTCCTCACATGAAGAATTCAACGCCCCAAGTGACACTCGAACCCACATCGATGAGGGGCAAGTGATTTGAAGTCAGCGACCTTAACCACTCGGCCACGGAGGTCCCAGACTTTGTTTTATTAAGTCTGTTCATGAGAGATAACAGAAAGTGAAATACTCTCACACCCCTAGCACAATTCTATTACACATACTAAATGGACTCTATGATTCTAAAAGATTTATACACTGGGGCAGGAACAAAATTGTAATTTCTATTAATTCTTCTTAACACTAACCCCATTTCAGCAAGAAACTCGTGCAATCTCTTCTGTCCTTTAAGTGTCCATATCTTAAATTTACATGCCATATTAATTGAATGACATATACTATCAAACAAGGACCAATGTCTGTACATCGTTAATTGTAACTCATCATCATACATAATCTTGAGGCAGTTAATTGATATAATATCTTCATCATCTCTGAAATATAAACAGGAAGTCATTTTGCATTTTAAGACATAACAAATCGTAATAATGCCATGGTATCTTTATACTTTAAAATACCAAATAAAACTTTGAAATTTTACATTTTGCCTTATCGTCCATAAACTAGGCAAAAAAGCAAGACATTTCATTTTTATTTTTCACATAAAATTTTTATAAGTACTGCAAAAACATGAAAAAGACAAGCGTTAATTTTGCATTGCAAATAGTTTACTTTCTTATGAGGGAAATGTGCAGGTACTTAATGCAATAAGACTCCATCAAAAACAATATTTATCAACAACAAAAATATATCTTTAAGTAGCAAACTTTAAAGCTTATAAACTGCTTACAAAAATGTGTAGATACAAATTCAAAACACACTGATAATCTTGTTCTGCAAAAATGCCATTCAGTTCCATATCTGTCTAGTCTAGGATGTAACTTAGTGTGATACTTATCATGATCTTGAAAAAGATATATGTTCGAAAAATAAAATAAACTAGAACTATCACTAAAGGTGATGAATGTACCCCCACATGCACTGACAGAGCACATTGCAATTTGACGCACACAAGATTGCATAATTATGTGGACTGTATGTATATAGCAGACCTGGGGTAATTAAAAATGTAATTGTAATTAATTGCAATCAAATTACATTTTCCAAGTAATTGAATGTAATTTGTAATTGGGTCATTTATCAATTACATGTAATTGTAATTTAACTAATTACAGAACAATTCTAGGGTGTAATTGGCAATTACATTTTAATTACTTTCCAATTACATGGCATGCTAATCCAGTTTGTTGAACAAAGAGTATATATAATTTGTTCAACAAACTGGATTATTATTTTATGTTTATTACCAGTGACACTTCACTTTAACATGCTAATATGCATTTCATAGCTGTGAAAAATAACAATAGAATATTATGGTAGGTGTTAACCCCTTGGACATAGCTCCTTTGTTCTGATATTTGTTTCATTAGAACCTACTGGTAATCTTTGATGATGTTTGTCATTATGTTTTTGGAGAAAATGATCAAATTAGGATTTGAAATTGTTATTTGCATAATTATTATTTAGATTTTTATCGGAGCAAAAATTGAAATGCTTAGCATTTAGTTTAATCATTTTTTATCTGTGATAAAATTTGTTGTATTAGATGATATAAACAACAGTTCTAACAAGATAAAAGATTTAATTATTATTGTTGACATTATGAGTATTCTACAGTTTTAGTGACATAGTTATTCTAGGATGACTCATGAATGTTTTACAACTTATTTTCGATGTGGTCCTTTGGATAACTTGTAGTGTCAAGGATAAAAACTTAAGATATATGTTTAAAATGTAAATGATTAAATACTGAACTAGACTAGTTAAATTTGAAACATATTGCAGAACCATGATCCTATAAACTTAGAGAAATTCAGACCTCAGAGAAATACCTGACTTTACATGCATCTTCTCTAACGGAATTCTGCTAAATGATGTATTAACTATTAATTAGGGCTGACTTGTAGCTCCTTTTGCAATAATATTAAAGACAGAGTAATGTTCTCCTGCAAACACAGATTTTACTTTGAGCTTAAATTCAATTTTGAAATAACTGAAATCAGTTTACATGTGGATTATCATGTTTGTGTAGTACAAAGTAAAGAACTTTGCTACAGTGTTTGTGTAAGAAGCACCACATTTGGTATTGTAATTGAAGGTAATTAATTACAATTTCCAATGTAATTGTAATTTAATTAATTACATTGTTAAATTTCATGTAATGGTAATTGTAATTTAATTGTAAATCTCTCAATGTAATTGTAATTTAATTAATTACATTTTAAAGTAATTGACCCCAGGTGTGGTATATAGACTGTATGTATACAGTATAGTAACAAAAAACAAAGTCCCATAACTATACAGAATATTTATCTAAAAGAACGTAACATGCACCATGCACAACTAGGGTTAGTACTGATCACTTGTGTGAAGTTTCATTAAATTGTGTGCAAGGGTTCGGAAGATTAAGTGCGCACAAGACTGCATATGCAGACTGTATGTACATAGTATGTTAACAAGAAACAAAGTCCCATAAGTCTGCAATTTTTGTCGTTGAAAGAACCTAGCATGCCCCATGCACAACTACTGTTGTTACTGATTGTCACAAATTGACATACGGGCCTTATTTTATCTGTAGTGTAAATGCAGGTATTGCATCATCTTTTTGTAAATTTTTGAGTTATTGAGGTAAATGTCAGATTTCACGCATGAAATACCTCTCATGTTTTTCTGTATTTCATAACTTAAATTTCCATGTAAATTTCATTAAATTCTGTTCAGTAATAAGAAAGTTGATATTTTATAAACTTCAGTAATTTATGTTTTTATCCCCAAAACCACTATAATGGGCCTCAAATTGTCAATTTAAATTCGCGCCAAAGTAGTTAGATTTCCCGGCTATATCGTGAATCCCGTGAAAATGACAATAGTCGGAGCTCACGGCTTAACCGTGAATCCCATGAAATTTAGTATTTGGCGGGACATTATCCTTTAAATAGACTGGACTAGATATGCCTTGCGCACACCACCTTACGACTTTATAGACGAATCTATGTCTGAATTATTTTCTTGCTAGAAATTTATGCTCGATCGAGGTAAGAAATTTATTTGTTAAATTTTTGTATGATTTTTGCATTACGATTTTTTTTTGGGTAAATTTTTGTTTATTCTACAGAATTCTGTAACATTTACTTTTCGGCATGTGATTTTTGCTAGTTTCGGTATGTTAGGATGATTTATTAAATTTTTCAGACTTTTGTAAATTATTTCGAAAGAGGAATCTAAAATGTTTCATTTATATAAGATGTAAAATTTGGACTGAAATTTGTAACATGATATTTATAAAGTACTTTGTTTCAAAAACTTATGTCAAACATTTCGTTATTATGGAACGCCATTACTGCATTGTATTGTTATGTATAAATCTATATGGCAAGTCTAGTGCCATGTTTGTAATATATTATTGTAATTTGTAATTGTATGCCAGTCTATAGCACATCTAATTAATGTCCGTTTTAGTATATGGCATTAGATATTATATGGATGCCAACTATGATATAACGTTTGATTTACATTGAATTTTGTTAATTTGTAGTTGTAAATAATGGCTGCAGTTTATCATGTCCGTATCTATAATGTTTCATCATATACTTTTCATATTTTTCTCATACTTTAACTTTAGTCTTTTAAGTAAGTAATTTTTGTAATAATGGAAGTAATAAGTGACGTATTTTAATCATGTGACGTCTGAACTTAGTAGCACATATATTTTGTATAAGTAGCACGTATTATTTATGGGAGCCTACGGAGGTATGGTGTACCCAAAGGAGCAGTTTTATGCCCTGACTTATTTGTTTTGCTATGGTGCTTACCATATGTTATATATTTTAGCTTCTTCCGCCAGACGATTTTACCTGGTGATGTCATAACCCGGAAGTACAATGCCCGAGGTTCACTTGTCTTCACTCGCCTGGATGTGATATTCCCAGCGCAGAGCTTTCGTCCCATGGTTGTGCCGTAAACCGCAAAGACGATGATTTTTGTTATCCTCTGAAGTCAGCTCAGGGATGCAATCACCTACCACCATAGGGAGCCAACACGGAATCAACGTATTCACGGTTTAAAGGGACTGTATTTTGAATTTAGAAGCTACATTTTGTTTGTGCTATTTAAAGTTCACAATTGAATTAAAGAACTGTGTCACGTCAGATTAGAATGGAATTTAAGAACTTTTGTATCTAGAGATACTGAACTTTCTTTTTTTTTTCTTTCTTATAATCAGTTTTTTTTTCTTTTCATATCTATTCATTGTAAATAATCATCTTATGTAAATAAATTTGTAAATATTGTAAAGGGTGTTGATTTGTTCTGATGGTTGCTGTCGCCGGTACGGCCTTTCCTGTCACACTGATCACTTGTGTGAAGTTTCATTAAATTGTGTCAAGGGGACGAGGAGAGATGGTGCGCACAAGATTGTGTCTATGTTTATAGTTTTGTAACAAAAAACAAAGTCCCGTAACTCTGCAAATTTTTTTTTCTGAAAGAACCTAACATGCCCCATGCACAACTACTGTTGTTACTGATCACTTGTGTGAAGTTTCATTGAATTGTGTCAAGTGGATGCGGAGAGATGGTGCGCACAAGATTGTGTCTATGTATATAGTATAGTAACAAAAAACAAAGTCCCAAAACTCTGCAATTTTTTTTTCTGAAATAACCTAACATGCCCCATGCACAACTACTGTTGTTACTGATCACTTGTGTGAAGTTTCATTAAATTGTGTCAAGTGGATGAGGAGAGATGGTGCGCATAAGATTGTGTCTATGTATATAGTATAGTAACAAAAAACAAAGTCCCATAACTCTGCAAGTTTTTTTTCTGAAAGAACCTAACATGCCCCATGCACAACTACTGTTGTTACTGATCACTTGTGTGAAGTTTCATTAAATTGTGTCAAGGGGATGAGGAGAGATGGTGCACATAAGATTGTGTCTACAGACAGACGGACGGACAGACAGACAACCTGAAACCAGTATACCCCCCTTTACAACTTTGTTGTCCGGGGGTACAAAAAGTGTTTTCTATACAGAGAGTTGTATCTCAAAAGTTGTCATTCCAAACAGCTGCAGTCCTACCACTCAAAACCATACCATAAAGAAAATTAAACTTACTAGCATTAAACTTCAGCATCATATTTTCTAAGTTCAGTTTGACACTTCTCAAAAGACAACTTACTTGTGGTTTAGTCTTGAAACATGTGACTGCAGTGCCATCACATCTTCTATGTATTTTTCTCTTGGTGTTTTATAGTGTATATACTGGTCTGTAACACCAACAATTGCCAGCCATAACAGATCATTCGAATCTTTCGAGATCTTCCAAGCCAACTCAAACATCAATAATGCTGACTGAATGGAAAGACAAAGATATATAAATTCAAATGAATTTTACTCTATGGGTTTTATTTCTTTTGTTGGGTTTAACGTCGTACCGACACAATCATAGGCCATATGGTAACTTTCCAGCTTTGATGGTGGAGGAAGACCCCTAGATGCCTCCCTGTGCATTATTTTATCAGGGGCAGGCACCTAGGTAGAAGCACCTACCTTCTGTCAGCCAGTTGGATGGCTTCCTCAAATGAAGAATCCTAAGCCTGAGTGAGGCTCGAACCCACATCAGTGAGGGACAAGTGATTTGAAGTATCAACGACCTTAACCACTGAACCACCGAGGCCCCTTTAATATCTGTTAAGAGGCAATACTAAAGCTTTAATGGTAGAGAAAGTTTTTAACACTTAGCATTATTTTAACAAGAGGACCATGATGGTCCTGAATCGCTCACCTCCTCCCACATGACCCAGTTTCGAGTATGACGTCGTTTTTTCTATTATCTGACATAGTGACGTAGTTTTTGAGCTCATGTGACCCAGTTTTGAACTTGACCTAGATATTATCAAGTTAAAATTTCTGACCAATTTTCATGAAGATCCATTGAAAAATATGGTCTGTAGAGAGGTCACAAGGTTTTTTTTCTATTATTTGACCTATTGACCTAGTTTTCGAAGGTACGTGACCCTGTTTTGAATTTTATCTAGATATCATCAAGGTGAACATTCTCACTAATTTTCATGAAGATCTCATGAAAAATATGGCCTCTAGAGAGGTCACAAGGTTTTTCTATTTTTATACCTACTGGCCTAGTTTTTGATCGCACGTGACCCAGTTTTGAAACTGATTTAGATATCATCTAGGTGAACATTCAGATCAATTTTCATGAAGATCCATTGAAAAATATGGTCTCTAGAGAGGTCAAAAGATTTTTCTATTTTTAGACCTACTGACCTAGTTTTTGACCGCAGTTGACCCAGTTTCAAACTTGACCTAGATATCATCAAGATGAACATTCAGACCAACTTTCATACAGATCCCATGAAAAGTATGGCCTCTAGAGAGGTCACAAGGTTTTTTCATTATTTGACCTACTGACCTACTTTTTGAAGGCACGTGACCCATTTTCAAACTTGACCTAGATATCATCAAGATGAACATTCTGACCAATTTTTATGGAATTCCATTCACAAGTATGGCCTCTAGAAAGGTCACAAGGTTTTTCTATTTTTAGACCTACTGACCTAGTTTTTGTCCGCACATGACCCTGTTTCGAACTTGACCTAAATATCATCAAGATAAACATTCAGACCAACTTTCATACAAATCCCATGAAAAATATGGCCTTTAGAGAGGTCACAAGGTTTTTCTATTATTTGACCTACTGACCTAGTTTTTGATGGCACGTGACCCATTTTAGAACTTGACCTAGATATCATCAAGATGAAAATTCAGACCAATTTTCATGAAGATCTCATAAAATATATGGCCTCTAGAGAGGTCACAAGGTTTTTCTATTTTTAAACCTACTGACCTAGTTTTTGACCGCACGTGACCAAGGTTCGAACTTGACCTAGATATCATCAAGATGAAAATTCAGACCAACTTTCATACAGATCCCATGAAAAATATGGCCTTTAGAGAGGTCACAAGGTTTTTCTATTATTTGACCTACTGACCTAGTTTTTGATGGCACTTGACCCAGTTTCAAACTTGACCTAGATATCATCAAGGTGAAAGTTCTGACCAATTTTCATGAAGATCTTATGAAATATATGGCCTCTAGAGAGGTCACAAGGTTTTTCTATTTTTAGACCTACTGACCTAGTTTTTGATGGCATGTAACCCAGTTTCGAACTTGACCTAAATATCATCAAGGTAAACATTCTGACCAATTTTCATGAAGATCTTGTGAAATATATGGCCTCTAGAGAGGTCACAAGGTTTTTCTATTTTTAGACCTACTGACCTAGTTTTTTAAGGCACGTGACCCAGTTTCGAACTTGACCTAGATATCATCAAGATGAACATTCTGACCAACTTTCATAAAGTTCCCACAAAAAATGTGACCTCTAGAGTGGTCACAAGCAAAAGTTTACGGACGCACGCATGCATGGACGGACGAGGGACGCTGCGTGATCACAAAAGCTCACCTTGTCACTATGTGACAGGTGAGCTAAAAAGTAGTCTTGCACAACAATAGGACCATCAAATATCAGCACCATGTTAGAAGCAGGACAACTTCATCACACATTCAAAAATCAAATTTTGAAAAGGTCTTTCCATGAAACAGCAGTAAGTGAAGTAAAAAACCATATAACGAGGCCCAAGCTGAAAAATTCCACTGTAGTATCTCTGAGCCAATCATGGACATCAAGAAGATTTTACCTTTATACTTTTATTATACTTACTGAAGTTCCATATGTTGAAAACTGCATGTATTCAAATAGCACTTTATTTCTGTAAATAAACATAATATGTAACCATTAAAGCAAATAGTTATCTCCCTTGATTAAGTAAATATACTATATTCATATGTATTGTAAAAGGGTTAATCTCTATCATGGACTCTATTGTTAGCAGTTTGAAAATATTAAAGGCTTGTTGTTATGTAATATAGTTTAACTTTAACACATGTTTCTTATCAGAAGTAATAGAATTATTTGCAATGATTACAGAACAGTCTTGTTAAAGCATATCAAATGTCTACTAATAATTTTCTTATTTACCTATTTTCTTCCCATTTTCTCTTTTCCATTCTCCGTTCTATTGCAGCATCATCAAATCTTTTCCGTTTTCGTGATGACTGGGTTTCAGATTCATCGCTGTCATTTCCAGAATCCATGTCCGACTGAATGGGAATACTTAAACATCTTAATAAAATACATGAGAAAATAGTTCAAGATTTCAATTTTGAACCAAATAATTCATCCGCATTTATATTTTTTCAAAACTGAAGAGTAACTATTTATAGGTCATTCTGCAGGTTTGATTAACCTGAGTGACAAGGTAACATCATTTATCAGGAAAAACAATGCTGCTTATTATATGTTATTATTTTGAGTTATTTAACATAAAACCTGAAAAAAGACAGTAGCACTGACTGTTTAACACTTAACACACTGGATATAATAAATTCCCAGTAACATTTATGTTACCCATATAGGGCTTCCTTGCATATTCTAGGTTTTCAAGATAAACAATCTTTTGCAGCGACATCCAATTAATCAAAGTGCAGAATTAACTTAAGTGAATCAACAAACTATCAGGTTAGTGATAAACTATAAGAACACTTTCAAAGTTTGCACAGCATGCCAAAGCAACTGCAATTAAATAAGAAAGGAAAGGTAACCCTGAAATAAGCAAAGCGGGGATGTGAATTACCTCCTCTTCATCATCTCTGAAGACATCATCATATTCAGGGACAGATAACTCAGCAGACTTCATCAGTAATTTGATCTGTACAGCATTAAATACATTATGTACATCAACAGGCCGATGGCTGAAATGAACATGCTATAAATTAAAACAGAATATCTCTTTCGACATTGAGAATTTTCAGCACTTGGTTTAAAATCACATTAATAAAATCAAGGTTACAGAAATTTAACTGTTAAGGCAAAAGAAGATTCCAAGTCAGTTGAATGGCTGATCCACAGCACGCTCGAACACAATGTAACATTCAAACCTTGCCACTGAACAAATGTAACTTAAGTATAAGGTTGTCATAAAGCACAGAAAAAAATGTACCTCTTAGGATATAAAAGAGCTGCCCAGAAGACAGTATGCTCTACTATTCCACAAACAAAACAAGGGCCGCAACTTGGCATGACTTATGTGACTGAATTATTTTATTACAATTTATAATAAATTAGAATTTAATAAAACAAAGATAACAACTGGCAGGTAAAACTTCAACCAAATTTTCTAAGTCAAAAAAGAGCCATATTCTGAATTAATTTCAAACAAGAGTTCCCTCAACTTGGTTATGAATTGACACTGGATGTGACGGATGTCTTGTGTGATATTTCCAGTCCAATATATATATAGTTGTTAATGGGATACTGCTTGAAAGTTGCACTCTACATTTTAACCAAATTTTAATGCCGAAAAAGGGCCAAAATTTGAATAAAATACAACCAAGTGTTACCTAACTTAACTGTAACTAGGAAGTCTTGTGTGAAGTTTCAATCCAAATTCCAATGAATGCAATGGTAACTGAGATATGACAGTTCAAGCAAAATTTTAACCAAGCTGCAATGAGAAGGATAATACCTGGGCCAGTAGGATAGCTCTAACTACTCTTGAAACACTAAAAGACAAAAGATGAATTTTTGTTATATTTTTATACTCACCTATCACAGATATAAAATTTTATGTATTCTTCAGGCTGTAGCTCCTCAACAACATCTATATTAGCACCACAGTTGATCATTATCACATGTTTAATCTGTAAACCAGAATAGTAAGTCACAGACAAGTTCGGACGTGTTTGACAAAAGACAAAATAACACAAAAACGATACATTAATAATGCCCGATTAAAAACTGCATAAAATGAACTGTTTTTAGTTCTTTAAACTGTATATATACACTACGGTACAATGAATAGAGCTTTGCACATTCATGTTTGTTAAAAGTACCTGCAAATGCCATTTAAAATGTAGTTTTACAAAATATGATGTATGATCATATATTGCTTATAAATATATACATGTACCACATTTATATACATCGTCTTTTAATGATAAACATGTCCAAAGGAATCAGAGCTACTCCGGAAAAGAAAGTACAAATAAGAATGAATAATGAGTGATAAAACCAGTGGGACAGAGCCAGAGAAAGTCCCTAGAACAAAGAGTAAAGTTTTTGGATACAGACATGTCCAGCTTACATTGCCTAGCTCTTTTTAAACAGTCATGTTCTTTAACATGCTCAATGTTTGAGCAATGATACAAAACTTCCAGGCCCCTTGAGAAATTATAACCAACACTGTACAAGCAAGAAATACTATGAACAACATTTCAGAAATTCTAGTGCCAAGACTGGGAATCAAACCAAGGTCCTTGGAATTGGCAGTTCAAGTGTTTTACCATTTATACTTTTCCCCGGTTATATGTCAAGGAGCACTGCAGTTTAATAAAACTTATCAAATCTGGTAGAAAGTTGTGCAGCATTTTTGTAAAGTTTAATTTAGCATTTGGGATGTCACATAATTGCATACAAATATGGATACAGGTAGTCAAAATATGAATATGGTTACCCCTTCCGAATTCTCAATGAAGGCTCTCTCCAAGTCCTCTCTCCCTGACACAGGAACAATTGTGTACAATATCTGATCACATTGAAACAAACCCTGAAATAAAAAGGGAACAAACTGTACTCTAAATAATTTTTATCTATTTTGTCTAACATACTATACTTATAAGATGATACTTTAGTCTAATTTCCTGTTATGACAATTTTTATGATTTGTGAATACTACAATTTTTGTATTAAGGTAGTGGATTTGTAATTATTATCTGCAATTTCAAAATGTTTTCATTTTTTTTGTATGCAATGTCAGCATTCTCCAGATTATACAGAAAGCTGTGTGTGTTGAACTTGTACACGTCCCCGAAGAATGCCTAATTGCATAACGAGAATATTTACAGGAACATGTACATGTAATCACACATAAATTGCCAAGTGTCATTACAGGTCAACTACCTTAAGCTTTTCACAAATTTCTTTTCAATCAAAACAAGAGCCATGTCAGACATGGCTAATCCCCCCACCGGGCATATCATAATTGAAGGATGTGGTCCGCATCAGGGGTTTTAAGATGTGGAAGAAAGAATAAGTCAGTAGTGAGGTGGTTTACTGCTAAATTTTATTAATTTTCATGAAGAGTATAACTATGATGTTTTTCTATATGGCTACTGTAAAAAGAAGGAATGGAAAGCTAACAGGGAACAAGAGTGCCAGAATGTCACAATATATGCCCGTCAAAGCAAATTTCTTTACTCTAGCAGCTGTATTTGCAAATGGAATGTTAATTTTGTGGTTGTTTAGTAATCATTGTAAGTCTTTTGTTTTTTAAAGTCCACAAAAAAAATCCTTACTAGGTAGAGATACCTTATATATAATAAAATTAATAAAATACACCTAAAACTGGAGAGTAACATCTATGCTGTACCACAGAAAAGTGGTCTTGTTTTTTCCCTAGGGTCAATTATAAAAATGTTACAATATAAGTTATTTATAGTAACAACTAAGGGAAGTTAATCTTAAAAAAAAAAAAAAAAAAAAAAAAAAAAAATTGCAAGTCCACACAAAAATCTTTATCAGGAAGAGACTGGTCAAAATACACCTCAAAATTGGATTTAGCATGTTTGTTGTACTACAGAAAAGTGGTCTCGATTTTTCCCTACAACTAGTAATGAAAAAGTTACAATAAAAGCTATTTAAAGTAACAACAAAGGGAGTAATTCTAAAGAAGGGAACTGCGCATGACACTTCGTCTCATGATGGTGTATAATTGTGCCAAGTTACATCAAAATCCCTCCATGCATGAAGAAGAAATGCTTCGGACAAAGTCATTCTTGTATCTGACCTTTGGCCTCTAAGTGTGACCTTGACCTTAGGCCTAGTGACCTGGATCATGCGCATGACACTCCGTCTCGTGGTGGTAAACATTTGTGCCAAGTTATATCAAAATCCCTCAATGCATGAAGAAGAAATGCTCCGGACAAGGTTTTTATTCTTGTATCCTTTGACCTCTAAGTGTGACCTTGACCTTAGACCTAGGGACCTAGTTCTTGCGTATGACACTCCGCATCGTGGTGGTAAACATTTGTGCCAAGATATATCAAAATCCCTCCATGCATGAAGAAGATATGCTCCGGACAAATTTCTTTAAGAAAATATGATAAAGGGGAATAACTCAAAAAATAGGCAAGGTAGAGTTATTGTTCTTGCACACTGCACTTCCTCCCAATGTGTTCTATCAGTGTATGAAGTTTGAAGAAAATCCCTCCAGTACTTTTGGAGTTATGCTCCGGACAATTTTTTTTAAGAAAATAAGATAAAGGGGAATAACTCAAAAAATAGGCAAGGTAGAGTTATTGTTCTTGCACACTGCACTTCCTCCCAATGTGTTCTATCAGTGTATGCAGTTTGAAGAAAATCCCTCAAGTACTTTTGGAGTTATGCTCCGGACAAATATCGTTGCGGACACACGGACGCACGGACGGAGAGCATTTCTAATATCCCCTTCACCTTTGGTGGGGGGATAAACTAAAAGGAAATTTCTTTATACCTGTAGAATCTTGCAAGCACATATTGCATCTACGTCAAAAGCCACCAGTACCAGCACTCGCTGCAATAAAAATAAATGATAATTTTAACTTATTATTGATGCTTAAAACGAATGATGGCCCTTTTTCAAAAAAAAAAAACGCTCTCATTTTGCTTTAAATGTTCAATTATCAGTATCACTAAGGACATTATGAGAAATTATGAAACTGACCTTTTGTTTGGCACATGTACATACTGAACCGCTCAGAAAGTATTAAATATAGCACCCTTTGGAAAATGCACAACACATTTACCTTATTCAAAATTTTGGGCTTTAAAATACATCAAAGATCAAAAATGTACCTAAAAATAAAAATAAGATTGCAAAATCCGTACTTTCAGCAGAAAAATTGTTTCCGTAGGTGTTTCCAGTGGTCCCTTACAATTGCTGCAGTACAAATATTCTCTAAGGGACATTGCTGCCGTGTGAATAATGAAGCAGGGATGGCTGCTGTGTCCACAATACATATATATTATTCAAAGTGAATCACAAGGCAGCCATGTATATACCAGAGATTTGAAACAAAAAACAACTTGAAACGCATATAGTCTAGAGCAAATCTCACCATTATCTTGTGCCAAACACTAATTTTTTGTTGATGAGGTCATATTTTCATTGTGAGAAAGTAAGAATTTTCCTAAATCCTTATCTTCTGGCAAAAATAATAGCTATTATTGTACACAGCCTTTATATTGGTTAATCTCACCAGCCCCCCTGACCCTACTAACGGAAATACTGGAGGACGGGATTTATCTAGCTTGTCTAGGGATTTATCCTATTGACCATATCGACATTATTGATAAATCCCGTTTTCCGGTATTTCCGTACATAGGGTCAGGGGGGTCGGCGAGATTAACCGATATAAAGACCGTGTACGCTATGAGCGATTATTTTTGCCAGAAGATAAGAATTTATGAAAGATCTTACTTTCTCACAATGGAAATACTATTCTACGACTTCGGCAACATTGTTTTTTGCAAAAATAATCTGTTTATCTTGAACAATGCAAAAAATTTCACACCTTCGGTATCGAGCCACGGAAGCGGCAGTGTAGAATAAAAGATAAAATTTCAAAAATAAAGTAAGCTTTGAGGATATTTTTGCTATATTTTAATTACAACAATGTTTAATGATAATCTGCAATACTTTTTTTTATTCATTTTCTTTGTTTAAAACTTTAAAAAAGGATAATCTAAACACTACCGCCATGTAGCGTAATGGCCGATACCCCCCTCACCGTGAAAACGGGAACGGGCGTTTATTAGTGGTTTATACCGGAAAACGGGATTTTATCCATAATGTCGATATCGTGAATAATGTCGATATGGTCAATGCCCAGTATTTTGGTTAGAGAACCTGTCCCGGACGAATAAGTTTGCTGTCTAGGGAACAGATTCCGATTCTCTAGCCTCTGCTGTATAAAAAATTTAAAATCTGAAATGTCCTTTTTCAATAGAATAATTTGCACAGTTGCACAGCAAAATATAGCCAAGACTGAAATCATGACCAGTCATAAATCTCGGCCTGAACACATATTCATCTTTAGAATCTCAGTGAAGTGTAAAATGACAATGAGAATTAACCTGATGTTGAATGGCATCGTAGAATTCTTTGCGAAAATCTTTGATAATCATTTTTTCATCACAGGCTTTTTTCCTTGTTTTGATTATGGCGCGGTGAAAACCCGGAAATTAGTCAAATTGCCAAAGAGATAATACAAACTACCCTTTGATTGGGTAATATTTTGGGTTTTCCAGAAAATTGTCCAATCAAAACACGACTTTGAGAATCAGGGAGAATCCGTCAAACTTATTTATAGCAACACAAATGTCAACTTCCTGTGAGAAGACTGTTTTTGCTTTGTCACTAATTTTTCTTATGAAACAATGGTAAATTTTACTATTTCGATCAGTTTTATATTATATTTGATTGTTATTTTCAGTTTAAAATGAAATGGGGCATTTAAATAGAAGAAATGTTTGCCTTTAAATGTCAAAATAGATGTTCTGTCTAAACCAGCATAATATCCATCTAAACCAGATTTCGGATTTTAAGTCCAGTTGAATAATTTGTATTGTAAAGGTGAATTTTATATACCGTCGCTGTGTGAAACAATGAACATGTGCTCTGTAGAGCTTTGAGTGACCCTATTAAAAAGAGTTAACCCCCTCCATCCCTCCAACCGGCAATTTGCTGGTACCCATTTACAGCTGGGTCCATGAGGCAGTGGTGATAAAATGTCTTGCCCAAGGACAGACTGTGAGTAGCAAAGAATCAAACCTTGGGCCTTCATAGGAAAGTGTCTTAGCCCTCTCAACCAATGTGTCCACACATGGTCAAAAGGTACTTTTATAGCAACGTGGTAGTGTCCGCCTTAGGTGTTCGAGGTCCCGGGTTTGATTCCCGGTCAGTGCTGAAGTATTTTCAGCCGGTTACATTTGGCGCCCAATGTACATAACTCACGAGTAGTATAAATGGACACCTTGAAACATCCCACAGAGGTTCATACTCCTGGAATTCGAGGACAAATTCTAAAATAGAGGGGGTGTATGTAGTAGGGTAGAGTATAAGGGTGCACTTATACTTCCTTGCTATTGAACTAGCTTTTATAGCAACATGGTAGAGTGTCCGCCTTAGGTGTGAGAGGTCCCGGGTTCGATTCCCGGTCAGTGCTGAAGTATTTTCAGCCTGTTACAATATTAAGAAAATATTTTTACAAGACATTTAATATGTTTTGGACAATGGAAAATGCATTTACCATCAAACAACTCTTACAAGTTTTCTTCATTTTTTATACACTCTAAGAGTATTATTGCTGATTCAATGTTTAACTTCATAAGGTCCCTTTTGTCAGCTAGTAGCCTATTATGCTTTCAATAGTTGATATGTCTTAGCCGGAGATTCCTTTCACTTTTTGTTTACTTCAGTTTCAGTTCGGAAGAATGTTCCCGGAGATGCCAGGGGGCAGGAACTTCAACGAAACCTACCGCTGTTACTCAGTCTCAATGTTAGGGGACAGAGAAGATGTGGAGAGGGGAGGGAAAAGTATATATATGATACCATTTGATAAAAATATGTTCAATGGTTTGCACTGTTCGCTATTCAGTCAGTCAGTTTTCACAGTGAACACTTCTTCGATTAATAAATGGTATTGCCCACATTGAATAATGGACCTGTCCATTTTTGAAATTTAGCAGTCTAAAGGTCCAGAGGTCGAGGGCAGGATTTGAGTTTAGGTTTAGTTACCAGGGGAGGAGGATGGGGGCGGAGGGGGAGGTGCACAGAGTTTCTAGCAAGGTCTGGGGACAAGTCCTTTCAAAAAGTTGGCAAGTATACCTCAAATGGTACAATCTTGCATATATTTGACATAATTATTTGAGCATGAATATTTGAGACAGTGTCATCTTTTAAAATTTGTAAATTTTCAAAACAATTTGACAAAGTTGATCTGGCTATTGTCTGCTCCAAATAGTCCAATCACTTCAGTATTTATAAATACTATTGAGAAACAGTTTGGTCAGTGAAACAAGCCAAAAATTTTGATAAAAATGACCGACATCTCAGCTTTAGGATATTAGAAATGCTTTCTTGCCATATTTTAGGGGGTTTGTATGATGGGTGTGCACCCCCTACCCTTGGATCTGTCCCTGGATTTTAAGATTGTGCTGAAACAGAGCGGCTTAGTAACGAAATTTCATAAGGAAGGACAGTCATTCAGCAGCAGCTGCTGTAGTAGGGTTTATGCTATAATAATCTTTTTCCTGGTATTCTGGTTGCCTTCTGAAGACAGGTGTATTAAATGTTCTGTTTTGGAGAATGGTAGCTGGGCCCATTTGTAGAAAATCTTATTTAACAAATACATTTTCAAATTACTTGCCAAAATTTATAGCATGGTAACTTTTGCTTAATTAATTTGCTTGATATTAAAAGTAATGCAGATTTTTCTTTTCAGTTATTATGCCACCATCAGCTTTGGACAAACTAAGTAAGTAAAAAATAACAATTTTTCCCTTTGTTCTTTTTGGTTATACCTCACTTTGATGCATGATAAGCTATTGTAAATAAATGATAAGGTTGTTTCAGCAAGAATAATTCTGAAATTTCTCTGGAGTTTATAAAATTCCGGTATGTATGTTCAGTAAATTAATGACACAGTCTGGTTGGCAAGGATTTCGAAGGTACTTTGTCAATGTTACATCACCTACAAGAAAAACTGAGCAGTAGGAAAGAACAGGTATCATGCTTGACTGTTTAATTAATTATGCATTTTGACAGACTTTGCTAAAACTGATTTGTTGCATTCTATGCTAATTTCATGTATACACATTAAAACATATGTTGTGAAACACTTCGGATGTATATTTTCAGTCAAAATACCAGGCTTATATTTAATGTTTTAGTCTAGAGCAGACCTCACTTTGATTCCTTAGAGGATAGGCTTTGTTTACTGCTTTGTAAGGGGCCTGCGTGGCTGAGTGGTTAAGGTCGCTGACTTCAAATCACTTGCCCCTAAAGGATGTAGGTTCAGGCCTTGCTGGGGGTGTAGAATTCTTCATGTGAGGAAGCCATCCAGCTCGCTTATGGAAGGTTGGTGGTTCTACCCATGTGCTTGCCAGTGATGAAATGATGCCCAGAGGGGCGCCTGAGGTCTTCCTCCACCATCAAAAGCTGGAAAGTCGCCATATGACCAAGTGATGTTAAACTCAACAAAAAACTGCTTTGTAGATGAATTCACCAAATTTGTAAAGTATAATGCAGATTATGATTTTGAAATATCATTGTTCCATAATATATTGAATGTTTCAGCACGATTGCACATTCAGTACCCAATGTTATTTAAACTGACCAATAAGAAAATGAGCAGAGAGACCCACTGTGGTGTTTTAGAGTTTGTGGCTGATGAGGGCAGAATCTACATACCTTACTGGGTAGGTGTAATGTTTACACAATACATTCATTTCACTCATTAAATATTGATTTTTAAAGTTCTAAAGGTTTAGACTGGGAGTGATGACACAGCCGAATTAATAATATAGCAGCCATTTGTATTACCTTGATTAACAGTTTGATGGAAATCACAAACTTTATTATATCATGTGCAAATTTGTTATGAAAAAGAATGAAGGCTCAGTTGCAGTCAGGGGATCACAAATAAAAGGAATATCTGTATTAAATCACTTAATTACGTGGTTACTAGAAAGCTACTCTGACTCTCCACCACCTTATTGTTTGGAGATCTCAGATTTTGCCCGGAGCACGATAATGTGTTGTTCCGATACTCAGTTTGCTGTATAGCATACTCAGTTTTAGTTTGTTTGTATGTAAGCTTATTTATAGTCGCCACTGGTAACTCATATATGGCTGACTCCTTTTAATTGGAGCATAATTCAAGATATAGAGGAAGCTCCAATTTCAGAAACTTCCCTGGCTCTTAAACATGGCACATGTAAAGTTCCCATATACAGGATTCATACCCTAATGTTCAGAATTTTAATTGGAGGAGCAGAGGCTCAAAGTCAGTTTTTGTGCTCTGAGCGTATGACTGTAATACATGACTGCTTTGTCATATTTCATCATGAAAAACATCATCAATATCATCATCAAAGGCACTGTCATCAGTGTCATCCCTACCATCATCATCAGAGTCATCATCATAACCGTCATCATCACTGTCATCATTATCATTCCAATGTTAAACTATTTCAGATGATGAAGAATTTACTGCTGCAAGAGGGAGATCTCATACAGATAGACAATGTCTCACTGCCTATAGCCACATTTGCCAAGTTTCAGCCACAGCATACAGACTTTCTTGACATCTCAAACCCTAAGGCTGTGTATCCTTTCAAATTTCAACCACTTGAGAACTGGTTTTGCTTGATTCTTTCATGTAGGCCCCTGTTTCTGTGGTTTAGATGCGCTGATTTGACAATGGACAAGACTTGACTCTTCTGTTGTTGTTGCTAGAGGTCAGATTATGTCATTGATAAAGCCATTTGTCCAGTCTAAGTTGTGGAAAATGAGTGGTTCTACCAAGTTGTCTTCATCTTTTTAGCAGTACATAAGAAGGAGCGTTTTGTTTCATCGTCAAACATAAAACCACTTACCCTTACTGCTGTATGTTTGAAACCTCACTCTGGAATCTGGATGTAGAATTCTTTGATGTGAGTATGGTAGGCATCAAGCTGGCTTGCAGAAGTTTGGCAGTTCTACCGAGGTGCTTACCCATACCTGATATAATGTCAGAAGGGGAACCTGTGTCTTCCTCTACCAGTAAGCTTGTCAAAAGTAGATGTATGCAATGTAACTCAAAAATAAGCAAATACCAGATAAACTATCTTCCTGCTCTTTGTCAGTATAACCCAACGACAAAAAAAAAGCAATTTTTATTTTTGAGGCTGGTTCATCTCTCCAATATTAGGATTGATTTATGCGGTGTTTGTTGAATGTTTTAAAACCTTGACAGAATAACTAGATTGGAAAATGCATTGAGAAGTTTTGCGTGCCTCACAGTGGAAGACTTGGTTGAATTCAAATATAATGACAAGGTACAAACTTAACTTTTTGTTCATAGTTTAAGAATACTGTAAAATCATTTATATAATTCATTGGGGACTTTTCATAGAGATCATGGTTGAGTCAGCCCATGAAGTTTAATCCCAACAAAGTTGTTAAGGTCCCATTTGTTTCATGTTCATATTATGTCAAAATCCAGGTAAACATATCGCCACGAAATAATCACTTTAGCCCAATCTGTGAAATTTCTTTCCAACAAAATTAAATGTATTTACAGAAATCTTATACAGAAAATATATTCCTTTTTTTACGATTAAGATTCTAAAATTTGACCCGAAAGTCAATTGCTTGGATTTAAGATTATAATTATGTACCATTTGTAAAACCTTTTTAATTTGTATAAATTTTTTTAAGCTATTCATCTTAATATAGAGTGCATGAACTTTGTTGGTCATATAATGTATAATAAATATTCTTGCATGGCAGATAGGATTTCCCCATGTTTTTGCCTATGCTGGAACAAACTCGTCTTACACCCCAGACTAGTGTTCTGTGAGTTATGAATGAATGCGTAAATTTGTATGCTACTGTAATAAAATAGTGCTTTAAAAAAAAGCATTTCTTTAACTTTATTTCTTCTATTAATTAAATAATATGGCATGCAAGAAAAAGAATCTGTCACTAGTTGAAGGTGCAGATGGAAATATCTGGCTCTTGTGTAACTACTTTTGGTAACTTAGCAAAAGCCTTGTTACCACAGAAACAGTTACCGGTAGACTCAATTCAGATATTTGCATCTGCACCTTTAACCAATGATAGAATCTTATAATCATATTTTTGTGTTGTAAATGAGAATTACTTCCCTTTTGCAGATATATGAGCTTCGAGTGTTGGAAACAAAACCAGGCAGAGCAGTGTCTATCATTGAATGTGATATGAATGTATGTATAAAATGCACAACAAATCACCTACATTTATTCTTTATTACAATTACATATAAAGATTTTCTCACATAACATTTTTATGCCCCCAGCATCTACTGATGCGGGAGGCATATAGTGATTGACCTGTCCGTCCGTTCGTTTGTCTGTCCGTCCGCAGTTTCGTGTCCGGTTCATAACTCTGTCATCCATGAAGGGATTTTAATATTACTTGGCATAGATGTTCCCCATGATGAGACGACGTGTCATGCGCAAAACCCGGACCCCTGGCTTAAAGGTCACGGTCACAATTTGAGGTCAAAGGTCAACAGGGCTTTTTTCCTGTCCGGTCCATAACTCCATGAAGGGATTTTAATATTACTTGGCACAAATGTACCTCATAATAAGACGATGTGTTATGCCTAACCTTCAGACGCCTACCTCAAAGGTCAAGACCACACTTGGCAGTCATATGTTAACATGGCATGAACAGGGTCTGTTTCGTGTCCGGTCCATAACTTTGTCATCCATGAAGGGATTTTAATATTACCTGGCACAAATGTTCCCCATGATGAGACGACATGTCGTGCGCAAAACCCGGATCCCTAGCTAAAATGTCATGGTCACAATTTGAGGTCAAAGGTCAACAGAGCTTTTTTCCTGTCCGGTCCATAACTCTGTCATCCATGAAGGGATTTTAATATTACTTGGCACAAATGTACCTCATAATAAGACGATGTGTTATGTCTAACTTTCAGACCCCTAGCTCAAAGGTCAAGGTCACACTTGGCAGTCAAATTTTAACATGGCATGAACAGGGCCTGTTTCGTGTCCGGTCCATAACTCTGCCATCCATGAAGGTATTTTAATATTACCTGGCACAAATGTTCCCCATGATGAGATGACTTGTCTTGCGCAAAACCCAGACCCCTAGCTCAGAGGTCAAGGTCACAATTGGAGGTCAAAGCTCAATAGGGTTTTTTTCCTGTCTGGTCCAGAACTCTGACATCCATCAAGGGATTTTAATATTACTTGGCATAAATGTTCCCCATGATGAAATGACATGTAATGCGCAACACCCAGAACCCTAGCTTAAAGGTCAAGGTCACACTTGGAGATCAAAGGTTAATGGGACATTTTTCCTGTCTGGTGTATAACTTTGTCATGCAAAACAGGATTTGAATATTATTTGGCACACATGTTCACCACTATGAGAGGGAGTGTCATGCACAAGAACCTGGTCCCTAGGTCGAAGGTCAAGGTCACACACAGATGCCAAAGGTCAGACACAAGAATGACTTTGTCTGGAACACTTCTTCTTCATGCATGGAGGGATTTTGATGTAACTTGGCATAAATGTTCACTATCATGAGACGGATTATTGTGCACAAGAACCAGGTCCCTAGGTCTAAGGTCAAGGTCATGCTTAGAGGTCAAATGCCAAATTAAAGAATAACTTTGTCTGGAGCATTTCTTCTTTATGCATGGAGGGATTTTGATGTAACTTGGCACAAATGTTCACCACCATGAGGCACTCTTGTTTTTTTAGAATTATGTCCCTTTGTTATTACTATAAATAGCTTATATTGTAACTTACTTATTACAGGTCGTAGGGAAAAATCGAGAACAGTTTTCTGTGGTACAACATGCATGTTACATCCAATTTTTAGGTGTATTTTGACCTATCTCTACCTGGTTACTATAAATAACGTTACCTTTATGATAATCGTCCAAAAATGCTATATGAAAACAACTATAGGATTTTTTTTTGTTTATAACATACTGTATATATAGTATTAGCATTTAGGAGTGACCTGTCGGTTTTATTTTTAGATTTGGATTTTCCAGACTGTTCTATTTATTAAATAAGGGTTTGAAATATATTTGACTTATTTAAAACTATAAATATACAGATCGAAATTGCCTCAGTAGCTTAGTTGGTAGAATTGAGGGGTCTTGCTAGTGAGTTAGCTTTTGCAATTAGGAGGCTCGAATCACACACAGGGCGATTTGTTTTATGATTGAATTTGTTTTATTTATATTTTTCATGTTTATTTTTATTTCATTTTATTTCATCATTTCAGTTTCATTATTAATTTCATTCATACAATTTCAATACATTCAATACATTTCAAACACACGCGTCCAGTGGAGCATCCTCACAATCAAGAAGATATTTGACAAAACCTATGTTATATGCGAAAATAGCAAAATGATACAAGTAATGCAATTCAAATACATATTTAACATTATTATCATTTTAAAATGTATTTTAGCAAAATATAAAATGAAAAAAAGTATTATCTCCGTTGGAATTCAAACTCACAAAAGTAAGATTCTATATACATCATTGACAGATATCAGTTCATTATGCTATACTGCAGTAGAGAAAATTAGGTGCCTTCCAGTAGGGGACTTTGTATTGCATGGCAATACTTCATTCACTTGTTACTCACTGGTATGCAAATCAACAGTCCATCAAGAGATTTAAATCTTACTGGGCACAAATGTTTCCCATAGGATATGTCATGTGCAGCTTCCAGACCCCAGATTTGTAGGTCAAGATCACACTTAAGTTTCAGAAGTTAACATGGTGCTAACACGGTCTATGTTGTGTCTGCTTTGTAACTCTGTCATCCATCTAAAGATTATGATATTCCAATGCATAAGTGGTCCCCTAACTGAGATGACATGTCATGGGCAATACCCAGATTCTAGCTCAAAGGTCAAGGTCAGACCTGGAGGTGAAAGGTGAACAGGTTTTTTTTATCTGTTTGATCAATAACTCATTAATCTATAAAGGGATTTTGATTTTACAAGGCAGAACTCTTCCCCATAATGAGACAACCTTGCTTCATAAACAGATCCATACCTACTTTAGAGGTCAAGGTCATACTTGGAGGTGTAGTCTGTAACTATACAGTCCATCAAAGGATTTTAAAAATATTTAGCACAAATATTTCCCATGTGTCTAGTGCAATTTCCAGACCTCTGACTTAAATGGCATGTTCACACTTTGAGGCCAAATATGTACAGACTTTCTTTTTCAGGCCTGCTTTATAACTCTACCATCTATCCAGGGATTTTAGTATTACTTTACACAAAAATTCCCTTTATGAAGATGATTAGTCATAACCACTTCCAGATCACTAGCTGTCAAAGTTTTAACAGTTTCTTTTTTTTGTGTCTGCTCAATAGCTATGCAAATCATTAAGGGATTCATATATTACTTCGCACAAATGTTGCCAGTAATGAGGTGATGTAACATAGGCAGATAACAGACCCCGGGGGTCAAAGGTCAGTGTCACTCATGGTTAAAGGTTAACAGGATCTGTTCTGTGTCTGCTAAATAACTCCAGTATATTACTTGACTCAAATGTTCCTTGTAATGAATTGTGTCATGTGTAACACCCAGACTCCGAGCTGAAAGGTCAAGGTCACATTGAAGGTGAAATAGCTTAGGTCATTTTTTTGTCCACTTTGTAACTTTTTAATCCATGCGCTCAACATCACAAGGTTTTGTGTCATGTGGAACTGATTAAAAAATGTTGATGGTGTTTTTTTTTCTTCAGGACTACTTCCTTTTAATATGGTGAAGTTTTGATATTGATATTGGTGGCGAAGATGTACTAATACATCTGGCATGGTTGTGAATTTGATTCCCGGGTGAGGGGTATTTACTCTGTGACGATTTCATAAAAGACACTCTGTCTGAAATCATTTGTTCTCCCTCGCTGATTCATGTGGGGAAGTTGGCAGTTACTTAAGAAGAACAGGTTTGTACTGGTACAGAATCCAGGAACACTGGTTAGGTTAACTGTTTGCCATTACATAACTGAATTACTCTTGAAAAGGGGCACTAAACCAAAAAAGAAATAAAAAACAAAACAAAAAAAAAATGTATATAGCTTATTATAATTGTATATATGTCATTGACAGATTTGAGATCATTAGGTTATGTTGAAGTTGAGACAGTTAGTTACCTACCAGGAAGGGACTCCGTACTGTATGACCATACTTCATTCACCTGTTTTCATTCATTTTTAGGTGGATTTTGCACCTCCATTAGGGTATAAGGAACCAGAGAGAGTGAAGCCACAGGAGTCAGAAGAAAAGATGGAAGTATGTTAAACAGTACAATGTATATGTTATATTGCTGCCAAGAATATCATAGTAAAAACATGTTGCGTTCAGAGAAATTTGTGAGAGCCTATAAGCTAAAAAATCTAATCTTATTAATTTCTAGCTTACAGACCCAGGGGTCTGACTTGCTCAAAACATTTTTTGAACATATTTCAGTACGAAGCAGCATTAAAATTTACATATATTCTGCAAGAAAATAGAATGATTTTAAGAGCCACATGAAAAAGTTTGGAGAGACTTTAATTTGTAGAAAAAGGCACCATTGTTAGAGGGCAGATTTGACTCCTTACATATGTTTACTAGTTCCAGTCTTGCCAGTTTGAATTTTGTCATTTGGGGATGCCACCAATTGTACAAGTAGAAGGTTGATGGTTTTACATGGATGCCTGTTTGTGCCTAGATCTGGGGTTGGTCTATGCCATATTATTACAGCACTAGAACTAAAATCTTCAGAATGACTGTTGGACTCAATATGACTTAAAACAAAAGTGGAAATATTTAATGTAAAAAAAAAATAAAAATCACTTATTGGTCTAATAGAATCAAGCAATATCTATATATTAAAGTAAAATGAAGCGCCATTTCCAATTTCAGCATGATGATATAGATGAGGAGGATAACTCTTTTAAGGTAATTTTTTCACCTTGTTTGATGTCTGCTTTATTATGTGTATTGTTCTAGATAACAAGCATGATATGTTTATCAGGTTTTAATCGAGTTCTTCAGTGGCTGCTTAGGTCACTGACATAGAATTACATGCACTCAGAGACAGATAGTTTTGAGTCTTTGTTTAGTTCATTTGTGTGTGGAAACTGTCTAGCTGGCTAACTGGATGTTGATAGTTCTGCCCTGGAACCATTTGCTATCCGTTGTCAAAACTAATGCACGTTAGGTCATCTGGGTTTTCTTAAGCCATTAATACTAGCACCAAATGATATGGCTTAGCTGTCTATGGAAATTAAATCCATTGTACAGATTTATGGTTTTTATGGCTCAAACTTCGAAGAGGCAGTGTGCTGTTCTGTTCATGCCAGTCTTTCTATTGGTCCATCCATTTGTAAACTGTTTGGTTACCAATCAATAACTAGAGAATGATTGGTGTCACAATGTTCAAACTTCATAGGATGATTGCCCATTGTCAATAGATCATCTCTAGGGTTCTGTGGGTTAGTAGGGCAGAAGTCAGGGTGGCATTGGCCTTGACTGAAAATAATTTCCACATTGTAATTAAAGATTGCTTTGTCAGACTTTTTTGGATGGTTGTACTCAGTAAAAAGTATCTGTTGTTTCTGAGGTCTTTTGATCTAAGGTCACAGAATACAAAATTACATACCCACCTACTTTTAGCAGGGTGTATGGGGCATATAAGTTTTACAAATGGGTGTTGTCAGTGTTTTGTGTTTGAAGATAATTGCACTTTATATCAGAAAGTTGCTGAGATGGTTTTGTTCAAATAGTTGATAATTTCCAGAAGATCTTTAAATTAAAGACTCCAATTCATTAAAGACAATCAGAAATATATATACTGAGTGTGATCCTGTTTTCATGATTTGTGTATGCAGGTGTTCCAGGGAAAAGGCAACCGATTGGATGGCAAAAATAAAGGCTTAGAAGTTTCACAGAGTCAGACAAGCACAGGACCACCAAAAAGGTAAGGCCAGTGACTCAATTTGACTGAGTCAATTCATGGGACATATAGGCATGTGTGAGACCCCTTACATCCCTTAGTACCAAGTATGTGCAGGGGCTGGGCCCATTATACCCACGGTCAAGGTCATAAAAGGTGTTATACTTAGGTTATTATTAAGGTTAAAGTTATATGCATTAGGGTGTTAGTGTTCAAAGTGGGAGTTTGTCATTACTGTACAAATGAAAATTGCTTAAGATATATTCATAGAAGTTTCAGCTTTTGTTTGATACTTGTATTAAGGAATGTATTTTATTTGATCATTTCAGAGGAATACCGAACTACAACTACAAGAAACATTCAATCACATTTATCAGAAATCCTAAAAGAGCAGAGAATGGTACATCTCCTGAGGTATAAATATTGTTTTATTGCTGTTACCATCTGATTTACACTAACATTATTTTTATTATGCCCCCAAAGGTGGGCATATTAAAATCCCACTGTCCGTGCCTGTAAATCCATGTAAATTCTTGTCCGGGCTGTAACTCTGTCATCCATAAAGTGATTTTGAAATAACTTGGCATAAATGTTCACCATTATGAGACGACATGTCATGCACAAGACCCAGACCCCTAGCTCCAAGGTCATGGTCACACTTAGAGGTCAAAGGTTAACAGGGTCTGTGTTCTCCATAATGAGAAGACGTGTCCTACGCATGATCCAGACTTCTTGCTCAGAGGTCAAGGTCATACTTAGATGTTAAAGGTTAACAGGGTCTGTTTCTTGTCCGGTCCATAACTTTGCCATCAGTGAAGGGATTTTAAAATTACTTGGCATAGATGTTCCCAATAATGAGATGAGGTCTCTTGCACAAGACCCAGACCTCTAGCTCCAAGGTCAAGGTCACACTTAGAAGTCAAATGTTAACATGGTCTGTTTCTTGTCTGGTCCATAACTCTGCCACTGCCATTTATCAAAGGATTTGAAAACAATTTGATACAGATGTTAACCAGATTGAGATGGTGTGTTGCACTTACAACATGGTTCTCTCAGATCAAGGTCAAGGTCACACAATGATTCATACCTAAACTATTCTGGCATATTTTGCGCATACAACTGTAGCATTCTTGGGCACACTTCGGGGGCTTTGTCACCAATAGTGACAGCTTTCGTTTTTGATTACAGTCGAACTTTGTTCACTTCATCTCGGATAATTTGAACACCATCTTTCACTTAAACTTCTCTTGAGGTCCCGCCAAAATACCAATGTTGTATATTTTTTGATGGCTTGAACTACCAATAAAATTAACAAATTTTGCAGGTCAAGTCGATTTCAAACGAATGAAGTTCAACTGTATTGGTAAAACTTTGCTTAAACCAAATAATTACAAACGTTTTTGATAGTTTGAAAAGTTTAAAGATTATAGAAAATCAAAACTACTTGACTATTGGCTGGCAAGCCATTAAGTAAGTGTATATTTTTACATGACCCCTTACATAAAAAGCTGGTCCATTATTTGTGATATTGAACTGTAATAAAGTTCAGCACAGCAAAAAATAAATTTGAAATTTATGGTGAAAACTGTTTAATTTGGTCCATTGGACCACATGCAATAGCTAGGAATTTTGACTGTCAAGCCTTTCAATAAGTATCTTATAGTTATTATTATTATACCAAATTTATATAGTATACACTAAACGATTGAAACTTGATATCTCAAACTTCCAGCTATCTCACTGACATTTTCAAGTTCCATCCGGAAAACACACGCACAAAATATCATTTAAAGTCGAATTTCGATTAGCTTAAAGTAAAATGCCCAGTCCCTTGTAATTTGAGATATCGAGTTTCAACTGCATATCTTCATAGAATAATTTCTTCTTTCTAGGACAAAGATGCATTTGAAGCATTCTCTGGATCAGGTCAAAGTTTGCGAAACAAAGGAAAAAGTAAAGGTCGAAGGTGATAGACTCAGCAGATTTATATATTATTGCCACCAAGTTATTTATTATAAAATCACACCTTAAACTTTAAATAAGCTGTGAAGTTTATTCCAAACTGTTACAAAGAGGAGAAAGGAAGACAGATATTTTGGTTTGCAAGTCTAGTGAGAGAATGTTCAGTTAAATGTTTATGAATTTATTATGGTCTGTATAGTGCAATTGGTATTTTGTGTGTCGGACATTGACAAAAGATTAAAAGTGTTTTAAAAGAATTAAAAATGTTTTTCATTTGTTATGTTTGACCAGTAAACATATTGGAAATTTGTATTGATTTAGTTTTATGCCTTTCAAGTGATAATTGTTTTAAGTAACGGGATTTTTTTTATACAGGTGAATTTGTTTTGTTCTCCCACATTGCCAAGTAGTAATGGTTTTAGCTTGTCACTCCCTAACACTACAACTCTCTTATTTTGGTCCAAGCATTGTCAGTGTTGAACTTTATCTCATTTACATAAAATATACATAATGTGCTGTCAGAATTTTGTAAATGCAAAAGAGCTTTTATTTTCGGGCTAATTTTTCAACTAATTCTTCCAATGATTAAGATATTGTTACATCCAGCTTATGTTATATTAATTCTGTTGCATTATGAAAGATCTTGAAAACATTACTCCAAAACTTCTCTATTGCCCTGTGTGTAATACTCTATTGCCATGTGTGTAATATATTATTTTGTTTTTTTGCCATTATATTCTTTGTTTGATAAGAGAGATAAGCTGCAATTGTGAGGGGGGTACATGCACTGAATCACTTAACATTTTTTCTCTTCGGGTTGTATAATATTACAGTACAGCACTGTGTCATATGGAGCTTTTCCAGGTAGACTGTATCAAGCACTTATTTGAAAACAACTAGAAGTTTTATAGTAATTTTTATGCTCCCCGAAGGGCGAGCATATAGTTGCCAATTCATCCATCCGTCTGTCTGTCCATCACACTTTTGTCCGGAGTATAACTTGAAAAGTATTAATGGCATTTGATTTATATATGTTCCCCATGATAAGACGACACTTAAACCCCTACCTCCAAGGTCAGGGTCAGATATAGAGGTCAAAGGTTAATAGGGTCTGTTTCGTGTCCGGTCCATAACTCTGCCATCAATGAAGGGATTTTGAAATAACTTGGCATAAATGTTCACCATATTGAGACGATTTGTCTTGTGCAACACTCAGACCCCTAGCTCCAAGGTCAAGTTAACACTTAGAGGTCAAAGCTTAACAGGATCTGTATTGTGTCAGGTTCCTAAATCTGTCATTCATCAAGGGATTGTGAAATAACTTGGTACAAATGTTTCTCATAATGAGATGATGTCCTATGCAAGATCCAGGCTCCTAGCTCTAAGTTCAATATCACGCTTAGAGGCCAAAGGTCAGATACAAGAATGACTTTTTCCGGAGCATTTTTTCTTCTTGCATGGAGGAGTTTTGATGTAACTTGGCACAAATGTTCACCATCATGAGACGGAGTGTCATGTGCAAGAACCAGATCCCTAAGTTAGAATTACTTCCCTTTGTTCTAACTATAAATAGCTTATATTGTAACTTATATTACTGGCCGTAGGGAAAAATCGAGACCACTTTTCTGTAGTACAACATGCATGTTACATCCAATATTTAGGTGTATTATGACCTATTTCTGTCTGGTAAGGATTTTTGTGTGGACTTTGAATTTTTTTTTTTAAGATTATAAATTTTAATTCCCCTAGTTGTTTCTATAAATAACTTATATTGTAACTTTTTTATAATTGACCATAGGGAAAAAAATCAAGACCACTTTTCTGTGGTACAACATGGATATTACTTTCAAATTTAGGTGTATTTTAAGGTATCTCTTCCTGGTAAAGAGTTTTTTGTGGACTTAGAAAAACAAAACTTACTTCCCTTTGTTGCTATAAATAGCTTTTTAATCAGGTTGTTGGAATTGGATATGTCATTGTTTTGGCTTCCTGTCTACTAAACTTATACAGAATATGTTTTACTGTAACATCTACATGACGGGTGTATATTGTGACATCCTGGCACTCTTGTTATTTTTTGTTCATGCCAAGATGCTGTATTGGCATGCAGTATGTTTAGTGAAAAATTTCCTTAGGCGGGGGACATTGGTAACTCTGTTACAAATTTGTGTTTGGTTTCTAATACGTTATTTCCCATAGTGGGACAAGCACATAAGGGAGCATCGTCCAGTTTTACCGATTCCGTGTCCATTCAGTCTTCAGTATACACTTTCCGGTATTATCTCTGACATTGACTGGCTCCTGGGTAAATACCAATCCTGCTGTGTATAACACACCTTAAAAATTCCTAAAAGTCTGTTCTACTTTCTAATGAAGGTCCGTGGCTTTGACCTTTCTGCTGCTTGATCTCAGAATGTCCAGGTTAAGAGACCACAGCATATCCTGTACACCAACACATTGTTTTTGAATATAAAAGACAACAAATGACCAGTAACAGTTACACTTTTAATATAAAATGATAACATTTTGTTCCTAAATGCATTTGTCCATGAGGTGAAACAGTAATAAGAAACAGACAATGAAGTAGAAACAATAACAGGTGGACATTTTAAACATTTTACAGTAAAACATGACAATACAAAATGTATGTTGAAAAATGCATTGAAAATTGACCTTTTAACTTGGTATATAAACACTAGTGATCAAGACTTATGAATGATGTTTCTTAATGAAGCTACCAAATGATAAACTTGATTTAAAGGTGTTGAAATTGTTACAGTTAGTGAGACATTGAACTGAGTTACGTCCCTGTTTCTGAAAGTGTGAGCTCTATGGAGTGTATACATAGGTAGCCTCTCAATTTATAACAGGTTTCGTTTGTTTTAGGTTTAATGCCATTTTTCAACAGTATTTCAGTTATGTACTGGCAGGCAGTTAACTAGTGCTCCTAGATTCTGTATCACTACTAACCTGTTCTCTGTAAGTAACTGAAAATTTCATATGAATCAAAGCTGGAGGACAAATGATTTTAGACACAATATCTTTTATCAAATCGTCATGGAAAACATACCCTTTGCTCACTGGATCAAACTCAAGATACTGTGATCCGTAGATCTGCGCTCTCCCTATTGAGCTAAGCAGGCGGGCCTAACTTATATAGCAGAGATCTCGACAGACAAATAAGTACATACTCGTGTGCATATGATATTTTAAAAATGCTAGAAAATAATTTTGGCACTTCATTTAAACTTGGAAAGACTTTGTATAACTCATTCTTTAATAGAGATAATTGTGGATTCATGTAATATAACCTCTTAAAAGCTGGTTTTAATTTTTTTTAAATATAAAGTGTTTTACACATAATTTCAAATGTTTTAAATTAAGTTCACCACAAGTAAAGAGAAAAGAAGAGGACTTTGGATGCTTCTGTTAAGGTAAAGGGCTACTATTTACTTGTTCTTTGGAAAATCCGATGTACATGTACATATTCTGAATAGCAATGTTATATAAATTCTAACATGAAAACAGTGCTAAACTCCAAGGGGGTCATTGTTTGTAAATTCAAAAATACACAGATAAAGTCTATATAAAGCTGAAAGGATTATCAATGACATTCAGAAATTAAGATAAATGTACTGAGTTGTATGGCTGCAACCATATATGTTTAATGATAAAATTGCTTAGACATTTAATGAATAATTTGAATACAAACAGAATGCATGGCATACAGGTGGCAAAAATTCCTGAAATGAAACTAAAGTCGCATTGAAAATTAATTGTGTTCAACATGAAATTTTTTGTCAAGAAGTTATTTTTTAGTCCATGAAAAACAATTACTTCTCGAGAAATAAAATGTGAGTCATTTTGAATTATTATAATTAGAGAAGGCTTGAACCGCATGAATCTACCAACGTAGACATAAACTCTCAATTGCTGTTTAAATGAAATTTAAAAAACTTTCAAAACTTCAAGTAACTGTATATTAAAATGTTTTGGACATTTTTTTTGCCTACTGCCACTTAACATTTTACCATTATTAAAGCACAACTTGGTTTTAATCAGAACCTGTTATAAAAAATAGTATATTAAAACATTTAGATATTACAACATTCACACCAATGACCTTTTGAACGGTGCGGAATATTGTTACATAAATTGTGTTGATAATATTTTATGTGTTTTGGTAAAACTGACATAAAATGGCCAATTTTGATAACATGATTGACATGTTTTAAAACAAACATTTTCTTTCTCTCTTATTTCTGTTATATATTGTTTGGAGATTTGCTAAATCATCTAAAAGGTCTCAAGGGTTGGTTATAGAAATTATTTAAATTTTTAAGATATCTTTAATGTTTTAATCATACAGCTGAGAGTGTGACATCACACCTGTTTTCCCTTTATTCTACAATTTGAAAATCATTTTATTGCAGAAAGTCCATGTCATACAGATGTTTTTTACATGCTAAATTAGATATGCCCAATTATGGTCATTTCCAATATGTGCATTTGTGTACCAAAATGTAACATTATTTGACATGTCTGTAGTAGCTAAGCAAAACAAGATTTTTTTTCTGCGGTTGTCACAAACTTTTTTATTTTTCATGACGTGACTTTTACAACATCGCTTAATTTCATTAAGAATAGTAAGGCTGAAATTTTTTGCTAAGCAAGTGAGATAATTCAATTGACATGTATTTCATTTAAAAGTGATCATGTTCATAATTTTTTCAAGATTTTTTTCACAATGGCATGATAATGGGTCCTGCTGTCTCGGGCCAATACTGTAGACCTCCGGTCCAGTTCTGGATCATTGTGAAAACACATAATTACCTACATTTAAGTATAGGAGCCAAGATACACTAGAAAAGGTCTAATAAGTTTTTGGGAGCAACTTTTTACCATAGGCTACATAGTCACTGTGGCCATAGGTAAGGTATAAAACCACTATAGGTTTAACACCTAAGGTTAACCTTTAGTCGGTATATTAAATCATAATTTAGTGTTGCAAAGCCTGGACTATGGCCGACAAAACCATAGAAAGTGGTACTTCCCTGTTTTTATGGCCATTTTACACCAGTATTCCAATTATATCATAATTGTCAAGTTCCTAAGATCTTCACTAGTACGAAGTTGTTTAAACAAACTCACATGAACAAAATTCAAATGGCAAAAAATCCTTATAGATCTGACTTAACATGAAAACTTTCAATAAATTCTTAAAAATCTGAGTCAGCAGAACTCCCAGTACACATAAGATTTTTTGTGTAGACACTTCATTGAGTGTACATATAATATATTTATCACACAAAACGATTGAAGTTCTGTATTTGGCACTTTAGATAGGAATGTAACAAATAAGGACGGAATAACAGTCAAACATATAATTTACAGTAGAGAAAAATGTGAAAACATAATAAATTATTTCTTATTTACAAGTATATATCATAGTTGGCAACTAATAAATTACAAAATATCACTTCACAGAGAAATATCACTATGTAATGGAGATAACATAATATTACATGAATTATGACACATTTTATGTCATATATAGAAAATCTACTACAGTAGATTGTGAAATATGTTATGTAGTTATATCAAATTACTATAGTATAAATACAATCAAGTACAGTGTTTGCATGATTCATTAAAGATATCCAATGTATATCTTTCACTAAATTAGTTTATACTTAAAAACTTATTTTAAATTTAGATATCTGGACTGAATATATAAGTTAACTGTGTTTGTTGTTTTACATTCACTATTAAATGTAATGTGAAACAGAAACTTGTTAAAAAAACTTCCAGTTTTTTATACTGCATTTAGCTGTACATGTATTATATGTGCACTGCTCCAAAACTAACACAAAGTACTGTATTTATACACGATCATGATCATTTTATGTTAGCACAGATAGTGTGAAATAACTGTTTATATTTCCAAATATTTAATTTTAAAAATGAAGTTGTCTAAATTTTTACTAGAAAAATTAATATGCTTAATTTACTAGAAAAATTTAGATCCACATACAATATTATTTAACTTTTTTCTGAACCAATTTTATAATTTTACACGACCTAAAACTTCTGACAATGGAAAAAAGTTGGTTTATGAAATCTATAAACATAAATTTGCATCACTTGTTGAAACTAGTTGGGAGAAAACAGTAAATTATATTTTATATCCATCATGAATTTATAATGAAAGAATGAATTGATTTCTAATGCTGGTTTGACAAGTATGCATTGAATGGAACTGGTATGATTTATACTTTCAATAAAACATGAAAACCGCCACAACAAAAGGGATCTTGCAGTAAATTGATCTCCTATCATGTGACATCACATCTTTTTCCATAGGCAGTAATACCTGACTTTCTTGTGATGTACGGCTTTTGCAGTCACACATGTTGAGTTTACATTTATTAAAAATCTCACTAAAAAGACTGGATTTCTAGAACTGTAAGATCCTTTCTGCTATTCCGAGGCTCAATTTTGCGTATTGAAATGTTTCAGAATTTTAACAATAAGAAATTCCTTTTGTAAACTCAAAGTAAGTTAAATGAAAAAAAAACCAGTTGAAATGACGATTAGAAAACAAAAACTTTGCAGTTCACCAAATTACGACAACAACAGGACAATGTTTTATGAAGAAAGAAAACGTAATTGAGCAGTCTTTTGCAAATTTGTTTCTGAAAGTAATTTCGAAAAAACATTAACATAAGTAAAATCAAACGTTTCAACAGAATGCTAGACTATTTATAGATGGTTGTTATCTTTAGCCTGCTAGCGGCATTTGATTCTGCCTATGTGACCAGTGCAGACCAAGACTATTCTGCACGTGAGTCAGACGGATCATTTTTCAGTCAGAAATTTTTCAATGAGCACCCCTTTGAATAATATTCACAAATTGAATGATGTAGAAATTTAGCAGGGTAAACATCTGTATCTCTGGTTGGTGCGTAAAAGTGCTTTATAAAATGTACTAATTCTAAATTCTAAAATGCTCTACTACTTAAGTTATACTCCAGATACATATTTCAATGAAGGGAGTTGAAATAATCCATACATCTATGTAAAAAAAAAATCCTGATATTTTCACTTCTTCAAATACGACATTGTGGTAGATCTACAATGAGATACATATTTGATGAAAAGCTAACAATTGTACTTTTAATCAAATCACATATGGCCAAAAACGACATATTTCCCACAGTGTGCAATATTTGTAACCTGGTATATATGACAACAAAGATTCACTGCTGACTGGTGTAGCATATATCAACAACATCAGGCAGTTGTTCGAAACTTTAACAGACGTAAGCTACGTCGATGATTTGGTACATACGACTTTTAGAGCTGTTTAAGTATATATTTTGAATCATCATCACTAAAAGTCTTTACAGTAAAATCAAAATAATCAGCTAATATTTGATAAATTACAGCGGTAGTTAACAGCCGATTAAAGTTCGAAAATGGCAGGTTACAAACGCACGTAATGCTGGCTTTTGGTTTTTGAATTCCAAATAGCCGTAAAATCTAATAACGTTCACTTCCGTGACGCAGATTAAAACGCGTTTTGTTTGGAGAATTTCGTTAATGAACTGGTGGCTTTTAGCTCCAAACATTGAAACATAAACACCCCTCATCAACAAACGATTTGCTATGGTCTTTCTTTACTTGAAAATACTGACCCGGAAGTACATACATGGTCAGTCAGTTGCTATCTGACATCACTTCCTGTTTGGACACCATGTAGATAACATTTTAGCACTTATTCTGACCGCTCAATCCACTAATCTAATCACCCTCAACATCATGTCTCTTTTTCTCATGCTCTTTTATTTTAGCTGGAGGTAAAGTTCCCCCAAACGGCGAAAAGGGTCTTGTTTGTGCATTTTCAGGTTGGCCAGACGGGGCTCGCCACATTTTCTTACTGAAATGTATTCCAAACTTTCCTGAATCCGAAACCGCACCGCGCTGGTCATTTGGTTGGTTTGTTTTAGTGTCAAAATTATGGATTGGTTGAATCGGATGCCGCGCCCTAATTGGTAGCGACTTCCCGCCAAAAGGTTGTTTCCTTGGTGAATTTAGGTCCTGGAGTGTTTTCCTGATATCTTTGTCATCCTTTGGAGGCGTGAGTTTTACTGAAAATACAGAAAGACATATAGTTATCTTGAAATTAATTACACTGAAGCTACTGTACGAATATAGACCATTTTTTCAGGAAAACATAACAATTGTCCCAGCGTAGGATAAAGTAGGAAATATTAATATTATGTTGATGGGATCCACGGTCTTTTAAATTATTTAGTCTTGTTCTTAGCCTACTTGCATAAATAGATAAAGGATCATCAACTGGAATGCCCATTTTTTTCTGGCCCATTGAATCGATGAATACGGGCCGCCGTCACCTGGCTTAAACATTTAGTTTTATGTTTAACTGCTCTCTTAACGTGCAATTTAACATCTACAAACTATATACGCCTTTGGTATAAGTGCTCATAAAATAGATTTGTAACTGTCGATGAATCATTCGCGTGCCTAGGTCAAGATATTATTGTATGTTTTAGCGCGTACTAAAAGTACATGTGAAACTTTTAAGTCAGTCATTGTCAAACTCCTTACGCAAGTTCCCAAACCCTTCATCGAAAGGAATTGCAATTCGTTTGGGTAAGTTACTTCGAGTTAGGAATCATTCGAGGTAAATGTACGGACAAAATTTTTTTATCCCGAGTTATACTTAAAAATTTGACTGCAACAAACTTTGTAAGGAATAAAACCTAAACAAAAACCACATAGTCTTGCCCAAATATTTTTTATAAGGTGACTGTTAATATTTTCAGTTTCATTTATTACTAATAAATCACTTGTAAGATATAAAAGTAATACTAGATCTAGTACATCATAAACGTGACAGAATACCGGTACTACGTAAACAGCAAATACATGGTTCCTTGCCAAATCACAAATATCAGTGGCCAAAAAGTTGGCAAATAAATGCTTTAGATATCAACATTAAAATAAATAATGTCTGATTGCGTAAACCGTTTCGGTATAATCTACCTTTAATATATTCTGATCAGTATTTTGGATTCATTCCCATTTTTTGACTGAATAAGTAAAAATCACTGACGTAATGCAGGGATATTGAACCAATACAGATGAAAATTGATTTTGACACAGCATTTTAATTGTAAATTGTATTCCAACAGGTGTATACTGTATTTTGGTAATTTCAATAAAATATGCACAATCATTTAAATATTGTGAAATTGATGAAAGAATTAAAAGAAAAAGCGAGTGTTCCCGAGGCCAAAGGGGCTATCATTTCCACGTCATCAGACATAGACGGGTGATTGCAAAGTTGAAACTAACCTATATCACTATCTGACAACTTAGAACTTAGACAAATTGAAAATTGAAAATACATCTTCTATTCTTACTTGCCCGTGTCTTATCTGATACTTAGTATGCTGCGTTACAGTGCTTTCCTCATTTATCTGTGATATTTTTCACTTCAATGTGACACACTATATTTGGCCATATTATTCATAAATCAAATTCTTCACATCTCACTATCCTATTCTTCACTTAACGATTTTAATTTTTCACACAGACCGAACAAACTCTTCCTATGTTCAGTGTACTTTGTGACCAATAAGAGTGGATTTTATAGCGCCCGAACTTTACAAGAAGCTTTTTCAAACTGTGTGCACAATTCTTGTTCAGTCACCTCAGCTACGTTTGAATGTCGACAGGAAATAATAGGAGTTATTACCGCAGATGTTTTAATGTGGTTTGGTGTAAGCCACTATTTTGGCCATTCATATTCCTCCCATGTCCAATACGTAGAGAATAGGATCGTATTCCATCAAGGGATGAACAGTGAAGAAAATGATTTACGAAAAATATGATCCAACACTGCCTTCTTTATGTTTAATATTTATTGATGAAATTGACATTTGTAGTTCCTGGACTGGGTAAATGTATATGAAGAAAGTTCAGTCCTTTCGTATGTACACGCATGCACATGTATATTTTTAGTGAGTATTAAAAAGGTCCGTATTATTCACCGAAATACTACCTTTAGTTATGTTATGGGTGTTTGTTTTTACAATACAGGATCATGTCTGACATTCAATGAAATGTTTACAAGATTCCATTGGGGTAGGAAACGCACAAAAGTAGTTTAGTTAAAATTTTAGTACTTCCGTTTATAGTTCACGTATATTTTTAAGAATCTGATATTAAATGTATCTTTTATGAACAATGAATGAAGTAATTGTTCAAGTGTTCGATTGTAGTGGGACTAAGCAAGACCTTAAAGTTACCCCAAAGGACGTCTGTGAACGAGTGGTTAGGGTCGCCGAATCACTTGACCTTCACCGCTGTGTTCGAAGTCTCGCTCGAAGTTAAGAATTATCTTTATGTGAGGAATCCATCCAGGTGGCCTCCGGAAAGCCGATTGTTCTACTCAGGTGTCTATCTGTGTTTGAGAGATGCTCATACAGCACTAAGGGTCTTCCACCACCGTAAGGAAAGTCGCCGTTTGACCCATAAACATGTCTGTGTGACGTTCAACTCAAGAAATAAATAAAGAAGTAATAAAGTTGTAGCTGTCCGTACTTCTCGGCAAATTGATGAGTGCCAGATTTCTGAACAATATTTATCTCACTTTCACTTTCTATCTAAATACACAAGTAGATAATTTCATAAGACTCTTTTGGTTGTTATACCCCACCCCAGTTCCTTTTTTGGGATGCCCAATATTTAATCCCCGACTGATCGATATAACAAACGGCGCTAATCTAACCACATGTATCCTGATTCAATAATCTCCGCCAATATACAATCCTTGAGATTAACGATATTGTGATTACCGGCTGTAAGGTCTAATATAGGCTACGTCCGCGGTTGAACTTTTTGAAGTTCTAAAGTTAAATATTAATAAAGAAGAACTTTGAATAGATTGAACTTTAGGATACAACACATGCCAGTATACAGCTGTGTATATTTAAAATAGACCACGATAATCCGTGAGCTTTCACGGTCCGTTCAAATTACTAAACTGTCCAAATTTCAGTGTACCATTTATAGGTCTGTAAATATAGCTAAAATGTACTTTTTTTTTGCTTTTTAAGAATTTCTTTCTATTTCAGTGTCTCAATGATAACGTGATACTAAGTGTGAGCTTCCCTGTTGATCTTTTAGATTGTCTAGTTTAGTTTCACTGGTTTAAAGAAGTTCTTGCTTTTCTTTTTAATTTCTGGATTCTAGCACAGATTCCGTTTTAATGTGAAGGTTTAATGTTTTACACAGATAATTGTGAAAGTTTTATTTTGCAATATTATTGTAGTTTCATCAAGTGAAAATGGTGTCAAAATACTTATTGCATACTTATCAATTCTAAAACATTCACATATGAGCCGCACAATGAGAAACCCAATATAATGCGTTTGCGACCAGCATGGATCCAGTTCAGCCTACGCATCCGCACAGTCTGGTCAGGATTCATGCTGTTCACTAATGGTTTCTCTAATTGCATAGGCGTTGAAAGCGAACAGCATGGATCCTGAACAGACTGCGTGGATGCGCAGGCTGGTCTGGATCCATGATGGTCGCAAACGCACTATGTTAGTTTTCTCATGGCGCGGCTCATATTCTAATCGCGATTGTCACGGTGACAACACACCTTTCAGAACAATGTTGTCGATAGCTGTACGATGAAGAGGAAAAATTGGGTCGCTTTTAATATATAAGTATAGCATTTCATATAGCATTTTATAGACTCAACTTTTCCCGTTTTTAAATGACAATTACCGTATTCAGTTATTAATAAAAAATGGACTCAAACTATAGTTCAGTAACAAATCTGACAAATTCATATTCTACATCCCCTTGACCCCTTCCCTTCTCCCTCAACAACTTTACTTGCTGGTTTAATATTCATAAAAATCCAAAACTTCTTAAACTTAATGATCTTCAGAGATACCCTTTAAACTTTGGAGCACAAAGTTGCAAATTGTAGATTAACGCATACACTCTTGGACATCCTTTTTATATCTGTAAATGGCCAAAGGTATGTTTTATATGCCTATATGTCAATAAATCTGAATTAAGAAATATTAAAGAAGCATGTTTGGAACTCTTCAAAAAGTGTTTTATTCCTATGCGGAAATTTAATTTCGCCAATTTCTGAGCTTTTCTTACTCTAAATTTGTAGCAAAATGTACTGGATATTTAAGTTTTAGACCTCACATTAAATGGAAACCCATTTTGAATACAGGGCTTACAGCAACAAACAGCCTTGAAAAACGTTTAAATGACAAGTCCTAATGACGGTTTGTAACCCGAATGCGTACGAGCTCTGAGAGGACTTCGTTTCTGTGAAAATTACGGCTCAGCAAAGGTCTTATCCGTTCTTAATATTTCATTTGCAGTTAATTTACCCAACTAGTATTTGTAGAGTTTATATTATTACTGACATGGTCTGCGCAGGTAACTCATAACTTTCCAACAGAATTCAGAGATGGTTGTCGGCGATGATTGACGACTTCCTACCAGCGGGTACTCTTGTAGATGCAGTAACAAGTTCAATATTTTATAGGGAATCGGGATCGGGATCGATCCCTCTAACGATATTATGCGATATATACCGAATGAGATATACTATCAAATTAAAAAAAAATGTGGTTTCTGTCACGTGCACAGAGCGTCTGACCTCGGATTTTTTTAAGAATACGCATTTTCCTTGTGCATAGTAAGCGTCCACATAACTTGTCCGAACCGCAACGTCTTACACATCAGTAAAATATATGCAGTATTGTAATCTACCTTTAAATTGAAACAAACGCATATTTCTGGGCAAGCTAATGGTGTGTGAGACACTGCCTTATTACATATTAGTCTGAATCACAATTTACCGATCCTTTCTATAATAAAGTCAATGTTCATTTACCTATCATGATCTAATTTAGACCTGGTTAAAGCTTCACGAAAATATCACGTGAGTCAACAAACTTTAAGTCAATCGTAAAATTATAGAATATCAAATACTAGGATTTAATCCACACAATTAAACTTGAACCACGCATGGATTGAATGCTGTTTCACCTGTACAGGTCTCGATCGTTAAAAGATTGGGAAAACTTGGCACAAATTCTTAAACATCTTATAACCTCCTTTTTTTGTAAATTTGATCACTTGCCATATTTTATCTGTGTCTGTCCTCAACATCGAAGTGCGCACAAAAAATTTAATACGATGAAAAACATTATATAAAGTGTAAAACGTTTCTTCAGTACAAAACTGGTTGTGTAAGTCAGTGAAGACTTCCCTTATTTCCAACACGAACTATAGGCGGAGAATATAAGAGACTTCTGTTATGTTGTCTGTCATAAAGCATCAAGAAGAACATTCGCACTCACCACTGACCTCCCTGGTGAGGCTTTCTGTATTAACAATATCGAAAGATTTTAAGCTGTTCGTGAGATTACCATTTTTAAACTAAAGCCAACGAACCAACGAAAACAACATGGAATAACCGGACTGTCACTGTGTTGTCATTCCTTACATAGCAGAAAAGGAAGACTGACAACTCTGTATTAGTTATTTGAATAGTTCACTATAATCTGACTTGTTGTAACTGTGTATGCTATACAGAGAGGCACTAACCTACATGTTGTATGCGGTTTTTGTATAAATTATTTCTCTAGTGGCTAGGGACTATAATTTGTTACTCCTTGCTAGCAGGCATATCCAATATTACTTTTTGTGAACATATATAAGTGTCTTATATTCTACTGCATTCCTTTATACAAGGGGGTTATTCGATCTACTCCTTACCATGGAAAAAAAATGGCGGCCAAAACTGAAAATGTGAGTTTTTCTTACTTTTTTGCTTTTTCAAGGATGTCTAGACAATACCACATGTTTATCAACCTGCTCCACTGTTTTCTCCATCTACCGGTACCTTTCACTTTGGAAACAGCACTTTAATTTGTCTGGAATGCTGGTCATGAAATTCGAATCGATGGAAAATTCTCAGGTAAACACGGGATAAGGAATAGTGCGACTTGCAAAAATGGTCTTTTTACCTAATATACCGCAGGTTGTTAGCTATTTTTCTGATTTGAAGGAATATTTCCACATACTTATCTAATACTGTTGGTTTTGAGCAGATCACAGTTCGGATTTTCAAGGAAACACAATTTTTGTCCGATGGTAAGGAACAGTGTGCGAAAATTAGAAGATAAGGTGCAGTGCATTTTTTTCAAACGGATTTTACAGTTTTCATTCATCGTTTCTGAGATAACCAATTGACATTTCTCTACCATGTAATAATTAAAAAGGTCTGAATCGTGACCCAGGCTGTTAAACTACACTAATATTGTAGATGAACCATAGTGTAAACCCTCCTATCATTAAAAATCGTAAATGACGAACAATCAAGTGTTCCTTATCGTGGTTGTTTAAAAATAGGCTCCAGAAGCAAATTAAACATACTATAATTCCAATGAATATGTGTTTATACTTGTTACCTAATGTCGATTGGATTTATCATATCCATAATCCAAAAAATGTACAAAAGACAATTTAAAATGATACATACGTTACTGACGCCATGCGCAAGTTTTATACAAAAATTCACAACGCTTGACCGCTTTTATAGTTAATGACGGATTTTTTAGTAAATGCAAAGAATACATGTTCCCTAATTATTAATAACTGCAACATAATATGTATGTTTGTGTTATTACGATTCCTAAACAATAAAACAGATATGACGCCGATGAAGGAATACTTAGGTTATGGATCTATCCTACTATGAATATATGAGCTTGACATATAAAGAAGCGTTTTTATGTCTTTAAAGGTTATTTCTAGTTTTGTTTCAACTACATGTTATAACATTTGATACAAGATATACTTAGTAGTGATATATTTTTCTCTTAAACTTTCCTTATGTAAAAATTCCACTTTCTATGATACAAACGTTACCTTTATTCTAAGACACTGAAAATCACAGCAGTTCATGTTGAACTAAGAGTAGTTTTTTATGCTAAAACAGTGTATGCATTTTCAATACATCTATCTTTTGTCTATTATGAAGCAGAGGTCCTTCTTAATTTAATAGTATAAGAAATGGCAAAATGATACATGATCGATACAAACGTTACCAATCTTATTTAAAATAACATAAACAAGAAAGTGTCACTCAGTTTTAATTGACAGTGTCACCAGTTTGTATCGTCTACGTCGTTAGATGCAGATTTCACACAGGTAAAGTCGCACATTTGTCCTTGAAGATGTGTTTTTCTTTTCTGTTCAATGGGCTCCGCTGGTAATGTTCGGTTTAAATAGGAAGCTTAAAGTAAAACCTATTTGGGATTATGACAATTATATCTTTTTTTGTTTCAATTAAATTTATGTTGTGTACATATTGAGTACGCCATAAACACAGTACAAATTATTGATACATACGTTACGTATGGTAACGTATGTATCCTTTCATGCCTGATATATTACTGACAGTCCTTTTTATACAACATGAGGCTTCTTTTATTTTTTGAAGTCAAGGTTCCAAGATAATACGCTCAGGCGTTTTAATTTGCTAAAAAAAATTGTTTTTATCACTATTTTTGTTTAAAACACGTCATGCAAATTCTATTTTTAAAATCTGATAATATATGCTTTAATATTAATTTCTTGTTAAAAAGGTTTTGTTTACAGAATTGGTCGTATGTCATTGTGTTTTTATCATAAAGATACATGTTTAACATTTTTTTGAATACAAAATGAATCGAAACAGCATACCCCGTGGTACCCATAGAACAGTGATCGGTAACATATGTATCAATACATAGGTTATTGGTGTATGTGTGCGTATATCAGTAATAATAACTCACTGTTGACTTGTGGTGGGTTGCACATCAGGTTAACATTATTGTAACATCAAGGGCTAAAATCTGAAAGGTGTATCGAGAATGTGAGAAGGCTAAAGACAGTGCGCTACTTTACAAAGAGAGAATCAGACAGTGAAACTATTACCTCCCTGCTAATTAAATCCTTGGGCAAACAGAAAAGTGGGGAGAGAAAATAAGAAAAACAAAACGAGAAACGGACTTCGAGACTTCGAAAATAAAGTACTTTTTCACAAGAAATGTATAATATGACATTATACATTCCCTGTGAAAATGTACCATGTTTCTTTCGGAGTATCGAGAGTCTGTTTCTTGGTTTGTTGAATAGGCTTTGGTTGTTCGGGCGCAGGCTTAACTGTTTTTACTAAGAACGTATGCCACCTTATATTACTTTATTTTCGTTTCTATAGCTAAATGGTAAAAGAGCTAGCTTTAATTACTGTTAAGGTAAAAATCTGCAAGTAAAAGGGCATAAAGTTTTGTTCCAACCGTGATATATCTTGAAGTATTTTTACAAGACTGTTAATATATTTGAAAAAGTCTTTACAGTAAAGACAGACTTAATAGAACTGTTAACCCTGAACGAAATTTTATATGTAGAATTGTTGGTTTTTGTTGGTGCTTGGTTCATGAATGTGGTTGTACTCAAATAAAATTATCTTTTCTTCATTATTTGGAAAAGTTCTGACACGGTGACTTGTGGTTACATTTAATTTTTAATATTAGAATAAGTACTTTTTCTTTGTGCATGTCATTATATACAGCTTAATGTTGTGTGATTCATGGATTCAATGACAAAAGCACTTGTTATAAGGACTGCCACCTTACAAATATACAAGAGAACGAGATTATCAAAGCCGCCTTTGAAAATACGAATAATTAATTTGACAATCGTAAGAAATAATTAATTTGAATAAATAAGTATTTGTGCTTTTGATTTACAATGTCCGGCTTCAATTTGATGGCAATCTTGAACACAAATTTTGATGCCCGAAAATGAATTTATTCGTTAATTTGGGATACATACGTTACCATCAGCATATTTCGAATCAGATTGTAACCAAGATTGTATAGTCATATTATGCATAAGATTAGGCTGATTATATGTCAACGGTTTTACTACAAAAGTATAACCACAGTATTTGTTGTTAAAAAGTATTATTGTAAAGTTGCATGTTTTATGTTTTGACAAGTTTAATATGTGTTATTGATGATTGACATAAATGTTTCCAAGAAAGGCTTGATAATTAAATGTTCTTAAATTCGTAAAACAAATTGTATGTTAAGTAGGTTTAACTTTCAATGTTTTTTAAGACAAAAAAAATAATATTTCAACATTTTTGTAAGGCAATTGCTTGTTATTAATGACTGGGCGCTATACCAAATAGAAAGTTATAAATACTTTAAGTTAAATGTTGGCGAGGGATACTATATTAAATACTTGCTAAACTTTTGGCTTTCAGTACATCACGTGTCTGATAGACAGGCGGACACCTTTTAAATCTTATTACATTTAGCAAGAGATAGTTATAAATGATCACCAAAATATTATTGTAACAGAATTTTACTTGATTGTCTCTGAAAAGACCGAAGTAAAAAGTTGTTTGAAGAAGTGAACTGCACCTTATCCTCTTATTATCGTACACTGTTCCTTACCATCAGACAAAAAACTGTGTAATTTAAGATAACGACTTTTAATCGGCTCAAGACTAACCATGATGGAAATATATATTGATTCTTTTCTTCTAATCAGAAAAACAGCTCACAATTATTTGAATTATAAGGACAAAAGACCATTTTTGCTAATCGCACTATTCCTTATCCCGTGTTTTCCGGAGGATTTTCCATCGATTCAAATCCCATGACCAGCATTCCAGACAAACTACAGCACTGTTTCCAATGTTAAAGGTACCGATAGATAGAAAAAACAGTGGAGCAGGTTGATAGGCATGTGCCATGGTCTAGAAATCCTTAAAAAAGGTAAAAAGTCAGAAAAACTCACATTTTCAGTCTTGGCCGCCATTTTGTTTTGGTGGTAAGGAGTAGATCGAATACCCCCCTTGTTTATATGTATAGTTTATTCTTGATTTTTGTTGTTTCTACTATTCTGACTTACAAAAGGTACGTTTCTTAATCAGCACTTGAAACTTGTTTCGTGACAAAGTTTGTTTGGTATTTCAGACAACTGATTCAACAACTGTTTACGGACCACCTAAATTACAATTAGTCTCAGCTACTACATTGTTTTGCCACTAATCGACGGTATTCATATCAATTTATCTTCCATTCATACATGTATTTACTCATTTTGAAAACATCTTAAGAGGTAAACAAGCAGTCTTCTGAGTGCAGTTTGATAATTTACACTCATTTGACCTTAAGATACAAATGTATATGAATTGAATTTCGCAGAGATGAAATCTTGTCGCACGATTTGTGACAAAAATGCTCGCGTACACCCTTAATGTAAGAAGGGACTAATCTAAGGGCCCTTATAACCATCGCCTGCTGGCTTTAGAAGATTAATTTTAAGTGTTAAACACCAAGAGTTTCGTGATAAAAAGCTGTCAAAACGTACATAAAAAGTTCTGTGAATCTTATGAAAAGCATAGCATTTTAAGCAGTATGAAAGAATGTGTTGACATCCATAAAATATGGACCAATTTTGAGTGTAAAACGCAAAGATATAGGTGAAGGTCAAGTATCACTTAAACAAAACTATCGGTAAGAACCATTCAACAGAGAAAATGAAATGATTTTCTACTTTCAAACGTGCGGTGTGTGTTAATCTAAATCCATTTTTGATAGTCATCGTTTACACATATAGCCGATTCTAGACTAAATTTGTTAGTCATTTATGGTCTCTGGGGGGTCATACGATATATTAAACACGCTCCATTCAGAATCTTCCATGCAATGAGCATAAGCTTCTATCTGAGACCTCGGTTGTATGTTCCTTTATTTGGAGCACAGGGAGATTGAACTTGTGTTCCATCCGGTTTCGTAGCCCAGTATCTTAAAACTAGGCAACATATCAGCCCTTTTCAGAGGTAATGGTCGAATATGGGACATGTGACTGTCGTAAAGAATGGTCACCATACCGCTGCTTAAATATGACTCATTAATTTAAAAAACAAACTTTTTTAACATTTCAAATTGATATAAACGGACGTATAAAACCGTTTGAGGAAATCTAGTTGCTTCAATGAACGTTGTTATACATGTATATTTAGTCCATAAATAAACACACCTTATTTTCAATTCAAGGCATTTTAAATATTTGATAACAGCATTTCAACGAATGAAACGATAAAGACGTATCTAGGCTCAGCTATATAGATATGTTTGTTTGCCGTTTTACAAATACAAAAGTGTATTTTTAAGAAGTAAATTTTAAAATTCTGTAAATAAAGATCTATAGTTAATCTCCAAACCGGTCTATCATTTGAAGTAATTTATCGCTCAGATATATCACATGTACACTATTTACTATGAACAATTTTAAATATGAAATAGTGCTTAAAATTCTAATCAAATAATTAATATATAAAATATATTAAGTGTCTTAAACTGAAAACCATGTACATAGCTAACAGTTGGTGGGCGGGAACCGATTTCAGTTACATGTCGTAGAAAGTTTTTTAAGGACACGTTATTCATGAAGTATTCTGAAATAGCGCAAACCTTGTCCTTATTTGTTCGAATAAAATCGTTTTACTTTTGAAAGCTAGCGAAATAGATACAGAAAACTCCCACGCGTACATAGAGAGTCTTTTTTTTTTCGCTTTAACCGTAAGTCTGGATTGATCCATGAACCTTTAGTCTGCTGCGGCAAGTTATTCTGCCTTTGCGACCAGTGCAAACCAAGACCAGCACAGGATGATCATGGTCTGCACTGTTCGCTATTCAGTCAGTTAATTTTCAGTGAACATTCCCTCTAATAATAAATGGTATTGCTGAAATTGAAAGATGAACCAGTCCATTTTAGAAATTTAGCAGGCTAACGGTTAATACAAAAGGTCCTCTCACAATGTGTTTAAATCTTTTTTTTTCAATTTTTTTTAATCATTTAATGATGAACGCAGTCAACATCATGTTTCCTCTCTCTCTCAAATATTCCATTTCCTTTGCTACTTCTCATTGTCAGGTGTACATTTCATATCAAACACTGTACGCGCGAAGACCACAGTGAACGAGTTATTTCACAATGTTAGTTCATTACTATATTCTGATTTCAAGTTGTTTGTCTTGTTTTCAAGTTGTTAACCTTTATTTAGTCTTTTTTGTTTTACTTTTTGAAAGAACACGTTCATATTATTTGTAGTTACAATGTTATATCTGGACCTGCCTTTTCATTCTTCAGTATTAAGTTTGGGAGAAGTTTATTTTTTTCCTTCACATTCTCATACTTTTGATAAACGTGCCGCATAAGCAGTAGGAGCAAGGAAAGCAGTAGGAGCAGCCCTTCGGAGAGGGAGCCGGCGGTACATCCATTCCCTCTTTTAAAGACAATTATTCAAATATCTGTTATTGTTGAGACAATGCTAACAATTTTAACTTAAAACACAATAGAATTCATCATTTGTCTTCTAAAATATTCAAAAATATTTATGGTATTACTTTTTATAAGGCTTTTTCACCAATACATTCTGTAGAAAAGTTCTTACCTAAAATATCTGTTTAAAAAGGCTAAATTGTCGTTACATAGAAAGCAGAAATTGGCGTCCCGTTATCCCCCATCACTTCATAAGGAAACCTCAAAGTAACATTTTGTTTCGTCGCAAATACATCTCAAAACAAAAACAAAAGCAAGATGCAAAAGTCTTAATTTTAGCTTAAATCCGACGATGCTCCCCGCGCCATACCGATAAATTTAATTGCACCAAGCGTATTGTGTTAGGTGTACATATATATGAATGTTAAATAAACTGCTGTCTCCTCATGACGAGCTATTAATAAGAACACATTTTCGTATTGTATGGGACACACTTTTGAGATTTCGAAAAAAAGTTAGAACTAGATTCAGTTATGGACAAGAAAAATTCGTACTTTTTATTTTTCAACAAAGAACTATTTTAACAAATTCCAAAGTCAACACTCTAGGAAATATTTTGTTTTCTTTGAAGTCTAAACTGGCATTTATCTATGACTGCGATCCAAAGTATTGGCCATTTTCTTCCTCTTCTCGACATCCAGTTTATACAAGACTTTAAGGTATTCGACAGTAGTCATTGAGATGGTTCCCTACACAGAAGTTTGTTTAGCGCCAAACATGTTTCCAGGATATTTGTTAGTGTTTCAAATATTTACTTAAATCTGATGAATAAATTATTTTTAAAGTCAAAATAAAAACGGTCTAGCCTGACTGAAGTATGACATATCATTGGTGTATAATTAAAAGGTCGTAGGTGAAAAGAAGTGATTAGTTTGGCAAAGTTGAAAAAAGTTCTTGTTCTATATAAGACCTAAAACGTGTTAAAAACGAGCTTCTTTGCAAGAAATAAAAGATTTTACTTCCGACTATTTAACTTATACAAGAAAAATCTTTTCAAACAGACATTTTACGTAGGTTGTGTCCGGAATATTCTATGCCAGAAACTGCTGTTGGGATGAATTGCAAAACACATTTGTTCAAAGGGTTTATTTAAGAGATTATAATTGTATGAAATTTTAAGTGGCTATAAAGAACGTTTTAATCGTCTGCACTATTATTGTCCGATGATTATTACTCATAACGACATCACATAAAGCCTAACAAAATCATTTCGGAAATTAAGTCAGTTAATCCTTCCGATTATTTAGTAGATAATAAAAACCAAGTTAGGTAAATCGTAGATGAATTTCTACAGCGTTTTTTAATAAATGATCTTATTACACATGCGGCAACATGTACACCCTTTCGTAATGTTTGCTTAGTTGGTTTGTATTTACCACTATATATATATGGCCCTTGTAATTATATAAACTGTCGATATTTTAGGTGTATTCTTATTCCCGACACTCCCAACAAACAAATATACATCTATCTGTGCATAAGTTACTCTATTGTCCCGGTTTATGCCAAATCTTTTTTGTGTGCTTAATTTGCGTCTAGAACGTCAACATTTCGTGTTGTATTACTCAAAATAAATACTCTCTTCTTCAATTAGATTGACTAAATTCTTAGACCTACAAATACCCAGTAGGTTTCGAACGTGATATGTATAATTTATTATAGTTTTATATAGAGCACTCGGGGTATCAAAAGTCAGTCTGGTTGATAAACATTAAATATCTCAAAAGTTAATGCTGTTTAAACACAGGGATAAGAAGTCCGTACTTATTTATGTCATGCGCTTCGGTCTGGTATTCAAAAAGTATGTCAGTAAACACCCAGAGATCCAAAGGTCAGCTGGTGGCTAATCATTGAAACAAATCACTGAGAAAGTTTCAGTATGACTGTGTTCTTTTTTCAAAGACGCAGTCTAAAATATTGCTTTTAAACGAAAATACAATCAAGGGCGCTTTTAAAATAACGGAATGTCATGTGAAATTCCTCAGCTTAAATAAAGTGACCGACCTTTTCAGTATATACAGACTGATAAAGCTCTGATAACAGTCGATGGATTTTACATTTTTGGTGTCATGAACATACATTTTGCAACAGACACGATGCATTCCAATAATAAAAAAAATATGGACTGACACTCATTAGCTGCATAAGAATTTCATAAGAGCAACAGCGCACACAGTTTCATTGATTGACACTATTCGTACTAACACACAAGTCATACAAGAGCGTCTTTTGTTATGCTATACAAAACGAACACAAAGAGAAATCAACACATCAAAAAGATATATATACCATGTAATTTCTTGTCTCTTGAATTTTACTTTTTTAATGATTTATATACTGAATTATCTAACAGTAAACAGTAACTGTTACTAAATATTGATACACATGCACCCTTTAAACATAAAAGAGTAAAAATAAAACAAAACCGAAACTACGACACTCCTGCGTACCGTGAAAAGATGAGAAAACAGCACTACTTAGGAAAAATAAGAAAATGAAATCTTTTCAAGTGCCATAGATAACGAAACCGAATATCCATATGTATGGAATGAATCAGTGGTAAAAGGGGCAAAATAACTTGACATTGGGAGATCTTCAAAGTACTATCCAACACATTGAATGAAGTCTTTAATAATACAAACAAAACTTTCTCAATTTGTAAAAAGATAAAGTGTTTTCTAACGTCAAACTTTAGATGAAGTTTTTAATCTTGATATACTATTTTTTTCTTGATTCAATACCTTGATAGTGTTAAACGGCACAGCCAGGTCAAAACATACGTAATCGGTACTACAATGCTTATGAAATGCCTCTTTGGCTATTTTGTGCCTGGAACTAAGCGCATACCATTATTAAAGACCTATTTCTACGCTGCCTGCAATTTCAAATATATTTTACAGGCAGATGCACGTGTCATAAAAATGCTTTAATTAAACTCCTAGATGACTATCTTTAAATGTAATATCAAGAACTGCGTTTGAGCTAGTTGATAAAAAAAATATTACCAATTAAGTCTTAAAACGTTTTTTAGATCACCGTTTTCGAAGAACGGTGCAAATGATTAAGGCTCTGTTTTAGGACCCGTACTTTTCGTATTATTTTACCAATCACTTACCGTTGCTGATACCTTAGCAATATGCGTTCATAATAACTGGCGGAACAAATCTTCAATATTTTGCAAATGAATTCCATAAATTTTAGATCGAAAATAATATGGTTGTTAATGCAGAATATTTAACATTCTTTACAAAAATAACAATGAAGGCAGACACTATAGTATTTCATTTTATTGTAATGCCACACCAGAAATGATATGCATGTGTTTCTGGGAACCTATATTGATAAGCATTTAACTTGGAACAAACAGACAGACTAATTGTCATCAATGTTTTATGCAAAACTGCAAACCATGAACTGAATTTTGTGCCAAATGCAATGCTTTCCCATCAGTAATGTGTGTGATCAGCTATTACAATGACGTTGACGCAATGACCTAGCCTGTAGCCTGCCGCTATAGAAAAGAACCGGGTATGTTCTTGAAATTCATTTACTGACCAAAAAGTAACCACTGATATGATTTTTCTTATTAAGACAATGTTTTTCTTGTTGTTTTTGTTTGTTTGTTTTTTACAGCAAATTCATAACATAAATATGGCCAGTTTGCCTGTAAAACTTTAACAAAATCTACATGTCATCAAGGAAATTAACTATAATCTTGTAAATTCGTACGTCTAAGTTTTGAGAATCACATATCAGACTGGCAAAATATGTTATCCTCTTTAATTATAGTTATTATCATCATACCCCTCCTATTGTTTAGTAACTGATAGCAACTACAGTCAAGCTGATATAGCTTTATACGTTGATTGATTAATTGATTAATCGATCGATCGATTGATTGATTATTATTAGTGTCTTAATGACACTGGGTGGTTGGAACGGAGCGTCTTTATTTTTCAATTCTTCACGAGGAATTGCTTACTGGAAGAACCCCGGTTGTGCATGAAATAACTCCGGTGTTGATATAAATTGTTTAATTTATAAAAGTCGTTGATCTATAAGTTACAAAGCTACTTATAAAAGAAATTCAATGACTGTCTTTTTTTAAAGAACCAAAACAAGAGTATCAAGTTCTAATGGTCATTTTGTTTCTTATTTGCAATTTCATATTGCAAGAGATTTTAACTGTGTCACGTGTATACTTTACAGAACAAACAGAAAATCTCTTTTGTAAACGCTTTTGAGAACATAATTATTTTTGTCAACAGGATTAAAGAAAGGCGTTCACAGCTGAAATTGAACTTCAGAAAAGTTCCTCTATGTTACAACACCCTCTTCTTAAAATCATAATACAACTTAAATCTATTTTTGACTTTATAATTTTCAAAGAAACGCATATCTCACAAATTCAAACTGGAAAGTGTTTTATTTACAACACGGGGACAAAACGAGTATGTTTTATACAAATATTATTTTAAACAATTTAAACCAAAGTTCGTAAGGTTATAGGGAATGCATTATACAACTTCGAACACATTTGAAATACTGACCAGACTTATGTAGTTTTATACTACTTCTTCTTGTACAAGCCCTAAAGCTGGCTTACGGGGGTGGTCGGAGGTTCTACCCAAGTGCCCTAAAGTGCCCTAAATAATGCCCGGAACATCACTTGGACTCTTCCTCCACCATGACAAGCTAGACAGTCGTCATATGACCTGTGTCTGCATGGAACGTTAAACTCGACACAAACAGAAGCAATTTTCATTGTACATATTGCCAGCTCTAGTTCAAAAAGCACATTAAGTGTTCTAAATATATGCTTCAGAATAATAATAACAATAATAATAATAATAATAATAATAATAATAATAATAATAATCATTTTACTGAGGGAATACATGTTGGCAAGTCGATCTTCTTTTGGGCTCTTGACAAGTCACATACTTTTACAAATAGATATATAACCAAAAGCATAAGCGGGTAGATGAATATAATATTAATTTAAAACATATATTCTGTACCGAGGAAAGTTATACTAAATTCTTAAACCGAGGTTCTAAGAATTTCACTAATTAAGTTTGAGATTAGAGGATACCCTTAATGCTGAAAAAATGCACATCAGAAACGAATGATGTAAGAGGATCTTCGAGATAACTTGGGACCTATGTCATTTATGGTTTTGGCTACAGCACATGCATTTTGAGATCAAGGTTATGTTTGTTGGGTTTGTTTTGGGTTTAACGCCGTTTTTCAACAGTATTTCAGTCATGTAACGGCGGGCAGTTTAACCTAACCAGTGTTCCTGGATTCTGTACCAGTACAAACCTGTTCTCCGCAAGTAACTGCCATCAAGGTTATGTGTTTTGAAGCCGAGGTAACCGTGAGTTACATGTCATTTAATGAATGGAAGATGTTCCAGTATAGTTTTTTTTTCTGTAGTTTTGACTTTTTGTTTTATCTGTAATTTAACGCCATTTGTAAACTATGGTTCTAAAAAATGACGAAATGTTATGACTAACTTATAGACTAAATCTGTCACTGCATGGTTTTATGATTATGACGTGTTAGAAAAATCCACATAATTTTAAGTAAATAAGAAAGGAATGACATTTAATATTAAATAGTCAAATTATATATAATTTACTTATTCCTATTGAAAAATCTAACCCTGAAAATGATTACAGCACACCCGATTTATTGTCGTTTTTACAAAGTTAAAACCACTTGAAACACTTATCTTGTCGAAGTATTGTAAAATAGTGTTTTGTACCAATAAATGCCAAACCAGTGATAAATATTTTAGCTTAGTAATGAAAAACAATGCTTAAAATGACCTTGCTAATACCCCGTTGTAATAAATCACAGAGTTTGTAATTTATAATGCTTTTCAATAAGCTTGGATAAAATGCCGCGGATAGTTTGCTTTGAGGTAAAATCGAACCAGGTTAAATCAATAGATATATAGATCCACGTGATAATGATTTTAATCTATACTCTATGTACTAACCTATACATTCTTTAAATTATAGTTCATATACAAACAAAAAAGACCTTCAAACTTCATGAAAATATGTGATCAACAAATAAATAAAAGGCATTTAATACTCCCCTTTGAGATAAAAAAATATGAAAAATACTAGTATAAAACCTTTTTTTTGCGCATTTTAAATAAAAAAAGAAATAACGTTTAAGTAGGTTCATACTGCAGGTACATTTAAACAATTTTGTTCCTGTGAAGTCCTATTGTAACTGAGACATTTGCCGTTTTTATTCTTCTACCATCTGATATCACAATGACATGTTCTTACTGAGCGAAAAATCAACAGTAGGAATATTTTGTATATAAGAAAATCTTTGTTCTGTACTTTGGAAGAGATTACAGACTCATTAAACGGTGTGTTACTGTATAAATGACCGCTAAAAAATAGGCGTCAATTTGCCCCATAATATGCTTTTCCTAAACAGTACAAGTCCAGTGTTATTTTTCAGCATACCGGTCAGAAATTAATTCATTTACAATTTTTTTTTGCATACACCCATTTGACAGTATAACCAACAGTGAAGGAACAGCTTGGTTTGTTTGGGGATTTTTTTCTTTCGTTGTTGTACCGTTTAACGTCACTCCCACACAATTATATGTGATATGGCTAATTTCCTGTCATCGGCCTTTCGTAAGCGAGCTGGATGGCTTCCTCAGACGAAGAAATCGACGCCCTGTGCGAGGCTCCAAGCCACGTCGGCGAGGGACAAGTGATGTTAACCACTATAGGGGCAAACAAAAACTATTTTTGAATTCTTCTCAGTAATGCCTTTATCATTCTGCCTAAATAGGTTTAAATTTCCTTACCGTTATATATGGAGAACAGTTCAACGGTTGTGAACAGTTGGGCTGAACCAGCATTTGCTTATCTCTCCCAAATAGAATAAGACAAGCAATGCACACAACCTTTAGTTCAACGTTACAACTTCAGTTTTCAACAGAAACCAGAGTTAAGTGCACAACGAACTTACACGGTTCTAATTTTAAGATATTCTTAATAAACAGAATCAAATATAAAAGAAGTTGAAGATTTGCAGAATTTCATCTTATTTTTTTTCATTGAGCGATTTATTTTTGTTATATTAAAACTATGTAAACGCATCTAGTATTAAATGACAAACCTTAATTAACTAATTGATGAATAAACTATGTGGAATAACTAAACTGTTAAATTCTGCTCTTGATAAGTGTCTTCCTTTCACAATTAATCTGTCCTTCAAAATAAACATTCACTCCCAAGTTGGTAACCCTGATCATCATGATGTTTGAATTAAGGCTAAAACTTTGACCAAACCCCACCATTTGTACTTTCACAGTGTTTTTATATTGGACGAAGTATGTACATAATGAAATATAGGTTAATATTAAACTCCAAATGTGACCTTGGTTTCCAAATGATTTGTTTTGTTAGGATAGAGCATTGTTGATATAAAGAATTAAAATCCAAAGTCTTTTCTATTGGTCTCAATCAATTAGTGTTTATATTTGGATTGCCACAGCGAAGTCAAGTTTCGTTCATTCACTGGCATGGTGGTGTAATTTAACTTTTGGCGGATCTACCTAACCTAAGTCTTACAACTTTTTGGAAATGCTTAAGAAATATTTTTCTAAGATATAAACTGTATGCTTATTCAGACCTCTGTGTGTAATTATTTATCATATACAATGTACATTTCTCCTAACCAAATGTTCAACTATGATTAACTTACCATTTGATCCAAATCCAAGACTTTTTATATCCTTTGGAGTCCGAAATTGTGGTAGAGACTGTCGTAAAAACCTCGACCTAGGTGTCATCTCCTGACCACTGCTGTCATTTTGTTGTGATTCGTTTGCAATTGAAGTAGCTAGTTTTGGAATTTGAACAAACGCTGACGTCGGACTTAGAATGTCTTGCCGACCACTGGCGTCATAGGTAGCGCCATCAGATGGCAGAGAGTCATTTTTGGCGGAACTATTACTTGCTGATTGCGGGAAAGATTTACCACATACTTCTAGTCCATCAAAGTGATTTTCAACAATACCCTGCCGACTTGTGTGTCGTAAACTTATCACAGATTCACTTCCGGACTTCCGGTACTGAATTCTGCCATTTCCTGGTAAAGGTGAATGTGCAGTCCAAGCCGATCGTTTAGAAGTTTGTTTAGAACCGACTGAATTATCAAACGGTAAACTAAGACAAGAGTTCGTTGTATCATTTTTATCGGCACCATTGTTGTTTGCTTCACAAGAATTACATTGTGCAACTGTGTTATCATTTTCAGTTACTGGTATTTCGTTGTCACTTGATTGAGTGGTACCTAAAGAATCTGAACTTGCGCTGTTTTCTGCTTTTATAGTTTGGTCGTCACTGTTGTCTTTGTCGTGTGATGGCAACTCGTCAGTTTCATTTTCATTTTCAATATCTGTCTGATTTTCACTGGCTTCTTCTGTATTAGATGCTAACGCGTCATCGTCATTTGTAATTTCAGTTTCTGTTTTAGAACTGACACTTACACTAGCACTAAGACTTGGCGGGGGAGACCTAGGATCGGCTCGTTCGTCACTGCTGTATCCGGAGCTAGACCGATCCCAAGTCGTGTTGCTTTTTGGGGATGGAGAACGAATGCTTCTTTCTATTGACTTGGTAGCTGGCGAATCTGTTGACATTTTTGTTGTCATATTACCAATTTCACTAACTGAGCACCATTCCTTAACTTTGGTTAATCCATCAGAATCATAAAATTTATTTTCTTTTGAAATAAATTCACGCGTCACATTGCCACACTCACTTTGTGATCGTACCGGAGTACATATGTCGTTTTCAAGATTTTTCTCTATTTCGTTTTCGTTTAAATCCTTTTTACGGCTTTCCGCTCGTCCTGTCGCTTTACCCTGTAACTGAAAGTGCGTCTTTAACTTATCTACGTCGATTAGAAGTTTTGGTATTGTAACTTTGTTTAAAGAATTCTTATTTGCATTTTCACTTTTACAAGATGGATTAAAATCCGCCCGTGAGGTTTCATTGGTAGTGTCGTCTGCTTTATATTCACAACTTGTCGTCTGCTGAACGTTTCTTTTCAATTTTTGGTTATCGGGTTGAGCCGGGAGTATTCTTTTTGGCTTTATCAGTATTCCTTTCAATGTGGAGTTTGTATTGGCACCGCTTGCAGGTATCGGAAGCTTGCGTTGTGGCGAAGCGGATGTTGACATAGGGCTATCACCCATGATCGAGCTCTTCAAAAAGAAGGTCACGATAATTTGTGAAATGTTATGTGAAGATTATAAATTATATGTCATGATCCAGCCGACGTTATTTATATTATTTAGGCCGTCTTGAAAACTTCCATCACACATAAAAGCACCGATAGTTTCTACAGTGAAAAGAAAATAAGCTGAATTAAATTGCGCAGTACACGCAGCGTTTATGGCATACAGCCGACATGAAACCACCATTTTCTTCAATATAGCTGAATGAAAAATTAATTTAACCATAGAAAATTGTTTGAAACTACTTGTAAATAATTGATTACAGCGTAAAATGTAATAACAGCATATTAAGTGACATTAAGGTAAATCGATCCACACTGTTCAGTCAAATCGGTTTCTGTTCAAATTGAAATCTGCCAAAGGGGTTATGGTAAACATTTAAATGATATATAATATTATCAATTGGTATGCAATTTAAGAATGTATAAATCAGAGAGAAAAAAACTTTTATATACCTCTTTACAGCTTCTATACCCTTGAAAGTGCAAATTATTGAAATTATATGAATACTGCTTTTTCCTCGTAAGCGTAATTAGATCTATATTGATTCATACATCTGGTATTGCCAAATTTTATCTTATTATAGTTTTCCTTGGGGGACTTTTTAAATTCAATAGTTACTATAAATATCAACCAACCTTGTTTGCCCGAATTATCCAGTGAAATGATCTCTATTTCATTTTGCGAGTTTCTCTTAACCTGCTGGGTATCTCCCTGTTACACAATCGTTCAAAGGTGATGAATCCTTAAGTGATAAAGGTAATTATTAAGAAACTTATCACTTGCTTTAATTAAAAAGCAATTAGTTACACATGAAGAGAAACTTCATAATTTATTTAAATATATTTGTATCCATATTGTTTTCATTATCTATCCGAACTATCATGCGGCTAACACTACACTGTAAATGCTTAACAATTTAAAATCTTTAACATTAAAACTTCTATGAAGATTTACAACTGTTAAGTTGCGGCCAATAAAATGAATATGGGATTAAATCGAGACTAATCATTTAAAAATCAGCTACCCTCGCCAAAATAAGTCTAAAGGCCAAAATATGACAATGTATGAACTGCAATATTACAAACTAGCTTTGAATGTCCTAATAAGTTTAAATTATTAATATTTAACGCCACATCATATTGTAATCTTTTGGGCATGAATTACAACCAGCGGTTTGGCACCGTGTCAAATAATTTTGACTACCCGAGTTTTCAAAAAAACATTTATTGGTTTTGTATTTGCGATCAAAATACATCAATAACTTCCGATATATTTATTGATACGGATTTAAAAATATAAGATTTTTTTGCTAACTGGCCAAAAATTTAATGTTCCTTTAAATTGAAAAGCGTTCATGCGCGGTTAACATTTTGAAATTGGAAGCAATTTTGCCATCAAATATATTTAAAACGCAGTTTGTCGAGAGTTTTATTTCATGATACCTCATTTGCATATAAACGTGTTTAGTGTCTCCCATTTTAAAATATTTAAGGTTTTAAAAGCCCTAGTCTGGTTTTAATAGAAGTAAATTTAGTTGAAATAATATTCAATCTTGAGCAAACATCAAGGCTGGGGAGGGGTCGTTCTCGCGACCCTGGGACGGGGAGTTATTATTCTCTTTCAATTGATATTAAAAAAGTAGATGATTATTTCCGATTTCAGTCGTCACTGTTTCCAACTTAAGCTAAATATTAGGCAATTGAGCGCACTAATCGAACACGTAATTCGTAGAGAATATTTTCAAAATGTGCACAGGAATAATGTTCCTCTTTGCTGAGATAGGAAGTACGTAGTTAGCGGGTTGAGCTGAGCGGTGGATTGCGTTTGGCTGTATGTCTATGTTGAAACGGGAGGGAAAATAAAGGGAAGCGGTTGTCCGTCTATGTTTTGGAGAGTAATTGAGTGCTATTGTCCGTCTATGTTGAGATATGGAAAGTAAAGGGATGGGGTTCTCTACCTGGGTGTTGAGATGGTGGGGTTGTCTGTCTATATGTTGAGATGCGGAAAGTTATGGCGTGTTGTTGTCCTTCTATGTTGAGATGCAGGGAGTAAGGAGGTGGTGTTGTCTGTCTATGTGTTGAGACGCGGAGAGTAAGGAGGTTGGGTTGTCTGTCTGTGTGCAGGAGATGGGATTGTCTGTCGTGGAAAGTAGTTGGGAGCAGTTGTAAGTCTATGATGAGGTACGTATCTATAGTAAGGAGGTGGGGTTGTCTGTCTTTATGTTGAGATGCGGAGGGTAAAGAGGTGGGGTTGTCTGACTATGTGTTGAGACGCGGAGATTAAGGAAGTTGTCCATCTATGTTGAGATGAGGAAAATAAGAGATGCGGGAAGTAAAAAGGTAGGATTGTCTTCCTATGTGTTGAGGTGCGGAGAATACGAAGGTGGAGTTGTCTTTCTATGTGTTGAGATGCGAAGAGTAAGAATGTGGGGTTGTCTTTCTATGTGTTGAGATGCGAAGAGTAAGAATGTGGGGTTGTCTTTCTATGTGTTGAGATGCGAAGAGTAAGAATGTGGGGTTGTCTTTCTATGTGTTGAGATGCGGAGAGTATGAAGGTGGGGTTGTCTTTCTATGTGTTGAGATGCGGAGAGTAAGAATGTGGGGTTGTCTTTCTATGTGTTGAGGTTCGGAGAGTAAGAATGTGGGGTTGTCTTTCTATGTGTTGAGGTTCGAAGAGTAAGAATGTGGGGTTGTCTTTCTATGTGTTGAGGTTCGAAGAGTAAGAATGTGGGGTTGTCTTTCTATGTGTTGAGGTTCGAAGAGTAAGAATGTGGGGTTGTCTTTCTATGTGTTGAGGTTCGGAGAGTAAGAATGTGGGGTTGTCTTTCTATGTGTTGAGATGCGGAGAGTAAGAATGTGGGGTTGTCTTTCTATGTGTTGAGATGCGGAGAGTAAGAATGTGGGGTTGTCTTTCTATGTGTTGAGGTTCGAAGAGTAAGAAGGTGGGGTTGTCTTTCTATGTGTTGAGATGCGGAGGGTGAGAAGGCGGGGTTGTCTGTCTATGTGTTGAGATGAGTGGAAAGGAAGGGGTGGGGTTATACAGAATTGTTGAAAGGAGCAGGGAGTAAAAGTGGAGCTGTCCGTAAATGTGTTGTGTTGACTGGAGGATTAAGGGGATGGGTAAGTGGTAGTTTTGTCCGTCAATGTTGAAATGAAAGTAAAAATGGGGTTGTCCATCAATATTCATTGAGATGGCCGAGTAAGGGGTATGGCTGTCTGTCCATGTTCAGATGAGTGCGGATTGAAGACGTGGTTGTCTGTCAATGTTTAAACGGACTAGGTTGGGAAAGAGGTGTGTCTGTCTCTCAATTTTGGGTCTAGCGAGTGAGTTACGATGAGGTTACCCCTAAATGTTGTAATGAGCGGAAGAGGGTTAGGGAATGGTCTGTATCTCTATGTTGAGATGAGCGGGGGCGTAAGGAGGTTGGAGATGACCGTTCGTGATGATGAAGTGAGTCGTTCGTCTATTTGTTGTAATTAGCGGGTAGTACAGGGTTGGAGCTGTTTATGTGTCGAGATGATCAAGAGGCAAGGTGTTAGAGTTGTCTATGTGTCGGGAAAAGCAGGGAGTAAGGGGTTGGACTTATCAATGTGTCGAGATGAGCTGGGAGTTCAGGCTTGGTGTTGTCTATGTGTGGAGATGAGCTGGCAGTTAAGGCTTGGTGTTGTCTATGTGTGGAGATGAGCTGGGAGTTAAGGCTTGGTGTTGTCTATGTGTCGAGATGAGCTGGGAGTTAAGGCTTGGTGTTGTCTATGTATGGAGATGAGCTGGGAGTTAAGGCTTGGTGTTGTCTATGTGTCGAGATGAGCTGGGAGTTAGGGCTTGGTGTTGTCTATGTGTCGAGATGAGCTGGGAGTTAGGGCTTCGCGTTGTCTATGTATTGAGATGAGCTGGGAGTTAAGGCTTGGTGTTGTCTATGTGTGGAGATGAGCTGGGAGTTAAGGAGTTAAGGCTTGGTGTTGTCTATGTGTGGAGATGAGCTGGGAGTTAAGGCTTGGTGTTGTCTATGTGTGGAGATGAGCTGGGAGTAAGGGGTTGGAGCTGTCTGTGCTTATGTGAGCAGGGAATTGTCAGGAAGAGAGTTTGTTTTACCCTGCACGAGTCCAATGAAATAATATACATTTTGTTTGACAGATATATGATCTGTCCTTGTGTGTTTGTTAATTTTACGTAAATAAGATTGATATGTCTTTATATCCGTTGTTAACGGTGAAATGTAAATACAATCTGTAAAGACAGCCATAAAGTCATAAATCTACTAAACATAATTTATTCTTCATAAACATCCCTTTTTCTCTCACACATATATTATATTTAACTTAAGCGATGATTCACAATTTGCCCATTATTGAATTCCTGGTCCTACTTTTCGTAAGTATTTTCCTTTTGATGTAAACACTTTCACAAGGCTTCTATTAAATATATAATATGGTAATTTTCTTTAATTATATAAATTCCATACCGTAAACATGAAACTGACATCTAAAGCGTTTCATTATTTATAATAGATATATTTTATTCAATGATATATTTGGTAACCTGAAATTTTAACTGCTGTTAAACCACATCCTGTTAAATCAATATATTCCATTTAGTTCTCACAAAATAAGAAAGAAGCACTATCTACGTATATAGCTACCTGCTAAAATCCGTACCTTTCCAACGAAGCTAACTACTATCCCTGTTAATTTACCGTTTCACTAAGTTTTGTACGCTGGCATTTATTTTAAAGTTAATTGTTTTTTCTCTCTGTGATCATATTGACTCGATCTCATTCCAGCGTTTCCCGTACAGAACACTGAATGAATTTCAAAAAGTTCAGCTAATCAATACAGCATATAGATAAAGCTTCATGAATTTAAAATTTTCGTTCAATATTTACCAATCGCAGTTATTTGTATAAGTTTTACGTAGTGGAAATGGTCGAAATGGCTATTTACCCTGTCAACACCCGACAGTATACATTTGAAAAGCACTAATGTAATTCGGGCGAACGTAAAATTACGAGTTAACAGGATTTCGACGTAAGCGTTTGATGACCTGATGGATCTGCAACCGAGCTAATAGGATAATATTGCGGCAAAGAACAAACCTCATAAAAGGCGTGGGGTAAACATTATGTTAAAGTGATCTAAATTGTTTTTAACGGATGAAAACATTTTCATCATCGCAAAATATTCTTTTGAAGTTAATACTGTTTACAAATTAAGAGATCGTAAAATGTATATACGAGCACGTTTTAAAATCACTTTAAGTTGTTTGTCAAAAAGTCAATTCTCTCTGAAACATTTAACTGCGGACGGGACCTCCATAGCCCAATGATTGCGAGCGGAAAGTCGGTGGTACCCAGGTGTCTGAAAACTGCCTATAGAGAGACACCCGTAGTTCTCTCCACAATTAAAAGTTGGAAACTTGCCGTATGACGTAAACATTACCGATCTGCTTTAAAATCAAACGAAATAAACAAACAGCTAAAATTTCTGAAATTGTAAGATGAAATGACATGATCTTACAAACGTCGTACTAATTTGAATTGGTAGACTTGCTATTTGATTGCTGGAATGTATCTTATATGTCAGATACTTTATTTATTTGACACACATTTAAAATGTCTTCAAATGTATATCATTATTCAGCATGTACTAATGTTTAGACATACTGCAGACAGTCAATATATCTAGTTTCCACCAGTGCAAAAACGTACCTGATAACCCCTTGAGAAGGACAAATGACACTGGACTTTTCATTAGCTAGTCGAGTTTTAGCCTCACAGGTGTTATGTACAATAGCGGACTCACGTAATGTGTTGCAAAGTAGCGGACTCACATGATTTTATGTAAAGTTGCTTAGCGGACTCAACGTGATGTTCAACAGACGCACGAGAAACTTACTGATAAGAACGGGCTTACGTGATATTATTGAATGGCCTAACGTGACTCAAGTAATATTATGTAGACCATTGGTCTCAGCCGTTGCTTTGTAGAATAGAAGAATTCAAATGATACCATGTATAGTACCGAACTCGATAGATTTCACGTAGAGTAGCAGATTAACATAATACTGCGTGGATTATTCAGGCCACATTATGTAGAGTTGCCGATAAACATAATACAAATGTATAATTCTGCGTGGAGTATTCGGGCGACATTATGTAGAGTAGCCGATAAGCATAATACAAATGTATAATTCTGCGTGGAGTATTCGGGCGACATTATGCAGAGTAGCCGATAAACATAATACAAATGTATAATTCTGCGTAGAGTATTCGGGCGACATTATGCAGAGTAGCCGATAAACATAATACAAATGTATAATTCTGCGTGGAGTATTCGGGCGACATTATGCAGAGTAGCCGATAAGCATAATACAAATGTATAATTCTACGTGGAGTATTTGGGCGACATTATATAGAGTAGCCGATAAGCATAATACAAATGTATAATTCTACGTTGAGTATTCGGAGGACATTATATAGAGTAGCAGATGTTGACTATTCAGGCGATATTATGTAGAATAATGGATTAACATAATAGAAAGAGTTTTCATGTGATGCTATGTAGGACTGCGGACACATGTGATGTTATGCCTGTGTCACGTGCCGTCTTTAGTACTGTTCTGACGAAAGGCTGACGTATTGCTGATATTTATGATCATTGGTAAAATGCGTTATGTTTCTCGAATGTTGGTCCATTCTCGCGCGCTATTAACTCTTTTGCATAAAATAATTGCACTATTGAAAATCTGTCAAAGTTATAAATTGTGCATGGCCACTTTGCAGCTAAATAATGCCTGTTTATTGTCTGTCTTCAGTACCATACAAAATCCTGATTTTTCCCAGCATTATGGAACTGCATGTTGACATAGCGAGAAAAATGTAGTAATATGGAAGTGAAAATTTCTCCTTTTCATCGTCAGACAATTTGTTGTGGGTGTACTATTAGTATGTTGTCTGTTTGCTCAATGTTTTGAATTAAAAACGCAGATGCTTAAAAGGGGAACATGGGCACTGGTTTACAGACCTGTTAACATTTAGTAATCTTAATGATACATCTAGTAATGTTAAGTTGCAGTCAATAGGTGTTTTAAGGTGTCAATCACTGTGACACTATATTCATTAACAGCTTTCATTTCATGAGTTTTTGTACAGTTTAGTCAAAAGGTTCCATTTTATTCAAACACTTAAGCATGAACTATTATTTTGAACTTTCTATTAATTATCAAGCCATCGAAACCATTTTCATTTCAAAAGACACTTACACTCTATGGTACTGTAAATTGGACCAGTACTATTTGGCAAAGAATCGCTGACTGTAGATGAACTCATTATTAAATCCACATCTTATATAAAAACTTACTAGTATATCTCAATAATTATTCTCATTTCAAATGTATTTATTGTGAAGCTTGAAAAATCAGCAAGTTTCGTTAGGATCAGCACGTGCTGTCTATATAAATGCAAAGGAATGAAGTTTCTATTATAGTATCTTCGCGTTTCAACATTGTGCCTTAGCATTGACCTATGTTCAAGGCGGGAAGGTACAATGACGAACGAGAAGGAACGGTGATAAAGACTTCGCGTTTCTCTATCATATATATACATGGATGCAAGGGGAAACGCGAAGGTGGCGAAGCGTCATAGCTTCGCGCTTGGTATATATACAGGAGTACGCACCGTTCCTAATGAAACTCCGGACTTTGTGCTCTTCAGGTCTCTTGATATTCGTTTTATGAGGTTCAGTATATAAAATTTAAAGCCGCATGGAGATTCCGTTGTTTAAAGTTTCTTTAACATAAGACACATTGCAACGACCGGATAGTTTTCCTATATAAGAATGCAACAGTTTTACAGCATATGTAAGTACACAGAAAAACGCATTTCCTTTCTTAACTTTAAACTTTTTTTTTACAGTTACACATGATTGTTGTTAAAGATGCTGATCACGGCTTTTTGCATTCGTTTTTTTCTTTAACAGTTTTATAAAATGTTGTTTGAAAAAATATTCAATCTTGTGTAAATGAATTTGGTATGTAAAATCTACAACATATTATATACCTGAGACGAATGCTTTAAATTCGGTTAATCGACCAAACATTGAATACGATCGATCTGTCAAATGAAAAGATTATAATTATATAAGCGGCAGTTTCATTAAAGTCATCAGATTATGTGTATCCTTGTATAATAATGTAATTGTATAACGATAAAGGATTATTGGCAGTATATGATTTCCTACGTCAATACATGAACTACATTTTTAAAACATTTTTTTCGTACTTGAGAACAAAATAATAAACTATTTTTGGGCGTGGTTCTTCATTATCCAAATAGGTACAATTTATATCTTGTTCCCATATGTAGTATTGTCACCTGATATTTAAGGATCAACCCATTTCAAAGCGAATCTTCGTGTCAGTTCTAAGCGCATGCTTCTCTTACTGCCTTTCTCCATAGTAGGTGTCGACACGATCTACCTATATAAACGCGAAGATTATCTTCGCACCCCGCACTTCTAATTTAACTTGTTCGTACCGCGAAGGTACAATGGCGAACATGATGGTACGATGGGAAAGACTTTTTATCGAAACAATACAACGGTTTTACAGATATTACTCAGAAAAAACAACAACATTTTTTCCTTTCATAAGTTTCAGTTTCATATTACACTTACATTTTTATCATTCTGGTTCTAGTTAAGACTGCTGATCACGGATTTTTGTATTTATGCTATGATTTTTGAATTTTATCCAATGGTTAAACCCATTTTTAGAACTTCTTCAATCTTGTGTCAGAATTTCATACGTAAAATCTACAACATATCATACACCTGAAACGGCTGCTTTAATTGTGATTAATCAACCAAACATTGAATCATATCAATGCTTTATTTATCATAAAGACAAGGTGAACTGCATACCGCCAAATGAAAAGATATATTATATTTATGATTATATTTATCCGTTATGGTAAGCGGCAATTTAATTAAAGTCATCAGAGCATGTGTATCCTAGCATAAAAATGTAATTGTATATCTGTAAAAGATTATTGACAATATTATAATTTCTTATGTCGATACTTATTTTTTTTTCGTACTTAAGAACAAAATAATAGATTATTGTTTGGACGCGGTTCTTTTTTTATCCGTGCAGGGACAATTTGTATCTTTGTCCCTTATGTAGTATTGTCACCTGATATTTAAGGACCAACCCATTTCAAAGCGAATCTTTCTGCCAATTATTGTGGCAATAATGTTGTCAAGATTATATAATTGTGCATGTTTAATTTGTAACTCCCGGTTTTTACTAGATGAACTAAAGAATTATAAAGATTACAAAAAGTACATTTAGAAAAACGTGACAGTTCAGCAGATATGTATAAGTTTATTATTCATAATTGATGAACACGTCTATCATTCCCACACAGATCTGTCAGTTTAATAATAAAATGTTAGCATTTTCTTGGTAAGTAAATGGAATATTCAATAATAAAGGTGTCTGTATTGAACAGCTGAACTAATACGTGGATTTCGTTTTTGCAGGCTGTAAACTTTAGCTACTTGCGTTTAATACGACAGGATAAGGTGAATGTAGCAGGTTCAAGTGATATAATGTACAGTAACGGATCAGCTGATGCTATGTAAAATAACAGTTTCAGGTGATATCATATAGAGTACACGGCGTGTATGCATATCAGATCCCTCTCTGCGGTAAATGAGAAAACGGACCCCTCTCTGTTCGCGCACAGGCCCTTCGCCGCTTTGTCAGGGAGCTCGAAAAATCGAAAATTTCGTCCTGAACACAGGTTTGTGCATAAAATACGAATACCATCTCCTAACATAATTTTAACACTGAAGTTAAAATTGAGAGGGCGCCAGTGCCGATAGAAAATCTTGTCCGAGAGGGTTCCCGTGCCGGTGCAGAGAGTCAACAGGGATCCTGTGAGGCAAAATTGCGCCGACTGAGAAGGATCCCGTGCATTAACTAAATCGAAAGTAGAGCGTTTTTAAGGAAACTTGATGAATTTAACCACATAATCAGATGGGATCGACAGCTTCACATCCAAAGTACTAGATACTTGCTTTATTCAAGGAAAGTCGTATTTAAATTTCATAAACATGGCACGATGTTCATCCGTGCCAGTACCCTTCGTTTCGACTTGTTTCAACTGATAAAACAAATGTAACGATAAAAAAGCAAGGGTATATAGCTACGTCTTCCCCTAGTTCATATGCTTTTTATGCACAAACCTGTGTTCAGGTCGAAATTTTCGATTTTTCGAGTTCCCTGACAAAGCGGTGACGTTGGAGTTCATTGTTTACCACATAGAAGGTCCTGTGGATCCGTCTTCTCATTTACCACAGAGAGGGATCCGATGTGCATACACACCGTGGAGTAGCATAGTCAGGTGATGTAATGTATAGTAGTATAGTCAGGTGATGTAATACAGAGTAAGGCATTCAGATAATGCAATGTAGATAGCGGATTCAGGTGATGTAATATATAGTAGCAGATTTAGGTATTCGAATCCCGGTTCAGGCACTAAACATTTCTGAGATGCTCCTCTAAATGACCCCAACCCTACTAAGAATGCGGTGCTGGTTATCCTAAGGAAAAGATGGGTTTAACAGGCACATTAAAGAGCCAGGCTGTCTATGAGATAGGTTAAGTAAGCTGGTCATGCATGTATCTAAACCGAGGGCTTTATCTCGCTCTGTCCCTTTGGTCAGATTGCCATGTGCCGTACTGGTTTAGGATAAATTTGGCACTCTGAGTGGCTGCCTTCGTTTGTCAAGCACCTTTGAACGTGTTTATCATAAAGAGGGAACATATATATCTATATATTAGTATAATATGAGCCGTGCCATGAGAAAACCAACATAGTGGGTTTGCGACCAGCATGGATCCAGACCAGCCTGCGCATCCGCGCAGTCTGGTCAGGATCCATGCTGTTCGCTTTCAAAGCCTAATGGAATTAGAGAAACTAATAGCGAACAGCATGGATCCTGACCAGACTGCGCGGATGCGCAGGCTGGTCTGGATCCATGCTGGTCGCAAAGTCACTATGTTGGTTTTCTCATGACACGGCTCATATAAGTATATGGAAAGTAATAAGACAGGTGATGATATTTATGGAGAGTAACGGATTCATGGGATGTAACGGTATGCAGAGAAGTGCATTCAGGTGGTGATTGTTTTGTTTTAACGTCTTAGCGACACAGATATATGCAAGATGACACTTCCAAACTTTTAATGGTTAAGGATTTCCCCAGTTGATCCTTCAGGGATGAGCAGTCGCCCCGGTGGAACTGCCGACCTTTCGCAAGCAGAGTTGGTCGCTTTCTAACATGTGAGAATTTTACACCCCAAGCGAGGAATCGAACCCACAGCGGTGAGGAGCCAGTAATATTGCGGCATTAACCACTTAACCAATGTAAACCTGTCTATACTTCAACTGATATATTGAGCCAGGAAATAATTTTGATATTGTCAATATCATTGAGATATTGAATTGCGTTTAACTTTGATTTCAGAAATAACTGTTCATTTTAGTTTACCATCACTAGCTGCAATAGCAATTTCCTGTGTTCAAGTGCGTGTTTGTCAAGTGGTCCCATATTAGTGAAGCACTTAGATTTGGAAAATGGTCATCTCATTTGTTTATCAACCATTGTCTTGCTTAAAGTATTTCGAATTTTTGCTCAATTATCGAGTCATTATCCCCGAAATTCCTTCATATTCTCACCGTCTAAGACAATTATACTTTATGATACTATAAATCTATTTTACCTGTGTCGTAAGTATTTGACAAAGAATCATTGACCTTAGATGAACTCTTATTAAATTATCCATCTTGCAGTAAAAAAGCTTATGTCTCGCAAGTCATACTCAAATAAAAGGTTTCTTACCAACAGATCTAAAAGTTATAACAATTCTTATTTCGTACAAGCTCGTTTTTTCAGTTTTCCCACTAAGACCAGCGTTTGTTCCAGTTACGATAGCTACGAAAATAGGTGTCGCGGGTAAGATCATCCGCTCATCCGACTATTATGACCAACACTCGTTTGACAGTCCTATTTGTGTATGCTTTCCACATCGCACGCTAAGGAACATTGGACGTTTCTGGAATTGGAGCGTCTCCAGTATCTTGCACTATCCTCCAACTGAAATTACTTACGATCTTAAGAAGGATTCGTTTATAAAGGTGATCGGAGCTTAGATACAAACGAAAGCTACCTGGGTGGAACGGGCCAGCGCGTGCTCCCTGCATAATCGCAAGGCTAACAGTAACCTATCGCAAAGTGAAAATGGTGTTTTCTTCTTCGTAGCTTTGCGCTTCACCATTTTAACTTCATGATAAACTAAATTAGAAACGCGAAGATGGCGGAAGGACGAACCTACGACGGTACTGACTTCGTTATTGTAACTTCACTTATTCGTCATTGCATCTTTGCACTGCGTCATCGTACATTTATAAAAGGACACGTTAAGTGCGAAACTTGGGAGTTACCATGGTGGAACACGAAGATTTTAACAGTGTATCCCATGAGGGAGCACGCATTAGCCTTAATGGATCGACAGTTATCTTTTAAATAATATTTTTAATACCTTAAGTTTTATTAAAGTTAAAAGTTTCCGTAGCAATACGGAACAACGCTAAAATCCACCCGAATCCAACGAAACGGTTTTTATAGAAATTACTCAGAAATACGTACTTTCTTTAACAGCATTTTGAAAATCTATAGTCTTTTTCTAATGAAGTGTATCCCGAAAATCTACAGCATTTCATATCCGACATGGCAGCTTTAAATGCGATTAATCAACCAAACATTCATTGAATCCGATCATTGTTTTACGCATACAAAGTGGATTTGATAGTCTGTTTTTGGTCATAACTGCAGTATGAAATATGCTTAAACTGAATCGGCGCTTTCAGTAAGTCAGCAGATGATTTGTATTCTTGCATAATAATGTAACTGTATACAGGTAAAATACTATTGACATTATAAATGTATATAGGTAAAATTCTATTGACAATATATAAGTTCTTATATATTGGACTTTTTCTATAACCATTCATAACTGAGACGTAAACAGTAGATATTGATTCGACCCGTTCCTATAACCGTTCCTAGGATGCCGAGAGCAATCCCAGATTCACTCGTTTCTAGGCTTATATTTATGTCAAATAAAATAACTACAGTCTCCGTCTAAGCACACCCACCCACCAAGATTCTTAGACGGAAAAATTTAAAGAACTGACACGCACTTTGTAGTGACTGTCTTAGTTAGACGTTTCTGTCTTAAAGCCAAGGTGAGAAATTGCCTTTCTTTGAAGACACGTAATGCCTGAAGGGGTCTTTGTGATGGGGCAGTTTTAAATGTCACTGACTTAAATGGAACCTCGCTTGAGTGGTCATATGAATAATTCATCTAGCTGGCTTGCTGCAGGTGGAATAATTGATTTTAAGAGGGGATGGCGGCAGGTTTAAATGCCTACTTAATCTGGAAGTGATCACAAACGTCTAAATTAATAATATCATTTTTAAGCAAATATTATAGCCATATTACAGAATAAAGCACAAATGCTGCTCCTTTTTATCTGATTAAATACAAATGGAAATCTTTGTTATCCGGGATGTTCTTCAAAATTACGCTCCCCTGCCACCTAAATGCAGAGAACCAAAGGCATGCATTACTGTGAGGAACAGCGGTCTCTTTTGATATTCTGCTGCCTGGAGTAATTTAAACGAAGTAGAAAGGCATGGTAACAGAGCTTTGAATATATGTGCAAAAAATGTACCAGCTGCATTGTGTAGTGCATTTCGACCGTGTATATTTAGCAGGATTGAAACCATCTGTATTGAGTTGGTGGATTTGTAGCGGAATATGCACGCCTGGCCTGTGTTAATCAGCATTTTGTCGTAATTAGACTGGTGTAATGTGGTGGTGATTTGTTCGTATTCATTCTCTATTTGTAATACCTACGAACTTGTATCCCCGCGGATCTTTTGGAAATCGAGCTGTAATGGATTTAAACATTTCCCATAATGCAGATCTTTATTCGTTATCCAGTTAATTTTCAGTCTAAGAATACACTAGCTCTGTCCTAGTCACTTAAAAAGACTAATATGTAAGACATGGAAACAGATTTGAGTATATATGGAAATGTTGAATCAGTTCCAATGTGTAGTGCAGTTCGTATATAAAGCAGGATTGAAACCAACCTTACTTTATTGGTGGAGTTGTGGATTTAGCAGCGGCCCATTCGATTTAGTTTATATATGTGCTCAATGATAATAGGCGTTTTCCTGATTCTCCAAGTTGTTCCATTTCTTGTATAATTTTGCATTTTATTGTTGCGTTTGTATAAAATGTTGCCCAATCGAAAAACTGTCGAAGGTCATAAATATTGTGCATAGCCACTTTGCAGCTAAATTATACGGCGTTATTTTCTGTCCTGTTTTGCATCACAAATCCTATTTTCTGGTAAAATGACTGTAGATACTGGCAGAGAAGAAAATGAGAAAACTATTACAACGAATGAAATTTCATTTTTTCATTTCTATCTCTCTTTTGAATGCATGGTTTTCGGACAATTTTGTCTTGGATGTACTATGCGTGTGTGTGTGTGAGTGCTCGGGTTTATCGTCTTTTCAGTCTACTTAGTAGCAGTGAGCACATTGTCACTTCATACTGACACCGGGCTGACCAGTCGTAGCACTATCCTCTTAATGCTGAGCGTCAAGCGAGAAAGCTACTAGTACCATATTTTTCTAAGCATGACGCAACCAGGGATGGAACTCATGACCTCCAGCACTCGAAGCGGGCACCCTACTACTAGGCTACCGAGGCGGTCTGTTTCTTTGCTCAATACATGTATGTTAAATAGAAAAGAAACTGCTTCATTGTATACGGGTTACATCTATTAGACCTGGTTTCAAATTGTAGTATGTCTGTGTTTTGGCACAGTCGACATCAGTATTTTGAAATAAGATTTTTTTTGCCAGAAAACAAATTGTTCAGGTATGGTTGTCATCACGTAATGTAAACTAATTTCCTTCCTGGATGTTTCCCGGAAGGTTCCATTTTTAGACTTAAGACACGGAAAATGGTCACTCAATTTCAAACGTTGTCTTTCTTTAAGTATTTCGAAATATTAATCAATTAACAAGTCATTATATCAGTAATTTCTTCAATCTATTTTATTGCAAAATCATTGACCTTAAATGAACTCTAGAGAAAATCTCCTTTTATAAAGCTCAAGTCTCATGCGTCATATACAACTGAATTGTTTCTTATCGTGAAGGTTGAAAAATCTACACACTCGTATTTAGCACAAGGCTCTTTTCGCTTTATAGCTAGCTTTGTAATGGTTTTATGAGATTTGAAACGCTAAAAAGTACTATAACAAAAGTGAACAACGCTAAAGCCCATTGCAGTTATGGAGTATAGTTTCATAATCGGAACTGTACAGTAGTTTTTGAAGTCTCGTAAGGGTCCACTTTGATGAACAAATTTCAAGTTCACATTACACTTCCGTATATACCAGTATAGCTGAAGTGAAATCAATTTTGATCAGGCGTTTTTACGTTTTTAATTTTTTACTGTACTATCCAACCGAATTTTTATTAAAACCTTGAATCTTGTCTAAGCTAATTTCATCAATACAGTTTACAATATTATGTCCGAGATGATAAAACACTGAATCCTATAAAGACATGGTGAAATCGATAGGCTTTTATTATACTGCCATCATATATTTATCCTTCAGTATGTAAATCATGAAATATAGTTTACGTTTACATTATGATTATGCGTATCCTTGCATAATAACATACATTTTGTAAAGGGATGATAGACTATCGATAATAAATAATTTTCTGTCAATATATAGGTTGATTTTTTTTATGATTCTTCATAGTTGAGAATAAAATAACAAATTATTGTTTGGACCAAATGCTATATTTTTTTTTCAAAGTGAATCAGCATCGAAATTAAATGTTTACCGTTGCTGTTAATGTTATACAATCATACATCCTGCGGAAGTGTAGCTTTTCCTTTAAAGTTAAATTGTGGCTCTATATTGTTTTGCTACACACTAGAAAATCCATGAATTTCTGTTTTAACGACGACAGACCATAAACGATGATCATCAATAAGCAATTTGTAATTATGTCTGCTGAAACATGTTCAATTAGCAAGCACTCCATTACATGGTTAGGAAACAAACGGACAGAAAAATAATTTCTATCAGGTGGCATCAAATTCTTATTGTTTCACTAATATGTGACATGCTTTTAAACAATTGTTTTCGATGGCTGGCCTTGTAATAGAATCAATACATGTCATGTACAAGGCAATACGAGTCTACCCCTGGCATCTGGTCATTACAGAACTGTCAAATAATGTACTCATATAATGGAGTATGTAATGGAATGACCATAATATTTTAATCAAGTAATGATATCATCATACAGTAGCGTTAGATAGAGTAGCGGACTCGCATATGCGGTAATGGAGTCTAATGAATTCATATGATTTAGATAGAGTAGCGGAATCGCATGGTGTAATGGAGTCTAATGAATTCATGTGATGTTAGACAGAGTAGCGGACTCGCATGATGTAATGGAGTCTAATGAATTCATATAATGTTAGATAGAGTATCGGACTCGGATATGATGTAATGGAGTCTAATGAATTCATATGATGTTAGGTAGAGTAGCGGACTCGCATGATGTAATGGAGTCTTACGAATTCATATGATGTTAGGTAGAGTAGCGAACTCACATGATGTAATGGAGTCTTATGAATTCATATAATGTTAGGTAGAGTAGCGGACTCGCATATGACGTAATGGAGTCTAATGAATTCATGTGATGTTAGGTAGTGTGCGGACTCGCATGATGTAATGGAGTCTTATGAATTCATACGATGTTAGGTAGAGTAGCGGACTTGCATGATGTAATGGAGTCTTATGAATTCATATGATGTTAGGTAAAATAGCGGACTTGCATGATGTAATGTAGTCTAAAAACGCTGACCATTAAAACTGTACAAATGTATTTAAAATGGTGTCTCAAAATGTTACCTTTGTGCCTAACCATCTACAGATAGGTTCTTATTCTGCATTAAACTGTTGTTTCATATATGCCTTTCATTCATTTATATTTGTTTATTTTTTATGAGACTGTTTACAGAAGGAATAAAGTTATAAACTTTATTCTGTGTTAATGGATGATTGGGACTATGCTTTTGTATGTACATAAATTAAGGCGAAACGAGTGTAAGCAAAATCTGCCAGCCCAAACTCCTCCAACTTTGTGATGGTCGTTCCTTGTTGTTGAATAGATCTACAGCCAGCAGGTTTATTCCTAGGTGTCGAAGACCCGAGAGGCATACGATATCCGTCGCCCATTCGTCCATCCGTCCTTCGCAATAACTTTCGTTTTTAGCTTTTTTATACAGTTCTAATTCAATTCAAATGAATCTTAATATAAGTGACCAACATCAAGGGGGCTTGCCTTCTTTCTCTAGACAACGACGAATAACATATTATTATATTAGTTAGTATTAATACCAAGTCTCAGAGTCGTGGCACAGCTGAGTTAGACAACCCAAGGAAGAACTGATCTTGCTTATGACATGGTTGATTTGTGCCAGATTTCTTACAAATTACGTGCGTTCCCGTTTTGACATTGTATGTAAACTGGCTGAATTATTCGTTAAAGTTATTGCTATTCAAAATACGTTCTGTCCTGTATTTTGAGAAAACCTCTCGAAACTGATCGAAATATGTATTGATTTATGTAGTCGTGTACATTCTCAATTACGCCGAAAATGTCTAATTAGAACTTGATAAAAAAGCTTCCATTTATACCATGTTGTAGTACAGTATATGAAAATGCTGAAAAGCTTTAGTTTTTTTTTTGAAAAAGCTGAAATGAATTTCGTCTTTACAATCTACAGAATGTTTTGTCCGAGACGATAGCTTTAAAGGCGAATTAATCGATCAAACATGGAGTCCAATCGATGCTTTATTTATTAAGACAAGAAGGATTTGATAAGCTTTTGTTATACTGCCATATGAAAAGATATCATATTTTTTATGCTTTAGCAGGTTAAAAGCAATCGGTGTTGTCATCAAAGTATGCGTTTTCTTGCATAATAAAATCATTAGTTTAATTGTGTGTAGATAATATATTGACAATCTATAATTTCTTATGTCAATATATAATTTGAAGTTTTATACAATTCTCCATAATTGAGAAGATAAATATAAATGATTGTATGGACGTTTTCCTAGAATCGTCGAGGGAAAAATCTGGTGTAATGAAAGATAAAAGTAATAAGTAGCTAACACTGCCCTGTATCACCGGACACTTAAACTGGTGCTTGAGTAGGCCCTATACTATGATTTTTTTTTTAATTCTTACATTTAAAGCTGTGAGTATAGCCAGTCTGTCAAGGTAAGAAAGACTAGTATTTGTCACTATTACATAAAAATTATCAGAAAAATCTTTAAATTTCAAGACAAATTCTTAATTATAAGTCTAGTGGTAGTGTAGTGCTTCAGTTGTTGGTGTCGACCGACGAACGAAGATGAATGAAGGACGCTGTCAATAACTCATCCGTGAGCAATTCGTGGTAGCCAATTGACATTGAAATTACCGTCGATATTTTGTCTTAATTCCCATTTTTGAGACAGTTTCTCGTGTTTCGACGCAAAACATTGAGCTTAACGTTAAATGGTGCATTTAGCAGGACAATAGTATTTCAAGTAACTGGAGAAACAGGGCGAAATTATCTCATCGTGTTTAAAAATACTTCAGGGCTTTGTTCGTCCGAAAGGTTCCAAACTATTTCTTTAATCATTTAGGCAGCTATATTATCAAATCCATTCCGAATACATCAATATTTAAGGTGAGCGCATTTTTAACCCAACACTTTTGTATTACTATCAAAATGTATAAATTAAGTTATCTAGTCATTCGAATGTTCCCTTTTTATCATATAAGTTACTTAATAATTTGCATCGAAAATGTAGCTTTGGACATTGTAATACCACCGCGAACATCCATTTTTTCATATTGTTGAATGGGTGTCTGCAAAAGTTCATACCTGAATGATGTCAATTGACTTCTTTTATAATACTATATATAATGATATATAATAGATGTTTTTATTTCTTTTAAAACTCATTATGAAAGGTAGGTCACTCATGCACACCTATATTTTCGGCCTTTTCCAATTATCTCCCTCAACTACGTTGATATTTCATTGGCAAAAGAGTTTTTAAATTTTCACGTTTAGTTGATTTTGGAAATGTAAAAGAAAGTATTTGTTTGTTTTGGTAGAGATTGAACACGTACGTGTTTAATTATTTATGATGAGCTTCGTCACTGTCGGGCCAAAAAACGTAACTTTATGTAGAATCGAGAACCTTTAAAGTAATAATACCTCAGTTTTTAATCTTATATATCTAAAAGCATATGTGCTTTGCATGAAATCGAAGCCGGTTCTACCCCGGGAGTACTTTTTTTTATACTTTATGCCAGTTCAGTATTTTCGTCTTGGATCTTTTGTATGCCAACCACTTCCGTGTCCATTCTTTGAACATCTTTATTACAAATGTATAATCTTTATTATTAAATATTTGCCTGTAAAAGTTTTAATGAACTGAAAATTTCAGTCATTCCATTCAAAAATAAACATACGTCCAATTGTATACAATACAATTGGAAACGGTCCTTATGAGTTTACTGATAAGTTCCAAGTGCCTGATCTCTTAACTTCAGCTAGAAGACTATATATAAGAATATTTCACTGGTGCAGATGAGAATATCCTACTCGAAATATGTAGGCCATAAAATGGTTTTGCCGAGTTACCACATAAGCAGTTACCTAAGAGCCGGATATTTCCTTCAACACATACAACACATGATAGACATTTTTCTCTTGCTGTATTCTTCAAATAAAAGATGAAATGAAAAACAAACGCTTATCAGTACGAAACATTTTACATCCCTGATGTAAGACGAGCTTTTCTAGTACTGGTGAAAACAGAAGAAATGCCCGATCGGCATGCAAGGATGCAAGGAAATGTACTTTCCAACTGTCGCTTTTACTGTTTTATCTTTGTCTGGCTTAGATCTATTTCGTGCCTACTGTCTCTGAGTAGAACTTTCATTATCTTTGCTTATCAGCAGCCGATGTTACCTTCCTTTCAATATTATGCTGACAACAATTCAAGTCTCTTGAAACTATCTATTTGTCTTTTATTCGGCCTCTCCTGGAGTATTCTGATGTCGTCTGGGATAATATAACCCAGCACGATGAATTTGAACGTGAGAAAATCCAACTTGAAGCATGCAGAATTATTACAGGAGCCACCAAACTTGTTTCTTTTGCCAATCTTTATAAAGAGACTGGCTTCCAACCCCTTAAAGTTAGAAGGCAAAAACATAAACTCACTCTTTTCTACAAAATGAAAAATCATTTAACTCCACAGTATCTTTCTTCATTGGTACCTGACACTGTTTCACAAACATCCGTATACAATCTTAGAAATGCCGGTGATTCCAGAAACCTGCTTTGTCACACACAGCTCTTTGCATACTCCTTTCTTCCATCAACTGTTAGTGACTGGAACCAACTTCCGCTAGACCACAGAGATTCTCCAACATTGGGCATCTTCACAAGACGACTTTATTCTGATGTAACGAAAGTTCCAACTTATTATTATAGGTGAACGTAAATTCCAAATTCTTCATGGCAGACTTAGGACACATTGTAGTTCTCTTAATGAACATCTATTCTCTAAAAATATCGTAGACAGTCCACTGTGTGTATGTGGCGAGGTGGAAAGTACACACCAATTCTTTTGCAGCTGTCCTAATTATCAGAGGGAGCGCACAGAACTACTTAACTGTATTAGGCCAATTACCACTGTTAAACTAAAAACACTGTTACATGGCGATTCCTCAATTACAAGCAGACTTAACAACTCCATATTTCTTCATGTACATAAATATATACAGAAGACAAAGAGATTCGATATGTAATTCCTTTATTACCTTTTTTCTTGAACACTAATAGCTGTAATAATAGCTTTGTATTCCAGGTTCTTTGTCAGTTTAGCCCTTCTTTATAGCCTTGACGAAAGTCCTAAAACTCCATGTGTCTTAAGTGACATTTCTGACCTATTGACCCCATTCCCTCTATTTTTCTTTCTTCCTTCCTATCCCTATCTCCTTAGATATTATTGTAGGATAAAGCATTTATAATTTAGAGTTAATTTCATATAAACATTTTAATTTTCTTATCCAAAAATCCTTTTTGTCAATCTATTTTAAAAATACAGTTGACACATTTTGTCAGATACCATACATAAACGAAGAAACTGCAAGCAGAACATTTATGATGGATTGTTTATATTGTTACCATTGAAATTGTATTAGTTATAGGGAGAGAGTTTTAAAAAAAGCTTATAGCTTCCTACTCAATCCTATATGTTTGTACATTTAACAATTAAGTGTAACAGATGTAATTATGTCAGTAAAATACTGTTTAAACCAACAACTCAAATTGCTTCTATTGGCGGGATATCTTGTGTCGGTCTTAGTTTAAACATTATTTATTACGTAACATACATTTTTAGGAAATTATTGACAAACAAAGATACAAAAGGAATAGGACAGGAACGTAAGAATTAACTAAAATAGTTACTTTCCTTGCAAATGAATTGCATAAATAATGACAAACATGAATGGGTGATCAGAATTATATTACGTTGAAATAAGCGCAGTTCTTGTTAAAAAAAAGGCTTTTTGGAGGGACAAAACGGCATTGAAAACTAATCCGTCAGATACAAATCGACTTAAGTTTTTGTCAAGTAGGACGAGATTTACCCAGATTAAAAGCAAAGTTGAGAAGGAATATTATTACATTGAAAAGTCCAAATTATCTGATTTAAGTAAACGGAATCCAAGACAATTTTGGAAATATATTAAAAATTTTAAAAATAAAAGCATGCCGAAATCTGCTGATATTAGCGTAAGTGAATTTGCCGAGTATTTTAGTACATTATCTAGCTCAAATAAAACTGACTTTGTATCAGCGGAAGAGGAGAGTAGTCGAACTGAAACTTTACGTATAGATGAACTATATTGTCCATTTACTTTGGATGAATTCTTTTTTAAATAGACATAAAAGCTGTGGCTATGAAAATAATGTGGCCGACATTTTGATAGACTCTAATCATTTTATGACCCCTTATCTTGTTTCTATATTCAACAAAATTTATGACTCGGGGAGATACCCTGAGTCATGGTGTAAAGGTGTTATAATACATATTTTAAAAAAAGGGATGAATCAAACCTTTGTAATTACAGGGGAATAACTCTTGTCAATATAATTGCAAATATATTTTCGTTAACTCTTAGAAACAGAATCAATAAGCGGCGTGAATGTAATGATATCTTTAATGATTCTCAATTTCGTTTCAGAGATAATCATTGTACTAGTGACTGTCTATATTTATTGCACACAATTATTCAGAATACCTTGTTTAATAAATCTAAATTATTTTGTGCTTTCAGTATAGACTATGAAAAGGCATTCGGCACGGTAATACGTGCAGCCTTATCGCTCAAATACTGTAATTCAGGCATTAGTTGTAAAGTGATAACCATGTTGAAGTCTACACTCAGTTCCAAAAGAAAGTGTGCACTTAGTTTTCTGTTATTTTTTCTCGGTTATTTTCATGAAAACTTATAATGTTTGGTACCAGAATTTATATCAGTTCGTAAACAAATTGGTGTGCATTTTAGATTTTGAGTTATACCTGAGAGTTAGTGTATGAAAAAATGAAACAAAAACGTCGGGGAATTTTTTGAAATATTTAAACTTAAAAAAGTGCACACTTTCTTTTGGAACTGAGTATATATACTCAAATGTCAAGTCATGTGTAAAATTAACTCCAAATATAAAACTGTCAGACGTTTTGATGTCACTATCGGATTAAAACAAAGGGAACCACTCGCGCCCCTATTGTTTATACTATTTCTAAACGATATTAAAAATTGTATCGATTTTAATAACCTAACTGAAAATGACTTAACTCAATTGTCAATGCATATGCTGATTTTTGCAGACGACATTGTTTTATTGGTGTATTTTAATTCTACTTAAAATAATTAGTTAACGACGATCGCGTCTCTTCTTTTAAGTCATTAAGTTTTTATCGAACATCATGAATCTCGAACGCTGATTGGTTGTTGGTTATAAAATTATTATTGGTTGAGTTGTTTATATAACGACGCTCATACAATTTTGGCGCCACTTGTTGAATTTGGTAGATACGTGTCACAAGTCTACAAGACAAAAGTTAATAGTAGTAGTTTGAAAAGTACAAAGGAAAATTTTTATTTGGATTGGAATTGTAATTCAGTGACATAGATGTAGAGAGAGCAGAAGGTAAATTCTTTTAGGCAGGCCCATCGGGCTTGCTTCTAAAATTTTGAACATTAAACTTTGTTTGAAGTAAATAACAGTGTTTTAGTGTGCCCGTTTCTAAAATGTTGAACATTAAACTATTTTTGAAGCGAAAAACAATCTTTCGCATGCTATTCAGTGAGAGCTGAAGTGAAGAGATATTTACAGGGCACAGGAACAGATACGTTTTACCCATCTGAGACTAAACAGTTGATGTATTTTTCCGAGACTATAGCCAAATTAAGAAATTATAAAGAAATTCCTTTCATCAAAATTGTTGTGTAATATAACAATTTGTTATGCCGAAGTTACGACGAGGCACCAAGAAAGACTACAGAAAAATGCACGAAGGAGGAGAAATCTGAGGGGGATTCGTCGAGTACAACAGGCATCGCACCACCGCAAAAGGTCGTTGAGTTTAAGGTGGTATCACGTTTTGACTTCCCGGTGAATGATAAAAAACAAAGAATATTCAGTTCTTTCCAAAAACCGTTATGTTATGATTCAACCAAATAGTTTCCTTTGTCTACTAGAAAGGAACAATTCTTATATCTTAATATTGAGGTTTGGTACCTTTATTACAGACAAAAACTAAAACAATAGAAATTCTTACGTGACTTCGGTGAGCTTAACAAAGCAATTTCAAGCACAAATATTAATGTGGAATGTAAAGTAAGTTACACACAGCAATGTCCTACCAAGATACTTACAACCCCGGCCCCCCCTAAAAAGAAAACAACAAAAAAAACAATGCGTTTGCAGAATGGAGAGGTAAAATAATTTTGACAGCTCGTGAAAACTAATTTTGACAGGTGTATGATGACTCCTGCCCTAATAAAAAATTTTCTGTTATTTCTAACTTCAAGTTTGATTTTCTTAAAAACGGGTCTTCTATATTGTAGTTTACAACTCATAAATTAAAACAATAAAAATACATTGTTAGCTTACTGTCGTTTTATTTTTCCAAATCACGTAAGAATTCCTATTGTTTCAATCATTTGTTATTTATTAGAGCAACTCACAGTGTTGCAATCATACAAAACACATCCCTTATCTTCACATAGATATTGAGGATTTACCTAATGAGCACATTTATTGGAAACACAATTTTTATACCGATTGTGTATTGCAATAATGCTAAACTATCTCAGCCGTGACGTGTCCTTAACAGAAGAAATTCCGACAGAAAGCAAAGATGATTTAAAGGCGATGAAGGTAGAAATTGAACAATTAGACCACGAGGAAGCCAGGCTACTCAAACTTCGAGAAAAGGAAGAATTGCGAAGCAACTGAAGGAGAAACGGGCGAAGGTCAGTGCTCTAAAAGGTAAAAAAATAATTTCAAAATCAAATTCATAATCAGTTAAATCTGACATTCTTACAGAAATAGCTTCCCCTTAAATCACGATAGAAGATCTGAGAAAATCAAAGACTCTTAAAACAAGAGCAGAAAAAGAATTCAAAAGCTTAGGTTTATTTAGTTCCACGATAATTTAGATTTTTCAGTATCGGACAGTTATACCTCTTGGTGCTTTTTTCTTTTTGCCTTTTTTTCTCATGTCAAGAAAATCAAATTTTGTGCCTACTTCGAAAAAAGATTTGTTAGACTCAAAATTCTTGTTACAGAAAGATATAAGTGTTTCGGGAGTTGATCTATGAGTTTCGATGAAATAGACAAAAACCATACAAGCAGGAGAAAGAATGCTTTACACTCCTTTAACTAACATAAAGGGTTCAAAGTTATGTACGGCCAGAGCTTTCAAACATATGGTTAAACATACTCCGGCTCCAGAATAGTCTCCGTTATTTGTATTAAACTCAGGCAAATCAGTAGTGACGTAACAAATATATCTTTCAAAGTTACCTGCAGTTATGAGAGATATGGGTTTAGAAATCAACGCATTCCTTCAGGAGAGGTATGTAACCCTTGCTTTCATCAAAATTGTTGTGTCTTCAATTCTCCCTCGGCCGGTGGATCATTCTTGCACTGAAAAAGTTGTTAAAGAAATTAATCATTATCTTGAAGATATTTTGGCGGCTGATCTGAACATCAAATTCATACGGTCATATCGCCCATTTAGTTACAAAGGATAAGTAAAACGCTACCTGTTTGCCAATTGGACGGCGGTTTGCACTTAAATACAAAAGATTCAAATCGTCTTCGACATTTTTTGAGAGTCATTTCAACCCTTTTTTAAAGTAGTTCTAATTGTAATTTGCTAAGTTCAGCAGCCATTTATATCTCAATATCATAACCATAGCAGCAGTCTCGTTTACTTGTTTATTAGCCTTATCATATTTTACAGCAACTGTTAAATTATCGAAAAAGTTTAAGGTAAGGCAATGCTTGTAATTGTTAATAATGCTTAGCAAGACTTTGTATAAACTCTTTGTTAGGTTCTCAGTTCAATAGAATGCTTGTAATGTTGACATTTAGGCCTTACATTTCAAAAAACTATATCCATACCTCAGTGAGTTTATGCAATAAGATTGTGTTGCCTTAGCTAGTTCAGTTTAATGTATTCTTCTGTTCACTTTGTTTATACCGCTATTTATTTGCCTTTTTGTTTAATATTGCTTAACTCGCTGTTATTTTGCTTTATTGGGCTGTTGATTGGCGGGTGTTGAAATTTTAAGTTGACTTTGACCGAAATCACTCATAGTATTGACTTATTGCTGTGTTTGAAATGCGTTTACGCTTATAATCATTGTGTAATTTAATTCGTTTTTGTGAGACGTGCTGCCATCATTAAAATCTATAATATTAGAAGTCTTTTTTATAATTATGAGGAGTTAATTCACTACAAATGCTGAAAGCTTACAAGCACAACTTGATTGTATTTATCAATATTTTGCTAATCGGGGTCTTAAGATAAATGTCAGTAAGACCAAAATTTGTATCTTTGAAAAAAGAAAACAAAACCGTACTTTTGAATGGTATTCTAATGGCGAGAAGTTGGATATTGTTGATCATTTTTTGTTATCTTGGTGTTAACTTCACTTATCCACTTATACCGGAAATATGAAACTTGCTGTAAAGACCCTCGCTGATCAAGCCTTAAGGGCGTATGATAATTTAGTATCTACTTTCAGTAGGGTAAATATGGATATTAGAACAAAATTATCACTTTTTGATTCAATGGTTGCGCCTATTCGTCTGTTTGCTGCTGAAATTTGGGGAATATATGAATTTAAAGAAATCGACAAATTACATTTAAGATTTTGTAAACATATCATAGGGGGTACGAAATCAAACTCCTACCTTAGTTGTCTTCGGCAAGCTTGGTCGCTTTCCATTATTTTAGTTATTATGAAAAAGAGAGCCTTAAAATATTGGATAAAAATCATGAAAGAACAGGAAATGCCAATGTATAGAATTTTAAATGAGCAATGCAATAGCCTAAATGGTGAATCATGGTCACATAAAATTAACTCTTTGTTAGATAGCTTAGGTTTTAGTGATGTCTGATTGAATTTTGATTCAAACTGTAATTATTATGCTATGTTTAAGCAAGTTGAAGTAAGTCAACGCTAAACCATGGTCTGGGTGACATCACAGAAAAAGTACAGTGTTACCTATTGTTCCTATAGCCACCTAAGTGTGCAAATATAAGTTTGGACGGACGAACAGAAGGACGCTGCCCAATCTATGGCGGGGGACAATTAATAAATTTACGTTAAAATGTGCCGAAAATGGAATATTTTGAAATAAGCTCTTCTTGAACAAAGTGCGTCAAGAAATGCGCGACTTTGTCAATTCCACTAGATGGTGCTGAATTACACGTTGATCTTAAACGTACAGATGTGTTCTAAGTGTAGGCCTCTGGATGTGTACGAGTAAACCTCCATTCTTTATTTAGATAAAATTGTGCTTGTAAATTTTAATTCTGAAGATTTAACCTTAGCAGGAAATTCATTACATTATCAGATAATTTTAGTAGATGTTATCATTACTTTACGTGCCTTCACCATCATGATTGTTAATGTGACGCGACAGAAGGTAAACAACTGAAAAGCACTGCGATATTCAAACTTAATCCGTGTCATTTCCCTTTAGTGCAAAAAATGTAGCGAGCCGTCCTTCTTCAAACGCTGGCTTTGCAAGATTTGGGCTTGACTATATCAACAGAATTTTTACAAATCTTTATTTAATCTTCATGATTTATTTAACATGCATTTTATATTATCTCTCTTTATCTTGACGACGTAAACATTTTTACAAAAAATATCGGAGTTAAATGTTTATTTGGTTCAGCCTCTGCTCGTTTAAAACCTCGTTGTCGTCTTTTTATCTTACAAGTACGAAAGTGGCTGCAAGATGCAGCAAAAGGAAACAACGCGCCAAACAAAGCAGTGAACGTAGTACTGATAGAACAGGAGATGATATAACGATACTGGTGTCTTTGTTGTATACAGACTCTAGGCAAACAAGCAGTGTGATATGGTTTCATGAATGTTGGAGAAAAAACATTGCCTTTGTAGTGTGAGCAGGATTTTAATTGTTGTATTTAGTGACCTAATTATTGACTGATCATGAATCATATGCGAAATTGACCTCTAAGTTTCGGTATATGGAATGAAATGTATTGTATACACAAGGTTTTGCTTAAATTCAGACTTACGTAGTTATTCATCCGAAATGATCGAGTTTTAAACTTAAATGTTATCAAGACCATTATTCTGATAAATGTCTAATCAGGAATGTAGGTTCAAGGTGGGCTAAGATGTACAATGAATGAAACACAACAAACATCATTTTATCCAGCGTGAAACTCACAGTTTAAAATGAACAAGAAAATTATAACCAAAGCGTTATATGTTGACGATTACGTTGTTGTATTTACTTAGAGGGGGTATTGTTGTTGTTGTTGTTGTTTTCTTCACCTCCTCCTTAGAAGAACAGCTCTTAATACGCAGCAATGAATATTGACTAAACAGTTCACTACTATAAACACCTTTACCACTATATACTGTCATATACTGATCAACTGGTATTTTGGAAGGACAGACGATCAATGTTGTGCAATCAGCCACCTCTGAAGAAAGACCATTGTTCTGATATTGCTAAAGGTCAGCCTGTAAGAAACCTACATTGAGATAATAGAGCAAAATGCAAGTCATCTTGGTTCAAAGGCCAATTTTTGCCTTATTGTTAGGTGACAGTAAAAAGTTTGACTATGATTATACATATCAAACAATAAACACATAAATACTTAACTAAAAAAAAAAATAAATAAATAAAAAATCAAAGTATAAAACTAAAAATATAAGACACAGTTTAGGGATGTTTGTTCCAGACGTACGTACTGTGTAATAAGTTTACTGTTGAATACCGAAAGAGGAATGGACATAGCTATGTACCTTGTACATTTAAAGAGTTGCAGAGTGAGTTACAAACTTAATACATAGAAACAACAGCATAGAAACAACTCGATACACAACATACAGCAATCCTTAACAGATGCACAACAATCCTTAACAAATGCTTATACAGAAGTAATTGTATAAAAACTTACTTATATACTGTAATAAAAGTAACGCAATACAAGAAATATCTTTAAAAATGATGGTCGGCGAATTGTAATAAGGAAAGAAGTTTATGAATTTTTCATCTAACATTCATCTTTCATCAAACATTTTTCAAATTGCAAAACTAAACATCGCACTTTAACTATTTAAATGGTTCTCTTTTAATTTTTCGCAAAGGTTTCGTAGGGTTGCAATTTTGTTTCGTTTATCCTTAGACGAATAATTACAGCAGTAGTTTGATGAAGATTCATGAAGCGGTTCATGAGAAGAGGTCATTAAACGTGTTTATATTTTTAGCTAAATTGGTCCCTATCCCAATTTGTAACAAAATAGCAGGAGACCTTACGATATTGTTACACATCGAGTTTGATAAAAATCCATTACATTTTAGTGGTTAATGCGAAGAAAGGCATATCTACTTTTAGCTATAGTGGTCCCTAATAGGGCCCAAGTTCCTATATAAATAAATTTGGAAGAGGACCTTATAATGATGCTCCAGACCAAGTATGACAAAGATCCACCAAGCTGTTCATGAGACGCTGTATAAAGGCATTTCTTGTTTTAGCTCTAGCAGCCCCTAAAAGGGGTTAAATGTCCTAGCTGAACAAAGTTGGCTGCGGGCCTAATAAAAATGCTACAAATCAAGTTTGATTAGAATACATGAGAAAAAATCAATTAAAGGATTTTTTTATTTATTATTTTTATTTATTTCTAAAATAGGCCAACTGATCCCGCTTTAACAAATGCATATCCGCTATTCATGAATCTTTGGACAATGACGTCACACCTATAAAAATGTGAAGGTCAAGCAAAACATACAATTGTTATTATTTCAATATTTCTGTTTCATAAGCAAAGTTTGACCGTAGTCATATCACATAGATAAACTGTATGCAGCGTACCTTCATTTCAATGTAATGAGATTCAGTCATTATATAGCATATATATAATAAAACAGATTTCAACTGAGTTCAATATTTGCATACCATACTAAAGAAAAATATTCGTATATAATTAATCAGTTAAATAATTTATAACAAATATATCAAAGCAAACAAGTACTCATTTTAATATGCAATCTGAATAAGTCACAAAAGCAAGAAACCTTTTCATATACAGACGACAATTGTAACAAGGAAAATCTTTTAAAAAGCACTTCTCTACATAAAAGACTCTTATCACACCCTTATTCATGTGATACGCAGACCGTATTCAGCTCTTTCTTTAATTTGATATATGTTGGTATTTGAACAGGTTTTTATCATATTTATTAAACTTACTTATCATTTTGAGATATATCTATATTCTTGCTAAATATACTGAGCCAAAGATAGCTTTAAAACTGTGAACAGCGTCGTTTAGGATAAACGCTTCGGCTACATTTCACTCAGCGTAGCACAATCAACAGAGTGAAAGAAATTGACACTCTCGTCCAATCAGACAGAGCGCTGCATAAATCTTCCATTTTGATAAATTATCTCTAATGCGTTATCAAGTAGTTTGATTTGCAAACTGAAGTCACGTGGCATAGGTAACGAAAACGAATTTAGACGGCATCGCCGAAAAAGGGTTTAAAATAAGCATAAATTAACTTTAAAAAGCAGTAACCTGAATGTCGGTTGGAATAAAAGGCCTATACCCCTATTCAGAGTCAGACAAGAGTTATGGCCCTTGACAAGAATGCGTAAAAAGGCCTAAAAGTTTGTATTGCATGTATCTCAAAAAGTATTTTAAAACATTACAGGAATATTATTTAGCATGTGAAGTTGTGCACCTGTGTCAGACTTTATATGACTCTTGGTCGTCAAAAATAATGCATAAAGGGCATACAATTTTGCGTCGCATGTATCTTAAAAAGTATTTGACTTAATAACACTTAAAAGGATTATTGTACAGAATGTGAATTTGCACATCTGTCGTTCTGCTTGTAGTTTCATTCAGTCAGACTGGAGTTATGGTCGTTGGCTTAGTGAAAAATACACATTTTTAAAGTACTTGGCCGAGAACCTAGGTTCTCACTTGAGAGCATAGGTTCTTGGATCAATTGTGCAGTTCACGTGCCATATAGGCGTACCAATGCGCGTCTCTGATTGTGTTTACATTACTTGAAAAGTAAGCCTCCGTTCTTTATTGCGATAAGCGTATGAGATGTCTTAAACATTCAAGAACTGTACTTGTAAATCTTAAATGTGAAGATTTAACTTTAGTAAGAAACTTATTAAAAATAGCGAATGGAATTATTTAGTAAAAGGATGCATACCTTCAACAAAGGGACGTGACATAAGGTAAATAACTGAAAAATACTTCAGTATTCAAACTTAATCTCGGTTATCTCCCTTTTTACAGGATTTAGACTATATCAACAGAATTTAGGGATTGTACTTCCTTTTAATACACTTTATAAATTTCTTTAATCTTCACGATTTATTACACAGAGGCATTTTATATAATCTCTTTGTATCTTAACGACGAAAGCGTTTGTATAAAAAACATATCATCTATTCATGTCGTAATTTCGAGTTAAATATTTATTTTGTTCAGCCTCCTGATTGTCGTGTATTTATCTTATGATATGAGCATGGTAAGTAACTTTCATTTATTTAGAAATAAAATTACTACTATTAATTATTTGTTTTACGGTAGTGTAAAAATCGTTTTTAAAACACAACTTTTATTGCTGCAACTATTAAGGTGTAGTAAATTGTAGTAATACTTACAAGGAAGATGGTAATGTGAAGATTTGACTGTTTAACTAGCAAGAGACGGATTTATTCACCGTCAAGTACTTTTCGACCATACGGTATTTATCTGTTGGGTTAGAAGAAAAAAAGCAAGCTTTTGTTAATGTTAATTAAATTAAAACCATAAGCTCCAAATACACCATTAATCTGTCCGAGATTTAAAAACGGTATTCATAATTTACTTTATTTACGCAAAGTAATGCCAATTTATAAAATTTAACCCGACCTTATGCACAATAGATATGACACAGATCATTCAAGTTCAATTTAAGAAAGTTTGCATTGTATCATATTTCAGAACACAAATTTATGTATAAGAATGCAGCAGTGCCGAAACTTAAGGTAGACGAACCTATTATATGGCTTTGTAACATTAAACAATGAAACGCATTACGATCAATGTTAAGATCATGTTAGCTGTACATGCACAATTACAAAACTTATTTTAAACTGAATAGGTGTAATTTTGTTATCACACAAATAACGCTATCGTGCATATAGTTTCCTTTTTGAAAACAACACGCATTATGATATAAGCGCTGATACAAGGAAGGATTACATTTCAAATATTTTTATAAAGATTGAATTCTGTGTGTGTTGAGGATATTAAGAAACAAGATAAAATATAAATGGAATAATCAGTTCAATATGATGCACAAACTTGGATATTTCCTTCTGACCTTTTGCATTTTCAACTCTCTTTGTGAGACGGAAATACCCGTAATAGTGAACAACACACAGGAGGTCGACCCTGCACTGTACCAGCCGACTGTTTCTGCAGTTCAAACACCAGGAATAAGAACACTGAAAAACTGTTCGCTCGTACCAAAATTCCCAGATGTCAGACACTTAATTTCAACATTAGCATCTGAGAATAAACTTGTCAAGATCAAAGTGGTTATTATTGGTGAAAATGGACCTTTGAACGACACATATCCGGGGTCTGTGTATAAACCGCACCAGTGGGTTATATCAACCAGTCTGACTGGAAACTCGATGCTCATGCTCAAAGAGTATTTTGACGCCATGTCGCTTATGACATTGGGCCATGGTGTTGCAAGCGCTCCTTTGACACTGATTCAGAAACCAGATCATTGTTTAAAAGATGCACACGTAGAAGAAATTGAAAACAGTTTAAGACTTCATTTTTTAACCAATTTTGACGCAAACGAGAACGATTTACCGGAGAATGCAATAATATGTAATGCGCATGTCCAACGAGTAAAAGAGACAGATGGAAAAATAGTTTACGTCTGCTGCAGCCGAACTTTAAATAATATGCTCCAGTGCTCAGTTCTGAAAGAGAGCACCTGGTTCAAGTTACTTTTTGTATTGATCTCTGTCCTGCAAGTTCTTATTGTTTTATACAGTCCGTATTTTGTGCCAGCTTCTGTATCTACAGCTAAAAATGTGTTCCAGAAATTTTTATTCGAGACTGAAACGGGGAAAGTACTTAAACTAAATGTAAAGAAAATAGCGGAAACAGACAGTATTAGTAGCGGATTTGTAAAAACAATACAACATTCTTTTTCACACCTCAGCAATTTCAAAATGCATCTCAAAAATATGGTACCTGGGAAAGCATATACAATCTATGTTAAAGGTGTTGATATGGCCGTTCGTAGTAGTAAAATCATTGCCGAAGGAAAAGCTCCAGTGAGTGTCATGAGCTTCATCAGGAACTTTTTCGTTCGATGTAATCTTAGATATGATGTGTCGTCAGTGGCTGGTTGTTGTAACCAAAATATGTGTGTACTTTTGCCTTGTAAGTTTGTATTTCCATGGTATCGGTGTTTAGGTTTCGTAATGATGATTGTAATGGGCACTGTTATTACTTCCCCTTGGATACTCAGAGTTTGGTTTTATTATGCATACGAAGAAGAAGCTATTCAGCATCAAATGCATGTTTTACAGAGTAGAAATCTGACTTTTCCTTATACAGGTAACATGCTATCTTACCTGTCCCCTTCTCACACATTGTACCTTGTTATGTATCTATTCATTTTAATAGAATTTGCACTTTATATGATTATGCCTGATTCGGTTAAGCGGAAGTTGAAATGGACAGTTCGCACATGCATACGTGATATGCATAACACACCAAAATTGGAGGCTTGTGCTTTTTTCGCTGCACACATGCTTTGGCCTTTGGAAAAGTTTGGAGTGTTCGGTTGTGTTGTTCTTCCTCTTTGGCTTTTAGTGCTACCTCTTTGTTTATTGCTTCTTTCCCTTGAAGTTTTACCCATTGCAAATCTCTCAGTCAGACTACTTGTAAACGCACTTTACTATTCTGTAAGGACTGTAAAGCCCGATATGTTCAATATGTGTGCCAAACCAGCTGAAGGAAAATTAAAAAATTGGGTCCGAAAAAGGCTAGATTCTATTTTGGTAGTTAATTATAAAGAAACAAATAAGAGGCGAAACCAAATTATCCAAGCAGTGTCTCTCATACTTAGCTTTGCAACGATGTGGGTATTTCTGTTTATAGTTATCGACTGCATTGCTTTTTATGTCGAATGTGCAATCTACGCCTTAGTTGGGTTTATACTTAACCCTCGTGATACAATGAAATACGTCTCTCTGATATTGCTCATTGCGGTTTATGGGAACGAGTGTTTCAGTGGCGTTCATAGTAAATATGCTGCTTACAGCAAAGCAATCAATACCGAAGTGCAGTCAATGATAGGTGAAAAGATTGCTGAAGAGGCATCAAAATCGGAGAGCGAACAAGAGAACGTTGCTTTTAGAATTCCTAATTCAGATATTGTTGCTGAAAGAATGAATTTGGAGGCAGGTTCAGAAGGTTATCTTAAGTGGCGGGCCCGGCGTCTTGTCCTGTTTTTGGATAAGTCTGATATTCCTTACATACCGAAGATATTTTTGTTCGAAATGGGAACTTTGAACCATCATTTTTGTCCAGGTGTAATTCATTTACTATACCTTAAGGCTCTCCTTGACTTTTCACTAATTCTTGGGTTTCTCATGTTTGTTTTCATTGTCATATTTGCTTTTGGTCAAGCCCAAGATATATCTTCAGGTGGCCAAACTATTGCCGCTTTGGGAAGCGGCTTTTTGCCATTAGTCCTTCGGAAATTCCTTTTCCAAACACATGCTGGTACTGGTGTTGATAAGTCAAATCTGAAATGGAAGTATATGTTTGTAAATGCCGTTCAAACGTTTTCGACCAGATGGAATTTCACTGACATTCATGTAACTCATATGGAAGAAACTGATCTCAAACTCGCAGCTGATGCTTCTAACGCAGATAATACTGGAAAACAATTTGATATTGCTACTGTAACAGAAGGTATTAGTGGAAATGAAACGACAGTAAAATTAATTGAGAAAACGCATGCCATTACTGATGAAAACATTCGAGGCAGTTTAGATCTTATTGTGAAAAGCACGATGGATAACGAAGGAAAAGAAATTATGACATTTTATGTACCTGGCAATTCAGTGGACGATGCAATAACCGATGTCACCATAACTGTTAACGAAACTGCTCCAGTCGATGAATCAATTATATGATTGTTACATTGTTAATCTGTCGTGTGTCGTATATTTCTGTTTACATTCTTAATTTGATATTCTTAAGAGTGGTAAGAATTTCTGACAGATTTTGGAATTTCAAGCGGCTTTATACTTAACTATTAATTAACTAATTGCAAATGAGGCTTATCTACATCATTCAGTTAATTTTAGCCAGGAATGATTTTAAAATTGCAGTTTCGGTCATGATAGTGTAGCTTGTAATCTCATTTTAGTGTAAAGCATTAAGATTAAGAGAGAAGAAAAAAAAAGAACATTTACAAATGTGAAAAAAACCCTTTTGAATATAACATAGGTAAAGCGGTAAAATGAAAAACTTTATCAATATGATATGAAAATTTAAAACGTTTCTTCGACCGCTTTTATTTAATATAAGTGTAACTATTTCATGTATTTTAAGCTTCCAGTATTGAAAAGAAACTAAGAACGAAATAGTGTTATTTATTTTCTAAAAAAGCCCCTAGAAACACGCATGAAAATATGTTTATATTTGTTCTGTTATGTCGTAGCTATGTTGTTTTTGTTGTACCAAGATATTTTATAAAGAAAGTTCTTTTTTATCTGCTCACTGAGATCAGAATTTAAACCTGTTTCGTGTTTTGATTAGGTTCTGAATGAGCGGTGCTTCTTTGTTCTGTTTGTGAAAGACTACCAGTGTGCACAGCGCATAACCCTGAATCAATATCTTGAATGCACTTGCATATCAAGATGTGGGGAAAAGATAAAAAGAAGCTTTTTTTTTGTTTTTTTTTTATATTTGAAAGACTACCAATAAAACGTTTGGTAAACAAAGTGTGCACCGATCCTTGTAACAGCTCAAATAAATCATACCAGTATGCAGTAGTGCAATGTTTTACTCTTAACATGTTTGAATATTTTATGGCAGAACCATAACGAAGGGGTTATATATCACGCGGAATTATTTAAAAGAGGGTCTAGCGAGAGGGAATACTTACGTGCGGTGTATACCCTTAAGTTGATAAAAAACACTGCTATATATTATTTCGATTTTGATATGTCTGATATGTTTTTATCTACAATTGTAGATAAAATATGGTAGCCTCTTAAAGTAGGTAGGCTTGACGTCGCCGTTAAAACATGTAATATTCTGCCATATAAGACAATCATCAATTATTCAATATTAAGCCAAGCAGAGACTTGTGTAAATAATAAAACATTTTTTTTCCATAATGTCTAAGTATCACACAGTAATTGATGTAATTTTGCTATTTGTTAATTTTACTGTTCAAGGTGTCATCTTTTCAAGTTGCATCGATATGGCAATAACGAAAGTGTTTTTAATCGGTAGACATTTTAGCTAATAGAGTATTTTCGTTTGTATATATCTTGCAATACACTTTCACGAACACATGCTTTGCCGGAACATACATTACTAACTACTACATGGTACTGAAAAACTAGCAGCCATACAGCAGTACATGTACGCCACTACGTATTACACTTCCACAACACTGTATCGGTAACCTAGTGGTAGAGTTTCCGCTTCGAGTGCAGAAGGTCTTGGGTTCACTCCTTGGGCGGCTCATATAAAAAAGTGAAAAATAAAAATGGTTCAAGTAGCTTTTTCGCCTGCCGCTCAGCACCGAGATGATAGTTCTAGGACTGGTCAGCCCGGTGTCAGTATAATATGACTGGGTGGGGCATCATGTCACGTGGCTGTGGTGTGATATTCCAATGAGGCAACACTATAAGGTTGGGCGTTGTGTTCACTGCTACAAACACACACCGTCGTTTATATGAAAAAATGCTGAACAAAACCCCATAAAACCCCCACACATACACACTATACTTCCAGATGTGATGATAGATAAGAAACTGATATGTATAGTTGTAGTACTTTGTGTTTTAATATAGTCTCTCATAATGTTTATGAAAATGGCGATTTACATGTTTTTGTGAGTATTAAATGTAATTATTTCTTTAAAATCAATATTTTGGTATTTCACGGTGATAATGCACGATGCTGTAGTTTGCTAGAAAGCAGCGATTACCTGTCTTCAGCTGTCTACGTTTTCTGTAGGGGCTACTCCTTTTTCACTAGTCGACTCTCCTTGAAACGCAAAGTGACAGACTAGAGGAATAAGTATTTGTTTGAACAATAGTAAAAACTCTAGAAGCTAAGATAACGAAATGTGATTTAATAGACAACAAATATCCCAATAAAATATTCGATAAGATTTTTACTAAGGCGTTTCATACTGTTAAAATTATGACATTTTAGGTACATTTGGGACACGTTGCATAATACTTTACTAAAAAATAATTTCTTATTGATTCTTCAGCTCTGTAAGTGAATAGAGTTTAATACAAGATTTTGCGTTTTCTATTGCTTTCGTATTTTATCACATTTGCAGTGTATTTACCTTTCATGATGAAAAAATAAAGAAAAATGCATTTTCTGTCTGTTGTTTTCGTTCATTTACAGATAGAGAACTATTCTACCGAATGCGTAAATTTATAGGCTTTCCTCATACATACTTATATCAATCAGCGGTCCATAGTTTTTGCTACTGACCGGTCTAAATTAAATTTTGCCAGTCTAAAAAGCTTGAAAAATATAATTATGAAAATTTATTTCATATTAGTTTTCATGTAATAAAACACGGACCTAAGTTAATAGTTTTGACTAATGACTGGCAAGTCATTCAGTTAATGTATGCTATGAAAAAGATCGTTCTGCAGCATAGAAGGCAACCAAACAAAACAATAACAGACTTGGGTTTGATTGAGTCTGATCGTGGGAAGTAAGGAAATGTGCAATATCTCTCAAGCTGTCAACATGGGCGTAAGCGGATTTCTGTTCTACAAATACATTGAAAGGACTCCATGATTACAAAGCTCTAAAACATTTATCAATACTGATTAAAATGCGTAAATGGGACATTTAATGAACGTATAATCGTGGAAAAACTTTGGGAAGCTGTTTATGAAAGCATGTTTATCCTGTATAGCCGAGCAAATATTCTCACTGTTAACATCTTCAAATATAACCAGATCTGTGGTTAAAATAACTTGAAAAATGTAAGCAAAGCATGAGTGTTAGCAATAGCTCTATGTAAAATATTGATACCGTCCATCATTTAACTTTTTATAAAACATATCATATCTCTTACATGCACCGTACGAAGGAAAGTCATAAAATTGTGCTGTATATAGGGACTTTATCATATTTCAGATATCGAGAGAAAATTTTCATCGTGATTTAAACTTCGATCGTCGAGTTTTCGACCTTTAGCACCATGACTTTGCCCATCGTGATTTCGATTTTCATCATCGTGGTTTCGACTTGCACCATCTTGATTTCGACTTTCACTATCGTATTATGCTTACATGTCGTTATTTTGCTTTCCTGCTGCTTATATGCAATGCAATCTCAATACAAGTGATGAGAGTAGAGTATTTCAAGATATTTTGAAAGTGGCAACTTCTACAAAGAAATCATGGTGATGGTTAATATAACAACAAGTACATGTAGTGGTTTTAGATAAATGCCATGCGTAACAAGTCGAAACCACGATGACGATAGTCGAAACCACGATGGTGAAAGTCGAAGGTAAGATGGCGAAAGTCGAAACCAGAAACTATGATGATGAAATTTGACACTATGGTTATAAAAGTCGGAAGACGGAACCACTCTGATGAAAAGACGGAACTACGATAGCGAAAACGTGACATTATACCGCGTTTTCATTGTCGTAATTTCGTGATTTCGACTTTCATCGTCGAACTTTCAAGTTTTTACCATCGTAATTTCGACTTTTGCCATCGTGGTTTCGATTCATCATCGTAGTTTATGATTTCGCCTTTCGCTGTATTGGGTTCAAAAAAGGCGATGGTCAAAATAGAACACCATAGTATACGGTGTGATCATTAGTGGTACTTTGTCTTTAAAACTTCATCCCACTCCATGAATAAGATACCACGATTCCATATACGAGATTTTAATAAGGAATTGTCATTCAAACATGGACTTCGGAAAAATTCGTAAACAAGTTTTAACACATTTACATACACATCCCTTTGTACGCCCGAAAGTATGTCGTGAATAAGGTAGAATCACGTGTAATAATCTGTAAATCATACATTCGATTTAATTGAAATCAAATAACGACTGTATAATTATGCACTTAATTTTAAAATCCCTTTAATATTGTGTGTACTATTACCCACTTTTTATGGCTTTGTCAAGGCTAAATTCTTACCTGATATTGGCCTTCACCGGCTTAATTTAAATCTGTTCAATATCTCCTTTTAAACTTTAAATATTTATGCAAAATAGTACTTGATAATGTATTTATGTCGCACAATTTCGCATATTAATTTCGAAGAAGTTTAAAACTGGAAAACTGACTGTTTTCTATAAACTTTTGCAAATTGACTATATTATCTAATCTATAGTTTTTAAATTGATTTATATTCCATTAGAAATTTTGTGAATATGAAAAAAGTTGTATTTTTATACATATATTGTACACACCATACTGCGCCATTTCACGAGCGGTATCAATATAATTATATGGAAGTTAAAAATTTTGAAATGGATAAAAGTAATCACTTCCGTTCAACTTTTTATGTTTTGCATGAATACCATCCAAAATAAAGCCTAGCTTTATTTAATATCTAGATTTTTATTTTATCACAAAGGGTTTTAAAACTGGAAAACAAAAGCTTTCAATTTTGCAACAGGGTGCGCATCAGTAAATTAAATTACAAAATAATGTTTTCCATGTCCGTTCACATAAAAGAGAATCTAAATGAAAAAATTATAAATAATTGGTAAAGACATTCTGCACCTGCTATCCAAGGGACAGTATCGTAGATTTAGCTGAAGTGATCATGAAACAGATTAGTGCAGGAAAGAAGGAAGCAAAACAAGTGAAACATGGCATTATAACAGGAATTATTATTCAACTTTACAATATTACACACTGTATTAGATCAATTGCAAACATCATATGAAACAGACAGAGCTAATACAAAACATAACTGAGCCAATATGAGAAAAACAGGGCCAATACGAAAAAACAGGGCCAATACGGAATTCAAGCATTTTGATTGGTTCAAAAGAGAGGGCCAATGTTCTGTTCTGTTCTTGTAAATTCCCCCGTCCGTATCGAGGCACTCCAACAAAGGATATTTGTATAAATCCAGTACACTTTAAAATCCAATATATTCATGAATAGCAGGTCACTCTATATACACACACACTATGTTAAATCAATATCTACACGCTTAGATGCTCGCTATAAATAACTTTTTATGGTTCATGCTTAAACTGTTCTATTTTTAGCACTGGTATTTATTTTTAACAGTGCTATTAATAATTCCCTTATTTTATACTGTCTGCTTTTAAGTGCCTTTCTTTAATAATTGCAGTCCTTTTAAGATGCAATTTATATACCATATTTTGGGAGAGTCTCTCTATGTTTATAAGATCTGCTGTCTTTGGAACTATGACATTTTGTACTTTACTGTAGGTACAGTCTAATATAAGTTGTAGTAGTAGTCCTTCTTTCAAGATTTCATTGTAGCTTCCTGACTTAATGTTATTACATATCACTTCAATAGTATTTAAAGGTTCTGATCGGTATGAGTGTAACTCGGTGCATCTTAATATAAAATGTTCTAAATTTTCATTTTCTTGTTTGCACAAAAGACAAATTGGAGATGTTTTTACACTATTATAACGTGCTGCATTAGTCTGCAGAATATATGTCCCAGTAAGGAGTCTTGCCTTTATCTCTGCTTTACGAATTTCATGGTGTTTAGACTCTACTGCTCTCCATATATTATGCGGTGATCCAGTTGGGTTTTCTTGCAGATACAAATATTTAAGAGTTGATTTCTCTGTTTTTTCTGTTTCCCATAGAGTTTTCCAATATATGTTAACTGCTTGTTTGACCATGTTTGACCATGTATTCTTTTTGGGTAGATTTATAAAAAGTTCTTCCGGTGTTGGTAAGTCTAGTTTACTTAGTGACTGTCTCACCTTGTTCAGAAGACTTTGTTTTGGTTGGTCCCCAAATGTAAGTTGTCGCTCTATAATATTGTATTCACAGGATCCTGGCAGTCTTATGAGGTTTGTGAAGAGAGAGATTATGTTTTTGTCTATAACAGTCTCTATTGGTTCCGCTCCAATTAATGCATATACCGCAATATTTGCTGTTCTATCCGGTAGAGCTTGAATATGCTTTAAAATCCTTTTTTGCATTAATTCTAATTTCTGTAGGTCTTTGTTTGTTGTGTGAAGGACCTCTATACCGTAAAGACATCTTGGGATTGCATATGTTTTCCATATATGTAGGGAGACAAGTGGTGAGAAATTCTTTCTAGCGCTAAGGCTAGGTCCTAACAGTGCGTACATTGTCTGTATTCCAGTTTGCACGCGTTTATCTATGTCTACACTGTTTTTATTATTACGCATTATTCCTAAATGTTTTGCTGTATCTACTTCATTAATTGCACTGGAGTTCAAAGTAACATTAATTGAGTCTGTTAATCCATATTTAATAATTTCAGACTTTTCCGGGTTTATTATGACACAATCTCTCTTAGTTTGAAAATCAACGATGTTAAGCATACTCTGCAGTTCTATTTCAGTGTTTGCAATACGGAGAAGCCACTTCCGTTTGATTTTTAAATGACGCCATTTTGTTTTACATCAGAGTTATAGATTACATTTTTTTTTCACATTTTGATAAAAAAAAGTCATCCAACATGTTTGAATTTAATAACCAAGTATGACTGAGCGGGATGTACGTCTTCGGAGATTACAACGGTACTTTCGCTTATTCGGTATTGTGTAAAATGCAAGTGTTTCCTGTCAGAAATTCTAGCAGTTGTCAAGGAAAATAATAAGAAAATATGGAAACTCAGATTAATTAAAAGGATGAGACTTATCTTTAACAGACATTTTGATAGTGTGGACTATTTGTGCAATGATAAATAGCGATTCAAGTGCTGGAAAGTGGATGAATAAATTGGCGAACAAGAGTGTCAGTTGTGAACTGCAAACAATTTCGGATAAGAATTAAACGAGGCATGGGACTATATAATATGTGCTTGATTGGTTGTATTATCTTGATCAACACATATGTGTATAATTTTGTGTCTCGTTGCTTGCAGCCTAAAAGGAAACGACTTTTAAAGCAGTTTTTATCACAGTTCAAATGGTATGGTACTCGCTAAAGAAAATAAATAGGAATTCCAAAAAGGAAGTGTCTAGGGGTACGGATCCGTACCTCTAGAATCTGATTCTAGAGGTACGGATCCGTACCTCTAGACAAGCCTGTTAGGGGTTTTCTAGGGGTACGGACCTCCTTTTTCTAGAGATTTAGGGTTATGTATATCTTAAATTGTGTTGAAAATGAAATAACAAATAAGTCTTAACCAGTCTTCACTTTAAACTTGGATCTAATTGGTTTACAGATACCAACGTTCACCCGATTGTTTACCTTCTCTTTCAAAACCTACATAACCGAGGAACTCCAAATGAATACACTGTTCCATGCCGATTAGTTTGTTGTCAAATAAACTGTTAATAACAGCTAGATTAATGAATGAATCTATCCCTTAAATGAATTCTATTTGAAATTCGATCAGCAAATAAATAAATTAGGCATAATAATATGCACCAGTTTATTTTGTTATTTAACAAGGTATAATGATAACTGGCACGGAACTGATTGTTTAATAATCAATTTAGCGACATTAAGTAAAAGAAACTGTTTGTGAAAACGTCCCATGTATCTCGTAACGGCTTCCAAATGTGTGAAAACATAGATACACTAAGGGTTAATTATCAATTAAAAATAGTTTTCCCCAACATATTTAATATCATTTTGTTTAATCTTTATATCTTTTTTTCTGCCAGTTCGAATCCTCGTGATTTATTTGGTGTTCCTCGGTTATTTAGGGCCTACGTTCCGAAAGAAAATGTAACAAATCGGATGAATGTTGCTATCTGTAAACCATTTAGATCCAAGTTTAAGGTGAATTCTGATGAAATGTTATTTGTTATTTCATTTTCAACAAAATTTGAAATGTAAATGACCCTTAATCTCTAGAAAAACGGAGGTCCGTACCCCTAGAAAACCCCTCACAGGCTTGTCTAGAGGTACGGATCCGTACCTCTAGAATCAGATTCTAGAGGTACGGATCCGTACCCCTAGACACTTCCTTCCAAAAAAATAAGGTATGTTCTAGTTACTCTTGATTTTGTCGCATTAAAAGTATCTTTCAAAATTATTCTCAAGTACCTACATACAACTCATTCTGTTTTACTGGCGAAAATGATCATGATTTCTAAAATACGTCTAAACTGTAAACAACTTGTCAAAGAATGACACGATTTTTCACCTGAACGTGCATAGCTGTCATAAGGTAACTCACAGAGTTCTTATACTGTTACCGCCAACAGTTGAAAGTTGAATAATAATATTATCATTAATCAAGCGATTTCATATTGGCCTAGTTATTTGTCCTCGGGCAGTCGTATTGGCCCTCGGCCTACGGCCTCGGGCCAATACGACTACCCTTGGACAAATAACAAGGCCAATATGAAATTGCTTGATTAATAACATTATAATATAATCTGAGCAATTAATACGAAATACATAAACAATACAGGTTTCTACTATTTTTTTTTTATCAATTTTGATAATTCTCTGCCGAACATTTTCACAAATCTTGTAAATATTTTATTTTGGTTTTGAGCAACACTCCTTCTCCATAAAATGTAATGCAAATGCAGTATAATACCAGGTAATAAATGAGCCGTGCCATGAGAAAACCAACATTGTGGGTTTGCGACCAGCATGGATCCAGACCAGCCTGCGCATCCGCGCAGTCTGGTCAGGTTCCATGCTGTTCGCTTTTAAAGCCTATTGGAACTGGAGAAACTGTTAGCGAACAGCATGGATCCTGACCAGACTGCGCGGATGCGCAGGCTTGTCTGGATCCATGCTGGTCGCAAAGCCACTATGTTGGTTTTCTCATGGCACGGCTCAAATGATCATCACGTAATACAAATAGATTTTTATCTCGAGAAACCCGGTGTGAAATTATATCACAATGGGTAAAAACATGAAATGATAAACCAGTATGTCGGTGAAATGCATCGCAGTCCGGCTATAACTGAATTAAAAATCACCGGAACCTGTCGCGCACACACTATGTCGTCTGCAGCAGTTTCAGTTTCTAATATCACGTGCAATTTAAGTACGTTAAGTGTGTTCTTTCCGGTATCGTTTGAAAGGTAAAGATTTTTACTGGTTTTGTACTTATTGATAAGTTTACTTTTTTTTTTTATAAAATGGAATAACTTTTTGCATGGGCGTAGAGTCTTTGCAACTGAATAAACGGGGTTGCAAAATAATGATTCTGTCTCTTTAACAACGGACAGGAGTTTCCTTTGCTTTCACTGCTCTTGAAAATAATTCTTTCATACCAGTGTATATTATCAGGGTATTTTCTTCCGGGTTTTACACGGATATTACTGCATGAATTTATTGATACAAACCATCGTTTATTTTGATATTTAGTAGATTTGAAAAAAAGAAGAAACAGATCTTCATCACAGGACTATTACGTAAATCTTTTCTTTTTTAAAAACTTTCAGGTTGTGTGACATTTTACAATTTCCAAAAACGAAATATGTCTTTGGGGAAAATTCTGATTTTGCCCGAAAAACTTTGAATTTATTAAATAATTTTTTACAATATGATTTTAAAATTTCCTACAGGGTTTTCATCCCTTAAATGTTTCCCGAAATATGTGTGATTTTCATTAGATATTGCTGTTTGTTTGTCCTAATTTTGTTTTGTAAAACCCAAACTGAAACTTTGTCAAAAAAATTTGTGATAATTTAAAAAAAAAATACATTAAAAACGCACCTTTTTCCGAAATTTAAAACGAAAAAATAATTTTTCCCCTTTAACTTTTTGCCGTGTAATTTTTAAAACCTTTTGAAAAAAACCTAAAAGGAACTTTTCTTTGCTGTTTTAAAGGGGATTTTTCTGTTTCATACATTGGAAACAAATCCAGTTTGTCCAAATTCAATCATTTTTCACATAAATATTATTGGCATACCATAGTTATTTATCAATTTCAATTGAACCAGAGCGCCGTAAGTTAGAAATATGGTGAAATTAATACACTTTGACTATTGACAGACTGTTTCTAACATCTTCGAAGGTTAGAAAACTACTGGATATCTTGCAATGAAAAAACACTTTCAGCAACTTCCGTTACAGCTCGCAAAATAAAAAAAAAGGTAACTTTTGGCAAACCCGGGGAACATTCATTTTATTGTTCGGAGGGAAAAAAATGCCATTTCCCTTTATCTCGATTTATTCTAGCGACAACTCTATCACCGAATTAAAAGGACACATATTTGAAAATTCACGACAACAGCTTTTGAAAGTGTTCCTTTCTTTCTAAACGACGGCAGCAATTTAGATGGGTCTAATGAGTCGTTTCATCCTAGGGTAACGATTTTATGAAGGTGTGTTGTGCGGTGTATGGGTCGGGTGGTGTGGGGGGGGGTTGGGGGTGTGTGTGAAGAAAATTTACACGTTCTCGGGCGCTTTGCTATTATGATCTCGCGCCCCAAATGCTTGCTCTAGCAACACGCAAATTTTGGAAGTAGAAAAGTAATTGTTTGGAAAAGACAGTATACCCATTTGACCTGCCCCTTTGGGTCGGGACGGGTCAATGCCGGAAAATTCAAAAACCACGGGTTAAAAACCCAGAAAAAACCAACTAAAAATTTTAAAAACACTAAATATAATGAGTTTCAAAAAAAAATATATTGTTTGAAAGAAAAAAAATTTTACTGATAATAAAATCCTCATTATTTTTCAAAAAAAAACGGGAGAAAATGATAAGGGCTACCTTTTTGTCTTGTGGAAAATAAATAAAGGGTTGTTAAAAATACATCACAGCAGGAAAATTTAGATATTCAAAACAATGTTCCCTTTTATTCCCTAAGGGTGTACACCCCAGATATAATTTTTGTGGCCAGGAAATTTTAATAACGGACCCCTGTCAACGAACTGGATGCAGTATGTATGGACCAACTTTTTTCATGACAAACGGGGTAAAAAAGGGGACATGCGCAAAAAAAATGCTTTCCAACTTAAAAAAAACTAAAAAAAAACATTTTGGGGAAAAGATTGCAAAAATTAGTTTAAAACCTATAATTAAAACGAATAAAAAACTTGGGGTTGGACAGGAACAACAGTTCCCTATGGGTTTAAAACCCCCAAAAAAAGTCAAAAAACGGGAAAAAGGGGTAGAGTATCCCCCGGGAAATTTCATGGACGATGAATTAGCGAAAATTACACAACCAATTAAAAGAAAATTTAGGAAACAAGTGATAGTTAAAGATATTGTGATCTTGGTCAGCCCGATTTAGTTTACTGCAAGCTTTTTCAAAAACAATAAGGAGTAAAGTACTTGTTAACCGTTTTTGATTATTTATAAAATAGCTTGGGGTTTTTCCATTAAAGAAAAAAAGGAATCTGTTACGGTTTAAAAAAAGTTTTTAGAAGATAAATTCGGGACGAAAATCCCCCAAGACTCAAGGGTTCCAACAAAAATTTTGGGTAGATGAAGGAAAAGAATTTTAAAATAAAAAGTTTGAAATCATTTTGAAAAAAAATAAAAATTAAAATTTCCATACCTTTAAGAAGGAAAGGTGTGTTATTGAAAAATTTAATAGAATTTTTAAAAAAAAAATGTGGAAATATTTTACAGCAAATAATACTTAAATTATTTTGTAATTTGCAGGATATGGTGATAAAAAAAACAAAAAAAAACATTCTAGTATAAAAATGAACCACCCAAGCAGTAAAAAATTAAAAAAAGGACTGTTTTTTAATTTATATGGTCGTTTAAAGATACCAAAGAGTAAAACAAAATTTAAAAAATTGGGGACCCTGTTTGTTTAAGCAAACTTTAAAAAAATTTTGAAAAAAAAATCACCCAAAATGGACAGAGGAAATATTTTAATTTAAAAAATTTTAAAAATACAAATCCCAGAACAACCATTTAAAAAAATTTAAAAGATGAAATAAATTCAAGGGTCATTTTTTGACAAGAAATTTTAAAACCACTACACAAGAGGGTTTTTTGAAAGAAAAAGTTTTTTAGACGGACTATAAAAAAAAACAAGCTTTAGTAAAAAGGAAAGGGGTTTCAATGAAAAATTTAATAGTTGGGTCCCTTTTTGTGAATTGGGAAAAATTTAAGTTGAAAAATATTAAATTAATTATATAAATGAGTAATAAAAATTAAATTTTTAAAAATAATGGAAAAGAAACAAAGACAATTAATTTTTCATTTAAAAAACTAGCTGCTGCTTACAGAAAAATTATAAATTTTGTGGGGGGAAATAAGTACTGGTTTTATATTAGAGCAGGGGAACTAATTTCCTATATTTGTGCATTGCGGCGCTGTTCAACAATAATACCAATTTACTAATAGACTAAAAAATTTTACGCAAAAATTTATTTTAAAAACACTCATCACAAAATAAAAAACTTTAACAAAAGCACGATCGCGCTTTTGCTGTTCTACCCTAATGATCCTGGAAAAGTAAATAAAGAAGAGAAAAAAGGTTTTTCGGATATTTTTTTTCAATACTATTGAAATTTCAGGAAGAAAAATTTTTTTTTTAAAACCCCCTTGAAATGCACATGAAAAAATTTTAAAATTAACGATATAAAATAAAAAAAAAAAGAAATGTATTAAAGGTTAAAAAAGATTATTTAAAAATTTATAAAGATTTTTTCTATAAGTTTTTTTTATAAAGAGAAAAATTTTCAGCTGAAGGTAATATTGCATCAGGAAAAAGTACGTTTTTAGCTATTATTAACAGAATAAAATCCAAATTTTAATATAATTCCAGAACCAATTCACGAATGGCAAAATATTATGGATCCACGTGCCACCGAAGGTCCAGCTTCGCAAGTTAAAATTCAAATAAACCTTTAAATTGAACATGCTGCTCAAGAACCTTCCAAAAATTATATTTCCTTTTCAGCTAAACAACTTAAAACAGGTCCAAAAAACGTTATCTTCTGCTAAACATGTTGATGTGTTTCTGTCCTGAACGTTGTTCATTTAACTAACAGTAACCGTTTTTTTACAAAACAACATCACGACAACGGTTGTTATATAAATGACTCCCGATGGCAGTATACAATCTTTTTCTTAACTGACATATTATAAAACAATACGGAAAAAACCCCAATTTATGGATTTGATTATGTTAAACCGACCCCAGAACTAATGTTTTAAAAGACTTCAAAAAAGAACGAACGGCAGAAACAAAGTTGGTTAAGATTATTTAGAAAAACTACACAAAATTACACGAAGAATGGTTAAACAGAATGTCTCAAGAAGGTATTAAAATTTTAACAGTTGATAACAATTTAGAAAAAATGACTTTAAAATCTTATTCAAAAGATATAGATAATATAAACAAATTTCTCAAATCAATATAATTTCATTAGGTTGCGTTTTTAAAGATTTTTTTCTATAAGTATATTATATATAGAGGGTTTAAATAGAAAGATAGATAGAATGATTATGGCAAAATTATCTAGCACTTTAGGAGAAATAATAATCCAGACAAAAATTCATAAAAAAAAAGTTCTTAAAAAAAAGAAATGTTATTTAATTAAAACTTAATCAAATAGTTAGCGATGATATAAAAATCCCTGTCATTGATAAATTACAAAATGTTATAGATCCTTATCTTTTAAAAAATAATTTATTTGAATGGAACTGCGGTTTTCTATTAAATGAAGAAGAAAATGCTGAAAATTATGTGATTGTCCCAGACCAAATAATATTCGAAAAAAATCCTAAAAAAGTTATTGCAACCAATTATGATACTAATGAAGAAAAAACATATAAAGCACTTATGCAGCATCCAAAGACCTTAAAATTAATTCAGGGTTAATAAAAATGTGCTGCAAAGGAAAAAACCCAAATTAAAAGTGGAATATCAAAAACCAGCGAAAAAGATATAAAATTTAAGATATTTTAATTCATCTTAAACTTATTTATTCTATTATTTTTTTTATTTCCCTTTTTTTCCCTTTGTGATTTTTTTTCTAATATAATATATAGATGGAAAATTGAGAGATCTACAAAAAGATATTATAAGAAATTTGAAATTAAAATTTCTATATAGACAAGATCCCCAAAGAATCAATTATAGTTTAACTATAAACGACTCTTATGAATACTTAAATCTGAACTTAAAACTTTAAAAGGGATAAAAATAACGTTGTTTTAAAAACAACTTTTGCAAAAAAGGATAAAACTGATACAATATAAATCAGCTTATTTTCAATCAAGGCTTTAGAAAAAAATTTAATACAAACGAAATAAAAAACTCTTTACACAAGCCTTTGATGAAATTATAAATAGAATTGGTAATTGGATTTTAGAAGGAAGCGGCTAGAGAATAGAGTCAGTTGATGCTCATTATATAAATAGATATAAGTATAGTCCATGGCTGCTTCAAGTTTAGTTATTCGTCAAAAACGTACAAGAAAAATTACTGCTAATTGTGTCTACAGGGAGTGTTCTAAACACACATGCTGCAAAGCTCTCTGGCAAACTCATCTTCATGGCAATTTTAAGGGATATTTATTGTCATCTGGATAAGAAAGATTAAACATTATAACCTTTTGCCGTCAAAATAAATTTTTTTTATTACTACAGGCTATAATAAAGACACTACTCTTAATCTTCTTCAGCAATTGTCTCAGAGAATGTACCTCAATGCGGACACCTCTATTAAGCGATTATCTTTTATTAAACTACCGGTCAAAATCCCTCCCGAACGTTTTCAGTACATAAATTCATTCCATTAAACGGCATTTTTATTAAACGGACTAGCGACAACATTAATGTAGTCCCGACAGGTAAAATATTCGACAAAAGTATCTATGAAGCAACCGGGTACCAAATTCCTGCCAAGCATTGATCACCTGTGTAATAAGCGAGTACGTTTAGATGCTGATGATGATTGATGATGATTGATGATGATGATGGTGATGATTTGGTTGTATAGAACAGAGACAATACACAACGTACATGTATACATTTTGAAATATAATTACATTTATGTTCATAATAGATACAGTTACATTAACAGTAAAATAACTTTTTTCTTCACCTGACTGAAATTCATTCAGAGACCATTCCATTAAGAGACAACTTTTTAGCCGTCCTTTGAGCGGTCTCTTAATACAATGTCGGTTGTATTTACATATCCATTTTATTGTTGTTACTTTGCTACATGTAGTTGTTTCTTCTGTTGAATTTTGTATATTTATTACGCTGATTGCATCTACGAATACTGATTAGGCTTAATTCAAATTTTTAATTTACTCATGAAATGGAAATACTTACATCTTTTGAGTATTTTGCTACTTCCACAAAAGCAAAAAAAAAAATTTAATCGTAGCTGCATATTTTACTTCCTTATTTTTATTTATTTATTTATTTATTTTTTGTTGGGGGGGGGGGGGGGGGGGGAATCCCTGCTTCTTCATAAAAACATTGACTTGAATATTTACAGTGCCGTAAATCAATTCTGCGATGTCGCCTATAAATTTCAAATTTGTTTTCTTTGTTACTAGTTTAGCAAGTATTTCCTATTAACAGATATATTCAGAATTTCCGAAAGCACGGTTACTGAAATGAATCTATAGTTATTTAATTGTACTTTTACTATTATAAAGGAATCCAATGTAAGAGTATAAGATTCTTTAACTGGTTGCAGGTGCAGATGGGAATTTCCTGCCTCGAGGTTAACTGTTTAGGTGGTAACGAGGCTCCTGCCGAAAAAGTTACCCGAGAGCCGGATATTCCCATCTGCACATAAAACCAGTGACAGAATCTTTTTTCTTGCATACCATATTCAAGAAATAAAAATAAAAATAAAAATCAATCGAAGGGCTTTTTTAGAGCTTTTTCTTATAGCAGCGTATTTAAACAAAGCGCGGGAAATCAACGTCCGTAAACAGGAAAGACGTCATGAGGTTTGAAAGACAAATAACAATGTTTAGTTCCGATTTTATCAGTTGCAGCGTAACGTTGTGATTTTTTTCTGATAAAATAACGTTTTTTGAATATACTATCGGGAACAAAGAGGAACTGTCAAGGTATCGGATTTTTATTCCGTTTTATGAAATAAAATGTAAATTACTACATAAATATTAAATATATATGTAGTTCGTAATACGTCATTTTCAGCACGAGAGTCATGTTAAAATATCGGAAACCCCCGTCTGGTATGCAAGAAAATAGCGTTCTGCTTTTCATTCGAAATATTACGGACTAAACTTTCATATCTTTATATACGTTTCGTAGGCATTGTTTCTTTCTTTATATAATGTATAGTCTAAATAATAAAACATCATTTAGAAAGCATTTACTCATTCTAGTAACATTTTTGTTTTGATTTATTACCTATCATCCCCATAAAATTACCAAATGATCATTTTATCCGTTTGTAAAACAGCTGTCGATCATTCTGTCTTGTCAAATCAAATTGATTTACAAGAACCACGCTCTTTCAATTGCTTTAAGTCTAGTATCAATTGACCAATTATACTTTGTAGGGACTATATCACATTCACCGTCCAAGCAATTTATCTTGATCAGTTTCCATTGTTTTCACATAAATCTGAATACCAAATTCATTTTATCGGCTGTACTACGACATATGCCTGAGTTAAACCGAACGATTGGAATCCCTAATTTATATGAAACTTAGTTTTGAGAAATATAAAAATGTAACAACCTGGTTTGATACTTTCATTTTATATTTCTCGGCGAAATACTGGAATACCTCAGTGAAACAAAATGGTAAGATCTATTTTCACTGTCTCAAAGCAGTGAAAATATCATTTTTATTTTTTACTGCTGCGGAACTATACTTGGATGCAAAAGAATATGACTTGTATATATAATCGGAAATTTGTTTGCGAAATACATTATAATCAAGAACATACAAATATACTCTATAATATATCAAAATGTAAAAGAAATCACACAACAACTTTTAAATAGTTTTTCAGGATAGATATCGTGACACCACGACATTATAGCGTCATGTCGCAATAAATATCTCAATAGGAAATCAACATGTACACTTGTAGAATGCTAATGATCTTACAACAGGAATTTTGCAAACATCAATGGGTCTGTAAGTTCAAGATACAGCTAATTTGCCAGCAAATCAAGATGCAATGAAATTAACGACTGAAAATAAAATATAAGTACGCCCTATATTGTTGCCTTTTTAAAGAAATCAGTTGGTATAATTATGGTACAGAAATACAGAAACCAGTCGCTATAGTTAGGTTTACTTCATCTCAAACGTATCTGCAAGTGATCCCCAACAGAATAGTAAACACTAATATAGAAATTAATGTAAAATACACGCGAGTGTCATTCATTGTGGTCAAGAATGTATTATTCATGTCACTCGTCAAGCAACTGAACCCTAGTAAGGTCAACCGGTTTACTGAATAGGATGAACACAAGATGCCTTCGATCTCAATACGAAGCAATTTAAATGTGTCCTGGTCGTATATAAGTCCTTCTTCAGACTATTCACCCCATTGCCGTAAACGAATGTAATACCGACTTTCTATGCATCTTAATAACTTAGAAGAAATCTAAAAAACAAGCATAAATTGCCACCAGGAAGTCTGTGTCTCTTCCTTTACCTAAAATCAACGAACATTACACATGGTTTGACGCTAAGAAACTTTGATATTTCTTTATAAACGATAAATGTAGAGAAGAAATAATGAATTTTTCTTCCAAATCTAATTTTCCGTATGAACGTTTTACTTACTAACTCTATTTTTCTAAACATACATGTATATTCCAAGGGTTCTGCGTTCGGTTTACGTTATGAAATGTTTAGAGCAAAGCTGTCGATTTTAGCCGGCAAGCAAAAAGCAAAATAATACTAGAGTCTGTTCATGAGATGTATTGAAGTGTGCAGCACACCTCACGCCCCCTATCACCCACAATAAGGAAACTGTTATTGTAATAGAGCATTGATTAAATTTAGTCAATATATAAGTGGACGAATACTTATTAAAACGTGAATAAACAAGTCTAAGGTCTTCATTAAGCTGCTATAAAATGTGTACTTTTTCTAAATATTTGTTTGCCTTTTACTCGCTCTTACTACATTATATCACTTTTGTTTTGGTTCTAACGTATATTGTTTCAATTTTAATGATAAAATTCTTTGTAATAGTTGCATAATTCTTAAAGGAAAGGTAAATACATTGCATCTAATAAAGTGTATAAACCCCCAAGCATAATGTGACATGTTGCTAAAATACTATCTCTAATAGCTTTCGTGTGTTGATGTCTCCGAAATTTTGTCTTATAAGGAACAGACGAAATCTCTTTATGTCTAAACCCTAAATGGATACAAGATTATTTATTTGTTTCTGAGAATATCGCTGCGGGATTTTCGGCGGCGTTACGGCGTTGTCAAAGAAAATAATGGTCCTAATTCACTTTGTTTGACTGATAATAGCAAAATACAATCAATGTCGTATTTATCAACATTACTTCGAAAACCATCTTTAAGAATAGCTATATCAAATGTCGTCAGTTCTATAAAATGGTCCAATTTACGCGTGGAGAAACACCTCAAGAGTTGTAATGAGCGAAGAAGGAGTAATGTGAAACATGTTTTAACCTAGAGATATTTTCAAGATTAACGGTTGAATGAAGGTATCGCAGTCTAATTACAGATGTTTGTTGTATCACGTACATTTTCTTTCTGATCATTAGAGAAGCAAGAAGATGATTGGCGCAGTGTTGTTGGAGAATAAGTTATGTATTAATTTTGTAAGAGTTAACGCTTGAAAATCTTGACTGTAGATCTGTTATTATGAAGGGAATCCAAAAGGAAATGAAAATGTTTTGTCCGAAATTAGAAAATGTGGTAAGTGTTTGAATGGCAAGGTGAAATGTCTATGCCGCAATGTTTTTCACGTCTGATGAGACTACGCTTGTTTTAAAGATCTATCTATCCGCAAGGAAAACATGCGAAAATGACATGTCATTCGTAATTCAAGAAAGCCATGGTTACGTGACTGAAACAGCTGATTTACACAGAACAAGTATTTTTAGATCCGTTATTTCCTTATAACTGTGATTTATAAGGAATATTCTAGCTGCAAAAAAAAAAGTTTACAACAACTTGCCACGTACAGAAAACATGAAGTCTCATTTTAATTAATGTCCGCAATAAAAATAAATTATATAATATGCTTATCAGTAAAAGTTCTCTTTAGTTGTTTTCATTGCTCGTTGTATTAAACTTCAATAATATGGGCCTTTTTGACTGAGTGGTTAAGGTTGCTGACTTCGAATCACTTGCCTATTATCAATGTGGACTCGAAGCCTCGCTTAGGGTAAAGATGTCTTCATTGAAGAAAGTCATTCAGCTGGATTAAGGATAGTGGATGGTTTTCTCGTGACCGCTTATGACTGTCAATAACTGGACTGGCATCTGATATCTTCTAGTGTTTAAAGCTGTAAAAATGATGACTTGAAATGTGCCGGTATGAAACTAAAATAATTATGCGCTCGATTACGTTTTTTGGACGTGACTTTACCTGTTCGATATTCAAAATTATCTTCCACTTGAGCACTGGCGTTGTTTGCTGAATAAAATACAGGTGTCAGGATTCTTTTAAACATGTAGGTGACAGAAATATTACTGGCGCAATGGTTCTATTTAATATCACTTTGATCTCGTCTTCTTCAGGGCATTTTTGCTGAATTACGTCCTGAAATTTATACTGTACAAAATTCAGGATATATGCGATTGAGTTCCGATTTTACTTTGTCGCCAAATTGTTCGAGATTTTTGTTATTGTGTTAGAAACATGACCCCTGACGTCACTTTTCGTGCAACGCCCAGTTCCGAGTGCTCTAGGCATTTTTCCTTTCCTGCGCTCTGAATGTCATATCAATGAAAAATACAAAATAATTGTCACTTTACATTCAGAAAATGCTACTCAATGGTACAAAATTCAGTGAAATAACATTGACGCTAAAGACGTCAGAGACGATATTGTGACGTCAGAACGGAAAATTCCACATCAACTTTTGCTACAAGTTTTGCCTTAAAATCCAGTTTATAAAAAATCGGCTCGATAAAAAAACGTATAACTTTGGTATGTTGTTTCACAGTATGCGTACGTGAAGTAGACACATATATATTTAGTGGTCACCGACTTTTATTTTTCAACATTTGACGATATTTTAGCCCTACCCCATTAAGAAATGACACGCTAAATCGTGTTTTATTCAACAAAATAATCTTAGTCATATGCGGAGCTGCATGTATTAATGGTAAATCGGGAATGAAAATATGAAATGAATCGACGTGAAAGTATTAAGTGACATAAGGGGAATTTTCTAAGAAAGTGTCGAAGAAAAAGTGAAATATCTTGGTGAGATATTTGATAAAGGGAGTGTAATCATGAAAACGATATTTCGTATCTAAGGATATTATCGAAAGAAAAACTTTTGGACTGTGTTCATTGGTTGAATTTAAGTGTTCAGAATGTGAACACGAAACTACAATTTCAGCATCCAGGGCATCCGGAGAAACAGATTTGATTTTTACTAAATTTCCGTACTCCGTAAATCTGAAAGCTGCAACTGGTGAAGGTGAAGGTTTTATAACATATTTTCAAGTATTTACTATTTTATTAAGAGTTTGTTACTGCGCTTGATTATAAGGTTCCTGCCAAGAAATAAATTCTTTACATCGGACCTGCAGCTGTGCTTAATTGTTATAAAAAGACATTGTCTCAAGAACAAATCCTGTGCGTCTGACCAGCTGCAATACTTTAACGTCGTCTGAAGATCTATCTTTCAGGAATAAAGTCTCTCCGCTGGACTAGCGTCTCTGCCATCACTGTCTCAGTCTCTTTGTCTATCCGTTTCTGTCTCTCTTGTCCGGAAGGTCGCGACTTTGATCGCCAGTCGTTTACCAAGGATATGAAGCAAATGATACCGTCATTTGCTCAGCATTATGCCGATAGAACAAACTCTTCTCTCAACTCGTAATCTCGCATGAATGAGATGTAGAATGGTTGAATTGTTTTGATGATTCACCTAAATTAATTAGTGTAAAAATACCGGATATAGGATCCGATATAGTTATTTTTGTGCTGGAAGTACATGTGAAGTGGAGCAACCGTCTGATATGCGTCGATATATATTTCTGGTAAAATCAGGCAAATCCTCATGTCATAAAATTACATCTGAACGAATTTTCTAAATGTTTGAAAACATATTAAAGTACTACTTTCACGAAATTAAATCGACAACGGGCAGCATTCTAGTTTTTTTTACAAAGCTAAGTTAGCATTTTGAATGACTGTGTGAACGGTTTGCGGTATGTGAGTGAGTTGTCTGACCAGCTGCAATACTTTAACGTCGTCTGAAGATCTATCTTTCAGGAATAAAGTCTCTCCGCTGGACTAGCGTCTCTGCCATCACTGTCTCAGTCTCTTTGTCTATCCGTTTCTGTCTCTCTTGTCCGGAAGGTCGCGACTTTGATCGCCAGTCGTTTACCAAGGATATGAAGCAAATGATACCGTCATTTGCTCAGCATTATGCCGATAGAACAAACTCTTCTCTCAACTCGTAATCTCGCATGAATGAGATGTAGAATGGTTGAATTGTTTTGATGATTCACCTAAATTAATTAGTGTAAAAATACCGGATATAGGATCCGATATAGTTATTTTTGTGCTGGAAGTACATGTGAAGTGGAGCAACCGTCTGATATGCGTCGATATATATTTCTGGTAAAATCAGGCAAATCCTCATGTCATAAAATTACATCTGAACGAATTTTCTAAATGTTTGAAACATATTAAAGTACTACTTTCACGAAATTAAATCGACAACGGGCAGCATACTAGTTTTTTTTACAAAGCTAAGTTAGCATTTTGAATGACTGTGTGAACGGTTTGCGGTATGTGAGTGAGTTGGGTTTTACGGCGAATCGACACAAAATGATCATATATCGCGGTATTACTAGGATAAAAGTTAAAGGTAAACCGATAGCAATGCATTTCTTATATTTCTAGGCGCTTCCTACAATACAATATTGTTCTGGCCTGAAATTTTAAGACATTTGACATAATCATGATATACTATATGCTCTTTAAGACATACATCTGTACTCAATATTCATCATTATTTCAGTAAAAAATAATACTTTGTACAACAACTGTTGCTGAAAAGCTATTTTTTGATTCAAAGATATATCATTTGTTTGAAAGTGAGGAAATTTTGCAGAGGTCGCTATCGTTTGAGTCATTTTATGTTAAATTCATAAATACGAAATAAAATATATGTATTGTATTAGACACAAATACACCGGTCACTAAATGATGTTATACAGATAGAATAATTTTAGGGACACCTGCACTTTACCGGTACGCACATTCAATAAATACTCCACATTTATTCCCGTTTTTTCTTTTTTCTTTATGAATAAATTATTCTTACAATTTATTTGAATGATTGTAACGAGTACACCCTGCCTATTACAATCCTAGCAAGAAGTGCGTACCAGTAAAGTGCATTCTAGGATAATTTTAAATGTTTTGCAACAGTTGGCCTGCAGTTGAAATCTGACTTCCTGTTATTCATTATCGAAGACTGGTGCTTTAGTCATTATATCATTATAAAAGTCTCCTCAATCTGACAGTATGTTAAAATTAAATCTTTAAAAGGACATGGACATTTGTGAAAAATGTCAAACAAACATTTAGCTATTTCATATACGTAAAATGGAATCACGTTCTATATTGTAATTTGCAAAGCAAGAAAATAGTACATTTAAGTCATCTTTAAGAAGACACGGACATTTGTGAATCGTGTCAATCAAATATTTTGCTGTTTTAGTCTCATAATCTTATTTTGGAGATTGTAGCGAAAAAAGGAAAATCAAAACGTAAAGTGGAATCACGTGCTATATAGCACTCTGCAAAGCAAGAAAATATAAAAACGTATGTCATTTTATTAATAAGCAATATTTTTTCTGACTCTTAATATAGTCTGACAGATAACGTTTGTCTTATAAGAAAATTTGTATTGGTCATCCACCAATGGCCTGTGAATCTATTTACAAGATAATTCGCCAATTATTCGTCGATAAGTCGCCAATTTAGGTAATTCTACAACACTCTCTAACGTTACATCAAGCCAAAACGTAATAAAAAAAGAAATAAAACGTCTGACTTAACCTGCTGCATTCTCGAAGAAATCTGGTGGATTTTAATGGGTATGGTTAAAAAAATAATTAAAAGTAATTATTGGATTACATGATTTGATATTAGTTATGTTTTGATTTATATAAATTGACTGAGCCAGTTAATGGGAGACAATGAAATTTGCGGCATTCCCCACGTGCCGTAGCTCCACCGGCACAAATTGAATTCAAATAAAGTAATTAAGCCCCAATCTCACTGTCACGGTTTGATCTCCCGGTTTATCCCGGTTCAGTGATCCGGGATAAACCTTGTTCAACCTTGTTGAACCTGCGTATAACCTTGACGATTCCGTGAACGTCCGGGAAGATCCTTGATGAGCCTTGTCGAACCGGCAAATGGCCCCGGTTGTTTTAAAATGTTTAATACAACCGGGAATCACCGAGAAACGATGGCTAAAACCGGCATATTCCGTGCAATATTGGTGCAATGCCGGCAATTTCCGGTGTAAACACCGGATATCCACCGTATGTCTACCGTGATATTCCGTAGTATTCCGGGTTCACTGGCAATCACTTTATACACGGTAGAGCTGCGGCGAACTCCGGTCCTGTGACGGCATAGCGCAGGCGAAGCACGGTATGTTTTATATGCCAGCGAGTAAGAACCGGTAGGCGCCGGTGTGTCACCGGATCACAGCCGTGCTATGACGGGGTGCTACAGGCGGTCATCGGTGCACTACCGGCTTCGACCCGGATCACTCGAGGTTACACCGGGATCAATCTGGATCATGCCGGACAATCACCGTGGATATCCGGTTAGACAGGGACTAAACCGGGGTCAAAGTGTAGATTCTGCTTCATTATCGGGGGTTTACCGGGACACCTTCGGGAATATGAGACTAATACTTTTGCAAAAAAGAATGTCAAGGTTTATCCAGGTATACCGGTTAATGTTTACCGGGAGGAACCGGGGCCGTCACCGGGAATGTTAGATCGGGGCTTTAAAATTGAATGGACTCCATTATTCTGAAAGTAAAACAACACCTTTTTCACGATGACCCTTCCGTCTTTCAGTGGAAATAACGTCAGCACCAGTGAGTCTTTCCTAAATAAAATTTCGCAGAATTTAACTCATGAAATATTCAAAAACATTTATTTATGTCAATTATTTTGTGAGAAAATCTTCATGTCGCACGTGTGTGCAAATTTACTTTCCAATCCGCCAGATGTTTCATAATGACAGTCCAAGACATACAATACTGTAACAGCTTAGAGCATTATAGCTACTTGCACACAGGTTTGTTGTAATTTTTCAATATGTTCATTTCCACCAAGTTTGGCATAGAATATATATATATGATATTGAACATTGATAAATTTATTGAATATAAAACTTAAATATTTGTCAAATACAAGAAGAATGTAAATTGTCTGTATATTTCAAAATCGTTTGCCAAGGTTTACTAACTTCTGCATAATATTTTTGTTTATTTATAAGTATATCTTGAATAAATCTTGTCAATAAGTTCATACCACAAGTCATTATTACTCACTTTTTATTGATTACGCATTACACGAAGAAAAGAAATGTTTCATAAATTCATTTTTTCTTCTTCGTGTGCATTTACAAGAAACAAAATGGGTCAGTAGGCTGAAATTCAAGTTCTTATCGGCAACGTAGTAGTATTCTGTTGTCGACCTGAGAGGGTAATGTATCGAAGAGGACTATCAGTTAATTCTCGCGTGTGCTGTCTGCGAAGAAATGTTACCCAATCGGTGGCAAGACAGATCGGATATAAGCTCTAGCAAGATATAGCATTACACAAGAATTACATGTTAAAACCCGATAACAGTCCCATAAAGTTATTTTCTAAGAGACACATTTTGTCCATGCTTATGTAATTTGTCCACTACACTAACAATGTTTGTATGGTTAGATATTCCGGACACAAAATATTTTTAAATTTTAAGCACTTTCAACATTCACTATTAATATGTTCATCGTCATTATTTTTACATGTACACTTTTATCGCTATGTAGGCCCGCTTTTTTATATTCTACTAATTTGTTATCTTTTGTGTAATATTTGAATGTTCTATAAACAGCATTACATTAATATACAATACATTGTTACTGTTTTATAACATATTGGCTAAATCATATGAGCGAATGATTCTGATATTTTTTCTGGAAAACAAATGATAAAATTGTGTCTGATAATATTCAATCGATTAGCATATACCAGATTTTACAACAAATTGCATATTGCAATAACAAAAAGGATATTGTTCAAAAAGTAATTAAGTAAAATGGTCCGCTCGAAGTATTCACCTCCAACAGATATGCAAAGTTTCAGTCTTCTAATCCAATCCTTGAAAGCATTTTCATAGTCTTTTCTAGGTATACTATGAAGACACTGGAATATTGCAGAACCGAGGTGTTTGCGCTGCACAAATTTTCGACCAGAAAGGTATTTTTTGAGCCTTGGGAACAATAAGAAGTCACACGGGGCAAGGTCAGGCGAATAAGGAGGGTGAGGGAGCACAACAACATTTTCCTGCTTTAGGAAGTCTTGTACAATAGACGCCTTTCGAGATGACGCATTGTCATGTAGCAATTTGACACTGGCCAAACCAGTTGCGGGTCTTCGATTTTTGGAATATTTCTTCAGTTTTCGAAGAACTTTAGTCTTGTAAAACTTCGCATTTACGGATTTGCCTTTAGGTACTGCAACCTGAATGGCAGGACCCTGAGTTGTGAAGAATATGGCATACATTCCCTTCTTGACACTCATGGTCCGCTTTGCAATGCATGGTCTTTTGCCAGACTTTGTTGCCCATATTTTGTTCTGAATCTTTCGTTTGGGCTCAAAAAAGTGAACCCATGTCTCGTCACCAGTGACGACATTTGCGAAGGACCGTGGATTGTAATTTGGAAACTGTTTAAGCTACAATTTTGCGCATTGCACGCGTGCCTTTTTCTGCTTATCTGTCAACATATGGGGAATCCATCTAGCACAGATCTTTCTCATTTTCAAATTACGTTTCAGAATTGTATTAGCTGCTCCTAATGAGATGCCAACCATACTAGCTATTTACCTAGCGGTGTATCTTGCATCAGTAGCAACTATTTCTTTCACACTAGCAATCATCTTGGCAGACGTTGCTGTTTTCGGCCGACGGCCATGTGGTGCATCTTTTGTTGAAACTAACCCACATTTGAATTTCTTAAACCAACGAACAACTTTCGAAAAAGACATTTCATTGTGCCCATTAACAGAACATATTTCATCAAAAATGTCTTTACACCCTATGCCAAGAATACAACGATTCTTAATATCGGACCGTATTTCAACGGCGTACGCTGACCTTCTTCCAACCATTTTTGTATTAGTATACACAAGTATGCAATGTTTAGCGAGCGATAGACACAGCTAAAGTGAACGGATTTGAATGAGTTGGTATCAATGTAAAGCTAACATGTTTATCTACCAAATAATCTTAATTTCCTCGTGATTTTCGCATTATTGAGCCAGATAACGTTCTAGATGCATTCATATTTGAACAATCCTCGTAATGGAGTAGTTCTTGAATTACGGACTGTTATAATTATTCATGTACACTGGCACCAGACCAGAAAGAAAATGCCTCTCTACATGTTATACCCAACACCTAGATATTCTATAAGAACCATGGTCGTGAACAGGAAAGTGCACTTATCCATTTCAACCGTAAATTTCTCACCTAAAACGTGCAGTTCGGTGAATGGGTACCCAGCATATTGAACAAGGGATCATTTATCTTCTATCGTGCACCAGTAACATTGTCTCAATATTTTATATTGCAGAGATACACCACATATTTTATGCTTTCGTTAACGTTACAGTAAAACTTGCGTGAACTCCCCTAATGAACATCCGGTCTAGAGGTCACAGCAGTGTGCACATGTTAGGCGAAATGTAAACAAACAAAAACAGAATGCAAAATATTCACAGTTTAACAATAAAACTCGAAATGATGAATGAAATTCATCTTATATATGATTTTGAATTTGAAGTCATACATTGGTCTACATCTGTACTGTTGAATAAATTCATATTGCACATTTATGCTGCAAATACACATATTAGCGAGCACGTGTAGTTAAACCACGACTGACATACATTTTCACATCAGCCAATCAGGGTGTGTCTGTAATCTAGACCGGAATTTCACTAGGGAAGTTCAACGAAGTTTTTTGTGTATATTGAAAAAAAAAAGCTATGAACAACGCGTTGTTTCTCTCATATAGGAAATATTGAAGAAAAGTGACCTGTTCACATTGGAAGACAAGTTACCGCTTGTTCAATATCTACAGTACACATTTACCGAACTGCGCGTTTTAGATACGTAATGCGCGATTGAAATGGGTAAGTATAGTTTCCCGTTCATGATCATGGTTCTTATAGAATACCTAGGGGTAGGGTATAACATGTACAGAGGCATTTTCTTTCTGGTCTGGTGCCAGTGTTCAGAATAGACATCACCAGCTCCCGATATTGCGTCGAGTGCACATGCATACATATAGTTGTTTATTTTGTTTCTCAGATCGAGTTGCTATTTTCTAAGCTGTTTAATTTCGATGTATAGTATTACTTTCTACTGCAAAGAAATCTTAGATGATATTGTTTCCATGGAAAAATCGATCATTACAAATAATAAGACAGAAACATATTTAACAATTAAAAAGACAGAAAAACACACTGAACAAATAATTTTAGACAGAAACACATTCAACATTCAATAAAATAGAAGTACAGTGGCAGTAAATAAGAAAGAAACACTTTGATCACTTAATAAGATAGAAATACACTGACAAATGAAAAAGATGGTAACACTGAGTGCAATAAGATAGAAACACAAGGAGTATTTAATAAGATAGAGACACATTGACCCCGATATAAGATAGAAATACTTTGAATAATATAAGACAGAAACACATTCAGGGCAATAAAATAGAAATTGATTTAGCATGATAAGACAGTAACCACTGATAAACTGATACTGCAGTTGGAAGAATTTGTGAGATTCATAGCGTAATATTTATGGACAATTCCAAGATCTTGTAATTTGCGTTATCGTTTTCTCTACGGTATTATTACAAAGATAAAAGATAAAACAGAAATGTACATACGCGTTTTGGATTCAGTTCTCTTCCAATGTAAAACTGAAGAAGAAAAAAAAACAACATCGTCTGTCTGATATAAATGGCAAGAAAGTGAAATATTCTTCAATTAAACTGCGAAACGCTATCACAACATTTTATTATTGGGAAATCCTGATAGCATTTCTGCCTCTTTGGATATAACTGAAGGCACCAGAAATCAGTTTAATGACTTTTGTTATCTTGTTTGTTAGAGAATGTGTGATAGCATTTGTCAAATGCAGCAGAAGTTTTCAGAAATTTTTCAAACGAAATACAATTCAAACAATCCAAAAGAAAATTTCCCTAAAATATATGAGCGGTTAAAAAGAGTAATTTTTTCTTTGAATTTTACCGTGTTCATTGCTATAAAATGTTGAAAATTAAATAAAAGAAATATAGGTATTACAAATAAAGAAAATATAATTATTGTCTATAGAAGTTTCTTTTTAAAGTACAGGGCCTTATGAATAAAGTTGATTCCACCCGTTTTGGCAGCTATGGAACGGATTTCCTGAATCTTTATATTTATGTTAAACGAAGAAAACAGTTTACTTCGGCTCAAAAATATTTTTTTAAAGTGCCCAATCATTTTGTCTGAAGTGTTGTACTGATTTAATTTGTTGGTTGCAACCTGGATTAATAAAGTGACTAAGACATTTTAGTACTTCTTGAAAAAGAATGTTAAAAAACGAAAATATAAAATGCTATAACACAATTAACGACCTTTTCAATTTGGTAAGTACAACTCATATAACTGATTCAAAACAGAGAACGATTATATAACAGTTTAGTAATGTAATACAAAAAAGACAATTACAGTTTTTGTGAATAACTAATTGCTTTCAATCATCGATACCATTTGATTCTCAATGTATTAAAGGTGTGGCATTTTACGACTAAAGTATTACCACACTTAAGTGTCTTTTGGTGATTTATTATACCTAAAGTGCGTTTTATTTGACCTGGCTTATGCAAATAATGGTAATCTCAAAAGACGAGCAAAACAGGTAGAGCTGCAGTAGTTACAGTGTAAGGTAGATGGTCAGTGAATAAGAAATCAGGTTGCCGAATATACTACATATCCTGCACAATAATGCATTATAACAATCTACTGTGTTCTTATTAAGGCATGGACTAGACAGATATTAACACAACATATAATCTTTTTCATTGTACGTACACTGAAATTAGTATTTTCCTAGCGAATGAGGTCGCCACTGTGAACATTTCTTAGTCAGCAAATACGGCTATCATCAAATGAATGACCATCCTAATTGACTGATAATTTAACTTTACTCTGAAACTTGACAAAGATCAAAAGAACAAAATAGTAATGTAAAATTGCAGGAAGTAAACAATTTCTTCTGTCAGAAATAAATGACAAGAAAGTGAAATATTCAACAGTTAAATTGCGAAACACCAGCACAACATTTTATATTGGGAAATCCAAATTGCATTTCCTCCGGTTTGGTTATAATTTAAAGGCACCAGCAATCAATTTGACGACATTTGGATTCCTGATTGTTTCAGAATATGTGAAAGTATTTGTCAAATGAAGCAGACGTGTTCAGAAAAGTTTCAAACGGAGAGATTTCAAACAAACAGATAATTTCTCTGAAATATATGAGCGGTTGAATAGTTAATGTTTTGAGCATTATCGGGGTCAGTGCCAAAATTCGGATAAGAAAAGAAACTTATTGCAAACGAAGTAAATCTAGTTATTATCTACATACCAAATTCCTGGTCAAAATACAGGCTTTTTCAAACAAATTGATAAAACATATTTCAATAAACCTATATCACCCTACTAGGTTTGATGTACTTTTTTGCTCTTTTTTCGTTTCGCGGAATTTCCACCGCAACGACACAGAAGTTGATACAAACACTCGTACTCTCAGTAATTTCTGACTCTGTTTTTCCTAGTCGTTCGTGTTGACGGACTTCTTTTTGTAGGTAGATAAATTACTCTTGTGGTTACAGACCTTTTTACATATTTACATGTACTTAATTTCAGTGTGATTGTCTTAATTCATTTTGCAGAACAGAAAAGATACACTTAAAGTCATGAACAATCTAAATCAAGTCTATGTGTTGTCTGTCACCCATTTGGTGGTTAAATGGCTTTACCGTTTGCTCTGTCACCCGTTTGGTGGTTAAATGGCTTTACCGTTTGCTCTGTCACCGTTTGCTCTGTCACCCGTTTGGTGGTTAAATGGCTTTACCGTTTGCTCTGTCACCCGTTTGGTGGTTAAATGGCTTTACCGTTTGCTCTGTGTGATATACCTGTGAATTCTGTAAAACAGCCATCATATTTAACCATCTGTTATTTCATGAATTGTTAAAGCCGGCTGTTTTTCACCATGTGTCTTAAATTCTCTGATTATCTATCTTATTTATTATTTAAAATGATTTTACTATTCAATTAATTAACCAAACTGCAGGTAAAACACGTAATAGCCTCGCAAGTTCCCTAAAAACGACATTTGCCGAAGGTCTCTGACATTAATAGGGTGTAAATCGGGACATGTCGTATCACGCCTCTTTTCTAGCACGATTTCTTATCATCCTCGTCCCACCACCTCGGAAGAATGCCCAGATAAAAGCACTAGTGTAATATTGCATATGTTTTAGACCTTCATTTAAACTTACTTGTGAAAACAAACTGTTAAAAATCTTTAAATTGCAAATATTTACAATTATTTCTGTTGAAATACTATAGCGGTAAATGACCGTTTCTTAAGCCGTGAGAATAAACCGCTACATCAGTGCTAGGAAAAAAAGTTAAAATAAATAATAACAAGAAATGTTGTCGAATGTTCTCTGAAGATAAGCTAGATGTATACTTTGTTCATCGATTTTGATGGTGTGGACACCAACATTGGATGATTTTTGTCATATATATAATGACATATAAAGAGATCATTGCTTTGGTGGAGAATAGAACCCGTCCTTCTTTTTTCTTATTATGTAGTTATTAAATCATTGGTAAGAATTGTTTGAAAGAAAACAAAACCGTAATATATGACACTGTAGACACATGGTGGGCTGCTATATTCACAGGAATTGGGCTGATAATATCTTACACAAATTGAAAACAAATGGACCTTTGATATACGGTGCTGTTGCTTAATATAACTGAAAAATTTAAGATTTTCTGCCAATAATACTTCACTTTTCAAACATTCCTTTTAAGCGCAAATAATGAATGTAAATATAACATTATACTCATTACTCCAATACATCAACATAAAATTAGGTGAAAAACTACGAAAGAATTGTTTGATGTTTTTCCCCTACCAGTTTTATTTATGTTCTGTTATATTTGTTAGGGATTCCAAATGAAAGAAATTGAAACTGAAAATATCTTGAACAAGTCATAAATCTAATTTACCTTTAGTATACATTTTAGAACATTGGCTTTACTCGTCAACTTCAGTCTCCACGTTTTTTCTTACAATCTCTTTATGGCTTAAATTATAATATTTGATATCTGAGAATGACACCGCGAGAATAATGGCGTAACTGACGTATAGACTAAGTAAATAATGATTATTAATTCGCTATAAATGACAGAAAGTGATATAATGTAATCAAAGCCTTAATATTAGTTCGAGAAACACTTGTCGGCAACATGCAATCATTTCAGCGCTTCAGAATGTTTAGTATAACGCATGAGCTTATTTTTAGAAATTGCATTTACTATCCATTGAGTGAAACCTGACCCTTACGCTATGAGGGTAACAATTAAATGCACGCCTGACACAAAGACTGACTTTTCTGAAATTTTACACATTTCTTGACTTCGACGAATACAGTGTTCGTTTTAAATTTATTGCATTCTCAAATTATTTTACAAACGCCAAACCACAAATATATAAAGTATGATATATATAATAAAGTACAGTATAAAGTACCATTAGAATTCAATTTTGTTTTGATTTATTTCAACTTTCCGTAAGTTGCTAAAAGAATTTATTTCAGTACTAAAGCAGATTTGACAAGAATTTGAAACATTTAGAGGATCAAACAATAAGGTGAAAATAATTCGTGCAATTCTATAGTGAAAATGCACCAATTTCACATTAAAATTATATTTAAATAAATTCCTTGATTCAAAACATTCTAATCTTTTAAAAATCTATTAGAATAGTGATAAATATTGGTGCTCATTTTGGAAGAAAAACTACTTTTTACCGTGTATCCGCGATATAGATCTTTTATTCGGATTTCCTATATTATTGGCCACTAGATATGCTTTTAAATAAAGATGTTGCGATTTTTAACAGAGAAAGTTTTGTCGTATCAGATCCATTTATTTTCGGTGTGAACGAAAATTTATTTCCATTTTTACTTATTCTTGTCTTAGCTTTACTCATAGTGCATATTCACGATCAGGAAATTTACTTTTTCCATTTATAGATTATGTTTGATTTATTCGAAAAAACACAAAGCTAGCTAGCACAAACACAACTATTTCATGAACATTTTTATTGTAGGTTGCTCAATGATGATGTGTAACCTTAAATTTGACATTGTTTGGATTTTTTCTATATTCCAAAAGGGAAAATACAAAGTTAACAAAAGGGTTTATCGTAGTTCAAAACTACGATTAACCCTTTTTTTAACTTTGTATTTTCCCTTACAGCCGGAAAAATGTGGAACAAACAAATACAACTAATGATGAAAATTTAAATTTCCCCAGAGATTATTGTAATTTTTGTTATAAATACCAGTTCTCGACGAAGATAATTTCTTAACATAGGCAATATTTGCGCTTACAATGTGGATTTTGAAATTGCTTTGTAATATTGCAATGTTGGTAACTAAACTTTAAAAGCACGGGCAACAGAAGGCACCAACACTACAAATTTAAGTCCGTGTACACACAACAAGATATTCCGTCGTATTTTGTTCTCTAAATGTTTTGTCTTCTTCGCATCCTGTCAATCCGCCAACCAAAACCCAAATGATGATAAACATGTAATGGATATAACAGCTATTGAAGAAATTCGACTGAAAGCTTTGTGAACAACTCCTGTTTTTTAACAGTTTCGGTCATGTGAATAAAAACCTGTGTAGAAAGGAGTTTTACCCGAGGATGCATTTTAAAGAACAATATAACGTATGGAGGAAAAGTGAATGGTCGCATTGCTCACGACAAACATTGGGTGTTCAGGTAATCTAGTTGAGTTTTATATAAGCATCAGCTTGTCAGTAATACCGTAAGACGTTATGTGTGTACTGATGTAACGCATTCTAGAACACGTTGCGTCCAATTATATTGGTAGTCTACGGATTCCTGTTAGGGACATCGCATTCTCGCCCATCGCCTTTCACAGATGCACTAGAAAAACAATAGGTTTTGCTCGTTACATTCTCGCATCTTTTCTTTTTCAAAAATGAATGGATATACTACTAAATTTCTATTGGAAAATCGTTAAAGAAAACGCGAGGTTTAACCTTTTGTTTCATAAACCTTGGTGGTTGAAATAAATCACGACATTTTATGTTAGAATCTCGCGTTCCCGGACTTATTTCTAAACACTTTTGTTAGACCGGAATCATTGAGTCGGTTGAAAAAAAAAAACACGCAAGATTCTACTATAAAATGTAGTGTATTTTTCCACCACCAACGTTTGTGAAAAAAGTGCTCGAAATAAAAAAGTTGAATCACGCATTTCTTTTTAAGTTTTTCTAATAGAAATTTAGTAGTATATCCATTCATTTTTTGGGGAAAAAGGTGCGATAATGTAACAAGCAAATCTCTTTTATTTCTAGTGCATCTTTGAAAGGCGAGGGTCGAGAACGCGATGCCCCTAACAGGAATCCGTAGTAGTCTCTACCTTTGCTCGGCCGACTTTGAGTACTCAATGCCAAGCGTCGTAAGTACAACTTTGTGATGTAAAACTGAGCTTTTAAAGCATACATTTTTATCCATAATAGCAATGAACAAGAAGCGTTCAATGGCGCGGAAAAGAATAAATTGATCGAGCTTACTAAATGGGATGGAAACACACAATGCTACTTCCATGTCTGTCTTTCAGCTTACGAGTCGCATTCTTTTTTGTAAAATATTACATTTTTATATTCGTGGGTGAGATTTCGTGCCCCACTGTGTTGTGTCTTCTTACTTGTCAGTTTGTTTATCTGTGTATGTGAGTAATGTGTGCGTTTGTTTGTCTTGTGTTCGTGCGTATATGCGTTGTTTTGGTTTATGGCGTAGGAAAACTGCGTTTTAGGAATGTGACTTTGCCTGTGGAACATTCATCCTTGCTTTTTCCACTTTCCCCCAACACCTGACCCTTTCATCTACCGCTCTTGATTTACGTCAGATGCAGTTAGTCAAAACATATTTATTTCGAAATCTACACCAATCAGAATTTTACACATATATTTTATATATTACACAAATACGAAAGGAATTGGAACAAAAGAAAACTAACATAGTTCCTACCTAAGATTCAGTTGTAGATTTTGTCATCAGATATCAAATATCTTATTGCACAAGATACAGTAATGTTGAATGTACGTTATACAATGTTATTCTGAAATTTGAACCTGTTTCTTCAAATATATAAGATTATGTCTTCAGTTTGAAAATTCATGTACTATTAAGAAAATTAATTCATTTCCTCAAATGCATTTTCTTATTAGTCGTTGCAGCATTAAAAGTGGTGTTATGTTATCTTGTTACAGTTAAGGAACATAATAAAGTCTATGATTTACAATAAATATGTAGACAGCAGATGGCACCTATTGAATTGACTTATCTTTGTGATGTCTGCCTTAAAGTCTCCGATAGACACAGCAAATAAGATACCAATTATTTGCTAATGCATGCGAATACTTCTAGATTACTCTGTCTAACAGTTTTCTTTCTTAGTTTTTCAGAAAACACAGAAAAGAACTATAGTCTAGTCAAGAAACATATCGTTATCAGCAGAAATTTGCGACTGGTAACATGCTGAACAAACAACACAAGCACGGACCTAGCTCGTCTAAGGCTTGTTATACACTGTATGTTCTTCTATACGTATGGAACTTTTTTAAATTGTTTATACTTATACTGGTATATAACGAACCACGTTTTGGCTGAAGATTATTTAAGTTTGTGGAATATTTTCCCAATACTTTCATGTTACCATATCAGTATCAAAATCAACAGAGAAGGCGCAAAATTTGAAAATGACGCGTTTAGATTTAACGTACACGAATTACACTGAACAATACAATTACTTGTATTATCAACATACAAGAAATATATTATTCATAGGAGTAAACTTTTTTCAAGTTGAAATAAATTTTTATCTGTAAGAATAAAATAAACCATACATTAGCGTGAGGAGCATTTCACGTCATCTGGTTCAAATCAGACAAAGTTGTCAACTGTGGTTTGTATCTGCGAATACAGCTGTACAAATACAGACAACACTGAAGATATATCTTATTGCATTTGACAGATAATGACACAATACAATGAACAGTGCTTTCATAAAATACTATCTTACGAACATTTTGTAATAAAACAACGTTATTCCATTATTTCCAATTCTATGAAATGCTCAGAATTACTCATGATGTTAGTTCCAGGATGTGTGATTATGCGACGTATCGAATCCCGCACGGCATATTATTTCTCTCGGGATATATGAAAACATAGTTTAGATTGACTATGAATATTGACTACGAATCGATGTTCTCAGGGCGGGAAATATTTGGTATTTACATTTATATGATACATGTACGGCAGATAGTATGTAGAATCCGGCCCATTTATTGAAGATAAAAGAAAACGTATGTAGTTCATTTTACCCCACTTGATAATATTTAATCATAAAACCAGTATATATGGCAACAAACCAACAAGCATTGTAATGACGAATGGGGATAATGTATGATTTATTTCCATTCAACGTTAATAGTTTTGCTGCTAATATCCATCTCATATCGGTGCTGTAAAAAGTACAGCCTTTCTACCTTTTCTGGTGATACCGCAGTCAGTAGAATTTTGAAATACCGCTGTGTAAGAATTAACTACACTGACAAATACTTACATTTTTAATTACACATATAATGATTTGTCAACCTAATGAGGTATCACCTCTCAGACCAAAGTCAAGGTTGGCTTACATGCCTGGTGTTCCTTTTTCGAGATTTCTTTTGCATGTTTCAAGCGTTGTCCGAACAACGTCGACTTATTAATTTGTATCTGCTACTGAAATGCGAAAAATGCCATGTAACTTTTTACTGTTTTATTAAGGGCATATAAAAACACTGAGGAGGACAATTGTGCCTTTCTCTACATGAAAACTATTTCTTGTATTTACATGGATAGGTAAATGGTCAGTTTTATTTCTGAGGGTTACGGACATTTGGTCATTTGACATTGAATTGCTAGACGTCGTATTAATTTATCCAGGTTTAATAACTTAATTTGCCGATAAGTTGAGAGTTTGTTTATAGTTACTGTCAATCTGCACACTAAACATCCAAACTTTTTAAATAATGTATCAATACAAACACCGCTAACACTAGCATATTCCGCATCAAGAAAATTAAATCAGAATAGTTATATAGCACTTTGTCATCGTAATAATGTATTTAGTAGGTGTGGTAACAAGAAATGAAATCGTCTTAGAGGAAGAACCACATGTATTATCAGTACATGCGTTTACAATATTATGGCATGTAACATTGTAAAACAGTCTGTATCGAAAAATGTTACACAACATTGAAATTAATTTATATAAAATTCTAAACAACTCATTTTCACTGAAAAGTACTTCAGCACCAGAAAGAATTTCTTTATTTTAGACTATTGAATATTCATTTAAGTCAGATATTTCCTAGGTAAATTTTCTATATATTACATATAAACGTCTTCAACAGGGTTATAGTAAACTACGTAAATATTTTTGCTAAATTTAATTTTGATAATCGTAATTCAGATTTGATTTTAATTATTTTAATAGTAATTTAGAGACAATTGACAAGTTGCCACCTGTCAAGCAATCTTATCTATGATACAATCAGATATCGATTTTTAACACACACGCATCCGCTATTTTCCTTCGACAAGCTGATTGTCGCGATTAGCAGTTTAATAAGCGTCTGTATTCAAAATTTAGTTAAAAACATATTTTATAGCAAAACGGTTGAAATGGAGCCTGTTTAGATTAGCTGGACTTGTGCAAGGTATTCTTTACCGTTAACCGAAAAGAATCCTCGAGAGAAATGCAGATTTTGACAAATTTTAACAGAACAAGCACTTACCTTTGTTGAAGAACAATACACCAGGGACATTCTTTGATATGTTAAACTTTATAAAGTTATTGAAATAAAGCACCATATTCCTTTTTATTATACCTCACATAAATGTCCAATGCAAATTTCCCATTAGTTTAATTTGAATAATATATCATATTCCCCAGTGATTTTATATCAAATGCGCAAAATCGTTATTTTCAATTTCTGCGCAGGTGATATGATCCATAATGCCATATCACATGCGCAACAGCGTTATTTTGTTTTTCTGCGCATGTGATATTATTTTTTCATATCACCCGTTGAGAGATTGATACTCTTGCATTGATTAAAAGAGTGAGTCGAATAATTTTCAGACGATGCGCTTATATAATTATACTTTAGGATTAAATTACCTTTTCTGCTGCTCTTGCATGTGCGAACACGGCCGAATTTTCTTTCTTATGCTACGTGCAAAATATTTCGAAAACAATTTTTCATCAAATATTGAATCGAAACTACCACAATAAGTTTGGAAATGATCTAACTAAGAAAATGAGTGCTCACACTTATATGTTTCGTTTAGAAAAAAAAGAAAGTTATCGCCGTTTTTCGAACGCTACTGATTGACGTAATATTAAAATATTAGAATAAATATAGGGGTCAGCTATAAACGTCTCGATTAAATCTATCAAAAAAGTTTTATCACACGGCAAAGTCGCCACAAATTATAAGTGCCAACAAGTTAATTCTGTCTTCATTATTAGGTTAGTAATTACTTTTTAATGTTAAATAAATTACTATGTTGATTTTCCAGTAAATGCTTTGACCCTTATAATCGTTCGGTATAATAAAATAAATATTGCATTCCTGAGAGGGTGATATGAAAAATGTTCACCGCGAGATATATGAATATTGACCGAGGCGCCATTCTCAGGAATGCAATATTTATATAATACCATATATTTAAAGGTCAACGTTGCTCTTTCAGTAACCGCTTTTTGCGGAAGAGAAATTAAATCAGTGCGACAATTTACAAAATGCACGTAATAAATAAACTTAACTGAAACATATAACCATTGAATTAAAAGTTTATCTATTAGAGAAACTTAGATATACATATATACAACATAATACAAGAAAGAATTTTTTTGATTTTGTCAAATAAATATTATTCAATAAATAGTGTTTTACATAGCCAAACGGTAAGAACTACAGAACTAAACGGTCGTCAGAAATTGAGATAGGATTTTTTATAAAATATTCTTAAGATGTTTTTTCTACACTTATATAGGAAAATAACCGAAGCTATAAGCGCGGGTTTCATAAAAACACAATTTATTGACATAGTAAATACCTCACAGATATATATGTAGATAAAATATTTAAAACCATGACCCAATCAAAAAGATCTGGCGTGATAACGAAATCGCTCAGACTCCACAAACTGGGTACGGGACCCTTGTGTATCATGCTTTAATACCAGTGACTGGTCGGATGCCCATACTAACATACTAAATAGAATTCGCTGTATGCTGTTAAATCATAGACGCCGCTGTGGGGTTATAGACTGCGCCGTAGGAGCAAAGACGGCGCTCTGGGAAATTCAATATAAACGGCGCTCTGGAAATATAGACGACGCAGTGGGTAATAGACGGCGCACCTGGAATATAGTCGGTGCTGTAGGAATATGCAGAAGAATATCTGGAGCGAGCGAAGAGCGAAGAAATATATTTGTCTTGATTTGGCTCTCGATTGACTAACAAAAACCTTAAAATAGAATGTACATTAAAACATAATTCACCTGGGATTGAGAAAATTTGACCTGCAGATGCATAACAAAGCAAACTCAAAAGGTATACATATAATAACATTGGCATACAGTACAGTGTAATCAAATAATGCATGCTTCTGAAAATGCTGTTAGAAATTATGTAATATACAACAATGCATAACATAAAACCATAATCATGACATAGATATGTGACTTGAATATTTACTGCTGTGAAAATGTAGCATTTTAGCTCGACCTTTCGCAGTTTTTATATCAAATATATCTATAACTATTAAAGCTTTTGACTTGAAAGTTAAAATAGTTATTTACTATCAAAGCCTACACCAGGAGAAACAATCCTCATAACTCTGAATTTTGACAGAGTTGTGCCCCTTTTTACTTAAGAATAGTTTTGTTTAAGTTTTATATAACGTCCAATAGCTCTGCTACTTTCAAAGCTTTTGACTATTATGCCCCTTTTACTGGCCAAGCTCTAATTCAGAGTCAAACAAGATACAAGAAACTTTATTTAATGTCGGATATTACCTAACTAAAAAACATTAGCTTAAAGCTATTTCCCGACAAACAAAGGTAAAAACACTTAGAAAAGTTGAGTGTGCTGTCTTACAGACAGCTCTTGTTCTAACTTTAAACTTTCTTAACAGATTTGTCATTAAATTTATTGAAACAAAGTCTCAGTTAAAGGTTGAAATGGATATTAACGTGGATTAACATTATTCCACTCGATAATTGGAAAATTTGAAAATTTAAACTGGTCTGAACACAACTCATAATGTAAATTCCTTACCCCATCCACTTTCGTATACAAATGCTGATCAATTGGACAGGAAAAACAGAAAACAGAAAAGTGGCATGCATCAATACGTAGTTACTCTTACCAATATAATGTAGATTGATGTTATCAAATAAATTAGTATGTTTTTTTTTTCATCCGATTTTCAATGAAATAAATCCGTTATTTTGTAGCAACACAATTTGGTAAACATTTGAAGAAAATGGCGTAATTGCATCAAAGGAAAATAACTTTAATGCAACTAAATATAAACATTATGATATATTATAGACGATGTGTACGTAGTTTGCATTTATTGTGATTAAAGTCCATTTTAGAACAATCTAGGACTGGAATTATATGCATTTGTACACTGTTACGTCCGTAGAACATAGCGCACCAAAACATGTGGCTTGATGTTTTTTCAATGGGGCGAGCGCAAGCCAAAATAAAAAAAAAATTGTGTTTCTGAAAAAATACGAGCGGCAAATCCGATGAACAACTTTTTAACTTGGTGAGGCCTAAGGGGCTTTTGGAAACACTGTTTCGTTTGTTATACCGTAGGTGATTATACCGTATGGTTCTTTTTTCTTTCAACATAACCACTCTGGAAAATAAAGGTCAACGATACATACATGCAGTGAAAACAGATGATAGGTTGCAAAAGTGATATGAATCAACAGACAAAGAGGTGGCTGTCTGTTTTCATTTTTCGGATTCCTTTTACTCTAACGTCAACATCTCAATAATGCTTTAAGGAATACGTATACACAAATAAGAAAATCACTTAAATCCACATGCCAATGCAAGTTTCTAAAGCTCTATTCAACACAATTTGTCAGAGATAAAAACTGATGCTGTATGTCTTGTCTGAATACACATACTTGTAATTACAGGTTTAGTAATGGCTTCTCAATAAATCTACAGTGATGCTATTTTTAATGGATTATGTTTAAGATAAGAAAACTGTTTGTGTAATGAAATATTCTATGTTGCTAGCTTAGCAAAATACAAAATAAAAAATGTTTTGAGACTGGTCACAATCTGTTTTGACATCTCCTTAATTTTTACCATGCCTAATGACGTGTAAACAGTGCTGTCATATTGCCGTGGCTGTCATGTCTCATTTGTAATGAATAGATTGGTTTTTTTTTCAGTTTTATAACTATAAAATATTTATTTTGCAATGCAATTTACAAAATAGGAACAAAAGTTCCACGCGACAAACCAGGGACGAAAACAATACAGATTAGCCGTCTTTAAAACATGTTAAAGATATGTTTTGACAATTTATCAAATACGCATAACCGTATTTTCTCCGAAAGTTGTTAAAACATATTGTAGGCAGCTGTATGGACGGATGTGTTCTTTATATGTGGCTTTTCACACTGGCCATTTGTCCTTGTTTTAAAATTAAAATTTTAAGATATGGCATAAACCACTGCATCTTTTCTGTTAATAGCGCTTTTTCACTATGCCTCAACTCCATATGGATAGCATAGCTTGTAAGACTTGCTGGAGCATGTAGTCATGTTGAGAACCTTAACCACTTGCCTTTTTTGCCGCTGTCCGTTCCAATCGTACATTCTTCATGTTTAATTGTGTCTTTTAGCTATGTCTATGCTTTTTCTCATTGCATTCAATTCATTTGTGTTTATATATACATGTACGCAGCTAGTAAAAACGTGTATATATATATATTTACGAGTATCCATTTCTTTTCCTTTTTGTTACCCTTCGTCACGTAACAATAAGCAATATGCTTCATTATAAAAAAAACTTTGTACGAGTTTCGCTATCTTTTTTCATCGTTATTCTGCAAAAGGTTTTGTATCTGGAATACCAGAACCTTATTAATTTGGAAACGTCTTCAGATTCTTGGGCATAGTACTTTTCGGCCATAATTGAATACACTGTTATGCACTTTGTTTCTGTATTTTTAGTGTTCATCCCTTTTAAAGTTTGCCACTAAGATTTCCTCCAATGACGAGGAAGATCGGAAACTTAGAAGGCATTGCGCTTCAGTAGGTTTTGATTTAATATCATTACATGAGTATCTTGTGCTTAGTTAACGTCACGTACATAAGAGGTTCTTACATCATTTACAGTCTTAAAATTCAGGAATATATGAAGAGCGATGTCTGACGCCAGTAAATCGATTTAAAGTCCGAAATGAGGGTTTTTTGCACATCCCACATTTTCGCATTTTGATGTCGGGTGTTGCAGCAGGGTTAAAACTGTTTAAAAACCCAAGTTTTTATCATTCTTTCAACTGTATTTGTGGAACATGTACACATTTATTTAGCGTATTGTATAAATTCTATGCGGAATTTTTTCTTCTTTGCATTTGGCTTTTCCTGCTGCACCTTTTTACCTTATCAAAAAGAAGGCACACTTGTGTTTTGGGTAGATTAACTGTAAATAAAAAAAAGAAATTTAGTTTCTGCCTTAACGGGTTTTTGATACAAAACCAAATTTGCTTGTAATAAAGGTTTTGAAATGGACTAAAAGTCTTAATGAGATAGTAGTCTAACAGTAACATTTCGAGCATTTAAAATGACAAAAGTTCTAAATTCTGTTTTATTGAAGAATTTTTGTGGATGAATGAAAGGGAAAAATAAAAGTGCACGACACAATTTTTACATTCCAAAAGGTATTTTTATAGATGAAGAGTAGTAAATTTAATGTTTGTGCGAAAAGTTAACCCCACTTGCCCTAGCCCCTTGGTCGGAGGGGCAATGCCGGACTTTTAAAATCCACAGGTTTTAACCAACTAAATTTTTAAAAACACATTAAAAAATGGTTTTTCAAAAAAAAATATTTTTTTGAAAGAAAGAAAATTTACAAAATAAATCCTCACTATGTTACAGCAAAAAAGGGGGAAAAGAATGATAATGGCTACCTGTTCGTTTTTGTGAAAAATGAAAAAAAATTTTTGTTAAAAGTACATCACAGCGGGCAATTTAGATATTCATAAAGCAATTTTACCTTTTTTACCAAAGAAAGGGAAAAAACACTCCAGGATATAATTATTATGGCCCGGGAAAACCTTTAGATAAGGACCCCTTCAACAAACTGGATCATTTATGTAGGGACCAGATTTTGCATGACAGCGGTGTAAAAAAGGGTACTGCGAAAAAAAAAATGTTTCCCCAAACTTAAATAAAACTAAATCAAAAAATTTGGGGGAAAAAGATTGCAAAACTTTTGTTGTAAACCCTAAATTAAAACGAAATACAAATTTGGGGCTGGGGACAAAGTAAAAAAAAGGGGAAAAGGGGGGGAGAGTATCCCCCGGAAACTGTCCCAAAGCTCCCGCTGGAGCGATAAATTAGCAAGAATTACAAAAACCCAATTTAAAGAAATTTAGGAAACGAAGGTATAGTTAAGGGCTTTGATATAGGGGGCAGCTGTTTTTTTGACATGAAGTTTTTCAAAATACAATAAAGGAGTAAAGTACTTGTTAACCGTTATGAATTTAGTAAATATGTTTGGGGTTTTTTCCCTTTAAAGAATAAACGGAGAATTGTTAAGAAGCATTGAAAAAAAATTTCTGAAGAAGAATTCGGGACGAAAGCCCTCAAAGATGCAAGGATTCCAAAAAATTTTATGGTTAAAAAGGAAAAGAATTTTATAAAAAAAAAGTTTGAATCTTTTTTTTAAAAAAAAAAAAAATTAACAGTACCATACATTAATAAAGGAAAGGTTTTTATTTTTGAAGATTTAATAGAGTTTAAAAAGAAAAAATTGGAAATATTTTACGCAAAAAAATTTTTTAACTTTTTTAAAAAAAATTTGCAGGATTTTTTATAAATTAAAAAAAAAAAATTTCAGTAAAAAAATGACCCCAAAACCCAAAGCTAGTAAAAACTTAATAAAGGTACTGTTTATTTTAATTTTATTGGTTTTTAAAGTTTCCAAAATAAAGCAAAATTTTAAAATTGGTGACGTGTTCGTTTAAGCAAATTTAAAAGACATTTTGAAAAAGGAATACCCCAAAAATGGACGAGGAAATTTTTTTAAAAAATTTATGGAATTAATAAAAAAAAACCAGAACAACACTTTTAAAGTTTAAAAAATGATGAAATAAAAAAGGTTTCATTTTAGAACAAGAATTTTCCCTATACACAAGAGGTTTTTTTGAATAGAAAAAGTTTTTAGACGGACTTAAGAAAAAACAATTTTAGTAAAAGGGGAAGGGACAATAAAAATTTAATATGGGTTCCTTTTTAGTGAATTGGGAAAAAAATTTAAAATAAAAAATATTAATATTAATTGTAAAAATAGTAATAAAAATCAATTTCTAAAATAATGGAACAGAAACAATAGTAAATTTAATTTTCATTTAAAAAAACTAGCTGTGCTTACAGAAAAGTTAAAAATTTTTGGGGGGAGAGTAAGTACTGGGTTTATATTACAGCAGGTCTTTTTTGCTCAGCTATTACACTTTTTCCCATTTTCCCTATATTTGTACAGTTGCGGGCGCTGTCCCAACAATAAATACCAAAATTTACATAGACTAAAACTTGAAGACAAAAATTTTTTTTAAAAACACTCCACAAAAAAAAACAACTTAAAAAAAAAACACGGATCGCGCTTTAGCTGTTCAAGACCCAATGACCTGGGGAAAAAAAATAAAGAAAAAGAGAAAAAATTTTTTTCAGGATATTTTTAAAAAATAAATGAAAAGTAAAAAAAAAAATATTAACACCCCTTAAATCAATGAACGAAATTTAAAAATTAACGGATATAAAGTAAAAGAAATCTTTAAAAATGTAGCGCGAATTGTAATAAGGAAAAAGTTTATGAATTTTTCATCTAACATTCCTTTTCTAACTTTTTTAAATTTAAAACTAAACACCGCATTTAACAAATTTAAATGGTTCTTTTTATTTTTTTTTGCAAAAAGGTTCGTAGGGTTGCAATTTTGTTTGTTTTCCTTTTACGAATAAATTTCAAAATGTTTGATGAAGATTCATGAAAGGGGGATGAGAAAAGGGGGATTAAAAGTGTTTTAAAATTTTTGCTAAATTTGGGCCCCATCCCCTTTTGTAAAAAAATCGGAACCTTTCGATATTTTACACACGAGTTTGATAAAAATCCCTAAAATTACATTTTAGTGGTTAATGCGAAAAAGGCTTCTGCTTTTACTATTGTGGTCCCTAATAGGGCCCCCCAAATTTTATATAAATAAATTTGGAGAGGACCTTTAATGATGTCCAGACCAAGTAGAAAAAAGATCCACCAAGCTGTTCATGAGACGCTGTATAAAGGCATTTAGTTTTAGCTCTAGCAGCCCCAAAAAAAGGGCAAATGTCCCCGCTGAAAAAAGTTGGTGCGGGCCTAATAAAATGCTACAAAACAAGTTTGATTGAAACATGGAAAAAATCAATTAAAGGATTTTTTTTTTTTTAATTTTTTTTTATTTCTAAAAAAGGCCAACTGATCCCGCTTTTTGCAAAAAGCATATTCGCTATTTATAAATTTTGGGCAAAGATCACACCCAAAAAAAAGGAAGGTCAAGCAAAAAATACATTTAATTATTTCAATATTTGTTTCATAAGTAAAGTTTTTTCGTATCTATCAAAGATAAACTGTATGCCGGGGACCTTCATTTTTAGGAAATGAGATTCAGTCATTAATAGCAATTATAATAAAACAGATTTCAAAGAGTTCAATTTTTGCATACCAAAAAAGATCTCTCAACCCTTATTCTGTGATAGAGACGTTTCAGCTCTTTTTTTAATTTGATTTGTTGGTATTTTTAAAAGGTTTTATCATATTTATTAAACTTACTTTATTTTGAAAATCATATTTTTTGCTAAAATACTGACCAAAGTTAGCTTTAAAACTGGAACAGCGTCGTTTAGGATAAAAAGCTTTGTTACATTTTACTCAGCGTAGCACATTCAACAGAGTAAAGAAATTGAACCCCTCTCAACAGGCAGAGGTTGCAAAATCTTCCCTTTGATAAATTATCTATAAAGCTTATCAATAGTTTGATTCGCAAAAAGAAGCCCCGTGGGATAGGGAACCAAAAGAATTTGACGGGGTGCCGAAAAAAAGAAGAAGAGTTGTATTAACTTTAACTTTAATTTTAAAAATTTTTTCTATAATATTTTAAAATGAGAAAAATTAACGTTGAAGGTAAAATTGCTCAGGAAAAGGACGTTTTTTGATATTATTAAAGAAAAACCAAATTTAATATAAATTCCCGAACCAATTCACGAAAGGCAAAAAGTTAGGGCTTGATTATAATTAATAACCTTTTTTAAATTTTCCTCAAGAACCTTCCAAATATTTTTTTTTACTAAAACTTTAAAAGTCAATAAAAACGTTACTTCGTAAACAGTTTGAGGTGTTTCTGTCCTGAAGTTTTTAAAATAACAGAAAAATTTTTTTCCCAAAAAAACATCACGACAACGGTGTTAAAATGACTCGGTGGGCGTATACAAACTTTTTTAAGATCATATTTTAAAAACCCTACGGAAAAAACCCAATTGAGGATTTTTTTAGTTAAAAACCGTCCGAAAAAATTTTTAAAAGACTTTAAAAAAAAAAACAGAACGGAAGAAAACAGAGTTGGGTTAGTTTTTTTAGAAAAAAATACACAAATTCATGAAAAAATGGTTAAAAAGAAGTTTAGAAAGGGATTTAAAATTTTTTCAGTTGATAACAATTAGAAAAAATGACTTTTAAAAAACTTTTTCAAAAGATATAGACAATAAAAAAAAATTTCTCAAACAATTAATTTCTTTAGGTGCTTTTTAAAGATTTTTTTCTATAAGTATATTTATATAATGGTTTAAAAGAAGGTGATAAATGATTTTTGCCAAATTTTCTAGCCTTTAGGAGAAATAATGAAACCCAAAAAAAATTTTATAAAAAAGTTTTTAAAAAAGAAATGTTATTAAAACAAAACTTAATCAAATAGTTAGCGATGAATATAAAAATCACGTTATTGAGAAATTACAAAATGTTATGGATCTTATCTTTTAAAAAATAATTTCTTTGACTGGGACTGTGTTGTCTATTAACTGGAAGAAGAAAAATGCTGAAGATTATTGACTGTCCCAGACCAAATAATATTCGAACAACCTAAAAAGGTATGGCAACCAATTGGATACTAATAAAGAAAAAATATATAGAAGCACTTACCGCAGCATCCAAAGACCTTAATATTAAGTAGAGTGAATAAACCATGTGCTGCAACGGAAAAAAAACCAATGTTTAAAATTGGAATATCAAAACCAGCGGAAAAAGATTAAATTTAAATATTTTAATCATCTTAAACTTTATTTGTTTTATTATTTTTTTAATCCTTTTTTCCTAGTGATTTTTTTTTAATATAATATATAGATGCGAAATTGAGAGAATCTACAAAACATATTATAGAATTGAAATTAAAAAGTACATATAGACAGATCCAAAGAATAATATATTCAACTATAAACGACTCTTATGAAATCTTAAATCTGAACTTAAAACTTGAAAGGAGAAAAAATAAACGTTGTTTTAAAACAAACTTTGCAAAAATGGATTAAACTGATACAATATTTAAATCAGCTTATTTCAATCAAAAAAGGCTTTGAAATATTAATACAAACGACTAAAAACCACCTTTACATACGCCTTTGATGAAATAATCATAGGAATTGGTCTTTGGATTTTGAAGGAAGTGGCTGGGAGAAGAGAGTAGCTTGATTGCTCCTATCTAAATAGATATAAGTATAGTCCATTGGCGCTTCCTTCAAGTTATTAGAATTACCAAGCCCCCCCTTTACAAAATTCAATGAAAGGATATTAAATATAAGATCGATGATAATGAAGTTTTAAGTGGATGCCATTAGCTTATAAATTTCCTGTAACAAAAATGCTGAAAAAGTTTTCAAATATTAAAACATATAAACGAAAGATTATACTGGAATACGTTCCGTTACATTAAATCAAATACCTAAAATTGAAGTTGTAAATGCATATCATTTCATATATTGGTGATGAAGAACCTACGGGAAATTTATCCTTGTACATATCAAAATATCAATACGAAGACACTGTGACATGTGCTAAGTATAATGATAAAATAACGATGATGACGTAGAGAGGGTAAAGCCGCTGTAGTCAAAACTTAAGGTTTGGTAAAAGACTTTAATAGATTAATGAATAACAAAACAAAAATCCAAACAAGAAACATTTTTGTAGATCGTGCCTGCAACAAAAAACTTTACCCAAGAAAGAATATTATAAATAAAAACACATACCCAAATGTTTAGCTATAATGGTATCCAGGTTGTAAATGCAAAAGCGGCGAAGTAAAGTACAATTTAAAATGATTATAAAGGTTTAGCAGTACCTATTTGTAAATTGATTGCTGATTTGGAATCAATAACTAAAAAAGTTTTAAACTGCTTTACCATCACTGCCAATTTCATTTAAGGAACCATATCAAAATCATATAGCTTGTGGTACGGCTATAAAGTTGGTTTGTGTTATGATAACAGGCCTATACTAAAAAAACAACCCAGATTTATAGAGTCCTAAAGTGAGTTATACGTTTATTGAAAAATGCTTGAGGAAGAGGAAGAATATTGTAAAGGAAATATTTTAAAAGAACATTTTAACCAGAAACTAAGAATGTCTAAAAACGATTGAAAAGGAATTTAAAAAAACAAAAGTGTTGTCAATCTGGAACAAGAATATATAGAAGGGTGAAGAAAAAATGCCAGTACGCGATCATTTGTCAGATAACAGGAAAAATTCAGAGAAGTGCTCACTCAGATGTAATATTCATTTAGGACTAACACACAAAATTCCGGTTGTTTTTCATAATTAGACGGTTATGAAGGCATTTTATTATGCACAATAGGAAAATTCAAAAAGCAATTAATGTGTATTCCTAACAATATGGAAAGTATATGCATTTATGATTTCCGACTTGGGTTTTATTGATTCATTCCAATTTATGTATCAATTCATTGGATAACCTAGTAAAAAATATTCCAGAATTTAAATACACATCAACTGAATTGAAAAAAAAATATTGAATTATAAGACAAAAGGCGGTTATCAATGATTACATGGATAATTTAAAAAATTCAAAGAAATAAATTACCTTCTAAAGAAGATTTTATTCAATTTTAAATGAAACACCTATCTGACACAACGAATATGAAGAGCAAAGCTTCTTTGGAATAAATTTAAATTAAAACAATGGGGCGAATATCATGATCTATATTAAAAATACGTATTACTTAGCGATGTATTCGAAAATTTTAGGAACATTTGTATAGAGTATACAAATTAGATCCTTGTCATATTTTGTAGCCTGGTTAGTTAGGGAGCAATGTTTAAAATGGACTGGAATTAGTTAGATTAATAATGATATTGATATGTATTTTTTATTGAAAAGGAATGAGAGGAGAAATAGTTAGATTTCAACCGTAAGTGAAGCAAACAATAAATATATGAAGATTATGATCTAAACACTTGAAGCAAATACATTTATGTACCTAGGCGTAATAACCTTACGGTTGGGCCATGTGGTCAACCGTTACCCTCTGAACTTAAATTTATATCTGCAAAACAATTCAAGAAATTAATGCAAAGGTTAAAACTAACTTGATAGTGAATGTGTGATCTGAATATCAAAGAATAATTCCCATAAAACCCACAACGATTATACTTTGGCTCCTGAAAAAATTCAAAATACCAGAAGGAATGGCTTTCCATTATTGTAAAATATTAAACAAATTTGAAATAGGAAAAAAGTAATGTACAAAATTAGTTCAATTTAATGTGAAAAAAACAAAAATATGTGTGTATTATAAAATCTTGCACAATTCACAATATACACAATTAGGGTTAAAATACCACAAAATACATAAATATTAACTTTTGATTCATCTCCTTGGTTAACAAAATATATTGAATTTTAATACTCAAAAAAAAGATCTAAGCAAAAAATTCATTTTGAAAAGGAATTTGTTAATGAAGAAAACAACTCTGTATTCGGTTAAGACGATGGAGAATTTACGCAAGAGGGTAATATAACATTAACCATGATGAAAAATATTTATTAAAATCCATAGCCAAACCTTATTGGTTAGTTAACGCTGTTTAAACAGAATTTGTTTGGTTTTTCATAGCAAAAGAAAGTTTGTTATTAAACAGACTGTATGTTGAATGTGCATTCTAGATTATCAAAATATTTAATGTAGATTTAATTATAAGAATTATGGAAAATAAAAGTACGAGGGTATTTTAATGTTAAAATTAACTATTCACTGGACACAGATGATTATGTTATGAAATAAAAACCAAAGATGCCATAATGATGATTTTCTAAGGACAAATATTTATTTGGAATTGTGATGACGTAACAACTCAAAATTTATTTTGATAATAATAAAAAAGTAATGAAAATTTAAAGATGAAGCTGCCGCATTCCCATTGTTGATTGTCGGATTAAGAAGTCAAAATGTATTCATATTTATTAGAAAATGACGTTAGTAATGTTAAAAAATGTTAAAGGAATTAAAAAACTGGTGTTAAAGAAAACAATAGTTCATAAAATTACCAAGATACTTTGTGAATTCAACCCGACTAATCACACTTTAAAAGTTATTAAGTTCTTCGTTTCTGATAAGCATAATCTTTCCCAGTTATGTTATAAATAAAACATCTTTATCATGTTATGGGACGAAAAAGATATTATTTTGATAAATGGGTATTCTACATAGCGTATTCTTTTAAATAACTTTTTAAATAAGTCTTAAATTTAACTCTTAAATAACTCTTAAATTGGTAGAACCATAAATTGTTTTAATTGAATAGTAATAACGTTTAAAAAACATTAATAATAAATAACATCATTTATTTTAAATTTCTTAGCATAATTATAGAAATAGATATTTTTTCTGTTATTTTTTACATTATAAATTGCAGAATTACATTTTCTTTATTTTTTAGTTGTAATTAGCTTCGCTTATCTAATTTAATTCGGCATCAACAAGAATAATTAAATGCAATTAATATTAATTCTTACATTATTACCATTTGAACTAAACCAGGACTAGCATTTACAGTTTCCATTGAACTACTCCACACGGGTACTTGAGTAGAAATGTTAGAAACAGTGCGAGGTTTTCTTATTAATTGCCTTCTATTTGTTTTTCTCTTTGTTTTTCTATTTATTTACGTTTTCGTTTATATTATGAATATTCCATTATATTAATATTCCAGTTAAATAAAAACATAGGTTTAACCTTTTATTAAAATAAGTTATTAATTATTTGTTCATTTAATCTTTGATTGTTTACTTTTAGTATTTTATACAAAAATCATACAAAAACGGTATTTTATTTATTGTAAAGCATTTTTATGAAAAATAACAATAATAACCACAAGTGTACTTGGTTTGTCTTGTATTGAACATGGTGTTTTACATTTGGTATATAATTTTACTCCCCCCCCTCTTGTGGAGGAGGACGTCCAAAGGAATCAAAGTTTAAAACCCCCACTATTATTTAAGTAAAAAACCAATGTTGTTCCAGGACCCAACCGAGTGCATCTAAATTGATTATTCCCACCATCGTCCTTTACTTTGCTTTTATAAATTTAATAAATTATTTCTACTAAATAAACCCCTAAGTTTTTAATTTTCAGTTGTTTACCCGGTCTATTCAAGGTTAGAAATAGGTTTGTTTATAAATTTTAGTTTTTTTTTTTTACTATGGGGAATTCGTCTGTGCGGTCTCGTTGTGAGAATCAAATCTGTTAACCCTGACCAGTCCCTACCACGTAACAAAAGATGAATCAAAGGAGTCTAGACTAGCAGCCACATGCCTAAAAAACCGCCGATCTTTTGTTTTGTGTTAATTTAATCAATCCAGAGCAGACGAGTTGCTTTCTTGATTGTGTATAAGATATGGTGATATATATTTCTCTTAGAATTAGCTAGAAAATATCCATTCCAAGTATTTAATAACACCAGTACTGGCCAGCCGACAAAGCGCCATGCCTAGAGGGGCTAGTATGTTGGACACTATTTCGCTGCCATTGGAAGACTGTTTTTCCTAACAACCAGCCAAAGCTCCTAAAAACTCCACCATTATGACATTGCTGACAGTTGTTTTTTTTGTAATGTTTAATTTCAAATCATTCTTATTTGCACAAAGCTTGTTAATTTGATTAATTTGTGTTTTGTTACTAGTAAAGGGAAGTTTCCCTGTAATTGTTCATGTTTAGTCTAAATTATGTGACTTTATTATTAGAAGCTTGTGCTTAAATTTTTCTTTTGTCAATCGTAGGTTAATTTATATTCAATATAATTTGATGTCATTATATATAATTTATATTTTGTTATTATAAAAACAATAAACAAGTTCATTTCACAACAGTATTTATTGTCAATTGTTTTCATACAATACAATTGGTAACACGAATATTGGTTTGCCGGGGAATATTTATTTAGCTGTTAATGTAATATGCTGAGGATATTATGTAGTTACTTCCTTTTTATTCTAAGTTGAAAATGAGAAAATCCCCAAATAAAGATAAACATCTTTGGATATATTTAAAAGACTTCCAGTAGTCTTCTTATTTTGTTTCATTAATAATAATTAATTACATCATAGTATATTCTTGATATATTGTGTATCCTGTGTCGGATATAAAAAAAACCATTACAAACGTCAAAGACGACAAGAGCTCAAAGTGCAATTTTCAGTGATTCATTAATATAACTGTATCTAATAAATGTGGATTATGTTCTTGTGAATACTTTATTCTGTCGCTGTAAATAAACAAATAATGTTGTGGTTTGTTACACCAGCCGTTATTATAAGGTTTTAAATTAGTTTGTTGTGTATCAGGTGATTGCGTCTCCATGTCCGTTAGGATGACCATCTTGCTTTTGTAAATCTTTCAGAAATAGATTAAGTCCAAATTCATTGAAATTAAACGTGGAACCCATAGAATTAATTTTGTACAATTACCCTTACCAGCAGGTCAGCAGCATTAGCTCTAAAAATTAATCACTATCCTTTCAGCTGCAGTTCGTGTTATTTGAATTGGACTTGGAGTATAATATAGTTTCTAAACCCTGAAAAAAATGATAAATTATTTAATGGGGATTTTCTAGATTACCTCTTTACACCCTGGATGATAACTTCCTAGAAGCAAAACAAACTATTATATCCCAACTGGACCAGCCTGCTCTCAGCAGTATTCCATTAGTTTAAATAAATATATTCATTTGTTAAGGTTTTTTGCATCATCTTCACACAATTCAAACTAAATCCTTTACATTTATTCCTTTGTATAATTTACATCATATACATTTTTTTTCCATATGTTTAAACACTAACTGATCCAATTAATGAAGCGTTGCATTATTAAGTAGAGCAATTGGTATTCCATCAGCATAATATTACCGTTAGCAAGCTTATTACTTTAAACTTACTTCAAAATAAGCATTTATTAAACCAATCCAAAATATGAGCTTCTATCATTATTGTAAAGTGAGATCCGTCTTTTGTGGCTTAATATTTCCAAGACCAGATATTAAGGCTGTATCATATATTGAATAGGAGTTAATTCATATCTTCACAATATTGTTTGTTCTAAACATGTATATATTATATATTTTTATTTTTAATAAATTAATCTGTTAATTCGGATTTACGTGTCCAGATCCTGCCAATATTCTATTTTAATCTCATATGAATATCATCTCCCTCCTTATTATTTTACTGTTTTCTTTCTTGTAATCTTAGCAATTCAATTACCAATTGCCGGAGAGGTTTCTTTTTAAATTTTCAACAATTGCGTAATTAGCAGCTAAATTTCCAACTTCTGTTCCAACCTTACTTTTTTGTTCCACTTTCAAAGTGTTGCTTTCGACTGCTGTTTCCAGGACTTTTTTCCAGGCTGTTGTAATTGAAGATGCGGATGAACTTGAAAGCAATTTCGTTATAGGGTCAAAGGATACCTGTTCCACGTATAATTTCTTTTCCTGCTGGGGAGCAGCACCATAAATAAATATTCCTTTATTTTTATCATTAAACTTGTTTGTACATTTATATAAAAACTAAAATTTAAAATTTCACAATTAAGTTTGAAAAACTTTAGTTTTAAGTAATTTCTTTTAAAATTAGTGTAAACTTGTTTCACCCTCAGTAAATAATTATTCTACCAAATACACATCTGTAAATATATATTCTAATTGAATTTATAATAGATGTATTATTTCAGATATCCAAACTTTTGGGTTCTTTTGTAATTAATGGATAAGATCTTGTAAAATAATGCAGTACTTAAAGAACATAGATAATATCACTGAATACCATCAACAAGTGAATTATCACAGTAAATACAATGAATGTAAATTGTATCCACAGAGTTAGTTATATTTGGGGTGTAGTTCCCCCATTCCGTTGTTTAAAGTTTTTTTCTCAAATCCAAGCAATGATGAAAATTTGATATTTATCAAATCCAACATAAATTATCTTTAATTGAATAAAATCTTAAAACTACTTAAATCAAGTTCATAACTTATGGAGTGGACACTTGGTCCCCTGTCGCCTGCGGGCAGCAAGGTATGATTTATCAAATTATAATCACCAATTACTTATAAGTTCCCGAGATAATTATTAATATTGGTAAACTGTAGGAAGAACATGTGTAATATGATATTTTCCATTCCTTACCATATTTATAAACGAATTCTTTATTATTCATATTCATCACTAATAGTATGCCAAGAGTGGTCATAGGGTTAATAACTATCCAAACCAACAGCATACGTTTATTTTTATCTACAAATTAAAGAACGACCTAACTCTGATTGTAAAATCACTCGGAGTATTTTTGTTATTATCTTTAAAACTGTTTCGAAAACTTAATACTATTTTTGTACCATTTATATATAATTAAAATCTAAATTCAAGAAAGAAAAATAATTTTTATATTAACATTTCCCATGTTCTTTTGGAAGAGTGAATTCCATTTTTAATAGTTCATCGATTTATGCTTATACCTTCATTTTTTATGTTCCTTCATTATTAATTCCAGGCATTAAGACCACAAATTAACTCAAACTCCTTAACCAATTCATTCGGATTACATGGACAAACATCATAACCTTGCCATCTAATTACTTTTTTAAATTAATAGATCTTTATTGAGAGGCATCCGACTTTTCGGTTAATTTTTTGAATATTTTTCTAGAAATGAATTGAATGTTTTTTATTATTGTTATATCTTTATTAATCAAATCAATCAAATCATATCTACTTCAGTATTAATTACTCTTTTTCGGTTCTTGATACTAAGAATTAATTGTTTTGACATAAAGTTTATTTAAGTTAATAATTAAATACAATATTGTCCATTTGTTGAAACTTTATATGGGTATGATATCTTATTCTTTCCCATATACTTTTTTCCTTTGTTTAAAAATATAAATGATTACGTCTCTATTTTTTTTTTTTAAAAATTTCCGACTTGGGGGTTAAAAATTGGTTTTCCCTTTGTTGCTTTTAAATCAAGATTGGGGGATTTTTCATTCTGGTTATTGCCCAGTTCATTCCCCAATTTTTTTTTTTTCTTTGATCCCTTTTTCCTATGAAAACCCCCTTTTCTTTTTTTCTTCCCTTTAAATTTTTTTTTTTCCAGTTTAATCTTTAAAAAAAAAAACCCTTCCTTTCTTTTATTTTTTTCCCCCCAAAAAGGATTAAAAGGGGGTCAAGGGTTTTAAAATTTTAAAAATTTAAACTTTAAATTTTTTGGGGGGGGGGGTCAAAAATTTTTTTTTTCAAAATTTTCATTTGGTTTTTGGGGGGGGGGGTTTAATTAGTTTTTTTGGGGGGTTATTTTTTTTTTTTTAAATTAAATATTTAAATTTTGTTAAATTTTTTTTGGGGGGAAGGGAAAATAAAGGTTAGAAAAATTATTATGAAAATTTTAAAGTTGGGGGGGTTTTTTTTTAATTTTTTTTATATTGAAATTTTTTTTTAAAGTTTTGTAAAGTTGTGGTAGGAAAAAGGGTGGAAGGGTTATTTTTTTAAGGTGGGAAAATTTTTTTTGGGGTTGGGGGGTTTTTTATATAAAATTTTAATTTTTGGGGTTTTTTTTGGGTTAATTTTTTTAAATGAATTAAAATTTTTTTTGGATTTTATTTTATTTAAATTTGGGTTTTAAAAATTTAGGGTAAAAATGGGAATTTGGGGTAGTTTTAAAATTTTTTAAAATTATTTTGTTTGGGGGGGGTTTAATTTTATTTGGGGTTGGGGTTTTTTCTTATTTTATTTTTAAATTTTGTTGGTTTTTTTTGTTTGGGTTTGTTTTGGGGGTTTGTTTTGTTGATTTTTTTATTTTTGGTTAAAATTTGAAAAAATTTTAAAAATTTTTAAAAATTTTGAAATTTGAAGATTCATTTTTTAAAATTTTAATATGTGGATCTTTGGTTTGGGAAAAAAAAACAAATACTTTAATGCAAATTTCAAAAACCTCTTAAATATTATGATAAGTTTAATTTTATATGTTTAAAAACCTAAAAAAATTCAAATATCAAGTTTTAATTTAAACCCAAAATTAAGTAAAATTTGCAAAAAAAATAAAGAGACCCAAAAGGGAAAAACTTGAAAAATTTCGGGTGTTTCCCAAACCCCAAATAAAAACCCCCTTTGGGAAAATTTTCTTAATTTAAAAAAAAACAAAAAAGTAAATTTTGATTTTTTGATTTAATTTTTAAAAGGGTTCAAAATGAAAAAAAACCAAAATACTTATTAAAGGCGTACAAAAAGGGGGTTGTTATTTTTTTAAGTCGGGCCCTTAAAAAACCCACCAAAAGATATCCGAATTTAACTTTTTCAATTAATTTTTTAAAAGCCCCGGGAAACGGGAAAAAAAAAATTTTTGTAATGAACAAAATATTAACCCAAACTCCCCTTGCAAATGCAACAAATAAAAAATTTTATTTTTATATATGACAAACCAAAGGAATTTTTTTAAAAAAACTTTACTGGTAAAAATTTTAATAATTATATAAGGGGGGTTTTTAAAAAATTAAAAAATAATAAAACCGCCCAGTTTTTTTTAAAGTTAAATTTTTTATTAAATTTAATGATTTGTACAAAAAAAAAATTAAAAAAATTTTTAAAAGGAAAGGGGAAATATTTCCCCGGAAGTAAAAAAGGGAAAGGCTTTTTATTTATGGGAGGGGGTTTTTTAAAACCTTTTTAAACTAGGAAATTTTTTAAAAATTTTTTGGGTTTAGAGGTTTTTTTTAGGGTATTTTTAAAGGTGTTGGATTGTATTTTTGGTTTTAAAAGATAAAAGGGGGGTTTGTTTTGGTTTTTTTGAAAAAAGGTTTTTTATAAAAAAAATTTTTTGGGGTTTTAATTTTTAGGAGTTTTATGGAGGAAAAATTTTAATGAAGTTTTTGGAAAAATTTTTTTAGTCATGGCAAAAAAAAAGAACTAAAGGACATATATTAAACATGAAAAACTAAAAAACAAGATTTTGAAGTTTAAAAAAAAGTTACAAAATATGTATCAGTTAGAAATAAAAACAAAAATTTAAATAAACTAAATACTGAAATGCCCCAAAAAGGGAATAAAGGGTTTTACTCGATACATTTTCAAATAAATTGGGGCAGTTTTAAAAATTGAAGGAAAAAGGCGTTCCAAGGGGTGATGCCCCTTGGAAAGAAGGGAATTTAAAAAAAAAGATTAAATAGGGGAATTAAAAAAATTTTTTTTGGGGGGTGGTTAGGGGGGGTTGAAAAAAAATTTAAAAGGTTTGAGATTAAAGGGGGGTTTTAAAAATTTAAAAAGGTTTTGGGGGGTTTAATTGGGGGGGGGTTGGGGAAAAATAAAAAGGGGGGGTTGGGAACTTTGGTTTTGGGGGAAAAAGTTTTGGGGTTAAAAGGGGGGGGAAACGGGGGTTGTTGGGGGAAATTTAAAAAATTTAATTTTGATTGAAAATTTTTGGGAAAATTTTGGGGGGTTTGGGTTTTTGGGGGGGAAAGGAAATGTTTTTGGGGAAAATTAAAAAATTTAGAAAGGGGTTTAAAAAAGGTTTTTTGGGTTTTTAATTAATTTGGGGTTTTTTGGGGTTTTTTTTTGTGGGGTTAAAATTTTTTTAATTTTTTTAAAAAGAAAATTTTTTTTTTGTTTATTAAAAAATTTTTTTTCCCAAAACCCCCAGAAAAAAAATTTTAAAATTTTTTTCTAAAAAAAAAAAAAATTTTGTGGGGGAAACAAAGGGTTTTTTGTGAATTTTTTTTTTTTTTGGTTTATTGGGGGGGGTTTTTTTAAAAAAAAGGTTTGGGGATTTGTGTAATTTAAATTAAAAGGGAAGGGGGGGTAAAAAGGGAAGGAAAAATTTGGGAAGGAATTAGAAAACAGAAATAAAAGTGGGGGGTTTTTTGGGAATTAAAGGCGGTTGGTTATAAATTTAAAAAATCCAAAATTTAAAAAAGGACCAAATTCTTTTAAAAAATGAAAAAATTTTTTTTTTGTTGGGTTTTGGGCGGAATTTTATTAGGGCATTTATTTTTAATGGGGGGGCCCGGGCCCCTTTTTTCTTTAAGGGGACCGGGGAAATATTCCGAAAGGATTTTTGTTTATAAAACACCCCCAAAAAATTTAAACCCCAACCGGGGTTAAAGTAACATTAAAAAAGGTCCTCAGAAAAAAAAACCCGGGGGAATTTATATAAAAGAAATCGGGGTTTTTTTAAATAGTGGCGCCCCACCAGTCGACAAAATGAAAAAATTATAAAATTTTTTTTTAAAAGGTGGTGGAAAAGGGGGTTTTTTTAACAGGTACTTTTCCCTGGGGGGAGTGTAAATAAAACATCCAAGATCAAAGAAAGTGGGCCCAAAGGGGGCAGGTATGTATGTATCAAAAAAAAAAAAAATTATTTAACAAAAAAGGACAATTTTTGACTTTCCCCTTAGGGCCCGTTTCCTCATCACAAAAATACCATTTGTTTTATGTGGGTATTTATGCAAATTCTCCCAAAATTGGGGGGGGAAATAAAATTTTTAAAGAAAGCAATTTTTGGGGGAATAAAAAATTATAAAGAAAGAAAATTTTTGGTTTACAATTTAATTTAAAATTTGTTTTAAAATTACTTTTGTTTTTTTTTAACTGGAATAATTAATATAATTTGTATTAAATCTTGTAATACTTTTTTAAAATAGTTTTTTAAAAAAAAAATGAAAAAGCCGTTTTGTGAAAATTTATTTTCCCCCCGGGGGGCGCCGGAGAATTTTTTAAACGTGCACCCCCGGGGGGGCCGGGGGTAAACCATTAGTTTTTTCCCTAAGAAACCTCATCTGAAGGCTCACCTTTCCCAGCGGTTTTTCAAAATCATCAAAACCCCCGGTTTTTGCAGCCAGAATCCCCTTCAACCCCATTTCTTTCCCTCCCGAAACCTTCAAAAATAGAGACAAAACAAAGGGAAAGGGCCCACAGTGCATTACAACTTTGAGGGAAAAAAATTCTTTATGTGCAAAACCTTTCAATGTATAACAGCGGGCGAAAACCGTTAACAGACAAGGCGCCCCGGGACCCCAAACCAACTGCAAGCTACCTTTAAACAGAAAAGGGGAAACGTCAGATCAATTTGGGAACAAAGCGTAACAAAAATCGACTCAATGATAAAAAGTTGAAACCGGTTTTATATATGTATTTTCTTTATTAAAATAGGTTAGGTTTTTTTAAAATTATCAAAATTTTTATTTTAAATTTTTTTAAAATTTTATTCAATTACTTTTGTTTTTTTAAATAAAAACAACTCCTAAAGAAATTTTTTATTCTTCCATATTAAAAAAAATAATTTGTTTGAATTTAGTTATAAAAGGGGAGAAAATACTTTTTTTTTTTTTAATTTAAATTTATTAAAGAGGGATAGATTTTTAAATAACCGGACCGGGTTATATTTTTTTATTTTTAGCATTTGGTTTTTGGGGGGTCTTTTTATTTATATTTTTAAATTTTTTTTGTTCATGGAAATTTTTAAATTTGTATTTTTTGGGGTTTTGGTTACTTTTTGTGTCATTTCGGATGCCCCTTAAAACGGTTTTTTTTATCTATGTAGAAGAATTACAAAAAAAAGGAATAAAAAAAAGTGATTTAAACAGAAAATAAATGTGGTCAAATTTCAACCAAAATTATTTTTTACTTCCTGTATGTTATATTGGCCAAAATTTATTCTAAAATTTTGCTCCGGGTAGTTTTTTAAAATTTTTAAAAAGGGGGAAAATTTTTAAAAAAAAGACAAAAATTTTTTTTCCTTTTTTTTAAATCATCTTTAGTTAAACCCGGGGTTTTTTAGGGGTTTTTTAAAACCTGGGGGTTTTTAAAATTGTCCGGCTTTTGCCCAAACCCCTGCCCAAGGCATAGGTCAAGGGGGTTAAAACGGTCTTTCCGCACAAACAAACTTTGGGATTTTGGGATCTCGATGGCGGAGAATATTTTAATTTGGGCATTCCCTTCTAAATCTCGCACTTGGTTTATCGCCACCGAAATTAAAGGCAAAGCCCCGAAAGCACAACCCCAAAGAAGGCAAAAGTGCGGGATCACGTGGCGAAGCGAAAATTGTGTTTTTTAAGCTTTCGCCTGAAATTATCGCCCAGGGGTTATCACGTCGTACGAGTGCGGGATCACAATGGCGAAGCAAATACCCCCGAGGGCCCAAAAGACGATATAACGAGGGCCCCAAAACCCAAAAAAAAAACAAATTTTTCCCGTTCTTAGATACTCGTTTAAAAAATTTTTTTTAGCTTTAAAAAAATTGGGGGACCGTTATTTTTTTGGAATTTTACTCAGTAAGACCAAACTTTTAATGGACTTTGACTTTCAAACAAATAAATTATAGGGCTTAATTTTTAAAAAGTATTTGCCCAAGCTTTAAAAACCAATATTTAAATTGCTATTCGGCAGTAAATTTTATGCCACAGGGGGTTTTGGGTTGAAGACCATTATGCCCTTTTAAAAATCCGCCCAAAACTTTCGAAATTAACCCGTGCATTCTCAGAAAATTTGACGTAAAAATAACCGAACATATAGGTTTTTATTCAAAAAAGTGAGTTAGACCCCCCGAAATTTTTTTTTAAATTTTTCAATTAGCACGGTTTAGTTATGGCCTTTGACTTAGTAATAAATATGTATGAAGAGCCTTACAGTTTCTGTTGCAAGTGCTTCAAAAATAATTTAACATAGACTTTAGATTTTTTGGATTTCACTCAGTAGACCAGAGGTATTGTCTTTAACAGAGAAAAAATGCACAATTGGGTTGAAATATGGTTTCGCATTTATCTAAAAAAAGTATTTGAATATTATTCAGCTGGGTTTTACTCGGAATTTCTCCTTGTAAGAGAACAGGTATGGCCTTTGGCTTTGTCAAATCTGTGCATTAATGGCCTTGTGGCTTTGTGTCGCACATATCTCAAAAATTTTTTTAAAAGTCTTTTTTTCCCCGAAATTTTTACAAATGTAGTACAAAAAATAAAAAAAAAATCCCGTAAATAAATTTTAGGTGGAGACATATTTACTTTTGCACCGATTTTTTTCTTATATATTTTTCAGAAAATGTTAATATAAGGGAAAAACTTAACACGCATGGCTTTTAGTTTTTGTTTATTCTAAAATTTATTGCAAAAGTGATTGTTCAATAGTTTACTGACAAAAAAATTTGGGTTTAAATTTAAGCTTTAATGTGCACCGTTCTTTCTTGATCAAATCAAATTTGACTAGACTGCTAAAATTTATGATACAATGTACAGCAAAATTTTTAAAGAAAACGAAAACAACGGAATAAGATCATTTTAAAAACCCCAAAAATGGGGGGACTTAATTTTTTTTTTTAAAATATTCCAGGGCGGTAAACAATTTTAACCGGTTGTTGTTGGGTTGACAATGGTGCTCTTTCCCCCCCCTGTTAAAAGGGGCTAAGGGTAAAATTTACAAGGGAAAATTTACAAAATTCAAAAAAAAAACAAGTAAAAAAAATTTTGGGAAAGTGTTTGAAAAAATTGTACGTTTTCCCAAAATTTCGACGAAGGAAAGGAGCATATAGCTAAACTTTTGTGGGGGAAAAACACACATTTTTAAATTTTTTCATTTAAGATCGATGGCGACAAGGGCCCATTTAGTGAGGGAAACGCGGGACACATTTTCCCCCTATTTTGGATTAATTTTACAAGCTTAACTGGCAAAGGCAGCTAAAGTTGGAAAGGAAATACTTTTGGGAAAATGTCAATTAAAAACATTGGGACAAGGGGGGGGGTTTAAAAGCGGATTGGAAATTGGTTAAGCCCCAAGCGATTGTCGAAAAACAATACGAAAAAAAGAGTTTGAAAATCCGGGTCAAATTTTAATTCTTACAATTTAAACCCCGAAGGAACATTACTGCTTGAAGGACCCCCAAAATACCCAACGACAGTTCAAGAAATGGATGGGTGAAGGGCGGGGTTGTTTTATATTTTGCCAAAAAATGCTGAGAAGGTTCTTGTGGGGTTCGGAAGAAACTTAAAAGTACCTAAATGAAGGGTTTTTCAATTTATCAGGGTTTCTAAAATGGCTCGTTTGCCTAAACCCTTTTAAATTTTTTAATTCCATTTCCGTTTAAAAAGTAGAAATGTTTTCCCAAAATTTTATATTTTGAAACTGAACCGAAAAAATTTTTTGGAATTTTAAAACATAGTAAGATATCTGAAAAGGTTAAAAAAACTTTTTGAAGACGCTCATGAAACATTTCCCTATATGAAATTTTTTAAAAAAAAACCATCATAGAGAAAGTGAAGAAATTGGATATAATATAAATGTACGTTAAAGGAGTTTTTGCTGAACGTAAAAAAAATAAATATTATTTGCGAAAGGAAGAGCCCCCCAAATTTTTAGTTTTTCCAGTTTCTTCGTCGGGTGAAAAATTACGCCCGGTTTCCCCTTTGGGAAAAGAAATGTTTTTTTATGGCAGAAATATTCACATGTTTAAAAGAATCCTTTTGCACAAAAAGCAATTTTTTTATTTGTCCCAACTCCCAAATGAAACTTGGAACAACTTTTTAAAAAGTCTCCAAGGGAACAATTTTTGGTAGTTTTTTTTTTTTTTCCCTTTATTTTTAACAAAAATTTTACTATCCCTATATGAGCGGCCATTCATTTGGGATAAAATAAAATTTAAATGGAAAGAGAAAATTCACCCTATATATAAAACATCTAAAAAATTACAAAAATCCCCTTTGACTTATTTTCGTACATTTACGACGGATGTCATATGATAGTTTACTCTTTGTCCCAAAATTTGGTTTTTTAATTTAAAAACCTTTTTTTTTACAAAAATAAGCCGAAGATTTTTAAGTTTATTTTTCGAAAAGCGTTCGCGACATGCAAATTAAACCCAAAAAAAGGGAAAAACTTTTTGGTAGTGCAAATGGGGCGTTTAAATAAAAACCTTTGCAAAAGTGGGGTTAAAATTGGCTTTCCCATTTTCTTTTTTAATTTCCTTTTACTGTGTGTCCTTTTACTATTGAAGTTATTCCATTTTTTTTTAATTAAATTTGGGTCTTTTAAAAATTTTAGGGAAAAGGGACGAAAAAAAAATGAACAAGGTGAACCCAAAAAAATTCATGAAATCACTCGGTTTTTGGGTTTATTTGGGGAAAACAATTTTTTTTTGTTTCTTGGTTAAAAAAGGGAAATCTATTTCTTTTTATTTAGAATGTTTCTTTGATTTTTTTTTTTTTTTTTTTTTTTTTTTTTAAATTGGGTTTTTTAATATTAATCCCCCGCTTTGTCGTTGAGGTATGTTTCCATAATAGTTTGATCACGTAAATGGGCATAAATGCTTCAGTGGTGTTACATAATGGGGATGTAGCCTTTTAAACAATGCAAAACCCCAAAGAAGTTGTGGGGGAATTTTGGGAAAAAATTTAAAAGGGGTAGGATCGCTGCTGAGGAGGAAAAAGAAAATTTACTTTTTTTGGGAAGGACCTACTCAAACAAAATCATCCCAAAAAAAGGGAAAATTTTTCCCTTCAAAAAAGAACGAAAAAGAGAAAGACAAAACACTATTCCCCTTAAAAAATTTAAATTAAAGGGAAAAAAAAACCCCAATTTCAAAAAAAAAAGGAAAGGGAATTTAAAAGGGGGTTTCCCCGATTTTTTTAAAATGGAGGGCCCCACGTCTTGTTTTTTTTTTTTGGATAAATCGGGAAAAATGGTGAAATTTCCCAAAAATTTTTTTCTTTTTAAAAAAGGGCAAAACTACCACATTTTTCTTTTCCTGGGTTGTTTTTTTTGCTTTACCTTTAAAGGTTTGTCAGAGACTTTTTTGTTTAATATTCTTGGAAATTTGTGTTTTTTGCCCATTTTTGGGCTTTTGGGTCAAGTACAAGAAATTTCAACGGAGGGAAAACCCAAATGCTCCCTTGGGACGGGGTCTTTTGCCGTTTTTTTTGGCGTAGATTCCTTTTTTTTTTCCATGTTTCTCCAGATTTTAGCAGCTCGGATTTACAGGGCTTTTATTTTTTGGGAAAAATCCCGTTCAGGAAGGTTACTCAAAAAGGGGTGGAAAAAAGAAGAATGTTTGTTTCTGTTTTAAAGAACACAAGCCAAAATTTGCAAAAAAAAAATACTTTGGAAAAATTCTAAAGGGAAAGCCCCGTTATTTGCAGAACCCTTTTGAGGGTTTTGAAAAAGGGAAAATTACAAAGGGGAAAAATTCAATCTGAAAAATTTAGATGTTAAACAAAAAGGGATAATGTTCCCAAACCAAAAATTTGGAAAACCCCGGGTTACATTTAATTATTTTTGGGAAAAACAACTCAAAAACGGGAACATGAAAGTAAATGAAATGGTATGTCCCGGAGATCCAAATTTCCCTTGGGACAGTGATGAACCGAGGGGCCGAGATGAAACAAAGTGCTAAATATTTACCGCTTTTTTTTTTAAGATAAAAAAAAAAGAAGCTGAAAAAGTTTAGCCCAAAAAAAAAGAATAAATTGGGTTTTGTTTTACGTTTTGGGGAAAAAGGGTTTAAACGTGATGTTATATCGATTTTGGTTTCCAGGGCTACAAAAAAAGGCCCATTCGCCATTTCTGCTGACTAGTGTTTAAAGAGGTAAAAAGAATTCGGGTGTTTTTAAAAAAAAAACCCAATCGTGAAATGCAAAATTTAAAATCGATTTTTGTGCCAAAATGATAAAATTCGAGACTGAAATAATACAAAAAAGTTTAAAAATAAACCTAAAGGAAACCAATTTGAAGGGAAAGTTTTTCCATATTAAAAAACAATTTTTTTTATGTTAAACTTTTAAAATTTTATTTTTGTTATGTTGAAGGTTGTGTTTTTTTCTTTTTAAATTTTGATACCGCATTTAAAATTTGAAATTTCGGCAATGTGTGTTATTTTGGTAGGGGAAAAAGAGTGCTGGGTTTGTGCATTTTGGGGATTTATTATAAAAAATTTTTTCGGGTTTTTTTGGGAAACCTGTTACAAGATACCGGCCTGGGGTTGTTTTCTGAAAACCAAAAAAAGGTCCCCAAGGGCCCAGTTTGGTTTTAAAAATATGCCACTATTTTGTTGGGGCCTTATTTTTTTTTTATATTAAGAATATTTTTGTACAAACAAAAACACAAATGTTTTTTTTTGTTAAATTAAAATTTTTGGTGTGCTTTGTCCCAAACCCTTTTTGAAACTTATAGTTGTTGTTTTAGTATCACATTACAGTAACACAAAGATTGGTTTGATTTTTTAAAATTTTTCGACCCTATTTTTAAAAAATTCTTTCTTGTACTCTGGCCCTTTTTCCTCACGCAAAAGGGGTTACATCCCACAACTCGCCATATTTTTCCCAAAAACCCCGGGGGGGATTTGGTTTAAAACCTATTTTTAAAAATTTCACTTTTATTTCAAAATCGCGGGGACAAAGTTTACAATTTGAAATTTGTTTTTAAATTTTTTAAACCCTTTCCCAAATTCCATTCGTTCTTCAATAAATTCTTCGGGTTACAATTTTGGGTTTTTCAGTTTTACGGGCGACAACGCATCATTAATTCACTCGGGTGCTTTTTTTTTTTAACAGCTTTTCCTTGCTTCAAGGGAAATTAAACTTATTTTTTTTTTTGCAGCTTTTACAGCAAACATTGATTCATTTTTTCCCTCGGATTACTTACTTCTTTTCTACATTTTTTAACTAGCGGCAACGCATTGTTTTATTCAAAGGGAAAATTTACTTTATTTTTTACAGTTTTTTACAGGCAAAAAGCATTCATTCACCACTGGGGTTTCCCTTATTTTATTTTTACACTTTTACTGGCGAAAAACGCTTTCCTTCATCCACGGGGTTTTTATTTCCCTTTTTTTAAGTTTTTTATTGGGGGCCCAAGCATTCTTTATTCACTCCCCCCGGGTTTTACAACTATAGTTTTAAGTTTTTAAATAGCGAAAACCACATTAATTTTTTTCATTCATTTTTCCCTTCATTTCATTCACCCATTATTGGGAGTTACTGCATTGAATTCCGGGTTTTTTTACTGGGGGCCAAACACTTTGGGTTCTTTAGCTGGGGTTTATTCATTCCATGTTTACAGCTTTTACGGGCGAGAACGCTTTTATTCATTCTTTCCCTTTCTTTCCCATCCATTCATTCAATCAATGGGGTTTATTTAAAAAAATTTTTTACGGGTTTTGTTTTGCTGGGCCCAGCGCTTTATATATTTGGGAATGTTGTTACAAAAAAGATAAATATCAAACGGGGAATGTAAATTTCCCAAAAACCCCGCCTCCCAAAACGAAACTCACAGCACGCAGACGTTCAACCCCCAAATACACACACTCACATACAAAAAAAAACAAATTTAAGAACCCAAAAAAGAACAAATGAAAATAAAAAAAAAAAAAAAAACACAGTGGGGCCCCACATGCGTATTTTTAAAAAATTTTTAAATTAAACCCCCCACCTTTGAAGCCCTTTCCCCCCATGACAGAAAATTTGGTAAAGATTTTAGGGGGATCTGACTTTCAAGGGCTTTTGTCCGGGTTTTTTTATTCCTACATTTTTGATTATACTTATTAAATTTTTGCTCGATTTCGAGAAAATTTTTTAAAACGTATTTGAATAAATCCCGGGTTCGTTTTCCCCGGAAAAAAAAAGTACTTTGTAATATAAAAAGTCATGTCCGTGACCCAAAATTTGGGGGTCGAACCCCCGATCCCCAAAATTTGCGGCCCCAACCTTAAAATTTCCCGACGTTTAAATTCCAAAAACGTTTTTAATATAAAACCCGCTGAGTAACGGAATACCTTTAATTTTGTAATGCTGTATTTTAAAAGATTTTTCATTTGAGTTTATCTGTTGCCTAAATTGACTACCACGTTTTTAAAAAAGGGGAACAGTCGTAAAGCACTAAGGAACCCTATGGCCCCTTTCGCAGGGGGCCCTTCTTGTCAAAAAAGTTTTTCAAATCTTTGAACATAAATTTTTTTTATATATTCAATGTAAAATTTTCAAACCTCATGTTTATCTTGGGAAACGACATTTTTTGGGGGGAAAACTTTGGGGAAACTTGACGACGTTACCCTCAAATTTATATTTTTTTTGAGGTTAAAATAGCCGCTACATTGGGGAAATCAAATTATATTTAAAAATGGAAAACTTTTTTTCACCCTTTTGTGTTTTTTTGTGGGAAAAAAATTTAAATGTTTCCCAGAGTATCCCTTGACCCCTTTCCTTTGTCGCCTGTACTTTAAAACAAGGGACCCCCGTTTGGCCAGTCGCAAATGAAGTAAAGTAGAGCATTTTCAATTGGGTTTCCCGTCACATAACAAAACAAAACATGTCCCAAACCGTTAAAAAAAAATGCAGTGGTCCTGTCACGTTAAGCATTCTGCAGTGGTTCAGTCACGTTTAGCAGTGTGCAGTGGTCCTGTTACGTTGAGCAGTCTGTAGTGGTCCTGTCACGTTGAGCAGTCTGCAGTGTTCCTGTCACGTTGAGAAGTCTAGTGGGTTATCCACGTTGAGCCCAAATTTTCAAGGGGAACCCGTTTACATTAACGGGGGCAGATGTCCATCACACTCAGACAAAGGGAAAAAAAAACAAAAAAAAGGAAAAACAGTTTACACCGCCCTTTGGGAAGGGGCAGTGGCAACCCCACTGGGGAGCTAAAACCGGTTAATGGGCACCCTAAAACCCATTTTACCCCCCTAAGCTCAAAGTCACAGAACATTTTTAAATAAAAGTTATCCCCCCCGGGTGAAACACTAACATACACAAAGGCAACTAAAGGCATGCCCAAAATTTTGTAAAGTAAATAAAAAAAATTTCTCTTTTAAAATATAATATATGCAATCCTTTAAAAACCAAAACGCATGTACTCAGCCCTTTTCAGAAAACAAGGGAACCAAAGGAAAAAACCATTAAGGAAAACCCGACGAAATGGCCAAAAGACGGGAATCAAAAAAGCTCAGCTTTGGGGGGGATTTTAAAAACCATTTCATAGAGTTTCCCCACCTGTCCGTCAGCACAAAGGGGGAAAGCCCTAGGTCCAACGGGAAAAGGGCTAGGGACCAAAAAGCTGGGTGTCTCAAAAAAATTTGGGTCATTTAAACCCCTTTAAAAAAACCCCCAAACCCCAAAGGGGAAAGCGGGCAGGGAGCATTTGCCAGAATTTTTGTGCCCCTAGGGAAACCCCTGATCACTTTCCACAAATAGGCATATATTCATATATAAAGGGAAAAAGCTCAAGAGGGTATTAATTTTCACGAAAGGCAAACAAAAACCCGGAAAACTAAGAAAGTAAAACAAAGTTTAGATTAAAAAGCATTTTATTGGCAGTCGGGGGTTTTTTTCCCCTTTCAGCCACTTTATACGTTTACCATTTAAAAATTTCTAGAAATACCCCACTGGCCCACCCGTAAGCCATAAAAGGGGGTTTCTACAAACAAATTCAAGTAAAAAGACGGAATAAAAAATTTATATTTTTTCTGGTTTTTAAAAAGGGAAAATTTTTTAGGTATGTGTTTACGTTTTCCCAAAAGTAAATTTCCCCAAAAAATTTTTAAAGAAAAAAAAAGAAATATAAAAAATGTGAAATTTTTTTTTATTTTTATTTGAAGTGTCAAAAGGTTATAAAAAAAGGTGGGGGTTATAAAAAGAAAGAGCTTGGGCATAATTTTAACGGTTGTAAAAAATTTCTAATTTTTTACGAAAAAAAAAGCGATTTAAAGTATAGTAAAGAAAAAAAATAATATAATGTTTTACCATTGAGTTTTAAATTTAAAAAATAATATTTTTTTAAAAAGTCGAAAAAAAATTTGGGGATAAAGGGGAAATATTTTGTTTTTAAAAAGATATGTAACTGTCAATTCCATAAAAATGTATTATATTTTTTTTTAAAAAATAAAAATATTCAGAAATTATAAAACTAGTTTAAAGAAAATTCTGATTTCATAAATTAAATATAGTTTTTTTTTTTTTCAAACTGAATTTACAATCAAAATTGCAAAAATCATTTTTTCCCGTGAAAAAGAAACTGATTTTATTGAGTGGAAAGAAAAAGAAATAAATAAAAAAAAAATAAATAAATAAATAAATTAAAAAAGGTGAAATGATTTGCAGAATGTGAAATGCTCAAAAATTGTTTCATATATATTGGGAAACCTTTGAATTAAACAGTCCAAAGATAAGGGTACAGTCCCCTCATAATATTATGTTAAAAACGTCAGTAGAAACAAAAATTTAAGGGAAATTGGCCGAAATAAACTTGACTGTGTTCTTTTGGGTTTAGCAGTCAAAAGAGGACAAGTAAAAATTTAAATTTTTAGAATGGAAGTGGTTTTCCCGTCCCCCGCTCTAATTTTGGGGCCTTTAAAAAATTAATGAAGGGGAAAAAGGGTTTTTGCAAAAACTTTTTAACAGAATAGGAAAATTTTTTTTTTAGTTTTTTTCACTTGAAAAAGTATTACCAGGTTTAAAATAAAAAACCATACCCAAAAATACCAGGACTTTTAATTTGGGAAATTCCCGAGGGTTTGCTTCTAGGCCCAATTGAAGAGACAGAAAACCCCGGAAGGAAAGCCTCTAAGAAAGGGCACTAATATTACAGAAAAAGGACTGAAAGTCCCTGCAAAAAATAGGTGTTTGAAAAATAAAAATCCCGACCTTTTTAAGAGTTTTTCAAAAGACATGAGCAATTCAAATCAAGAAAACAGAATGGGTGGAAAGTTTGGGACGTAAAATAAATCCCCCAAACCCCGAGGGCATGGTAACACAAAAATTTTTCTGGTTTTAAATTGAAAGCTTTAAACCTAAAAATTTTGAAACTTTATTTCATTTTCAGAAAGGGAAATCTAATAAAACAAGGACCAAGTTAATAGTTTTTTAAACAAAGATTGCCCAAATACAGGTTTAAAGTATGCTTTTAAAAGATTTGTTTTGCACCCTAGAGGCAACCAACAAAAAATAACCCGACTTGGGTTTGATTTAGTCGGGTCGTTTGGAAAATTTAAAGGGAAAGGCCCAAAATCTTCAAGCTGTCAAAAGGGGGTAAGCGGGTTTCTGTTTACAAATACATTTGGGAAAGGGCTCCCCTGATTTCAAAACTCTAAAAAAATTTAACAATACTGATTAAAAGCGTAAAAGGGACAATTTTAAAGAAAGAAAAATCGGGAAAAAATTTGGGGAAACTTTTATGGGAAAACAGTTTTTCCCGTATAGCCGGGGCAAAAACTTTTACTGTTAAAATCTTTATATATAACCCCCGATCTGGGTTTAATTTATTTTAAAAACTTTAAAAATTTAAAACAAAAACATGAGTGTTAGCAATACTTTTAAAGTAAATATTGATACCGGCCATCATTTAATTTTTTTAAAAACAACATTCTCTTAATGCACCGTAAGAAGGAAAGTAAAAAAATTGGTGTATATAGGAATTTATAATTTCAGATATCGGGAAAAAGAAAATTTTCATCGGGAAATTTTTAAATTCGATCGTCGAGTTTTCGACCTTTGGGATCAAGTTTTTATATGCCCACGTGAGTTCGATTTTTAACCTCGTGGGGTTTCCGGCCTTTCACCATTTGAAATTTTGATTTTTACATCGTAAATGCCCTTTCTGTCGTTAAATTTTCTTTCCTTTGGGTTATATGCAATGGGAAAACTCAAAACAAGTGATTTAGGGGTAGAGTATTTCAAAAAATTTTTAAAGTGGCAACTTTAAAAAAGAAATCATGGTTTAATGGTTTAAAGTAACAAAAGATATTTGGTTTTTGACAAATTTCCATGCGTAACAAGTCGAAAAAAACGATGGGCGATAGTCCAAACCACGATGGGTTTTAAAGTCGGGAAGGGAAGTGGCGAAAGTCCCCAAAAAAATGGCCCTTTAAAAACCCCCTTTTGGCTTTTTTGTCGACAAATCTTAAAAATATTTAATCTTGAGTCATGCCATATTATAGGATTATACATTATAGTTGTTCAGCGTACATCTAGTTCTTTTAGATGTAAGTGTTTAAGTGTGTAAATTGAGCTGAAAAGGAAACTCTTTTTCATCCTGTTTCGGTAGCAATTTGCATTTAGATTTTGCGGTTTTTAAACGGTATTATTTCATGGTCTTTTTGTTTCCGTAATTACAAATTTTAGTTCCCCAAAATGAAAAAAAACCATAAAAATCACTTTATGGGAGACATACTTTTCTGTTTCACCGACTATTTTTTATTTAAATCTTCAACAATCTTAAATAAAGAAAATGACAAAATATAATTGGTTTGGGAAATTTAAACATAAATTTTTCACCGTTCTTTATCAAAAAAAACCCCAGGGAACCTGAAATAGAAAACCCAAAGGGAAAGCCCCCCTATTAAGAAAAACGAAAAAAAACGGAAATAAGATCATTCTAAAAACCAAACAAAAAATGAGGGGACTTTATTTGTTTATTTTCCTTAAATGGCGGGGGAACAATTTTAAAACCCTTTGTTTGTTGGCAGTGGTGCTTCTTTACCCGTTATAAAAAGGCTCAAGTCCCCTTTTCAATGGGAAAATTTCAAAAACATAAAGAAATAGGGAAAGAAATGTTGAAAATGTTTCAAAAATTTTACGTTTTTTTCCAAAATTTTAAAGAAGGAAAGGGGAAAAAGCTAAAATAGAAATGACGGAAACCACACGTTTAAAATTTCAAAAAAGAGAACGATGGCGACAAAAGGGCCATTAGGGGGATTACGCAGGACAAATATTTCGCCCGTATAACGGGTTATAGTTTTAGCTTAAAGCAAAAGCAGGGTAATGTTTTAAAAAAATACTTTGTTTAAAATTTTCAAAATTTAAACATTCGGAAAGGTGTGGTTAAAAACGGACTGACGTTGGGTTTAAACCCAAGCGATTGTCGAAAAAAAAACGCAGGAAGAGAAAGAAAATACTATACGACGTTTATTTTTTAAAAACTTTTATCCGAGGAACATTTCGCCTTTAAAAGGGGCCCCAAAAAAGCAACGGCCCTGCAAAAAAATAATAGAAAAAGGTCCCCCTTTTTTTACATAAGTTTTCCAAGAAAAACTGGAAAAACTTTAGTGTTTTTGGAAGTAAATAACAGCAAACCAAAAGAAGGTTTTTTTTTTTCAAAAATTTTTTACGGTTCTTAAAAAAGGAGCTGCCAAGCGTTCCTTATTTATTCCATATTCCGTTATAAAGCTAGAAATGATTTCGTAAAATATTTGAAACGAACAAATGATGTAAGGAAATTTAACCATGCGTAAGTATCTAAATTGTCTGGAAACGGATTCTAAAAGTTTTTAAAAAGGCTAAGCTGCAATCATATACCATAGACACATTTTTTAAAAAACCCATCGAAAGCAAGTTTTAAAAAAAATTGGATACTAAAATTTTAAAAGTCATTTAAAAGGGGTATTCGGGGGGGGGAAGAAAGAAATAAATAAAATTATTGCAAAGGAAGGAAAAACCCCCTAAGTGTTTTAAATTCTTGAACAGTTTTTTCGTTAGGGGTAAATTTCTCACGTGATTCCTTAGGAAATGAAAGCTTTTGAATGCAAAAAAAATTCAAAAAGTTTAAGAATGGAAACCCTTGCCCAAAAAAAGGGAAAAGTACTTGGTAAATTTTAAAATATCCAAAAGGGAAATAGTTTTGGTAGCTTTTTTTCCTTTTTTTGGTCCATTTTTGATAAGGCTAATAACTAGCCCTTATAGCGGCCGGGTTCCCTTTGGGATCAAATAGAATAAAAGGAAAGCAATCTCAGTCTATAATAGATAAATCTGAAATTACAGAATACCCTTTACTAACTTTCTGTTTCCCCTTTAAATATTTGTATTTCTATAATAGTTTTTCTCTTTTAACCAACTGAACTTTAAATTTTCAAACTGCGTTTTCCATAGATTTGAAGCGGGAAAAATGAAGTCACATTTCGCAAAAAACGTTCGGGACATGCCCATTAAACCCAAAAAAAGTGAACTTTTGTAGCTGCTATTTGGGGGGCTTTAATAAGACCATTGCAAAAAATGTGGTATTTTGGCATTCCCATATTTACTTTTATTTCCTTTTTTTGGTGGGACCTTTTTTTTATTTAAGGTTTTTTTCCCGTTTGAAAAAATTTATTGGACGTCTTTTTAAAAAAAAACCCGTGCCAAAAGGGGCGAATTTTAAAATGAACAAGTTTAAGAATTTTCATGGGCCCTCTTCCCGGGGGTTTGGGAAATTTTGGGCAAGGTTTTTTTCTTTTTGTTCTGAAAATGGGGTTTTTTCAATTTTTTTGTTTGAATGGTTCATATATGTTCTTATTTGGGTTTATACCCTTTTTTCCCCGCGTGTCGTTGAGGGAAGCTTCCCTGATAGTTCCCGATCACTTTTATATGGGGATGAGCTTTTGTGGTTTTCATAACGGGATTTTAGCCTATTAAAAATGGTATTAACTCCCCAAATTGTAGGGGGGGGTTTGTAAAAAAAATAAAAAAGGGGGAAACATCGCGTTGAGGAGGGAAAAAGGAAATAAAAGTTTTTAGAGTACCTACCAAAAAAAAATCATTCAGGAAGGAAAGGAAATTTCCCCCTTTTTAAACGAAAATGCCAAAAAAAAAGGAAGACAAAACAATAAATTTCCCCCTTTCAAAAAATTTAAGGGGAAAAGAAAAGATTTCCAAATTCAAAAGAAAAGGAAAGGGTAATTTAACGGTTTGAGGATTTTTTAAAAAGGGGGGCTAAAAATCTTGTTTTTTTTTTCCCGGGAAAAAACGACATTTGGGGGGCATTCCAAAATCGTTTCTATTTAGAAAGCAAAACTACCACATTTTTTTCGCTTGGGGCCCTTTTATTTGCTTTTCCCCCAGGCAAAAACAAAGACTTTTTTTTGATTAAAAAGGGATTCTTGGTATTTGTGTTTTGTCAATTTTCCCTTTTGGGCAAGTACAAGATGTTTCCCCCTGGAGGGCAAACAATTCTTTCCCTTAAAGGGAACGGGCTTTTTCCTTTTTTTTGCGGGAGATTCCTCTTTCCCTTCTCATGACCCCCAGATGTAGACAGCACGGATCACAGTGGCGTATATGTTGAAATGCCGTCAGATGTACTCAGAGGGGGGTGGGACATTGAAATAAAATGTATGGGTTTTTGGTTTGAAGAAATTAATCAAAGTTGGCACACAAAAGATTTTTGGACATGAGAAGCAAGTCAGACCTGTGGGGCCCAAAAAAAAACGGGAAGTCAAACCTCAGTAAAAACAAATCCCCCAAACCCTGGGGAAAATTAAAAAAGCAAATCAAAAACCCGTGAAAAAGCCCAAATCCCAAAAAATGAAGAAGCAAAAATCAAAAACCCGTGCAGAAGCCAAATCAAAAACCCGGCAGAAAAACCTTTTTTCGATGCAACAGAAAAAACAAATGGAAAAAAGAAATGAACAAAGGGGTTTTTTAAAAAAAATTTGGGCACTTCTACGAAACCAAAAAAAAATTTTTAAATAAGAACATTTTAATTTTTTGTTGAGAACGCAGACAGCAAACAAAGAAAAGGTTTAAAACCCCCTGGAATCTGCTCCTACTGAGCTGAAAAACTCGGTAATTTTCCAAGCTGAAAAAAAAAGGCTAAAAAATATTTACCGAATTTTTTTTAAAAAAAAAAGAGAATAAAATGATTAAACAGTTTTAAGAGAGAAGAATTGTTTTTTTTTTTCTATTTTGAGGAAAAAATTTCGTGCTTTTAAAATCGAAATTGTCATAAAAAAAGGGAAAGACACTCCCCCCCCTTTTTTGCTGACTACTTTCTTAGGATTATTTTGTTTTATCCCCTTTGAAAATAAAAAATACCCTGAAAGCCCAAAAAATTTAAATTAAAACCTAAATTTTGTTTATTTGGGGCCCAAAAGACATAAAAAACCCAAAAATGAAACAATACAAAAACAAAGTTTAAATTTTAGACAGGGGGTTTTTAAAATGATTAATCATAAAGCAAAAAAGAAATGGGCCCTTCTTTTAAATATTAATCGGGTTGCAAAATATTTTTCTATATTTTTTTTTTATTTTCTTTTTTGAAAGCAATGGAATTTTTCAATCGTTTTTTTTTATAGAATTAACCAATTAGGAGTCAAATAATTTGGGGGTGATAACTGTTTCTTTTTTGTTTTATGACCGCCTTGTATTGAGCTGTATCTTTTAAAACGTAAAGGGTTGAATGGTTTTTGCCTTTCCAAAAGTATTTCCTATACCTTCTTTTTTCCAAAAAAAAAATGGCCATATGGGGTTAGTTTGGTAATGTGGGAAAGTTTTCGTTTTAGTTTTTTAGCAAACCCGTCAAAAGTATATTTAGCAATATTGCGGCCCGGGGGCTTTAACGAAAAAATCACAAGGGCCCCAGTTTGCTTTAAAATGTCAGGGTTTGTCCGGGCCCAAACCTTAAATATAAAGCATAGGGGTAAGGGGGGGTAGTATACCTTGTTTTCCAGGGTTAAAATTTAAAATTTTTTAAACGTAGCCAAATTTTTTGTTTTTCATGTTAAAATTTTAAAATTTTAGCTGAACAAAAATCGGGTTCGTTTTTCTTTGTCCCCCTTTAAATAAAAAGGGCCCCCAAAAGGGGTTTTTTTATTGAAAGGAGAAAAATTTTAAAACTTTCAATGTATGTCGGGTTTTAATTTGCATGCGGGTAATTTAATAGTTGAGCGTTAGCTTTCTAATATAACTTAAAATGTTTATGTCGCGGGGGACGGGTTTCCCCTGGTAAAAGCAAAAATTTTTCCCATTTTTAAAAAAAATATGGGAAGATAATGTTAATTGCCAACAGGGAAAAAATTAGGTTAAAATTTCCCAGCAGAAACCAAACACTTTACACAAAAACCCTTTCCCATTAGGCCCAATTCAGGGTTAAGAGACTTTTCAGAAAAAAAAAAATATACCAGTAAACGAATTTTGTTTTTTGTTTAAAGTTTTTCGTAAAACGTCAAATTTTGCTTTGGTCGGGATGTTAAGGTTTTACTCCTCCTTAACACAAAAAGTTTTATTTTTAAAAATTTTGGGGGGTGCCTTTTTACCATTTAACTTTGGAAATTTTTAACATTGTACGTTGTTGTTTTAGCAAAGCATCACATTTACGGTACATCACAACATGGATTTGTATTTATGTAATTATTCTGTGTCATAGCTTAAGGGTTACTGATAATGAAATCGGGTTATTTTCTTACGCGAAAGGTTACATCTAAACCTGCTTTTACATATGTGTAAACGCGGACATGTAGGTCACTTGTTTGTTGTTCACTTGTATTACAATAATGGTCCGAGGGTTCAAACTGTAGAAATTTTAATCGTATAACCTAACGTGGCACTAGAATACCAATTATGGAATGCTCTTGAATTTTTACTTCAATCAATCATATGTGTTACATACTTTAGTTTTACAGCTTTTACTGTTGACAACGCATTCGTTCAGTCACTCGTGTTTCTTAGTTTAATTTTACAACTTTTACTAGAAGTAATTGGCTGTTGTCTTTACAATGCAACAACCAAACATTACGTATTTTGCCTACATTTTGATTCATCCTTCACATTTGAAGCCGTTTTCCATGATAGAACTTTGTCAAAGGTTGTATGTATATCTGATTTTTGTGTCGGCAATTCTTTATTCCTTCATTTCAATTTCCTGCTGTTAGATTCAAATTAATATGGTGTAGTGACGTCTTAATGTAAATTTGCTGAGTAACTGGAATACTTTTTAATGTATAACACTGTATTTGAATGATTGTTCATAGATTATATCTGTTGTGCCATGTTTGTTAACACGGTGAACAGTCGCCAAGCAGCTAAGGAACATTTGGAGTTGCGCATGGCATTCTTGTCAGAAATGCAATGCTGTCTTTGAACATATTTTAATATTTATATATGTATTGATAAATTATCAGCTTGCATGTTGATCCTGGGAAACTGACAGTTTGTGGAAATCTTGTGGTAGCTTGACGACTGTTACCGTCAATATCCACGTTTTTGTTGTGGTACGCTTTAGATGATTAAAAACATAATTGTAGCCTCTACATTGAAACTCATAGTGTTTGTTTAATAAGAGTAGGACTTTTTATCAGTCTTTCAGTTTTGTTGTGCGACTATCATTAAGTCCAAAACTAAAATGTGTGGGATTTATTCGGGTGGAGAAATCACTATCGTTTCGTATGCCGTTGCTCGCTCGTGATGCGTAAACGGTTTGGAACTGGGTTTTGAAGTAAGGTTTTTCTGAAAGATTAATCTTTTGCCGAAAAGGCGGCCAACCATTGATAAGGAAATATTGTTTTGAAAAAAAAAATACGGACCTGGAAGCAATGCACATGTCAAACTGTTTTTGATCACCTTTCTCATGGCTCATTGTCACAGGAGCACAAAATTTTTCAAAATGGCTTTTTGTCATTCTTTTCCTAAGAAAATATTATAATTGTAGTAAATTTAAGTGCATATGGCTCATGGACCCATACTGTATCCTAGATACGTTACTGCCACCTGTGATACATACTGCAGTATAAAATTACTATCACAAATGCTAACTAGCAGGAGATTATAACAAATATTGAAAAATTATGGCGCATATGTGGAGTATAAAAGGGACGTAGTTTTGAGAAGAAAAGAGTGAAGAGTCGGGGAATGGTAAGGGTTCGTGTGACTTAACAGGCCGATCATACTTGATATACTCACTATTGTCAAATCGCATTGACGCTGTAATAATGTGATGTGCAGCGTCAGATATAAGCTTGTGCACAGATATCTTTTAATTTATTGGTGGGTGCTAGGGTATATATATATAAACAGTCAAACTCGGCTGCAGAACCTCCCTTGGGGACTGAATGCTGGTATTTGTGAAAACACTTTTTTTAAGACAGGTGATGTGTGACCATAGTAAGCAGGTTATATTTGATTTGGAGGCTGTCTACAGTACGGGTCTGACTGCATAAGGGAGTTCATCGGTTCTTAAGACACGAGTAAATGTACCAAGTAATATAGCAAAAACAAAACAAGATTATGTGGGATACTTTATTATAAATTTTTAAATGAAAATTATGACATATTGTAAATATATAGCATGGTATATAGGAAAATGATGAGAAAATATGAAAGACAAAGCTCCAAAAGCTAAAATGCATGGAAGCAACATAGCAGCGCGAAGGTGCAGAAAACTATGAAAATAAGCGCAGAACACACCAGATCTAATAGGAAATTGTAGGTTCTAGTAAATCGCACTAATGAGAAACGAGGCAAAGATGCTCTCACCGATCTCTACGACATAAGATGATAACAACAGATTTCAACGAATGTAATGCATTTTTAGATTTTAATACTAATAAGGTTTAGTCCTATATACCATGCTATATATCTACAATATGCCGTAAAAAGTCGCCCCGACTTCATCTTAGTGTTGTTATATTTTCTGGTCCTTCGGGATCATTGATTTCAACTCATTTAGATTTGAAGATTGAATACTGCTTAAGCCGGTGCTAGGGGGCGTGGGCGGTGTTGCATTTTCCATTACTGCTCATGAACAGACTCAATCAAACCGAGTCTGCAATTTTCACTGTTTGCCTTGTTCTCGGTGCTTCCGAGGGATCTACTTTCCAGATTTTATTTACTTCACAACAGCGGGTGTTCAGTGCTGTGTGGCGGCCGTAAAAAGCCGCCCCGACCTCATCTCAGTGTTGTTATATTTTCTGGTCCTTCGGGATCATTGATTTCAACTCATTTAGATTTGAAGATTGAATACTGCTTAAGCCGGTGCTAGGGGGCGTGGGCAGTGTTGCATTTTCCATTACTGCTCATGAACAGACTCAATCAAACCGAGTCTGCAATTTTCACTGTTTGCCTTGTTCTCGGTGCTTCCGAGGGATCTACTTTCCAGATGTTATTTACTTCACAACATCAGGTGTTAAGTGCTGTGTGGCGGCCGTAAAAAGTCGCCCCGACTTCATCTCAGTGTTGTTATATTTTCTGGTCCTTCGGGATCATTGATTTCAACTCATTTAGATTTGAAGATTGAATACTGCTTAAGCCGGTGCTAGGGGGCGTGGGCAGTGTTGCATTTTCCATTACTGCTCGTGAACAGACTCAATCAAACCGAGTCTGCAATTTTCACTGTTTGCCTTGTTCTCGGTGCTTCCGAGGGATCTACTTTCCAGATTTTATTTACAATATGCCATACCGAAATGCACATTACGTGTATTGAGGGCCACTCAACATTTCATGAAAATAAAATTCGCCAAAACGAGATATGCAGTGAATACACGTTTACTTAATAGGTACAGCAGCTCATTGACAAACAGTTAAAGTCTAGAGCTAGAAAATATCTTTTGCTATGTACCTTTATCTTTAAGATGTATCAAAGTCTATTAAACTCCTTGCATATTTTACATATTGTATAACTTTTAACGATACAATGTCATTCAGGTACATGAACATATGTACATATTATTCAATAGTTCGATTACTATAAGCCAGAGTCATCATGAAACCTTTTGCGGAGGTTTCAGTCAAAATGTATTATCTATTTATTTTGAACGAGCATCAGACGAACGGACGGACGGTCGGACAGGAAACCAATAGCCTTAAGACTTTCAACTAGAAAATTCTTACTGCCACTGACTTGTTACGTCATAAACAGAATATGCTTGAACAGGTTTTTGTGACGTCTTCCTTGCATTCATATTATCGAAATTATTATTCATATCATTATTGTTATTATAATTATTATTATTATTTTTATGATTATCATTAATCTCATAATTGATTCAAATCTGTTTTACACCTATTTTCGATATTTCTTGATTATTTCGTTTTCCATATCAATGCATTTTTATAACTTATTCTTTTACATGCAGGCAGTTAAGTAATGCATAGAATGGACATAGATAAATCGGATCTAATAAAATTAACCAGGTACAGCAGTTACCTTTCAACACAAGGTGCCCCAATAACTGCCGATCCCAACCATGTCACGCCGCTTTTATAGCTAAACTGTTTAAAGTCATTAGGAGAATAGCCGGTTGACGACATTAGTTTTCTGCAGCCCCTTATACCAGAGATTGACCGCTGTTGTTGTGTTAATGCTGGTGTTACAGTTGTTGACGTAATGGATTATCCACATCAAAGCGTACAGGCTAGAACTGCGTTTATTAAATACCAATTTTCATAGTCTCTACAATAACTTCAACCAATGACCGCCATTGCATAATTGAAATACTGTTGAAAACGGCATAGAACCAATTAATTGTATGTCGCTCCTTTCTCATCGAATCTGTTTGGCTGTAACTAGAATATGCAGCATGCTTTTTATCATTTGAAGCAAGGTATTTAAATCTAATTTTGACAATTAGTAAAGAAACAACCATTTTGTATATTTCTTTTATTTAATGACATAATAGTTTGTAAATTATTTGAAATATATTAGGCTACAAAGAAAATTCTTTCACCTAAACGTTACAGAATCATGTTACAAAATATTTCCGCAACATGAGAATTCTAAACAATGTAGTTGGAAATGCATAAACCTCACCACACCTCTGGCGGAACCAGTACTTGCATATTGTACATATGATTTAAGTCCATAAATAATTTATGACTGAGAATAATGTGTAGTAACTAACGTACTGCATTTTTCAAGTGCATGTATATGCAACCAAAAACGCTCGACCACGCCCATGTTTTACCTGTGAGTGTTTGTCAGCTCACTTTGCCTGTTTATTTTTAAAACTAAAAATTCACTTCAGACTGATCCGGTCAGTGACTGAATAATACCCAAATAACTAATATCTTGCTGACTGTACGACAAAAAACGTGTCTCCATTCCGTTCCAGAAGATATATGCAAATGCCGTATAAACAGAAAGTTCGTCAATCAAAATAATAAGCGCAGACATCTAAAGAAAATATATAATGTATACTCATCTGAATTGTGAATTCTCAAAAACAGTAGCACCGCAGTTTTCCGCCGTATTCTTCTCCTATGACTTTTTGTAAACGATCTGTCCTCTACGGATTACCGATAAAGAATGTACTTGTCACTGCACTAAATTTGCCCATGAAAAACCCGTGGGATTAAAACTTGTCAGACTAGTATTTGAACTGATACGACTATAAATACAAATACAGGTGCGGATTAGCAGTGAAGCGTTATGTTAGGCAAGACGATACCCACCAAAATTAAAATAATTTATTTCTTTAGAGAACGTAAATTTACTTAATTTGGCCCATCCTTGTGACACATATATTGTATAATGCTTTAAATCGTATCAAAACTGATTACGGTTTTTATAACACGTAATTTTAGATTATCAAACAAATAAATAATTGTTTCGCTTAAGTTATTCCGATTTGCTATGAATTAGACCTAATTAAAATAATGCAATACTGATACAAATGTCTTCTCAGAATTTTTCTAAATGTCTTTCTGATAGTCTGTAAAATACTTTAATTTGCATATTTATTAAATATTGCAATTTTACAGTAAACTGTATTTGTTATTTGGGAATTATTATCAACACATACTTCAATAAAAGCTAAGGCGTGTATAGTTACAACATACACGTACAAATATACGCACCTTCAAATCAAATTATTTTAAGACTCCTACATGGACAAATGGACATACTGGCACCAAGGCTGTCACGAAAGCCCATGGATTCTCTGTTTTGGACCAAACACACCTACTGACACAAATGTTATCGCAACTAATAAGGTGACAGCTGAATTTAGTTTTATATCTAATTTCTGCGGGTACGACACATGACATTACCGAGCATACGTGCGGACATAAACTGATCACATTTTACATGAACCGACTATTCTTCGCCCATTTCTTGCCAAATGACAACACTTTTGTTACTTTATCTATTGGGAATTTCAGCCTTCGTGATTAGATTACTACGCATCTGAACTCAAAACCGTGTTTCAATTGCCAATAAAGCACGCAAAACTAAAATCTATTTCCATTCTAGCACGTTCGATTTACACCATGAAGGGATATTTCCAGTAAGTACATGCCTTTGGTCATATACAAACAAAACATAAACGGCAAAGACAAGCATACATAAATAAATCAACATATAAACAATAATTCAAGTAAATTACATGAAATTATAATGCAAAGTTTCAAAAACAGTCATATTTTCAAGGGCATTATTTCTTAAATAAAAAGCATCTTTAATATATCTTACTAAGTTGTGTAATCTTGTCTTATTCTGAGTTGACATAAAACAATTAAATATATTCATACATGGCCAAGGTGCATAACAATGATGTTTGTTTCCAAGACTTCTATACTTGCTACAGCACAACATAAAAAGAAATACTGATCTGGAATAATATTCGGTTTTATATACGATGGAGTAAACCGGAATAGCCAAAAGTAGTTGCTTTTGCTAAACGTGTTCTATTACAAGATAATACACGGTAAAATCCTTCTTCGTTTATGTAAAAACAAAACTTGAAAGTGTTAGAATTACTATTTTTGTAATACTTGTAACTGATTAATGATCTACAGAAAACATTGTACTGCTTGATTTTGACTGTAAACATTACCTTTTTGCCCAATCCGCTTACGTCGCATTGACTCTTACGGGTTTCCCTACCTCTGTTTTCAATCAATCCGAAGCCGCATTTCAGAAACAGTATCTGACTTGAAATGTTTATGAAAACTCCCCCACCCCTAAATTACCACGAGACATAACCCACCGTATAAGATTGGAAACTACAATGTACAGAGGTACAAATTATTATACAAGACATTGCATTTATATGGTGGCTGATTTCTTCCATTTCGTGTTGGCGGGGCGAAAACACGACAACACGAAAACACGAAAAGTCGACAATAACCTAATTTGTCGAGTTTTCGTGCTGTCTTGTCGGTGGGGTTAGGTGAGACTCCACTGTCAGGAGGGGTTAACCCACGTAAAATACATATATTTCAAACATTTAAATGCAGACACGCTCTGACCCACCTAACATTAGGGTTACCCCCTTCCGTACCTAACCCCACTCGGTTCGCCGATGCCGCCTTCATTCTTTAACTGTTGCCGCTCGCAGCACCCCAATGAAATATTTATGGAACCGGGTCAGTTATACATACACTTCGGGTTCCTAAAACGCTAACTGACATCTGACATATTATTATATTTTTTTTATAATCTCAAAACTCGCAATGCAGCTTTAGTGAATATAAATAAATTTTGAATTGACGGTTCGTTCGAATAGAAAGTAAAATGCTTTTAAAAGCCTTTGCCACTTGCTTCTGAATAACTCTACATTTTATAAGAGATGTCTGAAAAGAGTGTGTCGTGTTTTCGTGTTGTCGCGTCGGCGGTGCGAAAACACGACAAATACATAATTTGTCGAGTTTTCGTGTCGGCGGGGCGAAAACACGAAAACGCGAAAAATATAGGGCGCCGACACGACATATTTATACCCGCCAACACGAAAACTCGACAGATAAATTTGTAAGGTTTTTGTCGAGTTAACATGTTTTCGTGTTGTCGCCCCGCCAACATGAAAACACTAAATGACAGAAATCAGCCACCATACATTTACCATACGTAACACCTTGTTATGTGTGTACCCTGTACACCTTCATTGGTATCATGCGCAACAGCGTGTGTACCATGCTCCTGTCCTGACCATATGCTTATCGACAATCATCCTGTCAGATACGTGTTGATGTCGAATTAGAAATTTATGGGCAATAATTCTGCATATTTATTAGACAGCATGGCACATGTGCAACAGTATGGCGAAACTTCGATGGTAAAACTCAAAACTACGACGACAAAAGTCGACGTTACTGTAGTGAAAGTACAAAAGTAAAGTCGAAACTAGGATCATAGTGAAAATACAAAATTCGAAAACACAATAATGAAAGTCCACTACGGTTAAAGTCTAAACCATGATGGTGAAAACGCAAATTTATATGCGTTTTCATGATCATGGTTTCTTGATATCGTGATTTCATCACAGCAGTTTCGTGATTTCATAATCATGGTTCCTTCATTATAATTTCGCGCATCGTCATGTAGGAAGGAAATTAAAAAGAGAGATGTTCGATACTTAATACCATACTGAACTGCCGTTAATGACAAAATTTAGATATTCGTAGCTTTACTTGCGCAGAAAAAATACCACATATTTAAATTCTTGCGACAGAGCCACTAGCTCTGTATGCACTGGGAACAACTATTTGTACTAGATCTCATTTTGTTTTCACACTAGCATCCCTTGCACCGTAGATCATATAGAGCTGAAACTGGTATTAACAAAACAATAATAGTTATATGAATGACATTTAGTTAATATATAAATGTATTAAGGTTAAAGGAACCTAAAGTAACATATTTAGATTGAAATGAATAATTATTTTTATATAAAAACTTTCATTTATCTTATCACATGCTATTACAACTGCTCTGAAATTAAAACACGAATGATGTTTTTAACTGATAATTGCTAGCCTGCTTTGTTTAAATTGTAATAAAAACTGTAGTTTGTAACTGTTATTCGAATTCAGTTAGTTATAAAAAAATAGGAATGCAAATAGTAATCGGTAAGTAATGGGCTACTGAAAGGTTGGCAACAGGAAAGGTATTATCAACTAGGTAGTAAAAGGTTATTTATAGATTAGTAAGAGGCCAGTTATGGGTTACTTTTCTGAAAGTAATAGATTAGACTAATTCTTATTCGTTCTGTTTCGATAGCAATTTTCAGTCAGATTTTGCGGTTTTTAAACGGTATTATCTCCACGAAGTATTTTTCTTTCCCTAATTACAACTGTAGTACGTATTCATGGAAAAATCCATAATATCACTTTATGTGGAGGCTAACTTACTGTGCACCGACTATTTATTATATATCTTATTATATAATCAGATAAGATAAATATAAGGAAACGTATACACTGCATGCGCATTTAGTTTTTTATGTATTCTACAATAATTGTTAAACCTGATCTTTTCAATAGATCATATGACAAAATATAATTGGTTTGAATTAAGCATAAATGTGCACCGTTCTTGATCAAATGTAATTTTAATAGACTGCTGAAATATGATACAATGTACGCCGACTATTAGAAATAACGATACAACGGAATAAGATCATTCTAACAACCAAACAAAAAATGAGGGGACTTATATTTGTTATTTATATTCCAGTGGCGGTAACAATCTTAACCGGTTGTTGTTTGTTGACAGATGGTGCTTCTTTACCTGTTATAAATGGCTCAAGTACACTTTACAATGGAAATTACGAAATACATAAAGAAACAAGTAAAGAAATGTTGAAAGTGATGCAAAATTGTACGCTTTCTCCGAAATTTAACGAAGGAAAGGAGCATATAGCTAAACTAGTTAGTGACGGAAACACACACGTTAAAGTTTCAATAGAGATCGATGGCGACAATGGACCATTTAGTGATTACGCAGGACACATATTTCGCCCGTATAATTGGATTATAGTTACTAGCTTAACTGGCAAAAGCATGCTCATGTTAAAAGAATACTTTGTTGAAATGTCAATTCAAACATTCGGACAAGGTGTGGTTAAAGCGGACTTGGCATTGGTTCAAGACCCAAGCGATTGTCTGAAAAACAATACGCAGGAAGAGATTGAAAATACTATCCGACGTTTATTTCTTAAAAACTTTAATCCTGATGGAACATTACTGCTTGATGGAGCCGAAATATGCAACAGGAACGTGCAAGAAATGGATAGTGAAGGACAGGTGGTTGATATATGTTGCCAAGAAAATGCTGAGAAGTACATAAAAGTACTCTAATGAAGGTGTTATTTCAATTTATTACGGTTCTAAAATGGCTCGCTGTCTCATGCTTTCCATTATTTATTCCATATTCCGTTTATAAAGCTAGAAATGTGTTTTACAAGTATATATTTGAAAGTGAAGAAGACGATGACATAGAATTTAACATACTTAAGGTACCGGTATCTGAATTTACTGAAGATAGTTTTAAAAAAAATTTGAAGAGGCTAAGCTGCAATCATTTACTCATATGACACATTTCAAAAAATGCATTTCAGACAATGTGAAGAAATTGAAAACTGTATATAAATGTCATGTCAAAGGAGTATTGCTTACCGTTAGAAATAGCAAAATTATTGCGAAAGGAAGAGCACCCGTAAGTGTTCTAAGTTTCTTGAACAGTTTTTTCGTTAGGTGTAAAATACGTCACGTGATTCCTTCAGGAAATGAATGCTGTGATGCAAAAATATTCAAATGTTTGAAGAATGACCGTTGCAAAAAAATGCAAATGTACTTGGTACAACTGTTTAAAGTATCCAATGGAACTAGTTTCGGTAGCTGTCTGTTTTGTTCCATTATTGATAAGGCTAATATACTATGCCCTATATGAGCGGCCATTCATTTGGGATCAAATAGAATTAATGGAAAGACGTAATCTCAGTCTATATATAGAAACATCTGAAATTAGACAATACCCTTTGACTGACTTGCTGTCCTCTGAGTATTGGTATTTCGTCATAATAGTTTACTCATTGATACCAATTGAACTATTAATTTACAAACTGCGTTTTCCAATAGATTTGAAGCGAAAAGTGAAGTTTACATTTCGCAAAAGCGTTCGGGACATGCGATTAACCAAGAAAAGTGAACTGTGTAGCTGCTATGTTGGCGCTTCAATAAGACCATTGCAAAGATTTGGTATAGTTTGCATTTTCATATTTACTTTTTATTTCCTTTTACTGTGTGTACCTTTTACTATTGAAGTTATTCCAGTTTGTAATTTCATTGGACGTCTTTTAAAAAATATCAGTGCAAAGGACGAAATAAAGATGAACAAGGTGAAGCTAATATTTCATGGACTCTCTCAGGTTCTAGTAGTGTGGACACTGTTTCTGGTTTTGGTAGTTGGACAATGTTTTTGCTTCTTGTGTTAATAATGGAATCTATTTCATTTTATGTAGAATGTTTCATATATGTTCTGATTGGCTTTATACTTAATCCACGCGTGTCGTTGAGGCATGCTTCAATGATAGTTCTGATCACTGTATATGGGCATGAATGCTTTAGTGGTGTACATAATCGGTATGTAGCCTATAACAATGCTATTAACTCACAAGTTTTAGGGATAGCTGGTGAAAGAATAAAAGAGAAGGCATCTTTGTCTGAGGAAGAACAAGAAAAATACAGTTTTTAGAGTACCTATTCAAACAAAATCAAACAGGAAGCAAAGAAATTCCCCCTTTAAAACCGAAACTGTAAAGGAAGGCAATACACTATTCCCATTTATTAAGAAAGAAATCACCAATGCAAAAGAAAAGGAAAGGGTATTTGAACGTGGTTCTGAGGGTTTTTTAAAATGGAGGGCCCCACGTCTTGTTCTTTTTTTGGATAAATCAGACATGGTGTACATTCCAAAATCGTTTCTATTTAAAATGGCAAAACTACCACATTATTTCTGTCCTGGGCCTGTTCATTTGCTTTACCTAAAGGCAGTCGCTGACTTTTCTTTGATAATTGTATTCTTGGTATTTGTGTTTATTGTCATATTTGCATTTGGTCAAGTACAAGATATTTCCACTGGAGGGCAAACAATTGCTGCCTTAGGAAGCGGTCTTTTGCCGTTGTTTTTGCGTAGATTCCTCTTCCGTTCTCATGATTCTCCAGATGTAGACAGCTCGGATTTACAGTGGCGTTATATGTTTGAAAATGCCGTTCAGATGTACTCAGAGAGGTGGAACATTGAAGATATGTTTGTTTCTAGTATTGAAGAACACAAGCCAGAAGTTGTCAAAGAAAATACTTTGGACAATTCTGAAGTAAGTCAGTTATTTGCAGAATCCTTTGACGGTGAAACAGAAATACAAACGGAACATCAATCTGAAAAAGTTAGTATGTTAACAGAATCGGATAATGTTACTAAACCAAGAAATTGTAAAACACCGGTACATTTAATTATTGTTGAGAACAACTCAGAAACAGACATGCAGTCAATGAAATGGTATGTCCCGCGAGATCCTAATTCCATTGACAGTGATAGTACCGATGGCGTAGATGAAACAAAGTGCTAAATATTTACCGCGTTTGTTTTAAGATAAAACAAAGAAGCTGATTAAGATAGTCAAAAAAGAAGAATGAATTTGTTGTTTTACTGTTTTGAGGAAAAGATTACGTGATGTTATATCGATATTGTTCTCCAGTGCTACAAAGAATGACACTTCGCCATTTCTGCTGACTAGTGCTTAAGATGTAATAAAGAAGTTCAGTGCTTTAAAAATAAACATATCGTGAATGCTAAACGTAAATCGATTTTTGTGCCAAAATGATAAAATATTCGAGACTGAAATAATACAAAAAGTTAAAATAATATTCATATCAATGAAATAAATTCATTTACTTTTATTTCAAACTGTGTTTATATTGAAACGTTCTTCTCTTAAATTTACCTGATTTGATATGTCTTTATATATTTTGTTTTATAGCCAGCTAGGTATAAATAATCTTAGATAACTTTTTCTTCTTTTTGATGACCACCTTCATATTACATTGTACATTTAATATGTGTTATGCTTGAATGTTGTGTTTATTCAAATTTATTTTGTATACCTGCAGCTGATTTGTAATTCGGCAATGTGTGTTAGTTTGGTAGTGTGAAGAGTGCTGGTTTGTGCATCTTTGGATTCTACTATAATCATTAATTTTTCAGTTGTTTTAGCAACCTGTTACAAGTATGCGGCCTGCGTTGTCTTCTGTAACGAAAAGGTCACAAGGGCTCAGTTTGGTCTTTAAATATGCCACTATTTTGTTCGGGCCTTATCCTTTTTTATATTAAGCATAGTTTTGTACAAACTAAACACAAATGTTTATTTTGTTAAATTAAAATATTTTGGTGTGCTTTGTACCAACATCTTTGTACTTATAGTTGTTGCTTTTAGTATCACATTTACAGTACATCACAAGATTGGTTTGTATTTATGTAATTATTCTGTATCATAGGTTAAAAATTATTCATCTTGTACTCTGGTCATTTTCTCACGCGAAAGGTTACATCCACAACTGCGCCATATGTTTACTGAAACGCCGTGGGGAGTTGAGTTTACACATATGTTCAAAGTTCACTTTTTATTTCAATAATCGTCTGAGGACTAGTTTACAAATTTGTAATGCTCTTAATTTTTTTAACCTTCCATTCCATTCGTTCTTCAATCATTCTCTCGGGTTACATACTTTAGTTCCTCAGTTTTACTGGCGGCAACGCACTCATTCATTCACTCGGGTGCTTAATTTTTTTACAGCTTTTACTTGCGTCAACGCATTCAACTTACTTTATTTTACAGCTTTTACTAGCGACATTGCATTCGTTTATTCTCTCGGATTACTTACTTCATTTCTACATTTTTTACTAGCGGCAACGCATTGATTTATTCACACGAGCTACTTACTTTATTTTTACAGCTTTTACAGGCGACAACGCATTCATTCATCCACTCGGGTTACTTACTTTATTTTTACAGCTTTTACTGGCGACAACGCATTCATTCATCCACTTGGGTTACTTACTTTATTTTTATAGATTTTACTGGCGACAACGCATTCATTTATTCACTCACTCCGGTTACTAACTATAGTTTTACAGCTTTTACTAGCGACAACACATTCATTCATTCATTTATTCATTCATTCATTCATTCATTCATTTGCATTCATTCGAGTTACTGACATTGTATTACAGCTTTTACTGGCGACAACACATTCGTTCATTCACTCGGGTTACTTCATTCAGGTTTACAGCTTTTACTGGCGAGAACGCATTCATTCATTCATTCATTCATTCATCCATTCAATCAATCAATCGGGTTACTTACTTTAATTTTACAGGGTTTTTTTGCTGGCGACAGCGCTTGTAGCTGAATGTTGTTACAAAAAAGATAAATATCAAACAGGGAATGTCACGTTCCAAAAACGCAGCCTCTCCAAAACGAAACTCACAGCACGCAGACGTTCAAACTGCCAACACACACACTCACATACAAAGAAACACATAAGACCAAAACGAACAAATGAAATAAAAGAATACAGTAGGGGCCCCACACTGCGTATTTTGAAAACATTTTGATTAAACCTTCACCTTTGAAGCCTTTTTCCATGACAGAACTTTGTTAAAGATTGTATGTATATCTGACTTTCACGACTTGTGTCGGCAATTCTTTATTCCTACATTTTTAGATTATACTAATTTATTTTAGCTCGACTGCGATGAAGGTTTCAAGCGTATTTGAATAACTCTCGAGTCCGTGTCCTGGAAAATAACAGTACTTGTGTCATATAAGAAGTCATGTCCGTGACTCCAGTGGGGCTCGAACCCACGATCCCCAGGTTGTGCGGCCGACACATTAATTTCCTGACGTTAAGTTCCAGACAACGCCTTAATATAAAACTGCTGAGTAACTGGAATACTTTTTGATGTGTAATGCTGTATTTTAATGATTTTCATAGAGTTTATCTGTTGCCTAAATCTGACTAGCCACGTTTGTTAACACGGTGAACAGTCGTCAAGCAGCTAAGGAACATATGGCGTTGCGCAGGTCATTCTTGTCAGAAACGTTTTGCAGTCTTTGAACATAAATTTTTATTTATATATTCAATGATGAATTATCAGCCTGCATGTTTATCTTGGGAAACTGACATTTTGTGGAAATCTTGTGGTAGCTTGACGACTGTTACCGTCAATATTCATATTTTTGTTGTAGATTAAAATAGCCGCTACATTGGAACTCATAATTAGTATTTAATAAATGTAATACTTTTTATCAGCCTTTCGTGTTTGTTGTGCAACTATCATTAAGTGTTTCCCAAGAGTATCCCTTGACCCTTCCTACGTCGCCTGTACTTCAATCAAGTGGACCACGTCGGCCAGTCATGCAAGGTGAAATCACGTAGAGCAGTCTACAGTGGTCCAGTCACGATGAACAAGCTATACATGTCCAATCACGTTAAGAAGTATGCAGTGGTCCTGTCACGTTTAGCAGTGTGCAGTGGTCCTGTCACGTTGAGCAGTCTAATTTTCAGATTTTCAGAGAACCAGTCACATTATACAGTGTGCAGATGTCCAGTCACACTCAGACAAGGACAAAACAAACAAATAAAGGAACACAGTGGGGCTCCGCCTTGGAACGGTCAGTGGCAAAACCACCACTGGGGAGGGTGCACTTAACCTCACTCTTGCCCCCATCATGCTCCAAAGTCACAGAATAGTGTAAATAAAAGTTATCCCCGCCAGGTGAACACTAACATACACAAAGGCAACTAAAGGCATAATATGTAAATAACAAAAATACGCTTGTATAAATATATATATATATTAAAAAAGTCAGTAAAATCCTTGTGCAGGTATAAAATATATAAAAGTTCAATTTGTAAGGAATAAACAGCAGCAGACTTCTGTGTTTTACAATTATTTTAATTCTTCACTGCAAGCTCTTTCAATACATATATCTTCAGGCAGTTTACATTTTGAAATAATGTACAATGACGTCACGTCATAACAAAAATTACGGGAAACGTCGTAAACAGACGTTGCGACAAACTTCAAGAAAAATAAATTATACACTCAAGAATACCCTGTGTATGTATGCACACAAAACTTGAAACAGATATATTATACCATTTAAAAGGGAGTTAATAACTGTGCTTAAAACATATTTATGCTCGATATATCAGTTTAACAAATAACATCAAGATGATTAATTAAAAAGTAATAATAGCTTAAAAATCAGTTATGAATACAGTAAAGAGAAAGAATTGCTCAAATTACCCTCACGTTCTTTATGACAAAAGTGGTATATAACCAATGAAAAATTAAAGGGAGGTAATAAAATTTAAAGCTAAAACTGTATTTCAGGAAAGAAAAGAGATAAAAATTTAAAAACAGAGCAATATAGTACGTTAAATGTACACAGTTGATGGTATTAATTTCTAAACAATTATGACCAATACTATTCCACGTGTAAAGATAGATGAGCAAGCATATATAAAGAAGAGATTCTAGTTACACTGAACCTAAACAAATAAATCTAAGGAGCTCGCCATACTGGCGGGCCCCAAGAACTACTAACTAACGCTGTTAAGTTTGGTTTCAAAACGTTTATAAAATATAGTTCTTTCTCATCTCTGAAACTGTCACTATTAGTCAAATTTTTGTAAAGAGGGAATATTTCAAACTTCCCACCAGAGCATTTATGGATATGTTTATTTACTTTCAGGATACGTAGTTCATCATTATTTGTTTGTTGTCTATGTAGTGTCATTCGTCGGCACAGTTCATTCTTTGTTTGACCGATGTAAAATTGTTTGCAATTCGCGCAGATGATAGAATAAATAACATTTTTTGAAATACAATTCATATTCTGTTTAACAGTAAACGTTTTACCATTTGAAAATCTAATTGAGTCACCTTCTAGCAAATCTGGACACGTCTGGCGGGGATATATATATATATGCAATCCTTAAGAACCTAAAACGCATGTACTCACTGCCTTTGCAGAAGACAGAGCAACAAGGAAAACATCATTAAGAGCCCGACGAAATAGGCCAGAAGATGGTAATCAAAATAGCTCAGTCTTTGTGGGATTTAAGAACTACTTATCATAGAGTCCTCCACCTGCTCCGTCAGACACTAAGAGTAAAGCGTAGCGTCCAACTGTGAAAGGGCTGAACACCAAACATGCTGTGTCTCAAAACAGTTGGGTCATAACCTCTTTTAATAAAACCCCAACCCAAGGGCATGCTGTCAGGTAGCATTTGCCAGAATGTATGTGCGCTAGGCAACCACTGATCACTGCTCTAGCATATAGGCTATATATTCATATATATAGAAAACGTCTCAAGAGACGGGCGTATTATTACACGAAAGGCAAACTACCGGTAATCTAAGAACGTATACAATGCTTTAGATTAAACGCATTTATTTCGCAATTGCATGATAACTGACAAATATACATACAATAGCAAAAAGATTGGAACGGTAAAATTAACTAAAATAGTCCAGATACAATAATGGTAGGCATTGATTATACGGTATTAAATATATATTACATTGAAATAACTGTGAAATTAAAGAAAATGGCGAACAAGGCAATTTTTTAAATGTTGTGAGGTGAGTACGTAAAATTATCTAGCAATAATTAAAAGTAATAACTTGTTTTATTAATGCAATTGCATACTGGAGATTACTATCACAATTGCTAACTAGCTGGAGATCATAACAAATATTGAAAAATTATGGTGCATATGTTGAGTATAAAAGGGAGGTAATTTTGAGAAGATAAGAGTGAAGAGTCGGGGAATGGTAAGAACAGGCAGAGCATACTTGTTATACTTACTATTGTCAAATCGCCTTCATGCTGTAGTGCGTCAGATATCATCAGCTTGTGCACAGATTTCTTTTAATTTAGCCCATATGACACATGGGCTTGTATGATGCTTTAAATCGCATTGATTCCTGATTTTCTGTCAAAACTAACTACGGATTTTATAATAAGCAATCGCAGATAATTTAAAGTCCGAAAACAAAATAAATAATTGTTCCGCTTAAGTTATTCCGAATTGCTATAAACTAGACCTAATTAAATAATGCAATACTGATAAAAATGTCTTCTCAGAATTTTTTTGAATGTCTTTCTGAAAATCTGTAAAATAATTTGTATGCCTTTTTTTAAATATTGTAATAATACAGTGAAATGTATTTGTTATTTGGGAACTGTTATCAAAAAATAATTCAACAGAGGTAAGGCGTATAAGATGACAGCTAAATTTAGTTTTATATCTAATTTCTGCGGGTACGACGCATGGCATTTCAAAGCAGACGTGCGGGCATAAACTGATCACATTTTAAGTGAAGTAACTATTCTTCACCCTCTTCTTGTCAAATGACAACAGATTTGTTAGTTTATGAATTTGGAATTTCGGCCTTCGTGCATCTGAACTCGAACCCGTGTTTTATTTGCCAACAAAGCACGCAAAACAAATCTATTTCCATTCTAACACGTTCGAATTACACCATGAAGGGACATTTCAAGTTTCTTGTTAATACATGCTTTTGGTCATATACAAAGAAATCAAGAATGGCAAGGACTGTGACAGGATGGACGTACCGGGGACAATAACTATCAGAACAAATCAACACCCATTACAGTATTTACAAATTTATTTACAGAAAATGATTATTTACAATGAATAAATGAAAAGTTAAAAAAATCTTATTGTAAGAAAGAAAGAAAAAAATCTGAGCTCGGTAACTCTTTTAACAGGTGTAAAGTCCTAACACTCACAGCCCCGTGACACAGATGTTTCCGTTAACTTTGAACTTTAGGTAGCACCAAAATAAACAACATATCTTCAAGTAAAGTCCCTCTAAACCGTGAAAACGTTGAACTCCGTTTTGGCTCCCTATGATGGTAGGTGATTGCATCCCTGAGCTGACTTCAGTGGATTACAAAAATCATCGTCTTTGCGGGTTACGTCACAACCATGGGACGAAAGCTCTGCGCTGGGAAAATCACATCCAGGCGAGTCAAGACAAGTGAACCGCGGATATTGTACATCCGGGTCGGGACATCATCACCAGGTAAAAGTCGCCCAGTGGAAGAAGCTAAAATATATAACATATGGTAAGCACCATAGCAAATTATTATACATGACATCGCATTTACCATACGTAACACCTTGTTGTGCGTGTACCCTGCCCACCCGATTGATATAATTCGCACCAGTACCATGCACATGACCCTATGCTTATCGACAATCATCCAGTCAGTTACGTATTAATGTGGAATTAGAAATTTTGGGCTATAATTCTGCATATTTGTTAGACCGCATTGCACATGTGCAACAGTAAGGCGAAACATCGATAGTAAAACTCGAAACTGCGACGAGAAAAGTCGACGCTACGATGGTGAAAGTACAGTCGAAACTACGATCATGAAAATACAAAAGTCGAAAACACAATAATGAAAGTCCGAACTACGGCGGTAAAAGTCTAAACATCCATAATGAAAGTCGAAACCACTATGATGAAAAACCACAATTGTAAAATCGCAAATTTATATGCGTCTTTATGATCGAGTTTTTTTGATTTCGTGTTTTCATCACAGTACTTCCGTGATTTCATAATCGTTGTTTCGACTTCCTTCATCATAATTTCGCGCATCGTCATGTAGGAAGGAAATTAAAAAGAGAGAAACTTAATACCTTACTTAACTGACGTAAATGACAGAAGTTAGATATTCATAACTTTAAAATACGCAGAATTTAAGTATGCATTGGGGACAACTATTTGTACTTTACCTCATTTCGTTTTCACACTTGCCTCCCTTACACCATAAATCATATAGTGCTGAATCTGGAATTAAACAAAAATAAAATAACGCAGTCTAACATAAATATCTGAAAGAAGTTACAATATAGTTATAGGAATGACATTTAGTTAATATATAAATGTATTAAGGTGAAAAGAACCTATAATTAGATTGAAATGAATAATAATTTTCTTATAAAAACACTCAGTTTATTCATCGTATCACATGCTTTACAGTTTCGAAGTAATTAATATGAATTATTTTTTTTAACTGATGATTGCTAGATTGTAACAAACTGTAGTTTGTATCTGTTTTTCGAATTAAATTAGTTTTTTTTTAAAGAAAAACAGTAATGAGTTAGTAATGAGCTGCTAAAAGGTTGACAATAGGATAGAGATTATCAACTAGGTAGTAAAAGATTACTTATAGGTTAGTAAAAGGTTAGTAATGTGTTACTTATTGGAAAATAATAGGTTAGGGACGGGTTAGCTGACAGACAGACAGACAGACAGACAGATACTTTATTCACCCAAGGTATATGATATACAACATGAAGATATGCAATATGTTTTTTTTTTTTTTAACAATGTATTGTTTGTTCCGGTAGCAGTCAACAGAATATAAAATATGAACTATTAAATTAGCAGTATACATAAGTGTCAAGGGGGAACTCATAGAATTGTATCTCATAACTCATTTACATAAGTGCAAATTACTTGTAATCTTTCTATTCAAGATTATATCTGATCATTTCTGATTCATTAACACACATATTTAATTATAAACACATGTATACAATGCACTAATAAGCAAAGTTATTTTACTATAATATGGGTAACTATTTCTTGCGCGGAGTAGACGAATGACAATTGTAATTAGGTCTGTGAATGAGGGCACATTTACATATGCACGCAAAAAACAGAAAAAGTGATTTTTACGTTGCTATATTTAGACTGTAGAGTTAAAACAGGTAAAAGTAGTGCTGAGAATGTCAACAACTGGATTAACTTCTTAAGATAGGCAATGTTCTTTCTATAAATACTAGCGTCTACTTTCTGAGTTTTGTATGATCGGGTGGTACTTCTTAAAACTTAGCTAATATTACTCTTATTAATTTACAAAAGTCAGCTAATTTAGATTCATCGACGGTCTGCATAAATGCTCGCAAAGAGTGATCATTATCGGTGATATTACAGTTTTTTAAGTAAATATTTCTCTTACTACTGAAATAATCGCACTTAAATAAATAATGCTGTTCATTACCGATACAATCGTTATTGCATAGCGTGCAGATACGTTCTTGGTAAGGTGTTCCGTCGTAGCGACCAGTTTCTACTGGTAGTCTATGATTACTAGTACGGAATTTGAAGAACGTTTTGTAGTCTGTTGTTGAAAGGATATTAAAGTATTTTTCGTATTCTAAGTTATATTTAAAGCTGTTATAAAAAAGTCCTTTGTTTGAAAGCTGCATTTGACCATGCCAGTTTTGCTTGAACTGGTCGATTAACGTTTGTTTTATTAATTTGTGTGTGCTTTTTTTAACGGCAACGTGCTGGTTTAGCCACAGATCTGGCCGCCTACAGAATTAAGAATTTCCTTGATTTTTGAGACCCATTTAAAATTTACATTGTTATTGCGCAACATATAGTGGTATAATAAAAGGAGATCTTACTTTCTTTTCCTAGTAATAACCTTGTCCAAAACGATAGCATATTTGTTTTCACGATGATTGATACAGGCATTGTTCCTGTTTCACCATAAAGCATGTAGAGCGGTGTACTTTTACGAGCATTAGTTATTCTCCGGAGAAATTCGTTGTTTACTTTTTCGAGTAAATCCAGGTTTTCAAATCCATATATTTCGGACCCATAGGTTAAAATAGGTAATACAGTATGTTGATAAAGTTTAATAGTTAGGTCGATTGGTAAATCTGCATTCTGAGATTTGGTAAACAAAAGGTACATAGCTTTGCTAGCCTGTTGGGCTACGTGTTTTCTAGCTTTTAAAAAGGACCCGTTGCTTGAGAATGTAACACCTAAGTAGTGGTAACTGTCAGTAATTTCGATGCGTTCATCTCCTAAATGAAAATGAAAGTTTGCAATATTTCTAGCACCGAATACAATTACTTTAGTTTTATTTCTATTAACACTTAGCTAGCTGATGAAAGGTTAGTTATTGGTTAGTAACAGATTCGTCATGTGCAAGCTTGTAATACCCCAGTCACACATACGGCGCGGATACTACGTCTAGCCACGGATGGAAACGTAGTAATCCGTATCGATTTGTACCTGAGTCGTACCTTAAAGTAGTAATCCGTATCAGTCCGTACCAATCCGTACGGCTCAGGTACGAATCGATACGGATAACTACGTTTCTATCCGTGGCTAGACGTAGCTATCCGCGCCGTATGTGTGACTGGGGTATTAGTGATGTGTTACTAGTAGGTTAGTAATGAATTAGTAATAGGTAAGTAATGGGTTACTAGGTAAGTGATTGGTCAGAAGATTTTAAAGATTCTAATATTATACATATAGAACAAAACGACCACACCCCATGGCGTCCATTTTTTTTCGGCGAACGCCGTCTAAGAACGAATTCGTTACCTATGCCACGTGACTTCAGTTTGCAAATCAAACTACTTGATAACGCATTATAGATAATTTATCAAAATGGAAGATTTATGCAACACTCTGCCTGATTGGACGAGAGTGTCAATTTATTTCACTATGTTGATTGTGCTACGCTGAGTGAAATGTAGACAAAGCGTTTATCCTAAACGACGCTGTTCACAGTTTTAAAGCTAACTTTGGCTCAGTATATTTAGCAAGAATATTGATATATCTCAAAATGATAAGTAAGTTTAATAAATATGATAAAAACCTGTTCAAATACCAACATATATCAAATTAAAGGAAGAGCTAAATACGGTCTGCGTATCACATGGATAAGGGTGTGATAAGAGTCTTTTATGTAGAGAAGTGCTTTTTAAAAGATTTTCCTTGTTACAATATATGAAAAGGTTTCTTGCTTTTGTGACTTATTTAGATTGCATATTAAAATGAGTACTTGTTTGCTTTGATATATTTGTTATAAATTATTTAACTGATTTATTATATATGAATATTTTTCTTTAATATGGTATGCAAATATTGAACTCAGTTGAAATCTGTTTTATTATGTATATGCTATATAATGACTGAATCTCATTACACTGAAATGAAGGTACGCTGCATACAGTTTATCTATGTGATATGACTACGGTCAAACTTTGCTTATGAAACAGAAATATTGAAATAATTACAATTGTATGTTTTGCTTGATCTTCACTTTTTTATAGGTGTGACGTCATTGTCCAAAGATTCATGAACAGCGAATATGCATTTGTTAAAGCGGGATCAGTTGGCCTATTTTAGAAATAAATAAAAATAATAAATAAAAAATCCTTTAATTGATTTTTTCTCATGTATTCTAATCAAACTTGATTTGTAGCATCTTTATTAGGCCCGCAGTCAACTTTGTTCAGCTGGTACATTTGACCCCTTTTAGGGGCTGCTAGAGCTAAAACTAGAAATGCCTTTATACAGCGTCTCATGAACAGCTTGGTGGATCTTTGTCATACTTGGGCTGGAGCATCATTATAAGGTCCTCTTCCAAATTTATTTATATAGGAACTTGGGCCCTATTAGGGACCACTATAGCTAAAAGTAGATATGCCTTTCTTCGCATTAACCACTAAAATGTAATGGATTTTTATCAAACTCGATGTGTAACAATATCGTAAGGTCTCCTGCTATTTTGTTACAAATGGGGATAGGGACCAATTTAGCTAAAAATATAAACACGTTTAATGACCTCTTCTCATGAACCGCTTCATGAATCTTCATCAAACTACTGCAATTTGAAAAATGTTAGATGAAAGATGAATGTTAGATGAAAAATCATAAACTTCTTTCCTTATTACAATTCGCCGACCATCATTTTAAAGATATTTCTTGTTTATTAATGAATCGGAATAATCTGAATTATCTTAGTAGACGGCCGCATTGGACCATTTATGTGAAATTGTTTTAAAATCGGGATAGCAATTTCTTGCGAGAACCATTTCAACTTTTCCACTATTGAAAAAGTGACCACGCCCTTTGGTGGCCATTTTATTTCGAGAAATCGAATTAATTTGAATAATCTTGAAAAAGGGTCACACAATGCCCATTTGTGTGAAAATATTTTAAGATAGGACCAGCAGTTTTATACAAGCTCAGTAAAAAAGTTTTCACTATATACATATACTGGCACGTTTCCTGGTGGCCACGGTTTCTGACGAAATCGGAATAATTTGAACAGTCTTGTTACAATTAAATTTTGGTTAAAAATATTAATCTTGATGGGAAACACTAGCAGGATGTTTTGATTTTACTCTAAAATCTGCTTAATGAACATTATTCTAAACTCATACATTTGTTATTTAAAACTTCAAAAATGTCGTATAATAACCCTAACAGTAAATCAACCATTAGCCTAGTAATCACTTGTTAAAGTTTCGAACAACTGTTCCCAGATCTACCTAAAGTACAGCATCTTATTTTAAGCAACTTTTATACATATTCTGAAGCAGTCTCAAGAAAACTCTGGTATCACTCATTTGCACATTTCTGTTTAATATCATATAAAAATTCAGAGCATTAACATCACTTCAACAAACGAGAGGCATTTGGTTAAATCACAAAAAATTAACAGTCTGTTTTCTCTAGAATGAAAATTGTTTCACACTGATGGCGTAAGTTACATTTTGAGGGAATCATTTCATGTGCGTTTTAATTGGTATATTAAATTTCATAACGAAATAAAAGAAAAGGCGCGTTGAAACTGCATATACATTTGTATAAGCAGAAAATTTGTTTCGCTTATGTCAATTTAGTAACTCTTACAACATTATCAGTTACTGACACCTGAACAACATTAAATCTAAAATAACAAGAATTCCATAAAATATGTTTTTTTTTTTTTATTGTACATTGTTTCTATATTACAAACGGTTAAAATAGTGACATACATCACTTATTCAGTTTCGTATTAAATGCAATAATTTATTTGTTTTCAATTTTCAATCTTTCACATAGTTTAGTTTTCGGGAACGGATATGAACGTTAAAGATGTTCAGCGCTTAGCATTTATTTTTCTATATATCGTTCAAAAATATCAACTTTGTCGGCGTTAGAGGAGAAGGCTTTTTAAATCGTAAGGACTAAGAATAAATATAACAACTCAAAAAACGGCAGTAACCATAGTTGTCGGTTATCAAAACGTTCCAGTATTGTTGAGCGACAGAGAAGATCACATCGTAATTTGTTTTCCGGCTCATCAGCTGTCGGCCAGCCTATTATCGAACATAATGAAGCGTTTTATTGAGTATCACGAAAAATAAATTGCATCTGTCTTGGCAGAGACCTTCGAGTTTATTCCATAATACTTCCTGATAGGGTATTTCTGTCGAAGCGGATTCGTCTTTATTGATACGTAAAACTGGCAAATGACATTTATACTCACAATCGTATTCAGGATGTTGGTAATCTGATAGTGAATAGGTCGAAGCCACACATACGCTATTTAATTTTCTTACTTTTATGGTTGAAGAAGAAACCATATGATCCATCTGGCATTGACGTTGAGATGAAAGAACCTGGGTAGAACCTCGCATTCTCCAATATCTTTCTTTTATGGTATACTGCCAGGGAAAGTGGAGTGATTTGAAAAGCTTGGAAAAGTCCTTTCTGTTAATCAATCCCAGTGTAGAGGACGTAACTGTCAGGATACTTTGTAGTTTTTGTTGTATTGAAAATTTAGTGATAGAATTTCATTTACATTTTATAATTGCGGTAGTTATAGTTGAGTTGCTATAATAAGATTTTGGTACGTTAGAGCAGATATGGTTTTATTACAGTCAGAGCCCGATCCTTGTATCAAGCATTATAACTTATACTAAAGAGGAAGTAACGAACTGTTACAGAAATTAAGCGTTGGAAAATTTTATTTACGAATTTAAACCAATCGGAAATGGCCTCTATAAATAGAACCTATCAGAGCGCGCTCCTATAAAATACACAATCCATACCAAATATGGACAAACATTCAATTTTGTTGACTGTGGGTGAGATATTTTTGTCTGCGTATCGGGAATCGTTTTACCGAAAAAAATTAAGGATTCCATTTTTCTTACCAACTGTAATAGACAATTCTGTCTGAAGGCTATTTTTCATAATTGGTACTGAAAATAAGTAACTGGAGAAATTCTACATTGTTATTGTTTATCCACTATATAATAATTAAATTTAGAGACCGAACATAAAAGCTAGCGTACATTTTATGCTGGAATGTTTACATAAATTGCTTTGTACAATGTTAATAATATAATGTGTTATATGCAGTATTAGAATAAAAAGCCATTTTAGAATTACCGTACACGTTTTACCATTAATGCTCAGCAATTAATGAGTTCTAAATACGCGACGGTCAATTCAATAAAAACGTTACTTGTTCTCAAGTATCAAAACTTGAAGCTAATTTAAATTTTGTCATATCAAACTGTAACATTTCAGTGACACTAAAATCAATTTGCTGACATTTATTTGTCCTTTTGCTTGGTGTAGGCGTTTGGTTCTGAGAATGCGCACATCAGTTGTTGCTTCTCATTGTTAGGCAGTGTGATCCAGTTTTATAAATAACTTTAAACACATCAATCTAAATAGTGCTAGGGATGGGGATATGAACTTGTTAGGTTATGCAAATCTATCAGTCAGTTTGAATTTATAATCAAAACTAGGAATTAGTGGAATCATTTTGGAAAGTCAAGGCATCTAAGGGGTCACGAGTCCGATCCTTGGGCGGGGCGTATGTTCTCCGTGACTATTTGATAAACGGCATTGTGTCTGAAGTCATTAGTCCTCCACCTCTGATTCATTTCGGGAAGTTTGCAGTTACTTGCGGAGAACAGGTTTGTACTACTGCCCGCCGTTACATGACTGAAATACTGTTGAAAAACGGCGTTAAACCCAAAACAAACAAACAAACAAACAAACAAGGCATCTAAATTAGCACGACGGTAGAAATGTTCAAGGAACAAAGTTTTGCTCTTCTTTACAAATCTGTTTTCCCATGAGATAAGAAATAAAATTCTTTGATAATAAGTAAAAGATTTCAACCAACAACCACAGAGACCTTAGAATGATGTTTAATTGATATTTAGTATATTAAAGATAAAGAAGAAGAAAGTTTTGCAAAAAGCAGATTATGTTACAGTTACTAATAGTTATAATGGATTATAAGCTATAAACTTATTTTAGTTATAAGCATATATACATCAAATACATACTCTGCTATGGTCTTGGTTACCTGTCCCTTAACTGCAACTGTACACGCCGGGAACCAGGCTAACTCTGTTACAGAATCTTGTTTCGAGAAGTCTGCGTTCTTGGAATCCGGTACTTCATACTGGAAAATAAAAGTAACCGTAAAGAACGAAATATAAATTCATTGATCCAGAACCATGATAGATTTTAATGAATGATTGCAAGGCTATTAAGATACCGTATAATGCTGATCTGGTGTCACCGGCAATGTATTAGCGATGTGCACAAACTATGAGTTATCTGTGACAAATGGGCATAAAGCAAAGGAGATCAAATGACCGATGGAACCTTATGCGTTTACAGACGCAGTGGTTAACGTTTTCCAGACATTTAAGTTCTCCAGAATAGCAGGTAAGGTTGTTACGGCTAAATAACATGAGCTGGTAGTTATTCAGAATTCGGTGTTGTTATAATACAGTGTAATTTGAATTTTGCTGTCGCTATTCCTCATATTTGTCACATCAGGACGGTAATGAGAGAGCACTGAGCAACAGAGCTGAATCCACCGCCAGAGTAGTTCTCAAACAATGTAATATTCAGTAAGTGGGTGTAATTGAAAGCAACACCTCGCCACTTCAAGTTTCATACAGACTTAGATGTACCTCCTTCAACTTAAAAGACTGATACATGTCAAAATAACTTGATCTGATTGCTGTTATGCATTTTCAAATGTCACATAATTCAAGTGATAAGTACATTTGAAGGACACACACACGCCATAAAAAGAGTACATTGTAACAGAGTCAAATGTTACAATATTTACATATCGTTGACGGATGGAAATGCCAGCGTGTCATTTTTTTCTTGCTCAAAAGTTACTTCATCAGTAATCGGATTGTCTGTTATCGAATCTAATCATGCATTTTAGCGAGTAATACCGAAAATAAATTACATTTTTCTTGGAGAGGTCTGCAAATTTATTCCATAATACCCTCTAATAGTGTATTTCTGCCAGACCGGATTCCACTTAATTGAAACGGGAAACTAGTAAATGACATTTATTGTTTGCAATCGCATTAGGAAAATGTCTTTCAAGATTTTGGTCATCGGATATCGAATATAAACTAGGTTAAATTAGCCGTCTGTTGACAAGATAAAAATGTTGATATTATAAGTTCGAAGTAATCGAAAATGTAAACTGTCTCGGTCTGCGTTTTGTTTATATTTGTCGCAGCGCCGTAAAACCGAAGTCAGACAATCACTTTGTGCACGGAAATGCATCTTAATACGTACTTAAGAGTTTTTGCTGACACATTCTGTCGCTGCATTAAACAGTTGTATATATCCAACAGATCTATTAGAAAATGAGGATATCCTTTTGAACTAAACCCTTATTTTCATATTTTCAAGACAATTTCGGTTGTCCTTCGATATATACATCATCGATACCTTTAAATTTCAACTTGAATTAATAGATCGCGCGTTTCACACGGCACTTCTTTATACTTGGTTAAAGATATTAAAGGATAATCATTTTCGGTGCGCTTTCATCAAACATATTTAAGATTTTTATTTTTTTCACTCTTCAAGTGAAAGAATAACTATCTTGTTGAATACAGAAAAAGAAACATGCGTCTTTATGATGTAGCAAGTAAATGTAATAATACTTTAGATTGGATTTATCTGCAAATGATTTTTGTTTGTTTGTTTTTGGTTTAACGCCGTTTTTCAACAGTATATCAGTTATATAACGGCGGGCAGTTAACCTAAAAAGTGTTCCTGGATTCTGTACTAATACAGACCTGTTCTCAGCAAGCAACTGCCAACTTCCCCACATGAGGGGTGGAAGACGAATGATTTCAGACACAATGTATTTTATCAAATCGTCACGGAGAACATACGCCCCGCCCAGAGATCGAACGCACGACCCCGCGATCCGTAGATCTGCGCTCTCCGTATTGGCGGATTTGTAAATGATACAGTTTAATTGCCTGTTACCCATCCTTGTAAAAATATTAAAGATGGAAGGATCGGTCTCGTACATAAAAATTGAAAGTACTTTTTGGGAAAACTATTGATGTGGGAATAGTATTTGTTGTAATAACCTTTCGTTAAACTAATAAATTCATTTTATGAAGGCTTGGGAATAATGTCATTCAATTTACACCTGTTACTGTTAAGAAGAATCTTCAACGGCAATTAGCTTTGTTTGACAAGTAATTACAGAAAAATTGTCAATGACAGTCTGACACTATTAATTAAGGTTAATAGTACACTTAATGTTTTTTTTTCCTATCTACAGAAATTCTTTTTTTAAAAGAATTTTGTGATCGTTGACTGTTTAATGTAGTTTTGAGAAGATTTGGAGTTTGAAACCGGTATGAATATGTTTTAATTTGCATGAGATTGCATGAAAATTTAAGATGAAAAGCTATATGTCTATCATGCACTGAAATGAATGAAAATGTCATTTGTTTACATTTAGAACTAGAGCGACAACAGCAAAACCTTTTTCCGTACAGCCGAAATTCAGTCTTATTTGCAAGTTAATGAAGATCTGTGTAGGAAAATATTGAAACAAGAATAATTATTGCAGGCTGTACAAGTTTTTCATGCTGACTGAAGTTTTATTTTATGGCGTCTCAAACGGGAATCGAAATGGTGTCCTGAGTTACGTCCCTTCCGGAGGCTGGCATGCATGTCGGGTAGAATGTACCATAGGCGGGTGACTATCATCTTAACTTAAACGCGTGCAAGAATGAGAGAGAGAGAGAGAGAGAGAGAGAGAGAGAGAGAGAGAGAGAGGGGGGAGGGGGGGGGGGGGGGGAAAGAGGGAGAGAGAGAGATTATTTCACTTTTCGTATGTATTTTTCTCTTTAAATGAGTACTTTCTTTACCATTCCTCATTATATGATGCATTTTAATAAATATAGAATTACAAATGAAGTTTGTAATCAGGGAATTTTTTACTGCAGTCTCGTTCAGTCAATAATTCTTACAACGGAGCTTTGCATTATACCTGACAGCCACTATTTTAAGAATGTAATACGTTTTCAACTCATTCGCTTCACTATGTAAAATAAGGATAATAAGTTCGTGTCTAATATAACAAATCTTAATAGAGTCAATAATTATACATTTTTACACTCCCTCCAGACACCACTGTACACTTCCCTAATATGCCTATTTTTTTTTGTTTCTAGTACTTTCGTTATGATGAGCATATATGAATCGACCATCTTGTGATACTTGATTATATCAGATGTAGCTCGCAAGTGTAATTTTACATTCCACCGGTTGTAGTCCCGGTGGAATGTGAATGTTGCTACAAGATAATATATTTTATTAGTCCTTTCGCCAAAAAAGAGGCCAATGAGGCCCTTCTTTGTGTTTGAAATCATCAGTCAGAGCATACATTTTGGCTTGAAGACTATAAAAGATCATAACGGAAGAAAATATTAACAGACTACATATTACTTTGCTGCGGGTTTTGTGCTGTTTTTTTTTTCTAAATTTTTTAATAATAAAAATCATTTAGCATTCCTCCAGAAACACTCAGCATTTCCCTAATATCCCAATATTCTTGTTGATAACAGCATTCATTATAACGAACTCGTATCTACAGATTTCAAATATGAAAGGGCCGTTTTAAGAAACGCATGAGTGTAATTTTATATTACAAAATTTATTTACGTTATTAGAAAGTGCTTATATAAAGCTTCAAATGGGATCTACTTAATAATGACCCAAAGGAGAGCCACCTAAGCGTGTGAATGCTACAATCAGAAATAAAAATATTTCGCAACGGGACAAAAAAAGGAGACTGCCAATTACTTTATTCGGCTTTTTACATATTTCAAAATATTCAAATTAATGACACGTCAGAAATCACTCCACCTAAATTTCCAAGATTTCAAAATTTTATGCCAAAGTCACGGCTTATGTTTGGCATGAGACATATACAATAAAATAGTTGAACATTGAAAGCAGCAATCACAACAACAGAACATTTTGTCATGATGGTTATTGTAGAGCAAGGTATTATATTCAGTAGTGCAGTAAATTCTGGTGTTATATACTGACATTTTCTAATTTCTTTCCAAAACAAGAACAGTTTTGCTACTATTGCTTTTAGTGCTTGCCGTCCATCCTGTACAGTGTGATGATAGCTTGGAAAAATTAGCTTACAGAAAAACAAGGAAGAATATCCAACAGGTAAAGCCACGTCCTAAAAACGCAGCCTCCCCAAACGCAAACCCAGCATGCGGACGCGCACACGATCAACACACGAACACCACACACACACACACACACACACACACACACACACACACACAAAAAGCAAACACACAAAGACAAAATAAACACATAAAGGTACACAGTGGGGCACCGCCTTGGAACGGTCAGTGGCAAAACCACCACTGGGGAGCTTAAACCGGTTTATGGTGCACCTAACCTCACTCTTAACCCCACCATGTTCCAAAGTCATAGGACAGTGTAAGTTAAAGTTATCCCCGCCAGGAAAAAAAAACAGGTTTTCATTTAACTCGACTTTGAGTCTATTTTCCTGACTTTGAGTCTATTGTACATCAATTAGCATGTAGCATGTACGCTTAGTTACCCATAAAGTGTCAGTAACTTTATACAGTGGCCTTGAACTTAAATAAAACGTTAATTTGTACACTACAGATTTGTTCGATTAGTATGTTTGGTATTTTATTTGGTAATATCGATACGTACCAACAGAAAAACAACACCTTTTTACGAGAAGATTTATTTCTCTTGCAAACTGGGTATATGACATCGTTCCCTAGTCCTGAAGTTTTGAATAAATATAATGCAATGGTGTTCGTGTCCAGTGCTCAGGCAAAACGCAGTTTATCATCTGTTTGTGTAATGATTTTTTGTATCAAGATCGATTCATGACAACATTCGTTGAACCAGTTTTATATCAGTAAAAGCAACTGCAAAACATTCCAACTTTTGCTATTAGCTGGATTCCCTTTTACAATAGTTTCTTCATAATCAGATCGTATCTTTAAAGCAGTCGGTCTTCTATATATTTTTCACCATGGACAACTTGCAGGTTGTCTGTTTTCCGTCTGTTTTACCGTCTGTGGCACCTACCGTGCTTGTTTAGCTCATTGATTCTGCAGGCCAGCTTCGTTCAATAGTGAGAGTGTAGATCTAAGTACTAGGATGAGAGCAGTTTTATGGACCCAGAGGGGCATGAGTTTTGTTCTATTCCTTGGTTAGTCGTATGTCTTCCGTGACGAATTGTTAAAGATATGTCTGCAGTAGTTTCGTTATCTATCTCTAATTTATGTTGAGAAGTTGTAACTTACTTGTGGAGAACAGGCCAGAACTAGACTGACAACAGAGTTCTGAAAGACCGGTCGGGTTAAATGTCGTTACATAACTGAAATACTGTTGGAAAATGGCACTAAACCAAAAGAAAAAAAATATCTTTATTCCAGCAATTCTACTCTTACCTTTGTATTCTAAAAAGGCCGAAAGTTGGTATGCATGTTTTGTTCTATCAAAATCCCTTGTTCGTGAATCACGCATAGTTCAATTTCATCAATTTATCTGGTTTATATTAATTGTGTGCATCAAACAAACAGCTGCATGTGAACGAAACATGAAAGAGTGAATGCATTGTCTGGCTTTCGTCAATTCAGCAATACATTCTGAACTAAAAGTATTAAACAGTTACCTTCAAGGTAAAAAGCAAAACAATCTGTCGGGATATAACTCTTTAAGCTCTTTCATTTGGTATACATTATGATTTTCAGGGCACTTGGTATTGGTCCGAGAGCTCACGGACTTTTATTGCAACAATTGAGGCCAAAAGAAGTTTATACATTTTTGGAAACAATATTTCATATCCTCCATGAAAACCCATTTCTTAAGTGTCAAAGCCGTGCCTATCTATATTTTGTTCACTTATGTTTGTGATAGGGGAGGTAAAACTCACTTGTTAAAATTTAGAGGGTAGGGTAAAGTTTACGGCTACCAGTTTTTTCACTGTTTAATTACAATAACTATCTTATTGTCAGTAAGTGTATATATTTCAACCAATGTCAGCAAAAAGAAATTCATCAAAAAGGAATGAAGGACAAACTTGATATTTAAGGTCAAGGGTCAAATTTATGTACAAATCACAAAAATTGGCATATTTGAAATTTATTTTTATTCTTAAAAATTAGTTTGTTATCATAAGTCACTCAGTTTTACTTATGTAATGTGTATATATCAGCCAAAGTCAGAAATGCAAATCTTATTGCAAAACGTCAAGGTCAACCCTGATAATTGAAGGTCAAAGTTCATTTTCATGCAAAAATGTGAAAAATGTTACCTTTACCTTTTTAATCTGTTTAATATGTATTCACATTATTAGTCACTGAAGTTAATTTGTTTTAATGTCTGTATGCAAGGCAAAGTCAGCAGTGCAGATGTAACTCCAAAACTGCCAAGGGTAAAGTTTATATCAAAGGTCAAAGGTCAAATTTTTGTGAAATATTGCATGAATAGCTTCCTGTTTGAAATATAAATGCTATTTTCAATCATTATTAGTAATTGATCGTGATTTATTTTAATGTATGTACGTCCCACAATGTCAGTAATAAAGATATCGTCTGAAATCATACAAGTTCAAATGTGATATTAAGGGTAAAAGGTCATATATGTAAAAGAATGAAAAATAGCTCTTTAACTTTTCTTCTTGTTGATAATATTTTGTCGATATTAGTCAACGATATTAGTTCATTTTAATGTATAAATGTTAGGCGATGTCTAGTATGCACATATAATTTCAACACATTCAAGGTCAACCATAATATCAAAGGTCAAAGGTAAAAACGTGAGTAAAATGTTGCAATAATATCACCTGTTTGTAATAATTTTTATTGTTTAAAAGTATTTGTTTTGTCATTTCAGTAACTGATCGTTGTTCATTTTACTGTATATATGTCAGACGATGTCATGGAAGAGAAAATAGTCAAGGTCAAACTGTATTGGAGGTCAGGGTCACTTTGTACAAAATTTATCATACTTACTCATTACTTTGATCAAAATAGCTTGTTGTTATAATTCACTGTTAGCAATTTACTTTAATGTATACATGTCAAGCAAGGTCAGCAATATAGGTCTTATTCTTATAAATCAAAGGCAAACCTATTATTTAAGGTCAAATGTCAAATTTATGTAAGAATTTGCAAAATAACTAGAATTTTGCCATGATTTTTCTTTATTGTGTAGGTTATTTTTGTCACTACTAGTAAAACTGATCAGTATGCATTCTAAAGTATATACAACTGACAATATTACTGTTGAAATAATAATGAAAAATAAGTCAAAGTCAAACCTGACATTAAAGGTCAAGGGTCATTTTCATGTAAAAAAAAAAATCAAATTAGAGCATTTTTAATTTCTTCTTCGTTACAAATAATCTTGTCATTTTGTTCATTGAAAATAATTTTGTCTTATGTTTACTTGTAAATCAATGTCAGCAATACAGATCTAATTTCAAAAACAATGATTGGTAAAGCTTATATCAAAGGTGAAAGGTGAAATTTGCGTGAAAGATCGCAAAAAAAAAGCATTTTTGCAATAATTTACATTGTTTAAAGGCATTTTGTCATTACTAATATCTTATGGTTATCCATTGAAGTTTCATACATGTATATATATATGGATCAATGTCAACAATGAAGATATCATAAGACATGAGTCTAGATCAGCCCTGATGTTAAAGTTTAAAATTCATTTTCGGGTAATAAATTTAAAAGATAGCACTGTTATTTTATTTCTTTGTTCAAACATAACTTGTTATAACTTGATGTTTATTCATTTTAATGTTATTTATTATTATTATTATATCAGATTTATATAGCGCCCTTTTCATGATCAATTTCACGTTCAAAGGCGCTTTACATAGTTGAAATGCAGCCACACAGGCCGCATAATTCATCCTCTACTAGTACAGACATAGAGCGATCTGACCAGAGGGACAGAGTGAGACAAAGCTCCCACGACAGGGAGATCAGAAATCAGATACAGGCTTGTCCGGCTAACTTAGCCTAGCTCGTTGCGAATAGACAGCCTGGTTCTTTAACGTGATACACGCAAGGATTGCCTGGGTTCCTGACCAGTACACCTCTAGTTGGGTGGGAAACACTGAAAAGCGTTTCTGAAAATTCCCGAGTAGCTGCCGGGGATCGAACCCCCGACCTCAGGATTGGAAGGCCAGTGTGCAAACCACTGAGCTATCCGTCCACCCGGATGTTAGCCTTTACTTATTTACTTCCTTACTGCCGTCCATCTTCTCATGGCCGTTTCATATCTTATGATTAGATGCGGCAATGAACTGCACCGTATTCTGCAGGTCGCTGGCATCTCTCCACGGCTTGGTCTCAAATGGGATGTCTGTTGGCCAAACTTTCTGGCGTGCTACTTCCAGATAGGAACAGCTCTGCAGAATGTGAAACGGTGTTTGTTCCTCTGATCCGCACTGACATTAAGCTTTCTCTGCAACTCCCAGCTTCTTAATATGTTTTCCAAGGCCACAGTCTTCAGTGCGCAGACAGAAGACAGTTAATTGGCTGTTTAGCTTGTGTAGACAGTCCTGATTTGGCATGCAACCTCCATTTATGTTCTTCCAGTCTGACGCAAAGCTGTTCTTCCACAGAGTCTGAGCTTCTCTGTATGAAGTTGGAGGTTGGGGCTGTATTTGCCTGGTTGCTGTCTTTGCAAGTTTGTGCACAGCTTCATTTCCAGCTATGCTCACATGTGCAGGAATCCATCGAAATGCTACATTGTTGCTCTCAGGGAGGAGATTTATGTTTTTCAACAGCTGTCTGATTAAATTGTCTGATGGACCTACAGAGAGAGCCTGAAGAGCTGACTTGAGGTCTGTTAGGAATATATTGTCCCTTTTCTCCTCGCTCATACAGTTCGAGTGTCGTCGATGTGATGGCTTGCATCTGGATCTGTTGTTGGATCATCTCTTGCCGACTGGATGAGATAGTATGAATGAGGAGCTGTCTGAAAATTTGATGTAGGCACCACTCCCAGCTTTCTGAACTGCCTTTTCCACTGATCCATCGGTATATGCTTGGATCCAAGAATGTGCTGGATAGCGGTTATTGATCATTTCTAGCGTAACAGATTGTTGGTAAGCCTGATCTTGGGTGCACATTGTCTGGGAACCCATTCATTGGGCTCGAGCGGCTCTGCCTCTGTGTCCAGTGCTGCTGCTTTCCTTTTTTGCAGTTCTTTGACGATGTGGTTAAGACTCCATCTTTTCAGTCTTTTCTTGGTTCTGCTCTCGAGTTTTCAGTGGAGTGGGTGGGATGGTAGTCTCTTTGCCTTCTCTGCATGCACAAAAGCTTTGTACTCTCGTCTTGTCTCTTATGGCTCAGGGTTGGCTGTCTTTTCCATTTATTTTATTGGAGTTGTTTTCATTGCCCCGGGATTATCATCAGACCTGAAATTTAACCTTGTTCAGTTTATCTTTACTGGTTTTGGAAGTAGGTACCAATGAGGTTGATGCGTACTCTGCTATGGGCCCTACATTGCCTTGAAGACTTGCAGAGGATCTTTGCATTTACTACCCAACTTGTTCCAGCCAGTTTTTTTTCATAATGGCGAGTTTTTTTAAGGCCCTCTCCTTTGACCTTTAATGTCAGACTTGACCTTGACTAATTTTTCATTATTATTTCAAGAATGATATCATCTGTTGTATATACTTTAAAATGAATAATAATTAGTTAATAGTTTTGAAATACCCTAAAAAAGTAATGAAAAATCATTGCAAAAATACTGGGTTTTTTTTTGGCTAATTTTCACGCAAATTTGACCTTTGGCCTTTGATAATAGGTTTGGCTTTGCCTTATTTGGATAAGACATACATTCCTGACCTTGCTTGACATGTATACATTAAAAAATTGCTAACAGAAAATTCTAACAAGCGCTATTATTTTTTAACAAACTAATGTGTAAGTATGCTACAATTTGATCTTTTACACAAAAATGACCCTGACCTTTAATACCAGGTTTGACCTTATCTTATTTGACATCGTCTGACATATATACAGTAAAATGAACAACGATCAGTTACTAAAATGACAAAACAAATAAATTTAAACAATAAAAATTATTACAACAGGTGATATTATTGCAACATTTTACTCACTTTTTTGACCTTTGACCTTTGAAATTATGGTTAACCTTGAATGTTTTGAAATAATATGTGCATACCAGACATCCCCTACTTTTCTTATCATTAAAATGAACTAATATCGTTGACTAATATCGACGAAATATCATTAACAAAAAGAAAAGTTAAAGAGCTATTTTTTCATTCTTTTACTTGAAAATGACCTTTGACCCTTAACATCACATTTGAACTTGTCTGAGTTTAGACGATATTTTTATTACTGACATTGTGAGACATATATACATTAAAATCAATCACGAGCAATTACAAATAATGATCAGAAATAGCTGTTATATTTCAAACAGGAAGCTATTCATGCATTTTTTCACACACATTTGACCTTTGACCTTTGACCTCTGATATAAGCTTTACCCTAGGCAGTTTTGGGGTCACATTTGCACTGCTGACTTTGCCTGACATACAGACATTAAAACGAATTAACTTCAGTGACTAACAATGTGAATACATATTAAAAACGTTAGAAAAAGTAAATGTAACATTTTTTATATTTTTGCATGAAAATGAACTTTGTCCTTCAATTATTAGGATTGACCTTGACGTTTTGCAATAAAATTTGCATTTCTGACTATGACTGATATATACACATTACATATATAAAGCTGAGTGACTTATGATAACAAACTAATTTTTAATAATAAAAATAAATTTCAAATATGCCAATTTTTGTGATTTGTACATAAATTTGACCTTTGACCTTAAATATCAAGTTTGTCCTTCATTCCTTTTTGATGAATTTCTTTTTGCTGACATTGGTTGAAATTATAGCTACTGTAATTAAACAGTGAAAAAACTGGTAGACGTAAACTTTAACCCTACCCCCTAAATTTTTACATGTGAGTTTTACCTCCCCTATCACAAACATAAGTGAACAAAATATAGATAGGCACGGCTTTGACACTTAAGAAATGGGATTTCATGGAGGATATGAACTATTGTTTCCAAAAATGTATAAACTTCTTTTGGCCTCAATTGTTGCAATAAAAGTCCGTGAGCTCTCGGACCATATCTTCTTTAACGGGAGTCTGTTTGAATACTGCGACGACTACTCCTAGGAAGAAAGGAAAGTCCACCATGAATTTCGAAAACTTCTTAAGGGTAAATAAAAAGATACAGGTTTCACATGGCTTTGCTTACTTTGCGCATTGTTTAGTGAAATACTATCAATTTTATGTTTATTTGTTTGCTACGAGCGTTGGTGGTAAAAAAAAAAAATCATTGGTGGGGGGGGGGGGGGGGGGGCAATAGGGTCTACCATGCACGCCCCCACCCCCTAGACTTTTTTCATAGGTACCAAATTGTTCGGCAGGCCTTTAAATAGCAGCATTTTTATATTACTTAACTAATTTGCATATTCATGAATATTAATGAGAATGTTACAAAATGACAACATTTTATTAGAAAATAATATTTTCTAAGTTTTAAATCAATTTAAATGTACCAAACAGTTTTGATGTGTCTGAAAGTCTCTCAGTGTTTTCTTAAATAGTATTTTGTAACACTGATGGTAACTGTTTTACTCCAAAACAGGTATGTTTAGCTAATTTGCATAATATTAACCATAACCACAACCAACATCTCAGAAAACAAGATACCACTAAATTTTAATAAAATGATATAATTAAATGTTATAAATGAAATAACAATTATGTGAGCTATATTGTTTGGAAATGAAGTTTGAACACCTTTTTGAAGGAGGAATCAGTATGTAACATACTTTACACATGTTACCGTACCATTTCAATAACATTGTTTTGTTACATCAATTATTTAGAATATATAGATCAGACAGTTTTGATCTGGTCTTAATGTCTCTCAGTGTTTTCTAGAATAGTATTTTATTTCTGTGAAGGTAAAATAATTTTTTCTACATTAGGTATTTTAGCTAACTTGCATAAATTAATCTATGCTAAAACAGACATCTCTGAAAACAAGATATAACTAATCCTGAACAACATGGTGAACTAAACTGTGATCAATAAACTTGTGTTATTTGAGCTAAAGCACATGAAAATATAATGTAAATACTTATTTGAAGGAGGAATCTGTTTGTAACATACTTTACACATGTTACGTTACCATTCCAGTAATCTTGTTTTATTGTATCGTTAGTTTCTCAGAAAATTGTGGAGGAATATTTAGTTATCAAGTTGTTAAATACTTCTACAAAATAGTACAGCTCCATACTTTCCAAGCAATGAGATTTTTTCCATAACGGCGCATTAAAATAAGTTACCACTGTACTTTGCTGTATTTAGAATATATATGAAGAAATTTGAACCATTGATTTCAATATTATGATATCATGGATTTGTTAAAACTTTAAAGTATTAATTCTAACATTCTTTCTTCACTTTTGTCAACAAAGAAATCATCTGAAACATTTATTACGCATTCAATGTTCCTTTTTTCATTTTGAATTAATGCATCTATCAGTTTAATTATACTAATATCTGTTTCCTAAATATATTGTTCTTTTATTTGATGGTTTCAATATTGTTGTCAATAATTACATTTTACATTGATTATATATTTTTATGTATATATTCTGTATATATTAATAATGTATACATCCCTGCTAACATCCATACACTGATAATAGGGTTACAATTTGGGGCTTCCTTTCATTGAAATTGTTTTAATGGAATATTTATCTCGTTTTGTGTTATTGTGAAGCGCATCAATGCAGTTGTTTACATGAGAAATAAAGCATTTTGTTTTTTAGTTTCAGAAACATATGCATTGTATTGAGATATTCATGGGCTTATTGATGAAATATTCACTGTTGAAAAGCTGCACTGAACAAAAACTAAAAAACAAAATGAAATTTCAGGTACTTTAAGTAATCTTTAGATATAAACTTATAAAATTGGAAAAGGCAGTCAAGAATGTGAATGATGATAAGTGTTTGAAAACAACCAAAATTGTTAGGAAAACAATCACATAATGCTATTTAAAACTGCTAGAAAGATACTGAGTGCTGTATGAACGACACTTCAGAGTTGCTGAAAACATTTTGTAATAGACTTTAAGAAGATCCTTTTGAAGCAAAGATCGCAACCAAGCAAATAAATAGTACACTCAGTTGGATCATGGCTGTTTATGAGAGGTAATGAAGTGTGAAAAGCACCGTACGCCCCCTAGCACTGGCTTAAGAGGAATTCTATTTTAGTAAGTATGGTCTCAAAGGACCAGAAAATCAAACAACAACCATCATAATTATGGCACTTTAAGACTTTTTAAGGGATAGCAAATTGTTTTTTTTTAAGATCATCCTTTGGAATCATAACAACAAAATCGAGCAAAATAATAGCTGACTTGATTTGATTATGTCTGTTCGTTAGATGTAGTGAAATGTGAAATTGCCCTCACACCCCTAGCACTAGTTTAAACAGTGTTCTGTTATAGTAAAATTTTATGGATTACTTAAAATTTGAACTTAAAATCAGATGAAATGTTTGAAAAATATGGAATGCACACAATATGAGGCAGTAGTGTTACAAGAATCAAATTCTGCACGTCTTGATTAAAATGTTACTTGATGTTTTCACTTTAATGTTACCTAATATAGCATATTTTCTCTCTTGTTTGTTGTCTGTTATGAATGATATGTTGCGTTATAGCATATCATTTAAAAATTAGGAAGCAAGTGACGAAAGAAGATCAAAGGCTCTCAAAAATCACTTTGTTTTTTTATGAATGAAATTTGGTTACACTTTGATTCTGAAGCAATTTGTATCATACGCTCGAGTTTCTTGCTACAGTTTGAACTTTTGACAAAGAGAGGCCATACCTTTGTCATAACCTTTGGTATGTAACTTAACTGATAATCAAACTTTTTTTGTTATGATTGATGCATAGTTACTCTTAATAGTGGTTCCCTTAATGTTACGGTATATCCAGGAATATTTCACAACATAATACAATTTAGTCCTTGTCTGTACAATTTAGAATACCAAAAAATTATTTTGTACATTCTATCATTCTTGTTAACGTTTCAAAATGACTACAATAGTCTTCTTTATTTCATATGTATAAAGTTATATATATTTCTTATATCTTGATTTGGTATCACTAAAACAATTTTGTCCAGCTGGTTTTAGTTTTAAATCTAAAGATTTTACTTTAAATACCAGCATATTTTCTCTTGTTTATTAGGTTTGGTTTAGCACCACTTTGCAACAGAAATTCTGTCATGTAATGTTGAGCAGTTAACCTAACGAGTGTCCATGGATTCTGTACCGGAACTACTCAGTTCTCTGCAGGTAAGTGCTAAGTTCACCGCATTGTACAGGTGGGTGTAAGTCTACTTCTACTTAGCTGACTTTAGACAAGATGTCTTTATTGAACCGTCACGGAGAGCAAAGACCTCATGCAGATATCTGACTTAGGACCCTATGATTCATCCTATAAAGCTATAGGGTTGGTTTTGTATATGTTCTTTTAATGCTACTTTTTCTAAAATTCAAAAAGTACTTTTTATAAAACTTGACTTTTACTCACAGGAAGACTGAAAATATCAGCTGTATGATAATGATATTATGGATGCACAGATGGATATTATTGCATGTTTTATTGAAATTCCATCTAAAATTAGAGTTACATGGATGGTGCAATATATATTTTAGGCAATTTCTGAAATAACAGAAGAAAACCTTCTTAAAACTAACAGCTAACAGTTTAAATAAATCAGTATGCGACAATTTGGGCTTCAACTTCTTCTTAAATATCTTTTTAAAAAGCAATGGTTGTGGTAACGTATTTTAAAGTGTGTTACGGACAAATATCACACTCTCTGATAAGTAAAGAAGTATATTGTATTATTATAGTACAAAATAAGTAATATTAATTATGTTTCTGGAATATTTTCTGAATAATTGATGCAATAAAACAAGGTTGTTGAAATGGTAACGTAACATGTGTAATGTATGTTACATTTTTATTCTTCCTTTAATAAAGTGTTAATTCTATGTCTGCAAACATTATAGACCATATAAAAATTGGTTTTTCATTGATAACAATTAATTATTTTTTTATTTCAATTAATTATTAATCATTTTATTCAGTTTTAGGGGTTTCAGAATTTTATTTGTTGTATGTGACACTGGTTCATTTTATGCAAATTAGCTGAGCACATCCAGTTTTGAGTAAACAAAAGTGCCATAAAAGTAACAAAATAATATATCACAAAACACTGAGAGACTTTAAGACCAGAACAAAGCTGATTAGTACATTTAAATTGATTTGAAACTTGGAAAATGTTATTTTTTAACAAAATTTTGTTATTTTTTAATATTCTCATTAATATTCATGAATATGCAAATTAGTTAATTAAAATAAAAATGCTGCTATTTAAAGGCCAATGTCCTAGCTCCATTTTGACACCATTTTTATTGTTTTATCACTAAAACTGACGAAGATATGATTGATTATCATCTATATAATCGTCCTTTTCAAAAATGAATGGTTGCCATGGAAACAGTGAAACATATATAGTTCTAAAAATTTTTTTCATGGAAATTTGTTTTTATTTTGAAAGAGTTGGTCCTACCGAACAATTTGGTACCTATGAAAAAAGTCTGGGGGGGTGGGGGGGGGGGGGTGCATGGTAGACCTCATTGGCCCCCGTACTATCATAAATCAGTTACATTGCAAAATTGTTCAAATTGTTCAAGTTCGATGTGTTGCCTAACTCGTTTCATTTCATTATGCTGTCAGATACTCAATGCCCGTGCATTATTAGATAGCAAATATGTTTGTACATATTTGTGGTAGGCAACAATAAATTAAGTGAAGATGTGGTGATTTTAAGAGTCTATTTCTAAATGTAAGCTTATTTACGTATGGCATTTAATTCAAAGATCGTTCTAAACAACGACACTGTATTAGACTGTATTGGGCTTGGGCGTGAGAGGTGTTGCACATTTCATTACCTCTCATGAACAGACTCAGTCAAACCGAGTCTGCTATTATTCTTTTTGGTTACATTCTTTGCTTCCAAAGGATCTTTTTTACAGATTTTATTTATTATTATTTATATCATAAAGTTTACAATAGAACTTCGGTTTTGTTTGAATTTGAAATAACATGTGTGTGCACATTTCCTGTTTTACAGGAAAATAGATACTTTTTAAAAACAAACATGAAACAACAACAACAACAATAATACAAAAGTAGTATAACAGTTTAACAACTTGTTTGAAACATGCATCTAAAGTAGAACTCAGCACTGGAAAGCATGTAGAATTTCGATTGAAGGCGGCATATTTAACATGTTTGTATTTATATAATTTACACGATCCGTTGCTCTTTGCGATGAAGCACTCGGAGCACTTTTTGTTCTATAGTTTTAAGAAAGTTTATTTAAAAATGAATTTCAGTTATTAGGACTTTTTCAGAACTTAATCAGGAAGCAAAATGTTAGTTTCTGGACATTTTGGGAGCCAATAAATCTATCTTCCCTTTAATATTGATCAATCTTGACATTAGTCAATGGTAAGGGGACGCAGGTCCGGGCCAGGTGACGGGCCAGGTGACATTCATTTAGAAAACTTTCAGAAATAGAAGTTTGAAATTTGGCTTTTTGGTTCTTTTCAAACCATGCTACAGAGACTGAATGAAGCACTCAATTCTAAAGAGAAACAACCTTTTTTCTTACTGTTCAATAGAATGAGAATTGTCGATTGATCACCTTCAATGAATATTGATTCTATCGGAAAGTAATCTCTGTGTATTACTTGCAAAAAGAATAATTATTATACAAGTCCTCTTATTATATTTTTTTTTCAATTTCTCATATGTCTAGACACTTGCTAAATACAGGAGGCATAATATAGAGGCGCTCTCCATCAAAAGCTTGATCAACATGTTTTACCTTTTGAAATCTTACCCTTTTAACCGTTTGTTTGAAAATTTCGGTACAGAAAATTTCTACTAGAATCTGGACTTATTGGTAATAGCCTAGATAAAAACACTGCTGCAATCCGTCTGCTGTAATTTTGCATGCTTTTAGAAGAAAAGTTTTCTTTAATGAATTAATCCTTTTAAAAGTCGTCCCAAATTTGACTCCTTGGACTGCGTAAATAAGGTCAATATTTGACATAAAATACACACTGTTGCTTTATGCAAACAACGGCTAATACGTCACTTATAAGTTAATTGTAGAACCGCTCGGAATGTAAGTTAAAGGTAGTGTAGAACCACTCGGAATGTAAGTTAAAGGTATTGTAGAACCACTCGGAATGTAAGTTAAAGGTATTGTAGAACCACTCGGAATGTAAGTTAAAGGTAGTGTAGAACCACTCGGAATGTAAGTTAAAGGTATTGTAGAACCACTCGGAATGTAAGTTAAAGGTATTGTAGAACCACTCGGAATGTAAGTTAAAGGTATTGTAGAACCGCTCGGAATGTAAGTTAAAGGTATTGTAGAACCACTCGGAATGTAAGTTAAAGGTATTGTAGAACCACTCGGAATGTAAGTTAAAGGTATTGTAGAACCGCTCGGAATGTAAGTTAAAGGTATTGTAGAACCACTCGGAATGTAAGTTAAAGGTATTGTAGAACCACTCGGAATGAAGTTGGTTCGTAAGTCATAACGAAAAATCACGTTTCTTAGAACATTTAGAACACAACCAAAGTTTATAATTATTCAACTTTATTAGCATAAACACCTTGAATATTTATTAATACTAATCTTTGTTACGTTATCTAACAAACTCGTTTCTACAAACTCTTCACTGCTGATTATCCCACAGTATATATTCATCCTGCAAGCGCTCTGTTCATATGACGCAAATGTATTTACTAAATCATAGCATTGTCGTTTAAACAGCCAACAGTAAAGGCCCGTAGATGGACAAACGAATCTACGCACTTGACATCATGTTACGCCTATTAAAAAATTATGACATAAGATAAAACTCAAATCCGCAATTAAACTTGAAGGCTGAAGAGTTGAGGGTAAAATGTAGATGCAGAGATTGCAGTAAACAAATACGTTTTAAACTGAATTTGTATTCGTATGAAGAACTTGTACATTTTTGAACAATACAATACTGCAACAACAACATCATTAGATATATAGATTCACCATATCCAAAACGCTTTGCAGATGGCATTATACGATTGAAAGTATATTACAAGATATAATATAATGGAAGTTCATCTGACCGTAAGATTTTCGGTATTTTTTTGTGTAGAATTTGAATAACTGTGCTATCGCCTGAGTAAATATTTAGTTTAGCATGTTTATCAAAATTATTGTCTTATATAAGTATGATTTTGACACTATTATCAGTAGCTTCTTCTATGTTTTACACATCTGCAGATGACAAGGAAACTTATATGCAATGCAACTTGAAAATGATCAAATTGCTGACTCACCTGACTTGTTTTGCGACCTTGATTATGCTGCTTGTATTTGACAGTAGTGTTAGGGTCGTTTTTAAAAGTTTTGCAAATAATGCAAGTTTGTATTGTTGCAGATACAGACAAATTACATTTATCGCCAACCTAAACCAGACAACATTTTTATAATGCCAAATATTTTTATTTATTTGTTCTCATAGTAGCAGACCAAAACAGATGGGTGTTAAAGCAATTATGCAATGGCTTATGACAGATTAGTCAATAAGTAGTTGAAAACGGTCACCTGGTCAAAGTGTACATTGAACAATCCGTTTTTCTGTATAAAGTAGTCTTGAAATAACCTCAAGAAGAATTACACAAAGTTCACTCCATAGAAATGTCACAGTATACGGTATTTTACTTTTTTTGTTTTTATTGGGTTTAACGTCGCACCGACACAATTAAAGGTCATATTGTTACTTTCCAGCTTTGATGGGTGAAGAAGACCCTAGGTGCCCCTCCGTGCATTATTTCATGACAGGCACCTGAGTAGAACCACCGATCTTCCGTAAGCCAACTGGATGCCTCATATGAAAAATTAAACGCCCCGAGTGAGGCTTGAATCCACATCGGTGAGGGGCAGGGCAAGTGATTTGAAGATAGAAGTAGCGGCCTTGGAGGCCCCCAGTATTTAATGATAAGGTTCATGATAATGTTAATGGTGCTATCGTCATCTTTTTCGAAAATATCAAGAGCCATGATTATTACCAAGGTATCCAAGGCAGAATTTCATATCAAGATTCTTTTAGTTCGTCAGTATTAGAACAATCTCATCTGATTAATATTTAATTCCGTCATCATTATTCCCGTCTGCATCCCGTTTTTAAGACAGGATGATAGTCGTGTATATTATCAATGACGCTACAGCTCTGCGTTGTCATTTAAAATATTAAGAAAATCCTAAGGAAGAAAGAACGCAACAGAGCAAAATCAAAGCACTGAAAGCACAGAAAGGTTGAAACAGAGCCAAAAAAAAAAAAAAAAAAAAAAAAAAAAAATAGCATACTTGGTTTGGCTGAATCTGTTCATGAGACTGGTAATGAACAGGCTGAGTCAAGCCGAGTCTACCAGTAATTTGCTTTGTTTTGCGTTGGGAACCAAGAAGCATAATGTTATAATCGGTAAAATAAGTATTGATTAAACATTACATACCTACTCTTTTGTTTGACAGGGTTTTCTATATCTCGAATAAACCAGTGTAAATAGTTGAATAGAAAAAGTGGAAACTCCACAGGTCGTTCAACAAGACATATACATACCATCTGGGTTTAGGACAGAACTGCGTGCCTTTTTGTCGTAATGGACCTTGTTTGTTGATTACATTTTTGAGGCTATTTGACGGGCCTTTGCCTAGGCGGAGCGGAGACGATCGAGAAGCTTAACCACATACTCCGAATGTATGCTTGAAGAAGACAAAGTCTAGAAAAGCATCAATGGCACGTGTACGATGCCTGAAAAACACGAGGGACAAATAGCGTGTACACTTTACTACTACGTACTGTTCTTGTATATTGTCATTTTTTTTTATTTTTATCGCTTACTCTAGGCAGATGTACAGAAATGTCAGGGACCTTTTCACAAACATGGGGAAGTATGTCATTGGACGCGAACACATTTGAATTCTTTTGGCCTTTTAAGTGTTACATTGTAGTTGAAGCTATTGAATAAAATACGAAATTTAAATATCAGATGTAATACCTGTTATTCATTCTTGATATTTACCAAATGCCCCGTTATTGCCCTATACACTTATTTCTACTTCTACTTCTACCTTTACTAACAGTTACTAACCTGTCACCCGTAACTAAATTTCCGATGTTCGGGTATCTTGTGCGATGCTACATTGCACTTGATATTTTGACATTGATGTATTTAGTTACGTTATGTTATATCAATTTATGATAATAAATATCAAGGATATTTACAAATATTTTGCAGTTATCTATATGGCCAGACTTGGACAACCACGCACCTAAACAAATAATTGATGATTGGGCTACGTCGACAATAACAGGACAAGGGTGGAACTCTTTGATAATAAGCTCTGAAATTTACTCTCAGAGGAAAAGACGATTTGATAATAGTCCTCCGGCTTCACTGAGCTCGTACAGGTGTTTTTCTTGGTAATTTGGGGCCTTCGTAGCCGAGTGGTTAAGGTCGCTTGTCCCTCATCGAATTGGGTTCGAGCCTCACTCGGGGCGTTGAATTCTTCATCCAGCTGACTTAAGGAAGGACGGTGCTTCTACCCAGGTGCCCGCTCACGATGAAATAATGCATGGAGGGGCAGCTGGGGTCTTCATCCACCATCAAAGCTGGAAAGTCGCCATTTGACCTAATTAAACATTAATTGCGACATTAAACCCAACAAAATAAATAAATAAATTCTTGGTGATCTGGCTTCTGCAAAGTCATTGAGTGCACATGTTTGCGGTTCCATGTTTCTGACTTACATATTTTAATAAGTATGTGTATACAGTTATATACATGTATAACATTTTTTTTCATGGGAAGTTTTACATGGGCGGATGCGTTGTTTCAATGCGGCTTTTCCTGTGGGATATATGTCTTTTGTCTGGATATTAACTGTAACAGTTTCATTATACTACACAAGACGTGGGATTCCGGCAGAGACCCAAACCGCATGCGAACAGCAATGTGTTTTCCGCAAAGACATGAGCACACCTTGTCATTCATGACAATAATCTTAAAGGTATCAGAAAAAAGATCTATTCTTGTTCGAAGCCATACATTTATGGCGCTCTTCATAGTCCTAGATATACGTACTCTGCATAACGATTGTATATACAAACGATTAGACACAGTGATTACTGTAATGCACATTAATGTAATGATTCTATTCACACCACATGTTTTGATGGGACGGTCGGAACTAAATTCTGAACAGAATTGAATTCCAGAGCACTCTTTTGAACGTCTAGCTATTCTACTAGAGCCGGAATTCCCCCAGTGTACATACCCCGTTTGTACAAAGTTGCATATGTACAATGCCCAATGTACAGGATACAAAGAACAAAGACTTGTGTCATAACTGTATTTTAATGGTAAGGGTATTATGGTTACCTTTATAAATTACATTATGATAAAGCGATAAACATTAGAGGGAAACAGAGTGGCAGGTTATAATCATATCCATTGTCTCTCTTGCCTTTGTTAATCATTTCCTTAACAGTTTGCAAAATATTTGAATGTCTCTCTTGCCTTTGTTAATCACTTCCTGAACAGTTTGCAAAATATTTGAATGTCTCTCTTGCCTTTGTTAATCACTTCCTGAACAGTTTGCAAAATATTTAAATGTCTCTCTTGCATTTGTTAATCACTTCCTTAACAGTTTCAAAATATCTGAATGTCTCTCTTGCCCTTTAATCACTTCCTTAACAGTTTGCAAAATATTTTAATGTCTCTTTTGCCTTTTTAGTCACTTCCTAAACAGTTTGCAAAATATTTGAAGACTTCCCAAGCAACGTAAAAATTTTGTTGTAATTACGCAGTTGTTTCAATTACAATCTTTTATCTTTTATAAAACAAGAAAGAAACTACTTTTTTCTTATAGCAAATTCAAATTAAATTTTCATTGACATATGACACACAGTTTCACACACTAATACAGAATTATAATAATCCAACACGCCGATATCTATGGCCATGTCAGCTATAACAGCAATATTAAACATTTCAGTTAAACGTTCCAAGTGAAAACACATTCTTGTAGGAGTCATTACTTCTAGGATATCATTAGTACGTTAGTTTGATATAATTCATGTTAAAGACACTCTGCATACACCTTCCAAATATCTGTTTAACTATCAAATAAAAGAAAAAATCGAAGCATATACGATATAATTCTAGAGTTTGCAAATATATGGATACACAATGTATTAAAACATGTTTGACTGAAATTTTACAAAAGTTGTTTGGAAACTGGGTTCATTCTGTGTCCAATCTCCTTAAAAATAGTGTTGTTCGAAATAAGAAAATTCATTTGTAACCCCAAACGTTACTTTGATAAATATACAATTGTTGGGTTTAACGTCGTTTTCAACAGTATTTCAGTTATGTAACGGTGGGCAGTTAACCTTACCAGTGTTCCCGGATTCTGTACAAGTGCTGATCTGTTCTCCGTAAGTAACTGCCAACTTCTCCACATGAAGCAGAGGTGGTGGACAAATGACTTCATACATAATGTCTTTTATCAAATCGTCACGGAGAACATACGCCTCGCCCGGGGATCGAACGCACGTTCCCGCGATCCGCAGATCTGCTCTGCCCGTATTGAGCTAATAGGGCGGGCTATACATACAACTGAGATTCTAACTAAATGCCTATTTATATATATTGAAATAGTGTTTCCAAACTTTAACTTAAAAGATAAGTTTTAGATCATCACCTAAAATACTGCTTTTAAATTCACAGATAAACAGTTTTGGTAAGAACTTGCAAATTATTTATAACGTAACGCGCGTATGGTATTAAGTTCGAACTTAAAACATAAGGTTTCTTGAAACGAACCGGAGGTATTTAAAGATATACAAACTAAAGCTTGTCATTTGAAATTATGAACATATACACCGCAATATTCATGTTAAAACAAATTAAACATGTAAGCGTGTATGAACAATAACACATGTTAGGTTTGAAATACAGCAATTTTAATAAAAGCATACAGAATAAAAATATAAAACCACTAAATATATGGATTTTTACAAGCAGTGTGATGAGTATATTTATGATAGGAAAAGTCAATATCTTTTTATAAAGCTTTAAAATGGAGGATGAGCATACTACATCTTTAACCTTTACCTTGCCAAATTTCTAAAATTGACTGGTCCATCATTCATTTTGGACAGTTCCACCTCTTATTCCAAGTGATCTTTACTGAAACTTGACAGATTGAATAGCGAACAGTGCAGACCATGATCACGGACGTGCAGGGTGATCTTGGTCTGTACTAGTCTTAAAGTCAAAACCACTTTCGCAAATCTCTTGTGAAACCATGCGGTTCTTTAACAACAAATACTGAAAATAACTGGAAGTATCCCTGCAAAGTACAAAAAAACAACAACAACATTTTTTAAAAAAATTAACCACCCTCGACGCGTTTAAAATTTCTCAAAGCATCAACATCAAATCATTTCCAGCAGTTTTCACTTACTTCAGTATTCTTCAGTATTAGTTATCCAATTTTGTACCGAAACTGTGGAAAACTATTTTGAAAAGAATTATAAATCTTGTGAACGAGCCGCTTTAAATACTTGTAAAACAACTTATTTGTACTAACTCAGACAGGGGTATTATGGCGGGTCAAGGTTTGCACAAGATAGGTTCAAGTTTAGGGATATTTATTTGTTAAAACTAGAAGAGAAGTGCAGTTGTTCTACGTATTTGCACAAGCACAATGGTGTATAAATGACGTACATTGTAACATGATAAAGGCTATTACTGAATTTAACAAGCCTTCAAAACTTTTTGAAATACTGATAGATAGCGTTTAAGATTTTAAATTATGATATCAATTACTGGCGAAAACAGTGTAGAATAATGTGGAATAGCACTTTGAACGATTTTACAATATCAATGTCAGAAAACGCTATTTTTGTAGAAATGGCGATCTAAAATGCATTGGTCGGTAAAAACAAAGACATTAGAATTTATTGACAAAGTGATAAAAGTGGTAACTATTTGTCAGACATAATGTAGACATGTACGTTTTGTTAGACACATAACCATTAAAGTTAGTAAGCACGCTTTCTGCAACAACACGATGACGTTTCTAAACATTGTCACCGGTCTGTTTGAATGTTTGGATGTTAATAATAGAGCAAACTTGATTAAAATATTTGTAGAAAATCAGTATTAAAATTCCGATATACTTGACAATCTCTACAAATAACAAAAGATCTTTTATTGCCGTTTAATTTATTCTATTTTGTGGCTACTCCAAGAATGGTTGGTCTGTACCATACAGCAAATATTTCAGGAGCACAACGTTTCAGACTGACATCTGAAAATCCGGCTGCCATGATGTAGGTTTCCGTGTCTCGTGTTGTCTCACAGTCATCGAAGAGATACCGCTGCACTGGATTCATCATCCATTGAAACGTCCACGTCCAAGAGGTTTTGTCTTCATATGCCACGTGCTCCATGAAAACATATTTTCCGCCCTGAAACATAATATAGAAATATAATACAATTAATTGCTTTGAACAACAAAGATATATAAACACATCTTCTAACACAACATTTAATGTTTTAACATTTCTAATTTTCTATTCAATTTGTTAATAAGATGTCAAAATTACTGAAAAATCGAACTATGCTATCATACTATTTTATTCATTTCAATACCTTAACCCATTTGAAAGAGTTTTAAGCTACGACGCAGTTATTTAAGTAACTAACCCATATCCTATGGTAAATAAGAATGATCAAAAGTAGTTGTTTTTCAGCAGAAGTGTTAAAAGTGACACACATTAAAATAATTCCAACATGAATTTTGCAATTTGACACCGCTAAGGTAAAATATCTCATCACAAAACACTTATGATAAACAAGAGCTGTTTGTAAAACGGGTATGCCCTCATGATATGTTGTCACATTTTCAGTCTGTGATCACTATGACATTGAACTTTGACCTTCTATCCCCTAAAACAATGGAGGCAATTAACTTTATAAGCCCAATCGTGCTATAAGTTTGGAGATACTGGGTCAAAAGGTTCTCAGTATATTAGTAGGAACGTTTTTCAAGGTTCAGGCCCCTATGACCTTGAGCCTTGATTTACTGACACCAGAAACAACAGGGGTCTTCTACTTCATTAAACCCAATTATGGTATGAAGTCTAAAGGTTCTTGGCCAAGTGATTCTCAAGTTACCCTGCAGAAAATTTCAGTTTCCTATGACCTTGACCTATAACATACTGACCAAAATAACGATAGGGGTATTCTACTTTATTAAACCAAAGCATGCTACCAAAGTTGAAAGTTGTAAGTCAAGCGATTCTCAAGTTATTGGGGGACAAAGTTTTTACGTTTTCGGTCCAGGTGACAATGCCCTTTAACCTACTGTATCCAAAACAATAAAGATCATTTTCTTCATTAGGCAAATCATGCTATCAAGTTTGAAGGTTCTGGATCAAGTGGTTCTCAAGATATTTTGAGATTCAGGCCCCTGTGACCTTGACCTTTGACATACTGACCCTTTAATCAACTGAGCAAGCCTTGTTAAATGGACAGAAGTGTGTAGATACGTACTTCTTCCAAATGCATTGTAACTAATAAAGTTTGATTAGAATACATGAGAAAAAATCAATTAAAGCATTTGTTTATTTATTATTTTTATTTATTTCTAAAATAGGCCAACTGATCCCACTTTAACAAATGCATATTCGCTATTCATGAATCTTTGGACAATGACGTCACACCTATAAAAAAGTGAAGGTCAAGCAAAACATACATTTGTAATTATTTCAATATTTCTGATTCATAAGCAAAGTTTGACCGTAGTCTATCACATAGATAAACTGTATGCAGCGTACCTTCATTTCAGTGTAATGAGATTCAGTCATTATATAGCATATACATAATAAAACAGATTTCAACTGAGTTCAATATTTGCATACCATACTAAAGAAAAATATTCATATATAATAAATCAGTCAAATAATTTATGCAAATATATCAAAGCAAACAAGTACTCATTTTAATATGCAATCTGAATAAGTCACAAAAGCAAGAAACCTTTTCATATACAGACGACAATTGTAACAAGGAAAATCTTTTAAAAAGCACTTCTCTACATAAAAGACTCTTATCACACCCTTATTCATGTGATACGCAGACCGTATTCAGCTCTTTCTTTAAATTGATATATGTTGGTATTTGAACATGTTTTTATCATATTTATTAAACTTACTTATCATTTTGAGATATATCAATATTCTTGCTAAATATACTGAGCCAAAGTTAGCTTTAAATCTGTGAACAGCGTCATTTAGGAAAAACGCTTTGTCTACATTTCACTCAGCGTAGCACAATCAACAGACTGAAAGAAATTGACACTCTCGTCCAGTCAGGCAGAGTGTTGCATAAATCTTCCATTTTGATAAATTATCTATAATGCGTTATCAAATAGTTTGATTTGCAAACTGAAGTCATGTGGCATAGGTAACGAATTCGTTCTTAGACGGCGTTCGCCGAAAAACATCTGTAAATCTCAGAATACACCTTAGAACTACATAGAGTGTGAAGACGAGTATGTGATATATAAAAGTCCAGATAAGCCTATCTTTTAAGTATATTGGCATGTTTATTTTATTGTTTCAATGTCTAAAGAAATTTGAACAATTTGCACATGTTATCATACATTTCATGATATAAACTAAAAGTAAAGAAAGTTTGCACAATTTTCCTGCGGATGATTTTAAAGATGTTAATAAGCTTACTAAAATACTACAAAGCAAAAATCATTTATTTGTCATATTTACCCTCGGCAATATATGACATTTTTGTGTCGATTCGCCGTAAAACCCAACTCATTCATTTATTGTCATATTTACCGTGTGTTTAAGTGATCTTATAGACTAGTATGTTTTCTTTATTTGTACTATAATGGTTGTAAAATAATGTTTAGATACCGGTTTCAAAACTCGTTTGAATTCCTGCAAACATTTCTTCATATCCAACACAGAACACAAAACAAGCGTGCACACTACCACATCGAATGATTCATCTTCAAATTGCAATTTCTCGGCATATCCATGTACGAAATCTACGGACAATGAACTGCCTTCCTTTTTCACATGTTCCTTTGCATATTTCTCAAATTGTGGATTCGGATCTAAGCAAACGAGCTTCGTATTAGGTGGCAAGTAGGTCAAATTAGTTGCTGACCCAGTTCCAACTTCCAGAACGGCCAAGTCTTTGTCCAGTTGATTCTTATAATCATGCACACATTGAAAAAGGTTGACCTTCATATCATTTAAACTGTCAAAGTAAACTTTAGAAGCGAAAATATGCATAATCCACGCGAAGTATTTCTGATATATAGTTCGGCGGAAATACCAGAATAGTCCTAAAACTGCACATATGGAAGCAATTGTGTAGTAACTAAAATTCTGAGCATCACTTTTTTCGGTCGTCATTGTCACTTACGTAATATATAATATTCGTATTATCCTAACTGTTCTACGGCTCGATATCAACTAAAGTCTAGACGTTAGTGCGTGTACTTAAACACTAAACATGTGAAGGTCAACCGATAATAGATAATGCATGCAGTGCGTGCACAATAATTCTTTGCAGTTTTACATGTCGAACAGTAAAATAACCATTTAAACATAAATGAAATGATAGTGGTTAACCGAATTAAAACATGTACAGATGTTTCCAATTCCTTTTGCTAATACACAGCATATTGACGCATTAAAATGTTGTAATGCTCTTATTTATGGTAAGTATAATAACTCATTGTTGAGACAAGACTGCATTTTAATCGCCTTTTCTTTTTTCCTTGATTTTTGCTGTTGCTTTATGTTTTTCGTCTGTTACCCAATTTTACACAACGTTACATATTGACTGTAAGCATTAAGCAATCTAGTGACAATTCTTTTCAGCTGGTAGTTGTTTCTTTACATTTAATTATTATGCCCATTATACCGTCCATGTCTTTGCTAGAGTCATCAAGATCGAAACACACAGTGCCATTATTGGTGCTAAACCGTTTATTGCAACCATACCTATACTATGGATCGTCTTCTTAGCTTTTTGATGACGATACACCGGTCGATGCAACACATGCTTACACCACAACTAATTCATTCCTTGCGACTAAAACACTTACATTGCGATATTTATGAAGTATTTAAATATATGAAATATTTACTCTACTACAGCAAATTAGAGTGCAAAGCTAGAGAAAATAGTTACTCAACTAGAGGTATTCAGAGAGTTAAGCCAGATGAAATATTCACTCATTTATTAGTATTTAGAGCGCAAAGCCAGATAAAAACAAATTTACTCTCAACAACAATAATTTAGACCGTAAAGGTAAATGAAATATTTACTCAACTACAGGAATTCAATGCGTAAAGCGAGATGAAATATTTACTCAACGACTAGAAGTTAGAGCGTAAAGATAGATTATCATTAATTCTAACACGATCCAATTCATTTTCCTATTAAACAAAGAAGGCTGAAAACAGTGAATTATTATACAACAATTCTATGTTCTGACGTCACAATTATTTCTTCATAGCGCCAACGGCATAGCGGCGCGCTGGAAAAGAAACCAACTGAATTTATTTATTTCATTTGGGTTTTACGGCGTACCAACACAGTATAGGTTATATGGCGCCAAACAGGACTAAAGATTTTGGTTCCACGTCTCATTTACATCGAAATAAAAACATGAGGTATGGAATCAAAATTTGCATACCTGCTGGAATCACAGAGTTACTGCAAAACCAAGTGTTTTAGACCCTTTTAGTCGCCTCTTACGATCATGCAAGGGTAAGGCAGTTGTTCCAATTCTTTTCATAAACAGATCGTCCCAGAACCACATGGGGCGAAACCAACTGAAAACGGGCAAATATTAAATGAATGCCGTCAAGGATGTACCTTAAAGTCCTTAGTAACATGTTAGAATCGAAATAATATATCTCATTTAGTGATTTACTCTTGAATAAAATCATTGTTTGTCGTTCAGATGCGTATTATTATATCAACTGGGCTGCGCCCTCGTGATGTAATTCCTTCGCATCTGAACTCCAAACAATGATTTATTCAGCGACAAATAACTAAATGAGATATATTATTTCTTAACTAAACTACAGAATTTAAAGCACGTCGGTAAAGCTAAATGAAATATCTACTCAACTACGGGAGGTTAGTGCGTAAAGCCAGATGCAATATTAATCTAGAGCGTAAAACTAGAGGAACTATTTACTCAACTGCAATAATTTAGAGCATAAAGCTGGGTGAAATATGTATTCAAGTACATTCAACTATAGTAATTTAGAGCGTAAAGCTTGCTGAAAAGTTTTATGGTTTTTGCACGGGGACTATGCATTAGGCGATACCTCAGATCAGAAAAAAAAAACTATAAGAAGAGGCCCTGGAAGCACAGAAAGGGTTGGCGAAAGAAGTAAGAGGGTTTAATCGTCAAGTAATTATTGTATTGTACAATTTTCCAGTGTAGCCTATTTAAGAACTGAAGGTATTTTCTGGCTTGGAGCTGTGCTATAATTTGTTTTCTTTTATTTTGCCTCCCCAAATGTAGTCATGTCTACTACACGAAGCCGGGAAGCAGAATATATCCAAACGGCACGATGTAAGGAGTCTACCGACTGGTCACACTCACTTACTTTGGTCCAACGGGTATTTGCATTTTATGACAGTCTATTTTTTCGAGGGTGTTTCACAAACAATTATGTGATAACAAAATGTAAATCAATTACATATATTAAGAATTTATTGAAAATGAAGATCTTTTCATTTCTGACTTTACATAATTCAGTTACTATTGTAAAGAATATATAGACATTTAAAACATGTCATAGTAAGCAAACCCCTGAAATATTGTAATCTGCCAAATGAGTAATTTTATTATATATATTATACCGGATCTATATAGCGCCCTTTTCATGATAAACACGTTCAAAGGCGCTTTACCTAGCGCAAACGCAGCCACACTAGGCGCGAAATTCATCATCTACTAGTACAAACACAGAGCGATCTGACCAGAGGGACAGAGTGAGATAAATCTCCGGAACAGATAGAGAGAAATCCTTTTTAGATACAGGCCTGTTCGGATAACTTAGCCTAGCTTTTTGCGAATAGACAGTCTGGTTCTTTAACGTGCCCGGTGCACTGGCACCAGATCAGAAAGAAAATGCCTCTGTACATGTTATACCCTACCCCTAGGTATTCTATAAGAACTATGATCGTGAACGGGAAAATATACTAACCCATTTCAATCGCGTATTTCATACCTAAAACATGCAGTTCAGTAAATGTGTACTATTTATATTAAACAAGTGGTAATTTATCTTCCATTGTGTACCGGTCACATTTCTTCAATACTTCTTATCTTAGAAAAACAACGTGTAGTTTACTGTTTTTCAACGTTACACAAAAAAACTTGCTTGAACTTCCCTGGTGAAGTTCCGTTCTAGATTACAAAACCATTCTGATTGGCTGATGTGAAAATGTATGTCAGTCGTCATTTTACTACACGTGTACGCTAAAATGTTTATATGCAGTATAAATGTGCAAAATGAATTAAATAAACAGAATAGATGTATACCAATGTATGATTTCAAATTCAAAATCATATACAAGATGAATTTCATTCATCATTTCGAGTCTTATCGTAAAACTGTGAATATATTGCATTCTGTTTTGTTTGTTTACATTTCGCTTAACATGTGCACACTGCCGTGACCTCTAGACCGGATGTTCATTAGGGGAGTTCGCGCAAGTTTTTTCTGAAACGTTGACTAAAGCATAAAATATATGGAGCATCTCTGCAATATGGAATATTGAGACAATGTGACTGGTGCACGATGGAAGATAAATTATCGCTTGTTTAATATCGGTAGTACACATTTACGGAACTGCGTGTTTTAGGTATGAACTACGCGGTTGAAATGGGTTAGTATATTTTCCCGTTCACGACCATGGTTCTTATCGAATACCTTGGGGTAGGGTATAACATGTATAGAGGCATTTTCTTTCTGATCTGGCGCCAGTGGCCCGGTGTTTAGCACCGATACACGCGAATCCGTCATTCCTGGGAAGAACCAGTACAGCCTCTTAGTTAGGTGGGAGACACTCAAGAGCATCTCAGAAATTTCCAGTGCATGGACAGGGATTCGAATCCCGGGCCTCTGGGCTTACAGTCAAGCGTGATACCACTAGACCTCCTGCCCACCTTTAAGAGGTTTCCACCAGTTTTTGCACTGTGGTCGAATCCATTAGTTTATAAAGGGGTATCTGGTTTTAGACGTCTTCTGTGCATGTTTTCACCGCTTAGACATGTTTGCGAAAAAGACAGAGAAGTCGACTACTTCCGATTTTGTCGGATTTAAATCTTAACAAAGGAAAACCCTCATTTGGACACTATGAATAGAACATTGCTTTTACACAAAGGTTTTTGGTTTTATGCGAACTGTTTTCTGTTTGGATCATAAGATGCTTTGATATAGTTCCTAGACTGCAAAAGAGGCAAGCCTTTCCTTTTAAAAGGAAATTTAATCTGCTTTTCATCGAGAAGTTTTACATCTAATTTGCATATACATCAATGAAACGCAGAAAAACATGTAATTTCTGCTACACTATCGGATGACAAGATAAGAATTAACACAATAAAATATTAGATGAAAGTGCATCTAAACAGAAAATACACAGATGACATTTATTAAATTAAGAGACTATACTTGTAACAACCCAAGTGGCATAGATAAACACGTTTTAACAAATATTAGTGCAGAAAGTTCACACCTTAGTCTGACCTATATTCCAGATATAGCCTATTCTATATATAGAACATTTAAATTCAACAGGTTAAGTTAGCAGGGTACATTTCGAATTTTGGCCACCGTCAATATTTGTTATAATTAGAACTTCGTGATTTTGGATGTCTGTAAATTAAGGTGAGAGATAATGATTGTTAATTTTTTGGAAAATTTAAACAGCCGATGCATGTAAAATTCTGATGTAAGTTGTAAAACTAACTGCTGCTAGCTTTGTATGAATCGGTGAGTCACCTTGGCGCGGGAAATTCAAATCACGGAAGGGTTCCGTGCTTGTTGCTTGATACTCAGGAACTTTTTCGCTATTTTGTGAAAAAAACGAGCTGGATGGGCCCCCATTCCATTTATATCCTGAAGTTCAGTTGCGACTATTAAATTGAGAAATGCAATAAAATTGGACATTGTTCCTGCAGCGGGATCATTCCAGGCTGTTCAAAAAGTGCAAAATTGATGATTTTGGCATGCTACTTTTAATAGATTGTGTAAAACTTTCGTTTTGATAATTTTCTGTATTCTTGTATGAGAGTCCTGATCTTGCCATTAATTAAAAGCACAAAACATGCACGCAATTTATAAAATGGCCACCCTGATTCTGCTCATTAGGGAAGTGCAATATTGCGACTCTCTACATGTAAGCCTGGCCGTGCCCAAAATATTCGAATATAAGTGTACCCTACTACCTTAAAGTAAGTACGGCAACTACAGAAATACACGTTTTTGCAGCAACGTCAATATCTAGAATAGGTACTAGGTTGCTCCAGCTTTTTAAAGTGTATCTGGCATAGAAGGGATAAGAAGCCAGACATTCGTTGTCGTATTGGACTTTATAATGTCCTTGTCCAGAATTAGACCTGGGAAAAAACTCGAAAAGTGCTTGTTTTATAATATGTAAAACATTGCAATATTCCTTTGAAGCCCATCATGTGTTACAATTTGAAAATTTGAGGTGTCCAGTCTTGAACTAAATATTCTAGTCTAAATTTTTAGCTCGACTGTATCAAGTGTAGTAAGAGCCGTCCTACTTCCCCTGGCGTTGGCATCCGTGTCCACACCTTGGTTAAAGTTTTGATGCACTTTCACTTTATCTCCGTGTTATGTACATGTCATTCCCGATTATACTTCATATTTTTTAATTTTTGTTTTTGAATACTAATGACTGTACTGTGGAGGATGTCCTAGTTTTGAGACATAAATGTATATATATATACATATATATGATACATGAAAAGTGCTGGGATTTTTCATGACGCTTTAAAAAGTAAGCTGACTGAGGACAGGGCAGAAACTAAGTAAGATCGTGTTGATAAATTTCCTGTACTTATTAGAGATCTTCAATTTACTTCAACGCGGACTGCGGACAGCGGACTACGTACTTAGAGTAGGGGTTTTCTCAAAATATTTAAAGGTTCGCAAAAAAAGAAAACATACATATGGTATATATGTTTCTTTTCCTATAATGTGTAGTAACTTTTGCCTTCATTGTAGAGATTAGTGTATTGTGATATAATTTTCTTCTAACACAATACATACGTTTGAAAATAAATGGATAGTGAACGGACAATATTTAACACACATACTCGCAATTTTTAGATGTCATATTCTACTATTTGTCTAGTTCTCGACATATTATAACGATTCGGCTCCAAAAATGTCTACATATAAGATGCCTCTAGATTCAGCTAAATACTCTGTCGTATTTTACTTGCCTTTAGCATGTTCTTCAATTATCCGCATGCTTTAACATTTTATTTTTATATTGAGACATTTTTGGCGTTACCTATCTTCGCGCCTCTAACGACACGACATAAGAAGTTTCGAACCCACGGTACTACGATAATACTTCACCTTAATTAAAACAATTTGGTTTTAGTTTGTGTCCGTCCCACTGGCACCAGAACAGAAAGAAAATGCCTCTGTACATGTTATACCTTACCCCTAGGTATTCTATAAGAACCATGGTCATGAACGGGAAAATATACTAACCCGTTTCAATCGTAAATTTCTCAACTTAGACGCACAGTTCGGTGAATGGGTACCTAGTATATTGAAAAAGCGATAATTTATCTTCCATCGTGCACCAGTCACATTTTCTCAATATTCCATATTGCTGAGATTATCAACATATCTTATGCTTTCGTCAACGTTACAGAAAAAACTTGCTTGACCTTCCCTAATGAACATCCGGTCTAGAGGTCACGGCAGTGTGCACATGTTTAGCGAAATATAAACAAACAAAAGCAGAATTTTTAAAAAAATCACATTTTTACAATAAAACTCGAAATGATGAATGAAATTCATCTTGTATATGATCTTTAATTTGAAATCGTACATTGGTCTGAATCTGTTCTGTTTATTTTATTCATTTTGCACATTTATGCTGCATTTTCACATTTTAGCGAACACGTGTAGTAAAATGACGATTGACATACATATTCACATTAGCCAGTCAGAATGGTTTTGTAATCTAGAACGGAACTTCACCAGGGAAGTTCAAGCAAGTTTTTTGTGTAACGTTGAAATAACTATAAACTACGCGTTGTTTTCCTAAGATAAGATGTATTGAAGAAATGTGACCGGTACACAATGGAAGATAAATTACCACTTGTTTGATATCCATAGTACACATTTACGGAACTGCGTGTTTTAGGTATGAAATGCGCGATTAAAACGGGTTAGTATATTTTTCCCTTCATGACCATGGTTCTTATAGAATACCTAGGGGCAGGGTATAACATGTACGGAGGCATTTTCTTTCTGGTCTGGCGCCAGTGGTCCGTCCATACGATTTTAGACGTGTTTTTCCTAGTCAAAAGATAAGAAAAAAAAGCAGTACAAAATATTAGTATGAAAAAAATAATTACAACATTCTGAATGTAATGAACATCCGTTTAATTTTTGTTGCATAATATAAATACTGTGTTCTCGTAGACTTCTGTACGGAAAAAGTCATTGTTTTTCATTAATTATGATAATTGTAGAAAAATATAGAAGTTTTAATAAAAATGTTTTGAATGATTTAGTTCAACACTTTGTCTAAACATACCTGAAGTTCTCATACATGTATCTTCCATCCCCGTCGAAACGAGATCAGAGACATTTCCATAATTTAGCGACAACATCCTGAATTAGTTATTTATCATTATGATTGAAAATAAAAAAGAGAATAACTACTTCGTATTAACATAATCTGATATCAGATTTTGAAAAATAATCAAGACAGGGACGATCTTGATGGCTGAGGTCACCCCAGGATTCAATTTGAATTCCTGGACATCTGTTTTCAAAACATTTTGAGTCTCAGCTAGGTTTGAAAATGAAACTTTTTCATTGATATCAAAATTTCGTATTAAAATTTAAGTTTTAAATTCATGACTATTTTCAAGTGACTATTCAGTATGGACTATCAGTCTGACCTGGAATTTAATCTTAATGTACTATTTAAACTAGCTTTTTCAATCTAAAATCCAGCTGAGAACGGAAATTGTATTATCATCAAAGGGTCTGAGAAGCGTCCAATGTCAAAATAAGATCAAAATCCAAAAATGTTATATGGCCAATACATGCATAGAATTGTAAACGAAATTATATTTTTGACTTAGTCAACTCTAATGACACCATTTGAGCAATTCTGTTTGGTCATTTGATACAACCAGCTTAGTAGTCGAGAGTAGCCTTTTATCATTATTGAAAAAGCCTTTTTGGTCGACTACCTTTTGGAACACAGGCATATATGGTATGTGTAGATACTTGGCTTCAGGGAACTTCAACTAAGATTTAAACTGATGAAAATCAGAAACTGGTTTAAAAATTCATAATGTAGCCATCATGTATATCATGATAGGATGACCGGGAAAACGAATAAATTCAGTACCGTATAAAACTGAATTTGTAAAGTTTGAAATGGTTGAGAATATATAATACCACGTGCTACATTTTTTACCGCAGTGCATTAAATGTCACGCATCGTATCGTGCATATTCGAAATTTTACGTCGTACAGTAGCATTTCAGCGCCGCGACTGCAATATTTTTCCATAATATACACTATATACATTCTTTGATACCAAATATTTGATTAAGTAATAACTTGTAACATATGTTGTTGTGATCCCCTACGCATAGGGTTCGCCTGCTCTAAAATAGGTGAACCTCTCGCGGCAAAGGGGAACAGTGTCTGTCTCCTCACCAGGAGGTCATTGGTTCAAATCCTGGATTATAGGGTCAGTTGATCGTTACCTCAACAGCCGTTTTCACTGCTAGCGAATACTGGCTAGAACCTCACGAAATTGACAGCAAGCATATCAATAAGTTGAAGCATTCAAATAGAAAAGAACAAGTGTGCGATACATATCCTCTAACTTCTTGTTCATAAATATAGTAGTCGAAAGATTTGAAAAGATACATTAATCAAAAGGCAATGTAAAAGGTAAAAGGGTAAAAAAATTTAAAAATGCGCCCACGCTGTTAAGAATGCATGTAAGACAAAATATACAGTAAAACGGATATTGATAAATCTTATTACTGTCATTTTTCAGATATTTTAAATGGAAACAGCATTACGGCATTAGAACCGGATGCTAAGTATGCCACTGTTCAGTTACGCATAATTTCCACATATACAGTTTGAGAAAACCCCTATAGTAAGTCCACAGTCCGTGGTCCGCAGTACGCGTCGAAGTAAGCTGAAAATCTCTATCAGTAACAAAATAGTAACAGATTGGACATTTAACATAATTCTATGATGGATTTACATTAACATTGTGGATTAAAAAATTATCTTTAAAGGGAGGATTTATATTTTTTGGATATACTTAATTCAGTTTAGATTCTGTGCGAAATATTTGGAATTAATACTGAGGCCAGTTTTTTTATTTTTTGTTACTCGGATTCTGGGCAGAAAAATGTTGACAGGAGGACTGGAAAAAAAGGCAGTAAAATTTACTAAAACAACAGACGGTAAGTGATCACTTCAAATGTGTTGCCTGAAAGGATTTTAATGCTACTATAATACGCATTTAACATGTAATACAAAGAAAATTACCATTCTGTTTTAACTTTTTTATTATCTTGAACATAAAATTGATGATTTCAAAATCTTTAACGAAATCACTCTTAGGGCATGTGTACTATTTGCCCTTAGTCATAACATCTACGTCGAGTATTAAATTGATGACTGAATAGCAAACCATCTGTCATTTTCAATTTTTAATGGTCTGATCGCCTGGTTTCATTTTTAGCATGTGCATACTTTTATATTTAATTCACAAACTTTTCTGACCAAGATCTTTATTTAATACATTTTAATATTTATTTGTTGTGTTTTAAGTCACACTGACACAATTTTATAGGTCATATGGTGACTTTGCAGATTTAAATGGTGCAGGAAGACCCCAGGTACCCCTCCGGGCATCATCTCAGGCAAGAATGGGCATCTTTGTAGAACGGCCTACCATCCGTCAGCCAGCTGGATATCTTTTTCACATGATGACCTGAGTGGGGCTCGATACCACAATGGTTAGGGGCAAGTGATTCAAAGTCGGGCCACTCTTTATTTTATATTAGATGGTCAGAAAATGACTAAAGTAAGTAGCTAGATAGGTCCCTGAAGGGGATTTATATTCAATGGAATATATAGATAAGTACCTCTAATCAGGCAACTTGTAATATGTCTTCATAAGCATATCACAGGGTTTTTTCCCCTTCATTATAGGGTCCCTCCCTTAGAAAATATCTTTTAAATTATGCAGTTTTCCCCAAAAACTGACTTTACATCAGGTTTTTTATTCCCCTTTGCCCGAATTCCGAGCTATTTTTGCCCCAAATCACAGGCCTGGGACCCTTTCCCTCCTGGTAAAAGAAACAACCCAAAATCTGAAACGGATGACTCCTTTGTTTGGCCGCCCGCTTAGCTCAATAGATAAGAGCGTTGGTCTACGGATCTCGGTGTCGCGAGTTCGATCCTCGGGCGGGGCGTATGTTCTCCGTGACTATTTGATAAACGACATTGTGTCTGATATCATTAGTCCTCCACCTCTGATTCATGTGGGGAAGTTGGCAGTTACTTGCGGAGAACAGGTTTGTACTGGTACAGAATCCAGGAACACTGGTTAGGTTAACTGCCCGCCGTTACATGACTGAAATACTGTTGAAAAACGGCGTTAAACCCAAAACAAACAAACAAACAAATCCTTTGTTTGGCAGCACTTTGTTGCTCCTATACCTCATCCCCATGTAATATATAACTGTCAAAGGCATGTCAAATTCACATTCAGTGTTGCCGTTGTTATTTACGTCGGGTAAATCTATGTTTATCTAACATTTTGAGACACAATTACTGACCGTAACCGTTTCGCTAAGTTTTTTTCTAGCTTTCATTTTCTTGGCCTTTACAGAACTTGTTTTTCGTTGTTTTATTGTCTATATACTAGATCACAAACTAAATATTCCGCTTTTCCATCGCGCATAAATCGTTCAAAGACAATCTTAAATTTCACACAAGTTTTTGTTTACGTACGGGAGACGCTTCCATTTGAGCGGAAATTGCGTCTATATGAAACTGACGGATAATGCGCTGACGAATATCGACGTTGTCGTCGTCAGAATGCAGCAAAACATCGATCGTACCCCGAATTTTTTTTTCGAAAATGACGGAAAATAGGGTCGGCGGGTCTGAGTAAATACAGGAACTTTTGACAGCGAAACCGGCTTCGTTATTTTGATGGATTAGCTAAAGAAAGGTTATTGTCATTTCTTTTTAACTAACACAACCATTTCATTTATACTAAAGAACGTCTGCATTATATTAACATAAGTTTCTGTAACGGCAGATTACGCAAGGTAAATACGATTCCGCACGCCTCGGTCAATATGCAAATTAGGTACATTTGTAAACACAAGATGCATGTCATAAAAAGTGAAATAACTTCTTTCGGCACAGTTTTTGATATGGTTTTGATGTGACCGTCAGATAGAATATACATTTTTATAACGCTTTGTTTTTAACTCATACATTTTGAGGCCTTGATTATTCTTGGCAAAGGAATTTTGTAAAATGTTGAGGGATTCGATGTCGTAAAATTCTTATAGTCTATTTGTATTTTTTCTCACGAATAATGTTTTCTTTCCTATGATCATACAGTACCTGTAAATTATCAGCAGTAATGAATAAAAATAATTGTCTTTGAGTTATTTCGTTCGAAAATGAAAGATAATGCTCAACTTTTTTGTTTGAATGATTACTCGTATATCTTGAAGTAAACTCTATTTTTGGGAAACACATCCGAATCTATGCGTACTTTGTTCACATAACTAAATAGTCTTAGAAGAGTTATCTGTCACTGGCTTCTCTTTTCCAAGTAGGACCAAATTTTTCGGATTAAATGTTGCCTTTTAGCATGAAAAATGAGGTATGAAAGTTAAACCATTATATAATTGAGGTACTCCGGTATTAAGTTTTCAACAGAAAATAATATCAGATGCGATTCGAAATTTTAGGTACCATCTCTACATGACTATGTTTAATCCTCCCAGTAATTTACATGATAAATTGCGGTCACAGTTTATTTGATTTATTCAATTTATTTAGCATTTACTTTTGACTGTGTTTGTCATATAATTACATGATTAGACATACTCGTGGCTGTTTTAAACATGATAAATTACACGGCATAATTACGTACTACAGATATCATCAAACGTTTTATGAGTATATCTACTGAAGTTGAAATCAAAGTTTTAATTATTAACTAACACACTGGTTATTCGGGTACCTACTCGAGTGAGCGATACCGCCCTCGTGTGATTTATATACATGTAGGTTGTATAGGGTATATAAAAAACAATGACACATATTTAGGCATGTTGAACATTTTAAAGACAGAATCATCCGAGGAAATGCATTAATTCGCACTGGTGAAAGTATCAGTCCTCAATAATATTGATATGACTATAAAATTTGAAGAAATGTAACGAAATTCATGTATTTTGACATTTTGAGACGTATTTTTCTTTGTTCGAAGTTGAGATAACTGAATTTGCCACTCTCCTTGGTAAAACTGTGCATACTCAATTATAAAACGTATGGATCGTGTACCTGCAAGTTATTTTTGTTGATAAAATTTCAATTATATGCATCCTGTCACTGTTTTTAATGGTACTTCTGACGATGGATGAAAATAAACAATGCTACCTACCCATTTGCACATGGGTACCGTCCTCGTTATGTCAATGAACATTTATAAAACTCCCCGCAGTGATTACTTCCGCAATACGGTACACTTAAATGAACGCAATTATAGGTAATCGCTTTGAGGACTTGGAAAAAGAAATAAGAAACAAGAACGGGAAATGTGAAACTCGACCTTAAGTAGATCTATTTGATTAGAATGTTAACTTTAAAGATGTAAAGAAGTGAGTTAGCAGTATTTCACCAATATCAAATCTTCCCCCACACCCACCCTCTTTTCTACACTTTCTATCATCTTGCCTTCTTGGAGTTTTTCTTTTTCTCCTTCAGTCTCATTATGAAAACGACCAAAACTGTCGACGCATCGTGCAAAAGTGCTTATGTTAAGACCTTTTTTTCTTCCTGAAAGGGAAATCGGACCCTCTCTCAGGGCATATATTCGCAGGCTTCATGAATCTGCCTTTTATCCTATCTTGTAATGTTCGCCTCTGTTTAAAGGTGCACCCTCCATTATGTTCGTGCTAATTATGCGACTTATTTACAAGTACATACAATATACACTACTGTATAAGTGTCTTACAGGTGACTAACTGAAGAAACAGAAGCAGATATGAAAGTCTGGCCATCAGATCCAATCTCTTTTTAATTTTAGTTCACGCACTCCTCACAGCGGTTGTAAACGTTAGATGTACGCCAAGGGAGGAAATCTGTGAGATTCAAGATTTCAAGATTTTATTTATAACTGGACCCATACGGGCATCAGTATTATAATAACAACAAATTAAACAAAACAAACACTTATAGAGCCTACATAAAATAAAACAGTTCTTTTACGGTCATAATAGATCTGATACAAATATTCTGTAAGCTTAAAGATAGAAGACGGTGTACATTTAGAATTAACCAGGTTTAAAAACAGTGTTTTAACTAGCCAGCAAATAACTGCCAGTGACAAAAATTTATTCCTCCCCCCAAAAAATTAAGTATTTTCTGTACAAACAATGCTAACTTAAAAAGTACAATCATAACTATGAAATAAACGTTGAAATGACATTACATTTGACTGTTGAAAGTCATTTGGTATATATTTTACTCTGTCTAAGTTTAAGTACGGACATTCTATAATGTAATGAAATTCATTTCCTAAAGATGTATTATTACACAGGTAACAAGTCCTATTATTGAGCTCTAAATTAAAAATATCCCTCTTTCAACTTGTAACAAATTGTTCCTACATCGAAAATGACACATAGATATTGCAAGATTTGTTGGTTAAACTTTAAAATAATTTTCAAACTCAAAGGTTGTTATAATTGTTCTATAACACAAACATTTTCTGGAAATTTGCAAAGTTTTTTTCACTCCAAGATTGAATAAACTGGCCTTCAACCTCTGTTGTACAATATTGCGAAAATACACTGGTGAAAATACTGATTGATTCAACCAGTATTCAGCAAATCCAAGTTGTTCTAAAAGTTCTTTTACATATGAAATCCAAGAACAACAATCATGTTCCGATGGAGTCTCTACATGAAGCTGTAAAGTGTACAGTTTATCTTTTCTTGTTTGCCATTAATAATTTTACACCAGTAGTTCAATATTCTATTTCTAATTATAACATCTATTGGTAATACACCAAGCTCGCCAAAATTGACATTAAGTGTTGACTTTTTAACCTTCAGTACCATTTTTAAAAAAAATTTAAGCTGAAAACTTTTAACAGTGCTAACATCACCACAACCCCATACCTCTGGTCCATACAATAATATTGGTTGAACCACAGACTGTAAATCAATACTAAGCTGCAATTTCCTACATTTTTCAACAGAGCATACATGTTTTTCTAGCTTGTTCAACCAAATACATTTTAGTTTTATTGAAGTAACCACTGTTATCATATTAAATTCCTACATAAATGAAGTCATCTACTACTTCAAGTGCTGCATTATTATAATAAAAGGTAGGCTTATTTCGCATTTTTACACGTGAAAAAAAAACAACCTTAGTTTTATTGGAATAAACTGTTTCCAAATATAACAATATTCTGACATAACATTAAATGCAGTTTGTAAATCATTTTCAGATTCTGCAAATAACTCTGTATCATCTGCTTAAAGTAACAAAAATAACTTGAACACATTTCTGAAATATCATCATTTAGCAGGTCCTTTACATTGTTTGATAATTCTACTAGTCCTGAAAAAAAAATAGACATACATGAGACTTAATCATTCAAGAAAACAGAAAATAAGATCGGTGATAAATTTTCACCTTGTCGTACACCAGTTGAGCTAATGAAGAAATTTGATAGACCTTGGCTACTCTTTACACAATATTTCGCTTTATCATATATTGCATATTTAGCCTTAAAGACTTTCCCATTAATGTTATCGACAGGATCAAACGCTTTCTTGTAATCTACAAGGGCACAATACAGTCAAAGGCACAATATAAGAGCAGATTGTTTGTTTGTTTATATTTTAACTTACTCCCCTTAGATTCATAATCACCATTTGCAATACAGAATTAGCAACAGACGATAAGACAGGTACGATAATATTTTGTTAAAGTTTAAGTATCAGTCAGACGAGCTGTAATAACTTTGAAATAATGTACAAAAATTACCCAGAGCAAGCATAGGGTGGATCCAGTTCACCAAAATTTCTCGTCGTTTTCTTTTTTATTCATTTCCCACCCTTTTAGCTCTGATTTTCAACAATTTGATGAGCAAATTCCCCGATGCTTGAATTGTTCGACAAACCTGCAAACCTACTAAACTTTATGTCCTCTTTACCTATCTTAATAATGGAACATCACTTTTTCCAACACTTATTTTTCATGAAAGTTCTATCATGACTTGAAGTGACGATGAAAATAAAGAGAGAGTGTAATAGTTCCTATTAAAATGCCAGTCAGTCGTGGTTTGCTACTCTAAAATATGCTCATGACCTCACAGTAAACCCCTACTTTCGGTTTCGATCCGCAAAACTTGCAGTGTGGAGTATATAATTAACATAAATCATCTCATTTCGTGCATAATGTATTCTTGCAGTAAAATGTGTGATTAAAACACTTGTTCCATGCGAGTTTTCGAAAAACAAAACATGGAGAAATAAGGATCTTTTCACTACTGACTTCTTTCGAAGTACTGGCTTTAATAATCCTCAAAACTAAGCTAAACATGGGTCGATCGCAAAAAATGTTTGACAAAAATTATAGAATTTCTAAACAAATTTAATTTTGTTTTTGCTATGAACATTTTATATCCCATAACAATTTAAATAACGAGACAAAATGTATGGAAGCAATATTCAATTGAAAATACACATAATAATGTGTCTATGTGGATGGATCTAATGATACTAAGTTGATAGCGAATTTGAAGCAATGTGAGAAGTTTTTCTACGGATAGGCTGCTTCCAGTAGCTGGAAGGTATAAAAGACCAAAGTTTTATCTTTATCTTGGCTGGTCATTGCATTTTATCGCTAACTTAGAAAATAGGTCTGCGTCAATGTAATGCTCATTTTAATAACGAGGACGGTATCCGCTCGATGGACAGAAACAACGAGGATGGTACCATGGTATATCGTCAGAGGTATCTTTTTTTCTTCACACGGTCTTCGAAAAAGTCGATCTAATGTTACTGTGATTCCAGTTTTTGTGAAATGAAAGTAATGGCTAATACATAGAATGACTGCTTTTCATTTTCCTAACAAAAATGTCCTCATATAATCCGAAATAATACCATCAATCGTGAAAATATATACCATCGCCTTAAAATATCTTCATTTTCGCGAAAAGAAACGTATTTTTTTCACAGTTATTCAGATTATATTAGATAGATATTTGACATGGATATAGTTAAGGTATGATCTTACACATTCAATATTAAACCTTTTCAAATCTTCAGTTAAATACGGAATAATAACCTGTTATAGGTGTGAATATCCTGTTCACCAACATGTACATAAATCACACGAGGGCAGTATCGCTCACACGAGTAGGTACCTGAATAACCAGTGTGATTAAAGACTATCAAAATATTTACTAAAACATTATGGATAATAATTCCTTAAAAACTTAATGGTGGTAATTTTAAAGCCATTTTCCGATTGGCATACTACGTAAATTTTTAAACCATTAGCGCTCGTTGCAACACATATTATGATCTCCTCTTATTTATGACAAACACTACCGGCCGTACGTTTTATCTTTGACACCAGGACACGATGTAATGCACTTTTTTGGAGGTTGTGGTACATTTCTGAAGAAGAATAAGTTATAAGCAGAAAGATCCTATTACGTTTGGCTTTCTGCTGTGTTGTTTTGGTAAGGTAGCACAGCTCGCTTAGGTCGCTTAAACACAATCCATGTAAATACATATGAATTTCATAGGAAAGCCATAATACCAATAAGTTCTTTTGCATCTTTCTGAATGGATTTATCTGTCCTCAAACTCCAATTAACTACTTTATGAACAACTACTGTCAAGTTAAATGTCGTAATAAACCATATCGTATATTTGAAATATACGGTGGTCCGTTAGGGCCAGCGCCTGCTCCCTGTGAACGCGAAGCGCGAAGATACGACTGTACGATGGCGAAGCGCGACAGTACGATGGTGACAACACAACAGTGCGATGGCGAAGTTCGACAGTACGATGGCGAAGCGCGACAGTACGATGGCGATACGCGATGGTGAAGCGCGACAGTACGATGGCGAAGCACGAAAGTACGATGATGAAGTGTGACAGTGTGATGGCGAAGCGCGACAGAACGATAGTGACAGTCCGTTATACTGTCGCGCTTCGCCATCGTACTGTCGCGCTTCGTCATCGCACTGTCGCACTTCACCATCGTACTGACGCGCTTCGCCATCGTACTGTCGCGCTTCGCCATCGCATTTTCGTGCTTTACCATCGTACTGTCGCGCTTCACCAACTTTTCTCTGTTTACTTTAATGTATCGAATTGTACAGTCAGACGGAGGGACGTGTTTTGGATTTACTTAGTACTAATAATCTTGTTTAACATAAATCTACATTTTTACCAAATGCGTTTCTTCAACTAAAACTGTAGGGTCAGTGGTAAAAAGACAGGATCGGTCGGGTAAGCGGAAACAGACAACTGTATTCTAGACCTAATTAACACTTTCGCATAAAATTTACCCAAAAGGATAAGCAAAATTTATACAACAGTGTATTTTTATTACTTTTAGCTGGCAATATATACTTTTAACGTTTCGTGGCTTGAAATATATGAGCTGATTAAACAACATTTTCTCACAAAACAATTAATTACATGTAAATACATGATCATTTATTTTTCCACAGAGAGGTTAATTTTGAAAACAATGTTATTTTGTTCACTCAGTTTGGTGATATTCGTTTTATTATCCCTCAAGTAAACAGTGTTAAATAGCCATAGACTAACAGAGACTATTTTGGAATAGTACATTTCCAACAATATTAAGGTATGATAATTCTTTTTAATATCATCATGTCAGTAATATTCATTTGAGTGATACTCTGACGTGAAATTTTCTTTTGAATAACATCAGGTCTGGTGATATTAATTTTAATAATACCCGTGCCGAAAAGCTTTCCAATTATTTGATCATGGACAGAGATGACAATACTATACAATACAGAGTTTAAGTCGGCCTATGTAAACAGAGAAAATATAGTGAAGCGCGACAGTACGATGGTGACACTACGATGGTGAAGCGCGTCAGTACGATGGTGTAGCGCGACAGTACGATGGCGAAGCGCGGCAGTACGCTCGACTGTCACCATCGTACAGTCGCGCTTCGCCATCGCTCTGTCGTGTTGTCACCATTGTACTGTCGCGCTTCGCCATCGTACCTTCGAGCTTCGCTTTCACAGGGAGTAACCGCTGGTCCTAACACCGTAGAAACAAGAGCCATGTTAGACATGGCCAATCCCCCCGCCGGGCATTTTATAATTGAAGGCTAAAGTTCCTGGTAAGTTAGTGTCTGAAATTTTTTTTTTTTGGGAGAAGCTTTGAAAAACCGTTTAGTTGTGGTCCACATCACGGGTTTTAAAGATGTGGAGGAAAGAATTATTCAGTGGTGAAGTGGTTTACTGCTAAATTTTATTAATTTTCATGAACAGTATAGCTGTATGATGTTTTTCTATTTGGCTACTGTAAAAAGAAGGAATGGAAAGCTAACAGGGGAAAAGAGTGCCAAAATGTCACAATATATGCCCGTCACAGCAGATTTCTTTACTCTAGCAGCTGTATTTGCAAATAGAATTTTAATTTTGTGGTTGTTTAGTAATCATTGTAAGTCTTTTGTTTTTCTAAGTCCACAAAAAAACTCCTTACCAGGTAAAGATGTCTTAAAATACACCTAAAATTGGAAAGTAACATCCAGGTTGTACCACAGAAAAGTGGTCTTGTTTTTTCCCTGTGGTCAATTATAAAAATGTTACAACGTAAGTTATTTATAGTAACAACTAATGGAAGTTAATCTTAAAAAAAAAAAAAAAAAAAAAAAAAATTTAAGTCCACAAAAAAATTTTTACTAGGTAGAGATTGGTCAAAATACACCTCAAAATTGGATGAAGCATGCATGTTGTACTACTGAAAAGTGGTCTCGATTTTTCCCTACGACTAGTAATGAAAAGTTACAATAAAAGCTATTTAAAGTAACAACAAAGGGAAGTAATTCTAAAGAAGGGAACTGCGCATGACACTTCATCTCATGATGGTGTATACTTGTGTCAAGTTACATCAAAATCCCTCCATGCATGAAGAAGAAATGCTTCGGACAAAGTCATTCTTGTATCTGACCTTTGGCCTCAAAGTGTGACCTTGACCTTAGACCTAGGGACCTGGATCTTGCACATGACACTCTGTCTTGCGGTGGTGAACATTTGTGCCAAGTTATATCAAAATCCCTCTATGCATGAAGAAGAAGTGCTCCGGACAAGGTTTTCATTCTTGTATCCTTTGACCTCTAAGTGTGACCTTGACCTTAGAACTAGGGACCTGGTTCTTGCGCACGACACTCCATCTCGTGGTGGTGAACATTTGTGCCAAGATATATCAAAATCCCTCCATGCATGAAAAAGATATGCTGCAGACAATTTTTTAAAGAAAATATGATAAAGGGGAAAAACTCAAAAAGTAGGCAAGATATAGTTATTGTTCTTGCACACTGCACTTCCTCCCAATGTGTTCTATCAGTGTATGAAGTTTGAAGAAAATCCCTCCAGTACTTTTGGAGTTATTCTCTGGACAAAATTTTTAAAGAAAATATGGTAAAGGGGAATAACTCAAAAAATAGGCAGGGTAGAGTAATTGTTCTTGCACACTGCACTTCCTCCCGATGTGTTCTATCAGTGTATGAAGTCTGAAGAAAATCCCTCCAGTACTTTTGGAGTTATGCTCCGGACAAATTTTTTTAAGAAAATATGATAAAGGGGAATAACTCAAAAAATAGGCAAGGTAGAGTTATTGTTCTTGCACACTGCACTTCCTCCCAATGTGTTCTATCAGTGTATGAAGTCTGAAGAAAATCCCTCCAGTACTTTTGGAGTTATGCTCCGGACAAAATGTTTTAAGAAAATATGATAAAGGGGAATAACTAAAAAAAAGGCAAGGTAGAGTTATTGTTCTTGCACACTGCACTTCCTCCCAATGTGTTCTATCAGTGTATGAAGTCTGAAGAAAATCCCTCCAGTACTTTTGGAGTTATGCTCCGGACAAAGATCGTTGCGGACGCACGGACGGACGGACGCACGGACGGAGAGCATTTCTAATATCCCCTTCGCCTTTGGCGGGGGGATAAATAAGTATTCTCACCCGTGGTTATATACATATCAACATTTGAGCTACCCTTTTTATAAAGTAGAAACGCGCCCATCAAACATTACCATACAATACTTAATTGCTCAGTTTTAACAGCTGTTCGTGACACGTTAGCAAATATATCATTACAGTTATTTAAAGGCGTCCTTTAAATGTCAATAGATGAACATTAGTGTATCTCCACGGACTGTAATTTTAAGAATGGCGTTGAAAATACATAATACGGGCGAGATCATGTTTCATTTCGTCTGGTTTAAACAGATCATATATAAAATATAGCGTCTATGTAAAAACACGGCTTGCAAACGAGACTAACCAAAATTTCCTCCAAATGACTGATTTTTTTTCATTCATATTTTCAAAATACCACCCACCAACTTAGAGTTTCTTGTTCCATTGAAATGAGTTACTTAATAAGTTGATAAGGTTTTACTTTTTATCTGACACTTGGCTTCAATCAGATTGACCAAACTGATTATGTTTTAAAACACAATTAGGAAATTCGACACCAAACTTCTCAACTCAGACGACCAACAAGATATTATAATATAGTATGCAACTGGCGATAGATGAAACAATTTGGACTATTTAACAAGGCGAACTTTTCTGCGATGACATGAAGTATTTTCTGTTTCCCATTTTACTAATACACGGTTAAGCGTGCAACCATTTGAATGAGTCGCAGTCGGGTATCTTATTCGGTGCTTCCGATCTGTAAATCAGTACCTTTATGTTTGTCAAAAGCCATGACAAATGTTACGCATGCAACAGTGGCGTCTTTAAAACAACATGTAACTTTCTACGAGTATAACAGTCGTCACTTATTTCTGCAATTTTACCCTTGTACAAGCGTAAAGCAGTTTAGACAAAACTGCATCAAATTAATAGATAGTTTTGATAGAGCATGTCTCTATCATGTAACACAAACAGGTACGATTTAGATATGCGTTCAACATTATACATAAACACGGCGTTTTTCAAACGTGTTCGTAGCAATTTTCACCTCAATAACAAAAATATGCTTGTCTCAAAGTTTGCCATTTAAACTATGAGCAAGATGCTTTAAGTTATTGTACATTACTCACAGAAGAGCGCTCAACCGAGCGCATATTTTAAAATATAATGTTAAGTTGAAACTCCTGCAAGGTTATATGTATTAATAAGGTTGATAAAAGAAGACCTAGTTTTTAAAACGGTTTATTTCGATAACAAATACTTGAGGTTATGACATGCAGACGACAGAAATCTTATTTTAACACGAGTTTAACAAGCTCTTCGCGTAGATTATGGTCTGATTTACCACAGAGTTCAGATTTGCAGAAAAATGGACCATGTTTCTGTATAACATGCTCAATGAATATCATGATTAAACTGTGCTGAATTTTATTTACTCAGGTATTAATGAACTGGACATCAGTCAGCAATTTAGTTCCAGTTTATTCGTATAAATAATCTTGTAAACAAAATCATGTTAGTGAACGCTCATTCGAATGGCTTCATCGTGTAAAAGTGAAATACGTATAAATCCTAACATTACACTATATTAACTTGTTCTGAGTTCTGGCCGAAATCAAAACCACAACTAAAAGTCAAACCACTTGCTGTCACATAATGCAATAACATGCGAATTAGAACTGAAGTTCCTCCCTCGCCCTTTTGGTACACAGAACATACGCAAAGAATTTGACAACATGTAGAGAAAACCAAATCTAATTCATACGACGGGTCCAACAGTTTAAATTCTAATTTCACAATCAACATTACAGAAGGTAAGTTTCCGTCATTCCTTTTCATTTATTTTGTAGCAAGTCCACTAATGCATGGTCTGAACCAGATCGGAAACGGCATGTGTGGAAACCGTTTTACGTTGACATCTGAGAATCCAGCAGCCATTATGTAGGTTTCTGTGTCGCGGTTTGTCTCACAGCCATCGAAGTTAGTATTATCTTATCCGTATAAATACTCTTGTAAACAAAATCATGTCAGTGAACGCTCATTCGAATGGCTTCATCGTGTAAAGTGCACTGGTCAAGGTGGAATACGTATAAATCAAAACATTACACTAGATTAACTTGTTCTGAGTTCTAGCTGAAATCAGAAAACACAACTAAACCACTGACTGTCACATAATGAAATAACACGAGAATTACACTTGAATTTCTTCCCTCACCATTTGGGTACACAGAAAATACGTTGAGAAAACAGAAAATATGCAGAGAAAAGAAAACGGGTCCAACAGTTTAAATTCTAATTTCACAATGTATACATTACAAAAGTAAGTTTCCGTCATTCCTTTTCATTTATTTTGTAGCAAGTCCACTAATGCATGGTCTGAACCAGATCGGAAACGGCTTGTGTGGAAAACGGTTTACATTGACATCTGAGAATCCAGTAGCCATAATGTAGGTTTCTGTGTCGCGTATTGTCTCGCACCCATCGAAGAACACCCGGTGTACTGGATTCATTACACACTGAAACGTCCATGCCCAAGACTTCTTGTCCTCGTATGCCACATGCTCCAAGAAGACGTACTTCCCGCCCTACAAAATACGTTATAATGATACTTTCTAATTTAAAGCAAATAAATAAATGATTGAACACTAAATTTGATTTGTCCAATAGCAAAAACACAAACTGGCTTGTCAAAGACTGAACACTATTTGAAACCGAACTGTATACCTGAACTGCTTCCTTTAAACGCGCATCATGTAAGTAATGATATTTCTTATCTGATTGTGTATGTGCATGTATATGTACAAATATACAAAAGATACATGTAAGTGCAAATAAAAGAACATAATGTTAATTTCTCTTTTATGGGGGGGGGGGGGGGGGGGGGAGAGGGAAGGAGGGGTAGGTTTTTAAACTGTAAAAGCCGACTCCCTCCAAAATAATGAGCGTCATAAATAACTTTCTCGCTTGGCGCTCAGCTAAATAGAGAATAGTGCTAGGACTGGTCAGCCCGGTGTCAGTGCAATGTGACTGGGTGGGGTATCATGTCACGTGTCTATGGCGTGATATTCCAGTGAGGCAGCACTATAAAGTTGGACATTGTGCTACAAGTATACACCGTCGTTTATATGACTGAAACATTGTTGAAAAAGACACACGCACGCACGCACACACACAGGGAGTTTAAATCAATACCTGTCGCAGGACTCGTTTGATTTCTTGCAGACACTTCTTTATATCTTCAACAGAACACAAAACTAGAGTGCACACTACAATGTCAAATGTTTCATTTTCGAATGGCAAAGCTTCTGCATATCCATGTACAAAATCTACAGAGATCGAATTTTCTTCCTTTTTGACGTTTTCAGCTGCGTAACTATCAAAGTGCTGGTTTGGTTCCAGGCAAACCACCTTAGTATTTGCCGGGTAGAAGGACATATTAGGAGCTGTGCCGGATCCAACCTCAAGTATCGTCAGGTTTTTCTTCTGTTGATCTTTATACTCATGTAGAAACTGAAACAGCCGGGTCTTCTCGTCTTTTAATCCGCCTTTAATATTTTCGGTGATTTTATTTAAAATCCATGCGAAGTATTTCTTATAGCTATTGTAAACTATTTTTTCACGAAAATACCAGATTATTCCTAAAACCACAAATACGAACGCGGTTTTGTAGAAAGAAAAACATTGAATTTCTTCGGTTTCCATTGTTTAGTTTCAAATACGTTTACTTTTAAACTATGCTTGACCCAGTTGTTATACAAAAATGTGCTACGAGACCTTACACGGATGATAAGTGCATTAAAGCGAGGCGAGTGTGTAGTGATAATGTAAAATGTGCGTAAGAGCTATTTTTTGCTATAAATATCTTTGAGAGCTGATTATTGCCGTGAGGGTGTCCTCTCATTGATTGCAAGGTACTTGTCCCTCAAAGCTACTATAGGTTAGAATCCATATTGTGATATTTTACTTGCACGACTCTTAAACAAATTATAAAGGAATCTGATGTTTTTAATTTCAGCTATTTTTTTCTGTTCATTGTTATGGCTTTACAACAGAAAAAAATGTTCATATTAAAATCGCCTCATACTATTCCTGTTGTAGAAGCAAGGCATATCTTTCTATATGTATTTATTAACATGTAAGTATTTTTAACGAAACAAATTATTGGAACTTGGAGCTACTGGAATAGGTCATGCACACGCTTATTGTTTCATTTCAGAGAATATGTGCAGCAAACAGAGTGAACATCTCTTGAGAAATGGAAGAATAATACGAAATATTTTAGAGCTATGGAGTTGAGTCCTATGGTTGACTAATTGTGGGGTAAAAAGTGCTAGGTAAATTGAGTTCACTTGATAGATACATATATGAACTGGGAACTTCACTTACCCTGTTTACCTCTTAGTAGTGCAGGCACATGGTGACATGATTTAATAAAATCATGCCTTTTGTTGGAAAAGCATAAAACTTGGTACAAATGTTACTGGATATTATTGCACGGCCCGTTAGGGCCGGGCATATAGAGGTGGTTTAAGAATGTGCCATGGGTTCGGATTTGACAATTTTTTCCCTTCGAGTCACATTTTCTGTTAAATTTTTGTTTGACACTCAGAAAGTGAATATTCTAACATGTAATCGCAACAATAATGGAATTGATATTATTTAATTCTGTTCCTTCTGGTTTATATTTTGCAATATTTGCAGAAATTGCATTATATTGAATCGGATTTGATAGTTTTCAGCCTTTCAAGTTATTTGCGCAGGGCTATTGGCGCATGTACAGGGAAAATTATGTCATTCTTCTTGCTGTACATGTAGTCAGTGTAACGTCTTTTTTTATTAAAATATTTTGAAGTGGATTTTGTCAAGAACAAGGTAAGTTGTTAACAACAATTTTGTTTTTGATAACTATGCATTTTGAGTGCCAATTCACATGCGTTGATCTAAATTTTAGAATAAACCAAACTCATAACAAGTCACCCAAGGTGATGACCTACTTACGCTATCAATAGGAAACATAAATAAATAGCATGCTTTAGAAGACTTTTTGCTTAGTTACGCATTTTAATATGTTTATAGAGGTGAGCTGCAGTCAAAGTAACATTTCTAATGCGTATAAATGTGAAGTTGTCGGAGACGGAATAGTGTAAACAATAGGCCACGTGGCTTTTGGTGCGAATTTACTACACATACATGTACATAGACTACTGGCAGGTGGCGCTGTGTAAGGTTTTTCCAATTATTAAATGAAGCTATTTATAAACATATCCCAATGTCCTGCAGTTACTGAAACATTAGGCATTTTAATTTATTAATTTGAGACCGCGTCAGAACTTTTGACTCGGTGTCATGGAGGGATTTTTCTCTTGTACATACTTCTTGATAACAAGAGGCGCTATGTAGTATAAAAGAGATAGATAGTCGAAATAATCCGACGTATACAGTTTGTTTTACAATGTGACGGTCAAACTGTGGCATTAAAAAGCAGCCACTAAGCGACCGTGAGTAAGCTTGTCTAAAGAGATAGATAAATTAACAGGTCTAGGATTTCCTATGTTCTGTAAAATTATAGATTGAAAAGTCTTTGAATTCATGGATTGTCCATATATGTACTGTAGATATTTTAAAAGGAAAAAATCCTAGACCTCTTTTGCAGACGTTCTGTTAATATACAGACATTTAATAAATGTAATGGATTTTACAGTCTGTAAATTTACAGCGTGGGTGTCTGAAATCTGTTTTAATTACAATTTAAATAAAAAACCACAGGTTTGAATGAACCTATTTTCCTTAATTTTGCATGGATAAATGAAAGATATTTTTTTTCATTTTTATGCCAATATGGATTTTCGGAAAATATGAAAAAATTAGTGATCGATCTGTTTGAAATTGTTCTATTTGTTTTTTCTATGCATGATATAACTGGAAGATTTCTTATAAGGTTTTTCTGCAAGAGTGGCAGCAGCTAATTGCATATTTTGTGCTACATTTATTTGATTTATTTGAAAATTCCCCTAGTTTTTAACAGCTGCTTGACCTCCTAGTTATGATAGAAATTGATTGTTGAATGTTGGAAGTATTTCCGTAGATGTAGATGTAGATTTACAGAGATAATACGCACCCATTCAATAAAAAATGAAAATGTAATTTTAGTCCCATTTAAATACATAGTACTTTCACTTTGAAAAACAGGGTATAATTTCCAATCTGCACACTTTCCTGGCTTAAAAATCATATAGTATTTAAGATACCCTCTACGACTACGATTTAGGTATACATGTACTATAAGGCCTAAAAAATTGTTTCCAGTAACATGCTAAAGAAAAATAGGTATAGGTTAGGTCAGTAATTTTTTTTGGATTTTATTATTAATTGGGACCTTTTGAAATCTATTTATGTGTACAAAAGATACGAATAAGGGGTTATTCCTTTAGAGCATCAGTAACAGGGATATAAACTAACTATTTTTATTTAGGGGCCCAGACTGTCAAAAATAAATGTTTAACATATATGGGCATTTTCTCCAACAGTTTAGGGACCCAGCCCAAAATCTAAAAAACCATGAGCTACTGGGCCCCTGCTAGGGGTGTAGCAATATGCTAGTCTCACGATACACTATGCATCGTGATACAGATGCAACGATACGGTACATATCGCGATACGAATTGAGTACCGTAAGTAAGCATTCATGTGACAAAATGAAAAATAATCAATGTCTCTGCTCTTGGAAAGTACTTGAAATTTTGCTTTAAAGTTTAGTTACTATCTTTAACACTGATGTATGAAAGATGTCATTCAATATTTCTAGTTTTAACTTATCATTTCTGTATTGTAACTATGATACGATACGCGTATCGCCAAACTGGTGTTTCGTGATAAAATGAATTTCGATACATCGTTACACCCTTAGCCCCTGCTGATTTATCCCCGAGTAATTTGATTTCTAGCATCACTGACCATGTTAAAAGTATAAAAAAAGTTTTTCAACTTCTTGTGAAAACATTTGAAAAAAAAACTTCTCCAAGGTAATGAAAAAGTATTAGGGTCCAGCCAGAAATTTAGGGTAGGTCAGGATACAGGAAACAATTTTTTTTCTAACCTAATTTGTATATATTTCTGATAATGCTTGTTTTAAATAGTAAAAGAGTATTTTAATTAATATTTTTGAGGGAATTTCAGTAGGCTCAATCAAAAAAGGTGGTAAATCGGTATATATGCAGAATTGAAAACTTAAATGAATACTGAAATCCCCATTACCATTTTTTTCACATTTTAATACTCCCTTTCAGCTTTAAAAACTAGAAATCGAAAATTTATCTTAAGTGATATTGCTAGGATATTGCAGTTCCACTGGCCAGATAGCTCAATTGGCAGAGCAACCCAAAATTGAGGAAATTGTGTATGGTAATTTGTGTTTTGGGGAGGTTCCAGGTTCGAATCCTGTCTGGCTGTGCGAACTGTCGCGTTGTGAAGTTAACTTTTTCCAGTTTTTATAGAAGATCTACAGATAAAATATGAAAATGCATTTTATTTACTCAAGTTGCTGTAATACAGTATTTACCTTAATATTAATTTATTCCCCACTATTTTGTTTACTCTTGGGGGCATATTTGTACTCTTTGATTTTTTAGCTCTTGTGATCACTCGATGTCCAGCGTCTGTCGTCTATCTGTCATTATTTAGCTTGTGTATGCGATAGAGGCTGTATTTTTCAACTGATTTTCATGAAATTTTGTCAGAATGATAACCTTGATGGAATCTAGGCCAAGATCGAAAATTGGTCATCTAGGGTGAAAAACTAGGACACTAGGTCAAATCAAATAAAAGCCTTGTGTACGCGATAGAGGCTGTACGTGTATTTTTCAATTGATCTGTTCATAAAATTATGTCAGAATGATTGCCTTCATGAAATCTAGGTCAAATTTGAATAAGTGTCATCTAGGGTCAAAGGTCATATCTAAGAAAATACTTGTTTAAACTCAAAAGACCACATTTTTTGTCCAACCTTAATTAAAATTGGCCAGAATATTTGTTTCCATGAAATCACTAGGTCAAAAATGTTTACACTGTTATGGTGTGATTCTCAGGTGAGCGGCCTAGGGCCATCTTGGCCCTCTTGTTTTTAATTTTCTCAGGTGATCTTGGATGAGTAGCAGTGTGCCACATTTACAGATCTAGCTGCAACAACTGCAGTTTCTGGTTGTTCTGTTTTTCTCTATTCTCTATCATTCCACTTTGACTGTCATCTTTGGTGAAATATAACTTCACTGATACAGAAGACTACTACTAACACGTTGTTTTTTTGGCCGTGCGACCATCTATTTGCTGCATCTTGCAGCAATTTTTTACTTGTCTTTATAAGAAAACGAAAGGAAGTTGCTGTAATATCAAAGATGGTCGACTAGTCGGCCATTTTTAAAATGGTCACCAGTTCCAATATTTCTTCCAATAATCGGTTATCATGCCAAGTATTCCTACAAAAATGCAAAAAGAATGCTCAATATTTACACAGTATGATATGTTATCAAAATGGCCTCCAAAATATGAATATCAAGTAGTAATTTTTACATGAACCGAACGATCATTATACTGTAAATGAAGAATATATTTATCTTGAATATGAATTTTAAATAGAAATAAATAAAAACAAATCTTGTCATATCTATATGGGAAAGATTAAAAAGATACGAATCCACTTTACACTGTTGATTCATACCAAATTAATGTTTATCTATGTACCTTGACAATGTAAAGAGTATTATGTTTATTATCCAAGTTTATAAAATTATCAGCCGTTGTCATAATTACCACTACATTGGCAAATAGCTATACATTGCATTACTGCCATTGCAGCTGAGGTAATATTTGCCTTTTCAAGAGCACATGTGAAAAATAAAGACATTAAACATCAAACCATACTCGTCTTCATCATAAGTGTCTAGCCAAATCTACTGTTTTCATTAGGCAAGCCCACATAAGTGTTGACCATAAACTAATAACAGGTGTGTTTCAATGTGTATGCTCTTAATTATCCTAGTCTTTTTATCAAACTATCAACATGTCATATGCCTGTTTCGAAAACTACCCTCTAATTATATGCATGAGCCATGCACAGCCTCTTGTTGATTAGCTAGTGAGTGTATATGTATTTAAACAGCTAGTGTTCACTGATAGATAGCATTCATTTGCCCGCTTAATAAATAGTAGTATTTCGACCAAGTTGCATCTAATTATAACGACATTTACTTACTTCTAAAAAGCAAGTTTGAACTCAAAGTCACAAAGAATAATTAAATATAAAGTGATGGGTAATATCAGGATCGAATTGATTATTACTCTGCATAGGCCTTTTCCAACACGGCAAACAACTGTAGGTAGACAGTAGTCATCTAGCACGCCCGCTTAGCTCAATAGGGAAAGCGCAGATCTACTGATCGCGGGGTTGTGAGTTCGATTCCGGTAACATTTTGATAAAATAAAAAGACATTGTGTCTGAAATCATTCGTCCTCCACCTCTGACTCATGTGGGGAAGTTGGCAGTTACTTGCAGAGAACAGGTTTGTACTGGTACAAAATCCAGGAACATTGGTTATGTAACTGAAATACTGTTGAAAACGGCGTTAATCCAAGACAAACAAACAAGCAGTAGTGCTATTCCCTCTGAGTTATCCGCTAAGGAACTTGCACTGAATAGAATTTCGACGATTTTTGTATCAATAAATCTGAAAACATACGGAATGCTATACACTTACACAAGACATTTCACTAAGATCAGGTCGTGGGTTCGATCCCTGGCCGCGTCATACCAAAGACGTAAAAAAATGGTACTACAGTCAAACTCGCTTTATACGAACTCATCCGGACCGAAGAAATATGTTCGTATCAAACGAAATTCGTATTAATGTATGTATGACCAGATAATTTGTCCGAGCAATTTGGGCAGTATCACCGGTATCATCGGTGAATAGATTCCAATATTATGATACATGAAAGTAGTTAATAGTTTTGCAGATAACATTAAAATTACTCAAGAAAAGTCATACTTAAACATGTAAAACTGTAAAACTGTATTAATTTAAATTTTAATGTGCGGTCGAGGTCAAGAGCGCCAAATTATATCCACCACCAACATTGAAGCTTGTACTATATAACAAGCATTCTAAGAGGTATAAAAGTTTGCTTATTTTGTAAGACACAGCCTACCTGTATCGACACTAAGCATTCTAAGAGGTATAAAAGTTTGTATATTTTGTAAGACACAGCCTACCTGTATCGACACTAGAATGTCAATAATGTGTTTAAAATTATTTACACCTCTTTAAATCTTGACCTGTTAATTGACATGATACACAAAAGACTGAGTGTTTGTTTGTGAATAAGTGTGAAATACTCCATTGTCCAATTACCACGCGGCACAAGCTTGACCATATTATTATTTTCAACACATTTTATAACGGCCCTGACTTCTAAAATTAATTCGCATCAAAGGATGGAAAAGTATAATATTTAAGCTTATTGGGACTCCCAAAATGTGTTCGTATCTACCGATTATTCGTATCAAGCGAGTTCGCTATTACCGAAATAATTTTACAAAGAAAATAGGAGGACTCGGTCGGGGAATTCGGACTTTATTCGTTTAATCCGAAAATTCGTATCAAGCGAGTTCGTATTAAGTGGACTCGACTGTAGTAGGTTCCTTGCTTGGCGCTCAGCATTAAGAGGATAGTGCTAGGACTGGTCAGCCCGGTGTCAGTATAATGTGACTGGGTGGGGTATCATGCCACGTGCCTACGGCGTGATATTCCAGTGAGGCAGCACTATAAAGTTGGGCATTGTGCTCACTGCTACAAGTAGACACCGTCGTTTATATGACTGAAAAATTGTTGAAAAAGACATTAAACCCGAACACACACACACACACACACACACACACACACACAAAAACACACACACACACACTCACACAATGCTGATAAAAATAAATAATAATGTCAATATCAAAGCATAATTCCAGGTACAGTGTTAACATGTTGAGGAAGACCAGTGACTCTGCAACTATGTATGTGAGGAAACATGAATCTAAGGCAGTGTTAGACTTTAACATGTTCAACTCTGTATGCAGGGCTGCATATCAACAATTGCACACAATAGGTCAGATCAGATGGTACCTAACCTGTGATGCAATCAACACCTTTACGAATTGCTTTTCTGCCTTGCATTAGACTATCGCAATGCATTGTTTCATGGTATTCATAGCACCTTATTGTACAAACAACAACATGTACAGAATACGGCAGCTCGCATTATCATGATTATAACTAGAACATAGTCAGATTACCCATGGTATATAAGGAGCCCATTTGGCTAGCAGCGAAATACAGAACATGTAGTACAATACAAAATACATACTCAAACCTAAAAGTTTCTACTCAATCTTCTTTAGTCTTATTATTTACAACATGATAGAAGTTTATAGGCAGAACAGGGACACAAGATCAAAACACTGTGTCAATCTTCAACGATGATGTATGACAACCGGAACAATCATCTGAATCTCACTGACCAAAACTCTTTGAAAGCGGAATATTGTTTAAGTTTTCTTGGTGGTATTTTTTTTTATTGAAGTTGGGCACTGTAAGGTTTCTTATATCTATTCTTTGTATATAACACATTTTAATATCAAAAGTAGATCAAGGCAATGTTTGAAATGTTGTTTGGGTAGCTGCATTCTTTGAATGTGACCTTTCCTGTTTGAATCTCATCTTGGTTAGGGTTTGGACGGAGTTTGATAAAGTCACCATGTTCAACCTGAGTCATTTTAATGTATTTTGGCAGTACTTTCGTAATGTGTTAGTATCTACATGTCTGTTAAAAGCAATATATAGATTTTATTCAAACTATTCTATCTATTTTGTTAAATATTTTACCGAAGTTGAATCACTCATTCCTTGATAAGGTAATTTGATCACTTTTATGTCCTACATCTTTGAAATTGTAAATCAAGTAACACACATAATAACTTCTATGGAAATATTACTACTTTGTAGAAAAGAAGTCTATATACATCTTTCCAATTTATAAGGAAAAGTGTTAATTTCATTTTTTTTTGTTGCGTAAACAAACTAGATGACAACACACATGAATCACTTTAGACCGAATATCAAGTTGTATTCTCTACAGTATGCCTCAGAAAATGTTCGGATAGTATCTTTATTACATTTTGTTTTGTCTTTTGCATTCAGACTATTATTCCTATCGATCTTTTTGGATTTTTAACATTCTGCAAAGAATTTTAACAGATCAAACTGAATGTGGTATAAATAGCGAAACTGCAAAACGGGAAAGGGAAGTAACTCAATTTCTGTAATCATATAATAAAGAAAAACAATAATAGCTAAAATCATAAAAAATCATAAAAGTGTCTATAATCACTATTTACATAAAAACGATTTGAACTTCCTTTCATTTTTGAATTAAGGATACCATATCCTCTCTTTCTACCAACTTTGATGCTTTTCCTACAAAAAGAACGATTTTTTTCACTATATGTCTGCACTACATTGGCATTATGACCTAAGAATAAATGGCATTTTGCTGACTCGCCTGGGCGAGCCAGTATTACGAAAGGATTTTGCTATGAAAACTACCTAATGCGCCTTAATCTCCTATTCCTGGCTCCCACCTTCTATTTAAATTACGAAGGGAAAGACAGCAACCTAAAAATATGACGGTTTGTTTATGCAAAGTGACCAAGCAAAAGCTGGCTTACAAAAGTCATATTGCCCCATTGGCCATGGTCATAAAGAGCTCAATGACACGCAAAGGACCAATCTATCGCAAGTAGAAAACGTCATCAATCACATCTCACTTATTGCAGAAATAAGCTTAACAGTTAGGGAAACTTTGGGCAACTGAGCCAATTAAGCACCTAGAAGCTTGCGTATTTGAAACAAATGTCATTAGGATCTCAACACTGGAAATATTTCAGAGACTGGATACATGTTTCATGTACATGAGAAACCCCTGACATTCGGTTGAAACACTGACATTTTCCACCTTTTTGGCCTTGATTTTGATTTGATTTATACTCATTTATTTTTGGTCCATTGAAAAACAAGTTACTGTAGACACCTTTTTCCTCATGATACCTATCACCCTGAGTATATAAGAGCGGAAGCCTATTTCCAAGTCAAGCAAGGGAATGTACTATTCTTATGCCTTTGGTATGACTCAGACAGGGATTGAACCCATGACCTTGCGCACTCGAAGCGGACACTCTACCACAGAACTATCCAGGCGGCACTATGAACGTTCATGGACCCGTTTTCAATAGCATATCACTTTGATCTCCATCCCTGCCCTGTCATGACAAGAGCTAAGCAAGCCATATATATATATACATGTATTACAAAAACATTAATTCATGCACTTATAACATAATATTTTACCATAAAGACATATATTTATCAAATTTAAATAATATTTACACATTTACAAACAACATGCACATCATCTAACATCGATATTTACTATAGGTAGAAAACGTTCACAATGTTATAAAGACAAAACAACAGGGGTCAGTAAACGATTTTTATTATTCCGATTCAAGTTTCAAGTTTATTTACAAATAAGCATGAGTCCCACTTTATGTGGGCAGCATCAGCATATACATTTCTATAATACATACATTCAGTAATATATCACATGATAAAAAGGAAAACGGCTACAAATTGTTCATATATAGGGCTATATACAATGATTGATTTCTTATATATAAACACAATAATATACTTTACAGTAAAATATCTTCTTTGCTCTATGAAAAATAATTGTTTCTCTAAGAAAGAATCCGTATGTGTTTCTTCTTATTATTATTGTTGTTGTGCGTATCATTATTATTATTATTATTTAAATGTTTACTGTATTATAAATATGTTTTATTATAAATATGTACATTGTATTGAACTCCTAGCTGCCTAAAAATGAAGAGACGAAAGCTTTAGGATTTGAATATTGATACTTTTAAAAGTAAAAGTATGCAGAATACATAGAATGGATGAAAACATTTTATTTTACGAGTGTAAAACTGACCAATATCATAAAATCAATCGAAAGTTATTAGTTAAAAAAAAACAGTCTCATTCACAGGAAATCATTCGACGCCGCCCTGAAGGCGGTGTCGAGTATATGGGATACACTTTTATTTCGGACCCTGTAAAGATGGTAATGAATAGTTTCGGAGTGATAAACTGAACACAGTGAATAGTTTGTAAAAGGATCAACGATATTACACAATACATTTTAGTGAATAAACAAAAAATGGCAAAAAGAAAACATAAAAAATGTATGTAATGCAGCTTATTATGTGATTTATAACAATGCTATCTGTCTTTCCTCTCCTTATTTCGTCAAAAATGTTTATCCGATTTATTGATAAGGAAGGTTACTCTGTAGGTCAAGTTTTCTATTTCTATTCTTAGCATGACCTACTTACCTATCTCATTTTCTATAAATAGAACACACCGCAGATATACCATACTGTAACGCGTGAATCGCCTGGACAAGGGAGCGTTCGTGTATTTTACAACTTCGAAGAGAATTTAAAAAAAAATTATGGAAAATTACAATTTGCCTGCATAAAAATTCCTTGGAAAAAAAACGTATTTACAAAGTAAATAAAGGAATCAATAAGCATAGATATGTTGAAATGAACGAAGGAAGTGCCGCTGTTAACTTATTTTTAACCTTTTTGTCTTATTTTCTTTGTTGATAGGTATAGTTATGTAATTTCAGAATGCGCACACTTTTGCAAATTCCTATTTCTATTTGTTTTTTTGTTTGTTTGTTTGTTTTTTTTTCTTTTTTTTTTTTGCTTATGTGTCATATAGATCTACTCATTGTTTACAGATATACACTGTCAACTAAGGTGTGCAATAGGCTAAAGAGCATTTGGCTGAATTTGTCAGTGACAAGTTAATACTTCTTTAAATGTGGTTAGATCGAAATATCCAAAGCCATGGGACCATAACTTATCAAAGCATCAGTGACTTTAAAGTGACGGTAGCTTTCATTTCCACTACCGTCCATGAACAGGCTCAATCAAACCGAGCCTGCAACATTTTCGTTTTTGTTGTGTTGAGCGACCTGTGCAGTTTGCACTTTTTTATTTAATAAAACCTTTTTGATTTATTCTATCTTTGACTTTTCCTTTTTTACTTGTACTGCTTCTTTTTTCCTTTTTCTTTTTAATTTAATAGATAGTTTTTGTATTTGTCCATTCCTGACCAAAAAAAAAATGAATAAAAACAAAAAAAAAAAAAGAAACAAAAAAAAAACCAACACATTTTCATTGAAATATTTTCTACACTTTGGCAGTGGGTTATTATGCTTGCTAAATTTCTTGTAATATTAGATTTGAACTAGACACTGACATACTCCTAGTAATCTTACAGTTTAACGAGGACTTCAAGTTTATCGTTCGTCCGAAAAAAAAATGAATTCTATGATATTCAAAAGTATATAAGAAAGATTCATGCTTTGTGAATAGGGGCAATACAGAGATTATTTATGTTATATGATTCTTTTCTTGGACAAAATTTTCGGTTGTTTTTGGCAAGGAAACAGTAAATTGCTGTGTATAATCTGCATTCTGAAATGTGTAATGTAGGTGACAAAGGTCCATAAAACTTAATCAGTAAATAGAAAACACTCATTACATTACATTACATGATAATAAAAATAATGGTTTCTGTGAACCACAACTTTGAAATAATTTCAACATTTCCTCATTTCCCAACAAACTGCATTTCTGTGAAACTTCATACACACGCTCCTGCATATAAGAACTTTTCACAGGAGGTGACCTTAGTTAGTGAAATAATTACTTTAATTTTGTATGTAAAGGGGCCACATACTCGCAATGTTAATGTCATTGCAGGTAGAGGATTTGTATTGCATGGTAGAACTCTTCTATCATGTTTATTCTTCATGTCTTAAACAGTTTCTAACATATATTGTTTTATGTGCTAATGTTGATAACCTGTAGCCAGTCAGACTAATAAAGTAATAATTAGGTGATTTCTCATATTGCAATAAATGTACTTCAGACACAACACTTGGCGGCGTCTTTGATGCTTGCATCAATGAATTTCCTTGTAGATTTCTGTAATTTAAATGAAAATATTCTACTGGCTGGTGATGAAAAGGTCCACATCGGAGATTTAGAAGATTTCTCAGAATCGGGCATTTTTAACGAGATGTTATGATTTTAATGAAGATAATCTAAATTGTTTTAATCAAAATTAGAAAATATGAGCAGTATCAATAATGTAGGTGGGATATAAATTGAAATTTGTAAAAATGAAAATCTTAGAATTCAAAATGGTCGCTTTGGTCGAGATAAAGACATATATAAATATATGAAATAGGCTCATAGGATTGAACTCTTATCCCAACAATAAAACTATTTTTTACAGTTTTTAAAGAAAAATTGTGTCGAATAATGCGACATCAAGTAATGTCTCAAAATTTGTTCTTTTGTATTGATTACATTATGATTGGATGTTTTGCTGTTGTGCATGCCATGACAAAACATTACCTCCTTTCACACGTATCCATGTATGAGTATTTTCCATAGGTGATAGAGTAACTAGTTATAATTCATCCATCAAAATACATTTGAAATATTGCACAAAACTTCAGCTACATTACAAAATTCAATTTAAATGCTTAGGTGTCAGTCTTTTACATACAAAATAGTAATTTCAATGTCCCAAATGCAATAAAACTGCATGTTTTTAGTAAAAGTTACTTTCATTTAGCATTTGATGTATTTTAATTTCTAAAATTACGTTACTTAAGGCTAAATTTTACACTATCTGTCTATTTACAATGAGAGAACTGATTTTTAGCATATTCCTTTCTAGAAAATCTTTTTATTACTGGCTTCACAAAGATATCAAATGCATAATTAAATTTAGTTCTACCTGCCTTGCTGTTTTACACGATAGCATGACAAATTTCGAAGAAAAAAAATCATAATATTACATGAAAGCCAAGCGGGTTTTTACGGTTTTACTTTTATCTTTAGTACATGTATCTTTGTACTAACTTTTGCAGACGACAAATTCCTTATTTCTAAAAGCCCGTTTGATGTTCAAAAAATGTTAAAAATAATTAAGTGCGTATTATTAAATATGCAAAATAAAAATTAATACTGAAAAAGAGCAAAGTTATTTTTTTTTTCAGAATGTGCAATATGTATTTTAAGCGCTGCAAATAATGTAAATTAGTGAACTCTAGCAAAAGTGCAATACGGGAGAATCAGGCAGATTTAGATAAAAAGGTTACGCGTATCGTAAAATACTGTACAAAGTTAGTTCTATCTTATCCGTATAAATACTCTTGTAAACAAAATCATGTCAGTGAACGTTCATTCGAATGGCTTCATCGTGTAAAGTGCACTGGTCAAAGTGGAATACGTATACATCAAAACATTACACTAGATTAACTTGTTCTGAGTTCTAGCTGAAATCAGAAAACACAACTAAACCACTGACAGTCACATAATGAAATAACACGAGAATTACACTTGAATTTCTTCCATCACCATTTGGGTACACATAAAATACGTTGAGAAAAAAGAAAATATGCAGAGAAAAGCAAACGGGTCCAAAAGTTTAAATTCTAATTTCACAATGTATACATTACAAAAGTAAGTTTCAGTCATTCCTTTTCATTTATTTTGTAGCAAGTCCACTAATGCATGGTCTGAACCAGATCGGAAACGGCTTGTGTGGAAACCGGTTTACATTGACATCTGAGAATCCAGTAGCCATAATGTAGGTTTCTGTGTCGCGTATTGTCTCGCAGCCATCGAAGAACATCTGCTGTACTGGATTCATTACACACTGAAACGTCCACGCCCAAGACTTCTTGTCCTCGTATGCCACATGCTCCAAGAATACGTACTTCCCGCCCTACAAAATACGTTATAATGATACTTTCTAATTTAAAGCAAATATTATAAATGATTGAACAATAAATTTAATTTGTCCAATAGTAAAACACAAACTGGCTTATCAAAGTCTGAACACTATTTGAAAACGAACTGTATACCTGAACTGCTTCCTAATGCGCATAATGTACGTAATGACATTTCTTATCTGACTAGAGTGCGCTGTTTATATTCGAACAATTACATAATTTGCATGTGTATGTACAAATGTACAAAAGATAAATGTACTTGAACGTACATATTGTTTCGTTTTGTATTTTAATTTGGATATTTCTTTCAGACGTTTAAGATTTAAAAATTATACGAAAACTGTAGATCAGACAAGATTGACAAATCTTCAGTAAATGGAGGGTGTTGAACAAGTACACATCCGTGAATTATTTTAGTTTAATTAGACATTTCCGAATGAAGACGAAGTGGAGAGTGAACACCTATGACGATAGATTTTTCACGGCGACTATCTCAACATTACTTTATTATACTATGCGCTGAATGGTGATATGACTGGCTTATTATGTCACCACTATGCGGTGTGGATGTAGATTTGGCTTCGTCTGTTCTTCGGTCCGTCTATCCGTCAGAGAAAATTTGTAATACATGTATCGCTGGAAGAAGAAATTGTGTGGGAATGTTATTCAACATTAGGAGTTGCACACCCAAGACTTTTGCACATCTGAGCCTAAAGTGAGCTATTGTTTTAGTGCTGTGTTTGATGCCCATCCTCGTCTGTCGTATTTCACAATTTCACTATTAGCACTCTAGTGGTTACAATTCTAGTCCAATCATAATGAAACTTAATGCTGTGTAGAAAATTTCGACAAAGTTTGACAGTAGGTTATTATGTGACGAGGTCAGATCATAGAAAAACCTTGGTAACATTCTATATTCCATTTTTTTCTACTAGATCTATATACGACCTGGCCAGAATAAGTCTTAATAAAATCTACATTACGTTGAAACTAGATTATCTATAGGTCATTAAGTGAAGTTATAAAAAACATCGTTAACCCATATTTTCGATCTTTAAAAAAGTCTGGTTAGAATATTTAACATTATAAAGTCTAGATACAGTTTGGGAGTTTTCTGGGATTAAAAACGGGTTCACGAGGCTATACCATAGAAAATAAAACATTGTTAATACTGTAGTGGCAATATGTTCTATTGAACCTTATGAAACCGGATCAAAATGTATGCTGACTTTGAAACGGGGTAAAAATCTAGGTCATTGAGCCAAATAACTAAAAAACCTTGTACCCACCAAAAAACCTTGTAAACACTAAACAGACTAAATTATTGACCTGATTTATATGAAACACAGTCATGATATTTGCCACAATCAATTCAAAATAAAGTTTGAAACTTGGTCATCTAACGTTAAAAGGTAGGAAAGTAAAATAAATCATAGAAAAAACATTCTTAACACTCCAGATGTCACATTTATACATGAATACTTGTAAATATAGAAAAAGTGTATCTGGAATCTGATATATCATAGAAATCTTTTGTGTCCGACATTTTGTTAAGACAATGATTCTGACCAACGATCGGGCGATAATTGTTCAAAGCAAAAACTGCTTACGTAGGACGACGACCACGGAGATAAACTGAGCGGTCATACTATCACACACTGATACCTTGTATCAGATGCACGACGTGTAATGCTGAAGAACATTTCTAATTAAGTGTAATGATATTAAACCACAAAGTTTTGGTGATATGTATACAACAAATGTTCTTTGCTCAAGAAAGCCAAATCTATATCCCAGACAAGTTGTTTTGCGAATGAGGGGTGGTATTTTAAATGATATCTTCTTTGCAGATACACACACGTTATGCACAAACTATTATTATTTTTAAGAATCGAGGAAAATCTCTGCGCTGTAGTGATCAATAAGTTTCATGAAGATCAATCAATGGATGACATTGTTCAGTAGAAATTAATGAATTTTAAAACAATTAAAGGGCAATAATTCAGCAGTTACTAAAGAGATTCTGATGGAAGATACGCATGCATCACCGTCGTTCAGTGATCTATATAAATTGTGTATTAAATTTCATGAAACTCCATCAATAAGTTACTTTGTTATGTTGGAATGTACAGACTGTAAAATAATTAAAGGGCAATAACTCTGGTTAATAAATAGATCCTTACAAAATTGGTGAGCCACTACCCTATAGTTACTTAGATACCGTCTAAGAAATCAAGGGGAAATAATTTACATTTACAGGGTAAACTTGTTTGTTTGTTTGTTTTTGGTTTAACGCCGTTTTTCAGTCATGTAACGGCGTGTAGTTAACCTAACCAGTGTTCCTGGATTCTGTACCAGTACAAACCTGTTCTCCGCAAGTAACTGCCAACTTCCCCACATGAATCAGAGGTGGAGTACTTATGATTTCAGACACAATGTCGTTTATCAAATAGTCACGGAGAACATACGTCCCGCCCTAGGATCGGACTCACGACCCCGCGATTCGTAGACCAACGCTCTACCTACTTAACTAAGCGGGCGGGCTTTTACAGGGTAAAGGGAGTAATGCTATTATATGAATAAATATCATGTGCTACTTAACTATTATGTTTGGTAATTCTAGCAGAACTACTTATTGAATTAAAAGCATTTTCATTTTTTTTTACCAAATCGAGGGAAAAACTCTGCTTTTAAGAAGTTGTAATACTACGGCAACACCAAAATATTAAGACGAACCTTATCATTATTTTAGGCATGTATTTTCGTCTGCACATAATATTATTTAAATTTTGAGATGCCCCCCCCCCCCTTAAAATATCGATCGTCCTAGGTGTCCACAGTCCACTTCGACTTAATTCGCAAATGTCTATTACTAAGTTGACAGGAAGTTGAATAATGTGTCTGCGAAGATTTCCTCTGTTTCCCTATATAATATAAACCCAATGTACATTGTGATCAGGGAGGTATAGCCCAGGTGACGGGCTAGGGACATGGTCCCAGGTTTGACTGACAGCTATCAGGAGCTGAACTCAATAATCTTTGTTAAAAACTAGGCTGAAATACATTATAAATAAGAAATTGTGTTAACAGAGTTATAAACAGAACTGTTTTAAAAAGCGAATTGAATTTCATCTTTAAAATTCAACTGAACATTTATAAGAAACTATGCATTGTTCTTCGTAGGAAATAATTCTGTAAGAACTGTTAAACAGTGTTGTGTTTTAAAGAAAGCTTCAGATTCATCGGCCACTACGTTGCACTTTTTGGGGGATGTGGAGAGGGGCGGGGTGTGTAGGTTTTGGAACTGTAAGAGCCTACTCCATCCAAAATAATGATTTTTTCAATACAGCATCTACAGCATAGCATACCTGCTAAAATGTTTGTAAGCATTATTCTAATATGCTTCTCTCTATTAAAACACTCTTACGCTAGAATGACTTAACGGTAACGTGCTGTGACGTAAAAGTTTTTGTTGCGACCAAGAGCGCTTCTATATTTCATCTAGTGTTTTAGATTTAGAGCATATTAGAATCGAAATTACTGATAGCAAGAGAGTGTTTTAACACTATTTATACACTCGGGCGGTAAAACGTCGTATAAATAATTTCGCTCGGGCTGCGCCCTCGTGCAATTATTACGCCCGACGTATAACCATCGTGCATAAATAGTGCTAAAGCACTCTTTTGCTATAAATTATTTCTTAAAGGCCAAGATTTTGGCAGTGGGCCAAGAGATTTTTGTCTTCACCAGCACAGTTGGGGGGCGAATGGCCATCCCAGTATGGCTCCAATAAACAAGGTATATTGTTTATTGGAGAGTCAGTCTACCTTACAAGTGTATCTATTAGTGAGACGGGGAAACAATGTAATTCATTTTAAATTAATGAATAATTGACAACTTTTAAAGTTATACTAGTTTTTTTTTTTTGCATTTCTATGTAAAATATATATTTTTTGTTCAAACACAATAATAAAATAATCAGAAACGTATTTTAACAATAATGAAATAATGAGAAACTTACTTAAAGAAACATGCAAGTTTTTATTTTTTCAAATTCTGTCTGGAGAATTGTGAAAAATGTGACTTTCACTCATCTAAAGCTTGCAGAATACTGTAAATAACAATTTTTTAAATTGAAAACTGAAAAGAGTTTCAAAGTTACAAAGCAAAGCATAAAAGAGTCCCTTTTGACAACATACTGAAAATGAAAATTGAGTATAGATGGAACAGAATAATTTTATATTCAAATAATGTTGATTACATAAATACATGAAAATCAATTTCCAAACCGAAAATTATTGTTTGTCAGCACAAACAACTCAGGAAGTTTTCACTATACTTGTGTCTTATTATCATTATTATTTTCAATATTATTACTGTATCTTTTATCATCCTGTATGTAATATAATAATAATAATAATGATATACCAATGATAATATGATAAAAATAATAAAATAATAATAATAATAATGATGATGATGATGATGATAATAATAATAATTATGATTATTTCTATTATTATTATTATTATTATTATTATATTAAAGTAATAGTTATTATCATCCACATAATATCAAAATAATAATTATTATTATTATCATTCCACATTTACTGAAGCAAAATTAATTTCTTTCAACTCCACTGCACACATCTTCATGGTCTAGTTGGGGTCCCTGCTGTGCTAATTGCCCTCTAATCAGTTGCTATTACATAATCGCTGATAAGCAGCAGATAAGATGGGAGTTGTATATTGGATGGGGGGGGGGGGGGGGGGGGGCACTTATATAATAGTGAATCTAGGCCTTTAAATAAGTCAAAATAAATACCTGTCGCAGAACTCGTTTGATTTCTTGCAGACACTTCTTCATATCTTTAACAGAACACAAAACGAAAGTGCACACTACAATGTCAAATATTTCATTTTCGAATGGCAAAGCTTCTGCATATCCATGTACTAAATCTACGGAGATCGAATTTTCTTCCTTTTTGATGTTTTCAGTTGCGTAACTATCAAAGTGTTGATTTGGATCTAGGCAAATCACCTTAGAATTTGCCGGGTAGAAGGACAAATTAGGAGCTGTGCCAGATCAAACTTCAAGTATCGTCAGATTTTTCTTCTGTTGATTTTTATAATCATGTAGAAACTGAAACAGCCGGGTCTTCTCGTCTTTTAATCCTTCTTTAATACTTTCGCAGATTTTATTAAAGATCCACGCAAAGTATAGCCTATAGCTATTGTACACTATTTTTTCACGAAAATACCAAATTATTCCTAAAATCGTAAATACGAGCGCGGTTTTGCAGGAAAAAAAACTTTGAATTTCTTCGGTTTCCATTGTCTAGTTAAGAATACGTTTACTCCTAAACTATGTCTACACTATCCGCTGGACACAGTTGTTATACTATCGTTCCTATTAAGTACGTGTTTGCATTCAATGCATGCATGATTAATGATTATTTGTTTGTTTGTTTTGGGTTTAACGCCGTTTTACAACAGTTTTTCAGTCATGTAACGGCGGGACATGCATGATTATGGTATTAAAGCGAGGCGCGTGTGTAGTGATCATGCAGATTGTGCGTAAGAGCAGATTAATGCTATAAATATTTCTGAGAGCTGATTATTGTCGTGAGGGTGTCCTCTCATTGATTGCAAAGTGCTTGTCCCTCAAAGCTACTATAGGTTAGAATCCAGTGTATGATATATTACCTGCACGACACTGAAATAACTTATGAAGGAGTCTGATGTTTTTTTTCAGCTAACTGTAGCTGGAAATTTTCTGTACATTGTGTCGGCTTCACAACAGAAAAGTAACCATTCGTATTTAGATGCCTCTTAGAAGCAAGGCATAGGTTTCTACATGTATTTATTGACATGTAAGTATTTGTAACGACACAAAGTCTGCTCAGATATTATTGGAACTTGGAGCTACAGGTTTTGGTCTTGCAAACGCTTATTGTTTCATTTCAGAGAATATTCGCAGCAAATAGAGTGAACATCTGTTCAGAGATGGAAGATTAACGGGCTGAATACGAAACATTTTAGAGCTATGGAGTTGAGTCCTGTGGTTGACCAATTATGAGGTACAAATGCTAGGAAAATTGAATTCCCTTGATAGATTCATATGTGAAATGGGTTCTTCACTTACCCTATTTATATTTGACCTGCAATTGAGCCAGTATTACGATAGGATTTTACTATTAAAACTACCTTATACGCCTAACATCTCCAATTCCTGGCTCCCGGCTTTTTCATTCAGTTACAAAGAGCAAGCCATCAACCTAACAAATATAGTAGCTTGTTTATGAAAGTGACCAATCAAAAGCTGGCTTAGAAAAACTATATTGCCCCCATAAGTCTGTTGTCATAAAGAGCTCAATGACACTTAAAGGATAAATCTATCGCAAGTAGAATATTGCATCAATCGCAATTCCCTTATTGCAGAAATAGCCTTAACAGTTAGGAAAACTTTGGATAACTGAGCCAGTTGAGCACTTAGAAGCTTGCGTATTTGAAACAAATGTCATTAGGATCTCAATACTGGAAGTATTTCAGGGACTGGATACATGTTTCATATACATGAGAAACACTTGGCATTCGGGGTAATCACAAACATTTCCCACCTTTTCGGCCTTGATTTTGGTCTGATTTATACTCATTTATTTTAAATATATTGTAAAACAAGTTATTTCAACTTAGATAAATTATCCTCGACGCCTCTTTCCTGATGATATCCATCGCCGTGAGTGTACGAGAGAGGGGAAGCCTATTTCCCTTTAAATGCTGAGCGCCAAGCAAGGAAATTTCTGGTACCATTCTTACATCTTTAGTATAACGCAGACATGGATTGAACCCAAGACCTCCTAAAGTGGAGCGGTGGTGTAGTGGTTAAGGTGTAGGCCGATCAACCCGGGGGTCGTGGGTTCGAGTCCGATTGGGGTCGCGACCACGCCTTCTCATATGAGACTAGTACTGGCTTTTCCAGGAAGCGGACTCGAGAGTAGTTCCAAGATTAATGCAAGTTGTAGTTGAGTATAATGGCCATATGGCATACATTCACTTGCATTTAACTCAAGTATCTACTAATCTATGCAATCTGATTGGTGTAGCCAAGACATTCACACATCTATGAACTCCTAATATACTGGAATGACGGACTACTTTTGATCAGTCGTCTCTAATAAATACATTCGAATAGCTGAATTCGCGATTGACTGTATTCGAGAATATCGGCAAAGTAATATCTTCGCGAATATTATTAAAATTTCTTGATTTGAAAGAATACAGGGTTATGGAGACGACGTATGTTAGGCTACTGACGGACGCAGCCTCTTTCTAAGAATAATGCAGGGAATAATTGAGTATAATGGTCGTATGGCTATCCGGAGATTACATTCATAAGCATATAATTGCAGTTTCCAATAATCTAAGCAATCTGATTCGTTTAGTCAAGGCGTTCACACATCTATGATTCCTAATAAATCCTAATAACGGATTATTTTTCACCCGTTAACATAGCGAAATGATTCGTTTCCTTCTATTGTTGATGCTTGCATAATTGACTTATGAAGTCACTTAATAATTTTGTCATTAGTTTCAATAGCACAGTTTCTTATGTAAACAATACATCGATGATATGCATTGTAAATTTTAATTTATCTTGACTTCCAGGATGCAGCTTAGCAGCAAGCACTTTTAACGTAAGCTATATGCGCCATTTTTCAGTTCATTACAAATAAAATAAATACACATTCAAAGTTTTAACGGACAAATTCGCGTTGCGCAGTTGATTGTCATTTCTAAAATAATGCTACTGATGTATTTGTTTTAAATTCACATGTCGTTCCGTTCGCAAATATTAAAAGCATAACGAATATCACATATCTGTAGTATGTTTTTCACAGACAAAAATTATGGTTTCCAGTTAATAGAAAGCGAAAACAAAGGCTGCTATAAAGGATATTTTTTTTTTATTTCTAGATGGGGGAGGGAAACCTAATAATGTCTACAAGAAGATCTTTTTGAAGGATAGATTGCAAACAATTTATTAGCAGACTTGGTTTGATTGCTCTCTTTACTCAGGGGAAACAAACTTGTTTATAGAATGCATGCAATTGAATGGAGTAAACACTGTATGTCAGTGTCAAACGTAATCTTAGCTATGTCAGTTAAATGCATCGGAATATAAATCTGTCTGTGTTTTATCATCCATTTAATTGTCCTCAAAATGTTTTCTTTGATTGTCTTATGATTCTAGACATTTGTGTAATTATTTTGACACATATAAATTGACAGCAAAGGTTCTTCTCTTTGCGTCAATAGGTTCAGTATCAAAATATCTACCTAGTGAAATTCTGTTGGTTTTAATTTTTGAGGAAATATTCGTCTGTTTGTTGATATAGTTAACTACAGAAATTGTATTGCTTCCCCAGTGCATTTCCTGCCTTGATAATTATAAACACATGTATTTTTATTTTCAAGTCAAAATCACAGCTGTAATTATTGTTAATATGCATGAACATTTTGCGCAGTTGTCTTATTTTTTTTCCAAATATTGTACACAGGATCATATATTATTTTTTGCTGAAATATCATATTTTTCAGAAAGTGACCCTGTAACATTTTTGTCCGGTTTTGAACTTTGATGCTGTTTTCTGCAAATATGTCTAAAATTAGTAGTGCGTACTCGAAGTTTATACTTTTTGTTTCACAGCCTACTCACTATAGAGTAACATAAGAAAGTAAAATTACAGGAGATAAAATAAATTTTCTTTCAGGGGTGTGTAATGAAACACAGAGGTATTAAGAAGTTCAAACACAAGAAATGTTAAAAAATACTTGTGTAAGACGCGAAATAGGGAGCGGTAGTGCGTGAAAGGTAAGGAGGAGGACCAGTATTGGCACATTATTTCCCGATTGATCTTCCCCCTTTAGCTGCATTCCCTGGCACTAACATTGTTTTTCGTAAACGGTTTTTGAATACACTGCTTTACTATTCTTTTTTCTAACATGTTTCTTTTTAAAGCCTTAATCAGAGAAAAGATAAAAACCAATAATGTGACGACGTCCTTACAATAATGCGACCTCGTCGGCTACGTAAAATGACGTAATAACACTTGGCGTACTTTTTGCCCGTCATTATTGATTCAAATTTTCAACAAACATGCAGATCTAGAAAAAAAAAACTCGTGACAAGCAAAAATACGTTGACACGGAAATTCTTTGTATTTGGTTAAAATGGCAAACTAAATCTGTAAATGTAAAAGAGTTATATATTAATCTAAAAGCGAAATAAGGGCATTCAAATGCCTAAAAAATCTCATAAATTCACGCAGATGAGGCCATTAAGTCAAAGTTAATGAGCATTATCCGTAGTCTAATTCATATTTGTAAACACTTGAACGATAAAACGAGAAACTGCTAACTCAAAGGACGCTTGCATGGAACTCATTTATCACGTATAAATTCTTCCTAGAATTGACTGCTGCCCCCCCCCCTCCCCTGGAAATATGTTCACAATTAAGTATTTGTAGTATTATGTTCGTTTTGCTTCAAGTTTTGCACCAATATTTTTAATAAAACATAAAATGGTTCTGAAATTCATTTATATTGGCATCAATTAGTGTAGCCCGCCCGCTTAGCTCAGTAGGTAAGAGCGTTGGTCTACGGATCGCGGGGTCGCGAGTTCGATCCTCGGGCGGGGCGTATGTTCTCCGTGACTATTAGATAAACGACATTGTGTCTGAAATCATTAGTCCTCCACCTCTGATAATTCATGTGGGGAAGTTGGCAGTTACTTGCGGAGAACAGGTTTGTACTGGTACAGAATCCAGGAACACTGGTTAGGTTAACTGCCCGCCGTTATATGACTGAAATACTGTTGAAAAACGGCGTTAAACCCAAAACAAACAAACAAAATCAATTAGTGTAATATACTTTGTTTTGTGTATCCAGGTGACATTTTAAACTTTACTGAAGAAAAAGTCCCGACATCTGTTATTTACCCATATCTTAAATAACTGAAAATAAATTTTACACACTTTGCGTCTTGATTCTTGGTAAATTGCCAGTTATACAAAGAAGAAAGTCAAGCACTGCATATTCTACGTTAAACAACGACACGGACCGGTAAACAAGCATTATGACGTCCGATTCATTACTACTCGAATAAATAAAGCCCAACATACTTTTTACCAATGTATGTGTAAGAATGAAAACAATTAATGGTCATCTAATTTATCACGGTTCAGAGTTCAGATGCCTAGATATTAAACCACTCGAGCTAACGCCATTGTGGTTTAATTCTTGCGCATCTGAACTTAAACCGAGATAAATTAGACAACAAACCACTCGATGGCTTTAACTATCTGTTAATTAATGTGTGTTTTATAAACATAGGCAAAAAAACAAACACAAACAACAACAATTGTCTGCTGAAATGGTATTCATCCGTTTCCTTAAGTACAGTGTAAGGACATCGCTGTGTCCCGCTCCCTTAGCTAGCAATAGGAGTGATACTTGAAATTGCATTTTGGCACCATTTTTTCGCGTTTTTCCATGGGATTATCGCATACTCATCCCTCGGATCTATGGTCGATGGAACCATAGTATGATCGCATCGTATTTCCGCTTCGTATTATCACAGTTTCATCCTTTCTACCTTAGAGCGATAGGACAAAATAAAATGGTTCGATATTGATATCACAAATTTGCATAGCAATATTGTATTTTTCCCTAGACCATGCCAAACTGATCTAGAGCTCTTCGCAACGTCCTCATCACAATTTCATCCTTGAGAAAAAGAAATAAAATTCACTCGCTCGCATGGCAGACAAAATAGAAAAGACCGATACAAATGTAACAGCAAACAGTTTACGGATTTTAAAGCTGCTTTAATTAAGTGACACAACCTGTTAATATATAAACCTTTTCTCCTTTCACGTTCTTTCAGAACAGATTGTTTCGTTGTTATCATAATAATACAGAACCGACCACTTCTAAATATAAAGTTGTCACCTAAGCAGTATAGAAAGAAATGCACAGAACGCAATCAAGATCTTAATAGCTGACGTGGCTTGACTGAGTCTGTTTATTAGAGGTAATGGAATGTGCAACACACGACATACACCTAGCGCCAGCTTAAACAGATTCTAGTAGAGTAAAGCTTGATGTACCCCATGATCGCAAAGGATCAGGAAGTATGACATCACTTGAGTTCAAGTACAGGGTGACATTAACAGCCCCTACCACTTGCTGTTGTGATAAAAAAGTTCACAAAATCTTTCAGATGATCAATAAGCATAATAAAAACAGTCTCGGTTTGAATCCGACTATTATGAGAGATAATGAAATGTGAAAAACCAACCACACCCCCTAGCACCTGCTCTTCGGAATTCTATCATAAAAATGAATCTGAATGTGTTCAGTCTGTAAAAATTACAATACTGCAAAATGACAGGAATTTTAATGCCTAAGTGGTTTGAATAGTTGAATCACTAGCCCATAGTAACGAGAGGGCCATGATGGCCCTATATCGCTCACCTGAGTTTAGTTGGTTGTTTGAAAAGTTAAAAATGTCTGCTAAAAAGGGTTCAAGCTTAACCATTTGAATAAACTTGATAATGATCCATGCTACGATGCTGACCAAATTCTAACCAGATTATTCGAGGTAAGTATTAAAACCTGTATGAAAAATTAAACATGTGGCTCAGATATCTTTGTTAAAGCTTTAAAAACATAAAAGTAGATGAGAAGGTCATGGTAAAGATTATTCAAGATAACTACTGAAATCTGTATGGCAAATTATACAGATGGTCCAAATTTCTTTGCTGTAGCTTAAAAACGAGACAGTAGGTCAGTAGGGGTCAAGGTAAAGAATATTAAAGATGAGTATTGAAATCTATATCAAAAGTTATACACGTTGTCCAAAATTCTATGCTGTACCTTTAAAAACAAGAAAGTATGTCAGTAGGTCAAATTAAGGGATATTCAAGATTATTATTGAAATTTGTACCACAAATTATACAGATGGTCAAAACCTCTTTGCTTAGCTTAAAAAAAGAAAGTAGGTCAGAACGTCAGGGTTAAAAGTATTTAAGATGGGTACTGAAATCTGTATCAAAAGTTCTATATGTAATCCAAATTTCTATGCTGTACCTCAAACATAGGAAAGTAGGTCAGCAGGTCATGGATAAGACTATTTTAGTTGAGTTTTAACATCTGTATCGAAAAGTGTACATGTGGTCCGGTCCTAATCTCTATGCTGAAGTCTGTAAAACATGAAATTAGGTCAGTAGGTCACGAATAAAACTATTCAAGAGGAGTATTGAAATCTGTATCATACATTATACTTGTCCAAATTCCTTTTTCATTCCTTCAAAAATACGTCTATGTAAAAAGGACCATCTGGCCTATATTGACCCCAGGGTAATGATTTGAACAATCTTGGTAGAGAACCACCAGGGCATGCCACATGCCAAATATCTGAGCTCTGGGTCTTACGGTTTTAGGAAAGAATTGTGTAAATGTTTCCCTATATAAGCCAATGTAAAATCTGTTGACTCCGGAGTGCAGTCAATTTTGACCCCAGGGTCATGATTTGACAAAACTTGATAGTTGGCATCTATACAATACCAAATACCAAATATCTAAGCCTTTTGGTTCTGGGTAAGAAGATTTTAAAAGAATTTTTCTATGTTAGTCAAAGTAAAACAAGGGACCACCGGTCGTGGCATGTATTGACCCCAGGTCATGATTTAATGTCTTGGTAAAGAACCGATCGAGCATGCCACACACTAACTATTTAAGCTGTGGGCCTTATGGTCTAAGACAAGATTTTTTAAAGGTTTTTCCTTATTCAAAATATGGAAGTAGAAACTAGGTCGCTCAACTCGTCAAAAACGAAAATGTTGCAGGCTCGGTTTGATTCAGTCTGTTCATGGACAGTAATGGAAATGGATGCTATAGCCCCGGGTTGAGCAGAACTCGACATTTACACATGCTACAAGTATAAAAAACTATTTAGAGACATTCGTAGATGTGTTCATACGGTGGTGCACATGGAACCTTCAATGATACACTAGGTGTAATTGCATGAAAAGCGACGTATAGTCCCCAGTTAAAATAATGGGTTTGCCCTAAACGAGAAACAATGGACAGAACTAAACAAACTGGAATTTAGAAAGGGAATTTGAGGTTATGGAGCCTGCATATCACAGGAACTGCAAAAAGATAAAATTAAAAAGCAGGCATTACATCAAAGGGGTGATTATATAATACCCTAAGCTAAGAAAGCCGGAATATTGTAACCACACACGCCAAAATGTTCAAGCTGAGAAACCAAATAGTACCAATAACACGACATAAAAGTCGTGCTGAACGATCTGAGAAGATCGAAAAATAACAGCCCTGATTTTAACCAAGTGATTAATTTTAGTCTATTTTCACCAAGTGTCAACGTGGCGGGGCCATTTTAACCCACGGGCAATCATTTGAACAATCTTGCAAAAGGACTACTACACAATCCTACATACCAAATAGCAAAGCCTATGCCATGTGATTTATAAAATAAGATTTTCAAAATATTCCCTATAGAAGTCTATATAAACCATGTGACCCTAAGGTGGCACCATGTTTGACCCTAGGGAGATAATTTGAACACTAGATGATGCAACATACCAAATATCAAAGCCCTAGGCAATTATGTCATCCCCAGTGCGGGACCATATTTGACCCTAGTGACATAATTCTTGGTAGAGGCTTATTAAATCCTGCTACGTAACAAACATCAAAACCCTAGGGCCTGTTGTTTTGGACAAGAAGATTTTCAAAGTTTTTCCCTATATAAGTCTATATAAACCATGTAACCCCAGAGTGGGGCTCTATTTGACCCTTGGGGGATAATTTGAACAATCGTGGTAGAAGACCACTAGATGATGCTACATACTAGACAAAGCCCTTGCCCCTGTGGTTTTTGACAATAAGATTTGATTTTCAAAGTTTTTTCCCCATTTAAGTCTATATAAATCATGTGTTTACCAGGGCGGAGTCATATTTGACCTAAGGGGGGTAATTAGAACAATCTTGGCAGAAGACCACTATATGATGCTAAATACTAGGTAATTTTGGACAGGAAAATTTTCAAAAGTTCTCCTTTCGGTTGCCATTGCAACCAGAGTTCTTTAAAATAAGACCATCAAAGGAAAATTCCTGTGAAGTTTCATCAAAGTTGGCCAGGTGGATTAGAAGGAGATGTTGTTTAAAGGAAAATGTTGACGAACGACGCACGGCGGACGACGGACAATCACTGACCACAATAGCTCACCTATGAGCACTTCGTGCTCAGATGAGCTAAAAAGCCTTAATGAAAATATTTGTTAGGAAAGACTTAATTACACCTGAATATTCTACCAAAGATTCCCTCCGTAAAGGAAGCATAATAGGCCGCGGATTTGGTGAAATAAGTTGATAGAATTCAGTGTTTTATTACTGTAGGCTATAAGGCTGAAAATATGGCCGAATTGTGCACTTTTTAGAAGAGTTTTGATCTTTATCTAATACAGTACAACTATCTATAACGGAACACTTTAAAAGAAGAACCCACCTCTACCAAGCCTTTTATGGTAAATAATAAGGGTCAGAGTTATGCCCCTTGAAATCATTTATAATAGGTATTAGTATAAAACACCCACCTTGTACTTTTTTTATGAAATACGAATTCCCAACATTTTATGCGAAATGTATGTCGGAGTAAATTATTAATCAGTCTGGGGGCTAAAAATTGAAAAAGATATGCATGTATGAGAGTTACGGCCCTTGAATTTGTAAAATTATAGAAAAATTGGACAACACTTATAATGGTACATTTAAAGTTTGATTTTTGAATAGTTTTGTTTAGCTATCTTTCAGAAAACGATGTTGTAAGTAGTAAATGACATGTTAATTAGTTGTGAAGCCCTATTTTTATGCCCCCGTTCTAAGGAGGAGTATATTGTTTTTCAGAAGTCGGTCGGTCTGTCTGTCGGTCTTTTAATATGTTGAACAATCGGTTTCCGGATGATAACTCAAGAACGCTTAAACCCAGGATCATGAAATTTGATAGGGAAGTTGGTCATAACAAGCAAATTTATTTTTATTGATTTTGAGGTCAGTAGATCAAGGGTCAAGGTCACAGTGACCGGGAATAATTAAACAGTTTCTTGACGATAATTTGGAAACGCTTGGTCCTAGAATCACGAAACTTGAAAGAAAGGTCGATCATGACTAGCAGATGACTTTTATTGATTTTGAGGTCAGTAGGTCAAAGGGCAATGTCACATTGACAAAGAACAGGTCTACAGTTTCCAGATGATAACTCAAGAATGCTTGTGCATAGGATTATGAAAGTCGGTAAGTGACCCGGAACATTTAAACAGTTTCTGGACAATAACTTGAAAACGCTTGGACCTAGAATCACGAAACTTAATAGAAAGGTTGATCCTGACCAGCAGATGACCACTACTGATACTCAGGTCATAGGTCAAAGGTCAAGGTCAAATTGACGAAGAACAGGTAACCGTTTCCAGATGACATCTCAATAGGGTTTTGGCATAGGATTTTGAAAGTTGATAAGGAGATCTGGCACGACAGCAGATGATCTCTGTCGATGTTGAGATCAGTAGGTCAAGATCACAGGGATCCAGAACAGTCAAACAGTTTCTGGACGATGACTTGAGAACCCTTAGGCCTAGAATCACGAAACTTTATCGGGTGGTTGATCATGACCAATAGATGACTTCTATTCATTTTGAGACCAGTAGGTCAAAGGTCAAGTTCACAGCGATCCGGAACAGTTGAAGCGTTTCCGAATCATAACTTGAGAACGCTTAGGATTAGAACCACGAAATTAACAAAACTTGATAGGGTGGTTGATCATGACCAGCAGATGACCCCTGTTGATTTTGAGATCAGTAGATCAAAGGTAAAACATTGACCCAGAACAGTTAAAATATTTTGTCAAATAACAAGAGAATGCTTTGGTCTAAAATCAGACTTGATCTAGAGGTCATTAATGACTGGTAAATGACCCTTTATTTTGATTTGATGTCAGTACGTCAAACGTTCAGTGCACAATGACCCAATAGGTTCTGTTCTTTGTGCAGTTACGGAATGCATCAAGGGGTGGAGGGGGGTGGGGGGGGGGTAGGATTTCGTGTTCTACGAGCTTTTTTCAATATTTCAATCTGTCTGTCTGTCCGTCTCTATACACTGTCTTTGGCTGTCAATGTCCGACACATATCAGATTCTTGCCTTCAGCAGCTGTATTTCAGTTTTCTTTCCCTCAGAAATATCCAACAATTTGTTCTCAGGGTCAAGAACAAGTTTAAACCTTCAGATCAAGGTCAGATGTCATAAACAAAAATAACCTTTTAGTATCCGCAACGCAAAGTATAAAATGTTTTGTTATAAATGAACATGTCAAAACCTTGTCTTCATACATGCATATATTGAACTTAATATGAAAACGATTGTCATTGGGAATCTACAAAACGAGTCGTCAGGTGATAAGAGAAGGGGGGGGGGCGGGGATTGGCCCTTGTATTTATCCACATTTTCATGTTCTTTACATCGACACTTACCGGTGACCGTGGCACAGTGGTTAAGGCGTCCTCCTCGGGATCAGGAGGTCGAAGGGGGATGTTTGTCATGGGACTCGTTCCGAAAAGGCCGGTTCGTGAGCCACGAGTAAGTTAGATGAACGGTTACCGGCTTCTATCCGCCCGGCCCTTCACAAAGTGCTAGGAGTTGGGAGGCAATTGGTACGCACAATAAATGTGTCTCATAAACCAAATTGGCTAGCCCCTTTAAAATGGGTGACACGATAATAAGCAAGACCTTTACCCTTATCGTTTATAAAATAGACATGATTAAAACATCAGTGCTGTAACAAGCCCTGAAAAAACAAGTCTTTCGGAAAAAGAGTTGTAACATAGTTACATATTTGTATTATAATGTGTGTATGAATCATTGTTTTGTAATTGATTTTATTTACTTTTAATGTCCATTCAATGTACATGTATTACATATATATATTGCATTTCAATTTTGTCTTAAAGTTAAACATGTAACCAATTTGCCGGGTCACGAATTCTGTTTGCAATGTTTTAATTAACAGATGTTATATGAGTGCTACATCACGCTCCTTATTAACAGTATCCTTGTATTTTTCAAGCTTTATCACGTACGTTTAAATTCATTGTATCATAGCTCGGTGTTTTTTCTTAACAAATTTGGTGCAGGTAATTCCTATACACTGAGTACAGGGTGCGGTAACTAAAAGTGTGCAGGTGTTTAATACCCGCATGCTAGTTACCGCACTGTTGGATAGGAAAGTATGGCAGCGTGCCTGGATCAGTAGACAGCGAAGTGTATTTTATTGATTTTCTGCTCTAGCATTGGTTTATTTTACCTGGGCTTTACACATTTGTAAAGCAAGGATTTTAAAGTACTCACTGAACTGCTGTATATGAAAATGTGGAACGCCTACAACTACCATATAATGATGGCTATGATACAAAACAGAAAGAACATTAAAACTCTCGGGTAAACGATTTATACTCGGGGGTTACGCCCCCTCGTTCAAATTGTTTACCCTCGAGTTTCGATGCTCTTTCTATTACTAATTCGTAACTTTAGTAATATGTTAATTCAGACGTGGTATATATGATGACTATCTAATCAATATTCTAGCTAGTGTGTGGTGTGTAATATCTGCCATGCCACCAAAGTAGATAAAAATTATAACTTAAATACCAATCAAAGATGTTTTACTGTAAGTCGTTTGGACGAGATCTAATTGTGAAACCCCAAGATATAGTCTATGTGCTATAGAAATTCGTTATCATTTTTCTGTTTTGATTTTATATGAGTAAACATGAAGTAAGAATATAAGTTGTAGTAAACCTTGTAACTGAACATGTTGTTAGCAACTATACAATTACGGGTGTGACTACGCTATAGTGTTTCATATATGGGCTTAGGTACAAACTACGATTTTACAAGTCATCAGTCAATTTGAACATTTTGTTTCTTCAACCATAGACAGCACGTGGAGTTGTAGCATATGTTAATGCAGTGTTACAGGGGCCTATCCTGAGATTTTGTTTGAAATTCTGCAAGACAAAATGGTGTATTTTTAGTTATTTCAGATAAAAAAAATCTCGACAAAACATTTTAGAAATGTACACACAACTCGTTTGCAATACTGGAGCCAAGTTCAGGTCTTGAAAAGTTTTGACACTATACAATACAACTGTGTTAGTTTCAAGCGATTTCAGACAAAAATCTGAGCAAAATGTCACACTACTTGCTTACATAATTGGAATACACGTAGAGGATTGTGTTCGGGGTCAAAGCTGTGCATTTTAAACAACCTTCGAAACAAAATATGAGGAAATAAGGTTAATAAGTTTGCACTAGTCGCAAGGTATACAAGTAAAGATGGGATTTCAAGGGTCCTCCCCAAGAGTATTTTGATATTATAAAAGACAAAATGGTGTATTTTAAGACATCTCTGATAAAGAATTTGAGAGAACCAGGTTGAAATGTACACATTTCCCAGCTGCATAACTAGAGTAGAAATAGAGATGGGGTCCAGGGTCCTCCCCGCGAAATTTTAAATTGATAGAAGATAAATGGGACATTTACACCATCTCTGACAAAAAACCTTAGCAAATCAGGTTAAAATGTACGAATACGACTACTCGTCTGTGAAATTTGAGTAAACGTAGAAGTTGGGTTCGGGACCCTCTTAGAGAAATGTGGAAAATTCAATGAGGCAAAACTATGCATTTTAAAGTCATTTCAGGAAAATGAATTTGAGCAACTCAGGTTGACAGGTTTACCATACTAGACTGGTAAATCGGAGAACAGGTAGTGGGCTCAGAAGTTCTTAAGTTCCACAAGAAAATGGTACGTTTTTAAAGCCAGATTATGAAATTGTTAGTAAAACTTTGTGTGATTCACAAGCAAAAGTACAAAATTGAATGCTTATATGAGAAATGATTGAAGGGAAATGTGTGACTATGTTTAGGAGTTACTGTTGACTCTACAGTCGCACAAGAACCAAAACTCAATGTCTCTTTCGTAAGCCAGTGTAAAAAAAGTCAAGTCGAGATATCATTTCCATCAGTATGTATATATGACTCGGGCATTTCTTGATGGGACACATCAAAATGAGTTTTCAGTACACAGAAATCCTAAAATGGATAAAGAAATATTTACATCTACGAAGATGATTTGAATAAACCATTTACAAATATACCTGAGTATATAGACAAATCAGGTAAAATATTTTTATCAAATGTATCTGTTTTGTTTAGAGCGAAAACAGAACTTTTATAGATATATCAAATGTAAGAAAAAAACAAACACGTTGCTTAAAAAAACACCGAGGAATCTGCCTCGTTGTGCCTCAACGTAGTTACGGCACTGAACAAGCGAAAAACATTGCCGCGAAGTTGTCAACTGATGTATACTTTTTTATATAAAACTTGTCGTTTTCTATTCAGCCCGTTAAACAATTACCTAGCATATTAAATTTGATGTAAGCAGATCTAAACATGAAACAAAATACAATATCGTAAAAAACATTAACTGATCTATTAAAGCAGCGGATTTTTCTCACTCTGTCCCGCTGGTCAGATTGCTCTGTGTTTGTACTAGTAGAGAGCACAGACGATTAATTTCGCGCCTTTTTAGGCTTCGTTTGTGCTATGTAAAGCGTCTTTGATCATGGAAAGGGCACTATATATATGTGGAACAATAATAATGATAATGATGTAACGTCATCCGGTTGCTCAAACTTACTTATCATTTTTACAGAAATATTCTAGAATGAAATTTGAAAAAGAATGCCACGGTTCTTCAGGGACATATCTAGCTAATAACCATCTTCGTACCTGTAAGAAATGGCAACGGTTTAATTTTTATGCCTCCGAAGGGAGACATATAAGTTTTCAACTGTCCGTCCGTTCGTTCGTTCGTCACAACGTTAACTTTTTGCAGGAAGGCACTTTACTCGCGAACCACTGCACCCAGGACCTTCAAACTTCACATGCTGATAATACTTATTGAGTACACGACCCCTATTGACTTTGGGATCACAAGGTCAAAGGTCAAGGCGCTGCGGGGGCATTTGTCACCATTTGCGACAGCTCTTGTTTCTTTACAGGTTACAATGTACTGAATGTCTCCGCTACTAATTTCAATGTAAAATTACAATGCAAAGTATTTTCTTGTCAGCATGTCTAGTGTTACATTTCTTGCGAGATAACCCTCGTCTTGAGAGTCTGTCTATAGACAATCAGTAAATAAAAAATATTGGGTTTTCCATAATGCAGTGAAAAAAACAAAGACAAATATCATCCAGGGAATGCCACGTACCAAAAACGCAGCCTCCCCATAACGAAACCCACAGTACGCAGACGCGCACACCACAAACACACACACACACACACACACACAAAGCCAACACATTAGGACAAAACGAACAAACAAAGGAACACAGTGGGGCACCGCCTTGGAACGGTCAGTGGCAAAAACACCACTGGGGAGCTTAAACCGGTTTATGGTGCGCACCCAACCTCACTCTTAATGAAGCCATGGTCACGTGACTGAGATACTTGATAAAACGATAATATTGCGTAGGAAGACTTCAGCAGGTACGTACATTCACTTACATTCCACATTTTATATCATTTTATTAACTAGACGGGAAAATAGCTCTGTATACTAACACAGACTACTTTCAGTGTTCAGTGTGACCACAGAGGTAGAAACGGCGAATTACTACCTTCTTTCCTTATTTGAACACTTTCTGAAGAATCTGCGCATTTCGAGTAGTAACAAAGTCGTAAAGCTCGCTTTGACACTTTGCCTTATTTCATATGAACGTCTTATTGGCTATCATCTGCATGATTTGTTTATAGTATTTGTCAATATTTACAAATGAATACGTGCATACTTGCAATAAATACTATTTGTCACGGTCCAGTTGTTTTTGTCATAAGCCTCTGAACATTGTATGAAAAAATTGCAATGAAATTGTCAACTAAAAAGGTTTCAGATCAATCTACTTATGCGTACATTGACATTTTATCCATTTTGTGTTAATTCTAGTTGGCACGGCTCCAACCTTAATCTTTACATGGAGTTTTTACAAATTAAGTCAGTGTATACATGTTTACATGCAGAATTGCTTAAATCAATAAAGTTCGACACGCTCCAATAATTTTGCAATAAACACCAAACAATTATATGTGTCGCGTCGGCATTTAAAAGACAAATATTTGTACAAGATATTTTTTTAATTGAGCAAAAAATAAAAAAGTTATGAAAAGTACAATGAAAATCTCCACTGGTAAAGTTTCCTAAAAATTGGTCTAAATTTTGTAAAATAGTTCATGCAGCGATGGGTTCTACATCAAAATTGTAATATTTTGATACAATACGCAAGAATCATATAAATTTAAAACTCTTCTAAAAAGTGCACAATCATCTGGCTTATAGCCTACACTATAATATGTTCTGACCCCATTAATTATCAGCATTGTTCTTTTTCATATTTCTACTAGTTGATTATCTTGTGGGTTATCAATCTTACCGGAAACATCTTTTCAGCCTTGAGGTGCTTTCTTCTCAAATTCATAAAACACAGAAGTTTATGGTCCATCTATGCCAGGTCATGGAGTAATGTTTTTCTTTTGAATCTTACTGATATTTTTATTTCAACATAACATATTGCATTTTAGTATACATTATTACTGTCTGTTCAAGTCAAAATATATTCGTACCTTATTCACAACATACAGTTTCAAAAATGGTCTTCAAAAGAAATATTGTTAATACTCTCCATTGTTGTTTGTACGCCTTTGTGAGTAAAATAACTTGAAATGAGAATTGGTTTAGACATATGCTTATCCGCATAAAAAGCTGAATACATTAATGGATGATTACATCCTTTAAATAGCCATTGGCGTAACTTTATCTCTGTTGAAACCTTTTTCTAAATATTTCAGTGTAAACTGTCCCATGGCAAGGAGTAAATGTTATTTCTTCAAGACACTGATAATTAATTTATAAAAAAAGTGCTTGACGATTAGCATTTATTAGCGCACGCCAAAGCGACTTAAAACATTCAACATTTAGTTATGGTGCGCCAGGATGACAAAACGAAATGTGCCATTAAACCGCGCGCACGCCAACGCAACATAACGAAATGCCCTAAATCAGCCACCATAAAATAGCGACAAGCTCGTATTTCAACGAAATCAAATTAAATAGAATGGATATTTCTTGGTCCCACTAACGTGGTTCGCAGAACTGTAATGATTAGGATTTTTCCAAGATCTCGGGCTCTAGGACTAAGTTGCTGTATTTTTTATTGTAGTAATTTTGATCAACGCATTTTACTCAGTTGTTGGCATTGATGCTGATGTGTTTGCAGGAAGATTAAAGTGGTGGTAATTCTATTATATAATTATTTTCTGTTGGCAAATGGATGAGGACCGCAACACACGCCAGTTGATTTTCAATCAACATGACTTTGTTGTAACAGTAGACAGCTATATAGGTAATAGGAACACGTAAGTGGGGTTGAGGTTAAGTGGTGGGGACGGTCCCTCCAATTTTGAGAGTGATGGGGGCCTCCCTATACATTTTTTCTAAGACTGCATTTGTCTGTTTGAAACTAATAATTCATTTGACAGCAGAATTCTATATTTGATAAATGAAAAAATAGATTCAATTATTTGAAGTAACATTATCTGTACTTCTTTCGATTTAGATTCTAAGCCGAAATTTCATTAAAATTACAAATTAGTGTTCTATATTATGAGATGCCCCCGGGTTAGACATATTCAGATTTGCTTGAGGTGATGCTTATGAACGTTATACGCAATAATTCAAATCCACCTTTTTTCTAAAATTCCTCATTAAATACGATAATTTACATCATTCTAAAGTATATACTTTGAGGGTGTGAATCATCAAATTTTAAAATATCATGATTTAAATGGATTATTTTACATTGGAAATTTCAGCCATTTTTTGCTCACCTGTGAACTTTTGTGATCGCCCTGTGTCTGTCGTCCGTTCGTAGTCAACAATTTGACTGTTAACACTCTAGAAGTCACAATTTTAGCCTAATCTTAATGAAATACCTTTATTAAAATCTTGGGACGATATTGCGTCATCTGGGGTCAAAAACTAGGTCACCAGGTCAAATCAAAGGAAAAGATTGTTAACACTTTAGAGGTCACAATTTAGACCCAATCTTAATGAAACTTGGTCAGAATGTTACCCTCAATAACATCTTGGATGAGTTCGATATTGGGTCATCTGGGGTCAAAAACTAGGTCACCGGGTCAAATCAGTGGAGAAGCTTGTTAACACCCTAGAGGTCACAACTTTGACCCAATCTTAATGAAACTTGATCAGAATGTAACCCTCAATAAAATCTTGGATGAGTTTGATATTGGGTCACTAGGTCACCAGGTCAAATCAAAGGAAAAGCTTGTTAACACTTTAGAGGTCACACTTTTGGCCCAATCTTAATGAAACTTGGTCAGAATGTTACCCACAATAAAATTTGGAATGAGTTTGATATTGGGTCATCTGGGGTTAAAAACTAGGTCACCGGGTCAAATCAAAGGAAAAGCTTGTTAACACTTTAGAGGTAACAATTTTGACCCAATCTTAATGAAACTTTGTCAGAATGTTACCCTTAATAAAATCTTGGATGAATTTGATATTGGGTCATCTGGGGTTAAAAACTAGGTCACCAGGTCAAATCAAAGGAAAAGCTTGTTAACACTTTAGAGGTCACAATTTTGGCCCAATCTTAATGAAACTTGGTCATAATGTTACCCACAATAAAATTTGGAATGAGTTTGATATTCGGTTAACTGGGGTTAAAAACTAGGTCACCGGGTCAAATCAAAGGAAAAGCTTGTTAACATGCTAGAGGTAACAATTTTGACCCACTCTTAATGAAACTTTGTCAAAATGTTACCCTTAATAAAATCTTGGATGAGTTTGATATTGGGTCATCTGGAATCAAAAACTAGGTCAACAGGTCAAATGAAAGGAAAAGAGGCCACATTTTTGATTATATCTTCATCAAACTTAGTCAGAATGTTAATCATAATGATCTCAAAGTCCAGTTTGAATCTGGGTCATGTCGGATTAAAAACTAGGTCACCAGGTCAAATCAAAGGAAAAGCTAGTTAACACTCTAGAGGCCACATTTATGACCATATCTTAATCAATCTTGGTCAGAATGTTAATGTTGATGATTTATAGGTCAAGTTCAAATCCTGGTCAGGTGGGGCCAAAAACTAGGTCACCGGGTCAGATCAAAGGAAAAGCTTGTTAACACTCTAGAGGCCACATTTATGACTGTATCTTCATGAAACTTAGTCAGAATGTTAATCTTGATGATCTTCAGGTCAAGTTCGAATCTGGCTCTTGTGGGGTCAAAAACTAGGTCACCGGGTCAAATCAAAGGAAAAGTTAGTTAACACTTTATAGGCCACTTTTATGACCATATCTTAATGAAACTATCTTGATGATCTTTAGGTCAGTAGGTCAGGTGAGCGATACAGGGCCTTTTGTTAAAAATATATATTTGACTTAATTTGTGTTTTGGGTTTAGCGCCGTTTTTAACAGTATTTAGGTATGTAACGGTGGGACCTAACCGGTGTCCAGGATTCTGTACAAGTACCAACCAAATATCTCATATATAGAATTTTCCTCTGGCTACCATTGCCTAAATGATTCGTGTACCAATGATTCGTAAATGATTTCTATTAGGAGCAAAATAATTTCAGGGATCAGGCAAATCACCAATTGTTTCAAACTTACAATCTTCAATTAATAATAATAAGCTCAAACTCCCATAGGCTGGAGACTCTATACTTGACTGGTCTTTTTGTTGAAGTTCCCTTCAGACGATGTCTTTGAATCAACAACATACGAGTCCTATCGCATAGATGCTCGGCCTCTGACCTCTTAATTGAAGTTGTAACTCTATATAAATGCCCTGACTCCTGGATGCTCAGCGCCTATATGCTATCACATGCAACATTCAACTACCATATAGGTATATCCCCGATGCCTTGGCTGTACTTCGCCAATAACGCCAATAAGATGGAACTCTCCTACTCTCAGTAGATTACCAAACTCTGGGTCTCTGTCTCAGCTTTCCGATGCTCAGCCTATATTTGCTATCGTCTATAGCATTCAACTACCATAAAGGTAAAACTCCTATGCGCTGGCCCTATAGCTCGAAACCTTGTTGAAATTCTGCAACACCAACTTCCTTATCAAGGCACTGGGATAAATTATTAGTTGAATCCTCGATGTGTCTTCTTCTATCGCTGGATACATAATGAGCTCTCTCTGTCATCGATCTACCTATTTATACCTTAGCAGACGTGAGCTTTGATTGGTACTATTTATAGAACGTGTTCTGATTGGTCCAAATTTATACATAGTATTTTACAAGTACTTGCTTTATCAAATATCTGGTTCCATTTAACTATTGTATATGACAAAATGTGTGATGCTGGGATCCTGCAATTAACCCAAATCGTCCATATATGATCCAAATCCTATTATTTACAGCAATTTTAACAATAATTATAGCAATGGCATCATAAATATGGAGTCAATCACTATCTGTGCTTATGTGTTACGTTATCATTATATCAGATATACAAATTATTCTGACATAAGATGAAGTCGATGAATATATTTACTTTGACACAGTGACCTGTTTCATGAAAAAGTAACATTTCTGTTTTGTTTGAATTGGGTTGATCAAACGTAACGGTAAATTTATGCCACTAAACTTTATTTGTGATTGTAATATCATATACATGACATAGTTATACTACGAGTGGTTGTATGTTTGGAAATAAGCTATCGAACGGACAGACATCGCTTCGAAATAAAAACAACGCATGCATCACACAATATTAATTAAAATATGCTTTTCTCTGTTAAAACACGCTTACGCTAGAATGACGTCACATTAACGTGCGGTGACGTCAATGTTTTGGTTGCGACCAAGAAAGAGCGCTACTATATTTTATATACTGTTTTAGATTAAGGGCATATTAGAATCGAAATAATTTATAGCAAGCCCGTGTTTTAACACTATTTATTTACTCGGGCGGTAATACGTCGTACAAATGATTTCACTCGAGCTGCGCCCTCGTGAGATTATTACGCCCGACGTATAACCGCCCATCGTGCATAAATAGTGTTCATACACTCTTAAGCTATAAATTATTTCTTAAATATATAATATTTGTCTTTAATATGCAATGCATTGTGTGTACCATTTTGAAAGACTTGTTTGAGGCAAATATGTAATTTTTACGCACTTTTTAATCGGAATAATGTCTGAAAATAATTTTATCAACAATCGCATTCACTGTAATTTACAATAAAAAACATTTCCAGCAGCGTCACTTGTATTCTGTTACCATGAAAAAATGCTTTGTTTGTCTTTATAGCAATATATTATTGAGCAGTGTTAATAAACTTTGCACCCTCAAGAAAATTAAAATCGCAACAACCTTTTATGGAAAATACTTCATTTTACCAAGTTGTCAGGTAATATTTCGATAGCCATTTTAATTAATTGAATCTGATCTTATATTGTCGTTTCTTGTGTGATATTTGAAGATTGATCATTTGCACCTGCGTATGTGTTATGCACAAATGTTATAACGTTAATAAATGCATAAATCGTCATTTTTTTTGGATTTCCCGACCTTTAGAAAGTAGTGATGGTTTATTGAAATCGTTATTGACTGAGTTTTTGTGAAAAATCAGTGGATACCAAAAACGTTTTTGTTGAAGCCTTATTCCGCCAAAGGATTAGACACCATTTATTTATTTTGGTGCAAATGAGACACTGAAAGAATACAAGACAGAGATACAAGCACCTCTGTTAACCTTACTGCGTCATTGACGCCGTATTTATTAACGTCAATGATACCTACGAACATGCGCAGTAACATTCAATTCAAATTCAGGTCAAGTAGTTCTAATTTAATTAGTCTGTTAAAGGAATTACGACTTTAGTAATCGATATTCCTTACCTACGACTAAGTATCTACAAACAAGTGTGTTAATACTGAAGAGAATACTAATAAATTACTATATTATACAGTTCTACTTTTTAAGATTTTGTTGCATAATATGATCCGCACCATTAAAAAACAAACCGATAGCGAACAACATGGATCCTGACCAGACTGCGCGGATGGTCAGGATCCATGCTGGTCGCAAATGCACTATGTTTGTTTTCTCATGGTGCGGCTCAATTATGCCTTTATAATCTCTTACAGTAAATAAAGTAATGGTGCTAATTTTGTGTATATTACTTGCTCAAAGTTGATTTTTGTTGCATTTCTTATTCTATATGAAATATTATATAATCTATAAAATTGAAACCAGTATTTGTTTTCTATCTAACTTGTTTTCGTTCCGACGAGAAATCTTAACTGTAAAAGAGTTCTTCGACGCCGTATGATATCAAGATTTATTGTGCTTACATTGTTCTAAAATCAAGCAATATATCAGCTGGTTTCATCTGTACAGCTGTCCATTTCAAAATAGAGCATGGACTTTATTGCGATTTACACGGTGTCTGAATGTTTATTCAGTCTCCGAACAGCAATAAATTGACTACAATGTGACTTTTATTTCTGTATAAAAGTGAGTTAAGCCATGTTCTCTCAACAATAATCTACATTGTAAACGAATATGTACTTAGCTCTGTAGAAATAATGGGTGTAACGAAACCTAAATGGAGTTATTTTAATATCCCGAAATTTCTTTGTTTTCTTTTTCTTCTGCAAAACACTTACAGTAAAGCATTTTGTGATGATGTTATGGCATTTGTGACTGCCCACATTTTATGCTATACTGTGCATTGTACAAGGTGAATGATGATGTTGCGTTTGTGTACGGTAGTGAACAATTTTACGAAATGTGTAAGCATAAATATAAAGATATACCATATCCTTTGTAGATGGTGATACAAAACCCTGAGTAAGATAATTCTTATAAACATTTTGACAAGTTTACTTAAAGAATTTTCCAAGCAGACACTTTATCCCTAAGTGAATTAATCAATCATAAAAGAGTATTGAATTTTCTTCACAACCAACCATTGGCCTATCGGTTAAGGTTACCGATAATAACTTGGGGTGTAGAATTCTTTCAAGTGGGAAAGTCAATCAGCTGGCTAACAGAAGATTGATGGGTCTACTCAAGTGCCCATCCGGATCTGAAATAATACCCGGAGTAGCATCTAAAGCCTACAATCATATGCAAAAGCCTCGTTTTAATTACTATCTAACACAACTAAACAACCAACCACCTGCTAAGCACAATATGATATTAAGATATAACTGCGTCATGAACTGAACATGCGAAATGAATTAGTTTGCAGTTATATCGAAAGTGGTTGTATTGTAAACCCAAAATGCATTCGTTTTATACTCTGCGGATGCTTAGCAATATATAACATATAAAATACTTTAGAATTTAAGATACCGCAATGTCTTTTCAGTTAAGGTGACCTAGTCGGAATGTCGAACAAAGGTGTTATTATCTATTTAATGAAAGTATTTAAACTTATCAAGTCTTAATATAACCTTTTCAAGGCGGTGTACCTATTTTCAACTTGTTTTTGTTGTCTTGTATTTTGTGTTGCGTACTTCTTTCCACTTTGCGAACGTTCTTTTTGTACAAACGTTTATTCACCACATCACCACTACATCTGTCAACGAGAATTTCCAAAGATTAATCAGGAATTACAGCTAGTTTGCTGGACAAAAAGTGCCTGATTCAATTAGATGTAATGATAAATATACCCACAGCCAAAGAAACATTAAATTACGCGTTCGATTTATTTCTGTACAACCGCTCTGGTGTGATGTCATTAGTACAAGTGCCAGCTTTAAGCAGGTTTCGAGGCCGTTGTCAGGCATATGTATAAATTTCATTTATAGCTTTCATTGCAATATGCTTTGAGAGTGGCTGCAAACAAATCTAATCCTGCTCATAAAATCATTTTTAAACCCAAGTACTTCGATTCATATGAGAAAAAACCAAAACAAATCAAACCGTTTGGATTTCGCATAAAATCTTCTATGAATGAAACTGACTTTGAATTCGATGATATTAAAGAAAATTCAATTCCAGATACACCACCATGGACCCTTAATTCCCCTACAGTTCCTTTTTTATATGAAAACTGCCTCTAGAAAGTCTGAAACAAACCCTGAAATATTCAAGTCCAAATATCATGAAATCAAGTCAACTTACAAGGACCATTTCGCAATTTACACTGACGGTTCAAAAGATGAATCAAAGGTTGGGTGTGCTGCTGTCAGCCACCTTCATCAATCAAAATTACGTTTGCCAAATAATGCAACAATATTTTCAGCCGAGGCAAAAGCTATTGATTTAGCCCTAAATTTTATATCAAAATATAGTGAAGAAAAATTTATTATCTTTTCCGACTCGCTTTCTGTTTTACAGTCAATTCATAACCGAAATGTGGAAAATCCTTTCATTCAAAATATTCTTCTCAGGGTTCATGAACTATCTTTAAAAAAGTCTATCATATTTTGTTGGATTCCCAGTCATGTTGGTATTCATGGAAACGAGGATGCTGATACTGCAACAAAGAAATCCCTTTTATCATCACATTCTAATTTGAAATTACCAAATACCGATTTTAGGCCCAATATCAACAAATACATTTTATCTAAATGGCAATCGTCATGGAACAATGCTTCATTCAATAAACTTCATGATATTAAACCTACTCTAGGGAAATGGCACCAAGGAAACAGATCTGTTCGGAGGGAGGAAGTTGTCCTTTCTCGTTGGCGAATACTAGTAGGTCATTTCCGTTTGACTCATTCTTATCTTTTGAATAAAGAAGATCAACCCGAATGTGTACCATGTCAAACACCGCTAACTATTAAACATATTTTAATCGACTGTGTGCACTTTGCTCCACAACGCAGTACATACTATGACGTTCAATCTTTGAAAGAGTTATTTGAAAATGTTACAGTCGGTAATATTTTATCGTTTTTAAAGCAGATAGGAATTTATCCAAAAATTCGACAATTCATGTTTTTATTCACATCTTTTGCAATATTATTATGTTTGCAGCTGATATTTTAACACATACGTATATACATTTTTACATAAATGATTTTAGATATGCTTTACATTTTTACATAAATGATTTTAGATATGCTTTTTTCTTACATAATGTGCTTTCCATTTTTACATAAATGATTTTAGATATGCTTTACCTTTTTACATAAATGATTTAAGGTATGCTTTACAATTGGCGTTTTCAATATAACTTCTTCTCGGCGATATATGTCCATTTTGTGTCGATTCGCCTCAACTGTTATATACGATCATACGATATCGAACGGCGTACTCTCATCTGAAACAAGGCAAGTTTTATTCAGCATTCAATCGGACCTTTTTTTAAAAAAAACATACTGATAATGGCCTAAATAAAAGCATAGGTTAGTCGTATCATACTTTCTCATAATATGTGTTACAATGTTACAATCTGAACAGAGTTGTTATTCGAAACGTGTAATTTGTAGGAGGTAATACACTCTTTCTTGTCATAGCATTCCCCAAAGAACTAATGAATACGGAGAATCGAAATAAGCCAATGTCTTGATTTAGCAAAAGAAAACTTACACATATCACTGTTGATGAGGTATACATATTAGATTTAGCACAATGTTTTTTCTTTTATTTTTCTTATTAGTGTTTCAGATCATATTATTCGAATTTAAATCTGGAGGCCATTATATAGACGAAACCTTTTGCCAACTGTCATGAGACTAAATGAGGCTTCGCTTTATGTTATGTTAAAGAGATTTTTATGTACTTTTTTTCTTTTGATATACCATATTAAAAATCTTACAAAATTAGGCATTAGTATACTTGGCTCAAGAATACTAATTTAGACACTGAAGTGGTTGAAGGGCAAACGTTCTTCATTACGACTTTACAAAAGCCAGTAGATCCATGTCATCGTCCACAACCTTTGATTTTAATTGTTATACTAGTGAACATCTAGTGGCTGATATGAATTCCAGATACAATCAGTTCCAGAAATTCTGTTTACAAAATGGCGATAAAAGTGCTGTCAGAACGACACAAAAGTAAGGTTTAGAAAAGTGTTCATTTAATAAGAAGAATGAGAACTTCCAAATTTTTGTCTTCAACACACGATCATTTTAACGATGTTAAGGCGGAGAATGAATCAAATGTGAGCTCGTACAACATTTTATCTACTGTAGCATGAATTTTCAATTAATACAAATTTACTACACATTTAATCAAATGAAAACTCCAATAATTACATTAAAAGGTGGTGAAGAATGTTTTCCGGTAATATTTGTATGAATGAAAGTCGATTAGCGTAATTACGTTCTGTTGGCAGATTAATTTGCCAATTAATACACGCCTCGTCTGTTTTATCATACATGCCGGGTTAGAAAAAAAAACTGCTTCCCAGAAAATGCAGTACAATACATTCAACATCTCCTTACAAACCTCAAAACTAACAACTTTACAAACACGACTAAACTAAGATAGTAGCGAATTCCATAGGAAAATTGAGTTTTATCAGTTGGGTAAATTTGTAATTTTGATGAAATAACACTTTCGTCAAGAAAGATCCCAAAATGAAGCTTTTAGCTTCAGAATTTTGTTATGATTACTTGACAAGAAATAATCAAACTTAAGAGCTTTCCGTTTTTAAAGATAAAAACTACTGATACTTTTAAAGGCAAAGTGTTACAAAAATATGTTCATTTAAACAAATGTGCCATGTGTGGATGCAGTTCCCTTTTGGAACATTCATTACCGACAGTGGTATATTATCGAAATTAACCGTTAAAGATACACGAGGTATAATGTAGGAATGGACGCTCTGGAAGTATTGGTCACAGCCAATACGGCCAGCGCAACACATCGCAAAATAGGCCAAATTTTAAGATATTGCGGACAGATTGATTCAAACCCTATGAAAAATACTTATTAGATATATAAAATACATGTGGAATAGGGGAAAAAGAGAGCAAGTGGTGCATTAGACCAAAGGCTAAGTAAAATACTCAATAACTTGTCTGAAGTCAGAGCATCCACAGCATAACATTTAAGGGCACGACTAGGCAAGTTGCTAGACAAAAAACCATTCCCTCTGTACGTCTTTGCTAGATTAGGAGAAAAGCATCACAGAGTGTCACGCTTGAGTAGTGATCGCACTATCAAGAACATAGAACATGCTTTAACGATCCTCTTTCGCTATTAATTTTCTACCAGGTTTTACAAATATTTAATTATGTTTATTTCCCATAGTTTATAAAATACACCCACTTAGTATACGGGATGTGTAAGATATATTCAAAGACGACAGTCAGTGTTTAAATGTCTGTGTTACATTGCTTTAAAAGTTTTATAGTAAAATTCAGTGAAAGTATTCCGTACTTTGTGATAGCGGTAAACCTGTTGTCACAACTTATTTTTTAATTATATAAACTGATTTAGCTTTTCTGAAAAATATGAGTTCTCCATATATAAAAATCACCAAGAACCTTGGAGTCTCATTTAAAGCTTCAATAATGTCAAACTATGTCCGAGTGGACAAAGTGACATAACTCAGCAATACAGCAATACAGCAATAAGATGTGCGCAGTTACCAGTTACTTTTCTGTATTATTAAATGTCAAATTTGATAAAATTGGTTAGTCAACATACACCACAACGCCTAACATATCTGACAACTTGTCCACAAGATGTACATTTGTTTTTTTTAATATATTTACTGTTATAAAAATGTACTTACTCCGATAAAATGTTGTTTAAGTACAATGCATATAAAATCAACCCCAGAATGTTTGTGTTTTATAAATATAAACTATATTTTTGATACCAGCAAATTTATTTTACTGGTGTTTATGGATGCTTCGCTCTTATTTTTGTAATGTGACATGCCGTCTTCCGTATATTTCAAACGAAGCACAGATTTCATGTTGTTTTACGTATTTGGTAATTTATTTCAAATAATTGTGATACGCAAACAATACCTTATACCAAATTATATATCTGTCTTTTATGTCTACTTGGGAGTCTGAGTCGGAATCATATAGTACTTTAAAAGCGGTTTAATAGCGCCCGTCTCCTAAAGACGGTGGTGTTTATTTGACATTTATACCTGCATAATGCTGATAAATGCCCCAAATTATATATCTATCTTTTATGTCTACTTGAGAGGCTGAGTTGGAATCATATATTGTTTTATAAGCGGTTTAATAGCGTCCATCTCCTACAGATGGTTTGTGTTTGTTTGACATTTATACCTGCATAATGCTGATAAATGTCACTCTTTTCTTAATTGATAATTGATTCTTTATTTTAAGACAAGATACTCGATGTAACTAAATCTGTAAGTTCAATAATCACTAGAAATGATATCAACAGAGGTTATGTCCCGGCTACTTTGAGACACGCCGCATGCTAGGTGTCCAGGTTTTTATAGTTGGAAGCTACATTTTCCTGCTTTCCGCTTTTTATTTCTGTTGGAACAGTTGGCAGACTCCATGTTATGCAGTTCTTACAGAATGCTGGCATAGAGCTTCTTTGTAAATTGTTTTCTGGTGTTTCGTCCATCCTATAATGGTGCTGTCTTCTGGCCTGTTTTGTCGGGCCCTTAAGGGTGTTTCTCTTGTTGCTCTATCTTCTGCAAAAGCATTGAGTACATACGTTTTGCCCGCTTAGCTCAGTAGGGAGAGCGTTGGTATACGGATCACGGGGTTGCGCGTTCGATCCTTGGGCGGGGCGTATGTTCTCCGTGACGGTAGTTTGAAGACATTGTGTCTGAAATCATTCGTCCTCCACCTTTGATACTTCATGTGGGGAAGTTGGCAGTTACTTGCGGAGAACAGGTTTGTACTGGTACAGAATCCAGGAACACTGGTTAGGTTAACTGCCCGATGTTACATGACTGAAATACTGTTGAAAAACGGCGTTAAACCCAAAACAAACAAACAAACAAACATATTACACACGACCATTTTTGTGTTTTACATGCCATGCCTTTTTGTTTCCATTACGTCTGTTAGAGATTCACCTGGCGGGGTTTACTTTTATTTACACTGTCCCGTGTTTTGGAACATGGTGGGGGTAATAGTGGGTTGGGTGCGCACCATAAACCGGTTTAAGCTCCCCGGTGGTGTTTTTGCCGCTGACCGTTTCAAGGCGGTGTCCCACTGCGTTCCTTTGTTTCTTTTGTCCACATGTGTTTGTTTTGTATGCGAGTGTGTGTGTGTTTGTAGTGTACCCGTCTGCGTGCTGTGGTTTTTGTTCTGGGGAGGCTGCATTTTTGGCACATGGCATTCTCTGTTTGATATTTTGTCCTTGTTTTTCATGTACTATGAAAATAAAACGATTGTGAATGACGGATATAACCAGTGTAAATGTTTGTATACATTGTTTTAATTATGTTTGTTAACGAGTTAGTTTAATTGCAAGTTCAAAACATTATTTCCATATCCAGGCTAAATAGTGTATGATGTCCCATGTTCATGCATTTGATCTTTCTATACTTTATGTTTTTGGTGTATGAAACGAAATTTATTCAATAAAAACATAATCATAGAAATGTTATGCCAAGTTTGGTCTAAATATGACTAATGTGAATGAGAGAATGAATTAAACTCATTATGTTTAATGCATGCATAGTCACCAGTTTTTATGATACTGAAAGCTGGTGAAGATCCATTTCTGTGAAGAGACTGTGCATGAAATAAACAGATAAATGCAAAATAAACAAAAGCATTGAAATTGGTGTCTGGAGTCTGTCACTTTTAGAAACTTCGTATATAGAAATCAGCCAAGTACCTCAAGGTAAATAGATTTAGAAATACGCCTTTCGTAGTTGTTTAGATTGAATGAAACATATAATCAAGTGTTTGGTGATTTATATATTAGTATAAGTAAAATCTTGCTAATTTCCTAATGTGAAATAAAACTAAAATGAAAATTATTTAATCAAATAAATATAATATTACTCATTAATCAACATAATGCATATGTAAAATATAGTCACAAATAAAAGCGCCCCCATGCATGTAACAACTTTATTTTAAAGCCATCATATACAGTAACATCATTGTATAAAATGGAGAATGTTCATTTTTCTATCTGTTAAAGCACGTTTACAACGTTAGTACAACATAACAATTGTTTACTATTGTCCTCTAAGTTTTCTAACTTACAGACAAAAAAACGGCTCGTGATTTTACATATAAATGTTCAACATCATTAAATTCACAGTACTTTTTCTGTAAAAAATATTTTTTATGTACCTGCTAACGTTTCAAACACGTGGATGTATACGTATGTTAAATTTCATGATAACCGAACCATGCATGTATACGTCGGTTATATAAAGAAGATTTCTGACGAAATATAGCATCGAAGGTTTACTTTTGTTGAGAAAAACAACCTACGAATATAGGTAGGGGGCCAATACGGTTTACCATGCACCCCCACCCCAGACTTTTTTTCATAGGTACCAAATTGCTCGGTAGGACCAACCCTTTCGAAATAAAAAATGTTCCCATAAAAAAAAAATCTTTTCAACTATATAAGATTTCACTGTTTCCATGGCAACCGTTCGTTTTTGGAAATTACGACCATATAAAGGATAATAAGTCATATCTTTGTCAGTTTTGGTGACAAAACAATAAAGATGGTGTCAAAATGGAGCTAAGACATTGGCCTTTAAAAAGCAGCATCTGTGTGGTAATTAACTAATTTGCATATTCATGAATATTAATGAGAATGTAACAAAATGCCAAAATTTTATTAGAGAATAATATTTTTTAAGTTTTAAATCAATTTAAATGTACCAAACAGTTTTGATCTGATCTGAAAGTCTCTCAGTGTTTTCTTAAATAGTATTTTGTAACACTGATGGAAACTTTTTTACCCCAAAATAGGTATGTTTAGCTAATTTGCATAATATTAACCATAACCACAACCAATATCACAGGAAACAAGATACCACTAAAATTTAATAAAATGATATAATTAAATGTTATCAATGAAATAACAATTATCTGAGCTATATTGTTTGGAAATGAAGTTTGAACACCTTTTTGGCGAAGGAATCAGTATGTAACATACTTTACACATGCTACGTTACCATTTCAATAACCTTGTTTTGTTAAATCAATTATTTAGAAAATATAGATCAGACAGCTTTGATATGGTCTTTATGTCCCTCAGTGTTTTCTAGAATAGTATTTTATTACTGTGAAGGTAAATAATTTTTCTACATTAGGTATTTTAGCAAATTTGCTAAAATTAAGCTATGTTGAAACAGACATCTCTGAAAAAACAAGATATAACTAAAACTGAACAACATGATGAACTAAACTGTGATCAATAAACTTGTGTTATTTGAGCTGAAGCACATGAAAATATAATGTAAATACTTATTGAAGGAGGAATCTGTTTGTAACATACTTACGTTACCATTCCAGTAATCTTGTTTTATTGTATCGTTATTTTCTCAGAAAATGGTAGAGGAACATTTAGTTATCAAGATGTTAAATACTTCTACAAAATAGTACAGCTCCATACTTTCCAAGCAATGAGGTTTTTTTTCCATAACGGCGCTTTAAAGTATGTTACCACTGTACTTTGCTGTATTTAGAAATATATATGAAGAAATCTGAACCATTGATTTCAATATTGTGATATCATGGATTTGTTAAAACTTTAAAGTATTAATTCTTACATTCTTTCTTCACTTTTGTCAACAAAGAAATTATCTGAAACAGTCATTACACATTCAATGTTCCTTTTTTCATTTTGAATTAATGCATTTATCAGTTTAATTATACTAATATCTGTTTCTTAAATATGTTGTTCTTTTATTTGACGGTTTCAATATTGTTGTCAATACTTACATTTTACAGTGATTATATATTTTTATGTATATATTCTGTATATATTAATCATGTATACATCCCTGCTAACATTCATACACTGATAATAGGGTTACAATTTTGGGCTTCCTTTCATGAAAATTGTTTTAATGGAATATTTATCTCGTTTTGTGTTATTGTGAAGTGCATCAATGCAGTTATTTACGTGAGAAATAAAGCATTTTGTTTTCTTAGTTTCAGAAACACATGAATTCTACTGAGATATTCATGGGCTTATTGGTGAAATATTCACTGTTGAAAAGCTGCACTGAACAAAAACTGAAAACAAAATGAAATTTCAGGTACTTCAAGTAATCTTTGGATTTAAACTTATAAAATTGGAAAAAGCAGTGAAGAATGTGAATGATATTAAGTCTATGAAAACCAAATTGTTAGGAAAACAATCACATAATGCTATTTAAAACTGACAGAAAGATACTGAGTGCTGTATGAACGACACTAATGAATTGCTGAAAATATTTTGCAATAGACCTTAAGAAGATCCTTGTGGAACAAAGTTCGCAACCAAACAAATAAATGACAAACTCAGTTGGATCATGGCCGTTTATGACAGGTAATGAAGTGTGAAAAGCACCTTACGCCCCCTAGCACTGGCTTAAGAGGAATTCTATTTTAGTAAGTATGGTCCAAAAGAACCAGAAAATCAAACAACACTGACAGTGAGAACGACGATATTTTTTACAACCACCATCATATGGCACTTAAAGAGTATTTAAGGGATAGCAAATTGTTTTTAAGCTCATCCTTTTGAAGCATAACAACACAATCGAGCAAAATAATAGCTGACTTGATATGATTATGTCTGTTCGTTAGATGTAGTGAAATGTGAAACTGCTCTCATACCCCTAGCACTAGCTTAAACAGTGTTCTGTTATAGTGAAATTTTATGGATTACTTAAAATTTGAACTTAAAATCAGATGTTATGTCTGAAAAATATGGAATGCATAAATTATGAGGCAGTAATGTTACAAGAATCAAATTCTGCACGTGCGTGTGTGTGTGTTCGGGTTTAACGTCTTTTTCAACAGTTTTTCAGTCATATAAACGACGGTGTCTACTTGTAGCAGTGAGCACAATGCCCAATTTTATAGTGCTGCCTCACTGGAATATCACGCCGTAGACACGTGGCACGATACCCCACCCAGTCACATTATACTGACACCGGGCTGACCAGTCCTAGCACTATCCTCTTAATGCTGAGCGCCAAGCGAGGAAGCTACAAGTACCATTTTTTTACGTCTTTGACATGACGCGGCCGGGGATCGAACCCACGACCTCCCGCACTCGAATTCTGCACGTCTTGATTAAGATATTACTTATGATGTTTTCACTTTAATGTTACCTAATATAGCATATTTGCTCTCTTGCTGGTTATCTGTTATGAATAATATGTTGCTTTATAGCATATCATTCATACATTAGAAAGCAAATGACCAAAGAAGATCATAGGCTCTGAAAATCACTTTATTTTTATGAATGAAATTTGATTACACTTTGATTCTGAAGCAATTTGTATCATACTCTCGAGTTTCTTGCTACAATTTGAACTTTTGACAAAGAGAGGTAATGCCTTTGTCATAATAGCCTCTGGTATGTAACTTAATTGATAATCAAACTTTTTTGGTATGACTGATGCGTAGTTACTCTTAGTAGTGTTTCTCTTAATGTTACGGTATATCAAGGAATATTCCAACACATAATATAATTTAGTCCTTGTCTGTACAATTTAGAATACCAAAAATATTTTGTACATTCTGTCATTCTTGTAAATGTTTCAAAATGACTACAATAGTCTTCTTTATTTCATCTGTATAAAGTTTTATATATTTCTTATATCTTGATTTGGTATCACTAAAACAATTTTGTTCAGCTGGTTTTAGTTTTAAATCTAAAGTTTTTACTTTAAATACCAGCACATTTTCTTTTGTTAATTAGTTTTGGTTTAGTACAACTTTCCAAAAAAATTCAGTCATGTAATGTTGAGCAGTTAACCTAACAAGTGTCCATGGATTCTGTACTGGAACTACTCAGTTCTCTGCAGGCAAGTGCTAAGTTCTCCGTATTGTCCAGGTGGGTGTAAGTCTACTTCTACTAAGCTGACTTTAAACACGATGTCTTTATTTAATCGTCACGGAGAGCAAAGGCCCCATCCAGATATCTGACTCAGGACCCTATGATTCATCCTATAAAGCTAGGGTTGGTTTTGTATATGTTCTTTTAATGCTACTTTTTCTAAAATTCAAAAAGTACTTTTCATAATATTTGACTTTTACCAACAGGAAGTCTGAAAATATCAGCTGAATGATCATAATATTATGGATGCACAGATGGATATTATTGCGTGTTTTATTGAAAGTCCATCTAAAATTAGAGTTACATGGATGGTGAAATATATATTTTAGGTTATTTCTGAAATAAAAGAAGAAAGTATTCTTAAAACTAACAGCTAACAGTTTAAATAAATCAGTATGCGACAATTTTGGGCTTCAACTTCTTTTTAAATATCTTTTTAAAAAGCAATGGTAGTGGTAACGTTTTTTAAAGTGTGTTACGGAAAAAATATCACACTCTCTTGACAAGTAAAGAAGTATATTGTATTATTATAGTATAGTACAAAATAATTAATATTAACCATGTTTATGGAATATTTTCTAAATAATTGATGCACTACAACAAGGTTGTTGAAATGGTAACGTAACATGTGTAATGTATGTTACATTTTTATTATTCCTTTAACAAAGTGTTAATTCTATGTCTAAAAACATTATAGACCACATAAAATTGGTTTTTCATTGATAACAATTAATTATATCATTTTATTCAGTTTTAAGGGTTTCAGAATTTTGTTCTTTGTTTGTGACACTGGTTCATTTGATGCAAAATAGCCGAGGACTTCAAGTTTTTAGTAAACAAATGTGCCATAAAAGTAACAAAATAATATGTTCAAAACACTGAGAGACTTTAACACCAGAACAAAGCTGATTAGTACATTTAAATTGATTTGAAACTTAGAAAATTTTTTTTTAAACAAAATTTTGTTATTTTTTAATATTCTCATTAATATTCATAAATATGCAAATTAGTTAATTAATATAAAAATGCTACTTTTTAAATGCCAATGTGTTAGCTCTATTTTGACACCATTTTTATTGTTTTATCACTAAAACTGACCAAGATATGACTGATTATCCTCTATATGGTCGTATTTTCCAAAATTGAACGGTTGCCATGGAAACAGTGAAATCCTATATAGTTGAAAAGAGTTTTTTCATGGGAACATTTTTTATTTCGAAAGGGTTGGTCCTGCCGAACAATTTGGTACCTATGAAAAAAAGTCTAGCAGGGGTTGTGGGGGGGGGGGGGGGGGGTTCACCTCAGAAATCGTAGTGCCTGAAGCGGGATACAAACACCAGACCTCTGGATCGATAGTCAGGCGCATTACCACTTGACCATCGGGTTTCGCCCACTTGACTCAAATGGGTACACTTTGCTTACAGACCACTTGGTAGATTAATATAATTTATGTGCATCAACGAATATGTAACAAGATCATACATAATAACTACTGGAAACTGTATCAACTAGTAGAATCACCTTTTTCATGAGTATTTCCTTGTTTTCTGCTATTTTGACACCAAAAATTGAATCTGACTCTGTTTGTACATGGATATTTGAATACTTTTAGAATATCTTAGTTATCATATATGTATTGAATTTGTTTAAAAGTATTTTCCAAACGTTTTACTTTTACACCAAGTCTTGAACTCAAATACAACAATGTTAAAGATATTATAAAGATAACACTTAGAGACATCAGAATGATGTAAATTTCATGTCAGGATCTTGAGAAATAAAGCCGCAACGGATTAGTTGGATTAAACAATGAATTGTTTATAAGAGGCCACAATCCCGTTCGTGTTTATTCAGTGTATACTAGAATCACATAATCTATCAAGTGGTTTGATCAACACAGCCGTCCGTCCATACCAAAATAAAGCAGAGGTTTTATAGCGGTTTACATTACGTCTGAATACTTATTCAGCCGCACATGAGCAATAAATTGGCAAAATTGTGACTTTATTTCAGAATAAAGCCGATTTATGCATTATCTTCTTAGAAATAATCTACATTGGAATCACAGACATAGTTCAGGCTTGAGAAAATCATTCTGTCAGTAATGAATTGTAATTCTGCATTTGATAGAACAATGTCTCTATGAAGACATTTCATTATCCCGAAATTTCTTTGTGTTTGTTTCTACTACATAACACTGCAAGATAGATGAAATTAGACTGCAAACATTCTGCAGTGGCATTTTCTTAACTTAGATAGGAAACTAGTGTAACACAACAATTTTTCTCGAATAGAAACTGAGAAAATTTTGTCTTAGTGCAAAAGGTCTCATTAAAACCGAGACTCTGTTAAAGGCTAGCTCTGCATCGAAAATTGATACTGTTGTGTCTACCAAGCTGGCCTGACCTGGCTTAAAAAGTCATACTTTTGCCATAAAATTTGACATTTTCTTCCCTGTTTGCATGATTTCGGATGGTTGTATTCAGGTAATTAATAAACGGATAGAAATTATATTGAAATGACATTGTTTCAAATCTGTATGAGGCTCTGAATTTGCAGTTTATTACGATGAAATATAAGATACTAAATTAACCATGGAAATCTTCAAGCAGTGTGAATTGGACTTTATATTGATACATTATTATTTTGATTTAAAGTCACGCCTAATTACAGTAAGTCGTAAGAATGTTCCAGGTTTTAATAATAGACAAAGACCCCAGGAGCCAACCGGGCATTGTTCCAAGAACGAGCGTGTACCTGGGTAGAACCACCAATCTCGGCGTACTGGACAGCTTCCCCACCCGAGGATTTCTAAAGCACTAGCAAGCTTTCGAGCAGCCAGTGGAGACAGGCAAGGTACTTTTAGCACTCGGCCGCGAAGTTCTCTCAAATTAGAATATTATAGAAAAGTAATCAAATACCCTTATAAAAAGTACTGTTCATACACGTGTAACTGATTTTAGTATGTTATGCGAATGAGAGGTCGATACTCACTAATGATGTTTAGTGTCTGAAGAGTCGACATCAGATTCAGTTATGTGCACACATGTAACGATAACGCACACTTCGAAAAGTGGTCTGGTTTCTGTCGTTAACGAAATAATCAAATCTGATATTTACCTCAACGTAAATATTAATTAAGATATCAGTCCATCCTACTTTTTTTGAAATAGCAATGGTTTAGTTTTCTGACTAAATATTATGCTGAGCAATGGCTATATGATTTCTAATTGTGAAGTTACGATAAATGAAAATGATATAAACGAACATAATACTATTCAGCAATGTGACTTCTATGTTAGTATAGATATACAGACGTCTTTGTTAGATATTAGGCATCCCTAAGCATAAAAGCTTATCATAAATAGCATAAGACATTACCGTTTTCACTCCGGGCTAATAATTATAACCATTCAACATTTATGAAAAATGTAGAAATATAAAGATAAGTATAAATGTTGATTTCCATGAAGATTAATCACACGCTTACGCTTGTCATGTCGTTATTTCACAGACATCATTTATGGTGATACCATTGTACAAAATGGAGAATATCCAACTTTCATGCTTTTATACTAGTCTATCTACATGTACTTACAAGGTATAGGAACATATGACGCAGGTTACTTATTGACAGTCAGTGAAGGTCGTAATGACCAGTAAATATGAACAAAGTGTAAGTCACGTTACGCGGCATAATGTGCAACAGTCCGCAAAAGAGGCATATTATGACATACACTCTAGGGCCTTTTAAGTTATATTTAAGCAAGTTCTCAATAAAATTATTCACCCAGTGAATCTCAAATCATTCTGTCTCATCTTATTTCAAAATAAACAAAGAAATGTACACATTAACTTCAAGCACGACTTTCTGTACAATTACGCAAGGAGAGGTCGTCGCTGCAATTAATTGTGTCATTGTTAAGTTAAATAATTGTTTGTCACCACTTAATGCATCAGCACCAAATGTTTGGTGGCATATGCGGACCCCAATCTTCTCCAGAAATGTATGAAGATCTAAGACAGGACATTTACTTGTTTAGTGATATGCGATGTAAAAGGCATACTAGTACACAACGTTTTCGAAGCTTTCGGTGGGAGCTCTATTTGGTCATTCAGTATTGCTTCCCGGAAGACATATCTTTGTCACCTCAGAAATCGTAGTGCCTGAAGCGGGATACAAACACCAGACCTCTGGATCGATAGTCAGGCGCATTACCACTTGACCATCGGGTTTCGCCCACTTGACTCAAATGGGTACACTTTGCTTACAGACCACTTGGTAGATTAATATAATTTATGTGCATCAACGAATATGTAACAAGATCATACATAATAACTACTGGAAACTGTATCAACTAGTAGAATCACCTTTTTCATGAGTATTTCCTTGTTTTCTGCTATTTTGACACCAAAAAATGAATCTGACTCTGTTTGTACATGGATATTTGAATACTTTTAGAATATCTTAGTTATCATATATGTATTGAATTTGTTTAAAAGTAATTTCCAAACGTTTTACTTTTACACCAAGTCTTGAACTCAAATACAACAATGTTAAAGATATTATAAAGATAACACTTAGAGACATTAGAATGATGTAAATTTCATGTCAGGATCTTGAGAAATAAAGCCGCAACGGATTAGTTGGATTAAACAATGAATTGTTTATAAGAGGCCACAATCCCGTTCGTGTTTATTCAGTGTATACTAGAATCACATAATCTATCAAGTGGTTTGATCAACACAGCCGTCCGTCCATACCAAAATAAAGCAGAGGTTTTATAGCGGTTTACATTACGTCTGAATACTTATTCAGCCGCACATGAGCAATAAATTGGCGAAATTGTGACTTTATTTCAGAATAAAGCCGATTTATGCCTTATCTTCTTAGAAATAATCTACATTGGAATCACAGACATAGTTCAGGCTTGAGAAAATCATTCTGTCAGTAATGAATTGTAATTCTGCATTTGATAGAACAATGTCTCTATGAAGACATTTCATTATCCCGAAATTTCTTTGTGTTTGTTTCTACTACATAACACTGCAAGATAGATGAAATTAGACTGCAAACATTCTGCAGTGGCATTTTCTTAACTTAGATAGGAAACTAGTGTAACACAACAATTTTTCTCGAATAGAAACTGAGAAAATTTTGTCTTAGTGCAAAAGGTCTCATTAAAACCGAGACTCTGTTAAAGGCTAGCTCTGCATCGAAAATTGATACTGTTGTGTCTACCAAGCTGGCCTGACCTGGCTTAAAAAGTCATACTTTTGCCATAAAATTTGACATTTTCTTCCCTGTTTGCATGATTTCGGATGGTTGTATTCAGGTAATTAATAAACGGATAGAAATTATATTGAAATGACATTGTTTCAAATCTGTATGAGGCTCTGAATTTGCAGTTTATTACGATGAAATATAAGATACTAAATTAACCATGGAAATCTTCAAGCAGTGTGAATTGGACTTTATATTGATACATTATTATTTTGATTTAAAGTCACGCCTAATTACAGTAAGTCGTAAGAATGTTCCAGGTTTATAATAGACAAAGACCCCAGGAGCCAACCGGGCATTGTTCCAAGAACGAGCGTGTACCTGGGTAGAACCACCAATCTCGGCGTACTGGACAGCTTCCCCACCCGAGGATTTCTAAAGCACTAGCAAGCTTTCGAGCAGCCAGTGGAGACAGGCAAGGTACTTTTAGCACTCGGCCGCGAAGTTCTCTCAAATTAGAATATTATAGAAAAGTAATCAAATACCCTTATAAAAAGTACTGTTCATACACGTGTAACTGATTTTAGTATGTTATGCGAATGAGAGGTCGATACTCACTAATGATGTTTAGTGTCTGAAGAGTCGACATCAGATTCAGTTATGTGCACACATGTAACGATAACGCACACTTCGAAAAGTGGTCTGGTTTCTGTCGTTAACGAAATAATCAAATCTGATATTTACCTCAACGTAAATATTAATTAAGATATCAGTCCATCCTACTTTTTTTGAAATAGCAATGGTTTAGTTTTCTGACTAAATATTATGCTGAGCAATGGCTATATGATTTCTAATTGTGAAGTTACGATAAATGAAAATGATATAAACGAACATAATACTATTCAGCAATGTGACTTCTATGTTAGTATAGATATACAGACGTCTTTGTTAGATATTAGGCATCCCTAAGCATAAAAGCTTATCATAAATAGCATAAGACATTACCGTTTTTCACTCCGGGCTTAATAATTATAACCATTCAACATTTATGAAAAATGTAGAAATATAAAGATAAGTATAAATGTTGATTTCCATGAAGATTAATCACACGCTTACGCTTGTCATGTCGTTATTTCACAGACATCATTTATGGTGATACCATTGTACAAAATGGAGAATATCCAACTTTCATGCTTTTATACTAGTCTATCTACATGTACTTACAAGGTATAGGAACATATGACGCAGGTTACTTATTGACAGTCAGTGAAGGTCGTAATGACCAGTAAATATGAACAAAGTGTAAGTCACGTTACGCGGCATAATGTGCAACAGTCCGCAAAAGAGGCATATTATGACATACACTCTAGGGCCTTTTAAGTTATATTTAAGCAAGTTCTCAATAAAATTATTCACCCAGTGAATCTCAAATCATTCTGTCTCATCTTATTTCAAAATAAACAAAGAAATGTACACATTAACTTCAAGCACGACTTTCTGTACAATTACGCAAGGAGAGGTCGTCGCTGCAATTAATTGTGTCATTGTTAAGTTAAATAATTGTTTGTCACCACTTAATGCATCAGCACCAAATGTTTGGTGGCATATGCGGACCCCAATCTTCTCCAGAAATGTATGAAGATCTAAGACAGGACATTTACTTGTTTAGTGATATGCGATGTAAAAGGCATACTAGTACACAACGTTTTCGAAGCTTTCGGTGGGAGCTCTATTTGGTCATTCAGTATTGCTTCCCGGAAGACATATCTTTGTCACCTCAGAAATCGTAGTGCCTGAAGCGGGATACAAACACCAGACCTCTGGATCGATAGTCAGGCGCATTACCACTTGACCATCGGGTTTCGCCCACTTGACTCAAATGGGTACACTTTGCTTACAGACCACTTGGTAGATTAATATAATTTATGTGCATCAACGAATATGTAACAAGATCATACATAATAACTACTGGAAACTGTATCAACTAGTAGAATCACCTTTTTCATGAGTATTTCCTTGTTTTCTGCTATTTTGACACCAAAAAATGAATCTGACTCTGTTTGTACATGGATATTTGAATACTTTTAGAATATCTTAGTTATCATATATGTATTGAATTTGTTTAAAAGTAATTTCCAAACGTTTTACTTTTACACCAAGTCTTGAACTCAAATACAACAATGTTAAAGATATTATAAAGATAACACTTAGAGACATTAGAATGATGTAAATTTCATGTCAGGATCTTGAGAAATAAAGCCGCAACGGATTAGTTGGATTAAACAATGAATTGTTTATAAGAGGCCACAATCCCGTTCGTGTTTATTCAGTGTATACTAGAATCACATAATCTATCAAGTGGTTTGATCAACACAGCCGTCCGTCCATACCAAAATAAAGCAGAGGTTTTATAGCGGTTTACATTACGTCTGAATACTTATTCAGCCGCACATGAGCAATAAATTGGCGAAATTGTGACTTTATTTCAGAATAAAGCCGATTTATGCCTTATCTTCTTAGAAATAATCTACATTGGAATCACAGACATAGTTCAGGCTTGAGAAATCATTCTGTCAGTAATGAATTGTAATTCTGCATTTGATAGAACAATGTCTCATATGAAGACATTTCATTATCCCGAAATTTCTTTGTGTTTGTTTCTACTACATAACACTGCAAGATAGATGAAATTAGACTGCAAACATTCTGCAGTGGCATTTTCTTAACTTAGATAGGAAAACTAGTGTAACACAACAATTTTTCTCGAATAGAAACTGAGAAAATTTTGTCTTAGTGCAAAAGGTCTCATTAAAACCGAGACTCTGTTAAAGGCTAGCTCTGCATCGAAAATTGATATGTTGTGTTCTACCAAGCGGCTGACCTGGCTTAAAAAGTCTACTTTTGCCATAAATTTGACATTTTCTTCCCTGTTTGCATGATTTCGGATGGTTGTATTCAGGTAATTAATAAACGGATAGAAATTATATTGAAATGACATTGTTTCAAATCTGTATGAGGCTCTGAATTTGCAGTTTATTACGATGAAATATAAGATACTAAATTAACCATGGAAATCTTCAAGCAGTGTGAATTGGACTTTATATTGATACATTATTATTTTGATTTAAAGTCACGCCTAATTCAGTAAGTCGTAAGAATGTTCCAGGTTTTAATAATAGACAAAGACCCCAGGAGCCAACCGGGCATTGTTCCAAGAACGAGCGTGTACTGGGTAGAACCACCAATCTCGGCGTACTGGACAGCTTCCCCACCCGAGGATTCTAAAGCACTAGCAAGCTTTCGAGCAGCCAGTGGAGACAGGCAAGGTACTTTTAGCACTCGGCCGCGAAGTTCTCTCAAATTAGAATATTATAGAAAAGTAATCAATACCCTTATAAAAAGTACTGTTCATACACGTGTAACTGATTTTAGTATGTTATGCGAATGAGAGGTCGATACTCACTAATGATGTTTAGTGTCTGAAGAGTCGACATCAGATTCAGTTATGTGCACACATGTAACGATAACGCACACTTCGAAAAGTGGTCTGGTTTCTGTCGTTAACGAAATAATCAAATCTGATATTTACCTCAACGTAAATATTAATTAAGATATCAGTCCATCCTACTTTTTTTGAAATAGCAATGGTTTAGTTTTCTGACTAAATATTATGCTGAGCAATGGCTATATGATTTCTAATTGTGAAGTTACGATAAATGAAAATGATATAAACGAACATAATACTATTCAGCAATGTGACTTCTATGTTAGTATACATATACAGACGTCTTTGTTAGATATTAGGCATCCCTAAGCATAAAAGCTTATCATAAATAGCATAAGACATTACCGTTTTTCACTCCGGACTTAATAATTATAACCATTCAACATTTATGAAAAATGTAGAAATATAAAGATAAGTATAAATGTTGATTTCCATGAAGATTAATCACACGCTTACGCTTGTCATGTCGTTATTTCACAGACAGCATTTATGGTGATACTATTGTACAAAATGGAGAATATCCAACTTTCATGCTTTTATTCTAGTCTATCTACATGTACTTACAAGGCATAGGAACATATGACGCAGGTTACTTATTGACAGTCAGTAAAGGTCGTAATGACCAGTAAATATGAACAAAGTGTAAGTCACGTTACGCGGCATAATGTGCAACAGTCCGCAAAAGAGGCATATTATGACATACACTCTAGGGCCTTTTAAGTTATATTTAAGCAAGTTCTCAATAAAATTATTCACCCAGTGAATCTCAAATCATTCTGTCTCATCTTATTTCAAAATAAACAAAAGAAATGTACACATTAACTTCAAGCACGACTTTCTGTACAATTACGCAAGGATGGGTCGTCGCTGCAATTAATTGTGTCATTGTTAAGTTAAATAATTGATTGTCAACACTTAATGCATCAGCACCAAATGTTTGGTGGCATATGCGGACCCCAATCTTCTCCAGAAATGTATGAAGATCTAAGACAGGTCATTTACTTGTTTAGTGATATGCGATGTAAAAGGCATACTAGTACACAACGTTTTCGAAGCTTTCGGTGGGAGTTCCATTTGGTCATTCAGTATTGCTTCCCGGAAGACATATCTTTGTCCCAGGATCTTCTAAATACTAGTAGTCATTTTACGAGTTCTTGAAGGCGCTCGTACCATCCTCTATACCAGTTATGATTATCCAGTCTATTCCCAGTTCTGACAGGCAAAAGTATACTTGAGTGTGATGACGAAGCTTAAAGTGAAGGATATTCGGCTAGCCAATTTTCTGAAGTACTGGAAATATGACCCCTCTGCAGTTATAGACGTACCACATGTGGTGAAAGAGCATATATATGTATGCCTTACAGTAACTCGGTGGCGATGTTTTGGCAAGTGTAGAAGATCTGATGCTTTGTTTTTCATTCGGCGACATCTGATTCAATCTGGATTACAGGCCATACGCTCTGCTTTTTTGGCAGGCTTCCAATACTTCTGTCAAATGTGTGTGACGAATGAACATGTTTTCAAGGGCATTTTACTAGACAAGATGAGTGAAAAGGTATTACTTTGGTAACAGGTTAGGCAATTTTATGGCGTCATCGACCGGTAAATTATAGATTTTTCTATTGTAACAAGTATAAAAGGTATGTCCAGGAACATCCGAAGTTGTTTTACAAGATGCAAACATGTCGTGCCTGATGTATTCGGAAGGCCACCTACACTGTCGGGACTCAAAAATTGTACTAGGTTATTTAAAATGTGTTCGTGTATTATGGGTCCGCTGGACTGGCGTGAGTTATTGGTCCGGATAAAAGATTTCATTGAAGTAGGACAATTGTCACTACTTCTTTTTCAGTAATTTTCTAGTAAATATCTGAGCCGGTTAGCATCGATACAGATAGTGCGCTGTCCTTAAACTGGATTGTTGCTTCTGTGTGGAAAACCTCCAAATATTGGTAGATACAGTATTTCAGTACCCACAATGGTAAGCTTTAATTTCTGGAAAAGTTTTTCTGTGATACATCTTCATCAAAAAGGATGGTAGCGTCGGTGGCTGTTTCTCGGGAGCAAAATGTGGCGATAATAACAGTTTGCCATTGCACGTCTGAATTAAAAGACAGTTAGTCTCAGTGTCTTCCGTAGCTTAGATACATTGTGCATGCATATAATATCATAAATGATTTAGGTAGTCTGAACAGCTGTTTAAGACATTGAATCCGTAATGCCACTACGTATTCTCATAAGGCAATAGATTTTCTGTTAAAACTAGAGAATGCCGAAATCTCACACGGAGAATATGTAATTTTTCGATTGCTGTAACGGACCTACTACCAGAAATTTAATGTTCATACGTAATTGATGAACTAAAATGATCATGCAGTTAATTGAACGAGGGCTACTTTTTTAGTGTGTTATTTTTTTCCACAACTATAACATTTCCTTGCAACATCGTATCTATTCTACCGCGCAATAAAGTTTTACAGTCCATAAAAGCAACGTTTGACTTCATTATGTCATACAGTGTATACGTAGTCAACGCAAAGTGGAAAAAAGGAGTTTTACTACCCATTAGTAACACAGATGTCTGCATTCTAGATATTTAATTTACTGTTTTAAATTAATACGATTGGTAAATATATTTGAAAGAAATATTAGCAGAAATATTTAAGCACACAATAAATATCAAAATGGATATTATTTCTCTATATGTAACAAGTTTAAACATTTTTCCTGAAATTCCCAATTTTTGACATAACATTTTCTGTCTCTATCTATATAGCCAGTATTGTACCAAAAAGGATAAACAATGTACAAATACGTGTTCATGGTGAGCTTTTACGATCCATGGATTTCTGTCGTTCGTCCGACTTTCGTTCGCAGTTTTTTTTTAAAAATATCTCATTCTTAACCACTGTGCAAATTTCAAACAAATCTCAGAAACTGTTTCTTAGTTCTTAGGTGGTCCTCTTTCAAATTCCTTCAAATCCAGGTCATCTTAGAGTTTTCATGCTGCTATTGCAACGAAAAGGAAAAAAAAGAAAAACGCTTTACAGAAACCGCTTGCCCGATTTTGAAATACGAATCGCAATTTAACGAAATACCGGTATACTACGAAAAGGTGTTATGGTCCCGGCTGCCTTCCTTCTTATTTCTATGTAACAAAGTCGCGGTTTTACGAAAATGCAATTTTACGAAAGATGCGCTCCTACGAATGTATTGTTATGCCCTTAAAGCTTGTTTTCAACTTGTTTTAGTTGCGATTTTACGAATGTATCGTTTTCACACTTTTCATAACGGCGTGAAAATGTTTCAGAGTGGAAAGTGTCACTACCATTTAGTTAGGCGTAAACAGTGATTAAAGTGTGAAAACTTAGTAATTAAATTTGAAACACACACACTGTACACTATGACACAAGTTAATGGTTAATATTTTCTCCTATAACTATCCGATCGGACGGCATACAAGTCACACTTGCTGCTTCAACATCTATACGTATTAAACAATCACTGCATAAAGAAAATAAAACAATATTTAAGTCCTGATCGTCTGTATATTGTCGTTTTATTATACCAAACAATTCAGTAAAAGGTACCTGAGGGTATCGGAATATACAATTGCGATTTTTTCTCGTGCAACAATATACCCTGTACATGTTTTATGTACAGTGGATAAAAAGTGAAGAAAAAATAACAAACCGTTCTACATTCTACATACATGTACCATCTGAGTTCAGATTCGAATAAGATTTGTAGTAAACTCAGATGTACATATAAAATTGGTATGCATGTACCCCGATACGAAACTCACATGTTTAAATATCACGGGTTACGACGTGTAGATATTAATGTGCTGTATAGCGAAATTTCCTATGCTACGCTCGAACGAAAATGCGATATTACGAAAAAAAACGGCCGATCCCTTGGCTTTTCGTAGGATCGCGATTGTACTGTAATTTCACAGAAAATGTCCACGGCTAATTACTTTGAATCATTCTGTTTTGTTAGAAAACATATTCGAAAGGGGGAAGAGACAATAGCACTGTTGGTAAGGGACACACTATCATTTTTCTGTACATTCTATACATTCGATGCATGTCCACCGGGTAGAAAACATAACGCAACTAAGAAAATAGATGCTTATTTGATGCATAACCGAGTTGAACATATATTTTTTTGCATTGCTCAAAACAATCATTTGGACTTTGATTAAGCATTTATGCAACAACATTTCTATACTGCTATCGTAATATAAATCAGTATAAAATACTGAACCATATATTACAGTTTATAACCCGTATTATGACCTATTTCTGTAAAAAGAGCATGTCACTGTTCGCCGTTTTAAAAAGGAATTGACTGATTAATGTCAAACTGAAATTAATTTTCTGTTTTATTGATCACTGTATGAACAAACACATACGTAATAAACTTTAAATTAACCTCAATAAAAATATTACTCTTGTTAATCATCGTCAATTGCCCATGTTGATCATGTAAAATTGCTTTGATTACACAGGATTATGATTTAATTTCCGGGGAAAAGTAAATTGTCTGTTTTTGTCATAAAAACGACTTTCCTTTCTGATTTTATCTAATTATCAAACAAAATGACATGTTTCATTCCCTAAAATAGCAAGTCATGTTTTGTATATAAAATTAGAGTGATTAGAATGAGACAGGCACTGATAAGTTATGGAATACGTCTGAATACAAATCGATGAATCAAAATACAGGATAGTATCTGAGGGAAAAAACAAGGTCTAATTACATTATCGCAAATAGGGTTATACGTCATAGCAAAATGAGCGAGCCATTTCCTAAATTCATTGGTTCATAACAAATATTAAAATATTGCTTTTGCTGGGTTAAACTTCTCACCGGCTTAATTATAGGTCATATGGCGATATTCCAGCTTTGATGGTGAAGGAAAAATCCAGGTGCCTCGTGCATTATTTCATCACAAGCGGGCACTTGGGGTTAGAAAACGAACCACAGCCCTTCCGTAAGCCAGCTGGATGGCTTCCTCACATGAAGAATTCAATGCCCCAAAGGAGGCTAGAACCCACATAGGTGAGAGGCAAGTGATTCGAAGTCAGCGGCCTTAGCCACTCGGTCACAGAGCCCCTCTAGAACGTTTCATATCAATATAACATTATAGTATCATATTATTATTATTATACCAGATTTATATAGCGCCCTTTTCATGACCAATTTCACGTTCAAAGGCGCTTTACATAGTTCAAATGCAGCCACACAGGGCGCATAATTCATCCTCTACTAGTACAGACACAGAGGGATCTGACCAGACGGACAGAGTGAGACAAAGCCCCCGTGACAGAGAGATCAGAAATCAGATACAGGCTTGTCCGGCAAACTTAGCCTAGCTCGTTGCGAATAGACAGCCTGGTTCTTTAACGTGCCCAGTGTATAGCACTGATACACGCATATTATATGTCATCAAAGGGATTTTTTATCAGACCGCTCTGTACTCTTCCCTGTGTTTATAATTTGGTCAGTTTGACAACTGCTGTTATATTTGTTGTTCCTTCGGGATCATGGAGTCATTTTTTCCGCGTAAGCCGTTGCTAGTGGGTGTAAGGGGTGTTTTTATTACCTACATTACCTCTCGTGAACAGACTGTGGCTTGATTTCATTCCTTCCTGCCCAAGGATGTTTTTATAGATTTTATCTCCGAAGTACCTTCTTACAGATTTATATGAATGTTTATACCTTATAACAACTATTTTTAAGTTTAATATATGGAGTCTTTAAATATTGTGGGAAACTCATTTTTTCCCACTGATTGCTTGTAATATCATGTGTCTATATCATTACGCCAATAAATTGTTTCATACAAAGCTGGGGTGACTATATGTGTTCAAATGAGTTTGAGAATACAGGTTATTTATTGGAGAACTAAATATGTGACATTTCTTTGTTTGGTTTTCTTCAGTTAAAATCTTTACCAGATATTGTTATAAATGATTCACTTTTCTTTCATCTAAAAATGATCATTACAAATTCAGATGCCCGGATAACTCAACTTTTCGGAACATGCAAAGCCTACAAATATTATCAACAAGATTAATGCAAATGAATACTCAAAGATTCATTCGCAAAGTCTTTATCGTGTGTTAATTTCAGTTTCATAATCATTATTAGGTAATGATAATTGCTGTTTCTTTACCTGTTCTATGTAAACAAATGTTTACTAAGCAAAAGTGGTTATTGCATTGTCAGGCTGAACATGATTAAATGATGTCTTACTGTGAATCTCGCTTCCATTTTGAAATCCTTGCAATGATTCACTCATACTGCATTCCAACGAAAGCTTACCCGCTTTATTACCAGATAGACGTCACAGAAATACAGATGTCGGAATGAAACAAACAAATCAGAACAAAAAAGAGAACAAAATCAATTTAGCATACTTTAAATTGAGTGCTGTTTGGATGGGGATTTTTCAGGCAAACGCTTTTTTGATAGAAGATCTTTTGGCATAAATAAAAATTATGTTGCCAGATTAATCTGTCAAATGTCAATTAAGAAACTTGACATCTGCTTAAAGAAAACAGATTTTAGTTTTTGTTGGATTTAGGTTATGTCATGACATTTTCCCCGATCTTTTGGTAGAAGAATGTGCCTACAATGCCATTGTGACAGCTGTGTTTGAGCAGCTAGGTAGAATCACAGACATGAAAACAATCCACACCCCTAGTGAAGTTTCGAACCCACGTTGGCAAGGAGGAAGTGATTCGAATTCGGCGACCTCAACAATTTTCCTTTATATGGCAGAAGGAAAATTCTCATCTGTATACAAAAACAAACCAACGAGTCTGATTTGAATTTTGGTACAAAATGCTTATAAAACGGTAACGAGTTTACTTCTCTAACTAGAAGAAAAGTAATTTATTTAAGCGCTTTATTCCGTCTTCTCATAATGTTTGTAATTTATTACACTTAAACAACAACAACAACAACAAAAACAAAAACATCTCTTTATTTTCTTTTACAAGAAAACTTAAATCTCAGTATGAACTACAAGTTGTTCCTGTATTCTACTTTAAATAGGATCGTTTTTCTTCAGTACATCACACCGCGTTAGAAATAACTGCCGCGGAAATTTAAATGTTGATTTACACTGTAATCATTTAAGAAATAATCCTATCTTAGCCTGATGTTCGAAGCTAGGAACGTGGAACATCATCCTTCTCTAGGTGCCCTTAAGAACATTTCCTAGAATTTTTTCAAGGGATGGATTTTTAAAAAGATTTTTACATAAAGGTACATCAATATATACTCTAATATTTTCAGCGATAATATAGGTATGTCACCATGTCATGGACAGGATAAGAGCATATAGCCAATTAAACATTAGTATCTAAATATAGGAACCAAGAACTGAAGCAAACTATCATGACAAATTGGTTTATTTTTCTAAAATATTTACTTCAGTACATAAAATATAACATAATTGACACATACAATTATAATCTATCATCAACATAAAATTTACATGAAACAATGTTTTCTTTAATTTCTAGCTTAGATAAAGTTTCTGTGATATATATATATATATATATCTATATATATATATATTAACTGTAATCAAAGTACTGATAGTACATTACTGATAGAAGGTGATTTATATCAGTACGTGTATGAAATGAATCCAAAAATGGCACAAAAGCTAATAGGATTGTTAAAAACCCAATACATATAGGATTTGATTCGGCTAACCATATCATCAATATGATACTGCGCTTTGGTGAGAATACAGTAATTCATTCAAACCCCCTGTAAAGTAAAAATATGTGAAGTAATTGCATGCAGCCGATAGTAATTCGTACTAAATTACTGCGCCTATGGTATGTTCAACTATTTTTTAATGGGCATGAATACTTGTAAGTTTGTGATAAAGTCCACGGCTGCCTGAAAATGTACTTTTTCTGTGTTGAGCCTTCCATGACGAAATTTAAATCGCAATCCAACTATTAAAAAAAACAAAAATATTAGTGAAATTTTATGATACCTGGAAAGAATATCCATTTTTTCCTTCCATTCAACTGATGTTTATATGAATATACGACAAAACACGAATTTGGCACTGTTTCAAACAACACACCCTTCAGTTTACACAAATTTAACATGACTCCAATTCATGTCCTGTGATCGATAACGACCAACCGCACTGTCTGCGTGTACTGAGTGTAATGGCGGACATGTTAATACAGCGAGGTAGCCAAACTGAGACACATAGTGTTTACGCTTTATTAACATGTTTAACTGTTATGTTTAAACCATAAAATTATTCAGTTTTATTTTGTTTTACGATTTTATCCTGTAAATTTATTGCCTGATCGTGTTTTAAATTAACCTAAATGTAATTTCACCACAGAACAGGTCGTTACTGGTTTTGACATAAAGAGAAGGATTATGACCTATCACGAAAATACCTCAGAATCACTTTTGATGTCAGATTATTCGGACTAATATCATAGAATAACTAGTACGTGTTTTCAGTTCTTGAAGGCCTATGCCCGAGTGCCTAAGAACAAAAACCTCGCATTATTCTACGATAAATCATACTTGGGAACTTGTTATTTTGATCCTGCCTTTCTGACAAGACTATGTATGAACAGTTCATTAATTTGTTTGAAAAAAAGGAGATTTCTGAATAAATGACCACTGCTACGCATAGATTTTACATCTAAATTTTTCATGGATATGTGTCATTGTTCATAATTAACATAAAAGTATTTATCATGACATCAGTTTTACCTTAAGTCTTATGCTGATAAAATCACCACATTCTATCTATAGATAGAGTGCGACTGCATGACATCTGCTGAACGTACTTCTCGTTTTAAAAGTTCTGCATTATGAGTTTGAGACATTAAAAACATCTCCTACATATATAAGAAGGTTAATTATGAATGTCATTCATGTACAAACAGGCTAGCACTCACGGACAATTTCAGGTTGTGTTCCAAATTCGCCGCCATTGAACATCATCCAGCGGCGTGAGTAATATTCAAAACGTGTAAACCGCTTTAAATGCCTAGGTATGACTACACCAATAATCAATTAAAGTAACTTGATCTATGTTACAAGTTACAAGGCGCCAAAAAGTTTGAGAAAAATATTTGTAAGACTGTGAACAGGTTTTAAAATCCATCCCACACAATCGCTATAATTTTCGGCCATTTTGACAGAATTTTCGACAGAATCGGTCATTTTCTAATCATATGAGTGACATTAATTTGCTTTGTTATAAAAGAACAACTGGACGAGAAATGATATTTGGGATCTGGTACAAGTTTTAATGTAAAGAAATCAACGAAAAATGTAACTTTTGACTATTGACAAGTTTTTTAATAAGTGCCATAAATGTCGTTAAATTTGGCAAATTCGTGCACATTGACATGGTCATACTCAATTATCCTTGGGCTGACAATATCATCGGATACAAGTATTTAAAAGACATATCTATGAATGAAATATATGCGAATTTTCACCAAAAAATAATTACAAATAAGCATGTAGGCAAGTTTTGAAAAACATATATAAACCGTGGACCTGGTCACGACCGTGTGATAATCACGCTACACCGGTCTGTAACGATAATGACGTCAGAGATGGTAAATTATTCCGCATTGAACTACATTGTACAGCGGATAGATACGAAATAGTTGTGAGACAGTCTATTCCTGATTAATTCTGCGCGGTTACATAGAGAATGTGATTTTGATAAATCACCTTCAAATAAAACTACACATTTTTATCACATTTTATTTTAACGGACAGTTGTATTTTTATTGTATAAGTAGGTTATGTCATATACATCAGAAAGAAACAAAATAGCTCTACTATTCACCTGCATTGTTTAATTCCTTGGATTTTTGATTCAGAAAAGTCGTCCTTTTCACACGTTTGTGTTAGAACACTTATACATAAATAAGAGTTTAACTGTAATTGAATCTATTCTCTTTTCGTTCTTCTGGTTTATGTTGCTTTAAGATACAGGTAATTATTTAACGCACATTTCCTGTTGAAAGTGCCTAATTCATCATACAAGCAGTTTCCTGTTTTCAAGATGGTTTCGTGATTATTCAAAAACGTGTCATCTTTTTTGTTTACAGTTTTTGTGAAATGTTCCTTTTGTATATAATTTGTAAGTTATGATCAAAATGATTACATGGTTTAATTAAAGTGAAAATTGTATTTTACAATGTCTATGTTCATTTTGCATCCGAATATCGGGTTTTCTGTGGTATAACAATATTTAAAACACCAGTTTAAGACTGTAATTTTCGTCATATTCATTTTAACGACCTCTTTTTTTTTATCAAATTCGTGTATATACTGAAAATAAATAGTTCGCAAGTAAAAAAAATAGAAATCCTTTAGTGTATGAAATACCAATTTTTCAATAATCTTAAACCGTTATGTTTTCAATGAAAAGTGGGGTAATTTTATGACTTGACAACTTGCAAGAGGAAATCCAGGTACCATGATGACACGTTATGAATGTTTGTACAAGGCTTTTTTTGTGTGTAATCTTCATTTGTTGCACTATACAAATAAATATTTGGCTAAAAGCTGTTTTACATAATGCACAATAATCTTGCCATCCAGACTTCAGGAAGGATTCCTACCATATTTTAAAATTTCACGACGGGTAATCACAATACATACTTGCCATCCAACTTCAGCGAAGGAATCTACGTCTTATTTAGTTTAAGATTTGACACTGGATGACGTCGATCAGTTCATGTTGATTTCATCATATAGTAAATATACGAAAACATCTACGTTTTATTTAGCATTGTAGTTTGAACTTGTATGAAAGTACCGATCAAATGTTTTATTTTGAGTCGGTATGAAATTATCATATTATCAGATATTATTTAATTAATAACACAAGCTATGAATAAATATTTCTACGTGCATTACTCTATCAAAATACTTGATTGATCAAAAATGCTTAATATAACTAGTGTATGATCAAAAATGCTTAATACAACTAGTGTATTATATTCTGTCAATCCCATATCTGCAGTCTTATTTTCATAAAATAGATCTTATGAGTGCGTGATTGTATATAATGAATTAGTTATATGAATGCATTTGTCTCATGCTTTTTTATATATTTACAAACTGAGAGTGGAATGTATTAAACTTTGAATTGATTTGAAAAGAAATTAAATCACCTCGGAATTAAATGCCATATTTCACAAAATTAAAGGATTGTATCGCTTCACCTTCGATGAACATGTAAAATTAGTGGTACTATGAGTGTGTGTTCGGATTTAACGTCTTTTTCAACAATTTTTCAGTCATATAAACGACGGTGTCTACTTTTAGCAGTGAGCACAATGCCCAACTTTATAGTGCTGCCTCACTAGAATATCACGCCGTAGACACGTGGCATGATACCCCACGTAGTCACATTATACTGACACCGGGCTGACCAGTCCTAGCACTATCCCCTTACTGCTGAGCGCCAAGCGAGGAAACTGCTAGTTCCATTTTTTTTACGTCTTTGGCATGACGCGGCCGGGGATCGAACCAACTACCTCCCGCACTCGAAGCGGACGCTCTATCACTAGGCTACCGAGGCGGTGCATTAGTGGAGGAAAATAGGGACTAGGAAAAAATGAAGTAGTAAGATTTGCCCTGGATGTCTTGTAGAAGAAACACGTTTATATTTTATAATAATATCATATCATACACAACGCTTGCAACGTCTTTCTATCCTGTGCAAGTTGCAGTATAATACAAACAAATGAGTTGTCAAAGTGCGACTGACATTGCAATGACACTGATTTATATTAGGACCGTATTCCCTCTCCAAACACAATGCCGTGTTCTTGTCTAAAAGTTGTATCAGTACATAATTTGATTGAGAGTACTTGTAAAATGATATTATTGCAAACATAATGGATAGCTAAACTGCATTCTTCCGTCACGCAAATCCCTCTTCGTTCATAAGTTAGGAATGAATAATTAAGTGGTGTTGAGAAGCATGAACACATCTTGATTTTTTTTGTAGAAAAACGTGCATATTTATGTTATTTATTCTTATATGTTACGATTTATTCGATGTCACTTCGGCACTGCTATCATATTAATATTTCCTGTCATAAAGCCGAGTAATAAGTAATACAGCATTGTATGCGATATCTCTTTGGAGAAAATTACTCCGAAAAAAAAAAATCGGACATTTTCTCTATCATTAAATGATATTCTTGGTGCTTGCACCACTCAACAGCAATATCTCTGTACAACAGACAAATTTCATCCATCCAAGTGGTGCTCCTTCTTGGTTTTTACTTGACAGCACTCTCATTTTCACATAATAGAGAGTTTGAGATTTCAACCTTCGCCTTCCCCTTCAACGTCTCTCATATATATTTGGGGTAAAACGTCACCGATATGCGTGTATTTTATTTTCTATCAGAAGTTTCTACTAAAGTTTTCCATGTAATATCAAGTAAGCCTAATACTTCTCTTAATTACTAAGTGAAATAAAAAGCTTTGTTTCAGGATTTCTGCTTATTAAGTTATTCGATTATCCGTATGTATAATTAGACTAAATTTCATGCGAAACACTATCAATAAGTATAAGAATGATGAAGTTTTGTATGGCTAATGATTTTAACTAAATACATTGAACTGAACCTGGAAGTATAAGTTATCAACTGATTTTGAGAAATTTTGAGATTTTGTTCAAACTTTAACTTCTACGGCATATTTGAGTCCCCAGGCGGTATCGATTATACCAGATGGGCCTTTTTGTCGTATGAAGTGAAGTTTTGAACGTCCGAAGACGTAATATCACGAAAGTCAAAACTTCAGTCTTTTTACATCTACTCTGTCCACATACTCGGCATCAAAGACTGAAGTCTGGATGGAGGCAGTCATTTTACTTGAAAAATGAATAATAACGCGCGATTATCATTTGGTGGAACATTTTATTTTCACTTCTAAATAAAATCAATCCATTTCTGTCGGACACTTATTACGACAATTGCGTGTTAATTATAAACATAAAATGGTACTAGTAAGATAGAAAATCCTTCTTCTGAAGTATCAGACAATTTCAGATCTATGATATCGTGATGCGAGAAATTTCCTGTTAGCCGTATGGGATAACTCCATTCTTTACATGCACGGACAAAGAGCCTGGCAAAGGGACATTGTGGGTCAATCCCCTTTGATTCTTATATTTTACAAAGAAAATCGGTCTTGAAACTCGGTGCGACCCCCACCCCCCACCTGAAATGGGTGACCCCCTCTTTAAAGTTGGTGTCCCTCTAACCAAAATTCCTGGATTTGCACATGCTTTACTTATGAAATAATATATTCAAACAAATAAGTGTATATGCCCACGTGTTATTTTGTGCGACACTTTTCGTCTCCAACATTTCTTGACTGTTTCGCTAGACAATTGGTGACTTTGCACGATTATATTGTGCTGTCTGAGAGTTTGGCATTACACAGAGTCATACAGAGTGTCATGATGCCAAAACGTATGATATCACGAGGGTATCTTACATTTGTTTCAAATCGCTTGTTAAATGTATTCATAAATTGTGTATATTGGCTCATGTTATCAACATATCTTTTACAAGGTTAGCTTTTCATCAGGTACATTGTTTATGAGTCTACAAGTAAAACGCGTCTTTTAAGGAATTCGATGTACAAAGTACCAATTCAAAGTAAAAAAAAACTTTAAGAAAAACTATGAAATACTAGTCAACAGCATGAGAGATGAATCTGTCCTTTATATTTTAGGGTCATGCTTTTTGTGTTTGCTTTATCGCATATATTTAACTTAACTTCAAAGTATATCGAGAAATGCATTTGTAATAGTTGGTGTCTCACGTTTTTGTTTAAAAAAATATTAACTATATTATCTTACAAGAACACCATCCACAATATAATACGTTGATATGATTATTTGTTTCCTCGCATGTATAATTTACAATTGTGCATTGTATACTGACATCATTTTATATAAAACCTAAATGTTCGGAGCAACACCAACGAGTTTTTACAATGTTCACATTGTTTCGTTTTTTTATCGTAATCGCACCAATATCCATGCGATGATTATATTTATTGAAATGTTTTTATTTAATTTTCTTTTTTTAAAACCTCTTGTAAAAGTCCTGCCCTTTCGGACAATTGATATCAAAATGCACGAAAAAAAAACGATCATAAATTGATCACGGATAAATTGAATGGGCGGATTAGAAGAAGTAAGGTTCATTCTAAAGTTTGAAATCTCAAGGAATTTTATTCGAACTTCAACTTCATACGATAACTTCGCAAAAGACGTTGAAGGGAAAGGCGAAGGTTGAAATCTCAAACTCTCTATTAACTGAACAACGTTACAAACTCCGTCGTTTATATGACTGAAAAATTGTTGAAAAAGACGTTAAACCCGAACACACACACACACACACACACACACACACGTTACAAACTATTAGGTTTGATGTTCACAGAGTTAGGAATGTTTTATCGAACACATATTAAGTTGTTCTGAAACGCATTAATAGAAAATAACTAAAGTCTTACTACATAAAGCGGTATCATTATGATTCTTGACAATTTAAATTACTGGTCTTTCTGATTAAAATCGCATTATTCACATGAGGTCAAATATTGAACAACAATATTAAATGTCATTCAAATTATCTTACAACTCAAGTGGACAAGTATATTCTCTACACTTGTCTTCACATTATTCATTACCCGAAAATGTTATAATTTTTGAAGACCAAGTTCTCGTCGGCTTTGCGCATGTGTCGAATAATTCAGTATTGCACGAGCGCATGAAAAAACTCCGAGAATGTCTGTTAGCCAAAACTATCCAAAAAGCATAACAGAAAATGAAATTGATAAAGCTTTGAGGTTAAGTAAACAGACCCTCCGACAAGTCCAAGACAAAGCAGACGTTTGTAAGCACACACAATCCTATAAATTTAGAATGCTACAGCTCAGGTAAAAGTATTTTATCCATCCTTTAGACACATCCTAAGATGAAATATATTATACAGAATTACAACATTATTAAAAGTAAACGCCAGCCTGCCAATCTGAAGAAAATTTAAACAATGGCCAAATCTGATGAAAATGAATCGTTTCCAACGGAGACGAAATGTGGTAGATCAAACTGTTGACTTTATCAGAATCTGTTGGAGGGCAACACATTTAATTTCAGGGCGGAAAAACGTACACACTCAAAACAGCTTTGTCCTGTGAGGTTCAAAATTTAATATATGTTATTAAATGTTCTACCTGCCAGAAAGAATACATTGGTGAGACAGTGGACATTTTTGGACTCTTTTATATGTCTTTATGTGTTAGCTTCTTTAAACAAAGTTATTATTATTATTATTGTTGTTGTTGTTGTTGTTTTTAACAGACCAAATGGCATTAGATCTATTTTCGTTTTTATACAATATGTTCAACGATATTCACACATTTGAGAGGAAACAACATTATGTTATCATAAATAAGTAAAATATTAAAAAAGACATATCAACAGAAATGCAAACCTACTTTTATTTTGGACGGCGGCAAAACACACATAATTCGTCATGATATCCGTGACACTTTGCTCAGAAATCCGTTACTGAGGTTCGTCGGAAATAATCTTTGTTTAAATGATATCCCAAATCGAGAAAATGGTCTACCCCAAGAAGTTGCCTCACAAGAAAAGACTTGCAGTAGTCTGAAATTATTATAAATTGAAGCGCTTTTACAATGACACATATTGAATCGTCTTACACCACACGATTCCCCCATCATTCAGAAATGAGGAATGGTTTATCAAGATTCTGGTAATGAGAAACATGAACAGATATTTGAATATATCGTGGAAAAACGTGCAAATCTTATTCTGATTAAATATTTTATTTATAAACTAACATTTCAATACTGCTATCTCATCACTTATTTCATGTACAGTAAAGTAATATACTTTATGTTCGGGTATATGTAAAATGTTTTTATCTAACGCAAAATTAATGCTTCCGCGAAGTGCTCGTGGTGAGCAATTGTGATCACACTGTGTCGTTCGTGCGTGTGTCCGTCGTCAACAATTTCTTCAAACGACATCATCTCCAAAACCACTGAATATATTTTGATGAAGCTTGGACTTGATGTTTCTCTAATTGTCCTCTATAAAGTTGTTCAAACGGTTTTGCTTGGTTGCATATTAGGGCCGCCAGAGCTAAAAATATTGTAACGACATCTACTCCTAAACCGCTGGTCCGAGTTTGAAATAATTTCACAAAAATATGTCCTAATGTGACCTTTTACCAAGATTGATTAATTCATTCCGGTTCGTAAAATAACGGCCTTAAAATTCCTCTTGTGTGAAACTGTTGGCCCGATCTTAAGGTTAAGAAGTAGGCCTTGAGAAACAAAAATCAAACAACACCAAATCATAGAAAGAAATAGTTGTTTGACATGAAAATTGAACAGCATGTAAAACATGTATATTACTTTACGAAACAAGTGTCAGTATACTGATATAAACATTGAATTCCAGAAAATGACTGCCTATAGGGGCCCCGTTTCATAGGGGCACTATTTCAATATTATTTCACAGACATTTTCCTCACATACCATCTACCAAAACTGTTCATGCAAGCGGCCTAACTTAGGTTAGCGCTTTAGGGCCATCATGGCCCTCTTGTTATTAAATGTCCTAATATTTTTTTTTAATCAACTTTTGAATATTTATGGCAATTAAAATTACATTGTGCATTTTCTTATTTACAAGATAGCTTTTCAGTCTCTTTCTAGTGACCTTTTTAAGTTTTGTTTACATCAGCTTAACATGATATGAGAACACTTTCCCGCAAATTAACATGCAATTCAATTTGAATGTACATTAACAAACATGCAGATTGATCAGCTTTGGATTATTATAAAGTGATGTATGTTTGCTACATGCAACATAATAAATGGTAAAATTGAATATTTCTGTCGTGCAGTTCCCTTTACGCTCACAGACACGCAATATAGCTAAAACACTTAATGTATCTTGCAGAACAACAATATTTTATTTTCGTCTTAAATACTTTTCAATTTTCTTGCAAAAAGAAAACCAATTTCCTTTGCAACTGGCAAAAGGGAACAATATTCATTACCTCACTGTTTCATTAAGGTTATTGTTTTGTTTCAATAGAGACTTTTACCTGTTTACATTTATTTATCACCATTTATTCACCCTCTCGAACCAATTTCATATTTGTATTCATAACAGTCTCTAGTTGGCAGAACCATCAAACTGAGGAACTATTTTCCACGTAGCCGTTTCGTTATTGTGGTAAGCCACAGTCTTGTGCGATTATTAATATATTTAACACGACGAAAAGGTTATATATCCGCGAAATAATTTCACGAGGCCTAGCCAAATGTAGTGATAGCTGATTCGAACGGAGTGTTAAATATATTGAAACAGGGTTGTGCTATATATTTTTTTTTGTATCTAATATTTTTTGTAAACAAGTATACGAACTAAGAAAGAGGATTGTAAGCTATATGTTTTTAAGGTACGGGATGACATCGACATATATCCGGTATCAATTACCGAAATGGCCGGAATGGTAAAATACAACACAAGTAGGGAATTGCAGTAAAAACTCGTAAACGTAATATAATTTTTAATTGAGACTAAAGTGGTAGCTTAAATGTTAATGAATAATACTGACACAAAACATCTAGATTCTATAACAACTTGTGCCTGTGTTGCTGTTTAATAGTATTTGGAAGGGTGAAGGTTGCTAACGTTCTTTGGTGGTACGCTGCTCCAGTGCTGACTAATAATTAATAATTATTTATCTGTACGCTTAACTTAATGCTTCATAATAGACATACCTCCCATTCCAAATCAACTTATTTAAGGCATTTAAATTTCCGCAACGCACAATTGGTCAGATAAATCCAGTGAATAGAAGTTTTCAGCCTTCGTGGTTCGCCAATAGATCGTCACGTGGTTGCATTACGATGAAACTATTGACATCGCTTATTGTCATGTGTGTATGGTTGCTCACAGAGACGGCAAGTTGTCAAGTTCGAATCTTGACAAAGCCTTCATCATTAATGGATTTTCGAATATTATGAAATTGTCCACCTTAATTAAGGCAAAGTAAACCTCTGTATTAAACCGTTTTTAAATTAAATTGAATAATAATGTAGATAGTATATCAGTAAAAGGCGTTTAATCTCACATTGGTGAGCTAGTGGATTTGTTCTTAACTTTTGAAACTGAGCATTTGCATTTATTTGTGTTAACTGAGTTCATAAAATGGTATTAGCCCCCTAATTCTACTGTTTAAAAATGGCATTCGCTTGGTATATTCTTAAAGTTGACCTTGTTTTGCACTGTTTTAAACAACTTTTATATAAATTTTGTATAATTTATTTCATCAAACTCAAGTACAGACAAATTTCAGTGATGGCCACTGCCCAAAACGGTTGTAGAGAATTCACTATACCATTAACTATTGGGAAACAATTATAAAACACAAAATAAAACTGTCAATATCATTTTTCAGGGTTCCTCAAGTAAAAAGGATTTAATGAGACAGAATTCTAATTCCAACGTCGAGTCCTGTGGGACTGTTTTAAATTTTGCTCAATTCATTCAAAAATAACCTTGGGGCAGAAGTCAAACATACCTACATTTCTTCCACAATATGTAATCTAAAGAGTAAAGGCAAAATAAAGAACTTTTAGCGAATGTAACTCAGTACTAGTATTTTTAAAGATGTCTAACTCTGCCCCTTTTTGTTTCACAGGTAGTCTCACTTTGAACAGCAAGAAATTACGGTATTTCGTCAGGGCCATCGCCTTTGAATGTGTTCATTTAAAACGCGATACTCGATAGTACGTACGATGATGGAAACGCGAAATCATAAAACTATGATTACAAAAACGCGATGATACGATGATGATAATGCGATACTACGATAACGAAAACGCTTTCGTTGTCGTAGTATTGCGATTTTGCAATTTCATTATCGTACTATCGCGTTATCATCATCGTACTATCACGTTACCATCATCGTACTGTCGCGCTATCACCATCGTACTGTAACGTTATCATCATGGTACTATTTGGTAGCGGATATTGATGAAGATCGACAACTGATTTATTGATAACGCTCACGGGTAAAAATACGACTAAATATTCGAAATGATAAATGAGGCTTGAACTTTGAAAATCTGAAAAATGTTTTATATAAGGATATTCTTTCATATAAAATGCATAGATGTGTCCAAAATATAGTACCTTTAAAGGTCCCAACTGGCAGATTGAACCAAAAATAGTGATCTGTTATTTGTGAAAATAATAGACTGATGATAATTTGTTAACTTTTGAAGTATAAATACTAACATTATATGAAAGTGTTGTGGTGTTTTTAATATAAACAATGGCTCAGATTTGATAATCTTGTAATTATTATTACAGTAACCTGGTTAGTAACTGAAAAGTACGAAAGCTGCATAATCTCGTTTTATAGGAAGCACCTAAATTTTACCAACCATAGTCATAGGTTCGAACCTTTGATTTCATGTCTGCTCCATCAATGAACGTGATTGACATGTTCCCCTTCCCAAGACAAAGTGTAGAACTTGTGCGCCGACTACGGGCTGTCAGTGTCAAGGTCATCAGTGGTGAAGGTCAAAGGTTTGAACCTCTGTCTTTCATGTCTGCTCTATTTCTCATAAACCTTGGAAGGATTATCACGAAACTTGGGTGATATGATCCCGTCCTGGAGGCTATATGCAGAACTCACAAGCAAACCATGCTGGTTAAAGGTCAATGTCACTAATGTCAATAATGTGAAACTTGGATATGACTATTTTATGAAAGCTGCTTGAATGCAGGCGACACAAGTGTTCCGAGGAACACGTCTCCAGTTCTCTAGTTTCTTAGATCTATGGTGTTCAAGTATACAGATAACTGGTAGACAAGTGGGCATTTAACCACTAAGTGGCCATATGAGAATGGTGATAACGCGACGACAAGGCGACAGTATGATGATGATAACGCGGTAATGAAATTGCGTGATCGTAGTATCGCGTTATCATCATCGTGTTGTCGCGTTTTCGTTATCGCAGTTTCGTGATTTCGCGTTTTCATCATCATACTATCGAGTATCGCGTTTCAGATCAACACATTCAAAGGCGATGGCCCTAATGGAATTCCGTAAGAAATCGCTTATCAAACGAAAAATGTCCACTTCTGTACTATGTTTCAATAACAAGTCTTGAAAAAAAGTAAAAACGTAGTAATACTAGAAAAAAAAATGGTCCCAGTGGGGCTCGAACCTATGCCCACTTGAAAAAAGTTAAAGTAGGTTTATGGTAGGAATTGAATACTCTTCAAAATGAGGTGCACTATTATGGAGCTTATCCTGGTTGCCCAACAAAGATAACGTATTTTAATAATATAAATTTAATAAACATACCTTGCCTAAAAAATGATATGACTATAAGAACTGTTGTATTAAATTGTCAAAGATTTAAATTGACCAATTTACATTTTCTTAAGAAATGCTAGTTTGTAAATTTATTATCACATCCCGTCGCTATCTCGGTTGCGCAACCAAAACAATTTAGAAATAAATTCCGCAGCTACAATGGTTTTGTTTCATACAGTTAAAATATCATAATATCATTGAAATGTCAGTGTAAATCTAGCAATTATATTAAAATCAAAAGTATTAGTTTTGAAATACTTTGATATTAAAGAGAGGTAATTTAACCAGTTTATAACATAATAAAACATACAATTGTAATAGGGATGTAGCTCTATGTAAAGGATTTTTTCTGTTCATTCGATAAAATAGAAAATGTCATAAAATGTTGTTTTTTTTTGATTGACCACCTTTATTAGAGGATTCTGACCAAACACGAATATATTTATGTATCAATTCAGGCCGTTAAATCATTTCGACTAGTTGTCACAGATATGATACTCATTACCAGTTTGTTTACATATTCGCAAAATATCCTGTATACTGTCATTACATAGCTGCTTCATAGTTTAAACAATTACTATCTGCTTAATTCGCCAAACACTATAACACTACACCGTTTACCTGTTTTTTACTGATATTTCTTGTTTCAATACAATGGTGGGTCCCAGGTGAAGACATGATACAATGTCATGTAATATGTATATGTATATAAATAAACAGCATCCTGAAGGATATACTCAAAATACACTTAAAAAATCTTCCGTTTTTTTATCTTTTAGACCTCAGTTTTGAAATTTCTTAATTAAAGGTTTGTTTGATTGATTATTCTCTTCCTTCGGGATTCCCTTGTGAATATGGTGGGAAACGTGAGTGTTTTATTCAACAACTGTTATTGATTTCGAAAACCTTTTCGTGTCAAAAGAAACAAAACATCATTTCAAATGTCTCGAGAGTGATAAAAGAATGAAATTTCAAAATTCTATAGAAATCTGTAATCTGTCTAATACAAAACAATAATGAAATTTTCAAAGCAAAATTCTTATTTAAAATTCAAATCCATTAATATTTGCAAACTTTTACAAAATTAAAATTTTATGCCAACTATGTGTTTCTTCGAATGTCCATAATGATTGTTATCATTGCATTTACAAAACATAGATAGCATCTACGAGCAGTCGCGTCACTCTAACACTGACCAGAATTATGGGAATAACATAAGAAAATTGTATTATTAGTTAAACTGTCTAATTTGAGACTATAGGATATGCAATTTAGTGATGTAGAATACACTGGAACTTACTAAATCTGAAAAGAAGCAACCAAGGAACGGGATGTATCAGTGGATTACTCTACAAATACTTTAATATAAATTCTGGTGTAGGAAAATCAGGATTTCGATCGTACAAATCGTATAAACACGGATATCGTTGTCTATTTAGCTTCATTTGGTATAAAGGTAAGACTAGTGCAGAACATCAAACAATTCGTATTATCGGTAGAGCCACAGTTATTTTGTCAATGAAAATAAAAACAAGAACAAAAAAAAAAACCCCAAAGAAACCCAGGATGTTAGTATTCTAATATAAAAGGTAATATACGGTAAGAGTAGATTTCTCGGAAGCACATAGCACTGAAAACACAGCCACAGAGCCTAGCATTTGCATAGTAGGCTGAATAAAAAGGCATAATAAAAAGAAGCTGTAATGGAAAAATATTTCAGACGGGTTGCTTCAAACAACCAACAAGTACATATAATTTTATGCTAAATATAGATGGAGGAGAAGGAAATGGTAAGGGGCAAAATTGGGCCGGGGGTGGAGGGTTGTTGGGAGGAACCCGAAGGGGAAAGTTGCGGATTCCATCGAACTCTTCTGTGTTAAATGGTGCCGTCGTGAGAACGCTGAACACAATGCATTAACGTTTTGGAAACGAAATATTTTTTACATTGTTGATTCTCGAATAAAATTTTATCAAACTAATGAACACCTACTTCCACCAAAACCCATGTTTACTTTAAGACATTTGAAAAAAGAAATCCAAGAATTTCATTCTAAGTCTGCCTTAGTTCCAGTAGACAAGGCGGCCAACATCATTTGACGTCAACATTATATTTTACAAAACGAACTAAATAGCACTAAAAAACAAAGACAAATATCAAACAGGGAATGCCACGCACCAAAACCGCAGCCTCCTCAAAACGAAACCCACAGCACGCAGACGCGTGCACCACACACACACTCATTAGGACAAAACGAACAAACAAAGGAACACATACACGCACACACACACAAAGCCAACACATCAGGACAAAACGAACAAACAAAGGAACACAGTGGGGCACCGCCTTGGAACGGTCAGTGGCAAAAACACCACTGGGGAGCTTTAACCGGTTTATGGTGCGCACCCAACCTCACTCTTACCCAAATCTTATACATTGAGTCCTTCTGCTGAAAAGAAGTTGGTCACTGATCACATCACTGAAGTTTCTAATTTCAAAGTTCGTATAGACGATCAACAAATTAAACTACCGACAATGTACTGGATTCCTAAATTGCATAAACAACCATATTAAGCTCGCTTCATCGCTAATTCAAGCTCTTGTACAACTACAAATATTTCAAAACTATTAACATCATGTCTAACTGCTGTGAAAGCCCACGTGGAAAGATACTGCGATAAAGTATACGAAAATTCTGGTAAACACTTATTTTGGTCGATTAGAAATTCTGGCGAAATCCTGGATAAGTTTAAAATTAATAATTACAAGGTTTCCACAGTCAGTACATACGATTTTTCTACTTTGTATACCACTTTACCACATAACTTAATTAATGACAAATTAACTGCCCTAATTCAAAAGACTTTTGCCAGAGAGAATGCTACATTTCTCGCTTGCAATTTTGATAAAGCTAGTAAACTTCTTCAGCAAGGCTACCGTTATTACAAATTGCGTAAATATTTTGCTAAATTTTACTATCGTAATTCTGATTAAGTGTTCAGCATGTTTAGTGTTCAACCCGTTTACAGTTGGACACTACTCTTCCCTCTTTGATTGTGTCTGACGGAAGAGGGGGAGGACTCTATGATAAGCAGTTTATAAATCCTACCAGGACTGAACTGTTTTGATATTTGTCTTCTGGCCGGTTTCGTCGGGCCATTAAGGGTGTTTCTCTTGTTGCTCTGTCTTCTGAAAAGGCATTGAGTACATACGTTTTTGGTTCTTAAGGTTTGCTTTTTATATATTTATACACGAGCATTTTTGTGTTTTACATGCCAGGCCTTTTTGTTTCCATTACGTGTGTAAGAGATTCAACTGGAGGGGATTACTTTTATTTACACTGTCCCGTGTCTTTGGAACATGGTTGGGGTAAGAGTGAGGTTGGGTGCGGACCATAAACCGGTTTAAGCTCCCCAGGGGTGTTTTGCCACTGACCGTTCCAAGGCGGTGCCCCACTGTGTTCCTTTGTTTGTTCGTTTTGTCCTGATGTGTTGGCTTTGTGTGTGTGTGTGTTCCTTTGTTTGTTCGATTTGTCCTAATGTGTTGGCTGTGTGTGTGTGTGTGTGTGTGGTGCACGCGTCTGTGTGCTGTGGGTTTCGTTTTGAGGAGGCTGCGTTTTTGGTGCGTGGCATTCCCTGTTTGATATTTGTCTTTGTTTTTTTTTTAACAAAGCCGAATATACAAAGGGAATGCCACGATCCTTAGTAACAGTCACACTACAACGTAAACCACAACAGCGCAGACACTTGTGTACCAAAGACAAATATATAACCACGACTAAGTGAATAACATAGAAAAACGAACAAGCAACACATAAGAAAACAGTAGGGCACCGTTATAGACACAGAAGCATAAAAAACGCACCCGCACAAGTAGAAAAAAACAATCGTGTACCGTCTTAGGATTCCGGCTGCCAAAACAAAGGGGAGCCACGAAAACTTACTCAAAGTAAAGGGGAAGGGGAAAAAGTAGCGAAAATGCAAGGGAAAAGAGGGGCAATAGGGGGAGTGAGGAGGAGGAAAAAACACTCAAAACAAACAAGAAAATACACGTAACAGACAATACAAGACAGACAAAACAACCAGTTGAAAACAGGGGCCCCGCCTTGGAACGGTCAGTAACCTATATAAAGGAAACTGGGGGTTTAAACGCGTTTAGAATTATTATGAAAGGTGATTTGTAATAGAAGTTGTTAAATGGTATTTGATTCTATAATCTAAATATCAGTAAACACACTTATAATAATTAAGATAATGAAGATAACAGTTTACCTGAAACAACTGTAAATTATTCATATCCAACATGCTAATGTTCGATCTGCTGTTATTTCGGAACCTGCCTGTCGTCATCACAAGGTGTTTGAATTCAATATGCCAACTCATCGCCGGGAGTTTGGAATCGAATAGTTTTGAGTATTCCATATTTTAATTGCTCATCACTGACGACTACAAGTCAACTGACTCAAAATGTTGATGAACGTTAAATTTCAGTAAATCCGGTATTTGGCGGATACATAATTCAAGCAAACTAGCATACATAATTTCACATTGGCTTCTGGCAAATAAGGACTAACAATCCTAGGTAATAGAGCTTTTCTAATAGAGTTTTCAGTGTTGTTATATTTTCTGGTCCTTTGGGATAATGGAGTCAATTCAACATATGTGTAATAGAGTTCCGCTTAAGCCGTTGCTAGGGGACGTGAGAGGTGTAAACCGAGTCTGCTATTATTCTTCTTGGTTGTATTCTTTGCTTCCAAAGGTTCATTTTACAGATTTTATTCTGAATAAATAAAATGATTTAACCTATAGCAATGTCAAAGGTGTCTCATTAGAAAAACAAAACAACCCGATTAATCCCGCTTCCATATCGAATGTCCAAACAAATTAAGAGGATGGAAGCATTGAGCATAGCAAAGGCAGTGAAGAAAGCCATCCTCAAATGAAAACTGTAGTGTAAAAATATAGCAGTTGCTATAAGTAAATTATTATAATTATGTGAAAGCTATGAAAAAGGGGATTGTTGAGATATTGGGGAGTGTGTGTGTGTGTGGGGGGGGGGGGGGGGGGGGGGGGGGGGGGGGGGGGTGAAGTTGGGTGAGGGTAAATGCAAAAAGTATAAAAAGAAGTAGGGCCGGACTTAGGAACATCACAAAGTTACAAGACAATGTATATAACATAAAACAGAAGAGAAAAAATATGCAGATTGAAAACTAGGGGCACCCTTAGGACAGCATGGCTTAAATGCGTTTCTTTGTGTATCAACCACGCATATACGCTATTTTAGCTAGTTTGAGAGGACAATGTAATAAAATCAATCGCCACAAATATGGGTTCGAACACTAGACATATCCAGCTGTAAAATTATACTGTTCGAAAATGAGAGCGAGCCACGTTCCAAAATCATATAGCACGCAATCACGCACGCACAAACAAATAAAACAAACGAGCTCACCCACACAGACATAAAAAACCTGAACTTATAGAACAAGAATTTAAATCAAAACTTAAAATTATGTAAATAAATTTCTCCTCAGGTGAGAGTGGAGTAAATCTGTTGAAGATTGTTTACCAGAAACATATGATGAAATCTTTGTTAGCAAAATAACTGTCTGTTGGCAGATTTATTTTACCTGTAGATTCTCCAGAATCACGAGTGCGTGTCATTATTATAACTCAATGTAAAATACATGAATATAGTTGACACGTTATCTGTAAAGTTTTCTTAAACACTGTATTTAGTGCCAAGTGTGAAACAAAGCTTTGACATATCAACCGTATATTACTTTAAAATAGGACGTGATGGGTCAAGATTCAGTAATCGTCGGCGTGACATTTACGACCGCGACCACCGACTTCACTTTTCACCAAGCCATGAATTACTTGGCACCGTTAGTGGATAACCTAGTTTTATCTACCTCTTTTCTGTCTTTCTGGTATTTACCTTTCCTAGTGGCAGCTTAATAAAATCTGGAAAGTAGATCCCTCGGAAGAACCGAAAACAAAGTAAACAGTGAAAATTGCAGACTCGGTTTGATTGAGTCTGTTCATGAGCATTAATGGAAAATGCAACACTGCCCACGCCCCTAACCAGAGAAAAAGTACTCGTAATATCATTTTGCAACGAAAATGGCTTGCGACACACTTGCATTGAACTCAAGTTCATGTATCTGCGAAAACAGCGTCAAGAGGTTGCAGAGTAACAAAGCAAAATCTCGATATTTGCAGAGCGAATTGTAAAATCCATCATAGTATCTTTTTTTTCATACGATGAGGAACATATTCATGTCAGTAGTTCACAAACAATTGATAAAGATTATTTATGAATGTTGGTTTTATTGAAAAGTTTCTTCTTTTAAAATCAACCTCTGATTATTGGTCTCAAAAAATAAGATCAAAAATAGTACTACTATTTATTTTAACACTTTGTGGTTCGTAGTTTGAAGACAAATTTTACTTATATATTCTCAGCGTGCATTTTTGTCTCATTTACAATTCATTAACAGCTGTATATATTCTGAAACATGTCATGTTATAAGCAAGATAATTAACTTATAAACAACAACACGTATCTCAAAGATTTATTTCAATGACAATCTCAGTTTTTAAATCCAATAAATATTTTATTGGCATTTTACTAGAGTCCAGAGAGCTATTTAGTCTGCAACAACAAATAAGTGGTGTAAATTTGACATTTATCCTTTTGTATAAAGCCGACTGATGTTCAACAATCTTAATAGATAAGTATCTTTTAAAGAAAACACATACGTCAGCTTTTACTTAATAACTTGAATGCAATCTTCTTGTGTGTTTAAAACGTGAATCTTGACAGATCCCCTGATGTTCAAGACATGCTAAAGAAATGCTCGGAAGAAGATAATCTCGTGGTATATGTGTATTTGTAATCTAGGTTTTCAACATGAATGAAAGCTATTAAAAACAATAGTCAACGTTAAATCATATGTCTAGGAGCTGCGGATCCTATTCCAAATAAAAAGCTATTGATACATTTATTGACCAAACTACGATAATTACTGTAATGGATGTTGGTCGCTGGTGGAGAATGAGAAGTGTCACATTCCGGATGTTATGACAAATGTATGCAACCATGGTTAATGCAAATGCATTGCGTTTTTTTCTCACAGTGAAGGTCTTCCTAAGAAATAGAGACTTTTTAGAATAAATTGGTATTATCTTTTGGTACATGAAATAAAATAGGAAAAGAAATCGTTCAAAGGCATAGCACGCAATAAACCAAAATACTACTACATCCGGTCTGTTTGAGTCTGTTCACGATAGGCAATGAAATGTGTACACCTCGCATCTTTATGACAGGCTTTTGTAGAAAAATTGAATTGTCTCTGTGTTCTAAAGAACTAGAAAATATCGCAGAATTCAAAGAACGATGAGACATTTTGCAGCCATAATTTTGCACAAAAAACCCCACTGTTGGGATAGTTAATAAAATAAAAATGTTGATCTTTGACCTCTAAGTGTTACATTGACCTTTGAGCTAGGACGAACATTTGTGACAAGTAATATTAGAATCTCTTATTGGATATCAGATTTATGGTCGGAATCAAAATTGCGGACGGACGTCTGACAGAATGGTGGATAGACCGACGGAGAAGCGCAGTCAAATTGTTCATGAAACTGGTTTTCAGACAGTAGGGGACTAATAAAGGACAAACATACAACTCATACATGTGTTCAAAACTACAGATAAATGAAATAATGGACAGAATTAACAAAGAGACGCACATATACATAAACAACAGGATCTTGGCATTTGATCGTTAGTAGAAGAACCACTTCTAAGAAAGAGAAGTTTAGACAAAAACTATCAAATATGCATTGAAGTTTCTATTCTAAAATTACCACCTGAGCTTTGGAAAATCCTTCTCAGATGCACAACATATCAAACTAAGTGTTGTTCGTACGACATACCTCTAACACTATAACAAAGTATTGCAAGTATAGTACTTGTGCTAATTTCCTTTAACTTAGACACGATTCATGTCAATGCGGTATGTTTCAAACACTACGGGTATACATATACAAATTTAACGAAACAACAGATATGAGGTCGTACACTCTACATTAGCAACTGTAAAATGTTACTATAAATCTTTTAAGAACAAAAGTTAAATCAAATGCACAATCGGAATAATACATTTCTTTTCAAGTGAGAGTGTCCTGATGAAGATTTTTTTCAGAAACTTCAATGTGATGAAAAGTCTATCAGCAAATTAATGTTCTGCTGGCAGATTTATATGAAGATTCCCCAGAATCTTACGTGGCTGTCTTAGTTGTTATCCAATGCAAAACACACGAAGATCTGTAAAAGTCTGTTGCATAATACACGTATGTGTTGCCTTACCAACACGTATAGTCTGTAAAGCAAGGACGAGTATCAAAACAAAAACATTTATCACTTTCCAACCACACTGCCACCAATTAAGCACGAGTACAATTTGATACGTTGTCATAGACTTTTATTGTACAACCAAAGAATAAAAGATCAATTGCTTCACTGAGATAAAATGAAAGACAACATCCAATTTGGATAACGTGTGCATGAAAGAAAACGTACAGACAGACATCAGACATATCCCCACATCGGGTGTAGGACTACTGCCGCATGAAATAATAATAAAAGAATCTGGAATTTCAATTATATTTAAGTGCATAATCTGTCATCGGAAACTTTCTCAGAGTTTGATGTTACATTGTCGTAGAAATGTCCTGACACGCTTTCTAGGCTAACATAAAATTGATATGCATGAAGGCTGCACTTACAGTTATGTTCTTCTTTCACATGTTTCATTTATTTTGGAAAACTTATACAAAATAACAAATATACTTTTTTCAACCACGATGTAAGCCTTTTAACCAAATAAAGATTTTATTAACAATTTAGTTACGTCTGAGGCGCTATTTAGTCTCAGAAAACAAATGAGACGTATGTTTTTGACATTTATCCCTTCAATAATAAAGCTGATTAATGTTCCGTCTGCTAGGAGATAATTATCTTTAAAACAAAATACATGTACTAAATCAACTGTTGGAAGAAGTAATGGATGTATTGAAAGCTTAATATGTCGGGATCATTGATTTCAATTCATTTAGATTTGAAGATTGAATACTGCTTAAGCCGGTGCTAGGGGGCGTGGGCAGTGTTGCATTTTCCATTACTGCTCATGAACAGACTCAATCAAACCGAGTCTGCAATTTTCACTGTTTGCCTTGTTTTCGGTGCTTCCGAGGGATCTATTTTTCAGATTTTATTTACTTCACAACAGCGGGTGTTAAGTGCTGTGTGGCGGCCGTAAAAAGTCGCCCCGACTTCATCTCAGTGTTGTTATATTTTCTGGTCCTTCGGGATCATTGATTTCAATTCATTTAGATTTGAAGATTGAATACTGCTTAAGCCGGTGCTAGGGGGCGTGGGCAGTGTTGCATTTTCCATTACTGCTCATGAACAGACTCAATCAAACCGAGTCTGCAATTTTCACTGTTTGCCTTGTTTTCGGTGCTTCCGAGGGATCTATTTTTCAGATTTTATTAGAAACAAACAATCCCCACCCCCATACACACAACCCCCGCTTGTCCCTTAAGTTCATTTTAGTGCATACATAAATGTGCACATTATTTATGCATATACATTAATTGATAAATAGGCAAAATTAAACATAACGACAGTGAGGACATAACGAACCGCCATCAATAGGTTGGGGACAAAAACACCACTAGGGAGCTAAAAAGGGCAAATCGTGCACGTGAAGCATACATGCGAACCAAGATATGTTTTGAAACGCCCGTGGGTAAAAAACTGCAACATATATTGTATTATTAAAATCAAACGTTTGTGGCTTCAAAAAAATACATTAAGGTATTAGTCCGCCCGCTTAGCTCAATAGGGAGAGCGTAGATCTACTGAGTTCGATCCCCGGGCGGGGCGTATGTTCTCCGTGACGACGTTTTTTCTCCGTGACGATATGATAAAAGACATTGTGTCTGATATCATTCGTCCTCCACCTCTAATTCACGTAGGGGAGTTGGCAGTTACTTGCGGAGAATAGGTTTGTACTGGTACAGAAACTAGGAACACTGGTTAGGTTAACTGCCCGCCGTTACGTAACTGAAATACTGTTGCAAAAACGGCGTTTTACCAAACACAAACAAAACCTTTAGGAATTAGAGCTTGAAAATGGCATTCGCTTGGTATTTTGTTAAAGTTGACATTCTTTCGCATTGTGTTGCAATTTTAAAACAACTTTTACCGTGCCGGTTTTTTTAATAAATTTTGTATAATTTATGGTATTTCCTCGAGCTCAAGTAGAGACAAATTAGATTTATTGTTACGTTGGCCTTTTATCCGTATGTACTTACGAACAACTATCCTATGAAATGTATGACCTTTACGGCCGTAAAAAGTCGCCCCGACTTCATCTCAGTGTTTTTATATTTTCTGGTCCTTCGGGATCATTGATTTCAATTCATTTAAATTTGAAGATTGAATACTGCTTAAGCCGGTGCTAGGGGGCGTGGGCAGTGTTGCATTTTCCATTACTGCTCATGAACAGACTCAATCAAACCGAGTCTGCAATTTTCACTGTTTGCCTTGTTTTCGGTGCTTCCGAGGGATCTACTTGTCAGATTTTATTTACTTCACAACAGCGGGTGTTAAGTGCTGTGTTGCGGCCGTAAAAAGTCGCCCGGACTTCATCTCAGTGTTGTTATATTTTCTGGTCCTTCGGGATCATTGATTTCAACTCATTTAAATTTGAAGATTGAATACTGCTTTAGCCTGTGCTAGGGGGCGTGGGCAGTGTTGCATTTTCCATTACTGCTCATGAACAGACTCAATCAAACCGAGTCTGCAATTTTCACTGTTTGCCTTGTTTTCGGTGCTTCCGAGGGATCTACTTTTCAGATTTTATTTACTTCACAACAGCGGGTGTTAAGTGCTGTGTGGCGGTCGTAAAAAGTCGCCCCGACTTCATCTCAGTGTTGTTATATTTTCTGGTCCTTCGGGATCATTGATTTCAACTCATTTAAATTTGAAGATTGAATACTGCTTAAGCCGGTGCTAGGGGGCGTGGGCAGTGTTGCATTTTCCATTACTGCTCATGAACAGACTCAATCAAACCGAGTCTGCAATTTTCACTGTTTGCCTTGTTTTCGGTGCTTCCGAGGGATCTACTTTTCAGATTTTATTTACTTCACAACAGCGGGTGTTAAGTGCTGTGTGGCGGCCGTAAGAAGTCGTTTCGACTTCATCTCAGTGTTGTTTTATTTTCTGGTCCTTCGGGATCATTGATTTCAACTCATTTAAATTTGAAGATTGAATACTGCTTAAGCCAGTGCTAGGGGGCGTGGGCAGTGTTGCATTTTCCATTACTGCTCATGAACAGACTCAATTAAACCGAGTCTGCAATTTTCACTGTTTGCCTTGTTCTCGGTGCTTCCGAGGGATTTACTTTTCAGATTTTATTTACATATCAATGCCCTTATTACACACTATGCAATCTGTTGAAAATTAAAAAAAAAGATGAACTATTGGTTCTATGAGATTTCGCTAATACTTAATGCGTTCGTTCGTCCAGCTCGTCAAGTGTTTATTCCCAACCAGTTCTTGTAAAATTTCCAACGGATTCCTTGTCTTTTCATCTTTTCATGAGAGTATAGTCTGAACATTTGTTTAGTTTTATGCCCCTTGCAATTTCTTTTCTATCATAGTTTGCATCTCTAAACTGATTTCTAATTTTTCCCATATCATCTTAATGTACCAAACCAGAACAGTAAAGTTAACGCAGTCAATCATTTAATATGTCATAAATGATGTCATCGGAATGGTGCATTAAGATACAGGTTTGTTAAAAAATAATTACACGTTTTATTTAGCATCCTTATGCTTAAATAACTCCTCGTTATCTATAACGTCCCTTGACAGAATGTGTACCATATGAAGGTTTGAAATGTGACGACTAAAAACTATTGTTGTTGTTAGAAAATGTTGTCCTAGTTGAAACCGAAGGTAACTGTTGGTGGAAGTAATGTTCACTGATTTTGATTCATTAGTTTTACAATTGTGCTAAAGAAAAAAATGTCCTTCATAATATATATATAAAAATATATAAAATAAAATGTAGTAACATGAAAGTACAAAGAAATAAAGAAAATCACAAGAATGCCTTTATTACCACCAAGAGTTGAACTTGAATAAAAATGCTTTGAATGAACCCATTTAATTAAAGTCACCTCATTAACAACGCCACCAGGTACCTTAAAAGCAATGCACCAGGAATGGTTAAACTCCCTCGATCATACAAATAGAGCAGTATTCGGCTAAAACATCCGGATACCACTAAACAGGAAAGGCTGAAGCAGAACAATTTGTGATATAACTTTACGCATTAATTTATGTTTCCTTCAAGCTGAGATAAGTCTAGTAAATATTATATTGCTCAAACTCTAAAACGTGGTTAATAGTCTTGTTTTTATGTATTATAAATCGATCATAATTCTCCATTTTTGTATATATTCAATATTATAAATTTTTATAACGATCGTATTTCAAGACAAACATATGTACATACAAGAAGGGTTACGACAACTTAGTGACGACAAATTCTATCAAGGAATTCCTAGAGACCTAAGCGCAAAACAACTCCTGGAACAACCAACTTTCTCGCTTACTCAGGAAAACATAATTTATTACCACAACAGATTATAACATATTCTACAAAATAAAATGCAGGACTCCCGTATTTTGCATGTTACCCAAAATCCGCAAAGTCAACAATCCGGGGAGACCCGCTGTGTCAGCATGTGATGGACAGAATTCCTTGATTACCACATCAGACCATTAGCAAGGACGTTTAGAAAATTCCCAAAGACGCGATACTGGTAACGATAGACGTCAGTCTCTGCACATCAATCCCTCATACAGGATGAAAGAAACTTACACGGCCAGTACAAGAACCAACAAGCAAATTCGATGAATTGGTATCCCCCGCCGAAAAGGTTTGTGGTGAGGAATCAATTTAACAGAAAATGAATGCTACGTTTTTTTTTTTTTGGGGGGGGGGGGGGGGGGGGGGACTGGGTGAGGGCAAAAAACACCATTATGTTGGTTATTAATATTGATGGAAAATTAAAAATGAAAAAAAAAATTGCAGGGGGGGGGGGGGAGATGCATGCTTAGTGTGGTGGGCATGACTGGGTGAAGGAGTGAGGTAGGGGAATTGTTCAACTTTGCATGTTGATAAATATTCATGGAAGGTTTGAAAAAAAATAAAAATGAAAAATTATCTTTGTTATTTGCGGGGGTGGGGGTGCGGTGTGAGGTGGAGGGGGTGTGACCAAGGCAAGGCGGTGACCGGGTGTGGGTACACAACTTCACATGTTTATAATAAATGTTCATGGAAAAGAATGAAAGAAGTTTAATGAAATTCTTCTATTTGGTTGGTTTGTTATGTACAAATCTGTAGATTTTTAAACAATTAAAGGGCATAACTCTATGGAAAATTGACCATTAAAAAATAAAATGACAGGCATCATCGAAGTATATTGTAGGCATAGGAAAAACAGATCAATATAATTGCACCTTTACTAATCCTACCAGGTGTTCTGTATTACAAAAGTGTTTCTATTGTGACATTTTGATACAAGCAAAACTGTATTATCTGCACTATAAAATACTTACTGGTATTTCATTTTATTATCGGCTTGTTAAAAGTTAATTTTTACCGTAAGTAAGTTGACAAAATCATAGGAACCAGTGATTCAGGGGTAAATCAAACACATATTAATAAATCCTAAATGATTTTGTTGTGCAAAAATGTATAATATTGTGTCTTAAACCGTTTTCGTTTTCTACTCTATTGTGTAATTGCAAGGGAAGTAAACTAATAGATATCTCTACTTTAAAGTACTAGCCCAAGGCAAGAGCTGACATTCTTTGCGGATCACAACTTTGAATTAAATATTAAAATTTCTGCTATTGATATTAGCAAAACTATCATACATTGCACATTTGTGAAATCATTTTTGTTAATTTCAAGGACTTGGAAATCAATTTCTAGACTTTATTTAATGTATTTCTATCAAGGAAAATGTTAGGGTCTATCTCTATATATTGGTTCATATTTATTTTAAGTTTCATGAAATTCGACCAGCTTGTAACTGAGAAATTGCTGCAGACGTGGATTTTTCATTAAATCAAGGGCAATAACTCTAAGGGAAATTGACCGATAAAAAAAACAATCTTGACGGGCATCATTGCAGTATGTTGGTGGATGTTTATTTCAAGTTTTATGAAATTCTACATGATAGTTACTGAGAAATGGCTGCGGACGGACATTTTTTGGGCATTTTTCATTAAATCAAGGGCAGTAACTCTAAGAAAAATTGACCAATAAAAAACCAAACTTGACGGGCATCATTGCAGTATGTTGGTTCATGTTTATTTCAAGTTTCATGAAATTCTACCTGCTAGTTACTGAGATATGGCTGCGGAGGGACGCACGCACGTACGGACGTGACGGACGGACAACGCCATTTCAATACCCCCTCCCGATTTCATCGGCGGGGGATAAAAACATGGATCCTCTTGCGTTCCATGCTTTTCGTTCTACGAAGAACCTGCTTCAAATTCAACAGAAAATACCGGTACTACACACAGATTTCCGGCACATTCATGTTTATGTCCAGTCTAAGGTCAAGGTCTTTGAGCACCAAAGATTTAAACCTACGGTATGGTGGCGTTTTATAGATGACATATTCATGATCTGGCCACTCTTTAAAGATGAACTGTATTCCGTCATGGCCAGAATGAACAGTTATCATGATTCCATAAAATGTACCTACGAATTCAGTTCTACCAGCGCAAGTTTGCTGGGCGTTTCCATCATCAAAGATGACGACGGCACCTTATTCTCTAGACCAAACCCACAGACGCACACATGTACCATCACTATAGTTCCTACCATTCCAACCACCAGAAAAGAAGTATTCTGTACAACACGGAGGTAGAAATCTGCAGTAACGACAAAGCATTTTTCACATGCACAAATATTCTCTTCAACAACCTCCGAGCCAGGGGATGCCAAACTTATACGTAGTGCCATTAACTGGGTAGCAGCCTGCCCTCCATCACAAATATTATTCGATACCTACATAGAAACTTCTATCAGAAAACAACTCAACAAACTTCATAAACAATTCAAGAATCATCTCGGTCTACTACCGACGACCAACAAATACCAGAAACTGAGAAAAGAGGTCACAACACATGCAAAGGATAAGCGTTTTCTATCTTCTGGCATGCAAAAAATCTACAATACGAAGGTCAGATAGGCAATTCGTTCAGGGACAAGTTTTACGTAAATATATAAAAAGCAAACCTTAAGAACCAAAAACGTATGTACTCAATGCCTTTTCAGAAGACAGAGCAACAAGAGAAACACCCTTAAGGGCCCGACGAAACAGGTCAGAAGACAAATATCAAAACAGTTCAGTCCTGGTAGGATTTAAAAACTGCTCATCATAGAGTCCTCCCCCTCTTCCGTCAGACGCAATCAAAGAGGGAAGCGTAGTGTCCAACTGTAAACGGGCAAATATTTGTAAATGTATATTCCGTCATTTTTTCCACGGAAATTAGATTTCCTCAATCGAAACCGTATTATTTTAGAACAATTATATCTAAATCGGTGAAATTTCATTCAATAATTGTAATTAACATCCGAACCTTCTATTTATCAGGACATAAATAAATATATATGAAATGAGATATTGTGCGTGTACCTGTGTTGAAACTACTCTCTCACTACAGTTATAAATTCATAGCGGCTTTAATATTGATGCGCGTTCGTGGTTTGCACTTTGTTAAGAAAAGGCTGTGGAATGCAGCGGAAATAATTACTGAATTAATGGGAAATGTTATGCTATATTTTTTCACTTCAGTTTCTTTTAGTTGCGGGTTTACTTTGTGATGTATGGTCATATGGCTGTGTTTAGGGTGTTGTGTGCTTCCGAGAAATTTACGCTTACCTTGTATTTTTTCTTTCAGCGTCCAGCGGGCAAGCAAATTCTACAATTATGCACGAAGTTTGTTTTATTGTTCAACATAAGTAAAATTCAGTAAACCAACAAATAACGCATGGAGCACATTATCCGTGAAAGGACGTCGCGCCATTTCACAACGTTAATCTGTGGGGAAAATCACAAAATTTCCTTTTACATTAAAAAACCCACACGTAAAACATATCCAGAGCTAATTGATATTCTTTTATATACGATGCTATCTTGATGATTTTAAGTGCAATATAAATGAAAAGTTTTCTAGGGGTCAAATTTACTTGCAGACTTTTAATATATATCAATAAAATCTGTAAAAAAGATAATTCTTTAGATCTCTAAAGTCAGTACACAATCTTTTAAAGTCAATTCCGCCTTATGATTTCAGGAATATCTTCTTACGTGACGTTTTTATTATAGCACAAAATAAATATTGCTAAAAGCAACAACATAAAAGTCCCTTGAAACTTTCAAAGATTCAAGAAAACTTAAGACAAGGATTGATTTTAGCGACATATTTGCAATTATCCAAGAGACAGAGCAACTGCAATCTGTTTTATATATTTGTTTAGAACTGCATTCCGACGAAAAAGGTTTCTGATAGATAAATTTGATTTATCAACAGCTTGTACCAGCAACGATAGAATTTCGCAAAGCAAATTAAATGTAAACGGATATGTGTGTAGTTTCATCGAAAATAAACATATCAGTGCAGAAGAAATCTCAATACCATTCCTGCATGTGAATTCTGTTCCGTGAACGTAGAACGTAGCCATTCATTTTAGTATTTCGCCGTTAATTCTTATATTGCAATTTAGTTATGAAGACCATTTCCAAATAAATCCCAGTGTCGGATGTAAGACTTTCTATTTCAGGAAATTTCCAGTTTCTTCCTTTTCCATATAAATTGTAAATTATAGTCAAACTTGCTCGAAAGACAACGTTTTTTAAGAGACCCCTTGCACAAATAGACCACTTTTTCAGTTCCTTTTTTTTTCTGTTGTTTGAGAGGCTATTTGTGTCAAGAAATCAGTTTTTTATCTCGCCTGTTACGTATAATTTTTTGATTGTTTTAGAAATTACCGTCACTGACCGTAATGCTTTTTCAAAAACATACTTAGCTCATTCGAAGAATGTGTCCTTCTTAGTTTCAAATCAATCGGAAGCATGCATATATGGCCGTTCTGTGGTTAACATATTGGGTATTGTGCAGCAAAAGCTAGTCATCTGAATTTACATCGCGGTGATAAATTGGAGGTGCTATATAACCATGTATTGCTACTGATCATTTCACGCCAGTGAAAAAGATTATCCGTTTTTCTTTTTGACACCATTATTCATTTACATTTTTGTGCACTTATCCGTTAAACAAACACTACCACGGTATCTTGTTTTTAAATACATGCATAATTACAAAGTGGCTAATGCGGTTGTCTTTGCGTCCTAAGTTACGGTTAGATTAGCTTTTTAGTCTATAAACAAGGGAACAAATCGTGTAGGAATGGCAGAGTTTACAGAACGAGCAAATTGTGCAAAAACCCTCCATTTTAAAAAGACACGATATGTAGAACATAGAAATAATGATCATGCAAATAACCACAAATATAATGTTTTTATGCACAAACCTGTGTTCAGGGCGAAAATTTCGATTTTCATTGTTTACCACAAAGAAGGTCCTGTGCGCGGACAGAGAGGGATCCGTTTTCTCATTTACCACAGAGAGGGATCCGATATGCATACACACCGTGTTAATGTTCTATTTTGACATCCGAAGATAAGGCAAACAAGTATCAATTGACAGTGTAATCGAGTGTTTTTATTTGTTCCAGCGGTCTAGCAGAGCATTACGTTAACAGGCTTCCTGTTCTCTAAATTATATTTGCAAATATCTGGAGAGAACGAACTTGGACAAAATGCTGCATGATTGCTAGTATAATGGATGCAGTAATTGAATTCTTCTTTCAGGCGATTCCGTGTTTACTGGCACCAGATCAGAAAGAAACTCGGTATATGTTATACCTTGACCCTAAAAATACTATAAGAACTATGAAAATGTACTAACCCATTTCAATCGCGAATTTCCCACCTAGAATGCGCATTTTGGTAATTGGGTACTATACATATTGAACAAGTGGTAACTTATAAGCCATCGTACACCAGTCGCATCGTCCTAATAGTTCATATCACAGAAACACTGCATGTTTTATCCTTCATCATCCTTACAGAGTAAAAACTTAGATGAACTTCTCAAATGAACTTCCAGTCTAGACGACATGACCGTGTGCACATGTTAGACGAAATGTAAACAAACAAAAACACTATGTAAAATATTCACAGTTATATGATAAAACTCGAAATTATGAATGAAAGTCATCTTGAAATCATAGTTTTACATATTTGTATTGTTTATTTAATTCACATTGTACATTTATGTTGCATATATACAACCTAGCGTAACGACGATTGGCATACATTTCCATATTAACCGATCAGAATAATTGTGTTATCTAGGCCAGAACTAGTTGTTTTCTGTAACGTTGATGAAAACATACGTGGAGTGTCTGTGCGATATGAAATATTGAGACAATGTGACTAGAGCATGATGAAAGATAATTATCACTTGTTCAGTATATGTAGTACCTATATACCAAACTGCGCGGTTTAGAGAAATGCACGATTGAAATGGATTAGTTCAGTATCCGTTCATGACCATGTTTCTTATAGTATACCTCGAGATATTCTTTCTGTTTTGGCGTCAGTGATCCTGCTATGCATTAGTGTTATAGGTCATATCTAAGATGATTGTAATTTTGTGTATTAGAATGATGTCAAATGAGAACATAATATATTCATACATGTGTTGCAATAGTCTTTTATACTGTCCATATTACGGAATTACAATTGTGCATTAGCTAGCATGCAACGCGACATCAGTAACTTTGATTCCGTTCAGGCAATAGCGATATCACGGAGTTCTTTAATTGCTTTTTTACATTTTACATGTATCTGAATTAAATATAAAAAAAGAGAATTTTGTGGACTCATGTTTTATTTGTCAACCAGGGATATAACATAATAATGAACTACTACCCTTTTCACACTCCTCAAAATAGAACGTGTCGATACTTTAATTCAGAGTCACAGTTTACATGGTGTAAATAAATGTGAACAAATACATACACATAATTAATAAAGTCCATACGGGAGTGGTTATTTCTGAAGAGGAAGTGATCAAATCAAGAAGACACTTTAAATAGAAAAAATGATACTAAACGATGGAGAATATCAATAACGTAATGTCTGATTTAAATAGCAAGTAGAAATAAAAATCAAAAGCAAAATTAGAAGTTGAAAAATAAACAACAAAAAACAAACATTGCTTTCAAATTATATGGCACGTTATTTTTGTTGTGTAATACAGAAGTAGCTAGGTTTGCATATACTCTGTTTTGATTGGACGAGTTCGCAGGGCGCGTGAAGATCACGGAATCCACGTGTACAGTTTATGAATGGAGGCTACTATCGAGAGTTTATCGTAAATTGTAATAACAAAATAAGTTCGAAAGTACATTTTCTTATGCTGATATCAAAATGGATTAAGATTTCGGAATGCATGGACTTACACGAAGGTACTTTATCCTCTTTCTTAACTGAAATAAAAACGAACAAGAATTCGTAATGCATGGACTTACACTGGTTAGTTAAATCTTATTAAATTCATTTGGTACAAAGTAGACACAGTTTAAGAAAGGTATGTATACAAATAGGAAATTACTTAAATTCTCGCATTACATGTTTAACAAATAAGCATAAATTATGAATAATTGTTTCATTTTTGCACGTAATCAGTTCTTTGTATTTCAGGATATTTGGTCTATGGGAAAATCTACCAGGGATGTATTTATTCCTAAGAGCTGTAAAGAAAGGACAAATTAAGAGGTAATGCATTTCATCCCCAATATCGTTAAGTGGGCACCATGGGCACTTTCTCTCCTCATGTGCAACATAAGATTGTCGCCAGCGCCCGGTTTCAACCGGAAGTCGATGGTTTCCTGTTCTGAAATGCAGGAGACTTAGTCGGAGCGAGCAAGGCAACGACAACAAATAGCTTTCCATCAGAAGGTTATCTTTAAATAGGCTATAGCCTGTACCTTTTGAGGATCCTTTTAGAGAAGTTGAACACTGCTGGTTAAATTGGTCTGTTAGAACCCTTTTAACCAAAATATCGATACCTTTACAATTTAATGTCGCCTGATTAAGCCTTAACAGGAATAGCCCGTATTGTATAGAATGTTCTTAATACAAGATGACCATTTAAAAGCGTGTACAGACTGTATCATGTTCTGATAACAAATATAAACAATTTTAGAATGCTTGGATAAGATTATTTTATTCCAAAACTTTATCATTCTAGCTTAACATAGATAATGTTCATGTTAATAATATTCACGTCAATAATGTTTGTTCACTTTTACGTCAATATTGTTCATGTAAATAATGCTCAAATCAATAATATTCACGTCAATACTGACCTCAACATCAAAGTCATCATTAGTCAATACTTTCAATACAGTCAGTACAATCAACACCATCATCAGACAAGATTTTAAACCATGTTCAACACACACAACCTGAACACCTCTCAAAAGTGATGCATGGACGTTTTTACAAGGAACCAGTTAAAGGAATCATTTGATCAAGACATTTTTTCTGTCATGTCTTTTTTATTATGGTATGAAATAAAGAGGTGTGTGTGTGTGTGCGTGCGTGTGTGAACATTTTTTCAGTCATATAAACGACGGTGTCTACTTGTAGCAGTGAGCACAATGCCCAACTTTATAGTGCTGCCTCACTGGAATATCACGCCGTAGACACGTGACATGATACCCCACCCAGTCACATTATACTGAAATAAAGAGGTAAGTTAACAGTGCTCAGTATAATACTGAATTAAACTGGACTCGTACAGAGTAGTAATAACCCATATTTGGATTTGGCATTCGCCTTTTCCAATTATGGGTTATTAATGATGTGTGCTTGTCCAATAGATTTAAATATTGTACTCAACGACTGACTGTTTAATAACCTCATATTTTAAAATACAGCATAATATTAATATAAAAAACAACATCATTTGTGACATCATATTTTTCTTCTTATACATTATTACGTAAAACATTTTATTTGTTTTTTATATATGTATGAAAGCATGTACTTACAAAGAATTGCAAGGTAAGGATTTGAAGTTTTCAATATATCCCATGTAAAAGTAACGTTTCGCGAACAGCCAGGGAAGGTCACATTATTCGAGATTTCGATGTATTGGCCGTTATGGCGCCTACAAGCTCGATTACATTTATCTTCATGCAATTCCTAATGAATCATTACACTATCGTTAAAAAGACATTTCACACTTATTAGGCAGTTGATTTTATTTAAAACAAACGAATATATATTATATTATACCAGATTTATATAGCGCCCTTTTCATGATCAATTTCACGTTCAAAGGCGCTTAACGAATAAAAAATGGGATCTATTTCAGGAAAAACAGCGAGCATCGGCCCAGCAACCATCCGCAACAATTGCTTCGTTTGTTAACACAATTGTGATGTGTAGTGTTTTATCAACTTTTATTCAAAATCAAAACTCGATATTTACTTACTTTAAAGACAGTTGCTTCGGAAATCGGAAAATAAGCATAGCAAGAGCGATTGATTCTGGCATCTTTCAAAGATTTTCACAGCGAATTGAGGCACGGAGGTGTGTAAAATACTCGCAGTCACTGATTCAATATTGACTTAACAGGTACTGGCAAACGCTCAAGTAGGTCAATATCTGTTGCTTCATATTCTTTCAAAGAAGTCCCTCCTTTTACCTAGAAATATTCTTTTCTAGCAAGGCTACCTTATTCAAATCTATGTAATTTCATTTGAAATGTTTTTCTGACTTAATAAGGTATATCAAATTAAGTCGGTTCAAGTGAATGCGCTTTTCATAATTGCTTCCCGTTTGCTTCATGCTCACTCAGTCATATTAGGAAAGTTTTGAAAGGAGTGCATTTCGATATTGCATAGTACGATTGAAAATGAAAGTGATGCCAAAATTAAATTATTCCTTCTCTGATGTTAGAGAAAATACTCTTAAAGCCAAAACTATTCAACAAGCTTTACTAACACAAATAAAAAAAACTGATGTTACTTCTTGCACTGAAACCATGTTCGTCCATAAAAAGTGTGCGAATAATGTAGTCTTATTGTGTTTCAAGCATTTTGTTATTGTTTATATAAGTATTGTCTGTGACACTGATTTAAAAATAAAGCGTATTTACTCTAGAACTACATTTTTTCAAAATAGTTCTTTCCTGCAATGACTGAAGAATTCTAGAACAAAATGTAATGCACTTTAAGTCTGATAATTCTACCTCAGATCGTCTACTTATACTTCAATTACCGACAGGTAATTTAAAGCAGTACTGTCAATTAACAAGGTTTCAAATTTATTGGCATATCGACAATAAAATTGCCATTTGCCATTTGCATTCATAAAAAAATATGGCAAAGACACACTGTAATATAGTCATACAATAGACTATAAAACAGACACAGTATATAATACAATTACAAGATTATACAACACAAATAACACAAGTGCATGACATTAAGAAACAAATAAACTTTCAGTGTAGTTTTTCCTTAGAGACATAGACTCTTTGACAAATTTTGCTATATTCAGTATTTTCCTTTTACTTTTCGTCGACATTAAATTATTAAATTTCTGTATACTAGGCCAGGTAATGGTTCCCACATATTTCTTTCTTAATTGTTCATATCTATTACAGCACAACATAAAATGGTACTGAGTTTCAATAACATTTTGGTTACATAGTTTACATAATCTATTTTTTCTATCAGTTCCGTTAAATCTTCCATGTTCTATTTCCAGATGGTGAGAGCTTAATCAGATTATCTAAAACAAGTGTAACTTTTTCTCAGATTATCATTGACAATAGTGTTGAGATATTCTTCAAATTCGAACACCTTTTTAAATTTACAGTAATAATATAATTTAGGCATAGAAGTAATAGCATGATTCCATTCTTGAATGTATTGGTCCCGTAGCCTCCTTTTAAACATATGTATGTAATTTACATTTCTATCATAAATAAGACGTACATTTGTAAAGCCAAGATGATCAATAATTGAATGAATTCTAGATGCCCAACAATTGGTATTTACATGATTGCAAAGATCTCGATACATCCTATACATTGGAGTATCAGAATTTTTCATAATTTTTACCAAAATTTTATAGATCTTTCTTTACAGATAATTGATAGTGGGAGTCGTCCGAGTTCATCATAAATTGCACAGCTTGGGGTTTGCTGTTTTACACCTAATACATATTTACAAAATCTAATGTGCAGTTTATCAACATCTTTGTAGTTATAAATACCCCACACCTCTGATCCATATAGAAGAATTGGGGCAACCATGGTGTCAAAAATCTACAATTTCAATCTTTTCACCATTAATAAAGAACTCTTCAGACATGTTTTGTTTACGTTTTTCAAAGACACATATTTTTGTTTTATCAACATTAATTTTTAGGCCCCACTTTTCTGATCATGAATACTGGTATAAACTGTCTATTTGAGATTGTAAGCTCTTTGGGTCTGTTGTAAATAAAACTATATCATCTGCAAATAATATCAAATACATCGATTAAAGCTCGAAATCTTTTTCTGTCATAGAGTTGAAGTTCAGGTTTTCAGTAACATCATTGATGAATAAAATGAATAGAAGGGATGATAATGGTTCCTCTTGTTTTAATCCAATTGTGACATCGAAAAAGTTAGAAAAACTCCATAGTGCTTGACATTTTAACACAGGACTGTACATTACGATATATACTTTTGATCATGTTGGTCATTTTACAGCTGATATCGGCTTGAATTAACTTTATCCAGAGCGCATCTCTGTTAACAGTATCAAAAGCTCTTTGGTAATCGATAAAAATACACCATAACTTTGAATTCTTTGCTAACACTTTTTGAATGATAGTATGTAAAAGAAAAATAGCATCAGCTGTAGAGCGGCCATCGCGAAAAACAAATTGAGAGCCATTAAAAACATTTTCTGATTCACACCATGTATTTATACGATTTCTCAATATAAGTGAAAATATTTTGACTACAACATTCACAATTGTCGAATACTGGATCGTGCATGTATAATTATGAAAGCTAGGGACAAACAAACAATGACTTGTCATTTTGTTTGTACATGTTTGTATAATTTGTCCCTCCAAATAACAAGTAATAATATTCATTTGACAATTTTGTTAGTGTTCACCCAAATATGAGCCTTTCGATTCGTTTTCTGTGAAAGAGGTTGTGACATGAATGTTTTAAGAAATCCTGTGTCATGTTGATATAATCAATTGCAGATCTTAAAGAAGTGAAGCCCTTTTGTTTACCATCTGAGTAACATAAACGTTACATGTGCGTTGTTCATATATATCCAAGAACGTTAATAAGCTGACCATTTTGCTCCCTAAGTGCATAACTTAATGTTATCTTTCCCTTTTCTTTCTACTATTTAAGTGTCTTAACCAGCGGAAACTACTCAAATGAGAACGGCTTTCTATTCACTGGGTCTGAACCCGTGATAATGCACGGTCATCCAAGTGCAAAAGCAGTGTCGCGATGTTGGAAATAGTTTAGATTGAAAGGAACGTTGTCGTCCAAAACTCTTGATGTGGGTAAGGTGATTAGTAAACACTGCCATAGTCTTCTGCTTTATGCGATGATGAAAATATTCCGGTCGGTAGTTCGTTTTAATTTAGTAAATTGTTAAGATTATTTCTAAATGTCAGTTTCCTTGTACAATATATTTTGTTTAAATAAACCTTTGATCAATAGTCGTAAAGTTTTGAAGTCTTTATTCATTTTTAACACTTGATGGTTCATTTGATAAGCATTTGACCAATAACATTGTATGTTCAGAAACAAATTTTACATATTTTAAGAATTCTCAATTAGTGTTAGCGGTTATCCGATTATGTCCGATTATTTGCAGTGATTGTATTATCTGAATATGCCGTTTAATCGAAGTGAAGACCTAACCGATTTGCCAATCATTATTCATAGGCGAAACATATGCAAAATACCTGTGGGGCAGTTTTATTCGTCATTTTCCCCATGTAAGATCAATTATATTTTGCGTTCAACTATTTACTGGTAAATATGCTATACTCGACCGAAAGTTACGTGCTTATTTGTCTCATTCATGAAAATATATTTTTTTTTGCATTCAGCTGTATATATTTGAAATGCATTGTATTATTAGCACGATAATTAGTTCATACACAACAACACATGCATGTATCCAAACGATTTATTTCAATGAAAATACCAATTTTTACACTGAATAAAAAATATTAGCAATTAATCTGCGTCTGCAAAGCAAGTACCGGTAAGTGGTGTAAACTTATAAGATTCCTTCGCTGGTTGTAGGTGCAGTTGGGAATATCCGACCAAGAGGGCAACTGTTAAAGGTGGTAACGAGGCTCTGAGGAGTAACCGCGTAATCAGCAACCCGAGAGCTGGATGTTCCTATATACACCTATAGCCTTTCTTGTATTCCACATTAAAAGAATAATAGTAAAAATCAAATAAAATGAGTGCCTTTTTCTAGAACTATTTTCTTACAGCTGCGTATTTAAACAAAACGCGGGAGATCAACGTCCGTAATCAGAAAGACGTCATGACGTTTAAAAAACAAATAACACTGTTTAGTTCCGGTTTTATTTGATACTTGCAGCGTAACGTTATGTATTTTTCATAAACGTACGTTTTTTTTAGTTGAGAAGTATACAATAAGGAACAGAGGAACTATCAAGGTACTGGATTTTTATTTCATTTTATGACATAAACGATAAATCACTACATAAATCTTCTATATATATGTAGTTCGTTATACGTCATTTACAGCACGAGAGTTATCTTACACCCCATCTGGTATGCAAGAGTGACATTTATTCTCCTGTATAGATCCGATGGATGTTCCGACTTCTTAGCAGTTATATAATTTTGAAACAGAAATGTCAGCTCTTCCCTGATTAATGGAATAGAATCATCTTGTGTGTTTGACAGATCCCCTGATATTTATAATGCCTGTTTATGCATACCAATATTCAACGTTAAATCATATGTCTAGAAGCTCCGGATTCAATTTCAAATAAAAGGCTATTGATACGTTTACTGACCAAATGACGATAATTAATGTGATGATGTCGGTCGCTGGTGGGGAATGAGAAGTGTCTGGCATTTGCCGCTATAATCCATAATACGCAAAATGTTATGATGAATAAATGCAAACGTTGTTAATGCAAATACATTTCGTTTATTCACAATGAAGGTCGTTCTGAGAAATAGAAACTTAGAATAAGTTGGTACCATGCTTTGTTACATGAAATAATATCGGAAAAGAACTTTTTCAAGGACAATAAACTAAAATATTACTAGATTTGATTTGATTGAGTCTGTTCACAAGAAATAATGAAATATGAAATACCCCTCACAACTTAAGGACAGGCCTAAGTGAACACTTTTATTGTAAACTTGAATTATCTCCTTGTTCCAAAGGACTAGAAAATATCGCAGCATTGTTTCAAAGAACGGAGCATAACTACATATCCTAAATATATAAAGTATATATTGCTTTAGTAATAGTAAAATAAGCTAATATAGTAATATGAGTGAGGCCGGAAAACAAAATTAAAAACGAATACACATTTTGAAATTAAAAATAGTAAAAAGAATTATGGTCACATATGTATACGAAATAAAACATAAAATTGTGTATCTATATTTCATACATCAATTTTTGCTTCTTCTCTTTCAGATATGTTTAATCATATAAGACACGCCAGTATGCATATGCCCATATGAATTCGCACATACCTCTATTTCCATATTGAGTGCGGTACCGGCGGCTGTGTTCTTTGAATGTGACTTTTCTTTTGGATTTCTGTTTGAAGTTTATTTTCCACATATGTCTATATCATTGTATACAGAAATTCAGACAGAAACTAAATAATACGCATTGACTTTTCTATTATAAAGTTACCAAAATCAGCCTTGGAAAACCCTGCTCAAATGCGAAACATGTGTATCAATCTAAGTGATGTTAGTACGTCATACCTAACACAACACATTTCTATTAACTTCAGACACGTTGTATATCACTGAGGTACGTTTTAAACACATCGGGTTAACATTTAACAAAACAATATACATGAGGTTGTGCACTAGACAATAGCACCTGTAAGTCGTTACTATAAATCTAAACTTGTACGAACAAAAAATATCGGCTTAACATATTTCTCCTCAAGTGAGAGTAGACCTGATGACGAAAGTTTATCAGAAACTTCTTTGTGATAAAACGTTCTGTTGGCAGATTTATGTGAAGCTTTCCAAAAATCACATGTTGCTGTTTTAGTTGTTATTCAATACAAAGCGTATGAAGATCTGTAAAAGTTTGTTACATAATACACGTATGTGTTACCAACACGTATAACGAGTCTGTCTTTCTGTCAAGCACAACTGTTTTACGTTACCTTAAAACGAAGACATTTATCAAAACAAAAGGAATTGTCATTTTCAAACAACGCAGCCACCAATTACTAGTAAGCTGAAGTTAATTTTGATACGTTTGTGATTGAGTATTGTGGTACAACCGCAGAATAAAAGATCAATTGCTACTCTGACATAAAATGAAAGATAACATCAAAGGGCTCGGTGCTCTTTACATTGAAAAATGGCGCATCACAAAAACTGCTAATATTTATCATACGAAGATTACAAACTTTTAAAAACATTAAACTGAAAAAAGAAATCAGATATATTAAAAAAACTCATCTTGCTACAAGATATTTGCCGATCCGACCGTTTGATCGAGAACGCCGTTTTATGTCGCGCAGAATTTTTCATTTCCGGCTTATACATTTTCTCAGTATCCGCTAGTTTATAAGTCGACTATGCTGTTACTGTTATTTAAATCTAGCCAGTGCGCCTCTACTATCTAAAGACACATAAACTTGCCCCTCGTTTAATTCATCTTTTTAAACTTACCATCAAGATGCTGACCTTCTCGATAAATAAAACAATTATCAATATTTATATAAATAAAAAAAAAAGAGAAAAAAAAAAACAAGTTTGCTTGGAAAGCTAGCCAACGTTTTAAACTGGAGCATCCGTGTTAAATAAAAACTTTTTCACGGTGGAATGTATTTTGATTTGGCTATAATTAGGGAATCCGGTACCGCGTTTCAATATTTGTTTGCATACTTGTAATACAATTCACCGCTGCAGCTCTCCTTATAGTTATCCGTATGTTACTCACAACTAACCAACAGTTTTCTTAACTGAGACGTGTTATCGTTAGTTGCATTGTCCCGCTCTGTACCTACGACTTCCCACATTGAAATTATTTTGCTCCACCTATTGAGCTATAATGCCAGACACTGAGATAATTTTATACGTTTCATATATGAAGCAACTGACACAAAATGATGAATTTAAAGAATTGATGATAATGAACAGTTAACACAAAAGGCACATGTATATACAAGAACATTGATTTGTATACATGTGTCTGTGTAAATGATAATAAACATATTTTATTAATGAATGCTATTACAATTTCAAATGACAGTATTCAAAACCATGTACCTATTCATGTAAAATGCACAGTCTCTATAGTGGAATGCAAAAATAACAGTGTTCTATTAACATTTTTACTGAAATTAAAATTATAGAAACATGAATTTTATTGCTTATCTCAGAATATATCAGTATGTAAATATTATGCTCCTTGATTTATGAATTAAGCTAACATGTATTTTATTCCACTTTGTAAAAGGTACATTTGAATGAAAGTCTTCCTGTCTGATGCAATTATAACAGAGTTTCGCCGGACTAGTGTCCGTAATGACAGCCTCCCTTAATTAGTCATCGACCGTCAATATATTTAGATTTACATTTTGATATGACAAGTAACTGGTATCTATAAATAACATTTTGGTTAGAGACGTACATGTTACCAACCAATTTGATAAATATCAACACCACCAAATAAAAGATTATTATTCTAGCATCAGACACGTAGAAATCCCAGCCAGTCGGCCATTTGTTTGAACGGTAACGGCCGGTTCCCAGATACCATACCACACTCGCTACATGGGCACATGACCCGACAATACGTGCGCCGGCCTTACAATTGCAATACTAATATATGATATTTTAACTGCCATACCCTATCCAACATTTATACTTTACAGCTGCATAAGTGCCGTCACTCATGTGTTCAGCTGTGTACGATTTACCTAATTTTACAGTGTAAACCCTTAAAGTAATTCCCCGCATTTTTTCATCAGACAGTTTAGGAAAGTCAATAACTGCCGATTCATTAATTTCTCTCCACGTTTACTTCGTCCAACTTTGCAGCTTTTCTTCCACAATGTTTTGTAATTCGTTTTTCCTTTAAGCAACTTTGAACATTTTAGTGCCAAGTTTGATATCTTTGAGGCGATCCGTTAAATACGGTAACTGACTTATTGGTAGTATATCATTTAAAATATGCCATTGTTTGATTCTAGAATTGGCAGATTCTACAACAGTACAACTTAACGTATTTTCGTTATTAGTCTACTTTCGTAAGCGTCTTCTATTTAAGAAATAATTTATCTGTCAACAAAGAGGACGTCGCCACGCCTAAGCCGTGCTTTTATTTCTTCAACATTTTGCTCTAGCATACTGTTCAAAATATTCGCATCGTTATTGTTATCATTCGCCAAATACGGACCATCTACTGACATTATGTATCCCGATTTTGTTACTACCATCATTGGTTTGACAAGTGGTCTTTTCTTGTGTACACTATATGTTTTGCGCTGGAATTTGAAATTAGAACTTTTATATATATACAATCACGTTCCGTCTAAAACAAGGATCGCCGGTGGGCTACATTCATTTTGACCTAATATAGAAATTGCTAATGGTCGTCTGTGCTTCTCAATTACTTCACTCCTACTAATGTGTGGAAACCCGATATATACAGGGGCAAAGTGTTTAGCCAGTTGCTTACGGATTGAGGTGATTGACCTACGTATTTTGACAGGTGATACAGAGTAATAATTGTTCTGTTGGAAAGACCAGCCCTCATTTCGGTGACAAAGACAGCAAGTGTGGTACAGATACTTTTTGCTCAGATATTTTACTTTTATTTACGTACGAAATCAGATTTTTTAAGACCTGTTAAAGTCAGATATTCATCGCTCAATAAAGGCAAGTCATCAAAGCAGAGTGTTTTTTCTTTATTTTCCGTCGCGATTTTGTGTATATTTTCCAGCTAATCAATCAGTTCTGAACTCGAAAGATCGAATATGCTACTGGCAGTAAACATGTTTCCAATTAAATGACGTGGACAGCGTCTTGCTCAATTTGAAATGAGCAACTCTGTTTTAAAAAAAAATTGATTCCTAAGAACAATTTTCGCTCTCATAAGTTTCCTGCCTGGCTTTTTGCAAATAAAACACCTGGAGTGTGTGTACCCAGTGCTTTTTAATGGAAGTGAAATTGTGTCATAATCAGTTTCAATTCGTATCAATTTTGACGGATTAATCCCCTTAGTATTGCTGATATCAACCGATTTAAGCGGTGTTTGACTTTGTGTCTACATCACATTGTTACGGCGGTTAAAGTAGAATTTATGCCTATATTTTCTTCGTATAACATCTGTCGTGTCAGATTTGAGATTAATAAGGAATGTGTTTTTTCCCAAGGACTTTCTGTAATCTGTATTTGATTCTCTATTTATCGGAGTGTGGTCTTTCGGTTTGCACCTCTTATTGCAAAGTAAACATCGTCGATACTGTCGCGCTACAAAAAGGTATAAGATTTTATTATTATTTTAATGTTTTTAGCACTGGCCCGACAATCCCTAACTGAATAATAGGTGGTGAAATATGAGCCCCTTTCAATTGATAGCATTTGAAAGGGGCGCATGAAAGAAGACATAATAACAGATATATTTCCCCCGGGTGAAAGTCTTCTGCCTTATGGAATAATAAAAAAACCGATTTCAGTATTTTGAATGTATAATCTGTCATCGAAAACTATCTCAAGGTTTGATGTTACATTGTCGTAGAAAGCTCCTAACACGCTTTATAGGCTAATGTAAAATTCATATGCGTGAAGGCTGCACTATATCTTTTCATAGACATGCAATGTTATTCATAGTTTTATAAAAGTGTTACAAAGCAATCGACCCATTGCAAGCTCAACTCTGTTTTGTGTTAATTTAGATTTACAGTCGTTATTTTTTCACATTTGGAAAAAGCAGGATAATTAACTGAAACAAAATAACAAATAACCCTTTTCAACCACGATGTAAGCCTTTAAACAGAATTTAGATTCTGTTACAATGTAATTACGTCTAGTGCTATTTAGTCTCAGAAAACAAATGAGTGGTATGTATTTGACATTTATCCTTTAATAAAGCCGATTAATGTTTCTGTCTTCTAGCAGATAATTATCTTCAAGACAAAATATTTAAATCAACCTTCGGAAGAAACAATAGATGTAACGGAAGCTTCATTTATGTCAGAAAGAGTAAAGATCCTAAACGAAATGCCATGTTCCAAGAACGCTGATCCCATCAATTCTTTTGCTGTGTTTATATGAGTGCGTAAATTATTATGTAATAAATAGGCAAAATAAAGCATAGCGACAGTGAGGACAAAACGAACAAATAGTTGGTCACTGCCATCAATAGGCCAGAGGCAAAAACGCCACTGGGTAGTTTATATAGGCTTATTTTGCACTTGAAGCATGAATGCGAACCAAGATATATTCTGTAATGTTTTGAGGAACGGAACTACATCATATTAATAAAACAAATGTTTGCAACTTCAAAACGAGTACTTTAAATGTTGCACCAAAGATGGTCCCATAATTGGATAAAACTCGATAAATGATAAAAACAATTACCTTTATACTTAGTGATATACCCATTTCCTCGCACGCCTTGGTATATTTCTGTTTATGTTTTGTAGGTAGTTTAACAAGACGTGTATGCAAAAAAAAAACTTATACCGTTTCAATATCAGTGACGTTTTGAATAGCATGTAGCCTTTATCATAATGTTTTCTTAACAGTAACCATATTTGGCATCTGCTGATTTGACAGGCCAAACATACCGAGCATATACTTTTCACGATTATAAGCTGAAACAATTCTTGTCCTATTGTTAGGAAATGGGTGCCTTGATAAAGTTGGGTTATTGACCAAAATGGTAAAAGTAATATTCAGTGACAAATCAAGTTCAGAATGCATTTAACATGAGAAATATACAAAACAACAATTAACAATCTGTTTATCATCATTAATAATGACCTACAACCAATAAAACTGTAATTTGAAATTTGGAACGCACTTTTGACAGATCGCGAAAATGTGTGATAAATCATCCGTAACTCATATCAGAAAGCGAATTCAGACACAATATTTAGTCAACTGTAATGAATAAACCTTACTTAATTTATGTAAACCGGTAGTGGCCTCCGACATCCTCGAGAGTGGCTGCAATTTGTGTGTGTTTACGCATTTTCCCAAAGTCTATAAAACTTTGTTCACGAATATAGTGTCCAAACAACAATTTTAAACGGAAAGATTACCAAATGACAAAAAGGTATTTCGACATAGATTTTGTTGCCAATAACAGATCTGTAATCGGTTTTCTTAACAATGTAGTAGTTAACTTTTAATTTGAGTTACGCCGTTGAGTTACGGAACTGTATTTTTGAAATGTACGAATTCGGGGCAAATAACGTTTTCCGCAACCAATTCCAGGAACTCTCCACCACCAGAAACCAATAGAAAAATCATCTAGTTGAGGAGCGGAATTCATACACGACAAAATCCTATAAATAGAGGTTAGAAATTTCATTTGGCGGTTCTGGTTCAAAAAAGCGCAACCAATAGGTTAACTAGGGTAGTTTATACAGTAATAGTCTAGTCCGCAACTGAAATTCCGTAACCAAGGTAAACAATGTCAAAGTTTAACGCCCATCATGGATTTATTATAGGCGCAACTGTTACATTCTAATTACGGCGCAACTGTTATATTCCAGTTACTGTACAGCGCAACTGTTACATTTCTAGTTATGGCGCAACCATTTCGTATTACACGGTAATACACGGAATCTACGTAAATTTATGCGCAACCGTAACCGTTTGCGTAACTGTATGTATTTAAACGAAAAGGTACCCTTTCCGCGAAACGGAGTACATGGAGACGAATGTATTTGGACACCATCTACCAAGGGACGATAGTACAATTTATTAAAAGTCTTTGAATTAGAAGCTATTGGTTATTATTTAATAAACATTAAAAGTGTTCATATATTAAAATTCTCTTGATTTGAAATATTCTGTGTTGTGTTCTTATCGGTCTTAATCTTGTGTAAAAAGGCGTTACACCACCAAATCATGTGTTTATCAAGATATAGCTCAGGGATATAAATGACAACAAACAAAGTTCAGCGTTTCACCTTTTATTATAATATAAATCTTAGAAGTCATAATAAAGTGATCCTCATCAAAAGTCAACTCCGGAACGTAGTAAGAGAGACGACTACACTACACTCCTCCCGTCCTTAAGGTTACACGTGGTGTCAGAAGTGGCGGATATCATTCTACACGATATCTAGGACTCTCGTCTGCAAGAAAACAAGGACGTTATTGACAGTAACGACAGGACTTTGACTTTATAATACCCTAGTAAAAAAAAAAAAAAAGGGGGGGGGGGACATTTATCATTCAACAACGGAAGGTCAAAGGTCAAACCAGAACCCCCTGCTGGCAGGTAAAACAACGTCCGCTTTAATGAAAAGAAAGTATCTAAAAGATAGGTGACTCTGATTCTGAAATAGAGTTCAACAGGGGTCAGGGAGATGTCAGGGATGAACACGCCTCCCCTTTAAGGCGTCGTTATCAAGATATGGACGCTGGACGTCAGAACCCAGATCATTGTTGTCGTGATAGGAGACCAGCAATAACAATTAAACCAGATATATATAGCGGTGATGAAGATTGGGAACAGTATTTCTCACACTTCCAAGACTGTGCAGATCTTGGTAGATGGAACGAAGAAGAAAAGTCGCTCACATTAGCTGCATGTTTACGAGGTCAAGCGCGAGCTTTCTATACAACCCTTACAGGACTGGACAAGCGTTCGTTCACTCATCTGGCTCATGCTTTAGAGCAGAGGTTTGGTGCTGCCAGGCAACAAACCAGGTACGTTTCAAAGTTCCAGACCAGGCTTAAGCTAGTAGGTGAATCAATCGCGACTTTCGGTGATGATCTCCGGTTATTGGCAAGAAGAGCTTATAGCAATCTTGAACCGGCAGCGCAAGAGACACTAGCGTTGCAACAGTTTTGCAAAGCATTGTCTGTTGACATGAAGTGTAGAGTTATAGACAGAGATTGTCAAACAATCGCAGAAGCAGTAGAGGTAGTGGAAAGGTATGAAGATCTATTGAATGAATCAAATGTAGAAAGAAGAAGAAATCTGGTCAGGCAAGTGGAGAGCCATGTAGAGGAGAGAGTAGTTCTAAAGAAAGGCGACTTTGGACAGCGTAAAGTAAGCTGGCAGACAGAAATGAGAGTTACGAGGATGGATTACAGAAGACTCTAAAATCAATACAGATAAGGTTAGACAAAATGGAAAGGGGATCTGTACGAGGAAATAATGGCCCTCGTAGATGTTACATCTGTAGGTCAGTGGATCACATAGCTCGTGATTGTCCACGAAGGTATGGTGCTAACAACGGTCATTGGGCTTCAACAAATAGCAACAAGATGTCGGGAAATGGGTCAACGTCCACTCCGTAGGTCGGGAGCGGGCGAAAGAGGAAGGTATAAGACCTGCCATGTCAGAGTAATATGATAATCTTAAAACGAAGTGTTATGAAGAAAGTGATAAAGAAATAGATATAACTGAAAGTGATAAAGAAATTAACATAAATGAAAACGAAGAAAGTGAATCAATAAACTATATGGGTGTTGGTGGTTCAAAAGAAAAATTATTTGGCAGTATCAATAGGTATAGCTGTGTAAATCAGGTAAGCACAGGAAATGCAAGCTATAATAATGGTCTGTATGTCATAGGTTACATGAAGGGAAAACCTGTCAATTTTCTGTTAGATAGTGGTAGTACTGCTACGCTTATGTCAAAGCATACATTTGATCAATTGGGTATTGAATCTCTTGCTGTTAGGTATAGAAATATAAGTGTTCAAGGTGCTGATGGTTCTAATATAAAAATCTATGGCAAAGAGCAATTTCAAATTCAGTTAGGTGAAGAAGAAATAAATCATCCTGTAATAGTGTGTGATATTACCACCGATGGCATTATTGGCCAAGACTTTATTCTTAAGCATGCAAAGCGATTAGACTTTGATGATCTTCAGTTGGTGTTAAGGTCAGGCGAATGTGTTCAGTGCTACGGAAGTCATGAAGCTAATCGGGTTTGTCGAGTAACCGTGAGTGAGCCCATTGAAATTCTTTCACAATCGTATGCATATGTAAGTGTGACTATTCCCGAGAACGAACAGCTCCCCGCAACTGGGTTTATAGAGAATTTCAAAATTGGAGATACAAATTTCCAAGTTATAGAAGGGTTAGTCGATCCTCATAGTTCAAATGTAGGGGTAGGTGTTATCAACAAAAGTGAAGAAAATATTCTTCTTCATCCAGGAGAAAGCTTTGCACTTTGCAAATCGTCCTATGAAGACCCGGAAGCTGAGGTATTGGAATATGCACACATTTCAGCAAACAAAGCAGCGGATTACGACCCTCTCAGAGTGCCAGAACATCTGAAAGCTACATTTGAAAATAGTTCAATTCATCTTAATGTGGAAGAAAAGCAACAATTTGCAACAGTTTTCAAACAAATATAAGAATATCTTTGTAACAACCAGCGACGAGTTGGGATGTACTGATAAAGTTAAGCATAAGATAAATACTGGTGATGCGCAACCGATCAAACAAGCTCCAAGACGCCAACCACTGGGTAAACGAGAAAGCGAAAAAGAAGAAGTGGTACGCATGCTTCAAAAGGGCATAATTGAGCCATCAGATAGTGAATGGTCATCTCCAGTCGTGTTAATCACTAAGAAAGATGGGTCGACAAGATTTTGTGTTGACTATAGGAAAATAAATTTAGTAACAAAGGTTGATGCTTATCCTATCCCTCGTGTCGACGATTGCCTCGAGGCACTTGCCGGAAACAAATGGTTCAGCAGCATGGACCTCTGTAGCGGAATTTGGCAAGTTCAGATGGACGAAAGCGACAAGCATAAGACCGCATTCTCGACGTCAGCAAACGGTTTGTACCACTTTAAAGTAATGCCATTTGGACTTGTCAACAGTCCCGCCACGTTTCAGAGACTAATGGAAAACGTGCTCAGGGGTATAGAATGGATACAGTTCCTACTTTACATGGACGATATCATTACACCAGGGAAGACTGTAGAGGAATCCTTAGTAAGACTCGAGAATGTGTTCGAACGCCTTCAGCTCTACAATTTGAAATTAAAAGCATCCAAATGCCTCTTTTTCCAGAAGTCAATCACATTTCTAGGCCACGTGGTATCCGAGGATGGCATACACACTGACGAGAACAAAATTAGTGCTATCAAGGATTGGCCGATACCACGTCTCTTGGGTCTCACAGGTTACTATAGAAAATTTATCAAGGGAAACGCCGACATAGCAAGGCCATTACACAAGTTATGTGAAAAGCACGTTAGATTTTCGTGGACAGAAAGCTGTCAAGAGGCATTCGAAAAACTTAAGGAGTCTCTTATCACAGCCCCAATTCTGGCATACCCGCAACCAGATTGTGTGTTTATCCTGGACACGGACTGTAGTGATCAGGCTTAGGTGCAGTCTTGTTACAAAAAATAGAGGGGAAAAAACACGTCATTGCATACATGAGCAAGACCATGAATAGACACGAGAGACTTTACTGTATTACAAGAAAAGAACTGTTGGCTGTGGTAAAAGCTCTTAAACATTTCCATCGCTACCTCTTTGGTCGCAAGTTTCTCTTGCGCACTGATAATTCAGCAGTTAGCTGGATGCGCAACTTAAAGGCACCAACTGGTCAGACAACTCGCTGGCTGAAAGAGTTGTGCACATACAGTATGACTGTAATTCATAGACCTGGTCGAAGTCATGGTAATGCAGATGCTTTATCAAGGAAGCCATGTAGCACATTTACGAGGCAGCAGGAACTTAATGAGGCTACTGAATGCGTCAGTCAGGAGTTTGCAAGCAAAACCATAGAGACAGATAACCCAACTGCATCAAATAGTGACATAAAGGCCAATGAAGTTGTGCAAGATCAGGAAAGTGATAATAGAATCGTTGGGGCAGATTATGAAACCGTAGCTGAAGTCAGAGCTACGACGAGAGGTGATCGTGCAAAAGCTCAAGATAATGATCTAACGCAAAATCCAGTGCTATTAGATGGGTGGACTCCAGTTGACATACAAAATGCTCAGTTAGGTGACCCAAATATTTCACCGATACTGACTGCTAAATTGGATAATTTAGATCGTCCTCAATGGTCCAAAGTTTCAGCAGGTAAAGCTGAATTAAAGACGTTATGGCGCCAGTGGGAGAGACTGTGTGTGAAAGGGGGAATGTTGTATCGTCGGTTTGACACTGATAACAATTCACATATTTGGCAGTTAGTTGTGCCCGAAAGTAAACGTAGTGTAGTACTTTATACTTACCATGACGTGCCGACAGCAGGACATCTAGGCTTTGACAAGACTATTGACAAGATAAGACGAACATTTTACTGGCCAGGTATGACTGAACATATTAAGGACTATTGTCGTAAATGTGACTTATGCACCACCCGCAACCTGTCAAAGTCGCAAAACAAAGCACCCTTAGGTAAATATGCAGTTGTTGAACCAATGGAACGTGTTATGATGGACATACTAGGTCCTATGCCCACAACTGACAGTGGCAATAAATATATATTAGTTATCACAGACTGGTTTACAAAATGGACCGAAGTTGTGCCCTTGCAAAATCAGGAAGCAAAGACAGTTGCGAGCGCGTTCATCGATAACTTTGTAAGTCGTTCTGGTGTACCACTGGACCAAGGTTCAAATTTCGAATCAAAACTCTTCAGTGAAATTTGTGGATTACTCACGATTGAGAAGACACACGCGACGAGTATGCGAGCGCAAGCAAATGGCGTAGTAGAACAATTTAATCGCACGCTGGTGTCTATGATATCTAAATATTGTCAAGAAAATCAAAAGCAGTGGGACACACTGCTACCGTTGTTAATGCTTGCGTATCGGAGTTCAAGTCATTCGAGTACCAAGATGTCTCCTAATAAAATGGTGTACGGGCGTGATGTAACCCTCGCAATGGCCGCCGTAATAGGTCGACCACGCACTGAACAAAACGAGTTAGATACTGTTGATGACTATGTTCGTGACTTGCGTACAAACCTAGCGTGCATTCATGACTTTGCTCGCGAGAATATCAGGAAGAATTCAGATTATCAAAAACGTCACTATGATTCTAATGCGAAAGTACAATGCCGGTCAATGTGTATGGTTCCATGACCCTACACGACACAAAGGTGTGTACTCTAAGCTGGTGAATAAATGGAAAGGTCCTTATTTAGTCACAAAAGTAATAGATGACATAGTGTGTCTAGTGAAGCGCTCTAAATCAATGAAACCAAAGGCATACCACATTGACAGACTTTGGCCTTACTCCGGAGTTAACATTCCAATTTGGATTACTCGCGAAAAAGCTCGAATGTAACAGTTGCAATAAAAGGGATCGAATAATGTTTATTTTGGCTTGTTTAAGAATTAGTAATTATCTAATTGTGGAAGAACTCCCTAGGAAATTTATTTAACAAATAGTATAAAGTTATGTGATGTTTGTAAAGAAAACAACCACTATAATAACAGCTAAATATACAACAACGTATAAGGTAACATGAAACAGTGATTTGAAAAAAATAAATTAAAAAAAATAACATATTAGTCCAGCTATTTGGAAGTGGCTAACTTTAATGTAATTAATTAAAAATATATGTTTAATAACAAGAGATAACATAAAACAATAACAACAGCAACAATAGTAAACCCTCTTTTATTTCACTACAGACAATGGGTGACGAACAAGGTGGTGGTGATGCGATACAGTGCACTCTATGCACAAAGACGTTCAAATGTAGGAAGGAGTTATTTCACCACATGTCTTCGGCAACGCATCGGCGACAGTCAGTTCGATGTCCTTGGTGTCGAAAAATGAACATCTTCACCAGAGTGTACGATTTAAGCAGACATTGTGACTCTGTGCACTTCAGAGCATATAGTTTGATGCCAGACGGAGTTTTATCAATTCCAAATTGTTTTTATCTGGCAGTGTACCCAAAAGATTACGCCATCATGACCAAGGTCCAGAAATATGATAGTCCCATCGCAATTGAAGCCAGGCGTGTGTTGACAAACCATTTAGATAGTATTAAAGCAGAGGATGAAATTAGAAGTGAGATAAGGGAAAGATGGAAAGCAGGGTTAAAGATAGCAGAAGATCTAGAGAGAAAAGAAAAAGAAATCAAACAAATGAAAGAAGCTAAGGCGACAGCAGCCAAGAAACACAAAAAGAGAAAGAACGGCAAAGAAAATGAGATACCAGCAAAGAAAATGAAACAGAAAGGAACATTGGAAGAAACAAAAGCAGTGTATGAACAAATGTTTAAGACTGACCCTATTAAACTGGATATACCAAAAATTCAAAATAATGACACTCCTCCAATGAGCGAAACAGAATTCGAGAGTACAGAAAGAAATAAAAAAAAGAGGCGAAAGTTGTACTTACTTGACTGGATAAAGATGGTGTAAGGCATCTAATGTTGGCAAGAAGTCAAAACGGCAAAGCTGTGAAGGAAGCACTTGCAGGAAAGCCTTTCAAAGCAGAAGCTGAAAGTTCTAAGGGAGAACAGATGAAAGTTACAGGAGCAAACGGTGAAAAGGAGGAGGTAGTAGGTGAATTGAACACTAGTAAGACTTTTATGACGGACCAAGAGGAGAAGGTAGATGAAGTGAGTACCGGTGAAGCAATTATGGAGGAAAAGGAGAATGTAACGGGTGAAGTGGTCGAGGAGGAAGCTATTGTGAAGGAAGAAGGAGAAGTTGAAAATAAAGTTGGTATTGATAATGAAACTAGGATAAAGGAACAAGTGAAAGTAGTCGAGGAAGTAACTGGGATTGAGGAGAAAGCCATCAGTGAAAGGTGCGATGAAAGTGAAGAAAAAGAAAGACTTAGTATAAATAATCCCCTGGAAGGTGAGCTGCAACTTATAACTGATTCGTTGGCCACTAAAACTATACCAGGTGAAATTGTTGACACCAACGTAGTTATCAAAGAAAAGAGGAAGACAAGTTATAAAGACTATGTGAAGAAAGTGAAATTTGCAACACCAACCAAAGAAAGAATAAGTGGCTTAGATGGAGAGGTTATTGTAAATGAAAAAGGGGACTCAGTTGAAATGAAAAAGGGTTATGATGAGATATGGAGGAAGGTGAAGGACATAAATAATAATACCAAAGAATCGGAAGGGAACATAGTGGGTAATGAGTCGGGAGAATCTGATAAGTTAAACGGAAAAGTGAAGGTGGTTGTAAACACTGAAACTGTTGATGGTAAGGAGCCAGAAATTGAACCGGTTGAAGAAGTGAATCATGTGGCGACGGCCAGAAGTATTCTAGAAAAAGGTGCCATGCCAATGTGTCCTCCAGCCCGCCGGCAATGGGGACCAGATACATTGGAAGAAATTGACCTTGGAAATGGTCAAGTAGTTCAGTGGCCGCCAAAAGGGTGGCTGAATATGACGCCTGATAGACGGTTGTTGACTGTGGAAATGATGGCCATGACTCTGGAAGCTTTTGTCTACGGAGAAGTAGCTCCTGAGATGTCATGGTGTTACCTTCTTGACAAGTACAAGTTTCTTGCGCTACCAGGAGCCCTCGTACACCGAAAAAAAAGAGCGAGGACAGCATTACTAGGGCAAGGTTTCAGAACTTTAAATTCTTAAAAGAAGTTGTAGCTGGGAAGAATTTATCATTTGGTGAGGTCCAACATTTACGGGCACTACAGTTCGTATCTGTTAACCAGAAGTTGCCTTTTGATCCCAGTCACCTTACCACGCCACTTCAATGCAGGAAGGACCATCATATCTAGATTAAATAATGGAGATAAACGTAACGTATATGTGTTTTGTAAGTTTAGTATACATACACAAAAACGGAAATTTGTGTTTATAAATTTACACAGTGTTACAAAAGTTTATAAATACTTGGGGTATAAAATGTCAATCCTTAAAATAGTGAATACATACAAGGAAAACACAATGGCAAGTATGGTAAATTATAACTGTGAACATACGAGTATGCATACAGGAGAAAAACTATGGATGACCATTTCAATGGTAACGCTTGATGAATACTTCTAAAGTATGTGGTTAAATTAAAGTTCCATATAATATTTTATTGCATAGTTCTATGTTTTTAGAGCGGAAGAGTTTGTAAATACATGTGACCTTATATTTCTTCTTATCTGTTTTTCTGATTTTATAGAATGTGATATAATATTAGTTTAAAAAAATCCTTGGTAGAACAGAATAAACAGGTTATTATCAAGGAGGATAAGTTAAAACTGAGGTGGGGGAAGTGTTAGTAAATGGGTGCCTTGATAAAGTCGGGTTATTGACCAAAATGGTAAAAGTAATGTTCAGTGACAAATCAACTTTAGAATGCATTAAACATGAGAAATATACAAAACAACAATACACAATCTGTTAATCATCATTAATAATGACCTACAACCAATAAAACTGTAATTTGAAATTTGGAACGCACTCTTCACAGAACGCGAAAATGTGTGACAAATCATCCGTAACTCATATCAGAAAGCGAATTCAGACACAATATTTAGTCAACTGTAATGAATAAACCTTACTTAATTTATGTAAACCGGTAGTGGCCTCCGACATCCTCGAGAGTGGCTGCAATTTGTGTGTATTTACGCATTTTCCCAAAGTCTATAACACTTTGTTTACGAATATAGTGCCCAAACAACAATTTTAAACGGAAAGATTACCAAATGACAAAAAGGTATATCGACATAGATTTTGTTGCCAATAACAGATCTGTAATCGGTTTTCTTAACAATGTAGTAGTTAACTTTTAATTTGAGTTACGCCGTTGAGTTACGGAACTGTATTTTTGAAGTGTACGAATTCGGGACAAATAACGTTTTCCGCAACCAATTCCAGGAACTCTCCACCACTAGAAACCAATAGAAAAATCATCTAGTTGAGGAGCGGAATTCATACACGACAAAATCCTATAAATAGAGGTTAGAAACTTCATTTGGCGGTTCTGGTTCAAAATAGCGCAACCAATAGGTTAAACTTAAAAGTTCCACTAGGGTAGTTTATACAGTAATAGTCTAGTCCGCAACTGAAATTCCGTAACCAAGGTAAACAATGTCAAAGTTTAACGCCCATCATGGATTTATTATAGGCGCAACTGTTACATTCTAATTACGGCGCAACTGTTATATTCCAGTTACTGTACAGCGCAACTGTTACATTTCTAGTTATGGCGCAACCATTTCGTATTACACGGTAATACACTGAATCTAAGTAAATTTATGCGCAACCGTAACCGTTTGCGTAACTGTATGTATTAAACGAAAAGGTACCCTTTCCGCGAAACGGAGTACATGGAGACGAATGTATTTGGACACCATCTACCAAGGGACGATAGTACAATTTATTAAAAGTCTTTGAATTAGAAGCTATTGGTTATTATTTAATAAACATTAAAAGTGTTCATATATTAAAATTCTCTTGATTTGAAATATTCTGTGTTGTGTTCTTATCGGTCTTAATCTTGTGTAAAAAGGCGTTACACGACCAAATCTTGTGTTTATCAAGATATAGCTCAGGGATATAAATGACAACAAACAAAGTTCAGCTTTTCACATTTTATTATAATATAAATCTTAGAAGTCATAATAAAGTGATCCTCATCAAAAGTTAACTCTGGTGCCATTCCTCCCGTCCTGAAGGTTACACTATGTACTTTCTCCCGGAAAAAAGAATGGTTGTGATGGAAATTACTTGCGGCTTCTCACCAAAGCTGGTCTTCTAATATTTTTGAGTACTTTCCTGCATTAGTATTTCCATTCAAAAGGGTTAATGTTTCCACTCGATTAAGTGCCACATTGTTCCAAAACATGTTGTGCGGAGGCAGGTATCTAAGACACGATTTTTTTCATCAAACCATTTTACATATTCATCGAGGAAGAATTTCAATCTCTTAACCATTGGAGGAACTTACAAAAGAATTCACCTCGACCCATGCAAGTCTCAATTAGAGTTTTATGTTAAGTTTGCTCCCCTTATCTGTATGTACTTACGAACAACTCTCCTGTGAAACTTATCAAATTACGGAACAACAGTCTCATGATGCACGATGCAATCTATCGAAAATTCCAAAAATATTTACAACAATTTTCGGTCCTATGAGATTTCGCTAACCCTTGCTCGTTGGTACTGCACGTCAAGTGTTCGTTCCCTACCACTCATTTTAATGTTGTAAGGGATTCCTTCTTTATATATATTCATACAAACATAGTCTAAGCATAGTGTAAATATCGGTTTAGTTCTATACTCCTTGCAATTTTTGTTTCATTACAGTTTGCACATGTTTCATGATTTCCCCATGCCATCTTAATCTATAAAACGAGAACAATAAACGCATTTTAAACATTTCATGTGCAATAAGTTGATTTCAACTTCTGTTTTAATTTGAAAAAAAAAATCACACGAAAAACATATCCCGAGATATTGATTATTTGGTATTAACGATGCTATCTTTAATATAAATAATAAATCATCTATGCTCTAAATTTACTTGCAGACTTTAATGTATATCAAGCCTTAAGTTGTCTAAGTTAATCCATCTTTTATCTCTGGGACATCCCCGGCGAATTGTTTCAAGAACAGCTTCAATATAGAGCTTCTGCTATATCAAACAACTCGTTGTATGAAAAATGTGTTTAACTGGTTTAGTTGTATTATCTCACAATTTAAAGTAAATATTGCTAAGGGCAACAAGATCAAACGTCTCTCAAAACTTTCGAAGATTCAAGTAAATTTAGACATGGAGACATGTTGGCAAATGTCCGAGCGAAAGAATAATTGCAATCTGTTTTATATATTTGTTTAGCAACACATTCCCAGAAAAAAGTATCAGACACATCAATTTAATTTAACTGCAGATTGTGTCAGCAACAATATCACTTCTCAAAGCAAATAAAATGTAACGGATACGTGTGTAGCTTCAGCGGCAGTAAAATGTCAGTGTTGAAGAAATCGTCAAGTTCATTCCTGCGTACATCTGAATTTTGTTTTCAAACATAACATAATAATTAGACTGTGGCCATTAATGTACGTGTTAAAAAGTAAAGCTTTACGTAGTGGTGTTATTTTACAACCTTGTTATATGAAGACCATTTCCAGAAATTTCCAATGTCGGATGAAAGACTTCCAGTTTCCAGAAATGTCCAATGTCGGATTTAAGTCTTTCCATTTCCAGAAATTTCCAGTGTCTGAGGTAAGACTTTCCATTTCCAGATATTTCCAGTGTCTGATGTAAGACCTTTCATTGCCAGATATTTCCAGTGTCGCATGTAAACCTTCCATTTCAAGAAATTTACATGGTCGGATGTAAGACTTTCCATTTCACGACATTTCCATTTCCGTCTTCATTTTCTGTATAAAGTGTAAATTATAGTCAAACTTGCTCGAGAGACCACACCTATTAAGAGACACCTTGCATTAAGAGACCACTTTTCAGTTCCTTTTTCTATTGTTATATAACAGCGCTGGTTGTATTAAGGGAGTATTTGCATAAAAAAACACTGCTTGTCCTTCGCTCAGGTGGTCTGTTAATGCAAGTTGTACTGTATATACTGTTTTATTTTCTCCCTCGCTACGCTCGTCCGAAAATAAAACATTTCTTGATTATACTGCGATAAGAAAAGAAAACAACACTGATGACGGTTTCAAAGAGTGCGGTGCGTTACTGATCTTTATTTTATGACAAGGACCTCGGACATTTTTTTATTCAGAGTGCCTGTCCAATTAAGGAAAAACTGATCTAGAGCTAGACTTCTGAAATAGCATAGAAACGATAGCTAAAGACCATTTCTTGATAAATGCGACTTCATTTTACAAGTTTATGAACAAAAAAGAGGACTTTATAGATATTTCTCATTCTCATTTCTATTAAAATATGAACATGAATCATTTTTACGTTTTAAGCATCTTCCCCCCAGTGACGCAACAAAATATTTCACATGCCTTTGTAAGTAATTATTATATATGTATGCTGCAAAAATGGTACTTGGTCACAGGGGGGAAAGTGTTTAAAATTGAAAACACTACGTACAGGGTGTCAGCAAATGAAATTTACATAAAATATTTGACACTTATTGCATGTGTTTCCTAAACCTTACATATCTACAGCTTTAAATATTCATTTTTGTAAATATTTCAAGCATAGAAAACACAAAACTAAATAAATAGCGGACATAGAAAGTCAAGCTAGAAAGCAGACTGATCCTAATAAGTATATCATGAATTTTTCAATTAGGTCTGCTGCCTCTTGACAATTTGAGTCTATTGACTGAGTGTCATCAGGATTGAGACAACAGCGTCTGTCGTAAGTCATGAACCAAGCAAGTGGCTTAGACACATACATATATATGCGTCTTCAACTTAAACATGACAAAGAAATACAGACTAACTTCTATGGGAATAGTGCAACTTTGGTGCATTTCTTTTACCTTTTAAGCAAACCTAGAATGTATTTAAAGAACAACATTTGCTTTAATTCGAACCAAAGAACACTGGATCCAGCATCCAAAACTCTAACAGAACTACATCAGTCACCAACTCCTGAACTGACCCTGTTGCTTCGAGAACTAACACTGAGGCCCGTAAAACTAATACTTACGCCCATAGAACCAATACTGGCGCGCCCAGAACTAACATTGACACCCCCAGAATTAACACCAATTCACTCACACGTCTGAAACTTATTCCAAAGCCGACCGACCTACTAATAATGACCTCAAAGAACAAACACAAACACCACAAGAATATCTACATAAATGTTGATACTAGCTATAGTAGAAGTTCTGTTCCACTGATATTCTGCACCAGTCGATATTTTATTACTACTATGTATTTTTATGATGTTTTATTTTCTTTCTTTTGTCTTTAAGTAACAGAAAGCACATTTAAATGTTTGCTAGACATTAAGAATATAAGCTAAATATACATGACTTTAATTTCAGTACAGCAGGACTCTGCCTACAAATAATGTAGGAAACTGAAAAAACTTAACACACCGAAAATGCAGTATTAAGGGACCTTGAAAAGAGCAACATGTATCATATAATGCTAGAAGTAAGGCACCCCTGAACCCACAGGGGCATAGGCAGTCTCCTGCACCCCTCCGCTTAAACTGAAAAAGGCCGGTCAGTATTGCACATGTGTCAATACAGTATAGCAATAGATGTATAGAAAACAAACAATAGGCTATGATCAATGCATCAGTTATTATGGGCACTCGGGTGGAAAGATCTGAACTACAGTTATGGGACCAAAAGTTTTGTTCCACATTTGTTTTTTCCTTTTCGTTTATTTTTAAAAATGCCAATTAAACCGATAATCTGCATGGTATAAGTTTATTTATTATGTTAAAATATTTCATAATAGATATACCTTAACTGCCAATGCTTATTTTAACTAAAAATACACATTTTAAATTTTTCAAAAATATGACCCTTAGTTACAAACTATTCGAATTTCAAGAAAACGAATATGAAATAAAATTATTGTTTGTGACAGTTTGATAGGAATATAATTTATTTATCAGTATTTGAAGCCATTATATAAAACTACCTGCTATTGAAGTCAAGAAATAGCATTGGACTTTGGGCAAAATCCCTAGCATAATGTCCGATGTCCTTTTTATATATTTATATCCGGCCTCACTTTTACAAAATTTTATGAAAATGTAGCGCACAAACGACTTTCTTCTTTAAAACAACAATACCTACACACGCATGGCTAATTTCGCGCCACACGTTTTATTCGTGTTTATGAATTTCTTTTAGTTTTAAAGACCCGATAATCAAAAATGGAAAACCGATTAAAGACCCATAGTGAAGTACAATGAAGAAATTAAATTATGTCGCCTATTGCGTATAATCTGTTGACTATTTTAGAAATTACCGTCACAGACAGTAATACTTTTTTTTTCAAAAACATACTTAGCTCTTAAGAGTTTCTCCTTTGTAGTTTCAAATTATACAAATCATGCGCATATGACCCGTTTTGTGGTTAACATGTCGGGTCTTTTGCTGTAAAAGCTTTTCTTCTGAATTTACATTTTAAAGTTACCGTGTTGTGCCAATGACCGTTTCACGCCGGTGTAAAATTTGATCTTTCGGTTTTCTTTTTGTCACCATTATCTATTTACATTTTATGCACTTATCCGTTATGCAAACACTACCACGGTATCTTGTTTTTAAATGTGTGCATAATTACAAAGAGGCTTCTCTGGTTAAATATTTGTCCTTGTCTCTGCGTGCAATGTAAAGGTTGATGTAGTTTTTTTCAGTCTATGAACAAGGAACATTCACGTAGGAATAGCAGTGTTCAAAGAACGAATTAATTGTGCAAAAACCATCAATTATTGTAAAACCACGCGTGATGTTTGTTTGTTTGTTTTGGGTTTAACGCCGTTTTTCAACAGTATTTCAGTCATGTAACGGCGGGTCGCGTGATGTAGAACGCTAGAATGATCATGTAAATAATCATAAACGCAAATCTGACATAAAAGATGTACATTTTTAATGCGTTTTCAGAAGGCAAAGTAACTAGGGACCCGTCACAGTGGACTTGTAAACCTATCCTCCTTCATGCCCTCGCCCCTCGGGGGGATAGAAAATGCTGGCTGTATCTCCATGCAGAGGGGTACGACTCCCCCGTAAATTAGGAGCCACCTGTTTGCCGTGGGTGGCGGCCCGTAAGCCGGAGAGGAGGGTCCTGGATGTTGAGGTGCCACATAGCATCCCGGGGAGATGATGCGTACTTGTTTGCATGTGCGCATCTTCTTCCCGGGCTGTGGGTGCCAATACACATCTTTGGCCTCTAATTCGGTGTAGACGTTCTGGCGGTCGTATTGGACCGATACGATCAATCGGCTAGTCATGCCAAGCCCTAGGAAATCTCACATTTACGTTTACATTTTCTATTGTTTGTTTCAAACTGCATCTTCATATGATCATTTTTATATTTTCACAAACATAATTTTGGAACAAAATACGTTACACAAAACCTGTCTTTACTCTGCTCTACTGTCACATTTTACTGCGCTCAACAAACTTCATATTACGTTCACACAAATTCATTTAACAATATTTTTTCATATGTACTTCAATCTATATTTCCTAGAAGGCGGTGGCTTAGGGCCAATCGGGTGGGTAGAGTAACAATCCCTTGAATCCCCTGATTGTTTTTCTGCAATACAGCTGGTGATATAAACAAGATTGCAAAATACCTGGCCGAGTATATCACTACAGTATCCCTAACATGTATGAGCTGGATATCCGCTCTGTTTTCATGTACCTTGTTGGACTCCGCGGCGGGTGGGGCTGCGAGTGATGAATCCATTTCATTTAAATATGGAAAACATAAATAAAAACAAACGACCGCATACTGAAACTGACTCTGATAGCACGGAAGGTGAAAATCCTTACCGGTCACCAACATCTAACACAGCCTTTCCGAGATTTCTACTTATTCAATCTGCTGATGAAAATTTCAAAATGACAAGCATCTCCCCATTTGTGATAGAAAAGACACTAGAGAGTATAGCTGGAGTGCCGAAATCGGTAAAGAAGTTACGCACAGGGGATCTGCTTGTTGAGGTAGAAAAATCAGCACAAGCTCGAAATCTTTTAGGTTTAACATCATTCTTCAGCCGTCCTTTAAGTGCATTGCGCACCGCACTCTGAATTCCTCAAGGGGGGTCATTCGTTGTCCCGACCTTGCTGGGGTGTCAGAGACGGAAATTGTGCAAGGGCTTGCTGACCAACATGTTACAGCTGCCAGACGCGTCAAAATTAAAAGAGATGGAAAGGAAATCATAACCAACACTATCATACTTACATTCGGCGTCCTATTCCTTCCTAGTTCTGTAAAAGTAGGTTATCTCCACACAAAGGTCACACAATACATACCAAGTCCCCTTCAGTGCTACAACTGTTTCAAATTTGGACACAACGAGTCAAACTGCAAAGGAGAATTCATATGCCATAAATGTAAACAAAACGGTTTCTCTTATGAGCCTGACAGGGTCCATTGTGTTGTGTGAATTGCGGCGAGGAACATTCGGCCAGGTCTCGCGACTGCAAGACATTGAGGATCGAAAAGGAGGTCCTCAATGTCAAGTTCACACAGGGCATTGGATTTCCTGAAGCTAGACGAATTGCGAATGCTAAATCTATGCCACCATCATCTGAACCTGTCCCAAACATACCAAAGGAAAAACCGAAAATAACAGAAAAACCTAAGCAGACATCACAAGTTCAAACTGCCGCCACTAAACCAACACTACCACCAGCTGTACAAAATGTTCCCAGGTATTCAAATACGCCGTCGTCAAGACAAAATGTTGTGTCAAATTCTAATCAACGTGGGGTGAGTCAAACACCCAGACAAAAAATTGACTTGAAAACTGATGGGTTTGGAAAGGGATCAAATGATCCCATTCAAACCCATAACCGGTTCCCTCTTGATCTGAACCGGTTGACGGGGGAGGATGATGACGATCCGCCATTGTCTGCTCCGTCCAGTTTAACTAACACAAAGGTGGTGAAGATCAAAAGGGTCCCACCTCCTGAGTCAATGCAACACTAATCTTTCGTTTAAATTTCCAGCCGTTCAATTTTTGTTTACCGTTTTAAATAAATATTAGAATGTAAATGGAAAGTAAAATTATCCAGTGGAATTGCCGTGGACTTAAAGCAAATTATAATGAAATTCTCCTTCTCTTATCGAAATATAATCCTTCACTTATGTGCCTTAGTGAAACATTTTTAAAGGAAACGGACAAAATAGCTTTCAAAAATTATTCAGTGTATAACTTCATTAATACTAACACTGACAGAGCTTCTGGTGGTACATCTATTATTATTAATAATGCATGTCCGCACAGACAAATTGTTCTAAATACAAATATTCAGTCAGTTGCAATAAACGTTACATTACATCGACCAATTACTATCTGTTCGATTTATATACCTCCCAAGTTTAAACTAAATCTTGAAGAACTTGATGAGCTTATAAAACAATTACCACAACCATTTATGCTTATGGGAGATTTTAATGGTCACCATGAATTTTTGGGCTGTTCTGACAGCAACACTAGATTATTGAAACTTTTATTGAAAGAAATGCCCTCTGTTTATTAAATGATAAATCCAAAACGTATCTTCATCCTGCAACAGGTAACTTTTCATCGCTTGATTTGACAATTTGTCAACCGAACATCTTTCTTGATTTTGAATGGAAAGTACTGGATGACTTGCATGGTAGTGACCATTTTCCAATTATTATTTCAAATACTTCTAATCTGCCTTCCGACCACCCTTCGTATTTCAAATTTAATAAAGCTGACTGAAAGCAATTTGAAACGTTGTGTAAAAATGATTTGACTTTGGAGAATTTTACAAATTTTTATGATCCTATTGATCGGTTTTCGGTTCTTCTGTCCGATATTGCTGACAAGTCCACTCCTAAAACTTCAAGAAATGGTAAACATAAAAATAAGCCTTGGTATAAAGATGATTGTAAGACCGCTGTTCGAAAACGTAGGGCAGCCATTAAAAAATTCAATATACGGTCGACAAAAGAAAATCTACAATCAGTTAAGATTCTGAGAAGAAATGCTCGCAGAACTATAAAACAAGCAAAGAAAAGATCATGGCATTCATACGTTTCAAAACTTAATCCTAGGTCATCCGTTAAAAAAGTCTGGGAAATGATTCGCAAAATAAGTGGAAAAGGAAAAACTTCAAATGTATCCCATCTAACAAAATCAGACCAGTCTATTGCATCTACCAAGGAGGCCGATACACTTGGTGAAACTTTTTCAAAAAACTCTTCATCAAACAATTATGATAAAAGGTTTCAAAACATAAAATCGACTAAAGAAAGTAAACCTTTAAATTTTGATTCAAATAATGAAGATTATAATAAACCTTTTTCGCTCACAGAATTGCTTGACTCTTTAGACAAATGTCATGATACTGCAGCTGGTCCAGACCAAATTCATTATCAACTTTTAAAACATTTACCACAAGAATCATTAGACCTCCTACTATAATATTACATGGAAAACTGGCATTTTTCCAGATTCTTGGAGAGAAGCTACAGTTATTCCAATACCAAAACCCGGGAAAGATAGCACGAACCCCGGTAATTATAGACCGATTGCCCTTACTAGTTGTTTATGTAAAACTTTAGAACGTATGATCAATTCTAGACTAGTCTGGTATCTTGAATCTCAAGGCCTAATAACTAACTTTCAAAGTGGTTTTCGCAAGCAGCGCAGCACAACTGATCATCTTGTTCGACTGGAAAATTTTATTCGTGATGCATTTGTTAAAAAAGAGCATCTAGTGTCTGTCTTTTTCGATTTGGAAAAAGCTTAATATGACACTACATGGAAGTATGGTATTATGAATGATCTTAATGACTTAGGTTTAAAAGGTCGTCTTCCAACATTTATATCACAATTTTTATCTGATCGCAATTTTAAAGTACGTGTTGGTTCTACCCTGTCTGACTCATTTGAGCAAGAACAGGGAGTTCCACAAGGTTCTATTTTATCTGTTACAGTTTTTAGCATCAAAATTAACAATATAGTGAAATGTTTGTTACCAGGGACAGATTGTTCATTATATGTTGGTGATTTTTTAATATGTTATCGTTCAAAAAATATGCGTACAATTGAACGCCAATTACAGCAGTGTTTTAATAAAGTTCAAACTTGGGCCATGGAAAATGGTTTTAAATTTTCCCAATCAAAAACTCAGTGTGTCCACTTCTGTCAATTACGGAAACAACATTGTGACCCTGAGCTTTTTCTAAATGGTACAAAAATACCTGTTGTTGACGAAGCAAAATTTCTTGGCGTTATTTTTGATAAAAAGCTTTCTTTTATACCACATATAAAATACTTGAAAGCCAAATGTTTGAGATCATTGAATCTTTTAAAGGTAATTTCAAATACTGATTGGGGAGCAGATCGCAAGGTTTTGTTAAGACTTTATAGAGCTTTGATTAGATCCAAGCTAGATTACGGTTGTGTAGTTTATGGTTCAGCTAGAAAATCGTATTTACAAATGTTGGATACTATCCATAACCAAGGTCTTCGTATTGCTCTTGGCGCATTTAGAACATCGCCAGTTGAAAGTTTGTATGTTGAAGCAAACGAACCCTCCCTTTACACGAAACGTGAAAAACTGTCATTGCAATATGCTCTGAGGGTAGCTGCCAATAAATCAAATCCTGCTCATAAAATCATATTTAAACCCAAGTACCAAGATTCGTATGATAGAAAACCAACCTAACAAATTAAACCTTTTGGATTTCGCATCAACAATACTATGAAGGAAACTGATTTTGACTTCGATAGTATAAAAGAAAATTTAGTTCTGAATACACCACCATGGACTCTTAATTCTCCAACAGTTCTTTTTGATATGAAAACTGCCTTGAAAAAGTCTGAAACAAACCCTGAAATATTCAAGTCCAAATATAACGAAATCAAATCGACTCACAAAGATCATTTTCCAATTTATACAGATGATTCAAAAGATGATTCAAAGGTTGGATGTGCCGCCGTTAGCCACCTACATCAATCAAAATTACGTTTGCCAAATAACGCTTCAGTTTTTTCAGCTGAGGCAAAAGCTATTGATTTGGCCCTTAATTTTATTTCAGAATATAATGAAGAAAAGTTTATCATCTTTTCCGATTCATTTTCAGTATTACAATCAATTCACAACCGAAATACGGACAATCCTTTCATTCAAAATATTCTTCTTAGAGTTCATGAACTATCATTTAAGAAGTCCATCATATTCTGTTGGATTCCTAGCCATGATGGTACTCGTGGAAATGAGGATGCTGATATTGCAGCAAAGAAATCACTTTCATTACAACAATCTAAATTGAAATTACCATATACTGATTTTAGGCCAAATATCAACAAATACATTTTAACTAAATGGCAGTCTTCATGGAACGATGCTTCGTTCAATAAACTTCGTGAAATTAAACCTACTTTAGGTGAATGGCACCAAGGAAACAGATCTGTTCGCAGGGAGGAAGTTGTTCTTTCTAGTTGTCGAATATGTCATACTCGGTTGACTCATTCGTATCTTTTGAACAATGAAAATCAACCTGAATGTGTACAATGTCAAACAACGCTTACTGTTAAACATGTTTTAATCGACTGTGTAGACTTCGATCCACGGCGCAATTCATACTATAATGTTGAATCGTTAAAAGAGTTGTTTGAGCAAATTCCTGCCGACAAAATTTTACAATTTTTGAAACAAATAGGCTTATATCATAAAATCTGAACCTTATTTGATTTTTATTCACAACTTTTACACTTTTTTATGCTTGCAAATGTTTTTACACTATATATGTATATACATTTTTACTTTAATAGTTTTATATATGCTTTACAATTAACGTAATCCATTTAACTTTTTCTCGGCGATATATGACCTTTCTGTGTCGGTTCGCCGTAAAACCCAACTCATTCATTCATTCATTCATTCATTCATTCATGCCCTCTTCCAACTCTTCCGACAGGATCAAAGAGGGGAGCATAGCACCAAACTCTAAAATTGCTGAGAATGTGGTTTGTTAGAAAGTGTCATAACTTGTTTTGATAAAACTTTACATAAAACTTACCTCAATTAGAAAATTGCTGTGAAAATAAAACTGTCGTCAGAACATTTGGATAGCTAAAGGATTATGAACGCAGTTGTATACTCCAAGTGTGTAGTAGGTAATGACCTTGTCAGTACTGCATAGTTTTCATTTTACCCACGTTAAAGATTTAAATCATACTTTAGAACATCATATTTCTATTTTGACATACAAAGATAAGACGAACAAGTATCAATTGACACTGTAATCGAGTTTTTTTTATTTGTTCCAGCGGTCTAGCAGAGCATTACGGTAACGAGCTTCCTGTTCTCTGGATTATATTTGCAAATATCTGGAGAGAACGAACTTGGACAATATGCTGCATGATTGCTAGTGTAATGGATGCAGTAATTGAATTCTTCTGTCACGCGAATCCTCGTCCTGCTATGCATTAGTGTTATAGGTCATATCTTAGATCTATGAAAATACGGATTGTAATTATGTGTATAAGAATGTTAACTGAGAACATAATATATTCATACATGTGTTGCAAAAGTCTTTAAAACTGTCAAAATCACTAAATTACAATTGTGCATTAGCTAGCATGCAACGAGACAACAACAACTTAAATTCCGCTCAGGCAATTAATTTCGAATTCATTAAAAAAACAACAACAGGATTTTCACATACTATTAATTAGGCATTTTAATAGTTAATTGTTTGAGCATTATATATCTTAGCTGAATAAAATTAGGGTTTCAGTCTTTTATTTGTCAACCAGGGATATAACATAATAATGAACGACCCTCTCTTTCATACTCCTCAAAATAGAATGTGTTTTCTTTTCACTTAAATAATGTTCACGAAAATAATGTTCACGTAAATCAATTTCGCGTCAACATCAAAGTGATAAATCAGTCACTACCATCAATACAGTCACTACCATCAATACCTTTATCAGACAAGATCTTAAAGCATGTTCCACACACCTGCCACATGTGATTTGTTTGTTTGTTTTGGGTTAACGCCGTTTTTCAACAGTAGTTCAGTCATGTAACGGCGGGCAGTTAACCTAACAAGTGTTCCTGGATTCTGTACTGCCAACTTCCCCACATGAATTATCAGAGGTAGAGGACGAATGATTTCAGACACAGTGTCTTTCATCAAACAGTCACGGAAAACATACGCCCCGCCCGAGGATCGAACTCGCGATCCGTAGACCAACGCTCTTCCTACTGAGCTAAGCGGGCGGGCTGCCACATGTGATGCTGGTAACTTAAATGTATGAACAAGGAATCAATTCAATTAATACTCTGATTAAGACAGTTATATCTGCAATACAAACAAGGCTACAACTTCTCTATAAAGACTAACGGGAAAAATGACATTATGCTTAACTTCCAATAATTTTTTAACCACAATATATTTTTTTATTTAGATTTAACATCGCACCGACACATGATAGGTCATTTGGCGACTTTTAACCACAATAAAGTCAAAAGTATCAACATCAACGCCAAAGAGATTAAACACATGAAAGCAGCAGTGGAAAAGAGAATTCTAACACGATCCGATTCATTTTCCTTTTAAACAAAGAAGGCTGAAAACTGAATTATTATACAACAATTCACTGTTCTGACGTCACAATTGTTACGTCATAGCGTCAAACGGCATAGCGGCGCGCTGGAAAAGAAACCGATTGAAAACGGACAAATATTTAATGAATGCCATCAAGGATGTACTTTAAAGTCCTTAGTAACGTGATATCTCATTTAGTGATTTGCTCTTGAATAAAATCATTGTTTGTCGTTCGTATGCGTATTATTATATCACTCGGGCTGCGTACTCGTTATATTTCCTTCGCATCTGAACTCCAAACAATGATTTATTCAGCGACAACTCACTAAATGAAATATATTATTTCTTAAACAATGTGTCGCATAAAAACTGCATAAAAGTTTTAATAGACCTGGCGGGGCGGGGTTTCGCGGCGGTCAACTGTATTATTGTGCAGGATATGTAGTATATTCGGCAGCCTGAATTCTTATTCAGTGGCCATCTACCTTACATTGTAACCAATGTAACGTTGAGTTTTAGTCGATTGCGGAATTAAACAATTATATTGCTCTACCTACTTTGTATTTTACTCGTTTTTGAGATTACCATTATTTGCGTAAGTCAGAGTTTAACTCTGCCCTGCCAGGTCAAATAAAACCCATAATACACACAATTTAAGTTTTGAATGAACTGAAAAGTCGTAACTAATATAGAGATGAAGTCACTATCTTTCAACGGTCAATATGAAATGCATATGAGAAATAGAATAATATTTTATAATACAGCATAATGTCAAAATACAACAAAAACTATCATATTAAACATAATTTTGTAAGAAAAAAAATCTTATTTATATTTCTTTCAAATAAGTATAAAAGTATATACTTTACTATATGACTGCAATGAAAGGATTTGAAGTTTTCGATATATCCCAATAAAAAATGGCATTTAAAAGTAACGATTCGCGAAAGGCCAGGAAAGGTGACATATTTCCAGGATTCGATGTATTGGCCGTTATGGTGCCCGCAAGCTCGATTAAATTTATATTCATACAATTCCTAATGAATAATTACACTATCGTTAAAAAGACATTTCACATTTATTTGGCAGTTTATTTTATTTACGTTTGAATTTTGTGGCACGATTCATCCGGTGTAAAAAAATAAATGTTTTAGCACAAACCGGTGAGCATCGGCCTAGCATTATCCACAACTATTGCTTCACTTCTTGATGCAATTGTTATGTGTAGTGTTTCATAATCAAAACTTGATGTTTACTTACATTAAAGGCAGTTAACTTCGGAAATCGGCAAATAAGCGTAGTAAGAGGAATAGATTGATTCTGACAACTTTTAAATAATTTCAAAAGAAAGCGGTGTGCAAATGTATGTAAAATACTCGTAGCTAACTCGATCAAAATTGCTTATACAAGTGCTTGCAAGGGCATAAGTAGTCCAATATCTGTTGCTTCATATTCTTGTATAGAAGACCTTACTTTTAGATAAAAATAGTCCTTTCTAGCAAGGCTATCTGAATCAACATAGTTATTCAAATATATGTAATTTCATTTGAAATATTCTCCAACTTAATAAGGTATAACAAATTAAATCGGTTCAAGTGAATGCGCTTTTCCTGGTTACTTCCCGTTTGCTTCATACTCGCTCAATCATATTTACAAACATTAGAAAGGAGTGCATTTGGGTGTTGCATAGTACGATTGCAAATGAAAGTGATGCCAAATTAAATTATTCCTTCTCTGATTCTAGAAAAAAATACTTAAAAAACCTAAATTATGCAGCAAGGTTAACAAACAGAAATAAAAAATAACTGACGTCATTTCCTGTCCGTGCGTGAAAACTAATTTTCCCCTCAATTTGTATTCTATCAAATTATTCTGTTTTGCAATGACATTGAAGATGTAATGTACTTCAGTGTGTTTATACAACCTCAGATCGTCTACTAGTATATCAGTTACTGACTGGTTTAAAGCAGTACAGTCCATTAAATGTTGTAGAATATTGGATCATGCATGCATAATTATGAAGGCTAGGGACAAGCAAACAATAACTTGTCAGTTTGTTCGTACATGTTTGAATAAGTTGTCCTGCTAAATTATTCATTTGACAATTTTGTTGGTGTTCACTAAATTATGAACATTTCGATTATTTTCTGTAAAAGAGGTCAGGTCGTGACATCAATTAATTTCTCAAGGAAGCCTGTGAGTGAGTGAGTTGGGTTTACGGCGAATCGACACAAAATGGTCATATATCGCCGAGAAGAAGTCAAATTGCAAACGCCAACTGTAAAGCATAAACATTGATGTAAAAATGTAAAGTATATCCAAAAACATCCATGTAAAAATGTAAAGAACACTATTAGTAACGTAAAACATACTTAAAATGTGAAGCATATCTAAAACCAGTTATGTAAAACGGCATATACGTGTGTGTTAAAATTTCAGCTGTGCTGCAAACATAATAATATTGCAAGATGTAAACAAAAATATGAAATGTTAGATTTTTTGATATATTCCTATCTGCTTTAAAAACGATAAAATATTTCCGACTGAAACGTTTTCAAATAACTCTTTCAAAGAGCAAAGTCCACACAGTCGATTAGAATATGTTTAATAGTTAGCGGTGTTTGACATGGTACACAATCGGGTTCTTCTTTATTCAAAAGATAAGAATGAGTCAAACGGGTATGACCTATTCGACAGCGAGAAAGAACAACTTCCTCCCTGCGAACAGATCTATTCCCTTAGTGCCATTCCCCTAGAGTAGGTTTGATATCATGAAGTTTATTGAATGAAGCACTGTTCCATGACGATTGCCGTTTAGATAAAATGTATTTCTTTATATTGGGCCTAAAATCGGTATGTGGTAATTTCAAATTAGATTGTGATAATAAAAGGGATTTCTTTGCTGCAATATCAGCATCCTCGTTTCCATGAATACCAACATGACTAGGAATCCAACAAAATATAATAAACTTTTTAAAAGATAGTTCATGAAACCTGAGAAGAATATTTTTGAAGAATAGATTTTCCATATTTTGGTTATGAATTGACTGTAAAACAGAAAGCGAGTCGGAAAAGATGATAAATTTTTCTTCACTATATTTTGATATAAAATAGCTTTTGCCTCGGCTGAAAATATTGTTGCATTATTTGGCAAACTTAATTTTGATTGATGAAGATGGCTGACAGCAGCACACTCAACCTCTGATTCATCTTTTGAACCGTATGTGTAAATTGCAAAATAGTCCTTGTAAGTTGATTTGATTTCATGATATTTGGACTTGAATATTTCAGGGTTTGTTTCAGACTTTTTAAAGGCAGTTTTCAAATCAAAAAGAACTGTAGGGGTATGAAGGGTCCATGGTGGTGTATCTGGAATTGAAGTTCAAGGAAGCCTGTGTCATGTTGAAGTAATTAATTGCAGAAGCCCATTTGTCTCTAATTTGAGGAAATTAAACGTGACATATGCGTCGTTCAAGTATATCCTGGAACGTATTTAAACTGACCATTTTGCATAGCTGGTACAAAAAATCAAAAAAATCTACGTTGTATCATTTATGTTAATACTAACAGCTTGACAAGTTCTTAATATAAACTGAACGAAGTGTTCATAATAATAAAATGTGAACATAGTTTTGTAAACTGCTTCCCTGTTAGAACATATAGAGAAATTGCAAAATGTTTTAGTTCTTTTATTTCAAGTTCAAATGCATATATGTAATTGTTTGGTTTGTATGTCAATACACTAGTTGAAACGACTGATACATATTTATTACAAATAACAATTATTTTACTTTTTGCAAACTCTATGCAGTTTAAAGAATCAATACAATCTGCAAAAAGATCCCTTGGAAGCACAGAATGCAACCAAAAAAGAATAATAGCAGACTCGGTTTGATTGAGAGGTAATGAAATGTGCAACACCTCTCACGCCCCCTTAAGCTGGAATATCCCCATATGACCTATGATTGCGTCGATGCGGCGTTAAACCCAACAAAAACAAAACAAAAATTAAGATGTTATTGACAACGGTAAACGTATGATTTAGCTTACACAAAAAGACCTGAAACAACTACTTTTTTTTGTAATGAAAACATGCAATCCCTTAATTTCTTGTTTTGATCACATTCTTTCATTGAAATTGATCTTCAATATACAATGAATATCTAACAATACTACTGAAATTTTAATAAAGACTCTTTTAGAAAACATGTACATGTAAGTGGTACATTCAACAAACAAAAGCTTTATCATCTATATTTTTAAGAATCATATTTATCCGGTCATTATCAGATTGATTTCTCTGTTATGTCCTCTTGACCATGTTCATTACACTTATTTGCTTGTGTCCTAAATTTAAAACTTTCATGAGTACCTTAAATTGTCATACAGACACGTTACCGCATACACCATAGCATTGTTGTGCATAAAAGCTACATGGTTTTAATAAAAACTTATATACTGTCCTTGAACTGCAGCCAGTCATAAATTTTGTAGCTTATCATCGCATAAAAATAATACATGTTTTGTAGCATGTCACGTATAATTTTATCGGCCACAAAATATTAAAAGCTTCTCAGATAGTAACACCTTAAAAGGCTGTTATGTCAGATCGTCCAATATCGATGTAATGTAGCAACAGAGATAGCTTCACTGTGTCGTCTGTAAAAGCGGTGTTAATTTGATATAGGTAAACTTGAAACATTGTTTTTTCTTAAAATTCAATTGGATTGTATAGATGTTATTTTGAAGAAGTCAATCTAAACTAACTAAATGTGTTTAACATAGCAATAACATCACATCAATTTGCAAAGAAATATTTAGATTGTTCTTGGCATCGGGGAAGTTCAAATTAGAATTTTCAATTTATTATTCAGGTGCTTTATCGAGGTTACATAACAGATAAAATAAATAATTTAATTTGGAAGATAAAAATGGCTTTTCCATGCAGTAAAAGGACGGTAGCAGTAGTGTTTTGCGTTTTTGAATGCCTTTTCATTTCCGGACTACTAAACGGATGGATGTGGATGCACCAACTTCTGAAAGACGAGAGATCTTTTATGGACGCCTGCAATAGTACGAAGCCTACTTTAAGAAATACTGATGATTCAGGCAGTTTGATGGGTATACTCAAAACGCAAGATGAACGTGTAAACAAGCGTAAAGGAGACAAAACTACATGTGTTTACAAGCGTGTTTTCAAAGTTATTAGTTTAGAAGAGTATGCAAACATGCAGCAGATAACAACATCTATGACAACTTTAAATGCAGATAGGCAAACTGAAAATTTAAACAACACAGTTTCCGAATGTTCAGAGGAAACCTGGAAGCATGACTTCGTGTTTAAATTGGTTATCATCATTAGAAACATTTCCATGTTTCCTATTGGAATATTTCTGGACAAGTATGGAACAAGTCGAGCGCGTATAATAGCGATGTAAGTGTTTTATAATTTAATAATTTCAGCGGCGGTGTGAATGGTTTCTAATTTACTCATTTATCACTAATTGTTAACGATAAAACATCGGTGGCCAATTCAAGTTCAGCCTTAAATCATTTATAGTTGTCCTCGGGAAAACTTTCGATCAGTGCATTTATTTCTGTAAATGAGGAAACGTGTATATTATCAGAGGTAACACTGATGCTTCAGTTAACGCACTATACCCATTTGTAAGAATATTTACTTATTTTGAGTTATAATACGGTAAACATACTCTTCTTAATTCGTTTGATATATGTAATTATAATATTATATTATAACAATCAGAAAAGACAAAATCTCCTCTTGATTATTATGTTTCTACATAATTCATGTCAAGGTAAGTTCTTTTGTAAAGCCGCCTCGAGCGTGTTTGTCATGAATGAATATATAAATCTGGAATTATATAATATAAAACTTATATGTAACATCAATTTAACACTTTACAATTTCATAATAATCATCTTTGCACAAAACAAGCAACGTTTCTCAACATACGAAGCAGATATTATGATCATACTGGTCAGGAAGAAATAGTGCTTATTTTGCATTACATATTGACCTGTTATAAATGTGTCATGCTGTATATTTTTTCGTATTGCATGCACAATACAGTTCTTCATAATAGCTCAATATTCCCATGTAAAGCTTCGACCTTTTTTAATGCATTTTATTAAGGAGAAAAAGAGGAAGTGTTTATTGTGCGTCATTAAAGTCAAACATAGAATGTTGATACATGTATTAAAGAATCTGACGACGTTTTATTTCCCAAAACAAAACGAGGCATATGAGATATTTGTAATAAAACGTATGCTGTATTTCTACCTAACGTGTTAAATAGTTACGAATCACATTTTGATTTATCATCCGCAGACTCTGAGAGTGTTTTATCTATTTACTTCCTTGTCAGGTGTTGACAAGTCGATTGTTGTGCAAATAGAGCCAGCAAAGTGCATTGAAGATACTATTGTTTAAGTGGAATAACATATTTACATTCCTAATGGCTTCATCTTAACAGGCTAACCTTGACTGACTTAAAACTAAATATCTTATTTTTTCTTGATAGAGAAAATCGTTTTCAGAGCAATTTCATATGAAATTTGATCATTGTGGTATAATTAAACTGGGTTTGTATAATATCAAAGGAAGATGTATGCTTGCTTACTAGTATGTAAATATATGATATGTCTTTAGTGATATGCCTTTAAAAGGAAAGAAGGCCCACATGCAAATATATAAATTAGCCACACACACTCCGTATACATTTAATGGTTTGATACATCAAAAATATGGTCAGTTTACAAAAATGTAAAGTGATGTGCTTCCTCAAAACTGAAAATAATATATTGCATGATCATGTATATTTGCATTCTGCTTTAGGAATATGCTTTGTCAGCATATGTTTTACTCTTTCTGTATCAGCTGTAGTCTTTTAATTGTTAGCTGCAAATTGCATCATACAGGAAAAAATATAAATTTTGCCTGTACGTTTTGGACGTATTTACAAATTTCTAGTGACCTGACGCTAATCTTGAGGGGATTCCTATATTATTGCCTTGATGACTTCACAGAAGTAATCAATATCCAGAGAATAAGTTATTCAGCTTGAAGGCATTCATCACCAGAAATAGAAAATGCAAGTTATTAGACCTTCTAATAAGATAAAGCCTTGGATGCTTGACATGTACGGACAATACAAAAAGTTTTGTGATTAGATTACACAAACAGCTTTCAGATCATTGACAAAAGCCTTTGAATGTTGCGGTAGTATATATTTTGTGTTCTCTTTTCATTGTAGACATAACAATCGTTAAAGAGAAAAAGACGCTGATGTGTCTCTTAGCTAACTTGTTTTTTCGGTGTCTCAGCCTGGATGCTGTTTACCATAAAAGTTAAATAAAGACATATGTATGTTGCAAACACAAGCCATTAGCCTTTGGCCTGCTAGCGGGAAGTGATTTTGCCTTTGCGACCAAGATCAGCCTGCACATCCTGATCATAGGTCTGCACTGTTAGCTTCTCAGTCAGTAAATTTTCAGTGAACACCCCTTTGAATATTGAGTGGCACTGCCCAAACTGAATGATGGGCCAGTCCATTTTAGAAATTTAGCAGGCTAAAGGTTAAGGAAATAAAACAGAAAGAAATATATTTAAAAGTTTTGAAAAAAAGAGGTCTTATACATGACCAACAGTAACCATGTCCTCCCACTATTTGGTAAATTTGTTATAATAATGCATTTTGATCATTTTTTATAATATACTTATGATATGCCATTGATATGTTTCAAATTGGTCACTGTATACATATATATTGTGTACTGATTGGCATATTGCCTTTGTACGAATAAATCTATGTATCTATCTATCAGTGAAAGTGAAAGATAACTTTTACTGGTAAACATTGACAGGTAATATATGAATTGTTTTACCACTAATCATAAAATAAGGAGCTCTTACGTTTGCACGGGAATCACGTTATCGTTGGGGAATAATATAATTAGTGCTGAATCATTAAATAGCATCACTTTTTCATAAAGCTCTGTACTGAAAAAAGTAATATTAATCACTTATGCTTGTCAACGAAGGCAGAAATTATTGTATCATAAGTTAGGGACGTAATGCTTTCAACGTGCGGAAACTCAGAATATTCTAGAAATCAATCAGATTCCATGAAACAACTGTTCTGAAAAAAAAGTAAGTAGTCTAGATAAATAGCCAATTCGTTTCTCTTTTGCGGCGTTAGGTATTTGTTTGAGTTTCCAGCGCTAGCCAGGTATGCCCCGCATACGCCGACTTTCGCTGGTCTTCCGAGGTAGGTTAAACAGCAAGTCATACATTTTGCCAGAAAAACATTTGGAAATTTGTTGTTATTACCAGTACTTTGAAATACACAAGAAATATCTCGTTGCCTTTGTTTACTTGCAGCTCGCATGCATATCCTGGAGCTTTCGTTTATTCAAAAGCCGACGGGAATTATTTATTTCCGCCATGTGACAAGCGTATCCCAGGTTGAGACGAACTCGGCTACATGTCTATAACTGTCGCGCCAATAGAAAATCCAAGTCGGACTTTTGTCCTTTTTTTCAAAATATTTCTAGGTTTATCTTGTTTATTTACTTGAACATATAATCAGTTAACCTTAGTTTACAATGTATGTGAAGTTAATACGTTAAACCTGGCTCACTAAGATAGAACTGATTTTCAAAATACGAATATAAAACAATGTTCACGATTGAATTATTTCAAATATAATGTACAAAAATCGTTAAGGAGATATGCATGAGAAATAGAATAAAAATACAGTGTTACTTATGATGTCGTGATGTGAGTTTATTTTTAACATGACATTCCATTGTATTAGTGCAATTTCTTGTATTATAAACCAATAACAGGAACCAAGTGTGGAGATAGAAAGGTTGTAAAGTATATGTATATATGCCTTCAATACATATCTTTGTTTATCTTTTTGTTTATTTGTCACTTTAATAAGGCCAACAAGCATACTCTTTGCTACCCGGATCAGCGTCAACAGTACTATAACTCTGTGAAAAGAAAACAGTTTATTTTCTGGTTAAGATTTCTAGATAGCACATGTTCTTCTTTAGGGCAATGATTTAGACGTCGTAAGTAAAACACTGTGCGTTATTTGGCCAAATAACTGGCCTACAAAGAAATAAAAACTTAATACGTGTGGCTAAATGGCTAAATGAATTCAGTCTTTTGTTATTTACAAGTCATCAATTGCAATTTGAACTAAGTCAAAAAGAGGTCTGACAAAGCTTTAATTCATACCGGCAGAATAAAGTAAAATTGATTAAATACTTCGATTTTGTCATTATTTTGCTGTTTCGCAGAAGTTTGCCGTCTGTATTTGATTCCGGAGTTTGCATGTGTCGTTTGCCTAACAAAAAATGACAGTAAGTGTAATTCTAGCACTTTATCGATACTAGAGTGCTCCGGGAGTAAAACAACCAAATGGTCGCATTACGTGAAGTAGATCATTCGATGTCGCGTGGACAGGATAAACAAATACGTAAAGCAATTTCTGGACCCTTCCTTTTTTGTTGTGTTCCTTATATAGTGATGAAAAATTTTAAGTCCAACATTCTACAGGATTATACTTTTATTTATATATTAGCCAACAGTTACTACTGACCCTGTCATTATATAAACTATTTCAAAGGGAAAAAATAATTTTCTTGCTCTTTAGAATTAAGAGGAGGAAAGTTTTACTTTATTGCATATTGAGATTAATTAGTTTTGTTGCTGAAATTTATTGCCGATATGTTGAATTCATTCTGAAAACATCCTAATAAGATAGTGTTTATTTGAGAGCTTTATAAACAGAGCTTGCTGTGAACATGGAGATGTTATCACTTCATATGCACATTATTCCCTGTGGTGTCTATCTGTCATGGGCACTTTATTTTATTAAGAGACAAGGTACAGAATTTTCACGAAAAAAGAATTATTGTCGGGCCGTTCATCAACTCAATAAAATGGTTTTGTCTCATATTTTACTGTTACGTGAAAATAAAAGCAACCCTGTTACAATGTTAGTTCCGTCTTAATGGTCCTCTGTAAATGCCAAAGACATAAAAAGAATGTTCAAAATCGCATAAGAAATATGAAAGTTATGAACTTTTCAATAGTTTGTCAAAATGGCAACTACTTTGTTCCCATAGCGGCCTAAAGCAAAATGGCAGATTTAATTATTCTTATACGTTTATTTTAACTATAGTTCCTAATTCTGAAAATAATATTTTCTCTACCGATTCTAACTAGAAATTTTTATGCTTAAATCAAGCCTCTGAAACAAAAAACTTCAAAGCTTTTTGCTCACTACATGTTTAGGTAGTGTTTTAATGACTACATATGCACACTTAAATGGCTTTCTTTAATTTCAAAATGCCATATCTTTTTTTCAGTAGTGGTTCGATTTATTTAAGTTATTTTGCAGTGCAGTCAACTTCTATATGAAACGCATTCCTTCTTTTCATTAAACGTTTAGTAAGAGAGGTGTCATGAACTACTATATTTTGAAATGATTGTCGATAAAGTTGATAAACACAAAAAATCTAAAAGCCCAAATGTAAAGTAATTGAGTCACAAAGTCCTGTTTTTACTTGTGTTTGTCTCGAAATGTGTCTGATCAGTCTGAAATAGAAAATAATCCAAATCTTCATGCGCCTGCAAAACTTTATATTATCATAGTTTTTTGTGGATATAGGAGTACATGAAAATACATTATCCGAAGCTAAGTTTTAAGACTGGTGTTGAACAACTCATTACCTCCCATGATCATTAAAGGGAACACCATTGTCTTACTCTCAGAGAAATTAAGGAGAGGAAAATTTCATTTAGTTGAAATGATACTATCTCAGACAAAAAATAAGGTACAACTTATTCATATAAATATTTTGTTGTCGGGCCGTTCAGCAACTCAGTAAAATAGTTTTGTCTCATATTTAAAATACAACGTTACGTGAAAAGAAAACCAATGTTGTTCCAATGTTAGTTCCATCTTAATGGTCCTCTTGACGTGTTCATGACATGGAAAGAGTTTTCAAAATGGCCTAGGAAATAAGAAAGTTATGAACATTTTGAAAACTTTGATGTCAATTTCAAGGGCTTTTAATATACACTGACGAGAAAAAGAAACGCCTCATTCAAACTCATTGTACAATATTTTGTTAACCGTGATTCAAATTAGAAAAGAACAGTTCCATTCGCAAATCTGACGATTTAAAAAGAATTGATAATTAATAAGACAGCATTTCATGGTAGCATTATGTTTCAAATCTTGAATTTCAACAGACTGGTCAGAGAAATTTCACTGACACAATTAGTAGGGCGTGTGGCCACCTCTACTTGCAACCACAGCAGCGCCCTATGGATCCGCAACAGTTACGTAGCAGATACCGCGGGATTCTTGCCCACTTCTGGTGGAACGCGGACGTTAGCAGGCTGCAGTTGACGTTGGCGTAATCGCCGTCCAAGGTAATCCCAGGCGTGGTCAATCGAATTGCTGTCCGGTGAGAACGCCGGCCGATGCAAAGCGTCAATGTTGCTCGTCTGTAAAAAGTTGCTGTTGACACGTGCAACATGTGGTTGCACGTTGCTATGCTGAAAGACCAAGCCTTGACGTTCACGTAATATAGGGACACCATCTGTAATGCCTGGCTGTAACAGTAAGATTACCTTCGCACAAGACGAGTTTGGACTTAAACCTATGGTTGATAGCTGCCTAGACCATATCTCCACCCCTACCGTAAGGATTGTGCTGCAGAACGCAATTGTTAGCGTAGCGTTCGCGACGTCGTCTGCAGACACGAATACGTCTGTTGGCGTTCCACAAGTTGAAACGTGACTCATCACTAAACACTACGTTCTGCCAGCGCTGACCGCGATGGTTGCCTGTCCAAATTAGAGGTTCGTGACAGCGACGTAGCGTATAAACTAGACCGCGGTAGGCCTGCGGCAGATAATTTTCCGTTTTCAAAGCCGATTTTTCACTGTATGTAGGCCACGGTTATCGACCATTATATGTGACGTCGATTCAGCCGTCACAAATCTGTCACGCAAATCGCGTTGACGTATGTAATTGTCCTTCTGTCGTCTTACTTGAAAACAGTCATATCTTTCTTTCCTTTAGATACATACTGGTTCACTTTTTACCGCTTATAACAACTAATTTGTTTCGAATTCACCGAAATGACAGACACCGCCTAAAAAATAACAAATCACGATATTCCTGTGAATATAAAATGTTGGTATCAATATATCATAGCCATTTACCGTCGTTGGCTTGTTGGTATATATAACAAGATAACATAAAAAATATGCATGTTGACAGTGATCACTCGCAAACAATTATTTCCACAACATATTCGTTATCCGTTAGTACAGTTGTAATTAAGGTATAAATCATTTCTATTGAAAGCTACAACAGGTGTGGTAGAAATCTATAGATGTATAAGATTTGTTTTATGCAAGGAGGTAGTTCTAATTAACTAGAAAGATATCATAATTAGATCTTAATATCTCGTTAATTTGTTCAAAAGGCATAGCGGTTAATATATTAACCCTTTTGATAGGTTAGATTATATTCATTTAGTTCATGTTCCTTTCCAGTGTAGAATATAATCACTGATCTTTACAGGAAAGGCATAAACAATATAATTATTAAACAAGAATAATGTTTCGTTGCTAATTTGACATATCGGATGCATGCGTCGTTAATCATACTGGAACAAATTTGTTGAAAGTCTCAACTTCCAATAATTTCATGACAAAATTAAGACATATCCCAGGGACGTCGTTATAAGTACACGAGACGTTTGTCAAATTGACTTGTTAAAGAAAGAAAGAAAAAAGATATTCCGGCAGGAAAAGCTAACATTATAAAAATATTTCAAATTGCATTTTTGTTAACTCGTTTGATAAATTAGATATGAAAAGACACTTATGTGATATCGTCTATGTCATAAAACAGCCAAATACCTACTGTGCGTAGTAATATTGGAAACAAGTGCTGCTTTAATAAGTAAGAATACAACACTTTTTCAGATAAAAATGTGTTTTGTTCATAGCCGACTGCTTAGCTTTTGACGCGAATATTACATTTTTAGACGTATATTATTTTAGGTATGAATGAGTTGTAAGCAAAAACAGAATGTTTTAAGAAAAGCAAAACTGCACACAAAAAAAATGCGCCGACATTTCTATAACCGAGCAAACATTATTTACACATACAGAAATTGTTTATTTAACAACCATTTCTTTAAAGAACTAGTATCCCAATGTCATTTTTAAATAATGCTTATCATCTTCTTAATAAATACTTAAGTTAGTATATACAGAATTCCATACTTAAATTTAATACATTAACAGTTTTAAATAATTGTCCTTCCTTGGCATTTATGATGCAGAATAATAAAATGAAACGCGTTTGCGTTTGTCAGAAATTTTATTCTCTGCTATCAAATTAACTTATTTTTCTAGATCGCATGTGCATTAGTGTAATAGAAGCAGGCTCGTTACGCTAAAAATACCATATTTAAATGTACGTGCTTCTGTGCAACTACAAACTACATTTGGCAAAAATAAACGATGTCAAAATATGAGAACAGTGCAACAATCTAAAAAATATATTTAATATTTGACAGTGCTGCTAGACAAAATATTCTTAATTCAGTTTTAAAGTGTTCCCTACAAATGTATGAAGAAATAAAAGATTTCACTCATTAATTGCATCATAACTTTTTCTTTATAACACAAAATGCATTTTATACCGATTTCGAACATGCCTTAAAGATATATTGTTTTGTAACTATCTGTAGTTAATAATGACAGCCAGCATATTATAAGTAAGCAAGAAAGTAAGTAAGTAAGTAAGTAAGTTGTTTATTATAGTGACATTTGTATACATAAATAACAAACACATAACATAAATACATCAAAAGACACCCGACCCATTGGGCTAGTCACCTCACTAATGAATCGCACATAAGCTTAGAACAATACTGAAAAGCAAAACATGTTTGAGATCAAATGTACCGCTCTCTATATAAAGTAAACCATGCAGAAATGGATAAAACATATTGTTGTATATTTAATTTACTAGTTGTATTTTGCCTCAGATTTGCTTATCATCAAGCAAACTTCTTCTAAACCTATGTGCTTTTATTATTAAATTAACAAGAAAATTCATTTCTTAGATGATTATTCGTAAGGAAGATTAGTGTTTCACTGTCTGACATGTTATAATATTCATCATTTAAAATATAGTCACTAAATACTCTTTTTGTATTGTTATATGCAGAACAAATGATAAGAAAATGTGTTTCATCTTGAAATAATCTCGTCTGAAAAAATGTACAGTCTTTGGTTTGGAGCCTCCCTAAAATATTTCCAGTTTTATTCGCAATGACAGAATACCCGTGCATAGATGGAACTTCCGTTTCTATAAATCACATTTGCGTGAAAATTGAGTTTTACATATTTTGCAAGTCCATAACTTTGGCACCTTTTCATAATCAGTTGTCCATATGTTAGCATAACGTTCACCAGTTTTCGATTTAGCGTAGTCCATACTTACCCTTCAGTAGTAATGTCTAGGCTTGTTGTTATTTACTACATTTGAGGTTTGATAATCCTTATTAAACACTTGTTTAGTGACTCTTAGATTAGTATCTATTCAGTTTACAAGTCTATTTTGATATCGAATAATTCAAATCCATCTCCTGTAAGTATTGGTTATCCATCCTGTTTCGCATGACAGTGCACGTTTCGGTGTGAATTGGTAAACGCCTAAGTAGTAGCGAATTGCGCAGTTTTTGAAATGTCTTAAAGACAACATGTCATTGAGGTAACGCTACCAAGAGTACAAACCGTGCCTTTTGAGAGAGATTCACAAATATAATTAAAGTCGTGTTTATCATGGAGAAATATATCAAGATATTTATATCAGTCGGCAGTTTCAAGATGGTTATCTCTAAGTCACTGAGTTCGACCAAGCGCATGACCTACATGTAAGATTTTTCACAGTTGACCAAGACCTTCCAGCGTTTGCATCATTCGTGAATTATAGTCAGCATAGCCTGTAGATTTTCATCAGAGATAACGATCAGTTTATGACTTGATCAACTACTGTCCATTATATTTGTCTCAGTCTGAATTTCAATACCTAAGCTGCTAATTGAAATAGAACCTTCTTCAACACGAAAACGTTGGAAATGCAGTCACTCTTATTTATACTATATTATATGGATAATTATATTAATAAACAAGTAAGGTATCGAAGTAAAAATATCAACGATATCTCGTCATAATTAAAAATTGAGAAGAGATATTTTCACTACAATAAGAGTGACTACATCACGACAGTTTATAATATGCTTATACACGTACAAATAAGTCAACGGATTCCGGAGTTTGTGTTTGTCATTTCCCTAACAGGCTAGACTTTTCTCCTTACGTTTATAAAATAAATGCCAAAATGTAATTCTAGCATTTTGTCGATACTAAAATGCTATAGGTACAAAACCACCACATTATATCATTGAAAGATGTCGCGTAAGTATTACGTTAATTATTGGAATTGTTTAACAATATTATTGTAAGTCTTATCCCATGTTAACACAAATGTTGGAGTCACCCCTTCTGGCTTTATTATTTCAGGACCAACATTTGAATGAGAGATTTAGTTCTACATAAATGAAGTATTTTATAGGCTCAGACTTTATTTAGAATTTAGCAAATAATACTCTTGCACTATGAAGTTTATATTTCAAAATGATACATAAAGGTACATGGAAAAAAGAAGTCTGATGCTCATTGTTACGTATGACATATGTCTTATTTGTTCAAATGTTTAATATCGTATTTAAGTTTACTTTTTAAATGCTTTCATGCTTTTTTTTCAAATCAATTGCCTGCAGAGTTACATTCTTTAAAAGTTCTAATCAGTTTAGAGGCAATGTTAGACCAATAATAACAAAACATGCCTTTTAAGTTTGGGATATTAATTTTCTAGGCGTATATTATTCCCGGTTATATTCCTTTGTTTGTTCAGGCAGTAAAATATGTAATAAGGCCTCGCCAAATTAAAAAGTTGTTCATCGGATTTGCCGCCTGTTTTTTTTAGAAACACAATTTTGTTTTTTTGTTTTTTTTTTGTTTTTTCGGCTTGCGCTCGCCCCATTTAAAATAAATACATACAACCCACACTTCGTCTATAATAGATCATAACACTTATATTTAGTTGCATTAAAGTTATTTCCCCTTTATGCAGTTACGCCATTTTCTTCAAATGCTTACCAAATAACATGTTTCAAAAATCGATTTATTTCATTGAAAACTAGATGAAGAAAAACATACTAATTTATTTGATAACATCAATCTACATTATTTTAGTAAGGGTAAATACTTATTGATGCATGTCACTTATCTGTTTTCTGTCTGTCATGTCCAAATGATCAATCAGTATTTGCATACGAAAGTTGGTGGGGTAAGGAAATTACATTATGAGTTGTTTTTAGGCCAGTTTTCAGACCAGTTTCGATTTTCAAATTTTCCAATCATTTAGTAGACTTAATGATAATGCACGCTAATTTCCATTTCAGACCTTTATTGAGACTGTTTCAACAAATTAAGTATGTTATGAAAGTTTAAAGTTGCATAAGACATCTTGCTCGACTTTCCTGAATCAGAGCTTTGCCAGTAAAAGGGGCGTAATAGTCAAAGCTATTGGTCATTATATATTAAAACTTAAGTTAATTAAAATATTCTATGTCAAAAAGGGACATAACTCTGTCTAGATTCAGACTTAAGAGTATTGTTTCTCCTGGTGTAGACTTTGACAATAAATAACTATTCTAAGTTTCAAATCAAAAGCTTTAATAGATCTAGTAACACTTACAGAGATATTTGATGTATCAAAAACTTTGTAAAGTCAACTAAAAATGCTACATTTTCAAAGAGTAAATAAACAAGTCACATATGTATGTGATAAGTATGGTGTAAGGTTATGCATTGTTGTTTATTACATATTTTCTAACACCATTTTCAAAAGCATGCATTATTTGATCACAGTGTACTGTATGCCAATGTTATTACCTTTTTTCACGAGTTCGCATTGTTGTGCGTCTGCAGGTCAGATTTTCTCAATCCATGGGAATTATTTTTTAATTTAAAAGGGCTATACATTCTTTTTTAAGGTTTTTGTTAGTCAGTCGAGAGCCAAATGAATACAGATATATTTCTTCGCTCTTCGCTCGCTCCTGATTTTCTCAAAAACCAAAAAAAAAAAAAAAAAAATATTTAAATCATTTTTTCGCTCGCCGCCTCCATTCTTTCAGAAAAAAAATCCGATGAACAACTTTTCAATTTAACAGATAGATTCATTGACAGACCATTGTATTCAATACAGTCGACATCGTACTTGCGACCACCTCTATTAAGCGATTTTTGTCTTAAACGACCGGTCCAAATCCCTCCCGAACGTTTTCAGTACATAAATTCATTCCATTAAACGACTTTTTTTTTAAACGACTAGCGACCACATTAATGTAGTCCCGACAGGTAAAATATTCGACAAAAGTATCTATTAAGCGACCGGGTACCAAAATTCTACCGGGCATTTCTTCATCTGTGTACTTAGCGAGTACGTTTTGTACGTGACTGAATGCAATTAACCTTTGTATCAGTCGAACTGACAAACAATCAAACAATCTAGCCATAATTTTCAAGGCTTATGGACTTGGGAAAGTGTTCATGATGTTAAAACAGATTTTTAAACCATACGTGTATGTTCATAATAAATACAGTTACATTAACAGTTAAAAATAACTTTTTTTTCCCATCTGACTGAAATTCATTAAGAGACCATTCCATTAAGAGACCACTTCTTAGTAGTCCCTTGAGTGGTCTCTTAATACAATGTCGACTGTATATTCTTTATAACGACTCAGATTTATCATACCATATTGCTGTCAGGTTTTGCAAAATTAGAAGTACAGTGAAACACCGCTCGCTCGAGGTCGCAAGGGGATGAGCAAAATGCTCGAGTTATCCATGGTTTCGAGCGACCCAAACCTTGACCAACATACGAAGAAAATTGAAGTTTGGTTTACCAATTGTCATCGAGACCATTTGCAGAGGAAACGGTGATGTGTAATAATAATACTCTCGTGACATTTTCAAAAAACGTATTACAAACGTTATTTATGATAATTAGTAAATGGCACATGTGAAGAAACAGCTAAGACATTTTTTTATTTGAAATACTGTAATCGAATTCGCAATTTTCTTCTCCAAATGAAGATCTCATAATTATCGTCTCAATTTTATGAAAAGGCTTTATTTGCATGCAAACGACTGTTGATTAAAATATTAAGATCTCATAATTATCTTCTCGATCCCGCAGAAAAAAGTAATAATTAAAAACAATTTTGATCAATAAAATGTTTCTTCCACCTTTCATCAATAATTTATCTCATTATCAGATCAAATATACCGACAAACAAACATTTAAGATAGTCGGGGAATAGACCATGCAATTCTCACGGCGTGCGAAAATTTAAATTAACCCATACATTCTCACCGCCGAAGGTGTGAAAATTTTGACAACTTTGCTCGAGTTTGCCATAAGCAACAAAGAGTAAATTAATACACAGGGACCAGGTGACATGCTCGAGCGATCGAGTTATCGATGCTCGACCCAGCCATGGTAATTTCACATAGAAAATAGAAGGAAATCGGCCGGGACCACATGAAATACTCGAGCGAGCCCGGGTACTCGAGTAATCGATGCTCGAGCGAACGATGTTTCACTGTAGATGACAATTCATGTTTCTATTCATGATGTTGTCAGCGGTACTTCATTTCATATCATTTTGAATCGTTTTGATAGTAGTACAGGTTATAAAAGCGTTATTACTGTTTTAACTTTATAATTTGATGCGACAAGCTAGCTCGTATACCTCGAAAATTTGCGAGTTTAGCTGCTTCTGTCAATATTCTGATTTCAATATTAGAATGAAAGTCTTTGTATACAATATCCTGAAATATATAGAGCTGAAATAAATAGCCGTTTAAAATGATTTGATGATATTAAGTAAAATATCAAAACCAACTTTAGATTATTCTAGAGAAAAAAAATCTTCAAGGAAAAGGATCAAGGAGTAAAATAAATGAAACTAGAGATGCTTTTGAGAAAAGCGCATATCTCCCACAACTGCCCCTATGAAAAATGTCTAGTGTCTCTAGATGGCTTGGATGAGTGGATCCAATTAGATGGTCTGGACGAGTGGATCCAATCAGTAATTCAAGGGCCATAAATTAAAAAGCCTGGGCGGATTTGGCTAGTTATCGAACTTGGCTAAGGTCTTATGGCCAAACACTTTTTGTTCAAGTTTGGTGAAGTTCGGATGAGAAATGTTCGACTTAGAGAGCGGACAAGAGTAAAAATGCAGATTTTTCAGTAATTCAAGGGCCGTAACTCCAAAATGCCTACACCGATTGGCTAGTTATCGAACTTGGCCGAGGTCTCATGGTCAAACACATTTTGTTCAAGTTTGGTGAGGATCGGATGAGAAATGTTCGACTTAGAGTGCCGACAAGAGTAATAAGGCAGATTTTTCAATAATTCAAGGGCTGTAACTCCAAAATGCCTGGACCGATTTGGCTAGTTATCGAACTTGGCTGAGGTCTCATGGTCAAACACATTTTATTCAAGTTTGGTGAGGATTGGATGAGAAATGTTTGAATTAGAGTGCGGAAAAGAGTAAAAAGGCCGATTTTTGGTAATTCAAGGGCCATAACTCCAAGACGCCTGGACCGATTTGGCTAGTTATCGAACTTGGCCGAGGTCTCATGGTCAAACACATTTTGTTCAAGTTTGGTGAAAATCAGATGAGAAATGATCGACTTAGAGTGCGGACAAGCTTTGTGACAGACAGACACACACACACACACAGACAGGAGTAAATCAATATGTCTCCAACACCACTGTGTGGTGGGAGACATAATAACAGCTGTCAAGCTATGGTGAAAACATTGATGCCAATCATTTGCTAATATCAAAGTAAAATATCATTAGGAGTATTTTCAGTTTTGTTTTCTTTACCACGGATATATTATCATTTAATCCCCGAGAACGATGATAATAAAGCGAAATCGTAATACGTACGTTAAGCATTGTTGAAAATGCTTAATAAACATGGTAGTTGATTACAAATATCAATATATTACATGACAACATATTCTCGCCGGCAACAGATGTTTTTATTTTAAAAGGCGTTTTCCAGACTGTTACATAAGAAATAAAAACAAGTTTACACCAATACATTTTCGTCGGATGTTTCCACAATCTTGGGTCTCTCTAGCTAAATAATTAGCAATTTGGGAGAATCGCCGACCTTACATAAGCCACCTGGATGGCATCCTCGCATTAAAGAACTAAACACACAAGGCGTAATTCTGATCCAATAGCGGTAAGGGACAAATGTTTCTGTTAGTGGCTTTTACCACTCGTGAAACAGGGTTTCCTTTTTTTTCATAGTTTTAAATTTTTATGATATGTTTAAAGGTAACACATTTTCAATGTACACTGTACAAATGCAAAATAATATTATGTGACAATTATGTAATCATCTTATTTCCTTCTGATGATTGATATTAAAGTTCCATTTGCATTTTGTATCATTTTTGTTTCATAAACATACGTATAAACCTATCCACCTGTGTAATAATCAGAAAATATTAGCGTTTAAAAGAGAGTGAACTTGTAATGACTAATGTATGACTTTAGCTGAACGTTACACAAAACATTAGAAAACGGAAGCTTGAACCTTATTCGTTTATTCTGTTCATATTTTGCAGACGATGTGACAGGATAGTTCGACATTAATCAATCTGGAGGCGATTCTTTTTGATAATATCTACTTAATGCGTTTTGCATGGAATCAATATCATATGATTAAGTAGTCTCTAAATTATACCACAGGAATAAAGGTAAAATATCTGAAAGGATAATACAGACAAGTTATGCATATTATATAAAAATATGTATCCTTAATTAGACTAAAGAAACTGTATCAGAGCTTAAAAGGGAATTTCTGTTTCACTTTCTTTGTAATTGTGGAATGATCATTGACATTTCACACGAAAAGCCGGATAATAACAATTGGAAAAGAAGAAAGACATGATGTTTCTCGTTGCTAATTTGATCTATCAGTGTCTCCCGCATGCGTCGCTTATCGTTATGGAAATCGTTATGGAGTGCATGTACCTCAAGGCTGTGCTAAGACATTTGTGTTGCGTGACAAACATCTAACAATTCTCTTATCTAAATAAGAAAAGTAGACCTTATGCTTGTATCATTTTAAGATAATATGCGAATCAGTTTTATTTGTACAGCAAACAATTAAAAGCAATTCGTTCACATATTTAACAGGTGAAAATATTTTTCCTGGAAATTCGAAAGAATATGGATGATGCTAATGTAACCAGTGACACAAATGTATGAATTTTGCAAGATATTTGCCGTAGTACCACTGTTGAAATAAAGGAAAAGATCAACATACTTGCTTTTCATCAACCTTACACTATTTTCCCACTCAATTCAGGGTCATATATATACATTTTATACAAAACTGATGACAATGAACGTGTTGTTGGAGAGCAACATTAAAATGTTTTCTGTCTGCGTCTAGCTTTTAATAACTTGATCATTTACGTAATCAGATTTATAGTTTGATAGCGAACTTGACACAAAAATAATCACAGAATAGTGCACTGCATATTGCTGTTGCAGTTTTGACATGATACGTTCAGTTCTAGTCATTACAGTTATTTGGAATATGCACAGTTTTTAACATTTTCACAACTGGTACGAACTGGCGACATTAAAGAAACATTTAAAATGTAATGTATGGTGTGAAAACAAGATTTTGTGTACTTCATCTATAAGAAACAGAACTTGGCCAAAAGTTTGTTGTTACATTTTCTGGTATTGGTTATAGACAACAGAGTACCACATCAGCCGGTGCTAAGGAAAATAGGTCATTACCTCTTATGAACACACTCAATTCAACTGCGTCTTCTATTATTCGTTTTGGTTGCATTTGATGCTGCTTAATGATCTCCTCAGATTTTATTAAAAACTATTACAACTGCAGTCTCCAAGTACTACAAGGCGGTTGTAAAACGTCTCTCTGTAGTTATATTTTCAATTCATTTCGGATCATGTTTATAGATAACTTAGTTCTGCTTAGACCGGTGCTTCTGATAGGGTACTGATGAGCGATGCACATACCAGTTCCTCTCAAGAACAGACTAATGCAATTATTTTGTTTGTTCGCGTTTAGTGCTTCCAAAGGATCTACCTGTAAATGTTTATTGCATCCTGTTTTGAAATAGAGATTACATCAAATATCACGTAAACAGAAGAAACAGGTTTGTTAGATACTAATAATATTACAGTCTCCGTGAGACTAATAAGCGGAATACACCTAATGCTCAGGCAGCTTCATAGACATAAATAGACCTCGTAAAAAGCACAAATGTGTTCTCCTTTGAATATTTAAAATGAAATTGATTTTCCCTGTTTCTTTTCTATGTGAATTGTAATCAGGAAAACAGATAAAATAGTAATTGTTAAACAGGAATAGAGTATCGGTGTTTATTTGCCCAACTGGTTGCAATTCATATCAGTTTATTCATAGGAAACTTCTTGACATGGCATAGAAGTACTGCACCAATTTTATGAAAGAACAAGGACATAATTCTAACTGGTAATGAACGTCAAGAAGTATGTAAGTATGCAAAGAATGCAGATGGTATACACCATGAAACTGGACATTCAAACCGTAGGACTTTAAAAAAATAACAGTTGAAACCAACAATTTATGTAAAAGTAAGTCATACTTTCATACTTTTTTCCTATAGAACAAATGAAAATAATGAACACGATTTTTGAGTACCTTGTTTTCAAGACCAACGGATTTCTATAATAATTTATTGACATATTTCGAATCAATCAAATGCACATGTCCTGTATGACTACATGTAATTTTTTGACACATGTAGCATTGAAAAGGTTGAGTACAAAATCATTTCGATTGGAGGAAAGACCCATATAGTGTTGTGACACATAAGTACTCAATCTAAAGTCCAAGTAATAGCATTTTAAAGCCCTATCAAGATCACAATAAAACATTTTGCCTACCAATATCTTACCTAAAGCACAAAATTGGACTGGCATACAGCTATATTTCCATTTTTCTTCCTACATTTGCTTAATGCATACTTGACAAAAACGAAAAGCATACAATCCTAGAGAAATGTGTTTGCATTCCACACCATCTCAAACGACTTTTGTGAGTAAATGAGAGAGACTACGAGTGCATCAGTTTAATTTACTAAGGTAGTGGACAGGAAATGAAAATCGACAAAAAAAAATCATTTTTTGTTCGTATACGAAAACACTTGATTGTGCAAAATTTTAATTTCTTTCTGTACTTAGCCATTGCAGGTAAAATGCGTCTTGGACAAAATAAAGATGGACAATCTTTTTAACAATTTGCTCCAAGGTTAGTTAGTTTGTTAGTCAACAGTTTAAATAAAAGATGCCACATTTAGAAAAATAGAGTTTCCAATTCAAACGTTTTTCTATAGATTTTAGTTGGTATTTCGCTAGCAGCTGCGGCCCCAAAGAATTAGCGTGAGGGACAAAGCTAAAACTAATCCAGTCTTATCTAGATCTGAATTACAGTGGAAACTCACAGAACACTAAAGAAAGACTTTCGTCTGTTCCGTATTATCATCTCTTAAGATCCTAAAGTCAAGATTGACTGTTCAATGACATATCTGGTGACTTTATATTGATTTTCTATAACTGAAACGTGATCCCTTTGTTGGAAACAACAATGTTACTAGCCCAGTTGCAAACAATTGTATGCCGGCCATAAAGGCAGTCTCGTTAAAGATAAGTGGTTTGAAGATTTTTTAAATAAACAATTAATTACAGAGTCATTATGGTTCTATAAAATGATCATAATGAAAATATTGTTAAGAAATTTGTAATCAGCCGAAAGATTGGACTATTATCACCGTTTGTTACGAATTATTGAAGGATGACTACCCGTAATAGGCCTCAATTTCACCAAAAGCGTACATTCAACTTGATAATGTAAGCTTTGAAAATGTCAAATGATAGAAATAAGGTGCATATTGACAATTTATATAGTGACAGAAGTTCTCAAAAATTTCCTTTAGATAACCTCCCCTGATAATTTTGGTTTTTCATGAGTTATCTCCCCTGAAAACTAGAAAACGGTAATTTTCTCCTTTTCCCTACGGGGAATTTTAGATTTCTTTTTGATATTTGTATCAGAATCATATAATGCAGTTTTCTACCGCAAAATTTTCTCGAAACTCAAGTTCAGATTCTTATGATCAAAGAAATTATATATTTCCCATAGGCATCAATGATAACTTCAATACCGATTATCTCCCCAAAAAATTATAAAATTTAAAAAATCTCTCGGTAAAACGTTTTAAATTTTTAATGTCTTTAAAGGGACCAAATTTCATTTAAATATTACCATCCAGTTACAAGATATGAAATATGGCTATTACACCATGTTATCCTTAAGGGTATATCCTAAGAAGCTATTTCATAAGATATAATACAGGAGTGACTAGAATGTGTTCCAAACTCAATGTATCAACTTGCCTTGATGTATCGCGCATTTATATGTATGTTAATCTGTCAGCTTAGTGACTGATAAGTCAAGGCGAGAACATAGCAGTGGGGACACTTAAGAGAATGAGCGAAAAAAAATATTCTGACATGTTATTATAACGATCTTTAACCCCATAACGGCGACACCTTTTCTAAGTAATTCCTTTATATATACGCCCAAACTTACTTCGATAAATAAATTCTTATAATAGAACTGGAACTCATGAATAACAGTTTTCTAAAAATATCAGATCCGTGTTTTTCCTTTCTGTAGTGTTGTATGACGCTGAAGTAAATTGTAAATTCGATCAGGACGTAACAAATCAATTCGGGAGATATTTCTCCGTATTTTACCGTTTTCATTATTGTACATAAAACCATGACAATTCGTCAGTATAGGTCTAAAACTACTTGTACTATACAGTAAAAATGTAGGATTAACGCAAGTTTCTTTCTTGTCACAAAATCTGCAGAATCCATAGGAACTGGCTGCTCTAGCCTAGCCAGAGGTATTCTGCAGGTGTTGTTTAGGTGTTGTTACACGAACTGAACGTATGTTATTGCTATTTTTCGTAAAACAACACAAAAATGCAGGGAATATCGAAAAATAAGATTTATCAATACGACATGTCTTTTTGTATTCAAAACCAGCCAATTTTTATGTCTGGGAGAGTTTCGGGTTATCAAATGGCCAGGCATCGAATAATTCCTTAAACAATTTGACAATAACATTTATGTAAATATCACTTGTTACAGTGAATGTTTGAAGCAAGTTACTTTAAAGTGTAATACTTTTCTATGCACAAAAATATTACATTATTGAATATGTTTAATTTGTTTGCCAGTGTAACTTTAATTCGTCAGTTTATACCGTAATATTTAAATAAGTTTAATACGTATATAAAGTTATGCTTTCTAGAAACGGTACAGTTGTAGGAACGGACTAATAAACTTTGCTGTATGAGTTTTGAACATGAGGAAGCCATCCAGCTGGCTTACGGAAGTCTATCTACGCGCCTGCTCGAGTCTAAAATAATGCTTGCAGGTACTGCTGAACTTCCTGCAACAGCTAACGCTGACTTTAAATGCAACAAAAAGTCAAAACGCGTGATACAGAATACATACAGAATTAATTCTATCTTAAATTCAAGTCACGCGTAGACAGTAAAGGAAACGTCTTGACTTTATGAAAGGAAATAATTAAATTGAGAAACGTCAGAAATTGTTTTCAATGTTGCACATATTCATTTCCTATTTCCTTGTTATTGTATTTTCCTGCAATGGAGATGATAATTTTCCTTTCACAAGAAAATAAGAACATACTTATTGCTTGCTCATTTGATCTGTCTTACTCTTATGCACACCACGTTTAACATGTTGGAACAAATAAACTCATATTTCCAAGAAGCAGTATTTCCCTAAAAGTGTCTTCCTTGCTCATGAACATTATATTTTGTCATCTTAAAAGTGATTTTTTTTTGCACCTGTATTCTGTTTGTAATACCTTTGTCATAAAATGCTGGAAATAAATCTTATTTGTTTATTAATTGATTGATTGATTACTTAATTTTTTTGAATTTACTGAATATAGATAACATTGAAACAAGCACATGGAATATATTCTGACATTTTAAAAATCATTCAATTCATAATAACAAAATAAATACAAACACGCAGAAGAAAGGCAAGAATTAGTTCAATTTATATGTCATATTATTGTCACCTAATGCAGCTAATGTATTTTTGCTGTTTTCGCTTTGATGTCGTTTTGAACATACACCATTGTATTCCTCAATGTGTTTGTTTTATGTTTGCTTTGCTATGTTTATTGTTTACACATAAATATATACACTGCTGTAGGGCTTTGTTTCGAGAGGCCGCGTTCCTGAAACCTTGCTATTCCGATATAGGATCAGTCATGGGACATAGCTCAACAAATCTCTTCATCTTATCTAAGTCTATCCTGAAACATACTTACAAAAATTATATATGTTCACTTATTCTTGTATCACACACCCACCAGCGAACGGTAATAGGATTATTATAAGAATGTCTTGATATACTAATAATGGAATGACAAGTCCTAGGCCTAAATTCTTAATACTGAGCGCCAAGCGAGCAAGCTACAAGTACCATATTATTACGTTTTTGGTATGATGTGGCCAGGGAGAAAACACTCGACCTTCCGCATTTGAAGCGGGCGATCTACGACTAGGCTACCGAGGCGGTCTTATTTGAAACAATACCTCAAATATAGTATCGTGATGATGTAGCACTATTTCTTGGACAACCTACATTTTGTAGACATTTGTTAATGTTAAACGTTAAAAACTATCTCCAAGCATATTCATATTTAGAATATTGAGTCAAACTTCTGAACGTCATGAAATTTTAACAGCATCACGGGAATTCACAGTTAATAAACACGTTAGTGCGACAGATGCGGTAACTAAAGAATGAAATGTGGCGTTTGACGCAAAACTTCACTTGTTTTACGTACTTTTACATCTTAGTCAGTAGCTCAGTATCATTTGAAATATTTAAAGTACATATGATATTCCTCACAAATAAAGAAAAATACGTTGTTACCTTTATACAAAAAATAAAAATAAAATCGAGTTTGTGTAATATTATCCGAAATTTAATACGTCAGAAAAATACACATCAATATCTAGAACATAGGACCGAAGAAAACATGACCAAAAGAACTTCTTTATCCTTTCACATCTTTGAAATTTGATATTCATCCCTGTCTTACTGAAAAGTCAATGACTGCAACTATGTATTCATACAAATAATATTTGCTTGTTGATTAAAAACAAAACATGCATCTGTATATTTTGTGACTTTTTAACAACGAGAAAATGTCGCTATATGAAATATTTCTGTATGAGCATATTGCTGTGAAGCACAATGTATCTAAATATATCCTACGAAATATAATCGCTGTGAAACCCGATGAATGAAGTTCGATAATTACTGCAGAATCATTTTCTTTCATTACATGTGATATAAATCTTAATTCAAGACGAAATGTTTGAGACATAAATGTTTTTGTCATGAAAACTACTACAAAAATTATATAATATATTGAATTAAAGTCTAACTTGACTGTATTTCATGCTGTCGTCGACGAAAAACTATGTCATTGTAAGTGCTGTTTTGCTTGTATAACTTTATGTAAGGCTCTTCAAATAGGGCAAATTATTCCTCATGAACAGACCCGGTTTGTTTCGTTGCCGTCTGTGTTACCGGAGGGTCTTCTTAAAAAGTTTTGTTCACTAAAATTAGAAATTGGAGGCAGATAATATATATATTCTATCTTAACCAGTTCCTTAAAGTAAAATTATCGTAACGCGCATGCAGTTAATCTAGAGGTATTTCATTTATCTTGTATTTTGGAATCTGATCAAAGATTTAAAATCTTACATTAAGCAGATTTCTACATAGACACATATGGAATGTCTCAACACCGATTGTTTTATTTAAAAGTTTTGGATTAAGAAAGCAGAAACCCTTATCAACTTTTTTTTGAAGATAAGTGATTGCTGAAGGATTCCAATACACATACGCGTTTGTTTCAGTGTAAGATTGAAGTATCTTTCACAAGTGAATACCAGATGCAATATTGTCACAAGTGACATAGCCACGAGTGAAAATATAAGATATGGTGTTAATATGTGAAATGTTATTTGATCTTACATGTAAAAAAAATCCAAATTTTCTTTTTATTTCATGTTTTGACCAAATTTACCCATTTTTTAGTTTCTTACCACTGACAGATATATTTGATATTTTTCACTGTGAAAATACCAGATATATTTCACTCTAATATTTCGATAATTCACTGAAAAACATGTAATAAATTGCTTTATTGATACTGTTTCTTATCTGCAGAACATGTATCAACATTATATTTAAGAGACAGGTGGCATATCCTACGGGTAAGAACTTCGTAACTGTACCCTTTTCTACCTTTGCATACATACAATAGTCTGTCAAACTATAATCAGGTATTATAAATATAATTTATTCCATCAGCAAGACGGTATTTCATCAGAAAAGGACATGCTACCACAAAATGTTTTATCAAATTTTGTGACAAACAGCGAAATGAGAAGCACGAATGCCAAAATAACTTTAACGTAGCGAGTGGACAACATTTACCTAAAGGCATTTTGGGACATCAAGTAGTTTTTTGACGCTTACATAGACAGTATGTATTTTATTATAGAAGCACACAGATAATAAATTACAACACGTAAGTTATCTTACACCCCGGGGTGTAAATTAGTGGAAACTCTACAAGTCGCTCAACACGACAAAAACGAAAATTTTCCAGGCTCGGTTTAATTGAGCCTGTTCACGGACGGTAGTGGAAATGCATGTTACCGTCCACGCCCTCTAGCCCCAGGTTGAGCAGAACTTAACATTTACACATGCTACAAGTACAAAAAAAAACAATTTAGAGACATCCGCGGATATGTTCATACGGCGGTGCACATGGAACCCTTCAATGATACACTAGCGTGTAATTCCATGAAAAGGCGCGTATGGTCCCCAGTTAAAAAAATGGGCTTGTCCTAAACGATGAAACAATGGGCAGAAATAAACAAACTGGAATTTAGAAAGTGGATCTGAGGTTATGGAGCCTGCATTTCACAGGAACTGCCAAAAACAAAATTGAAAAACAGGCACCATATCCAAGGGGTGATTATACAATACCCAAAGCTATGAAAGCCTGAGTATTGGAACCACCCAGGCCGAAATATTCAAGCTGAGAAAAACCTAAACAGTACCAGTTACGCGACATAAAAGTCGTGCTAAACACAATGAAATTGGCAGTTACTTGCGGAGAACAGGTTTGTACTGGTACAGAATCCAGGAACACTGGTTAAGATAACTGCCTGCCGTTACATGACTGAAATACTGTTGAAAAACGACGTTAACCCGCACCCCCTACCACCCCCAAACTTTTTTTTCCAATATTTACTTGATTGTTGTAGCTTGTAAACTTTTATATTAATAGTTTTGTTTTTAAGTTAATGGAACAATATATTAGATAATAAGTTTTTCACTCTATTCTATGCTCATAACACATAGACAATGTCAGATAAGGAAAGTCCTACAAAATAGTCTGGTTACGTAAGATGACTCATTTTGTGGTGGTACCTGTTTGTCACTGTCGTCCACTCACGATACATTAAAGTGACATTATCTTTGAAAAAAATTAGTATAATCAAAAGAAATATGTCGTTAATATTCATCGACTAGTCATTATCAAAACCTGTTCAAACTGTTTCGTTCATGGGCATTGCACCCACTGCTACAAGTAGACACCGCCGTTTAAATGACTGAAAAAGGTTGAAAAACACGTTAAACCAGAACACACACGCACGCACACACATACAGAAAAAGTAACATTCCACTATGAGATAAAAAATGACTTGCCGTGAAACACAGCGAATGTTTTATATTTCATCACATTTTATATTTCTTTTAGATTGTTGCAAAATTTTACCAGAGAATATTTAAAACAAAACACTCTCCGTGTTTTCGCTGATCAATTGAAGATATCAGTTCATCATTGAATGAATCTCTCTATGAAATGCCATGAGAGCTATCTGAAACAAAGCTGACTGATTTCGATTAGGATTCTATTGTTTCAAGTCTTTTACAGAATGACAATTCCTAGGGGTATTTAATATTTATAATAGAGATATGCAATGTTTGCTTAGAAAACAATCCTTCCGTTGTGTCAGGGCAAATGAAAATTATTGTCATATCAATTTACATGATATTGATATAATATCTGACAAAATTGAATCTTAATGTAATTGCACACTGCAAAGGCTATGTGTTTTTAATAACCAGGCTTCCTTTTTAAGACGAGTTTTAAGGCATAACAACATTTCTGTTGTTATCGCTATAAAGTAAATCGATTAACCTAACACGTTTTATTATAGATATCAAGAATTTGTTTCCATTATTTCAAAAATGAAAAGCAGTGAAAAACACCAACAACAGAATAGACCAATTGACCAATTGATCACACTCAAGATAATTTACATCCGAGCTATTCCGCTTAAGTTAATACATTTAGATGTAAGCCTCTGTATTGTACTATAAATCAATCACATGTCGCTTGTCATTCAATGAGGGTCTTTAAGATTTACCTTGATTAACCAAATAAAATTTTGTTACATTGCAACAGAAATGGCAGTGATGGAACTAAAAAAACGTTACAAAAACGATCTTCTGCGGCAAAATTCAAACTTATAAGGCCTATCGCTTGCATGATCTTTTGAGATAAACTACCGTCATAAAGAAATATATCGGCCAAGTAAGGAATTTCTCTTAGAATTTTTAAGCGTGACTTGTCCTAAAATCAAGTAGCAAATTAACGGAAATACGTATGCTCATTACGTCAGCTTTGCAAAATATCAACAAACGAAGGACGAGTTCCTGGCGGCTGGATATTTTTTTTAGTATGATATGGAAAAACGTTGTTATTTCTAATGGGGATCTGTTCAACTTAGGAAGAATGTTTGGCGATAGGCTGTTGTTTTAGATAAGGAAACGTGAAACTGATTGTCAGAAAATGAGGCTTATTACAGGTGAGTACTTTATTGCAGGGTATATTGCGTGGAAAGAAGTTGTGTTTCAAGGCAAAAATGAAATTAGAATTTTCAACAAATGAATGAAATCGAACACTTACACACAGATCTTTTTAGGGAATTCTATGGTAAAAGATGCGATTAGTCTTTTATCGCTGTTTTTTTTTATTTCCCGTCAGGCATTTTAACACCTGATAGATTCCATAGCCTCAGTAAGCATCCACTACAACATATTTTATACCTGGAATCCGAGCAATCAGATGAACCTCGAATGACTTAAAACTGATCTGAAATGGAAGGAAAAATAAAGGAAACTGGTCCCGGGTCAATAAATACCAATAAAACTTTGTCGTGTAGGTCTAAACGTTGTAGACTGATAAATAAAATATGAAATAAAGAACTGTTATAACGAATATGATATGAATAAATTCTTCGAAAGTGAAGAATCTGTATCTACGATATCGAAAGTATTTTTACAATACGAAATATGCGCAGTGAGCAAAGAAAATAGAGTATTAAGTTTGCGGTACGACACTGGAAACACTCTTTCAACAGCACCGTAAGATTAATAACTTCCATTTTGTTTGATTCTGTCTCCTTTTCCTAGAGCTAACCTTTGACGAGAAAAGCCAGAAAATGATAAAAATGAAACGAGAAAGGCATAAACCGGCCCCCTTCCCGATTGTGTTGGTGTCCTGTGCATGGTTATGATGGAATTAATTCACAGCTTACAAAATAATGCCGTTTGACAGAAAATTCTTATAATGTATAGATCTTTCCCATGATTTATTTAAGTGGGAAATTAGTCATATTATAAATAATTCAGTATTTGTAGTTACAATGGTTTATGAATTGTGCTTTCTTTTTCAAATGTGACAAGAAATTCTATTTTGAATTCAACTTAAGACCGCTATTTGCTGACTCTCTTTCTGTAGAGAACAAAATATATTTTGCAAAATCCATCGGAAATAGTCATGCATATTGCCTGAATATCTGGAAAAATGACTGTCATTTGCAAATAACTAAAGAGCACCCGACAGCAACAAATCCAACGGAGTGCTGACAGACATTGTCTGAGAATTCAGAAAATCAATTTTCGTTTAGAGATAATTTAATGAAATCCGACAAGTCCATCGAAACAGTAACAGATATTGTCTGGAGGTCGGAGAAATCGCAATATTAGAAACATGTTTTATGAGTTAATATGCAAAGTGTAATAATTACTGACAGCAAACACTTATGAATTAAAAGAAATTCGTGCTAACTGAAACTGAAACTGTTATTTTATTTTTTATTTTTTGAATACAAGAATATGGCTATACGCGGGGTGTTTTAACATATATTTGAAGAAATAACAAATACACATGTTGTTATGACATATGGACCGTCATCTGTATTGCATTGCAACAAACTGTTCGATTTGGGGTCTGTTGCAGTAATCAATCATTCTGCTACGCCAAGCGCTCAAATAGTGTTGTGCTTGTATGACAACACAAACATTACTTCTACGACAGTTCTATATTTTCCTGCATGCCGGCCGTGTTTTTCAAGTGTTTTTACCAGTGCTGGAAAAACTCGTCTTACAACTCGGGACGTAAGACAAGTCACGTGCTGTAATTTATGAATAAATACATAAATTCATACACTACTATAAAAATTGTGCTTAATAGAAAAGCGTTCGTTTTCCTTTAACTTTTCTATCATCTTTTCTCCCTTTATTTTTAGCTCATCTGAGCACAAAGTGCTCAAGATGAGCTTTTGAGATCGCTCTGTGTCCGTCGTCCACGTCGTCCGTCGTCAACAATTTGACTTTTAACACTATAGAGGTCACAATTATGATCTAATCTTAATGAAACTTGGTCAGAATGTTACCCCCAATAAAATCTTGGATGAGTTCGATATTGGGTCATCTGGAGTTAAAATCTAGGTCACCAGGTCAAATCAAAAGAAAAGCTTGTTAACATTCTAGAGGTCACAATGTTGACCCAATCTTAATGAAACTTGGTCAGAATGTTACCCTCAATAAAATCTTGGATCAGTTCGATATTGGGTCATCTGGGGTCAAAAACTAGGTCACCAGGTCAAATCAAAGAAAATTTTGTTAACACTCTAGAGGGTCATCTGGGGTCAAAAACTAGGTCACCAGGTCAGATCAAAGGAAAAACTTGTTAACGCTGTAGAGTTCACAATTTTGGCCATATCTTAATGAAACTTGGCCAGAATATTACCCTTAACAAAATCTTAGAGGATTTCGATATTGGTTCATCTGGGGTCAAAAACTAGGTCACAAGGTCAAATCAAAGGAAAAACTTGTTAACACTGTAGAGGTCACTTTTATGACTATATCTTCATGAAACTTGGTCATAATGTTAATCTTGATGATCTCATGGTCCAGTTTGAATCTGGGTTATGTAGGGTTAAAAACTAGGTCACCAGGCCAAATCAGAGGAAAAGCTAGTTAACACTCTAGAGGCCACATTTATGACCATATATTAATGAAACTTGGTCAGAATGTTAATCTGGATGATCTGTAGGTCAAGTTCAAATCTAGGTCAGGTGGGATCAAACACTAGGTCACCAGGTCAAATCAAAGGAAAAGCTTGTTACACTCTAGAGGTCACAGTTTTGGCCCAATCTGAATGAAACTTGGTCACCAGGTCAGATCAAAGGAAAAACTTGTTAACGCTGTAGAGGTCACCATTTTGGCCATATCTTAATGAAACTTGGTCAGAATGTTACCCTCAATAAAATCTTGAACGAGTTCGATATTGGGTCATCTTGGGTCAAAAACTAGGTCACAAGGTCAAATCAAAGGATAAGCTTGTTAACACTGTAGTGGCCACATTTATGAACATATCTTAATGAGAATTGGTCAGAATGTTAATCTTGATCTATAGGTCAATAGGTCAGGTGAACGATACAGGGCCTTCATGGCTCTCTTGTTCTAATAATCGTTACCACCTAAACAGTTACCCTCGAGCCAGATATTCTCCACCCGCCCCTTCGTTGTAGAGAAAGGTTCTTATATTCTCATTAACTTAAAGAAAACAGTCTGACTTTCATTCTTTCACTTTCGCAGTTATTTGAAATGTATGTGGGTTGTAATATTTTCACAACTTGCAGTAGACAAATGTTCGATATACAATAGCCGTAAACGTTATGAAATCGTATTTTGCAAGTGGAAGGAGGAGCATGGTACTATGCTATTCAGGGCAAAACTGTTAGTTCCAGTTACGAAAACCTATGTTGAATATTTCTTACCTTTCTAAAAATAACTACTGTTAATAAAAAAAACCTAGTTAATTAAGTAGAAAACACTTTAGAAAGACGACAGAATTATTTTTATGATCCTTCTAATGATTGCGTCAAGTGCGTTTCATATCCTGACATTGAACAGCGTGCATGTTGTTATTTCAGAAGTGTAAGAAGGAATACATGTACTTAAAGCACACACTCACATCAGTTAATGATTGGCATAAGGACGGTCTAGTTATACGTACATGTACATGGTTAATTAGTTTTAAATTATTTATGACAGAAAAAAGTACTATAAAGAAACTAACATTTAAACAGAGTCTGCTGTTATTTTCGTTTCGTTGCATTCTGTGCTTTTAAAGGATCTTCTAGATTTTATTGCTATATTTTAGGTACTTTCCAGACGTTCACTAAATATCAATGGATCTGCTTTATTTCTTGGTCGTCTGTTTCATTCAATTATCCTAAATAGGAAGCAGAGTTTCTGATCGTTACGATATTAAACAGTGTAAAAAAAAAATAACAATCTGATCGAATATAATGCTTAATCAGCATAAAAGACGTTCCATAACAAGAACTGAATACCTCGTTAATTTGCACAAAGACGAAAAGATAATACGACAACCCTTTTAAGATTTGAGATAATACTCCTTTATTTTCCTGTTTCTTTCCAGCGTAGAGTGTAATCACTGAGCGTTGACATGAAAAATGTTAAAAAGAAAATAATCACGTCGATAATTTGACCTATCCCATTCATAAGACATTTATCATATCGAAATGAACTTCAGACGCGCGGTAGAAATTTTAACAATTTTCCATCCAAATCATTAACGACCTTCCATCTGAACTCTCAGCATTAAGAGGATAGTGCTAGGACAGGTCAGCCCGGTATCAGGGTGGGATATCATGTCACGTGTCTACGGCGTGATATTAAACGTATACTGTTAAACTAAATTATACAGCTAAATTTTCTGATAGTTAACAGTAATATACAGCTCATATAGAATGTATTAATCGGTTAACATGTCATTGTTTTACTCATTTTTCTGCTGGAGTTTATCCAGAACCTCTATACAATTTATAAATATACACCTTTGGTGGCTGTCTATCGTTTTCGCTTTCGTCGTTTTGGTTGTACATGTAGTGGTGTTAAATGGGAGATGCATAAACTCCTTGTAATATTTTTTTCCCTCAAAGCATCTGGTAGTCATGACGTTCAACTTTTGATTTCGTTTATTTTCGATTTTCACTTTATTCACCAAATGAATGCTAATGCCTTTTTTATTTGAAATAATTGTATATATAATTGTTCTTTTATATGTATATTATTGTGCAGATGTTGTCCATGTATATACGTTATGCTCTCCGTTATTGGAGGAAATAAAGAAATCTATCTAACTATAAGGTAAAATAGTACTAAATAGGTAATCAAGCAGCAGTTCCGGGCTAGTCAGATAATGGCGAAAAAAAAAAAAAACCTCAATGTTTTCCATGTTAAATGGCATTTTCACGTTTTATGTAAGCCAGTTCCTGTTATTATTTCATTGTGGACCTTATTTGAAGTTATGGTAGCATTTTCAAAGAGATTTATTGCATTTATAGAAATGTAAACAAAATTTTAGCGGTCAGTTTGGAAGATATTCCATAGTGATGACCTGTCAAACAAAAAACCTCTCGTGAAAGATATATGACCCATACTTTTCTTGGTGTTTTTTTTTTTGTGGTTTATAGGTCATTTAAGAACGTAAGGTTAGAAATTCTTCTTTAAATGGGCCTGGCTATATGTTACAGCTCAGAAGATTGTTAACTTTATATAGAACATACTGCTAATTTGTGTACTGCTGTATAACCTATAAAGTTGGGCATTGTCCTCACTGCTACAAGTAGACACCGTCGTTTATATGACTGAATTGGAGAACACTCGTTAAACGTCGCTTTTAAGGCTAGAAGTTTCACACACATATATATATGTTGACCCATGCATATTTGACATGGGACTTCATAATATTAAAGCATTTAATGTATAAAGACCTTACGCTTTAAAACTTTCGAGGGTCATCGTACCTTATTTCTTGACGGAATACTAATTTGACTGTAACATGCGTTTGCTTGCATTTGTTTTTACTATATAGGCATACTGAATACAAATGCCTTGATATTCGAAGTAATTAAGCTGGATTCTGAAAATGTTCGAGCGAATAATTTGGGTAATATTTTTCTAATTTTCACATACGTTTTCCTATTAAATTATATAATAGTTAAACAGTTAGATAACATAGTACATGATGTTTTAACAATGACCTTAATCTATTAACTAAGAGGCCTTTACTGGTTCTTTCCAAGAGAGACGGCTTCGCATGTATCGGTGCTATACGCCGGGCACATTGAAGAACCAGACTGTCTATTCGCAAAGAGCTGGGCTAAGTTAGCCGGATAGGCCTGTATCTAAAAATGATTTCTCTCTATCTATTATGGGGGCTTTATCTTACCCTGTCTCTGTACTAGTAGAGGATGAATTTCGCGTGTTTGTTATATGTAAAGCGCCTTTGAACGTGTTCATCATGAAATTGGCGCTATATAAAATATGGTATAATGATAATATGCACATTTGTAGTATTTATTTGAATAAACCAATGTAAATAACCACTGAATGAAAAGTGAACTCATATAAGAAACAAAGTGTTAAATGCAAAGCAAGAAAATTTTTGAATCAGCGGATAAACATGGTCCTACAAGATCATCTAAGCTTGTGTTTAATTGAAAATTCAAGAAAGAATTATTGCAACTTGTAGAATTTTTGTCACAACAAATCCTGCATGAATGTTATATAATCTGTATTGATGTTTCTTGTTTTTAGGTTTCGCTGTGGTAATTGAAGCTGTTTTCTTTGAACAGAGGTGTTTCTTTCCAGAAAATTGCCCGCCCGCTTAGCTCAGTAGGGAGAGCTTGTTCTACGGATAGCGGGATCGTGAGTTCGAACCCCGGGCGGGGCGTGTGTTCTCCGTGACGATTTGATAAAAGACATTGTGTTTAAAATCATTCGTCCTCCACCTCTGATTCATGTGGAGAAGTTGGCAGTTACTTGCGGATAACAGGTTTGTACTGGTACAGAATCCAGGAACACTGGTTAGGTTAACTGCCCGCCGTTACATGACTGAAATACTGTTGAAAAACGGCGTTAAACCCAAAACAAACAAACAAACTTCCAAACACTTAAAATATCGATGAATATAGATAAAGGTAAATGTGCTAATTATACGCGAACATTTAGAATAATGTCACCTAAAAACAAATCCAGTTGTTTGTAATTGATTCTAAATCATTTAGTAAAATAACTTATGATGCATTCAGTGTCATATAAATAGTTTTACATTAATTAATATTAAGCTTGCAGTAAATTCACCTATTGCACATATCATTCATACACCTATTAAACGTAAAAAATGCATTGTGTAAGAATTTCAATAGAAACGGTATAGCTAGGGGTATTAAGTTTTAATTAATGTTTAATTTATTTCCCATGAAGTATTTATTACAATTCGTTTTTAGAAGAACACAGTGTTTTGTCTTTGTTTATCCGTTTGAAGAAAACAATGTTTAGTGGCTCCTTTAATTGTTATGAACTTTGTCAAGAAAATCTGTGCACAATTTTAATATCTAAATGAATATGTCTAACCAGTGACCAAAAATTTTACAATTATGCTGTAAAAAATATTATATCGAAGTTATTCATACCATGTCCAAGCTAAAAATACACCAATTTTATGGAGAGGAATTTAAATTGCATTGAATATTATTTTTGTAACTCTTTTAGGGGAAATTTAACTAGATGTACTACCGGTGGGTCTGCGTCGACATAAAAAACAAGGAAGAATATCCAACAGGGAAAGCCACGTTCAAAAAACGCAGCCTCCCCAAAGACACACACGAATAACTCTTGCACACCATACACAAACATGAACACAAAAGGACAAAACAAACAAATACAGGAACACAGTGGGGCACCGCCTTGAAACGGTCAGTGGCAAAACTACCACTAGGGAGCTTAAACCGGTTTATGGTCCACCTAACCTCACTCTTACCCCCACCATGTTCCAAAGTCACAAGACAGTGTAAATAAAAGTAATCCCCGCCAGGTGAAACCCTAAGCAATTAATGGATATATTTTGTTTTTGCTACTAACGATATTGAAACACTAATGAAAATGCATCATGCAAAATTTAAGGCATCATATATGTTTATTTTTAAATATTTACTGGCTGATAATTTGCCAGACTGATAACTAAACAGCCTAGGATAAACGACGATACTTATCTAGAAAATGTTCTGACTTTTTTAAGAAATGTATGGCGTTATTAAAGTAAATATGCTGAATTGTCTTTTACCTAAAACTGCAGTTTTTTCAACATTTGTTTGTTCATTGCTCACAACCACGAGAAATTTTCTTAGAAATGTATAGTGCTCTCTCGCAATAAATGCTGAAGTCAGTTGAATATATCCTCATATTGTCATAAGAGCTCTCAATTAACAGTTTCCTCATCAAATCTAAACAGTTCTTTAATTGTTTCTTAAAGCGGAATTATGTGTATTGTATGTAATTCGTGATAAAACTCTTTTTCAGACTTTCTTGTGGCTGTGGCAGCACCATGATATTACTTGTTTTTCCTGTTACTATCTATGTTCTTATGAAAGAATTTAATTTGTGGAGAATTATCGCGTCACATAATTTTGCTTGGCTTTTAACGACACATCGACACATTTATAGGTCATTGTTCGACCTTCAGCTTTTTATGGTGGCTTTAGAACCCAGCTGCCCCTCTTCGTATTATTTCAGGCACTAGAATTAAGGACATTCTATAAGTATACAGGATAGCTTCCTTACAAAGAATACTACATCGTTGAAAGCTGAAAACCTTAATAATTCGGCCACAGAGGCATCTCACAGAACGAAAAGGACAATCGCTATATTTGTTAAAAGAGATATTTTTAGAATATTTCAATTTTGTGATAAGGGTTTATTATCCATTTATGCTCACACGGTTTCGTGTGAGTTTGTAAAATTGTTCTTGTTAGTGAAAATCGTATGGGACATTCTGATACTATATCGACATTATAACTAAAATTTGAAAATGTAAATATTTATTTAAAACATTAATCTACGTTTGGTTGTTGATATATATTATTTCAGTCAAAAGATAAAGCGGAAATTACATGTATTTTATTCTTATCATTTCTGAAACGTATTCCATGATGTTCCTTATGCAATTTAGACTCGCTATATAGTGAGTGAGTTGGGTTTTACGGCGAATCGACACAAAGTTAAAATTTAGATACTATGTCATGAGCGAAGTATTAGATATCCATAAAACTCACAAAAAGCAATGTTCAATGCTTGCTGATTTTGATTGTCACTATTATTTCATGATATACAGAGACTTTCATTTTATAAGCGATTTCTTGCTGTTCAAAGAGAATTTACCTCTGAATCTGGAGGGGTAGAGTTAGACATCTTTAAAATTACTGAGTTACATGCGGTAAAAGTTCTCTATTTTGCCTTTATTCTTTAGATTACATATTGTGGAAGAAATGCTGGTAGGTTTGTTTTCTGCCTCAAGGTTATTTTTGTATGAAGTGAGCAAAATTCAAAACAGACAAATAGGATTCGACCTTAATTTTTCAATGTTGGAGTTAAAATTCTGCCGCATTAAATCTGTTTACTTGAGGGACCCTAGAAAAAAAAGATATTTACAGTTTTATTTTGTGTTTTATAATTGTTTAACAATAGTTTGGTGTTTCTCTTATCATAATTAATGCTGTAATGAATTCTCTGCAAACGTTTTAGATAATGGCCATCACATTGAAATGTGTCTCTACTTGAGCTTGAGGAAATACCATAAATTATACAAAGTTTACAAAAAACAGCACGGTAGAAGTTGTTTAAAATTTGCATCACAGTGCAAAACATGGTCAACTTTAAGAATATACCAAGCAAATGCAATTTTTTAAACATTACTTTTAGGGGTCCACTACCTTAGACTAATGTTTACGGAGAAAAATTACAGTACTTTTTCATTTCAACCAATATTATACAGGTGCATATATAAATAATGTTGTAAGTGTACTCTCAAAGGCTGCGTTGCAAATTTTCAAAGTCAAGCAACATTCTTTTTTATGCTTTACTGAGTTTTAACCTGACAAGAAATACATGGTTATGCCAGGCCGCTAGGTCGCCAACTTCGGTAACATTAAATATAATATACCTTTTCCAGCTCGTATATTGAATAAATCTAATTTCAGCAAACTTGTTATAATTGACAGGGTTCAATATGTCATGTGCGTGTAGTGATATTCAGGTATAGGAATCTGCCATCTTGATAAAGTTAAATAAATCAATTAGGGCCCGCTTGAAGAATGTTACAGTAAAATGATATTGGAGAAAAGTACTTGAAGTAACGGCAACTTTATTCATGTTCTTAGAATAAATATAATTATAAATATGCTGACACATGAAAGAATAAGCTAAACATTTTCGGATTTCTTTTATCATAAACGACACTGGTTTGTCCTTTTTATAACAGATATACATAAGTCCTGAAGTTCGGAGGCGGGGGGATATAGTTTTGGCGTTGTCCGTCCGTCCAGAGCCATATCTAGGAAGTGGTTAAGAATATTTAAATAAAACTTCATAGACATGTGTACCACTACAGGGAAATGCAGCCCGTCAAGTTTCAGTCAGATTGCCAAAGTAACACCAAAGTTATGGCCCTCAGAAGTTTCTAGTGTTAACTATATTGGGTACTATAAATATGACAATTTCTGCTTTATAACTTGTGACATATTTGACCTAGAACTATGAAGCTTGAATTAAAATCAGATCACCATAATGTGGTAGTGCTCACATAATTTTGTCAGGATCTCTTTAGTAACTTCACAGTTATTGCCCTTTAATTGTTAAAAAGTCCACATATTTGTACATAACCAACTAACAAATTGGTAGAATTTCATTAATTTTAAAATTTCTTTCCTTTTTCCATGAACATTTATTATGTGTACCCACACCCGGTCACTCTTATCGCCCTGGTCACACACCCTCCCCCTTCCACCCCCCCCGGTTTTTGTTTCATTTTTTAAATTTTTTTTTCAAACCTTCCATGAATATTTATCAACATGCAAAGTTGTACCTACCCCCTCCTCACTCCTCCACCACCCCGAGCATGCATCCCTCCCTCAACCATTTTTTGTTATTTCCATCAATATTTATTATCAACATGTGAAGTTTTGTACCCTCAACTGGTCCCCCATTCCCCCCACCAACCAAAAAGGTTTTCCCATTCCTTCATTAATATTTTTTCAAACCTTTCATGGATATTTATCAACATGTGAAGTTGTAACCCCCCCCCCTCCCCAAACACGCACGTTTCAGATTTCTTACTTGATTGTGCTCTCTTAAGGACATCTGTCCTTTTAAGTTAAACAGCGACACTTGGTGCCAAACTACTCGAATACAATTTTTTGTTCTAGCTCACATTTCAAATAACTCCATATAATTCTAAAAGCTAAGCTTATTACAGCAAACACATTCAATTCAAAATAATTTCATTAGTCAGGATCAACGTAACATACATTTATTACGTACACAGAATTCGTATCGATTCCGCGACATTCCAACTCACTCATCCATGCATTGCTGTAAATATGGTTTTGAAAATTTGCGGTTTCATGTCAATAAAGTTACAGCTCTGTTGACGTATAATGGCATTTGAAATACAAGTACGAATGTAACGTGTAATGTAACCTGGAAACTATATAGTTGTGACGGTACTGCGGTATATTGCGGTTATATTTCTGTGCTTTTCAGAGGACAGTAAAATGTCAGACACGTTGTTCTATCTCCCCTATGCAGGTAAGATATTCTACGAAAGTATAACTCCCTTTGATAAATTTACAAGAAACGTTATCTAGGCTGTAAAACGTGATTTATTCCGGAACTTTTTATGTTTTTTTATTTGCCTTGGAGTCTAGACCATTCTCCATTAGTTTGTAAAATAAGTGACATATTGTGATTCTTGCACTTCATCGATATTTCAATTGTATGGGTATAAAATAAAAAAAGTGGAAAACCACAAAAAAAAACAAGACAAATATCAAACAGGGAATGCCACGTACCAAAAACGCAGCCTCCTCAAAACGAAACCCACTGCACGCAGACGCGTGCACCAAGTCGCTAAACACGACTTACACGAAAATGGCGCAGGTTCTGTTAGATGGACGGTAGTAGAAATGCAAGCTAACGTCCACGCCCTCTAGTGTGTTCGGGTTTAACGTCTTTTCCAACATTTTTTCATTCATACAAACGACGATGTCTGCTTGTAGCAGTGCGCACAATGACCAACTTTATAGTGCTGCTTCACTGGAATATCACGCCATAGACACATGACATGATACCCCACCAAGTCACATTATACTGACACCAGGCTGACCAGTCCTAGCGCTATCCTCTTAATGCTCAGCGCCAAGCGAGGAAGCAACTAGTACCATTTTTTTAGAGGGATGATTTTAATTTTAGTATTGTAAATTTTCCCCATTTGGATGGGTATGTACCTCAGGCTACATCTTATGGGGTATATATTTCTCAATTAATTCGGTTTGCCAGAGCGTGTAGTCATGTCAAGCATTTCAATGAACGTAATCAATATATTACAAGTAAACTTCTTCAGCAAGGCTACCGTTATTACAAATTGCGTAAATATTTTACTAAATTTTATTATCGTAATTCTGATTTAGTTTTAAAATTCAATAGTAATTTAAAGACACTTCTGCGAGAAGGTATTTCTAAACCCGTTTTTATGGGGATGTGGTTTACAAACTTCGTAAGATCTTGGGTCATGGTAATTTTCCAAATGTATTTGAAAAGATTATCAAACGTTTTATTAAAAGAGGTTACGACCCAACTGTTTTGAGACATACCGCATGTTTAGTGTTCAACCCGTTTACAGTTGGACACTACGCTTCCCTCTTTGATTGCGTCTGACGGAAGAGGGGGAGGACTCTTATGATGAGCAGTTTTTAAATCCTACCAGGACTGAACTGTTTTGATATTTGTCTTCTGGCCTGTTTCGTCGGACCCTTAAGGGTGTTTCTCTTGTTGCTCTGTCTTCTGAAAAGGCATTGAGTACATACGTTTTTGGTTCTTAAGGTTTGCTTTTTATATATTTATACACGAGCATTTTTGTGTTTTACATGTCATGCCTTTTTGTTTCCATTACGTGTTAGAGATTCACCTGGAGGGGGTTACTTTTATTTACACTGTCTCATGTCTTTGGAACATGGTGGGGGTAAGAGTGAGGTTGGGTGCGCACCATAAACCGGTTTAAGCTCCCCAGTGGTGTTTTTGCCACTGACCGTTCCAAGGCGGTGCCCCACTGTGTTCCTTTGTTTGTTCGTTTTGTCCTTGTGTGTTGACTTTGTGTGCGCGCGTGTGTGTATGCTTATTGTTCGTCTTGTCCTTATGTGTTGGCGTTGAGTGTGTGTGTGTGTGTTGTTCGTTTTGTCCTGATGTGTAAGCTTTAAGTGTGTGTGTGTGGTGCACGCGTTTGTGTGCTGGGGGGTTCGTTTTGAGGAGGCTGCGCTTTTGGTGCGTGGCACTCCCTATTTGATATTTTTCTTTGTTTTTTTTTGGTATGTCGCGGCCGGGTATCGAACCCACGACCTCCCGCACTCGAAGCGGACGCTCTACCACTAGGCTACCGAGTCCCGGATTGAGCAGAATTCAACATTTATACATGTTATAAGTACTAGAATATAATTTAGAGACACCTGCAGATGTATTCATACGGCGGTGTACATGGAACCTTCATTGATGTACAGAGTGCAATTCCATGAACAGCGGCATATGTCCCCCATATAAAATAATGCCTTACAGTTTGATCACTTTACGTTAAGAAAATGATAAAGAGTACTTCTTGTATTATCTGAAATTAATGTTTATAGCCCAGTAGGCATTTGACGTCGGTTAGACGTCGTATAGACGTCGGACCCCGACGTTGGATTAACGTTGAATTTTGGTTGGATTTGCAAACCGTTTAGACGTCGGATCCTGACGTTGGCTAGACGTCGCAGTCCGACCATTTTCCAACCTAAATCTAACCACTTTTCAACCAAAATCTGACCAAATTTTCAACGTAATTTGCAATCAAACAAGTAATCAACACATGTATTTTATCATCTTTATTTCATATTATGGCGGCGTAAGTCTAATACAATAAGTCCAAAAAGTAATGCAGTATTTGAAACTTTCAAGTTTCGTCATTTTTGTATGGTTCTTCAACTCCACCAACATTTCCACCTGAAATGTATAAAATTTGACAGTTTCATTATTTAACATATACAAATATACTAGTGCTATTACTAAGAGCATAATTAATACGTGCCAAAAAAATATGTAATATTTTAAATTCTATGAAAAAAAAATTCTATAACTTCGTAAAATGTAATTAAATGAAATTGCTTTTTAAAGTAACAAATAAAAATAAGTCAATTTTTAAAAAAAAAAATACGGAATATAAATCAGTATAACTTTTAAAATAAGTATAATTTTTAAAAATCTGTTACTCACGTTACGGATCCTTCCCTTTGTGTAAAGTATTTATAAACTTGCTCTATCTTATCCCGATAAATATCAAATTACAGGAAGACTGTGTAAACCGATGCAGGCTTATCTCGCGAATGTGTGACTAATAGACAACATGTGTAGAAGAGAAGATCTATGTGAATTTAGAATAATGTATACATGTGTATAGAATGCATTTTTATCTTGAACAGTTTAAAGTTCGTGAAAAAATCCGTCTCCGAAAATAGACAATCTCATGCGATATTGTAACATAATTAATATAATGTTTGTTGTGAGAATTATTAATAAGCGCATGTCCAGGCCTTTATGAAAAGAAGTAAATATCTTTAAACTATACTAGCAAAATTATACCAGTTAGTTTTATAACTAAAAACATTTATCAGACTTTCTATCCAACCTAATTCCAACGTCTTCTAGACGTCTAAGTCTGACGTCTATTAGATGTCGTGGATATGACGTTGGTTAGACGTTGGATTCAGGTCGCCGACGTCGCGACCAAAATCCAATGTCTAACCAACGTCGGTACGACGTCAGGTGTTTACTGGGAGTATTGCAATTGAAAATGCTTTTGGGAAATATGTAACCATATGTTTACCTAAACTCGTAGGTCATTGTACAATTCCTTCATGTAGATGACCAGTCCTAACACTATCCTCTTAATGCTGAGCACCAAGCGAGGAAGCAACTAGTACCATTTTTGACGTCTTTGGTATGACGCTGTCGGGGATCGAACCCACGACATCCCGCACTCGAAGCGGACGCTCTAACACTAGGCTACCGGGGCCCGGATTGAGCAAAATTCAATATTTACACACGTTATAAGTACTAAAATATAATTTAGAGACACCTGCAGATGTATTCATACGGCGGTGTACATGGAACCTTTATTGATGTACAGAGTGCAATTCCATGAAAAGCTGCATATGGTCCCCATATAAAATAATGGCTTCACAAACCGATTTAAGCTCCCCAGTGGTGTTTTTGCCACTGACCGTTCCAAGGCGGTGCCCCATTGTGTACCTTTGTTTGTTCGTTTTGTCCTTGTTTGTTGACTTTGTGTGTGTATGCTTATTGTTCGTCTTGTCCTTATGTGTTGGCTTTGGGTGTGTGTGTGTGTGTGTGTTGTTCGTTTTGTCCTGATGTGTAAGCTTTGAGTGTGTGTGTGGTGCACGCGTTTGCGTGCTGGGGGGTTCGTTTTGAGAAGGCTGCGCTTTTGGTGCGTGGCACTCCCTGTTTGATATTTTTCTTTGTTTTTTCACAGTTTGATCACTTTACGCAAAGAAAATGATATAGAGTACTTCCTGCATCTAAAATAAATGTATATAGCGTTGTAATTGTATATGCTTTTGGGAAATATGTAACCATATGTTTACCTAAACTCATAGGTCATTGTACAATTCCTTCATATACAGGGGGATATATTACAAGCAAGATTTTCTGAGCACATTGCTAGAGCATTAAGCTATGCTGAAGACTTCGAAAAATGTAACAGACGTATAACAGATAATATTCTACAGCAGAGTTTCCATGACAATTAGATCTACCTGAAAAATAATTTTACTATGAATGAAAGTAACATGTTCCCCACCCCCAAATTTATTGTTTATTTTAAAACACTAACAGATTCATTACGGATTGCTGTGTTTCAAGGACGCAAGATATATGGATGTGTACATGACGAATGTCTACAGGAAAACAGGAAAACATAAGACAAAATAAAACACATAAAAAGGAAAGACTATACCGATCTTACATGCCTGCCTGTGTGAGACGGGTTTCTTGCTACCCAAAGGACATTGTGGTATGAAAAACCTAGCTAACCAAGCTGTACCGAGGGTGGAAAAAATGCTGTCTTACACAGACAGACATGTCAGATTTTTTTTTGTTTTGGCCTATCACGTTCAAAATAGATCGCGGTGACAAATAGATTGTGTGTTTTCTTGGCATTGGTTTAGTTCATAGGAAATGCGAACGTTGCTCTTCCTATTGCATGATTCATCTCAACCTACTAGTTATCCAGTATTTCAAATATGAAGTTCTACGAGTACATTAAAGACTTATAATTCAGTCAACTGTTGCCTCCCCAGTGGTGTTTTTTCCACTGACTGTTCCAAGGCGGTGCCCCACTATGTTCCTTTATTTGTTCGTTTTGTCCTCGTATGTTTGCTCTGTATGAGTGTGTGTGTTTGTAGTGTGCATATTTGCATGCTGTGGGTTTCGTTTTGCGGAGGCTTTGTTTTTGGAACATTGCATTCCCTGTTTGATATATGTCCTTGTTATTATACGCCCGAAGAGACGTATTATGTTATACCCCCGGTGTCCGTTAGCAATTTCGTGTCCGCTGTTGAACCCCTTGAAGGATTTCAAAGAAACTTAACACAAATGTTCACCACACCGAGACGACGTGCAGAGCGCATGTTCCGGATGACTCGCTTCAAGGTCAAAATCACAGGGGTCAAAGGTCATATCAGTTTGTTTTATGTCCGCTTTGTAACTCTTGAACCCCTTGAAGGATTTTAAAGAAACTTGATAAAAATGTTCACCACACCGAGATGACGTGCAGAGCGCATGTTCCGGAAGACTCGCTTTAAGGTCAAGGTCAGACTTAAGGATCAAGGTCATATATGACTTTGCTTTGTGTATATTGCTCTGCATTGCAGTGCTCTTGTTTTTATTTGGCAGATCCCTTTTTTGTTCACTTACAATGAATTTTTTGAATTACTTCCCTTTTATGTTACTATAAATAGCTTATTTTTGAAACTTTTTTATTATTGGCCGTAGGGAAAAATTGAGACCACTTTTCTGTGGTACAACATGGATGGTACCTCCAATGTTTAGGTGTATTTTTACATACCTGTACCTGGTAAGGATTTTTTGTGTGGACTTTGAATATTTTTTTGTGGACTTAAATTTTGTATTTGAAGTTCTTCCCTTTGTTGTTCCAGTCCTTTGGGCTTCAACAGTCATGTTCTTTAAATTTTGCTCCCATCCACTGATGTAACCCTTCGGGCGTATGTTGCCCCGCTTTGCGGAGCTCTTGTTTTCTTGTCTGTTAGGTGCTACAAATGACATCACTTTGCCAAAAGCTGCATCTTCCAAACAACTCGCACAAGACTTTAGTGACTTTTTCATAAACAAAATAGACAAAATACGGACAGACATAGCATTCTGTTTTGTATCTAACATGATCTAACATTTCTGATGACACTGAAACACGACCACCAATGGACGACTGCCCAGACAGTTTTACTCCAGCTACACCAGAAGAAGTGAAGAATATTATTCAGGCATCTCCATGTAAATAAAATCCGGAAAGTAGATCCCTTGGAAGCACCGAGAACAAGGCAATTAGTGAAAACTTCGCTTTTAAAGACATGCCTTGATGAGCTCCTTCCAGCTTTGACAAAAATTATCAACACATTACTGGAAACCGCATATGTTCCAAAAGAATTCAAAGTCTCATGCTAGACCTCTTTTGAAAAAAAAAAACAGACCTTGATTCTTCCAATGAACTTAAGAACTACAGGCCTGTATCAAACCTACCTTTCGTCTCAAAAGTGCTCGAAAAAGTAGTAGATAAACACATTGAGTGCCACCTATGTGAACAGCACCAGTCTGCATACAGAAAGCATCATTCAACAGAAACTGCACTTCTCAAATTTCAAAATGACATTCTTTAATCCCTGGATCAAAACGAAATCGCATTTTTGGTAATGCTTGACTTATCAGCTGCGTTTGATACTATCGACCATGAAACGTTGCTAAAACGCTTGGAAAAGGACTTCGGGATAATTGGAAAACCACTTGAGTGGATGACTTCTTATCTGAATGACCGCTACCAAACAGTCTCAGTAAATGGTGAACTGTCTTCTCAGGGCCACATAAAATACAGTGTACCACAAGGATCTGTCCTAGGACCGAAAAACTACATCATGTACACAAAACCCGTCGCTTCAATCTGCAGAAGCCATTGACTGAATCATCACTTTTATGCTGATGAGTCACAACTATACTTGTCGTTTAAGACAAGAAATGTTTCCTACCAACATGAAGCCCTATCTCGAATTGAGATTTGTCTAAGACATAGTCTTTTGGATGCATCAGAACAAGCTGAAGCTCAATACTGACAAAGCTGAGGTCAGTTTGTTTCATACAAATCACACAAAATACCGGAATATATCTGCGTGAAAGTAGGACCCTCTCGGATTAAACCATCAATTTGTGTGAAGAATCTCGGTGCTAGAATGGATTCAAACTTGTCATGACGCAGCATATTAACTCTCTATGTAGAGCTAGTTATACACAACTTTGGCAAATAGGCCACATTAGGCAGTACATCACAGCTGATGCTACCAAGTCCCTTGTGAACTCTCTGGTTACATTAAAAGTAGACTACTGTAACTCGCTGCAGTATGGAAATGCCCGCATCATAGCCAAGACTCCGCGATCCAATCACATCACACCGGTCTTGAATGAGTTGCATTGGCTTCTGGTTCAGCACCGAATTGAGTTCAAAATCTTGTCACTCACGTACAAAGCCATGCACAATGAATCTCCAAGTACACTGTCGATATGCTGGACATGTACAAGCCTCGTAGAGGCTTAAGGTCGGCAAATGGTCCGGTGTCTTTGGTTGAACCGAGGTGTTGAACAGTTAAATATGGTGACAGAAGTTTCAAGCATGCAGCTCCAAAGCTTTGGAATGCCCTCCCAGCAAGCATGAGAAATTCAAGTTCACTGTCCGTATTTAAAGAATCTTTGACACATGTTATATAAAATAAAATCTGAAATACTGTTAAAAATGGCGTTAAGCCCGAAACAAACAAACAACAATAACAAATTTCGTGTTGTGTTTGCCTTGTTCTCGGTGCTTCCGAGGGATCTACCTTTCAGATTATATTGAAAAAGGGATTACTCTCCTTTAATAGTGTATGTAATGTAATTTGACATTGAGCATAATTTATGGATGATCTTGTTTTAACTACTTTTCCTTTTAATACTTTACCAATGTATATATATATGTACGTATGTGTTCTTTGTCGTTGTAAATATAATCTGAAAAGTAGATAGTAAAGCACTTTTGAACGCACATATTTTGTATGAAAAGAGTGCTATATAAATGTGGTATAATAATAATTATTATAAAATTCAACAGAAAGCTACAGTTAGATGGAACTGATTATCAATCTGTTTTATATTTATTTGTTGAATATGGTTTGTCTGTTGCATTATTGCTGTTAAAAATATATTCACTGATAACGTTTAATTTTTAAAATACTCTCATCACTTGCTGGTCTTTCGAGAGGTTTGCAAACAAAGCTTGCTGATAAAGCTAAAATGGAAAGATATCTTATCATTTGAGCTCATATTATTCCCGTTGGTAAATATTTATCGTAAAATACTTGTTTGTTTAAGAAACAAAGAAACCATTTTTCATATAAGATAAAATCATTTCTGTTGGATTTGTTTCCCATAAATGTGACTATAAATGTAGTCAAATGGCACACGGTTTGTTTTGATGTGAAATGCCATTAAATCTTGTACGATTTTATCAAATGAAGCTATTGGCGACGAGTTAGAATAGATATATATCATTTACTGACTCCACGCGATAAAAACGAAAAATGTTGATGAATATTTTCTATATTTACAGTCATATATCATTCTTTGTATCCAAGAAAAAAACTAGAAGGCTAAAGGAAACGTTTCATATATGATGAGTTTTTAGTTTACTTTCAATTTGGATTTTCTTTTTCTACTTTCTAAATACGGAACTAATTTCGGACCCAGTCTGTTTCCTGTTTAATTGACTTTCTTAAGTGGTCTGTTTTTCTACAAAGTCAGTTATTCTCGAATAAATAGAAATAGGTGGATGCACGTTATATCAAAACGTATTTACTTATTTCTTTTACGATTCAGTACATGAAAACGATATGAGATTTGTAAGTAAAATGTCTTCTATCCTCTCGGACCTCTAATATTTGAGAACAATCATGCACAGTTTTTATGGTAAATGTATTTGCTAAGTTCTTTGAATATTCATTTATGCATAAATACTTTTATTTTATATGAAACTACCCCATATGAAACTACCTTATGTAATTGCAGGGGCCTCCGTGGCCGAGTGGTTAAAGTCGCTGACTTCAAATCACTCGCCCCTCATCGATGTGGGTTCGAGCCTCACTCGGGGCGTTGAACTCATCATGTGAGGAAGCCATCCAGCTGGCTTACGGAAGGTCGGTGGTTCTACCCAGGTATTGTCCTATTTTATTGAACTGTCAAATGCATATTGATTAAATGGGCGGTGCATAGAATATTTTAATCTTCGGTTGATTTTCGGTACATTCCGTTTTGTATACGGAAAGTAACCCGCAATTAAAATAGTTTATTTTTAAAGCGTGTATACGTATAGTAGTCGCAACTTTACCGCGATGGTTGACCTTAGGCTGATTATTCATATCGATTATTTCATTGTAGAAATAAGGGGTGCTTAGGTAGGCCGTGTATATTTAAATGGGAGGAGGAGTTTGTATACAGCGTTTTACGTACACACCTTTTCAATAATAGGTTATGCCTCCTTACGTATTATAATACAAAGGTCAACCATCGGGGTCAAGTTGCGTCCACTATATATACGCAAGACACGATAGCTCAGTGGTCATCGTCAAGAGCTTGAAACCTGGAGTTCGTAAGATCAATACCGACCAGTATCTGAGGTTTTTTTCCACACTTAATTTCAACAAACACTCTGTACATGTACATTTTTATCCAGTATTTCCTTCATTTTATTTTCACAAGTATTTTTTTTCATTTTTATCTCTTTTATTAATTTCATATATATATATATATATATATATATATATATATATATATATATATATATATATATTTTTTTTTTTTTTTTTTTTTTCACAGTTCATTTCACGACTATATAGATTTCATAAATATGAATTACAACTAGCTAAATTCATTATTCAGTTTCATTCGCGGTGTCCGTACAGCTGACAGCGAAGTCATACAAATCATATAAAATAATTGAAAATGAAAAATAAAAAATGTGCTCGCTAATGGGCTCGAACCAGCAATTTTCCGCATTCGAGCCAAATGCTGTAACCACTGAGCCACAGATACGATCGATGAGAGTGTGTTTCACTTACAATACTACTAAGGATATTTAGACACTTTACCAAAATTTCTTTCCGTAAAACATACGGATAGCACCGAAGTTGGGCCGAATATTAAAATATCGAATGCACAGAGCGTGTAATATATGCATATTTGACAGGTTAAAAAAATAAAATAGCACAATACCCGCTCGTGATGAAATAATGCAAAAAAAAAAAAAAATAATTCATTAAACGTCATAACTTGTAGTTATTGTTCGAAAGTTAGTAATGATGTTTTACTCACGCTAAAGCTGTGAGTAAATCAATTATTCTCTAATCTCAATTACCTTTAACAAGGCAAAAAAGAAACAATAAAAGTAGGAATAAGGTATATAATTGGCAACATAAAAGTGTACAATTGTTCGCGAAGTAAATTCATATTTCAACAATCGATTTAATGTTCTTCGTATGGTTCCAAGCAATCTAGTATCCGGGTAAATTTGAACTGAAACGAGACTAAAAGTAAATTTAATCATGTTGTTAAAAAAATGTTTCAAATTTGCGTAAAACACAAGCGTAAATAATTAATAAAATCTCTAATTTTATCTGGTGTTTAAGATTTTATTAGAAAAAACATCACCAGAACCAAACAGATACAACCAAAATTGTAGCTTTACAACTAACAATCGGAGTGGTTTACTTAGAAAAAACAAACACACATTATATATATTCAAAACTTAACATAACCTGCGTAGAATAGTAAACGTAAACCAAAAACAACATTTATTTTATAATGAAAAAAACTAATATTCTAGACAAGCGATTTTCATGCCAGTTTGTTTCGTTGAAGCAAGCTATAACTAAAATACATCATGGGAGGGAGGTCGGGTACAGACTGTTTGCTGCCAATCATAAACCTCGAGTGGTGAGAACAATATCAGTTCACACTTATATACGCCGAAATATTTCACGAAATTCACGTGACAAAGAGCGCCCAAATATACTAGCATAAACTTCAGACCAAACTAGTACTGGGATAAACTACCAAGAAAAGTAATTTCGAAACGTGAATAATTTTATATATTTTCTTGAAATACAAAATTTGCGAAAACTGAATAGCCATGCTTGAAAATCTAGCCAGAAGTCGCGTACACCAATTAAAAATGGTCATAGATTTTTCATGCGCAGACAGTAAATGGATTAAAGGCATTTGGATAATAACTGGACAAAAATCGGATATTCTTATCAAATGAATAAAAATGCCATGCATCTTCTGTTTCCCAGATTCTCTCCAAGTGGGTAATCTATCACATATCACAAGATAGAAAATACAATATCATTGACCGAAAAAGACATCAAGTGTCTCTTTCATAATTTGATCCGTCTTACTTGTATATACGCATCATTTATCATTTCATATTGGAAGGAATTTGCATACGGAAATCTGCCGCTTTGAGGAAGTAAGCATATGTCTTTATGTTAAATAAACGACTGTACCAACTGTACTACATAAATTGAAGTAGGTGGTAACTACGGAATAACAGACTCATCACGTGAACAGCCCCTAAAGCAAGAAAGTATTTTTACAATTAAGCAGGCAACATCGGTGTTCATTATTGGTATTCATTTGCAGCACATGGATGTGTTCTATCATAGTGAATGAACGCAAATTGTTTTCCGAATCAAGTTGTTTGAAACGCTTAGATACCAAGGTGATTCAGTAAATTTTGTAGTTAATGGTCTTTCATAGACATTTGTGCACATAGCTGCATAGGAGTTTAATTTACCTAGTAACGGATGTTTACTCGACAAACCTATGAAATATCAATTTAATTTAGTTAGAATAGAACAAGTTATTCATTACTCATATACACTGACTATTTCTTATTTCTATAATGAAACCTGCAGGAAAAAAAGATCAGGGGACGTTTCACGAAGCCTTTTTATGACAAAGTTTGGACATAAAATAAACTGCTGCTTCACGAATGTTCAAACATAAGATATGTCTTACATTGAGGTGAAGGCTGACCATAACTTAGGATAAAACTGAATATGGCGACTGTCTTACTTGTAATAAGAGCATATGGAACTTATTCATCTACATTGTGTCACCTGAGTATGTTCTTAATTTTAATACCGTAGATGCGTATTGACATAAAAACCTACTCGCACACGTACCCTAAGTATGAAATCTCAACCGTTAATGGATGACAGCAAGACTGATAACGAACTTTTATAAAGGTTTAGAACGTCCCGTCATGTGACTGTGTATCGAACCTGTCATCTTATCGCTTTGCTTAAGAAGAAAGGTTTGCAAAAACAAAACTTGGTAATAAGTGCATCTCACTAAACCGTAAACGATACTCGAACTTGATCATTTTTGTTTTGAAATTTTTGTTTGTTTGTTTGTTTTGGGTTTAACGCCGTTTTTCAACAGTATTTCAGTCATGTAACGGCGGGCAGTTAACCTTACCAGTCTTCCTGGATTCTGTACCAGTACAAACCTGTTCTCCGCAAGTAACTGCCAACTTCCCCACATGAATCAGAGGTGGAGGACTAATGATTTCAGACACAATGTCGTTTATCAAATAGTCACGGAGAACATACACCCCGCCCGAGGATCGAACTCACGACCCCGCGATCTGTAGACCAACGCTCTTACCTACTGAGCTAAGCGGGCGGGTTGTTTTGAAATTTAATTAGATACATCTCACATATGCTTTGTATTATGATGACAGTTAAGCTGGTGTTCCATATTTTATGTAGATAAGATAAACATGACTATGGATCGAAAGAAATCTAGTTCGAGTCCGTATCGTCTAAAGTTAGTCTACCAGAACTTAGTTTCAGAAAACAGCCTTCTCGGTATCAGCTAAGTACACATTAATGAAACAAAAGGTCTAAGATGTGTGTTGACGGGAGGAGATAGAAAGAGAGAGAGAGAGAGAGAGAGAGATTATTATCAAGTAGTGTCAGAATAAAACGAACGAGTTTCAGTTTCAATAAAATTTCGTTGTCATATCATTCAGTATTTTTCGATACGTATACAGTGCGATATGAAAATCATCTACTGCTTACTTAGTTTCGTGAATGCTGTCAGTGTCTGATAATTATATGTATTTTCCATTGATAATCTAAAAATATCATAAACAGCTCAGAGAAGTTGCTGAAATTATTGTTGTTTAGGCTTACTTTATTTTTGTAACATGTATTGCACATATAAGATTACACACTCGGTCTGAAACTTCAGCGGATATCTTACCCATAGGTAATAATTACATAAGAATTCTGAAACAAAATAGAAACCCTTTATAATTATGAAACAAAACAGAATCCCTATAAAAAGGTAAGACATTTTATGAAATTGTATACTATTAAGTAATATCGAAAGACGGGTGGTAACATTTCAAATTCAATACTTTACGATTCTCCAATTCATGCTTTCATGATTCAACTACGCTACAGTTTCAACTTCGCGATGTCTCGTTTTCATTGACAATAGGATCTTCCTAAATTGTCAAGATATTTCTGATAGTTTGAGAAAAATATAAAAGATATTTGATGTGGAAATTCAACCCCTTTGAGCTAAAAATGTAATATAAACATGCAAATCGTACTCCAGTTGTTTCCGGATTCTTAAAAGCATTTGGTATATGCATAAAACCCATATGTTCCTGTAAAAACGTGTAAAATTTACAAATATATTTTTACTTATTTTTTTTCCTTTTTGAGGCCCCTTTCGGGTAACCCCGTTTATTTTCAATATCCATTTACATATATAACGGTACACAGTTACATTTGAGTATACATGTACAGTAACATAATATTGTCATATACATTATCTATATTTTCGTTTTAAATTATACTGTATTACGTTCCATAAGAAATGTATGGTGACAAATGCCCCCGCAGCGCCTTGACCTTTGACCTGGTGACCTTGACCTTTAACCTGGTGACCCCAAAGTCAATAGGGGTCGTGTACTTAATAAGTACTATCAGCATGTGAAGTTTGAAGGTCCTGGGTGCAGTGGTTCGCGAGTAAAATGCCTTCATGCAAAAAGTTAACGTTGTGACTAACGAACGAACGGACAGTTGAAAAAATTTGCAAAGAATTATAATAAAGTTGACAACTTCATTATTTTTTCTGTTGTCGAGTATGCAAAAACAAATATCTTTGTAACTTAAACAATAGTTTAAGCCTTTAGACTTTAAAAAACTAATTAGCTGGGACCATACATGTTGTACATGTGGACATACCCAAAATTAGTGTTCAGCAGTTTCTATGTGCACAGAGGGTTGATGGTACTATAACTTGCATTTAAAAAGATATTCATTTGTTGGTACTAAACCCCTTGAGAATCTGTATTGGAAATTTCTCAATAGTGTATCAATTGTTGTTGAATATGGGATACTATATACCTGTTTCTAATTTAAACTGTCATTTATAAAGGTTTTGTTCCATGTATTTTCAGATTTACTAATTCCTATCTTTATTCTTTATCTGTATCTTGTATAATAATGATTTGGTTTTTTCTTACATTTCTTTATCCTTTGTAATAAAGATTCTTCTCTGAGTTGTGTCAAAAATTCTTGGTTGAGTATGTTTTTATAACATTTAGGGATGCTTGTTATCAATTTACAGTAATCAAGAAAGTCTTGTTCTTGTAATCGATACAGAGTCTTCATTTCTGTGAATCTGTAATTGTTCTAAAGTTGAATAATTGCTCAATATATTTTATGCCTTTTTTCATACCAGCATTTCCAGAAAAAAAGTTTTTCCTTCTATCTTTATTTCAGAGTTATTCCAGATAATATGACTAATTTGTTTTTGTGTTTGACTATATTCCGTCTTTATTTTGAACAATGAGGTAAGGATATCTCTTAGGAAAATATTTCCTTTTGTTTTTTTCTCAATGTCTTTTGACGTCATATTGCATTCAAAAATAAGTTCATTTCCCATTTTATTTAATATTTGTTCATAAAAGCATTTCCATATACCTTTGTTTTCATCTGAAATAAGTCTTTTGACCCAGCTTGCTTTAATAGAAGCTATGAAACACTGGATATCAGTTAATTTTAGGCCCCCTTTTTCATAATTTATTACTAGTATATTACGTTTTATTTTCTCTGGCTTACTGTCCCATAGGAACCTGTACATATATTTCTTCAATTGTAGTTATGGGGGAATTTGGTAGAACTGTGAAAGCATATACAAGGTGTAGCAACGCGAATGTTTAAACAACTGTTACTTTACCTAGAAGTTAAGTTTTCGATGTTGTCATTGTTTTAGGTAGTTCTAAATTCTAAGAGTTTAGGCTCAAAGTTTGATCTATTATTCAGTTCAAGATTTGTATAGAATGTCATTACAAGGGGTTTTGCACATTTTGATGCCCAAATAAAATTGTTATATTCTGAAAACACTGTTTGAGTGTTTTAATATTCCCGCTCTTAAAACTATGGATTTTGGCGTTAAGTTGGAGGCCGGATACACGATCAAATTCAGAGATGATTTCAATGAGGCTTTCAAAGGATTTTTTTCACCATTATTTATGTATGTAGCGTCGTCTGCAAACAATGTTTGTTTTAATTCAATATTGTTAATTGTGATTCCTTTTATGTTCTCGTCTTGCTTGATTTTTTCTAGGCAGTACCTCCATACATATAATGAATATGGTGGAGGATAGTGGACATCCCTGTCGTACACCTCGCTGGATTGGGAAATTTTCCGAAAAAATAGCCATTGTTTATAATCAAACTGTTTATTTTGTTGTAAAAAAGTTTAATCCAATTAATTAGCGGTTCTCCGAAATTAAAGTAATGTAAACATTGATGCATAAAGTTTCTTATTTTTACCTGAAAAATAGTTTTGATGATATCAAAATAACATTAAAATTCGAAAAGCCACTATGCCTATTAAATTAAAGTTCGTTTTGGGGTATAACATAATCAGGAAGAATTCGGGATAAACATTGTTATGAGTATGCAGGATCGAACATCAGGAAAACTGACAAAAAGTTGTCAAGAAGGTTTTTTATACTATTTCCACTAAGCCATTTATTAAATTTCCTGCAAAGAGGAATTACCAATCACAGGAACGTTTGCAAAAAAAAAATGAAAATACTTAGCGCTGTCAATATGTTTTTCAAAAATAAACAGCGAATGCAAAGGTTTGTAAAGCATACAGTTTATTCATGACAATGCGTCCGCTCACCAAAGGCAAACTATACAGTCTTTTATAGAACAAAGAATGATTATTCAGGCTGATTACCGGTCTTATTCTTCTGACATTAGTCCTGATGACTTTTACCTATTCAGCTGGCTGCTAAAGAATATTCTCACAGGTAAACGCTATGAATTAGAAGTGCCCTTGGTCCTGCAAATTTTCATTGTCTCGGCAGAATACCAAGGAGTGACAACCTTGCAGCATTTAGGTTACGGAAGTGTGTTTTAACGGTTGATAAGAGTTACGGGAATTTTCAGTTTCCTTTTTTTCCAGATATAGAGCTAATTCAGCGTCAAAAGTGTTTGATATTGTCACGATGGAAGTTTTCAAAAATAAATAGTTTCTATCATGGAAACTGTCTTAGCTGCTGGTGAAAATACAAGAACCCACATTCAGCTCCAGAAAAAAATCAGATACTGGCGAGTGTAATACATAAATTTGAAGTCGTAAGTGATTTAATCTAATTTGCTTGATTTTACGTAATCATTGTCTGTCTGAGAAACACGATATAACTGATAATATCTGTTAACACTGAATATTTGATATTTCTTACATTATTCTAAGTCAGAAATCGACTGGCTACTTCGACAATGTTAAGCACTTCCAACTGTGCAATTTTTTCTTTCTGTTTTACTCGAAGGATTCTTAAATTAGGTTTGGAATAAGACATTAGTTCCATCTCATTTCAGAATTAGGTGATACCGGTGTTAGAAACGGAAAATTGCTTAAGTATTTGGAAGTTTTATTGGCTTACCAATCCGTAACATTGTGTTAGCACGGAACATTCTCCTAAAGACAAGATCAGCAAACCCATGTTATATATTGTCTTTTTTAAATAAAATAAAACATTTTTGTGTAGTAGAGTACAACAATTTCGTGTGTATTGTTAGAGTTAATTTAAGGAACAAACAAGTCTTTTACAAGCAGTTAGGTCCTGTTTACAAATGCGTGTTTTACTCACAAATATAAAATTTGTAATTACAACCCAGTAATAGTATTTCGTCAGGTTTTAATGTATTTTCTAATTTCACATTTCCAATTGATAGATCTCGAGATATTACAATAATTTGAACCAAACGGCATGTTTTAAAATTACATGTAACTTCGGAATAAATTAGTTTTCATCCTATCTTGGCTTTGCAACCATGATAGGCATGAATGACATGAGGTCGCAGTTCTAATGAATTTCAGATGAACATGTTCTTGTAAATGCTTATGTTTTACAAAATCAGAAGAATCCTTTTTAAACTAATACTACGTATATACTCTGTCTTAGTATGCCAAAATACCGAAAGTGAAAATCTAACATGCATTCAGCGCCCAAGGGACATGAATAAGTGTTAAATGAAGACATGGTAAAGTTTCAAACAAATCTATAACGTAATTCCATAACTGAATGTCCACCTACACAATAACGTCAAAATAGGCACTTCTAGCCTATCCCAATGCTGCCTTGGATGTCATAAAAATTATGACGATAAAATGTCGGGTTTTTTCTCAAATGCATTTTAGTTTACACATGTAACCAAGACACAGCGCTGTAGCTAGCGTTTTTTTTTTATTGCTTTCGAAAATAAATCAGATAATATTTAATTGAAAACATAGCATTAATTTACATATGTTTTAGGTTTGGTGCTGCTTTTCAATAATTGTGTACATACATTGTAGAACAATTGTATGTTTAAATGACCTTTATTCGGATTTATAAATAAAAATCAGTTCCTTTTGATTTTAACATAATGTATGTTCTACTCTTCTACTTGACAGTGAATAGGCTTTTGAAATAATTCACATTTTCAAATACATTTTGTAACAGCTTCTGACTTCAGAAGTAAGTTTTATTCTATCTGCGCAATCAGGAAAGACCAAGGAGAGGTAATAGAAAATGAAGCTACCATTTCTTTTCTAAATCCTTTATTATATTTTTGAAATTGGTGATCCTACCGAAGAGCAAACTCGAAAAATCGACTTATTTACACCAAATTCCGAGAGACGTTAGACTGAAATTTCGACTAAGTACTTATTATCTTGAAATTTCTTTGTTAATAAAAAATTCAACTAATTACTCGAAATTTCCACTTGCGAAATTCGAAATTTGCCTAACTAACTCGAAATGTTGACTTAAGCTTTGACTTACTAGCAGTGAACTATCAAGATATAGAAATGACAGAAATATGGTGGCTGATTTGTGCCATTTCGTTATTTCGTTCTGTCGCAGCGACACAACGAGAAACGTTGTTATGGTGCCCTGCCGAATGTCGCCCAGCCAAACGTCGTTATGGCGTACCGCCAAACGTCGCCCCGATAAACATCGCCTCGCCAAATGTTGCCCTTACAAATGTCTCCCCGACAAACGTCGGTATGGTGCCCCCCCCCCCCCCCCCCCCCCCCCCCACACCCCGAACGTCACCCCGCAAAACGTCGTACTTTCGCCTTTCGGAATAATTAAATTGGAGATAACAGGTAGTAAGATTTTAATATTTATTGAACATTTGTAATTCCCCAATGAAGTGTTACTAGAGAATATTGCTCACTCTTACCCCTATCACCCCTCCCTATACTTGGAATACAGATAGCGGGCAATACACGCGCGTCCGTCCATCCGCCTGTGTAATCTTTATCCAGATTATAAATTTGTCGAACATTTTTACGCTTTCCTCAGTAACACTTGGTCGAGTGGATTGGGCAACGATCCTGGCAGATATTTACCGAGCAGTAACTTTAATACTCGTAGAGAAATCTGTTATTACTTCCTCAATGATACGGCTAGTGATATGCAAAGCACAGGCCCTTACGTCAGGCTGAACGACGTTTAGTAGGGCAACGTTTGGCAGTGAGACATTTAGGGCGCTATAACGACGTTTGCGGGACGACATTCAGCGGGGCACATTTAGCGGGACAACGTTCGGCAGGGGATATTTGTCGGGGCGACGTTCGGCGAGGCGACATTTACTAGACGATGTTCTACGGGGCGACGTTTGGCGGGACGTCTTAACGACGTTGTCGTTATGTCTCTGCGATAAAACAAAACTATAGTAGCAGAAAATATAGTGATATGTTAAACAGCATTCTACTTTCCTTATATGTAAAAAACTACATTCGATTATATCAAAACTGTGTGACGAATACGGAAATGATATACGGTTGATGCGTAACACGAATACTTAACATAGATTGGAGCTCAATATAGTCTTACGAATGTCGGCCGATCGTTCGGTCATGTGACTTCCAAAAAAAAAAAAAAAAAAAAACAGACTGTCGGTCGATCAACAATATGGCTTCCAATAAAACTACGACCAAAATATCGGGAGGTCACCATATGGTTACATAATAAACGACATTTAGCGTTCTCTTTGCGGAAGCTAGAGATCAAACTTGCAATGCCCATTATCGCAATCCAGTTTTAATCATAGTACAGTGTAGACGAAATTTCCAGATATACTAAGTCGAAAGTTTGAGTATTAAATATTAGAAAATCCAATTTTTAAGTTACTTAATTCGAAATGTCAAACTAGTAATACGAACTTTCGAGTAACGTATAAAACTGTTCGAAATATAGAGTTAGTTAGCTATGTAACTTGAAATTAATTCGAAATTACGAGTTACATACTTTATAAAATAACACATAACTGGCACTAATGCTCTTCTGTATAATGCAGCCTTTTCTTAATTTCTATAGTTTATCTATTTTACAGTTATGTTTGAATTATTTTACCTTTATGTTTGTTGAAAACATGGTTACACAAGGCTGTATTTAAAACGACTAGCTATTGATATCTAACATTACTCAAATGCTCGTGGAATTCATATATGTGTACAACTTCTCTCTAAAACGTTTAAAAACTAAGCGATGACATATCCAGAATAAGATATTGTGACGGAGTAGGAGTAAGGGGGCTTTTGCTAATGTCACTGGAAATTTAGAGTGTCGGGCGTAGCACAGGTTCTCTGGTGACGAGAAGCCTTCGGTTCCTACGGTAGCGAGAATCCTACTGTCACGTATCAACCGAGTAATAAATTCATGCAGTCTAACAGTTTAAACAAATTTTATTGAAACAACATTATGTATTAATATGTGAATTGATGACAGAAGAGGGAACCACAAATTAAAAATCAGACTGTCAGACCTTGGCTAAGAATATCTAAATTCTAACTTGGAAAGTTATCAAAAAGCTCTTAAAATTTATCAAGAATGATTAAACATGTATTTATGAATGTATCACCATGTTTGTACCTGGATCTCTAAAATATCTGGCGTAGAAAATAATCTATGATAATTTATCAAGAGCGGGTTCAGCAAACGGCTGCTCTCTAAGAAAACTGGATTGCAACTGAACTGAAACGCGTTTAACCCGGTATCGAACATGCGTACAAAGAAAAAAGTGACCCGGTCGCGCGCAAGAAAAATAGCTTACGAGACGACAACGTTATCAGGTTCGAGTCGTTAAATAATGCATGTCCCGGAAGACGGAAATGGTAAACAAAGTACGAAAGTTCGCGTAGTTTGAAATTCACGAAAATAATAAAGGATGAAAGCCACAAGAATCTATACAAAATGTCGGGGAAGGCATAACAAGGTGCGAGGTTTGAGATGAAACAACTGCAAAAATGACTGCTCAAATTCAGTCTGAAAAAGTCACATGACATGTGTATTCAAAACATAAACAAACATGAAATAATCGGCAGTGCAACTAATAATTCTTAGAATGATTTTAATAAATACTTATCATCCTGATATAATTTTGATTTAAGAACTGTTAAGTTACTGTCATAGAGAAGGATTAGTCAAAATTATCTCCATAACATTGCCAACATGTAAAATGCAGAACAATTAAATTGCAATAATTAACATTAAATAACAATACATGTAAAGTGTACATGCCAGACAGACTACCTAAGTCGTAGACGTTACAATATTAACCACCAGATTGGTGTAAAATAAACAAATAAAGTTTTACTCTTACACCATTTTACATCACTTGAATATTTTGAGATGTCCCCTTACACAGGTAAACGTCCTTAATCCGGTATAAAACTCGTCATCGGGATAGACTAGAAATGCCTAATGTCATCATCCTTGTTTTTATTTTTAACAAACTGTATATATTACTGCTCTTACTCCCTTAACAACATGAATATCATGTGTCATGTAGCATAGCAACATGCTTTTAAACAACTGCCCCGACCTCCCAGTTATGATCAGAAATTGATTGTTGGGAGTATCTCTGTAGATGTAGATGTAAAGAATATTCTCACAGGTAAACGCTAGGAATTAGAAATACCGTGGTCCTGCAAATTTTCAGTGTCTCAGGGATGACTACCTTGAAGCCTTTAGGGTAACGGATAACAAGACTCGAAGATTTAGATATCTTTTACGAGAAATATGAAAATGGTAGGGCGTACGGACAGCATATTTCTTTTTATTAAAAGGATGTTAGGAAGTAAAGAAAATGTTATCAGAAGCTATTATATTGGTACAAAACCCGTCTGTTCATGCTCACCAGAAGCTATTATATTGGTACAAAACCCGTCTGTTCATGCTCACCAGAAGCTATTATATTGGTACAAAACCCGTCTGCGCATGCTCACCAGAAGCTATTATATTGGTACAAAACCCGTCTGCGCATGCTCACCAGAAGCTATTATATTGGTACAAAACCCGTCTGTTCATGCTCACCAGAAGCTATTATATTGGTACAAAACCCTATTATATTGGTACAAAACCCTATTATATTGGTACAAAACCCGTCTGTTCATGCTCACCAGAAGCTATTATATTGGTACAAAACCCGTCTGTTCATGCTCACCAGAAGCTATTATATTGGTACAAAACCCGTCTGCGCATGCTCACCAGAAGCTATTATATTGGTACAAAACCCGTCTGCGCATGCTCACCACCTTACTATGTATAATGTTGCAGTAGTTGAACGGAAAAATGACCCTGGTTTTGTTCCTTATATAAATCATTAAATATCATTCTATTTTGAACGAAAGACATGTCATTCCAACGGTTCGGTATTCACTTTTGAAAAACGCTCTAGAGTATAATAAGTTAAATTTGCATACAAAATACAATTATTTTGTAGAGACAACATGTCGTGAAAACTGAATGGATCTAGACGAAACAAGCGTCCATCCTCCATAAAAACAAACAATTGAGTTCAATTTAATTTCTTTAACTACAGTAATATTCTGAAAGTAGGTGACATTTTTGGTGAAATGTTTTCTGTATAGAGAAAGAAATTTTACGATAATAAACGTATTATAACCGATGTATCTTTAAGCAACAAAGATTTGGAAAATATCAAGGGATTTGTTGGTGAACAAGCCCATAGACGGGCAACACAATCCTAGGAATTCTGCAGATGATTCACGATGTCAAATATTCAGATAATTGGGAAGATATTTTAGGTCATAATCTCTTATTTTTTCGTAGTTCAGTAAATTAAATACGAAACTGCTATTCAGGTGAATATTGCGTCATTTTACTATCCCAAATACATAAACAAAATGGCGGTGTTTGAAAATTTCGTTCAAAGTCGACAACCAAAATATCACAAAATAACATAAAGAGAAATTGGTTAACCTTACCCATAAGCAGTAATCTTCTACCCGACTGGTCAACTCACACGGTAAAGATTACGCTGCTTGGAAACAAAGCCAGTTCCATCTATTTTCACGTTGTGTTTGATTTTGTCAGGAAGGAAATTTTCAAAGAAAACTGTTTTTGTCATTGAAACTGTCTTAGCAGCTAGTTAAAATACGAGATTCAGCTGAAAAAACCAGATACAGGCGAGTGTTAGTAATAGATGCGAAGTCGTAATTGATTTAATCTAATTTGTTTTATTTCACGTTATCATTGTCTGTCTGAGAAACACGATACAACTGCTAATATCTGATGATAAATATGTCCGTTATCTAAGTCAGAAATCGACTACTACTTTGACAGTATTGAGCACTTCAAACTGTGCAAATCCTTCCTTTTTACTTGAAGGATTCTATAATTAGGTTTGGAAAAAAGACATTAGTTTGATCTCGTTTCAGAACTAGATGAAACAAGCGTTGGAAAAGGAAGTTTGCAACAGTATTTGGTCGTTTTATTGACTTAACAATTTATAACATGATGTACGCACGGAACGTTCTCTAAAAGACAATGGCAAACTCATGTAATAAGATGTCTTTTAAAAAATGGTAATAGAGTACAACCTTTTCGTATGTTCTGTCAGAGGTAATTTAAGGAGCAAAAAAGTATTTTACACGGAGTTAGGTCCCTTTTACAAATGCATGTTTCACTTACTAATACAAAATTTTGTAATTACTCCCCTTCAATAGTCAGATTTCAGTGTATTGTCTAGTTTCAAAAATTGAAAGATGTCGAGATATTACAATAATTTGAACCAAACGGCATGTTTTAAAACTACATGTGACTTCGGAATAAATTAGTTTCTTTTCTATCTTGGCTGCGCAACCATGATAGACATGGACGTTAAGTCGCAGTTCTAATAAATTTCAGTTGAATACGCCGTTTTTCAACAGTATTTCAGTTTAATATGTAACGGATGGCAATTAACCTAACAAATGTTCCTGGATTCTGTACCAGTACAAACCTGTTCTCAGCAAGTAAGTGCTAACTTCCTCACTCGAATAAGAGGTGGAGGACGAATGATATTACACACAATGTCATGTCTTTTATCAAATCACCACGGAGAACTACGTCCTGTCCGGGCATCGAACTCAACACCCTGCGATTTTTAGATTTACGCTCTCCTACTGGGGACATGAATAAGTGTGAAATGATAAAATGATAAAGTTTCAAACCAATCTATTTCATGATTTTATAAATGAACGTCCACCTACACAATAATGTCAAAATAGCAATTTTGTTTAGTTTATATCACTGTTGTTATTATCTTCACGGCGACGTGAGGAGAATATTGCGTGATGTATTTCATATAAATCAGATATAAAGCTGTCAAATTGGCGAGAAAATAAACATACAAATGTATAACATTCAACAAAAGAATATTATATTCCGTAGTATTAGGTAACATATAGCCTATATAAAATGCATTTTATATACTTAGCGACAAAGAGTTGTATTCGGAAACACATTTTGGAAATAAATAGATTCCGCTGTACACAATCAGAGGCTGAAAAAACAAAAACAAACAAGAATCTCCAACAGGGAAAACGCAGCCTTCCAAAACACACACACACACACACACACACACACACACACGGACAAAACAAACAAATAAAGAAACACAGTGGGACACCGCCTTGGAACGGTCAGTGGCAAAACCACCACTGGGGAGCTTAAACCAGTTTGTGGAGCACCTAACCTCACTCTTACCCCTACCATGACATGTTACACACTTAAGGTATGCTTATTCGTTACATTTCTAACAGGGACTTAAAGTTATAGCTGTGTGCATATTAGAGTATAGCCAGGTAAAACCGAGTTTCAAACATGACATCCAACATGATCAAAGTCAAAGTAACCCTTATGCATAAGATCTAGTTTCGATTCAGTTGTGGTCTAAACCAAAAGATGTCTTTAAGTGAGTAAACATCTTTTTAAGTTGGAAACTGTATTTAAACAATAAAATCTATACTCATGGGCTACCATACACATATCTAGACATTTTGTGAAATGTATACATTTCTATTGTATGTCTAAAGTTGAAAATGATTAAAAAGTATCTCGTCTTTCCCTTCGATATTTTCAACAGTCCGCCTCTAGTCATATAGGGCATGTATACTGTGAAATTGTGCTTTTTATTCTTGGTCTGCAAATATTCTTTTTCATCAGGGTTCTTCAACTGCATCGTCTAAATTCTCATTACTGTATGTTTAAGTCACTTTAGTCAATGCTTTTCCATTCTGATCAAATTTTATAAAAAGATGGCAAATAATACTATACAATTTCGTAACATTGCATGTTTATAATACTAGCTAGCGGTAACGGCAGCAGGACAACTAATACCAAAAGTTATCTTATATGTGTTCGATCCCCGGTCGCGTCATACCAAAGACGTGAAAAATGGTACCAGTATCTCCCTTGCTTGGCGTTCAACATTTAAAAGGGAGAAATTGGCCTCTTCTCTCATACCCTCGTGGCGATGGATTCCATCAGGAATGAAGTGTCGAGAGTGATTAATATAAGTTGTAGAACTTTCTTCACAATCGTCCTAAAATAAATTATGTATAAACTAAATGTTATCTTAGAAGCACTGTTAATATTGCATTTTTGAGGTAATATGAGAATTGGTCACCAGAGATAAAGCTATATGAAAGTCGAACGAGGAAATATAATTATCTTTATACCGTAAAGATATAAAGGCTCTCACATTTTTGGAAGAAAATAGTCAAATGAAATATTGAAATGCTCAGTAAAAAGTGAAATATTAACACCTATAAAATAAAGAACAAAGAAAAATAAACCTCACAGACAGGGTTTTTTTGTCCAGTTAAGGTTAGAATCCGTACGCCGAAATGGTAATGCATTAGCAGTAAGACCATGATAATCTTTTCTGTCAGTAGTCTAAATATTTACAAGTAAATACGCTCGGTCCAATAAGCGCGTAGTGTAGTTACGTCTTTAACCAAATGCGAAAATATCAGTTCGCCAAACAGAAGATATGAAACAAAATATCTAATGCGCAGACAACAAAAAACAAAACTAACTATTTTATAGTGCAATAGTTTTATTGGTGTAAACTTTTCTCATCTCTCACGGCTCTCAGATGAGATTTATTTTAACAGAGCTTGCTAATTCCATGTAGGGTGCAGTTAGGTTCTTTACAAGCTGACAATCACAAGGAGTATTTATTCAACATGGAAATATTGTTTGATTAGCAAACGATTTTTGTATTTTGTCTGGGGAGATAATAGAAATTGTCTCATCCATTTGAAATATTTAATATCAAATATTTAATACAGCCGCCAAAGGTCCATGCGTGATTTGTGTGTAAATAACTCTTTTTCATTTCAGGACATATCGAAATTACAGGTATGTACCCTTAAAGCATTTTAAAAAGAAACCGTTTATAATACAGTAAAAATAAATTAGATCCATTTGTCAAAACAACGACGACATAACAAAATATATGGATTTATCATCAGTAAGTTATTGAAATTGTGTAACAGCGTGCGGGTGTGTGCGGGTGATACACATTCCATTGCTTCTCAGCCTTATCGAGTCTTTTATTATTATGCATGCCTGTGGTCTTTGCTTCCTGAGGATCAAGTTTATCTACGAACAAGTCTCAAGTTTGATCATAAAGTCAAAGTTTCTTAGTACTTTGTTTTGAAATTACGCGCAGAAGTACGGATCAATTTTCTAACTTGTGTAAAGAATACACTTATGTATATTGGGGGAGGGGAGGATTTGCAAGTTTTAATAATAGATAAATATTATATTTTGAAACTCTACAGTGTGAGTAAACATCTGTACCTGTCTTTTCATTAAGCTGAATGTTTAAAACCGATGAGGGTATGTCAGTTTAATATGTAAAAAGATCCTTTGGAAGTATAGCATGCAACCAAGCAGAATAAGAGCAGACTCGATTTGTTTGAGTCTATCGAATGGACTACATGATCCCAAAGAACCAGCATTTCTTTACTTCAGGTACTTTTTTCGTGATTTCTAGTAATTATGAGAAGAATTTTGAGATTTCAATTGTCTTTCTTGCTTCTATTTTTAGTTTTAGTTTCAGTGCAAAAAATATCGTTGACCTTTTTACATAAAATCTATGTAATAAAGTAATGACTGTTATACGAGAAAGACATAAAAGCGTCTCATTCATAACTAGATTTATTAGAGACTAGTGCATGGGTCGTTTGTCATTCCCTAAGGCTATTCTTGCAGAATTCTGTCACATGATGGACTTTTAATGTTTCTGTTTATGTTGTCTAATTTGCGCAGCCTCCTATGAAAAGTTACTGAACTTAAAACGCTTTAAAGGCATATTGTGTCTATCAAGCATGACTTGAGACATGCAATATGTTTTTTATTCACTTTGAAACCTTCCATCCTTCTTGCAAGTTTGTTTGCACATCCAAAGATGCTTTTAATATATAACAAGTTTATCTGATTTTGATTTTTATCACTTGCTAACGCATCCGGCGTACAAAGACTGGCTATCAATTGTCTCAAGCACAGTAATGATCAATTATTCGTCAGTTAAAATATCTATTTCAATTTCTCTTTTGCTTTGACTTATTCTCTGATTCCTTTCCGATGAGGTTATAAGTAATTTCAGAATATTTTAGGCAGGATCAGCAAAAGCAAAAAGTTGTATGTTAAACCAGTTGATGGTAACTGACACTGACATAATTTTGATCAAAAGACGACATTCCTTCCTATATGGTGGAGGAAGACATTATTTCTGACACAGACATGCATCTATATAGAACCATCAAACTTCCTTCAATGAAAGTTTTCGGTGAGCTAAGCTGGGTTTTCAAGTTATTTTACATACCCCCTATAAATACCCACGCACCCACTCTGTAGGTTTTGTATTGTCGTCACTCGCTTGCTTATATGGAAATTCTTTGAGGATTTTTGTATACAAGTATTAGTAGCTGTGGCCTCTTGTCTTTATGTATGTCTTAATTTTCGTATTTTAGCCAGGTATATATGAATTATTCCATTTGTCATTCATCGCCTTATCGCATTGTGCGGCAAGTTTCCTTTGATCTTTGCATGTTATACATAGTAAAACACATTATTACTACAAAACCTGTGCTGATATCTTACAAAACTGTTGCGATATATATCAACACGGAAATCTCTATGGAGTTTCATAATAAAGAAACTGTTCCGATATATATCAGCACAGTAAAACTGTTCCGATAGATATCGAAACACTTTTTCTCTTGCCATGGGTTTCAGTCAGTGAGGTGCAAAAAGGGAATCAAAGTGTAAAAATAAGTACAAACCAGTACAAACCTGTTCTCAGCAAGTAAGTGCTAACTTCCTCACTCGAATAAGAGGTGGAGGACGAATGATATTACACACAATGTCATGTCTTTTATCAAATCACCACGGAGAACTACGTCCTGTCCGGGCATCGAACTCAACACCCTGCGATTTTTAGATTTACGCTCTCCTACTGGGGACATGAATAAGTGTGAAATGATAAAATGATAAAGTTTCAAACCAATCTATTTCATGATTTTATAAATGAACGTCCACCTACACAATAATGTCAAAATAGCAATTTTGTTTAGTTTATATCACTGTTGTTATTATCTTCACGGCGACGTGAGGAGAATATTGCGTGATGTATTTCATATAAATCAGATATAAAGCTGTCAAATTGGCGAGAAAATAAACATACAAATGTATAACATTCAACAAAAGAATATTATATTCCGTAGTATTAGGTAACATATAGCCTATATAAAATGCATTTTATATACTTAGCGACAAAGAGTTGTATTCGGAAACACATTTTGGAAATAAATAGATTCCGCTGTACACAATCAGAGGCTGAAAAAACAAAAACAAACAAGAATCTCCAACAGGGAAAACGCAGCCTTCCAAAACACACACACACACACACACACACACACACACACACACACACGGACAAAACAAACAAATAAAGAAACACAGTGGGGCACCGCCTAATCGAGTCTGTTACTATTTTGCATGCCTGTGCTCTTTGCTTCCTGGGGATCAAGTTTATCTACGAACAAGTTTCAAGTTTAATCATAAATTGAAAGTTTCTGAGTACTTTGTTTTGAAATTACGCGCAGAAGTACGGAGCAATTTTCTGTTAAAATACTTTGGTGCATATGGGAGGAGGGAGTTTGCAGTTTTAATAATAGATAAATATTATATTTTGAAACTCTACAGTGTGAGTAAACATCTGTACCTGTCTTTTCATTAAGCTGAATGTTTAAAACCGATGAGGGTATGTCAGTTTAATATGTAAAAAGATCCTTTGGAAGTATAGCATGCAACCAAGCAGAATAAGAGCAGACTCGATTTGTTTGAGTCTATCGAATGGACTACATGATCCCAAAGAACCAGCATTTCTTTACTTCAGGTACTTTTTTCGTGATTTCTAGTAATTATGAGAAGAATTTTGAGATTTCAATTGTCTTTCTTGCTTCTATTTTTAGTTTTAGTTTCCAGTGCAAAAAATAATCGTTGACCTTTTTACATAAAATCTATGTAATAAAGTAATGACTGTTATACGAGAAAGACATAAAAGCGTCTCATTCATAACTAGATTTATTAGAGTCTAGTGCATGGGTCGTTTGTCATTCCCTAAGGCTATTCTTGCAGAATTCTGTCACATGATGGACTTTTAATGTTTCTGATTATGTTGTCTAATTTGCGCAGTCTCCTATGAAAAGTTACTGAACTTAAAACGCTTTTAAAGCATATTGTGTCTATCAAGCATGACTTGAGACATGCAATATGTTTTTTATTCACTTTGAAACCTTCCATCTTTCTTGCAAGTTTGTTTGCACATCCAAAGATGCTTTTAACATATAACAAGTTTATCTGATTTTGATTTTTATCACTTGCTAACGCATCCGGCGTACAAAGACTGGCTATCATTTGTCTCAAGCACAGTAATGATCAATTATTCGTCAGTTAAAATATCTATTTCAATATCTCTTTTACTTTGACTTATTCTCTGATTCCTTTCCGATGAGGTTATAAGTAATTTCAGAATATTTTAGGCAGGATCAGCAAAAGCAAAAAGTTGTATGTTAAACCAGTTGATGGTAACTGACACTGACATAATTTTGATCAAAAGGCGACATTCCTTCCTATATGGTGGAGGAAGACATTATTTCTGACACAGACATGCATCGATATAGAACCATCAAACTTCCTTCAATGAAAGTTTTCGGTGAGCTAAGGTGGGTTTTCAAGTTATTTTACATACCCCCTATAAATACCCACGCACCCACTCTGTAGGTTTTGTATTGTCGTCACTAACTTGCTTATATGGAAATTCTTTGAGGATTTTTGTATACAAGTATTAGTAGCTGTGGCCTCTTGTCTTTATGTATGTCTTAATTTTCGTATTTTAGCCAGGTATATATGAATTATTCCATTTGTCATTCATCGCCTTATCGCATTGTGCGGCAAGTTTCCTTTGATCTTTGCATGTTATACATAGTAAAACACATTATTACTACAAAACCTGTGCTGATATCTTACAAAACTGTTGCGATATATATCAACACGGAAATCTCTATGGAGTTTCATAAGAAAGAAACTGTTCCGATATATATCAGCACAGTAAAACTGTTCCGATATATATCGAAACACTTTTTCTCTTGCCATGGGTTTCAGTCAGTGAGGTGCAAAAAGGGAATCAAAGTGTAAAAATAAGTATAAAAATAAATTTAAATGATAGATATATAAAATAAAATAATAAATATAAGGAAATGATAGAACTATGCGATAAAACAGTTATAATAATATGTAATGCTCGTGTGTTACGAGAATATATCAGAGCTAGGGGTACATCTCGATATTTTTCTCTTCACATATCTGTCTCGGCCTACCGGCCTCGACGATATGTGCAGAGAAAAATACCCTCGATGTACCCCTAGCTCTGATATATCCTAGTAACACACTCTCACACATACTATAACTATTACTTATTATACACTTACTAAATAGCTTGCGGGTCAATAGTGAAAACGTTTGACTATTTGTTGTAACTTTGAAACCATTCAAGTGTTTTATTACACGATAATAGAAATTGATTTTCACAGTTTTTGAGTATATTTTTTTCTTTTTGAGTTATTAACCCGGAAAACAAGTACTGAATATAGAAAAGTAATATAGCATTAACTATGGACTGTCGACTACTAGAGTGGACGGATAGCTCAGTGGTTTGCACACTGGCCTTCCAATCCTGAGGTCGGGGGTTTGATCTCTGGCAGCTACTCGCTTTTGAGTGTTTCCCACCCAACTAGAGGTGTACTGGTCAGGAACCTAGGCAATCTTTGCGTGTATCAGTGCTTTACACTGGGCACGTTAAAGAACCAGGCTGTCTATTCGCAACGAGCTAGGCTAAGTTAGCCGGACAAGCCTGTATCTGATTTCTGATCTCTCTGACGTGGGCGCTTTGTCTCACTCTGTCCCTCTGGTTAGATCGCTCTGTGTCTGTACTAGTAGAGGATGAATTATGCGCCCTGTGTGGCTGCATTTGAACTATGTAAAGCGCCTTTGAACGCGAAATTGATCATGGAAATGGCGCTATATAAATCCGGTATAATAATAAATAATGATAATAATAGAGTAATAAAAACATGTAATAATCATAAACATTTAATTTTGTTACTGCTTTAATTAAAAAGAAAATCGTAAAGAAAAAAATCAACTATTGTGTAATTGTATTTGCAATAATCTTTCTTAAGAATCATTGAATTAATTTACAACACATGGTTCCTGTAGATAATGCAGGCATATCTGGCTCAATTGTAATATAAATAGTCGTATCCATTCCATTGTTTAGAGCTCATGCTGTTGGGTTGTAGGATATTTCATTTATCGTAAAAAGAAATTCAGATCGAATATTGGAGAAACAGGATATCATATTGACAGAACATAATTCCTTTAATAAATGTTATTCCAGTGTAACTGTCCTAAATTTCCTAGCTTTACTTACGAAGGCCATGTAGTGGTATCATTTAAAATGTAGGCAACAGTGTACTGCTTTTCTTTTCTAGATAAGCGAGTTCACATGATCGGCGCTCATTTTAGCAACAAATGTCCGGTAACTGCGTTCTGTCGATCGAGTTCTAAGACCTGATAAGAGAGAATGAGAAAGAATTAAACTTTACAATCGTTCAGTACGCCTGTGTATACAAGACAAAGATATTCAACAAATATGTTCGCTATGAAAGACTACATTAAATTCAGTTTTTATTATCAAGTGACTTTTGTTTTAGACTCTTCCGTGCGTTAATGGTAAATGACTGCTTTTGTTTTAAATGAAAAGGCAACCACCATGAAGATACGTCTGACTTATATCTGATATTTTCTCGTTGAACGCAGTTATGGTCTGACTGTTTATAGTTTTGCCATATCTGCAGGTAGTTACATTTAAATATCAAAATAAAGAAGTTGAAAGCCACAGGTCGCCCAACACGACATAAATAAAAATGTTGCAGGCTCGGTTTAATTGAGCCTGTTCGTGGACAGTCAAGTCTACTTCATTTTTTCTAATATTCAGATAAAAGCCTGTGCATACAAGACAAATATATCCTATAAATCTGTTCTCTATGAAAGACAACACTGAATTCAGTTTTTATTTCAGCGAAATAATATCAATCGACCTTTTTTTAAATGGAAAGGCAACCACCATGTAAATACGTCTGACTTATATCTAATATTTCTCGTTGAATGTAATTATGATCTGAATGTTTATACTTTTATCATTGTAACTACAGGAAGATAGACTTGATATTTCTGATAATTAGTTAAAGAAACAAAGTGAAAAGATATCAGGCTATAATGAAATACGCAAGTACTTTTATTTCTCCATTTTGTCGTAATGCTTATTTCAATGTATACTTCCTTTAAGGCAACAAAGTAAAACTATATCGGATTCGGTTGATAGAGGTAATGAAATGTGTAACAAAAGGAACACATCCTAGCACCGGCTTGAGATGAACACTAAAATGTTTATTTTGTTTTAATTATTTTTATTGATGGTATTTTTCAATTGATTGGTACATATTCTAACACGACCAGCGAATAACCTACATACATGTAGAGCAAAATCTGTCTCGGGTTATTCTGCAATAAACTACTCGCGTGCAATGACGTCATCCGATCCAGGTGCGTAGCACGGTTGTAAAAAGTAGTTACCATTTTTTGGTTTGCGGGTTTAATCGTACACAGTTCAAGTGTGATTTCTGAAATCCTAGTTTTTGTTTATGCGAAATACACTCACTACGGAATTGTATTATTCTTAGCAAATCAAAAGGTATTCTCATTCAGTGAACTAATGCGGTGAATTATCAATGATCAAGCAGTTCTTATTCATCCTCTATCCATTCACACTGGCTATTTAGATTATATAAGATCTGTCAATGATTAGGTATTTCAGCCCATGGTTACATCACTGACTTCCAGCTGTTCATGTAAGGTCAGGCAGAGTTTATCTTAGATATGAGGCACATTAGTATTTGTTTCTTATACATGTATATTTATAGATTGTCATTTAAAATGAAAATAACTCTAGCAAAACCCGCAACCACCAGACATCTCAAGGCTTTGATTTCTAACGCTGTTGATACTAGTATGTCGTGTTAGAATCGAAATAACTAGTTCCCAAGTGTGATTTATCATAGAATAACCCTAGTTTTTGGTTCTTATGCGAAACAATATATCACTCAGGCCTACGGCTTTCGTGATATATTCTTACGCATAAAAACTCAAAACTCGGGTTATTCTACGAAAAACCACGTTTGGGAACTTATTATTTCTTAAACAAACGAAGTATGTGACAATTTATTCCTTGGAGCAGACTGGATTTTGTCTATTCATGAGAGGTAATAAAATGGTCAACACCCCTCACCACCAATTTAAGCAGGATTTTATTATAGTAAACTTGGAGAAAATCCTAAAGGACCTGAAAATATACCAATAAGTCCAAGTATGGGAAAACTTATAATTCTGTCATAGTAAAATTGAATAAAACACCTATTCTCACGAATGAATGCTGCAGTTTACTTATTTCTTTAAATGAATGAAATAAGTGAAAAGAATACATCGGCTGAAACAAAATCTTTACATTTTGTAAATAATGCTATATAATATGGAATAAAATATACTATAATTGAAGGCTTTATAAGGAACAGATTTATACGAGCTATATGTTTAGAAAGAAGTAAGTTAATATGTTCAGTGAAAATATATATAGTTCCTGAATCCGAAGAGCAATCGCTTAATTAAAGAGCATAAGGTATAAAACAACGGTGGTCACATTTCTCCCTGTTTGATGTACACGAATGTAGTATATCTTTGCTAGAATAATTCTGAAGTAATTTATAAAAAAAATTGTATTAAATAAGTCGTTGTTACGTCTCTTAGAAATACAAATATATGGATATTTTAATTGCATTACTAATCTGTTATTCATTCAAATTAAGCGAAAATGTAATTCTGAATTTAAAAAAGTAACGCAAACTATATTTTCCATTTACTTTACTCTTTTTATTAATTCATTTGTGTTTTCCCCGACATTATATAACATTTTTTAACAAGCTTATGTAATGACAACCAATACTCGATATGTTCTGCAATTCTTTATCAATGGAAAATAAATGAACCGGTTAGAATGTGAAAAATGAAGGTCCAGTTAGGTAGATACTATACAATTATCGACTTTTTCATAGGCTGATATCAAGATTTATCAACCCAAATAAAGTTATATTTATATAACTTTTTGAGGGTTGATAAATCCTGATATCGACCTATGAAAAAGTCAATAATTGTTTTATTGCATGAATAGATGTATAGTCATACATGTTATTACAATTGTATTCTCATTTAATAGGACAATTGAGATTGGAAATATTGCCATCTGTTTTTAGACCATATCAGGTTGATATTGGTTTTCCAAGCACCTACTTCGATCTATTTTTATTATCCTACTATTTATAACCCAAGATAAGTTAATATGACATTTTTGTTTGTTTGTTTGTTTTGGGTTTAACGCCGTTTTTCAACAGTATTTCAGTCGTGTAACGGCGGGCAGTTAACCTAACCAGTGTTCCCGGATTCTGTACCAGTACAAACCTGTTCTCCGCAAGTAACTGCCAACTTCCCCACATGAATCAGAGGTGGAGGACTAATGATATCAGACACAATGTCGTTTATCAAATAGTCACGGAGAACATACGCCCCGCCCGAGGATCGAACTCGCGACCCCGAGATCCGTAGACCAACGCTATTACCTATTGAGCTAAGCGGGCGGGCTTAATATGACATTTACTTATTACTTTTCGAACCGTTTTCAGCCAATCAGAGAAACAATAGAATACAGTCGTGTAATAATACAGGTAACTTTATGTACCTCATGAGTGTAGTTTCCTTTGTGATTGCATGATATGAATTCTCGGACTTGTATAATCACGAGTTCAATATGGCTATACTGTTTTGATGAGTTAAACAAAATTAAATGATGAAATGAGACTATTTATATCTAGTTATATAAATAGTAACAAAAATAACTTCATTTTCGCAAGTTGTCGTATTAATTGTGAAACTTCACATTATAAAAACGACCGGGCAGATGATCATGCATTCTTACTCGTTATTTAAATACAAAAACATGGCTGTATATTGTTTGGAAAATATGTAAGAAGAGAGAGACATAAATATGTCTCCGCTCATGCACAGATTGTTGATCTCGGCTATTCTCCTATTATTGTCTTGTGAGAGAAATTTTGATAATGTCGTTATCTAATTTATAGAAATTCCCCCAGAGACTAAGAAGGATTTGTTTCCGAGTATAATGAGCCATGTGTCTAAATGTTGCAATATCATTATAGTTATATATAGCCTAACTTTACTTGACGTTAATATCTAAGTCACAACTAAATATCGTGCCTTTTGTTTCCACAGCGATTTGTCTTGCGGGGATCATTCTAAAATAACATTATCCTTCACTTTGAGCACGGCGGGGATTAACTGCGAAAGCTCCCCAGAGGTGTTGTTTACGACTGAGTTGTTTTGCTTGACAACACATGCATGTTTCATTTTCAGAAGTCCAGATGCTAACTAGTAAATAGCCAAATATGTAAAACAGATATATCAAAACTGCTATTTACTAATTCTGTTTTATAGAAAAGTGAATAATTTCCGATAAATCTATCAAACAGCACATATAAATTACGGCATATGAGGTAACTAATTAACTGGAAGATTTAGTGTGATTCCATGAACAAAACAAAACGTAATGTCGACTTCCGAGGTCACTACAGTACACAACGACTTATGAGTGTATATACAGACTGTGATTTGGTATATTTCAGATAGCACCTAAAATAATTGTACGTCGACCTTGACCAAAATGTGACATAGTAGATGCGCTAATTGATCGTCTGAAGCTGTCGACGCTCTTTATCACCAAACGAAACGAATTGAACACATTTTTTGAGTCATTACCACAGGGCATGCATGGGTATCCGTAAACCTGAATGATCTCCATCAATTATATACATTAGAAGAGAGATATAGAGGTCAGCGCTAATGCAATACAATATGTCTAAAGATCGTGCTACATAATGTATACTTAACCTAGGGACGAGGCTAAATATAGTCGTCGTAGTCTAAAATATGATTTCTTAGCTAACCACTCAATATGTATATGTACCCTGCGATGACGAGTTAGGCATTACGTCGCACACAGGATTGTCTCTCAAATATCTTCATGTAGATACATCGCAAAATGCTGACTACTATAATGCGGTATAACGAAATTAATCTTGTTTACATGAAAGCATATCTTGCAGTACGTTACTAACTTATCGTATGGCAGTGACACTGATGAAACCAGTAAATTAACTGAGGACTCTTGAGGCAGTGATAGACTCCAAAACATGTCAGGTTGTCGGTTTCAATATGTATACAACTTTTCAGATTATATCACAATAGATTGTGCATAACCTGTAGTGATGTATTCTCAGAAATAATTGCTCCTCGGAGTGCGAATGTGGCTCGCTGTCACCTAATTACATGAAATATCCAAATGAGAATATTTCTCACAAATGAAGTGTTTGACATGTATTATTAATGAAATGGAGCTTATCTTGTTTACATTGCGTCATCAGTTATTCTTGTTTAGTAGAATACACTACGCGAATATACAGAAAAGTAGTAGTGTAATACCTTCTGGTACAAAACAAATGTAAGAGCTGAATGATGCGCATTCCTCCTTGAATGTGTTTCATAGTACAAGTACATGTAGACTCCAACTGCAATGTAACTGCATCAAAGTACGCAGTCTGAGAAACTATTTTATCAGTTTTTGAAAAAAATGTTCTTTGAGCTGAAAAAAAAAGATTCTGGGTAAAATATCTGGAAAAAAATGGAGACAACTAAAACTAACTAACTATTGGAGGCTTAGGTGGCTATGTACATAGTATCTCATGCAAAGTTGCACTTTTTACCTCTAGGCACGAAAACATCATGCATAACTGATAGCAATTACTGTAAAGATCAGCATCTTGAAAAGAAAAATATGTAAAGTTCGAATCATTTAATGCCTTAGGAGAAAGTGTGATATTTTTGTGGTGAAATTTGTCAACAAGCAGACGCTTGTTTTAAAAATGTTAAAAGCCACAGAATTTCACAAGGTAAATTTGTTGAGAAAGCTATTGCTGAAAGGAGAATGATCTCTGCTGCCCATATATATGCGTCAAAGTATAGGAAAAATATCTAGAAATATGAGAAAATCAAAGAAAACAATTACAGGACTGTAAGATGCATGACTGTATTATCATGTATATTAGGTAACATGGATAGTTTACTTTTCTGTTGCACTGGTATAACATGGACAGGATTATGATTGTCAAACGGTGTTCACTCAACAGTTTCACTCATTAAACAGATTGTTTCCCTTGTGTAACGAGGGCTTAGGGCAAATCTCTATATTATGCAACAAATTAACTTGTAACGTAGCACTGAGTCTGTGTACCTGAAGGTTGTCTTGAACACAACACATTACAACAGTTCTAACATTTATTTTCTACGAAGAGCAATGCACAGTAACTTATAAATGTTCAGTCTAATTTCATGAATATAATCAATGTTCAATAAGTCCTTTAAAACAGTTCTGTTTACTGATCTATTTAACAACATTTCTTAATTATAAATATATTTCAAACTAGCTTTTAACAATATGCTTATTGAGTTTTAGCTCATGAGAGCGGGAACAAGTCCCGTAGCCCGCACTTGGGCAGCCTCCCCTGATCACAGAGTGTATTGAGTTTATAAAGGATTATACAGGAAAACATAGCAGACACATTATCTAATTTCCCGATCACTTAAGGATACCTACAAGTTCAACAAGTCTTAAGCTACTGAATATTGTCAAATCTTGTCTGACTTGTCAATTTATGAAATGTACAGTTTTCATCTTCTATAATTTTTTAAAATCTTAAACTTCTGAAAGAAATACCCGAACTAAAATACAAAACAACTGAGCATTACACTACAAACTGTTTGTACGTCACAGTTGTTACGTCACAGTGTAAAACATAAAACAGTGGTGCATAGGCAAAGAAAATCACAATAATAAGCATTTATTTGATGCATATCTTCAGTGATGTCCTTGAAAACGTGTTTAAATCGTATTTATCTGAAACAGTGATTCGCTTTTGGATCAAATCATTGTCTGTCGTTCAGATGCTTACTAGTATATCAGAAAGGCGCTCGTAATATAATTTCTTTGCATCTGAACTCCAAGCAGGATATATTCATTCTTATCAGGCCATTACGGGTATTGAGTGAGGTTAGGTGTGTTTCATAAGCCAGATGAATCTACCTTGAGGAGAACAAGTAGTTGAGTTCTAGTACATAAACCATATATGATTGAACTACTGCTAAAAATGACATAACTCTAAACCAAAAATAAACAAATGAAAGACGTCGTAATGTCTGTTAAAAATGAAAGCATTTAGGGGAAGCGGAATTACACTTATTTTGTTTGTTAGCTAAAATTATTAATTATTTATTTTAGCTAACAAACTTCTACTGAAAACAAAGAGATAAAGCCCTATACTTCTATAGTGCCGCTATAAAAAAATAGAATTAAGTATCAGCGATGCGATAACTTCTCCAATGATTTGAGTGTGTGTTTTAAAGGCAAACTTAATAAAACCATGACTGCGTTTATCGTTTCATCTTTTCATTTAATGCGATTTTGTTTGGATGTTTACATTTGCATCTATGAAATATTATTTGATCATTTACAAAAACAGTACTAAATGATACCCATCCCACTCAGTTTTTATGATAATTCAATATTCGAATTCCATGTTACGTTTTATTCTTAAAATCTCAATCAAACTCGAGCATGTTTTTTGCTGTTTATAAAATCCAGTCTATCAGAAGCTTTTGGAAATTCTGTCAATTTAAGATTAAATTCAAGAGATAATTCAGGAGAAGACTTTTTACCATTCTATATTGTCTGCTCACGTGCATAGCTACATATATTTGGTTTGCGATTTCTAAATAACGATTGAGCCAAACTTAAACAATGGCGCTTCTGGTATCTGTATGTATTTACAATAAATGAAACAGCTTATTTCAGGGATAATCGTTATTTTGTGATTTCATAAATGTAAAGAGGTACAGCCAAAAACGTAAGGCATACTGTAGATATCACGTTAACTTTTAAATACACAGAGAAATGGATTCCATAAGAAGCTGGTATACTGATACAATACCATTGATTGCTAAGTATTTGTTTGCTCTGTATGGCTGTGTTTGGGTGCTCTATGCTCCATGCTTCCGGGAAATTTACCCTTTAAATTACCTTTTATCTGTTGTTGAGTTTAGTCACACCGAAACAATTAAGGAGATAAAGCTCAGCTTTTGATGCTACAAGAAGACCCCAGGTGCCCCCTCCCCCTCAAGCATTTTTTTCAGTCCAGTCATAGGTGGCGGGGTAGGATCACAGAACCCGACCTTTCGGTAGTCATTGGATGATTTTCGCAAAGAAGAATGCTATATCCGAAGCGCTATTGGATAAGTTACGAGGTCAATGACCTCAAGCACTCAACCACGGATGCCCCAGGAGTGCTATTAAGTATACGGTTACCAGAATTTTCTGTTTTACATGGACTGACATGTTTTAAAACTACTGACCCGAACTTATAACAACGTTAAATATCTTATACTAATCCCCTACCTGATGAATAAAATACATACAACAATTTATCAGATATATGTATTGTCGTTAAAACTTAATTGTGGAAACTTCCATGGCCGACAAACAACATGTTTTCGCACAGTTATAAACGATATAAATCCATAGTGTTTAAATCGTACACACAAATGAGTTTAGTCATGTCACGTTTCACTGTTGAAGTGTTCAGATCTTTCCTACTTATTTGTTTCACATCAGCCGAGTCATTTCATTCAACGATGTTCGCAGTGCCGAATAAAAGCCTTAAGTATTTATTGACATCCTTTACAGTGGAATAAATCAAATTTAAGCCAAGTTTCAACAGTAACTGTTTTTGGTACTTCTTTTGTTCTCAACATTTTTGTATCTAATACGTTTATTTTGTAACTGGTATGTAAATTGTACATTGTATTACAAGTAAAAGAAGAACGTAAGATTTACTTATTGCAAGAACGGTCCAGTTAAATGATATGTATCAAAATGATGTATCATTGGTGCAGAGTTCGTTCATGGATAAATTGTGAACACTTAGGTCAAAATGTCATGTCTGAAAATTGTCTGAAAATTAGATTGACATTTTTGAAAATGTGGTTGTGTCATACAGTTCCGGATATGCTGATCTGGTTCTTGTTTCAGGTCGAGATAAATCAGTTATCTGCCATGCATGATAATATACACTGACGTGCAATGTCCGATGGACATTGTTATTTCAAGGGATAAAAGCAGAATGTTTTTATCAATTCTGATCATAAAGGAAACATGTTACGTGATCGTTTTTTCAATCGCTTAAAAGCTTGTGCTGCGAAACATTTCCCAATGCTTCAGACATTCATCCCTTCAAACAAGCCATTTCTGTGTCACATGAACAAATGCAGAATGAGTGAGTTGCATTTCACGGTGAATGGACACAAAAAGATCACATATCGAAAAAGTTATATTGTAAACGTAAATTAAAACATCTCTAAACAAACATAGTTTTGAAAATATTGAGTATAAACATAGTGATGAATAAAGATACTTCGTGTTCAGATGATAAATGTCTGTCTGTTTTAGAACCTATATAAATACGTCTTTCAAAGCCTGAATGTATAAGGGTGTAATGCACTGTGGTGTGAAAGTCACACAATCAAGTAGCAGTGGTGCTTGACATGGTACACATTCAGGTTGATACTCTTTCTTCGGAAGGTAAGAATAGCTCAAACGGGTATAAACTACTTGACGGCGATAAATCCCTCTCTGCAAACAGATATTTTCCTTGTTGCATTAACAAACATCACAGAGTTTGTTTTAACGAAGCATTGTTTCATGACGACTACCAGTAAGACAAAATATTTAAATTTGCGTTTGGTAAAACACATATTTCTTGATCATTTTCAAGTACTTTGGCGAATAAATGCTGATAGAGCAGAGATTGTTCTCTTTTCAGCAGTAGTTCTCTCAAAATATTTGACCTTGTGGAATTCTGCGTTCTTTTTTATGCCCCCACTTTGGGGGGGGGGGCATATAGATTTGCCCTTGTCCGTCCTTCCGTCTGTCCGTCCGTCCGTCCTTCCTTCCGAGAATGTTTTGTCGCGCCCAGCTCCAAAAGTATTTGACGTAGAGTCACAAAACTTTACAGGAATGTTGGTCAGCATGTGTAGTTGTGCACCTTGGATTTCGCGTCCGGATTCATTCAGTCATGTAGAAGTTATGGCCCCTGACTTTGTAAAAATTGGTCATTTTAGTGTTGTGTCGCGCATAGCTCAAAAAGTATATGACTTAGAGTCACAAAACTTTACAGGAATGTTGGTCAGCATGTGTAGTTGTGCACCTGGGGTTTCGCGTCCGGATTCATCCAGTCATGTAGGAGTTATGGCCCCTGACTTAGGAAAAAATTGGTCATTTTAATGTTGTGTCGTGCGTAGCTCCAAAAGTATTTGACCTAGAGTCACCAAAGTGTACAGGAATGTTGGTCAGCATGTGCAGTTGTCCACCTGGGGTTTCACGTCCGGATTCATTCAGTCTTGTAGGAGTTATAGCCCCTGATTTAGTTAAAAATTGGTCATTTTAATGTTGTGTCGTGCGTAGCTCCAAAAGTATTTGACCTAGAGTCACCAAAGTTTACAGGAATGTTGGTCAGCATGTGCAGTTGTGCACCTGGGGTTTCGCGTCCGGATTCATTCAGTATTGTAGGAGTTATGGCCCCTGACCTGGGAAAAAATTGTCATTTTCTAGTTTAACTTTTTTTTTAATTCAATATTTAATACCTTATATGTTTTTGGATTACTTTAGCTAAAGTTTCTGGAAAATTCATGTCCTACATGTAATATTATAAATTTAGCTTCTGAGTAGCCGTTGAATACAGCCGAGAATTGGATGAACGTTTGTTATTTACGACGGTCATCGTATATTCAACCACGGACAGGGTATATATAAAATATGCAGGAAAAATCTCTACAACAAAGAATCAATTCTAGAGCCCCTAAAGCTTTGCATCCAGTCTCCCGTTCATTTTAAAGGTAAGGGGTCTTGTTTTATATACATGTATATAGTATATGTGATACGCTGCTCTGGTTGTAAAAAAGATTATATAGGAGAAAGCATCAATCCTAGAAACAGGGTAACACTTCATAATCAACATATAAGACATGCAGACACGCTCATACTTCTAGTAAGCAGACATACAGCAAGTTGTGTAAACAAATGTACACCGAAATTCCACATATTTCCATTTTATAAGCCGAAAAAAACCTCTTCGGAAGATGAAAAACATCATCTATTCAAACCGTCTTAGAATGCTAAATAGTATTTAGAAGTCTACTATTTATAATCATATTTGCAGAGCCTAAAACTTCTGAGTTTATGCGTTAATTCATTTTTTTAAATGATGCAAACGACATTTTTACAATATTCGTTATTTACATAAGCGACGTCATTATTGATAACGTCGTTGCCTGACATCGACGTCATTATAAAACTTCTTAAGTGAAACTGGTTAAGATTTTAACTTTTAATTTTACACAATTAAACTATGTTATACCAAGAGACAATTAATTTTGGATATATATAGATATGGAGATAATTTGTTTGTTTCAGTGTAAGATTGAAATATATTTCATGAGTGAAATAGCCACGAGTGAAAATGTAAAATCTGGTGTTTCTTGAGTGAAAGATATTTTGATCTTACATGTAAAACAAATTAATTTTCTGTTCATTTCATGTTTTGACAAAATTTACCCTTTTTATAGTGTCTTAGCCGTAAAAATATGTATTTGATATTCTACACTGTGAATATACTAGATATATTTCACTGTTATGTTTCAAAAATTCATCATGTTCATTAAAAAATAATACGTTCTGCCTTTTGACCAAACTTTGTCATAGTACTAGTGCTAAATGATATGCCTGTGATTCTTAGCACTATTTGCCTTCAGACACTTTTACAGCGGTTTGAACACAATTTCGGAGGCACTGTCAACACATATGCATTCATTTCGTCATATCAAAGTGACTGTTTTCAAAATGTATGACCTGATAGAGATTAACAGTCTGCCAAAAGGATAGGTACCCTGCCATTAGAGCTACATTATATATATAATGTATATTTTACACCTGGATGCCAACGGATGCATCCTGATTTCTTAACCGATATATCACTAGTTACAGCCAATGTAAATTGTTGTTAACTTAAAAGTATAACTCTAGCCACGCTGTTAAAGTACCATTTATGGTTGTTGTAATGACACTTTAGCCTATTTAAGGAACATATTGGCAGTATTTGACTACAAACACGATATAGAACAATGTACAATGTTACAATAGGTCATATTAGATGATATCTACCCAATGATGCCACCAAAACCCTTGTGAATTACCTTTTTAGATACGGCTATTGTTACAAGTTATTTTGTCAGAAAAAAATCTTAAAAGTTAAATGTGATACGTGCAAAATCTTCATGTCTTCTTTTATGCTAGGATTTCAAAGTATGTGTTATGCTAGGATTTCAAAGTATGTGTTATGCTAGGATTTCAAAGTATGTGTTCTCAGCAAAATGCGCACCTTGAGTTGCTTTTATTATCTGCAATTTAGTCATTTCCGAAATGCAGCTGCTTTTTTGTATTTCTCATGAACCGAGAAATTGGCCAAGATATTGTACGACAATGTTGTGTTACAGTTGAATCTCTGTAATATCTCCTTGTACTTGTAAACTGAGAGGTTGCTTTTATATTCAAGATTTTAAAACTGTCAGTTTTAATTCAAACAATAATTCGATGACAAATTTATATCTGACGGAAATATGTCTATGTCTTAGTTTTAATGTTTGGTACATAGATAAAAGACCAGGATTTTGGTTCCACTTTACAATTAATGTTTTTTTTTGCACGCTTTAATTCCATCTGACATTCTAGCGAGATGGATAACCTTGACAGAATGTTATCAATAGCATTGTTGTATCTGCTTCCTTCTAATATCGATTTCAATGAAACGATCAAAAGACCTGATTAATCTGGTTTTATATGAAAGGCAGGACATCAAGGAAGTTCAATAAGTGCTGACTTGTTTTTGAAAAGAAAAGAAAACGTTGTCTTATTTCAGTAATTAATTCTTTGTGTAGGGTTTCCAATTTTATTTGGTGGTAAATTACACGTGCAATGTAAAGGCAAAAAAAGGATAAATGTCCAAAAGGGAAATCCACGTACCAAATAAAGCAGCCTCCCCAAACGTTGTGTGCATGCGGTCGCGCACACAACCAGCACACACACTCACACAAAACAAACACACTAGGACAAAATTAACAACGAACACTATAGGGCACCGCCTTGGGACGGTCAGTGGAAAAACCACCACTGGGGAACTTAAACAGGTTTATGTTGCACCTAACCTCACTTTTACCCCCACCATGTTCCTAAGGCACGGGACAGTTTAAATTAAAATTATCTCCAATAGATGAAACCCGAACATACGCAAAGGCAACAGAAGGCCTGATAAGTAAAAGACAAAAATACTCTTTTTTTTTTTATTTTTTTATTTATTTATTTTTTTTTCAATACATCTTTATTTTCCCCGTCCATAGGTGTGCGTGGATCGGGGCACTCCACAGGAACACACCGTACAAAGAGTGCAATATATACAAAATATGAAAGGCACATAATAAAAGACACTAGTTAATCTGTATCAAACAGGCAATATAATGTTGATGTATTGTACCTTATATGTTAGGAGATAAACATTCAAATGAAAAGTCATACTACATTCTAGCAAGACAAGTATAACTTAAGACCTTAAGACACTGGTACACTGGTATAGAAGAAGTCAAGTTTTGTACAGCTTACTAACACTTCTTATAATAAATACAAAATAAATACAAACTCATTCACATATTCTTTTTAACAAAGACCAATTTTCCTTTTTATCTTCTGATATTTTTGTTTCTTTAACAATTGACAAGGCTAACTTTAGACTTCCCTTCAATCCATTTAGGGATGGAATACAACCTTTTCTTTTGCACATATAAATATATCTTTTTACTTGCAGGCAAAAAATGTTATAATGTTCAAAGTTCTTTTTAGAATTTCCTAAAATGAAGGTTTTGCAATCAATCTGAAAGTCTCGATCAAAAGTTATAACATAATTCTTGGTTTCTAATATAAACTTTTCTATTATTGAACATTCCCAAAACAGGTGGATTAAAGTTTCAGTATCGGTCTTACAAAAAGAACAATTAGAATCTGGTGTAATGTTCATCTTGTGTAATAATATATTTGTAGCTAATATTCTGTGTATCAATCTGGTTTGGAACCACTGTAGATATGTATCTTTTGTAAGAATAAATACCCAGCTATGTAAGTATTTCCATTCTATTGGTTCAATTTTAGAATTATCGTTCCACCTGTCTTGGCAGGTTGGAGTATCTGTATTGTCTATAAATATATCATACATCACTGAAGTTCCCTTATTACAAGTTATCAAAGGTTTTACATAACAAGGAATTATAGGGAACAGGGGGGTAGACTCTGTTTTCATATTATTGTCCATTGGTACTTTTTTATAAAATGTTTTAACAGCTTTAAGCATTCCTTCATACTGTAGGAAATTGATTTTCAATCCTGTATTTTGTTCAAATTGCTGCCTACTTAAAAGCCTTCCATTTGTATCCAGCAAATCTTTTACATATCTAACCCCCTTATCATACCAAGCTTTAAAAAACACCGGCTTATTGCCAATAAGAAAGTTGTGGTTATAAAACAAAGGCATTTCATGAAATCTTTCAATACAGTCAATTGGTAATACATGCACAAAGTCAACATAAGCTTGCAAAACATCTTTCCAAAATGCATTTGTCAATATTCTATGTACAGTTTCTATATATGTTTTACCACAATTAAACAACTTTTCAATATTCAGAATATCATCCAGTAGTATATAACATTTTAAGTTTTTTTCCACTAACAGCACGTTTAAACCATGACAATTTTAAGCTCTTCACATAAGAAACAATTTTAGGCATTTTCAAACCACCTTCTTTATAATCTTTTATGAAAACAGTGTTTTTAATTCTAGGAGTACCATTCCATACAAACTCATTGAACATTTTGTTTATGGCATCTAATACAATTTTGTCTGGATTTGGCAATGATGTAAAAAGGTGAGTTAACATTGGCAATAACAAGGACTTAACAACGGTTATACGTCCTATAGGGGTTAATTCCCTTCTTTTCCAATACTGAATACATATTTTCAATTTCTCTATCTTTTCATCAAAATTTAGACTTAACATTTTATCTAAGTCAACATGGAATTTAAGTCCAAGAACTTTAAATGATGTACAACCCCAATTTAGTTTCCACTTTGTTTTAATTGCTCTTGTACTATACTTCAAATTACCTATCCATATGATATGAGTTTTTCAAAGTTAACTTTCAAACCTGAGTATATTGAAAATTCATGCAAAACATCTAGAGTGCAATTTAGTGAATTATCTGATCCATCTAACAATAAGGAAGTGTCATCTGCAAATTGTGCTATCTTATATTCTGTACCATTAATCTCAATACCTTTAATATTTTTGTTATTTCTTATTTTTATAGCTAAAATCTCTGCACAAAGGATAAAAATGTAAGGGCTAATCGGATCGCCTTGACGGCAACCGCGACTTGTGTTAAAGAACTTTGAAAGGAAACCATTCAACTGGACGGATGTCTCCGTACCATTGTAAAACAGCGAAATCCATTTTTTTATCATGGGACCAAAATTAAAAAAGGCTAATGTTTTGTTGATAAAATCAAAAGAAATGGTGTCGAACGCCTTTTCAAAATCTATCATCATTAACAATCCAGGTATTTTATGTTTATCAGTATATTGCATTATATCATATAAAAGACGTGTATTTTCTCCTATAAATCTTCCTTGTACAAATCCTGTTTGATCTCCATCTATTAAAAAATCAAGTACCTTCTTAAGTCTTTTTGCGATGGAGCCAGATGCAAGTTTAAAAACCGTATTCAAAAGTGTAATCGGGCGCCAGTTCTTTAAATATTGCTTAGGTTTATTGTCTTTAGGTATACATGTAATAATGCCTTGTTTTTGTGTAACTGAAAATTCCCCCATATGGAAAGCAAAATTTATAGCTCGAACAATGAAATTTCCAATTTGTTTCCAAAAGACTTTAAAAACAATTGATGAAAAACCATCAGATCCTGGGCTTTTATCGTTTTTCATGTTTTTTTAATGTATCAGCAACCTCTTCATAAGAAATCAGGCCTTCAAGAGAATCAGACTGCTCCTTGCTCAATTTTGGAATATTGGCATCATTATCTAAAAAGTTATCAATGTTATAGTCATCAGCTATATCAACTTTAGTATATAAACGTTTATAAAATAATTGTGTTTCATTTAAAATTTCCTTTTGGTCATATATCATTGTACCATCATCTCTTTCCAAAAAGGGTATCAGTTTATTAGTATAATGGTATTTTTCAAGGTTACAAAAATAATTTGTCGGTTTTTCACCATTGTCTATCCATTCCGCTCTTGACCTTATTATATGACCCCTCATTTTTTCTTTTCTAAAACTCTCTAATTCTTCCTGTAGTTTTAACAACTTATCTTTGTTCTCTTCTACTAAATTATTCTCTAAGTCTCTTATCTGTGAAATCAAAATATCTTCTTGTGACTTTCTACACTTATTTTTATAACTGGAATATGATTTAGTTTTTCCCCTTATTTCCATCAACAATGTTTCTAGAAAAAGTTGGTCATCAAAAACAAATTGGATCTCTTGGTTATTAAGATTTTCTAAATTCTCTGGGTTATAAACTGGCAGACAATATTGTGATTTCACTTCTTCAATTTTTTTCATTGATACATTTTAAATATTCACTATCAAACAACAGAGAATTATTAAATTTCCAGAGACCTTTGCCATGGGTCACATTGCTAAAACCAACATTTAACAAAACAATAGAATGATCTGACCTATAACTTAAACTAATATCACAACATCTAATTTGTGGCAACAGATCCTGTGAAACTAAAAAGAAATCTAGTCTAGCCTGTTGAACAGGGTTTGTTCTTCTCCATGTAAATTTTCTAATATCGCCATTAAGCTCTCTATAAGGATCACAAAGATGTTTACTTGATATAAAATCAATAAGAACATTCCTGGAATTTTTATTATTATCCATTGACTTATAATTATAGTAATCTAGATCTGTATTTAATACTAAATTGAAGTCACCACACCAGATTAATTAGTCATTTCCAACTGTATCTATTATCCTGAAAATATTTTCATAAAATACAGGCTGATCAAGGTTTGGTCCATAAATATTAACAAGTGTGAATCTCTTTGAATTAACTGTAATATCTAAAATAATATAGTTTCCATCTTTATCAATGTGTTCCTGGTGAACCTTCATATCTATATTTCTTTTAAAAAGTAAAGCTACTCCCCTAGCATTGGATCTGGAAAAACTAAAATAACATTCTGCATTCCACTGTGAGTACAAGTGCTTTTGCATACTAGAAACTAGATTGACATCTTGTAAACAATAAATACTAGCATCCCGATCCTTCAAAAATCTAAAAACATCCGCCCTTTTTTTAGTGTCATGTAAACCTCGACAATTATATGAGATGAATTTAATATCAGCCATTATCAAATATGGTCATACATTTATCAAATCTGCAAAAATGATCATTGTGTATCAAATTATAAACACCAGAATGAATGAGTGACACATCAACTTTACTGCATACCAGTAAGTATGTGTACAAGTAACTACAGAGTAAATACTGTTGTATATTTATATAAAAGGCAATCCTTCAGATCCTTTGCAGAAGACAGAGCAACAAGGAAAACACCCTTAATTGCCCGACGAAATAGGTAAGAAGACAGAAATCAAAATGCTCAGTCCCAGTGGGATTTTACATAATTTCAATGTTTTAATGAGTTCAACGTAACAAACCATCATTCTTAATATAGCAAAATATGCATACCTTGCATTCAAAGAAAAGAAAAACATGTTAAATGCGTAAACCATTGGAAAATAGGCACGTGCACTGTTTCGTGCGCAACTCAAATATAATTTATTTTTTATATATATTTAGTATAGGTTCAAGACAAGTTGATACTGTAATTATGTCATATACTGCATATCTGTCTTGAATTGTAAGGTATTATTTTATTTCATAACTGTTTAAAAGTGAGTTATGTATAGACATTTTGCGGGCAATCTTGTGTACTTTTGGTACAGATTCAAGCCAAGTTGACACTGCAGTTATATCATATATATCCTTTAGAATATTCCGTTTTATACCAATCTTGACTGTAGTTAGAATTGATAGAAGTGGTTTATTTGTAATACTACATTCTAATCGTTGTTGGGTACCAGTGTTGTATTCATATAATTATATTAGCTGTATTTGTGTTGATATAGGCCGGTGGCCATGGTCAAATAAAAATTGTCATTGGCATTGTCATTGGCAAGTCGTTTACACATATGAATTTCAACGTGGACTAAGTTAAATTAGCTTTTGTTGACTAAATAGTTCCAGAACGAATATTGCTTATGAGGGTAAGAGTGAGGTTAGATACACCATAAACCAGTTTAAGCTCCCCAGTGGTGGTTTCCAAGGCGTTGTCAAACTGTGTTCCTTTATTTGTTCGTATTGTCCTAGTGTGTTTGCTTTGTGTGAGTGTGTATGTTTGTCGTGCGCACGTCCGCGTGCTGGGTTAAGGTTTGGAGAGACTACGTATTTTGGAACGTGGCTTTCACTGTTGGACAATTATCCTTGTTGTTTTTTGCATTGCAAGGAAACAAAATTTTCAGCTCATCTTTTACAACCGACGTTTTTTTTATATCCGTTCTACACTGGGATGAGGTACGGCTTGTTTTTCATCAAAAAAATTAATTTAACTGAATTTATGCTCTGTTAGATAAGCTGGTTGACTGCGAAAGAAAAGTGTTTAAGTCTAGCAGTTTGATAAATATTTATTTACCTTTTATTTCACCTAATATATCCACTATATCGATCACAGAAAACTATTGAATAGGGAAAGCTACGTTCTTATGTCATAACCTCTATCTTACATCTTGGGCTTTTAGACGAGTTTTGTCAGCTCCGGTTATACGCCTGTTTGGTTAACACAAAAATAAAAGTACTGTAGAAACCACATTGTATTTCACGATAAAAAATTAATCAGTTCAATAAAAGATCCATTAGCACAGAGCTACGGGAAAATGTAGCAATGCAATGTCACAAACTGAAGCCTCAATTTTAATGTTTAAGGCAATATTACAGTAACGTTACGGAGAGGCGCTTAGATTGTATCAGTATTTCATAACTTAGTTGTTTAATATAGCTGAGAAAGAAGTATATATTTTTTCTAATGCTAAAACATAAAATATGTTACATTAAGGGAGCATTACCTCACAAACGCGTATTTTATGTATTTCAGACACTTCGGCAATGTATATAAATTGTATATGTCCCACGGGATAATTTCACGAGGGTAAAGAGTCAGACAACCACTTAAAATATAAAAAAGTGGAAATTCTACAGGTCACTCAACTCAATGAAAACGAGATTAACAGATTTCTACTTTGAATGAAAGAGAGCTTTGGTGTTCTTATACAACTGTTTTAAAATTTTCTGCAAATGACTTACAAGTATATAAAACAACGTCATTCAAACTGTAAACATGCTTATGCGTCTAAGCCATTGAATGTACATTTTGTATATGTTATCACATTTTATCAATGTTCTCAAATTGTGGGATACCTTTAGCAGAACATATTTGATAGAAATGTTTATACTGTTTGACTTTCAGATAATTGGCGGATATCATAGTATAACACTCTGTATTAACTACACTTTGATGACAATCCTTTCCGGGCTATATAAAAAGAGCTTGCTGTTTGCGATTGGGACGTTAGAATCATGTGTTGTACAATATGACATGTCCCGACGGTATTTATTTACAATAGATGTATTAAAGGTTTTAGGTGCTACAATCTCAAGGTCGTTTATCTCTGCCGTTTCAAATACAATATTTTCCTGGTTTGAAGTACATGACCCTCAAAAAGTATTTTATATTGAAAGAAGAAGGAAAATAGGAATATTTAACACTTTTCAGTGCACTTCGGTTTCATTGTTACCTAGTTGATAATTTTACTAGTATGCGCGTTAGCTTTTTAATACAAGCTTAAAATATACATGTCGCGGGGCTCGTGTTTCCTTGGTAACGCTTTTTCTCTCATTTTGAATAACTATGTATGATAACGGGTTTATCGACGACTTCAGTGCCATTATGTTAATGACCAACATGAAATATTAGGGTAATATTATTACACTTTACATCGAACCCTATCTCAACTTTTAAAGTAACCATGGCAACAGAGACGTTTAAAATATCTTATAATTTATTAGAAAATAATTTAATAAAATTATCGTTCTCGTTACCCTTCGTCTAACATGTTTATGGAAAAAAATTGTGTTCTTGCAATTGTTATTCTCATGGATAGTACTGAAATACAGATAAAAAGCTGAAGCTATGTTTCTTAAATAGAACAGTGTCAACGCCTTTGAATTTTACATTTTGATATGTAGGTTACGAGATTCGTTTCAATGGTAACATTAATTCAGTTTAAAAAAATCACTATTTTCTGCTGAAATTTGAACAGTTTTAGAGTATAGTTTTAGTACTTAATTACTAAATTATCAATGGAAACGGAAAAATGGGTATTACAAATTAAACTGCCCATTTTTTTTGAAAATGGCCGTAAACAGTAACCTTTCGCCCATCTATATTCCCAATAACATCAGCTGCAGTCATCCATTTTTACATTCCGCATAACATTTCAATTCAACTTGCCTCCTACAGTTAAGTTTCTTGCATTTCTATTGGTCAATAGACGCCACGTGGAGACAAGATATATTCCATATCCTGCCAGTACATTTCAGATATGAATTTTGATTAAAACAAAATGGCTGCGCATCGCTGGCCTAATTGAATCAAGTCAGATTATTAATTAGCTCCAGCGACAGTATCGTTTTCGAGAATAAATTTAGTGTTTTCTTGCCGTTTTCATTCTACTTAGTTTAGGCTCGTGAAGTTTGATAAAAGATAGCCGTAAAAGGCTGATCACTACCAAATAGAATGTAAGCCTCCGCAGGTCTAGTCACAAGTAGTCCAAATATAAATAGTACTAATCTTTTTTCCTTTCCTAGTGCATTTTCTCGGCAGCAACGTGCTTACTTTTACCCTACCGCGTTTCAGTATGTATCACTTTGCATTCTAATGAAATCGGCATGTTCCTATTGCCTGCTAGATAAAAATGGCGGCGTAATAATTTAATGTCACGAAAAGAGAAATTGAAAGAAGCGAAAAGTAGTAAAATCAGCGGGTTGTATTTAATGAACTGTAGTTTTCTTATATAAAAGTTAACACCCCCTTTTCTTTTTGTTTTTCTAAAGTAGCGATCTAGTTCTTTATGGGAATATAAGTCTCTGAAAATCTGATATGCTAGAAAATGTCGAAACACCGTTATGAAGTGAGAGGATTTTATATGAAATAAAGAACAGCTGGATTTAGTGGTGTTCAGCCTATAAGGGGCAATACATGTTATTTTCTGAAACCCCTCGAAAATGAATGGAAATGCCATTAATCTATTCTTTATGATGTAAAACGGTAACAAATGGCTGAAAACGCTTAAATTTCTTGTGTTTTTTTGGAATTTAGATCGAATTTTCGACCAGGTGGCACTATTTTGGTTCGTTTCAGGACCTAGTAAATGTCTTTTCTCGCATTTTAGCACTTCAGTTGTCTAAATAATATTGAAATTAGCATGTTTCTGAATGAAAATGACAAACATCGTAACGATTAAATGGGTGTTAAATGTAAATTCCACGAATAAGGTAAAATTAATTGAAATATTGCTTGCACAGGGCTAAATTTTGCATATTTTTGGGGATGGGGGTGACCTGTAATGAAATGTCATTTCTCTACATTTTCTCAATATTTTGCACCAAAACAAAGCAGAATCATTGTGAAATAGGTGTACCTTGAGAATGAATGCAAATTCATGGAAAAATCAAACAAAAAAGTTCTCTTATAGGCTGATCACTACCAAATAGAATGTAAGCCTCCGCAGGTCTAGTCACAAGTAGTCCAAATATAAATAGTACTAATCTTTTTTCCTTTCCTAGTGCATTTTCTCGGCAGCAACGTGCTTACTTTTACCCTACCGCGTTTCAGTATGTATCACTTTGCATTCTAATGAAATCGGCATGTTCCTATTGCCTGCTAGATAAAAATGGCGGCGTAAGAATTTAATGTCACGAAAAGAGAAATTGAAAGAAGCGAAAAGTAGTAAAATCAGCGGGTTGTATTTAATGAACTGTAGTTTTCTTATATAAAAGTTAACACCCCCTTTTCTTTTTGTTTTTCTAAAGTAGCGATCTAGTTCTTTATGGGAATATAAGTCTCTGAAAATCTGATATGCTAGAAAATGTCGAAACACCGTTATGAAGTGAGTGGATTTTATATGAAATAAAGAACAGCTGGATTTAGTGGTGTTCAGCCTATAAGCGGAATAACTCTGTATCGGAGACACACACACGTTGAAATCTTGTTTTAAGGTTTCGATGGAGGCCTTGAGAAACAAAAATTAAACAACACCAAATCATAGAAAGAAAGAGTTGTTTGACATGAAAATTGAACAGCATATAAAACATGTATATTACTTTACGAAACAAGTGTCAGTATACTGATATAAACATTGAATTCCGGAAAAGGGCTGCCTAAAGGGGCTCCACTTCCGGACAGTTAAACGCCTTTAAAAACTCACCATTTTCAAAGAACTGTTACACATGTTTGTTTTGATGCATTTGCAATAGCGTGCGAGTGGTGAAATTTCACGTAACAAGGTGGAACATAGATTTCAGCAATTGTTTATCTTTTTTTCTTTACAAATGGCATTCATTTTCAAAGGGAGACAACTTTTTCTCAGAGATTACTTAAAATAATCGGAAAAAGTTGTTTCCCTTTGAAAATGAATGCCATTTGTACTTAAAATAATCGGGAACAGTTGTCTCCCTTTGAAAATGAATGCCATTTGTAAAGAAATAAAGATAAACAATTGCTGAAAACTGTGTTCCAACTTGTTATGCGAAATTTCACCACTCGCACGCTATTGCAAATGCATCAAAACGAACATGTGTAGCTGTTCTTTGAAAATGGTGAGTTTTTAAAGGCGTTTAACTGTCCGGAAGTGGAGCCCCTTTAGGCAGCCCTTTTCCGGAATTCAATGTTTATATCAGTATACTGATACTTGTTTCGTAAAGTAATATACATGTTTTACATGCTGTTCAATTTTCATGTCAAACAACTCCTTCTTTCTATGATTTGGTGTTGTTTGATTTTTGTTTCTCAAGGCCTCCATCGAAACCTTAAGTTAAATCATCGGAAAACAAAGGAAATGACATGTTTGTTACTCAGCTGTTTGTTGTAGGATCATTTAATGTACGTGCAAGATAAAGGATTTAACAGGAAACGGGATGAAAGCCGGGGTTTCAAGACAGTGAAATCTGGTGATTTTCGAAAGGATGGAACAGAAAGTTTTTTTGTGTGTTTCTGATCTAAACTAGGTCATACCCTGTGTAAATGAGCTTTTGTGTTTTGTGATTTAATCAAAATACAGGTCATTGTGCATTTTATGACTGGTGTAAATCAACTATAAACAAAACATGATGACCAAACAAGTGATTGCAGGATTCCAGTCTGCACTGTAAGTAGTGTTATTAATTTACAAAATGTGTCGATTATAGCATGTAAGTAAAGGGTAGTCGGCAAGATATGGATTTCCTCAACAGCGTATATCCCGTATCCTGTCACCAACAAGCAGTGTAACTAATAATAACTACATAAATACACAAAATATTGATCATTATTCAGAGCGAAAGACTCAAAAAATATTTCGGCAAATAATGGCTGTTTAAAAGTAGTTCAAATAAAAGTAAATGCTTAGAATTACGTACTTTCAAGATAAAGCTATACAATATGCGCGGTAACTGACACGTCACGTCATGACGTCGATGACGTCATTTTAAGGCAGCAATGTTTTGTAGCGTTTCTGCGGTAATTTATTAATTAATTAAAGCATTATTAAACCATTAAGCATCAGATCAGAGATAGGTTAGTGTTTTCTTTGTTTAAAGAATAAATATAAAAACACATTAAGATTGTCGTAAACGCTGTAAATTGTCACGTTGGCTTCCGGTTTGGCATGCGCAATCTCAAAGCTTAACGTATACTACCTGCTTAATCATATATTTTAAAAAAGTATATAATATATATCAATATCATATTTAATGTAAAAGGTGACATACCAGTAAAGTGATATTACAGTTACATTTACATACAGTACTCACAAAAAGATGGTAAAATAATTTGATCATAATTATTGTGTTTCATCGATACTGAATTTTCAATTTCTATGATAATTTGCATGAAGTTTATCTTATAACACTAAACTACTCATGGTGTTATAATCTTAGTCAATTTCCAGAAGACAGTAAAATAAACAGTTAGCTGTGTGAATGTTACATGTACTTAAATATCCAATTTAAAGATGTACGCAACTCAAACATATGTCCACCAGATATGGAGTAAAGTTGACAAGTCTTAGACTGAAATAAATTTCTTTTTCATATTCTTAAGTTTAAAGTTAACATAAACTAGACAGAACTTGAAAAATAAAGATCATACCTTGGTCAAATTTGGATTATGTTACTAATTTTTAAAATAAGATTTTTTTCTTATCATTGTTTTGTTTGAAGAAGAAACAGTAACATTTTTCTTTTTGATAAAAGAATGCAAGAAAATAAAACTTTTAAAGTTATCACATATAAATCAAATAAATCAAGAAATGATATATACCAAACAGTGATTTGTCGTTGAATAAAATCATTGTTTCGGCTTTAGATGCGAAGGAATTATATCGAGTGATATTATATCGAGTGATATAATAATACGCATCTGAACGACAAACAATGATTTTATTCACGCGCAAATCACTGTTTGAGATATAATATTTCGATTCTAACAAGTTATCAAGGATTATTATGTAGGCCCTTGCCGAATATTTGCCTGATTTTTGTTGATTTCGTTTTCAGCGCGCCACTTTGCTGTCTAACGCCATTACGTAATAATTGTGACGTCAGAAAAATGAATTGTTAAATTATTACACATGTTTTCAGCCTTCTTTGTTTAACTGGAAAACAAATCCGGTCGTGTTAGAACGTTTGATAATATACACTTTTCTTTCCTCTTCACACATAATGAGTGACCCTTGGAACCGTACTGTGGAAGTGATTACCCACGGACAGTGCAAACGAAGACAGACATCCGTTGACCCACTTCCAAGATATAGGCCTTTAAATGTAACGGCACGCAATACAGTCCTTTCGTCATTTTCACAATTACCTTTCAGATATTAGTGTACCTGCTCTTTTATCCACAGTGATTAATAACTTAGTCAACATACACGTTTCGTTCGGATATATCGATAAATGAAATTAAGTTCCAAAATAGGTTTCTGGGCTCAAAGTTGTTATATTTTCTGTTCTTTTGGGATCATGGAGTACGTCTAGTTTTACTACTATAATAGAATTCCTCTTAAGCCGGTGCTAGTGGGCGCGAGGGGTACTCAATCAAACCGAGTTTACCACGCTTCCAAAGGATTTTTTTTCACAGAATTTATTAAAAGAAAATCACGATGAAATCTTTTATGTGTGCCAGTGTTGGTAATCGGTGCACATTTTAAAGTTGATTAATCGGTGCGATAAGCCCGATTATCGATATATCGCGATTAAATTTGGTAAAACATCAGATGTTATATTGTCGAAAATAAAAATAAAACTGATAAAAGTTTATATAGAGACAAAATAAGGCTGATTGTCCTTGGAGTTGGGAAATTCATTATAACATTTGGGGAGTGTTGTGATACACGTTAAGTGCCAAGACGTCAGGTTTATTGTTTTCTCGTTTGGGGCAAACCCATTATTTTATCTGGGGATTACACGCCTCAACACGTGTATCATTGAAGGTTCCATGTTCACCGCCGTTTGAATACATCTGCGGATGTCTCTAAATTGCTTTTTGTACTTTAAGTATAGGATATAAGACGAAAACGATCCAATATGTAAAATACTGGACTGTCCGAAGCGCGTTAGCGCTGAGGACCGTCCAGTATTTTACATATTGGATCGTTTGAGGCTTATATCTTACTTAAAACATTGTTTTTATGACATAACCTATAAAAAAATTACGTATAAACCATTGACGTAAAATATTCTTGAATTAATTCGGTTTTTATTCACATTAATGCATTTAATAAAAGTTGCTATATGATTATGAAATACCCTGTAGATCCTCATGACAATTTTACGCACGTTTTTCTCATAATGCACGACTGCGTTTTTCTCGGGTTTCTCGCCTTCGTGATATTGGACTTTCGTTAGCCCGGGATTCTCGTGATGCTATTAATTGTGTTTACACATGTACACTGATGTACGGAATAAGCAGTAGTATTCTCATGAGTGGCGGCGGGAGGAGATACATTTTGTGACATTTTAGAAAGGATTTATTTTAATTCATGGCTAGGATAAAGTGATTATGTTTTTTTATTTAAATGTGTACAAGGAAACTTTCTTTGTGTTAAAAATTACAAGGGTATGGCGGATTATGATAATGTTTCACTGAAAGTATAGTTGAAATCGGACAGCTGGAGAAAATGAATGCTGCATGTGCACTGAATGAGAAAATGGGTTGTTTGTTTACACGCCTGACAATATACTGTTGTGATTTATTAGTTCAATGACAGTTTTTGTTGGGTTGTACATGAACTTGCCCGAAAATCTTCAAATTTAGTGCAAGAAGACTTACAGAACAGACATTTTAATATATTATCGGATACAGCTACTGGTAAGTCCAAATCATATTATTTTCGTTCCTTTAGACGCATAGTGGCGAGGCGGATGCAGAAAACTAAGGAAAACTTGCTTTCAGTATGATTTTTATTGATGCACTCGAAGCTACTCGTATTTATGTTGTTATTATTACAACGGATGTTTAATGTAGTCCCAACTGAAATACTGAAAAATATATTTAATATCATTCACTTTGAATCTATTAGATTTATTTTCACTAAAATCTCAGTATTTCATAAAATAGCATAGAATGAAATAGAATATACGAGTACAAATTAAAAGATATTTCGACAAAACTAAGGTTCATGCAAGTACATGTGTCCCTTAATTGCAGTTCCTTTTTCTTTCCGAATAGGCCATCTCACAGACTGAACAAATGTGAGCAAATGCTTCACACTGGCTTCAAATACAAGAAATAAAGGCAATTTATTCTACGTACGGTGCAATAAACGTTTATTTTTTTTTAAATGAACATCCTGTTTTTTTTTACAGTTTTTTTTTCAATACGGATGTAATACTTAAATAAACATAAACTGTAACTGTCAATACCCAACAAATCTATGAGCTGCACCATAAGAAAACCAACATATTGGTTTTGCGACCAGCCTGCGCAGTCTGGCCAGGATCCATGCTGTTCGCTTTCAAAGCCTAATGCCATTAGACAAACTGTTATCGAACAGTATGAATCCTGCCCAGACTACGTGGATGCGCAGGCTAATCTTGATCCATGCTGGTCGCAAACGCACTCTGTTCGTTTTCCCACGGCGCGGCTCATATCATTTTCAGAGGTTTACATGAACATTAACGTGTAAGCATTTGTTTAGTTTTTTCTATGTACAGATGAACGGATAAATACGGGAAATGTGGAATGTAACATAACAAAATATGAGCCATGTATACGATGATGCAATGCTTCACCTAATTTTCGTATATCGCAAATTAGTATTACTATTATTTTTATGCTTCCCGAAGGGCGAGCACTTTGGTTGACACTTTGTGCGTCTTTCCGTCCGTCCGCCCGTCCGTCCGTTGTATAACTTAAAAGGTATTAACGGCATTTTATTAAAATTTCACATAATCATAGAGCAATCAAAGAGCAGTGTCAAAGAACCATAGCTCTACCTTACCTAGCTGTTGGATTATCTCCCTTTATTATACAAAATAATGCTTTTTCCGGAGCATTACTTGAAAAGTATTGATGACATTTCATTTAAACTTAACAAAATCATAAAGGCTATTGACAGTACGGCCTAAAAGAACTATCATGATTAGTCTTATAAAACTGCTTTTTCAATAGAGAGCAATAAATTCTTGCACAATTTTTAAAACTGGAAGAAATTATTGCTCTAGGGAAACGTCGTTTAAGGAGTAAGACTACGTTGACGCATGCAGAATACATATATGTATAATGCTATTTTTAAAATTTTGCATCTAGATCTATACATAAAATTTAATTTTGATACTAATTTTCCCTTTTATTATCAGTACTGTGTCATTTTATTGGACTGCTTTCATTTGATTACAATATTTCTATATGGAATTACGCTACATGTATTGATAAATATTGGACTACACGAAGACATTAATTTTGTATATAAATCGTTTTCCTCGTGCAGTCCAATATTAAATACACAGTCCAATATTAAAATAATATTGGACTCCATGTGGAAAATACTGAACTAAGTCCCATTGAAAGCAGTCCAATATTAAAAATACAGTACAGCGAGAACAAAGGAGTGACGTCATGACAATGTTTTAAGCATGTATAAATGTTGAGTGTTAACTTTTGTATTAGAAAGTTGCGATTTATCAAATACAACCTTTTGATTAACTCATTTTCCTTTCTTTTAAGGGGACGCATATTGTTACATTCACAGTTCATACAGCAATGCGGAAGGGGTGCATATTCAAGAAATCGATGGTGGGAAAATAAAAAACATATTCCTTAACTGATATAATACTGATGGAAACCTGTAATATTCAGTATTTTGTGGATAAGGATGTGGTACTATGAATGTAATAGGAAAACAGAGGTGTTTGTGAAAGTACATTCAACACAAAATATTAAGCTTTTGTATAAGGAAAAAACAGGTTTTTTACAATAACAGTGTTCCAAATAATGTTGAAGGGATGAGATTTTCTTTCTAACACACCAGGTTTGCTTAAACATGTAAAAATTTAACGCCACGTCAGTTCATCTCGGGATGGACGCCATATTTCTCATTGATAAAAAATGTAAACAAAAAAATCAGAGTGGAATTAGCATTGCAAGGACATAACATGACATTCTACACAATGAATACCTTAGAACAGATATCTAAGATGCTACACAGGTCAGGCGGGTTAAATGCATAATGTCGATCACTTGAAATTCATCTTGAAAAGGTGGTTAATTTTAGTTTGTTTACATGGTTTTTAATTTTCCCACGACTTCTCGGCGATTCACTGCAAATGTATTACTGCGCCGGACGAAAGGTAACTCTAATAAACAACGGGAGACAACTTAGGTGTCAGCACGTGTACGATTTTTAAATAAACATGTCGATGATTATAATTTCTTATCAAATAATGAATCCTATTCAGATATTCGTCTTTAATATTAGAAAATTATTAATTTCTGTGGACATTTGTCAAAAAATATTACTTACAGTGGACTACTTTGCGCATCAAACTGGTTTCCGCTTCAGCTGTGAGGCACTTCCGTTATACTTTTGACAACAATAACAAAACACAAAATGAATCAATAAAGTCACTTATAAACCGACTGCTACTTAAATCAGTGTAAGTAAAGTTGTTGTTACAACATTATACATGTTCGTTACGTTATGAGATAAAGTTTATCTTGAACTGCATAATCCATTAACTACGTTTACATGATATTGCATTTACAACTTACTTGACCCCATTTTTTTACGTGAATGACAGCATTCTCGTGCAACTCGTGCAAACAGAGTTATGAAAAGTATGGTGGAGAATTCAAGGACAAATTATAAATGACATTAAAGTGAGGATAACTGTATATTCGTCCAGTTTTGATCATTCATTGACATTCCTGCTGTGTATTAGTAACTTTTGTGAACAAGATTAGAATGTTGCTTTTGCACATATACACATTGATTGGACCTCTCAACCAAATTTCATACCTTATTTTAGGGATTTTTAAGACAGTAGATTTTCAAAAGTTTGTTGAATGTGTTTTGATATTTAAGTGCATTGCAGTTCATGAATACCAAGTTAAAAATTAATAATGGCAACATTTCTAGGCCTTTATTGTAAGCCACTAGACTTCTGTAATGATAAATGTTTAATGTATTAAGGGGAATATACTCTTTAAGTTTTGTAATGTGGCATTCCTTGACCACCGTATCTTTTCTTATGCACTACTTTGTAAACAAACTAAATAATGTGTTTTAGCTCACATATGCCAAATGAAAAGCAAGACAGTGAACTTATTTCACATTCTTTCTTTAAATTAGAATCTGTAGGACATTGATAAATGTTTGGACAAAGTGAAGCACTATTATTTTCGCACCAAAAAGTCTTAATTGTTGACTTTGAATGTACACAAGAAGTCTTATGTAATTCAACAATAACTTTCTTGTTTGAGTTTTTCTCATTTTTATTTTAGTGAGCAATCCTTTGTGTACTTATAACAGTTGAAACAGTATTCATTTCATTTACCAAAACTGTGTACTTTTTTGCAGGTAAATTTTATAATACCCCACCCACTTTTTTCTAATTTCAAAGTATGCGTCCCCTTAATGTCTCTTTTCGAGACTTCTTACGCCGCCATTTTCACCTGTCATCGATAGGAGTCCACAGATGTCGATAGAATGCTTGAACAGTCGGCTTTGATTGTTTCAGTATTCCCGCTTTCATAGTTTTGGGTATTGTTTAATTACACTTTGGATATTTTGTCTGCTTTTTTATTTTGTTTTTTTTTGTCAATTTCTGTGATATAAAAAAAGTTATACATACCTTCTCTATTTTAGTTTGTTTTGTTCTGCCAATTTTTTTCTCGTTTAGGGATAGTCCATTGTTTTAACTGGGGGCCATAAGCCACTTTTCATGGAACTGTAGTTTAGTGTTTCATGGAAGGTTCCATGGACATCGCCGTATGAACACATATGTAAATGTCTCTAACATAAATTGTATGTGTGTGCATGTGACATGTGCATATGTCGAGTTCTGCTCAACCCGGGGCTAGACGGCGTGTACGGTAGAAAGTATTTCCACGGTCGACCATAGAAAAGATTATTCAAATCAAACTTGCAGTATTTTTATCTTGTTGGGCGACCTGTGAAGTTTCTATTTTTTCTACTTTCTTACGCGAGAGTAATCATACATCCCTGAATAATAGGCGAATTCAGTCAGCTCTGGCGAAAACACCGCAACCTTCTTCCCTGTATGCAAGAGAGTACATAAAGTAGCAAATAATTTTTCCGTCCAAGACAGAAAGATAGGATAGAATTCATAAGAAAAGCCATTTGAGCATGAAATGCCAACCACGCAAACAATATCAGTGTAAAGTTGTAGAATCCCTATTTCTGGGACAATATTAAAGTCAAATTAAAATAAAAAGAGGCGTGTAGATTAAATTTCTTAATTTTAGTGTGCATATACTTGATTTGTTAGACAACTGAAAAACATTCAACAGTCAGCCCTGTCATTTATGTTTCTATTTTGATATTCCTGGAGCACAAAGCATGTTATCTTCAACAGATAATGATTAAAATCTTAAACTCTTAAATTTCTATAAAGATAATGGCTGCTTCCGAGGGATCTACTTTTCAGATTATATTTACTTCACAACAGCGGGTGTTAAGTGCTGTGTGGCGGCCGTAAAAAGTCGCCCCGACTTCATCTCAGTGTTGTTATGTTTTCTGGTCCTTCGGGATCATTGGTTTCAACTCATTTAGATTTGAAGATTGAATACTGCTTAAGCCGGTGCTAGGGGGCGTGAGCAGTGTTGCATTTTGCATTACTGCTCATGAACAGACTCAATCAAACCGAGTCTGCAATTTTCACTGGTTGAATTGTTCTCAGTGCTTCCGAGGGATCTACTTTTCAGATTATATTTACTTCACAACAGCGGGTGTTAAGTGCTGTGTGGCGGCCGTAAAAAGTCGCCCCGACTTCATCTCAGTGTTGTTATGTTTTCTGGTCCTTCGGGATCATTGGTTTCAACTCATTTAGATTTGAAGATTGAATACTGCTTAAGCCGGTGCTAGGGGGCGTGAGCAGTGTTGCATTTTCCATTACTGCTCATGAACAGACTCAATCAAACCGAGTCTGCAATTTTCACTGTTTGCATTGTTCTCAGTGCTTCCGAGGGATCTACTTTTCAGATTATATTTAAATATTCGATAATAGTATTTCCGAGATTCAGCTTCTGAACATTTTGTTGTTCGCGTCGCTTAATTTTAATAGCGATAGCGTCAGGATATTAAATGCTGAATTACAATGGAAGATCAGGGCCACGATATTAAATAGTGTTGTCTTAAAGCTGCTCGCCCTCAGTTTGGTCGAAAATATTCAATTTCACAAAAGCAACATTTTTATAACAAGAATGTAAAATGAAAAGGCATGATCAACAAACTAAGCGAAAATCTACGTTACGTTCTGAGAAAATGGCTTATGAAAACAGGTTTACGGATTCACCGCTCTATATGGCTATATTGGAAAAATAGTAAACCGTTTGCAACGTTTTACTTTTTCCTACATAACCATATAGTGCTGTGAATCCGTAAAATAGAGGAAAGTGGAAACTTCACAGGTCGCTCAACACGACAAAAACGAAAATGTTGCAGGCTCGGTTTGATTGAGGCTGTTCATGGACGGTAGTGGAAATGCATGCTACCGTCCACGCCCTCTAGCCCCGGGTTGAGCAGAACTCAACATTTACACATGCTAAAAGTACAAAAAGCAATTTAGAGACATCCGCAGATGTATTCAAACGGCGGTGAACATGGAAACCTTTCTGCGGGCGAGCAGCTTTAAAGTTATACTAGTACTAGTGTTCTGGGACTTGGATCAACTCAGTGACTAAACGAGAGATGCGCCTTTACTCTTTTATTTCTTTAGTTATAGCGATTCTCTGCAAATAAAACATACAAACAACATTCATACAACGCTCACCAATTATTCATATACTCATATAAACAACAGATGTACTTTTGAACATACTTCACATCAACAAAGCTTGCACTATCCAATCATGCAGAAAATTAAACTTAGTCTATATATTCATTTTATGTTATTTAACAAATTCGATATCATAACTTCGAGTTCAATAATTACGCTTTAAATAAATTAACAGTATTTAGTTACCGAATTTGGTCTCTTACTCATCAAGTCTCACCAGAATAATTTATGTCCACAGTTAACGTTCAGTTCAGTTAACGTTTCAAAGTCTGGGCGGAAGTATAAACAACTATAACGTTGACGTCAATGAACGCCGCAAATTATCACGTGGCTGAAGACGCCAAACAGACGTCAAATAAATAGCGTCAGATACAACAAATATTAGAAACTACATTTATGTTTCTAACAACTAGTATGTTACTTTAATTCGTTCGCATAAAATGGAAGTATCTTCTTATGATACACGTTATGCACAAAATTGTATTCTTCAAAGAATATTTTGAATGTCACACTCTGAAGTACCATTGCTATGTAACGTTTGATCATATTTAAATATAGAGCTGTGAGGTAATTTGTAAGGGATGCGCCACTGTATATTGCAAGCATATGGACTGAGATCACAAAAGAGGTCGCTGGGGGACATAGTTTTCATTTTGACTTTGAATCAAATGGGAAATGGCCAATTTCACACATTGAATTCATTTTAGTTCTGGAAATGATAGCTGATCACCGACCAAGGTTAAAGGCGTACGTTTTATAAAAACTGTGAAAATAATATTTTATTGGTAATTACTAACCAAATAACGAAGAGAGATTTAAGGAGTACACAGAAATTGTGGCGGCTTTGCTGTGAAATAAGACTTTTTTAAATAGATTTAGTCGAGACGTTTACATATCGCCGACCACTATGTTTATGCGCATATTTCAACATTGCCTCAATGCTGAAATCGACAGTAGTAACATTTCGAAAACGAAACATAATTATAAGTGCGAGCACTCATTTTCTTAGATTATTTCCAATCTGATGATAATAGTTTTGATTCAATATTTGGTAAAAAATTGTTTTCGAAAATTATGTTTTGCACGTGGAACAAAATCATTTAAAAAAGAAAAATCGACCGGGTTCACACATGCATGAACACCAAAAAAGGTAAGTTAATTCTAAAGTATTAAATTTTATAAGCGTCGCGTCTGAAAAGTAGTCCTTTAATCAATGCGAAAGTATTAATCTCTCAACGGGAGATATGAAGAAAATAATATCACATGCGCAGAGAAACAAAATAGCGCTGTTGCGCATGTGATATGAAATTATGGATCATATCATATGCGCAGAAATTGAAAATAACGATTTTGCGCATGAGATATAAAAACACTGGGGAATATGATATATTATTCAAGTTAAACGAATGGGAAATTTGCATTGGACATTTCTGTGAGGTATAATAAAAAATACTGTCACATGTTTGTCAATGTTTCTCATAATGTTTGAAAAACTATCAGAAAATATCAAATATTATACAATTATCGACTCTATCGCCTCGGTCAATATTTCCATCTTCCGGTGAATATCACATCATATCCAGTGGCTAAAGAGTCAATAATAGTTTTATTGTATGGGTTCAGGTTTATGAATAAGTAACAAGTATTTGTTTCAATATATTTAATGTTTGAAAGTAACAATAACTGTGTGAAAACTTATTAAAGATTAATTAAATGAAGACACTTTAATTTCATTGAATCATTGATTGCGAATACAGTTTCTTAAGTTATCGCTAAAATATATTGTATTTGATTGTAACCTGAGCATTTTGGCCAGTTATCATTGGCTGGAGATCTGTAGCTGATTTTCTCACTGTTCATATTGTAACTAGAGCTACCTGTCAGTTCAACGTTCATTCTATTTTTAGAAAGTAATGTTTAATGGGGAAAACCCACTAACCATTAAACATGAAATATATTTTGAAAGATGATGAGCGGTTTCGGCCAATGATATTCAGGTTATTTTTAGAACATATAATAAAACTTAATGTTATTTCATCGTCATATAACTACCTCTATTAACAACACTGATGACGAGCATATGAAAGCTCTGCCAACAGAGTTTGTTGATTCTGAGTAGGATGCAGTTGTTTCAGGTGACAGCCGCCTCGGTAGCCTAATGGTAGAGCGTCCGCTTCGAGTGCGGGAGGTCGTGGGTACGATCCCCGACCGCGTCATACCAAAGACGTAAAAAATGGTACTAGTAGCTTCCTCGCTTGGCGCTCAGCATAAAGAGGATAGTGCTATGACTGGTCAGTCCGGTTTCAGTATAATGTGACTGGGTGGGGTATCATGCTCACTGCTACAAGTAGACACCGTCGTTTATATGCCTGAAAAATTGTTGAAAAAGACGTTACACCCGAACACACACAAACAATAAGACAAGTCTCGATGATATTTATTTGTTCATTTTCATTTTGCCATGAAAAATGAAAGTAAATCGTCACCTCAGCGCAAGAAGTGGATAACTGCATTGACTTAAAGAAGGACTTATACACTTTTTGTGCGAAGGTGACGAAGTGCCATAAAGATTTACATAAATTAAGGTTTTATCAAAATTGCAATGTCACTACATTTTACAACAAACTTTTAAGCATCAAAATGTCTGCTCTCTTTCATCATTAGTTACACTGTAAAACTTTACATGTTTTATTCGGATATATAGATAACTAGGTTTCAAAGTTTTTCTAACCAGGTACTGACTATTTTCTAGCCTGTTAGATTTTTTTTATGGCATAAAGTATTACAGGTTTAAAGATATTCATTATCTGACGATTGTGTCAAAATGTTTCAACAGTATGCAATAAACGCCCTCCGAATTGCCGCTATTAACGCCATATTAGGAAACCTAAATAACCTATAAATAATGTGTAATCGATTTGACGGAGTCGGTAACTGGGGGCTAACGAGACGAAAATATCACCACAACTCTATAAATATAGTACTGGACAAAGGGGAACTCAGTATATAAGAACAGATACAATTGTAATATATAGTCAATTCAAGTACCAAGTGTAAAATATATGTACGAAAGTGTAAAATGTATGTATAAAAATGTATGTACGCAATTTATGCATTATTGAAAGCATTTAGTAGCATTAATTGTCAATATTTGTGGAAATTAGAATATCCTACCGAAACCGATTTTTTTTTAGAAATATAAGTGTAAACATGCCGCGTTACCTAGTCCGGGGAAGTGGTGGCATTCAGGGTTAGCGGATCACACTCTGATTACAATGTAGTCAACAATTTTAACCCTTACACTGCTAAATTTCTATAATGAACTTGTCCATTTTTCAATTTGGACAGTATCATTAACTGTGAAATGGGGTACTTACCAAAAAGATACTGACTAAATGGCGAACAGTGCAGCAGATCATGATCAGACTACACTGGTCGCAAAGGCAGAATCGATCTTGTCCAGCATGATAAGAGTTAATTCTAGGAAGTGTACTTTCTAACACTCCGTCAGTTGTTATAACTGCTCATATAATAAATTCATTTCCAGCTGAGCAATTTCATTTTAGAGTAATAATAAATATGACCACACTTGAAACATTTTTGTGCGGATACAAATGTATTATATCAAATTGTAATGTAGAAAAATGATGTACGTGGCATGTACCAAACCTGTGACCTGTATTGAGACACAAATGGAAGAAATCCTAGACCATTTGTCGCTATGTAAAACAAGATTGAGTTGAACTTTGTTTCAGCGATATTTTGCCTGAAAAATCTTAAATCGTCTTAAATGGAAATGCATCACATTTGTTATACTTTCACTGACTTATTGCTTTAAATTTCTGAGTGCCGTGGAAATAGACGAAACACAAACCATTTATTAAAGATGACGACTTGATAATATAAGTTCCCGCCATTTTGTCCAGTCTTGTAACTTCAGTTAATTCCATGACAAACTTTCCAACAAAAGGCTTTCCTTATTTCATTATTACATGACTCGTATGATTCGCAAGTCTAGATTCCATGCCTGTAGTGCAACACATTCTACGTTATACTCTATGCCTGCATAGGTTAATGGCTTGTTAACATTCAGTGCATTTTCCTATCTTGAAAAAGTAAGACAGAGTTATCATTACTTGTATGTGAAGTCGTGAAGAGTAAGTACAGCATGCAAACATTAGCGTGAAAATGGGAGGTAAGTTAATTCCATTAGATAATTTCAAAGACTGAGATATATTTCATGTAGGGTGCAATTCCCCTAATTGATATACATCTGTATTGTAAGATTGTTAGACAAAATGAAATTTAAATAATAAACACCACATACATATAAACAATAATTGTTTATTATAAAACGGGAAATTTTGAAATCAGTTAAAAACTGATATTATATAATACGTGTATTCAATGTTGTAATAACTAGCAATGAGAATACAAAACAGTTCAACATTGTAGGAATAACGTGCTGATTATGATTTGATATGATTTGATATCAAGTTAATTGTACTGAAAGGAAAATATGTCAACATTTTCGGTGTTTTCAGAAGTGTGCATTCCACTGACCACTAGCATTTCAATTATGTATACTATCTTTTCGTTCTACACATGAATGCTCGGCCATTTTAAGTTTCAAAAATGTTCTAATGTTTATCTGCATCATTCTTTTTCTAATTTTACAAAAGTGTAATCCATGACAATGTCCATGAAATATTATCTGCTTATTTATTTAGTTGTGTATAACTCTATTAATTTAGATGTGAATAATTCGTATTTCGTTTTCGTCTTGTGTGTTTTTTGTTTTCAGTTACACACACAATTTTCCTCTTTACACTGCATGTAGTCTATTTCTGTTACTAAAAGTCAATCTTTTATGCTGAAAGAATTACCATATATTACTTTTAATAAGTAACCCAACAGTATTTTAGTTTTTAGGTGAGTAGAAAATGGATAATTCTTCCTCTTCGAACACTTGCACGTACGTTTAGTCACACTATGTCACACTGATTATAGCCAAAAATTACTCGTGAAAATAGGGCAATTCTGGCATATTGTTGTTTTTCTGTTTTTGTTTCATCAAAACAAAATAACTTTTCTTCTAGAGAATAGTCAGTGACTGACAGTTTTTTAACCAGATATACGTTAACGTGTTTCATTCCAAACTCGGTGCTTTAGCATGGATCTTTTGATCACGTTCGAATGTATCTACATCAAATTTAGATTTTTACAGAATTATGTCGTGTGACAGAAACTCTGATAATGTTCTGATTTGATTTATAACTATTCCTGGAGTCTGAAAGAGGTTTCTTTACAGTGTAATGAAACATTTGTTTTAATAACAGCAATATTACTTTCTGTACCCCACTTTCTGTTAAAATGTATTTGTTGTTGGATGTTTGAAGCCACCCGTCTAAAATATTTTTTTTCCGTTACAACTCTGTGGCTGTGTTTGGGGTGCTCTGTTCTTCCGGTAAATCTGCTCTTACCTTTTATCTGTTCTGGTTATACTGTTTAATCCTTTCTTGTGTACTATACAATGGAAGTAAATAGATCAGATCCGCCATTAACTGACTGTCGTTCGTTGTTATCCAAATATAACCTGACAAATGCATTAGAGTGGTGATCTTTATCGTCTGAAAACACAAATACTCGACTGTGATTTGTAGACATCTAAACATAAATCGACAAGCGCATCGAAATAGTAAAGGATATTGTCTGAAAGTCCGGAAGACTGACTGTTGACTATAGACAACTAAACAATCAGCCAAATCCATCGAAATAGTGAATATTCTGTCTGAAGTCTGGAAGATCGGCTGTCGTTTTTACAATATATCAAATAAAGAAGACTTAATGATTTTTCGAATTCATCAAAAAATAAATTTCATGTACTCGACGCCCCCTTTGCAGATCAGAATTGGTAAAAATTTTGGTAGTTCCCATGATGTCGCCTGCAATTTATACTGGAAACAGACAGATTAACACAATGAGTTTGTCGTTTACTTCTTTAGAATATGGAAATATTACGCATGTAAACGATATTGATTAATATGCAAAACATAGATTAAATGAGCCCTTAGCAAAGTTAATGGTCATGAATTGACTTGATGTTCCGGAAAATATTTGATGTCTAGGTCGTTTTACTAACAAATACTTAGCGGATAAACATAAGCTGCCGCGAAAACATTGAATTTCGCCACTTTCGACCGAAGTCGTGACCTCTAGATCCATAGTCGGATACTACTTGTAATTCGCTAACCCAAGTTCGTTAAAAGTACCGTATATATTTCACGTAATCTATCTATTGCATAGACAAAGCTCATCAAAAACTCGATTTTATCCTACAACTAAGGGTTGAATGTTCATTGTTTTTGTCAGTGATTAATGAAGGTTGTGAACGAGAAGTGCCGAAACTTGATTTCAACTGAATGATACGAAAGAGGAAAATATATATAACAAAATCGTTAACAAGCAAAATTACTTGTGTCGACATAATGACGAAGAATATAATTCCTCGCATTAAGAGTTCGAACCTACCTCCTTGTTGTAATTTCTACTCTGAGGCAGCCTCACTATAAACTGCGCAAACAGTCCGATTTCGATAAATCATTAGCTTCGGATCTATAGTTTCGAGTTGCTTTTCTGTGTTTAAAGCAATTTCTTCTTGCAGAATTATCTACATAGATATTGCAAAATATTTGAAAGACTGGAACATAATAATATCTGTAAGAAAATTCATCACTGTTCAGAAAACCTATCATAATTTATATATCATTTGGCAATATCAATTATACTGACACTGAAATATGGTTCGTTTTTAAATTCGCAGTTTTACATACTGAAAACGTAATATTGATATTATTACAAAATTTCATATGATAGATTTCTTTGTCTTATTTCATTATCATAAAATAAACGATATCCAGCGATAAGGTATTAAGATGTTTTTGCTGATTGTTTTTTCCACGGTTGATAAACCAGTCATATTTTTCGATTCAAATGCAAAGCAAAATATAAATCATTGGTCGAATTAGCGTTACAATGGCAAATAAGCAGATGCGTTATTAAAAAGTGACATGTAATATATTTGTAACTGTCTTTCTCAAAGCAAAAACAGTTTTCCGCTAAACGTACTATTCTACGGACCCTCCACAGAAATATAGGGTATCGGTATGTGACCACCTTTTATCCAATAAAAAGTGTTACAATCTTGTAGAGGGTAAAACAATATACAAATACTGCATTCCTGAGAGGGTGATATGAAAAATGTTCACCTCGAGATATATGAATATCGACCGAGGTGTCAGCCAATGTCTATAGTCATATTTAGAGGGGTGATCATTTTTCATATCACCCTCTCAGGAATGCAATATTTATTTTATCATACCGAAAACATATAAAGATAAGATATTTACTGGATAATCAACATAATGAACACATCCTAGAACAAATTTAATAGAGGCGCTCCTTGTCAAAATTGATCGATGCAGTCTTTTATCAATGCGAAGGTATCGTACCATCCAACGGGAGATATGAAAAATAATATCACATGCATGCAAAAAATAGCGCTGTTGCGCATGTGATATTTATTTTATGATCATGTCATATGCGCAGAAAAAAAAACAACACACGATTTTGCGCATAAGATATTAAATCACTGAGGAATATGGAATATTATTCAAGTTAAACTAATAGGAAATTTGCATTGGGCATTTATATGAGGTATGATATAAATCGCCGGTCCGTAGTGCTGATCTGCTGTTCAATCTTAAATTTTTTAGAGCTAAAGTCAAAACTTTGGACCTCTGGTAATAGTTTTGTCTTTTGATCGGTGAGACATTTAATAAGTGTATAATGCATCAATATACAACTGAGGAAATCAAGTGGAAGTTCTAGAACCTGCACAAGAATCAAATCTGAGAGGGTTTAGTCAACGAAAGTATACACAGGCAGTTTATTCACTGTCAATGGTAGGAGCAATGTTTAGGCAGAATAATATGATAATAAATAATTATATAAAAGCTTTTTTTCAGTCCACAGGTAAGACTTCGTTTTGAAAATTTAGTTTATAAAATTAATTATTGCTGCCTTACTAAATTGCAAAATAAATATTCCTAAATTCAGCAACTAGAAGCAAGTGTATGAACCAATGAAACAAAATGATCTCAGTAAAGATATATGATTTATATATCAAGATACCTCTATCCCTCTAGAGATGACTTTGACCTATTTTGTTTTTGTTAGATTTAACGTCGCACCGACACAATCATAGGTCATATGGCGACTTTCCAGATTTGATGATGGACGAAATCCCAAGGTGCCCCTTCGTGCATTATTTCATAACGTTTGGACACCTGAGTAGAGCCACCGACCTTCCGTAAGCTGGCTGGATGGCTTCCTCACACGAAGAATTCAACATCCAGAGTGAGGCTCGAACCTACATCGGTGAGGGGCAAGTTATTTGAAGTTAGTGATCTTTACCACTATGATATGGTGGCCCCTTATTCTATACTGGATATGTTGCTCTTCAAAGTATATTTTAGGTTATAAATAACTTACAGTTACATATAATAAAGCTTGGAGATTTTAACATGTTTCGAATTGCACAGACATGAAAGCTGTATCATTTCAGTATAAGCATAGAAATAAACGGCCATTGTGAAGACCAATCTCTAAATAATCTAGAAATAACTTGCAAACTTTTAATAAATCATTGTTTGAAGTTTTCCTCCAGCAAATGAATATAAATTGATTACATTCTCTCAAACAATGAAAAATTGAAAATAACATTTCAGTAGGAAAGTGATTTGCAATAAATCATGCTGATATCTCCTGCAAATCTTTTCAACGATTTCTATCACTTAATTTTCAGGAAGTGTTTCAGACTGATCTAACCTACTTTTCTTTGTTAAACAAAATTTCAGGATTCGTGTTAAGTCATACTGACGGTTATGATCTAAATTTGTCAAAACTACACGAGTTCACCGACTCGAACAATCATCTGTAGAGCGACGTGCTCGTCATCGCAAATTGTAAAAAGGTGATAACATAAAAGAAATAAAAAGGTAGCACAGGCATCCCCTTCTCATCTGTGTAAGAGATATGTTCGATGATGTCCATGCTTCATACAATAATGCTATTTTACTAGATAACAAGTATTTTCACTTTCTGTATGACCATGGACATGAGTAGGTCAGTGTACATGTATGCGTTTATAATGCAAGTCAAACAGGCATCACTCGATAATGTGGCAGTATCCTCATTTTCATATGAATACAGATAAAAAAAACAACACTCCACCGGCACTAATTTATTATTTTTATCATAAAATGCACTGTTCCGTCTGTAGGCATTTCTCTTTATGTCCTCAGCAATCTGATAAGGTCATTAAATGTTTTGAATATTAACCACCTCAAAGTGTTTTGCAAACCCTGTTGTATCACATTAGGCATATACATGAATGTATATCTAAATTTGACTATAAAAACTGTCAACAAGTATTAAAACAAATAAAATTTCAAAGTCTAATCAAATCTCTACATTTATGAACATAAATTTCGCCTTTGTAAATATATATATTGTGCTTTTTTTCAAAGAGAATAAATACTTTAGACAAAGTTTCAAGTCCTAATTAAATAAGTAACGGAGCCTTTTTAAAAGTTGCAAGTTTTTAGTCTGTAAGGCACCTAAAGTCACCATTTCTTTTTGTCGTTTTACAATTTGTCCATGGGTAGCCGTAGGACCTCACCTCAACACGGCAGCTGACGCCCTCTCCCATAAAACCCCTGAGTAATTTAAACATTGATTATACTGGTTCTTGACAATCGAAATCCGTGTTACACAAGGAGAAAATCAAATTCCGTATTTTGTTAGTGTCGAGACAGACAACCCCGGTAAATAAATAGTTCGTTTAAAGCAGTTTTTGCTCTACAGAAAGACGGAATATAGATGGAAGTATATAGTAAAATGGTCATTATCAAAGATTGATCTAAGGTATGATCGTCTCTTGTGTGAATCAGACTTGGCAATACAACAGACAAGATTAAGCCACTGTTGATATTGCCTTTTAAACATATTGAACAACGCTTTTTATCTTTTCCGTTTTATAGCAGATATTTTTTTTCAACACTTAAAACGCAACCCACGTTAAACTATTTTCACAGCTATACAATCAATGAAAGTACATCTAATGGGTAAGTGAAAAATGTTATTAAAGAAATATTGTTTATTTTTCGTTTTGTCTAGCTTAATGTTACCAAAACCAAACGAAACAGGAGAATTGTATCAGATTTCATACTCTCAACAATATGATATCAAATATTGAAGAGATGTGAAATTACCAGATGGTAAAGATAACAAAACAAACATTAAGAAGGACATGTGATCGAATTAATAGTTGACATTAAATCAGCGCAGACAAATCTTATTATTGTATGGCTGAAAAGCATGTCTTCTTTATCAGTAATGGGAAAATAACAGATGTATAGGACATAGGATATTGTTATCAGAATTTCTTACATGTAGCATTCATACAAGTGCTTGTATCATCAAACTTGCATAATTAGTCATACAAAAGCAAAGGAAACAACACATTAACTGCGAATAATGCTTAAATATTTTGTCAAAACCCCTTAAAAGGGGCTGCACTGAGCCGGTGAGAAAGTATTGGCGATTTAAATGAATAAAACTGTCCGTGTGTCTTGAAATATGAAACATTGGACCGTTCCATGAGAAAACCTATAATAGTGACATGATATATTTACTGCATAGTATATAATTTAAAACATTGGAAAATCACTGTTTTTCTTATAGGTACGTACAAACTAGAAATTAATATTTTGTACTTCAGTTATTTAAGGCAAAACAAATTCTACCATCTTTTATAAATAAATGTTATTTGTGTTGTCATGGCAACCGATATTACAAAGCGCCCTGCACCAGGAGAATAGAGAGATGTTTATATTAAAGGCCTGCAATGAAACCCCAAAAATACATGGTTAAATTATTTTTAAGTAAAATCATTTGAAACGGTTTCTAATCATTCAGATGTTTAATATTTCGAAAGAGAAATGTATAATTTGTGTCTGAAATGACATGAAAAATCCACGCAATGAACGATGACGTCAATCTGCTTCCATGACGTTCTTAACGTCACGTCTCTATATGTCTTTGGTTAATTGATTAAAAGCATTGTATGTGTTAAATTAGTGAAGATGATATCTTCTAATGGTACAATAATGTTCTTCATAAATATTTTGTTATCTTAATTATGACTTTTTTGGTCACTAATTATAATACAGGTTTTGTCATGGAACGGCACGTATATCATATTTGGTAAGATGTCATACACGTTGGAAATATCTCACGAAGTAATCATCGGTTTGCTTTCATTTCTTTGTTTTACGTTAAGCTCGTCTAAACCGTTTACGCACGAAAACGTGAATACCAAACTATATGCATTTACTGTAGAGTTAACTTCTGAACTTGCACAAATATATCTTCATGTCATCGTAGAACAATTAGTGTTTCAGTGCAGTGTTTTTATCTGACTTTGGAAAGCAAAATGAAATCTTATTTCCTTAAAAGGAATATCAATAAAATTCAGCAATATGTAACTTACCTATTGAATAAATATGTCAGCAGAAGTATTACTTTCTGGATGCAAACAGACTGAAGACATGTCGGCCAGTAGCCTATCGTTATGTCCTCAGGCAGTAAAACCTTTAGAGGTTGCTGTATCAAATCTTCCAATATCGGTATTGATAGGAGAACAGACAAAACCGTTCAGAGTAACCGCTAAACGAGCAACAGCTTGTTGCAGGTAACGAGGCGCATTTGTTCAATGTTATATTCATTTTTAAATGCGAGGTTGGACAAAGATTAAAAAGCATAAAGTGAAGCTAGATTGTAATAGTTCGATTGTTCGTTCGTGTAAGGCTTGGACATTTTAATGCTAATGTGACGCGCAAGAAGAGTTGACATAAAATAAATATAATCCCTGACAAAAATATGGCTTTTCCATGCGGTAAAAAACCAGTGACAGTGGTGTTTTGTATTTTTGAATGTCTTTTTATCTCCGGAATACTAAATGGGTGGATGTGGATGCGACTTATTTTGAAAGACGAGGGCTATTTCATGGACGCATGCAATATGACAATGAAAACCGAATTAGATACTGATGATACAAGCGGTTTGATGGGACACATCGATAAGGACATGAAATCTGTAAAACTACGAAAAGGGGGAAAAGAAAACTGTGTGTGGAAACGAGTTTTGAAAGTTGTAAGTTTAGATGAGTATGCAAAAATGCAACTGATCACAACACCTCAAACGATTTCGAATTCAGATAATCAATCGGTTTATGTAAACAGCACAAATCTTAAATGTTCAGACGACGCGCAAACGTTTGATTTAGTGATAAAACTGGTCGTTATTATTAGAAACATTTTATTGTTACCTCTTGGAATATTTCTTGATAAGCATGGAACTGGAAAAACACGAATAGTTGCAATGTAAGTATTTATAGTATAGATGTCTATATTAAACTTAGGAACCAAAATTTGGGCTATAAATTCCAAGAAGCGTGTAGCTTCAATATTTTCGTACTGGCATCTTTGCAAAGGTTTAGTTCATGTTTCAGCTCATCAATTACACATTCAACAAAATACAAAACTCTCATTCAAATTAACTGCGTAAATGTATGATAAGACATAAATTTGAGAAATGATGAATGTTTAAAGTTATATTAAATTCAATCGGTGCAAAGTCGCTATGTAGAAAATGGAATACGATCATAATATATGCAGCATTTCATTATTGACATGAATAATTGTTAAAAACATTCAGCATTTTCTCAAATTTATGTCTTATCATATATTTATGTAGTTATTTGCATTATACGGACCCATTTGTGGTCTTAAAAACGTAACAGTGTAAGAGGTTTCGCCAAGTTACAAAAGACAAAATCTTGCATCGCTTGACATTAGCGCTGTTATCAATGAGAGAAATAAGTCATCCTAACTACCGCCATTGATAAGGTTGTTTTGCATTTCGTATAACATTATGTTCATTAATTGTTTAAAGTTTAGAAGTATGAACATTTTATAATTGACCTGGGACTATTTATGTTTACATATTATTGTATTTTGGAATGACAAGCAAACTAGAAATCGAACAATTATTGTTATTTATATGTTCGTTACATGATTATAATATAATATTTCAGTTCCCGCAAAGCTACAAGTAAAATAGGTAGGAAGGTGTGTAGAGGGGCAGTTGTATAGGAGGGTGGGCATATAGAAAAAGGTTACGACATGCTGCTTGCGATATTTACTAATTGGATACAGTTTACTCAATTTTTCAAGCTGTGTAACTATCAGACCAGTTTAACAAAATTTTCATTGTCATGTGAATCCGATATGTATTTGACAATGCATTGAATGCTTTGCAGTCAAAAGTTGATTTAGCAATATCAGTAGAAGATTACCATATCTGTATGAACGTTTCCTTAGAAATAAAATGCAGAAGAAGCAAAACAAACACGCGCAAACATTTCTATCTAATCACATAATTATGTCCAATTCGGACAAAGATATGAAACAAAATTTACTGAAGTCCTTTTATAGCATATTACCATAGTTATGGAAAGATCTAACATTCTTGCTTGGCTCTGATTTTATGTTAGTTGAGTAACCATGGAAATGTATTCTGCGATAAACTTCAGTTGTAGCGGGAAACGGTCAGAGAATGCTACAACTTAAGTCATGGCGTCATATAGGCGCATGACGCCCGCTACTACTACCCGATTGATTAAAGTTCAGAATGATTTTTATCGTCATGTTCCAGTGCTCATGTAAGAATAAAAATATACAATGCCTTCTTGTTAATATCGTCTTAGTAACTATGTTTCGGTGTCCATATGCGCAGAAACGAAACTATTACAGCAGACCGAAATTAGTTGAATTAATTTAAAATGACAAATTATACCTTTCTGTTCACTAGCTTTGATAAACAATAATACTGTAAACCTAGAATTGTTTTCGCGCTTTTTAAATTAGCGCCTTTCGCGGGTAGTATATTTCCGTGAAATTAAAAAGCCGCGAAAAACTCTGATCTAACAAAAACGCGAAAGATTTTAGCTTCAGCATAAATAGATGGCTATAAAATGGTTCATTACTTACACATATCTGGATATTAATAATTCATATTCTAGTACCATAATTGTATTTCATGAGTGCACAAATCCATATTGACAAGTTACTTACCTATGAAGCAACAGCATTTTCAATATCGATCCGTCAGGCAAACAGGGGATAAAAACAAAAACAATATGTATTTATCGAACGACATATACATGTAATTTACAGTCGGCAACCAAAACGATATATTATTGAAAAGTAAAATATTGTGTCTATTTCTGCTAAGTGTGGATTAATCGCCTATTTAACTGGCAAACAAATGACAGTGTAATAACAGCAATTTACTGACTGTTAATAATTGGTGGTGTGAATAACCGTTGATATGGATGAAAAGGATTAGAGTGCATTTAAATTGAATGGTACAATAAAACTGAACGTTTTCGAGAATACTATAAATGCAACTATGCAGTGATACTTACCTTATTATACTTCAAGTTCAAATTTTATTGGCAAAAAAATACTAAATATGTTCACTTGCGACTTCATTTTCGCGGGATTCGCGATATTTATGATTCCGCGAAGATTAGTATCCGCGAAAATGTCAACATTTTGAAAAACGCGAAATATAGTATCCGCGAACATTTCTAGGTTTACAGTATATATTTCCGAATTTGCCAGACGACATCATTTCCACTCTATTCGTCTGTCATATTTCATATTTTCCAGACTAAAATCACGTATGAATTCTAGCGTATAAAATACTAGAAACGGGATATATATTTCCCGTCTGAATTTCTTCATGCAAGAATAATTGGTTTGGAAATATGTCAACAGGAGAGGACTTGGTGCGCTTGTTAATTTGTGTATAATTTTTATAAGGTTAAACAGAAAGCTCTTTTCATAGAGATGAAAGCTTATATTTTAATATGAGTACTGACGGTTCTTTATATTTCAGTTTTCATATATTTTGATGTTTACGCGCTACTAACATGTTTACTGCAATAACAATACTTCTTCTCAATTTTTGTTGTCTTTAAATTGCAATATAATATGATTAATTGTTCAGTGTGATTCAGTTTTTTTATCCAATATCTATTCTTAATAAGGTAGACATGCATTACTACCAGTACCAATACCAGACTCCTTTCCACATAGTTCATATTGGTGATTCGGGCGACAAATATCTTGTATACACATGTCGAAAATATTAATAATAAAAGTATGTTCCATAAATCCAGGTAATATTTAAAAACAAGTTTCGTCGCTCATTTTCTAACGTATGTATAGTGTTTGAATAATTAACATTTTTCTGTACTTACTTCTTAAAGACCGACCAGGACCAACCACACACCAGATACGAAAGCAAGTCCTGTTAAAACTACATTTCATCCTTGCTGACATATACTGTTGAAATAATTATCCTTGCAATTGTAAAATTTGCCAGCTCTTTGTAAAATTAACAATTCGGCAAAACTGGTGGTGAATCATCATTTTTTTAAAAGGTTAAACATGTGCCATGCTATCACAGAAGTACTGTGATAGCAACTTTGATAGTCTATGATATTTAAAGAAGCACTGACACTCCTAGCCAATTAGTGCACTTATTTTCCGCAGGAAAATTCTAATTTTCTTGTGGCCTTTATTGGGAAGCATGATAAATTGACCCAAATATCAAGCAACTGATGTGAAGAAATGGACGGAAAATTCCATTGAATGTTAAGGACTTTACAATGTACACTTCATTTTGTTTGGCTTTCTGATTTTAAACAAATTTCCATACATGGTCATTTTCTGGAGACCTATGAAAGTCACTTTAGTTTTTTTTTTAACGCAGTATGTCCGAGTTCATCAAATGTTTAATTTTTGTATCCACGAGGAAATATCATTTCACAAATAATTTATTATATGAAAATAATAAGATGAAATAACATCTTGTGTGAGTTATAGATAAGGAAAAACAATAGAAATATACGTTACTTAAAAAACATGAATACGAAGAGATATGTCAACAATTGCACTGTAAATGTTATAGCGACATTTCATATTTCAAATAACTTATTATAAAGTAGCACTCCATCAGATATGATACAAGCACTGGCTGCAGATATGTTGTAGCGGAATAACTGTGTTGATGTTAGCGCATCCAAGACCCAGATGTCAGAGTTTACATGTGCAAAGAATACACAAAAAGTATCGCCGTATTAAAGTGTATCGGAATTGTCAGTAAGTGCTTTGGGTATTTAACATTATATTTTTATAAATCTTTATATTTTTCATTTGGGTTCAGTTGATTTTTTCTCTTCTTCGCATTTTATTCAAATGTACACGTACAATTAGTGATACCCGGGTATTTTCTGTTATTTTGCAATAGACCTATTTCCCCAAATTTCCAACATACTATGGGTGTTAATAAATAGTATTTCAATTTTAGTTTATTTCAATACGAAATAACAGCACGATTATGCAGTGTCACTTAAATATGATTGTAACCCAACAACACAAATCTCTAATCGTATCTTAAAACTATTTACTTACTTGGAAATATCTTAATACCTGTTGTTGATATGTAACATTTGGCAATGCAATCAAATGAAGACCGAAATTTGAGTGTTTTGAGTGAAATGCCTTATATGCTTTTAAAAATGATGTAAAAATAACGTTCGTCATATTATGTGATACTGATGGCATATCTTATGCTGGTTTTAATGTAAACTATTTTACATTTGCCTGTGTGTACATGAAAATATTCAAAACTTCTGACATAAACTGTAAATAAAAGGTGCTTAAAACTTTGCTAGTCCCGACAGTAACTTAATTTTCAGATTTCTTTCTGTTTTTTGTTGTTTTTTTTTTTGTTTTGTATTTGCTGGAAAAATAATCAAATTCAATTAACTATGTTTCACACTGTGAAATTTTGAAGATTTAAAGAAACTGTCAGTGCTGTAGAGGACATTGAAAATAAAATAAAGCTGCAGAGTGAATGGTTCTTCAATTTTTGATTATCAGAGATTTAAGATAATTTTAAAGCCTTTTTTCGGGAATGTTCAGCCATAAAACTACAAATAAGCACTATTCACTTGTGTTTGTAAAAAAGCAATCTAGAAATCACTTGGAAACTTATGCATAAATTGACATATAGCATTCAAAAATGTCTTAATTTCGATTATTTTGTCCAGATATACTTTCGAAGTAGACAATATTCGCAATGAAAAAAAAAAGGATAAATATATTGTTTATATAAAAATTACCTGACGTTATTTAAATAACGTAAAACTGTAGAATAATTTAAACAAATCTTGTTAAAATGCAAACAAACAAAATTAATACATTATTTGATATAAACATGACATTGTACATCTTTTTGTTTTGCTTAAATATTTCTTTTATTGTGATATCAATTTACCCCATAGAATATATAATTATATATATATTTTCTTCTCTCTCTCTCTCTCTCTCTCTCTCTCTCTCTCTCTCCCCCCTCTCTGTCTTGTTAAATTATGATATCGCTGACTCTATTTGCAACAATAGTCTGTAAATAAATCTTTATTCACATGATTATGTTACGATTGATTTATGTTTTGCTTGGCGGTAAATAAATCAGTCTTGCCTCAAACTATGATCTAAGTAAATAATGAATTGTGCGATATATATTGAAGAATATGTTAAGTTTTACTCAAAATTGTTATGAAGGTTGGCACCATACTTTAACAATATTTTCGGTCACATTAAATGGATTACATTAAATGGTGCACTGCTTTAGCTTAAATATGAACAGACATAATATTTTAATCAAAATGTCTTTATTGAGGACAAAATAGTAATGCAGTATTTCACAAGTGACAAAGTTAAGATGTGGTGTTCATGAGTAAAAAGTCATTAATCTTACATGTAAAACATTTTTATTTTAAAAGTTTTCAAAAGTTTTCAGAAAATTTTATTTTTTCACTGTGACATTAACAGGTATATTTCAATCTTACATTTCAGTAAGTCTAGTAAATAATTAACATACGTGAATGTTGTTCATGGATGGACACAGTAGATTTAAGAAACAATACGACTGGCTTGTGTTATAAAATTAAATAAAATCTGAAAGAAGATCCTTTGGAAGCATACCATGCAACTAAGCAAAATGATAACAGACTCGGTTGATTGAGTCTGTCTATGAAAGGTAATAGAAAGCGCAACAACCCTCATGCCAATATAGCAATTATATTAAACAGATATTGGATGAAATCTATAATTCCAAATTAATTTTACGACCGTCACACGGCACCTAAAGACTGCTATTGTGAAACGTTATAAGAAGATCTTTTTTGAGGCATAGGATGCAGCCCTGCAAAATATAGGAGACTTGTTTTGACTTAGTCTGTTCATGAACATTTTAAATGTTAGAAGACATCAAATAAATTTGCCTGCGACATGCTGTGAATATCCGATGCCACTAGAACCGGTATGCCGAAACATTTCAAGCAGTATTTCCAAAAGATGCACAATTGATATAACTATAATATTCTGTTACACATAAAAATCTTTGCATAGAATTCCATTGAAAACTTGCTAAAATGGCACCAATAGTTATAGACAAAACCCTTAAAAATCCCTTTCATATGTAAGCCTTCACTTACGTCTAAAAGAGATATAAAAAGATATATCCAAAGCCGATCACTATTTTTTAAAAGATAAGTTTTAAAGTTTAAGAATAAGACCAAAATCATAAGAAAGTAAAAATAAAGAGAATGAAGGTCTGTGCCTCCTAAACTTTATCTGGACAAGCGTGGTAATTGTTTCCATATGTACACAGATGCTATAAAACAGAAAAATCCGTATTAAGCAGTCAAGTCAATGAAGTCAGTCAGCTGGGTAGCTGCTTTAGACAAGTGACTGCCTGATACAATCGACCACTTAGTCGTACTGTATAAGATCGTTCTGCTCTATTTAGATGAGAATTCTTATCTTTTAAACTGGTTTATCAAAACAAGGATGAAGATTCAACACGGAAAGCCACGTTCTAAAAACGGACCCTCTCCGAACGTAATCCCAGCACGCGGACGCGCACGCGACCAACCCACACAAAGCAAACACATGAGGACAAAACGAACAAATAAAGGAACACAGTTGGCTTTATTAAGCCAACGAATCAATAAAATAATTTTATTGCACATAACAACTGCAACAATTCTCTATGGATTACAAGAGATCAAACAAACACGTAACGCATATACGTAAAGCATATGTCTCAATTATATCAAATTAATAAAGAAACAAATTATATTTGCCATGATATCAACGTTTCGTAGCGTACGGGTGGGATTTCACTGCATATGGTTACACAAAAGCAGTTTCAGTACCAAAATTGTGTGATACTCGAATCTGTTTGTTTCAATTACCGAGCTACAGCCACAATGATAGGTAACTGGACTACTATTACAAACGGGTAACCCTAAAAGAATAACCATTTTCATTGCGTATTAACTCGTTTATATATAACCATAATTTTATTATGATTTTGTTTTGGAGGTTTAATGTTACCGACTTGTTTGATTATTAAATTAAATACATTTTAAGTACAAGCATTGTGGAGCTTCGAAATGCAATGCTTAGGTTTGATATTCTACTTACTGCAGAAAATAGTTAAAGGTATAAGACATTTTGACTTCAAGCACATGAAGTACTCGATTTATTTGTGTTTCGAAATTATTGTAGAAATAGAATATTTGACATATATATTGCGATATGTTCAATCGTTTGTAATGTTTATTCAAAAGAATTTAAAATGTCTTTTGTTTCGTCATTAAGTGTTGCAAAATGTACCCCGATTTGGAAAATTAAATCTTTGATGGGAGGCTGCATTCTTGAAACTTGTCTTTACATATGGGAACGTTTTTGTCATGATCAATGTTGTAACAGCACTGCAGTTTAAAATGAAGCAACACGACTTGCCAAAAACTGTAACCTTCAATGTTACATTTGAACTATATACGAGAACCCTAGCCTAATTAACAGACAAGCAGAAGAAGCGGTAGTCCTCCTGTAGCCTTCCTTAATTTGTAGAAAATGATACAAACACCGTTTATAATGCTCAGAAAATACCACCTTATTAGAGAAAAGTCTATCAATAGACGCGCATGAAATAGATACAATGTGTATTCACAAGAGAACTGAGAAAATAATGATTATTGAGGGCGACGTCCACTTTGTCTCGTTGCTGATAATTTGATCTCTCGATGTCGTGTATATGCGTCATTAATCACGTTTGCCTTAAACTTATTCTAAGAGTTTTCTTGTATCATAAAAACAAATAATTATTTTACCCAGATTATCAACATTTTCTTGAGAACTTCCTCGTGAATCTAACGCACAATGTTGTCGTGTCTGCATAAGTATTAAAAATGATTTGAATTAGAATAGAAACCAACTTCATGAACAAACAACTAACGATAGAAGTTCTGTAAAGGTTTGAATTATTCATTGTAAACTTCAAAATGACACTATTTAGATATGATGTTCATATATTTTACTTCCCCTTACATGTACATTATCTAATAAAGCTTTTACGTTTGATTTTATGTGAAGATTTGTGTAATTCTTTTTTGTGTGTCACAACTTAAAAGTTGAGCTGTGTATCTAAAATTGAAAAAGTGGACACTCCACAGGTCCCTCAGCACGACAAAAACGGAAAGACTTATGCTATGAATTTGCGTGTTTGGTTTTTATCCACTACATTTGAGAAATAAAAATTCTGTTGACATACCTTAATGGAGTTTAATAATTAATATAATTCATTTCTAGAAGTGCAATGTCAGAAATACCAGTTTGTTACCTTGAATATTTATGACGTTACACTCTTTGGGAGATAAGACTACTGGAACATGAGGGTTGTTGTACATTTCATTGCTTCTCACATCCACTATTATTGTGCTTGGTTGCGTTCTACGCTTCTGAAGGATCTTCATATAAGGACATGAAATCTGGCGAGCACAGAAATCTGCGTGTGGAGTCGAGTTTTAATAGTTATTATTCTAAAAGGGTATACAAATATGCAACTAACTACAACATCAGTGTCAGATACAGATATTCAATCAGTTTATGCAAATTGCACAAATCCTAAATGTTCAGAAGACGCACAAACGCTTGATTAAGTGATACTACTTGTTGTAATCATTGAAAACATATTACTGTTACCACTTGGAATATTTCTTGATAAGTATGGAGCCGGAAACGCACAAATAATTGCAATGTAAGTAGTTATAGTATAGATGTTTATATTGAATTAAGGAACTAAAACTTAGGCTATAAATACCACAAACCGTATACGCATATATGTGCTTCCTCACCTTTGTACATAACCCAATATTTTAAAAAGGAACTGCCACCAGTGCAAAGAGTTTATTCATGCTTCAGCTTTTCAAAGACTTATTATATAAAAGTATCCATTCAAGAGGTTCTAAATTGCAATGTAGAAATTTGGCATGTGATTATAATATATGTAGTTTTTCTTTTATAATTATTGAAATGAATAATTGTTAACAAAATCTGTTATTTTAAACATTCATCATTTCTCAAATTTATGTCTTACCATACTTTTATGCATTATACGTTATTCGCATTTATCTCGGAAGCTTTGCAATGCTTTTTGTTTGTGGTTTTAAAAGATGTAGCAGAGAAACAGGTTACACTAAGCTACAAAAGACAATTATTTGCATCACTTGATATGTCAGTGTTGACATCAATGAGAGAAATAAGTCGTCCCATCTGCCATGACTGATATAAGTGTTTTGCAATTCGTATATGTTCTTTAATTGCTAAAAGTATGGAAGAATGAACATCTTCAAATTTATGATTGACATTAAACTATAAATATATTGTATTTTGGAACAACAAACAAACCAGAAAACGAACCATTATAATTATTTACAAGTTCGTTACATGATTATAATTTAATAATAGGCATTGTCAAGAAATATTTCGGTAGTCACATACCTACAAGTAAATTAGATAGATATTGATTAGCGGGGCGGATGGAATAGGTAGGTAGTTAGAGTGAAACAAAGTTATGGCATGCGGCGAAATTTAAAAACGATATAATACGTTTTATGCCATTTTACATTGGACAAGTTTAGCTAATTTTCATTGTCGTGCGACAATCCATTGACGGCTTTACAATCAACGAGCTATAGCGATAACTATATCTGTGTGAATCTTTCTTAGAAATAAAATGCATTAGAAACAAAACAAACACGCTCAAACATTTCTGTAGTATCACATATATCTAATTCGGACTTCATTACTACTCAAATGAAAGAAGTTAAGAATGATCTTTTTCGTCATGTTCCAATGAGCATGTAAGAATGAAAGTGGAAGATGTTTCCTTGGGAGAAATCGCCCGATTTACCATGGTTCGGAGTTCATATGCGCAGAAACTGTATCACAAGGGAATCACTCCGTATGGTTAAAAATCAAAGCGTCTGATAAAGAACGCGATCGGCTTTATTATTTCATAAACAAATTATAGACAAGACTCAGATTAGCTTAAAATGAAAATGCCAAATTTAACCTTTGTTTTAGTTTGCTTTGATAAACAAAAATATAGATTCTGTATTTTCCAGACGACAACATTTCCACTCCATTCGTCTGTCATGCATATTTTCCAAAATAAAATAACTAATGAATTCTAGCATGCAAAATACTCGGAACAGGGCATATATTTCCCCATATGCATTTCTTCATTCAACTATGATTAATTTAAAAATATGCGAACAAGAGAGGATTGAATGCGATTACTATTTATGGTTTTGAAAACATTCTTTAATTTTCCATAGATTAAACAGGAAGCTCTTTTCATGGAGAAGATAGCTTACGTTGTAGTATAAGTACTGACAGTTCTTTAAATTTCAGTTTTTATATATTTCTGATGTTTTACACGCTACTTACACTCACTGCAACAACAATTTTACGATATTATTAGTTGTTTATTGTGATTCAGTTATTTTTTATCCAATATCTATCCGTGACCCAGTAGTTATGGTCGCTGTCTTTGAATCACTTCTGGGTTCAAGCCCTGCTCGGTACGTTTAATTCTTCATGGGAGGAAGCTATCCAGCTGGCTTACTGAAGGTCTACCCAGTTGCCAGCTAGTGATTAAATAATAAACGGAGGAGCAAAATGTGTCTTCCTCCACCATCAAAAGCTTGAAAATTGACATATGACCTATATTTGTGTCGATGCAATGTTAAACCCATCAAAACAAAACCAACCAATTTCTGTTCTAATTACGTAGATATGCATTACTACCGGTACCTCTACAAAACTCCTTTCCAAAGGCGTATATATTATGTTATTGACTATGAAAAAATGTCATCCATATTTGTAGGTAACATATGTGTCCCTGAAAAGCAATACAGTAAAGGTATTGAAGCAATGCATACATCTACCATATATTATTTGTGAATACTTTCGTTATTTCTTTAAAGGTAAATTTAATAAATCAGTAGAAGTCTAGAAAAATGAGTGTGGAACTGTTTCAAAGCCAACAATTGTTTACATTGACTTAGCAATAACAAAAATCTGAAAAGTAGATCCCTCGGAAGCACCGAAAACAAGGCAAACAGTGAAAATTGCAGACTCGGTTTGATTGAGTCTGTTCATGAGCAGTAATGGAAAATGCAACACTGCCCACGCCCCCTAGCACCTAACAAGCCTAACTTCCCAGTATTAATGTACAAAAGTTATCTCTGAAACTATTTAGACACTATAATAAATATCTTTAATAATAGCTTTTACTGCAAAGAACGGTTATCCAGCAGACAGATGCATTTATTATGTATGTAAATTTGTTACTGTCTTCTTAGACTTCTTATCTCTACAAAGGGCTAAATAAGAATCATGCATTAGTGTCGAGCCTGCTGGCGGTGAGCTCGACATAGTTGTCACAATGGCAGTTCGGTGTATGTGCGTGCGTGCGTGCGTGCGTCCGTCCGTCCGTCCGTCCGAGTTTGTCCAAACTGTAACTTATCCATGAATCAAGGGATTCTTAAATTACTTAATGACACGGTGTGTCGCGTACAAGAACCAGATTTGTAGCTTAAAGGTCAAAGTCATACTTTGAGGTCAAATGTCAAAACTCGGTGCTGTTTTGCATTCCCGGGCTGTAACTGAATTGAGAGATTCTTAAATACTTTGGCACAAATGTTTGCTTTGATGAGATAAAATGTCATATGCAACAACAAGATTGATAGCTGAAAGGTCAATGTCAAACTAGAGGTCAAAGGTCAAAACTTGGTGCAGTTTTCCGTGTCCGGGCTGTAACTCAGCCATGGATTTAGGATTTCTTAAATAAATTGGCACAATTATTTGCCTCAATTTGACAGTCTGTCGGGCGTAAGTAGTTGAAAGGTCAAGGTCACACTTAGGGGTCAAAGGTCAAAAGTTGGTGCAGTTTCTCTTGTCTAGGTGGATGGAGATGCTCTTAAATAACTTGGCATAAATGTTTGCCGCAATCAGTTTTGTGACCCCCCAAATAGTATCCTAAATGTTAGTCCTTTTGACAGCTGGCCGTTTTGATTAGTAGTATTTAATTCCCTTGACACGTTAGCATCAAAGTATCTTTTAAATTGTAAACCTGGAGTTCACTAAAAGTATTCAAATCTTAGAATAAACTGAAACTATTCAGTAACTTTATGAACGAAAATGTGGCGTAGTGTAGTTTATTATTTACAATAAATTGCGAGTATAAAAACAATAAAATGTACTTAAATTGTCAAGACTTGCCATATATATCCCTTTCAGTCAAAATGCATTTAAGGAATGAAGTGCATTAGATAGTATTTAAAAACTGAACTTTCCTGTGTAAATAAAAATCGCTTTGTCTGCATCATTTTTGTAGCTGTTTCCTGTTCATGGAGCTTGCTACTGGTTCTTGACAGTTTTTCGTATGCAAATTTGAAACGTCAGAGTGTTGAAGATAAATTGCTGCGTATTAGAAACAAAATTGTTTTCATTTGTGCCATAATGCATTGTCTTTGCTAATTTTCAAGCATGTCATCCAAGGCAGTGCCCCACTATGTTCCTTTATTTTTTTGTTTCGTCCGTGTGTTTGCTTTGTATGTATGTCATGTGCATGCCCGCACGCACGCGCGTATGTGTATTCCGCGTGCTGGGAGTTGCGATTTTGGGACGTGGCTCTCCCCATTTGAAATTTATCTTTGCTTTTAAGCAAACACGTCAAGAAATCTGCCAGAAAAATGACTGGTACTGTTTCATGAATTGTTATACATTACCATGTGACAACTGCTCATCGCTGAATGAACGTTAGTGATTCACAAAAACACCACCAGGCCCTCTATCCTCGGGTTGAACAGAACTCAACATTTACACATGTAATACACTAAAGTGTAATTCCATGAAAAGCGGCGTACGGTCCCAAGTTAAAAAATGGGTTTACCCTAAACGAGAAGCCAAAGGACAGAACTAAACAAACTGAAATTTAGAAAGGGGATTTGAAGTTATGATGCCTCCATATCACAGGAACGACCAAAAGACAAAAGTAAAAAGCAGGCACTATATCCAAGGTGTGATTATACAATACCCATAGCTAAGAAAGCGGGAGTATGGGAACCACCAAGGCCGAAATGTTCAAGCTGAGAAACTAAACAGTACCACTAACACGACATAAATGTCGTACGGAACGATCTGAGAAGATCGAAATATAACAGCCTTGACTGAATAAAACATTTTCTCTAATCAGCTGACAAAAGCAACAATTAATTCAATATAAGAAAATTCAGGGACTCGAGCCTCAATTCCATCGGAGTCAAAGAACATGGCACACATAACACGCCTGACGTTTCTGCTCTGTCGAGCTATAACGAGCTTCTCGTTATTTTCACTTACCTACAATTTATTATTCTTTATTGTAAGACACAAAAAGGTACAGCCACGTCTCATCACCTGTAACAATTTCTTTGATACGCCTAGATTCCTTGTTTTTCATATTTGATGAGCAGGGCTGAAGCTTTTTTCTACCCTCTCCTGCTTTTGCTCAGAGGTCAATAAATGTGGTATCAAGCGTGCATAAACCTTACGCAAGTTTAGCCTTCCTTTAAAATCAGAAAAATCGCTGAGGAATTAAGGCCCGACATTTACCCTATCTCCTCCACTGTGCATCTTGCATCTTTCTCGATTATTACTTTCACAGCATCAATTCTTTGTCAGATGCAGCAGTCAAAGGGCGCCCGGGACGGGCCTCATCTTTGGTACTGGTTATGCCCTCTTTAAAGAGAGATATCCATCGGGCATTTGTACTGTATGGCAGCGCGCTGTCCCTGTACACTTTGTCCAAGTCAGCTAAAATTTCTGATACGCCGATGCCAAGCAGTCCGCATATCTTACAATATGCCCTCTGGCCTTTGCGAAAAGTGCAGCTAGATTCAGCCATTTTTTCAGCAAGTATGATATATTACATGTTTTTCAGCTGCTAATTAAAAGTGCTTTTGAATGTGATTTTAGTGCTATATTTGGTCAGTTGGACGGCAAAATTAATACTCTTTCCGTTGATATGCGACACTTTTGGGTACACGTGCAAATGGTGAAAATAATGGACGGTTGTCACTACTTTTCAAATGCCCCTCGTAAATTCAGATTAACTTTTCTTCAAACATTTTGACAGCACTTCATTTCCTCGAAGTGTCAAAATAAAGTATCTACCAAGAAATCCCTGCCGAGCATGGACTTCGAGCATGATTTCAATCAATACAAAAAGCAGCCATCTTATATGACCTAAAATAGCTTTATAGATGTTAGTGCGTTAAATTAAATCAATCGACACTGTTACAATGTTAACTGATATTTATTGACACGATTTAACCATTATATGAACTTAATTTAGGAATCCCTGTCATTACTCAGTTTGCAATGTCATTACTTTGACAATTAAGAAATTAGCATTTTAGTTTTTAAATTAACAAAAGCTTTCATAAACAGCCAACACAAACGCAAAACAAAATTTATCTTGCCGATTTGAGCGAAAATTCCTTGTTCATTTGTATATACATATCTAAAATATTACTTATAAAATTATTTTTCATAAAATAAGGAAATATCTGTAAAAAGATAAAACAAGTTTCGTCGTACATTTTCTAATATATCTATCAAGCTTGTAAAACTTTCATTTTTTTTTGGTATTTATTTCTTCAGTTCCGACCATTCAATAAAGAGAGCCAATCGCACGATAGATACGGCAGCAAGTCCTATTAAAACTGCATTTTATTCTTGTGGACACATCCTGTTAAAATGATTATTCTTGCAATTTGGCCGAATTTTGTAGAATTAACAATTCGACAAAAATGATAGTGGATCATAGTTTAGTTTGGTACTGTGAGAAAATGTTGATATTTATAGAAACATTGACATTCCTAGCCAATTAGAAAACTTATTTCCCGCAGGAATGTTCTAATTTTCTGGTGTCCTTTATTGGAAGGCATGATAAATTGGCGAGAGTCGCAAGCCACTGTTGTGAAGAAACTGACAGAAATTCCTATTGAATATTTAGGACTTTACAATACACACTTGATTTTGGCGAACCGATAATAAGCCAGCTTCCGGCATTAGCCATTTTCTGGAAAACTATGAAAGTCGCTTTATTTGGCGTTATTAGTGAAGTAGGATGTTCCGCTTCATCCCATTCTTGTTTGTTTGTTTTGGGTTAAACGCCGTTTTTCAGCAGTATTTCAGTCATGTAACGACGGGCAGTTAACTTAAACAGTGTTCCTGGATTCTGTAACAGCAAAAACCTGTTCTCCGCAAGCAACTGCCAACTTCCCCACATGAATTATCAGAGGTGGAGGACGAATGATTTCAGACACAATGTCTTTTATCAAATTGTCAAGGAGAACATACGCCTCGCCCGGGAATCGAACTCGCGACCCCGCGATCCGTAGACCAACGCTCTCCCTACTGAGCTAAGCGGGCGTGCTTTTTTTATTTTTCTTTTCCAGACACAAATAATTATTATGCGAAAATGAAACTACATCTCTTGTGAGTTATAGATTAGGAAACAAAAACGATTTAGGTTTGCCCGAAACGAGGCTTCACCAATTTTTTGACAGATTTCAAGTGTAGAATATTGTCCAAAATCACTCAGATACCTGTACTGTAGTTTGATTTGATATCACACTGTATTCAGAACTGTTCAAAATGTGTGGTGATAAATAGTCTCTTAAACAGATGAAACAGGAAACATGCTTGTTAATTTTGTTCTGTGTTTCCAAATGACATTGTTGTAAATTTCATTACCTGATTCTTTCAGTCGGTTATCAGAGATAATATAAATTTTGTGAAGAAAAATGCTTAAAACCGAATACCAAAGGTGCTTATTTATCCTCGAGGATACAAGTGTATAATACTTGAAAGAATGCAGAAAATACAAATTGCTGCTCAATCTGGAAAAAACGTGTATCATTTGAATTTTACCTCTTATTTTATGCGTATATATATATATATATATATATATATATATATAGTATTTTAATTGTAGGCATATTCAACAAATTCGCTATGTTCCAATGATAGAAATAAGTGTTACTCAACTGAGAATGAGATGCTTTAACATTCCTTGCAGCAACTTAACAGCATTTTCTTTGTTTCCTTTTTATTTTTCAGGAAAAATTATCAAATTCAAAATAATCTGTGTTTAAAAATGATTCAACATCAATTATCAATAAAAACTACTACTTGTTTCGTACTTTGAAAGTTTTTGAGTTTCAAAAAACTGTAAGCGCTGTAGAAAAAAAATGCAAATAATGTAAAGCTGCCCTTACAGAATCAATGCTTCTTTAATAATTAAGAGATTGAAAACGCTCTTAAAAGTGGTTCTATTTAAAATTTTCTAGAATGTTCTTATTTCAGTTTACTAATCTTTTATAGCCAAAAAATATCCTTTTTAGTTTTGAAAAAAAGGCTAGTGGGCTTAGCGATACCGTGCAAATGTTCCAATAATTTGCAAGGCATCCAGTTCTATGACAGCATCCCAAGTCTGTTATAGTTTCAACGGCACCAAAATGGTGTTCGTTCTTACAAGTATCTGACAAGTTTACAGCTTTTTACACTATTTAGAGTTGCAGAGGACAGAATCATGAACTTTTGATTGACAAATAGCTCCAAAAACTGATTGTGCTAAAATATTTTATACATGAATAATAGTTGTATCTACCTGTCATTATTTTATGCATTTACATAGAAATAATTTTCTCTTTACGACACTGCTTAATGAGCACTTTTTACCCGTTGTTGTAAAAGATAAATAAGTGGTACATGTGTACAAGCTGGCATATTGCATTTAAAAGCGTCCTAATTTCGATTAATATGACAATATCTACTTTCGAAGACTTTTGCGTGGCGTGGCACTAATACGACACTATTCATCCTGAAATAAAGATGATAAAGATATCGTTTATACAGTTAGTTACCTGACGTTATTTTAATAAAGTAAAGCTGTAGATTTCTGACATTTATTTCAGACAAGTCCTGTTTTTGAAAATGCGATACAATATTTGATATTAATATGACATTGTAAAAATCCGTCAAAGTGCTTAATTACAGCTCTTTAGCATAAATATCAATTAACCTGATACAAGTTTGAAGAAACTCTCTCTCTCTCTCTCTCTCTCTCTCTCTCTCTTGATAAAATAGAATAACTCTTTTCGCAACAACCATCTGTGAATAAATCTTTATTCACATGATTTTGTTACGTCTGATTTTGTTTTGCTTGATGATATATAAATCGAGATTTTGTATCAGTCTATAATCTATTTGAATAATGAATGGTGCAAGATATCTTGAAGAATATGCTTTTGATCGTAACATTTTATATGTTAATTTTGATTCCAAATTATTATGAAAGTGGGTACCATACTTCAACATTATTTTGCTCACGATACATGGTGCACTGCTTTAGCCGCCTAAATGGGTTTTGATCAAAATATTCACAAGTGGCAAAGCAATGGTACATGTATTTCGATGAGTAGGTTATGAAAGACTAGGGTTGGCTCTTGTTACAATATTAAATAAGAAGATCCTTTGGAAGCATACCATGCAAAGTGCAATTTTTTAAAACAAATATTAAATGAACTCTATAATCCCAAAGTACCAGAAAATATAACAACACAAGATACAAGTACGGGGAGACATTTTACAGCCACCATACGACATTGAAAAACTGATGTTGTGATAATTAATAAAATCTATAAGAGAAACTTTTAGAAGTATATGATGTACCCGGTAAAATAATAGCAGTTTCGGTTTGGCCGAGTCTGTTGGTGAACATTTTAACTGTCAAAAGACATTAAATAAATGTGCCTGCGACGTGCAGTGAATATCCGATAGCGTTAAATCAGTTATTCCAAAACCTTTAAAGACGCGTTTCCAAAAGTTGGACAAATGATATAACATACAAGACGAAACTTTGCATTGAATTCCATTGAAAACTTCCTAATGGCATAAAAATAATAAAAATATCTGAAAATCCCTTTCACATGAAGGCCTCAGCTAACGTCTACACTGCCTGTAGCACTATTAGGTTACTTGCAAATATGTTCTTACAGCCAGTATATAAAAATATGAAATCAGACATCAATTCTATGGAAATATGAGAATTCAGCTTTTGTAATGTCATGTCCAATTTAATATATTAAGAAAAAATTAAAATGTCTGCAAAATAAGATCTAATTAACAAACTTTAATCAGTATGAATAGATTTATCCAGACTCAATAAATAATATGTGTTACTGTATTCAGATTAAACAACAACGTCGAAATCAGAAAGGAAAAGTGAAGAGAATGAAGGTCTGTGCCTCCTAACCTTTATTTGGACCAGTGTATCTATTATTTCAGTATGTTTGCAGATGCTTCATCACAGACAAACCAGTAGAAAGTAGTCAATCATTGAAGTCAGTCAGCTGAGTGACTGCTTGAGACAAGTAACTGTTTAATACAGCCGACTGCTTAGCCAAATCTTACTGTATATGATCGTTCTGCTCTATTTAGACGACAGTGTCTTATCATTTAAACGGATTTGTTATGCCAACAAATCAGTAAAATAATTTTATTGGAACTTACTGTATATGATCGTTCTGCTCTGTTTAGACGACAGTGTCTTATCAGTTAAACGGATTTATTATGCCAACGAATCAATAAAATAATTTTATTGCAACTTAATATATATGATCTTTCTGCTCTATTTAAACGACACTGTCTTATCATTTAAACGAAATTTGCATGCCAACGAAAAAAATAAAATAATTTTATTGCAACAAATCCTCAAAGGATAAAATCACGTAACGCATATCATTCATAAAGCATACATGTATGTATCGATTGTATCAATTAAATAAAGAAACAGCTTATGGTTACATTTAAGCGGTTTCAATGCCAAAATTATGTGACACTGGAATCTGTTTGTTTCAGTTACTGAACTACAGCTACACCTAAAAGTAATTGGACTGATGCTGTTACAAACGGTTAGCCCTACAAGAACAACCATATTCGTTCCGTGTTAGCTCGTTTAAATATAAATATGATTTTGTCATTATTTTATTTTTCGGAGGCTTACTGGTACCAACTTGTTTTGTCATACGAAATATATAAACATATTTTGAATAAAAGCTTCCAATTATAATGTTTAGGTTTGTAATTTTTACACTTACAAATTAAACGCAATAGAGACACATGAATTACTCGTTTCATTTTTGCTTTGAAATCATTGTAAAAACAAAATGCTGGACTGATCTAAATCTCTGCGACTGAGAAAAATTAAAAAAAAGACTTTTGTTTCGTTATCAGTATGTACCTCGATTTGGAAAATTAAACCTTTGATGGGAGGCTGTGTTCTTAATACTTGACTTTTTCTATTGGATCGTTTTTGTCGTAATCACTTTCGAGTGAAATGTGTTGTAACAGCGCAGCATTTTAAAATGAAGCAACGCGACTTGTCAAGAACTGTAGCCTTCAATAATACAATTGAAGTAACTTACGAAAACCTAAGCCTGATTGATGGTAACAAATAAGCAAAAGAAGTGATGGCCCTGCTGTAGCCTTTCTTACTTTGCAAAAGATAATACAAAACTTGTCTATATTACTCAGAATATACCGCATTATTAGAGACAAGTCTATCAATAGACGCTCTTGACATGGATAACAAAGTGTATTCACTAGAGAACTGAAAAAATGATTATTGGGGGCGACGTCCACATTGGTCTCGTTGGTAATAATTTGATCTCTCGATGTCGTGTATATGCCTCATCAATCCCGTTTACCTTAAACATATTTTCTTGTGTGATAAAAAAACCTAAATAATTATTTTATCCAGATTATCAACATTCTCATGAAAACTTCTTCGTGAATCTAACGAATGTTGTCCTGTATCTGTTGCATTTAATTTTTGTACGTAACATTGTACAGACTGTGCAAAAATGCTTCAAAAACTTGTTGTATAGTAGTCATTTTGATAAGTACTATTAATTCTTTTTGTGTGTTATATGGATATTTGATATATACATGCGACCTAGAATTATGTTTTTTTAAAGGGTAAAGCGCATTAAGGTGATGTCACTTTTTGAATTTCCGGTGAATAACAAAAAACCAAAGAATATTCAGTTCTTTCCAAAAACCGTTTTATAATGATTCAACCAAATAGTTTCCTTTGTCTACCAGAAAGGAACATTCTTATATCTTAATATTGAGATTTGGTACCTTTGTAACAGACAATAAACTAAAACAATAGACATTCATATGTGACGTCGGTGAGCTCAACAAAGCAATTTCAAACACAAATATTAATGTGGAATGTAAAGTAAAATACACACAACAATATCCGTCCAAGACACTTTCAAAAACAACGCATTTGCAGAATAGAGAGATAAAAATAAATTTGACAGCTCGTGAAAACTAATGACAAATTTTGACAGGTATATGATGACTCGTGACCTAATTAATTTTTTTCTGTTATTTCTAACTTCCAGTTTGATTTTCATAAAATGGGTATTCTTTATTGTAGCTTACAACTCATACATTAAAACAATAAAAGCATATATTGTTACCTCACTGTCGTTTTGTCTATCCACCTCTCGTACGAATTCCTACATCTCACAAAGACTTATTCTATTGTCATTTGTTGTGATTTTTAATATATACACACATATAAGCAGGCGACTTTATATGGGGAGATGGTTGTGCATTGGTGTTGGTAGCTAATGTAGTAAAACATATGACTTGGATTGAAACTTTTATGCTATAAAAGGACTCTTCTGGAATAAGAAAGAGTTCATACTTCATGTTTTCTTTGCATGGCACAGCATTGAAAAGAAGATGGCAACATATATTGACAGATTCTGAACTGCCTAATTTATGCACGATTTTTCACCCTTGATAAATACCCGGATCCAGTTTAGCAGTAGTTTTTATACAATATTATTGGAATACTATCGCTATTTCTATAGCACTTTCTAAGACATATCAAGTTACAATATGCTAACAAAGAATATTCAGTTCTTTCCAAAAACCGTTTTATTATGATTCAACCAAATAGTTTCCTTTGTCTACCAGAAAGGAACATTCTTATATCTTAATATTGAGATTTGGTACCTTTGTAACAGACAATAAACTAAAACAATAGACATTCATATGTGACGTCGGTGAGCTCAACAAAGCAATTTCAAACACAAATATTAATGTGGAATGTAAAGTAAAATACACACAACAATATCCGTCCAAGACACTTTCAAAAACAACGCATTTGCAGAATAGAGAGATAAAAATAAATTTGGCAGCTCGTGAAAACTAATGACAAATTTTGACAGGTATATGATGACTCGTGACCTAATTAATTTTTTTCTGTTATTTCTAACTTCCAGTTTGATTTTCATAAAATGGGTATTCTTTATTGTAGCTTACAACTCATACATTAAAACAATAAAAGCATATATTGTTACCTCACTGTCGTTTTGTCTATCCACCTCTCGTACGAATTCCTATTGTTTAAAGCATTTGTCAGTAATTAGAGCAACTCACAGTGTTACAATCATACAAAACACATCCCTTATTTTCACATAGATATTGAGGATTTATCTAATGAGCACATGTATTGGAAACACAATTTCTATACCGACAGTGTATTGTAAAAATGCTAAACTAGCTCAGCCGTGATGTGTCCTTAACTAAAATCTAAGAAATAAAATGTGAGGTCTGTTTGCTTAGTTTAGGGGAGAATTTGCTACGAAAATGTGAGTTAAACTGCAGGTATAGATCTACCCGTAACAAAACAACATGCGTCTGCATATTAAAAGTTCTGTAAAGGTTTCAATTCATCATTGCACTTCAAAAGGACCATATTTATAATCCATGTTCATATATATCACTTCTCCTTACATGTATATTATCTAATAAAGTTGTTTTGTGTGTTTAAACCTTTTTTTATTTAAGATTTGTGTAATTCTTAATTGTTGGTAGCACCTTACAAGTTGACTTGTGTCTTTTAAGTCTTGTATTATCAATTTGATTAATAAAATTCTTAATGGGGTTAAATAATTGAATTATTCCATCGCTACAAGTGCCAATTTCATCGTTAATAATGCTACAGATGTGCCGCTAGAGTGTTTCAGAGATACCAGTGTATCATAAACTGATGAATTTTAAATGCAATTCGACTGGTATTCTCTTGCTAGTAGTTATTAGTCTCGCAGTTTTCCATACTACTATCTTTCACTGTATTGTAAGTCGGAATTTGATATCGTACAATTTATATCATTGAATAATTATGACGTTACGCACTTTTGAAATAAGGCCAAGTGCGGGGAGTGGGTGAGAGGTGTTGTACATTTCATTACTTTTCGCGAACAGACTAAATCAAACCAATGCTTGGTTGAGTTCTATGCTTCCAAAGGATCTTCTTATGGATTTTGCTATTTTTTGAACAAAGAAATAAGCTTGGTTGATTTAATCATATTTTATTGCTTATATATACATGCAAGTAGATACATAGAATTACAACAAAGGCAAATGGGTTGGGCAACAAGTTCTATCAACATTGCATTAAGCCCTTCTCAGAATAAATAAATAAATAAAAAACTTGATTGATACTAACATGTCTACCACTGACGTTTTAAATAAAGTAGCATAAAACAGGTTTGTACTGCAACAAGTAATAAGTATTTATTGAACTATCTTTTTCAGTCTACTACACTTTTCTTAATGTTTTTATGTGCACAAACGTTTACAGAAGCCTGAGGGATTGTTGGTGACCGAAGATCGAGGTCACTGAAATAGCCGAGGAGCTTCTGCAGACATTAATACACAACACGAGCGTATAATGTCTTGCAAATAAACATCTCACAAAGACTTATTCTATTGTCATTTTTTTTGTGATTTTTAATATATACACACATATAAGCAGGCGACTTTATATGGGGAGATGGTTGTGCATTGGTGTTGGTAGCTAATGTAGTAAAACATATGACTTGGATTGAAACTTTTATGCTATAAAAGGACTCTTCTGGAATAAGAAAGAGTTCATACTTCATGTTTTCTTTGCATGGCACAGCATTGAAAAGAAGATGGCAACATATATTGACAGATTCTGAACTGCCTAATTTATGCACGATTTTTCACCCGTTGATAAATACCCGGATCCAGTTTAGCAGTAGTTTTTATACAATATTATTGGAATACAATCGCTATTTCTATAGCACTTTTTAAGACATATCAAGTTACAATATGCTAACAGCTGGTTGTAATAACAATATTAACATTTAAAGGAATTCATTACGGATATACACAGACATTATGAATTTAATCAAATAGATAAAGTCTTCTTATTTCATGTTAGCAGGTGCCACAGACAAAAGATACTGTACTAACATAACTGAAAATAAACATTTAATTATACTAATATGAACAGTGCATCTAAATAAACCAGGGACAAAAAAGTGAAAGGAAATGTAAAGGTGGTCTCAAGATCAAAACATTTGGTGTTAAGTTGCGTCTGTCCCAGGTTTAACAATAAACGCACTATAAAGTTTCGAAATAATATTACCTGATAGAATTTAATTATGAATGGGAGAAATAAAACTACGTCATGCTAAAATCTGCAATTACTTCCATTGTATGTATGAATATAGTGTCAAAACAGTAATGAAAGAAGTGGTATTAAGCCGTAATTTAAAAATAACTTTGTGAGTATTCCGTCCTGTGAAATTCAATTATAGTACTTGATACATTCTACAGGTGTCGTTATTCTCAACAATGTATAAAAAAAAGTGATAAACGCGACTATAAAGGCAAAAATTAGTTTGATCGGTGAAAAATAAAAATAAAAATGTGATTTGGTCAGAAATCTGTAAATATTTGTATACACAAAATACAAATTTCGTACTTTAAATGTCAAAATAGTGTTTCTTTAATACTGTACCTTATATATGTGTATTCAGAATTCTCACCAAATCCCACAGTGATGTGTTTGACGTGTCAAGTTAAACCAAAATGCCAGGAGTGAAAATTACGCGATTCAGATTTTTGTTTATTTATATCTTTCATATACAATAATTATATGTGTATAGAGTCTCCTTGCCAGTTACCATTTACAGAAGGAACGTTCAAAAGTTTGCCGAGTTTTACTCAATAATAAATAAGTAGTGTTTATTGATCAAATGTCTCGTTTGTTTTATAAAAGATTGATCTTTGAGTAATAATAACATATTCTCTTCTGCTAGGAGATTATCATTTCCAAATAAAAGCATATCTACGTTCAACGGATGAAAGGTCTGCAGTGCAATACGTTGATTGAAAAGACTGTAAAATAAGATTTGAAAGCAGAGCATTATATTTGTGTTAGATAAGAGCACGAGAAAGCAATATTTTCATAGCGAACATTTTGTTATCAAAATATGCCAGTGTAGGCAACAGTCAACTCAGTCACACTACTAAGCGAAATTACTGAAAAGTGGTATAGAGGAGGTACAGTTAGCCCGTCAGATATATGTTAGGGGCATTTCTGTGCATCAGACCCCGCATGAATAGATTCCCGTTTTAAAATACACACACACTGTTGGTTCATTAGATGGACAAGGAGACGAACAAATAAAAACTGAAACAGTTGATCTTGTTGATTCTGTTAAATCAGCTTAAGCTAGTCTGTCACAGAGGCCCTGACAGCTGTCCTGTTCCGAGCACTTTTTTCATCATGGAGCGTAAAGTTAACCGTAAATGTAAGTAAAAAATAACTGTACCACTTCTAGAAACACCCAAACGAAGAAACTGAAACTTATAAAAATATCAATAGAATGTAACGGATTTGAAAATAGCGGCGGCAAGATATCCTGTCTTCTATTAAATGTTAAGGATCGTTAATAATGTAGGAGAAAGTCAACCCTTAGATTTCATAATTCCCAAAAATTAAGATGATTTTAATTACACCACTAGCGGAGCCATTGTTTTAATTTGTAATAGGAAAATAAAGAAAGATCATACACAATTGCTAAACCAAGTTTAAATGGAAATCACCAGAATATTTGTAAATATAAATAGTGGATATGCAAGCAAACTTTATACAACGGAAAACCAAATCTTAAAAAAGCAGAGTAGGCAGAAAAATTATACGTTTTACTATTAAAAACTTAAAAATGCAACATTTGATGGAAATAACTTATCAAACCTAGAAAAAAAGCAAACAACATTTTATTGGTGACGGTATAGTATTTTACAGAAATACTGAAAAAAAGATGAAATAAAATTGGCGACTGAGTTTTCGTTGAAGAATTAGACAGTCTACGGGAAGAATCAAGTTACTTAACTAACTTACTTCAGCAAGCTGTTTCATAGCACAGCCTTCTCTTTTTGCCAGTAGTCATGCACACCGACGACTACCGTATCTAATGTTAATTTTTGTTTATACAAATTCACGCCGATGCATGCATTCTGCTGATGAAATGATTTCATAGGACGCTTTTTAATTTTCATTCTGAGATGACCGTGATTTTTTCAATTTGTGCAACGAATTACAAATTCAAACACCGAGAGTCATGCACATTTCTGTATAAAATTTGCACAATATTTTCCAGCAACACACAATTGATGTAAAACTATATGTCACAGAAGATGTGATTTATTGTAAATTCCTTTCCAATGAATTACTCGCTTACAATATTTAAGATGAAAGAGGGCTTTCTCGTTTTATCTGCATTTGATGTTCGTATAAATATTTACTACTTTATTACCCTTAACCGAAGTATTATCTAAACTAACTGTATTTTACAGGGTTTTACTGAAGAAATAGAGGATATTTGTTGATTAGAATATAACACCAGATGCATTATTATCACGACTGGCATAGCAATGAATAAACTTGTAAGATAATGGTGTTCAATAGTGAAAGATTGATCTTACATGTAAAATTAACAAATTTGCTTTTTATTTCATGTTTGGACTAAATTTTCCCATTTTATTGTTTCTTACCGGTGGAAAATATATTTGATATATTTCACTGTAAAATACCATATATATTTCGCTGTAATATTTTGGTAGGTCACTGAAAAACATATAGTAAATAGATATTTTTCACCTTTCAACGATCAAATAACTTCCTAAACGATTTTAATCCCGTTAAAACTTGATACTTTTTACAGCATTTGAAAACTGGGTGTTTCACGAAATGAAATAATGAAACGTTTATTTATGTTTATGTTTTGCACTACAATTTACACTAAAATTATACATACTTTATCTGCAAAAAGTTTGCATCTATGTATACTGTAAAACTTATCACATACGTTAGTGTAATTAGGAGATTCTTGTAAATGGACTGTTTAACATTACAAGTTGATATATTATGCCATTTCAGATCTTTCTGTTTGGTTCAAGTTCTTTTCAAAACGCCGTAAGAAAATTAAGCGATTGGATTATTTCATCTCTGATGTGTCAATTTCGTTTATAGCGATGCCTTATCCCACAAGAGTATTTAATGGCTGTCGATGTCTACGTCTTATAAAATGATGAATTATAGATGCAATTTACTCTTGCAATTTCACGTATACCATCCCTTTAGGGTATTATATAAAGTCAGAATCATTTCTCTTAAATTGATGTTTCACATTTGTCTTCCTGCAAAGGTTTCGGTTTATTCTGGCCACTGTGGAAAAACAGCATACTATATGTAATATTTATAAATTCCATATCTTTTAACAGATTAATCGCCGCAGCTAATACAGCAGTGGTGGAACATGTTCAAATAAACTTTATTAATTTATTTAACATTATTACAACTTTTACGTTTTAGAAATATTTCAATTGTTTGAAGAGAAGTCTGACACCAGATTTCGAATAAAGTGCATCCTCTGTGAATACAGAGTATATTTGTTGTAAAATGTTTATTTATTTAGCAACTTTGCTAGATAGAAACACCATCCTTTGGAAAGAGGTTGTAGCGGTAAAGAAATGTTATCCGCATAATAGAAACAAATTCCATATATAATTCCATATATAATATTTTTTTCCTAACATTAGAAACCTATCAAACATTACAAATACGAGTAAACACTGCTAAAACTGTTAAGTATTCAAATAAAATAAAAAAAGAAAGAATTTGTTTTGTTTGTTTTGGTTTTAGTTTTCTATGTAACGCCGGGCAGTTAACCTAACCAGTGTTCCTGGATTCTGTATTATCAACAAGTAACTTCCAACTTCACCACATAAATCAAAGATAGAGAACGAACGATTTCGGACACGTGCCTTCTATCAAGTCGTCACGCCCTACCCGGGGATCGAATTCATGATTCACGCTCCTTCTACCTAGCTAAGCCGCTGGAGTAAAAGAAAGAAAGAAAACAGCGGTTGAGATTGAGACTCGCTGTAATCCAACAGCGGTTTAGTGTTAACCATGTGTAATTCTATATTGCCATTATATTTATTGGCAACCCAACAATCGTAACTTTGTACGGAGGACTTGCAACCCCTGGTTTCGTGTTTATGAGATATTAGGATACGTTTAAGTGAGAGAGGTGTCAAAATTCAGAATGTATCCATTTTAAACAATTTAGCAGCACACTCATCGGAAGTTTATAAGGATACGCTCACGTGTATATGTAACTTTGGGGTAGTATTGAAAGCAAAACCAATCTTACATCATGATTACGGAACTTATAGAATGTATTATTTATTTCAAATAGCGCATGTGTTAAAAATATTAAAAATAGTGAAAAATTAACTCTGACCTGTAAAACCAAATTCCGCCGTCAAAATATGTGAACATTAGCGTAAAGCGAGTAAACAATCGGTCAAGTCCTATGATCAGATGTCACTAGGCTGGACAAGTAAGAAACGAAAATGTAAAAAAATGTATAACCCTGGGATGTGTGTGCGTGCGTGCTTTCGCGCTTTGGGAGGGTTAGGGATAATATCAAGAAAAACAAGATACTACCTTGCAGGTGCGGCTAAGTCAAGGGTCATACGTCTGAAATCACAAACTTTAAACTATTTGAACATGTTGTATAATATTAATCTATGATATTTTACAATAATGATGCTAGTTTTTGTTTCAAGTGTGAAAACTGTTTTTGCTGCCTTTTTTAAATTTGGTATATTAAAACTACTACCCTTCAAACCCGTGAAACGGTTATAAGTATAAACGAAACAAAATCGAAAACGTTGCCAGTCGTATGATTTTACTGATGACTTGAATACACACAAAGGGGATTAGTATATGTAGATAAGATGTCGTGCGCTCGAGATAAGATGTGGTGTGAACGAGATAAGATGGCACGCGCTCGAAATAAGATGTCGTGCGCATGAGATAAGATGTCGTGCTCACCAGATCAGATGTCCAGCGCTCGAGATAAGATGTTACAGTCCGCGCACTGTAGGCTGAAGTTTGGGAAAGCTGCGTTTTAAAACTTGGCTTTACCTATTGAGTTTTCATAATTTTTTTTATTTAAGACAGAATGTTTTGGGACATACTAGTATTATCTTTATTCTGGAGTTATGACACTTGACTATAGTGAAAATGATAAAATTGTCATAGTTTGCTAAATGAAATAGAATAACTTTTAAGTCAAAACTACATTTTGCTACAATGGGCATAAATTTTGACAGTTTGGCAGTCGTCTTAGAATGCCAGTTCAATCAGTTTAGCAGCGAGTCATAATCTTACTAAACAACGTTGCCTTTGACCTTCAGTCAACGACATATATACTCACAGACATGGTTGTATTATAAGAATGTATTGTCGTGTTCAAAACTTGAAAATGTATCAGAAATTTAAGAAATACGTAAATAAAATTATGCTGGAATATGGCAAAACACCATTAAGATTTCCCGAGATTTTTCAATATTTCCATTCAAATACAGTATCTGAAGACATACTTATGCTGTAAAACAAGATTTGTTAGAAGATCGTTCTGAAGCAGTGTTGTAAATAAGACGATTGGCTTTGTCGTTTTCAGATAAGGCCTTGCTGAATTCTTGTAGTCTGCAACAAACCAGCATTACGAAAATCAAAATATGTAAGCTCACGTCTAATTCAGAGATTTCCCCGACAAAACACAAACTTTGATTACTTTATTACTTTATGTCTAGATTCGATGGCTCTGGCATATATCTTAATGACAGACTAAATCACATTTAAGACAAACACTTGCAGGACAGTCGCCTTTCAATATTTTATACCATGTCGTTTGAACATTATTTAACATTTAAAACACGTTGTTGCTTGCCACGTTATATATCGATGGGGTGGGGGCGGTTGGAAACACAGGGCTGAGATTTATAAGGTATAACAGCAATTAATTTCTAAACGTAACACCACTTCTGATACACCAAAAGCTTCTACGTAATATTAATTATATAAATATGTCCAGGCAAATCATGTCTAGGGTTACATATATAGCATAAAAGTGGTCAAGACAAAATGTGGAAATAGGCAATATGATCATACTAGCGAAACGTCAAGTCTATGTAAATGACGCTTAAATAATAATTTTGATATTATTGAAGGAAATTATATCTCATGTGTGTGAATACATTTTTAGCCCTTTTACACTTCACAAGTGCCATACCTATATTTAGTAAAACGAAAACAGAGAGTAAAGCTGGTGGAGAAACAATATTCAAGTTATGCTGCAAACGCGTACTTCAACAGTCTATGTACACTTAACAAAACTTCTAACTCCTCCTCAATATCTTTTATATTTGTAGAAACATTTTTGGAATTCCTCACATATTTGGAAAAATACGTTAAGGCCACACCAAACTGAAAAGTTGTTCATCGGATTTTTTCCTGGAAAATTTGAGGCGGCGAGCGAAAAAAATAATTTAAATATTTGTTTTTGTTTTCGAGAAAATCAGGAGCGAGCGAAGAGCGAAGAAATATATTTGTCTTGTTTCGGCTCTCTGTTAACTAATACAAACCTTAAAATATAATGAATATCCCTTTTACATTAGAAATAATTTACCAAGGACTGAGAAAACATGGGTACATTTTGATTTGGGTACATTTGACCTGCAGATGCTCAATGAAGCGAACTCGTTGAAAGGTAATAACACTGGAATACAGTTCAGTGTAATCAAATAATGTATGCATTTGTAAATGTATTATACAACAATGCATAAGTCTACACCGGAAAGAAAAACAATCCCCATAACTCTGATTTGAATTATGACAGTTATGCCACATTTAAACTTATATGTTTTTGTTAAAGTTTTATATAATGACCAATATCTCTGTTACTTTTAAAGCTATTGACTATTATACCCATTTTACTGGCAAAGCAGAGTTCAAGCACTGAGAAAAGTCAAGCATGCTGTCTTACAGACAGCTCCCTCTTGTTCTAATTTAAAACTTTCTTGATAGATTAAATTTGTTGAAACGAAGTCTCAGTTAAGGTCAGAAATGGTAGTGAACGTGCATAAACATTATTCCACTCGAGGACTGAAAACAAACTGAAGCTCTAAATTGGTTTGAACACAACTTCTAATGTGAATTCCTTACTCCAACCACTTTCGTATAAAATGATCATTTTGGCAGGAAAAACAGAAATGCATCTTACCAAAATAATGTAGATTGGTGTTATCAAATAATGTGTGTTTTCATCAATTTCAATGAAATAAGTCCGATTTTAGTAGCAAATTAATTTGGTAAACATTGGAAGAAAATGGCGTAACTGCATAAGGGGAAATAATTTTAACGCAACTAAATATAAGTGCCTTGATATATTATAGACAAAATGTATTCGTTGTGATTATATTACATTTTAGAACAATCTTGGACTGGAATTATAAGCATTTATACACTGTAACGTCCGTAAAAAGTTTTTTTTATTTAACGTCGCACCGACACATGATAGGTCATACGGCGACTTTCCAGCCTTTAATGGTGGAGGAAGACCCCAGGTGCCCCTCCATGCATTATTTCATCACGAGCGGGCACCTGGGTAGAACCACCGACCTTCCGTAAGCCAGCTTGATGGCTTCCTCACATGAAGAATTCAACGCCCCGAGTGAGGCTCGAACCCACATCGATGAGGGGCAAGTGATTTGAAGTCAGCGACCTTAACCACTCAGCCACGGAGGCCCCCAAAAATGTAGCGAACCAAACAATTTTGCCTTGAATTTTTTCAATGGGGCGAGCGTATGTCAAAAAAAAAATATTTTTTGTGTTTCTGCAAATCCTTTGAACAACTTTTTAATTTGGTGTGACCTAAAAAACACGTATAAACTTCAAAAATTCGATTGGTGCTATCATTTAATTTATTATACAACCTCAAACCGCTTTTTAAAATGATGTTTATATCACAATTTGATCTGTTGAATTGTTTATGTTTGATTAACAATATTTTTCTCTAAATGTGCAAGAAATTTAACAAAATTTAATGTACTTTGTTGATTATGGAAGATATTAGTGGCGTTATAACTTTCGAGCGGTATATTAACTAAAAAAATTCCGCACCCTATTCTGAATTCATTAACAGGGTTAGTCATTTGTTGTGGAGAATTGCAAAGAGCAACACCCGGCAAGGCGTTTTAACTGCATGTTAAATGCACATAAAGCATTGGATTTCCAAAAGCTACACAAATTGCCAATGTCATATTACACTTCCGACATACATTTACATCATTTTATTCTCCAATTACTAATTATAATTCAAACACAACAATGCAGGACCATATTGATGCGTTCGCTAACCCTGATGCTATACTAAGCGTTCATCCTCCAGTTTTGGTAGACAGTGTATAATCAACAATTCTGTCGAAAAGCCTTAAGTTAACACTCCGTCTGCAATACAGAACATGCCCAATCGTACTTGGAACTCTTCAGCAACATAAATATAAAATTGAAGTCAAAACAAAGGTGAAGGAAAGGGATCTAATCAAAAATTCTAAAAAAGTCACTTCTTTTTAAAAGACTTCCGTATTTAGCATCTTAAAAATAATACTTATTATTGTTTAGTTAATAGCAACCTGTATGTATGCAATGTCAAGCACTATGCTTTCTATTAGGGCAAGTACTTATTATGAAATATATATCCCTTAGACCTATTTTACACTACATGTGATATTACTGGTATTATTGTGTTGTTGTTTTTTCAATGATATTTTACTAATATTTACAAATTACACTCTTTTTTTACACTTTCAATGTTTTTGATGACATTTCAAGTAACTCTATTTATACATCATTGTGATCAACTTGTTGAATTTATTGAGCTGTACGTATAGTTTGATTCTAGTTTTCAAAATATCTCTGGTCGCCATTTGAAATGAAACATGCATTTACATGAATTTGAACTGTACATTCGTAACAATAAAATCTTTAAGACAACCCTTTTGGAGCATAGAATACAGCCTAGCACAATTATAGTAGACTCGGTTTGACAGAGCCTGCTCATTTAAAGTAACGGAGAGTGTAACACCACTCACGCCCGCTAGCAACGGCTTAAGCGGAACTGTATGACATTGATATTGAAATCACTCCATGATCCCAAAGGACAAGAAGTATGAAAAACCTGAATGATATATTTTATTTTGATTTCTCATGGTTTGTTAATGGTGTTCTTATCTTCGTCTACAATCTTTGACAGTTATGCATTCCAGATGTTGTAGAAAGTGTCTTATAATACCATTGATCTGATACTTTTGATTCATGAGTTTGAAGGGTTTCTACCAAATTGCAAGATATATAATTAACCACATTACATGGGACATTACTTTCGTCTGCATTATTTATGCTATACTTGGAACGATACTATTACACCGCTTGTAAATTCATTCAAAAACTGAAAAATGTTTAGGTGTCGCAGAATAACAACCAAACAAACCTGTTCAGATTACAATAAGTCGTGTAGAAAATATCTGATGATATATCGTTAGAAATATCATTGTAATTACATTATGCTCAGTACGAAAATCTGGAAAATGTCCTGCAATTACTAAAATGATATTGTAAATTGTACAATACTAAGTAGTATATACTTTTTCCGAGAAATCGCGTCTGTTTTATCTTACTTTATGTACAAAAAAACCCTCTAGCTTAGGCTGATGCCCTGTCTTAACATGACCGAGATGAGATATCTTACAGTTTAGTGGCAGAATATACAATCTGCAAGACTATTTTCAACTCTGAGTCACTAAGTCTGTTAAAGAATGTCCTTACTATCTTTAGATGGTCGTTCCTTACGTCGGGATTCTCTTTCTCCAATGTTCGTTTGTGTTTACAACGTATTTACATAAATTTGAAGTGCTTCTTTGGAAAGGTAGTTTCAGGTAATATGTAAAGAAAAAGTAGTACCTGTCAGAATGGTCTTTCATGTCTTTAGGCAAGTCATGTCAATAAAAGAATAGAATTTGGAAAACCCATAGTTAATTAAAGCAATTACATCATAGAATCAACAACGTAATAAAAGAAACGAATGCAGAAGGAAACGAAACACAATTGAGAACTTTACAATTAAATTCAAACATAAACAACATTATTAAAATTATTTTGCAGACTTTCAGCATATTCAGTAACGTCAACAATAGCTTTCACCCAATTTTATTGTAGTTGGCAGATCCATGTATTTCTTATTTGTTTATATTACTTGGCGATTTGCAAACTGTGCCTTTTAAATCTTATATACGTAATATAAGTAAATTCCATATGAAAAAAAACAAAAAAAACAAAACAAACGATGATTGCAAGTTCGAGTGTCATTTTATACTAGTAATGCTTTTAATGTCACGGGAACATCGATTGTCTCTCAGCTTCTTATAAATGACGAATTATATATAAAATAGTAATCATTATCCAGCGCTAAGAGTAACTAGTCTTGCAATTAAGGTATTTCTAATTGAGTAAGGTATATCTTTCCAAATTTCTACAGCCTTAAAAGAAAACGAACGTTTAAGAAAATGTGTTTTAGGTCGAAGGTGCTGTAGATCATCATTCGTTTTAGAACGAAGTCTATAGAATGTATTGTCACAAATTAAACTGTGTCACAAATATTAGTAGGTACAAGCTTATTTAATGCTTTATAAACCAAAACACCAATATTGTATTTAATACTTTTTTGGAAAGTTAAGTATTTAAGTTCACAAAAGAGAGTACTTGATGATGTCTGGTAGGGTACTTTCAATACTAGTCGAGCTGTCCTCTTTTGAATTTCAAAGATTGTTTCTATATTTCCTTTAGAGTAGTTTCCCCATATTGTTGGTACATAGTCAAAAATCGGTAAAATGGTTGAGTTATGAAACATATTCTTATCAGCATTCAGATATTCTGTAAAATAGATACAGTTTAGAGTGCATTTTTTTTCATACACCTTTTTTTACATGTTGATCCCAACGTAAATTTTTATCGATATAAACACCAAACATATTTTTTGTTGACACCATACATTTTGAATACAGTTATCATTTAGAGTAAGATTTATATTTCTCACTTTATCTAATTTCTTGCTGGTTCCAGTTAACATAGTAGTTGTCTTATTCGGATGGAGGGCCATATTGTTAGACGTGCACCAGTTATTAACTTTGATATTATCAATTTGCTCTTTTCTTTCAATATCAGATACGTTATAGTCACTTACATGCATCGTAGAATCAACGGCATACATGTCGATGTTTGAGTTTTCGACAACCAATGGAATATCGTTTGTATATAATGGCCGCAAATTTTACTTTGCCATCCCGATATGTGGCAGAAACAGGAAGAACTTCTGTACATGCTATCTTTCGTGACAGTAAACTACGTCAAGCTTTTATGCACGCCATACTTTTCAATTTGATATAATGCCACTAATAAAGCAGCAATCAACATTGAAAACTTAACTTTCCCATGGGAAATGCCATTTTCCCCTATGAATGCGGGGTTTTCCCATCAGAAAGAGCAATGGAGTGGGGGTGCACGTATAGATCCTTGTGGAACGCCAGTTTTTATATACGATAAAGAAGATTCGTTATCATTTATTTTGACATATTGGGTTCGATTCTCGTATGCTATTCAGACTTACTTCGCCATAACAGAAAATTGCTTTTTGATACGAAACCGAGAATGCCGAAATATATAATTCACGGAAATTGTCAATCGAAACAAATCCACTATCTCAGTGTCAAAATCACAATGACATTGAAACTTCATTTTGCAGACTTATTGTAATTATATACCAAATTGGAAACGCCATTTATATAATATACTCAAGTTAACACTTAATTGATACAAACGCAAAAATGAAAATAAAAAACATGTAACCTAGATAAAAACTGTAAATAAGCCCAATTAATCACTCACCATAATGTTTTTCAATTGCGGGTTAATTACTATAATTATAAAAAAGACCAATAGTTAATTTCTACATATATCTCGAAATCTTTCCCGATAATACTTAAAGATTATTGTAACATACCTTCACATACCCCCCGTCCGATGTCGTTTTGATACAAACCTCCCTGATTGCCATACCATTCTTTAAAACTATTTCTGTTATGTATCCAACGAGCTAATTAAGTAATGCGTTAACCCTCGAGAGGTAATAAACGGTTTACATCATGTACACTGTTTAAGAGAAAACTACCAAATTTCAAGCCTAACTCAAAGTCTTTGCGGAAAAATACATCAAAACATTATATACACAGTCCTTACCTTAAATGTTCATATGAAATAAACATAAATTGTCCAATTTAGTTTTACATGATTGAATGTACATTAAGGAGAACACTTCGTCAGCAACGAATGAGTGATCTAAGTGAAATTAAAGAAAAAGAATAAAAACTCCAACAACTGATTTAATGGCTGTCAGAATAATTGAAAATTATTTTAGAACTCTTTATGAATGAATAGGCAAATGTTTTTTGAGGCCAGGGTAGAGAGTTTAGTTTACTCGAAATGAAAACATCATTCTTTCCCCAGAATGTATACAGTCGAACTTTTTGTGCACAAGGTTGTTGCGCTTTGCGAAGTTTGTTGCACTTACTACAGGTATCTCATCCCGTGTCCTTGAAGACTTTATTAATGAAATTTTTATATAATTCTATCTTGAGAAGCAATGAAATCTCAAAGACTGATTGTTACAAAACGTAGTTTTCGTAAAAAACTCACTTATTTATTGGTTTTTGAAGTTTTCGTTGTTGTTTTCTCCGCGTAAGAGCATTCGCTGTACTCTTACGTGTATAGTACACAAGGGTTCAATTCGTTTTTGCTGCATGCAACAATATAATATCGAGATGACGTTAATTATCCGACAATTTCAACAAAATAACAAATGTCCTGTAAGATCTTTTCGTATATAGCCAGCACCAAGTTATGAAATATTCAGCTGCTTTTGCTCGATGCAAAACTTTTACAGTTTTACATTTTAAATTTTTTCAGTGTTTTTGGACTCAAAAAAGAATATTTCTTTCATTTTTAGCGTTTCAATTACATCTGATTTTGAATTACTATCAGAGAAAGAATTATCTTTAAGTGCTTGATAACAACTTAACTGTTGCTGCCTTGAGCTGCCAACTGATTAAAAACGACTAAGCTAATTGATCACTAGGCAAAAAGTGGGGTGACCGCTTCTCTGCAAAACCACAGGAATTTGTAACCAGTTTAGGGCACTACCTAACAGTACCTGATGTAAATGAATTCATAAGATGATTCATAGATTGGGATACGGATGATATGTTTCACGAATCTCTTGTATATCTACCAATTGAAGATTTATGCAAATCCAAAATTAAATTCGAGCTTTGCAGAAGAGTAGTAAATGGTAATCCCGAGACAGCCGAAGGTACGAAATCAAATAGCTCAGCCTGTGACTAACCTATTGTAATAGATTCCCAAATGTTTTGTTCGTGAATTTTGAAATCGGTTCAGTTAAAGAAAATCTGTATTGAGTTTATTATGTATTATGTACTGAAATCGTTCCTCAATTCCTTCTGATTATCTACATATTCAACGATTTTTGTCAGAGGAATGGCAGATGGAAACAGCCTGTAATTCTTGAGTGTGTTTTGGTCAAGACTTGCTTTTTAACAATGGTCTTATTCGTGATGTTTTAAATGATTCTGGCACGATTGCACTTTCTAGAGAGATGTTAACAATTTTCGTCAATATTGGGAGAAGTTCGTTTATACAAGATTTCAAGAGCCATGTAGGAAGAGGGTCTAATTCACATGAATTATTAGCTGACTTTTGAACAAGCTTTTTCACCTCCTCCTCTGTTGCTGGACTGAAACCAGTCAAACGCGCGGTATCACATTGTGATATGCGTCCGTCTTCTGGAGTAAATGATTCATTCTGATCCTGGGATGCAATATTAGTTCTGATTTTTTCTATTTTATCTATGAAGAAATCGCTGAACTCCTGTGCTAGTAGTTCTGGGTTCTTGCCTGATGGAAGTGCCGCTTCACTTGGACCGTTCAATAAATGTTTCGTTATTTTAAACAAGCTTTTTTGGTCTCGTTCACTTGATTCTATTTTCTCTGAGTAATAATCAATTCTTGCCTTTTTTAACATTTTGTTAACGATTGCGCATTGGTTCCTATACATTAAGTGGTAAACGGCGAGTCCTGAAGTCTGCCATTTACGTTCTAGTTTACGTTTCAAGTGTTTGGCGTCGTGGAGCTCCTCCGAGAACCAGGGACAAGATGGTCTTAATGTGATGGTTTTTGAACACAAAGGCGCATGATTGTCAATTAAAGCTGAAAGTTCACTGTTGTAAAATGAGACGAGAGTTTCTGCATCTGATGTACTCTGTGACAAATTCAAAAGATCGGATGATAGAATATCAGCTTTGAAAGTATCAACGTCAATTGAACGGAGTTTCCTGTATGTCACAGTTCTCTTTACCGGAGGGGGTTTCGCGGCAAGTGCATTAAACATTACCGCGAAATGGTCCTTGGCTATTTTTCCAGAGCTATCTGATAACCCAGGATCAGTCACTACTACTGCCGATACTGTTTTATCCATGTCTCTGGTGATGACCACGTCTAGGGTATGACCGTGGACGTAGGTGGGCCCTTTCACATGTTGATACATGCCACAAGATTGCAACACACTGTTAAATCTGATGGTGTCACGATCAGAAGGAATGTCTAAATGAAAATTCAGATCGCCAGTTAAGATGATATTCTTGTCAACTGTGGCATATTTTGATAAGAAATCTGGCCATTCGGTATCCAGAAAATCATTTGTATTCAGACCATTTTTCTTTGATGGAGGAGGTCTGTAAATAACGGCCATGAGCAATGTGTAGTTGTTGATACTAACATTACACTCAATATGTTCAAATGTTGAAAAAGTATTGTCACTAGTTGAAGAGACCACTTTTACATCTATCACCGATCTATAAATGAGGGCCACCCCACCTCCACGCCTACTACCAGGGCGTGGCACATGCTTGATTTTGTACCCATTTATTCGTGACATGAAACACAAACTCGGAAAAACGCCATTAAGTAAGAATCAGATAATCACTAGTTTGATAGCAAACGAAAAATGAAGTATATTTATATTTAAAAACTGTCAACCTTCAGATAAAATATTGTAATATAGGCTAATTATCAACTCACCGATCTTGCTTTTTATTTCAAGGGTTTAATTTACTATGAATTCTATAAATATAGAGACCAAGAGTGATGCGAATTTCTACATAATATTCTCGGAAATCTTTCCAGATGTACCAAAATGATTTATTGTAAATTACCTTTCACATTATTCGCCCGTTTCCGATTTTTCTTTAGATTGATCAGAAGCTTCTCTCCCGATCTGCATTACCTATTCTTATAAATATTTACTTATTTCTTGTTCTTAATGTTGTAATATCTAAACGTATCTAAAGTTAATGTATCGTTACGTGAAGAGGTTAATAAACGCTTTAATCTAACCGAAAGTACACCACTGTTTAAGAGGCCATAAACTTACAAATATTGAAATTCCTCTAAAAGCCTACACTTAAGAATAGTCATTCTGTTGAACTGGATTTTAGAAAGTACAATCAACGACATTTTATATATCACAGTTTCCTTGTCGGCTTTATATTTTTTATGAAATAAACTATAAAATAAGCTACGCACTACGTTTTCCCCACAGTTTAGAGATGATACTAAAGGGAAACAACTTAACCGAAGCCAACATAAAAGCAGTGATCATAAGTGAAAATGAAGAAAAAAAAAATAAATAGACCCTTTTCACAACAACTGATTTATAGGCAGACAGAATATGACCTAAATTACTTTAAAACTCTTTGTCATCGAAATAGAATAGGCAAATGTTTTTTCGAGGCCCTGGTAGAAAGTTTAGTTGTATCGAAATAAAAAAATGCATCAATTTCTTTCAAGAAATGTTACGGCTTAAAAGAAACGTTACTGCAAATGTTTAAGTTTTGACCTTTTAGCTACAGGTACCTCCTGTCATTGAGGAAAACTTTATTAAAACCAACTTGATATAAAATATATATCTGACAAGGCAATGAGAAACAGCAAAACACATGATTGTAACAATTAATGTAGAATGTAGTTATATTCATCATTTCATTTCATTGTTTTTAAGTTGCTTCAGATTGTTTTCTCCGCTTGAAGCATTCGTCTGTCTCTTCAGGGGTACTTAGCTACAAATAGGGTTCAAATTCCGTTGTTGCTGCTGCAAACAATATAATTATGCGAGTGACTTTAAATATCAACGACAATTAACAACATAAAAAACATAACTGTTACATAACTTTAAATCTCTCATTTAGTATTATATCCAGACACTAAGTTATAATAATATCAGCTGCTTTGGGTGCATCCATGAGTGGAAAAATATTGATGGTACATGTTTATTTACATCTTTAATATTTTTTTTCAGGTTTTGTATCGTTTTGGTATGCTCATATAAAGAGCAAATAATTCTCTTTCTCTCAGAATTTTATAAGCGTTTGAGACCCTTGACTAGTCTTGACTTTTGAAATTACTAAGTAAAAAAATAATATGGCCTCTTATAAAGTGTTAGAAGTAGACAAAACTTACACTGTATTCTACCCAGCACGTGGACGCCCACATGACCAACACACACACACTAAGCTAATACACTAGGACAAAGAACACGGTGGGGCACCGCCTTCGATAGGTCAGTGGCAAAAACACCACTAGCGAATTGAAACCAGTTTATGGTGCACCTAACCTCACACTAACCCTCACGATGTTCCAAAGATATCCCTGCCAGATGAAACCCTAACATACGAAATGGCAATAGACGGAATGATATGTAAATCACAAAAATGCTCTTGTATATTTATATAAAAAGCAATTCTTATAAACCTAAAACGCATGTACTCAATGCCTTTGCAGAAGACAGAGTAATAAGGAAAATACCCGACGAACAGACCAGAAGACAGAAATCAAAATAGCTCAGCCCCAGTCGGATTATTGTTATAATTTCTATGTAATATAATTGCCAAAAGTTGTTTTTTTCTTGGTGAAATATTTGAAATCGTAAAGTTAAAACAAAATGTTTTGAGTTATTTGTTATATTACGTGAAACGTTCTAACTTCAATTAACCCTGTCAGATATAATGCATATCATATCTGCAGACAGATTTATCATGTCAGACAGGATTTCGGAGAGGATATTACAGTAACGATGTAGGAATTTAGACGATTTACTTTGTTGTTTTCAGATGTAACCTTGCTGATTAGCAACAAGCTACAAACAAACATCAAAATGTGCAAGCTAACGTCTAATATCTCCTGACAAAACATAAACTCAATATTTGAGACTAGAGACAAATGCTGTAATATTTTACACCACATTTATATTTATTTCTTGAAGGTTAGTCGACACCAAATCGTTAGCCCAAGGTGTTGTCGCATTGACCCTTTATAACAGCTGGTCGCTAAGACTTCTCATTTATTATGTTTAATAGAATAGGAGAAAGACTCCAAAATGGACAGTTCTTTATAGCCACTTGGTCGGAGCTGCTTTTAAACGTTTCTTCTGCCCTGTTTCTCCTGGCCCTAAACTGGAGATTTAAAATTAACTAGTAGGTGTTTTTACATACCCGTATAAACTTTAATGTATAAATGTTGATCACGTGTTCGGTATATTAGATTGCTGAATGTTTTATTTCTAACTGAGTCTCGATTCGATGGATATAATCTGTTTTGCATCTAGAGAAAAAAATGTATATCCTCTAATTACAATACCAACATTTTTATTGCTAAAGAGATCATGTTTATATTACAAATACCTGAATTTACATGTAAATGTCTATCTTGATTTTTTTTATTCTTGGTAAAAAAAAAACAATAAAATACATCGTATTTTGGTACATCAAACCATTTTCAATCTACATGAAAAGGACGTAGTACTACATAGTTTATAACGCGTACTGGAAACTAATGCATGTTTATTTGTCTAGGATACAGCTTTTAACAGTTACAGAGCTTAAAATAAAACCTTTTCCTTGCATGTTGCTTTCCATTTTGCCTGTGTTTATTATTAATATCATAGAAATATGTAAAACGTATGCTTCATACAATAAACACACAAAAATGTGCCTTAGTGTTACGCTAGTCTTTAAGTTCAGTTCCAGCTAGTGTAACTGCTGCGTTGTGTTTATTGTTTGTGTAGTTGCAACATAGGTATGCACCAGCTTTTCTGCGTCTTTAATCTGTACACTGTACATAAAATGACAGATAGACTGAATTATCGTGTCTTGATGAATTGTTTATCTTCTGACTGCATTTCATGAATTCTGAGACAGAATGATCTTTAATTACTTGTTCATTCTGAATACAGCATTTTATACAGACTGCATGGTTCTAAAATAGACCGTATTCCTGTGACATTTCAAGATTCTTATAACGTGTGTATTTTCTCCATATCTAATGGACTAGATTGCGGTTTAAACCTCTGCCATATCATTGCTTTAATTTATGCGGTTGAAATATAAAAATAAGCATTAAAATTGCAAAAAAATCCAAGAAACGTAGCCGCGAGTAAAATGTAAGGTATGCCTAATGAGACAACAATATTATTATGTACATAAGATACATATTTTCATTTTATGTAAAGCAAATTTTACTCATTTTGTAAGAAGGTACAAGGGCTGTTCAAAAGTAATGTAGACTTTGTCTCTAGCTTTTATATACTTTAATGAAGCAAAATAAGAAATATGCAATAATAATTCGCAATATTTCTTTTAGCTGCACTGCAAATATTACGTGGTTATGATCATACAGTCAAAGAGTTGCGCATCCTCGAAAACAGTCACTCACGCGAACTCGCCGCACGGTGATCATATTTCAACGACTTTAATGACGTTGTGACTTCATCGAGATGCATTCATTAAGTTTGCATTCATTAATTTTTGTAAATTTATTTTATTAATTTTGAGGAACAATACTTAAGTCATAATATATTTTGTTTTGGTTAGGAAACTGAAAAAAAAGTGTGAACACATATGCCAAGCATCTCAGACAGGGTGCTCATCATGAGTACTTGGTCTTTATCTAAGGCATCACCCATTAACATTTACGTCGAATTACGGATTTTCTTTTTGGTTTCTTCCTCCGCCTTCGTGTACTTTAAGCAACTCTGGGCCATTTGCGAAACGTTTGTACGACTTGAAGATCAAGAGCATTGTTGTGGCGTCTGCTTTATCAGTTTATAAATTTCAGCTGCAGATCGCCAAATTTTCTGCATAACTAAACAACTGTCTGATTATCTATGCGAGTCGATGACGACATTACATGTATTATAAATAGTAAAACTATTTCATAGTATATTAGGTGGGTGGGATATGGTAATGCATATATCTATTGATAGAGCTTCAAACGCCTGTGCTTCTGCATCCTACGTCCGAATGATCCTACACTCACGATGCATGTCGCTCTGACGTGTCGATGTTTCAGGCAAACAATTGGACTACGACCATTAGAAACTGAATTCAAATCATTACAGACGAAAAGCAACTGTGCCGGTTATGCGTAGCTATGGTTATTAAAACGCTCTTTGCATATTAGCAAAAATGCTACCAAAACATGTATGACCAAATTACAGAAAGATTGCGAATTACAATGATATATTCCACACTGCTCTTTACACAATATGCGGCTTTTGACAGCAAACGTCTACGTTATTTTTAACAGCCCTCGTTCCATTATTTTGCCTGCCATATGTCATGTATAAAATTATTATTAAACCATACAAACTCAAGACTAAACATTGTTTATGAATGAATTACAATATTTGAAAAAATTGAGGTTTTCTATTTCTAATGAAATGATCTAAAATACTCGGTGTAATATATTTCTGAAAAACATCAATATAAAATGGTGGCAGGTCTTGGTAAAAGGTTTAGTATTTCGTTTCTATTAGGACTCTTTCCATTAAACTACGTTTTTGTATGACTTCGTGACACATTCAATCGGGCTATCTTAATCAGACTTCATCTAATACGTCATGGTAAGTTAATATGTTCTTCATTACACATGTTAATATTGGTTCGTAAATGCAAAATACATTTCGAACTAGAAATGTAATTAGGCTCTTCTCTTCTCCAGACTGCATCACGATGTCACAGGTCGAAATGATATCTTTAACAAAAGTTATCAAAAAATTGCTTCTGCTCATGTGTACGGAATCAATCAAAGCTAACGTGTGTTTTTTGAAAACACATTTGCAATATAAAGGAGAATTGTATTACAATTCATATTTCTGACAACAAAATGTGGAAAAATGAAGTGATGAATAGTGGCAGTTTGTAGAGATAACAAAATCATCATTTAAAAAGGATTGTGGCGTAACGTATTCTTCATGATTGAATAGTGTTCAAATACACTATCAAAAATATAGGAAAAGTAGTTCGATTGTATTTTGCATTTTAAACGTCCTTATTTCATTTATTTTAAATTAGCAAAGTATTAAGAGCACGCTAATAAAGTTCGGTAGAACATCAGCCAGTAATTTACTAATGGTTTTATGTTTGAAGTTTCTTAAAAAAGGCTCAGAGCAATATCTCATTTTTTCTTTATTTTCATTTATTAAAAGACAGCCATAGCTATGAAAAACCATGTCTGTGTAGGATTATGTATTGTTAATTCAAATTGAGGCACTTGGCCTTTTTGGGGGCGGCTAGAGCTAAAATTGGAAAGACATTTTTCATGTAGTTCAGGCGACATTTAAGATAGTAGCAAGAAAAAACTATTAATTTATATATTTTGGAAGCACAGAATGCAACCAAGCAAAATTGTGATACGTCGATTTGCCTGGGTCTGTTTAAAACAGATAATGATATATGCCATTAATAACCGACTCAAGAGGTATTCTGTTGTACATATACATTAAATGGACTCAGTGATCCCAGGGGACAATATCATATTTATGTAGCAACAGTAATCTAAATAAACGCTCACGTTTAGCGCGGGATGACAAAACAACAAGAACATTCTAACGCTATACACGCGAAACGATGTGATCCAACAACTTAGCCGTGAGCATTTCATTCATGTGTCTGTGAAAAAAACTATCTGCTGATCGTGTATCTGTTTATATTTTATATCTTTCTTGGTTTATCATTAAATCCGGAATGCTTATAACAATTTCTGTCTGGTAGGTGATTATCGAAATGTTTGCATCAAAGCCAAACTATAATAATAATAACTGAACATATATTTAAATTGACTAAACAAGAGTGGCGTATTCTTTTGTTTGCAAATATTACCGCGGTAGAGTGATGCAGCAGTGTTAAAAGAATAATCTCAAACGGTAATGTACTTGCAATAGGACATTTCCAGTGTTCTTTAATACAATCTTCGAGAAGTCATTATGTTAGAGTCATTTGCAAAGAGCTTATGTTTTCTCTATGATGTAACAGGAAACAGACAATCGCGCTGAGCCACAACTTACTCGAATCAAAGATGTATTGAATGTGACTGTGTGAAAATATACCGTAATTTGTCAAATTCATATTATTTAGTTTGTTTTTATAAACAACTGTTATGTCGTTTTAATCACAAAATAAACATTTCTAAAAGCTGATCCTATTTCTTTTCAAACTGCCTCAATATTTATTCCTGGTGTTAGTTTTCATAACATATAACGTAGTGATGCGGCAGCTTTCTGTTTTTTGTTTTAGATTTGTGTGTTCTGCATAATATATATATAAACAAGGTTAACGAGACAAGCTTCCTTTTTTATTCTTTGACATTTAAATTGTACAGTTTATGTTTGAACATTCGCACGAGTCAAATTGCTGATCAGTACTGATCTGCTACTAGTAGTAGTTCATTTAATTTGTTTTCCTTTTTTCAACAATCACTTAAGCAAGTTTTAAGCAAGCAAACAAGCAAACTCTTTTATGCAATTACGTAAATAAAAAACAGTTTAAGCAAAATATCAAACAATATCGTGAAAATTAATGCCAGCGTACTGTTATATGAACTGGATAAACTGGAAGACATCATATTGAATCAGGCGATGGCGAAATATTTGCAAAACCAACCGTGGGCACTGTATCTGGTTAAATTGTAATATGTCGTCTGTAACCTTAGAGCAAAGTAAACAGAGCTTGCTGATTTCATAAGAGATATTAATGTTTTAAGTGTAAAACTATTGGTGTTTAACATTTGCTATGGTTATTTTGTTTGAACAGTAAACAGTAAATCCAGTCCTGTATTTACAGATTCCATCAGTGTCACACCACTACACTAATATGTTATTTCATCAATTATACATGTACTTGAATGAGAAAGCATGCAGGGAAACTATCATATTTCGTTATGCAAGTCAAACGTATAATTGTTAACTTAACTTACAGTGTATATGCCGTGTGCAGGATTTCTTCAGAAATGTATGGCTTTTTTGTCACAAAAAAGGCCAGGATATATATACGACAATGAAATAAAAAATGAAGTGTAGAAAACCCGTAACTCTGCATTGTTATTGCTATTAGTTTTCCAAGGCTTAATCTACTTTTCCATGGTAAGTCTCTGTAAATGCTGAAGGAAATTCATTCAAACTGAATACTAAGATGAGGACATTTAGAAAATTGTAATACAGAAGAACTCTAACTTTAGCTTGTTAAAATTGAGTTAGCTTCTTTTATTTCAACAGTTTAATCTTTGATTCAAATGCCGCTGCAAAACTATGGAAATATTTTTTAAAAAGCACTTCACATAGTGACAGTGTGCACTGAGAGAAGTGAAGTGTATAAGAACTCTGCTAGCCTAACTTTTTAACTATCTCACTTCTAATTTAATAAACAAACTTGATACAAACTAGGTTCCTTAGGAAGCACTGAAGCAACCAAGCAAAATAACTGCAGATTAAGTTTGACAGTTTGTTGAAATAAGCAGAATTCTATTATATAGGCATAGTAGGAAATATAGATCAATAAAATTACACCTTTACTAATCCTACCTGTCCTGTATACAGAGCCTGTTCTATTGTGACATTTTAATACAAGCAAAACTGAATTATCTTTACTATAAAATACATGTACTTAATGGTATCTCATTTTATTATTGGCTAAAGGTATTTTTTACCATAAGTAAACTGACAAAAACATATGATGCAGTTTTAAAGGGTAAATCAAAACAAATGCAAATACATCCTAAATGCTTTTGATGTGCAAAAAGGAAAGATGTTGTGTCTAAAATCGTTTTCATTTTCCACTCGATTGTGTAATTGCAACGGAAGCAAACTAATAGAAAGATATTTCTTGCATACCAGACGGAAATTTCCGGTATTTTTACCGGTGCTGGAAAAATCCATCTTACACTATAAGATTCTGTCACTGGTTATAGGTGCAGATGGGAATTTCCGGCCTCGAGGGTAACTGTTTAGGCGGTAACGAGGTTCCTACCGAGTTACCGCCTAAACAGTTACCCGAGAGCCGGATATTCCCATCTGCACCTATATGAAGTGACAGAATCTTTTTCTTGCATACCGATATCAAGAAATAATAATAAAAATAAAGTCAATCAAACGGCTTTCTTTTTAGAACTATTTCTTATAGCAGCGTATTTAAACAAAGCGCGGGAAACCAACGTCCGTAAACAGGAAATACGTCATGACGTTTCAAAGACAAATAACAATGTTTAGTTCCGGTTTTGTTTTATCAGTTGCAGCGTAACGTTATGAATTTTTGATAAAATAACGTGTTTTGAATCGAGAAATATACTATCAGGAAAAAGAGGAACTGTCAAGGTATTGGATTTTTATTCCGTTTTTCGAAATGAAATATAAATAACTACATAAATCTTCTACATATATGTAGTTCGTAATACGTCATTTAAAGCACAAGAGTCATCTTACACCCCGGGGTGTAAGATGGATTTTTCCAGCACCGGTAAAAATACCGGAAATCCCCGTCTGGTATGCAAGAAACCGGGATCTTTCACCCCGGGGTGTAAGATGACTCTCGTGTTTTAAATGACGTATTACGTATTACGAACTATATATATGTAGAAGATCTATGTAGTTATTTATATTTTATTTTGAGAAACGGAATAAAAATCCAGTAGAATCTACCTTGACAGTTCCTCTTTGTTCCTGATAGTATATTTCTCCATTCAAAACACGTTATTTTATCAAAAATTCATAACGTTACGCTGCAACTGATAAAACAAAACCGAAACTAAACATTGTTATTTGTCTTTGAAACGTCATGACGTCTTTCCTGTTTACGGACGTTGGTTTCCCGCGCTTTGCGTAAATACGCTGCTATAAGAAATTGTTCTAAAAAGAAAGCCGTTCGACTGATTTTATTTTTATTATTATATCTTGATATCGCTATGCAAGAAAAAGATTCTGTCACTGGTTATAGGTGCAGATGGGAATATCCGGCTCTCGGGTAACTGTTTAGGCGGTAACGAGGTTCCTACCTACAGCTACCCTCGAGGCCGGAAATTCCCATCTGCACCTATAACCATGAAAGAATCTTATAATCTGCCCTTAAGCACAGGCCTAAGGCAAGATTTGTCAGTCTTTGCGGATTAACACTTTGAATCAGCTATTAAAACTTGAAGCATGTAAACGTATTTTATGAGACTGAAGTAATACTAAACAAAAATAACAAAGAAAGAGATATGTGGGGAAAGTGTTAACTTTAACGTTAGCGAATATCTACTGCATAATGCACTAGAAAATGATAGTTAATGCAAATATAGCTGGTATATGATATCAGAATTTGCAGGTACTATTTTGGAAACTTCCTTTAAGCAATTACTGGTCCTTTTTCTCACTTGTTTTACACACCTAAAACATCTGATCCCCACCATAATGTTCATGACAACTGTATCGCAAACATATATGGGATATCAACGGCATTAAAATTTGCTTCTAAAGAATCTGATACCCGCAATCGGTTATGATATTGCAACCGGTAACCGGATTTAGCATGAATCAGAATCAAACAATAAACAACCCTTGAACATTAGAAAATCATGCACAAATTGCTTGGAACGCAATAATGTGAAAATGCATTTAATGTTTGCGATAGGATTTATTACATTACCTGTTTTTGTTTTCTATTACGCTGCAGAAAATAGCTATTGACCTTTCAAATAAACAAAAAAAAAATAAGCTCTTAGAGGAGAGACACAGAAACCAGAAACTTGTTCATGGCTTATTTGGTTGCCGGCTTCTCATACGTGTTTCCTTTATTAGTTGCAACTAATTTGACCCAAAGATTTTTTCTGTAAAATTCTTTGTTTGTGTAAAAGAAATATTTCACCTATTAGTCTTTTGTCTAAAGAATATTTTAATTGATATGTTTAAGATTACCAGCACCAGAGTTGTGAGTCTTATATCCACCTGAGAAATGGACTCCAACGATATATACAACCATACATAGAGTCGTGATTCTGTCAGATTAAATTTTGTCTAAGACTCCTTTTAATTTGTCAGTAGAATAAATATAAACCAGAGATCCCCCCCCCCCCCCCCTAAAAAAAAATTCTGATGTGTGATTTTATGCTCATTCCCAAACTTTAGATGTTTTAATTTGTGCATCGTATATGGCAATGCAAGTCTGCGGTTAAGTATCTATCTATTATATTTGCTAGCCGTTAGTAAAAAAGTTATTTAATCAACAATTCAAATAAATCTTGAGCTTATTTAACGTTGAGTTGTTAGAATAAAGTCTTCCGGGGTTATGTTCTTAAAAGGTTTCGTGGATTGGCTATAAAGTTAACTGATTAATTATGGAATAAGTTAAGCCCACAAATTATTGTAACCCTAAGAACAACAACATGGCCAATCGATTAATGTACAACAGACATAACCGGTATTTATCTCATTTCATTTTATTTGCCAGTATTTAACTGTTACGCTATGTAGACAAGAAAAGTCACATTTATCACAGACAGAAGTCTGACAAAAGCTTGCAGATAAGTCGATCAGAATGTCGCATCGATTGCTCAAACCAATTAATCATTTAATGCGTTAATGTCTACAATGAGTGGAAATTTCCCTCGTCTTCCAGCGGTGTCTCTTCCAAAACTAATAATTGTCACTGTAGTTAAACAAAAAAAATTAGGATGATGTATTGGCCATTAAAATATAGATCGAGACGGCCTTTCTTTAATCGTAGACGACAAAATATCTGTTTTTATCATAAAGATCATTCACAATGTAACTATATAGAGACGGGGAAAACACAACTTGTGTTCCAATTTTAACAAAAAGTGTACCATTTTATTTCTGATATGATTTGCCAGTATGATAAAGTGCAACTTTTCTGCTTAAGACTTCATTGTGTGATATTGTTTTCCTGTCAACACAAATGGCTTTGAGGATTTTGTGCTAATTGTAAGTTTAAAATCTAAATGTTATAGACATCAGATTATAAGGAAAAAAGAATTGCCAGAAATCCAAAAGCAGTATTTCACTAGTGCAATAAAGATTTTGACGTTGACGTCATTTTAATTACAGGAGACGTTGTTCGAATTGACAAGATCTATTACAGCTTAAGAAAGACGAAATCTTGATTTTTTAGGAGTAACGGCATGGATAAAAAGAATATTACATTGATGTTTCCACGCTGAATGTATTAAACTCGTAAGGGGCCTCCGTGGCCGAGTGGTTAAGGTCGCTGACTTTGTAAAAATTGGTCATTTTAGTGTTGTGTCGCGCCTAGCTCCAAAAGTATATGACCTAGAGTCACAAAACTTTACAGAAATGTTGGTCAGCATGTGTAGTTGTGCATCTGGGGTTTCGCGTCCGGATTCATTCAGTCATGTAGAAGTTATGGCCCCTGACTTTGTAAAAATTGGTCATTTTAGTGTTGTGTCGCGCATAGCTCCAAAAGTATTGACCTAGAATCACCAAAGTTTACAGGAATGTTGGTCAGCATATGCAGTCGTGCACTTGGGGTTTCGCGTCCGGATTCATTCAGACATGTAGGAGTTATAGCCACTGACTTAGCTAAAAATCGGTTATTTTAATGTTGTGTCTTGCGTAGCTCCAAAAGTATTTGACCTAGAGTCACCAAAGTTTACAGGAATGTTGGTCAGCATGTGCAGTTGTGCACCTGGGGTTTCGCATCCGGATTCGTTCCGTATTGTAGGAGTTCTGGCCCCTGACCTGGGAAAAAATTGTCATTTTAATGTCATGTAGTGGGGGCATCTGTGTCCCATGGACACATTTCTAGTTTTTTATTGTATTTATCATACATTTCTAGTTTTTTATTGTATTTATCATAAATTTTACAAATATTGTAACAAAAAAACATTTATGTGAAATTTTAACAAATGTTTTGTTTTGATGTCAGGTTCCAGTGTACTGCCTGTACAATAGATAAAACTTTTTAAAACGTTTTGGGGTTTAAATTAACAGGCGTTGAATTTTGGAAAAGCACACATTGCTCCTTTCCCCTTTCCCATATATTGCTTCCACGCTATGAAGAATTACTGACCAGAGTTTTACACGTGGAAAAAAAAGACCGTTGGCTATACAAATGAGAATAAACATTAAGAATGGAGCTAAAAGATTCACCTTAAAAAGCCCTAAATTTTCAGCAGTTCAGTAAATCAAACAGGGGTTCGGCAAACAGTCGTTTTCTCTGAGTTGAATTGTAATCAGTAATTTTTAAAAATTGATTGTCTTTTAAATTTAAAACAAACATTGTAAATGTAAATGGGTGTTCATCATTCGCCCATACCAGACGTCTACCATAGCAGATGTGTTGGCAGAAATTTGGTTCCATTCTTCATTTAAAAAATAACGTAATTTTACAATAATGACATTAAAAAAAAGGAAGTACAATAGTCATTATCTATGAGGATTACGTAAATTCTGATTTCTATAAAAGTTGGAAATGGAGCATAAAATATTTACATTAGTTCTTCATTTCCAAACATTCACCCGAAAAGAGACACAATTTCTTTAATTATGCTATAGGCCTAATGAGATTCTATTAGGTTAAAATATTCACAACCAAGCTTTTAAATTTGAAGCATTTATTATTAGTTATTGGTTTAGAACTATGATAATGATTTATGTTAAACTGTTGATTCAGTATGTTTCAATATAAATAACAAAAATTATTCAAAAACTTTTTTCTCTTCATCTCGGTGCAGATGTAACGGTATATCTATACCGTACTTTATTTTGTTTAGAATATTTGTGTTCACATGTCGAGATTTAATTTCAATGCAGTCAAAGACATAACAAGCTTATACATCATTGCATTCAGAAATTATGGACTATCATTAATACAGTTAATTGTAATAAAAGAACAGATCCATAATTCGAGATATTTGCAGCCATTGCAATAACAACACTTCTTAAATTTTTTATGGGGCACTGGTGATTTTTCAAAGGAGCTCTGCCTTTTAGGTAGCACCTAATTTCATATTATGACTCATTTTCATCAATTTATAGGACTTCTTGGTATCCGAATATGATTTCATTGTGTAACAGTAAGTTTCCCAGTTTATTTTGACAACATCTACCAAAGTGAGTAAACATTTATAATAAAGTGAATTTTTTACATGCGGAACATATATCATGGAATTGACAGTAGACATATAATTGATTTAATGTCATCGGTTAAGTTGGTATTGCTTTATCAAATCATGGTGAGTATGCATGTGGTCTTACACTCCACAGACAATGTTCATATATGTGAGCTACTGATACAATAAAATTAGTACAGACAATTCAGTTGAGTGACACAAGACGAACTCAGAAACAATAATAATAAAAGGTAAGAGTAGATTTCTCAGAAGCACAGAGCACCCAAACACAGGTGGATGATACCAAATCGCCAGGAGCGAAATGCGTTGCCAACCAACCTACACCCGCATCTCCCTAACTCACATATACTGTCAACATAGGCAGAACAGAGGCTGACAGTACTTCTCCAAATGTTGACAACTTTTCTGTCCCATGAAAAAACAAGTCAATATTTGTATTATTGTACAGAAACAGTTAAACAAATTAATGCGAGCGTTCGTTCAAATATTACATTCAGAAACTGTTTCACTAATTTGTCGATAGCAGACATTTCCGTTTTTCAAATAAAAGAGACAATCATGTTAATAAATAGACTAAAATATCTCACAAGTAGGGCCTCCGTGGCCGAATGGTTGTTAAGGTCACTAACTTTGACTCACTTGACCCTCACAGCTCTTTGAATGTGACTTTTATTAGTTGTGTTTTGTCAATGTTTTTACATCATATGCCTGTTGCGTTTACTCTGCATCCAATTAATTATTTAGCATGTTGTACAGAGATGTGTGAGCATGCACATATACTGTTATGCGCAGTATGAGTATATAGGCTATTTAAGATTTGTCCTATGCATTTTAAAAAATCCAATAATAACCGGCGATATTGCAATTCTTACAATGCGCACGTCAATCCCAAAATAGTCCGTGTCCATTTTTCCAAATTTGGATAAAGTGAAAATCGTGACATAATTATAATGACTGATATTTCGGAAGCAGCTTGAATTTTATTTCTTAATTTATTTTTAATTAGCATATCATTATCAGGCGTTTCTTAGCAATAACATGGTTATCTGTTCTATAGTCTGCAACAAATCACTTCCTTTATTTTTGAGACAATGGAAAGAATCAAGTAGATGTGCCCGCTATTAAAATGCATTGGTAATTTATGTTTATAACTACATGTTTTGCCAGAGATGTCAACAAACATATTGATACGACGAAAATGTTCAATTAAAGAAAGTAGTATGTAGATATCGAAAAACGTTTCGTTAAAAATTACGCTAATATTTGGGTTTTAACAGTTCTTCATTTGTGCAAAATCTCATATGTATCCAGGCATTTTTGTATAGCTAACATAATTTAACAGAATAACTGTTTTACAGAATAAACCAATTTCCTCAGGATGGTAAATTCCCCATTGGAAAACATTTGATTCTGATTGATGTACCAGACTGGCGTCTCTCAAATGTCACAATATAACAGGATTTGTTATACAGGTCAAAGTTTACATTTTCACTTGTAATACCATTTAGCCTTAGTTTCCTTACAAATCTGCATTTCTGAAAATATGTACACTACTATACATGATGCAACATACTGCACACAATTTGTACATTAAACATGCCTTCTGACAGAGGCACCTAAAGAAAAACTACTTCAATGAATACATTATTACCTCTGATATCTTTATATACAGTATTCATATTCCTTTGTTTTCGTTATCATGTTTATGTTCTTGTTGTCTGTACTGATTCCTATATTATAAGGCATACTGATGAATATGAAGTAATGAAGAAAAACAAAACAACCTTTATATTTCCTGTGAATGGGGAGACGTAAGAATTTAATCAGCATCTGTATGTCCCTAACAATTTAACAGACAATACTGAACAAAGAGGTCGCTAATATCTTTACAGTTAGTAAGAAACGTATCGTTTGAAACATAAATAAAAATAATATAAGGAAATCCCAAATGCCACTGAATTAATACAATTTATTTTAAAGTTTTCACATTGCCTTTATCGTCAATAAATGTTTTATGTAAGACACGAAAATACAAGATATTACGCCTGCATGCAAGTTCTTTACATTGAATATATTAAAACGGCTTAATACAGTATATGCTATTTGATATATCACATAATATTGCAAACACTATATGAAATAAGCATTTTCTTACTTATGAAAATTGATGTGAAAATAGAAGTGTTATTAAACGGAGAGGAAAATATACAATATGTGCTTTGTAATGTTTAATGTAATACAGAATGTATATGCGCATCTTTCAGTCGTTAGAAAGTACTTTAAAATGTAGAAAATCTTCATCATATGAATTTAATTTGAGTTAACATAAATACGTAATGTGTTTTTGCAACTTTTTCATAAATAAGGTAATAAAATAATAGTCGTTTGATAACACCATTTATCTTAGTTATAATGGATGTTCATACTGCGGCTGGTTATATATCTAAAAGTTTGTATATTTTAGATATAAAACAAAACTGTTTTACTCACAAACATTTATTCTATGTTTGCAAAGATGTCGTGTTATAATCATTTATTTATTTCCAATACGAAATTTGAAGAAATTTGAAGAATGTCAGTGACTATTTATTTGTTCCTCACAATGTTGTATTTTGTTTTCTTCAACTGAAGTAACTGTGTATTATGTGTTCATCAACTGGAGTGACTGTCTATTTGGTTTTCATCAACTGTAGTTACTAAGTATATGGTTCTCATCAACTGGAGTGCTAGTGTATTTAATTTGCATCAAATGGAGTGATTGTGTATTTGGTCTTCATCAACTGGAGTGGTAGTGTATTTGATTTGTATCAAATGGAGTGATTGTGTATTTGGTCTTCATCAACTGGAGAGACTCGTCTAGGTTTTCGTTACCTGAAGTGAATGTATATTTGGTTTCATCATTTGAATTGATGCATAGTTGGTTTTTAACAACTAGAGTAACTGTTTATATGGCTTTCAGCAACTGAAGTGACAGTATATTTTTCCTCATCAACTGAAGTGGCAGTGTATTTTGTTTTCGCCAACTGAAGTGACTGTGAATTTGGTATCAAGTGAAATATATTTTATATTTGATATCTAGCTTGACCTTCTTCTATTTTTAACTGGCAATCATATCGGGCCATGTTAGAATCTACATTACCTTTGAAGTAACACTTGTTACGACTGCTTAAATTATTATAACATTATGTAAATGATTGAAGAGAAATAATCATTTGAATGAACTGAACGGAAATAATCATTTGTTAAGATTCAAGTCCTTTGGAAGCTCATTGTGGTCATGAGTTTGTATCTAGTTCCTACTAGTAATTTATCTAGTGGCCACGATACACTTACGCGATACCACGAGATAGTACCTTGTTCGGATGATACCTTCTGACCAAGAGATACGTTTGTCGTTGCTTTAATATAAAAAGCTGACACTTGTCACCTCGGAGCTCCAGTAAATTCGGATAATTCCCATAATTGTAGATAGTTCAATCCTTCTCCTGAGAATAAATTAAAATGACAGTATTATAAGGTAGCATATTATCGAAGTAAGTGAAAAAAACCATATTCGTTATATTAAGATTTCCTCAGACAATTTTCTTAAAGGGAATTCCTATGGTTTTTTATACGCATCTTTCTGCGCAGCCGACACTTTCTCTGGAAAACTGAAGTGAAGTCAGCATTTGTTGAAACATGTGACAGACAATTCTATGTTTGCAAAGATGTCGTGTTATAATCATTTATTTATTTCCAATACGAAATTTGAAGAAATTTGAAGAATGTCAGTGACTATTTATTTGTTCCACACAATGTTGTATGATGAGGAATCTTGAATGAAATAACATTTTTGATAAGTTTTATCAGTAATCAAATGTTGGTACTGGTTTATGTTGTATTGACAAGTACTATTAAACTTTATCACCTTTCAGATTATTTAGTGTCGATTGTATTGAGGTCAACTGCCACATTATCAAAGTTTATTAGTATCATGCCTGACAGGTATCTTGCCATTTTTGTGGTTTTGTTTTCACATCGCATTTTAGTACAAAGACAGTGTTGTTCATATAATGTAAGACAATTGACTTAGTACTGATAAGAAAATATCACCTTTCAGATTATTTAGTATTCAATTATAGAAAGAATTAAGAATTTTTAAAACTTTTTTTTAACTTCTAGCAGATATACATGTAATCAATTTGGTCAGGTTCGCGCCATTTTTCGTCCGAACAGGTGTTGTATTCAAGCGGTCTTAACATAAAATTTAGCCTGGTGACTCGTACATTTTTAGCCATTTTTATGCTCACAATACAATTATTTATACACAAGAAAAACAGGAAAAAATTCTATGAAACATTTGTTTTCAAAATATAAAAAAAATATTATTCACTATGGATATTTTTCATTGAAAAATGTTTACAAAAGTGAATATGAAACAAGACTTTTTTTTCATTTGTACCCATTATTGTAAGGATATAGTATTACAAATATGACTGTGATATCAAATAACTATATGATAAAATCTGTAAAAAGAATAAACCTTATTGTTCTGTCCTGATGTATATTTTGGTTGGTATTTTGTATACTTTATTTATTATTTGTAGTTCTTTATGTTGAGCCTCTCTCCAGATACGCAGGCAGATATTATAACGGCATTTAATAATACATCACGCTATCTAGATGATATTCTTAATATGGATAATCCGTTTTTTGGTCAATTGGTGGGTACTATTTATCCTAGGGAGCTTCAGTTAATTAAAACTAACAATTCGGATACTGATGCTTCATTTTTAGATTTATATCTCTCTATTTATGACAATTTTATACATACCAAAATTTATGACAAGAGGGATGATTTTAATTTTAGTATTGTAAATTTTCCCCATTTGGATGGGGATGTACCTCAGGCTACATCTTATGGGGTATATATTTCTCAATTAATTCGGTTTGCCAGAGCGTGTAGTCATGTCAAGCATTTCAATGAATGTAATCAATATATTACAGGTAAACTTCTTCAGCAAGGCTACCGTTATTACAAATTGCGTAAATATTTTGCTAAATTTTATTACCGTAATTCTGATTTAGTTTTAAAATTCAATAGTAATTTAAAGACACTTCTGCGAGAAGGTATTTCTAAACCCGTTTTTTATGGGGATGTGGTTTATAAACTTCGTAAGATCTTGGGTCACGGTAATTTTCCAAATGTATTTGGAAAGATTATCAAACGTTTTGTTAAAAGAGGTTACGACCCAACTGTTTTGAGACATACCGCATGTTTAGTGTTCAACCCGTTTACAGTTGGACACTACGCTTCCCTCTTTAATTGCGTCTGACGGAAGAAGGGGAGGACTCTATGATAAGCAGTTTTTAAATCCTACCAGGACTGAACTGTTTTGATATTTGTCTTCTGACCTGTTTCGTCGGGCCCTTAAGGGTGTTTCTCTTGTTGCTCTGTCTTCTGAAAAGGCATTGAGTACATACGTTTTTGGTTCTTAAGGTTTGTTTTTTATATATTTATACACGAGTATTTTTGTGTTTTACATGCCATGCCTTTTTGTTTCCATTACGTGTGTAAGAGATTCACCTGGAGGGGATTACTTTTATTTACACTGTCCCATGTCTTTGGAACATGGTGGGGGTAAGAGTGAGGTTAGGTGCACCATAAACCGGTTTAAGCTCCCCAGTGGTGTTTTTGCCACTGACCGTTCCAAGGCGGTGCCCCACTGTGTTCCTTTGTTTGTTCGTTTCGTCTTATGTGTTGGCTTTGTGTGCGTGTGTGTTGTTCGTTTTGTCCTTATGTGTTGGCTTTGGGTGTGTGTGTGTGTGTGTATGTGTGTGTGGTGCACGCGTCTGCGTGCTGGGGGTTTCGTTTTGAGGAGGCTACGTTTTTGGTGCGTGGCATTCCCTGTTTGATATTTTTCTTTGTTTTTTATAAAAAAGCAGAAAATTATGAAAATGCTGAAAAATCGCTTGCAGTTTCAGTAACAGTGGGTGTGTTCAAAACAATTTTTCACAAAAACAAGCCAGGTGACTCATTGTTTTTATTTGTTCATTATTTTCAGCACAAATTTGCCTATCATATATGTGAATTTGAAAAAAATCTATGAAAGGAAAAAATCTGTAGGAATTCTCTTTAAACAATCATTTAATGCGCTGATTCATTATCATGAAGCGACTGACCACATACTGCAACCGTTTACACCGTAAACCGTTATACAAGCAGAACAAGTTGAAGAATGTTCGTTGAATTTAGTTATAAGAAACTTAATGAAACAGGAGCTATGACACTTGGTTTTACTGGAATAGTTACAACTTTACAGGAACAATTGCCTATTTCAAAACTGAGGGAGAGTTTAAACAAGACGCTTTTATTCTGTCAATTTTTGATAAAGTAAATGATAACCAGGAACGGCCAATGTTGTTTTTCAATAAAACATGTTTATAAAATTTGTCAAAAATTAATTATTGAGATTTAGGTCAGAATTTTCTTTATTCCGTAAAACAGTATGGACTATACATTGTATTGTCCTTTGTAACGTTTCTTTTGGTCTATTCTTACACACGTTATTAGTTAGATTCTCAAAGGACAAAAGGAAGTACTTACTAGCCCTTACCCTGCTAAATTTCTATTATGAACCTGTCCATCTTTCAATTTGAACAGTACCATTAACTGTTAAAAGGGGTACTGACCAAAAAGATACTTACTGAATGGTGAACAGTGCAGATGTGAAGGCTGATCATGATCTACACTGGTCGTAAAAGCAGAATAAGTCGTTTCCAGCATGAAAAGGCGTAGATATGAAATCGAGCATGGAATAATCATTATAGTAATTTTTGTTTATCTTAAGGTAGTTCTGCACGTTTCGGTCGGATTTTTTTTCTACAATGTAGAATTTGATTAAACTCTGATTTTTCAAAACTTCAGAATATACTAAGTAACTTTAGCAAATAAAAAAGATAGGGTCGTGTGCTTGATTGTGTGCTAGACTGATTTGAAATTTTTGGACCTCGCGCAATTTTTCATATTGGGAGCCTATGGGAAAATCACAACTTTCATAACATTTTCACGAATAGAATTTTTTCTAAAATGTAGACTTTATTGAAACTTCTCACAGTTGTAAATAAACGTATGGCCTATTATATGGCGAAATAAAATGCATAGGTCCGTGTGCTTATTTTTTGAGAAATTTAACCATTATTAAAGTTCACCGTACATTTCGATGTACTATAGTAGAGTAGAACTACCTTAACTTATCTAAAATATTTCAGTCCAAATTAACGTTTCGCAGACTTTCTACTTACGTTACTTGTTATGTGCACACATACGCAACATTTAACTATTTTATGATAAAGTTCTACATTATTTATCGTTATCTATTCGAAAGCTTTATACGTATATACTGGGGTATGTTAATGTGTCTATCACGTGCAAAAAGTTGTTAACCTGTTCAGTAATTGCTTAAAGATTGAACAGCAAAAAGTCATTATATAAATCAAGACAAGGAATTAACATAACTTACAGAAGCAAATGCTGACAGCTGAAGATTGTAGGTCAATCGCATAATTAGGTCCACGGTAAAATGCACAGTCAAATTAGCAATATGACAAAATTACGACATTATCACATAGAGCCGATTTTGGTCCCATGATATGCAAATTTATTAAAATTGTGGACAAAATTTAGAGAAGTGCTGAATGGCAACAGTGATATGACATGGCATAACATTTATCAAATGGTATAATAGCATGTGTTATAATTTCAAAGTTAAGTGTTTTTTATTCCAGTCTTTTAAATTTTACTTTAATTGGCATATCATCCGTAAACAGAAATTCGTTTCTAAACTTTTTTGCATTATAATCTAAGAGAATTTCAGCTGAGAGCAAATATGTTGTAACAGACCATAAAACTAAGTTTTGGACATACAAGTGGTATTTAATATTCCAGTGGTTGTAGACACAGTGATCGCAAATGTTTTTTTTTTCAGCTGAAACTTAGAACGCTTTTGATGCTTCTTACTGGAAGCTATTGTGTAAATATCTATCATATTGAAGACGTGTGTAAATATCTATCATATTGAAGACGATGAGACAATGATTATTTGTACAAAATCACATTTTAATCATATTTTACAATGTTATTATCCAATCATTACTTAATAATCGGAAAAGTTGTTTGTGAGAAACATCGTTTGTATGGCTGGCAGCACTTTGGAACAGCTGGAAATTGAGCTGCTTTTTTCGTTAGACTAATTTTCCAATAATTACTTTCATCTGCATCTTATATTTGCATATCTTGCGTGTGTCATGCATGACGATGGTATTTTTTATTCACTATGTCATGGAATTTTCAAATAAAAAGGTGGGTTCGAGAGACCGGTTTGATCTCTCCAGCCATGTTTTTGCCACACGGCTGACCTAGGCGTTGTCCTGCAGTTTTCCTTTATTTGTTTGTTTTGACAATGACCTTTTTGTTTTATCATATCTCTCTTGTTTGTGTCAATGTCCATTATTTACACATCTATACACTCATTGCTGTGGGCCTTAGTTTTGCAGATGCTGAGACTGTTGAAACGTGTTTATTTTTTGTGTTAGATGTTTGATCTTTATCTCGTTATTTTAGTTCATGAAATGAATTCACACTGTAATCAATAAATCTACTCTCGTTATAATGTTATGTCCGTTGTTGTGGCCATACGTTCGCTGTAATTTTGATTTTTTTTATTCTACCAACGGTGTTTGGTTCAGCTGAAAAAGCAACAACAACAACAATAGTATTGGATTATGTATGACATAATTAAATTTCAATTTATTGATTATTATTTGTCTTTAAGGACAATATTGCAGCATTGTGACATTTCATTATTTTATATAATCTCGCTTCTTTAATTCTATTTACACATATTTCTTTCTCTTGCGTGGTATTTGCAATTAAATTTCTTGTTGCGGTTCAGAAAGAACGAACGTCATAATTTTCAATGGATAGAATCCTAAGTAAATATTCCCATCCTTCCTATTGAACTAACAGAGAACACGTAAATATTTAATTATCATTCCATTCATATTAATCGTCCATACTAATTGAATATATTCTTATTTCTTTTTTCCTAAAATATAATACATCAATTCCTTCAGCTGATTTATTTACCTGATTGTACGCATTTCTATCCATTCATCCACAATGCTGAAAAGTCCTAGACCAAAATATTCTGTGACTTATCCTATAATCATCTTTCGTGATAATAGAGTGTTATCGCACCAACTTAAGACGTTATCTAGATTTGACACTCAACAGAACAGCCTACATGCTTTAGTAAATAACCAAATTAATATCATACGTTGTAAAATATAAAACCAGTATATCATGTGCTATGTGTCTATGAGATTTTTTTCTTCTTTTCATTTTTATTCGTTGGCATTTTAGTTCTTTACCAGATATAACTTCTATAAAATTTATTGCCGTCTGGAATTACCACATTTAAAAACAAATGAAATACGGTATTTTCGTTCGGAAACGTCTGCTGTCTATATAGAAATTTTATTCGTTTTTAGGAGAGAACAAAGTACATTTTCCGCAGTTTGTGCATCGTGGTGGTCAGAAAGTATAGTTCTTTGAGGGAATAAAACTAACGTTTTTGAATAAATTTGGTCTGAGACAGTCAAAAGTAAATCGCTTGCAAAACGCTGTATGATACTTTGTGGAATACAAGAATGAGACGGAGAAAAATCACAACAAACGTATCTTTTAGAAGCCTAAGTTATCAAACAATAATACATTAAATGCACTTATCTGAAACTTGGGCAATATTTCTATTTTCATTCTAATTAAATCGGTTTTCTTGGTTCGTTTTGTTTCAACGTTACTTGTTAATTTGTTTGTGCTTTATATAAATCTCCGTTGAAATGACACACAGGACTTTTAAATCAACTGATCATATGACTTAGGGCTTCCATTTGACAAACATACTTATTTCCTTTAAAACGTTACAGGGTCTTAACTACGCAAATATAATGGGGACGTTCAATATAATATTTAATAAAAATATAAGAATTTAACAGCTGTTCAAGATAAAACAGTTCAAATACTAGCCTTTGTTAATTTTGATCAATTCGGGTCTCGATATCAGGTTCTCTTATTATCACTAGAAAATATCAGGTACAGTTGACAGCAGTTATTGAAATATTTTATAGCCAGAATGCTGCGTAAATTGTTGGACGAAATTTACACAACTACTTAAGCGCGAAAAGCAGATTCCTAAATTCCTAAGTAGGTATATTAGTACCAAATTAACATAATCTTCTTATTCAATCCAAATAATAAATTTCTGAGTAAATCATGAGTATAAACGAATATTCTTGAATTCAGATCGCTGTGATTTTAACTTAAACTGCAATTCGTACCTCCTCAAAGTATATTTTAATTCATATAATATTTAGTTCTTTAAAGAATCACTGCTGTTTTTATGAAGATTAAATGGATTTCTCTGTTTTTAATGCGGATAAAATATCTGCATCACAAACATTAGCTGTGGTATAAGGCAGCGGTCATCATTGTAGAATATCTGAGCAGTAGATACAAGTAGCACGTTGAATTTTATGATAGCGTTATTAAATTTGAATCTAGTTGATACTTTGAGAAAGATTTGACTACAATAAATTAATCCTTCAGCAATGTTGATGCCGAATGTAAGGAAATGCTCTTTGTTCTTAATTTACAAAACCAAGAACCTGACGTATTAAATGTGTGTATACTCACTGTGAATGTGTTACTTTCTGATATGTTCACTTTTCTAGTACATTTTACAAATATGCAATTTCTGAAGACGTTTTTATGGTAGGGCATGCCCGTTGACATTGATTTATGGTAGTGCACGTGTTTTTTTAGGATTCTGATAAATTCATGTTAAACACATTATGACACATGCCAAATTTCTTTGTTTGAATATAACATATTGCTAAACAGGCAGCGGCTAACACTAGCAAATCCGACTGAATAGTATATAAACATATTGTGTTGTCGGACACGTTCCGTATTTCTGTTAGGTTTTTAATTGATATATTTGCTATCCAAATAGACCAATATGTTAGATTTATTGCTATTTATATTGGATACGCTTTCTCTCATCAATTCATGAAAGTAGCTTGACGTATCATTTCCTATATTAGAGAGTTTGATATTTCAACCTTCGCCTTCCCCTTCAACGTCTCTCATATATATTTGGGGTAACACGTCACCGATATGCGTGTATTTTATTTATATCAGACGTTACTACTAAAGTTTTCCATGTAATGTAAAGTAAACCTAAGACTTCTCTTTATTGCTGTGTGAAATAAAAAGCTTTGTTTCAGGATGTCTGCTTATTAAGTTATTTGATTATCCATATGTATAATTAGACTAAATTTGATGCGAAACATCATCAATAAGTATTACAATGAAGTTTTGTATGGCTAATAATTTTAACTAAATACATTGAAATGAACCTGGAAGTATGAAGTTATCAACTGATTTTGAGAAGCATTGAGATTTTGTTCAAACTTTAACTTCTACAGCATAATTGTGTCCTCAGGCGGTATCGATTATATTAGATGGGTATTTTTGTCGTATGAAGTGAAGTTTTGAACGTCCGAAGATGTGATATCACGAAAGTCAAAACGTCAGTCGTTTTTCATCTACTCTGTCCACAATCTTGGCATCAAAGACTGATATCTGGAAGGAGGCACATGGCAGGACAGTCATTTTACTTGAAAAATAAATAATTACGCGCGATTATCATTTGGTGGAACATTTTATTTTCACTTCCAGATAAAAACAATCCGTTTCTGTCTGACACTTTACACGACAGTTGCGTTTGATTATAAACATAAAATGGTACAGTAAGACGGAAAATTCTTCTGAAGTATCAGACAATTTCAGGTCTATGATATCATGATGCAAGAAGTTTTCTGTTAGCCGTATGGGTTATCCATTCTTTACATGCACGGATCCAGAGTCTGGCAGAGGGGCATTGTGGGTCAATCCCAACCCTCTTTGATTTTACATGGAAAATCGGTCCTGAAACTCGTTGTGACCCCCCCCCCCCACCCCACCCGCCTCTTGAAATGGGTGACCTCCTCATTAAAGTTGGTGTCCCCCTAACCGGAATTCCTGGATCTGCACATGGTTTACTTATAAAATAGTATATTCAAACAAATACATATATATGCCCACTGTTTCGCTAGACACATGATGACTTGGCACGGTCGTGTGCTGTCTGAGAGTTTGGCATTACACAGAGTCATGCATAGTTTCATGATGCCAAAACGTATGATATCACGAAAGTATCTTACATTTGTTTCCATTTGGTTGTTAAATTTATTCATAACTTGTGTACATTGGCTCATGTTATCAACAAATCTTTTAAAAGGTTAAATTTTCGGCAGGTACGTTGTTAATGAGTGTCTAAATTTAAAGTACCAATTCAAAGTGAAAAAAATCTTTAAGAAAATCTATGAAATACTAGTCAACAGTATGACGGATGAATCTGTCCTTTATATTTTATGGTCATGCCTTTTGTGTTTGCTTTATTGCATATATTAAACTTAATTTACGAAGCGATTATTTTAAGTTCAAAATATTCAAGCATTACAACACCGTTTTATACCGTTGATATCAAAATGCACGATAAAAACGATCATAATTACGGATAAATTGAAAGAACGGATTAAAAGAAGTAAGGTTCATGCTGAAGATTGAAATCTCAAGGAATTTTAATCGAACTTCAACTTCACACGTCAACTTCACAAGAGACGTTGAAGGGGAAGGCGAAGGTTGAAATCTCAAACTCTCTATTATCCAAAAGATCACACGTCGTTAATAATGGCGAAAAGTAGCTTACTGTTTTGCAGTGACTTTTTCTCTGAGCAGCCGTTTTTATCTATCGCCTATCATACACACACGACCAATATAATACATCTGAAAATGTGTTATAAAACGTAAGTTGCAAAATCAAGTAGCCATCAGTAAAACTTGCTGTTTATTAGCCTGTCTTACCTTTAAAACATTCTCATCGAAAGCAGATTCTAGCGCGGGTTATGATGTTTTAATTTTCTTTCATATTAGAGCATAAGCTTGGCATTTTAGTTTATCTAATCCGCAGTATATATATTTGCTTTAAATATTTCAAAGAAACAAAATCCAGTCTTTGCCGGGTTTAACTACGCACCGGCACAATTATAGGTCATATGGTGGAGAAAGACACCAGATGTCCTTTCGTGCAGTATTTCATCACGGGTGGGCACCACCGACCTTCCGTAAGCCAGCTGAATGGCTTCCTCCAACAAGAATTCAACGCCCCGATTGAGACTCGAACCCGCAGCGGTATGGGCAAGTGATTTGAAGTAAGAGACCTTAACCACTCTGCCACGCAGACCCCGGTTTTGTAAAAGTATGAGCTGTCTTGTCTTCCAGTATTTCTGATTGCAATACACATTAAAGTCACTTTTGGCATCAGTGAATCACTTACCCAAATACTCTGAAATATATATAATGAAAATTACACAAGATGATTCCAAACAGTTCTTATATTTAAACATAATTGATATTACACAGAGATCTAACTAGACATTTGCGAATTAAGACGAAGTCGGCGATAATTGTTTCACACGGAACCATTTCAAGATAATTTGACGATATGTGTAACAGGAAAAATAAAACACGTGTATGCCGGCGATAAGGTCTGCCTTAATATGTCACCACTGTGCTGTGGGTATATAGATTAGGGTTTGTCTGTTCGTCCGTCCGTCAGAGAATATTTGTGTTATACATGCCGCCAAACGTATTGAACGAAGGTTATTATTTTAGCAGTGTGACCGTCGTTCATCAATTTCACTATGAAAACTAGAGGTTACAATTGTAGCTATATCGTAAGGAATTTTATTTGTCAGAATGTATGTGTTAAGAAAATCTCGGCAGATTTTGAAACTGGATCATTTTGCTAAAACACTAGGTGACTACGTCAACTCATAGAAATACCTTGTTAACACTCAAGATATTGGGATTATATTGGATCAGGTCAGAATGTTTGTCTTTATAAAATCTACATCAAGTTTACAACTTCATTATGTAGTGTCAAAAGTTAACGTCACTAGGTGAGTTATAGATAACTAGGTCACTAAACCAACTAATATAAAAGCCTTGTTGACACTATAGAGGCAAAATAATTTACCTGATCTTAATGAATTATAGTCCTAATGCTTGTAGAATTAAAGTTTGACATAATTAAATTATCATTAATAAACAATTTGTCTTTAAGAACAAGATTGCAGCAATGTGACATTTCATTATTTTATGTAATCTCGCTTGTTTGATTTTGTCCTTTTCTGTACACATATTTTGTTTTTCTTACATGTGGTATTTGCAATTAAATTTCTTGTTGCGGTAAAGAAGAACGAACGTCATAATTTTCAATGGATGGAACCTAAGTTAATATTTGCATTCTTGGTATTGAACTTACAGGAAAAATGTAAATATTTGATGATGATTTCATCCATAGTAATCGTCCATACTAATTGATCATATCGTTATTCCTTTTTCCTTGAAGTATAATTTATCAATTCCTTCAGCTGATTTATTTACCTGATTGTACGCATTTTTATCTATTCATCCACAATGCTGAAAAGTTCTAGACAAAATATTCTGTGACATCCAATATATAATCATCTGTCTTATTGGATAACGTTGGATTGTAGAGTGTGTTTGCACCAATGTAAGAGGTTCTCGTGATGTATCTAGATTTGACACTCAACAGAACAGCCTACATGCTTTATTAAATAATCAAATTAATATCACAAATTGTAAAATATAGAACCGGTATCGAATATCATGTGTTATGTCTATAAGATTATTTCTTATTTTCTGTTTTATTCGTTGGCATTTTAGTTCTTTACCAGTCATAACGTCTATAAAATTTATTGCCGTCTGGAATTACCACATTTAAAAACAAATGAAATACGGTATTTTCATTCAGAAACGTCTGCTCTTCTAGACAATAAGACTATACAGAAGTTTTATTCATTTTAGGAGAGAACAAAGTACATTTTCCGCAGTTTATACATCGAGTTGGTCAGATAGTATAGTTCTTTTGGGAATAAAACTGTTGTTTGACTTTTGGTCTGAGAAAGGTCAAAGTAAATCGCTCGCAAAACAATGAATGATACTTTGTGGAATACAAGAAGGAGACGAACTGTAAGAAAAAGTACAACAAACGTATGTTTTGGAAGCCTAAGTTATCAGACAATAGCTATTAAAATGATTATTTTAAATGCACTTATCTTAAACTTTGGCAATATTTCTATTTTCATTAAGAAATGAAATATATTTTTCGATATTCATGAATCGCATGAACACCGAAAAAGAAAACATTTATATATCCTTTCTGTTTGCAAACAAGATTATGTTATAAATTGCATACATTTTGTTGTATTTAACATTAAAGTCAGCATCCCGGCCATTCTGTTCACCAGACGTCATCTAAGGAACGTTCTCCCTGACTATATGCGGACGTCGTCAAAACAGCGACCTGTTATCACTAAGCAGCGTTGAGGTAACTTTCGTGCCTTTCCTTTTGCTCATCATGCGAAATGAACGCCATAATTTTCAATGGAAAAGAACAGGGTGAATGTAAATATTTCTAATTAAATCGATTTTCTTGCTTTGTTTTGTTTTAACGTTGCTTGTTAATTTGGTTATGCTTTATATAGATCTCTGTTCAAATGATACAAAAACTTTTAAATCAACTGATCGAAAGTTAACATATAACTTCAGGCTTCATGTACAGGCTGAATCAAACCGAACCTGCAACATTTTCGTTTTTGTCGTGTTGAGCGACCTGTGAAGTTTCCACTTTTCTCTATTCAGTTCGACAAACATACTTATTTCCTTTGAAGATATTTCAGGGCACAACTGAAGCGTTACAAAGCATTTTGATTGCGTCTTAAATAATAAACTGGTACTACACAAATATGATGGGGGCGTTCAATATAATATTTAGTCGAAATGTAAGAATTTAACAGCTGTCAGAGATAAAACAGTTCAAATATTACCCTTTGTTCATTTTAATGAATGCAGGTCTTGATATCAGGTTCTCTTAATATCGCTAGAAAACATCAGGTACTGAAATTGTCAGCAGTTATTCAGTAAATTGTTTGAGTAAAATTACACACTACTCAAGTGCGAAACGCAGATTCCTAAATAGGTACGTTTGTACCAAATTAACATAAACTTCTTATTTATTTCAAATAATTAATTTCTGAGTAAATCATGAATGAAAATTAATATTCCTGAATTAAGATCGCTGTGATTTGAACTTTTACTGCAATATTTCAGTCCTAAAAGTATATTTTAATTCACATAACATTTAACGTTGTTTATGAAGATTAAATGGATTTCTCTGTTTTTAATGCTGATAACATAATTTATCTGAATCACAACCATTAGCTGTGATAAATGGCAGCGGTCATCATGATAGAAGATCTGAGCAGTAGATACAAGTAGCACGTTGAATTGTATAATAGCGTTCTTAAATTGCAATCTAGCTGATACTTTGAGAAAGATTTGAATACAATAAATGAATACGTTTGCAATGCTGATGCCAAATGTAGGACATGCCCCTTCTTTAATTTACAAAACCAAGAACCTGACGTTATAAATGTGTGTACACTCACTGTGAATATGTTACTTCCTGATAAGTTCACTTTTCTAGTACATTTTACACATATGCAATTTCTATTTAAATGAGATCTGAAGACGTTTTTATGGTAGGGCAATGGTATGGTTAACGTTGATTCATTTCTGTGCACGTGCTTATTAAGATTCTGATAAATTCATGTTAAACACATTATGACACATGCCAAATGTCTTTTGTTTGAATATAACATGTTGCTAAACAGGCAGCACCTAACACTAGCAAATCCGACCATTCAGTGTCTGTTTATAAGGCTGCTTAAGGCAATGGAAATTGATAAACATGTTATAAGTGTAATGAAAGAGATTTGATACGATTTATATTGGATACGCTTTCTCTAATCAATTCATGAAAGTAGCTTGAAATATCACTACCTATATTGCCCAAAAGATCAGACCTCGTTGATAACGGCGAAAAGTAATTCATTGTATTGAAGTGACTTTTCTCTGACCAGCCGTATTTCTCTATCGCCTATCGTACACTACGAGCAATATTGCATCTAAAATGTGTTATAAAACGTAAGTTAAGAATGTTGAATGTTTTTATTTCATTGCATATTATAGAGTAAGCATGTAATTTTAGCTTAGTATCTACTCCAGAATGTGCTTTTATTTCCTCTAAATATTTCAAAGAAACAAGATCCAGTCATAATAGTATCAGTTTTTATTACCTTTGAATTAAATGGACTCAATTTTTTATTGCACAGTACTACATACTTATGCTCGTAGTACATTATGCAGATATATTGGATAATAACTACGTACAAGGAATGCATTCCCTTTGTTAAGTCAAAGCATGAATGGATATATACATAACCAATTAATAGACAAAGATAAAACAAGCTGATATATTAAGCAAAACTGTGGGCCACTTCCTAGAAACTGTCAGTAGCAATATGATCACTCAATATTACAGTTATACAGCTGATGATAAATATGATGAAATTAAATTTATACATTACACCAATCCTATTCATTATTATAAGGAAAATTCCTTTCAAGGCTTCCAATGTGTTGAAAAGCAGAATAAACATGTTGAATAGTTACATAAATTTCCCGAGAGCATTCAATAAATTACAAGTGTCATTTCCAGAATGACATGACGAATTCTTGGGAATAAAATGATAATACACATTAAACGCGCAAAACATATGAATTCAAAGAAGTCATTCGTACGTAACGACTCCCTAACGCTTTTAATTTTTCCCCCCACCAAATAATGATATTACATTGAAATTGGACGAGATTTCTTTAATTCTAACAAGATGTAATTTTGTAAAAGTATATGCTGTCTTGTAATTGCATTACACCCGTTAAAGTAACTTTTTGAATCAGGTAATCACTTGTCCTTATACTCTAAAATATATATAACGAAAATTACACATTCAAGATGATTCCAAACAGTTCTTAAATTTAAAATGAATTGACGCTACATAGAAATCTTAATATTCGTGAATTAATTAACGAAGTTAAGCTTTTTAACGATACATATTTGTTTTTTTTTTTTTTTTTTTTTTGGTATTGTCTTTGTAGTACTTAACACATTACAGATCATGACTGAAAGTTACATCAACCGCCAACAGACTAGTTTTTCTGCACTTCTGGAGGCTAACGAAAACCATCTTCAGTTAATTAATCCCTTACTGAATAAAACAACACAATTTCAAGTTGCCATTAACATTATCGTTTACGTACAAAAAGCCTGCTTTTAAGAGAGCAGCTTTGAGTTTCAGCAGTTACGGCGAATGTAGTTTGAAGTGCTGAACTTACCGGCTATATAGACGTCTTTTACGACAGAAAAAGAGTTTATGTAGGCAGTAATGGCACTTCAGTCAGCCCTGGTGCAATTACAGAAAAGGAAACAGTTTTGAATGCATCCGCTTCAGACATTTAAAAGAAATACTTGTAGCCATTTCTTTCCTCTTCTACAACTTCGCTGTCAAAGGCATATGAGACTTTTTGAGCGGATTAACGGTCAATAGTCCAAATTATGGCGTGACTCCTTAAATATAAGATATATATAGCACGTCCATATGTTGTGCTATATAACAATGCTATAGTCAACATTAACTTACAGATCTCATAAGTCAAAATATAAAAATAAAATTTGGAAATAAGTTTCTGAAATCTTGTAATAAAACATTATTAAATGAACTGCCGGCAAATAGTCAAAACCATTGACTGCTTTAAACGTCAAACAATAGTTTTGACTACTCGCCGGCAAGTATTCCAATAAGTATAGCATGACAGTCTGACAATTATCAAGGATGTGACGTTTTTCTGCCTTTCATCGTCAAACTAGCTTAAAAGATATATAACAGTCGCAGCATAAATGCACTCCGTGTTATGCACAATAAATTCAGTTCTCCAGCGACTTGATGCTCTGCATCAAAAGTTTACTTGTATTTCATTATTCTGTTATTTGAGCGTTAAGTGAACAGGGCTTGTTAAGATGCTGTTGTTACTAAGTGTATAATTCTTTTCTGTTGTATTTTTTACATTGTAGTTATGTTTGATCAGCAAACAATTATCTTATGCTGCACTAAATAATATTATTGACTCCGTCATACAAAATAACATGTATAATTATTAATTCGCTTCAAACATTCTAAGATCTCTTAGTTAGTGTTTCAGATACGTTGAAATACGTTTTTCGAGGGCTCGTGTAACTGAAACGCTGCATTATTTGTACATGAGTGTTTATTTATAGTTGCTTACTGGATATATACACAATAAGCGCATCGAAATGCAAAACACATTTACGTAGACAACGCGGAAAATTAAGGAACAATGTTGGTCAATGTTCGATGGCAAACCTAAGGCAGGGGAGTTTAAACCAATTAGTTGTGCGCAAATCCCATTTCAGGACATTGTAAAAAGCAGTATTTACCAGTGGTGACTTCCTAACATACGCAATGGTAACGAAATGTATAATCTTGAAACCACGGAAGATAACGGAAGTTGCCATCACGTGTAAATACAAAATAATACAGAGTAACACCGTGAAGACCATTCAGCACTTGAAGGCAAAGCATTTTTGTCCAAATAGTCTTTTATCTCAGACGAATAGGGCAAGATTGCTGGTTCATTTGTCTTGCTAGTAAATTCAAATACGGAATCCTGTTTTTGCTATCGACTTTGACAATATATACACACTAACACGTACATTTAAGTACTGAACTTTACCTTGAGTGCCTTTACTGTGAAATGTCGAAAACTTGAAGTGTTTGACTGGACCATTGTCGATCAAATTTCAGCTTCTAGACCACAGGTTAAGCGCAAAAAGCTGAAACTACACAGAGCTACTTTCAACTTCTCACGCTAATACTTTCCCTCAAAAACTCCAGAAAGTTTTCGACAGACTGAGAACAGTTAGTTTTCAAACGTCGAATGTAGTGTTTAAGTGTTATGTTCAGATGCTGTTTCAATAAATCTTTAAAATAGACCATGGTGTTAATTTGTTATATTTTCCATTCAAACAACAGATCACAACTAAAAACATGTCGTGTCTTTAAATTGCAAATATATTCAATTTACGATATGGACTTAAAACGTTTACAGGCTTTTAAAAGAAGTATTTTTTTTGGAATTTCATTCAATAATGTTCGAGTAAGACTTGTATGCCAAACTGTTATTTCGAATGATCTTACTGCCATGTTTTCCCCTTCAAGATTCGCGCTGCATTCTTCTAACAGGTAAATGAATACCAAATGTATAATTTTAATTATGTGATGAAATATTCTGGTCTCAACATTGTGTCTATGTTTTCAACTTGCATATTAAAGGACAAGAATATGTACAGGTCTGTTTAAAACTTTTATTACATAGACTATTGCCTCATGCATGGTCTAGCTCAGTATATAAAATAGTGTATAAATTTTCTATGGGTTTCCTTGCCTACTGATTGGAACTCAAATTATTTTAAAATGATTGGCTATATGTAAAATAATTAATGCTAGTCAATCTATTCCACTTTATTTGATGATTAGCACTCAAATTTGTGGATGGGATCTTGTTGTACGGAAATTCCCAATAAAGTAGTGAATAAACGCACCACCTCTACCAAAACACTACCAGATTTAAAGTTCAGGACTCAGGCTGTGGTAAGAGGTCAAAAACCCAATAGTATATGGCAAAATGTTCTTATTATATTTTGACGTTGATGACTCCTCGGTAGTGAGGCATGTTCTGATCTCTTCTTGGCGCTGTCCCGGTATTTATAAGCTTTTATCCAACTGCAAATAATTAGCGCTTACTTATTATGACAAAATCAAGCTCCTTAGTACAATGACCATCGAAATGCGTAATTTTTCCTTAATATGTGTATTTTCTACAATTAGATCATCAAACTTCCGTAATAAAGGTACCAGTAGATAGAACTTTTTTCCAGGAATTCATACAAAGATTACTCTTTTCTCGGAATTCATAAACTATTCATGTTTATTTCTTTAAGTCTATCCTCTAAAATATTGAATTATGACGGATCATCGGCGGGTCGAAATAATGGTGCGAATATGATTCGGTTTAACTATTATTGGTACGAATGATAAGGTATGCGGTCACTAAATTATGTGTAAATCCTTATAGGGGCATCTCGCCACAATATGTCGCATACCCCTGAATTAACTAAATAAGGATATAGTGCATATATTATGATATTGCTTAAGCGATTTTTGATGAGATTTTAAAGGTTCCAAATAAAGACAAATTAAAAACAAAAATCTGAAATAAAGACTACACATCTTGAAATGTACTATTAAACGTTACGATAGCCGTACAATATTCCCTTGAAGTTAAACCATGTGCAGAGAAACGAATTTTTTTTTTGCATTTTCTTAAGACTGACATGGGTGGTCATTTTGTCCTACTTTCGTTTTTTTATCGCTTTTCCGTAATCGATCGGAAATTCTTCGGGATCAAGTGAGTTTAAAATTAATTCAAACGAATATCCGATTAAAGACGCGCCACAAAACTGTATTTTTTATAGTTCCATGATAGTAATTATACATGATTGGCATGAAAAATATGGGATATACAATATTTTAATTTCAAATTGACAGTGAACTATATTAGGTCAAGACAATGTGTTTAATGTCGAAAATTTTATTGAATTAATGTAGCAATATGTATATAAATCAGCGTATTTAGGTAAATTTCAATCACATTTTGTTTCTACAGTGTAAGATAGTTATTCATCTGTATTCTTAAAACTATGCTGAAAAGAGATTGACTGAATAAGTTTGCAGATGAAGTTGTGAAAACACATTTATTCGGGATGGGCCTAAATTGTCTACCCGAACACTTGTAATATAGCTGTATATTACCTGTATTATAAGAATGATTTGCATGAAGTTTGTATGAGTTATAACATTTTGAATTTCCTTTGCTATGTTTGTAAACATCACGTTTATCGTTGGGGCATATACAGTTCGTTTTTGTAAACATCATGTTTGTAAACATTAAAGATTGCGTTTTGTAACCTTAACTCCGGCCTCCATATTTTAGTGTTTATAGTATAAGAAAACCCTATTAACCAATTGTAATAGATACGTTGTTTTGTTGTTGGGGAATAGCGAAAAGTCAGTTTATGGTTTTTGATGTTTATTAAAATAATATATCCAGAATAAAATTTAAGATGTTGTCAGGTCTAAAGATTCTAGCAAACTGATACAGAAATACAGAGGTACAGAAATTAATTGTTTAAGCAATTACAAAGGCAGCATTCAATGACGTATCAAAGAAACAAACATATTGAATCAAAAGATTTTACAGTAAGGTGTTAATGATACATGCCAATCAATATTGAAAATAAGAGACTTTGAAGAACTAATTATAAACTGAATGGAGAGATTTGGTAACAAGGTTCTAATAACAAATGTCAATCACTTTGGCCTTCCTTAACTCTTTGAAGTTTGAGACCACCCAAACTTCTAGAATATATACAAAATGTACATGTAAAAAATATAGATGTGAATATCACATATATAACACAATGCACTTTATTGTAATATAACGATTGCACCATTTACAAGCGAAACGAGTTTTATTATGCTTCCTGATGTTAATCATTCTTGTTTCTTGGTTAGAATTGAAGATAAATAAATTATATCAATATTGGCCATTCATAAATTATTATCATTGTAACTTATCTAAAGTAAACCTCAGACCATAAACATGTTAGTTTTTGCAACCTTCGATTTTCATAGTTTAGTCAACATAGAGGTATGCAAAAAAATTAGACAAATTAAAATGAAGTTAAATATTTAGGCTGACTTATGTTTTGTATCAGGTGAACTAGATACATTAACAGTGTACATACTACATGTAGTTCCTTAGAGTATTGATAGACGGTGAGCATCTCATGTATTATTTCTTGACAGGTTAAAAGCAAAGGCATTTATTCAGCACTTTCTCAGATAGTACCCTTACCTTGAATTTAAAGTAATTATTTTGTGTTAACGTCCAAGCGACCTGTGCTATAGCTAAATATATATCTCACTTCTTGATACAGATGCAGTTATTTGACGGTATTGGAATTTATATCTCTTGATTTAACAAGAAAATTAGGTTTCAATACATTGACTGCATTCGACGGGCATTTCCTAAAATGTGCATGTAGCTGTCTCATTATCTTTGATCACCATTTTTTATTCGGCTAATGGCAAATATTGGCGTTGCCACTACAAAACGAATACAGAAACAAGTTCTTGATGACGTAAGGAAAAGAAATTGAATTGTTGACGAAAACAGTGTTCAAATAATGGCTTTAATAGGAAACAAAAAAGTGATTTAAATTGTCCTTGCAAAAACGACTGTATGAGGATGTAGTCTACTTTGTTGACACGTATTAGGTTATATTATATTTTCGATAAAATGCGTGCCAAATCGTTTTACATTTCTGAAAATATTTATGCCTGTCATGATGACATTTTGTAGATTCTATGTTTATTTTATACATTAAACACGTTAAGACGTAATAATTATGCTAACTGTTCCGATCAAGAAGAGGTTGCATAAACTTCTATACTGCCTGTGATTCATTATTCAATTTAGACTGTGGCATGGAAAATGCGTTACAGGCATATATCTTGTGTAAACGTATATGTGCAAAACACATTTGAATTAATTTCCTTGTTCCATCTTTATTTCTCATATTCTTTTCTGTTTTGCGAATTTTAGTAAAACAAACAATGGTGGTCGGCCCGTAGTTCTTGCCGCCAATTATGAGATAGAAAGAAAGAAAACGATAACGGTAATTCAGTATTTACACACCACTACACTAATATGTTATTTCATTAAATCTTGAATGCATCGGAATTCCTGTTTATATCAATTCCTTTCTGGTAAGACATATTTACTACTTGAATATATCGCAGACAAGGCAATGGTGCATCAGACAATTACCGTAAAGATTTTCATTTGACCTTATTGTTCAGTAGACAGGTCAGAAACTATAATTATAAGGGTTGAAATATGTACATAAATATGAGATGCTTGCAATATTTATAAAGATTATTATTAAGTTCAGCAGTCAGTAAATTCATATGCACCATGCTTACTGCATTATGAGATTCTTTGTCCATTGATCTGTCTGAACGTTCTTTATTATCAGCCATCAATTCTTAAAGTTCACATATTAACCTTTCATGTGCTTTTCTCACCTATCTGTTGGGACATAAATTGAATTCGAAATTCATTAGTGTACCTATCCTGACCAATACATTTTTCCTTGTTGGATTACATTTAATATGAATAGTTTTGTTTTCTCATCATTGTTTGGAATTATCGTGAGGTCTCTCTCGAAAAGATACTATATGCTTTATGTATGAAGATTAAGACGTCACCAACAAGTAGCAACTGTTGTGTTACTGCGTGATTACTTTTCTCTGAAAATGTCCACTTTTTAAAAAAGTAAGCATAAGTGTTGTCATTCAAAAGGTGAATATTTGAGAGGCTGAGTTTTAGGTACAGGGATTTTATATTTATATATCATGAATAAAATATACAATTACATGGTTTTAAACCATAGAAAACCAAAGAAGCTGAAAAAGACTCGGTTTGATCGAGTCTGTTTACGAAAAGTCACCCTTAGGCCCCTAGCACTAGCTTAAACGAAGTTTAGTTTTACACTATCAATCCATGGACGAAGATTGTTTAATTACGTACTTGTCTACATAAAGCTTAAGTGTAATATCTACTGTTTTATATTTGATATATTTCAATTCTCTTTCATCATCATATCGTTTCAACTGTGCCAACTAAATACAATAAGACTTGATTTCTTTTAATGCGGCTAAAAATGTAGTATCATAGTCGAAAGATTGGAATGTAACCATTTGCCAGATATAACAGAATTAGGAAAAGTACTAGATTAATTGTTTTCTAAGAATGTGAGCTTCTGCAACAAGTTACCCAAATATACCTTCCTGCACTGGGAATACATCCTTTTCAGAAATGTCAACATTTAAACTTTTTGGCTAGGCTTTTACCAAGAAGAGGCAATTTCTCGAGAGATAATCATTTATATAACGCTCTAATTTAATATGAAAAAAGTTACCAATATTTCCCATGAGCATTTTATAACATGCAAGTGTCATTTTCAGAACGTCTGCGAAATTGCAGGAAATGCTAAAGAATATGACAAGGAATTAGAAAACAAAATCTCCGATTGTGTTGGGAATAACTTGGCAGTAAACTTCTAAAGTCATTCTTGACAAAAGAAATAACTCTAACTGTATCTACCATGTATTCATAATAGTCAAAAATGTCTAGTAAGCAAACACAGATGGCTCCAGCCCTGAAAAATTTCATGTTTAAATCAATTTGGCTGGAAATCTGACTACACACAGTTTTCAAATAAAAAACTCTGACATTTTAATGTTTATAACTGGATTCGTAAATATATTAAAAAAATCAAGCTGTGCAATTTGCCGTTTGCGTATTGTATTAGATAAGTACATTTTGTCAATTGTAATCAACACAAAAAAGTAGTCATTTTTCATAGCAACATTCTTTGCAATAATAAACGCGTTACAAATCATAGCCATAGTTATTAAAATCAACCGCATTCAAAAACATGTATGCACTGTTGAAGGTAACAAACACTTTCTTACAGTCAAATGAATGTATAAATACAAGACAAAATACTCCAATTCATCAACATTTTAAGCCCAAAAGTGAAAGAACGACTGAAATTAAAATGCTAAATTGTCTTTTTACCCTCTCATTTTGCAGCTACAGACAGTGCTAAACATTTCATGATTGCGAATGTACTACGAGAAAAGTTAATTGTCCAAGTACTTAGTATAAATGCCTATTTAGCAGGAATATTTCCAATGGAAGAAAAGGAAATAGTTAGTTGTGATTGACATATATTATTTAATTATTTTACCAGAATAGTTCTGTATTTCAGTAATTTTGGCGGATATATTTAGACTACATTAGCAGAACACTTGAGTTAGAATTACTGTGTCTGGTTTTAAAGACTTATCTGGCAAAATAAATCGAGTACTGAATACTTCAGTCACCACTTGTGCAATTTAAAGGTTAAGTAAGCGGAAAGGGTTTTGACGTTATCCGTTGTTAGCCACTAGAGTAATAATTTTAACCGTTCCTTTGTCTTCAACACTATATCTTGTCATTTGCTGTCTACAGCATCTACATGAGATATCAATGTTTGTTTGATAACCATGGCCTCCTAACCGGTTCATTGTAAAGAATAAATGTTTGGCACCCGATATTAAGCAGTCTCATTACGCGTATTTGCTTTATCCTCAAACCGTTGTTTGATACAAAAAAAAAGAAATTATCAAAGCTCTCACTGTTTCTTGAACGGAAACACTTTTTCGGCTTATTTTGAGTTGCCTGTATAAATGGAACATAAGAAAGATGTTCGAGAAAATAACCTGGGCCCAGTTGTTCGAAACTTTACCAGGCTGTTAAGCTAATCGCCTGTTAATTTTTTATTCAAAATATAAGAGATGCTTTTGAGAAAAGCGCATGTCTCCCACAACTGCCCCTATAGATCCAAGCAGTAATTCAAGGGCCATAAATCAAAAGTGCCTGGGCGGATTTGGCTATTATCGAAATTGGCTCAGGTCTTATGCCCAAACACATTTTGTTCAAGTTTGGTGAAGATCGGATGAGAAATGTTCGACTTAGAGAGCGGACAAGAGTAAAAAGGCGGATTTTTTGGTAATTCAAGGGCCGTAACTCCAAAATGCCTGGACCGATTTGGCTAGTTATCGAACTTGGCCGAGGTCTCATGGTCAAACACATTTTGTTCAAGTTTAGTGCAGATCGGATTAGAAATGTGCGACTTAGAGTGCGGACAAGAGTAAAAAGGGAGATTTTTGGTAATTCAAGGGCCATAACTCCAATACGCCTGGACCGATTTGGCTAGTTATCGAACTTGGCCGAAGTCACATAATCAAACACATTTTGTTCACGTTTGGTGAAGATCGGATGAGAAATGTTTGACTTAGAGTGCGGACAAGAGAAAAATGGCCTATTTTTGGTGATTCAAGGGCCATAACTCCAAAACACCTGGACCGATTTGGCTAGTTATCTAACTTGGCCGAGGTCTTATGGTCAAACACATTTTGTTTAAGTTTGATGAAAATCGGATGAGAAATGTTCGACTTAGAGTGCGGACAAGCTTTGTGACAGACAGACAGACACACAGACTGGAGTAAATCAATATGTCTCCCACACCACTATGTGGGAGACATAACTAGTCTTGGTGGGAAACACTAGTACGATGTTTCAATTTTGCCCAAGAGACGTTTTAGTGTTCATAAAATTTAAAATGTCGAAATATTACCTTAAAAGTTAATCGACTGTTAGCTTAATCAACTGTTAAAGTTTCGAATAACTGGCCCCAGTTCAAGTTCTTCAGTGGCATTTTTTCCACCGACTGGTTAAAGGTCGACCCAACTGAGTTCATTAATGTGATTATTTTGTCTTTGTTGACTAGTTTTTTACTTTGTCTATGTTTTATGTGTATTCGTTCACACATAGTACATGTGCTTCACTGTTTTGTTTTGTTTAGGGAGACTAGTTTTGTTTTTGGATGCTGCATTCTTTGATACTGGTCCTTGATTTTAGCGTTATTTAAAATAAAAGGGACGAGCTAAGACACTTCTATAACTTCAGAAAGTTGCGTAAGTTCTCATACATATTTTTGAGAGTCGCGAAGAAGCAACCTATTAAATAAATCATACACTCATCACGTTTCATATTTTACACAAGAGTGCGATAATGACATGTTACCAGAGGTACACTGCAATACATGTTCACAAAGCTATTACTTATATTTTGTTAGTTGTAAAGAAAGTATCTCTTGAAATAGAAGATAAAAACAAAATTCTTAGTCACATAATAAGTAGTTTTGTCTATCGGTAACGCTGTGTTTGTTCCAAAAATATACATTTTTTTGGTGAGTTGCATATGCTTTTCAAGAACTGAACTGGCTGAAGGTTTGCAGACCAATGAAACAGTTACATGTTTTCACATACGTCCTATGAGCATTTCTTTAATTTTTCAATGTCATTACCAAAACGCGACAGATAGCGTTTTGCTATGATAAAACAGAAAAGTAATTTTCTTCTTGTAAAAAAATACCCATGCTTTTCCCTTAAGTATTTGTAAAAAACCGTGACAAATTGTTCTGTATCTCAAATATTATCTAAATAAATGAGAAGTATACGGACATTTGTCTTTCGCTGAAATGTAAATTATTTGACATTGCCCTGGTGTTGTTATTAACGTGCCAATGTCAGTTACAATATGATTCGACATAAGCAAAGATCATTTGTATAATTTTTGAAAAAGTAAATGCTAAAACCTCTTCTCACATATTTCCTCTTACCAGTAATACTGTTAATGAGTCCATCAAGAATATTCTCAATATCTTAAAAATGCCACCAGGTTGCTCGTGGCAGTGATGATTGATGGTGCTGTTGTAAAACGAATAATCTGAATCACAATTCTGTTTATGGCAGTGCAGTTACAGGTAATATTTTAGCAGACAGAACAATATTCTGATGATGAATGACCGTAACTAGGTTAACAAAAGGAATGTATGGCCGTAACTTAGTTACTGCTACGTATATACAAATGGGCTTTACAATTACATAACACACATTTAAAACATATACATTCAAAATATGAACAGAATTCTAGAACCTAGATTTAGACATTGTATGAATACTATTTTATACCACTACTACTTTTGTGTATTTAACAAGAGTACACTCATTGTACATGAAACTGGCTAAACAAATGTGTTTTCAGTTTTGATCTAAAATTGGCTTCAGACTGAATGTCTTTCAGATACCTAGGTAGATCGTTCCACCATTTGGGACCAACGACGGCTGTAGATCTGTCTGCTAATTTATAACGTCTTGCAATATTAGTATATTATAGCGTGATAGGCGCAGAAAATGCTTGTCCAAGCGATACCCTGTTGTGTTTCATGTATATTTGTGTCTGTATGATACATCGTCATTTACACAAACAAGTTATCCATTCAGTAACAAGAACAAGAACGTTGAAATAATTAGAGATGCTAAATGCTACAAAATAAAGCAACATTTAAATGAAACCTTTGCTCAAAGCATTGACCCTTATTATTTGTAACACTTTTGGGTTTCTTTTGCCATTCGTGAAGTGAACATTACCAGATACTGAGCCGGTGTTAGGGTGCACTTTACGTTACTTCTGATGAACAGATTCAGTCAAACTAAGTCTGCTATTCCTTTTTGATTGCATTCTAGCATTTCCAAGGGATCTTTTTACAGATTTTATTCACTAAAATATCTTGGTATGCACCATTGTAAGACAGAGTCAGCAGACAGGCTGTAACAAAGTACACGTGATTATTTTCATCATAGGACATTGGTTACTATGTACAAAATTAATTGTTTTCATTTGACTTTTTCAGCTCAAAAAGACTCTACTTTTAACGGGAGTAACAGAAACGATGAAGTTTATTTTATGCTCCTCAGTTAAATACTGAAATTTATCAGTTGAATAAAATTGAATTGATCTGGATCATTTTTATTTTTCACTTTTACGGAACTACACTTGAACGCGAAAGAATATGAATTATAAATAATTGAAAATTCCATGAAAATCATACTTCAGTAAAGATATAGATGTATAGAAATACTAACGGGATCATAGATATATACATACTATCATAACAAGGTGTAACAGAAATCAGAAAACGTAATAGAACTATTTATAGTTTACCCTGACGTTACGACATTATGACGTCATAATGCGATGCGCGTGACGTTGCGCACTCCCAGACAAAATGGGTATAATTTGGTTAAAACCATTTAAAATACATAAAATAAATAGAAAATTTGTTTGTTTTAGTGTAAGGTCGAAATATATTTCACTCGCGAACACTATAATTAACATTTCCACTCGTGGAGATCTTACTCTAAAACAAACAAATATCCTCAATGTAATTTGTAAACGGTGTTCAGCATGTCTAAAAATGTCAAAACCAGGCGGTATTCAGCAGACCTGCAAGATGATTCGAATAGTCTGTCTGTTAAATAGCTTTATAAATGTATTGCTGATGCTGAACAAAGAAAATAAAAAAGGTCGCCCAACACGACATGAATGAAAAATGTTGCAGGCTCGTTTTGATTGAGCCTGTATGGATGATAGTAGATGAAATGCAGGCTACCGTCTACGCCTTCTAGTACCGGATTGAGCAGAACTCAACATTACACAAGTATACGTTGGAGACACCGCAAATGTAAACACACGACTTCAACATGGGATCTTCAAAGATACACAGAATATCATTTTTATGAGAAAAAAAACACGGCGTATGTTTCCCATTCAAAATAATGATATTGCCCTCAACGAGAAAACAACGGATAGAACTAAACAAATTGGAGTTAAGAGTAAGAGAAGAGATCATTGGGATGTTCCAAATGTCGCTGTAAGGAATTAAAAGATACAGCAGCTCTTCAAATAGACCAATATGCATTATCCCGATTCTTTCCTTATTTGATAACATTTAGGTTAAAACTATCTTCTCTTACCAACTAACGAGAATGGCATGATTTATCACTAGAGGAATCATCTAAAATCCCGACATTATAGTTAATGATAAGATTGAATTCTTCATTGCGTGATGAAATAGAACGCTTGTTTCTAATATCTGTCATTTTGCTTTCTAGCTAAATAACTTCAGCACCTAAGATCTGTTATACAACATAATGGTTGCAAAAATTGAGTCTTTTTGTTTTGTGCTAGTCTTTACAATTATTTGCATAAATGTCATGCAACTGACACTGTTATTGCGAAAATTTACAACAAAGTTAAGTTCATGTTATATGTACACTTATTTTTTTCTTAAAGTGTGCTTAAGGACGTATGCTAGAATTTGGTGCGAAAACTTTCCCAATAACAGAATTTCTTCAAACTTTGGATATTGAAGGACAATCATCTAAGATACAAAAAATGCAATAAAATCATAGGTCACCGGTATCAAAAAAGAGTTATCTGCCCTTGAAAACGGCATTTCCCCAAAAAATGACTTTTTCAAGGGCAGATAACTCTTTTTCGAAACCGGTGACCTATGATTTTTATTGCATTTTTTTGTTTCTTAGATGATTGTCCTTCAATATCCAAAGTTTAAAGAAATTCTGTTATTGGGAAAATTTTCGCCCATCTCATATACAGGGAATTCTAGCATACGCCTTTAAGTTGTACATTTGAATAAAGTTTCTTTCAGTGAATATTTTAAACCTAATTGAATTTTGATATAAGACTAGATTGTGCAGCGTCGCAAAAAGTATTTAATCATAATGTACTTTGATATTACAAATTTGTCGTTTACCCAGTTTGCAACGATGGTCGACTTAGTAAAAGGGTCTTTTTCTGTTTTGGTATTTGTAGTATAGACAAATGAAATTAAATGAACGATGTCGTATCATTTTACTGATCATTGTTATGACATAAAATGGACAATGACATTTAGCTGATAGTAAGATAAAGGAACTTATTAGAAAGTTTACGATAGCGCTATTCTGTTATGTACCAGCATTATGGTAAATGATACCTAGATATGCTTTTCATGCAAGGATTTTACTTTATGAGTTTCAGAATCTGAATTTATTTATTTATTTATTTGGGTTTTACGGCGCACCAACACAGTATAGGTTATATGGCGCCAAACAGGACTACAAATTTTGGTTTCACATCTCATTTAAATCGAAATAAAAACATGAGGTATGGAATCAAAATTTGCATACCTGCTGGAATCACAGAGTTTCTGCAAAACCAAGTGTTAAGACCCTATTAGTCGCCTCTTACAATCATGCAAGGGTAAGGCAGTGGTTCCAATTCTTTTCATACACAGATCGTCCATGAACCACATGGGGCTCAGAATTTTAAACAGAACAGGAATTTTGAAGCCCTCGTATTAATAAAATATGTAAAAAGATCCTTTGGAAGCAAAGAATGAAAGCAAGAAGAATAATAGCAGACTCGGTTTGATTCAGTTGGTCGTGGTTGTGTGTTTATCTTCGGTACATGAGTGTCTGTGTTATTGTGGTTTACATTGTAGTGTGATTGTTATTAAGGAACGTGGCATTCCCTTTGTATATTCGTCCTTGTTCAACTTTTCCGTTCGGGTAACAACCCCCCCCCCCCCCCCCGGCCCAATTTTGTCCCTTACCATTTTCTTCCCCTCTATCTATATTTAGCATAAATTAATATGTACTTGATAAGTGTTTGAAGCAACCCGTCAGAAATATTTTTCCATTACTGCTTCTTTTTGTTGTGGGCCTACTATGCAAATGCGTGGCTCTGGGGCTGTGTTTTTAGTGCTCTGTTATTCCGAGAAAACTACCCTTACCTATTATCTTTTGAGTCTGTTTATGAGAGGTAATGAAATATGCAACACCTCATACGCCCCCTAGCACCACTATTACACATATGTTGAATGGACTCCATGATCCCAAAAGACCAGAAAATATAACAACACTGAATCCAAGTACGGGGAGACTTTTTTACAACCCGCCACACGGCACTTAAATATTTCACACATGTAAACAGGTAATTGCCATCCAGATTACATATAATTATCAATGGCTGTCAAGGGACCTGACCTGAACATAGTATGTCTTTCTATAGTTTCTGATTAATCTTGAAATGACACTCTTGCAAATGGCAGCGGGTCATTACTAAAAATGGTTCCTAGTTTCGTCTACTTAATTTCTTCAATGTGTGTTTGACGTTCATTTAGTATAAGAATGGAAATCTTTGTATGTACGTATTGTGTATTATACCGGCGATGATTTCGTTTAGTTGTCCGATTTCTTGTCTAAATACCTGCATTAACTTTCATTATTATACAAAAAGAGACAGTGATTTTAAAGTCCAAGGAATAGAAATTTGTCGTTGGTAAAAGATGCCTAGTCTGATTGTTTATACGACACTAAGATTAAATCAAACATTTTAGCATTGTTTTGTTCTTACTGTTCCCGTAAATTTACACAGACGTGATTCGTATCACTTTAATATCAATTCATCGTTTGATTTTTTATTTGCTGTTGCTTATGCAGACATCCCATAATCTGAAACAGTATCCCATTCCAATGCAAAGTAGTAATTCCAGTCTCACTTCAAAATTAAGTCGACGTGAATACCTCGTAAAGAATTAAACAGTCTAGTCTTAAATTTTCACAAAGATATTTCTTAAGAATTAATTTGCATAATACGGTGATCAATGCCCCACGGAAAATGCAGTTGTGTGGATATTTAGCTCAGCATTTTGTATAACTGAACTGCAAAGAGAACTCTTTATGAAAAGAGGTTATGACCCAACTGTTTTGAGACACACCGCATGTTTGGTGTTCAACCCTTTTACAGTTGGACGCTACGCTTTCCTCTTTGATTGTGTCTGATGGAACAGGTGGAGGACTCTATGATTAGTAGTTCTTAAATCCCACCAGGACTGAGCTATTATGATTTCCGTCTTCTGACCTGTTTCCTCGGGCCCTTAAGGGTGTTTCCCATGTTGCTCTGTCATCTGCAAAGGCATTGAGTACATACGTTTTAGGTTCTTAAGGATTGCATTGATATATATATATATATATATATATATATATATATATATATATATATATATATATATATATATAAGAGCATTTTTGTGCCCCATGAGTGTCCGTGCGTCCGTCCGAAGTTCGTGACGCGCCTAGCTCAAAAAGTATTTGATATAAATTGATGAAACCTTGCATGAGCCTTTATCATGATATGAACTTGCGCATCTCCTAGTTTTTGTCTGGCTCCGCCCCCTATTTTTAGAGTTATTGCCCCTGAAATAATCAAAAATGCACATTTTCACCTTGTGACACGCCTAGCTCAAAAAGTATTTGATATAAATTCATGAAACCTTGCATGAGTCTTAATCCTGATATGAACTTGCGCACCTACTATTTTTAAACCTGGGTCCGCGCCCTATTTCTAGAGTTATGGCCCCTGAAATAGTCAAAAATGCACATTTTCACCTTGTGACAAGCCTAGCTCAAAAGGTATTTGATATAAATTGATGAAACCTTGCTTGAGTCTTTATCATGATATGAATTTGCGCACCTACTATTTTTTGTCTGGGTCTCCTCTTATTTCCAGAGTTATGGCCCCTGAAATAGTCAGAAATACACATTTTCACCTAATTATGTGCCTTACTCAGAAAGTATTGAATGTAAATTCATGAAACCTTGCTTAATCTTTATCATAATGTGACCTTGCACACTTGGCATTCTTCTTGAGAATTTTAGCGTTTATTACAGAGTTATGGCCCTTGAAATAGCCAGAATAGTGGATTTTTTGTTTGTGATGCTCATAGCTCAAAAAGTATATGGTATAGAATAATGAATCCATAATGTTTTTAGGCTATACCCCATTAAGACTACAAGCATTTGAATTATTTCCCCTTATTTTAGACAAATGTACCAGTGGGGGGGGGGGGGGGGGGGGGGGGAGGCACACCCTGTGTCCTACAGACACATTCTAGTTGTGTTACATTACATGCCTTCTGTTGCCTTTACGTATGTTAGGGTTTCATCTGGCGGGGATAACTTTTATTTACACTGTCTTGTGACTTTGGAACATGGTGGGGGTAAGAGTGAGGTTAGGTGCACCATAACCGGTTTAAACTCCCCAGTGGTGGTTTTGCCACTGACCGTTCCAGTGCGGTGCTCCACTGTGTTCCTGTATTTGTTTGTTTTGTCCTTGTGTGTTTATTGTGTGTGTGTGTGTAGTGTGCGAGTGTTGTTCGTGTATCCTTTGGGAAGGCTGTTTTTTTTTGAACGTGGCTTTCCCTGTTGGATAATCTTCCTTGTTTTAATATTATTTGCAAACATATAATAGTCAGAATGATTTTCCTAACTGAATTATCATGTGAGAGATTCTAGTTTATCTTTTGCATATTTTCATGCACAGTTATATAACTGAAAAGTATGAGAAGAGAACTAAAATTGGGATCCGTATTTCAATTAAAAACATTTTTACGACCAGCTCTCAGCGGCAAGAGTATTTTGGTAAATATATCAAACTGACTTACAATTCCTCAAGTTAACGAAAGTTAATAAAGTAAAAAACAACAACAACAACAACACAACTTTATGACAAACCAAAATAAATAGAGAGACCAATAGATATATAGATAGATATTTGGCGTACTTGGGGTGTTTGACATTTGATTAGCTCGCACGAAGATACGTTATCAAACAAATTGTGCTTTTATTTATTAGTTTGTGTATTTTGCTTCCATAAAGATTTAATTCGCGCTAAAGTAAATATAACATAACTCATGTAATTTCAAACTTTTATGTTGCTCTTAGTGAATGCTAGATAATAAGTAAATTTGGTTTCATAAATCTAAATCAAATACTTTTTGAGCTAGGCGTGTCACAAGGTGAAAATGTACATTTTTGACTATTTCAGGGGCCATAACTCTGAAAATAGGGGGCGAAGCCAGATGAAAAATAGGAGGTGCGCAAGTTCATATCGTGATTAAGACTCATGCAAGGTTTTATGAATCTATATCAAATACTTTTTGAGCTAGGCATGTCACAAGGTAAAAAGTTGCATTTTTGATTATTTCAGGGGCCATAACTCTGAAAATAGGGGGCGGAGCCAGACGAAAAATAGGAGTTGCGCAAGTTCATATCATGATAAAGGTTTCATCAATTTATATCAAATACTTTTTGAGATAGGCATGTCACAAACATCGGACGGACGGACGCACGGATGCACGGACAAGACCAAATCTATATGTCCCCACCACTCATGGGGTGGGGGGGGGGGCACAAAAATCCACAGATATGTACATAACAAACAAACCAATGGTAGAATTTCATGAAACTTCTTTCATTCTTTTCCATGAACATTTATTATAAACATGTGAAGTTGTGTACACACACCTGGTCACCACCTTGCCTTGGTCACACCTCCCTACCCACCCCTGCCAAAAAAAAAATCATTCCTTTTTCAAACATTCCATGAATATTTTATCAACATGCAAAAGTTGTACCGTTCCCCCACCTCACTGTCCACTCAGTCATGCCCACCACCCCGATCATGCATCTTTTTCCATCAATATTTATAAATCAACATGTGAAGTCTTGTACCCTCACCCGGTCACCAGCGCTGCCCCCCCCCCCCCCCCCCCCCCCAAAAAAAAAAAGCATTCATTTTCTGTTAAAATGATTTTGACTAATGAAATTATTTGCTTCTTAGTAACATCCTTAACTTTTTGCCGGGTATATTTTTTTGCCATTTCTCACCACAAACCCTTTCGGCGGGGGATACCAGTTAATTGAATATGCTTTTTAGTTGGGTATGGTTGTGTGTTTGATTGTGGTACACGAGTGTCTGCGCTTACGTTGTAGTTTGACTGTTATTAAGGAACGTAGCATTCCCTTTGTATTTTCATCCTTGTTCTTCTTTCCTCTTCAAATTCCTTCCCCCACCCCACCATTTTACCACTTCCTCTCCCTCTATCTATATTTCACATAAAGTAATATGTACTTGTTAGATGTTTGAAGCAACCCGTCTGTAATATTTTTCCATTACAGCTTCTTTTTGTGGTGGGCCTACTTTGCTGTGCTTCCGAGAAATCTACCCTTACCTATAATCTTTTTTACTATACAGAAAACACCTAACGAAAGGTTCGTCTCTAAATATTGTGTTGTATTCCTCATGTCTCTTCCGAACACATCGTTTAACTTAGAAACATCTTAGGTGCACAAAACATTTTGCGCGTAATGTATACTATAATATATATCATATTGAAAATTATCATAGAAAAACGTAATTGTATAGAGAGAATGCAAAAGTATCTGTGTGTTTGTTTTTTTGTTGGTTTTTTTTTGGCGATGAATTAATGTAGAAAAGCGATGGTAAGGTAAATAAGATCTTGGTTTGCGCTCATTTTTGATTCACTTAAATGTTGCTTTGAGAAACAAAGAAGTTTCATTCTAAGACATCATCGTATTAAAAGACACTTTTAATGTCTGTTTTCGTCTTTCAAAATGTTCGCCGAAATGTAGTCTGGGAAAAGATGGTATTATTAGTTCAATTTTCTAGCATCTACATCGGAACAATAAGAAAATTAGATGCCCATAACAAGACAGGCTCAAATATGACTGATTACTTGTTGTTATTATTATTATTATTATTATTATTATCACTATTATATCATTTTTATAAAGCACTCTTTCCATACACGTTGACAAGAACATAACAAAGTACATTAAAAGATAAATTATAAATTCAAACGAAATCAACTGCCTTTTAACATTAAGAAAACATGAATATAAAGGTATCACCAAGGAAGATAAACTTATATGCATATTAAAACCTTTAGGAAAAATATTGTCCTACGCTTTGATATGAAAAAAGCATCGGTAAGTTTGCAAAATTGTGTGCAAAAAAGTAGGCTTTGAACAAGCTTAGAAAGAAGCAAGCGCGCCAGCTTCACTAATCCTTACGGTAAGAGAGATCCAAAGCTTTTGAGCAGTGAACTGAAAGCACTGATTGCCAAAAACAGCAGTTTTTGTCTCTGGCACAACAAATCACAGCGTGGCTATACACTTCTATTATATCCTTTCTTTAGGAAGCGGACTTAAAGGCGTGGCTGTCAGCGTTTCCCAGTATATCATTGGTAACCAATTGAGCTTAAAACATTTGGCGATAGAAGTTTTCAAACTGTAGGGCCGAAACTATGGAACAAACTACCAGTAGAAGTGAGAAATTCTGATTCGGTAGACACTTTTAAGAAGAAACTCAAAACACTGTTTTTTAAAAGCTTTGAATCATGGTTCTGATTATTTCTCTGTTGGTGGACTGAATATAGTAGAGACGCTGAGTATACTCTACTATGTAGTGTGATCGACGTATGCTTTATACGCAATGTTGTAATTTGCACTGTACAGAAATTTTGTCAAATATGTCGTGTTGCATTGTTTGATACCATTATGTATATAATTTATCATGATTTTTCATTTTTAATTTAATGTACAACGCCAGTGAATATACCATGTGTAAAATTAGGCGTTTAATCAAATAAAGCATTTTCAGTTTCAGTTTGAGCTTCTTTAATACCAGTGTAATATGTTTGGAATACCACTTATAAAGGTTTTACATAGTCTAATCGTTTTGTATGTCCTACCCGACACGCAGTGTTGATTTGCTTTTCCATATACATATTGGTGTCGAATACTGCACTAAAATTACTAACACAGTTTGGTAATTGCATCACAGAGTCACTGACCTTCACTGAGACATCTGCAATAAACTTTGCATAATATATTGATGTTTACATCATTACTTCTGTTTTGTAAGCATTAAGCTTCAGCGTGCAGCAATGCATCCATGGGACAATTTCTGAAAGGCAACCCTCAATGCAGCGTCATTCCTCACTTCTAGAACAACTTCTGTTTGCTTAAAGTATTTTTGAGAGTCTCTGTTATGGTAATAATGAAGCAGTTAACGAAGTCTATGTATGACACCCTAGAATTTAGCGTGCATGATGCAGTGCTAAGACCTATCGATGATCCCTGGCGAACACTGTACTTCATCATCACAGGCGTCGGCAACATCTACGCAGTGCCACATAGTTTGATAGCGGTCACTTTTATATGACAGCCATGCAGGTAGTTGTTTGTGACTCCGAAATGATGTTCGAGGTTAGAGGCAATGTAACAGTGTTTGGTGATCAATAGTGTCGAAAGCTGAAGACTTGATCGAACATCACAAGGACTGTAAAATAATTTTGGTCGGGAAATCAAAGATTGTCATTCTGTACCTTTATCACAGCTGACTCTCTTGAATGAAACTTTCTGTATGCGGACTGTAGTCCTCCGTGAACTTCATTTTCATGCGTATGACGCTCAAGACACGACACGCATCTATTTACTTTCCAAGTTTGTTTAAAATAAACGCGCTACAGGCTAGGGTTGTGTGTTGTTTTTTTTTTTCATAGGAAGGACTTTTCAAACATGTATTCAAATCGTTTCAATAAATCAAGTCTTTAAACTCCCTAAAAGTGTTAACTTGAATTATTAAACTGAAGCATTCTCTTTTGAGAATCGATAAATGATAATGTTTTAGGTTTATTCTATTGGATTATTACTTATGTTTCAAATGAGCATATAATTCATTTTATTTATTTGTCTGGGAAAAGTTACTGACACATTGTCTCATTAACTGAATATCAACGTGGCTTTGAATACAATTCTCTGCACAAATAAGACATTTCGGCTAGAGACGCAGTAGTTAAGTGCAATCTTAGGGTATGTTTAATGTCTGCTTGCAGAGATCTTAAAACAGTGTGTAATCTGTAAGATCAGGTGCAAAATGAACAATAGCCTGCTGCAAACAGATACGGATTGCACGAAACCAAGCAATGGTAAAAGTCTCTCGTATAAAAAGTCATCTAGGCAGCTATCTAAGACTGGTGAATTGAACCACGTCTGAAATAAAACCGGATTTTTTCATGTGTTGCTTCACCTACATTCGTTTTGTACACAGAGAAGAGCAGACTCAGGAGCCACGCTCCACCAACTAAAGAATCACTAACATTAGGATAAGAGACTAGAGTGTATTATATACTTTTCCCCGATCAGCCGAAACAGGAAATCGGTTGCGGTAAAATTAAGTATGAACTCTCTCTCTCTCTCTCTCTCTCACACACACACACACGCACGAACGCGCACACACAAGTACACGCACACATGCGCGCAAGCATGCATGCGCGAGCAAACACGAACGTACGCACAGAATGTTCGGACGTTTCATTGTCATTAAAAAGTAACTGAAAGACATTTACACCGAAAAAAGTAGAACTGGTCTCCGTTCGTCCATGCGAGGGTGCGTCTGTGCGTATGTCCGTCGCACGTAACTTTACATAAAAAATGTTTAAGGGATTTTGTTAAAACTTCATACAATATTTGATAATGGATGTGCAGTGTACAATAACAAGTACTTGCTCATTTATTGAATTACCCTCCCTTTTCCTCCTCGTTTTTATAATTAGGTCAAAATACTATTTTCTTTGGAGCATAACTCCAAAACTATTTTTTGTTAAAGCTTAATAGAATGAGAGAAACCATTGAGAGGAAGTGCAGTGTACAAAAGCCATAACCATATCTGTGCGTTCATTATTTTCTTTTAACAATCTTGTTTTCAGGAGCATAACTTTAATCCTGTTCAAAGGATCTTCTAAAAACTTAAAATAACCATTGAACAATCACGCTTTTATTTTGTAAATATTGTCATCTTAAATCAGTAAACTATTAGTTTGATTTCACGATCAAAATATATAAAAAATGACAATACAATTATTCTAAATTGTTACGTTCTGCGTTTAAAAATATAAGCACTTTTTCGAATAAGACTGTATCCCTCTAATCTCTCTTATCTAGCGTTCCTCTTTATTGAGCACACTGTATTTTTATGTAACGTTTCGGTTTGTCAGAGACCAAGTTGTTCCTCTATTCAGTCTATGCAACGACATGAGTAAAATCAGTGAAATCTTTAATTCAATCTTCTACTCTTCTGTCAGAATCAGTGTTCAGTCTTAATAAGATCTATACACCGGGGAGCAAACTTTTAAGAATAACTTGTACTGATGGCGCCAGCTATATGTATTTACATAGAAGTTCTGTCAATAATTGACCCTTACGTTCATCTATAATTGACAGTTACGTTCATGAATATTACTGATGTCATAATTTTCATTGTAATGAGGCACGGTACTTGGCGCAAGTGTACCAATGATTCTAACTGAAATCATGAAGTTGATAAATAAAGTTATTCCACTTATGGAATAATTTAACATAATGATTAAATATAGTAGTCGCAACTTGACCGCGATGGTTGACCTTAGGCTGATTATTCATATCGATTATTTCATTATAGAAATCAAGGGTGCTTAGGGTAGCCGTGTATTTTTATATGGAATTTTTTTGTCTACAGTGCAGTATCAACGTATATATACTTACATTTGATCAGTTAAAACCTTTCAATACAATAATTTATATTTAAACAAATTTATATGTCTTTTTTCTCGTGCAGCTCGTTTTTTACGTACACTCCTTTTTAATAATAGGTTGTGCCTCATTATGTATTATAATGCAAAGGTCAACCATCGGGGTCAAGTTGCGTCCACTATACTTTGATAAAGACTCCGATTCTAGCACAAAAAAAGAAAAACAGTATCTCAGATACAAAGAGATAATGATATTATTATGGAAAACGAACAAAGTAGAACAAAAAAAAAAAAAAAGAAAAGAAAAGAAAAACCGATATTAGATTTGTTTTGAAAATGGCAGGTTATCAGGCTTGTACCAACGACTCCATTCTCAGTGTAAAGTGAAAAGGAATGAACAAATTCTGAGAGAATTTTATTGATTCCATCAAACGAGTCTCTTTAAATTCAATTATTCGTAATGTCTTGATAGACCGGTGCATTCTTAAAGACCTTGCATCCTAAAATAGAAAAAGTGGAAACTCCACAGGTCGCTCAGCACGACAAAAGCGAAATGTTGCAGGCTCGGTTTGATTGAGTCTGTTCGTGGTCGGTAGTGAAAATGCATACTACCATCCGCGCCCTTTAGTGCCGGGTTGAGCAGAACTCAACATTTACACATGCTACATGTAGGAAAACAATTTAGAGACATCCGCAGATGTATCCATACGGCGTTGCACATGGAGCCTTCAATGATACAATAGCGTGTAATTCCATAGCGTATGGTCCCAAGTTAAAATAAAATCGAACCTGAATAATTTCCATCCTGGTGCATGAATTATGCTTATGTCTGTTTCTTGTATGTTGGCTTTGTAAAAATCCAAGTTGTTAAAGTCGCGCAGCATTCTTTCAATTTGCATGATAAAGATCTTACGACATATAAATATTACAGTAACTATGGCGATTGCCGCGCGATGTCATTACTTATCTTTGTTGAATTTAACCACTTTTCTGACGGAGTAAAACAGGGTACTAAATCAGAAACTTTGTTAAATGACAAGTATAATACATGTACATGTAGCTTACCTGTAGCCGCGGTTTTGAACTTCCGCTAAATGTTTATTTTGCAATTCAAAGGGTCGTAACTATCTTGAAATTAATTTTTCGCTGAGTCTTCAAAACAAAAGTGTGTCAAAGGCAATTGTCAGAGTTAAAAGAGGCTATCTACTAACTTGTCACGTATTTAAAAGAGGAAAAACACGCGAAAACCTTTTCATTCTTGATATTCTTTGTTTAAATCTTCAGATATTTTTTTAATCATTTTCGATTATTTTCCTATTTTGTATGCAAAAACTCTTAGTAAACACAAGAAGAATTATATTGATAACAATAAACATTAGTGGCATGACAACGGTTTTGTAAAGAAAGACATGTGTGAACTACATTTTTATAAAAGTAATATTTTCTTTTGTATATTTCTTTCTTATTATCAATTAAAACTTAGGGTTCGTATTTTTCATTTTTTTTTTATTATTTATTGTTTTCCCTTCATGTACATCATACAGACAATAACAATAACGTACATAATACATATACAATTTTACCAACTAGTTTTGTATATCGAATATATGTCTACTTCTATTTTTTCATTTTTATAACATGATGCTCATATACTATCATTTGTTTAATGTACATCAGGAAATCTCTTTTGAAATCTCACATCAATCTCACACCCACCCTCAAAGATACACATTCTCATACAAACAACCTCCCACGCAATCATACACACACTCACACATATTCATGTATTTTACAATTTTGGTTTTGAGAGCACGAGGGATGTTACACATTCCATTACTACTCATGAACGGACTCAAACAGAGTCAGTGCTTGTTTTGCGTGGGCTGCATTTTGTGTTTCAGAAAGATCTTATAGATTTTATAAATTGTTAAGATGAATACCCATCACTCCAGTCAATTCATGGAACTTTTTCGTTATTGTTTCTACCACTTAAAGTCAAGTCATAATGCCACGAAAGCGTAAGGACATCATATAAACAAAGCGAGCTTGCCAAGTTTGCTCAGTTTATGGCACAACCGTGTTAAACACTATTTATACACGATGGGCGATTATACGTCGGGCGTAATAATTTCACGAGGGTGGAGCCAGAGTATGCTGTCATTCATTTATACAAATGCCTCCAAATGTACTATAATAAAATGTACTGTCTGATATAAACATACACTGCACATTGACCAGTCAAAGTGACAAAAGCATCTTGATGTTTGCTTTTGTACCAGTGAATTTGCGTATATTTAACTTGGTTTTGAGGCTAATGAAACAAGTGTGTTTTTATATAAAATGTTACAGATTGATAGGAATTAAAGAGACCATGATACTCTTATACCATTGTCTATTAAAACCCAAAACATGCAAAGAAAACAATCGTAGGAATCATAATTGTGAATAACTATATTATCAAAACCGGTTCAGTGAATGTTTTCGGCCTTCGTGAGTAGATTACTGCCTGAACTCTGAACTCAAAAACATATATTATTTTCCAACAAAGCACGCATTTTTTTTTTATTTCCATTCCAACACGTTCAAATTATTCCTGGAAGGTATACTAATGTGGAATTCTTTTTCAGGCGTAAATGGACGGAGTAAAACGGAATAGCAACAGTAGGTCATTTTGCGAAACGTGTTTAAATCGACAAAACAATACATGGTAAAATCCTTCTTTGTTTACATAAAAGAAAATCTTAAAAGTGTTAGAATCAAGATTTGAACATGTTGCCAGTCCGGTTAGATGAATGAGAACCAAAAGTGCTGAAATTGAGCACTTTATCTTACAGAACACTAATTTATACCTTACTATAACTTTAAGACATATAAATATACACCCACTTCGGGAAATTAATTGGAAACCAGATATCTGTTTTATCTTTCACTTGTAGAACGTATATATAATTCATCAACAATTTAAATATTTGAAATAAGAATATATTACATTAAAGATACATATAAAGCTTTCTTGAATGAGATATAAATGTAACATTTATTGCGAAGCAGCGCCAGACTGTCTCTGCAACAGCTTCGACATAACGTAGATAATTACTTTATGTATATATTTATGTGACAGCAAACACGGAGTCTCTAATATTACATTGACATACCGTCTCATTAATTATGCTTAAATGTTCCTTTGGTTTATACTTCACTCCGTAATACAGACATTACGGCTGGCATGGTAGTGATTTAATGAAATATTTGATATCTTAGAAACTTTATAACAGACTGTTAAAATACAGTTTCATCGAAAGATACAAGTATGGTATTCGTAAAAACCAAGGTGACACACCATGCCTCAAATAATTATGTAAGGTCATATTTGAGGTCCATGTATGATCTTAGCAAGTAATATATATTTTCAATTTAATTATGTATGGAAATATCCAAAATATTATGATACTATGGGGTGATAGTAAACTGTGTATTTTAAATCACATTACATTGTGAACTTTTATAAAAATAAATGAATCCAATATGATTTTACTATGAAGATGTTTATTATTTTCGTTTTGGTATGAAATAAAATCATGTGAAAATATCTAATGAGCAATTCAAGACGTACGAATGGTATTGTGGTCTCCGCAATTTGCAATGATTATTCATTTAAATGTCATGACTGTAATGAGTTATTCCTAACACACTTAAATTCGTGGATTAGATATATTGATTTAACATCCTAAGAACCATTTGAAGGAAAACACACACTCAGCTTAAAGATAACATTTTGCATTATACTCGATCAGGTCTCCTTTACGCTACCAGCTGTTTGTATGTTATTAGGATAGCGATCATCATTTCGCTCTGAGTTAGATGTAATATTGGAACACCAGTTATTGTCTGAATTTCTCCTACGGCTTTACAGACAATATTTCTTACCAAATAATCCGATTTGCTAGATCTGACATTTAACTTATTGGATGGTATTTGATTAAGATGCTTTCTCTCATCAATTTCCAAAGCCTGCGTGCTCTATCTTTTTAAAGAGTCACAGAAAAGATCAGACCTCGTAATTGATGTACACACCTTCAGAGAATCATTATTGACGCATTAGTTCGTTTTTCTTTCTGAAAAAAAAGTTATTTATTCCTGTACTTAAATGTGCGTTCACACCAATCAGGTGTTTTGTCTATTTGATTGCAATATCACAAAACGATCTTACTTTTGTTTTCAAGTGAAGTTCATGTTTATTCAGACTTAAGCAGATTGGAAAAGCAAACAATTTTTAAACATATGCTTTTAAGAATGTAAGATGTGGTTATGTTCATTATCTTCTGTTATTCAATGAACATACAAAATCATGCCTTCTAAAACATTGCATATTTATGTTGTTTTTATTACAAGTACATGCTAATCAGTCCATCATAAAATGAACAGTCTACATTTAGTATGGTTAGAATAGCCAAAATTAATCCAAAATATATATCAGCAAGACCCTTACCCTTGGTGAATTCTATTAAACATGTGTTCTGTGAAATAAATATAAAACAGTCAAATACATATAGTCAAAAATCAATCTGTGTCGCCAAAAATAGTAAGTCCGAATAAATAACAATATGTCAGTACTGTAAATGACAGCGTTTATAGCAAGTTCTAATAAGAGGTCGATGTAAGTAAAAATTTTCCACATGTTTGCTCAAGTTCATATGAAGGGTTAATTTCGTCTAAAATTATGAATTTGATTTACCATTTATGCAAATAAAGTTCATTTCATACCTAAAATGTGTGCAGTCTAGCAGTTTCTCCCTACGATAATAGGTAAGGGTAGATTTCTCGGAAGTACAGAGCACCACAAGCACAGCCTTAGAGGTATTTCGGTGATTATACATGAATTAGAAATATCTCGTTCTCTGTCAGCTTGATACAGAAATGTCTTTCGACCCGTCTGCTCAACTAAAGGTAGGGAGAGCGTAGATCTAGCGAGTTGGATTCAAGGGGGAGGTGTTTGTACACCGTGACGCTTTGATGAAAGACGTTCTGTCCGAAATCGTTCGTCCTCTACCCCTGATTCATGGGGAAATGGACAGTTACTTGTGGAGAACATGGTACAGAATTCGTGAGCACTGGTTAGGCTAACTCTCTGCCGTTACATAACAGACATACTGTTAAAAAAAGATCTAATTGACAAACAAGGTTTCAGTTATCAATATAATAAATTTTGTGAGTGCACAAAGTGTAAACTTGCAGATGAGAACTAGAAATCGCGTAACATATTATACGTGTGAATGATATTTTTCTGCCAAAACAGAATATCAGATTGAAAATATGACAGTTTAGAACTAAATTCGAAAGTAAGATTTTAAACTGTTTTAACTAATTTAACTGTTTTGTTTATAGCAAGTAGATAATCTCGGTGCTAGTATGTATTCAAACATGGTCATGACACAGCATGTTAACACTCTCTGTACAGCTAGTTACGCACAACTTCGGCAAATTGGCCACATGAGACAGTACATCACAGCTGATGCTACCAAGTCTCATGTGAACTCTCTGCTTACATCGAAAGCAGACTACTGTAACTCGCTGCTGTATGGAATCTCCAAAGACTCACTGCAGAAACTTTAATGTCTACAAAACACAGCGGCCCGCTTCATAACCAGGACCCCAAGCTACGAAAACATCACGCCGGTCTTGAAGAAGTTGAATTGGCTTCCGGTTCAGCACAGCATTGAGTTCAAAATCTTGACACTTACATATAAAGCCATGCACAATGAATCTCCTAAGTACATTGTCGATATGCTGAACATGTACAAGCCTCGTCGAGACTTAAGATCTGCAAATGGCCCGGTGTCTTTGGCTGTACCGAGGAGTCGTGAGTGAGTGAGTGAGTGAGTGAGTGAGTGTGTTAGATTTTACGGCGAACCGACACAAAAAGGCCATATACTGTGAAATCATTAAATTTCGTGAGGGACTAATTTTCGTTGATTTCGTGGTTGAGTCAATCCACGAAATCTAATCCCAACGAACAAGTAAAATTGGCATTCATTTTATGTTCAAAAGTTGAAATCCACGAATTCATATCCCCACGAAATTGCCGTTTTGACCAAAACCACGAAATTTCATGCCCACGAAATTAATGATTTTACAGTATCGCCGAAAACAAGCGGTTTGAAAACGTAAATTGTAAAGCATCTCTAAAAAACAATTATGTAAAAATGTATAAACATATAAACTGTAAAGTAAATTGTAAAGCACGTCTAAAACGTTTTTGCAAAAACGTATATAAAGGGTTAAAATATTAGTGACAAACAACAATATTGCAAAATGTGTAAAGAAAAATATATGATTTCAGATTTTGTGATAAATGCCTATCTGCTTTAAAAAGGACAAGATATTGCTGACTGAAATGTTTTCAAACAACTCTTTCAAAGATTGAACGTCATAGTATGTACTGGGCAGTGGAACGAAGTCCACACAGTCGACTAAAATATGTTTAATAGTAAGCGGTGTCTGACATGGTACACATTCAGGTTGTTCTTCTTTGTTCAGAAGATAAGAATGAGTCAAACGGGTATGATCTATTCGACAACGAGAAAGAACAACTTCCTCACTGCGAACAGATCTGTTCCCTTGGTGCCATTCACCTGAAGTAGGTTTAACATCATGAAGTTTATTGAACGAAGCATTGTTCCATGACGATTGCCTTTTAGATAAAATGTATTTCTTGACATTTGGCCTAAAATCAGTATATGGTAATTTCATATTAGATTGAGTCGAACAGTAAAGTATGGTGACAGAAGTTTCAAGCATGCAGCTCCAAAGTTCCATGCCCTCCCAGCAAGCATCAGAGATTCAAGCTCACTGTCCGCATTTAAAAAAAATCTTTGAAAACGCATCTCTTTCACATATGTTATAAATAAATAACAAAATCTGAAATACTGTTGAAAATGGCGTTTAACCAAAAACCATGAAAGGTTTGTTTCGTGTTTAGAAAGGGATTGATCTCGTAATGTAATTTAACGTTGAACATAATTTATGGATGATCTTGTTTTAATTCCTATTCATTTTTAATCTTCTTCCAATATATTTTCATGTATGTATGTGTATGTATGTGTTCTTTATGTTTTTGTAAAGCACTTTTTAACGTACATATTTTGTATGGAAAGAGTGCTATATAAATTAGGTATAATAATAAAAATAATAATAATAATAATAATAATAATAATAATGCCACAGAAAAACAACAACGAAATTCAACTCTATAATAAATACACGTAGGCCTAATATTTTGACCGACGGGTAAAAACGAAATTGTTAATACTAATTGTTGATAAATCATTGTTGATAATAATCAGTCAATGACTATATTAGCAAGAGTTCTTCTTCGTGATTTTCTTCCATCTTTGAATAATTTAGAAAATTTATTATGCGATGCAAACCATAATTTGTCTGTTTTACTAATACCATACAAAGTAAACCATGTTTCTCTTCCCGCCATTTGAAAAACGGTGAAATCAAACTTATACATGATTGACCATCCTACTGAATGACGATATGGCTTGCTAAATAAAATAAATTCTTACTTTTATTTAATCAAATTTGATCACATGTACATGTATTTATCCGTCAAAAACGTTTTTGTCCTTTTGGCATTACGTAACTTCCGTTTTACTTGTTTAATTAAAGAAATTGGTATATCATTGAAACGCCGATGAAATAACCATGTCTTGTTTATGGTGATTGTTTTAGTGTCATGTAATGTAATTATGTGGTATTACCATGGTTTTGTTGTTGATTAATTGATGAGCGTGGTGGTTTTGGTGTAGGAGGAGGGGTTTATATAAGAATTTCAATTTATATAATGCACATTCTTCCGTGATCTAGTGTTATACCTGTGACATTACATTGGAATAATCATTAAATCTTGAGAAATTGTAAGAATATAGCCGCCGTTATTTTTCAATAAACATAAATAATAGAAACCCGATTAAATGATGCATGCTTCAGATGAACGTGAGGTTATAAGTATTTAAAATTTTGTTCGTAAATTTATAAAGTCAAGGCTTGAAGGTTTTCAGATGTTTACAATAACAGACAATTTTTATCAGTTTGATCTAGTTTACGAAGACTTGACTGGAGTTTTTCGTGTTAAAATTAAAGTACTGATTTTGATTTTTTGTGTTCGTAAATTTACGAAGTTGAGTATTTTCTGAACATTAATTTTATATTGTTAGACCACTTCGTAAGTTTTCTAAGAATATAGAATGTTCAGAAAATATTCAACTTCGTAAATTTACAATCTTCTGAAAAGTGTGTGTATCATTTAAGTATATAAAAATTTGTTCGTACTTTGCGAAGGCAAAAAAATATAACCAGATACGTATGGCTTTTCTTTTTACCTAAGGAAAAATAAAAGCAACTTCGATTTGTATCAGTAATAACCTAACTGTAGGTTTGTGTTCTTTGCGCATAGAATTATATTGTCTAGACTCATTTGATATTAAAATGATTGCAAAATTGTACAGTTAAATTCCTCGGAGACATTTGTTTTACAGTAAGTGATTTATTGAAGCAAAGTACAAGTTGACATGTTGTCTAATTTTGCTTGTTAGAAGCTGTTATTGAAACACTAAAAGATCTAAAGTTAGTATTTAAACACAGCGTATGAGTTCGCTCAAAGTACGCGGAAAAAGAAAATTCCGTGATCTATGAGCTTAGATATCGCCGATGGCGAGTGTTTATGACATTGATATTTTAGATACATGCAGTTTTCAGTTATTGATACATATGTATATTTGTTATTAATTTCCAGTGAAATTTTATAGGAATGGCTTTTCGTTCTCTTTGTAGTGATCAAAAGGCAGTATACTCGTGTCATAACTTCATAATTTGTACTTTGCGTTTACTTATCTTGGTTAGCGTGTTATTTGGTAGATCATGGTTAAGTTTTACAGGTAAAGGTTACCGTAGCAAAGCTTGTATATTTCTCTTTGTTGACGGATTCAGGCGCTGAATGGAACACAAAAGGATTTATTTGAAAATGAATATTCTATGCCCCCAAGGAATCACATCGTGTATGATGAGTGAACGAAATTCTATACCCACGAAAATAAATGAATTCAATGTATGTGGGTTGGTTGTTTACTTTGTTATTTACTAGAGTTTTTAGCTCATCTGATTTTTTGAAAAAATGATGAGTTATTGTCATCACTTGATCGGCGTCGGCGTCTGCGTCGGCGTTGCCTGGTTAAGTTTTACGTTTAGGTCAGCTTTTCTCCTAAACTATCAAAGGTATTGCTTTGAAACTTGCAACTCTTGTTCACCATCAATAGCTGACCCTGTATAGCAAGAAACATAACTCCGTCCTGCTTTTTGCAAGAATTATTGCCCCTTTTGGACTTAGAAAATCAGATGTCTTGGTTAAGTTTTATGTGAAGGTCAGCTTTTCTTTAAACTATCAAAGCTATTGCTTTAAAACTTGCAACACTTGTTCACCATCATAAGCTGACCCTGTACAGCAAGAAACGTAGCTCTGTCCTGTTTTTTGCAAGAATTATGGCCCCTTTTGGACTTAGAAAATATCAGATTTATTGGTTAAGTTTTATGTTTAGGTAAACTTTTCTCCTAAACTCTCTAAGCTATTGCTTTGAAACTTGCAACTTTTGCTCACCATCATAAGCTGACTCTGTACATCAAGAAACATAACTCCCTCTTGCTTTTTGCAAGAATTATGGCCCTTTTTGGACTTAGAAAATCATGGGTAGGACAATATTTCTATTATACAAAAAAATCAGATGAGCGTCAGCACCCGCAAGGCGGTGCTCTTGTGATTCATTACCGCTCATGATTTTGCGATTTAGTATAAAGATTTAGACATTGGTTTGCAGCAAAGAATTTCAGTAAACAGTAAAGTAAAACAAAACAGATAAAGTAATTTTACGAAAACCTAGACTACACAGTTTGCCTTTCTGAACATAACTTTAAAAAGATACTTACTTATTTACAAGAAAGCCATTGTTTCATTCTATTGTAACAATGAACCTTATCTTATATACAGTCATTACATTGGTCACAGTAGCCATACGTTCAATGTTATTATTTTTACATATATTGGCACATGTAACATTGCAACATTTATACAGCATGCAATATACGTACTAGTCTTATAAAGTCTGTTCAGATAAAGTTATCTGTAATAAGGCTATTCTTTCTTCATACTGACACTGGTATTTTCTCACAAAACCCTTTTCTCTCTAGTTCGAGTCGAGATAAGAGATATTGTACTATTTTTCAGAAAGTGGTATTTAAGAGGATTTTATGGCAGAGATGTTCATTTCAAAGGACTCTAACGACTGATACCAGTCTATATACGTACAAGCTTTTCTATTGAATACTTTAAAATCGCAACATATACAAAATTGATCTGATGGTTTAACATACAGTAGAACATGTTTCACCTTAGTATTATTTTATTCTATCATTTTATATGAAATGTCGTAAGTGTTTGTGGAGATTAACGTTGGAAATTATTTGCAATAATCAGTTTATACCATGATGTGACATTCTATACAATGCTTGCTTCTGACACATTGACGTATGCCCCCAACCTACAACAGTCTGGCCGCACTTGGGAGCATCGCAGACACGGATTTTATTTTAAATATGTTCCATTAAGATAATGATATATTTGGAAATAAAAAGAAATACACTAAAGGTTATATGTCACTATAAACAAATTTGAATTATATAAACTATAGTATGTTTTAGATTTGAATAGATAATCTTTATAGATCAACATATTATGAATACGTAATGCCACATAAAACTTGGAAATGTTTAATCAAACGACTATTCTAAATATAATGTAAGTTTATCATCATTAGCTCAAATATTGATTGAACACATAAGCAAGTACTTCACACACACGAAATAGACAGTATTGCGTGCTAGGTTAGAAACAATATGCCTTTAATATATACATAAGTGGCCATTTTATCAATCTGCACTATCAGTAAAAATACTGGCAAGTTACTTTTAAAATATGCGTAATTTGTGAGTTATATTATATGCCACCCAATCTTCAATCATTTGATGATACAGCAGTATGTAATATAGCCCAGACAATATTCAAGAACACACTGCTTCCTGCTGGAAAACCCTATTGTTATGAAAATATTATCACATTTGACAATCAACGTTTACTACTGTTCCGCTCATAAAGCATTCCAGACAGGGTAATATGAAATATTACCATTAAGAAAGTTCTCCAGGGAAAAACCTTGTTTTGATATTTCCTATTCATATATTCACGTAATATATAATGGCCGATCAAACAAATTTCCAATGATTCTGCATAACGTGATTTTCAGTTTTATCTCGTTGTTTTCTTGCGCAAATATTTAAGTGGTGTCATTGTTTTGCAAGATTTATATAGTCTAAATCCAAGTGGAACAGTACAGCTCCAAAGAGAGTTCCATTAAAGCAAACAAAAAAAAAACGGAACGTATATGTGTAAATGACATTTTTTAAATGTATTATTTTCATAAACGAAATTTATTTGTCCAGTAAATAACGGACACGCACGCACGTGTGAGAAAATATCAGGCATTTACCTCAAGAGAATCAAATAGTATGTACATGTACAAAAAGCGATAGAATAATAGTTTTGAATACGTTTTCTTTAACAAATTCAAGTTCTACAAGGACTTTGAAACAAAAGTACATATTAAATTATAGTGACTGTCTTGCTTTGAACTAAAATACTTTCGAAGTCTATATTACTAGTATACAAAATATAATGTTACGTAGCTACGACTTTATTTTAAATATTGTATTGCATTCTAGTTCCATTTCTCACTGGATTTTAAGCACTTTCAAATATTATTATTATTGTAATAATGTCCTTATATGTAGCCTACAGTCACATATGCTGACAAAATGATCCAAATAAAACACCTATTTTAAGCACATTTAAAATAGTTTGTAATATGTTTGTCATTTATTTTAATAAAAATATCATAAAGGGAAATAACTTAAAAAAAAAAAACATCGATATGCATTCAAGATTTATCTATTTCGTCTCTGCAATGGCATTTTTGTTAATAAAGCTCGCCATATCATGATAATGGCATCTCAGTTGATGCTACAAGTCATGTAATAGTTGTTCTAAACCTTGTGTATAGTACTCATTACTATTTTGTAAGCTGGTTAGTACAGAAGCAATTTGTTCAAAGAAGCTATAAGTGCTAAAGGAATGATAATATCAATTAAATGTAAGGGAGTAAACTTTCATTCGTTAATTAACTGATTAAATTACCACATATTTAAATGGTAAATTTATGAAAAAATAATAAAAAAATTACAAAATCAGCTATTTATAGGAACAACAAAAGAAAGCAATTCTAAAACAAATTATAGGTCCAAATATATTTATTTGTCCGTTAAAAATCCTTATCAGGTACAGATATATCAAAATACACCTGAAAATTGTACCATCCATGTTGTACAATAGAAAAGTGGCCTCGAATTTTCCCTTTGACCAGAAATGATAAAAAGTTACAAAATAAGCTGTATATAAAAACAACAAACGGAAGTAATTTTATTACAGATATAAATTCACAAAAAGGGATCTGCCAAACTAAACAAAAATATCAAAGCTTTACAAGATATGGCCTAAGATCTTGTATGTCCTTTGATCCGTAAGTGTGACTCTGACCATTTAGATAGGAGCCTTGGGTTTGCGCGTGACACACCGCCTCATTGAGACAAACAAACATTTATGCCAAATAAAAAGATTGTTCAATGCATGTCAGAGTTGTTGCACTGACAAGCTCAAAAATGATATTTGATCCCTAAATGGGACCTTGACCTTTGAGGTAGGGTCTTAGAGTTGCGTGCGGCATTTCGTCTCTATGAGGCAAACATTTATGCCAAAAGAAAAAAACAGGACTGATTTATGCATGGCAAAGTTACAGTCTAGACAATCTTTAAAATAACCTTTGGCCTTTAAGTGAGACATTGACCTTTGAGATTGGGATGTTGGGTTTGCGCGCGAAACTCCGTCTCATGGATTTGAAAAAATATGCCAAAATAAAGAAATGCTCTATAATTACCAGAGTTATGGCCGGGACAAGCTCTGAAATGACATTTGACCCCTAATTGTGACCTTATCAACCGAGATAGGAACCTGGGGTTTGCGCATGACCCATGCGCATTGAGGGTGACATTCATGCCAAATATAAACAAGATTCCTTTATGCATGTCAAAGTTCTTGCCAGGACAAAATCTGAACTGACCTTTGACTTCCAAGTGTGACCTTGAACTTTGAGATAATAAACTAGGTTTGACACACGACACCCCGTGTCATCCAGGTAAACATTCATGCTAAATATAAACAAGATTGCTCTTTGCATTTTAAAGTTATTGTCCGGACAAAAAAAACCGGACGGACGCACTAACGCACTTATGCACATACAACGAACAGCCATTTGGACTACTATACATGACTTCGCTATCCGCAAGCGGGCTCGACAAAAATGAGCACCACTTGATTCGAATACTCAACGATATTTGTATGTCTTACAATCGTTTAACCACAATACTAAACGACAAAACGTAATGTAACCTTGCACAGACACGAATGCAAATGTGCATACAGAGTCTATGTTAAAGAATGCCCGTCACAATAAGTATTGCAATATCTTTTACATCTACCAGATATTCACAAAACAACTTCAAAGTAACAATCAGTAAGTCATTGTTATTGTTTGATAATTTCCAGTCTTTTCTATTTGTTCTAAATCTTAAGTACGTTGAAAAACATCTGGCAGTCCGATGTGCAAATGCACAAAATATCTCGCTGTCAACCCATGTAACGTGATGCTTCCATATTGTTTTTCTGACCAATGGGCCATACGATATAAGCAGGTTCACTGAAATCATATTGACGAAGAGGAATCATACACTTGCCCAGTGGTTTTGGCAAGGAAAATATGCCAGGCTTATGATAGAGTTTAATAACTAATTCACATTGTGAAAGATGTTGTGAGCCCCCGCTGAAATGGAACTTTTCATCTATTACTGAATCACGACTGTGATTATTCCGTCTGGAAAATTGTGTCTGCGATTTGCCGGGCAGTAGGCAGGCTTTAACGTATACACTGTACGGTTTGGGTATATTTTTCGTGATAGACGAAATATTGAGCACTGTTACGCAGAGATCTTCGTTTTTCCAGCAGTACTGAAACATGATCTTCAATGCTGCGGTTCTTGTTGGATTTTCGTTACAGTTCAGTCCGACTTTGGTAAGACTAGGATTGGTAACATCTTCTTCTCGATCACTGCTCCAGCAAAGGAATCTGACAAGTGGCGGCTGTCTATTTGGTCTAAAACAGCATTTGTCTACTGATGAAACACATGTTTCAGCTGTCATTTTATTTTCCCTTTGATCTCTTTCAATACTATCTATTTGCCAGTTAAGTGACTCAATATCAGAAGACACTGGTATGTCTATTTTAATTTCTTCGTTGTGCAAATGCTTTTTTGACGTGCGTAAGCTAAGATATGGACTGTCAAGTAGTTTCATTTCTCCACAATGTCCACATGTTGACAGCGTATCCAACTCACTTCCAGAAATGCTTGGTAGACGACTTTCAAAGTTAACCCCTAGATAATTATTCACATGAGCCTGTTTGAAAATAGCCATGTCCTGATCAAAATAGCTGAAGGCAGAATTCGGAAAACTATTTCCGTGTTTTCCTATACTCGAAGAGCTTGCCGCCCTTTCTCTTCCTCCTAACAGTAATGGAGAACAGAGAGAATGTTGAGATTCGCCTCTAGGAGTTCCAACTCTAAGAAGTTTTGGGGAGATCTGGGATCTTCTGAATGGTGGGGATAAGAGTAAATTCCTTGATGCATGATTAAACACCTTTGCTGATTGAGAGGTCGCAGTTTGCGATTCCTTGTATATTTTGCCTCTAATTAATGGTGATGCAACCAGCGAACAGGTAGACACATTGTTTTGCACCGATGAATAGGCATTGAAAGTGCTTTTTGTCCGACATATTGGTGAGATGCTTCTCTTATCCACTGCAAATTTTTGATTGAATTCGTACTTTTTAGTCATAGCATGTCCGGGTAACCTTGATGACTGACTCATGACGCTGTCGTTTCGTGTATTCCTCTTTATTAACACAATTGTCGCGTTTTATTTTGAGTCCGTCAAAATTAATTTAGCCTAGTATTTTTCTCTAATTAAATCTAGACTTTAATTTTATTTGTAAACTGAAATCTTGGATGGCGATAACAACCCATTTAATACACAATACAGTCACTTTATTGCTTTACAAATGATGCTGATGGCAGTAAATATTATCTTTTATAGAGTGGATAGTAGTTGTTCTGTCATAATACGTCATGGGTACGTCATAACACTGTCGATAGCATGTAGAGGATTGTGTATCAGTTGTCTGTATCTGACAAAAGGGTGTTCCGATTGTTCAGTTCACCAGTGCAACACGTGGTACAAAATAAAAACAAGAAAACTGTCATAGCCATTGCAGCAAAGAGCATAAAACGTGTACAAGTAAACATATATTATATATCATGAATAGTTATACAAATGAGAAAAAAACTATATTAAAAATAAAACACATTCAATTTGGTTATAAGTTTTATTTTAACAAATGCCAAAATGCAAGTGTAATTAATATTTTCGTAGTTTTTAAAACAAATATAACAAAGTTGAAAGCAATAAGATCGAAGTTTGAACATGGAATATGTATGCTGACTAAACAAATGAATAACAAACTTATTAACAATATTGCATGTAAATTAGAAAGAAATACTATACAGTTAGCCTGTTTCATTAGCAAAGCTTAAAGGTATATGGACTCGAACTGAGAGCCTATACTATACCATAATGCAATAATACAGTTTTCTATATACCTTAACAATTTCTGTCAAAGACGTGGCTTGAATTTTACGAGCAAATACGAAAAGTCAGAAGAAAATTCCATATTTTACCTTTTAAAGTGTATCTTTGCCTGACTACTTTCATTTAAAGCATGACCTTACAAAGGTCTACAAAAAGCACACATAAAAAAGTACACTCAGTTTTATATAAACATCGTCAAACATTTAATATTTCGTTCGATAAAAAATATAAAACAAAAAGATATTTAATAATCTGGTCATGACAACAGTAACTAGATCTAGGACTTTGTATTTGGTTCACGTGGATTTTGCCAGTAAGCTCCCCAGGGATAGTTTGCCACTGACCTGCCCACGGCATTGTTCTACTGTGAATTGGTTTTGTCCTTGTTATATTGCCCGTCACTCATTAATCTTTCGGGCGTAGCTTATGCAATAACTGTTGCCTGAAAATATCGATATTATACCCCACACATACGGCGCGGATAGCTACGTCTAGCTACGGATAGAAAAGTAGAAATCCGTATCGATCCGTACCTAAGCCGTACCTTTCCGTATCAGTCCGTACCAATCCGTACGGCTCAGGAACGGATCGATACGGATTACTACGTTTTTATCCGTTGCTAAACGTAGCTATCCGCGCCGTATGTGTGACTTGGGTATTACTTACATAATCTTTATAGTTAACCGATGACTCGTGGTGTAGTTGTAAGGTGTCGACGTCCACGCAAGTTACCACTGGTTCGAAATCACTTTATACCATTGTTTTAATTCAATGTTGCACTGTATTCATATTTTTAGTTACATTATTTTATGTAACATATTTCACAAATTTTAATGTTTTTTTCTTGCACCTTTTTGATCACGCAGGTTACAAATAATTTGTCTTCAAATCTAGGATGTTTTAAATACTTTTGCCCGGCATTGTCAACAAACATTGCAAAAAGGTATGATCAGATAGGACTCGAACCCACAGCCCGAATATATATGTAATAGTAACATCGCTCTATAGGTTCGTACGACGAAAATTAATTTACGTAAACATTCGTTAGCCCATTACTGCCAGCTGGTCAATACTTACATACAATACTTATATTTATTTTACGGTGAAGTATTATTATTTGTTATTATCTTTACTGTGCTTACTGACAGAGCATGTAAAATACGGTAAAAGGGTAGGCCATCCCAAGTGACAATCACATATAGAGGCTTGTATATCCATTGTATGTTCCTGACAGCAAGGCGTTCCGATTGTTGGGTACGTTGAGGACGTTCTTACATGTTTCATAAGATCAAGTTAATATCTTCACTTTTTGTATATTGTAGACAAGCCTGTTGTCAACGTACACTTTTCTGTGGTTATAAGAGGAATGTATTACTAAGATGCGTTGATGAGGTCCTTGTTCTAGAAGAGAAAAGGTTTAGAACAACGATTATAAAAAATGCATGTAGCAAATAAATGTGTTCTATAGCGTGAGAAATACGTGTAGTTTTATTTAACATCTTTGAATACCAGTATGAGAGCATGTGGTATTGCGCGAAATTTAATAACTGGTTTATTACAATAACATAAGTCTAGCAGAAACTGTTAAAACTAACATGCATTTTAGAAAATAGAATTGAATCTAAAGAAAACACTTCTGACGGTTGAACTTAATCTTACTTAAATTGAATAAAACGTTTAGACCATTTTCCATTCAAAACAATTGTCAAAAAACACACAAAAACGTTGTACTTACGCATAGTTTTGCTCTAATTCCATTCTGTCAGAACTGCTTAGATACATTTATAAATACTTTTGAATTTGTATGAGACTTTAAACCCGAAATATCTTGAGAACATTTTAATGCCGATGTATTTGCGATCTGCATTAAGGATATATTATTCGTAGCCGCAGGTAAAGTTTTAGCTCGCAAAACGCCCCACCTCCACACCCCGTTACACAAAATCAAAACTTTCTAATGTAAAAATGGATTTTCACAGTTTTGGAAAGTATTCTAGCTCTTGATTTCTGTTCTGTGACACTGATTTGAGTAGATATGTTGTTCGTCACAACCTTTCGTAGCTCCTCCGTTTGCTCACTGTGACACTGCAAAAATGAAGGTGTTAAACCACAATGATATCTGATATGTCAGAAATTATTGTTTGTTTTTATATGTGCAATACTTAAAAATAGATAGATAATTGTAAACAACTTAATACTACATGTATGCTTCGTTCTTCACGCAACGTTTGTAACATGTTTATGATGTTTGTATGTTCTGAGAATTTTGTCTATATCATATCTTTCAATGATAATGTTGCTGTTCTGAAAAAAAGCAACACTAAGGCCCCAGCAGTTGAAATCAAAATATTTTATCAAATGATTTTTACAAAATTAAATATCAACTTTGAAGATAAAGTTATCTTCGCATGTGGCAAACCATCTACAATGTTGAATACCAATGCAAGTTAATCCCATTTTAGATGCAGTCAACTTTATACGTGAAAAATATCTCTCTCTAGTAAGTCATACGTCATTGTACGGGAGATAACTCGTAAGATTACTGATAAACTAATGATCTCAGTTTTCTCCCTTTACATAAAATTGATGCCGGATTTACATGTTCTGTAAAGACACTTACTTGTCGGCAAATCAAACCAGTCAACTACATTAAAAAGGAAATTTCCATTTCACAAATAGTTGCTCGATATATTGCGGACTTCCAAAGCAAATGCAGGTCACACAGCACTCAACTGAACCTGCTAAGCCTAAGGTCTGTTGTTTAACTCTCTAATGGAACGTTTGCCATATTTCATCAAAGAGCGTTTCCCCTTACTGGCTAGTTCTTATACTGTGTCTGTATTTTGTTAATATCAGTCATTAAAACTTTCCTACATACATTGATTAGAATTAAGTTTCTGGGAGGTTGGGATTTTTAATATGGCTATTCCTGTTGTATCTTTACCCTTTCTGTGTGAAGGTGTACTTAGAAGCAAGGCTAAAAGTTTACACGATGCGCTCCAGTTAGTCATATACTTTAGAGTGATTTAAGATGTGGAGCGCGAACAAGTAGTGATGGTTTAGAGTGACTGTTAGCCCTATGTTCGTAAGCCTAATACATCACCCTTTTGATCAAGTATAAAAATTCAAATCAATCTGACTTATTGTTTTAAAATATCTTCTCAAACTCAAAATTAATAAGTTATAACATGCTTACACTTTTTACAAGTAGGAACCTTCCTGTGGTTACATATAATGACAGAAAATGGCCGCGTGAAGCTAATTCTACTTGGTTTCAAATTTACCGTCCAACAAAAAAATATGTTGATCACGATAAAACAATGTATCTAAAATTATCATGACTTTTGAAAACATCATAGATTATTATTATCCAAGTGATATATATATGAATATTCATGAATATTCCAGACGTTGTATTAACCACTATCCGTTTAAAAGCGTTATTCTACAGTTTCTCTATCTTTTTACCTTATATATATATTTTTTTGTGTAAATGTCAGTTATTAACACATCATAAGTTGCCATTTTTCAAAATACAAAATTATATTAACACTTCAAGAAATCATTTATATGCCGCCATTGAAATTCAATATATTTACTTGTTTTATCAATCAATAGTTCAGCTTTATTGGAAAAGTCAAAAATTCACACGTCCATTAAAAATTGTATGTGCAGCAATTTTATTTTAATAATTAAAAAATATTCTAGTATTTGATAGCAATTTTGGTGTAAGTCATATTTTACAAAAGGTTTTAAAATGTTATAATAGGCTCAAAGCAAATCATTTTCGATGCATCCGTCCTATCGACTAAATGCGTCTTTTATGAATTTCAGCCACATTAAAAATAATTTGTTTTATCCTATTAATTTGTGTACTTTTGCACAGACTTATGCAGGATTTCTTAATAATATGCACATTTGTCAATACACGCTCTTGTCTAAATATAACATTACTATTCTTAATTTGATTGTCCACAATTTTATGCAGAGATTTTCCTATGAACTACAATTCTTGATCTATAGATTGTATTAATAAAGATAGATTCTACATTGAAGCTTACTATACTCAGCAATTTCATATGTAGCGTTTGAAAAAATAAACACTTTAAATACAAAAGGTTGTAAGTGTTCTTGACGACTCTTAAGTAACGGCGCAAATTGTTAGCAAATTAAAATGTTGGTTAGAAGTAAACATGACACAATTTACAACATTATATGTTCATTGCATTAATCATAATCATCATCATCAGACAATTTCGTTCTCTGTTTTAAGAACATGAACCAGTTCAACATTTTGTTGCACACAATAAGCTCTTCCAGCGTCTACGTGATTTCTTCTTGCTTCGTTTAAGATTGAGTTCGTCATTCTTTTCGCAATAACCCTGAAACAAATCAAGTTAATCAAATTTCACCAATTAACGTCAAAAAACAAAATGGCGATTTACAGCTTTAAAATTAGACTCGCAAACATCCACTCGCAATATCATCTTTATAACATTATAAAATCTACTTTTACTATTTCTACGTTTTATATTGATTTACTGTATGAATATACAATGCAAATGGTTAACATTGTGAGATACATTACCTTTGTAAGATCCTCCCACATAACTGTAGCAGACGTTAGGTCATATTTAGATAAATCGATCGTGCATATCGCTAACGATTTAGGCAAAGAAAATCTTCCAGGTTTATTGTAAAGTTTAATTCTGAGTTTGCTTTCCATAAGGTTGCCAAGGCTTGTTCGAAAACGGAACTGCTCATTAAAGACGGGGTTGCTCGAATTGTACTTATGTCCGTGGAATTTCTTTTGTCTTGTTTCTGGAATAAGGCATACTTTAGCATACACCCTCACAGGCATAACTGTCCCATTTGTAACATTTCTGGCCCTCAGAAGTGTTAGCCGGAATTCTGTATCCTCGTTGGAATACTGGAACATGATTTTTACCCGTCCGTATGTAACTTCTGTTTCAGTGATTCTGTTTTGCTCCAGAAACTGTTCATATTGATTTTTGTACGTTACAGTTACCTGTGGAGAATATCTCGCACAATTAGATGCACCTGTTTCACGCATTTTTGACTGAGGATTTTTATGTTCTAATGGCGAAGTCTGTCCGTACCAACCTTTTGGACTTGCAGTAAATGTCTTACTGCGTTCTCTCCATGAACTAAGATGGTTTTCATTCAGAGACATCATTTGTTTTAAGCTGTCATTTGTCTTACTGTTGTTAAGTCTTGATGGAAGGGATTTACAGGATGAAAGAGCCTTACAACGCCAAAAACCTCTTTCCTTATCCACTGATTGAACACCAAGTGTTTGCATTTTGCTGTCTTGTGTATCCAGACTTATGTTTGGCATGTATTCAACAAAAACTTTTCTTACGTCGTATTCATTGGCCGACTTTCTCGTTTCTTTTCTCAAGCTCATGTCTCCTTCGTGTCAAAAATCTCCTGTAATAAAACTCAGTACCAGCAGAATGTTTCTAACACAGTTATGAAGTTTTTGAATATTTGAATTAGTAGTGTTTGTTTTTGCTATTTTTATACGTCCAATAATTTCAACAAGCACTAGCATATTTTCACGGTATATCTTATATCTTAAAATATTAGTTATAAGTTATCAAAACAGCTTGATGAGAAATGGTCAGTGTAAAACAATTGTTTCCTTTTATGTAAAATCTCTATACTCTAGTAGCAAGCCTTGTGAGTGCTAGCGACACATGTTGAAAGGAGGAACATAATTTTCCTGCTTTTGACATGTTCTTAATAATGATTCCAAAAATATTTTATAGCAAATATAATGTAGCACTCCTTTCATGCAGATGTATACGTTAAAACATGCTGTACAGAATACATTACAAAAGTACTAATATTAACAAATTCAACACGTCAAACAAACAAACAAACAAACAAAAAAGTGCCTTTTTATATAAACAAAAGCCTGAAGGCTCTAAACGATGTGTAACGAAATAATAATTAGACATATACATTGTTCTGCTACATTAAAATTGGTTATTCCTTAGAAGTGGGCATTCTATTTAGATGACACATGATATGAAAATACTACGCAATGAAAAGATGTTGCGGTTGTAATATTGATACGTAGTTCTAACTATATTGCTAGACATTCAAACAGTATCAATGAGTACTGCAAGACCTTCGGATGTGTTCGTTTTCTCTACGGGGAAGACATATTTCAATTTGCCGCAAATTATTATATTTTATATTTCAATTTATTATAACAAAAGTGCAGTATGCCAATTTTCTAATCATGTATAATAAGAGTTGCCAAAAAATAATTCACTGTTCTCTATTTGAAGAGGTGTTGAACATGAGTAACAAGAAATGCAATACTTTTTATACTATCTGATGAATTTATTAGTTTATTTATTGACACTAGAATATAATAGAAAAAGTGGAAACTTCACAAACGAAAATGTTGCAGGCTCGGTTTGACTGATCCTGTTCATGGACGGTATTGGAAACGCATGCTACTATCCACGCCCTCTAGCCGCAAGTTGAGCAGAACTCAACATTTACGCATGCTAAAAGTACAAAAAGCAATTTAGAGACATCCGCAGATGTATTCAAACGGCGGTGAACACGGAACCTTCAATGATACACGGGTTGTGACGTGTAATTCCATGAAAAGCGGCGTTTGGTCCCCAGATAAAGTAATGGGTTTGCCACAAACGAGAAAACAATGGGCAGAACTAAACAAACTGGAATTTAGAAAGGGGATCTGAGGTTATGGAGCCTGCATATCACAGGAACTGTCAAAAGACAAAATTAAAAGGCAGGCACCATATCCAATGTCATGTTAAGTAATCTGTTCCGTAGTATTGTTTGTTTTATGGCTTTGATTTAAATAAATAGTGCATGTTCTTTTTTTTATTGAGAAGATAGACCGAACGACAGCTGTCTGGCATGACCTCATTAAATCTCGAACAGAGAGCGTACAGATTTACATATATTAAGTATCAATTAGGACAGTGTTAGGAGAGAGTACTTTTCCTGTTTAGAAATTAAATATCAGACGAAATGAATTATTTTAATTATATTTATCAGCTTTTCCGTCCTCGGAATTTGCAGTTCATGGATTGTCCCTATGCAAAACTGGTTATGTCAGAATTTTTATTTTTATTATTGTATCATAAAAGTATTACACAACCTCTATCACCTTAATTGCATCTCTTTCTTATCGTACCCCAAAACGGCCCTTGGTACTTTAAAGTAGTGTACCAATCTACATACTATTTATTTAACAATTGTTGAAATAAGATAAGAGTTCTCAGTCATATTACGATATATTATTATTAATACAAGAAACAGTTTTATCTCATAATATACTTGATTAAAAGCACGCCTCGTGTTTGCAGGGTACTAAAGTGAGTTTCGAAGGAAACGTAGCGCCATATGATTTTTGGCAGCGCCAACGACGTTTCCGTATTTAACCTAGAATATTTCAAATTAATTGTAATCATCGTTAGCATGTCAGTTACAGAACCTTTGTAAACTTTGGTTTGTAAGTGACATTTGTAAAGCGGTTACTTTTGCCTATAAGTACGCTTTGCAGATGACAGCCTGGCTAAATATAAATTTGGATTGGTTTTAACTTAGGTTAGGCACGTGTAACAGCTGTATTGGAAACAGTTGATACTAACAGGCGGATATTTCTTAGCTAGAGTCTTACTGGGATCATTGTCAGAACATCTCTAATTTTCACAAAGTACAACATTATTGTTACCTCAAGAAGGCAAAGAGTTTCCTTTTATTTTTGTTTTAATTTCTGAATACATAAGCACATATATCATTTATAAATTACGATTGAAGAAATCATATATACGAGGGGCGTTCAATAGATAATGTTACTCCATGTGTAGATCCGTAACCGGGGTTTTTTGAATGCGGTTTTCAGCACTTTATAGAGCACTTTATTTGAAACAAAATGCCATATGAATGAAAAAAAATCTGTAGATTCAAAGTAAAAATAAATAATCATTTGAGTGAGGTGTACTCGGGTATACTGGACCATTTTATGTCCAAAATGTTGAGATTGCAATACATCCCAATTACTCACGGATATCCTCATACGTTTTCTGTTTATCTATTTACATTCCGATTCCAAACGACTTGCAGGATGAGAATGTTAAAGCCGTATACAAGATCATTGATAAGAACAAACTCAGAAAACTACCAACTTGTCTCCCTTTCATTGTAATATAGTGTCCGTCAATGTAACTCATAGTCATTAGTCAAAGTTTGAACACTGAGATAAAAAGATATTTCTGAGGCTTTAAATTTGTAATTACTTTAGAAGACCCAACTCCCGAATACGGTTGAGAATATTTCAGAAAATAGAAAAAGTGGAAAACCATAGGTCGCACAACACGACATAAATGCCAATGTTGCAGGCTTGGTTTGATTAAGCCTGTTCATGGGTGGTAGTGGAAATACAAGCAACTGCCTACGGGCTAAGCAGAACTCAACATTTATACATGTTACAAGTACAAAATATAATTTAGAGACATTTGCAGATTATTCAAACGTGGGTGTACATGGAACCTACAATGATACACAAAGTGCAATTCCATAAGCGGCGTATGGTCCTAAATTTAAAAAAATGGGTTTGCCCTAAGAGAAAAACAATGAGCTGAACAAATACAAAATGGAATGTAAAGCGGGGGTCTGAGATTATGGCACCTGCATATCACAGTATACCGGTATGCGTTATTTGACATTAGCAAGGCCTTCGACATTTTTCCATAGAAGACTGCTGCACAAAATATATAATGGCAATCGCGTGACTTATCAACAGACGGACTGAGTCACGGCTTTGCCACTGCCAGCACCAGGTTGCACTTGACGCCTACACTCTTCCTAACTCTCGGTAATCGTATCATATGATATTAAACTTCTAGGAAGTAATTTCTTTTATATGAATAATTTAAAAGAAATAGTCTTGTACATTTTTGAACTTTCATTCAAAGGGCTTGTTTTAAACATAGCGAGAATTGTACGACTCCACAGGACAGGAGATAGATTTGAATAGCTGTTAATGTACTTAAACGATAAATGATAAAAGTTTTCCTGGCGCAAAAATTCGACCTATGCGAACAAAAATGATTTCACAGTATCCGGAAATTATTACTGTATATTTCTTCAAAAGGTTTTTAAACTTAGTTACTGACAGATCCTGGAAACATGAGAATTTGTTCTATATTCAAAATTAAAAAGCGTTCGAAACGGGGTACCGGAGGTCAACTGCCTTAAATTTAAAGCTCCTGTTAGAAACGGACGGGGACGGTTGAATTTTGTACGCAACTTGCCCTTAAAAGTTAAGCTCTTATTGCTCTGACTGACTTCAGACAAGTTGTTGAATACGTTGGTGTAAATATACCTTAGATCGACACTAATCTTATGCTTAACTTGATATGATCTGCTATTTTGTCACTAATGTTAGAGCCTTTCTCAGCGGGGAGTAATTTTATCTAACATTTGAAAATAGGGTACGTGCCATTAACGTTTAAACCTTTAGTTCTTTATAAAGGTAACTGGCCATTCGAAGGCGGTGGCCCTTTTTCAACACGTTTTCTGTCTGTCTCGTATTTTGTGTACCGTATACTGTCTTCTTTGTTGTTGGCGTTTCTTTCATCTTTCTCCTCACTATCCCATCGCTCACTCCTTTCCTTTGCCCAGTCATTTGCGCTCCCTTACATTTGCACCCCATCTCCTTTTACTTGGTGTAAGTTATCGAGCCCATCGTAATTTTGGCCGCCTGCTGTCCGTAGGCGGTGCCCGACTATTGTTTTGTCCTGCTTGTTTGTGTGTGCGTGCTTACATGTGTGCGTGTGTGTATAACTTTGCATTACAATATGAAAACTCGAAAGACAAATTCTTAAAACATAGCTAAGATTTCATAGCACTTCGGTTATTACCCTTTCTTATGTAAACATCATCCTACAATTCTCAAATGAACCTTGGTATACATTACCGACCTGAAGCATGCGTACAATTTTCAGAACTTATATATCCGATTATAGAAACACCTTTTTTGATTTAGCAATATTACAGCTACATCTGTACATTGTGTATTCAACTTTTCCCACATATTTCAACCATTCCAATGAAGCATAGATGATAGCGCGCTTCGTCAGCAGTAGTGCGTATTTATGTGATTTATGTGTCCGGTTATTATTTTATGGGTCATGTCCCGTTGTCCTAGCCATATAACAATAACAGTTGGGTCTTTTGTACTCCACTTTTAAAAACTTAACCACATAACAAGTATACCTATACCTCGTCTACTCAACTCAGGAGTAGACAAGGTATAGGTATACATGTATGAAGTTTTTATCCAGTTGAAAGGAAACTCTGTATTCATAAGCAACATGAAATATTCTTGGGGATTTCATATCGGATTCTTTTTGTTGTTAGCCCTTTTTACATTATATTTTATAATTTGATCCATTTTATTTGGGCAAGTTTCAAGCACTGCTGACATCCTACTTATATAATAATAAAGTTATACATCATAGACACATCTCCTTTTTGTCTTTAAATTCCATTTTAAAAGGATTCAGTCTTCAAATACCGATGAAATGAAATGAACAGATAAAGAATTCGTTTTAAAAAATGGAAAAAAATCTACATTTGCAATTACCTTCGCTTACTTGACCTAAGTGAAACTGACTTTACGTCACAATTTCTTCAAAACTATACACAGTTCATGAATATATATTCATTTAATATTTAACTGGTGTTGTGACGCGCACCTGCAAAAATTGTAAACAATGAAATTACTTGACAGTATTTTGAGTACAGTAAGAAAATTTAACGAGTAGCATACTGTAAAATATAGATATGTCAAATATACTTTCATTATGTTCTTAAAGTTTGTGACATAAATGTCAATTTGACTGTAGATTAAGGCAAGCATTTGATTTACACTGCGTTGCCAAGCGCACCGCCATTTTAGGGTCACATGGTTGTACCATCATCATGTGATTTGCTTGAGGCAGGGATGATTTTGACAATATTCCTGCGCGGAGGTTGTTAAACAGGGACCTAATCAAAATGTGAGTAGCAAAATTACAGAGAATAATAAAACAATTATTTTTATTTGATATATTTTAAAGTCTGTCAGCTGTTTTATTTAAAAGTAATGAAATAGTTACATTTGATGTGCCATCGATAACTGAATGTCATAATAAGATTAATTTTACATTTTTTCACCTAAATTGCCTCAGAAAAAAAGTACCTGTTACTTCTATGTGTATTGTTTCTAAACAGTTACTTGGAAAAATAAATCATAACACTTAAAATTGATATACCTTGCATCATTGTCATTGGCATTATAAGAGATATGCATTAACAAACGTAAATTTAATAAACTATAATATGGCAACATACATAGAATATACCATATTTCCTTTAGTTACAATGATCTAGGGGAAGTAACTGGCACTTCTTGTTTATGTAATACCAACTAAGATTAGTGACTCGTTGTTGCTTTTATTTTCCAATATCTGAATGATTTACATCGTCTGCGAATAGCAACGCCTTTCCATTGACGCAGTCATGTGCTGTTTGAATAGTAGTGGCAATATACCACTAGTTGCAAACAAACTATAAACTATCTGATCATGATTGTATAAGCAATAGCATCGCTATTGAAGAAGTTTCAGTGTTACATTAACATTACTGTTTCGAATAGTTTGTTTCAATTGATACATTTGCTTGACTCATGATATGAATATTTCTTTTGTTTAAATGCATTCGTATAAAATAGGAAAATTTGATATGAAAATTCCTTGTGAGAAGCAAACTTTAACATTAATGTGGTGCATTCTGGAATGTTTATTTTTCTCTGGATACCTTAATGGTTGGCTATGGATGCAACAAATTTTGACAGAAGATGGTTATTATATAGAACCGTGTAACATTTCCGTCTCTAGTACCTTAATTGAAAACGAAAGGGTTAACAACATGTTAAAGCAACCATTTACAATGAAGCATAAAGGCAGGACTGTCAAGTGTGTTTATAAGAAAGTTGTGAAAGTTGTAAGTGTGGATGAATATGCTAGACTGGAGAACGAAAGCGCAAAACGGGAGAAAGACATGAATAAAGGTGCTCCAGGCAATGCACTTGACTGCTCAGAACAAGAAAACAAGTTGGAATTTGTTTATGTTGTAGTCTTAATTATTAGAAACATAATAATGCTACCTTTAGGGATATTCCTTGATGTGTATGGTTCAAGTAGAACTCGAATAATAGCAATGTAAGTATGAAGTAAATAATTATAGAAATCATCTTAGAATCTTGTAAAAATCTCCATTATTTGTCCGACACTTTTGTATCACTGTGACATAATTTTATTTTCTTTAACACACTCCAGATAAATGAAATAGATACGTTTTGTCATTGTTTTGTCATTGTCACATGTAAGCCCTTTTAATTTAATGTTTTGTCCGCAGACATGCTATCAAGCTTTTTGTTATAAGTTATTATAAAAGTGCATGAATGCTATTTTTTGCTAGAAATGATTGTAGATATTTTTCATAGTTATAGCGCTTTAAATAGCTTTACTGTATGTTTTTTGATGAAATACTGTGAATAATAATTTAGATATAATCCATATCAGTCACAGGCCTCGACCGTGTATCTGACTCAAACCCTATGATTCTTAGATCTGTTTTCTCCCCGTTGAGCCATGGGCTTCGTATTTGTCCTCATAACGCTACTATTTCTGATATTTAAAAACTGCGAGTGTATCAAACTGTATTTGCAGTTGTGTTTTGTTCTTCAATTTCTCGTTTCAAATAATGTTACTTAACGATATATATTATATATTTAAAATAACGGAAACTTGTTTTTTTCAAGAATAAGGAATATGCCTCATCTCACTCTGTCAAGTTGCCCATCAGGTCAAATGATCATTTATTGCTTTTTCTCAATTAATCCTCATCATACTTTAAATGATAAAAGTACACTGTCTAGAAGCATTGAGCACAGTTAATACAACCAGATCCGCATATCGCAATGTAAAAAAATCCCTCTCACTTCAAGCAACCCCCCAAACCCCAAAAAATAACAAAAAAAAAAAAAAAAAAAAAAAAAAAAAACAACAGAAAAGTGAATTGAAGTAATTGAGGTTATTACTGCAGTAGCTTATATTTTTTTTTAATTCGATTTTAGATTGCAAATACCGTTTTACAGCTACCTATAAACAAATGTATTGCAACACAACTGTATCTATCGGCCTATAAGGATTTATCGGCACGTCTTTGGATTTTTCTTTTTCTCGAAGTAGTGCTAAAACAGCACAATGTATCTTTGTTTGGAAAAGGAAAAGAAATACGTTTGCTAAAATATGTATACTTATGAAAGTAAATTGATATGAAAGTAATGCTGCTTTCCGCTCCTTAAGTATCATTTGTATATATGTTATGACCAGAATGAATGCATAAGACAAAATATTTTTAGATATCAATATCTGTGGAAGTGGCATTAATCAAATCGTGCATGCGGTATATGACAGCAATGTGCATTATATATATTGAGGAAACATCATATATAACCAAGAATATCCCTGAAATATGTAGTGGAAAATAGCATGCATGATGAACATCTGAGAAACAGTCTAATACTATACGTTTGTGCTCTCATGGGAACGAAATATCAAAAATCAAATTGGCTGTTTAAAGCGTAGGTAATGAATATGGTATATTCTTTTTTCAAGGTGTTGGGAATGGTGTAAATAATCGACTACATTCTAGTCTTGCACGATGCCATGTATTGGGTTTTGTATAAATTATCAACTACTTTCCAGGGTAGCAGGAAGCAAGGTATTTCGTTTGGTATGAATTATCAACTGATTCCAAACGGACCACATTACCAGGTATTAGCTTTGGTATAAATTATGAAAATTACCTTCTAGTCTGTCTTCCAGCACGATGTCAAAAAGTGGGTTTGGTACAGATTATTTACTACTTTCCAGGGTAGCATGACGCCACATTATAGGTTTAGTATTAATAACCGTCTTCTCTCCGGGGTAACACGATGCCAGGTATCGGGTTTGGCATAGAATACCTTACTTCTTACTACTTACCAGGGAAGAACGATCCATACATTAAGACTTAGCACATGTTGTTTGAAGCATACATTTTGGTTGATAGTAAATTGTGCTGTAGACTGTATCACTGAAATATACTAGATTCAGTGACTTTTGAAAAACATTCATTTAATTTACCTCATAACTTTGGTAATATTTCTTCCACGTCCCTACATTTTTAGCATACAGATCTAACTGTCCCAGCGACAGCTAATTGTATTTTATTACCTGCTTTATCTAAACAGATATTAAAGCTACGCTACTTTCAACAGAACAATTCAATTTCGTTACAGAAGTAAAATGTTCTACTTGTACGGGGTCAAATAATTTTGTTTTCAATATTGAAGCAATTCGGCATCTTTTCAAAAATTTTGATTGGAAATACCCCATAAGTCGACGACACTTAAGCAATTATATAAAATGCACAGTTATCCTCGGTGCATGTGAACACATCTATTTCCTGATGTAAATAATGTAAAATGTCAAATGTCGGGAGACACAAACGATGAACGAGTATATGGAAAAATAATAACACTCCGTAAACCAAACCATACAAGTTACCTAACTACTGCTTGTGGTCATCTTGGTTGATTGTATTCATCCGGGGATTTTTTTGACGTATGGGAAATTCAACGAAATACTACACTTTCAATTTCACGCTCTAAAACTGGTTTCATGACTCCATGGGAAATCAGCGATTACAAAGTAACAGAATGGAATTTAGACATGATAATTACTATTTGCATAGTCTGTTCCACCATTAAAGCTGGAAAGTCGCCATATGACCTATCATGTGTCGGTGCGACGTTAAAACAAAAAAAAAAAAAAAAAAAAAAAAAGATATTTGCATAGTCTGAATTTGCAAATAAAAGATAAGAACGCTTACAAATCCATAGAAGGTAACTTTAAAAATTGGAGCTTTCCGTGTCATAGGTAGCAACAAATTTCATGTAATATACACAATTGTAAATATATCAGGGATTTTTATACAGTATAAATGTCCTCCAGGTTTCAGACTAAAAAATTCTTTTAAGAAATTAAGAATAAACTTCTAAAAGATATGTGGACAATATGAATCATCAAGAAAAGAAAGGCCGACCTCTTATCTCATACCAATGCAGAAACGAATAAAATGACAACTCCTTCTGGCATTTGATCATTAACAGTTTTAATTTCCTTTCGTTTGTCTCGACAAGTTCGCTTTTTACTGTAACATTCTGTCTAGCTATTATGATATTAAAAGCTGACAAAGACTAATTAATTTCTTTCGTGATACCGCACAAGCACTATATTATCACAATTGCTCTTGTCCATTAGTTCTCTTTCATGACCATTTTCCATTACTTACGGATTCATTTGGAGTGTTACTTTTCTAAATTATAAAATATGTGTTCTACCCTAGCAGGTGGTCAAATTATAATCTTATTATTTCATTATATTTAAAAGGGTTTCTTGTTATTCGTTGCGCGGAAGATAACTTTTTATGTTTCATTTGTCGCCAAATAAACCTACGCTGTTTGATCATTTTCGTGCATAGCTTCAGTCCGATTGTACCATAAAAGCATTGATAAAGTTAATGTCTAATTATCTCAACAGAATCTCCTTTCCAAACATATATCAGTGTGGTAATATAAGACATGTAGCGCTGCATTTATGACGCCATTCTTAAAATTTAAACTTTACTTAATAAATATCCAAGTGTTCATTAAGTTTTCAATTGGTTCATGGAGTTTGATAAATGTCTTCCCGTGCTTGATTTCAGTGTCCTTGAAGACCATGGAGTCCGTAATGAATAATTGTTTATAATACCTACTAGGTACAATCAGTAGCCTGTATTAATATACGTACAAAAATCAACACAAAATCAAATGATCAAGTTTATCTAAAACATGAAAATAGCGGTTACAAATAGACAATTTTATGCCCATTCTTGTACACTTCGCAGATACCTATACATACACTAAACAAATTCATTTAATATATAATTGCTGTTGACATTAGTGCTAGTAAATATTGGTGTAATATTATTGATTGACCCAGAACTCAACATGCATTAACCTAGAGGGTAAGTTTCAGGACGCACTAAAGAATCAATTATATATCACAGCGTTCGCAGTTTTTGCTAAGTTGATTCGATATCTACTTCAGTGCATTAGTGAGATACTATTTTTACAAACACAGTGGACAAGGCATCAGACAAAATGATATATTTTTGAAGGCTTATTTAAATAACAGAAATACAGCTGTATGGGTTACATCTTGTTTTCAGGACAGTTTCACTTTTCTAAGAAATTCAAGAATGAGGTTTTGCGAACATCAAAAGAATTTATTATTACATATTGTGTGTGAAAGATATTGACAACAAATATTTTTCATTACTCGAAACCAATACGCATATGGAATGTTGTTTAGGCGTAAAAAAATGTTTGTTTCCGGTATCCCAAGCTACCCTAACTTTTTGGCCCGACCCTAAATGTTTTTATGGCCTAGGAAAATATGTTTTGCAACTTTTTAACAAAAACCTCGTACCTTGTTTCATCATCGTGCCATCGCGCCATCGCGTTTTCGTCATCGTACCATCGTGCATCGCGGTTTGGTATTAAATAAAAAGTCACGATTGTCCAAACGGAACACCGTAGATAACCCTTATCTATCAATGCCAAAATGTTTTTCTCCTCACGGCAGATATATTCTGTAAACTTATTTTGTTTGTACAATTTTATAAGATATTGTGTGTGTAAGATATTGACAACACATATTTTTCATTACCCAAAACCAATAAGCTTAGGAATGTTGTTTATATGGAATTGTATAACCCTTATCTATGTTTTTCTCCTCACGGCAGATATATATTCTGTAAACCTATTTTGTTTGTACAGTTTTAGGAAATAAAAATGTTGAAACCCTGGTACCCGCAGTAACTGCCATATGTAACTTGAAGTCTTAAATGAAAATCTTGGTCTGAAAATCAATGCCGCAGTAATTTTGTTACTAAATAATATAAATGCCTAAACTGAGATAAAAATGATTTGCAAACCCTTCCAAATCTAAAATTGGAGCATAAATTAAAAGTAAGTTTTATGAATATTCAAATTGTTCGCAAATAATTTTAGAAAAAATTACCACATTTTTATACCTGTATTCATTAAGGAACACCCATTTAACAACCCGACTTTTTAAAACCTCCATAGGACATTTAAAGACTGCTGTTATGATAGTTTATGAAATCTATGAAGAGACCAATCAGTCTTGAATGACCATCCCTCACGCTCCAAGCACCTATGTACAAATTTTAAAGGGAGTTAAAAAACTTTATTACCTGGACATCAATGGCTGTAGTTCCTTGATGTATGTCCAGCTCGCAATTTACTGGTAAAACATCATTTAAAAGTATATAATAAAGTACATGCAGCCCTTGGATACATACCTTTGCTTTAACTGATTACGAGGGTTGTTTTTAATTATGATCAGCTAGTCTTGCTTTTATTCATCATGTTTCTTCAAAGTTGCTAATAATTATATCGACAAATCGTGAAACCAAGGGCACTTTTTTTAAGCTTTATTGTACATATTTCAGGAAATTGCGTTCAAACCATAATTGTTTTGAACTTTTTCATGTAATGTGTTCAATTTGCAAGGCAGAATGTGCAGGTAATACCAGCTCACCTCTTTTGCTTTAATCCTGACTGACTGAATAATTATGAAGCAATACGATGAAAATATGAGCCGCGCCATGAGAAAACCAACATAGTGCGTTTGCGACCAGCATGGATCCAGACCAGCCTACGCATCCACACAGTCTGGTCAGGATCCATGCTGGTCGCAAAGTCACTATGTTGGTTTTCTCATGGTGCGGCTCAATTATGATATCGTGTGACTCTCTTCACCATATTTGCAACGAAGTAATTAATTGTGTGCATTAGTCTGTGTGTTTCAGATATATGGTTTGATCATAAAACCATAAAGAGACTGCTAAAGTTGAGACACGGTTGTACTTTTTTGCAACTGTATGATGATAAGTAAAACAACAACGTATATGTTTTACACAGCTATTAAACAAATGCAATCACGCATCAAATGAAACTCAAATATTTATATGAGAAGTGATTTTCGACTTTCCCCCAACAGCGACCCTGTTATCTACCCCTTATCTCCATCCCCCCCCCCCCCACCCCTACACCACCCCGCCCCCTTACAACCCTTTTTCTGTATTTTGCATATAATTAAAATGCACTTGTTGTTGGAATTTTTACAGAACCCGCCTACAATAATTTCGACTACAGCTTGTTTTTGTTGTGAACCTACTTCGCGATACATTGCTCTATGGCTGTGTTTCGGGGTGCTCTACGCTTCCGTTAAATCTACCCTTACCTTTTATCACTCTTAGATGCACTGTCTAATTGTATCATTTGATTGCGATATTGTGGTTTAGTTTTATCGCTTGTGTAAGGATAGCAACCTACATACTGCCACATGTTCCTGTTGTCAAATGCAATTAAGACTTTTCTTTCATTTTCCAGGTGCTGCACTGCTTTTGGATCTCTCACAATGCTGTTTTCAAGTAATGGTAAGCTAATTAATGTCTGAACATTTTTAACAAACATGTTACACAACCATCTGGATTCATCTTGTGTTGTAAGGAAGAACCCACTGACATCCTGTGAAATTCGTTTGCATCAATATCAACACCTTAGCATAACATTAAATAATAAAGGTATATAAAGACAAAAACTTATTGTTGAAAACTAGAATACAAGTTACAGTTTTACCAATGTTCTCCATGTAGCATGTTCTTGCTATTTTGGAAGTGTCTTCCTTGTACATTTGTAGTCAAATTAATCTAAAGCTGAACTAGAGTCTCGTCTCCTTCCGATTCATTAGTATTCTAATCATTTCATGATATGAAAAATGCCATAAATATCAAAATTTCACCAATGCATCATTCTCTCTTTTCTCTTTAAAATTTGCTGCCAACAATTAGTTTTAGAAGAGAAAACGCTAAACAACACGGGCAATTTCCCCACATTTTAGAAATAAAGACTTTAGATGCTTAATTCAATTTAGCAAATCAATCGACATTTTGATCGACTTGTCTGCAATCTATTGTCGGGCTTCTCTCTGTCGTACGAGGGGTGTAAAACGTATTCCGGCTTTGTCTGTATTTGTCAACTATGTCCATCCTGTTTGAAAAATCCGTGTTTATTTTGACTTAATGTTTTTTTCGTCTTCTTGTTCGCAGTCACTTATTTCTTCGGTTGTATCAGATGGAATTTTATTCCCTGGATTCCAGATACAAATAAAGTCAACTACACATTCAGAAGCGCAAAGCAACAAAGCTTGTTAAAAATTCCTTAGGTGTTGATTCTGTAAAATCGAATCCCACAAAGCTTGTTAAAAATTTCTAAGGTGTTGATTCTGTAAAATCGACTCCCTCTTTAAGTATCTTTCTTCTTTTGAAAATATTGACTTGTCTGGATGTTTATTACAGTATCTCCTGCACTCAATGTTTTCAGTATTCTTATTTTAACATGAATTGTGGTATCTATGAATTAGAATCTTTACATTTTTTAAAAAAGTTTTATTTCAAGTTTTGTTAAATTAAGTAGTTCATCTATATTTTAGGTCTATCTAAACAAATCAGCTACCTTTATTGCTAGTGGATATGACAGTATCCTAATGAAACTTACGTGGCAAAGTCACATATATTATTTGGTTCTGATATAACTTGTACTGGATATCTCTGATACGCCAATCTATAAAATTACGTTCCAGTCCTCGTTTTAACTTAAAAGGTACATAAATGCAAAGATTGGTTGTTTTCCTTTTCGAAACTTCCTCGTACATGTGTCTTGCTTTCCACATAGTGATAACTTACTGGCACATTTTACACGAAATTCTGGTAAACATATTTCTGACCACTAGGTGATAGAATAAAATATCTGAACTAGATAAGTTTATCAATATCGTAAGTTAAATGCTGTTTCTTGATTTTATTGCATTTGGTGGATAGTTTAAGTAACTTTATTAAGAGACATTTTACCACAGAGTAACTCGTTGTATAAGAAAACTTTGTGAAGTTTGTGAGTTCGGTACGTAAAACAAAATCCGTCTATAAGAGTTAAACATTTTTAGATTGGGGTATGTCGGCGGGCTGGCGGGCGGTCGGGTCTCAGGCGTCAAACTTGGTTTCGGCACAATAATTTTAGTTACACCAAACTTGGCCTGTAGATAGATGGTAAGGAAACGAAGGTTGCGACTGCATTTGGGGTCATTTGCGTCAACATCAAGGTCACCATGGTTAAAAATGGAAAACAGAATGGTTTCCGCTCAATAACTTTGCATATGGGGGTCATCGGGGTCAAGTTAGAGGTCAGGATAACTTATTTAATCTTCACACTTAGAAAATTCCACGGTTGCGCAGTGGTCCAGAGCGTTGGGCCAAACCTACATTTTAGTCAGTGGGACGAAAGGGCGTCGGTTCAAATCCTACTTTGGTCCAAAAAAAGTTTTCTTTCTTTTTCTGTGACAAAAAAGATCGTTTTAACGCCGTTTGGTCAAGGTCAAGGTCACAGATTTTTTTTCTCTAAAAATATATGTTTTTCTCTATGTGATCATCAAAAATGTAGTTTCCGCTTTATAATTTTAGAGTGGACCTACTTACTGCCACCGAAATTTATGTACAACAAGCTTATCTGAAAAATAAGCTTTGAATGATATTTGGGGTCACTGTTACTAAAAATAGGAAAGTGGCTTCCACTCAATATCTTAAGTTTGGGTACACTTATTGTCAGTGAACTTGTTGTGTAGATAGCTGTTATCAAACATAAAATGTTGGGAATGTATTTAAGGTCACTTGGATTAGAGTCAAGGTCAATGTAACTAAAAATAGAAAAATGGGATCATATTTGAAATAACACCCCCCCCCCCCGATTTTTGTGCTGTGGAATGGAAGGGTGTTGGTTCAAATCTCACTGAGATCTATTTTAATTTTAATGCCAATGGGTAACTAAAAATACAAAAAATATGGTCATAGTTATAATTTTTTTTTTCAATTTGATCATCAAAAAGCTGGTTTCGAGTTTATAACTTTAAGAACTGACTTTGGATGGTATTTTGGGTCACTGTTCCTAAAAATAGAAATGCTTTATGCTCAGTATCTTTAGTTTTGGTGCAGCTATTGTCAGCAAACTTTGTGTTTAGGTAGCTTTTATCAAAGACCTATAAATTGCATAAGGGATCTGAGACATGTACTATTTTATGCATGTACTTCTGAATGGCATGACTGGACGCAGTCAGATATGTAAAATAGAATATGACCATTATTTTCTGTTGGCGTGATGCAATGAAAACCCGGTTTTTGTGGAATTTCCTTGTTTCTTGTTAAATAACGTGTCAAGTAAATGGATACATATTTGCTTATCTATTGTTTCTTCATTAATAAATATTCTTTCAATAACTCGGTCCATTATCCAAGAACGAACATGCCGCGTTCTGTAGATAACGTAACGTATTGAACTAACGTTTCTCTGTGGTTCACGTTCTAAAAGCCTTTGACTTTATATTTATTTTATTGAATCTAACATTTTGCAGCATACCCATGGCTGATTCTTCCTGCTTTGTTGATGCTGGGAGTCTCCGGTGCTTTGATTCTTCTGACAGATTTACAGGTGTCTAACCTATTTGGATCTAGGCGCTATACAGTCATGTCTGTTTTTGTTGGAGCTTATTTCTCCGGTGGTATTGTCATTTTTTTCATGAAGGTAAATTGCTTACAGTTTTCAAAAATGAGTATCAGATATAGCATATCTAGGTATCAGAAAAAAAGATTGGATTGTAGCAATATTTTGAGCCTTAATTGTGAAAAATCAAACTAAAATTCGAGGGAGCATTGCACAAACAAAATATTTATATTTTATTGCTAGATTACGTCCGGACTTTCTATCTTAGATTTGGACACACGTACATGTAAACTTACTTTTGGGGAATAAGGACCAGAACAATTATACCTGTAAGATGTTTCACAAATCTTTATTTTGCTGATGACATATCACAATAAAATATTGATACTGTTCGAAAAGAGCTGTAAACATCTGTTAAAGACAAAATAAAAAAGGGAATGATAGATGTCTTTCGTGCTGATGATAAAATGATAATTTACATCAAGAAAAAATGTAAGACACACAAGTAATTTTAGCAGAAATTACCGCCTTTAAATGAAGTCTTAAATATCTAACTGTTAGATACTTGTTTTGCCTTACATTATGAATTATAATAGTGACTGTTCAACGATTATGTAGCATGTAACTTTTATTTACACACAAAATAGTAGTGATTAGTCATTATCATTTCTAACCTAATAATTACTTCATATTTGTCTCTTTGTCATAAGCTGACGAAAGCTACAGGAGTTACACTGCAAACATCTTTCATGTTCACAACAATCGGTATTGTACCTGTGCTGATATCTACAATCGCAATGTTACCAAGGTCACGAATACCATGGCCTCTACCAGCAGAGTATGGCAAGAGCAGACGCATGAATCACGCAGAAGACAAATATGCGAAGGCAAAAGCTTGGCAAAGACGCATCTCAGGTTACCATAATTTATATTTCCTGCAATTAAAACTTATTTAAGTATGTCTCGTATATTTCCAAATTGGTTGTACCATCAGAATTATAACTAACTATACGAAGTACATTTTGAATCTTATTTATTTTAAAAGAATTGAAAAATGCATAGGTCGTCATCCATCTAGGATCTGCAATTTTGCCAAATAAAGGCAATTGATAAATTAGTTGTTTGATTCAAGGGCATATATTTGATCTTTTCTAGATTCAAATTTAAGGTTAAAAGTTGATAGGTACATGATCGTAGAAACATATATCATGTATTTGTTTATATGTATCAGGTTCTGCAGATAACATTGGCTTAGTTTTACATAAGCCATCATTGACTTGAGCCCTATACATATACATGTATATATAACATTTTTTGTTATTGTAATATGATAAGATCTTTTATATTAATCTACATTTTGTTACGCACGTTGCCGCGTTGGCTTTCATCAATTAATATACATGTTTGAATTGTACATGTATGAAACCAATACATGATATGCACATTACCAATACAAGCTGTAAAATGGCGATGCTTAACTTCCATACAGTAACAAAAGGAAACAATTTCTAAAACATAAAAGTAAATTGATAAAATAGCGCCTGTATATCTATCCATTTTGATTGTAACACAAATTGTTTTTTTATCAGACATATTTATCGTAATTTCGTTATTGACAATGATCTTTTCTATTTTCAGTGGGCAATAAGAAGAAAAATGATTTGTCGGAGTTCTGGGAGACTATTAAAACAAAGATGTTCATTTTCTGTGTAATATGGTTTTCCCTTCATAGCCTTAAAATATGGCTGTTTGACATGACCGTCGATATTCAGATTAGAAATATTGGCATTTCAGACAGTAAGTTTTTGGTTCTGTTAACAAGTAATATATCACATGACTTACGCTATAACAGATATTCATTTTGCTTTTTCTAAGAGAGTTCACGAGTTACAAACAAAATAATTCAATGGTTTCCTTTATTATTCATAGCATCTTTCATTTCAGTGAGTGCAAAATCAAAAAGATGGAGAGCGCTGTAAGAATTTGACAATATTCTCAATCATAAAAACGTTTTTTTTTAGCATACTTGTGTTATTATTTAGGTAATCTTAAGAAGAAAAGCATATAATTGTCTTGCTGAGATTGTGAATGAGTTATAGAATCTGGGCTATTCAGAGTGTAGACGGCAGGCTGAACTTCACTTACCCTTTATGGGATGCATTTCCTTTTGAGAATTTCTATTCTTGCACACAGAACTGGCATTTCCGGTGATTTTACCCATGTCGGCAAAACCCATGTGGCACTCCCATACCAGATGACTCTCGTGTCGTTAACGACAATTAATGCAATAATTAATTTTTTGTGTAAAATGCGATAAAAATGAAATACTTTGATAGTTGTTTTATTCCATATAATATATTTCTCGATTCAAAATAGATTTGTTTGCGTCATTCAAACGTCATAACGTCACATCTGTTTACGGACGTTAATTTCCCTAGCTTTTTTTAAATACGCTACAATAAGAAAGAATGCTACAAAGAAAGTTATAATGGTTATAATGCAGATTGAAATATCTAGTTTACGGATAACTGTTTTAGCGGTAACACGACAGAGCCTCGATACCGCCAAAAACAGTTACTCTCGAACCAGATATTCACATCTGCATCTACAACCAGTTACAGGTTATTATAATAGTAGCTGAACTTGTCGAAACACTAAACTATTGAATGGCGCATTATGTATCCAGTACGCTTTAGATAGGTCAAATATCAAATATTTCTTTTGTTATGAAGCGGCGAGGAGAGAACGGACACAACTAGTAAATTGATCCAACAAAATATTATTTGAAGCAATATAAACAAATCTACTGTGTCAAAGTTTTAGTTACTTTGATTAAAAGCTAGCAACATTTACTGAAAAAAATAAAATAGTTAAAGTAGTATTTATTAACACCAACTATATTATTGCTTTTGCACTGTACTGTTTGTGTCGATCACTTTATGATACAGAACCCCAAAATATGATATCAATTAACATACATATGAACAACTTATTTTCAGCTGAAGGATATATATCTCTGTATGCTATGATACTGCTGTTGAGTTTGCCAATGTCACCGTTAATTGGAATCATTATGGACTGGAATAAAAAGCAGGGTAAATGTTAAGAAACATATATTTCACATAACATGTTAACATTCAGAAACACAAAAAAAGTGAAAGCAGCTATGAAAGCAGAAGTGGCAAATACGGAATTAAGCTTCAGTGTTGTTTTCACATGACGACCGCAAGGTCACTTTATTACGTACTGAATTATTCGACTATCGGAAGTTGAAGACACTTTGCAAGAGTACATTCAAAGCGACTCTTATTCACCTACAAGTTCAGATAAATAAGAAAACTTTTTTGACAGATACAGTGGATGGTTCCCTAGGGCTTATAATAATAACAATTGTACTAGTGCAACGCTTCAAGGATATTGTTACATTGACTTATTATATTATGAAATGTCTCGAATCTTGTTATGCGCTCTGCACAATAAGATATCTAAAGTAATGTAATATAAGATAATAGCGTGACAATTATGTCTGTTAAACTGCATCAGCTTAATACTCTATTTCAGTGACAGTACAACATCATGTTCTCCAGATGAAAAATATATTCATTGCCATCTGTGTTCATCTCTGTATTGCTATACTAAGCAGTGTGACGTCGTTGTTTTCAAATGTTCATCTTCAAGTGCTTTCATTTATCCTGGTTGCCATGGAAAAGGTCGCCCTGCATGCAACATTATTTGCCTTTTTGACTCACGTGTAAGTATAGGAACAGTCATCCTCCGTAGTGATAAAACCAACGGTTAAGGTAGTTATGCACGTTTGATAAATCGATGTAATGGCGTAACGTCATTATCCGGATATCATAGAATTTAAAGCCAGGACTTGGTACACCCTTTTAAAATCGGACTAGCAAAAAATAAGCACACGACACTATCTCCTTTTTGCTGAACTTTTTGTGAAAATTCTTAGGTTTTGAAAATTCATGGTTTAATTCTATTTTTCAATGTAAAAATAATCATCTGAACGTACAGAACTATCTAAGTGTCGTGGTTCATTGGCTAAGCACTATTTGTCATGGTGTGTATGAATTGGCGTAGAGTTTGTATCAATATATTTGGTATTATCCTGTTGTATGCACCTAATTGTAAACATGCCACTGACTGAATCACAAAGTTAATGACGAATGACATCACGGAAAAAATACACCGACCAGGGATTGAAGTCGTGGCTTGTGTTTCTAGAGGCTAGATTGCATTCAACTTAACATTAATCAAGGGCTATTTTTACAATCTGTATCACAAGACCATGACATATCCACTGATTTTTACCCGCTGATTAAATGTAACATAAGTTATCATTTATAAACAAGATATCACTTTAAAACCTTCTCCCTTACATGCTACCAAGAAATTAAGACTTGGGCTCTTAAAATACTCCTTTTCACAAAAATATGTACTAATTTTAAGATCCAAGTTTGTTGTCATATATGAACTAAATATATTTCTTTAGCCACATAAATCCTAATTTAGGAATACAAGTTCTTCAGATATGCCTTCATTCAAAATAGTTGTATTTTGTTGGAAGTTTTATGTACGAGAAATAAATAAATAAAATTATCATAAAAGAAGAAAGCAAGCATACACAAGACATACATATCCCGAGAAGGTCCGTTGGAAGCATTCAGCTAAACAAAATGAAACACACTCGACTTGATAATGAGAGGAAATGGTATGTGCACCACCTCTAATGCGTCCAATTTTTTAAAAAAATAATTTTTTTAACGAAAATGTTGTAAATGTCACGTGTTTAATATAGCTGTGTTCATAAGCTTTTTAAAAATATTTAAGAAGAGTTAAGTCTAAATCAGTTGAATATAGTTTTATCTGTAATCATGCAAAAAATACAAAATGACACACTCGCTTTAATCATTAAGAAACTGTACATTTTTGGTACTTATAACAGATATTTAATGCATGCTATTATTCATTATTTCAGACATTTTCCCAGTGAACATTTTGGAAAATTGGTGGGCACTGTAATATCAGTTTCCGGTGGCACCCTTATCTTACAATTTCCACTGAAATTGTTGATACATCAAGGAGCGTCTGACAAAACAATTTACGTAAGAATATTTTATCATCCAGTCAAGAGTTCAAAATATCAAAATCGATGATATTACTCTTTATTTGTTCTTTGTATATACATGTAGATACTTTTATAAGGATTTTTATTTCTATCATATTTCAGTATAATAAGACTGTTTAGTAAAGAAAATTTTTCTGTCCGTACGTCATTTTTAATCGATAGGAATAATGACAGCGTGAGCCTGACAGAAGATGATACAAAATATGACTATATCAAGGTATTTAACTACCATTCTCGTTTGAGAGTGGTTTATCAGACTAGTAGTTTACTTTAAAACCATAATATCGTACCTCTCATAGATGATAAATTTGTTATTTGTTATATAAAGTTATTGTTTTAAATTCAAGGTACACGTTATTCTGTTGGTGATAGTGTTGCTATCGGGATGTCACCCACTTTCGCTTTGGTACCACTGTAGAACTGGTAGCATCAACAATAGTGCAGAAATTGCGGAACAGGAAAGTCCTCTAACTGTCGTTCTCATGGAAAGCATAATGAAAAAGCCGGATGAATGTGATAATAACACTCCCGCTGATGGTGTTGACAAAATGACTGATGCTGAAGCAACGAAATTGCAAATAACTGATCTTTAATATTGTTTTGGGAATATGAAAATGTAATCTGAAAGATATCTTGCGTGATCCAAGGACAAAAACACGATGGGAAATTTGTTTTAATTTGAGAATCATTTTTAAGCAAGGAACTGCAATTGTTTTCAGAAACAAATCAAACAACAGTATCAAAGTTGACACACATCACAAAACAAAATTATCAGGGGATGTAGTTACCAAAGAGGAACACGTTTCAAAGTTACAACGTTCGGAAATATAAACGAATTAAACAATAAAGTTTTCCATAAACATGTAAATAATTAAGTCAGTATGGCATGTTGTTATTTTGTTTATAGAAACCGTCCAGGCTTACTGCTCGTTTTGTCAATCTTATTTGACATGAAAACAGTGTTCAGTGGTCTTCTAACATATTAATAGAACAGAACAGTTATCGTCGGACAATAACAGTGTAAATGAGACACTTTACGTATTGCCATGTGTTTTGTTTCTAAATAATACACGGATACATATATCCTTTAATAACAATATTTCCAAATATGTAAAGAAAGTACTGAATAAAATAAAGTTAATATCAGGAATCTGTTTTAACTAACGTTTTGAAATTAGTGAAACTTTTCTGACATTCATTTAAATTTTACAGCACACTAGCAAAGGTCAGGATTAGTATGAGTACGTAGGTCTGAACTTTGATTCTTTACGAGGAGAATTTAATGGCGATTTTACATTTTATTTCAGATTCTGAATGTGTAAGCTACTTTCTGCTAGAATTAGGAAGAATATTTTGTAAATATTACTACGTCTTATATTTATCTTAATTAAATACATTACTTAATTGTAAACACAAAAGGCTTGTTTACTTTCATCCCCCTTGCTGTGGGTATTTATTTTAAAATGTAGCCAATTATTTGTTCGTATTTCAAAGGTTTAAATTAAATCTTCTGTCTGCTGTTGTTGCCGTGGGCATGTCTGAGAGTAGCTACTGTCCACAAATAATAAAATAATAAGAGCAACTTGGAGCCATTAGTAAAATTTGATATAACACTTTACATGTTTTTTTTTCGCAAATATTTCATCACATGAAATGTATAGGAAGTAATTAGCCAAATGCTTTCAGTCTGGGAATCCATTCTGCGTCTTTAATTACCGTATCAAATTTTCTGTATTTATAGATAATTTCCAATTTGTTCAGGCAGTGTGTACTCTAATGATAATGTAAATCGGAATTATTTACTTACACCGTTCACCTTTCATACTTTTAACTTCAATTACACAAAAAAACTATTTATTAGTTACCTGGTAGCAATAAACTGTGTGCTAATAATACGCAATTATTTCATTAAGAAAAGTGTTACGACATACAAAAACCCTTGTTGAGGCATTGTCATTATGTCTTAAAATTCTATCTGAATTGTAAGAAATTGCTTCGAAACAATTTGATAATTTTAATTACCACGTGTGTAAAGTTTAAGGAAAGGGACTTTACAGAGTAGACAGTTCTTTATCAAAAAATAGTATTAAAACAAAATTTTATTGAACGAGTTAAAGAGGTTTACTTATAGCGGAAATTATTCTGTTTTAATCAATAAGATTTTTTTTAAATTATGTATATCAGCAAAGAAAATCCATTTGTTCATCCCATAGTAAAATAGAGAAAAATGGAACTTCACAGGTCACTCAACACGACAAAAACGAAAATGTTGCAGGCTCGGTTTTGTTGAGCCTGTTCATGGACGGTAGTGGAAATGCATGCTACCGTCCACGCCCTCTAGCTCCGGGTTGAGCAGAACTCAACATTTACACATACTAAAAGTACAAAAGCAGTTAAGAGACATCCACAGATGTATTCAAACGGCGGTGAACATGGAACATGGATACACGCGATGAGGCGTGTAATTCCATTAAGAGCGGCGTTTGGTCCCCAGATAAAGTAAATGGTTTGCCCCATACGAGAAAGCAATGGGCAGAACTAAATAAACTGGAATTTAGGAAGGGGATCTGAGGTTATGGAGCCTGCTTATCACAGGAACTGTCAAAAGACAAAATTAAAAAGCAGGCACCATATCCAAGGAGTGATTATACAATATCCAAGGCTATGAAAGCGGGAGTATTGGAACCACCCAGGCCGAAATGGTCATATTGATAAAATAAACAGTACCAATAACACGGCATAAAAGTCGTGCTGAACGATCTGAGAAGATCGAAATATAACAGTCCTGATTGAATGTACGGGGAGACTTATTACGGCTTAAAGTACAAAAGCAATTTAGAGACATCCACAGATGTATTCAAACGGCGATAAAACCTGGTTTGTGATTTATGTAAAATACCTCTGGTACTGGCCGTTTTTGGTATAATATTTTGACGAGCCAAAGCATTTCTTATATTCATACTTGGACTGATATCGCTGGCGGTTCCCAGTAAAACACAGTTGTCTTGCTGGCACTGGTGTATTCCAAAATTATATGTCAGTGTACAGACATTGACACGAATGTTAATTTAATAACAGTTAGCACATCTCTTCTTAATTATAAGTCAAACTACAAATGCAATGGCCATAAACTGTACTTGCAGTTTTGAAATTCATTTGAACCCTTGTGATTCGATTCCCTCACGCACGGTATACTATACTGTGCAGTTAAACGTTGGGCGAGAGGGAGGACCTCTACCAATGCGCTTTTATCAAAATTTAACAATTGCTTAGGCATTTTATTTCAGTTATGTAGACAAAGCCTTAAACTCTACCTTGCCAAATCCATTTGCACGTCAAGCAAGCAATATGTTTCAATAATGTAATATAGTTTTAAGTCCATTGTAATACGAGAGGTACTAGTGCGTGGACTGCAGCCTCTAATCATGTCTCGAAGTGTAGATTTTTAAAAAAAACTTTTGAAGAGGTGTAAACTTGCATTGTCTGTATTGACATGTAGGGATTAAACGCTATCATATGCTCTTTGAATACATTTTTAAAGTCAGTTATGTATTTTCCTGATGCAGTGGAAATAAGATAGAGCTCAATGTATTATTAACGCTTGATAAACATTGTACTCTATGCGATTATTTACTTCTTTGCACACTTCTAATAGACCTTTTCGACGTAAATGGAAATGTACACGACTACTTAAATGTACACGTATTTCGATCAATTTTGAGGGGTTTTCTCAAAACACTGGACAAAACATATTTTGAATAGCAATAATTTAAACGAATAATCCAGCAAGTGTACATACAAAGTCAAAACAGAAAGTATGTGATAATAATTCTGGCGGTGCGATAAGTAAGATCAGTTTTTCCTTAAGTGGTCTAACTCAACGGTACCACTGTCACAGTATTAGACTTGGTGTTAATATTTAACTAATGGTTGTCTAGAGAAAATAGGCATTTGGTGGTTTATATCAAGTTTTATTTGGTGTTAATGACCACTTTACAAAGAGCTGAAACGACAATTGTTCACAGTGAAGGACAGACGGACGACGGATACCGTATGCCTCGTGGGTCTTCGACACCCGGGGAATAAAAGCTCTGCTAGTGATTCAATAATAATGAGATAGCCATTAGACAGTTAGAGGAGCTTTGACTGCCAGATATTTCTCAGACTCGTTTCCCCTTTATTTACGTACATAGAAATCTTGGCACATCTTGGTGCAAAACATCTGTTAACATAAAAAATACAGCTGCGAGAAGCAATTGTGTGCGTTTTTGCCAACCATAATTTTACTTCTTCTGTAAACATTATCATATACAAATAAACATATATAAATGGGTGAAAGGCATATGTGAAACAACAAGTTTTGCACAATAAGAACTTATTACGGTGTATACGGTTAGGCACAAAGGTAAAATTTTGTCATGTCATTTCTTAAATTTAGTTGTAATACTGCACGAGAAGCAATACATATGTGGATTTCCTTGCTGTAATATTTACATCCGCCAAATTCTTTTCCATTGAGAATTATGACGTTCATTTTGTATGCGCAGCTACGACAACGCTGCTAAATGATAACGGACCGCTGTTTTGACGACGCCCGCGTATAGTCAGGGAGAACGGACGTTCTAACGAAACGGTATTTATGTGACACCCCCATTGTTTTCTCTATTGTTCTAACAGTCACATACATAAAAAGAAAAAGGTCACATAAACAGAACGGAATGAATGACATCAAAGTGAAAGTACCGTTATGCAGTCACTTAACCATCATTTCGCGGGCACGTTCCTGGGATGACATTACAGAAGTTCCGTCTTGTGCACAGAATAGCCGGGAAGCTGATTTTAATGTTTTGATGCAACAAAATATGTGCAATTTTTAATATAACCTTGCTTACAAATGGAAATGAAAAAACAATGTATGGTGTAAATATAAGAAATGTTGTTTTTTTTTCGGAGCTGATGCGAAATGAACGACACAATAGGGTCGGCATATTAAACAAGACCGCTAGCTGTAATACTGAAATATTGAGAGTAAGCGAGCAAAATGTCCTATGAGATTTTAGAATATATTTCCAGAAATTGATTTTTTATAACTGGAACAAGACTACTGATATATATCAAGTTTAATGGTTGAGTATCTATTTACTGACAGCCTCGCCTCTAATTTTCTAATAGTCTTCGCTTTAATATAGATAGGAATAGTTTGAAGGCTCCAGGTTTCCTATGAACTACGATTGTGATTAAAAATTTGTGTAAAGCGGTCGAGCATAAGAAGAGGCAAATGTATTCGATCATTTTGGAATATTTTATTCGTTTAGAATCTTTCAATATATTCAAAGTTGCGATATTCAAGACCATTTCTTAGAGTGGTCACAGTCAGCTGTGCCATGCTTATGAGACTTGTTATCAATATTAACCGGTGATACGTTATTCGTTGTTGAGACAACCCCCTACTTTTGTCTGAAGTACATAATACATGTACGTGGTCGCATACATATACATTTACGCCGAAAAGGTCTATTAGACAGACTGGTTAAGACATTAACATGATACAATTTTTCAATAAATCTAAACTTAAGCTTAAAGTTGACACCACTGAAAAGTACTTTCATCTTAATATTTTGTTTTTTGGTAAAGTTTCGTTTTTTGTATCAATAAATGCATTTGATAAGCATTGAATGAATACATTATTACTCTGGTCGAGCAAGATTTTGACGAAAATTGCGCTTTAATATTTCCATAAACCGACAATACACATAACGAAGTATTGCATTATTCACGGAAATAGAACATATAAATTCATAACAGAAACATATATTTTATATTTCAGCCGCAAAACGTATCACGCAACATTTTCATTCAACTTTAGTTCGTTTGTTCTCGCAAACATGTTAGTTATTGTCTGATTCTAACAGTAACTTGTTATGAAACGTCTTACGATATCATTTTACGTGAGGTTCAGAATTATATCTGATTAATTTGTCTAAAAGTCAGTTCAGCAGTGAATATAGTCATCAGTGGTGTTGTAGTGCCTTCAGCGACACAATTTGTAAAATATCTCTTTACAATCACGGCAAAACTTGAGTACTAGTATAATTCCCGAACAAGGAGTCAGTTCCAGCTAAATTAAAATATTTTTGTTGGGTTTAATGTTACAAGTCTTAAAACATAAGAGGATAGTTATCTAGCATACATATTAAGTTTTGCACCTGGTGTTCTAGTTGAGATTTTACTCTGCCAGACCAGACAATAGTCGCTACGACCAGAAACGTGCGTCATTTTCCCTTTTCTGTACATTCAATTATATTAACGTGTAGAGATACAGTCGTAGTACCTGTTATGGACTGTAGATTGCTCCTCAACCAACAACATCAGCATGGAGTCCGCCGTCATCGTGTGTTTCGGCCCTCTAATCAATGAACATTCTCGTGGCGGGTGGGCCCACAGTGGAGATCAGTCACTGCGCGTTGGCTGATTGCTTCCGGCTGTTCTCCTTCCGTCTCAGCCACAACCAGCTAGGCGCACGTTCAGCAGCTTGGCTGAGTCTCTGGATAGCCTTCCATCTCTCTCTGCTAGTAGTTCCAATTGCTGTCATCAGTCGGCAAACGGACTGCGAACAGAACCCTCTAACGCATACTTCAACGGGGAACAGCCAAGTACGCCAACCTCGTTGCCTGCAAAGGTTCAGAAACTCTGTGCACTTTTCCTTTTTCCTCTCGTAGGCCTCTTCACATCTTGTCTCCCATGTTACTGTAAGCTCGAAGACGATGAGCTTTTTCCCCGACTTGGACCACAGAACGATATCTGGTCTCAAGGTCGTCTGGACAATGTCTCCTCCCAAGGTCAACTTCCATGTTCCATCCGGTAGTGCCGTCTAGGATCGATGCTTGCTGTGAGTTTGCTCTCCTTGACAAAGGCGATATGACTTCGGTGGGGGTTACTTCCACGTTCCTTCTTTCTCTCTCCCTCCAGCCAGTCAGCCAACTCTTTGAGGACTGTGTCATGTCTCCATCTGTATCTTCCCTGTGTCAGTGATGTAGAACTGGATGAAAGTACATGCTCTAGCGTATCTGGTCTGTCACATAGGCTGCATTTAGGGTCAGCTGTGAGTCCCCATCGGCAGAGGTTCGCTGGTGATGGTAGAAGATCATAGACAGACCTGAGGAGAAACGACAGTCTCAGTGGTTCATACTTCCAGATGTCTCCCCAGGTCAACTTCCTGTCTGTGCTGTTCCACGTAGTCCATGTTCCCTGTGATCCCATTTCCACCGCCCTCGCTTGTCAAGCATGCCCTTCCGCTCTCCTTACTTCAGACTGGATCATGGCTCGCCTCTCTTTCGGATCTGACCTGCTCCACAGTACTGTCTTGGTGGCACCTATACCTTGACGTCCAACAGCAGTCATTCCGACAATGTCTTTGTGCTTGAGTGAACTCTCTGTCTGGCTCACCGTCTCTGTTGCTGACCATTTCCTGCCAGTACGGGTTTCAATCCCTGCTTAACGGATAAGTTCATCCGAAGAATCTCTCAAAGTTACCACCAGTCTTGTCGTGGCTGTTTAGAATTTTTCTACCAGTGAAGACAGTGGGAGCTGTAGTTTGTTGTTGTTCCCGTACAGTCCTATGCTGGTGAAACTTGGGGGTATTCCTAGCCACTTCCTGAGGTGACGGCTGGTGAGCCTCTCAAGGACTTCCGCTGTTGAGCAGGCTACCTCTTACAGCATCAATGGCACAATCAGCCTTGGGAGTAGGGCGTGAACTTGCCGGTAGTCCGCAACGGTCTATCTTCTTCAAGCCATCCTCTACCTGGTTCTCGAGTTTTTTGACATTTTCCCTATCTTGTAAACTAGCGTCAAACCACTTGTCCAGGCACTTTATCGGGCTTTTCACTATGGATGGGATCTCCTCGTACTTGAAGTTTGAACTTCTCTGTCGTCTGTCCCTTTTTGAGGATGAGAGATCTGGATTTAGCAGTCTTGAACTTCATCCTTGCCCATGAGGCAACGTATGTCAGAGCTGTCAGCATCCATCTAGCTTGTATTTGACTTTTTGTTGTCAACGTGAGGTCGTCCATGAAGCCTCTGCTGAATGGCAGATAGATCCCTGATTCCGTCTTTGGTCCGCGAGTCTCTCGTTAGGGGGCGTTGATCAGCAGGTTCATCCCCATGATGAAGAGTACCACAGAAACTGTGCATCCTGTGACGATCCATTTCTCCATCTTCTGCCAGTTGGTCAGCTGGTCACCAACTGTAAACCGGAGCTTGATTCCATTCAGGTAGCTGGTGATGATTTTCTGGATGTGTCGGTCAACATGGTAGTGTTGGAGGGCTGTGTAGATAAGCTGGTGTGGTATGGATCCGTAGGCGTTGGCTAAGTCGAGGCAGACTACTGTGAGGTCCTTCTTGCCAGCTTTCGCCTTACGTACCCGTTGCGTGATGGCACTTGTATGTTCTACGCAGCCGGAGAAACCGGGAACTCCTCCCTTCTGGACTAAAGTGTTGATGTAGCCATTGTCTGTCTTCTTGCAAGGACAGCAAAGAATATTTTCCCCTCGGTGTTGAGCAACGACATTGTTCGGAACTGGTTGACTGCCTTGGAGTTCCTTTCCTTTGGTGTAAATATTCCTTCTGCTTCTTTCCAGGCTTATAGGACATCTCCTTTCCTCCAGACCACTTTCAAGAGCTTCCATAGCCGCTTGAGAAGTTAGGGGTACATCTTGTACACTTTGTACGGTACGGCATTTGGCCCGGGTGCTGAGCCAAATCTTGCCTTCTTAATGACATCCTTCACCTCTCACAGTGTTGGTTCAGTAACAACTAACTCCTTCTAAGGAGGCTTTGCTGGGTCTATTCGGTCACAGTCCCCCAGTGCGTCCTCTCGATTGGGATCAGGGTGTGTATCGTGTAGGTATCTTTCAGCCTCTTCAATTTGGTGTTTCTAAAACTCCAGATCGTTCTTTGTCGAGCAAAGATCTTGCAAACTTGTATGGGCTGGCCGTGAATGCTGCTCCTTTCTTTGCCCTTCCCCGAGTCTTTCTTCTCCTGTTCTCGGCCTTCAGCTGTGACCGTACTGTGTCTCTAAGTTGAAAAAGTCCAAGCTGCTCGGATGGCGAGCTGTTCCGGTATCTACGCCTCAGCTCTCTGAGTTCTCGCCTCAGGTTCTCAATGCGGCTTTGCTGTCTGTTCTAAAAGACAACTATATCCCCCGCCGTTGTTATGGATAGTGAAAGGGTTGATGGTACTGGATGAAAGCACAGACGTTGTTAAGTATATTTATAGTCCTCAAAACTTTGACCTTGAGTTGTGACCTTGACTTTGAGCCGACATGGCTGACTCGTAAATTTTGCACATCTTCTCGACAAGGTGATCATTTGACCCAAGTTTCATGAAAAGCCTTCAAGGAGTTTAGGCGATACAGAGGACATAAAATGGAAGGCCCAAGCCTTTGACCTCGAGTTGTGACTTTGACATTTAGCCTACGAGTTCTGCACCTCCACTTGATGAGGTGATTATTTTACCCAAGTTTCACGAAATATATAAGTTACCCGGAGCGTCCACAATCGTTACGGACGGAAAGACGGACGGAAGGACGGATACCATTCCTATACCCGCCCCCACCTCCCACCACTCACGGCTGGGGATTAAAGAATAGAATCATTACCACTAGGCTGAGATATTAAAATAAGAGGAATCAATATTAGTTTAAGAGACCTAACGCTCTTCCCTGCATCACATGAATTAACTTGAGTATTAACTGTATTATATAAATTGTGATCGCCGAGCGACATACACAATAAAATGGCATTTTAAACATGTAGTTTATTTCAGTGGTAAAGCACATGTATGTTGTACTTAGGTATTTATGCATTTGGGGAATGCTACTTTAAACCTAACAAACAATACAATTTTAGTTCTATGTTTACACAGATACTATGAAGTCATTGTACATTTTGTCAACTATGAATTTGTGTCTAATGCACATTAAAATATATTTACTAGAAGAAATTACAAGAGCCCCGGTTCCGACGGTCTAACTACTGAGTTTTACAAAATCTTCTGGAATGATATAAAAAAGTACCTTCTAAACTCCCTTAACTACTCATTTGAGAAGCAAGAACTAACTGAACTACAGAAACAAAGTATTATCTCACTTCTTCCGAAAAAAGATAAACCATTAACTAATATCAATAATTGGCGACCAATATCTCTCTTAAACGTAGACTATAAAATAGCATCGAAATCAATAGCAAATAGAATGAAAAAAGTACTTGATGATAATATAAATAAGGATCAAACTGGCTTTATTAAGGGACGATATATTGGTGAAAACGTACGAATCTTATATGATGTAATAGAAAAAGTAAACAATGATAATGAAGAAGGATTAATATTTTTCTCAGACTTTCAAAAAGCCTTTGATAGCATAGACCATAACTATATTTTCAAATGTTTAAAATACTTCAACTTCGGTGAAACACTTATTAGTTGGATAAAGCTGTTTTACAGAGACGCAAAAAGCTGCATCACCAACAATGGGCATTTTTCTGATTTTTTTTTAAAATAGAAAAAGGTGTAAGACAAGGCTGTCCTTTTTCACCTTATCTATTCATAATAGGCATTGAAATACTATCACAATATATAAATAATAATAAAAATATAAAAGGACTTAAAATTCTAAATACTGAAATGAAACAAACACTTTTTGCTGATGATCCAAGTTTTTTCTTAGATGGCACAGAAAGGTCCTTTCAAAATCTTATCACATCATTTGAAAAGTTTAGTCAGATATCGGGTTTAAAATTAAACATATCAAAATGTACTGTACTGAGGATAGGGTCTTTGCGGCATACAAATATAACCTTTTGCAAAACAAAGAAATTTATTTGGTCGTCAAATGAGGCCTCAACTCTAGGTATACACTTTACAAATGACCCAACTAAAGTACTAGAAATTAATTTAGACCCTAAGATAGATGCATTTCAACATACACTGTACAAATGGAGAAGATGGAAACTCTCTTTAATAGGTAAAATCACAGTAATTAAAACATTCGCATTTCCAAAACTGGTATACCCACTTACAGTATTAAACAATCCTACAGAAAATAGAATTAAAAGAATTAAAAATCTCATGTTTGACTTCTTGTGGGATCATTCCAAACCTGATAAAATATCTCGAAATACAATTATACAAACATGAAAATGGAGGATTGAAAATGTTAGATATAGACTGCTTCATAAATTCAATTAAGGCTAGCTGGGTAAAAAGAATCACTTATAAAAGTGATGCAAAATGGAATAAAATTTATAACAAAGACCTAGAAAAATATGGAGAACATATATTTAAATATAACACTTGCAAAGCAGATGCAGCTAAATTAAATTTCAAGTTCACCTTTCTTAAGGAGATAGTAATATCCTGGTGCACAATTAATTATACACCATGTATACAAAACTACTCGAAAGAAATAATATGGAATAACTCAAATATAAAACAGACAAATGGAAACTTGTTTCTTTACAAACCTTGGTTGGAAAGAGGCATTTTATACATGGAACATATTTTTGACTTCCGAACTAAACATCTCTTAACATTTGAACAAATGCAATATATATATGGTATTGAAAATGGTGAATTTCTTAACTATTTGACATTGAGAAGAGCAATTGACAAAAAATGGGAAAAACACTTAGCTGAGGAGCAAATCAACTTAACACTTGGAACTGGATATTTAATAGATAAAATTAATGAAACTATAAAAATGAATAAAATGTTGTATGAATTACAAATTAAACAAATACACAGTAGCAACAAAAATCTAAAGAAATGGAATTCAGAATTATTAGGAGAACAAATTAGATGGAAACATGTTTTTACAATACCAACAAAGTGCACTATCGATTCAAAGTTAAGAGAATATCAATATAAATATCTAATGAGAATAATACCAAATAACAATTATCTGTACAAATGCAAACTCACAAATTCTAGGTTGTGTGATTTCTGTTCAATGGTCCCAGAAACACAGAGGCACCTTTTTTGTGAATGTCAAATAATACAACAATTCTGGGTTAATCTACAAAGACTTCTCAGAACTAAAAATATTCAGTTAGATATCCTTAGTTATAGAACAGTGTCATTAGGGTTAGAAGAAGAAACGGGTACTATAAAAAGAAATATTGTTAACTTCATTTTGATATTAGCCAAATATTTTATAAGTAAATGCAAGTATAACAAAAATATACCCGAAATTGAATCATTCAAACTTTATCTAACACGGCGTATTGGCATTGAACGAATAATAGCAACTTTGAAAGACAAAATAGATATATTTAACACAAAATGGAATGATTTTATCTTGAACTCTATATTTATATACAAATGTATATGTATATGCAGAAGCGCAGAATATAATATCGAAAAACATGTTCTCTCTAAACATTCTTGCTCACAAATGTTTGGGTAATTTTTCCAATTTTTCCAAATTTTCTATCCCCACTTCATCAAACAAAAACCTTTAAGTATATCAGATGACATACTATATTAATATTGGTTATATTAAGGTATTGTTATACAGTATGTTTATATTTTCATTTTTCTAACATACATTGTTAATATACAATATTTGTAAGTGTTTAAAATGTATAACATGTGCAATCTGTGTATACTTAAATGAATAAACATGTAAAAACTAGAAGAAATTACAAGCAGATTAAAAATACTAATCGTTGTGAAAATTTGGCTTATTATATTAATACGTCTTGTAAGAACAAGATACTCTGGATATCCACGAAAACAAAATTAAACAAAGAACCATTATTGATACTTCTTCAGATGTAGTAGATCTATTCAGATATAAGTAAATCTATCCGACTACAACCATTTTTGCTTAGGGGCAGAGGAGTTGCACATTTACAAAGAACCATAGATGAGAAGACTTATTGACTGTATTGAGATGTTACAGTTGAATAGATTCATTTAAACGTAGTAAAATGTTACCTTATTTCATATAAAAGTTTTATTTTTATTCACATTTTTGTGACGTCCTTCCAAAATCAATTAAACCAACTGCGGTTGATGTCGTATGCGTCAACCGTTGGTTTCAACAAGACATACACATCTCCTTCTGGACGACAAAAGATTTAGCAGGTACCGCTGTGACAAATCTGATAAATATTCCTAAATTAGAAAGTTGTAGTGCTATTTCCGCCTACGACAAATCTGTTTTTACACATGTCATAGGAGGAAAATATGTTTCCACCCCAGAAGCATAGAATAAGAAACTTCGAAAATTATTTCTGTTTGCCCGAGTGAAATGAAACTAATGTTATGATGTCTTCAACATTTATGAAAGATATTTGGAACATAGCGGAATTATTAATAATTGCTATCAAAATGCGCATGTCTTAACTGTTTTCCAAAATAATTACTCTGAAAAAGATCCGTTATTGTGTAAAAATATTGTTACACATTGCATCATCATAAGGTTATGTTTCTTTGAACATATCACTTCTGAATATTCTTTTTTATTATTAGTTTCAGAATTGGAATACATATGTTTAAAATCAATTAATATTTTATATGTTATAAAACCTGTCATAAATTCAATTAATATTTTAAACGGGGGCCTCCGTGGTCGAGTGGTTAAGGTCGCTGACTTCAAATCACTTGCCCCTCATCGATGTGGGTTCAAGCCTCACTCGGGGCGTTGAATTCTTCATGTGAGGAAGCTATCAAGCAGGCTTACGGAAAGTCGGTGGTTCTACATAGGTGCCCGCTCGTGATGAAATAATGCACGGAGGGGCACCTGAGGGCCTTCTTCCACCATCAAAACTGGAAAGCCGCCATATGACCTATGATTGTGTCGGTGCGGCGTTAAACCCAGCAAAAATATTTTATACGTTATAAACATTGTCACAAAATGTTTTGTGCTTGAATTGAATACTCTAATAATGGTCGGAAGAACGCTTATTACTTGATTTTGAATTTACATACATGTATTAGTCAGGTACATGGAACATAAAAGCAAGAAAGTGCACATTCAGTGACATATATCAGCTGTAACTTATCCTTAATTATATGAAATTTTCTTAATGGAATATGTTTATAAACTAAAATCTATATATATTTGAAGAAACTGTGAACTGAAAATAAACCTATTAGAAAGCGAGGCAAACATATTAACTTGGAATGAAAGCTCAAACATATAATACAAATTAACCAATATACTATATAGTTATAATGTTCATTGCAAATTAAATGAGGTTTTAGTAGAACTGTAACATCAGAAAACGTATTACTTTTTTGAGAACTGTAGATATAATTATGTTCAGAAAACTTAAAATTACATTCGTTTATACACCCCCCTCCCCACCCTCCTTCCCCGTATTTCAACTTATGTCTAATGTTGATCTTAATGGTCTAGTAATAGTGTGTTTGATTCTTTTTTTATTACAATGTAAGCTTCTTATTTGTCTTCTGGTTCTTCGTGAAGTTATTGGCCTCCCGTATTACGATCAGAAAAGCTATTTTCCGTATTAAATGGAATACGTCTACCAGTAAAAGCTTCTCAGCAGTCAACCCATGGCATAAAATTTATAATGGAAACGCAACAGCAACGCAATATTTATTACACACTTAAGAGTTCAACTCTCTGCTGACGTCAACCATTAAATTCTAAAGTGAAGTGTCAATGGTATTCCGCAAGATAAATCTATCTTTGTAAAAAAAGAATGGTTTTAAACCGTGGCTTTATTAGGCTTACTTTAGTATTCTCAGGGTTTACACTTTTCTTTTGGTGGCCATGCATGTGAAAACCCTGACATATAACTAATAGAACAATTTAAATTCTAACTTTGTGAGGGACTTCCAAGTTAGTTTAGAAATTTTGAAATTGTTCTAGATTTAGCATTAAAATATCTTAAGATATTTGTACTTTGGGTTCAAAATATTCTTGGGTTTACATGTGAAAATAAGTTATAAGTTTAAGACAAACAGTTTATATGAGTATGAAATCAGAAGTGGTAAATGAGGTCGGTCTTAACATTTCTTCAAGTTCATTTACATAAATTCTTCATTAAATTGAGTGCAATAGAAAAAGTATTTGTGGAATTCAGGAAACACACGAATAATGACCCACTATGGTAACACGTACTGGTATTATTGGTTTACCAACTTAAAGACATTTGTCAGCCAAGAAAGGCATTTTCTTGGAGCGTTTAACCGTCTTATAAGTTAATCTAAAGTTTGGGCGCAAAGTTACGAAAACTGCAAGGTTCGCCAGCTTAACACTGCACAAATAAAAAAACAAAGGGTCAGTTCATTGAAGCTGTTGAAAATGTGCTTATGGATATGGGAAAACCTTGTTTTATCTAATGACGCTATATTCTACCATGATGAAATATATTAAAGACTAAAATGTGACAATGTGAGAACCTGGAGATCATTAAAGGAGGTAGGTTACCTTGATATTTGTATGTGCGCATGCCCAACCGGAAGCTAACGTGACGATTTAAGACGATTTAAAATCATGAACCTGTCTCCGATCTGATGCTTTACAGTTGGACACTACGCTTCCCTCTTTGATTGCGTCTGACGGAAGAGGGGGAGGACTCTATGATGAGCAGTTTTTAAATCCTACCAGGACTGAACTGTTTTGATATTTGTCTTCTGGCCTGTTTCGTCGGGCCCTTAAGGGTGTTTCTCTTGTTGCCCTGTCTTCTGAAAAGGCATTGAGTACATACGTTTTTGGTTCTTAAGGTTTGCTTTTTATATATTTATACACGAGCATTTTTGTGTTTTACATGCCATGCCTTTTTGTTTCCATTACGTGTGTTAGAGATTCACCTGGAGGGGATTACTTTTATTTACACTGTCCCATGTCTTTGGAACATGGTGGTGGGGGTAAGAGTGAGGTTGGGTACGCACCATAAACCGGTTTAAGCTCCCCAGTGGTGTTTTTGCCACTGACCGTTCCAAGGCGGAGCCCCACTGTGTTCCTTTGTTTGTTCGTTTTGTCCTTGTGTGTTGACTTTGTGTGCGCGCGTGTGAATATGCTTATTCCCGTCTTGTCCTTATGTGTTAGCTTTGGGTGTGTGTGTGTGTGTGTTGTTCATTTTGTCCTGATGTGTAAGCTTTGAGTGTGGGTGTGGTGCACGCGTTTGCGTGCTGGGGGGTTCGTTTTGAGGAGGCTGCGCTTTTGGTGCGTGGCACTACCTGTTTGATATTTTTCTTTGTTTTCATGGTTTAATAATGCAAAAATGATGAATAAATTGCCGATTGCCGCAGAAACGCTTCAAAACATTGTTGCCTTAAAATGACGTCATTGACGTCATGACGTAACGTGTCAGTTACCGCGCAAAATGTATAGCTTTTATTTTGAAAGTACGTAATTCTGTGCATTTTCTTTATTTGAACTCTTTTCAAACAGCATTATTTGCTGAAATATTTTTATGAGTCTTTCGCTCTGAATAATGAACACTATTTTGGTTTTTTATGTAGTTATATTGAAATGTTATGCGGAATGTAAGAAAATGGATGATGGTAACTGATGGTATTGGAAATATAGTTGGATGAAAGTTTACTTTTTACGGCCATTTTCAAATAAAAATTGGGCAGTTTGATTTGTAATACCTTTTTTTTCAGTTTCCGTTGAAAATTTGTTACTTATATACTAAAACTAAGCTCTAAACCTGTTCAAATTTCAGAAGAAAATTGCGGTTTCTTGAATTAAATTGATGTTACCATGGAAACGAAGACCTATATATCTAAATGTAAAATTCAAAAGCGTTGACACTGGTCTATTTAAGCAGCTTCGGCTTTTTATTCTCATTTCAACACTATCCATGAGAATAATAGCAGCATGCAGAACGGTTTTTCCATAAAAATGTCAGACGAAGGGTACTGCTGTAAGTATTTTAAGCTTTGAAATTTGTTTAAATAAATGCAAATAATGCGAAAATATTACTTACATTAAAAATAAGATGTTTTAGAGCTACATTTACAAGAAAGATAATTTTATTTAATATTTTTATAAGAAATTACCATAAAAAGCAAGAAATAAACTATTTTAAACATATCTGTTGCCATGGTTACTTTAAACTTTAAGAAAAATAGGGTACCATGTAATGTGCTTGGTATTTTACCCAAATATTCCATGTTGGTCATTAACAGAATGGCACTGAAGCCGTTGAAAAAAAAACGTTTTCATATATAGTTGTTTAAAAATGATAGAAACTGCGTTACCATGGAAACATGAGCCCCGCGACATATACATTTTAAGCTTAAATTGGAAAGCTAAAGGCCTCAACTATTGGTAGGATTTAGTTGTACAACACCAATTAAATGTAAGATGTACTGCCAAATAAATGTATTATCAGGTGTACATCCTTGATTTCGTAAATCTTAAGTCTTGACTTACAGATTAGGACATGTTCTATTTCGTAAATTTTGCCTTACATACCACCCACGTTGACAAGCAACAAATGGGTAAATTATTAGTTGATAATGAGGCAAGTGAATGAAATTCCAGAAATAATTGACCAAAAAATAACACAAAACTGAAAACAAAGTGGCTTCCAATGCATAATGGAAAAAGGATGACATTGAAAAGTTAATTGATTTGTATCATGTGCAGTCGGATTCATAGGATAAAGTAAATCCGAATTATTCTAAGAAAGACTATAGACTCGGGAGTTTAGAAATATTATGATGCACCCTTTTCCTTAGATAAAATTATATAATGCATCATAATTGAGTTACGTATTTTTGTCATTAAAATACACATTTTCTAAATTTTCAGTATTTGATAGGCACGTTTAGTATTAAAATGTTTGTCTTAAATTCAGTATTTTAAATCTGTACAATTCATTTTTCAATTATTATCTTAATTCCAATTTTTATTATTAATGGTTAATTATTTTCAGTACCTGATACACTATGTTCACTAGGTAAATCTCTGTGATTTTTATGGGAGTGGAATACTGTCTGAATGTGAAAATTGTACAATTTTAAAATTGTATATCTTTGAGATAATTGTTGTTGTACAACTAGAACCTACCGTATGTGGACACCTTAACGCGCATACTAGTAAAATTATCAATTATGCAGACTTCTACGGATAACAATGAAACAAATATACACTGAAAAGTGTTAAATATCCGTATTTTCCTTCTTCTTTCAATATAAAATACCTTTGGAGGGTCATGTACTTCAAACCTGGATAAAAATTGTACTTGAAGGGACAGAGATAAACGAAATTGAGATTGTAGCACTTAAAACATAAAATTACACAATTTACAGAACATTGCTGCGGTTCAACTAATTTGAATTTACCCTGGTAACAACGTAACCTACCTCCTTAACTTGATCTATATCACTCCGGGTGTTATTGCTGAGACTGGAGTATCGTTTCAAGAGAATACTAAAACACGAATTGTGAACAAAAATATTTCAGGGAACTCCAAACGATATACAGAAAAGGTTTTATTACAACTTTAACTTGTGTTGGGCAATTTGTGGACATAAAATTTTAAATGTGCTTGTTCTGTTTCCATGTTGGACTTCATTCATGTCGGATGTCTCTAAATTGCTTTTTGTACTTTCAGCATGTGTAAATGTTGAGTTCTGCTAAACCAGGGGCTAGAGGGCGTGGACGGTAGTATGCATTTCCACTACCGTCCATGAACAGGCTCAATCAAACCGAGCCTGCAACATTTTCGTTTTTGTCGTGTTGAGTTACCTGTGAAGTTTCCACCTTTCTCCATTTCATTAAACATTTTCAGCCTCAAACTAGTTTAATACTGAAACTTTGTTAGCAACTAAGGTTACAAAATTGAATTCTGATTGAGACAGACCACCAGTATTGAATAGTCATCTTATACTTGTTATTAGTTTAACATTTAATTTAAAACATGCAATTTAGATATAAAAAAAAAACATAAAGTTTAATTATCAACCTCAGCTGGTATTGAACATGTCTTGTGAACGCAGAACCTGTTTCCATGTGATTTCGCTTAATATGTGATGTTTAATCAGCAAATTGCATCTGTCCGTGCATCTAAAATAGATTTCATAGAAGTACAAAAACAATAACGTCACTTATTAGGATTGAATTTCAAAATCCCTAATGACCTATGTTTTATGAGGAATCGTGAAGAGATGGTAGTTGAAACCAAAATGTCCTCGGTGACTTTACATTAATCTCAAGGACACATGGAAATAATTAGACAAATAAACTATTAGTACAACATTGTGTATTTTGAGAAATAAATATGAAATTATAGTTTTTGTTTAAAAGCATCCAAATAGGTATCGAATTGTGAATTAAGTTAAACGCAATTATTTGTCTTCCGCCATTTAATGTTTATTATCACGGTAAAAAATCGAGAGTTTTTTTTTAAAGTCGGTCAGTAAAATACTGAATACAAGTAACTAAAGTAGTAATTGTATATATTTGGTACTCGTGCAAAAAATTTTGTAATGAATTCCACACTTTTTTTAACTTAAACAATTAGGTAGATAGTCTTTACGATGTTCATCCACATCGAAAAACCTACGTTTTGGACATTTATAACGGTTTCGTGTCCTTAATTTGAGGAAGTACTTATGAAGGTGCAATAATGGCTTAAAAAACTAAGCATACTCTTGATGACGTTTATGCTAGATCTTTTTCCAAGAAACACATATATTATTTCATTCGAGTTTTTTTTCTATTTCCTCAAAAGGAGATAGGGGTAAGCATCTTTGGCTTAGTATTTTGTTGTTACATTTAGTGACATAGTACTAACTTTCAGAATCTAACGTTTGTTAACATCTACTGTTTTTACCAAGTTAATCAATTTCACCCTTTTACGAGGATTGAACTAAACAATATTTCGATGATTATGCAAAAGACGATTGTAAAAATTTTGATTTAATACATAGCTTCTTGGTGTGGTTCGCTCAGACATTCGAAGGCTGAGTTTTAGACTCCACTGTGGTGAATTTGCTACTTGCAGTTCTAAAGCAGTGACCAATCGTATTTCAGTATTATTTTCGTTTAGTCATTCTCGTTGTTAGTGTACGCTTTACTTTCTTTGATATGTTAATCATAAATAAGATTTCAACAGAGTTACACTTTGAGCACACTGCTTCTCGAAACGTAGATCTTCCTGTTATACTTGATTTTATAGACAGATATAGCAAATCGAAATGATAACAAACCATTTTTTTCAGCTGCTAGTATATAAAACTTCCATGACAGCACTGAACATATCTGAACTTATCATTTCAACAGTTTGCTGAATTTATTCAGTATTTGCAAAGGAAAGACATGGTTTGATTTCATGTTTATTATGTTGAAGAAACCAATGTTACATAAAACGTTGCATTTAATATTCAAGATTGCTCCGGACTTTAATCTCATTTAATCTGTATACACACCACAGCTCACGATATTACATGTCTCTGACCTACCGTGTTGAATATCATCCAAGGTATCACACTGGCGTGAAAATCATTTATCTTCTCGATGTGACTGACAAATTATATTTCACAGACGTATTCATTACATATGTCACGTAAATATGACACCACACCTTTACCTCATGCAACTTCTGCCCACGTCAAAATAATCAAATAGGTAGAGAAATAATTATAACAGATATATAAAATATATAAACCCTGTATTAAACAATAAATAAAATGAACACTATATAGTTTGAATCAATATATATATTTATATACCATTTGTGGATGTTCTTTAAGCTTTCACCTCATTAATAGCAGTTAAGTGTTTGTAAAATATATTATCAAGTGTCCGATTATAAACCTTATAAACATCTATTAATGGACGAGTCAAAACCAGTTTATGCAACAGAGGTGTCGTAAAGATGATATAGATTCTACTTTTGACATTTGTTATTTGCGGTTGTAATTTCCTTTGATTTTCTATGGTATTGTCTTTAAACGTTTATAAATTTGATTATAAATGTTGGTAATATTTAGAGGAGGTGAGTGCCAGAATGTTACAATATACGCCCGTCACCGCAAATTTCTTACTAGCACCTGTATTTGCAAATGGAATTTTAATTTTGTGGTTGTTTAGTAATTATTATAATTATTTTGTTTTTGTAACTCCACAAAAAACCTTACCAGGTAGAGATACCTTAAAATACAACAAAATTTGAAAATAACATCTATGTTGTACCGCAAATGAGTGGTCTTGGTTTTTCCGTAAGGTCAATTATAAAAAAGTTACAATATAAGTTATTTATGGTGTCAACTAAGGGAAGTGAATCTTTAAAAAAATTAAAAGAATTTAAGTCCACACAAGAATCCTTATCAGGTATAGATAGGTCAAAATACAACTCAAAATTGGATGTAACATGCATGTTGTACGACAGAAAATTAGTCCCTACGACTAGTAATGAAAAAGTTACAATATAAGCTATTTATAGTAACAACAAAAGGAAGTACAAATGTAATTCTAAAGAATGGGCCTGCGCATGAAACTCCGTCTCATGATTGTGTACACGTGTGCCAAGTTTTATCAAAATCCCTCTATGAAAAAGATATGCTTCGGACAAAGTCATTCTTGTATCTGACCTTTGGCCTCTCTGTGGGACCTAGACTTTAATCCCAATGACTTGGTTCTTGCGCATGACACTTTGTCTCATGATCCCTCCATGCATGAAGAAGATATGCTCCAGACAATGTCATTCTTGAATTTGAAATTTGACAACTACGTGTGACCTTGACCTTAGACCTAGAGACCTGGTTCCTGCGCATGACACTCCGTTTCATGATGGTGAACAATTGTGCCAAGTTTTATCAAACTCCCTCAATGCATGAAGAAGATATGCTCCGGACAAAGTCTGTGGACGCCGCCCGCATGCCAAACCGCCCGCCAGCCCACCAGGGGCGTTCATATAATAACGGGCGTATAAAAATGAACAGAGATTAATCAGTTTCTTTCATGATACCGCATAATATATCAACGAGTGTTTTGTTATAGTCCATTTGTATTCTTTAACAACCATATGCCATTTTTTTATGAATTCGACTTGAGTGGTACTTGGGAAAAAAGTGTATACTTTATAAACAATTGACTTCACTCTATTCATGCTAATAGTTGGTCTAATTGAAGCATTTTAAATCTATCTTAAAATTATTCTTTCTCATATACTACATGTGGTTTTCGACTTAATCAGCTGCATACGCCGTTTCATAGCTTTTGATCATGTTTTCACAGAGAGTAAGTCAATAGCTGATTCCTTATTTAAGAAATACGTAATTCTTCTAACAAAATCCCTATATTATGGATGAAGAGCTATTTGTGTTGTAATTTAGCACGTTTGGCTTTGCACATTATGCCAAATGCACTGGCTGTGATAAATCTAATAATGGAAAGTTAATCAAAATGTAAATACTTGATAACATTATAACTTGGTTTACCATTCCTAAAAAGCACACAAAGACGAAATTTCCAAAAGCTAAAAACTACTAAAAAGCGAATCGTATCGCATTACCATTCTGAAAACATTTCAAATATCACATTTATAATAATTTTATGCAGATGATTTTTGTCATATGATATCAGGGTTTTTTCACTTGGTGTGGCCACAGAGGTCTAAATTAATACAGGTATTGTTCAAATTTCATTGTGAGTGTATTTTTGACATTTTGGTAGAAACAGTGGGAAAGAAAGTTGTAGTGTGAGTGGTACTACCATGTCATAGCAGCGTGACTTTGATGTGATTTTACAGTAAAAAATAGTGACAAGGGTAATCACTCTTACAAGATACCTGACCCCTATTTTTAACTTCCATGTTATGTAAGTTTTATCATAGGTATTCATAGTTGTTCTCTGAAATTGTTCTAGCTTTGTTAGTCAGCTCTAAAACTGCGTGGACGGTAACATGCATTTCCACTACCGTCCATGAACAGGCTCAATCAAACCGAGCCTGCAACATTTTCGTTTTTGTCGTATTTAGGCTGATGTGACTTTCAGTTTAAAGTTTGAGACTTAAGAATATCAAATCATGAAGTTGACCTAACTTTGTTCATAGCAAATCTATACCTTTGATATTTTGCTGTTTCTAAATGTACATACGGAATATACATTCATGCCCAGTTTCACTACAATACCTCGTAATTTAACAGTAACAGAGCAGACTAAAAATGAGCATTTTAGACTCTTAATTTAAATTTGAGACTGTTAACTTTCATGAAAGTTCAAGAACTTATTGACCCTTCCTTCCTCAAAGACTGGACCACCCCGTTTTTCTACCAACACCCATATAACTTGCTGTGCTACATTCATTAATCAGACTTATTTACAAATAATTACCCCTAAGCCTAGAAAAAAAAAACACTTATATTCCGTTATCACGATTTTATTAAATCCGCTCATATAATTAAAGTTACATTAATCCATTGCTTAGCTGGTGGCAATCCCTGTGTTTTTTTTTTTACTTTGCTAATTACCTTAATAGTCTGACTTTTCCCGTCAAGAAGGTTTTAACATGAAATACAAATCAAAGGTTTACAGATTTTGCTGAAACATCATACACTATGTTTTTATATATTTTATGTTTCAAATGTAATTTATCAGCATCGGAAGGACGATAAAAATGAATTTATGCAAAATAAAAACAAAATCTAATGTCCTTACACGTCCACTAGATAGAATGCAAAGTTCAAGGTACAGAGTTTCGTTTTTGCAAAAAGCAAAACAATATCAAAAAGCAGCGCCAAGGTTGTGTCTAAATTTTTTAGTAATGGCGTGCAACTGAAATACAGCTTTGAATAATCATTAATGATGCAACATAGCATTTTGTTATGTAATACAGATCTATAAAATAGAGAAAAACGAAGGAAGTGACCCGATATCTCATTGAGGAAACCTAAGCTTGTCAATATAAAACTGCAGGTAGCAAGGAGCGAACAGAAAATTAGTCTGTCTATGTAACTACCTTCCACTGTTATGTCTTTCTGTTGTTTACTAGCCTTCTCAGACATATTTTGTTTCGTTACATGTTTTATAAATTAATTAAATAAATCCTTACAACAGACCATTTGTTGAAAATTACGCAACTATCAAACGACAAAAACATGCTATTCGCCATCAGCATGTAATCATATTTACGTAAAACAAAATCTAAAGATATACTGCATGGCGTGCATGGAAAATGACAGAACAGGTTTTTTTATAACTACCAGGAGACTATTTACCGAAAGCACTGCGATTAAGTACTAGGGTCAAGATGCTTATCTCATAATATCTTGCGGTAGATCTTAACTTAAGCATCAAGCCTATCCTTAGTATTTACACTCATATGTTCATTAAATATTCATTTCTTGTAAACGTGAGTAATATGATAATCAGAAAAAAGAAGATTTTTAAACAGCTGAGCTAAAGATTTTAATCTAGGATCAAGAACAACTTATAAAATTCTTACTAAATCTAGAATTAATTTCGATAAGCACGAATTTATGTATTTTGATATTCCCATCGATAAAACACACGTCACGTTAAAGATTATAAACACTAAGTAAGATCATTGCTAAAAATGTATTTTGATAGTCTCATGGGTAAAAACCACACTACATTGAAAATACATACTACAAGACTCTTAAAAATTTAACTCGTTCTATTCTTGCTGTCATGTCACAGAATTTGTGATTCCAGGTGTAATTTATGTAATATCCACTCGTGATATTGTCTACATGGGGTCTTGTTCAAGAGTATGATACTTATATCTGATAAATTAGTCTGAGAATCAATTCTGCAGTAATTAGGATGCTAAGTGGTCATACTGTGCCACACATTAGATAAAAATGTTCAATTTACAAAACATATTTTTATTAATTAGTTTTAACTCCTGATAGATAACAAACGCGATTAATAATTAAATGTACTAGTATATGTTCCAATTACAACACATGATCAGCTTTGGAGACTTTGAGTGCAACCGCAAACCATTTAAACGTCTTAAAGAAGTAAACGCAAACAGCAAAATAAATGGTAACTTGAAATTGTCTAGGGCACACACAGTCACCTAGTAATATCCATTTGTATGTTATCAAAAAGATTTTGGATATTTTTTATTTGATATGGATTTAACGTCATTTTCATACAGCAATTAAGTTACGTTAAGACGATCAGTGTTTCTTTGAACCTGTACATCCAGGTACTTACTTATTCTCTGTAAGTAATGAAACTCCACAGGAGTGAAAGATGGCGGACGGTGTGCACTCTGTAAATTTGTGACAAAGACGTTTCACTTGAACTTGCAATCTTATTCTCTACCTACCATGCATAGCTAATCACGCGGCCGGCATATTTTTGTTTTGGAACCTCATATATATTTTTTTCTTTTTTGTTACATGGAACTATTTACTCCATATTGGCGACTTGAAGCAAGGTCACAGATGCCCACACACGACTACCTCAGAGAAAGGTGGGCATTTGTGAAAAAAAACCTTCCAAACCCTGGCTGTAGGACATCTTCACAAAGATAAGTCTTCGCCAGAAAGGTCTGAACCAACAACTGTACAGGACAAAGGGTAAATCGATGTTAGCTAATCCGAAGCCCTCTTATACATACAGAAAATTCATCATTTGTTTTAAAACCTGGTTTGAGCAGTAGGTTTCACATTTTAAGTAAAATTTAACTACATAGAATTACTCAAATTTATCTTTTCATAATAGTTTATATCTGAATCTGTCTCTGTAAAATTCACCCCGTTACGCTGTATAAAATACTACAGTTTAATCATTTTAAAAAGTGAACAGAAAGTACAAGTGGCACCTGCGTTAAGGTAGTATTCTCGTGACTCAGAAGTATATATCGCTCTACATTTATCCCTCTATGAATTGTTCGAATGTCTTATGGTCATTTCGTTTAATTATGATCATTTTCTTTGTTTTCCTGGAACGTACAGTTTGAATAAAAATGTCTTTCAGTGAGAACGTGAGCAACACCACAATTGTTCTCATACAATATTATCTGAGACGGATTTGTGAAGTGTTGTTGGGTGTATGGTTTAGTTAAAAATAATACCATCAGCCCAATATTATGAGACCACTTGTATATGAAATGTGACATTTGTTCAAATCTGAATGCTAAGTTAATCTATCATCAACATGATCCAAATGATACATATGTCTGTCAAATAAGCTCGTTAGCGAGTCATCGTTCTGTTCGACCACATGTAAAAATTATGTTCAAGTCAACTTCAGTGATTTCAAGCCATGATTTTTCGGTACGACGTTAAACCCAACAAAATAAAATAAATATATGAAAAGTAGTAACATTCTAAAATTAACTAACGTGTGAAATTAAAACAAAGAGAACAAAATATTTATAGGTAGTTGCAACCTTCTTGATGTTTTCATAGAACTGTAACACCAGATAAAGAATCACTTCTTTGCGAACTGGAGATATAATTATGTTCAGAAAACTTAAAATTACATTCGTTTATTAATCCCCGTATTTCAACTTATGTCTATTGTTGATCTTAATGGTCTGGTAATAGTGTGTTTGATTCCTTTTCTATTACAATGTTAGCTTCTAATTTGTCTTCTGGTTCTCCGTGAAGTTATTGGCCTCCCCTATTACAATAAGAAAAGCTATTTACGTATTAAATGGAATAAGTCTACCAGTAAAATCTTCTCAGCAGTCAACCCATGGCATGAGATTTATAATGGAAACGCAACAGCAACGCAGAAGTTATTACACAGGTAAGAGTTCTACTCACTGCTGACGTCAACCATTAAAATTTTAAAGTGAAGTGTCAGCTGATATTCCGCGAGATGTGACCTATTATAAATATATATCTGTGTAATAAAAAATGTTTTTTAAACCGTGGCTTTATTAGGCTTACTTTAGTATTCTCAGGGTTTACACCCTTTTCTAGTGACCATGCATGTAAAAACCCTGACATATAACTAATTGAACAATTAAAAAATCTTTTGTGACGAACTTCCAATTTAGTTTACTAGAATGTTTTAAATTGTTCTAAATTTAGCATTAAAATATCTTAAGATGTTTGTACTTTGGATTCGAAATATTCTTGGGTTTACACGTGAAAAATACTTACAAATTGAATACAACCCGTTTATATGAGTATGAAATCAAAAGTTGTAAATGAGGCCTGTCATAACATTTCTTTAATTCATAATTATTCATTTACATAAATTCTTCACAAAACTGAGTAACACTGCAATATAAAAAGCATGGTTGGAATTCAGAAAACACTATTTACCAACTATGTTAACACATACTGGTATTATCGATTTACCAACTAAAATACATTTGTCAGCCATGAAAGTGAATTTTGAGAATTTAACCGTCTTTTAAGTTAATCTAAATTTTAGGCGAAAAATTACGAAAACTGCAAGGTTGGATTTAACGTCGCACCGACACATAATAGGTCATATGGCGACTTTCCAGCTTTAATGGTGGAGAAAGACCCCAGGTGCCCCTCTGTGCATTATTTCATCACGAGCTGGCACCTGGGTAGAACCACCGACCTTCCGTATGCCAGCTGGATGGTTTCCTCACATGAAGAATTCAAGACCCCGAGTGAGGCTCGAACCCACATCGATGAGGGGAAAGTGATTTGACGTCAGCGACCTTAACCACTCGGCCACGGAGGTCCCGAAAACTGCAAGTTTCGCCAGCTTAACACTGCATAAATCAACAAACAAAGGGCCAGTTCCTTGAAGCTGTTGAAAATGTGCAAATGGATATTGGAAAACCTTGTTATTTCTTTTGACGCTATATTCTACCATGATGAAATATATAGACTTATGTTCTTGGGTTATATCAGAAAATGTGACAATGACTGTGAGAACCTGGAGATCATTTAACTTGATCTTTATCACTGCGGGTGTGTTTGCTGAAACTGGAGTATAATTTCAAGGGAATACCAAAACACGAAGTATCAGCAAAAACATTTAAGGGAACTCCAACGCTATACAGAAAAGGTTTTATTACAACTGTAACCTGTGTTGGGCAATTTGTGGGTATGAAATGTGCTTGTTCTGTTTCCATGATCATTAAACATTTCCAGCCTAAAACGAGTTTGATACTGAAAGTTAGTTAGCAATTAAGCTTATAAAATAAATTCTAATTGAGCAAACCACCAAAATTGAATAGTTATCTTATACGTGTTATTAGTTTAACATTTAATTTCAAACATGGAATTTAGATAGAAAAACATAAAAAGTTTAATTATCAACCTTAGCTGGTACTGAACATGTTTTCTGAACACGGAACCTGTTTCCAGGGAATTTCACTTCATACTTAATGTTTAATCAACATATTGCATCTATCCGTGCATCTAAACAGTTTCGTAAAACTACAAAAAACCAATTACGACACTTATGAGGATTCCAAAATCACTAATGACCTATTTTTGCGTAAATTGCGTAAATATTTTGCTAAATTTTACTATCGTAATTCTGATTTAGTTTTAAAATTCAATAGTTATTTAAAGACACTTCTGCGAGAAGGTGTTTCTAAACCCGCTTTTTATGGGGATGTGGTTTACAAATTTAACGTAAGATCTTGGGTCATGGTAATTTTCCAAATGTATTTGGTAAAATTATAAAACGTTTTATTAAAAGAGGTTACGACCCAACTGTTTTGAGACATACCGCATGTTTAGTGTTCAACCCGTTTACAGTTGGACACTACGCTTCCCTCTTTGATTGTGTCTGACCGAAGAGGGGGAGGACTCTATGATAAGCAGTTTTTAAATCCTATCAGGACTGAACTGTTTTGATATCTGTCTTCTGGCCTGTTTCGTCGGGCCATTAAGGGTTTTTCTCTTGTTGCTCTGTCTTCTGAAAAGGCATTGAGTACATACGTTTTTGGTTCTAAAGGTTTGCTTTTTATATATTTATACACGAGCATTTTTGTGTTTTACATGCCATGCCTTTTTGTTTCTATTACGTGTGTTAGAGATTCACCTGGACGGGATTACTTTTATTTACACTGTCCCGTGTCTTTGGAACATGGTGGGGGTAAGAGTGAGGTTGGCTGCGCACCATAAACCGGTTTAAGCTCCCCAGTGGTGTTTTTGCCACTGACCGTTCCAAGGCGGTGCCCCACTGTGTTCCTTTGTTTGTTTGTTTTGTCCTAATGGCTTGGCTTTGTGTGTGTGCGCGTGTATATGTGTGTGTGTGTTTGTGGTGTGCGCGTCTGCGTGCTGTGGGTTTCGTTTTGGGGAGGCTGCATTTTTGGTACGTGGCATTCCCTGTTTGATATTTGTCTTTGTTTTTATGAGGAATCCTGAAGAGATGGTAGTTGAAACGAGCCTTAACTTTACATTAATGTCAAGGACACATGGAGAAATTAGACAAATAAACAACTTGTTGTCTTGATCTTAGCATTGCAAAATGATAATTGCTTGAAATGGATCTTAAATAGAAGATTTGTCTAAAGGAAATTCGGATCATTAAACATATATATGTGTGTATAGCGTGTTCAAATACACGTACAAATTTCACAATACGTAATGTGAGAGAAAACTGTGAAATTATAGTTTTCGCTAAAAAATATCAGAACTGGTATCAAATCGCGAATTAATTTAAACGCGAATATTTGTTTGCCTTCATTTCATTTTTAACATCATAGTAAACAATCAGGAGGTAATGTAACGGTGGTAAATAGAAAACAGAATACAATTAACTAAAGTAGTTATATTCTATATTTGGTACCCGTGCAAAAGAAAAATCAGTAAATTACATACACTCCACATTTTTTTTAACTTTAAAATTAGTCCGATAGTTTTTAACATCGAAAACCCACGTTTTGAACATGTATAAAGTTTTCTGGCCCTTAATTTGAGGCAATACTCATAAAGGTGCAATATTGGTATAATAACCTAAGCATGCATTTGACTGCGTTTATGAAAGATATTTTTTCCAAGAAACATGCATATTATTTCATTCGATTTTCTATGATACTTCGGGAGGAGATAGGGGTAGCATTTCTGGCTTAGTACTTTGTTGTTATATTTAGTGACATAGTAATAACTTGAAGAATCTTACGTTTGTTAACATATACTGTTTTTTATTTTTACCAAGTTGATCAATGACAATTGTTTTCACATTTTTACCAGGCTTTAATCTCGTTCAATCTGTATGCACACCATAACTTACGATATTACTGGTCTGTGACTTACCGTGTTGAATACAATCAAAGGTATCACACTGGCGTGAAAATCATTTATCTTCTTGATGTGACTGACAAATTATACTTCACACAAGTATTTATTACATATGTCACGTAAATATAACACCAAACTTTTACCTCCTGCAATTTCTGCCCACGTCAAAACAATCAACTAGGTAGCGAAATAAATTTAACAGCTATATAAAACACATAAACGTTGTATCAAACAATAATAAACTCCGTCTTTCCGTAGACACAATTTTGTGCGCACCATCTCTCCTCATCCCCTTGACACAATTTAATAAAACTTCACACAAGTGATCAGTAACAACAGTAGATGTGCATGGGGCATGTTAGGTTCTTTCATGCTTGGTATTGTCTTAGCACGTTTATAAATTCGATTATAAATGTTGGTAATCTTTAGAGGAGGTACAACAAAGCAGAAAAATAAAAAAAAAAACAGAGAGTAATCAGTTTCTTTCATGGTACCGCACAATATATCATCGGCTGTTTTGTCATAGTCCATTTTTTATACATAATTTATTTTAGGCCGATTGTGAAGGAAGTTCTACAACTTATATATATCACTCTCGACACCTCATTCCTGATGGAATCCATTGCCACGAGGGTTTAGAGAAGAGAGATAGTCATACTCCATTTTTATTCTTTAACAATCATATGCATTTTGATGAATTCGACTTGAGTGGTGCTTGGGAGAAAAGAGTATACTTTATAGACATTTGGCTTCAATCTAATAGTTGAGCTATTGAAGCATGCATTTTTATTCTATCTTAAAATTATTCTTTCTCATATACTACATGTGGTTTCCGACTTAATCAGCTGCATACGCCGTTTCATAGCTTTTGATCATGTTTTCATTCTAACAGAGAGAAAGTCATATCAATAGCTGATTCCTTAGGCCATACCAAATTGATTAATAGTTCTTCGGAAAATTTTCAAAAAAAAAAATAGGAGCGAGCGAGCCAAATTTTTATTTTATTTTTTTTTGCTCAATTTTGATTTTTTCAGAGGCGGGTAGATTTTACATGGAGCGAGCGGGCTTTTTTTATTTATTTTTTCCCAGCTTGGACCCTTAAGGAGGCGGTTATGATTATACATGAAGTTAACATTTCTTTAGAAATAACACAGAAATCAAACATTTACAGTGTGGGTAACACAGTATATAGTTTTTCTATATGTTTTAGAGACTACATGAATGATTTTGCAAATAAATTCTTGCCAAAACTCACTGAATCACTTTGTTTTTTTTTTATTTTGTAATTATTATTACTAAGGGATGAGTGTCTAATTTTTAATTTTGATTTTTCTACATTAATCTGAAGGCATGCCTATTTAACGGCACATGATGAGGAATATTTAAGACAAAACAGACACATGTGTGGAATAACATTTCCTCTGAAACACAGTTAGATGGCTTCGATACATGAACAACTTTGTGCCCCTACTGGAACTCCAACCCATAGAGGTGAGGGGAAGTAATAAACCACTTGACCAGTGAGACCAAACAGAGTTGGGCAAACAGATGCTTCGACATTGCTCGAATCTCTTCGGAATAATTTCTTAACAGATCAGGCTAGCTTATGTTTTTGTGGTAGAGATTCATTTCAGGCAAAAATGAGAACAGACGGACAAAGAATGACCCCAATATGGCCACCCTTAAAAGTGTTATTTGCTGTGCTTTGACCGATCTAGAAATTTACAGTTGGGGAGGTCTGTTTTTTTTTCAGTTTCTTCTGTTCAATCAATTCACAGCCAATTAATATACAAACAGGCAAAATTGGGTTTACAAAAGGACAGATTTTGTTAGAAATTATTTTCATATCTACACTACTTATTTGAAAAGCTTAACAATTTTTAAATTGACTAAATGCGTTTTGATAGAATATCTGACTGCTGTACTAAAGAAGTTACGTTCAAAAAGATTTGGGCCGAGACAATGTGATGGATCGGTCAGGATCTGTGAACAAACATTTTTTTAAGATAGTAGTCGGCCTCGGCTTTGGGGTCTAGATCTAACATACTGAACAAAACAACTGATAACAAATGGTTTGAAAACTTTATGTCTGAACAATATTTTCTATGATTAATCCAAATATTTTTAACTGCATCCCCGTGCACGTCTTACAAGTCGGGCTTCGTTCTTTTTACTGTATCGAACAAAAGTAGAATGTGGCTACTCCATTACCTACCAGCACATCGAAGGCCATGTGTGGCACTAGCACAGACACTCCAGATTTAAAACAAATGTTGAACAACACCATAATTTCTGACTTTTTGAGTTTGGGTCATCAGCTACATGTATTACGGACGCATGAAATCCGATCAATATCACTTTGACGCATTAAAACAGCGATAAAACCTGTTTTGCCGTTATTATTCCGGACCGCGTAATCGGAAAAAATATATTTTATTCGGAGATTTTTATGTACGTGCGGGCGGGTGATTTTTATTTTTTTCTCGGGAATGAAATTATTGATGCGGTAGTTCCGATGAACGACATATCAATTTGGTATGGCCTTATTTAGGAAATACGTAATTCTAGTAACAAAATCCCTATATCATGGATGAAGAGCTATTTGTGTTGCAACTTAACACGTTTGACTCCGCATATTATGCCGAATGCACCGGCTGTGGTGTATCTAATATTGGAAAGTAAATCGAAATGTATATACTTAATAACATTATAAGTTGGTTTACCAATCCTAAATAGCAGACAATGAAGAAAATCCTAGAAACTAACAACTACTAAATAGTGAATCGCATTGCATCACCATTCTCAAAGCATTCAAAGATTCACATTTATAATACCTTTTTTCGAATGATTTTGTCATATTATATCAGGGTTTTTCACTTGATGTGGCCCTAGAGGTCTAAATTAGTACTGGTATTGTTTAAATTCATTATGAGTGTATTTTTGACATTTTTGTAGAAACAGAGGCAAAGAGGTTGTAGTTGGAGAAGTGAGTCAGTTTTGGTGTGAGTAGTACTATAATGTCATAGCAGCGTGACGTTGATGTGATTTTACAGTACGAAATAGTGACAAGAGAAATCACATTAATTTTTTTTTTCATTTTTGTCACACGAAACTATTCACTCCATACCGGCGACTTGCAGCAAGGTCACAGATGCCCAAACACGACTATCTTAGAGAAGGTTGGGCATCTGTGAAAAACAAAACACCAACCTTCCAAAAACTGGCTGTAGGGCAGTCACACATAGGTAAGTCTTCTTAAGTATTTTTGGTTCATTCTAGTAATGTTTAATTATAAATTGATTCTTCATTTTAATATTGTAGTGATTATCTTAATTCTGTGATGCATGAAAAACTCAATGTCTAGCACTTAGTAGGGCACCATACCTTTCCAATTGCTGTGGTATAGTTTTAAAAATGTCTTCCTGTCTTGTATTTAAAGGACCACAGTGGATATAAGAGATTCCTTGTCTCTTTTGTGTCATCCTTTGTATATAATGTAGTTGACATGGATAATTATCACATGTTTGGTTTTTTTTTTTCATGGATTATGTATTTTGATGCAATGTTTTTTACATTTTATGCAGATATAAGTCCATCTATCTATCGTGTAAGTTTGTTTCCCGAAATATCACAGAAAGTTTACATGCAATGTTTTGACTAATAGGTTGAATTTCATCATTTGAGGGACTGCATAATTCTTTACGTCTATAACATTTATAGAGAATATTACACGAGTGTCATTTCATACTGAATTAATTAAACGAGTTAAATATAATAATAAAATGCGAGGCTCTGTCGTGCCCATTATCATTTTTATTTAACGAGTTTAATACCTTTTTTTGTTGGATTTAACGTCGCACCGACACATGATAGGTGATATGGCGACTTTTCAGCTTTTTTAATGGTGGAGGAAGACCCCAGGTGCCCCTCTGTGCATTATTTCATCACGAGCGGGCACCTGGGTAGAACCATCGACCTTCCGTAAGCCAGCTGGATGACTTCCTCACATGAAGAATTCAACGTCCCGAGTGAGGCTCGAACCCACATCGATGAGGGCCAAGTGATTTGAAGTCAGCGACCTTAACCACTTTGCCACGGAGGCCCCTTACGAATTTAATACATTCAGCGTGGAAACATCAATGTAATATTCTTTTTATCTATGCCGTTACTCCTAAAATATCAAGATTTCGTCTTTCTTTAGCTGTAATAGATCTTGTCAATTCGAACAACGTCTCCTGTAATTAAAATGACGTCAACGTCAAAATCTTTATTGCACTAGTGAAATACTGCTTTTGGATTTCTGGCAATTCTTTTTTCCTTATAATTTGATGTCTATAAAATTCAGATTTTAAACTTACAATTAGCACAAAATCCGCAAGGCCATTTGTGTTGACAGGAAAACAATATCACACAATGAAGTCTTAAGCAGAAAAGTTGCACTTTATCATACTGGCAAATCATATCAGAAATAAAATGGTACACTTTTTGTTAAAATTGGAACACAAGTTGTGTTTTCCCCGTCTCTATATAGTTACTTTGTGAATGATCTTTATGATAAAAACAGATATTTTGTCGTCTACGATTAAAGAAAGGCCGTCTCGATCTATATTTTAATGGCTAATACATCATCCTAATTATTTTTGTTTAACTACAGTGACAATTATTAGTTTTGGAAGAGACACCGCTGGAAGACGAGGGAAATTTCCACTCATTGTAGACATTAACGCATTAAATGATTAATTGCTTTGAGCAATCGATGCGACATTCTGATCGACTTATCTGCAAGCTTTTGTCAGACTTTTGTCTGTGATAAATGTGACTTTTCTTGTCTACATAGCGTAACAGTTAAATACTGGCAAATAAAATGAAATGAGATAAATACCGGTTATGTCAGCTGTACATTAATCGATTGCTCCTGTTGTTGTTCTTAGGGTTACAATAATTTGTGGGCTTAACTTATTCCATAATTAATCAGTTAACTTTATAGCCAACCCACGAAACCTTTTAAGAACATAACACCGGAAGACTTTATCCTAACAACTCAACGTTAAATTCGCTCAAGATTTATTTGAATTGTTGATTAAATAACTTTTTTACTAACGGCTAGCAAATATAATAGATAGATACTTAACCGCAGACTTGCATTGCCATATACGATGCACAAATTAAAACATCTAAAGTTTGGGAATGAGCATAAAATCACACATCAGAATTTTTTTTTTTGGGGGGGGGAAGGGGGTGCGGGTGGGGGGGGGGGATCTCTGGTTTATATTTATTCTACTGACAAATTAAAAGGTGTCTTAGAGAAAATTTAATCTGACAGAAGCACGACTCTATGTATGGTTGTATATATCGTTGGAGTCCATTTCTCAGGTGGATATAAGACAAAGCTTTGATTGCAATCGTTATTGATTTTATTTGGAACTAAACTATTTAAAGTAAAAGTAGAAGCATTGAAGCTTTGTGCATATCAAACGTAATCAGATCCACTAAACGAGAAGTTGTCGCTCAACTTATTTATTATTATTAGTTTTATCCTTATTATTTTCATTATTTTTATTATTAATAGTAGTAGTATATGACTTGTTCTAAAAAATTGTTCTATATGAGCAATCTATAGTACGGGTGATGTTCATACTTCTCAGATTTTTTGCAAGCCTTAGACAAACAGTTAATCAACAGACCGGACAAACCATTCAAATAAATAAAGACAGCATTAACATGATTCCCTACTAAAACAGGTTTTCCTTCAATATTCAGGTATATTGAAATTCCACTACAACCACTGGCAAGACCAAAACCACATACGCAATACTTCTATATCCTTAAATGATTCTTTTTATATGTACATTGTAAGATGCTTCCGTTTCGGGTAACTGGTCGATGGTTTGCCAGTATATATACTTCACATATGTTTCAGTGATGTTTAATAAAGGTTAATAAACTCACCGCTTACTAGTTTTAACAAAAGCTAATCTTGTCTACACTGATACCTACTTGTCTTTTTCACATTGAAATAGGCGTCCTGAGAATTATACAGTCGTGTATTTTGAACATTGCTATTTATGACGAAGACAAAAAATCAAAATTTGTAACAATGTAACTGCTTGATCATTTTATCTTTCCCTACTTTCTAAAACATGTATATTAAATATATAGATACAGTTTAATATATTAGAAAACAAAACTAAATAAAGCCACATATGCGAGCTAAAATGTAAAGCATTGAATTTACAACAAAGAATTTCAGAATGACTGTAAATTGCTAACACTAGTCTTATAAAGATTTAAACGTAAAGGAGGATTGTGTTGAAACCTTTTCATTTGATTCATACCATATTATTACTTTAAGGGCATATTGAATATATATTTTCTTAAACGCCTTTTTAATGCCATCCAAAATATTATTACACATTGTCAACTAGTTTATAAATGTTTTTTTTTTTCAAAAAGAATTCACTGCTGTGGATACGCAATATATAAAACTAGAAAAAAACACATCCAATCACTTTCATCTTTATCAAAAAGTGCAAAAGTTAACAAGCACACGGTGCTGCATACTACCAAATAAAGCACTGCCTTAAACTCAAGGTATGCACGAAGTAAACTTCAGTAGTATAACTATAAGAATAACATGTTTATGTTATATTACTTTAATGTGCTTCGGATAAGTATTAGTATAATGCCACTCTTGTTGGAGACTTCACCTTTTCGTAACAGAAATGATTGCCCGACATGTTGGAGACTTTAGCCTTTCGTAATTTAATGATTGGCTGGCATGTTGGAGACTTTAGCCTTTCGTAATTTAATGATTGGCTGGCATGTTGGAGACTTCGCCCTTTCGTAAAAAAATAGTTGTCTGACTTGTCAGAATTCTCAAGTAACACTATGTGGCATTTATTGTTACAAAACAACTTTGTAACTCGATACTGAGTGCTAACACCCTTTAAGTCTTCTTAACTGCGACCTTATTTCAGCCTGAATGAAAACAGAACAAACCGATTTATTTGATATACTGTAGAATCGAATTTATGTTTAAATAGGTACATGCACTATATGGTTGCTAGTATTTACAAGTTATGATGTTACATTAAAAATAAAAGGACCAACATCAAACAGGGAATGCCACGTTCCAAAAACGCAGCCTTTACAAATCGCAACTCACAACATGCATATACTAAGCAAACACACGGGGACAAAACAAACATAGAACTGAACATATTAAGGCACATTTGAACTGATGTTTAAACAAATAAACACAAGCACTACATATTATTTATCTCCCATTACATTCAAATTATATTGACACGATATCATGTTTGTGTTGTGTTTACTATAACACTGTCGTTTCATCTCATTTCCTAATGGTCTATTATTAACAATAGATTGTACTCACTAGAACCGTTAAATGGATTGTTAAGGTCACAATGATGTTTCAGGAAAATGTATTTTTGTTTTTCTTGTTATAATATTAAAAACACTTGGCTTTGATTACAATTTCCCAAAACTCAAATCGATTGGTGCATTACGGCTTTTATAACGAATGTGTATTTCTATGAGACAGATAACTAAGCAACAGCTGTTAAACTTTTTCACTGAATACAAAACGTGAACGTGCCTTTTACAAAATATGTCTTGAAATTGCCCTTTAGGTTACTGATGTACGAAACATATTGTAAAACTTGTGTCTGCACTAACGGAAGATTTTTTGACTAGGATAAGTTATTCAAGATGCCAACTTGAAGCATTTTTGCGATTTATTTACTCCTTACATTTAATTGAAACATTATTGATATAGATCTTCTGTCTATTTCTTATATTTTTAATTTGATCCTAGTTATAGACTATGTGTCTCTGAAATACAGCTTTCAACATCTATGACAAAGATTGTACTACTCTTGTCTTTTAACTGTTTTCAGTCTCATTTTATCACTTTTACATTTCACATCTCACAGTCAATACTTTTGTTAAAATATCTTTCTCTTGCGCTGCCTGCACATCTGTTAAAAATGCTCGAAAGTGTGTGTGTGTGTGTGTGTGTGTGTGTGTGTGTGTGTGTGTGTGTGTGTGTGTGTTGGGGTGGGGAGGGGTGGATGGGGTTAAACAGTAATCGAAGATAGATAGATAAAAGTCAATGTATCTGGTTGGAATGAGTAGTTGATTGCTAGTCGCGAATGCAAAACAACAAAACAAACAGTCACTTAACACACCCGGCGCATTGGGATCGTGTTTCAACGAGGTTAACGACGTCGTTACTTCTTTTAAGTTTGCATTAGTATATATTTGTACTTTTTTTATCAATTTACAACACGATACCTAAGTCACAACAAGTTATTTGGTTAGAATAGTGATATCAGCATGAATAAACTCTTTTGTTAAGTTTCTAAGACAGGGTGCGCACCTTGAGTAGTTGGTTTTTATCCAAGGCATCATAGATTGACGTTAATGGACTCGCTGTTAGTTTGTTTTCCCTCTCAACCTTCACTGTCAACAATTATTTGCCATTTTCCACTTGAAGACCAAGACACAAATGACCGAACATTGCTGAAGTGTCTACTTCATTAGTTGATAAACTTCAGTTGGTGTATACAGAACTCTCTTCATAACTTAACAATGGTCTGAATAACTGAATGAGCAGATAATAAAAATGTGATTAATTTATTGCAATGTCAGGAAGGTTCTTGTCCTAAATTAACCCTTAATTTAATAAAAAGTTTGTCAATTTAAAATATTTAATTTAAAGTGGTGCCTGCAAAATGTTTGTAATTGGGATTCTGTTAATCTTTTAAACTTACCCAGGCTTACTTTTTATCAGTTGCATAATAGTACTGTTAAAAGATATAAGTAAACGTTAGAATTACTTTGCTAAGGATCCCCCCCAACCCATTGCTACATAATTCTGTAAATATATTAATGTTCATACCGGTTGTAGAAGTTTGTAGCATCAAGACACCTTCCATATTACCTGTATTCACTTCAATATTTTGTTTAGGCGTTTTCTCATCTTTGTTGCTGATGAAAAACTAACAGAAGTGTAAGTATGTTGTGGTTTATAACTGGGTTGAATCGCAGGTGGTGATGCATGAGCTGATTTGAATTTGTTTCTTAATAGTTTTTCGTTGTTTACTGACTGATGTACGCTTGAGACAGTATCTGGATCTGTCTGAGTAAGTGTATATCATAATTGATGAATAAGTTGTCGTAAGTGTTAAAAGTGTTAATTTAGGAATGAGCAATTTGTCTGGCATCTAGGAATCCAATGCTCCGAGTGAGTTTGACAGGTAGAACTTTCTTTGTGTCATCCGTGTCTTACAGAGAAGAGACTTGTATGAGTGTTGCTTGCTGCAATAAGCGTTTGAACTTATGCCACTGCCGAGTCGTTGTTTAGCAGCAATAACATTTTGTTCAGCAAAGCGTCGTGCAATGTCCGTAAAGATCAGAACACCAAATGACCTGTTAAATCCAAAGTACCGTATTAAATGTACTTACTTGGATGTTTGAAGAATGATGTTACATCAATTAAATTATGTAAGTGTGCTGCTTTTTCATCATTCCATATGACAAATCTCTGTAGACTAACTTTTCTCTCAAATGTTCAAATGTTTTGTTTCAATCGCAAGGAGAGATACTTGTCATTTTAAAGATGTAGCCAGTAGGTTGGATTAAAAAAATGCAATCTTGACGAAGATTGATGGAAAGTACTCTCACCTACTTTGTCGTGAATCTATATAGGTCTATGGCCGTTTTTCTGTTTTCATTATCCATATTCAAATGATTGATATTCGACACTCGCAGCCCACAACCGCTACAAGGATTTAACAGAGACGATTTTTTACTCTTACATGCAGGAAAAACTGTAGTGTTATCCTTGGACAAGCATTCTACAATTTGGTTTATTATCGCCAACAGTTTATCAAAACGCAATAATAGGATTTAAGGAATTGCTACTTTACTCGTCCAAATTGACGCTCAGAGCAACAGTAATCTAGGAAACATATTATGAAGTGTACTGAATACTGTAACATTATACAATAGAACAAGGCACACTTGTTTTATGTCACAGGGTGTGAAAAATGTGCAGCCAGACCGGGATTCGAACCCGGGGCCTCGGAATACCGTTCCGATGCTCTACCGACTCTAATGACTGACCTACCCGGTCACCTACACACTTTCTCCCCGTTTAAATATACCTAGACATATTTCCCCACCATTTTGAAATTCGTCCTCGAATTTCAGCGGGTACTTTATTTATAAGCAATTACAGGCGTCGTAGACTAACCAATGTAATGCCGTCACGGCCCCACGTTGGGCGCCAAATGTCACAGGGTGAGAACAATGTGCAGTCAGTCCGGGGCTCGAACCCGGGACCCCTCGCTTACAGGGCGAGTGCTCTACCGACTTAGCTAACCGGCTGCCTGATATTTTCTCCCCGTTTAAATATTCAAGTTCTATACCGTGACATTTATATTAATAAACAAATGATTCAGTGTAACGTGAAACGTCAGCAGATATAAACGTATTATATTTCCCTTGTCTTGACATGGCTGACCGATTAGTCGTATCAGTCCAACACGACCGCTCAAATCGCCTTCACTGCATTAGAAGCCAAAGATATGTACTGGTAAGCACATCCAGAAAAGGAGATATTATGAAAATATAAAAAACAAACATGAAACGATTCCGCAGTGCATCTAACAACCAGTACCCTCCTCCCTGGAAAACAGGCCGCCATGACAAACGTGTGGATCCCTTTTCATAGGTGTCGTACCGCTCTGCAGGAAGAGATCATCAATATTTTCTATCCCCCGTCGGGAAACAGGTGCGAGCATTTTAGTTATTACAGAACTTGAATGTTTTGGTTGAACGTTAACAACAGAATACTAATTACTTCTTTAGGCACATTAGATAAAATTATCTTAAGAAAAATTATAATTACATTCGTTCATTAATTCCCCGTTTCTAGGGCACACACAATCACTTATTATAATCAATTTGTATGTTAAAAAAACAATTAGATTTTTTAAAATTAAATATTGATTTAACGCCGTTTTCATACAGCAATTAAGTTACGTTATGAAGATCAGTGTTTCTTTGAATCTGTACATTCAAGTACTTACTTATTCTCTGCAAGTAAATGGCTACTTCTCCACAGGGAATGAAAGATGACGGACGGTGTGCGCTCTGTAAATTTGTAACAAAGACGTTTCGCTTGAATTTGCAATCTTATTCTCCACCTACCATACATAGTTAATCACGCGGCCGACATGTTTTTATCGGAACGTCATATAATTACTTTTTTTGCATTATCGGCGACTTCCAGCAAGGTCACAGATGCCCAAACACGACTACCTCAGGGACGGGTGGGCATCTGTGAGAAAACACTAACCTTCCAAAAACTGGCTGACAGTGTATGGCTTCCTCACATAGATAAGCCTTCGCCCGAAACGTTTGAACTAACAACTGTAGAGGACAAAGGGTAAATCGAAGTCAGTTAATCCGAAGCCGTCTTATACACAGAGAAAATTCAACATTTGTTTTAAAAGATGGTTTGAGCAGTAGGTTTCACATTTTAAGTAAAATTTAACTACATAGAATTACTCATATTTATGTTTTCATATATTAGCTTGTATTCGAATCTGTGTCTAAGTAAAAATTCACCCCGCTACGCTATATAAAATACTACAGCTATCTAATTTTGAAAAGTGAAAAGAAAGTGTGTGTTGCACCTGCGTTAAGGTAGTATCCTCGTTACTCAGAAGTACATCTCGCTCTACATTTATCCCTCTATTAATTGTTCCATGTTTTATGGTCATTTCCTTATATTATGATCATTTTCTTGGTTTTCCTGGAACGTACGGTTTAATTAAAGATGTCTGTCAGTGAGAACGTGAGCAACACCACAATCTTTCTCATACAATATTATCTGAGACGGATTTGTGAAGTGTCGGTGAGTGTATAGTTCAGATAAAAATAATACCATCCAACCTATATTATCAGACCACTTGTATATAAAATGTGATATTTGTTCGAATCTGAATGCTAAGTTAATCTATCATCAAAATAATAATATATTGTCTGTCAAATAAGCTCGTTAGCGAGTTATCGTTCTGTTCGAACACATGTAAACATATTTTCAAGTCAACTTCAATAATTTCATGGACTTGAAAATCAACCGGAAGTGACAGCTTAACGTCATTTATCCGGAAAAAATCTAGAATGATATAATGTAACCGTAATATGGGCAGCGTGAATGTTGTCGCGACTCTATCGCCTGTATTAAGTATTAAACAGTCGGCGCTAATGTCTTTCTTAAGGCTATTTTAACAATTGGTAGGTGTTAATATAAAACAATTGAAAAATGGCCATGTAAGTATTCTAATCGATAATTAATTAAGCAGACAGGCCGATTATTTCGATTGACCAAATGAAACAAAACTGGCTAAATCTACATGTACGAAATAGTTTTATTAGGGGCCTCCGTGGCCGAGTGGTTAAGGTCGCTGACTTCAAATCACTTGCCCCTCAACGATGTGGGTTCGAGCCTCACTCGGCGCGTTGAATTCTTCATGTGAGAAAGCCATCCAGCTGGCTTACGGAAGGTCGGTGGTTCTACCCAGGTGCCCGCTCGTGACGAAATAATGCATGGAGGGGCACCTGTGGTCTTCCTCCACCATCAAAGTTGGAAAGTCGCAATATGACCTATAATTGTGTCGAGGCGACGTTAAACCCAACAAAATAAATAAATAAATAAAAAGTTTTATTTAAACTTGTTCAATATGTCATCAAAAGTTCTGTTTTCACACAAAAGCCTACTGTCAAATATGACCAGACGAGCAATATGTTCAGATCGTTTTAACGAAAAATCAAGCAAACTATCCTATCTTTTAACTGGCTGAACTACCTTCGGATGTTCTAAAAATTACATTACTATTATTATTATTAGTAGTATCATTCTAAAATTGACTAACGTGTGAAATTAAAAAAAAGAAAATCATATATTTATACGTAGTTGCAACCTTCCTGATGATATTAGATAAAATTATCTTTGAAACGTTTGCTCCGACATAATATACATGTTTGAAGAAAACCGATAAGTAAGATCTAACAGACAAATAAATTATTTAAACTTAAATAAAAGTGCAACTAATTTTGCAGTTAAGGTATGTGTACAGAACTGCTAAAACACATTGTACTAAAGTGTTTCATGATTGAGTTGTTTTTTCAGGGCACATTATGCAAACTATTGCAATCGGCCGTTCTTTTGCAAAAAAATAAAATAAATAAAAAATCAACAACAAAAACACAACGATGTTTGTTTAATTCATATGAATGTGAATGAGTTAAAAAACTAAACTCCATGCTTCTTTATGCACCTTACTAATAGAGTCATGTCATGCTCTTGCAGAAAATGTTCATTTAAAACGTTTTTGACTTGTTGTTTCCTAGTCATGCAAAAACACATTTAAAATTGACAGTAAGTTTGTTATATCTTGAGACTTAATCGTGCAAGTTAAGCGGATTGTCGATCCGTACTCCTGATTCAGTGAGAAATTTTGTTGTATTGCATTGTGATGCAGATAAGATGGTTCCTAGGTTTTGCCATGTTGATGTTTAAATGACAATTACAATGTGAACTTCTAATTTGTTTTTCCATCTCCTGATGAACTTCTCGAACATACTAAATGTAATTATTCTAGAAGTTTTTTAACGACCTCAATAGAGCAGTTAGTTTCTTTCTACGACTAATCTTAAATGTATCAGTAGTTTAGAACACACCATACATTAAAATGAAATAAGTTTACTGATTTAAATGTTCTTCCTAAACAAAATTTAAAGTAAATGAAACATTAGCACATGTGGTAGGGATAGCCTCTTATTTTTACTTAAAAAGCTTTGGAATGCATGCGGATGTACGTATATTTCTAAAAATACATATATGTACAAAATTTCAAACAAACGTGCATAGTTATGAGCATCAAAAAACACATTTAGTGATCAAGGAAATATAACTCCTCTTGGACATGTAGAGCACAAACATCAAAGGGACATAATGTATTGGATGTTTTCTCTTCTGATGTATTTCATTTCACATTCAACATGCACTGTGAAAAAAGGGTCAATATACGGGAGTATACGGTCCCGTATATTTCGAAAATACGGGAGTGTACGGGATGAATATTACAAATATTAGGACCTAATAAACGATCCCGTATTCGGAACATCTAGTATACGGGGAGTCCGTATATTTGTCATGCATATACGGGATCCCGTATACGCCGAATATACATATATGTATATTCGTATATATGAAATATACGAGCTTTCAGAAACATTCCACAGAAATGGTGTTTATTCGTGTCCCGCTTTAACATAAGTTTTATTTTCATGTATTCGAAAGGTCTTGAGACTTTTTTCCCGTATACTTTCCGTATTTTAGAATATACGGAACACGTATACGAGCCTGTATATTCCGGTGTACATAGTATACGGATCCCGTATTTTTGTCATATACGGACTTTGATTACAACTTATATACGGGGCATATATGGACCTGTATTTTCTAATATACGGGCTTCGGATTTTTTCCGTATACGCATGATATACTTAGTATACGGATCCCGTACTTTTGTCATATCCGGATTGCTTAACACGGGTACATTATACTGTTCACAAAAATATAGGACATCTATAACCTTTAAATACATGTTGTAACAGAATACAAATATTTAACCTCTGCCCGGGACTCGATAACAGGACTTCTTACACCCAATGCAGACACTCGTCCACTTCGCTATAAGAGCAGAGTGTATGGCTAAGCAGTAAAAGTGCATCCTTATTCTCTAACCGACTAATAATTTTTAGACAATGACGTTCAGATCCCTTCCGGATTATTGGAGTATTGACTTCGTTAGCTTACGGCAAGTTTCGTATAAAGAAAAGTATTAACCTATTTTTCCAACGTTCTCACGTGCTTTTGGACTGGCAGTACGAATATAACTTACACTGAATCTTTTATATTTGCCATTTAAGCAGTAGGGGAACAGCAACGACAGCCAGCTTTCTCTAAATTTCAGAAATAAAATACAAATAAATCGAATACAAGGGTACGGTCAAAGGCATCCGATTACCAGTTGGGCGGACTCATGCATATTCATTACAAAGAACCTCAAAGCCAGTGTGTGTTCATGCGTCTTTAATTCAATCTATTTGAAACGCAAGTTATTAAAGCAAGCCGACAAGGAACAATAATTTGTATAGCGTATTAGCCCGTGCATTGCATAATTGATAAGGTAGACTAGCGATTAATATAATTAATATTCATGATCTAAAATAGATTCCCGACAAAAAATCACACAATGAAATAGTCACTGGTCACGTGATGTTAGTTATCTCCAGATATGTCTATTCAATTCGCAAATGCTTCCTTTCAATATTTTTTTCTGTCAATATCTTTTTCCTACGTTTCGTAAACGAATATGTGTAAAACTTTTGTGTCTAATGTAATTGCTTGCGTGTGTTAATCACGTGACGAAAACGTCCGGGAGGACTACTTTTAAGTCATTTTTTCTTAAACGACAGAATATTGCATATGCGATAGAAGGAACATTTGCTAAGCTAAGTCGTGTAACAAATACAATGTTGATAAACTGGTATCCACCGAAAAAGGAACAAGATTTACGTCTGTAAATGATAAAAAAGTTAAACCGATTTAGGACTTGATGTCCATAGAATTCCCCACGATAAGCTGAAAACCATCTTTTAGGTAATACAAACGTTAATCAAGATAACCAAATAACTGGGAAGATAAATCGGATAATAATAAGTTTCATAAAGGAACGCTTCACCCCGATCTAGGGAGCTATTAGCAAAAAAATAATAATAATAATAAAAAAATGAACATGCTATTTTGCTAATTTCAAACCAATGAAGAATAATAAGTATTACTATTAAATTAATTTTCATGACTTTTCTGGGAATCAGATTAAAATGGACATAAACCCTCTAATATAATATCAAAACAAATTAACTAGGCAGTACCAACAAGGAACCGAATTGACAAACGTATAGGTTTTAACCGATAAATGTATTTCTGCATATCTATGAGGGGTGTTCAATATACCCGGAAAAGTGCTCTTATATCTTTACGTTGGCCCTATGTAGCTACAATCTGTTAATATGATGGATAAGAACATTTCAAATGCGAGTATTTAAATCAAAATTTTCAGAACATGCACAATATTAAACTTTGTTTATTGTATCTAAGGCAACGTCACTACCTTTAAAGCGGATCAGCGTCATAATGACGGTTATATCACACACAATCAATAGAACATTCGAGTTAACAAGTTATTATTTAGACATTGTAACTAAAAATTTAAAACCGGAATTTTTAACATTTTGACTACAAATATATATTGCTAAGTGCATCAGATAATATATATACAATATTAAAATGCTGTGTGTTATTTTTTTTAAAAAAGATATTTACTCCAAAAAATTTAGTCCCCATAGCATTTTTGGAAATAGGATAGACAACTCCTTAATGACTATTTCATCAAATTTGCTGATATAAAAATAAACTTAGGTATTTTCCCGGGATACCCTCATTAAAGTCTGTTTCTTCATTTCATTCAAACATGGAATGTAAACAAATACAGGAACAACTTAACAGTACAAGGACATCAAACAACCTATTTTATTTTCCTTCAGGACAGGTACACATATTAGGTCATACTTGTAGTTAATAAACCAAAATGTAAAACAATTAATTAGCTCATCAAAGAAATGAAGACTAATAACTTCACAATATTTTATTACCTCCCTTCATAACATTTATCATCTACAATCTACATATTTTTTATGGAATTACCTCCCTTTATCTCAAATAAGCTTTCTTATATTGCAATTTAATCAGTCAGTATTTTTACCTTAATTTTCAGACAAATAAATTTATATTTTTTTAATCCATGGTAAGATGAAAAGCATAAATTATATTAAAGAATACCATAAATGCATTTATCACACATGAATGCAAGGTATACACAACAAATAATTTTGAGCCTTGTTGCCAATGACAATGTTGAAAAATATTAAAGCTCAGATGGCATAACAGTGAGATAAAATCTTTTTAAGTTAAGTTAATAATTTCCATATTAACTTATGACTACAAAAATTTAAAGTATGTTGTTATTCCCATTTCAGTCCAACATATCTAAAGAAGTAAATACTACAAAGACTGTATATCAAATTTTTGAAAATAAAATTCCACCAACATATTTTGTTCTTATTTCTTTTATCTTGATTATGCAGTGTACTTATCTGGAATGATGAGATATTTTGAAATGTATATTTCTTTATTCTCCTGGATGGAAAAAAAATAAAATATATAAACAAAACAACCATTTATACCAACCAAATTGTAAAATACTTAAGTTTCTTTGATGTTAGTAATTATATGTTGAGACATGAAAACAACATAAAATATCAACATAAAATATAACTGAAAATTGCGGAACATCATATGTAGATTAGATTAGACTGTATTATACAAATATTTATATGAAAATATGTGACAAATCTGGTTAAATAGAATATGAGTTAACTTATGGTAAAATGTTGAACTGCTTTAACATTAATCTACAAGTGATGAATGAGTTCATCTTACCATAACTTTTACATTTAATATATTATTAAGAAAACTATAACATACAAGAAATGACACACAGACAGTATAAATTGCTGAATGACTGGGTCAGTCTCCACCACAAATACTATGAAACTTTAAAAGTCCAATTAAATGTGTTTCTTTAAATTAGATTGATCACATTTTAACACTTCTATGAATGCAATTGTTAAATGCTTGCTTCTTACATGCATGCAATAATGGAAATAAAAAATGATTTAACAATATATGTATACAGTCTTGTCATGAACACATTCTGTATAGATGATAATAAATAGAAAAGTCAATATATTTATTATATGGGTCCATCTCAGTTTACAGCTTGTGCATGGCTGTCTTGCATTTGAATATACATCCTGCAGCACAGTTGGGGTAAATTCCATTTCACACGACAACACACTTGTAGCACTTCTGGAAATACAAATGTAAAACTTTATTACATAAAGAGAATAAAACATGATAGTTTTTAAAACAATTATAACATCATTTTAGACATTTGCAGATATTCTAATCTTAGAAATATATTATCAAGCAGCAAGTCAGGTAACTCTACAAATTGACATTTTGTCTAATTTCAACTTGTCTAAGGAATTACCTGTTTTAAGCAGCAAGATTGTGTTGCTACTTGGCTTGCTGCTTTATTTAAATTTTACATATACTTAGATCCACTAAATGACAAGTTATTTAATAGGACTGTCTGAAAAGATTGCATATTTTATAACATTCAATGTACATATTGAATAAAATGGTGAAAAAAATAAACAGATAAATCTGATGATGTTCACCTATGATCTCACCTAAAAGCTCCAACAACAACCTACAACCTCTGATTAGTATATGATGTAATAATGATAAACTACCTAAAGTGTTTTTATATAGCATGCAAAAACAATGAACTTGAGAACTGCCAAAACTTCACCTTATTAGTAATATATGTTCACTTTTCCCCTGATTGAGAGTGTTGTTTTTCTTTAAGCATTTGAAATCATAGATATTATAAGTACAATTCAACCTCTGTAGAGCAATACCTTGTGGGATATACAAATATTTTAGTTATTTTGAGGTTGTTGTTCTGGAGAAGTAAATTTGATAGTTATATTTTAGCTTCGGGAAATTCTCATGATGTTGTTATAGAGAGGTTTTTGCTTCAGAGTGAGCTACTCTGGAGAGGTTGTACTGTGAAAATTGCTTCAAACTTCATCTCCTTCAACTGAGCTAAATGAAGAAAAACAACAAAGGATTTTCCAAATTTAGAATTTCCTTGTTTACAATTTGACATTTAATGTTAGGCAACTATGCAGAAATATTTTTATGTGACACAATGCCGCCTTTAACTATCTTATTCCAATGAACAAGTTGTCAGTCTTGACAAAATCATGTGAAAAAAAGATCACAGTAAAAAAAAAATAATCCTAATCATTTTATATATATTGCAAAATCAGCTTTACAGAACTCATAAGTGACAAAAAATTAAATTCAAATGTTGCCTTTGTGATGTGCAGCACTGGCCATGTCTTTTTATCACAAAAGTTTACCTTATTTATATCTGTTAATTTTGTCATAACTTTTATGTCCCTTCTGCACTAACCATTGTCTTCAAGTTCTGAAATATTGTAAAACATTAATTCACACACATTCTAGGAAATCAACATAAAATCAGTGTCAAAGCATCTGAATATAATTGTTTTAATTATCTTAATACAAAGATACACATGTACTTCATGTTTGTGCTGACTGATACAATATACTGAAATTTGTATTTCAATATTTATTATCAAAGTATATGTTCATTCAATTTTTGAAATGTTGACATTACAAAGCTATCACACATTTATTACTAAACCATATCTATTATCATTATTTTTAATGGAGATATGTACTTAGTCAATTGAGGGATACACAAAGCTACAGGAAAGAAATGTTTATGCCAGGCTGACATAAAGTCCAGAAGGTTCACATCTTGTCAGGAATGTCAGTCTTATAGCTGTCTTGTACAGTTATTTCAGGAGCAAGAATGTAGCCATACAGCATATAAATGCTTTGAGACCTTTGTTTAACATACAAAAGCATAATACCTCCTGCATTTTTCATAATGGTAACATCTTCTTGGACTGCCACAGGGTAAGACAGGTCAAACAACTGTACATGTACATACTCAAACTTTTCCCTACCAAAACTGAAAATGAAAATTACACAACATTTTTTTCCCTTTATTTTTGTACAAAAGACGACCTATGCATTTAATACTGACTTTTTACATTTATTGATCTAAATATATTAAAATTAATAAAATATCTCATAACTCATTGTATGATTAAAATTATAATCATTAATAAACTGTATCAAACATGAACCTGAAGTGTTCTAATTTATAAAGCTGCAATTAATATTGAAAAAAGGCAACTATTGTATACAATGTATATTAAAAAAAGTATCATGAACCTGATTATAAAACAGTCTCAGTTCAAATGTAATAACACATGACTGTCAGAAAATCAATGTATGTTGTACTTTAATGATATCATCATGACATGAATGCCATCAATAAACTTCATATATAATAAACTATACCACTATGTCAGCCTCTTTCTTGTTATTTCTACAGCTTCCAAAGACAGAATGCAACTACATGTATCAGACACTGTAAGTAAAATATACAAATAATCATTACACAAGAGAATTTTTCATGTTAAATAAAGGGAGTTAATTAAATGCAATCTGAGAATTTTTGCTAAACATAAAGGGAAGTAATTATCAATAAAATGAATAAAGAAAAATGCATATATAAGGGAGGTAATTTAGAAAAAAAAACAACAACTTCAAATGTCAGTATAATGATAGTTGACATTGACAATGACCTATATCAAGTATGCACAACATAAGAAACAGCAAGCACTTGAAAAATGCATTATATTTCCTTGCACTATCAAGAATATTTGACTGTATGTAAGGGTTCTCTACATGCTGTTATACTGAAAAAAACTTTAGTCTAAATATAGCTTAGATCTATTTATATCTTCAAAAAAAGGAAGTCCCAAATTTCCACAGCTATTCACAGGCTGAAAATTTTAGGTACTAATATCAGCAAAGAGTTTGATATCTATACTTTTTAATAATTATCGTCAAAGGTAGGGAAAAACTTACTGGAAAGGCATAAACTTTTGATCTAGTCATTTCAATACATTTTCAGCTCATTTGCGTATAAGAAGAAATTTACAGAATTCCCCCTGTTTTTCTTCATTTTCAAAAAAATCTGTAAGATTGATATAAACCAAAACATTCTCCTTTGTGTCAGCTATCAGATATATATTTCAACAAAAACTGTCAACTTACCTTGTTTTTAGAAGAAGACAAAATTCCATGGCAACTTTCGCTTCCCCGCAAAACTGTACCGGTGTACACATAAAAAAATCTCAACTGTGATTTTCAAAATAATACTGTCAGACCACAATTATTTCCCTTGAAAATAAAATGCTCTAGGTAAATGCCTATATTATTACATCCTACTGCGAATTCATGCTATTCCTGTCGTTTTGATGAAATGTGGCATAGTGCGTATCAAGGATTAATGTTCAAAGCGTAAAAGAACGTTATCGTCATCTGTCGTCTTTACCGGGGGTCGTCAGCAATATTCTCCTGACCAATTTTAAACATCCCGTACCACTTATAAAGTGTTGTTTTCTTCAGGGCATCGTCCTGTAAACCTTATGCAGCATAGCATTTGTCTTTTTCCTTGACTTTTGATTAAAAACACAAAATATTATCAAACTGGTTTTCAAGCCACGACCAACATAATATGCCTGCCAAACAATTTTACTTTCCTTACATTCCACGTTAATATTCACCGGTTTAAGAAAAGGTAGTTGGAATATAGGTACGTGGCAAGTAATGCATTAGCAAATGCAAAATAGAAAAATAGACGGAATTGGGCCGGATGACGTCACATGACTCTACTATAGGAACTAGCATTTACTGATTATTTGTCCAAAGAAAATATGAGTTGGACAAGTCAACTAGGTATTATCTAGTCTACATTATATAACAGCTGCATTGATTTTTAATGATACATGCATAAATGACAGCACTTTTCCTGGTATTTACTGAACACCTCTCGTAGATCTTCTTTATCCGGTACTGAGCAAAACTTCCTCTAGTTAAACAAAATTTGTCGTGAGCTTGATTTTTGAATTACTTGTCTCAAGCAAGTGTTTATGCCGTGAGATATTTGGAAAATCCTAAAACATATATATACAAAGGACAATTTTGCAAATTAATTTATTCAAATATCAATGTATAGACGAAACAGTTACAGGTAGGACAAGAAAAGAAATAAACTAAATCATTTTACCTTCAATATGACATGCGCTTGAGATATTAACTCATTATGTGGAATATTTGTATCAAGTAATTAAAAAATAAAAACCCTTGATGAATAGCAGATTAATTGATTAGTCATGGAACAGCCCCTTAATTTTGTTTTCAACAGTGTACTTATGAAAAACAGACTTTCACAAAGGTCTTAACGTACGACACAATTTTGTTTTCAACAGTGTACTTATGAGTTTGGACAAGAACTGCTGACCGGCTTTTGTATATATGCTTCTTATTTGTTAGGGCTTATACAGCTTATTTTTGTAAAGGAGAACCACATACTAGGATAAGCATGAACACATGTTAGGTAGAAATTATAATTTTCAGTTGTCAAAATTTTAGCGTTTATCTCGATTGCTTGACACATGTTTTGCAATTGGTTAAATCATAATATACAATTCTGTAAGGACGATATGTTAAAATATTCAAATTTTTTATATATCATACCAATTTATATAGCGCCCTTTTCATGATCAATTTCACGTTCAAAGGCGCTTTACATAGTTCAATGCAGCCACACAGGGCGCATAATTCATCCTCTACTGGTACAGACACAGTAGGGACAGAGTGAGACGAAGCCCCCACGACAGAGAGATCAGAAATCAGATACAGGCTTGTGCGGCTATCTTAGCCTAGCTCGTAGCCTGGTTCTTTAACGTGCCCAGTGTATAGCACTGATACACGCAAGGATTGCCTGGGTTCCTGACCAGTACACCTCTAGTTGGGTGGGAAACACTGAAAAGCGTTTCTGAAAATTCCCGAGTAGCTGCCGGGGATCGAACACCCGACCTCAGGATTGGAAGGCCAGTGTGCAAACCACTGAGCTATCCGTCCACCCAAATCATCAAAGTAGACTGCTCTTCTTTTCTATTTTTGTTGAGTTTTTTTTTAGAGGAAGACTTCATGGTTGAAATAAATTATCTAAAATAGCAATCTATCGAATATGACAAAAGCAGTTGCTGGAACTATGTTGAAACATTTTATTTTATTAATATTTGTACATGTAACCAGCATAAACACTGCTGTTTTAGCGGATTGAAAAAGATAGAAATAACCGGAATTTTCGCCAACCATTACGTATTTTGTATATTTTCGTGATGGGTTAAGTGTCGTAGAATAAACTGATCAATCAAATTATCAAGATTTACACTCTTCTGTCGTCAGAAAAAGTAATTAGTTCTCTGCTTTCTATGCGCGATTGTTAATGCCTATAATCAATTATTTTCGCTGATACAATTTCCTTTGTGTCATTTATAAAACAAAAATATTCAAAGTAATTGAAATGACTGCCCCGTCTTTTCATGTGGAATACTTACTTTTACATCAGTATTTCGAGTACCTCGAGACAGGTATAATTCTTCTTTAGTTCAGAACGATCGGCTGAAGAAAAAGTCAAATATGATTTTGATAATTTTGCAGAGTGCATTTTATTAGGCAAAACAATCCTCACATCCCAAGCAAAGTCTTTAAGTGTCATTTAGCGGCACTTGGACACACTGTTGCAATATTTCCTATGGATTACGTTAATTTTCACTGTAATAGAATTTTGCTTCAGCCTATGATGGGGGGTTTGCGGCGTGTTGCTCATTACATTACCTCCTCTCATGAACAGACTCAAACAAACCGAGTCTGATGTCATATACCTTAGTTGCGTTCTATACTTTAACGCATCATTTACATATATAAGAATATCATATAGATAGAAGACCTTACATATGACTACATTGTGCAAACGCGTCGTAAGCTGAAGAACAATCAATGTGCCCTAATTTATAAGCGGATAGATAACGAGAAAAAAGAATGAAAAACAAACTACATTTTTTCCGTTATCAGTGACCGTTTATTCTAGCTTGAGCTAAACAGCTCCATTAACTTCTACAGAGATGTTAGGGCATTAAAATCATATTACTGACATTCATTCATTTATATACAACATTTGTTGAAGTATAGGAAAAAAATAAATTAAAAATGATTGTATGAACTGATTTTATCATGAAGTTATCTAGTACATAAATTAGTTTGTACAACACTCGTACAAGTTCTTACGTTCTGTACAAATTTCAGCAACACCATTAAACGTTCATATGAACTGGAAATGATAAATACGCACTTTGCTCTGACAACCAATTTACATTGTTTATTCGTTACGGTAATTCGTTTTAACTAAATTATTGCTCTTCATTTTAACACATATAAAACTAGAAACTCCATTGCTCTCCAACTTTCCAAGTAAAACCACGTTTTAGGGAATGGCGGATCGCTTTGAGCTATTTCTATCTTGCAGCAGTAACAACGTGGAGGATTTAGCTTGATTTGTTACGTAGTTTAGTTCAGGAATGTTTAATATGTTTTACCTCTTATTATTCATAGTATGTGTTTAGTAACGGCTGTATGCATGTGTGCCTTTGTTTCGGTTAATCTCTTTCTTCTATGGCAAAGAAAACATTTCATGCAGGTTATATTACTGCTTGAAGAAATTGCTTTCATACAGAAAAAAATCATTTTATTATTTAATAATATAATATTTTTGTGTATCGCAATGACAGGACAGTTTGAGTTGCGATATCAAAAATGTCTATCTGCTTGTTAATGTTTAGACCTCTTTCGTCCTTATCTCTCGAAAGTTTAGCCGTTCCCTTAAAACAAAGGAAGAGTATACAACAGGGAAAGCCACGTTCTAAAAACGCAGCCAACCTCCACAAACAAACGCACAGCACACCACACACAAAGAAAACACACAAGGACAAAACAAACAAAATGAAGGAACACATTGGAGCACCGCCTTGGAAAGACCAGTGGCAAAACCACCACTGGGGTGCTTAAATCCGTTTATGGTGCACCTAACGTCAGTGTTCTCTCCCCCCCCCCCCCCCCCCCCCCTTCTCCCAAGATAATTTTGAAAGAGAAACAATATTAACACAGATGTTTAGCGAATTCAAGCCAAGTGGAGATTTGCATCATTTCATGCACTATATATTCACACTGGAAAAGCAGTGGCTTTCAAATAATCCTTTACGTGCAGTCTGCTGCACCTCACAGCTCAAACTTCGTAAACCATTTTAAATGAACTTAAAATGCATGCATATACTTGTTTTATGATTATGTTTAATTTTAAAGTCTTCTAAATAATGTCACAAACGTATACAGATACAACAAAAATATAAATTCAGCTACTGAATAAGAACAAAATCATAAAACACTGGACCTTTATGAATATACTCAAAGTTGTGTACCAAACACAAATTGCAGAAAATAAATGTCATATACTTGTATGATATTGTTTTTTAATACTAATATAAAGACGACTAAGTCGGACAATCCCTACACATACACTACAAACTAAAAAGCATGAAGGATAAAACGAAACGTTTACTAAATGGAGTAAATATGCATGATATTACACCTCTCTATAGCTTAACCAGTCCTGAGGGAATTGGCATAGCTCAGCTATATTTTGAATATCAGTTCCACTCGTACTGCAGTTTTATATGCCTAAAAGAAGGAAAATGTAGATCACAAAACTAATTTACCTGTATATCACTGCGCACTAGATATAAAAATTATTGCATTACAGTTTTAAAAGAATGTCCCTGTATGTCTTCACAAAGTCCAATTATTTTAAGTGACGATAAAGGGAACAGAGCAAACATCGGGAAGATCAAATGATTTTCTTTTCATTAAAGTGATTGAATCATCCCAGTTTTATCTGTTTGTCTGTTCACCTGATCTGTTAGTCAGATTTTTCCATTTGTCGTATACCATTTACTTTTTATGGGGATAACATGAACAATCAATCAAACAAAATAACATGTTAAATTGCCTTAACTGTTCCGTCTGATGCTTTTAGTCAAGAGTTTTCATGTTAAAAATAGATAGCAGCTGCCGCCTGAAAGGTCGATAGTTTCATGACCTGCTATTAGACGGTAATCTAATTTGAACATAAGCTTTTAGTACAGCTCTAAAAGTCGAGAATGTAATACAGTTCATCTTTGTTAAGTTTTGTTATATATTCTAGTCCTTCTTTCATGTTCTATTATTCTTGATTTATAGGTATAACTGCATTGCGTCAATGCCAACTTAGATTGACCCCATAGTGAAATTGTTCCTTTAATCGACAAAAAATAAAAGTTTTCATTATCATGTTAGGTTTTCGTCAATTCTATCGTTTGGAGTTTACATGAGACGAGATTAAACCAAACTTTTAATTAAAATCTCAACATTATATTTGTCGCCCTGGCGTCACTTTAACGTAAATATTGACATTAATGATAAAATGATCTCCACAACTTATACCTCATTGTAAAGACATTTTTAAATGAAAATATGATGAGTATCAAGCAAATGGATATAGAGCGATTCAAAAAAAAGTCAGACGGATGTGAAATCATGGTTAATCATAAATGGACGTCAATGGTCGTGTCTGGAGATTTTCAGAGGGCAAAGTTATAGAAATATCGAAAATGTAAAATACGCATTATACGAGGAATATTCTGAATTTTATGCTTAACAAAATGTTGAAACGGAACCCAATAACATCAACTTAGGCGCATGCCACTTTAAATAATTTATAGAAAAACATTAAGGACTGAAAAGACATGTGACCAAAAATTGGACTGGCAATACAGAAGTCCCCTACCGGCGGAAAAACAATTTTTTGTGACTTTCATTAGTGACCATGACCTTTGACCGACAACCATTGGTTTTGTGTGTTATACAGTCTAATCATCGGAAACATTTTTGTGTAGTACTTTTGTGTAGTACTAAACAATCCTTCAGGGCAATTAAAAGTAATGGAGCAGAAACAAATTTTACTTGAACTTAACAGATACCTTGACCTTTAACCGACAAGCATAGATCATGCGTTGATACATTGTCTCATCAATGGGAACGTTTGTGTGTAGCCCTAAGATAATCCATTAATGCATATAAAAGTTATGGAGCAGAAACAATTACTATTTGACCTTCAATAGCGACCTCGATCTTTGACCTAACAGTATTAGTCATGCATAATCTACTTATTGCTCCCCACACACATACCAAGTTTCGTAAATCTAGCTTGAATACATTTTGAGTTAACACAGGATCCAGATTTGCGGCCGGACAGACGGACGGACGGCATTCTTATAGCCCCCTTCATTGTTCCACCGGTAGGGGACTAAATATTTTGCTACAGAGAAAAAAATATAAATGATTAACAGTTTCATGAACACTCCGGTGGAGTTGTGACATCAGCTTGAGAAATTACTCCATTGAAAAACAGTTCCGTTCATAACTAGTCCTTCCTTCGTTTTGTCACAGATCAGAAGTTCTCATAACCATAAAGATGAGTTTGGACTGATTGAATTCACAAGGGAAAATATCATATCATCAATTTGGAGCCTTTGTTTTGGATAAATACTCCATTCAGATAACAGGAAGCTTTGTGTACATACAAACAGCGTTGGAAACCAAAGAAGCGATATCATTGATTACTGTTTAAAAGTATTTTGCTGCAACAAAGGTTTCTTAATTGGAAACAAACTTTTTCCAAGCGGCCTTGATTAAAATGTCTATATACTTGCATTTGTCTCTTGGAGATGTTAAAAGAGCAGATTTCTTCTTTTTTATACGACAAAGGGTAGATCTTCTCACCGAGGACAATATTACCAATTTTATTACTGTTGTGAAAAGCCACTAATTACATTTTCTAGACGTTCAAAATGATTTTGACACGATAGTGTCGGCTTGATTTTTGTGCCCCTACTATCAGTGGTGGGGGCATAAAGTTTTGGTCTTTTTGTGCGTCTGTGAGTTCGACGCGCCTAGCTCAAAAAGTATTTGATATAAATTGAATCGTAAATGAACTTCCGCACCTCGAATATTTCGTCTGGCTCCACCTCCTATTTCCAGAGTTATGTCCCTGAAATAATCAAAAATGCACATTTTCACCTTGTGACGCACCTAGCTCAAAACTTTTATCATATAAATTGATGAAACCTTGCATGAGTCTTAATCATGAATGAACTTGCGCACCTCCTATTTTTCGTCTGGTTCCCCACTATTTGCAGAGTTATGGCCCTGAAATAGTCATAAATGCACATTTTCACCTAATGACGTGCCTTGTTTAATTCAATTCACCCTTTGTCCTACAAAGGGACACATTCTACTTTTTTCCATAAAAGTTACAATTTGATACAATTCGTCGCAGAAATATCGTTAGATTACTTTTTAAGATTTTATTCAACTTAAATTGTTATCATTTGTATTTTAATGTACATTATTTTCCTGCTACGTCTAAAGGTAACAAAATGCTTTAATAGCTATATAGCGTCTGAAAAGCTTATAAAATATTTAGAACTGTTCTTAATGTTACATTTATTGAACAAACATATTATGTTAGCATTATATTAACATTTGTAAATTATTGAATGAATTAGCTTAGATAAAAGGTAAGGAGTTACAGGATGATATGAATTATATGCTTATAATAAGAGATTTATTATTTAGTGTTCAAAGACGTAATTAGCCACCCAGCGTTCGTGTAAATGAGGAATTATTAAAATCGCATTTTCGTAAATCTCAGCACAGCTTGAGGTCAAGATAAAGTGCTTTTCTTTCTTCCCTAGGAAATATGTCTATGCAAGTTTTTCAGTCCGTATTTTTCTTTTCAGTAAACTATAATCAATAAAATAGGTCAACGCAAATGTAAACATAACTGTAGTTGTGAATTTCCTTCGATGCAGAGAGGACCAATTATAAAATATGTCCGTTTATAATCCTTTATTCGATTGTATTGATACAAATTGCAAAGTAAGTAGTTCGATATTGCTTTAGGATGAATGAATTCATATTCGCACAAATCAAGTGAGTGAGTCAGTTGGGTTTTACGGCGAATCGAAACGAAATGGTCATATATCGCCGAGAAGAAGTTATATTGAAAACGCCAATTGTAAAGCATACCTAAAATTATTTATGTAAAAATGTAAAGCATATTTAAAATCATTTATGTAGAAATGTATATACGTATGTGTTAAAATATCAGCAGCAAACATAATAATATTGCAAAAGATGTGAATAGAAATATGAAATGTTAAGATTTTTTGATAAATTCCTATCTGTTTTAAAAACGATAAAATATTTCCCACTGAGACTTTTTCAAATACCTCTTTCAATGATTGAACATCATAGTGTATACTGCGTTGTGGAGCAAAGTCCACACAGTCGATTAAAACATGTTTAATAGTTAGCGGTGTTTGACATGGTACACATTCGGGTTGCTCTTTTTTATTCAAAAGATAAGAATGAGTCAAACGGGTATGACCTATTCGACAACGAGAAAGAACAACTTCCTCCCTGCGAACAGATCTGTTACCTTGGTGCCATTCCCATAGCGTAGGTTTAATATCATGAAGTTTATTGAATGAAGCATTGTTCCATGACGATTGCCATTTAGATAAAATATATTTGTTTATATTTGGCCTAAAATCGGTATGTGGTAATTTCAGGGATTTCGGGCAGAAAACTCCACATTCAAAAAAGAACACAGTATAAACACAGTGTTTACAAAAGCTGTCATTTTAAGAAATGATCTAAACAAAAAGAAATATGCTTGTGCAGACATTGCAAACACTTTGGTTATACAGAAGCTGAAGCCTCAGAAATTGCATCATATGCTGCAAGTATAAGAACTGTTTTCATTTTTTTGATTATGGTGGGGAAAACTTAGACTTGACAAGAGTTATTTTAGACCGATTAATCCACAGGAATACTTATTCAGATCTAATTGGTTAATGATACAAACTATGGCGTTTTCGTCAAACAACTCTCCTTCAGAAAAAAAATGCTTTCAAGAAGTACCAATATGGTTGAATATGAATGATCCAACTGTTTCTTTTCTTTTTAATAATAGGTCTCTAATATTATAATTCATTACAAGACTCTACTATTATATTATGATTTTTTCCTTTTAATATTTGATGTCAATAACATAAAGATTAAACTAAAATTTGTCTGAAAGATGCATTGTATATGCCTTTGTTTGTTAGTATGACCCCATTTTTGTATGTACATACATATTAGAATTGCCTCAGAATTTCATCTTTTATCATTTACAAGTATAGTAATTTGGACTCCTGTTACTCGTTGCTGCTTACGCATTAATTCAATAAACCTGACAAATACATTTTTTTTCTGAGATTTCTTTCGATTCACGTTTGGTCGACAGTTGTCTATACTCATGAAATACTTCAGATGGCAATGTAAACTCCCGACTAAACGTCTCAATAAATGCTTGATGTTTAGAAAATAAAAATAAAAAACAGCACTTGTGGCTCATGTTTAAGACGACAGCTGAGCTGAAAGTCTATGACTGCCGTTATCGTCTATGAGATGTCCTGACAGACGTACCATATTCAAATAGATGACCTTTCAAATAAATAATAAAAAATCTGTCAGATCAACATTAGAAACAAGTGATACAATTCCTAATTATTCATAAGAATCTAGTCGTTACTAAATTAATCTTAACGAGATAGTAACATTGATGTTGTTAGTCTATGCGCATTGTAGCTATAACTTGCTGCTCTGAACATTTAAAGTCAAAAGCTTATGAACAACGGGCGCGTTAAGTTTTGAATCTCATGATACTTTGGGTCCATAGCAGAATAGTTTTGACTAAGGTCTCGGGTTTCGGAAAACCATTATTCTATCAAATTATAAAGCTTTTGGATTTTTCCGTCAAAAAGGAGTTCGTCTGCCGTATGAAACAGTCTTTTTTCGCATTAATGGGGCGATAAGAAACCTGAAACATTCTAATTTGTTGTTTTGTAGGCCTATTCAGCATATTGTGGTTATGATTTGTTAATAACTTTTCGAATTACATGGACCAATAGACGATTATAAATAGACATTTGCATATATTTCCAGTTTGGAATTTTAAGTAGAAAAGGAATAACAATAAATAACACGTTCAGCAGTATGCTCTAAAGTATAAATAGGACCTTGATCAAGCATAAAGTTGACAAACAATTCATAAAAAGCATTGTATGATTAAGTTTGAAAACAGAAGCATTATCAATTAATCATGCAAATGGAAACTATAACTCTAGATCAGCTGTTTATTGAGTAAAGGCATTTATTCTTTCTTTGTAAATTATGGTATTTGTTGTAATTCTTTTTCTGCAACATATTTCACATATCACTGATATTAATCTACACTTACAATTTAATGGCCATACTGACAACATGTTTTGCCAATATTTCTATTTTATCGAAAGAAAAGTTACACTATTAAACATAATCTTGTTACACCTGTCTGAACTGAACGGATCAAATGGAATAAATGACATCAGCTTTGGTCTGTTTCTTACAAATAGCGTTTTACGACCAGATCAATCATAGACACAGCTGAGCATGTCAAATGTGTACGTATATGTAAACAATGGACCGTAATTCGCTCTTTGCTTCGTTATTGCTTAACAGCACGCTGAATAAACATGATTTTAGACAAACTATCGAAACTGTTCAGTTCCTAAATTTTTAAACTAAAACACATAAATTTACGTGCAAGTTAGTGCCTTCCTGCTCTGTCACACAGCTGATTGCACGTAGGTTCTAAATATTTAGGTTTAATCAACCTCACAATACCTTTATCGCCTTTGATGATATTACAAAGTACCAATGTATCAACTTATAATAATCAGTTCTTTTATGAGTGCACATGAACGCTTTTTCTTTCAAAACAGGCATGAACTTGTCACATCGACAGTAGAATTAATCACATTGACGTACATGTACGGCTATCTAACAACTGGCTGATTTCCACAGAAGAAATTAAATTTAATCAAGCTACCGTTGTACGGCGGGTATTTAAGTCTTCTGGACATAAAGAACTATTTCGGTGATATTTAAGTTATTGTAACATATAATATTTTTTTGACTCGTAGAAGACGTCGGGAATGTCTAAAAATAGTTAATGGTTAATGGACCACTTACCCTATATGTATAGCAATATACAGTGAAACTAGCTGATGTGGCTTTGTAGGGAACGCGTGATGATGATTTGTCATCTAGTAGCAAAGTGTCCTAAATAACAATGTTTAGTATAGATATAAAATATCACCTAGTCTGGTTTGAACTATGTTTCCCATAAATGCTTCAGTGACAAAAACTATACTGTTACCCTATAAAATGAATAAGGTACGTAAGATAGTAATTCAAGCACACGATAGATGTTTTCGAAATTGAATTCTTGCTTTTAAACGTAAACTGTCTGGAATTCCTAAGAAATCACCCATAGAGACACTAAAACGAAATTAAACTGAAATTATGTTGTCTTTAGTACCTGAAATATCAGACAAAAAGTAATGACTGTCGTATTAAGGAAAGTAATGCCTTTAATACTGAAGATCATGCACTATGGTTAAAAATACTTGTCTAAACGCCAGTATCTGACTGGTTCTCTCTGAGCACAAATGAAAATAACAAAACAACTCATAACAAAATAACTCCGTTTTAAAACTGTTCTTAAAGCACAATTTTGTAAACTTAAAATATGGTGCCGCTTTTATATTTATCTAAACTTGCTTATAATTTAATTATTATTTTGACATTTTGTATATCCATATATTCCTTTTTAACTGCTTGGTAATGTACATGTAGATATCAGAAAATAGCTTCATTCCAATTAATAATAGTTCATATGATATTAAGTAAGAATCTATCTTGTTAGCGGAAGGTCTAAAATTCTGTAAATTATTGTGCATTTTGTACAATGCATAATACTTCATGCTCTGTTAAAGACTTCACTAAATTTCGAAGTCATTTACAAATAATAAGTAGACTACAAGGGCAAAACAAGCGAATAAGAGAACACAGTGTGTTTGCAAACTACAGTCATCTACAATTCAGGTTACTGTGTGTAGCCATCCCTGCAGTTTCTGCTTATGAAGTATTAAGGCGGTGCCCCACTGTGTTCCTTATTATGTTTTATGTTATGATGCCAGTGTCCGTCTGTCTGGTCCATCCGTCCGTTAGCAATTTCGTTTCCGCTCTATAACTCTTGAACCCCTTGAAGGTTTCAAAGACACTTGGCACAAATGTTCACCACATCAACGTGCAGAGCGCGTGTTTTGGATGGCTTGCTTCAAGATCAAGGTCACATTTAGGGGTCAAAAGTCATTTGACTTTGTTTCGTGTCCGGGATGTAACTCTGAACTGCTTTAAGGACTTTAAAGAAACTTAGCATAAATGTTCACCACATCGAGACAACATGCAGAGCGCATGTTCTGGATGGCTCGCTTCAAGATCAATGTCATACTTAGGGGTCAAAGGTCATTTGACTTTGTTTCGTGTCCGGGCTGTAACTCTTGAACTGCTTGAAGGAATTTAAAGAAACTTGGCATAAATGTTCACCACATCGAGACAACGTGCGGAGCGCATGTTTTGGATGGCTCGCACTTTGGTCAAATGTCATACCTTCGGGTTTATATTGCTTTGCATGGCGGTGCTCTTGTCTGTTCGTTTTATTCTCGTGTATTTTCTTTGTATGTGAATGTGTGTGCTTGTAGTGTACACATCTGCGTGCTGCGAATTTCGTTTTGGAGAGGCTGCGTTTTTAGAACATGGTATTCCCTGTTTGATATTTATCCTTGTTTTTTATATGAAGTCTTTATATGAATAAGCAACACACTTTTTTGTCATTTGTAATAATTAATGCTGACAATGCTCATTAACAATAAAGAGATATATCTTTACTCCAGATCTACAAAGGTACGTTATTGTAACTTTCATTGGACATGACATTACTTTTTCACTCGCAGAAATGAAAAAAAATGATGCAAATACATATTAAAATAGCAAAGGACAGCAGACAACTCTGATGTTGAATAACTTGATCATAAAGGCGCTATCATGAAACTTACCTGTTAGTAACAAGATCTTAATTCCGCTTGCTTTTAGAACCTATAGAAAGTATGTATTACACCGAACTGTACCGTTAATGTCATAAAAAGCTACTTTATAAGAGCTCCCTGCGGCAACATATTCTCTTACACTTAACATTTTGTACAGTATTTGAAATCCGCATAAGGAAGACATTTGACAGGGAAATCTTAAACAATTTTCATTTGATGAGAATGGCAGCTTCCCAAAACCTGTTATTCATTCTTCATCTTAAAGTATTATGAAGCGTCAGGGTCAAAACACAACGCGAATTTTGTCTTTAAATGTTTGCCAGAACATCATATAATTATTCCTACGTAATTGCTGAAAGAGAAAAGTGATTTGGATACATAACTATATATGAGCCGTGCCATGAGAAAACCAACATAGTGGGTTTGCGACCAGCATGGATCCAGACCAGCCTGCGCATCCGCGCAGTCTGGTCAGGCTCCATGCTGTTCGCTTTTAAAGCCTATTGGAATTGGAGAAACTGTTAGCGAACAGCATGGATCCTGACCAGACTGCGCGGATGCGCAGGCTGGTCTGGATCCATGCTGGTCGCATACCCACTATGTTGGTTTTCCCATGGCGCGGCTCATATGTCTATTATAAATATAACCATATAAGAAATATGAATACAACTATATATGACTATCATAAATACAAATACGTTTCATCCTGTAGCGACAGGAATGGGCAGAAGCAGTGAGAAACTGATTAGCACCAGTGTAATTTTAAGGAACAACGAATTATTATACACTACCTTTGATTTAGATCTAAAATTCATGTATAACAATTAACATATTTTACATTTTTTTGTAAAAAGTAAATAAGAACTTACAGTATATATGTGCATGGACATTCTAACCGTGTTTTAATTATACATGGCTTCCTGTTTTAAATGTCTGAATTTGGTCGTCTGTATGTTAGTTCATCTCACAGGAAGTTCTTGCGATTCTTATAATTTTATCTCAACCATCGCCGTTTATTCGAAATATCCTTTAAACGGTCGTTACGTATTAACTCGTAATCACGATGTTGGAATATTTACTCTTCTGTAGGTACTTCCTTGTTAAAATTTTCTATCGGCCTGTGCTTAGGGTTTAAATCAATCTTCATACTCAAATGATATCATTGCTATAAAAACAAGGACAAATGTAAAACAGGGAATGCCATGTTCCAAAAACGCAGCCTCCCCAAAACGAAACCCACAGCACCCAGACGTGCACACTACAAACACATTCGCATACAAAGCAAACACACTTGGACAAAATGAACAAATAGAGGAACACAGTGGGGCACCGCCTTGGAACTGTCAGTGGCAAAAACACCACTGCGGAGCTTAGACCGGTTTATGGTGTGCTCTCAACCTCACTTTTATACCCACCATGTTCCAAGACACGGGCCAATTACAAACCCGGTCAATCTGGAAATAAATGGAAACGGCTTTGAACACACATCCTCCTAGGAGGCATTATGACCAGTTCAGGAATAACGAATATCAATTTCAGCGGTTGATTCACAAATCATAAATGAGGCTTTTTGTAGTAATTTCTGCTTGACAGGATTTCTTTTCTTGTTACATAAACACCTGCACATTTAAAATTTTGTGGCCAGTATAGTGGTAGACAGTCTAACCATGGACAGTCTAGACATGGACCTTCTTGCCATAGACAGTCCACACATGGATAGTCTAATCGTGAACCATGGACAGTCTAGCAAACAGTGCAGCCACGGACAGTTTAGCCCTGGGCATTCCAGCCATGGACAGTCTAATCATGGGCAGCCTAGTCGTGGACAGTTTAGACATGGAAATTCTAGTCATGGACAGTTTAAACATTTTTAAAGAATACGAGGATCCTGAAAAAATGTTTTGTCACTGGATGTGCTACGTTTTATCAAAATTATTTTTATTACAAAGAAAATTGCGTACAACATCTTTTTCGAACTTATGGTTCTCTTGGAAATACAAGGACGTTGTTTTTATCTGTTCACTTCCATTGCTTAATTATAAGCCCTTCTCTATGGCTCAAGCATGTGTACCCAGGTTTCGTCACTTGTTAGCAAGTTAGAAATAACCTGACTATTACAGCCTTTGTATGTGTTCAAGAGTTCTCGGGCACATTAAGGCGTTGTTTCTTTTGCTCCTCAGTGAGCAAATGAGGTACCCACATCGCGCAAACCCTTCTCAGGTCCAAACGCTTTTTCAGAATTGTTTGCACACTCCCTTCTTATATGCCAGTACAACTGGCTATCTTTCCTTGACAATTGTGCATTCTGTTCCACCAGAACTTTTTGCCTTGTTAACAGAGGTTTTAGGCCTACCGGAACGGGTATCATCTTCGACGGATAATTTCCCAACTTTCATAGCTTTAACCCACATAAAAAGCTGTGCGCCTTGAAATGACCTGAGGTCCGTATATATAGCACACAATTCATCAAATATCTGCTTGGAATCTATATCAAGTCCAATGCGGCATTTAATATTAACTACGAATTTCAGTCTTTTCGTTCATTTTACAATGTAACAAGTAAACTGGTCGGTGTATATGACTGCAAGTATTTCAGTTTGAAATAACTTGGTCATTTGAAAAGCTATTGGACACACAATTTAAGTGTAATGACGCGTTTTAACAATTATTTGGGATAAAACTACGGAAGCCCATTAGTGACAGAACTTTTTGCAGGACCCTCCTAATACTGAACGACAAAGCCAAATAGCTTAGAATTATATGCAATAACGAAGAAAACTATTTCTACTTGCTCAGGCAATTTTCATTTTCAAGTCATTATGTGAACAATAATAGGTTGAACAAATTCTTTTATCTAGTCTGTGCTGCGGTCTCATATAGTGTAATGATATATATAAAAGAACAATATGAGCAAAATGAGAAATTTATACACCCTCCTGTCTAAAAATAAGTGTAACAACCAGCACGTATGTTCAATGTGCAGACATACAATACTGAATCTGCCGCTTGTTGAATTACAGAATTCTCAAAACACATACTTGCTCTTTTTGTTATATATAATTCCTTCAACATAAATTCACACGGAATCGAATAGTTCTGTGAATCTACAGTTTTAATGTATGACATAGCAAGGGAATCTTACACGTCTCTACACAACTTCGCATATTTGCACTCGTAGAAACATAAAATCTAAAATAGAAAACTCATTACGAATACCTGCTATTCCAGGAAAGCTTAATAACTGACCACAGTTATATAGCATTATATATTAGACAAACACTCTTGTATTTATTAAGTCACGTTGCCGCGCAGACTATATTTGCTCCGATTTAGCATTAATAGATTTTTTGTTATTGATTGAATCTACATTGAATATTTCTTTGACGTTCTTTAACAACAGTAGCACATGTACTTGTATTCAGAAATATACAGTGCAAATACTAAATACTGAAAGGCAGGCAGTTTAGTTCTACAAAGTGTGCCTTTTTGAGATCAAACATGATTAAGGAAAAGTGATTGACAGTCTGTCCAACCACTGTCAGTAAAGTCGGAGCGAGGCAATCACAGAGAGAAAAATATATTTAATTATCACACACTTCAAGCGAATCTTTAATGTTTGGAATGCTTTTATATTTGAAAATTTTATCTGAAGTACTGATGAGCAGTAAAATAGAGTTTCTGGTAACAAATATTGCAAAAAATAAAAAACATTATTAATTTAATAGTTAATAATTATTTACCTATATTGGGTATTACAAATTCATTTGTATTTGTCGCATCGGTGCCGTATTTGCTTTAAGGCCATTTTTTTCAGAGAAGTTTATGTTCATGAAATATATCTACAGTGAAATGTCAGTACGGCTGTCTACGAAGAGTACTATAAGTTACTTTTGGCAAAATTATATTTTATCCGTATTAAATGGTGGACCGAACTAGCAAAATAAATGATTTTAAAATAATGTTATTTTCATTGAAGTCTGTGTAAGTTACTTAAAATGTCTTTCTATGAACCTTTTGATTAATATGTGTATATTTTTTCATTTCGAACAATTAAGGTCCATGGTATCCTTTTGTAATAATCATCATAATCACTTGCATCAAAATAAATCACAATAACAACAAAAATCCTTATCAACCTCATTGTCTGCTAACCCCGCATTACCACAATAATAGTTATACTGATTATGATATTAATACCCGCCCGCTTACCCCAATAGGGGTCGTGAGTTCGATTCTCGGGCGGGTCGTATGTTCTCCGTGACGATTTGATAAAAGACACTGTGTATGAAATCATTCTTCCTCTGATTCATATGGGGAAGTTGACAGTTAGCTGCGGAGAACAGGTTCATACTGGTACAGAATCCGCGAACACTGGTTAGGTTAACTGCCCACCGTTTAATAACTGAAATACTGTTGAAAAAATGCATTAAACCAAAACTTAAGACATTAATAATTGTCGCAGTAAAGCAAGGATAAAGATCAGTTAGTATACCTATGTTCCAAGAAAAGCAAACTCACCAGCATTGTTTGTGTGCATGTGTACACAATAGCCATTTACACCAAAAAGACATAACGAAACAACGAATATAAATGGAGCACAGTAGGTCACCATCTTTGAACGGTCAGGTGGAAAAACCCCACCGGCGAGTTTTTGATTAGCGACATTTCTGTATTTCATACCATTTACCTTCTCTGTTCCTGTATACAGTTTGTGTACAGTTTAATATTTCAATGCAGAGGGCTTTATAAATGGTTTTATTCTGGGCCCAGTTTATTGCTCAAGATGAAATAATATGCGAAGTTTTTTTTTTATATCACTTAAAGGGTGGTACGTTTTTGAATAAATGAATCTAGCACAGTCTTAGTGGTGACAAATGTATTTGCAAAGAAACTGGAGTAGAAAGATAAGTGTCTGCTATTTTATTTGTAATTTTCCATTTTGCGGATTATTTGTTCAAAATCATTATTTAAAATGCTTCTCATTTGAAAGGTTTTGTATTGATAATGCTTTTTGAGGCTGATTAAAATTTGATCATATGTATGAAATATCAATGGCTTCTTTTATTTCAATTGCACGACAGACGTAGAGAAAACCGGTTTCAGGGTTTCAGAAAATTGTATTATCACGCCATCTAAACATTTATTTTCTCTTAAAATATTGAATATGAAACAAAACTAAGGTCAAAAAGCAAACACAAATATGTTATTATTTCCAAAAATACTTAAACTGGAGGGGTTGTATTTCTTTTTTTTTTGTAATTTTAACATCACGTACAAGTAGCTCGCATTTCTAGTAATGTTGCCAGAGAACTTAAAGGAGAGAGGATTCAAGCGAAATGCAGATTAGTTGGGGCTAGTTGGGGCGCGGACGGTAGCCTCCATTTCCGCTACCATTTATGAACAGGCTCAATCAAACCGAGCCTGCAACATTTTCGATTTTGTCGTGTTGAGCGACACTTTTTCTATTTTATCTATTTTAGTTAATAATATTTTTCATTGAAAAAAGTTATTGTCTGTACAAATTCAAATTATTTTTAATCACCCGCCAAGAGTGGTGGGGGCTATAGGAATGGTCTCCGTCCGTCTGTAACATTTCGTGTTCGCTCTGTATCTCCTGAACCCCTTGAAGAATGTTCATGAATCTTGGGTCAAATGATCACTTCATCTAGACAATGTGCAGAATTTACGAGTCAGCGATAATGGCTCAAGGTCAAGGTCAAAACTCAAGGCCAAAGGTTTGAGCCATCCATTTCGTGTCTGCTCTGTATCTCCTAAACACCTTGAATGATAATCATGAAAATTGGGTCAAATGATCACCTCATCAAGACGATGTGCAGAACGTATGAGTCAGCCATGTTGGCTCAAGGTCAAAGTCACAAGTCAAGGTCAAATGTTTGAGCCTTCCATTTTGTGTCAGCTCTGTATCTCCTGAACCCCTTGAATGATTTTCATGAAACTTGGAACAAATAATCACCTCATCAAGACGATGTGAGGAAAAATAAGTCAGCCATGTCGGCTTAAAGTCAAGGTCACAGCTCGGGGTCAAATGTTTGAGCCTTCAATTTTGTGCAGAATTTATGAGTCAGCGATAATGGCTCAAGGTCAAAACTCAAGGTCAAAGGTTTGAGCCTTCCATTTCGTGTCTGCTCTGTATCTCCTAAACACCTTGAATGATAATCATGAAAATTGAGTCAAATGATCACCTCATCAAGACGATGTGCAGAATGTATGAGTCAGCCATGTCGGCTCAAGGTCAATGTCACAACTAGAGCCTTCAATTCCGTGTCCGCTCTATATCTCCTGAACTCCTTGAAGGGTTTTCATGAAAATTGGGTCAAATGATCACCTCATAAAGACAATGTGCAAAACTTATGAGTCAGCCATGTTGGCTCAAGGTCAAGGTCACAAGTCAAGGTCAAATGTTTGAGCCTTCTATTTTGTGTCAGCTCTGTATCTCCTGAACCCCTTGAATGATTTTCATGAAACTTCGAACCAATAATCACCTCATCAAGACGATGTGAGGAAAAATAAGTCAGCCATGTCGGCTTAAGGTCAAGGTCACAACTAGGGGTTAAATGTTTGAGCCTTCAATTTTGTGACCGCTCTGTATCACCTAAACCCCTTGAAGGAATTTCAAGAAACTTGGGTCAAATGATCATCTCATCAAGACGATGTGCAGAACTTATGAGTCAGTCAAGTCAGCTTAAGGCCAAGGTCACAACTCGGGGTCAAATATTTGAGCCTTTCATTTTGTGTCCGCCCTGTATCTGCTAAACCCCTTGAAGAATTTCCATGTGACTTGGGTCAATTGTTCACCTCATCAAGACAATGTGCAGAACTTATGAGTCAGCCATGTTGGCTCAAGGTCAAGGTCACAACTCAAGGTCAAATATTCGAGCCTTCCATTTTATGGCTGCTCTGTATCTCATAAACTCCTTGAAGGATTTTAATATGACCCGGCTGTAATATATTACCCTTATCAAGACAATGTGCAGAATTCAAAATTCACCCCTGCCAGCTTTTGGTCAAGGTCACAACTCTAATGTTTAATGGTTCCATCCAATACTATCAACCCTTTCACTATTCATAACAGTGGCGGGGGATATAGCTGTCTTTCAGACTGCCTTGTTATTTTTAATTCCGGTGTTATTTTATTTGGAACAATCATTTGTTATTCAATAGTACAAGAAACTGATCAGATTTCTGTGGGTTATTGTCAAGGGAAACCCCCGTGTTGGTTGAGTAAGTAGAACAACCGTCATACTTTGTTACCAATTTGGGAAGACATGAACTTTGTGCCCAACTTTTCATTTAAAAAGCGGTTAAACTCAAGTCCTAGATTTGACACGTCACAAAATGTTCATGATTAGGAATTGTATCTGTTGTTTTATTACCTCCCTTGATGGCTCTAAGTGTAGACGTTCATGTGCAATATTTAAAGTAGTGTTTTTCTAACCATGTAAGTACACATAATATCTATTTGGAAAGCTGTTTCATCTGTTTTTATTATAAACATTTAAAGCATTATGGACATTTAATACATAGAAATAAACTTAATACATAGTATCAACGTCATAGTAACAAAACGATACTCAACATACAAGAAACAAACGTAATACATAGAATCAACGGCATAGTAACAACATGATACACAAGTTCAGCATACAATAATCTTTAACAAATGTTTATACATAAACATAAGTAGTGGTATAAAACTTACTTAAATACAATCCAATATTAAGTAATACAATAAAATAAGTATGCAAATTAGCATAAATTAACCTTACAAAGCATTTCTGTTTGAATAAAGGACCTTATTCCCCTTATCATATGAAATAAATGTGACAAATAACAATGCCTACAATATAATTAATCAATATTTAAAATAAAATAAAGAATAAAATTATTACACACGAAAAAGGTCACATTCTTTCTTGCGCATTTCATCATTGTTGTTCAATATCTGACGATTCTATTTACAAAACGTGTCATTCTTATTCTGTTATATGATTGTATTTGTATAGCGTCGCTGTGCTATTTATATCGCGGGAAATCGCACATACAATAAGAATATCAAGCTTACAAAAATGATAATGAATATACAACAACAATAACATCTTTTACAATAAGAATATCGAACATACAATAAGAATAACGACATGTAGAATAACATTGGTAACACTTAGAATATGAATGACACGAAATTGAATAACAATATCAAAGATACAATAAGAATAACGAAATATAGAATAACAGTAATGACTTTTACCATAAGAATATCGAACATACAAAAAGAATAACGACATATAGAATAACAATGGTAAGACTTAGAATATGAATCACACGACATTGAAAAACAATATCAAAGATACAATAAGAATAACGAAATATAGAATAACAATAATGCCTTTTACGATAAGAATATCGAACATACAATGAGAATAACGACATATAGAATAACAATGGTAAGACTTAGAATATGAATGACACGACATTGAATAACAATAACAAATGTACAATAATAATAACATACATATATAATTTAGCAAAGTTTGACATACCATACAGCACACCAGTTCGTAGCTGTTAAAAATGTTTAGGTTATTTTTCGATCTTCTCAGATCGTTTAGCACGACTATTATGTCGTGTTATTGGTACTGTTTAGTTTCTCAACTTGAACATTTCGGCCTGGGTGGTCCCAATACTCCCGCTTTCATAGCTTTGGATATTGTACAATCGCCCCTTCGATATTGTGTCTGCTTTTTAATTTTGTCTTTTGGCAGTTCCTGTGATATGCAGGCTCCATAACCCCCTTTCTAAATTTCAGTTTGTTTAGTTCTGCTCATTGTTTTCTCGTTTAGGGCAAACCCTTTGTTTTAACTGGGGACCATACGCCGCTTTTCATGGAATTACATGCAAGTGCAACATTGAAGGTTCCATGTGCACCGCCGTATGAACACATATGCGGATGTCTTTAAATTGTTTTTGTATTTATAGCATGTGTAAATATTGAGTTCTGCTCAGCCCGGGGCTAAAAGGCTTGGACGGTAGCATGCACAGGCTCACTAATTCCACTAAGTAACCATACAAATTCCACTAAGTAACCATATAGATGTTTGCAGTGATAAAGATCCAAAGTTTCAAAAGTTCCCATGTTCGGTTAGCGAAAGAAAAGTATTTGATAAAATGCTTTAAACCAAAACGTATCAAGCTACAGTGACAGTTAAATGCTAAACAATCAAATAGCAATATTTATTACGCCCCTTTGAGACAAATAACATCAGAATTACGTCCCTTTATATTGACGTCGCGTCATTACCATAGTAACGTCACGTTACATTAGTATATACACTGATGAGCTAGTTTGCATTTTTCGTAATTAAATATTGTTAGAAAGGCACCGGAAGTCGTTTTATTTACATAATTTATAGTCTTCCAACTTGTTCCGAGTCTTTTCATTGTCAATTGTCAAATATATATATATATAAGTATATAGTCTTTTCATTGTCAATTGTCAAGTATATATATATATATATATATATATAACTCGAAAATGTAGGAAATAACCAACTATCAAATGTCTATAATATTTAATCGACTATCGGTTTCAAAAATACCATCAGGTCGAGTTTAAACAATGTGACGTCGTCAATAGAAACAGGGGACGTCACTCTATTTATATGACGTCGTGTAAAATATTTACGAACGTTAATGACGTTATTTTGTTGTCGTCTTTAAACTAACGTGTTCTGTCACTTTTTAAGTAAATGCGCCGTCTCTATTCAATAATGGTTTTAATTTTCTGATATAAAACATTTCTTTTTGCTTCCTGCTTACTATGCTGTCCATGAACATTTTAAAAAATGGGAATACAGTCGAGACTGTTTTAAGAGACCGACTTTGGGAAGCAGCGAAAAAGGTCACATATGACAGGGAGTCTCTTAAAACAGTCTCACTTAACAGGATGACGCTGGTTTCATATATTTTTCCAATCAAAGTACATGAATATCGGATACTTATATATTGGCCTCCTTTAAGGTAGGAGCGGAAAATGATTAAATACTATTTCTTTAATTGCATATTGATAAAATATAAATTTCAAATAATTTGCATCATTCGTATGATGTTGATAAAACAAATTTAAGCTCATTATCTGGCAAGAAAATAAAGGGGAGCAGTAAAATATAAATGTTCCATTTGAACTATTTACACACTGAGGTTTATGATATTTATATTTTTGTGTACTAATTGTTCATTGACATTTATTCGATTATTGACTGCATCTTTAATCTGTGTTTACTATGTCGTTTCCTGTTAAATACCGCCATATTTTTGTTTCATCAGGAATAAAGTTAATTTATGCACCGACTCCGAATTCTTCAGCGACTTTATACGCTGGTTTTCCCTAATCGAGCAATTCAAGTGCCTTAACACGCTGTTCTAATGTCAACAGTTCTTTTTTTGTTTCTCATCAGCCGTTTTTATAAACAAATAAGTTCTCGTCTCAAACAACTTCACGCGAGATAAAGAACGGTAACTCTATCGTGTAAAATCTTGCGAGGGAGCGTCTCAAAGTCGCTGAAAATGGTCTAAATATAATTTCGGGAGCCTGATTTCACAGTCGCTTGTCGCGTAAGGCAGGGGATTGCTTAATTCAGACCCTTTTAATAGTAAATTGCGTCCGGAATATAAAATAGGGTCGCATATGACAGGGAGTCACTAAATTCAGGGGGTCGTTAAGGCAGTCTCGACTGTATTTTGTACTTCGGGAATAGCGTTCCCGCACAATATATACAGAAAAAGTGGAAACTCCACAGGTCGCTGCAAAAACGTGTAATCTAATGCAAACACAATTATTTATAAACTTTTTAAACAATCCGGCGGACATACAATTGCCAGTACAGTATATAAATATATGAAATAACGTCCCGTACAAATTATAATTTAGATTTATTGTCAATTTCAATTTCAGAGAGAATTTGTTTGTTTGTTTGATTTTATGCTACTGATAATTAAATTCATAACAAGAAGTTACTGTTTACACGTGTCATGACGCGATGCGTGTTCGGTACTGGATTTTCGCTCCCTGGATTACAATACGGCGCTGGGTATAAGCCAATGCGTAGGTGTTTAAAATGCAAAGCGTTTTTATTTGTCGGTAGATTACCTTCAGTTTCTTTGTTCATTTTTCAACTTTTATTACAGAAACTAAAAATACTTTTCGTTTTGTAGACCTAAGCACAGTTACCAGGGAATTAAACTAAATCAAATACTGTAGGCCGGGCTTTGTGCAGTAGTGTTACTAAATTGTATATTAAAAGTTTTGCCTTTTTTACTGTGCAATATTTTCAGCCGAAGCCAAAGCTATTGATTTACCTCTAAATTTTATATAAAAATAGTGAAGAAAAATTTATTATCTTTTCCGACTCAATTTCTGTTTTACAGTCAATTCATAACCGAAATATGGAAAATCCATTCATTCAAAATATTCCTTTCAGGGTTCATGAACTATCTTCAAAAAAGTCCATCATATTTTGTTGGATTCCCAGTCATGCTGGTATTCATGGAAACGAGGATGCTGATATTGCAGCAAAGAAATCCCTTTCATTATCACAATCTAATTTGAAATTACCACATACCGATTTTAGGCCCAATATAAACAAATACATTTTATTTAAATGGCAGTCGTCATGGAACAATGCTTCATTCAATAAACTTCATGATATCAAACCTACTCTAGTGGAATGGCACAAAGGGAACAAATCTGTTCGCAGGGAGGAAGTTGTTCTTTCTCGTTGTCGAATAGGTCATACCCGTTTGACTCATTCTTATCTTTTGAATAAAGAAGATCAACCCGAATGTGTATCATGTCAAACACCGCTAACTATTTAACATATTTTAATCGACTGTGTGGACTTGCTACACAACGCAGTACATATTATGACGTTCATTCTTTGAAAGAGTTATATGAAAACGTTTCAGTCGGAAATATTTTATCGTTTTTAAAGCAGATGTAAGAAACTATAACATTTCATATTTTTATTTACATCTTGCAATATCATTATGTTTGCAACTGATATTTTAACACAGGTATATACATTTTTACATAACTGATTTTAGATATGCTTTACATTTTTACATGGATGTTTTTAGATATGTTTTACATTATTCATAGTGTTCTGTACATTTTTACATGGATGTTTTTAGGTATGCTTTACATTCTTACATCAATGTTTATGCTTTACAGTTGGCGTTTGCAATATGACTTCTTTTCGGCGATGTATGACCATTTTGTGTTGATTCGCCGTAAAACCCAACTCACCCACTCACTCACGACGAACACATTTTGAGAGCAAAATTACAGTACCAAGCAAGTAAAAATTGGTTTGACTTTGTGCAAGGTACGACAACTTCATGACGTTGATTCAAGTTATAATGATACTGTATCAGATCCTGGTATTACTGAAGAGTGAGCAATGAACAACAGTTAGTTCGGGTATTGTATAAATACTGTTATAATGCTGCTGTTTACAGTTTAACCCTCCGAATGAAGTTAACATTAAATCAATCATTTAGACACTAAAATAATGATATGTATGAAACTCTTACCCGATTTATTAACATATATGCTACAAAAACAAATGAATTTGTGCAAAGTTGCAATATTTAGGTGTTAATGTAGAATGTAATCATCTTTCAGGTATTGAATTTATCTATTATTCGGGTCAATTTCTTGAAGTTCCAAGATGGGGTCAAAAACAGCCAATTTAGTCCCACTTCTTTAGTTGTAACTGGAAGAAACTGTTGCGAGATTTTTAACTCGATTTTTATTAAGATATCGTTTACAAACTAAGTCGTTAGTTTTGGGGTCATGGCAAATTTCCTATTGTTTTAAGTAAAATTATGGAGATTATGACCAAACCGTTTTGAGAAACACAGCATGTTAAGTGTTCAACACTTTTACAGTTGGACGCTACACTTTCCTTTTTAATTCTGCCTGACGGAACATGCGGAGTACTATATGATGTGTAGTTTTTTTTTTCAATCCTACAGGGACTGGGCTATTTTGATTTCCGTCTTTTAGCTTGTTTAGATGGGACCTTAAGGGTGATTCTCCTGTTGGTGTCTTCTGCAGTCATTGGGTACATGCGTTTTGGTTCTTAAGGATTGCTTTTATATACAGTTACAAGAGATTTTTGTGTTTTACATAACATGCTTTCTTCAGGAATTCAACTGGAGGAGATAAATTTTATTTACAGTGTGCCTTTAATTTGTAACATACACAATTTAATGGGGTAACATTGAGGTCAGGGGCATCAGAAGCCGAATTAAGCTTTCAAGTGGTGTTTTTGCCACTGTCCGTTCCCAGGCGGTGCCCCACTGTGTTCCTTTATTTGTTCGTTTTGTCGTTGTGTGTTTGCTTTGTGTGTGTGTGTGTTGTTTGTTTGCACGTCTGCGTGCTGGGTTGCGGTTTATGGAGGATGGTTTTGTGGCTTTCCAAGTTGGATATTTACCTTTGTTTTATTGCCATTAAAACAAATACCTACTTTTATTTTTGATTTTCCTTTGTGATGGCAAAGAATGTGTACAGTGTGTTTTTTCTTTTAAACTTTGTTTTAAGTCCGTATGTATGGTGCATTTTTGTTGAAATGTTCATATGATTTAAAGCTATGATAATATACTGCTGTCTTCATAATAAGAACAATGAAGATATCTAAATAAAGGATTATACTAAAAGATGAAAAATTATCTACAAACAAAAGGATATCCGTAAAATTGAAACAATGACGAAAGAGTTCTCAAATGTATAAATTTTTATTATTATTATGTAAGTTGATCAAGTATCATATACAAATGTACATACTTGTCATAGCTTTCACAGAAGCTGTGACGGCAGAAAATGTGGATAACTATGGCCAGTTAAAGGAACTAACCCACACATTTCAAGTCTTTCAAAAATCCATAAAAAGTGAGTACTCTGAAAGTGACTTGTGGTACAAACTTATTGACACAAAAGCTTTTTGCAAGATATTCTTATAAATAATCAAGATAGTGTGCAGAATGCAGTACACCGTTGCGACGCTTTTGAAATAATGCAGAAAATTTTCATTCTTGCATTTTTACAAATCAAACTTTTATTTGTATCCACTTTCTCATTTATCAGTGTCACATTTCTATATAAAACTTCGTAGAAATGCACATGTTGAAAAGTTTTCATACAAGCTGCGGGCGATTAGCTTTTAATTATTTCTGCTCTCATCCGTAATGAGTTTCATCTGTTTTGTTCGCTTTTCACTTGACATGACAATTGAGACAGGAGTCTAAATATGATAACTTTCAGCCATTTACACATATTTGATGCAAGCTGTGGAATACCGTTTTCATTTAACATTCAGTGACTACGAAAGAATCGCGTACAAAACGACCTTAGATTCCGTTTCAACATAGCGTAAGTATGACACAATCGAGCAGTGGTCGGTGGATTGGCACTGCATGCATGTTTTAATAATTGGCTAAATAGATTCAAATACAGATGGTTGTAGATGAAGTTACAATGTGCAATGACGCAAAGTGTGTATGGCAGAAAGGGAACATATGTAGGCTCCTGTCTCACGTGTTGATTTAAGTAAAATTTGAACACTAAAAACGAGATTAAAACTCATTAGAACAGCAAAAACAGTCATTTGGCCATATCAGTCCATCTTGTCTGCAACGACTGCTCAATCAAGACGATCTTTAAACGATCACTTCGGCCAATGTAGTATAAAGTAAATCGCATGCTGTTTTCGGAAAATTACCAAAATTGAGCTCAACTATGTTTCTCAAATTATCCTGTCCCGTTCCGACGGGTCAGTATTACGATAGGAGTTTTGTTTAAAACAAGGTAAAAGACCGAAGGTATTTTATTCAATCAAGATTTTAAATACATTGCTTTCTGTGCAAGCAATTGCAATTACAGTGTAAAGCTGAGAACCAGTGTCGTTTGAGCTGACAGAAGGTATTTCATCTTTGCGATTTCCGATTTATTCGTCGTTGACTTGTTTATAATTACAATTAATCAGAGCTGTTATATTTTGATCTTTTCAGATAGTTCAGCACGACTTTTATGTTGTGTTACAGATACATTTGAGTTTTTCAGCTTGAACATTTCGGCTTGAGTGGTTCCAATACTACTGTTTTCATACCTTTGGATATTATATAATCACCCCTTGGATATGGTGCCTGCTTTTTAATTTTGTCTTTTGGCAGTATCTGTGATATATAGGCTCCGTAACCTCAGATACCCTTTCTAAATTCCAGTTTGTTTAGTTCTGTCGATTGTTTTCCCGTTTAGGGCAAGCCGATTTTTTAACTTGGGACCAAACGCTGCTTTTCATGGAATTACGCACTAGTGCGTAAATGAAGGTTCCATGTGCACCGCAATATCAAAACATCTGCGGATATCTCTAAATTGTATTTTGAACTTGTGACATGTGTTTATGTTGCGTTCTGCTTAACGCAAGGCTAGAGGGCGTGGACGGTAGCATGCATTTCCGCTGGCTTAATCAAACCGAACCTGCAGCATTTTCATTTTTCGTCATGTTGAGCGACCTGTTGAGTTCCACTTTTTTATTTTACAGTCTGCCAACTTGACGATTTCATTTCTTGGTGAAAATGTTAATTTTGCACATTTCTAACAATAACGAAAATCGAAAGTAATTGAAAACGTCCAGTTTCTGAAAATTCACATGATTTCAATGAACTATAAATTCAGAATGTAATTTGAACGAAAACAATTCTTTGTTTAAAAGACTTAAATTTCTTTTGATGTTTATACTAATTTGTTTTAGCTCGACTGTGATGAAAGCTTCAAGCTTATTGGAACCACACTCGAGTCCGCTTCCTGGAAAAAACCAGCACTTGTGTCATATGAGAAGTCATGGTCGTGGCCCCAGTGGAGCTTGAACCCACGACCCCTGAATTGAGCGCCCGACACCTTATCCACTAGACCACCGCTCCTCCATGTGACGTGATCTAACCAAAGAATAAATACAGAATGGACTTATCTGAATAAATAAGACTAGAGTTACAGATAGTTACAGATATAAACCAAATTTAATTAGCAAAGTCCAATACATCTAGACATGGATTTAAACTAAATAAAACAACATGCTATCTACTTGATTCTTAAGGCAAAATCGTTTAGTTCTAAATAATTAACCGCTGTTAATGAAACTAAAATCACCGTAATTTCATTTGCATTGGCAAACTAAGAACCAGTTATTGCAGTGTATGTATAAAAACCAAAAGACTGTTATTTCCATTTTGCGGACATGCAAACAAATATTATATACTTCACTGATCTTTCAATCTCAGTTCTGTTGAGCGCTGATAAGCTTTTACATAAAGCTAATCTTTCGACCATAAAAATATGGAACGTTATGACTTTCGCGTAAAAGAATTTTAACCAGTCTGATTCTGTTTATTTACACTGATACAAATGACGTGTTTGTTTAGTTTAGATTCGAAAAACTTATTGTAAAATCATGAATTACTAGTCGCACATTCCGCCCTCTTTTGACTTCTTTTAGACTACTAAAACACTTCACTACATCGTGCATTATTAAGAAAAGATACGTGTTTTTATTTTCACTTGCCAAAAATAAATGCACCTTTACCAAACTAAATATACTTGAAGCCCATATCCCGAACATGTAAATTTTAAATATGTATTAGCTTGTGATTTAGTTAATTTAGCAGACGTAAATACTGAAATTGAGTTATTTGGTTTATGTCTAGGAATACTCCCAAGTGGGAAATGATTGTTATGAAGTCAAGATAATAATATTATCTACAGTATCTTTTTTTTTTTTTTAATCTGTATCAAACAAGCAATATAATGTTGATGTATTGTACCTTATATGTTAGGAGATAAACATTCAAATGAAAAGTCATATTACATTCTAGCAAGACAAGTATAACTTAAGACACTGGTACACTGGTATAGAAGAAGTAAAGTTCTGTACAGCTTACTAACACTTCTTATAATAAATACAAAATAAATACAAACTCATTCACATATTCTTTTTAACAAAGACCAATTTTCCTTTTTATCTTCTGATATTTTTGTTTCTTTAACAATTGACAAGGCTAACTTTAGACTTCCCTTCAATCCATTTAGGGATGGAATACAACCTTTTCTTTTGCACATATAAATATATCTTTTTACTTCCAGGCAAAAACTGTTATAATGTTCAAAGTTCTTTTTAGAATTTCCTAAAATGAAGGATTTGCAATCAATCTGAAAGTCTCGATCAAAAGTTATAACATAATTCTTGGTTTCTAATATAAACTTTTCTATTATTGGACATTCCCAAAACAGGTGGATTAAAGTTTCAGTATCGGTCTTACAAAAAGAACAAATAGAATCTGGTGTAATGTTCATCTTTTGTAATAATATATTTGTAGGTAATATTCTGTTTATCAATCTGGTTTGGAACCACTGTAGATATGTATCTTTTGTAAGAATAAACACCCAGCTATGTAAGTATTTCCATTCTATTGGTTCAATTTTAAAATTATCGTTCCACCTGTCTTGGCAAGTTGGAGTATCTGTATTGTCTATAAATATATCATACGTCACTGAACTTCCCTTATTACAAGTTATCAAAGGTTTTACATAACAAGGAATTATAGGGAACAGGGGGGTAGACTCTGTTTTCATATTATTGTCCCTTGGTACTTTTTTATAAAATGTTTTAACAGCTTTAAGCATTCCTTCATACTGTAAGAAATTGATTTTCAATCCTGTATTTTGTTCAAATTGCTGTCTACTTAAAAACCTTGAGGCTTCCATTTGTATCCAGCAAATCTTTTACATATCTAACCCCCTTATCATACCAAGCTTTAAAAAACACCGGCTTATTGCCAATAAGAAAGTTGTGGTTATAAAACAAAGGCATTTCATGAAATCTTTCAATACAGTCAATTGGTAATAAATGCACAAAGTCAACATAAGCTTGCAAAACATCTTTCCAAAATGCATTTGTCAATATTCTATGTACAGTTTTTATATATGTTTTACCACAATTAAACAACTTTTCAATATTCAGAATATCATCCAGTAGTATATAACATTTTAAGTTTTTTCCACTAACAGCACGTTTAAACCATGACAATTTTAAGCTCTTCACATAAGAAACAATATCAGGCATTTTCAAACCACCTTCTTTATAATCTTTTATGAAAACAGTGTTTTTAATTCTAGAAGTACCATTCCATACAAACTCATTGAACATTTTGTTTATGGCATCTAATACAATTTTGTCTGGATTTGGCAATGATGTAAAAAGGTGAGTTAACATTGGTAATAACAAGGACTTAACAACGGTTATACGTCCTATAGGGGTTAATTCCCTTCTTTTCCAATACTGAATACCTCTTTTCAATTTCTCTATCTTTTCATCAAAATTTAGACTTAGCATTTTATCTAAGTCAACATGGAATTTAAGTCCAAGAACTTTAAATGATGTACAACCCCAATTTAGTTTCCACTTTGTTTTAATTGCTCTTGTACTATACTTCAAATTTCCTATCCATATGACATGAGTTTTTTCAAAGTTAACTTTCAAACCCGAGTATATTGAAAATTCATGCAAAACATCTAGAGTGCAATTTAGTGAATTATCTGATCCATCTAACAATAAGGAAGTGTCATCTGCAAATTGTGCTATCTTATATTCTGTACCATTAATCTCAAAACCTTTAATATTTTTGTTATTTCTTATTTTTATAGCTAAAATCTCTGCACAAAGGATAAAAATGTAAGGGCTAATCGGATCGCCTTGACGGCAACCACGACTTGTGTTAAAGAACTTTGAAAGGAAACCATTCAACTGGACGGATGTCTCCGTACCATTGTAAAACAGCGAAATCCATTTTTTTTTATCATGGGACCAAAATTAAAAAAGGCTAATGTTTTGTTGATAAAATCAAAAGAAATGGTGTCGAACGCCTTTTCAAAATCTATCATCATTAACAATCCAGGTATTTTATGTTTATCAGTATATTGCATTATATCATATAAAAGACGTGTATTTTCTCCTATAAATCTTCCTTGTACAAATCCTGTTTGATCTCCGTCTATTAAAAAATCAAGTACCTTCTTAAGTCTTTTTGCGATGGAGCCAGATGAAAGTTTAAAAACCGTATTCAAAAGTGTAATCGGGCGCCAGTTCTTTAAATATTGCTTAGGTTTATTGTCTTTAGGTATACATGTAATAATGCCTTGTTTTTGTGTAACTGAAAATTCGCCCTTATGGAAAGCACAATTTATAGCTCGAACAATAAAATTTCCAATTTGTTTCCAAAAGACTTTAAAAAAATTTGATGGGAAACCCTCAGATCCTTGGCTTTTATCGTTTTTCATGTTTTTAATGTATCAGCAACCTCTTCCTAAGAAATCAGGCCTTCAAGAGAATCAGACTGCTCCTTGCTCAATTTTGGAATATTGGCATCATTATCTAAAAAGTTATCAATGTTATAGTCATCAGCTATATCAACTTTAGTATATAAACGTTTATAAAATAATTGTGTTTCATTTAAAATTTCCTTTTGGTCATATATCATTGTACCATCATCTCTTTCCAAAAAGGGTATCACTTTATTAGTATAATGGTATTTTTCAAGGTAACAAAAATAATTTGTCGGTTTTTCACCATTGTCTATCCATTCCGCTCTTGACCTTATTATATGACCCCTCATTTTTTCTTTTCTAAAACTCTCTAATTCTTCCTGTAGTTTTAACAACTTATCTTTGTTCTCTTCTACTAAATTATTCTCTAAGTCTCTAATCTGTGAAATCAAAATATCTTCTTGTGACTTTCTACACTTATTTTTATAACTGGAATATGATACAGTTTTTCCCCTTATTTCCATCAACAATGTTTCTAAAAAAAGTTGGTCATCAATAACAAATTGGATCTCTTGGTTATTAAGATTTTCTAAATTCTCTTGGTTATAAACTGGCAGACAATATTGTGATTTCACTTCTTCAAGTTTTTCATTGATACATTTTAAATATTCACTATCAAACAACAGAGAATTATTAAATTTCTAGAGACCTTTGCCATGGGTCACATTGCTAAAATCAACATTTAACAAAACAATAGAATGATCTGACCTATAACTTAAACTAATATCACAACATCTAATTTGTGGCAACAGATCCTGTGAAACTAAAAAGAAATCTAGTCTAGCCTGTTGAACAGGGTTTGTTCTTCTCCATGTAAATTTTCTAATATCGCCATTAAGCTCTCTATAAGGATCACAAAGATGTTTACTTGATATAAAATCAATAAGAACATTCCTGGATTTTTAATTTTTATCCATTGACTTGTAATCATAGTAATCTAGATCTGTATTTAATACTAAATTGAAGTCACCACACCAGATTAATGAGTCATTTCCAACTGTATCTATTATCCTGAAAATATTTTCATAAAATACTGGCTGATCAAGGTTTGGTCCATAAAAATTAACAAGTGTGAATCTCTTTGAATTAACAGTAATATCTAAAATAATATAGTTTCCATCTTTATCAACGTGTTCCTGGTGAACCTTCATATCTATATTTCTTTTAAAAAGTATAGCTACTCCCCTAGCATTGGATCTGGAAAAACTAAAATAACATTCTGCATTCCACTGTGAGTACAAGTGCTTTTGCATATTAGAAACTAGATGGACATCTTGTAAACAATAAATACTAGCATCCCGATCCTTCAAAAATCTAAAAACATCCGCCCTTTTTTTAGTGTCATGTACACCTCGACAATTATATGAGATGAATTTAATATCAGCCATTGTCAAATATGGTCATACATTTATCAAATCTGCAAAAATGATCATTGTGTATCAAATTATAAACACCAGAAAGAATGAGTGACACATCAACTTTACTGCATACCAGTAAGTATGTGTACAAGTAACTTAACATGACTCCCTTGAATGTTGCAACAAAATATAGATTAAAAAAGAAAAGAAAAACAACAGCAACAAGAAAAGCAATGATAAGGCACTGGAAACTGAGGCGAGGCCAGTGACTTACAGTTCTAAGTATGTACTATCAAGTAATAATACCTTCAAATACAATATTTTAAAAGACTACATCATATATAGAATTCTCAAGGACTAATTTCACTAAGGCTTAAACCCGTAAATAAAGCTAAACAAATACATGTAATGCACACCTGAGTATATACATAAAGCCTTAATGATTAATCTACTTATTCTATTATTGGATCAGTAAAAACCCAGTACCTGCATGGTATGTACGCACATCACCTATATAATGGTCAATTATCTCTACACTGTACCTATTAATAGACAGTTAAAAATACCCATTTATACATGCAACTATAAATAGAGGCAGGTAAAAACCAATACTGACAACTGATTGCTATATATAGTCAGTGTTTGTAAACAGACAGCCACTTGCAACTGTTCAAGCCAACCAGCTTTTTCAGTAATATAAACTTATTTATTTAATTTTTCAATATATTAGCCATTATTAGGAGATAAGCCTAGACTTTTTCAAGATTTACCATGCAATCATTATATTATCCTTACTACACATGACTTATTTACTGAATTACTTAACATATGAAGAACCATGGCAAGTACTAATCATCAACTTAACTAGATATGTATCTACCGAACAAGAATAAAGTGCATATAGCCGTAAAGGAACTTCACAAATAAAAGGGAAAAAAAACAACAACATATAATGCTGTCAAAGCCAAAACTTCATGTTCAAACAATTATATACATATTATCTACAGTATCTTGCCACCCCGAGCGTAATACAACCGCAGCACGATAATTGAGTTTAATGTTATTACTGTAATAAAGTGCTTAAAATGTTAACAAAACTATCGTGTATGTCTGGTGCAGACAAAAACAGAACAACTACTTCTGCTTTTAACCAGCAAATATACCAAAAGAATTGAATTTCTTTTGGTAAGAAATCCTTGGGTGTCTCATATACAATAAGTAATCCTAGGATCTGTCATTTTATACTTATTACTTTCAGTTGCAAAGTACGTATAGTCCATTTTTCAAAATCGAACTACAAGGAAATATCTTAAAGGTCCAATACTAAGGAAAGTGAACATTTTGATTTCTTTTAAAAAGCACAGAAACTATTTCATTTTATTGGAAAATGAAAGTTGGTATGTAGAAATTCGAAATAAATCGCAGTATATGTACAATAATTTTTCTATGAAGTATGAAGAAAGTTAAAAAGACCTGGGGGGTCATTCTGTCGATTCATTGAAATTTCAACATAATACACATACATTTCTTTGAGTTCCAAAGACCTTCTGTAAATTTTGACCTGCCAATCTTCATTATTTAGTGTCTTGCAGAAGTCTATGCACTGGCTATGAAAACAATTGCCAACTCACTTTCCCTTAGTAATGGACCTTTAACAGATCGCAACTCTAGCTTTCCAAGAACAGTTGAAGAATGTAGCTTGCGATGTATATAAAGCACAGTCTATTCAATATTGTCATAATAGATTTCGCTTAAGCTAGTGCTAGGTATCGTGAGGGGTATTGAACATACATTACCTCTCATGAATAAACTCAATAAATCTGCTTTAAAATTTGTTGTGTTCCGTTGAGTTCTACATATCCAAAGGATTTTCCTAAAGATTTTATTAATGTTGGTCAGTCACTTTTAAGCCCCATTTAATGATAATTTTCAGTCGTCATATATTCTGTTAATAGATTTATTTGAGGAACAAAAAGTTACACAACTACAACCCTTTAGTTTAAGTTTTCTTCTGATTTCAATATAGTTTCTAGCTGTACATTTGAATTCCATAGATAGTGGATTCTTTTAATGCTGTTCAATAGTGTTCTAAACGGCGTGTTCTAAGGAGACTTAAGACGCAATATTGAATGAAATACCCATTTTATCCCCAAGATAAAAACATGAGCCTATATTCGATCGAAAGACAATGCAAATACCTGTAAAATGATATACGCCAAGCGGTGTCACTTTCCCTGAAAGAGGGTCTGTGGGATCTTCAAAAGTGCTACGACCGATGATCTCCAAGAAGACGTAACGTAGAAGACTTATTGATTTACCATATTCATACCTACGATCGCCTTAAAATGCATTTGAAAGGAGATATAAATACATTTAAAATGGTGCATGGTAAATGATGTCACATTCCCTGAGAAAGTATCTATGGACTGTTCAGTGTGCTCAGAACGGCCTTCCTTCCTCATCTATTCAATTCCAAGGTAATACGATAGCCTCAGTGCGTCTGAAAGACAATATAAAAACCTGTAAAATGATATATGGCAAGCGGTTTCACATTCCCTGGAAGGGGTCTTCGGCTGCTCAAAATGCTCCGAACCACGTTTTCTCCAAGAGCGATTAAGATACATGATTTAATGATATACCCTATTCGCGTAAATGCGTTTCAAAGAAAATGTAAATACCTTCAAGATGATGTATGAAAAGTGGTGTCACATTCCCTGACAGAGTGTCTGTAGGATGTTCAAATTGCTCAGAACGGCTTTTTCTCCATAATACTAACGGTAGAAGATTGCATGATCTACCTAATTCATCCCAAAACTAGGAACCTGAGACAGTATATTAAGTACCTTTCAAATGATGCATAACAAGTGGTGTCACCTTCCCTGAAAGATGGTCTGCGGGTTATATGAAAGGGTTCCGAACGGTGTTCTCAAACAAGACTTACTGTGGAAGATTTAATGATATGCTAAATTTATCCACAAGAAATCACTTTTGAGCATGAACGCATTTGAAAGGAGATATTTATACCTTTAAAATGATGTACGGCAAGTGGTGTCACATTCCCTGAAAGGGTCTATGGAATGTTCAAAATGCTCCGAACGGCATTCCTCAACCAATACTTACGGTAGAAGATAGAATGATCTACGTAGTTCATCTTCAAGATGGGAAGTTAAGCATTAATGTATTTGAAAGACAGTATAAATACCTTTAAATAAACAAGGTGTCACATTACCGAAAAGAGGATCTGTGTGCTGTTCAAACGTGCTCCGAACGACGTTCTGCAAGAAGACTTAAAGAAGGAGATTAAATAATATACCCTGTTCGTCCCCAAGATATGAATTTGAGCTAAAAGGCATCAGAAAGACAATATAAATACCTTTAACATGATGTACAATAAATGTATTCATATTTCCTGTGTTGTTTATTGTGGCCGCTAACGGCGTTCTCCCTTGATACCATACGTACAAAATTGTTTATCACACCCTATACATCCTCAGTGTAAGCACTTTAAAAAACATGCATTTAAAAACATTAAAAGTACTTTTAAATCCATGTATAATAAGTGGTGTTACATTCTCTGTCGGTTTGTCTATAAGCTGTTGCAAATACCCTAACGATAATTTACATCGCATGCAAGACTGTATATTAGAACATTCGCCGTTAGATACCAAATTTCTTTACCCAGAATTCTTACTGTCATTTTGTTACTATGTGCCAGCTACGTGTGCGCTGTTTTGAGTATCACAACTGTCACGTGATGTTGCCAGGTGCTCCCTAAACAGAATTCAGTTTTTTACACATGGGGAAACCCATCAGAAATGGCAGACGAATACTTTTATCTTAAATTTATTAGGAAAACAACGGTTTTCAACAGAATGCGATGGAAAATACATTGTTATAACATCAAATATGCGACATTAAGGTGAATATAGGAAAAGTTAGATTTTTTTAAAATCTCATACCACGATGTGTGGGCTAATCGCTTTAAGAAGTTATACATACAAGGGTGACTTATCAGGTGTTAAAGTTGCAAACAAATACTTTAACATGAACATATTTTTCTCATTTCTAATTTATCAATTATGCAATTAGAGTAAAATTTTACAGCGCTGAAGAGTTCTTGCATAGGTGTGTACGCCAATATTGAATGCAATTGAATTATTTTTTAAAACACCTTCAAGATTTTCCCGTAAGTAAAGAAAATGAAAGTACACAGGCTAATCTTGAAAACAAAAGTCGCATTTGCATTGGTCAATAGCCAGGGTTCACGCACAGGGGTCATCCCGTCTAAATGTATGCGCGCCGACTTCGTTTTCGTTTTGCCTTTTCTTTTTATTTTGCTAATGATGAGTCAATTTTCAGCATTTTCTAATAATTTGAAAATACCTGGGCTTTAGCACGACATGTCAGCTTTTTATCTATGAAAAAGTATTTGCACTCGGAATAAACACAAATCCCACAGGGGTCCGTAACGAAGCAAGAGTATATGAAGATTTTTTGAACTTCGTCAAATCGTTCAAAAGGTCCTTTTTGATGTTGTCTAAAAGTGTCAGTATTTGCCTCGGATGCCAGACATTTCCGTATTTGAGAGCTGCAGACCTAGACATTTCAGAAATATTTTCAAAATGAATTTCGTATAATAAATGTTGATTCTGCGGGAGCGTGAAAGGGCCATCAGACGCTTATACGTTTTATTACGTTACGGCCGCGGAAAGGATAAACTGTTTCAATAAAGGATATTTCTGTTAAATATGCAGTTTTGATGACTATAAAGGTAAGTTTAGGTAATCAGAAAACAATTTCCAATATGCAGTAACAATGCAGACGCCTTTAAATAGTGACGTTGAGTTTCAAAATTATTCCTTGTTTGACAGAAGGCACTTTATATAGCGCTTGACCTCATAATTCATAATAAAGGTCTATGTAGACTAGCCACTCGACGGATAATTAATATATTTCTACATTTTCCCTTTTTTGTCTAATTCGATTTTATAGAGACAAATGCATGTCTGTTTAAGAGATTTTCACAGGGGAATTTTGTTAAAATTATCAGTCTAATACAATCCGAAATGCTCTTACAGAGATGATTCGCACCTATGGCTATTAGATTACCGTGGATAATTTGGTACATCATGCTGATGGTCAAGTGTTATGCTGCTGACCTTTAATTTGTTTACCTAACTGTTTTTAATGGTGATGAATGAAGAACCCTTCTCATCTAGAATAAACCTTTTTGCTACTTTGTAAATTTGATGGGTCCTCTTGCAAATATATTTATTTACAATAATGTATTTATTTTGTTTAAAGGATTATTTTAATCAGTAAAATTCTGAAACTGAAGAATGGACTTTACATGTCACTATCAAAAGCACATTCTAAAAGATATGTAGCTGTCAAGCGTATTCCAACAATATAGAAACTACTTTGTATTATATGTGCCAAAAAGGACGATTAGGATCACTATATTTATAAAACCGAAGCTTGTTGTCCAGTTGGATAGTCAGTTAACAGATTATGAGACGTTTATGTACTGAGCTGTCTAAACGTTATTCATATAGACAAAGTTATGAGTAAGCTTTAGCAAAATTGAAAGAAACACACAAAGTGTCATCAACATGATTTCCACGCAATGATTTCCTAGCACCACACTGCAGTCACTGCAACACCAAACAAAAAATGTTTTATTTTTTATAAGAAAGATTGATAAATGGGAAAACTATTGAAGGTAGGTGTATATGGAAGGCTGGTCCTAAAATTTCAAATATCTACTGTGTATTGCCGAAAGATAAATGCTAATTGTCCATTGATTTTATAAATCAAAGATCTATAGCATGTATTATGTACTGAAGGCCGATGCGACATGCTAATTGCCAAATGACAAACACATAATGCAAAATGCTATTTGCCAGTGCCGAATGTCAAATATTGACTGTCAAACTGTAATTGTCAAACGATAAATGCTAATTGTTAATCGAGAAAAACAAATTCTACATGCTTATTGCTAAGTGCTTATTAAAAAGAGACGAATATATCCATGTATGAACGCATCATTTAAGTAGGCATTGTCCTTTGTTACATAATTTTGTCTCTATTATTTTTTTTCTAAACATTTTAAGAGTAAATAGTTTCGATCCAATGTTATTATGGCCGGTAGAACATATTATTATTTCAAGTCAGACTGTTAGAACATTATACGTCTTAAATAATTAGAAGTTGCATGCATTAGGTTAAAATATAGAAATAATAAATTCATAGATTTTAAGAATTTGACAATGAGCATTCATCATTTCGCAATAAGCATTAGGTACTTGGCATTTAGCATTAAGCATTAAGTATATGACTCAAAGCATTTGGTATGTAGCATTTAGCATTAAATAACTGGCATTTAGCATTAACTAATTGGCATTTAGCATAAAGTTAATGGCATTTAGCATTAAAATGTGAAAATAAGTGCATTATCTATTACAGGTAGAATTATCTTTATGGAAAAACGTATGACAACAAAATTCTACGTGTGTTTTGACTACGGCTAAGTCTTGTTTCTGGTACCTTTCTCAAATTACTCTTAAATTGTTTTCTATGCATATGGCGATAACATCGGTTAGACGTCAAACGTATCTTAAATTAACGTCATCATGAATTGCTTGACGCATGAAAAAGAACAATTATAATAAAATTTAAAAAGCAGAAAAAAGATGACATATATTTTCAAAATTTGCTCCAACGGCATTGCAAAATGTACAATTTACAACGGATTGCTTACAAATGCAAGACATCATGCATGAGAGTTACTCAGATTTTGTTAAATATACATGCAACAGAATCGTCTTTATCGGTCACCCAATACTTGTGCTTTAGAAAGAACCCTCGGAATTTAATAACCCACGTAAATTTCAAACATATCATAGGGAATCGTTTGTTTTTGTAAACCACTCATGACAAGATTGTCACGATTCTGACATTAGGAAGAATAAACACAACCTCGTTAGACATGTACTTGTTAAAAACTACAGTTTCAAAGTACCAGAAAGTACAATTACTTTATGTTATTTTTCACATATACAATCAACAAGAACTTTATAGATTGTGGTATATGTGTAAACCTATGATATCAAGCAGAACAGAATCTCACAAAACAAAATGTGTTTAAAGGGTGTAAAGAAACTTTGGTCCAGTTAAGAAACAGCTGGATGTAACATATATAAGAATGGAACATACTTTTCGCTTAAAGACATATAATGGTGCTATTAGTTTTAATGATCAATGAATAGCATTTAGTGAAACTTTAGCTTTTGTTCATACAACGTATTAGTAAATGGCCCTTTTCACTGGTGTTAAAGGGGGGAAAGTCAGTTGCAGTCTAAAGAATAATTGTTGCAATATTCTGAAGTCATTCGTTTTGATTTACTTTACACTCGTTAAAGATGTTGTAATCCTCTAAATTCAGTTCATAGAATAAATGATACTTTTGTCCAATTGAAAGTCTGAAATTAACTCGATTGCTATAGCAGCAATATTTCAAAACAACAGCATTTAATATGACACACAGTATGTACATGGCTCACTGTCCGTGTTGAGGTTATATCGGTTAATTGTTTTCAACTGAAAGGAACTTACATCCTTTTATAACAGTTTCTTATACACAGCATTATCCTTATCATCCTTGTCATTGGCAATTTGTTTGTGAAAATACACTAATTATAAAAACGAAATCGCAGAATTGTATTTAGGTTTCTTTAATTATCCCTGTAACACACTGTAATAAGTCTTCTCTATGTCCGTTTGTTATTTCCGTAATTTGCAATTGATCTAACATCTGACAAATGCGTTATAGTTTTCGTATAATGCTCATTAAACTGAAAGTGTTACGAAGGTCCTGCAAAAAGTTATGTCATTAATGGGCTTCTGTAGTTTTATTCCAGGTATTTTTTTAAAACGCTTCATTGCACTTGAATGGCGTGTCCAATAACTAATTGCTTTTCAAATGACCGAGTTATTTCAAATTGAAATACATGCTGTCATTTACACTGATCAATTTACTTATCACATTGAAAATGGACGAAAAGACTGGAATTCGTAGCTATATTTAGTGCCACATTTGACTTGATATAGATTCAAAGCAGATATTTGATGAATTGTGTGGTATATATGGACCTCAGGACATTTCAATGCGCACAGTCAGGTGGGTTAAAGCTTTTAAATTTGGAAATCTGTCGAAGATGATACCCGTTCTGGTAGGCATAAAACCTCTGTTACCAAGGCAAACATCGCTGGTGTAAAAGCTGTGGTTGAACAGGATACACGATTGTCGGTGAACGATATAGCCAGTTGTACTGGCATATCAGAAGGCAGTGTGCAAACACAAAATGCGTTTGGAACCTGAAAAGGTTTGCGCTAGGTCGGTACCTCATTTGCTCATTGAGGAGCAAAATAAACAACCCCTTAAATGTGCCCGGGACTTTTGAAAACATACAAAGGCTGTAATAGTCAGGTTATTTCCAACTTGCTAACAGGTGACGAAATCTGGGTGCATTGTTTGAGCCACAGAGAAGGGCTGATAATAAGCAATTGAAGAGAATAGATAAAAAACGCCCCTGTATTGCCAAGAGAATCATAAGTTCGAAAAAGTTGTTGTACGCAGTTTTCTTCAATTCTAGAGGGTCAGTCGTTCAAGTGCCTTTTCCCTGGTCGATTCAACAAGAACTCTGCACTGAAGAAAGTGAAAGAGTTTAACAATAAGAAAATGGTCAGGAGTCCATCTTATACACGACAACGCCTCCTCTCACAAGTGCGAGGTTGTTAAGTCTTTTATGGCTCCTGGAAAGGTGGAAACCATCCGCCTTATTCACCTGACCTGAGTCCCTGTGACTTTTCTTATTTCCGAGGCTTAACAAAAATGCATTTTGACCAGAAGTTCTCTTGGCAGCGCCACTTATCAGTGTCTCCAACAGATACCAAAAGAAGACTTTTATCTGTTTTTCGCGATTGGGTAAAAAAGATACTTATAATAATAATAATAATAATAATAATAACTTTATTTAAAGAGGATAACATATTTGGCTATAGCCAGTCTAACATATGGTCCTATGGTCCTCTAACATAATAATGTAAAAAATCACCCTACTATATACAGTGAATTGAAAGACATGAATAAAAATAATATATTATGAACAAATTAATTCTTAGTGATATAAACAGTATGTCGTACAATGAACAGAGACTAAGATAAGATAAAATCATGTACAAGTGGTGAAAGAATAAATGTTTTTTGTAATCCGCGCACTAAAACCCTAAAAACTCTTTTGTGAGAAAAATACGAGAAAGCGTTGGATTACATTTAAGGAAATAATATTGTTTTTATGTCACATATGTAATAACAGATATAGACTAAAGTAAACATAATAACACTTGATATAAAAATGCGGACATTGCAAGGCTGTTACACTTATTGATAAGACATGAAGGGAGATAAAAATGAATAAGAAAGAAAAAACGATAACAAATAAGAAGAAAAATATTTTTTTGACAAAATTGCCATATGAATTATACATAACTAATTACATAAGAAGAGAATAAAAATGAAAGCAGTGCCACAAGTAAAGTAAGTTAAAAAAAAAAAAAAAAAAAAAAACATCGAGAGAAGATTTGTAATAAATAATGAATATATATCTTTATAAATGTATGTAAGAAAGTTTTTCGTGAAACGTACAATGTCTGAGAACTCACGAGTGCGAAGAATGAACAGTTTACACCTATGAATGATATTGTGGATGGTGGTGGTCAGAGAAATGGAATGCACAAATCAGAAAATAAGGAAACGAACGACCATGATAGCACCCTTCCCCCCTTCCCCTGTTGCCAATACCAGTGCTATAAGCCTTACATGGTACGCCCAGACGGGCTGCATATAGAGGTTCAAACCCCCTGGTTAATGGTGCCATCACTTATATTTTAAAAAAAAACAATACTACACACTGCCCCACGAGGTTACAATACCCACGGAGCCTGTACCAGTAAGTATGGAAATATGTAAATTAAGTTTGAATTAATTGAATAAAAGCGAGATTGTTTACATAGTTTCACTTAAAAGATACAGCTGAAGGTGTTTTTTAAATTGACTTAGAGTTTCGCGATTTCTGATTTCGTAGGGGAGTCCATTCCACATCCTGGGCCCACCAACCGAGAATGACCTATCATATAATGCTGTTTTAGATCTAGGAACTTTGAAATGTTCATTTGTGGCCGATCTTAAGGTTCTGTTATTAGAATAGGAAGCATTTGTGATCAATTTATTAATGTATTGCGGTGTCATATTATTAAGCGATTTATAAGTTAAAAGACATGTGTGATAGGTCACTCGTTTAGTGATTGACAGCCACCCCAATTCCCTGAACATTTCCGAGTGTCATAATGTCAGCTTTAAGGATTATCCTAGCAGCACGTTTTTGAAGTTTGGAAAGTCTGTGTTGTAGGCAGAAGTACCACCCCAAACGACACAACCATAATCAAATAGAGGAAGAATGTATGAATTAAAATATACAGTTAAAGTTTCTCTTGGAACATATTTAGAGAGTAATTTGAGTAATGTTATTTTACGTGAAACATTGATGCACAGTTGATCTATCTGTTTATTCCAAGTTAAGTTGTTATCAATATAGATTCCTAACAATTTTTGTGTTTCTACATGAGGTAATACTTTATCATCATATGAAATATCTATTTGTGGTGTTATTGTGTTTTTTGTACAGTACCTAAACTCATGACTGAAAATTTGTCTACATTAACCACCATATTGTTTTCACTGCACCATTTATTGAATTCATGAGCACTATTTTGTAAGTTTGTTGCGACTACCGTATGGTCTTTATTATGGGTGCGTTCTTAAATGTGTTTCGGTAAATAGGCAATGGACATTTGAAGGTTTGTAACAAAAATAATTTTGATAAAACGTAGCACTTAAGAAATCTGAACCCAATGACAGAACTTTTTGCAGGACTCTCGTATTGTCAAACATAAAAAAGTAATTTGACAGCGTAATAACTAGGATGAGATAAATGAATTTGACAACATATTCTAACAAACCACTTCGTTATTTCAGAGAATGCATGTTTCATTTGTATTTATCATTAGTTTTTTTTTTGTTCTTTTTTAGAAGCCTTTGCAGCTATTATCATTTTACTTGTAAGAGCTTTGTTTTAACAATAAAAAACATTTGCCAACTGCATATCACTGCAATTTGCATTTCGTTAATTTGTACATGTCGCTACTGCATTTTAGTTGTATATTTTTAAATACCTCTAGTTTAAGTAGCTTTTATATAGAGTTTATGTATAGCCTGTATGGTAAACTTAAACTGTAAGTATTTTACTTTATTACTTATTTAGCGAAGCGAGAGCGAACTCGGTATTTTTGATTCCTTGGCATACTTACAAAATACTAGTAAATACAAGTAAAGAGACATATGAGACATCCTAGCAGGCTCCTAGACTATGATATATCTTTTTTTTTTACATTTTTATGGTTAAATGTAGTGAACTGAGCCAGTCTATATTCTATGTCCAATATCATATGATAATTTCAACATCATTCCTCTGTGAAAATCTCTAAAATAGACTGGCTTTTGTCTCTATGAAATTAAATTCATCAAAAAAGGAAAAATGTAGAAATATACTATTATCAGTCTAGTGGCTAGTCTAGAGACATCCTTTCGGCAAGTGACGTGAGACTGTTTGATTGAGGAATGCCCAATTTCATTCAATTCATTGGGATACATCTCATCCTCATGTTAGAAATGTATTATTAAAACTGCTCTATTTTAGTTATACTCTTCGGGTTACTTTTTGCCTTTTAGGGGACTACCTTCTTAGGCAGAAATTCTGTTCAAGCTGGGCCGAAAATAGCGGAATTAAATGTGATTATTATTCTGATGGACGTTTTTTTCCTATAAAAATACATTTATTTTGCCACAGAGTCTGGTTTACTCCATAAACTTCTTATTGCCGTCACAAAAACAAGCATATTTCTCTTGAACTGTCAAATCTAATGCAAACCACGATCGAGCTGAAATATAATTTGTCAACTTGTCCAGTTGATACAAGTTAAAGTAACAAAATAGCAAATTTATCATGGATGTTGTGTAGTTATTACACGCCTAGTAAGAAGTACTTGCGTTTGTTATCGATACTAGATTCAAATTATCATATACTATATGATATATATCTTATGCATTATGTGAGTTTTTATACGCATTAAAACAAATTGATGAATATTTATACCAAGGTCATGTTCGTAAAAAATAAAGTATAAGAAATATCTTAGATACTGAAACAGATCTTTACTAACAGCAGTTCCTTTCGTCAAATGTGGTATGCATGTACTTTAACTCGACATTTAAAGGTATTAAGAAACACTGAAACTTGACGTATTTACCTATCCATTTTTAATGATTTAATAATTCAAACTGATGTATTATACAGAAACAAGGTACATTTATACTTTTTATACATAAACAAACACATGTTACTTATACAAGTCCGTACTAAATAGGAAAAAGCTGACTTTGTAACTTTGTTGATACAATTTGCCATGGTAAAGAGATTTGATCCCTAACGACGGAAATATTTTAGTTGATTTGTTTTTCATTTCTAATAATTAAGAGTGACAAAAGGCCACAAATGACTTTCAAAAAGCATTATATTACTGACTAAGGATTTACCAAAATAGTATTCTGATAGAAATACCAAAACAAAATTGAAATTTCTGCGATGGAAGAACCAGTCTGTCTTCTCTGTTGAAAAAACGATCGTTTAAAACTACTACTTCAGTTATAAATATATATGAGTTATTGACTGAAAAGAAATGCGAGAAACACTACCACTATTAAGTATATAATGAGAACAATGCAAAATATACATTGCAAACATGAGAAGTATGTAATTAAATTGAGGTTATATATTTATCAGATTAGACAAAAGACTGCTTATTGTAAATGGTGATATTGTTGAGTTACACCATGCAGGGTTTATATATACCCAAACTGTGTGATCTTGTTGTTCATCGGTGGGCTATTACTTAACGCACTGTTTAAAAATTGCAGAACTGGGTATTATGACACTTTTGCTAGATAAGCTCTGTTGACGAAAGTTTCACCGTAACATCTAGGGTAGGATAAGTTAGATATTAAAGAGAATTCCTATAGTTTTTTATGCGTATCTTTCTGCGCAGCCGACACTTTCTATGGAAAACTGAACTGAAGTCAACATTTGTTGAAACATGTGACAGACAATCTTTAATATGAGGAATCTTGAATGAAATAGCATTTTTGATAAGTTTTATCAGTAATCAAATGTTGATACTGGTTTATGTTGTGTTGACAAGTATCATGCCTGACAGGTTTCTTGCTTTATTTGTGGTTGTGCTTTCACATCGCATTTTAGTACAAAGACAGTGTTGTTCATATAATGTAAGATAAATGACTTAGTACTGATAAGACAGTATCACCTTTTAGATTATTTAGTATTCAAATATAGAAAGTATTAAGAATTTTTAAAACGTTTTTTAACTTCTAGCAGATATACATGTAATCAATTTGGCCAGGTTCGCGCCTTTTTCCGTCCGAACAGGTGTTGTATTCTAGCGATCTTAACATAAAATTTAGCCTAGTGACCCATACATTTTTAGCCATTTTTATGCTCACAATACAATTATCTATACACAAGAAAAACAATAAAAAATTCTATGAAAGAGTTTTTTTTAATTAAAAACAATATTCTTCACTATGGGTATTTTTCATTGAAAAAAGTTCACAAAAGTAAATATGAAACAATATTTTTTTTTCATTTGTACCCAATATTGTAAGGATAGACTATTACAAATATGACTATGATATCAAATAAGTATATAATAAAATCTGTAAAAAGAAAAAAAACCGTATTGTGCTGTCTTGATGTATATTTTGGTTGGTATTTATAAAAAAAACAGAAAATTATGAAAATGTTGAAAAATCGCTAGCAGTTTCAGCAACACTGGGTGTGTTCAAAACTATTTTTCACAAAACCAAGCCTGCTGACCTATTGTTTTTATTTGTTCATTGTTTTCAGCACAAATTTTCCTACCATATATGTGAATTTAAAAAAATTCTATGAAAGGAAAAAAAAAAACTATAGGAATTCTCTTTAACAACCGAAATACATGCGTAAATAATGCGATGTCCCATGTCTCAGCCAACTGTTTGGTCTCAATATATTTTTTTGTTTCAAATGATTTTCTTGTTCAAACTTTAGTGTTTCCCATAATTGCCCGTTTTTGTGACTTAATGAATATTGCATACTTGAGTGTAGCTGTCTTTAAAAATACTTGCTAAGTCATAACATGTCCCTTTTTCCTACACATTAGGACTATAAGAATAAAAATATCAAATTATTCAAGAACTGATGTTTTTATTTGTTTCTTAAAATGTAATAACCACTTTGGGTTGTTACCGCGTATTGCAACTGTAAATTACTGTTTTATTAATGTGTGCGTCAACAGAGAAAAGTTTGGACTATTATCAACAAAGTGTACAAACATTATAAAATAGAAACGAACTGTCATTATGGAGAATTCTAAATCGTTCTCGAAGACTTTCGAGGAAGATATATACAACTGTTATATACTAATTTTGAGCCCAAAAATTTTCTGTTTAATCTCTCAAAGAAAAATATAATTATAATTAGTCATTTCTATTATCGTTACTGGGATATTACAGGACAAAAATGTAAAAGAGGGATCAATTGATCACATGAAACGTAATTAGAGCCACACATCGCAGACAATGCCTCTGCTGTTGAACAATAACATACCAGTTATTTCCCTATTTCATTTTTTACATGGGTATATATATGTATGTACATTTATTCAAATATATTTGTATTTAAATAAGCTGTGTTGGCACATTTGTCACTGTTTGTCTGTGTGGTTTTGTTTGCTAACATTTAATCTCATGCCGCCCATTGAGGAAGGTTCAAACATCAGCTTGGGTGTTTAATTCTTTCATGTTAGGAAGTACGTAGTAGCCACTGGGATCTTCGACTACCGCTTAAGGGAATTAAGTCACCAAATGTTTCGAACGACGTCTAGTCCTAAATCGATGCTCTGGTGATTTCAATCAAACTTTTGTTTTTTATAAATGTTGGATAACAACCTCTGCAAATACAACAGAGTGCATTTTTACTCTTTCTGAAAACGTCATCTCTCCAGTGAACTTTCCCATGCGGACTGACTAACATTGAAAGGTTGCTGGGACTGCGAGGGATCATATGCATGTGCAAATTAACATTCGTATTAAAATATGGTGGACAGTGGACACGTACTTTTTATCGCTGTGAGATGTTTGTTCAATAAAGTACATTTTACGGTTGGATCTAAACGTTTTTCTACTTTGGATTGATACTTGATCTTACTGCAAACGAATTTTTGTGATTTTGGAAGTGTTTGTGAAGTGTTTATGGAGTTTAATTCAGATTTTTACTCAGTACCTACACAAAATCGATTTGAAATTCTCAGGGAGCGAGAAATGGATAACCAAGAAAACGGTAACAATACAGTTAGCCCTAGGCAGAACTTTATATCAGGGTCGATAGATGATAAATTATTACAAATGTATGATGAATTGCAATATATTAGGAACGAACAATTGAACTGTAGTAGAGGATTAGCTGACTTTCGTAACCATTTAGTGCAGATGGATTCAAAAGTGCAGCAGGTAGCCAGAGTGACAGACTTACAAACTGAAATAATGAAAGGGCTTGCCTACAAAACTATTGACTTAAAAGCTAGGTCTAGACGTAACAATTTGATCTTCAGAGGGGTCACAGAAAGCAGGGATGAGAATTGCTATGAATTAGTGCGTGAATTTTTACAACACAAATTAGACATTGATCTTCGGGAGGTATATATTGCGCGTGCGCACAGATTAGGTGCCCGTGTTCAAGGCAGGAACTTTAACAAGCGCCCAATAATAGCAAATTTTAGAGATTACGGCGATGCTGAGTACAATCTCGGTAGTGCGAGCAAGCTGAAAAAAATTCCCGGTTTCTCCATTGACAGTAACTATCCAAAAGAAATTCAGCAAGCGCGTTCCCGTCTTGGCCGCTGCTCAAGAGATACCGTGAGGAGCACCCGAGAACTAAGGCTAGTTTAGTTTTTCGAGCAAAGATCGTGGCAGACGGACGCGTCATACATGATGCGTTCCCCAACTGGCAACGATATGTGAATTCTGACAGGCTGTTTGACCTTCACACATTAACCAGCCTGGATATGACCGACCAGATTCGCCAAGGTAGTAAACAAATCATTTCACAACATCAGATATTAAACCCTGTTCAGAGTTTTCCACCAATTGCTCCAAGCCAAATTCAGGTAGCACAAGCCGGTACACAAGCGCTGGGAACCAACCTTGTGCAACAGAACTGTCCTACTTCGGTTATTAACTGCAGTAACATTGGACCTCCCCCGGGTTTCCCGGTAACAAGTTTGCAAGAATCATCTTGCATAAACCCCCCGCCCGGATACACCCCTGGCACGCAACAAAATGTGACAGTCATGCCCAACCCCGGTGTTGATTATTCAAATACCCAACTCCCCATTGGTGCCATAAATTCGCAGAGTAACTCGCCCCAGATCAATGTGCATAACGTTCAAACTGTATCGCAGGAACAATCTAGTTTACACGAAACTTCGACATTGATCCGTGACACGTCACATGTTTTAAATGAGCCATTTATAACTAATACAGGGAACGCGCTACTGTCACTAAACTCTCAGGGATTAGCAGCAGGTGGCAAAGTCGAGTCTGATCAAAATCCGTCTAATACTGTTCAAAATGATCAAACTCTTCTGAAAAGTCACAGGAATCAGTCTCCTGGTAACCATGAAAATGACAGGCCTACTGCACCTACTGAAAGTCGCTCTGTGTCACACGTTTCCCGTATCAGAGATCGAGTTCAACGTCGCCTAGATTCAGCTAGCCCATACAGGCGGTACGGAAATAGGTTTTTCCCCGTTACTAAAAATAGAAAAACTATAAATGAGAATACGCCGGACTCTGGTGAGCAGGGGAGTGAGGTCAGTAGCTAGGACGTTTGGGAGAAGGCCACATTGCGATATGCATATTTGAAGGTAAATGGCATGACGAATTAAATTCTGGTAACAGTGATTTACTTCTCGATGGCTATAGCATTGATCGTCCGTGTGAAAGGTCATCAAAAGATCAAGGTCATATCAATAATAACGGTCGACTATTGTTAGATTTTTGTAAGCAGACTGGTTATCATATTGTTAATGGTAGAAAGGTAATGATTGTAATATTGGTAATTTTACTTGTGTAACACATAGAGGTAGCAGTGTTGTAGATTATTTACTTTGTAAAAACGATTTGTTTAAAAATCTATTGAATTTTGGTATTGATGAACCAAATATTGTTTCAGATCACTGTTTAATGAATGTTATGAATGGTCCAGATCTCTTAATTAATGAATTCTTTATCCCTGGAAAGGAAATCTTATTGCCAGTGTTAACAAATCTATTCAACAAAATATTTGAGGGTTTTGTTATACCATTACATAAGAAAGGAAACATTAACAATGTAGAAAATTATAGAGGTATCACCCTTTTAAGTAGTTTGGGAACATTGTTTACTCGAGTAATTGACAACCGTTTAAAAACTGGGCAGAAAATTACAATGTGTACATCGAAGCTCGGGCAGGATTTCGATCAAATATGAGTACTGTAGATAATGTATTTGTTTTAAATAGTTTAATCAGTCATATATTGAACCAGGGAAAGTCTCTTTATACTTTATTTGTGGATTATACCAAGGCATTTGACTATGTGGTACGTGAACATCTATGGTATAAATTAATTAAACTTGGGCTTAGGGGGAATATTTTAAACATTATAAAATCTATGTATGACTCCGTGAAATCAAGAGTTAAGTATTGTAATCAATTAGGTGATGAATATACATGTATGTTAGATGTAAGATAGGGTGAATGCCTGTCCCCTTTCCTTTTTTCCATGCTAAACAATGATCTTGAAGATTATTTTATCAACAATGAAATGGAAGGTTTAGATACAGACACTTTTAAAGTCTTCTTGCTATTATACGCTGATGATATACGGTAGTCATATTTGCAAATAATGCTGTAGAATTACAAAGAAGTATCGATTTATTATACGAATATTGTTGTATGTGGAAACTAAAAGTGAATGTTGCTAAAACAAGAATTATGGTTTTTCGAAGAGGAGGGACCTTTCCTCGGGACACACTGTTTTATTATAATGGCTAGCCTGTAGAAATAGTGAACAAATTTAGTTATCTAAGTATTGTTTTCTTTGAGTAGTGCTTTAGATACTTTATAAGGTCAAGCACTTAAAGCTATCTTTGAGTTAAACAAATATTTATATAAGTTTACATATATATCACCATGTCATAAACTAGAACTATTCGATAAACTTGTTTCCCCTATCTTAAATTATTGCTGTGAAGTATTGTGTTTTTCTAATATCTTTGTCTGTAGAAAGGGTTCACATGCAATTCTGTAAAAAAATACTTGGAGTCAAGAAAACTACACAAAATGATTTCATTTATGGCGAATTAGGTCGATATTCATTCAAATCTATTCATATGTTTCGTTTATTAAATATTGGTTGAGAATTTTAAAATTAAGTGGAAATTAGTACGTATATTTAGCATACAATATGTTAAAAAGTGATTTTGAATATAATCCAAATAAAAGTAATTGGTGCAGTTATTTACTAAATTTGCTATGTTCTCTTGGTTTTGCAGAGGCTTGGATTTATCAAGGTGTAGGAGATGACAAAGTATTCCTTTCGTTGGTAAAGCAACGATTAAATGATCAATTTGTTCAAAAATGGCATGAAAGAATACAAAATTCTAGCAGGGCATTATTTTATACGACAATTTCGAGTTTTCGTTTTCAACCATACTTTGATTGTTTTAATATTAATAAGTTCTGTCAAGCATTAACTCGTTTAAGATTGTCGTCCCATAGATTGCAAATCGAAGCTGGTAAATGGAATAGACCTCAACGTACAACCATATCTGACAGAAAATGCATACTCTGTGGAAAATTAGAAGATGAATATCACTTTATTATTGAATGCACGTTATACCAAGAGATAAGACAGCGATATGTACCTCGTAGATTTTGGATAAGACCGAACATGTTTCACTTTACTGAACTTATGACGTCAGAAAACAAAGCTTTAATAAAAAATCTTGGTATTTATACACATACAGCCTTTAAGACAAGAAACACACATTTGTATAGTTAATTCCTCAAGGACTCATCATAAATATGTATAACCTATATTCTCTATTGGCAAAGTAAAGTATCTTGATTGTTTTCCTCTAATTTTACGTTAACTGATCAATGATACGATACTATATTACAGAACTTGTACTTTCTCTTTTAAAATTTTATTTAGGGTATAAATAATTTGACCTTATTTTTCGCTGATTTCGTATAAGGTCTCCAAAGCTAAATGTTGTTTAATGTAAATCATATGTAGGATAGATAGTCTTGTATTTTTATTTTCGACAAGGCTTGGCTTCCATATTGTTGTACATAATATTTGTAACTATGTATGTCATCATGGGCTTTTTAGCCTATTTGATTCGAAATAAAATGTCTGTCTTAAGGGTATTAAGTCACCAAATGTTTCGAACGACGTCTAGTCCTAAATCGCTGCTGTGGTGATTTCAATCAAACTCACATTATTTTTGGTTATTATAAATGTTGGATAACAACCTCTGCAAATACAACAGAGTGCGTTTTTACTCTTTCTGAAAACGTCATCTCTCCAGTGAACTTTCTCATGCGAACTGACTAACATTGAAAGGTTGCTGCGTCTGCGAGGGATCATATGCATGTGCAAATTAACGTCCGTGTAATATCGCATTTTTTACAGTCAAACCTGTGTTAAAGACCACCTCTGTACAGAGACCACCTGGCTCAAAAGACCACATTTTAGTGTATTTTAACTTGTGAATAAAGACCACATCCCAATAAAAAAAACACCTTTTGGCTCTCCCAATGGTGGTATTTATAGACAAGTATTTTTTTATTTTCATTTAACGTCGTACCGACACGTGATAGGTCATACGGCGACCAATCTGACTAAAGTACATCTCCTATTACGCTACGCATTGGATCTGAGAACGACCTATTCATAGCCTAATTCTGACGACCTTTTCGCTAGCCAATCAGAGCTTAACTTACAACATTTTGCAAATCTACCTGTAGACTTGACTTTTGATATTTACAATTCTTATGCCATAATGTGTCAGATAGCCGGTTAGCTCAGTCGGTAGGCCACTTGCTTTGTAAGCGAGGGGACCCGGCTTCGAGCCCTGGAAGGACTGCACATTTTTCTTACTCTTTGACATTCGAACAAGTCGTCTGATTGGTTAAAATAAAAATAGCAATACTGGAAATCCAAAATATACAGAAGACGTATGTGAATGGGTCGTTCTCAGATCTTCGTTTAGATCAAGTACTTAAGTCAGACTGTATGGCGACTTTCCAGCTTTAACTTTCCAGCTTCCTCACATGAAGAATTCAACGCCCCGAGTGCGGCTCGAACCCACATCGATGAGGGGTAAGTGATTTGAAGTCAGCGACCTTGACCACTCGTTAAAATGTGACACTACGGTTGCAAATAACATATTAAGTAGATTTACCTTTTTAAAATTGTTATTGCTCCGTTTGCAAATCCGATAAAAAGTCAGTCCCTAACTATTTTCAAACTATGTTATAAACTTTAACCATCATGCTTACATGGCGTAAATGAACACATATTTTGTAACAATTAGTTTGTACTGAAACAGTTAAGAGGTTTTGTTTTCAAATAAGTTTTAAAAATGGTTAAACCCGTAAATGTGTTTTTTTGTTTGTCATGTATACTGTTCTGTATTTTACCTCTGTCAATTAACGTTAATTGAATGCCCATTTCAAGGGAGGTAACTTGACAATGAGTACAATGAGTACACAAATACGGCGGGACAATCGTGATTTCAATCAATCATATCATTTGTTTCAAATATTGATTAAATTGTTGAAAATAAACACTAAATATATATTAATATCCAGCATAACGAACCTCGGAAAAACAGCAAAACAGTTTCGTCCGTGACTTTAGACTCTAACTTTGTAGTAGACGACAACATATATACATCGGTGAGGTATTTTTAAATTGGACCAATAGTCAACTGTTCATTATGATTCAAATACCTGGGTCATAGCAACCAAAAAATCCACGAAATTCAGTCCCCATGAAGAGTAACGAGTTTACAATATGACGCATTTCCGTAATTATTCTGTTTCTAGTCTCATGTTTGCCACTGCTTCATTGATCAATACCAATGAGTATGTTGTCTGGGAACTAGTACCATTGAAAACCAAACAATCATCATCTGTTGAAAAGTACTTGACCTCAATTCTACAAAAGAATTTATCGTTGTCGAGATTTCCTTGTCCTCTTATTGCAGATTTTTCAACAGAATAAGTATAACTCGAAAAGACAGACAGCGAGATCTTTCGTTCTTACTGGAGGATAATCCTATCATCACTACTACATTGTAATTCTACACATTCTGTTACAAGTGATTAGCTGATTTATCATGCTAATCACTAAAACGTTCAAAGCACTGGTTTGACTGCAATTGCTATAAATCAATTTATAAAATACAGAAAAAAATGACATCTGAGGAATTCTTACTATAATCAGAACAATTAATTTTTTGCAAAGCATTCCGTTTTTTCTTTCAAAAATAATGTTTTTTTCACTGCCCCTCATTGAATACATACTCACGCGTTGATTTAGATTTAAAGTTTAATGGATAATTTTGGTCTTTAGTTGAATAAAAAACTAAAAGATTACGTTCAAGGATTTTTCTGGTTGGTATACGTCGTACAAAATTGCACTCTGGCTTTGCCCTCGTGAAATTATTACGCACGGCGTATAACCACCCATCGTGAACGTTACTATATTATATCCTTAAGAAGTTTCAGCTAAATACTGAATGGTGGTATTAAATTATCATGACTATCAATAATAGTATAGTGAATTTGCTTAATATCACTCTCATATTGTTAAAGATATGTACCAAACATGTATAAACTTATACATGTAATAAATAGCAAATAAAAAGGGGATACGCACACATTTAAAGAATGCAGCTATCCATATAGTACTCTATAGGGATAAAGCTTTATACATGCAATCTGTTGTTCATGGAAACGTCAAAATGTTTAAGATATCCATAAACTGATAGAGTGGAGAAAATGTTTTATGACAAATGTGGCCCTACTGAAGAAGTTGTTTGGTTATAGTAACATTACGAAGATTAAAAGTCTTCAACATGTCTACTAGATCCCAACAAGCTTGATACCTGTAAAATACCTAATAAGATGTTGAGTTCATCTCCATCAAGATAAGGCAGATTTATACAATGAAAATTAAAATAATCTCCCCTTCAAAGTGTGATACCATGCCATATTGAACAAATGTGAATCTAAATAATATTTGACTGCTTAATACTCAAGTTTCCTATTAATGTACCAGGTTTCATATTTGTCTTGTAAATACATCTTGTCGAATAAAAGCTTATAAAATGGCAAATCGTGATCAAATGAAGGAGTATTACTGTTAATGCTTAATAGTGACTGTGTGATTATATAAGAAACATTTTACTTCCCTGTTACCTAAATGATAACCATTGACAACTGCATCAGATTCCACACTTATTCCTTAAATATTGAGTATATAAGTGACTATAAATCGGACCATAATTAAATCAGTAGACGCTGCGAAGAAAAACGAAATAAACACATTATTCGACAACAATACCTGTAACTTATACGGTGAAGCGAAAAGGCAATAAAGAGGTTATATAGTACTTAAATAGTAAAAGAAGAATAAAAATAATAAATACATCGTTTCATCTTCACAAAAAACGAGTTGATGCACAGAATAAAACAAATACAATTTCCTCTCCGGTACAAAAGTAACCAATACAACGATGTAAGATGTGCAGCATATACAAAAGATGTTGTACATTTGACCTCGAATAACAACGTCCGAGAAGGCAAATAAAACCAATAAAATGCAGACGAAATTATGTCGGATTCTTACCACTCTTTGATAGTTGAGTACAATTTAGTACAAATTAAACACGAAACACACTAGAAGAACTAAACTTTATGATGCACTGCTGTATAGTTTGAATTCACATAACAAACCCTCTGATGAGCAAATATTTCCATATATAACACCATTTTTTTCAATTTATGAAACTAGATCATCACATTATTAGATTATTGCCCGGGAGAGATTACTTGAACTGGAAATGTAATTAATTTCAAAGTAATGACATTTCTGGTTCAACTGATCTCTCAAGAACAATAATCTAATAATGCGATGGTATTCATTTATAAACGAGTAGTTTCATTTTGGGAGCTGAAATTTGACCAGTTACGTTTTAGAAAAGCTTTCCGATGACTACAAACATGATGCAGCCAGAAAGAGACAGTTTGCCACCTCTCGATCTTGTTAAAAAGTCGAAGTATTTTGTGGTGAAATAATTAAAATACTTAAATAATACTTTTACTTCAGCGTTAGAGTGTGGTGTAACAGTTACTAAAGGTTCACTCTACTAGCTATCAGCAACAACAACAACTGTTCTCTATAATAACTACTATTTAATATTGTACTAAATTCTAAGATAATATATACATCAATGTCTTTCTTCATAATTCACTAACATAGTTCACTAACATTTCCTCAGTTATTAACAGAACTTCTATTCTTCAACGTTAATTGCCTCGGCGCTAACCTAACTTATTCATTTTGCGTGTATCGAACATACGCATCTAACCTAACTGAGTACCAGAATGATACTGAAGTTTTGTCTCAAAACGTCTGCTTATGAAAGAAATGATTCGTGACTTGAGTTATGCGGCGTGATCAAAAGACCGGGTGTTTATAATTACCCTGTCATTTATCCAGTTAGTCAGTTGTCAGAACAATTCGTAATTTTGAAACATGCATTGCTGGACAATGCATTAACTGGGCGATATAATGTAACCTGTCATTTAATGCACATGACTAATTTCTAGACCGTAAAGCTAAGTGTGAAAAGGAATGCGAAATATATTCTTAAAGTACATGACTTATTATTGACCGAACAGCTATCTGAAAAGAATGCCTAAGAAGTATTTGGTGTAATGGATTCTTTAAACCATTATATCACAAGAGCAAACAAGATTCCATCGAAAATAAAAGCACATGTTTACGATCCATAATCTGTCTTTACTTTTCGGAGGGCACAAAAAGTTATGTACTATGCCAAGACAAAGCCATCAATACACATAGGCCTGTATGCTATCTAGCACAATAAAGTATATAAAAGGGGGATATTATTATACTTATAAATCTAATTAAAACAAAGTAAGCTATACTGTAGAGAGATATGTGGGCCTTTATCGTTGTCTCCATTCGTACAAAACACGCAATTCGCCAATTCTTTAAATATATTTTCATAGAGGCAACCAGGTGTTCAGTGTGAAAATCGATGTAAGAAATCATTCGAACGATTGCTGTTGTCATTATGATGTATATATCTACAAAGAAAAACATGAAACAGATGACAAGAACAGATAGGATAGGTTATTAATTAGATTGTATTGGCAGATATGTACACGTTCTGTATCGAAGATAGTTCGGGACTTCAGATTTACGATGTTACCACGAGAATTACCTTGCTCTAAAGTTAATAACTGTCATGGTATACCGGTATACATCTACTCATCAATTTTGTATACACCTTTTCCTAGCCTATATAAAATTGAAAAGATCAGTTTGGTAGTTTTGACCGTACGTTACACAGGAATCTAGCACCATTTATGTACTCGGAATCTAGAAAACAATCTAGTTCTGGCACACGGACATTAGAAAAAGTGACATATTGTATATACTGCGAGAAATTACAGTTAACGCTCAGACCGGTGAGAGAAAATTATGATGTTGAAATTGACGTCAAACAGCTGTAAGCGTCCTGGTAATTATATTACGAATGAATGGTGTTCAGATTATTTTTATCATTTCGTTTAAATGAACATGTTAGAATAATCAAGATAAACTTCGGGTTTATTGTCTGCTTTAGCACGGTTCATCGTTTATATGCTCTATTTTTGAAGATTAAAATTAATATATTAGGTTCAAAACTTTAAGTGATATATTTCCAAAAAATCATATCAGATATATTTCGTCATAGACACATATAAAGGACAAATATGTTTTATTTGATATATGTCATAGAATAGATATATTTCTGTTATTTTGTTTGTTTGTTTTTGGGTTTAACGCCGCTTTTCAACCGTATTTCAGTCATGTTACGGCGGACAGTAAACCTAACCAGTGTTCCTAGTTTCTGTACCAGTACAAACCTGTTCTCAGCAAGTAACTGCAAACTTCCCAGGATGAATCAGAGGTGGAGGACTAATGATTTCAGACACAATGTCGTTTATCAGATAGTCACAGAGAACATACGCCCCGCCCGAGGATCGGACCCGCGATCCGTAGACCGACGCTCTACCTACTGAGCTTTAGAGCTCAGAAAAGTTTACTTTTGTTTAAAATATTTTTCAAGTTCTTTCTGCAGAAATTCAAGTATACCTTTTACTTTGTATTGGCTAAATAGTTTTGGTATATCATAACGTTTTGACATGTCATACTTTATTAAATTGTAAGTTGCAGTCATGAAGGCGTTATGAATGTGAACCACTCCGTGCTGCTTTAAATTTCTGCAAATAGCTGGACCTTCACGCGATACAATATACTTCGTTGCCAGTGAATTATATATTTTGATCAAATATTATAATATTTTTTATAATGTCTACATTGACTTATAGACAAATGAGACAGGGTGTCATATTGTTTTGTAAATATTAAAACTGTATAACCATATACACATGCCGCTATTATAAAGTTTACCACTTACTCTTCTTGCTTACTTACTTTCTTCTTGCTTACTTACTTTCTTATTTACTAACATGTATACTGTAGAAATTAATTTAATCTAAACGTGTGCAATGACCTTAAAACAATGATAACACACGTTAAGATGACGTCTAACATCCAATACGAAATATCCTAAATTATTATGTTTGTATTGAAACAAAACAAACTCTGAAAGTAAATTACAATTCCAGGCAATTATAACAGTCAAATAAATCCGAGAACTATGTTCGACAGAAGTTTTTTTCCCGTTTCCGTCATAAAGATAATATAGATTCGGACTCTGCTGATATCTACAGAAACGGTGTTATTCAAACTTGCCCTTCAATACATCTTCGTATTTTTTTCATTTCTGTTGGCAAACATAACTAGAGTTGTCACAGGAGTGACAAATTATACCCCCACAATATGGCCTTGTCACAGAACTAAGCCAATGTCAAAGCTACACTTGCTTGACCTTTGACCTATTGATCTCAAAATCAATAGAGGTCATCTGCTGGTCATGATCAACCTCCCTATGAAGTTTCATGATCATCGGCCCAAGCGTTCTCAAGTTATTGTCCAGAAAAGGTTTAAATGACCTTTGACCTTTGGAACCAAAACTAATTACGGGTCATCTGCTGGTCATGACCAACCTCCCTATTAAATTTCGTGATCCTAGTCCCAAGCGTTGTGAAGTTATTGTCCAAAAACCGTTTAAATGTTCCGGGTCACTGTGACCTTGACCTGTGACCTGCTGATCTCAAAATCATTAGGGGTCATCTGCTGGTCATAACCAACCTCGCTATCAATTTTCATGATCCTAGACCCAAACAATTTCAAGTTATCATCCGGAAACTGTTTAACTGTTTCGTGTAATTGTGACCTTGACCTTTGACCTACTAACCTCAAAGTCAAACATGCCCTGTATTTAATCATGTTACACCAGTGTACAAAAATTTAAGATCCTAGACCCAAGCGTTCTCAAGTTATCATCTGGAAACCGTTTAACTGTTCCGAGTCACTGTGACCTTGACCTTTGACCTACAGACCTCAAAGTCAAACTTGACCTGTATTTTATGATGTTACATCTGTGTACCATAAATTATGATCCTAGGCTCAAGTGTACTCAAGTTATCATCCAAAAACCATTTAATTGTTTCGAGTCACTGTGACCTTGACCTTTGACCTACAGACCCCAAAGTCGAACTTTACCTGACCTGCTGATCTCAAAATCATTAGGGGTCACCTGCTGGTCATAATCAACCTCCTATCAATTTTCATGATCCTAGGCCCAAACGTTCTCAAGTTATCATCCGGAAACTGTTTAACTGTTTCATGTTATTGTGACCTTGACCTTTGACCTACTAACCTCAAAGTCAAACATGATCTGTATTTAATCATGTTACACCAGTATACAAAAATTTAAAATCCTAGACCCAAGCGTTCTCAAGTTGTACTTGTGTACTAAAAATTATGATCCTAGGCCCAAGTGTACTCAAGTTATCATCCGGAAACGATTTAATTGTTCCTTGTCACTGTGACCTTGACCTTTGACCTACAGACCCCAAAGTCGAACTTGACCTGTATTTCATGATATTACACCTGTGTCCCAAAAGATATGATCATAGGCCCAAGCGTTCTCAAGTTATCATCCGGAAACTGTTTAACTGTTCAGGGTCACTGTGACCTTGACCTTTGACCTATTGACTCCAACTTCGAACTTGACCTATATTTTCTGATGATACACCTGTATACTAAAAAGTATTCAAATCGGCCAAGCCTTTCATGAGTTATCATCCGGAAACCACAAAAACCAACAGACCGACCGACCGACCAACCGACAAGCTCACTCCTATATACCGCCCCCCCCCCCCCCCCCCCCCCCCCCCCCCCCCCGAACTTCGTTTTGTGAGGGTATAGTAAAGAAATGAAATATTTTTTCGGTGTTCATGAACAACAAAATAGGATCGTCAAATCCATGAATTCATGTTTAATTTGCCGATCCTATTCTGTCTTTCATTTCGCATGAACACCGAAAAAACGATTCAGTTGTTATATTTACATTATAATTTAGAGATAGTACCTAAGTTTTCCAAATCATAGGTTTGAAGTTAAAAAGCTTTGAAATGAATACAAATGTCCATATATTTCTCAAAAACAGAAATATAGACAATATTTTAACCAGAAGTGTGGAGTTATGAGCATTTAATATTTTCATGTTAACGAAAATTTTGTGATCAAGGAAATGTAACTCTTCTTGAACATGGAGAGCATAAACATCAAAGGGACATAATAAAGTCAATATTTTCTAATTGGGTGCATTTGATTTAACATTCAACTTTGATCTGGATTGCTAAATAATGATCCATGATACTGTGTGCTAAAAATTTAGAACATCTGGAACAGTCTACTAACAGCAAAACTATGCTTTAGCAGAATCTAAATAGTTAAGCTCTAACTGGGACTCAAACCCAGTACCTCTCACACCTAAGGCAGACACTCTACCACTTCCCTATAACAGCAGTAGCTAATAGCTATGCAGTTTAATTGCTGGATTACATTGCGTGAACTGGAACAATAATCGGTGAACTCCGGATTATCGGCGTATTCGCTTTGTTACCTAACGGCAATTTTTGTGTAAAGAAAAAATATAATCTAATGCTGCCAACGTCATAATCGGTCAAATCTGCCCAAATTTCTCTGACGTGTTGTTCAGAGTATGAACTTACTAACTGGTAGTACCAGTGAAATATTACTTACACTGAATCTTTTATATTTGCCCTTTTTGCAGCTGTCGAACGGCAAAGACGGTGAGTTTTGTCCAAATATAAGTAATTATTTTACCAGTTTTGAGAGGATTTCAATTGATGGGAAATTACAGTTACAAACTAAATACCTTTCTGCAACACATGGAATCATTAGCATTCACTGTCAGTCAGTATTATGACTAAGATCGACTGTCATTCATTCATTTCAAAGTTTTATAGACAGAGTCCGTTGTTTACATTTTTATCGTAACCGGTGCACTTGTAAAAATCACTTTAGTTTGAAAAATCAAAGTATGCGAAGAGCTATGGTACGGTCTCTATATAATTACTTTCCATTTGTAAACAAGATTATATTATAAATTACAGACATTGTGCATTTAACATTAAAATCAGCTTCTCGACCATTCTGTTCACCAGACAGAACAATAGCGACGTCATCTAAGGAACCACTGACTATGCGCGCGCCTCCTCAAAACAGCGGCCCGATATCGCTTAGCATCATTGATGTCACTTTGGCGCATTTCCTTTTGCTGTTCAGACAAGATGAACGTTATAATTTTCAATGGACAGGAATAGGGTGAATGTAAATATGGAAAAAAAACTTGATATTCATATATCCAGATCATTATTATAACAATGTTTTGATCTCATCATGGCTAATGCACTACTGCATAAACATAGCAGGAATATGGTCCAATGAATAAGCGCAGGAGTAGTAGTATTCTATTTTGGCAGTATTATTCTAATAAACAGTAACCGATGTCCGCCCGCTACGTTTTAGCTTATAATCCACAAAACTGGCTTACCTGTAAATGACTTTTGTTGCAACGTCTGTATCGCAAAAATCCAAGCTCGTCCCAGAGGTTGGTCAATAGATCAGCATTATAATTTTAGCGGTCGACTGATCTTCACTTATCATTGATGTTAAGGACGAGCGTTCTTAACCGTCAGAGGTGGCCTAAACCTAAATGGTCGGCTGTTGGAAGTGACTGTTTTCCGCCAACTGATCAGTGATCCGTCTAAAGTTAAAAAATGCAATGTACTTGTAGGTCAGTACATATGCTTTAAACGATATGCCATGATTAAATTTTTAATTTGATGTAATGATATTATACATGTAATAATAAAGTCACGGCTTTATCCCATTCAATTAGCTTTTGTTATTCCTCTTACTGACATGGTTTAAATCTAGGTTACTTTTCATCATGGCTTAAAGAGTAAGGGTGAGTCTATCACTTCTTACATTCGTGTCCTACAGATAAAATAAAACCTGAAAATAAAGTGAAAATAATAATTATTTAAACAGAAAGCAAATTCCCCTTTTATTTTGTTATCCGATCGCGAGTCACTGTTGCCTCGGTCGACACACGGGTAACTTAGTATCAGCAAATTGCATGGTTTAATGTATACTAGTAGGTACCTTAAACTGTTCTTAATTCACTCGAAAGCCCAACAGAGCTGATGTCAATGTTCACAAAGGGACACTCTACTTTTAACATAAAAACAAAACATAAATACGAAACGAACAAAGTAAGTTGTATGTTTTTCCGCCTTAAAACTCCATTGTTCCTATTAGTTGCCAGAAAATAGTATCAATGCCTTGGAAAACAAAAGATATTTAGTACAAGTGAGTATTATAGCATCTTTTAATACTAAGCCCTACCGATTTTTTATATAATTTATCATTTTCGATTTTTTAAGACAGAACTTTCAAAGAATCACATACACAGAAAAATACTTGCATCAGCACATATGACCAGTCAATCCTTTAAATCCTTTTCAGTCAATCCGTATAATTATCAAATGATGTCTATAGACCCCAGCAGAACAAATATTATTCATTTTCTTTCCGATTTTAATCCATGAATATATTGAAACAGTCGCCGCTGAAATAATATTATTGACACCATGTCCTACTTTAAGATGAAATGGGATTAAGCAGGCAGAACATAATATAAATTCTGTCAGACTTGGGCGAATCGTGAATATTAAATGTCATTGTAACTCGTCCTGGAAAAAGTAGCTCTTGATTTGAATAAAAAGACAATATGCTTGGACTCGAAGACAACGATTCATTCTAGAACTTATGATTACAGATATATCCGGCCTTTATCATCAATAGTTTTTCATTAACTAAGAGGCCTGCACTGGTTCTTCCCAGGAAAGACGGCTTCGTGTATATCGGTGCACGCTTAAGAACCAGACTGTTTATTCGCAATGAACTAGTCTAAATTAGCCGGACAGGCCTGTATCTTAAAATGATTTCTCTCTATCTGATCTGGGGGCTTTAACTCACTCTGTCCCTCTGGTCAGATCCCTCTGTTTTTATATTGAATACTAGTATAGATATGTCTCTACAAACGCAACTAAGACATAAGAATATACTTGTTTAACGCCGTTTTTCAGCAGTCTTTCAGTCATGCAACGGCGGGCAGTTAACCTAACCAGTGTTCCTGGATTCTGTACCAGTACAAACCTGTTCTCCGCAAGTAACTGCCACCTTCCCCACATGAATTATCAGAGGTGGAGGATGAATGATTTCAGACACAATGTTTTTTATCAAATTGTCATGGATAACATACGCCCCGCTCTGGGATCGAACCCACGACCCCGCCATCCGTAGACCAACACTCTCCCTACTGAGCTAAGCGGGCTGGCTTGAAAATACTTGTAGTCAAACTTTGGGGGTCAGACAGCAAGCAACAAATTAATGTTGCTCTTTCAGGTGAATTAGGGCGGTATCCTTCATCTTTGTAATCGTCTGAAGGGGCTGTAAATAACTACAATTTACAAATTGAATGCGTATTTACAAACTGTAGTCAATTTGATGGACCTTGACGACTTGAAAGACTAGGTTACATTTCAGAAGTCGTTAACTTGATGCTCGTTAGATTTTGATTATTTTGTTAGCTGACAAATCGTTACATTTTCAGTTGTTATAAGCGCAGTTGAAATTTTCGTTAGCTAATGAAGCGTTAACATTCTTTATAGGATCTTAAAAAACATTTACTGAGGGCCTCACCTTATACACCACTTTTTATATTTCCTCCTGAGCATGGAAATAATACTTAATACATAAAAAAATCATGTTACCTGTAATGTGGCACTCCATACAAAATGATTTTGGAAATTAAGACTTGAAGATAGGACATTTTGCACGCTCATGATACATCAGAAATCAGGTTTACTTGCACTACTATGTCTCTTAATGTTAGTTTTGACAATAGATACCCGGTAGTTTTTTCGGTAAAATTATTCCAGAAAAAAAAATGCAGCAATGTAAGGAAACATATTGACTTTTGTTGAATTGTGAAAAATCAAGCACACGACCTTATGCATTTTTTTTTGGCAATATGATTGAAATAGTTGCATTTATAACTAAGAAAGTTTAATTAAAATCAGCATTAAGAAACGTTTTCTATGCCCGAAAATGTTAACATCAGAGATGCCTGGGTAAATCTAAATCATGTTAATTCAAATAAGACTTTTAGATTGACAAAAAGTATAAAAAAAAAGTAATCTATGCTAAATTTATCCTTTTGTATATCAAAGAAATCTTGTCAAAATTGACTGTTTTAGAACTCCTGTTATGTGTTCAAAGAATTTCCTTTCACACAATGCGCCAAGTAATAGCTTGATGTTAGATTACATTTCGTTTAGTAATTTTATTGGACTTGAAAATGGAACACACGGTTATCTATTACTGATACTATCTTATTATTTCAGCTTTTATATTAGGAAAGAAAAAGTCATTTGACTGAGATCAAAACCGATTAAATACGCTTGATGTACATCTGCGAAAATACTTAAAAGAAATGGTTTCAGATTTGTCTTTTAGGAAGTAACTAAATGACTGACATTAGATGAAAAGACAAGCCAGCACCTTTTGTACACAAAAAGAAGACAAGAATAGTAGACGAAAGTATTTCTGAAGCAGTAAATAGTCTTTATGGCCAAATTATTCCAATGGTAGTATTCACTTTCACTCAGAATGTTTTTTTTAAATGCATCCTTTATTGTTTCATTTTACGTTGTATAACCATTTTGGCTTTTACATTCTGACATTAAGAATATAACAAAAACAATAGATATACAACAGATAAAGCAACGTTCCAAAATCACAGCCTCCCAAAAGCTCATAAACTGTCATACGCACACACCAAACATACAACGCAAATACACGGGAACAAAATAAACGAATAAAAAAACAGTGTGGAGTCAATGGCAAAGACAAAACTGGAGCGCTTAAACTAGTTTATGGTGCGCAACCAATTTCGTTCGTACTTCAACGTTCCTGTGTCACAGGACAATGTAACTTAAACGTAAACCTACAAGATGAATCCTTAACACTTAAACAAAAATGTTGTTGTAAATATATACAAAAATAAACTAAAAACTAAATGACCTTGCAGGAGAGAGATATCAAAAGAAATACGACAGAATACAAAAAAAATACGTAGATTTTTCTATTAATAATGCAAAACAAGTATGTTCAGAATGGAGTTTGTGAGGAGGGGGGTGGGGGGGGGGGGGCGTAATGTGTGTGCGCGGGTGAAGAAGATGTGGGGGGGGGGGGGGGAGTAATGTGGATTCATATAGGGTGGGGGTGGTAAGAGTGAGGTTGGATGCACACCATAAACCGGTTTAAGCTCCCCAGTGGTTGTTTTGTCACTGACCGTTCCAAAGCGGTGCCCTTCTGTGTTCCTTTATTTGTTCGTTTTGTCCTAGTGCGTCTGCTTTGTGTGTGTGTTTGCTTTGTGTGAGAGTGCGTATATGTGTGTGTTTGGACACTACGCTTCCCTCTTTGATTGCGTCTGACGGAAGAGGGGGAGGACTCTAGGATAAGCAGTTTTTAAATCCTACCAGGACTGAATTGTTTTGATATTTGTCTTCTGGCCTGTTTCGTCGGGCCCTTAAGGGTGTTTCTCTTGTTGCTCTGTCTTCTGAAAAGGCATTGAGTACATAAGTTTTTGGTTCTTAAGGTTTGTTTTTTATATATTTATACACGAGCATTTTTGTGTTTTACATGCCATGCCTTTTTGTTTCCATTACTTGTGTAAGAGATTCACCTGGAGGGGATTACTTTTATTTACACTGTCCCATGTCTTTGGAACATGGTGGGGGTAAGAGTGAGGTTAGGTGCACCATAAACCGTTTAAGCTCCCTTGTGGTGTTTTTGCCACTGACCGTTCCAAGGCGGTGCCCCACTGTGTTCCTTTGTTTGTTCGTTTTGTCTTATGTGTTGGCTTTGTGTACGTGTGTGTTGTTCGTTTTGTCCTTCTGTGTTGGCTTTGGGTGGGTGTGTGTATGTGTGTGTGGTGCACGCGTCTGCGTGCTGGGGGTTTCGTTTTGAGAAGGCTGCGTTTTTGGTGCGTGGCATTCTCTGTTTGATATTTTTCTTTGTTTTTTTTTTGGTCATGTGCGCGTCATGTGCGAGTTAACGTTTGGGAAGGCTGCGTTTTTTGGAACGTAACATTACTTGTTTGATATTTGTCCTTGTTTGTTTTGCTACAATTCTCGAATCAACTCATAACTACCAACCTGTATTTCAAGTTCAAAGTCAATATCTTAAATAGTTTTGAAGTTTAACTACAAGACAGATTTGAACTCAATTTATGACCTTGACCTTCAACCTATAGACCAAGTTCATGTGCTTTGCACATCATTTCGTCGCTACCTACCTATATGCTAAGTTCGAAAACAATACCTGCACAAAGATATGCCTAGAAATTTCGGAAGCCTTGCTTCTTGCTTCGTTAATCAAATGGTTGATGAATGATAGCTGCATTAAAATGTGCTCATTGCATAATATACACGTGATTGTGTAAAACACTTAAATTTTTTTCATAATTTTTTTGAAAGGCTGTCGTTTTTAAGTGTCATTAAATGCATCTTAACATTATCTTAAAATATTTTTCATTCAGACGACATACATGTAAATATTCATTTTAATTTTCTACATATTTCGGCTTCCGTAACTAGTGATTAATTAGAAAGTTTGACACACCGTGTTAATCCATTAATGAATAGTTATCTTCAGTAATTAATTAGTGTATATATTAGGGAATATTAAAGACGTTTAATTTAAGTTAGTGTAGACGGAATTACACTTTAAATGCGGCTTTAGTTGAACATTTGAACCATAATGTAATTGCTTCTGTGAGCACTAAAAACAGCATTGGTACAAAACATACTGTAAAAACCGTCTGTAAAGACCACTCTTGCGAACTGTAAAAAAATGTCTTTATTTATAGGTGGTCTCTCAAAAGAGGCGAATGAACACTATATATAGTCAAACGGGAATACCTACTTGCGGTGAATTTTGTTTGAACTTTTCCAACTAGTTCCCAGAATTTCACAAACTAACCGATTCCATTAGATTTAAAGTGGTATTTTAGGTTGATTAAGCAAAAAGAGATATCAACACAGAGTGACTAAATATTGTCTGACCTTTCCCCAACAATTTTTTGTCACTTTTTTTTTTTACTTACTTATGTAACGTATTTTTGCGACCTCTGAAATACTCATATTCGATCCTTTGTCCGGCTGCATCCCGATATTGATTTCATTTTTACTTCCAATTTATATCTAGTGTAGGGTAAATTAACAGCTGATTAAAACTGTACAATTTGATTGGCGGATGAATACTTTAACAGGTTTCCGAATGGAATAGATGATCTTTTTCTGACGGGGTGTTGCAAGGCTTCTGTGGAAATAGCTTGTAAAACGTCATAAACCTCAATCCCCTGTCACTCAGATGTGGAGTGATCTCCCGTAAACGATTTACATCTTGTTCCAATTTCGGCCATTTCGTATCCCTTGACGATTTCAAAAATGGTCATTTTGCCCCCCCCCCCCCCACCCCGCACACACACTTTTGGGGCCCTCCCTTTTAGTCTTATTTATATCAAAGTTTCCTAATTATGATAATATAATTATGATGTAAAATGTGTTCTGCAAAATATGTTCTACATTAACACCATGTAAATTTTACTTTAAAAACTACAATTTGTTTTGGTTTATAAATACCTGGTCATAGGTAAAAGTGCAATGGATGCACGTTTCGTAGCTTAAAGTGTGAATTGACTAATGCGGCCGTGTATTTTTTTTTAAAGATACTTCTTGTTAACTTTGTCTTGCCTTGTCATGTGCAGGATGGGGATTATATCTCTATCTCTAAATATTATGAGTGCAGACGTGTCTGTGCAAACTGGATGAGTTTCTGTTAGAAAGATTGGCTCCATTAAACTCAACAATGTCTGTCATACTGTAGTTAGTCCATATCACCTGTCCAAACTGTTGCAAAGTTTTAGAACAATTATTAGACTGGTTAATGGTATCCCTGAACTGCATGTTGCTTTTGGCTTATTTACTGGACTGTAAAATCGTAGAAAGAAGCCTCCCGCCCCCCACAACCTGACCTATTCGGTATGTGTAGTAAAGAGGTCGGTTGGCACCCAGACCTTGGGATTTCTTCTGAAGAGTGTAGTACTTGGTATTATGCAGTGTCAAGGCATGGACACTTTTATGTATGGTTTTCACAGTGAACGTACTGAGGAGTTTTGGCAATGTTTGAAATGTGGCATACCAAATTTTTCTTCATCACTATTTAGAAGTTAATCAATTGTTGATGCAAATCACTCTGGCTCTACATTAGTACAGATCAGTCTACCATTCAATCTCCAATGGCTGCAACTAAGCATCCGTTACATAGTAGCATACCTGTTTAATCAGACCCAGCACACTATCCTCCTTCAAACAGGACAGTGAAACTATAAGAAAGGAAACAAAGGAAACTTTTCCAAGATTTAAAAATAATAAGTTATCCTCTGTCAGTCTGTTAAAAAGAAAAACCTTGGTTTTTTCTGCACATTTTATCCTCTGTAAAACCTGATATTGTTCTTGGAACCGAATCATGGCTAAAGCCTCATAAAAAATTCTAAGGTGTTTCCACTCGATTATAATGTCTATAGGAAAGACCGCAAGCGCCAAACAAGACAACTCTGTACTTCCTGATTTAGAACATAGTCCATTTCCTAATATGGAAAATGTAAATGTGGATGAAACGGGTGCTCTTAAATTATTGAAAGACTTAAATCCCTACAAAGCAGCTGGGACTGAAAATATAAAACCTAGACTACTTAACGAATGTGCAGCAGAAATTGCACCTATTTTTACTTTAATCTCCAATAGGTCACTATTATCCAGTGTTTTACCATCAGACTGCGGAAAAAATCTATTGTCACATCCGTTTTCAAGAAAGGTGAGATTAAAAACAGTAATTACCGTCCTCTGTCATTGACCTGTATTGTATGCAAATTACGTGAGCACGTAGTGGTCAGTAACACTCTAAACTATCTAAATAATCAAAATATCTTAGTAGATAACCAATATGAATTCGTCTCACGTAGATCATGAGAAACCCAGCTGATTTGTTTGATACACGGACTCACTTAATCTGTTAAACGAAACAATGTCAACTTTTCCATAATGGATTTTAGCAAGGCTTTTGGCATCGTGGATCATAGAAGACTCCTAGATAAACTAGACATAGAAGACTCCTCCATAAACTAGAGTAATATGGCATCAGGGTAATTCACTATTATGGATTCAAGCATTTCTTGGCAATAGATCCCAGAAATTAGTATTAGATAGGGCAGCTTCTTTAGAGGCTATGTAGACTCCGGAGTACCCCCAGGGCTCTATCCAAGGGCCCCTTCTATTTCTTCTTTTCATCAAATAAACTTCATGATATTAAACCTACTCTAGGAGAATAGCACCAAGGGAACAGATCTGTCTGAGGTCATACCCGTTTGACTCATTCTTATCTTTTCAATAAAGAAGATCAACCCGAATTTCTAACACCGCTAACTATTGAACATGTTTTAATCGACTGGGTGGACTCTGCTCTACAACGCAGTACATACTATGACGTTCAGTCTTTGAAAGAGTTATTCGAAAAAGTTCTAGTCGGAAATATTTTATCGTTTCTAAAGCAGATAGGAATTTATCAAAACATCTGAAGATTTCATATTTTTATTCACATCTTTTGCAATATTATTATGTTTGCAGCTGATATTTTAACACATACGTATATTAATTTTTGATAAAGGGTTTTAGATATGCTTTACATTTTTACATAAATGATTTTAGATATGCTTTACGTTTTTATATATGCCTTTACATTTTTAATAAATGATTTTGATATGTTTTACATTTTTACATAAAAGATTTTAGATAGCTTTACATTTTACATAAACGATTTAAGGTATGCTTTACAATTGGCGTTTTCAGTATAACTTCTCCTCGGCGATATATGACCATTTTGTGTCGATTCGCCGTAAAACCCAACTCACTCACTTACTCACTCACTCATAAATGATCTCCCTACCACTGTACGTTCTGGTGTCCGACTTTATACTGGCAATTGCATAATACCGTGAGATTCGTCAGGTACTACAAGATAATTTCAATGGGAGAGGAAATGGAGGATGTCCTTCAGTGTAGACAAGTGCCACATCATGAACAATACAAATCTAGGCAGGCAGTCCGCCTAATTACTCTCTTCTGGTGGTCCCGTCTGTTGTTTCAACAAAGAAACATCGGCCTAGAAACTCTTCAATCTTTTTTTGGTCACCTCGTATTTTAAAAAGATTACTAGTAAATAGAAAAAGTGGGAAAATACAGGTCGCTTGACACGACGAAAATGAAAATGTTGCAGGCCTGTTAATTGAGCCTGTTCATGGACGGTAGTGTAAATGCATGCTAACGCCTAGGCCTCCTAGCCCCGGGTTGAGCACAACTCAACATTTACAAAGGTTACAAGGAAATAAAACAATTTTAGAGGCATGCGCAGATGGTTGTGTTCATACTGCGGTACACATTGAACCTTCAATTATACACTAGTGTGTAATTCCATGAAAATCGGCGTATAGTACAGTATAGCCAGCCAAACATTAAGATTTTTGAGGCGTAACGTTCATTTGGCAAAACCTGAAATAAAAAACAGTAGCATATACAACCTTAGTAAAATAGCAAAAAGTGGAAACTTCACAGGTCGCTCAACACGACAAAAACGAAAATGTTGCAGGCTCGGTTTGACTGAGCCTGTTCATGGACGGTAGTGGAAATGCATGCTACCGTTCACGCCCTCTAGCCCCGAGCAGAACTCAATATTTACATATGCTAAAAGTACAAAAAGCAATTTAGAGACATCCGCAGATGTATTCAAACGGCGGTGAAAATGGAACCTTCAATGATACACGTGGTGAGGCGTGTAATTCCATGAAGAGCGGCGTTTGGTCCCCAGATAAAGTAAAGGGTTTGCCCTAAACGAGAAAACAATGGGCAGAACTAAACAAACTGGAATTTAGGAAAGGGATCTGAGGTTATGGAGCCGGCGTATCACAGGAACTGTCAAAAGACAAAATTAAACAATACCCAAGGCTATGAAAGCGGGAGTACTGGAACCACCCAGGCCGAAATGGGCATTTTTAGAAACTAAACAGTACCAATAACACGACATAAAAGTCGTGCTGAACAATCTTAGAAGATCGAAATATAACAGCCCTAATTGAATGTACGGGGAGACTTTTTACGGCCGCCACACGGCACAATCAACGTTGCTGTGATAATAAAATAGCAAAACGTGGAAACTTCACAGGTCGATCAACACGACAAAAACGAAAATGTTGCAGGCTCGGTTTGAAGACCTCAATTCGAATATAGCTCATCAGTTTGGGATCCATCTCACGTATCGGATATCCATATCGAAAGTGAGCAGCTAAATGTGTAACTAATAACTACTCTAAATCACCTGGAACTATCACATATATTTTTAACCAGCTGCATTGGGAATCAGTTGAAAACAGAAAACAAAATGCTCGCCTCACTTTTTTCTATAAAATTTTCTTTTTTTTTTTCACTTTTTTCTATAAAATTCATTATGGGCGTGTAGATATAACACTTTCACACTACTTAACACCTTACACTAGACAGTCACGTCATTACCACCATATGGCATACCAAATACCACACACCAGATTACATCAAGTACTCAATTTTTCCAAGAACAACAGTCGAGTGGAACTCACTACCGGTATATATAGTCAGTGCTGACAATGCCACAGCATTTAGGGCAGCGCCGGCTACATTGCCAGTTATCTCTCATATACATACACAGAGCTTTTATCTTTTAACTGCACTAACACTTTCTGTAAAGCGACTAACCCATGCATCGTGGTGTCAGATTTAAAGAAAAATCAAACTTTTGCTATATCCACCTATTTGCTTCGTATTCGATGTTCTAACAATGTAGTTTCCGTCAAATTCTATCGAAAATCGTTGTTTTCTTAATAAATTTAAGACAAATTTCTGATAAGGGTTTCTCGTTTATAAAAAAATACGGAATTTTCCGTCAGCGAGCACCTGGCAAACATCACGTGACAATGGGGAAAAATAACACCAAACATGATTATTAATAGATCACACACGTTTAGATATCGTAAAATGTAATGACGTTTTGAAATATAAACAAACAAAACAATACATAAAATGAAGTCAGTAGCCTAAACATAGTACGTTTACGATGCAGTCATTGATTTCTTGTTGGCCGATCGGTTACGGTATTTGTATTATACTTTTTCGTCGTGAGTTCGATTCCTAGACCGGTTAAATTTTGTCTTTAAAACTGAAGACAAAACGCGTTAGTAAATTTAGTTCTAACATGTTCACTAAAATTATATATGTCACAATCGACACTCCAACTATAATATGAACTAATGTTTTTTTAAGATTCCCTGTAATATTCTTAAAACTGTAATTTTATGTTATTATTTTGTTTTCACTTCTAAACGCCATAATACTGTGCGCTACACCTATAGCTCGGTTTTGAGGTCAACGATGTTTTTGTACTTTTAATAATTCAACGGTCCGTCGTTCAGGTAATTTTATTCAGTACGATAGCGATTCTTACCTTAAAGACCTGCTCGAGTCTCACCTTTTAACCTTAAATTGTCACTGAAAAAGCATGAAAATCCTGACTATGAACAGTGACGCCTGTCAAAATAGTCTATTTTATATAAAAACTCTATATAAAATGCCTGTGGTTTTGCGTGCTAAAGTGTGGCGCATGGCCGTTAACTGTTACCTATTGCAATCATGGGTTGCATACACACAAGAGAATTTGAATAGCCGCAGAGCAGGGCTTTAATAAGCTAAATCATGCCGATTTCCCTAATCGGTAGACAAGTCTATAAACTGAACATTCAAACTGCATGCGCAGTTTTGGTTTGCTGCCCACGTGATGAAAGCGACTAAAAATACTGTCGCGTCTCGTTCTACAGCTCGTTTAACTGGGTCAACAGTGCTGTAAACTTATAAAATAGACTGGCCCGGTTTGTAGGTTGGACAGGGCTACGGATATGCGATATGTACTGTATTTTGTCATTCTATCTGAGCATGGATCAGTGGTGTAAGGGTAAGGCGTTCGTATATATAACATAGACTTTTGCCATGAGGTTACTTGTTCGATCCCCAGTGATGTCAAACTTTTTTTATAAGTCACATTTAAAAAAAAAGGTTATCACTGGGACAATATGAAAATTACAAAAAATATTTTCGTTTTAACAGATTAAAAAACATATAATTAAATGTATTATACCTCGTATAGTTAAGTGAAAAAGATAAGGAAGGCGCGGAAGAAGGGCATCCCATCTTTTACTGTGACGAGACCTTTGTCCACGGCAGCCATGCTGTGACAAAATGCTGGCAGAGCTCCGAGGCTTCGCTACACGTGCCAATGTCAAAAGGTATTGCATAAGTTATCGGAATTGAGGTAATGTAAAGACACGCTCGAAATGTAATGAAAAGCGTTTGGCTGTAGATTAACTCCAGTCGGCGTGTGCCGAATGTAACAGTGGTCAACAGTGCGACATTCTATATTGTAATATCTCTCTCTTTCAAGCGCATCTTTAAATGACTGTGAAGTGACTAACTGATTTTTAAAAAATCTATTTTTAGGAGAACGGATGATCGTGCTACACTGTGGAAACGAGAAAGGGCTCCTCAATGGCTGAGAGCTAGTGTTTAAGGCCAAATCGAAAACCGGAGACTTCCATCATGATGAAGTGGCTAGAGACAAAGTTTATACCAAACGCACCACCAGCATCGGTATTGGTCATTGACAACGCCCCGTACCACAATGTACAAGAGGATCGGTTACCGACAATGGCTAAGACAACTGCGCACATCCAGCAGTGGCTGCAACGGAGAGATGTGCAATACTCCAATGATCTGCAAATACGACAGCTCATCGATCTCTGCAAAACCCACCAGCCGGCGAAACCCATCTTCTCAGGAGAATAGATCTTGACTAGACACGGACACTCTGTCATACGGTTGCCACAATATCATCCAGATCTAAATCCAATAGAACTGGGCTGCGCTGAAAGTCATTTCATGAAATGATCGAAGGATTGGTATAAGTATAGTTTGTAAAAGTGTCTTGCTTATTATTGCTTCTTTCTAACCTATGTTTTGTTCTTTTCAGGTTATATTGCCAGATGAAACTTAAGTTTCAAGATGACTGACGTGAAACGCCTCATCCAGAAGGGATTACAATCAATTTCAAGGGCAACGTGGACGAACTGCTGTAGGCACGTGACAGATATAGAGACACGATTCTAGCGGGAGAACGTAGCTCCATCCGAGAATGCACAGACTCAGGTGTTGATCACATTGACCGGAAGTGACAGTGAGGCTACTGACTCGGCGGATGAGTCTACGGACACGGCGCCTGGCACAGAGACAGACACGGCTCCAGAATCAGAGACAGAAACGGCGCCAAGAACAGAGACAGAATAATGATAATTATAAGGATAGAAGAATGCAGCACTGATGTCGACAGAGAAAAATGCGAAAGAAGTATAATTATAATTGAATACAAAAAGATTAGCTCAGACCTGGACTCGATCCTGAAACCTTCGGTTTACTAGTTCTAGTATTAATACCACTAGATCACTGTGTTCTTCTACTTCATATGCGTAAAGTATTTGTTTAAAAGTCATATCCATCGAAATATTTCTATAACCGTCCATGTTTACAAACACGTTTGTTTATTTTATGGACTGTGTGGTGGTAGTTAGTACCTGAAAAGGCATTGAGTACATACGTTTTTGGTTCTTAAGGTTTGCTTTTTATATATTTATACACGAGCATTTTTGTGTTTTACATGCCATGCCATTTTGTTTCCATTACGTGTGTTAGAGATTCACCTGGAGGGGATTACTTTTATTTACACTGTCCCATGTCTTTGGAACATGGTAGGGGTAAGAGTGAGGTTGGGTGCGCACCATAAACCGGTTTGAGCTCCCCAGTGGTGTTTTTGCCACTGACCGTTCCAAGGCGGTACCCCACTGTGTTCCTTTGTTTGTTCGTTTTGTCCTTGTGTGTTGACTTTGTGTGCGCGCGTGTGTGTATGCTTATTGTTCGTCTTGTCCTTATGTGTTGGCTTTGTGTGTGTGTGTGTGTGTGTTGTTCGTTTTGTCCTGATGTGTAAGCTTTGAGTGTGTGTGTGGTGCACGCGTTTGCGTGCTGGGGGTTCGTTTTGAGGAGGCTGCGCTTTTGGTGCGTGGCACTCCCTGTTTGATATTTTTCTTTGTTTTTAGTAGTTTTGCATGTAAATAGGTTATCTCGTTAACTCTCTTTTTTCAGTTCAACTATATGTTGATCCTAGAGGGTTTGTTATATTAGTACCTGTTTCCGTCTTTATCAAATTAGAAACAAGGTACTTTACCGCAATAATTGAAGAAAGGCAAAATTTATAGCACATTTTGTTAAATTCTTGTTTCACTTCTCTCTACAAGTTGAACTTTTGACTTTTGTGATTGTTAGTATCAGTTGATTTTCCGGAAACAACACTTATTGAAAACAACTAAACACTTCAATTATTTTGAATTGTTTTATTACGTTCAGTAAGTTAGTATTCTTAAAAATATATGCAAAAAATAATAACATAATGTCAGGTAGCAATTAAATGTATGTTAAGAAATGTGCTCAAATTGTCTTTGCAAGAAATTATTTTGTGCTAACATAGCGATTGTTCTTACATGCGGGTTAAAGAAATTTATCTTTGATCCATTCCATCTTAATGTTTATTTAAACATTGCTGGTTGCTTTAAGTGTCTAAATTAATGTTCGTACGTGCATAGATTTCTAGTTAAACTGCGGATCAAATGTCTGTCTGCGGGTCCAAGCAGATTGCGACTGTTAATATTCGTAGTTTGACACCTAAATAATGTAATGAGACCTTTTTGATATCCTTGACAACCATAAAATGCTCATTAGATTACTCGTATGAAGTAAGCCAAACGCAAGTAAGTCCAGATTGATAACTGGGCTTTGCTAAACCCAAAAGGATCAACATGAAACTTTTTTGTGTGTGTGTTTTTCAGTGATACGAAAGACAATGCTGCTTGTGAGTGCAATGGCCAACTGTATAAAAAACTGCATCACTGGATATCACGCCATAGAAACGCGACATGATACACAGCCACTCACATTAAACTGACACCAAGTACTATCCTCTTAATGCGAGGAAGCGATCGAATGACAAAAATATCTTTTTGTAAATGAAAACAATCACCTTTAGGAATTTCAAGGATGTTTGTCGCAATCGTCTACTTTTCCCGTGCGGTCGAATTTTCTTTTCCTTGCGGCAACTCGCTGTTGTTTGGTTTCTGGTCGCCATTGCATAAGATTTTCTTTTTTTGGAGAAAGTCAGTTCAACTCGTGTAATACATCTCGATGTTAAAAATTAAAATACCAAGTTGTATTACAAGTATCGCCGTTCTGGAATTCAATCAAAAAATCCCAAAACATCCCAAACCGCCCCAAAATACTATGTATACGTGTATAAACCTAAACCTAAAAGTTCCATCATAATTCTGAATCAATAGTTATATATCACAAAACATAAACTTTCGTTTTTAACAGTTTAAAAATGTATAAACATTTACGACATGTTCAAATCGATTCAGATTGTAATTTGCAGTTGAAGCTTGGACATTATTGAAATTCACGACGCGTGTAGTCGCATTTACTTTTTAAATGACAAATGATGTATTATTAATCAAAAATTTTAATGATGAAACAGTTTAGTAAAAGTATCACTACTGTGTAAATATGTGCGTTAAAACATCAATATATAATTCATTTATGGTGAAATGGTCACGTCAGAAACACTATCAGTGTCAAATTAAATGGGGAAATTTAAGTTTTAATTTATTTGTTTCTTTATTGTTTTTATTGTATTAAGCATTATCTAAATGTGCGATTTATTTGCGTTTTGAATAAGAATTTTTATAAAGGCGGTGTTTCTCTGAACGGCCGTAAAGGGGACTCCACAGCCATGTGGTTGAGGTCACTTTGAATCACTTGCCCGTCAATGCTATAGGTTCCAAATTTCCCTTATGATGTAATATTTTTTTATGTCAAGAGGTCAACCAGGAGGTTTACGGAAGGTCTGTGGCTCTACACAGGTTCCCGTGATGTCATAATGCCATAATTTGGTCTGAATCCGCCATCCAAGGCTTTAAAGTCACCACATGACCTAAATTGTGTCGATGTTAAACCAGTCGAAGAAAAACAACATTAACACCTACAAAAGTACTGCTGTTAAAACCATTGGTCAACAAATTTTCGATGCTTCATGAGCTTCCATATGTTATACATGTATATCTAGAATGAAAATTTGTGTGACATGTGATTATATCTCGTCGTATAAATGACCGTACTGATATGCTGTGTACATTTTGCATTAGTTACGCATTGAGACAATTTATAGATCCGTTATTTTTGGCAGTGTTTATTTTTTGAATGAATTACAGTTTTTCATTAAAAACACGAAAAACGAGTCTTCTGGTATTAACGATGCCATTTTTAGAATTTGACATACAGTATGAATAAATAACCGGGAGTCCAACATCAGGTGAGACAGACTTTAGTACCATTTTCCAATGTCTTTGGTATGACGCGGCTATAGAGCGAACCCACAACCTCCTGCACTCGAAGCAGGCGCTCGGACATTATGCTACCGAGGCGATACTGACTGAAGTAAAGAGTTTCATCGAGCACTGATCAGTCTAATTATATCAATATATTTTGACATATCTGGCAACGACAAAACGACACGAAATAGGGAGTACTTTGTGTCGTTTTCTTAATCAAGAAAAATCCCACAGACGGAAATACATTAATGTTGTTTTTACCTTTTCAGTTTTATTTAAACTCGTATTCTTATATAAAAAGTTTACAAATTATCGTTAGTACTTTGTACATTATTGTAAAATTTTAATTGAATCTACTATTATAATATTGGAAAGGTTTTTCTTTTCGAAATTACAGTGCACAAACACTATTCTTTCATATGCTACACGCAAAGTATTAATGGCAAACACATCATTATCTTATAGTTTGCCTTTTAATAATGAAAGGCTATTTCCTGAAAATAGATAATTAAGCCGCAGCTATGACACCACGAATACACATTTACAATACATTGCCTTAAATAACCTTCTAGGATTTTGATGTACGGTTCGGAATTTGTGAACGCGGAGCCTCATTAAGATCTAATACTTCTTTTAAACAGCGCTAATTGAAGATTATTTGTATATGTATATTTACTACAGATGCTCTAATTTATTACAGCCCGGAAAATTATTTCCATAGGTGTTGGTCATCGCATTGTTAAAGTCTACATGATGCGATATGTTACCGAGGCCAAACAAATTGTTTGTTTAATTTTATAGTATAATACGACACTGGTGAGGTGAACCAAGTTTTAAATGTATTACAAGAATTATATGTTCACTTGGTTTGTTATGTAAACTATTGAAATATTAACGGTGCTCTTTTCTATCTAGCAATATAAAAGCTTAAGATTGATTTGGCAACCCGTGTTCCTAACAAATTTTGCACATGAAAAGGGTATTTACTGTATTTGGTACTACCGGTGCATTCATTTCTATAAATCGATTATGTTTGGCCAATATAGGTTAAACGTTGTGTTGTTAAGCGGCGTGGAGAATCCATCTACAGAAGTCCTGGTTAGCATCTTCTTCCTATTTCGGACTAAAATTGCTTCAGAGATCCGGTAGTTGAATTTCAAATCACAGTCAATTTTATGTAAGGACGTCCCTCCAGAAAGAGCTGATATTTACAAACAAATGAATTGAATGTCTATATATCCGAGAGTATGAAACTCGAACGTTAAATAGGATCATGAATGTAGTACACCTTACACTTTTGTTCTTTCAAAAGTGTGGACTTCATAAATTCATTTTTTGTAATGTTCGGGATACAAGTTCAACTTGGTTTATCTTCCACGAGCTTAAATTGAATATTTGTATTATTTTAGGTAATGAAAATAAAATATTGTTGACTCGTCGCAATACCATATTGTATTTTATTACATGAAGGCGACAAATGCTTTGATATTGAATCACTCTTGTAGACATTACTCATTTTATTGATTTATTGTGTTTCATTGAGGTGTAATCGATCTTAGAAAATGTTTTTGGCGTGCAAATTATTTCGAAGTATCACGGGGGTAACGTAACTTTAGGTAAAGCTCGCATTTTCAACTACAATAATTAAAGCGGAAACTTCACAGATCGCTCAACACGACAGAAACGATAATGTTGCAGGCTCGGTTTGATTGGACCTGTTCATGGACGGTAGTGGAAATGCGGTTGAGCAGAGAGCAGAACTCAACATTTACACATGTTAAAAGTACAAAAAGCAATTTAGAGACATCCGCAGATGTATTCAAACGGCGGTGCACAAGGAACCTTCAATGATACACGTGTTGAGGCGTGTAATTCCATGAAAAGCGGCGTTTGGTCCCCAGATAAAGTAATGGGTTTGCCCTAAACGAGAAAATAATGGGCAGAACTAAACAAACTGGAATTTCGAAAGGGGATCTGTAGTTATGGAGCCTGCATATCACAGGAACTGTCAAAAGACAAAATTAAAAAGCAGGCACCATATCCAAGGGGTGATTATACAATACCCAAGGCTATGAAAGCGGGAGTATTGGAACCACCCAGGCCGAAATGGTCATGCTGAGAAACGGTACCAATAACATGACATAAAAGTCGTGCTGAACGATCTGAGAAGATCGAAATATAACAGCCCTGATTGAATGTACAAGCATTGCAATGAAACAATGACAATATAAATTTTATTTCACCAACAATCATGAAATAGTTTACAATGCATTTGAAAACATTTTATGTATTCATTACCATCATTCATTCTAGTGAACTGGTCTATTACACTTGTACACTTGTACAGCAGCCAATGCTTTTAACTTCAAACAAACATTTTGTTGATGGATTGATGGCATGGAGCTATATTTAGCTTGCAGTTTTAATCCCGTTAAGGATTTAGCAGGATTTACTACGCAATTTGATCGTCAAATCTAATTTCCTCGGCATTATAGAACTTTATGTCTCTGGTAATTTTATTCGAGATAATAAATCCATTTGGATTACGGTTCTATACCTATCTGTCTTTGTTTGGGCTTATCTCTCCTGCAGCACACTAATTATGTCGTTTACAGAAAATTTGCCATAAGAGACACACCTACCCTTAAGCTGTTTTAGAATAAGTTATACTTTCAACGGTTCTTCTATCTTTCACAACTGCAGCCTATTCTAAAAAATATTGCATTTAAATAATGAAATTCTTTCAATGATATTGAGACAGTTTCAGCTGAGCCATGAGGGTGTTGCACATTTTTTATTACCTGTTAAGAAAGTCTCAGTCAAACCAAGTATGTTTGGTTTTTGCTCTGTGCTTCCAAATATTATTCTTATAGAATTGGTGCTGTTGTTGAAAAGAACATTCAAGAATAAAGAATGTATTAATTCTTTTTGGAAGTGTGAGAATCGGAATGTTCCTTTTATTTCATTAAGACACCTGATATATATATTTGTAATGATTTCATTCAAATGTGTCTTCTCAACTTACAGGGTTTCTTGAATTATCTATATATCTACCAAACGTTTGCAGGTTAAAATAAAGAATTTGAGTTAGAAAGATTGTACGATTATATTCCAATTCTCTTAGCATCCGCCATTCAAGTTATCTTGAACATAATAGTTCGGCAATGACATACTTGCATATTATATCAAGTAAAATAACGTATTACGTTACAACAAGTTACAAAACTAAATGCTACTGTAATGGTATTGTAAACTGGCAGATTATAGTCGTCTTATTGGCAGTAAGTAATTTAAAGACAATAACCAGGACGTAAAATATGTAGGAAAGCGATAGTCAAGTAGTTAAGATGTCCATCGCTCAATCCGGAATTTGTCAAGACCACACCTTCTCATATTACACCAATACTTTAGTGTACATAGTTGTGGAACATTTCCATTTTCCATACATTGTATATTTATTACAGCTCTAAAATTTTAATTTACAATGCCATTGCTAGTCATTACAAGTAAACACAAAATACATAACATGAAGATGTGAAAGTTTAAAGGAAAACGACTGGTTGTGGTAATTTAAACATAAGGTCGAATAATAGAAGTGTCATAAAACTTTAAATCTTAAATGGCGTCGGTAGGTTTGTTAATTGTATTTTTATCACGACATGATAAATACAGACGGATCTGAACTTGGTCAACAATTTGGGAAAGATAAGTAAGTCGAACAGCACAGTACCGAAACATTAAAAACATAGTTCTCGAAGCACAAGCAGATTTAGTTACTACATAACTGATGATGCTGTAAAATACACAATAGCTGTCGAAAGTCGTCTTGAAATATTTCAAAATATGTGTTCCTAAACAATACATTGTTTTAATATGTAGAGCAGGCATTCAGTCTTCTGTGACATGGCGCATCTGTGGATGAAAATTACATGCTATCATTTGTTAATCAGCATTTCAATTCTAGGCTTATTTAAGGTAGTATGCGCCATCTAACGATTTTCAACGGACAGTAATGAAATTTTGCCAAATTAAAGTTGATATTTCCAACTGACTAGCATTTTTTCCGGTTCTCTGTTATTCTCCATTTTGCAGCTGTAAATCGTCAAACATGACCACTAGCACCATTTTTCAGCAGAGCGCAAAATGACGTACTTGACAGTTTTTTAAGTAGCCCTCTTATATAAATCAGAAGTACGGCAAAGATTCTTTATTTTCAAGTTTGTATTAAGATTATCTCTGCAATGATATATAATTTGTCAAGTTTATATCGACGTCACATCAGAGGTAAACGATTTATGAACGCAATACGCGCAAAACTGACGTCAAACTTTACCCAAATTTTGCGTAAAGACGCCTATATTTAAGAAACTGGCATATAGTTTTTTGAATAAATTTAAACAAGCGTGCAAAATTTTAATCGCTATCGATTCCGTAAAAGAAAAATGGTGGTCACCATTTTAGATTTCGCTCTATTTACCGTGACGCTTTCCCTACCCCCAGTAAAAATAACGACGTTTTTATATTTATTTCGTAAATTTCCATAAGTTTTAATTCAGTTTCTGTTTCTGTTGGTGAATATAATGAAATAATATCACAATAATGATAAAATGAATATGTTATTTCATGTTAACATGTAAATATTTTCGAGAAAATGTTCTATACATGACCAAAAATCAGGCTTTATTATAGACATCAATTTTGCCTGTGTCTGTGTAAAGTTCTTTCTGAAATAAAAGGATTTTACGTTGTTTTTTTTAAATACTTATCACCAGTTTTGCCTATTTTGTTTATTCGCCGTGTTAATTTTTGAAATGCATGTATATAAAATTCAATGAAACACCAGTACGTGAATACCAAACAACAATAATAGCCCTATATCGCTCACCTGAGTTTAATTGCTTCCTTGAACAAATTTCTTTGCTAAAGCTTCAAAAACAAAAAGAAAACTAGCTAAGGAAAAAAAACTAGGTGAGAAGGTCAAGGTAAAGATTCTTCAAGATAAGTACTGAAATTTGTTAAAAAAATATACAGGTGGTCCAAATCTCTTTGCAGTAGCTTCAAAAACAAGAAAGTATGTCAGTAGGTCAGGGTTGATAATATTTAAGATGAGTATTACAATCTGTATCAAAAGTTCTACAAGTGTTCCAAATTTCCATGCTGTATCGTCAAAAACAAGAAAGTAGACCAGAAGGTCATGATTAAGACTATTCAAGATGAGTATTGAAATCTTTATAAAAATTATACAGGTGTACCAATTTTCTGTACTGTAACATCAAAAAAGAAAAAGTTGGTCAGTAGGTCATGATTTAGACTACTCAAGATGAGTATTGAAATCTGTATCAAACATTATACATGTGGTCCAAATCTTTTTGGTGTAGCTTCAAAAACAAGAAAGTAGGTCAGTAGGTTAGGGCTAAGAACATTAAAGATGAGTACTGTAATCTTTATCGAAAGTTATCGACGTGGTCCAAATTTCTATGCTGTTAAGATCGGTGTGCAAAACTGTATATGACATCCAAATTTCAAGGCTGTATCTTAAAAAACAAAAAAGTAGGTCAGTAGGTCAATGTCACAGTCAAGTGACCCCTAATTACATTAGGTCATCAGGTAATTATAATTTAACAGTCTAGGAAATATGATCAGATAATTTTTGAAGTATTTTTCCTATATAACTCTTATACAAGTGAGCCCCGGGGCGGGGCCTCTTTTCACCCTGGGGGCATTATTTGAACAATCTTGTCAGAGAACCACTAAGCAATGCTACATACCGAATATCAAAGGCTTAAGCCTTGAACTGTCAGACAAGAAGATTTTTAAAAACATCTCCTATATGTCTATGTAAAACTTGGGGCCCCCGGGACAGGGCCTCTTTTCCACCCAATGGCATAGTTTGAATAATCTTGGTAACGGACCACTAGGCAATGCTACATACCAAATATCAAAAGCCTAGGCCTTGCAGTTTCAGACAAAAAGATTTTTAAAGTGTTTTCCTATATGTCTATGTAAAACTTGGTACCCCCGGTGCAGGGCCTCTTTTCACCCTAGGGGCATAATTTGAACAATCTTAGTAGGAGACAATAAGGCAATGCTACATACCAAATATCAAAGGCCTAGTTCTTGTGGTTTCAGACAAGAATAGTTTTAAAAAAAATTCTTATATAAGTCTATATAAACCATGTGATCCCCGGGGCGGGGCCATATTTGACCCTAGGGGAATAATTTGAATAATCTTGGTAGAGAACCACTATATGATGCAACATACCAAACATCAAAGCCCTAGGCCCTGTGGTTTTGGACAAACAGATTTTTTAAGTTTTTCCTTTCAGTTGCCATGGCAACCAGAGTTGTGCTTGGAATTCAGTTATTTGAACAATTTTGAAAGAGGTCTACCTAAGGATCATTTCTGTGAAGTTTAGAGTAATTCTGCCCAGTGGTTTTCAAGTAGATTTTTTAGGAACTGTTGACGAACACACAACGGACAACGGACGACGGACATTGAGCGGTAACAAAAGCTCACCATGAGCCTTTGGCTCAGTTGAGCTAAAATGGTTCGAACTCTAGTATTTAGAAGTGTGTGTGTGTGTGTGTGTGTGTGTGTGTGTGTGTGTGTGTGTGTGTGTTCTGGTTTAACCTCTTTTTCAACAATTGTTCAGTCATATAAACGACGGTGTCTACTTGTAGCAGTGAGTACAATGCCCAACTTTATAGTGCTGCCTCACTGGAATATTCCGCCGTAGACACGTGACATGATACCCCATCCAGTCACATTATACTGACACCGGGCTGACCAGTCCTAGCACTACCCTCTTAATGCTGAACGCCAAGCGAGGAAGCTGCTAGTACCATTTTTTATGTCTTTGGTAGTATTTTGAAGAGTGCGCACTTACTGATTCCGTCCTTACATAGAAACAGTTAACAGTAATTTAGATTACACATATGATAATCTAAGGAGAGAAAGGGATTTGTCCCATAATAGGTGTTATGAATCCCATGTACCTCCAAGACGTTCACACTGCATAGTTTCACTCGTGGTACTTGACGCGAAGATACTAGTTCATTGATCCGTGATGAAAATGCATACGTGTTATGTATCAAGAGAATGATAATAAAATGATTTTAAACTTTTGATTAATACTGAGTACTTTAACAAAATGCTTGTTTTGTTTATATATCCAGGCAAAAAAATGTAACAAACTACACCGAGGACAGTTTGCGCCTGATATCAGAAGCCGTAGGTTCGTACATGCGCTATATATCCCGACAAAAGTAAATTGAATAAAATACTCACAAAACGTGAGCACGCCTTTATATATTAATAATATTCATTAATTTAATTTTATACTACAGTCGTGTTTTATAAAGTCTCCATTTTATTTTCTGACCACATTTGCTTAATTAAACTACCTACTGTGCACATGCTTTCAATACCTTTAAAATGAGACATTTAAAACTGTGGTATTTGTATGGTTTGAACCTATGTCTCCTGTTATCATACGCAAGCTTTCATTGGTGTAGTGTGTAACAATTTAGAAGATGTGCTTTGACATGTTTCAGTGATATTGAACAGTCTCTGTAGTAGTATGAATGACATGAGGTAATAAAATATCAAAAGAATCGAAACTGCACTTTTAGCTCTGATAATCTATTGTTTTAAAAGTACCTCATTCATCGAAATAACTGCATTTTTTATGAAGAACACACCGTCTTCCGCGTTTTCTTATATACACTTGCATCTTGTCTTCGTCACACGAACTGGCCAACTGCACTAGAGGAGTGGCAGTTCAAACTTGTGCCTGTTTCCTTTCCAGCTACAGGCTTGTGCACACAAGCCACGTGCAGTATTATTTTCTGTAACAGTTCATTTTGTCCCTATCATGCGAAATAAAGATAGAAATACACTGACATGGGAATATCCTGTACCAGCATGAGTCACACCTGGTAATAGATAAATTTAAAATGACGTCTTCTGTGAACACCAAAATATCAGGTAATAGAATCTCTTAAAGACTGACCATACACATTTTGTTTAGAAGTATAACATTTGATTTGTGTATCAAATGGTGTTTGTTTGTAAGATTATATTCACTTTTCTCCTAATGTTTTAGCATTTCGACAAATATTGCTAATGTTCTCAAATTTAAATAAAGTTTGTTTAAGAACTGAAGCTGTAACTACAAATAAAAAATCAGCGTAGGCCCAGTGAATACAACTTTTGGCTAGAATGCGCTTTACCGATACGTTTTTCCTGTTTCAATAAAAGGACTGTTTGTATTTCTGTGTCTTGGGAGCATTTTATTTCGAAATCATTCATTTATTTCAAGCATTTCATGACATAATATCTTATATCTAATATATCATTGGAATTTACTACCATTATATCCACCAACAGAAGCAGAAACTAAATTTGAATAAATGGAAATTTACGAAATAAGAATAAAAACGTTGTTATTTTTACTGAGGGTAGAGAAAGCGCCATGGTAAATAGAGCGAAATCTAAAAAGGTGACCCAGTCAGTTTTGCGTGTTTTGAGTTCATAAATCGTTTGCCTCCGAAGTGACGTCGAAATAAACTTGACAAATTATATATCATTGGAGAGATAATTTTAATACAAACTTGAAAATAACTTTTGCCGTTCTTTTCTTTTGTTGTATATAAAAACGCTACTTAAAACACATGTACGTCTTTTTGCGCTCTGCTGAAAAATGACGTTAGAGGCCATGTTTGACGACTTACAACTGCAAAATGTAGAATAACAGATAACTGGAAAAAATACCAGTCAGTTGGAAATATCGTCAACTTTAATTTGGCAAAATTTCATAACAGTCCGCTGACAATCGTTAGGTTGCGCGTATTACCTAAAACAAAGGTCTAGTTTTTATCCTCCAGCATTCGATCCGTTACAAAGAATAAGAAACATTGCGGGAATGCCGAAAACAGTATATTTGTCTTAAAATATTAGGTTCATTAAATTTATATATTGCCAACGATGATTGAAACATTGTAGTTTAAATTTTCTCCTCACTTAAAACGTCAAATTCACAAAGTGCTTTTTTGCACATCGTAAATATCATATTTGACTTACATTGTCACAAATTGACATACGGGCCTTATTTTATATGTATTGTAAATGCAGGTATTGCATCATCTTTTTGTAAATTTTTGAGTTATTGAGGTAAATGTCAGATTTCACGCATGAAATACCTCTCATGTTTTTCTGTATTTCATAACTTAAATTTCCATGTAAATTTCATTAAATTCTGTTCAGTAATAAGAAAGTTGATATTTAATAAACTTCAGTAATTTATGTTTTTATCCCCAAAACCACTATAATGGGCCTCAAATTGTCAATTTAAATTCGCGCCAAAGTAGTTAGATTCCCCGGCTATATCGTGAATCCCGTGGAAACACAAATAGTCGGAGCTCACGGCTTAACCGTGAATCCATGAAATTAGGTATTTGGCGGACATTACCTTTAAATAGACTGGACTAGATATCCCTTGCGCACACCACCTTACGACTTTATAGACGAATCTATGTCTTGAATTTTTTTCTTGCTAGAAATTTATTGCTCGATCGAGGTAAGAAATTATTTTTTTAGATTTTTGTATGATTTTTGCATTACGATTTTTTTTTGGGTAAATTTTTTTTTCATTCTAAAGAATTCGGGTAACATTTACTTTTCGGCATATGATTTTAGCTAGTTTCGGTATGTCAGGATGATTTATTAAATTTTTCAGACTTTTGTAAATTATTTCAAAAGAGGAATCTAAAATGTTTCATTTATATAAGATGTAAAATTTTTTACTGAAATTTGTAACATGATATTATAAATTTCTTTGTTTCAAAAACTTATGTCAAACATTTCGTTATTATGGAACGCCATTACTGCTTTGGGTATTGTTAGGGTATAAATTTATATGGCAAGTCTAGTACCATGTATATATTATTGTAATATGAAATTGTGGACAGTCTATTGCAACACATACAATGTCCGTTTAGTGTATGGCATTAGATATTTTATGGATGCCAACTATCATATAATGTTTAAATTTACATTGAATTTTGTTAATTTGTAGTTGTAAATAATAGCTGCAGTTTATCATGTCCGTATCTATAATGTTTCATCATATACTTTTCATATCATTTCTTTACTTTAACTTTAGTCTTTTAAGTAAGAAATCTTTGTAATTTGGAAGTAATAAGTGACGTATTTTATTCATGTGACGTTTGAACTTAGTAGCACTTATTTTTGTATAAGTAGCACGTATTATTTATGGGACCCTACGGAGGTTGGTGTACCCAAAGGAGCAGTTTTATGCCCTGACTTATTTGTTTTGCTATGTGCTTACCATATGTTATATATTTTAGCTTCTTCGCCAGACGATTTTACCTGGTGATGTCATAACCCGGAAGTACAATGCCCGAGGTTCACTTGTCTTCACTCGCCGGGATGTGATTTTCCCAGCGCAGAGCTTTCGCCCCAGGGTTTGTGCCGTAAACCGCAAAGACAATGATTTTGTTATCCTCTGAAGTCAGCTCGGGGATGCAATCACCTACCACCATAGGGACCCAATACGGAATCAACGTATTCACGGTTTAAAGGGACTGGATTTTGAGTATGTTTTGTTTGGGCTACTTAAAGTTCAAAATTTACATTAAAGACCTGTGTCACGTCAGATTAGAATGGACTATAAGAACTTTTGTATCTAGGGGATACTGAACTTTCTTTTTTTTTCTTTCTTTTAATCAGTTTTTTTCTTTTCATATCTATTCATTGTTAATAATCATCTTAGTAAATAAATTTGTAAATATTGTAAAGGTGTTGATTTGTTTTGATGGTTTTTTTCGCGGTACGGCCTTTCCTTTTACAATGGTGTCAGAAGTGGGATTGGTCGACCAGACACAGTAGCTATTCGAACATTATTAACACCCATTTAACTGCAGCAATAATTTGTAAAGATTCCTCTTGTTTTGTTTTATTGTTACACATATAATATTTTATTCATTTTTCAGAGTGACGGCTTACCTCAGACAGAAAAGGACAGATCCGTAACTTCAGCTAACCAGCTTTGGGTGGTCACAGATAATAGACAGTTGTATACGACACTTGGATTCTGGGGTGAGTTCGTTCCCTTTTTTTTTCTTTTGGGTTTATTTTGTGTCACTCTATGATTAAGCCACCATATATCTGTGCTGGAGAGTGATCGCCCTTGATAAGGAGAGTTATCCTACTCACTCTTAATTGTGCGTCCCCCTACTTCTTCCATGATCCTATTTTGTATTAGTGTACTGTATACATAAGATACAGTATTTTAATTTGTGTGTTTTAGAAAGCTTGTTTACTTGCATTACTTTAAACCTACTTTTTATGTTTTAGTGCTACATTTTGTGTTATACCTATACTTTTCTTAGGATAAGCACGTTGATTTATTTTTGTTTATTGTTACACTAAAGTGTTAACACCAGTTTACAGTTGATTGATATTTGAAAAGGCTAAGGTATTGTTACAGCCTACTGTCACTGTACTTTGTTGATTGTTGCCTATGCAACCTTGATTGACAATAGTACTTTGCGCAACTTAGTGTATTATTTTAGTGAGGACGTTTTGTGTAGTATATACGTAGAGTATAGTATTTTGTTTTGGCTTCAGTGGTAACTTTTAAGAGCCTTAGTGTGTAAACTAGTGTAGTCTAGTATTCCCTCACGATTGTTTATTAGTGTCTCAGGTTGTTATAGTAGCTGTAGTGCGTAGTGTTTATATAGTGTTAAGTAGTGTAATCAAACATGACTAGTGTAGTAGAGTTAACGAAGGTGGGGACAGGGAGTTAGGTTATGAAGGAGAGGAGTTACGTAACTTTGTTAAGGAAGAGCAGGCTAGGGAACGTGAGGAAGACTTGTAGATTAGAGGCAGAGAAAGATAGATTAGAGGCAGAGAAATAAGAGCAGAGGCAGAGAAGATAGGTTGAAGCAGAGAAAGATAGATTGGGAGTTAGAGCTAGGTTGCAGAAAGAAAAGATAGAATATGACACGAAGTAGTTTAGAAGCTGAGAAGGAAAAAATTAGAGTTAGAGGCTAGGTTGCAGAAGGAAAAGATAGAGTATGAACGTAAGTTAGAATTAGATAAGTTAGAATACGGACGTAAGTGTAGAACAGGATAAGTTAGAAATGGAAAAGGAGAATTTAAATGTTAGCTAGGAATTAAAAAAAGAGAAGGAGGAAGCAGAAAGTAGGAAATTAGAAACAGAGCATAAGTTCGACAGACTTAAAAAAAGATGAGTAAGAAAAAGGTAAAGGTAAAGATGTCTCCCTTTGATGAGAAAATTGATTCCTTTGGATGCGTACTTGAATGTGTACGAAGGTACGCTGTTTGCGCAGGATTGGGATAAAGAGATATGGTCACTTAACTTACCTTTCCCTTCTAAAGGGTATGGCAAGAGAGGTTTTTGATAGACTTCCGTTGGAAGATAGGAAGGATTATGATAAACTGAAAGCCGCTTTGCTACGTCAGTTCGAACTCACTGACGATGGCTATAAGAAAAAGTTTAGAACTGAGAGGCCTCGTGTTAATGAGACCTTTGTGATGTTTCTAGCCAGAATAAGTAGAATTTAGATGGTTGGCTTAGACTGAGTAAGGGTTTAGGGGAAAACGTATGAAGGATTATTAGATTTTTATACTTAGGGACCAATTTTTAGATGTTGTAATAGAGAACTATACCAGAATTTTTTAGTAGTAAGAGGTTAGTTAAAGCAAAGGATGTAGCAGAAGATGCAGATTTGTTTGCAAAGACTCGTGGAGGTCCCAAGTATGTCGTGAATCGAACCAATAAGGACCGGAGCTATAAACCATATGAAATACCTCAGGGGACACTATCCTAGTAGTGGGTTAATGTAGGCACTATATAAGGTAGTAGCAATGTTGCTAATAGAGGTAGGGTTTTCAACCCTTTGGTGTACTGAAGTGTAATAAGTGTGGTCGAATAGGGCATAGCTCATATTACTTTTAGGAGTGGCGGAAATAGTGCTAATGCAGCAGCAGAGTTAGAAGTAGAGCGGGGGAACAGGAAAGTAGTAAAGGGGGGGAAAAAAATTTAGTAAGGAAAGTAGAAATAGAGGTAGAGGCCGTGACGATCTAGGAGTAGAGGTAGAGGAAGAAATAGAGATAGAGATAGGAGTAAGTCAAGTAGGTCAGAGAGTGGAAATGCATTATAGAACTAAGTGATGTTGAGGAGTTAGGTATGCTTAGTGTAAGTACATGTCCTACAAAACCCGGTACTTGTAATGGTAGGGATGTAATCGCTATGCGAGATACAGGTTGTACATGTGTGATAGTGAAACGGAACTTAGTAGAAGCAAGTCAGTTTTAGAGAAACCGTAGATGTAAGTACATAGATGGGAGTGAACATAGGCTAGATGTAGCTAGAATAGATATTGATTGTCCGTATTTCAAGGGTTTACAGTAGAGGCGTTGGTTGTAGTTTAATCCTACCAATGATGTTATAATTGGTAACGTAGAGGGAGCTGTAGAACCTGTTTAGTAGTTTAGCGTCAGCGTAGAAAACTAGGGCGCAAGCCAAAGTTAAGAAGCAAGTAAAGCTTAAAAGTTCCGTCTCAGATTTTTAGTATATCAGAGAGGAATTCTTTAGAAAAGCAACAGAAAGATAGCACTTTAGATTTGTTTTGGAAAGAAGGCTGGGAAGGTACGATTAAGCAGTGTAGAGGTAAAGGTTCAATTAGGTTTGAGATAAGGAATAGATTGTTATATAGAGAGTATACCGCCCAGAATTTAGACAAAAGTAGCAGTTGATTGTACCTAAATGTCTTAGAGAAACTGTAATGAAAGTTGACATGATTCGTTACTGTCAGGCCATTTAGGTATAAGGAAAATAGTGATAGGGATTAGGCGAATTTTACTGGCCGGAGTAATGGCAGAGGTTAGGAGGTACTGTCAGTCATGTAGTATTTGTCAACGTACTATAGCTAAGGGTAGAGTAAGTAAAGTTCCGTTGGAAAAATTGCCTTTGATTGATACTCCTTTTAAAGAGTTTGCCGTCGATATCGTTGGTCGATCGAACCTATGACTGATAGGAAAAACAGGTACATTTTGACTATGGTAGATTATGCTACTAGATATCCAGAAGCTATGCACTCCCTAGTATTGAAACTGAGAGAGTTAGCAGAGGCATTAGTAGATATGTATAGTAGATTAGGAGTCCCAGAGGAAATGCTTACCGATTGTGGATCGGTTTAGTCAGACTTATGGCAGAAGTTAGTAGGTTATTGTCATTAAGGCAGTTAACTACAACACCGTTCACCTATGGTAAGGGTTTAGTAGGGGAAGTTTAACGGTAGTTTGAAGAAAAATGTTGAAGCGTATGTGTAGTGAGAGACCTAGAGATTGGGATAGGTATTTGAATGCTATGTTGTTTGCTTCCCGTGAAGTTCCGAAAGAAAGTTTGGGATTTTCTCCCTTTGAGTTACTTTACGGTAGAACAATCCGTGGACCGATAACTGTGCTAAGAGAGTTATGGGCTGGTAAGACGGAGAATGATGAGGTTTAAACCACTTACCAGTATGTTAAGGATTTGCAAGAAAAGTTGGAGGATACGTGTAAGAAAAGCTCAGCAACAGTTAGCAAAAAGTAGTGCTAGATACAAGAAGTATTACAATAGGAAGGCTAGAGATAGGAGGTTTAAGGCAGGGAGTAAGGTACTTGTTTGTTACCTACGAAACATAATAAGTTGTTGTTACATTGGAAGGGGTCTTCGTAGTAGTAGAGGTAGTAAATAGACTAGATTACAGGATAGATGTAGACGGAAAGTTGAAAACGTTTCATGCAAACATGCTGAAAACAGTACTGTGAAAGGAAGGATGATAGTAAGTCTATTTCCAGTAAGGTATTTTAAGTAAGGTTGGAGCAGCTATTGTAGAGGAGGATCAGAGAGATTATGACCGATTAGATCCGAATGAAAGTAGTGATGAGTTTTCGAGTGAGTAGAAAAGGATATAGTTTTGTGTCCCATAAAGCAGGGTACAGAAACGTACAAAGATGTAGAGGTAAATCCAGAGTTACCAGTAGAATGTAAGCAAAGGGAAATAGTAGATTTGTTAGAAAATTTTCAGATGTACTGACAGATATTTCCTGGAAATACTAAATTAGTTGAACATGATTTTTCAGTTGGGCAACTACAGTTCCGATAAGAGTAAAGGGTTACCTATTCCTTTTTAAATTTGCAGCCAGTAGTGAAAGAGGAAGTAGATTTAAAAAGTTGGAGTTGGGAGTAATCGAACCATCCAATGCTCCATTTTCCTCCCCTATCGTCCTCATAAGGAAAAAAGATAACAGTATAAGGTTCTGTATGATTTTCGTCAGGTCAACAAACTGACGGTTTTCGATGCTGAACCTATGCCAACATGGAGGAAATGTTTTCAAAGCTATCTAAGTATAGATATTTTTCTAAAAATTTGACTTGAGCAAAGGTTACTGGCGGTTCCTTTGTCTGAAAGGCAAAACCCATGACTGCTTTTTTAAACCCCGAAAGGTTTGTTCCAGTTCCGTAAGATGCCCTTTGGATTAGTTAACGCACCAGCAACGTTTTGTAGACTGATGCGGAAGGTTTTGAAGGACCTAGGGCACTCAGATAGTTCATAGATGATATCCTGGTGTATAAATCACATGGCCAGAACATGTAGTAGCCCTTATGAGTTGTTAAACCAGACTAAGAGAGGCTAAGTTAACAGCAAAACCGACTAAGTGTTTTATAGGTTTTCAGAAGTTAGAATGTTTAGGGCACATGATAGGAGATGTTTTTGACCTTGAACCAGTTCCAAATAAGGTACAGGCTAACAGGATGACGAAAGACCGAAAAACCAAGAAAGGGAATACGTTCATTCTTAGGTGTAGTTGGATTTTACAGAAAGTTTATCCCAAATTTTGCAGCAATTGCAGTTCCACTCACAGATTTGACGAAAAAAGGGTCAGCCAAATCTTGTAGAGTGGGGTGAAAGTCAAGAAAAGGCTTTCCAGACTTTGAAGGTAGCTTAATGGGTCGCCTATTTTGAAGTTGCCAGATTTAGATCAGACTTTTTATTGAGAGTAGAGCTTCGATTTAGGTTTAGGCCAGTATTACTTCAGGAAAGTGATGGAGAGAAATTACCTGTAGCGTATGCTAGTAGAAAATTGCTACCTAGGGAGCAAAAGTACTCAGTGATTTGAGAAGGAGTGTTTAGCGATTTGTATGGGCAGTAGCTAAGTTTCACCGGTATTTGTTCGGTAAAGCTTTGTATTGAGACAGATCATCAGCCGCTCACTTATTTTGAATAAAGCGAAACTTAGCAATTCCAGGCTGATGAGATGGGCATTGGCATTGCAGCCATTATAGGATCAGTATTAGAGCAATTCCGGTAGAGAAATGTAGGTGCAGATTATTTGAGTAGAGTGTAGACAGGTGGCTTTATTATATGGTGTACAGATAGTGGGCAGTGTGTGTTTCTTTTTGTGTTTGCTTTTTCGTATGTCATTTTGCTTTCAATTAAGAAAATTATGAATTTTCTTTTTAAGGGGGACGTGTGTCACAAAATTGACATACGGGCCCTTTTTTTATATGTATTGTAAATGCAGGTATTTGCATCATCTTTTTGTAAAATTTTTTGGGGTTATTGAGGTAAATGTCAGATTTCACGCATGAAATACCCCTCATGTTTTTTGTATTTCATAACTTAAATTTCCATGTAAATTTCATTAAATTCTGTTCAGTTAAAAAGAAAGTTGATATTTTATAAACTTCAGTAATTTATGTTTTTATCCCAAACACTATAATGGGCCTCAAAATTTGGTCAATTAAAATTCGCACCAAGTGTTAGATCCCGTATACGGAACCCGTGGAACACAAATAGTCGGAGCTCACGGCCCTTAACCGGAATCCCCTGAAATTAGGGATTGCGGGACATTACCCTTTAAAAAAGCTGGGACTAGATATGCCTTGGGCACACCACCTTAACGCTTTATGGGCGAATCTTGTCTGAAATTATTTTCTTGCTAGAAATTTTATTTCTCGATCGAGGTAAGAAATTTATTTGTTAGATTTTTGTATGATTTTTGCATTACGATTTTTTTGGGGTAAATTTTGTTCATTCTACAGAATTCTGTAAAACATTTATTTTTCGGCATATGATTTTAGCTAGTTTCGGTATGTCAGGATGATTTATTTTAAAATTTTTTAGACTTTTGTAAATTATTTCGAAAGAGGAATCTAAAATGTTTCATTAAAATAAGATGTAAAATTTGTACTGAAATTTGTAACATGAATTTATAAAGTACTTTGTTTCAAAACTTATGTCAAACATTTCGTTATTATGGAACGCCATTACTGCATTTTATTGTTATGTATAAATTTATATGGCAGTCTAGTACCATGTATATATTATTGTAATATGAAATGTGTGACAGTCTATTGCATTACCATACAATGTCCGTTTTAGTTGTATGGCATTAGATATTATATGGATGCAATATCATATAACGTTTGATTACATTGAATTTTGTTAATTTGTAGTTGTTAAATAAAAGCTGCAGTTTATCATGTCCGTATCTATAATGTTTCATCAATACTTTTCATATCATTTCATACTTTAATTTAGTCTTTTAAATAAGTAATCTTTGTAATATGGAAGTAATAAATGACGTATTTTAATCATGTGACGTTTGAACTTAGTAGCACATATGTTTTGTAAAAGTAGCACGTTATTATTTATGGGAGCCTACGGAGGTATGGTGTACCCAAAGGAGCAGTTTTATGCCCTGACTTATTTGTTTTGCTATGGTGCTTTCCATATGTTATATATTTTAGCTTTTTTCCGCCAGACGATTTTACCTGGTGATGTCATAACCCGGAAGTACAATGCCCGAGGTTCACTTGTCTTCACTCGCCTGGATGTGATTTCCCAGCGCAGAGCTTTCGTCCCATGGTTGTGCCCTAAACGCAAAGACGATGATTTTTGTTATCCTCTGAAGTCAGTCAGGGATGCAAATCACCTACCCCATAGGGAGCCAATACGGAAAACAACGTATTCACGGTTAAAAGGGGGCTGGATTTTGAGATATGTTTTGTTTGTGCTACTTAAAGTTCACAATTACATTAAAGACCTGTGTCACGTCAGATTAGAATGGACTATAAGAACTTTTGTATCTAGAGATACTGAACTTTCTTTTTTTTTTCTTTCTTATAATCAGTTTTTTTTCTTTTTATATCTATTCATTGTTAATAATCATCTTATGTAAATAAATTTGTAAATATTGTAAAGGGTGTTGATTTGTTTTGATGGTTACTGTCGCCGGTACGGCCTTTCCTGTCACATACATGTAACACCTATTTTCCTGAAATTAATTACTTTTTAATTCAGCCGTCTATTTTGGCGACCGTCCTGATAAAAAATATTTCCAGGTATCTTATCACTGATATGAAAGGCGTGACATGCGCAGGGAAAGAGCAACTTGCCTACATGCTTTGATGAGAAAAACAAGTGATCAATTTGGAAGAAGTTGTTAAATGACCTTAAATTCGTCGATATTCCCTAAACAAATAACAAAATCGCATGAACAAGAGAAAACTTTATTATAGTGATAAGTAAAATGATGAGAATACTGTACAATCATGTAGCAAACGGGATTTGTTTACAAGAAATTTATTGTATAAAACAGGAGGGAGTATAAATATCTTTAACGCTAATAAAAAAAAAAACAGGGGTAAATTTCCAATAAGGAAAGCCACTTTCCAAACTCGCAGTCTCCTAAGACCGCAATACAATGCACATTGGCTCGCATACGACCATCATCCTTGTGTCACATTTATCAATATGTGACCAGCCACGAAGGATAGAATTAACCGTCGATAATTTAACATCTGAACAGAGTTAATTTTCAATTCTTACATTTTAGATACTTATTACTACGGTATTAGTTCCAGTCGAATATTATCACAAACAAAAGAATCTGACTCAAGTTATACAAAATAACGACTTAGTGTGTGCGGGTAAGGATCGGTCTATTTCCTCTCTTGCTCTTGAACAACATCGGTCAAAGCGAGTCTGCTAATACTTTTACTAAATTGCGTTTACTTCTTCCAGTGGGACTTCTTAACTTATAAGATATCAGTCCTTAAGTGCCGTGTGACGGCTATAGAAGTCTCCAGTGTTGTTATATTTCTGTTTCGTTTGGATCATGTAATCTATTCAGTTTTACTGTAACAGAATTCCGCTTTATTCCACTAAGGGTGTCATTAAATCTCATAGACTCATTCAAACCGGGGTAACCGTTGCAATAACAGTTCTTGGCTGCGTTCTGTTTGCTTCGAATCTTGTTTAAATTTAATGATATCGCAGTTCTTTCTGAGATCACTGCAGGTTATGAATAGTGCTATTTAAATCATATTATTTTGAGAACAATACTTTTATGGCTACTCTCATTACATTAGTCTGGCTAGAACATTCAAATTAATGAAGCCTTAATTAGAATAATAAACTTGAGGTATTCCCAGAAACTCCTACAGTATGATTACCATTATCAAAAACTGCAAAATTGCAAAGTAATGTAGTAAAGACATTTCTGTGACAAGACGTATCAAAACCTTAATAGGGATGTAATTATAAACTTCGTAAGATTCTTGATCATGGCAATTTATCAGTCATTATAAAAGGGCTAATACAATATACCAAATAGGTTTCCATCGTTTACAAGACGCTGTGACTGTCACACTGTGTTCTTTAGTTTTGTCCGCGCTGTCTATGGTTTTAGTCTAACGTGTGTTTATCATTGTAAACAAATAGCTTATACATACATTCTTACATGCACTGCTATAGTAGATCGCTTCAAAGGTGGTTGATCAGACTTTGATCGAGTAATGGATATGATCAATTACCCATTTTTGTGTTCCCTGACTGCTTAATTCATGTCAGGATTTCATTGAAGATATCTTTAAAGTTTGATTTTCCTATCCTAGTTGCTGTATAATTTTAATGATCATACTTTGCCTAAGAAATCCTATCAATATAAAAAAATGTTAAATATTGACATATGTGTACATGTAAGTCCCCTTGCATATCTTGGTTGCGAAACCAAGATAGATTAAAAATACATGTATATGAATTCTGAAGTTACACACAATATTAAACGTGTCTTTTTGTTCCTATTATTGAATTACCCCTATACCTATCATGTGCAAATGTAAAATTGAAATCAAAAGCAACAGTCTACTTTTTTAATACTTTCGTATCAAACGGGAGTAATTACAAAAGTTCCAAACAGATAATTAGTCACACATTTCTAATAGGAATCTTAAGTCTACGAAATGGGTCATTTCATGTTTAAATTTTGTCGCAGTGTTTTGTATTATATCAAAATATATAACACAAATGAACACGTGAATAGATAAATAAATTCAACTAACATTCCTGCGAAAAAAACATTCAGAGTAATAATCAATTCGAGGCTGATAAATATGGAATGCAAAACAAGACATGGATGGTTTATTGTCACTAATGGTGCTTACTTATCATTCGGCAGTGCTAACTTGTGTATCGAAAGTACTTACTGGCCATTTGGCAGTGCTGTCACTTTACATAGTACTGCTGTGGTAAGTTTTCATTTAGCAGTGGTTACTTCTCATTCGACAGTGCTAACTTGTCATTTTTCATTATGATGTAGTACATTTTCATTCTGAAATGGTCTGATTTCATTCGGCACTTTGAGTTCCATTTATGACCTTGACCTTTGATCAACCGACTTAGTTTATACGCTCTGTGCATCACATGTATGATGTGTTTTAAGTCAGTTACTTGAACGGTTATGCTTCAGATACGGCATATGAAGCACAGAAAGTCATTACACAATACATCCGAAACGATCGTATTGTAATGTAATGGCCTATTATTTTATTATTGTGGGCCTGTTACTTTATTATTATGACATGCTCATACTTAAATTATTATTTTATTTTAAAGAGAAGAAAGAAAGGAAATTGTAATGTAATGGCCGTTCAGGACATAGTTATAAAGTAATGTAGAAACAGTTCAGTATTCTAAAATATTGCTTCTCCGAAATATTGATCTTTCTGTTTCATACATGTGTATAATTGTATATTTCTTATCCTAAGGTTAACAGAGTACAGTTCTTCTCTGTACCAGGCATACAGGTAGCCAACTGGACGCTGGCATATTTCCATTATACATTGCAGTTTCATGCAGATTCAGCAGTCTGCAGAATGTTGTATCACCGTATTTGTAATAACGCTCGGACATGATAGCTAATTACCAACAATGCTCTGGGGTATATTTCCTATATAACTCTGATTAACGAGAGAGAAAAGAGAACCGTTGGGAGAACGGCACGGGGAACTGAATAGATTAGACTCTTTTAGTTATTTGGGCTAAAACACCTTGGGTTAGCTATCATTGTCAGTGCGTCTCACTTTTCCATAAGAACTGGGTTGAACTTTAAATAAAAACTGTTAGACTTTCAAAGTGTTGTTTACTATTCCTTTGTCACCGGAGTTATTACGTGACAGTATAAAACAGTAAACATGTTGAGTTTTTTCAGGTTTCTTAGCGGAGTCAAATTATAGAAGTCCTTGACAAACAAAATTACATCAAATGACAATTTTATACTAATGTAAAATGTTTTAGAGGCTTCCTGTTACCATATAAATGTTTGCTAGTCTAGTTGCTTTTAAATTAGAATTAGTAAATGCATTTTATGTATTTATGCGTGATTTACATTTTAAAAATGGGTTGTGGTATTTTAAGATATTAAATGAAATTAAATGAATGCGAAATTCATGTTTTCTACTTAATGTTACTAAAACTTAAAAGGTAACTGATATTTAATTAATTGCAATGATTGGCCAAATTACTAATTTAATTTAGTTCTATCAATATGTTTATTTCATATAATTGCTGTTGTCGGTGTTTGTTTCAAGCATGTTTTATGTGTAGCTTTTTCTGTTCTTGCACATCTCCTTATTTCGACTTATGTTTGTTCATCTGTTGCCTACTGGATGTAAAATCTGCCTAGCTTATTACCAAAAACATACTTTACGGTAGTCAAGATAGAAATTAAGCTTCATGCCTTACATTTTGTATTTACTCGCTGAAATATTACAGATTATCTGTATTTCTTTTGATATTTAATTTTGGTTAATTTTGATATGTAATATTGAATGTTTAGCTGGCGTCGTATCACCATATTCGAGAACAAATTCTCTTAAAGTTTGTCGTGCAACTGAAAATGAAATCAATAGTCCTTACGTAAATTTTCACTTTGTCTCGAAAAAGTATTCACTTTCAAAAGAGAAACTTTCTAAATAGTGATAAATTCCAGCAAAACAATCTAACAGCATATGAATTAAAAGTTTTCTTGCTGTTCTAGTTTCTGTGTAATTGTAGGTCAGACTCAATGCTAAATAAAATCTGGAAAGTCGATGCCTCAGAAGCACCGAGAACAATGCAAACAGTGAAAATTGACTGGTTTCATTTAATTAATTAGATACACATCGGATAAAGATTCAATCATTATTGTATCTTGAAAGCAAACAAAGACATGAAGGAAAAGACAAAAAAGGAAATAGAAAAAGTGGAAACTCTGCAGGACGACCCAACGGCTGCAGTTTCTGTACCAAACACATTTTAGATTCATCAGCAGATGTGTTCATACGGCGGTGCTCATGGAACCTTCAATGATGCATAGAGTGCAAATCCATAAAAGCGACGTATGGTTAAAACAAGCAAATTCAGTGGAATGGCATCCCGCGCAGAACGGCCGCGCAGAACGGGTACAGGTTTTAACCTTCAAAAAGCATTAGCTGCCTTCAAAACATTTTGATGCAATACAAATTTCGGTCTCAAATAATTGATGAAAGCCATGTTTCTATTTTCAGAACTATGACCTTGACCAAAGCTACCTGAAATGGACAAATAACAGTCTGTATGAAAGTTGCCTATTTATCAGATTTAATATGATACTGAAGTTATTTTGAGGAAACCATGTTCTATGTTAGGCACAGTGATCTTGACCTTTACGCAAGCAATCAAAAATACAACTAAAACCGACATCCGTGCAAGCTTCCTAAGCTCAGACTTTAGCCGCAACACCCGTTATTGATCAGAGACAATTATCTATTTTAGTAACAGCAACATTGACCTTAACTGAAGTGACCAGAATGCATAGTGTACATCAGTTTCTAAGAAAACTAAATATATATACTAAAGAAACAAGGATAAATATCAAGCAGGAAATGCCACGCTCCAAAAACACCCCCCCCCCCCCGCCCCCCCAAAAAAAACGAAACTCACAGCACACATTTGTTCACAATGCCGACACACACACTCATACAAAGCAAACACACGGGGACAAAACGAACAAATGAAGGAACACAGTGGGGCACCGCCTTGGAACTGTCCGTGGCAAAAACATCACTGGGGAGCTTAAACCGGTTTATGGTGTGCACCCAACCTCACTCTTATCCCCACCATGTTCCAAAGACACGGAACAGTGTGAAAATGTAAACCCCGCCAGGTGAATCTCTAAACACACGCAAAGGAAACAAAAAGGCATGGCATGTTAAACACAAAAATGCTCCTGTATAACATATAAATGCACTATATACAGTCAAACCAGTCTATAAAGACCACTCTTGGGAGAGATGAAATGTGGTTGTTATTGAGAGGTGGTCTTTATTCAAAGGTTAAGATAAACTGTAAATGTTAAAATGGGAAACAAAACATGTGGTCTTAAGAGCCAGATGGTCTATGTTCAGAGGTGGTCCTTAACACAGGTTTGACTGTAATAACACTATGAGATAGCCACGATTCCACGAAGCAAAACCCCATCTCAGCATATGTATTTGTTAACGACAGACATCTACACAATAAACAAAGTAAAAGAAAGAAAAACGAAGACAAGAAAACAAGAACAATGGAACAAAACAAACATTCAGGCATACTGTGGGGCACCACTTCGAAATAATGAGGAAATTTAAAACATAACATTGTGGAGCTTAAGCTGGTTAATTGCGCGCAAAACCAAACCACCACGCACTAATATAGTATTCGTTAACAGCAACCCATTTCTACATTTCTGCTCGCAACAACTACAGAATACAGATTTTTTTTTGCAAATATTGATATGTGCCAGGCAAAAATAATCTGCTTGGCTTGTGTAATAATTAAATAAATATTCACGCTTTGATTTCCACGTTGCGATTTAACTCACTCTCGTTGGACATGCTGCCAATCACTGCCTAACGTAATCATGTTTAGCCAAGAATAAAAACAGTTCTAGAAATAAAGATGGATTACTCTGACGGATTTCAATAGTTGCGTTGTATAAATCTTAAAAGAGATCTTTTTTTTTGTTATTTTGTCGTTTAAGAAAGTCTGTGAAATAGAATATTGATACAGGTAGATTCTTCCAGATGATTTGTATATTGTATTTGAGGAACATCAAATATTTTTCTGTGTACAACATTACTCACTGATTACCTGCTTAACACATTTATTATGCCCAGCCTTATATAATCAATCATCACAATAATTGTTTTCTTTGTCTCTTTGTTGTGCACCTTTCTTCGTTTACCTAATGCAAAAACTGTAGGTAGGACGAATACCACTACATCTCGGTGTTCTTTACTTCATTTAAAACTCTTTTACTTAATAATGTTATTTCAATATTTTCTGGAATATCAATTTTTCATAGACTTATATTCCCATAAAGAATTGTACCGCAACGAGTGTTAAGTTTTATATAAATCTACCCCTTATAATATACAACGCTCTATATTTACTCCCTTCTATATTTACTCCTACTTCCTCAATGGTTAAATATATACAGATTATTTAAACATAACATTTTTATACGGCCTTTTTAATTAGACATACGATAGGAGCATTCAGATTTCGATAGAAAAAACGTGCTGAAATACATTAGAATAAAGCAAAACACGATGCTATTGAGAAATGACAGGAGAAAGGGAGAAATGATTTTATTATTTTATAGTAATCAGCCAATATAGAAACATTCAATTACAATAATACTTAATGAATACTATAAAAGGAGCAATAGGAGTCTACGCAGAGGCGCGATTAGATATATATTTTAGTTTGATACTTGTACATTTCCGTGTTTACCAATTTATATAACAGAAGTCAGTTAACCTAAAATTAAATTCTACGGGATTCACAAGTAAGCCTAATAAGCTATATATTTTAAGAATGATGTTTCTACGCGTAGTTAGTGTTAAAAGTAATGTCTGTTACCTTGAGATGGTGTATATTGTACAAATAACGATATTTGAAAAGCAGTCATTGACTTTAAATTTTTGGACTCGTATAAGTTGCAGTTCCAGAGTTTGTTCTTCATCATGACCGATCTATATGCAGCACTAGTTTACATGGTTAAAATTAAAACTACTTATGGAAATGTATTTCTTTTGTCATGTACTAAAGCGCTTACTGAATGACTTTCCTGTCAATAATCAAACCTGTTAGCCCTCGGTCCTTCAGACCTCTGGCAAAAGTTTTGTCTATTGACCAGCAAGCCAGTCGATACATGTATGATATGTGCTTGGAGATACAGACATTAAAATATATATTTCAACATTCTTGTTTGTCCCCACCAGGAATATAAATTTTGATTGTGACTTTTTGGTTAACCGAGATTCAGGCTTTTACGTGGATAAATCTCGTTTCGTTCATATTACTTTTTAATATACTTGCGACAACAATAAAGGCTAAATCTATAAGCCAATTTCTCATTCTGTTTATCCAATCAGATTATGGTCATTCAAACGTTATGTTTTTGATCATTTGGGATTGGTGTAATAGAGCTACGCTTTGCTTGGAAGCGTTAGTTTCATAACCTCTCAAAGACGAACTCAGACAAATTCAGTTATTTCCTGCATCAAAAGGATCGTCTTAATGACTTTATTAACTATCATATCATTAGTCTTTAACTAAGGTTTGGTATCAGGAAAATGTATTTTTCCGAACTTGAACTCAGTGTTATATTGTCTGGACCTGTGGAATCATGGTGATGGTTGCTGTACTTTTCATAACGTTTCATAAACAGATTCCTAGTCGAACAATATCTGCTATTATTTTGTTTGGTTGTAATTTCGTCGAATAGATCTGCTTGAAGATTTTAATGAAAGTAAAATTTATTGACCCAAGAAAAGAACATTTTCTTTGTTACTGAATATAGAACTTTTTAGATTGTCTTTTTTTTTCGTTTAGCAATTCGCTGTCTGAACAAAATGTTTTCAAGAAGTATCAATAGGACTCAACGATCTATGTCTCCTTTATGAGGATTAACTTAACTTCAACTCGTGCGTAGACTCTCAAATTGTCTTATGTTTTTCCTTCATAATTGATGTATATAGCATATTAATTAAGTAAATGCACTTGATATACTGCTTTATATGCACATACCTTTGACGCACTTAAAATTATCTATCCCGAATTTCCTCCTTTATGTTTTGCAAATACATATAGTTATAAGAAGCGAAGAGTCTGACTTTTGTTTGTTGCTCTTCTTGACACATTAATTCAATAAACCTGACAAATGCCAATTTCTTCTGAGATTTCTTTCGATTCACCAAGGGTCACAGAAATGAAATTAACAATTAAGCGGTCTTAAAAATACATTAAATGAGATGGAACACACCCGTCATGTCCCAAAATACTTAACGTCGGAATAAATGTTTGGTTGGTTTAGAAAATACGTCAAAAAGCACTTGATGGCAAATAAATACTATTGTCTTCGCTTCTTTTCACCCATATTTTATGACGAATTTATTTATTATTTTGTTGGGTTAAACTTCGCACCGACACAATTATAGCTCATATGGCAACTTTCTAACTTTCATGGTGCATTTTTTCATCACGAGCGGGCACCTGGGTAGAACCACCGACCTTCCGTAAGCCATCTGGATGGTTTCCTCACATGAAGGATTCAACGCCCCTCGTAAGGCTCGAACCCACATCGATGAGGGACAAGTGATTTGAAGTCAGAGACCTTAATTACTCAACCAAGGAGCCCCTTCCCCCATTAAGACCAAAACTATATTCGACTTTATATGTAGACGAAGGGAGCACTGTCTGTTGGTAAGGTTTTCTTAGTTCCGCACTTTTCGGTGTATGTAACTCGATGATTAAGTTGGGAAGTGCTAACTATTATTTGTATTATTTGAGTTAAAAAAATTCGCCAAGATAATTTATATGTTGATCCGGCTGAAAGTCAAACAGCTCCAGAACAACGTGCGCGTTCGGTATCGAGCAGGTCTGTGATACTTTAGATCCGATGCTGAATAGTGGAACTCTAAGACCGCTAAACAATTAGATTCTCAGATTAGTCCTCTTGTGTTTGCATTTCTTTTCTTTGTGTGTGCGTGCGTGTGTGTTTTGATTGTGTGCATTCAGCGTGCTGGGTTGCCGTTTGGTGTGTCTTCGTTTTTGGAACGCGGCTTTCCCTGCTGGATGTTTATTCTCGTCATTTTCATTCAATAAAAAAAGCTTTCCGATTGCACCGTTAGAGGTATTCTTCCGACGTTCAAATTTGAAGTTGTTGAATAATCCATGTACCCGTCGATGCAATATTTCATGCAAGGACTAGCAACTATCGAAAGACTGTAAGCCAGCTGTGTGATTTCATGACATGAATACTTTGAGGTTTCGAACCTACAGCGAAGAGGGGCAATTGATTCAAAGCCAGTAACCCGATAAATGCATTCACTTAATTTCTTTAAAGGATTGCAAACAGAGTATAAAAAGCTAATTAAACACAAAAAAATGCAAGGCTACATAAGGCAAATTAATCAAATTAGTTTGCGTTGACGTGAAGTACCGCATATGATCTGTATTAGTGATTTTAACAAATAAACAATTTCAGACAAAAGCGTATATCGGCCAGAAAGTTACTTGCAATGAGAATAAATCAAGGCGTAGTTACTAAGTTTCCTGAAAATGCGTAGATATCAAGTTGATTAATATTGGGATCGACTGTTGTCCATTGGATGTTAGGTGTTTTATTTCCGATATCTTCTCTCATTTCCGCAACGTCGAAATGCTAGTATGGATTCCAAGTAATTATATAAACTGTTCAAAAGCGTCGACTTGCGAAACATCAATGTAATAACTATCATAAAAAGTAGAAACAAATGCTGCTTAATTATATCAATAATTTCTAAGCAGAAACCACATGGACACTTCACATTACAGAATCAAGTATATGTAATATATATACATCTATTTTGTACAGTGGTGCTTTTGCTGCTAACCTTTTCCTGAAAGTGTACAACTGTGACAGTCTTCCTTTATTAGTTTGCTTTGTCTATGTTGTCTACTTCTTTCACTTTGCATGTGTATTTTGTGTAATGTCAATCGTTAAAACACACTACTGGTTTTGGAAGATTGCGTTCTTAAATACAAAAAAGTTATATAGTAAAGCTAACCAAAACCTAGTTTACAAAAAAAATGACACTTTTATTTTGTGAAAAACAAGGAAGAATATCCAACAGGGAACGCCACTTTCTAAAGCCGCAGCCTCCCCAAATGCACACACGCACACCACATACACAAAGCAAACACACAAGGACATAACTAACAAATGAAGGAACACAGTGGGGTACCGCCTTGGAACGGTCAGTGGCACAACCACCACTGGGGAGCTCAAACCGGTATATGGTGCACTTAACCTCCCTCTTACCCCAACCATGTTCCAGTCACAGGACAGTGTAAATTAAATTAATCCCCGCCAGGTCTAACATATGCAAAGACAACAGAAGGTATGTAATATAAAACACAAATGCTCTTGTATATATCCTTAAGAACCTAAAACGTATGTACTCAATGCCTTTGCAGAATACAGAGCAACAATGGGAGCACCTTAAGGGCCCGACAAAACAGGCCAGAAGACGGAAATCAAAATAGCTCAGTCCTGGTGGGATTTAAGAATTGCTTATCATAGAGTCCTCCAACTGTTCCGTCTGACACAAGCAAAGAGGAAAGTGTAGCGTCCAACTGTAAAAGGGCTAACACCAAACATGCGGTGTGTCTCAAAACAGTTGGGTCATAACCTCTTTCAATAAAACGCTTAATGACTTTACCAAATACAATTAGAAAATTGCCATGACCAAAAATCTTACAAAGTTTGTAAACCACATCCCCATAAAAAACGGGCATTGACACACCCTCCCTGTCAGAATAATTTGTATATTTGATATATTGATAAACGTTACACATAAGCACAGATAGTGCTTGGCTCCCTTTTCATACTACCATTGTTATAATTATATTTGTATTGCTGTAAAAATAGGATTTTGGTCATTTATGGACGAATAGGGTTAATTACAGTGACAGCTGAATCCATGTTATATTGAATACAATTGTTAAAGGGAACCAACATTTTGTTAAAGCAAGTATCCATTGTGAAAGACTATGCACAAATTTGGACCAATCAGAAACAAGTTCTATAAATAGCACCAATCACAGCTCATGTCTGCTAAGGTATAAATAGGTAGACGGATGACAGAGAGATCATTCTGTATCCAGCAGTCGAAGAAGACACATCGAGGATTCAACTAATAATTTATCCCAGTACCTTGATGAGCAAGTTATTGCAACTACACTGTCAGGGCGGATAAGACGTTTGAAGTCCATTGACTAAAGAAGAGTTGCAGGATTTCAAAAAGGTTTCGAGCTATAGGGCCAGCGCATAGGAGTTTTACCTTGAGGGTAGTTGAATGCTATAGACGATAGCAAATAGAGGCTGAGCATCGAAAGCTGAGACAGAGACCCAGAGTTTGATAATCAACTGAGATAGTAGGAGAATTCCAGCTTAAAGACGAAGTTCAGCGTTATTGGCGAAGTACAGCCAAGGCATCAGGGTTATACCTATATGGTAGTTGAATGCTATAAGTGATAGCATAGAGGCGCTGAGCATCCAGGAGTCAGGGCAATCTTACTGAGTTGCAGCTTTAATTAAGAGAACATAGACTGAGCATCGATGTGGTATGACTCGTAAGTTATTGTTCAAAGGCATTGTCTGACGGGAACTTAGACACTAAGACCAGTCAAGTATAGCATCTCTAGCCTATAGGAGCTAAAGCTGCTGATTTCGAGTTGAAGGTAATAGTTGAAACATTGAATGACTTTTGCCAGATCCCTGAAAGTATCTAGCTCGTAATTGAAATCATTTACGAATCATTGGTATACGAATCATTTAGGCAAGGTAGCCAGAAGAAAATTTTATATATGAGACGTTTTAACAAAGGACATTCTACATCGTTTGTCAGCTAGTCTAAGACATAGTCACCTGAACGGTTTGATCTATTTCATTGTTCAAGATACTAAAGGCGTAGGCACTTCCCTGGGTCATATAACTCGGATCCTGACACTCCCGCAGAAGTGCCCCAAAACTGCTATTGCACCCCAAAACCAAATCCGAATCACAATAGCAAAATTTAGCAAAGCACCCACGCAACCTGCAACAACGGTAGCCCTGTTGAAGAAGCCCACCTGTAATACACCGGTCACACCCACCGAAACCCCCAACACGACCACACGCTCCAGCAAGTTTCTGTTTTTGTTAATTATAGTATATTATAGATAATGTTCTCGATGCTTCCGAGGGATCTACTTTTCAAATTTTATATATTATATAATTTTCGCAAGGAAAGACTACTTTTTCCTCAAGCAGGTAATTGTTATGTATATTTGTTTGTTAGTGTACACTTCCATACCTCTTGTTTTTATTTCGATGTAAATGAGATGTGGAACGAAAATTTGTAGTCCTGTTTGGCGCCATATAACCTATACTGTGTTGGTGCGCCGTAAAACCCAAATAAATAAATTGTTTGTGTACAGTCCGAGGAATTGACAAAACATAAATACCGCTTTAAATATAAATATGTTGGATTTAAAACCCAGTGAAAGTCTATAAGATTGTTTTGAAGCATAGAACGCAACCGACTACAATTATAGCCGACACGGTTTGATTGAGTATGTCCGTGGGAGATAATGAAATGTGCAACACAAAAAATGACATACGCGATTTAGCATCAATTACATTTGCATGACTGACACACCTGTAAATACAGTATTATGTAAAAGTGTTATCATTTTGACTTTTAAGCAGATCAGTTTTTCTGGTAACATGTACTTCTGTATGCTATTGTTTCTTGGTTGTATTGGGACATTTGTCTCAAGCAGAGAAGAACAACTTTTAATAACGTTCCCGTGGCCGTGTGAAATAGTTTTGACTCAAATGTTGTCTATGCAAAATCAATGAAATAACTGTTTTACGTGTAAATGTTCATTTAGTAAGACTCATTTGCGAACGTTTTGTTTTCGCTGGGTGTCAGCGACGGGAACAGAACATTCTAACATTCTCGCGTAATTACATCAGATGCTGATTCAGACATTCAGAATTTTACATTGTATTTATAATAACTACAATAATATCAATAGAAAAATTACAGTTTCTATGTATATAGTGGCTTAATCTAGATCACGTAAGTTATAACACAACAAATTTATGTTATACAAAATATTTGTAAAACCTTGATACAACAGAGAAATATCCGTACTCAAACTTTATGACTTTCATACAAGGAAATCTTCAATCTAATACAATTTTCTGGATTTTTAACTAAGCTTGCTTTAACCAAAACTTACTTATTCAGCGGATCTGATAAAATCATATTCGAAGCGGCGCTATTTATGCATAGTTTATCTACGTTTATGGCATATACGGAAGATTTTTATGTCTTTTCAGGCAAATGCGTCTTTGTGACTACTGTTGAAAAACTCGGCGGTGACAGATAGTTATGAATATTTGTCCGGAATTTGTCTGATGCAATGAAGATAATTAACAATAATATTTTTGTGTTTTCTATCTTTCATTTGATCTATATGTCTTTTTTTTTTCTCACAGTGTTCACTGCACCGTACTACTTCTATCTAAATTTTTGCCAATTTAAAAAAGAAAACGCTTTAGTAGATAAAAGGAAACATTATTGTAAATACGAACTATAACTATCACGAAAAAGCATTGTCGAGAAAGCCGTAACTTTAAAGACAAAAAAATGAATAAACTGGATAATAAACTACAAAAAGTGGAATCTCCACAAGCCGCCCAACACGATAAAAATGAAAATGTTGCAGGATCGGTTCGGTTGAGCCTTGTACGCTACCGCCCGCGCCCTCTAGCCTCGGTTTGAGCAGAACGAAACTTTTGCACATCTTACAATTACCAAAACATAATTTAGAAATTGATGTGTGTTCATTTGTATAGAACATTGAATTTTCAGATGAAAATAACAATGTATGAAAACTGAATCAAATTTATTGCTGTGCACCGTAATTATAGACGTTGCTTTGGTGTGAATATAAATTTTACAGCTAAATACACAAAAAAGTATTTAAAAAAGCCATATGAAAAAGCTTTATCAACCTCGCAAATGGGACGGGGTGTTTTAAATCAGCTTTTTATAGAAACAAACAATATTGCTTTCCTTTCTAAACCCGAATCGTATTGGCAACATATTTTACATTAAACTGGCATTAATAAACAATATTGTAATAAAAAGATTAATGATCGTACTGACTTCAAGTATGACGACAGATATAACTGTAGTTTCTAATCAAAGGAGATTAGGCAAAATCATACATTTTCTCTTACATCTTTCTGTATTGAACAGATCAAACGAGATAAATGTCAGCAGCTTTGATCTGCATTTTAAAGATGCTTTAGGGCAACAGACCAAGACCATTGATCGTAAGAAGTATATAAATCTGAATTTATATATATATATATATATATATATATATATATATATATATATATATATATATATATATATATATATATATATATATATATATATATATATGTACTGGATAGTTAGTCTGTGATTGCTCATTTTTACAGAAAAATCAATAAATTGATTTCGAGTCATAATATCAAAAATGCCCACTAAGTCTCTTATTGTTCCTAAAGCATAAATAACATGCATAGTATGAAAGAATACACGTGGAATTTAGTGACTATCCGTTTTATTATAACAATTGCGACTGAACAATGTATTTACTAAGCACTTAAGAGTAATTAACATCTAGAGGTCTTAATCGCCTAAAAGCATACTATTAAGTTCCCCTGTATTTATCTTAGATATCATATCCATCGAATGCATACACATAAAAAATTAACAAACGGGCATTGTCTTTATGTTGAATTGATAGTAGAATAAATCATTCTGACACAGACTACTTTAGCCGCATTACACATAACTGAACTCTAGACAAGATAATGATCTTAATCAAGAAACCATTGACATTTAAGATATTTGAGCCGTGCCATGAGAAAACCAACATAGTGGGTATGCGACCAGCAACGATCCAGACCAGCCTGTGCATCCGCGCAGTCTGGTCAGGATCCATGCTGTTCGCTTTCAAAGCCTATTACAATTAGAGAACCCGTTAGCGAACAGCATGGATCCTGACCAGACTGCGCGGATGCGCAGGCTGGTCTGGATCCTTGCTGGTCGCATACCCACTATGTTGGTTTTCTCATGGCACGGCTCATTTCATGCTTCTAGCCACTTATCCATTCTCTGACTTTGTAGTTATTTAAACATTTAGTTCGACTAAGCCGTTCTCCCTCATTGACGGGTAAAATCAGATTGCTGAAAACACAACTTAGGCTTGTTATAGCAGCGCAACTACGTCAAGTGAGGATTGTTTTAAGATAGTTCTGCACGTTTGATAAACCGGAAGTGATGGCGTAACGTCATTTTTCAGGATAGCGTAGAATAAACCCTGGACATGGTATACGGTGATGAAATCATTTTATGAATTTATGGTAACCCCAGAGTAAATTTTTTAAAATAGCAATGTTTCAATATTTCTAAAGGATAAAACATGATATTATAAAAGTTTTAAATGTTAAATAATCTTACATAATGTCTTAAAATATACGTAAAATGTGTGGGTCTCTTTAATCATGTGCAAATATCTAAAAAAAAAACACACGGACCAATACACTTAACCTACTTTGGGTGGATGGCACCAAGGAAACAGATCTGTTCGCAGGGAGAAAATTGTTCTTTCTCGTTGTCGAATAGGTCATACCCGTTTGACTCATTCTTACCTTCTGAACAAAGAAGAACAATCTGAATGTGTACAATGTCAAACACCGCTTACTATGAAACATATTTTATGGACTGTGTGGACTTCGCTCCACAGTGCAGTACATACTATGACGTTCAAACTTTGAAAGAGTTGTTTGAAAAAGTTTCAGTCGGCAATATTTTGTCCTTTTTAAAGATGATAGGCATTTATCAAAAAATCTTAACAATCCTATAGTTTTATTCACATATTTTGCAATATTATTGTTTACCACTGATATTTTAACCCTTTTTAGACATGCTTTACACTTTACATTTTAACCCTTTATATGTTTATACATTTTGCAATGTACGTTTTCAAAACACTTGTTTTCGGCAATTTATGGCCTTTTTGTGTTGATTCGCCATAAAATTTAACGCACTTACTCGCTTATTTCACCACTTTACAGACCAAATATTTATCTACAACTGTGAGGAGTTTCAATAAAATCTACAGTGTACAAAAAGTTCTATTCGAGAAAATGTTGTAACAAGTACGTCAATCAGTAACACCGATAGATGCTCCCCGAAGCAAATATCCAAAAAGGGGGGCAATTGAAAAACAGGGTCATAGTTACTGCGCTCCCCCTCAATGTGTTCAATAAGAATTTAAAGTTTGAAGAAAATATCTCCTATAGTTTTGGAGAGATGCTCTGGACAAAGGTTTTAACACAAATGGAGGTTAAAAATGAGGCCAGCTAGAGTTATCATTCTTAGTTACTGCACTTCCTCTCACTGACCTCTATAAATGTGAGAAGTATGAATCAATCATGTATATACTTTTCAAGAAATACATATTTACTTTTCAAGTAATACACCAGAAAATTTGTCATACATTAAAGGAGGAAATTAAAACAACAGGGTAAGCTAGAGTTATTGTGTTTTTTTAAATGCACTCCCTCTCACTAATTTCTATCAATATGTAAAGTATTAAGTTAATCCCTCTTATAGTTTTCCAGTTATGCACTGGACAAGCTTTTTTCACATAAGGGGAGATAAGTCAAAAATGGGGTCAGCTTGAGTTATGGTTCTTTGACACTGCACATCCACTAACTGACCTCTATCTATATCAGTATAAAGTCAATCCCTTCTATAGTTTTGGACTTAAGCTCCGGAAAACCTTTTAACAAAAAGGGGGATAATTAAAAAAAGGGACAACCTAGAGTTATGGTTCCTTATCACTGCACTTCCTCTCAGTGAGCTCTATCATTGTTTGAAGTTACTACTAAGTAACTTCAACACTTTTTTAGTTATGCTCCCGACAAGAAGTTTGACGTACGGACAGACAGAGGTGCGGACAAGGTGGCGATTATATGCTTCCCCCACATCTGGGAGCACAGAAATTGGGATTTTTCCATAGGCTCCCGTATGAAAACTTGTGTGAGGTCTAAATGTTTCAGATCGCTCTAGCAAAACATCAAGCACACGACCCTGTCTTTTTTATTTACTTTCTAAGTATAATCGGAAAATTACAAGTCTGCATTCAGAGACTGTCTCGAAACTCAGATTGAAAGCCTTATATTCTGGTCCTACTTTACATCCTTATCTTGAGAATTGCTTAATTATAATTGCCATATGATTTTGATTGGGAAAAAACTAACTTGAAAGAGATTCTACATTATATTCAGAAAGAAACTTCTCGTAATCCAAATGAATGCCTTTAATTGGCCTAATCTGTTCCGAGAAATCTAAATTAACCGTACCGCAAATAAAGCAACAGTTTACTAATTAATTTGGTTTTTTGAGGAGGATATCAATATCCTTTCAGAAACTTCAATATTATCAGCATGATAAAGTTATATTGTTCTCACAAACTTGAGTAAATAATCCTCTCTTAATCGTAAGGTATTACTTGGACAACCAGTGAATATATACACTTAAACGAATACATAAAGATTGTTTCTTGATGTTTGTAGTGCCCTCCGTGGCTGAGTGGTTAAGGTCGATTACTTCAAATTACTTGCCCTTCACAAATGTCGGTTTGAGCCTTGTTTGTTGTGTAGAATTCTTCATGTGACTAAGCCATCCTGCTTGCTTACGGGAGGTCTGTGGATTTACGCAAGAGCCAGCCCGTGATAAAATAATGCCTGGAAGGGCAACTAGGGATTTTATCCACTATCAAAGCTGGAAAGTCACCATATGATCTATGATTGTGTCGGCGTGGTATTTGTTCTCTATAGTAAAGAATATATTGTAGTACCTGACGTTTCCTTACATTAAAAGTCGCTTTCTATAATGAAAGAAAAATTAAGTGATCTTATATGAATAATGACATTCCCTGAATGTACGCTCAAATACCCTGTTACAGTCATACATTATTAAGATATCTCCTTTGTTTCGAGCAATTCCCAGACGCAATTAAGTAATAGAAAGAGCATTGAAACTCGAAGGTAAACGATTTGTACGAGGGGGCGTAGCCCCCGAGTATAAATCGTTTAACCGAGATTTTTAATGTTCTTTTTGTTTTGTATCATAGCCATCCATATATGGTAGTTGTAGGCGTTCCACATTGCCATATACAGCAGTTCAGTGAGTACTTAAAATCCTTGCTTTACAAATGTGTAAAGCCCAGGTAAAATAAACCATGCTAGAGCAGAAAATCAATAAAATACACGTCGCTGTCTACTGTTCCGGACACGCTGGCATACTTTCCTATCCAACAGTGCAGTAACTAGCGTGCAGGTATTAAATACCTGCACACTTTTAGTTACCGCACCATGTAGTCAGGGTATACGAATTACCTGCACCAAATTTGTTAAGAAAAAACACCAAGCTATGATACAATTTATTAATACATCTTGTTAGTTGCAGTAATTTACGGTTTTCGTTTCCGTACCAAGGATATATATGTACTAACAAGCATCACTTTACAAATACCACATAAAAGCAACACACAAGCAGCGTCATAATGTCCTTAATGACATCAAATAGTCTTTATTTAGACATTTTTTTTTCAGAATATATTGATATGAAAGAAGAATCGATCATATTACTAAACCCTTTAGTCGGATTTAGTCAGAGGGACTTTATGAGTCCTCATGGTGATTGAATGAGATACTTTAATTATTGCAAATCATGGCCAACATTCCAATACATTGCCAGTAGTTTCGGCAAAAGTAGTCTCCCTTGAATATACACGGATCGCGGACCCGATAACGTTTATCGATAAACAGTTTTACTATAGGTTTGTATAGGAAAATATATTTCAAACATTAAAAACGTATTTTTATCGTTATTTAACAAAATTTTATAACCTCGTGAAGTAATCTTCATTTGTTGCCCTTTATTTCAATATATTTTTTATCGATGTGATACAAAAACTTATTGCTTCCATTTTTGTTTGAAGTTGATGACTATGGTTTCTATGTATTTGTATATAAAATTTTTGAAAAGATCGGTTATGTGGGGTTTTAAAAGGCTATAAAAACATTTTCTATCAAAATGACATTATTTTATAACCTCGTGAAGTATTCTCCATTGTCTGAACATTGTCTGGGTATTTTTTATTTTAAAATTGAGTAATGACAAATTGCTTCCATTTTAATTTGAAATGAAGTAATCGCAATCTTGAGCACGCTTTTCACAAATATTTACTTGACGGTACGACGACACAAGGCAATGCTTATCAATGTGTTGCATATCTGTTTGAGCGATTTATTTATTTATTCATTTATTTATTATAACATATATAAATAACATGTACTTTATTTGGCATAAAATGACATTATAAAATGACATTAATTGGTATATTATGATTAAAGGTAAACATTTTTGAATTGGCAAACTTTAATTCATATCTTTAATTGGAATTTTTTTCTTAAAAAGTCCGCATTAAATTAATTTAAAAAGGCAATTAGAATTAATTCTATGTAACTGCTTTACAAACTGTGTGCCGGTATATTACTATAAACTGTTCTATAATTGAAACATTTCGCGAAAATTTTGATATATATGTGCCTAAAATATTACATACAACCATGGCTTCTTTACATTCACTGATCACTGCGTGAACGTAAAAGTATAAATTACAAATTAAAGAATGATGGTCATGTTAACTGTGGTGATAAGTTGAGTTATTTACCCGTGCATGCATTTCAGCAGAAGATGAAAAAAAGGTGCACTTTACGAAACTTATTATTCAAGTTGAAAAGAAAAACAAGTATATATTTATCAAATACAATAATCACTTTCACCGGTATATGACCTGTTTCATTATCATGATATTGGCAGATATTTTTTATGAAAACAAAGACATTTTTATAACTATATTATTTTTCTACATTCCATAAAGGAAAATTAATTCCTACTCCACAAATCTTCATGGTCCGATGGGGACCCCTGTTGTGCAAAATTGCCAATCAATTAGCTGCTATTACATAATCGCTGATAAGCAGCAGATAAGACGGGGGGTTTAGATTAGATTATCGTGGCGGACACCTCTTCGCAATTGTTTTATGGTCTTAGTGCGAATATTGTGAAACAGTGAAGTTTTATTGTAATACAATAATTTTTAATAGCAAATAGTTATTTTAGGTTAATTATAAAATGTAAGATAGTACATGTTTTAGACAATTATAAAATGTGTTTTTAACAAATGTATATATAATATAAATGTGCACAAAGATGACTGAAATGAAATGTTGAACTTATATAGTAGTGGATCTAGGCATTTAAAAACACACATAACACTAGAAATTGCCAAAATTTATATATGCGTTTAATTCAGTTTAGGTTGTGTTGTCCAGCTGTTCGAAACTATTCTGAAACAAACTGTTTAACTGTCACCTAAATTTCTTTTATAATTTTCTACATCCATCTAAAATTGTATGCAAAAAAAGTATAATAAGTAAAAAAAAGTACATCTGTGATCAATTTGCCGTTAGATAATTTAATAAATAAATATCTTGTTTTATCGTTTAAGCTATAAGAAGATATATATGACAGAACATCTCTACTTTATGTCTCAGTTGATGGTTTTTGGGGGTAATTAACGTAGCCTGGGGTGTTTAGCTTGTCTCCATCCGGTGTATTCGCAAAGGTCCATAAAACATCACGCGTAAAACATTTACAGTCAATATGCAGTAATTGTCAAAATCGAAATTTTCAGGGCGATAAATTTGAAAAAAAAAAATATAAAAAAAAATAAAATAAAATAACACGAGAACATAATTTTACAACACTACGCTTGACAGCAAAAAGGGGAAAGCTTTCAAAAGGGAATTGAAAGAAAAGGAATTGGTTTGTGTGATGCTTTATCCTTTACCACTAAAAAGTGGCATTTTTTATTTTTATATTTTCGGCCCATGCATTCAACGAAACTTAAAACTTCACCCAGCATATACATGGCAGAAAATACACATTACGTACGCATGATGAACAAGTATTTTTACCGTAAAATCATACATTTTACTTATTGTTTGATATATAATTATTTATAACTCATGGAACAATGTCGGTATCTAGCAAAGTCTATGAAATACAATTAATTACAGTAGCTTAAAGATGTGTTATATTCTGCTTTAATTTTCATACTTCAATACTTATCATATCTAACCAAGACGCGTTGCTCAGAGCCGAGTTTACCTATATATGTATCGATAATTTGGTGTAAAGGGAAACAACTACAACGGCGCACAAGGCAAAAAATCAATACCGACAGGAGTTGCGGTTCTCGTATATTTCACGCTCAAAGTTGGGGATGATCCCTATGAACTAGTAAACTCAATTATGGACAGCTTGACGATATCATTTTATTTAAACATGGTTTTTGCTAAAAACGTCACCTGTGCTGCTAGCTTCAATCGTGAATACTATCGAGTTATTTAAGTGCCTTCTTCTTTAATATGTACTTTTGACATTCTGGCTCTAACCCCTCGCTATATATGGAACATTAATATGTTCACAGAACTACAAATCTACGTATGAAATTAAAAGATAAAATTGTTCGCCTTTTTTCTGACATTCTCTGAGATAGTATTAAAGCATTTCAAAAATAACAACATTTAGTAAATAATATTTTGATATTTTGACATCATAATTAGCGATCCTTTCGTTAACTTTCATGTTAATGTGTGGACGATATGGTAAGTTATGGTTTAAATTTTATTTCTGAAGAAATCTCATCATCTCAACTCATTGGTTGAAACTACTTTATATCCTTTATTTATACATTTTAGCTTCAACACTCTTTCACGGCCAGATGAAATCACAAAAATTAATTAAATTTATGCGTTTTCACTAACTTTCAGAGAAGATATATGAAGAAAATAAAAAAGAATAAATAATATTTGTGTTACAATGTAAGGTTTTTAAAAGGATGTTATCTAAAAATTAATTTTGAATATATTAGATATTGCAAAATAATGAAATAAACCAAGAAAACAAATATTTATACTGTCAATCGGTATTAAAATCATGCTTAGTGTAGATCTCATTCATCTGTCTAAAACTTTTACGGTCTTATGAGATCACAGGTGTTTATTCAAGACTGATTAATTACAAAATAATAAAACTGAATATTGCGTTATAATAACATTAATTGTCAGAAATTGATACTTAACAGCATCGTATATATGGTTGTTAATATAAACAAATCTTCTCCAATGATGTTGGTTTTGTTTTTTGTTCAGTTTTTCTCATCAACGTACAATACTGTACTGTAGTTGCAACTTGTCACAGCTATTTGTATAAATACTAACAGTGTAAATAAGACTATTTGATTTGAAATGGGTATTTATTGAAGGAACGACATTATACACGTGCATATAAGGCAGTTTATGACGAGATGATACTTCCTACATACATCTGATCGAAAGTCAGTCCTAGCAGCATCATGTTTACCGGGAGTTATTAATAGTTGAAATATGGAAAAAGTCTGCACTGGATATGCTTATATAAGAAATAACATTTTTGCTTAAATATCATGTCAATCATTTCAATTTGAAACCAGTAAGATCAAAAGTACCTACGATCACGTCTGCTGATAGAACACATATTATGTACGTACCTTTAAAAAGAAAAATATATGTTTACGGAAGAACTTGTCTGACTTTTGCCTAGATTTGATATGATTCATTACGTTGTTTATAACCATCTGTGTAAAACTACATATTACCGGAAATGAAAGACTGCATTCATACCGTTCAAAAAATACAGCAATCTCGAGAATTCACTGACATCTCTAGTGGAATCGAAGTTTACATATGCATGATCTAGCTTTAAAAGGAAACGTGCGGTAATTAAGTCTAGTAACGCCACTCCTTTAAACGACATTTCTTCAGCAAGACAATCACTTTACAATAAAACGATCAACAACAAAACAACTTATATTATATCATGTTATAATGTAAGATAGGCAGAAAAGGTCTCTCATAAAACAGATTGACCGTCAACACTTATTTCATATAACCGTAAAACACAAACTTCAGGGTGATTTTAAAGGAAAATAAGCATTTCTATGTAACTGGTTTAAATACAACATTTTTAGTTCTTTCTTAAACTTTGTATTAGAAACAATGCGATTATAGTATTCCAGAAATCGCATACATGGAATATGATAATCTATTACATGACTCCTTATGTGAATTGCCCTTCCATAGTTGTGTATGACTGTTTATTGTTCAGGCTAAGTAATTTATAAAATCTATAAAATCTGATATCGTGAAAACATCGATGACTTGCGGTCATAGTAAAATGGTGACCTGTCCTTCGGAACTCGAGCAATAGTTCTGACTATTGACCTGCAGTAAGTGTTTTCAGATAATTGCTGTATTAGTTGCAGCTTAAGTAAACCAATCATATAAGTTATAAAGTGAACGCGTCGTGCAGTTTTCTGGTTATTTCACATCAAAATTACCTTTGTAGTATCCCCGCAGTTAAGTTGGATAATTGAAAAAAGAAATCAGAGATGGGAAAAAGCTTTTTTGTTTTCGGAAAACAATTATCACGTGCTTCTTACAACGCCATTATTAAACATTGGAATCTCTTGCTTGAAGAAATATGCAGCATTTCAATTATAACACCTAAAAGGTATCTCATTCCAGTTCATGCCAATCTTATCATCCCGTTGTGTACTTATTACAGTAATATTCCGTGATGTTAACAAAAATAGACGCACTGTTTTTAAAAAAGAATCCATTTACTGACACAATATTTGTTAGAAATGTTATTTAGTCAGATTAAAGATACCGAAATTAATTTTGTTTAAATGAAAGACATTGTATTAAGTCGAATCTGATATATAACTTCTGTTTTTAGCTTTTTCAATTTTCTTCTGAAATGAGTTCAGATAAGGTGACAATATCAATATAAGAACTTATTTAATCAGACAGATTTAGGTAAGCAAACTCGTAGAATTAGAAATTTAGAATTTGATTGATTATTTAAAACCGTGTCTAATGTATAATTATGACCTGATTGATCTCAGTTTATCTCACTGCCTTAGAAAATTTAACGTATACCGTGTGAGATGCTGTTCAACGCTCACTCATGGCATTAAAAGGCAATCTCCATAAAATATTTGAATGGGTACAAGTATTTGTGTAGTGAATCAATTCCACCGTGTTCTTTCTTTATACTTTATTTATATTCTGAATAGTTCCAATTTGCTTAGACAGATGTCTTACCCCAGAGCTATTGTTTTTTATTGGGTTTAACATCACACTGACACGATTATAGGACATACTGCGACTTCTGATCCCCAAGTGCTACTCGGAGTAGAGCTATTCTGATAGGCACGAGCAGGCATTTTTACAGAACCACCATCATTTTATAAGCCAGCTGAATCGCTTTCTTTGATGCAGAATTCTCCATCCACTACCAAAATACTAGTACATCAGATTACGAGCATTTCATTCACGTGTATTTTTTTCATGTGACATATACTTTTTCATACCTCAAATTTTTATATTGTTATAATATTACAATAAAAAAAAACAAAGACAAAAGTCCAACAGGAACAGCCACATTCAACGAATGCAGCCACTCACACACAACGTGGAGATATGGGTACATGCAAACAGTGGCTGAGCACACTGTACACAGTAACACAAACGAACACAGAATTAACAAACAGACAACACATAAATAAAAAAGGAACACTATGAGTAGCTTCCATGTATAAATCGCAATTTTGTGAAAACTTCAGGTGTTGATCCCAATATACATATGGTGTGTTTAATACAATCGAAGGTATATACGAGTAGACGCCATCACGATGTAAGTATGTACATCCTGACAAAGAAAGACAGATGTGATGTGCAAATGTCATACACTAAGGTTTGCGGAAACAGTATTGTACAACATTGAATTTTAGATTGAAACCAGTATTTTTCAACATGCAAGTGTATGATTCTTTAATGAATCAGTCTAAATTGGTAAGTGTTCTGGTGACATCAAATTGAATGGAAATGGAAGCATGATACAGAACGGTGAATATTTCTTTTATTTAACAATGCTAACAATAGAAAATAGGATACTTAATGAGATACTTAAGTAACTTAAACAGAATCAGTTTATTGATACAATATCTTTGGGAATATAGAACGCATGTAAGAAAATGATAGCTTGTTTTGACTAAGTAGTAAATTGTACAGTACTCCAAACTCCTCTTAGCATCAGCCTAAGCAGAAGTTCTGTTATAAGGACACATGGTTCTAAAGAAATAGAATAATAAAAAATCTGAGTCCAATAAACATTGTCGACTTAATAGCATGATGGTATTTAAACAATTCATGTTGATTAAATTTTTCGAGCAAAAAATATTGCAATGTGTTGTTTGTAAAGACATTAATAATTTTATAAATTTAAAGTATCAAATATTATTTGAAGTTATTGAAACCACTTTAAAAGACATGTTTCAATAACTATCTTTTACTATTTAGATGATGAATTGCTAGGTGTCATAAAGGAATGAACAAATTTTAAAGAACACTATCATACCTATTTAATGTTACGCAAGTAGTTCAATATAGCAATGTGTTTAGCAGAGTTCAATTTTGCAATGATTTCAGATTTATATAATCTTGAAGGTAATTGATATAAGTTGTTGATTATACTATCAAAGTCTAGTCGTAAATAGTGTCTCTTTTTGCCTCAGTGACGATATTATAACACGTTGGGATCTTTTCAACTTCAAGTTTTATAAGACACTTGGAATTATTTCTTCATCACAGCCATTAAAACACTTTGGAATTGGACATCATGCTAATATACTGTAATATTGCGAGTGAGGTTTAAGTGTTGGTAAGTAGATATATCCCGTTGCATCGTATGAAAATGTATTTAAGACGGGTATGTTTGCCGATTTTATTCCTATTTCGTATACGATTAAACTATTATACAGGAACCATGAAATTAATATTCCACGATCAACTGCAGTGTTTAATTTTGACTAATTAACTGTACAAATATTATAACAGATCAAAACGATAACCAATCTACTTACTTCATCTTACATCGAAAGAAAGACACTTTTTGGTGCAAGCCACGCCTCCCTTGATACTGTCATTACAACCTTGAATTATTCATGCCTTTTTGTGGAAAAAATCACTTGAAAAGAATCACTTGTTTCCTTAATTATCACACAATTCACTTTTATGTTTGGGAATCATTTTCTCTCTAGCAGAATAATGCATTTTGTAAGACCATCTAATACTGGCTTTTTACTATAACAAATTAACAGATACGACAAATATGCAAATAACATAAAGTGCCACCACTGGTTAATTTGGATGGTATTGACAGCTTGAGGCATACCACTTTAAAAGAACAGTCACATTGCTAGTTTAACTGCACGTATTGTTAAAGAAGATTTACAATCATTACATTTTAACTATCAATTGTACAAATACATGTCTAGTTCACATCTACAACCCTTTATAATAACATTAAATGAAATACGTTTCAATGACTGTGTTTGTTCCTGTTGTTTGTGTAGGATCTGACTACTTTGTATACTATGTTAATATTATTATTTGTGTTTCTTCCTCAAATCCCTGTAGAGGAACATTTGTTACAAAAATAGTATCAGTAATTAGTAAATGACAAGACAATTTAGTCTAGAGATGGACACACGTTCATACACAAGGTGGAATTTCAGTCTATGCAACAACATTAATTTGTTTCCCCGGGAATAAATGAATATAGAATATGATGGCATGTCGACAGCATATCGTATTCCATATGATTTGACAAGAAGTTATATGTCTAGATATTACGCAACTATTGTCCCATAAGACTAAATGTATCTATGTGCACTACTGCCAACAAGAACACAATATATAATAGACTTAAGTAATTATATAAAACCGAATATATACTTTACATTTTAATTTATCTTCTGGAAACATAACAGATTGAATCTTGATAGCATTGTAAACATAATAATTACTGTCATGTTCGACCAATGATTTGTAAATGATTGTTGAAATATAAAATCAACTAAAATCAAGCAGATAATCAATTCAATTTATGGTCCTTATTGTTCACTAACTGGTGTCAAACAACCTAAATCTTTGACCTTTTACCAGTTATGTTTCAAGTTTCAACACCTTGTCTTGAACCACTCGACCTATAGTGAGTATATGAATTGGAAACCCCTTCAAGTATGAGCATACGCTGCAAGGATGAGGGACTGACCTTTCCACAACCCACCTAGGTCCAAACCTTAAACTCTAATCCAAACTAAATGTCTCGAACACCTTTCTCTAAAACCTGTTTAAACCTTGTCTCAAACACTACCAACGTTCAGCAATATAACCTTAAACCATCAGCTTATACTGCGACCCGGACCAGTATAATAATATAGTTATCAAGAGGACTCAGCAAAGATGAGCCGAAGCTGCAAATATGAGGGTGACTCACCTAAATCATTTATTACCAAAGTCCCAGTAATAATTATGGCTTATTATTAATTATATTTCTCCAGTTTCTCTTCGATGTGCACTCTTCGAACTCTCAGGACGATCTGCTCAAACTGGATGCGCTGTGTGTATTTATATGGTCATATGACGTCACTTGCATACCGACATACCTCCGACTTTTACATAGACCACTGTATACTAATACAATTTACCGAAAGGACCAATTTTGCGACATTACTAGCGCTGAATTTTAATGCATTTCATCACAATCTATGCAAGGTAGATAAAAGTGGGAATGATAGATATTTAAGACAAAATTATATTCATACAGAGAGTGTAGCCGACAATAATGATAGCAATTACGGGAATATAATGGGATGTTGCAGTTTACATGTTATCATTAATGCATGATCTATTATTAGTGGGAAACGTAGGTGTTGTAACACCACTCTTATCAACAGTCTCGTAATTTTGTTATATGTTTTTATACAGAACGAGATTTGCTTAACGGCTTCACAGAAGGAGCAGACCAAAAGAATATTGCATTACCATGTTATAATCCATATCGGAAAATGAACATTATTTTTTAAACAAAAGATCCGTCGTAAAATTGTTATGCTGCCCGATACTGTTGTTACACGATATGACTCGATATGACTGATATGACTGTACCTAACACGTAACTAAACACTCTCAGGACAGATCTGATACAGAGAAAGGCAATTAGTTTAGATTTCTTCATATATACGTTCCGTAATTAATATTGCATTTTAATACGGAAACAAAATACACTCAGGTCAGAATCAAGTCAGTTTCCGAGGCTATCTGTATTTAATAATATGAACTTAATTTTCACAGGGCTAAATAAACGTTGTTTAGATCTTATGGAGACTAAAGGCAATATATATGTTATGTATCTATAAATATTTATAAGAAATTGTACTTGAATCAATGTTATTACAGTGATAAAGTATGTCCGGTATAAGACAAAATTTTCCTTTATTTCATATTGTGCTCTGTCTATACTCAGTAACGTGCCATAACTTGAACTGTATTATTCAGACGAACTAACCTCCCCAGTGGTGGTGTTTTTGCAACTGCAACTGACCGCTCCAAGGTGGTGCTCATTGTGTGCGTTTTGGGGATATTCATCCATTTTTGTGCACAGCGTAAAGTAAATTGTCATTTAAGTTTAATGCAAATATCTAAACATTTTCTCATTTCTTCAGATATCGATTTAGAAAGGAAGTTTATTACGACACAGAATAATTTCAGTGCTGCGTGCAGTTTTAAAGATATAACTAAAATAATGTAATTTTTCGACAGGAAAATCTTTCAAGCGACATTGTCTAAAATAATGAATTTTTTCGACAGAAAAATCTTTCAAGCGACATTGTCTAAAATAATGTAATTTTTCGACAGGAAAATCTTTCAAGCGACATTGTCTAAGGAACCAATACGCATTGACTCTAAGTGGTAGTTGAATAAGTGTATAAAAACAAGGATTAACATCAAATAAGGAATACCATTATTCCAAAAACACAGTCTCCCTAAACCTAATCTCAAAGCACGCAGATATGCACACTACCAAGACACACACGTCAAAACAAACAGTGGGGCACCGCCTTGGAAATGTCAGTGGCAAAACCACTAGTCGGTAGATCAAACCGGATTATGGTGCGCGCCCAACCTCACTCTTACCCCTCTATGTTCCAAAGACACGGGACAGGTAAATCTCTAACACACGCAATGGACACAAAAGGCATGGCATGTAAAACCTTTTATAAATGGTTGTGGGTTCTGATACATACAATTTACAATATAACCGCCGTAAATAAGAGTGTGCGTACTTGTACTTCGTTTGGTTACGTTTTAAATAATGAATAATAAGAACCCTCTTGTAACAAAATATTGATAAGATGTATTTGTTATAAAATAAGTACACCTTAGTTTGCTTAAGTTCTATCATCATAGACCACATGAAGAAATAAATATTTGATACTGATATCTACTTTGATATTCAACACAAACGCAACATGGCGGTGAAGGTAGTATATATATTATGTGTCTTTACTTTGGCATATGTGTTCTGCTAATTTCCAGTTTGCTTCAAAATGGACCAGACCTCAAATAACAAGGGCCAGTCCTGCAAACAGAATGCAATTATAATATTACAGTTTCCTTCGTACAAAAAAGTGGAAAACCACAGGTCGTCCAACACGACATAAACGAAAATGTTGCAAATTCGGTTTGATTGAACCTGTTCAGGACGGTAATGGGGAAGCAAGCTACCGTCCACGCCCTCTAGCCCCGGGTTGAGCAGAACTCATCATTTACACATGTTATAAGTACGAGGATATTATTTAGAGACATCCGCAGATGCATTCATACGGCGGTGCACATGGAACAGTCGTCGTTGACATTGTCAAACCGTTTAATTATGTTTGAAATGACACTAATAAAAATGAAAAGAACTAAAGAAACAAATAATTTATCACAGCAAAAGTAATGAGACTGTCCTGCATCCGTCAGGACGTCATCATTTGTTTCTATCAAATAAGAATCCAACATTATAGATGTCTCAAGGCCTTGTTGAAACGAAACGTCAGTAAAGTCGTATACGAGCTGTATATCATTACAATTTGCCTTTACATTGGAATACTACTTCATCCGATATAACTTACATTACAGAAATATGAATTCTATTTGTTTCATATTACCTCTTATATTAAATTATGCTTTATATCAAATAAGTTTGAAGTCTTAGTTGATGTGCAATCCTGGCCATATTATATATGTGAATGTTGTTTCGTAGTGATATATCAAGCACATTATAATGTCATAGATACATGCAATGTATCGCACCATCCTATAACCGTCCCTATAAATGTTGTGTTTGTCCTTGGTATTGATCTAGTCGTATGTACATGTCATGGTCTGCTGAACAGTTGTTATGTGCCTAACTGTTGTCAGGTTGTTATTGTTTACTAAGAGTGGTGCGAGATATGGATGATAGGTGTTTTGAGAGTTCAATAACTTTTCAAATCCCGCGGAATTATCTAGTCGCCGCGGTACTAACGTCTCTTGGTCATTTTTCCCATTCTTCTCCAAGTATATGGACGTGATGTTACAATCACTCCAATGCTAAATAGATCTTAATAGAATAAATTTTTCAATTTATTAATTATAAACATAAAGTGTAATTTAAATACAGGATTCTGGTAATTATTGCTTCATTCTTTATTCTTTACGATGCTGTAAGGGAGTGAACTAACGACCATCCCCACCCGAGGCGGACGCCGTACCACTAGGGTGCGGAATGTTCGGAACCATTACTTATAAAAAAAATAACAATTGACTGACCAATGTAAAAAATTTCTGAAATGTGTTAGCCTTACTCAGTGAAATGTGTCCTTTTGGTTAAAGTATTGACTTGCAATGTATTGAAATGTCATGGTTGTTTCACATACGACAGATAGGGTTTCGGTCTGACGTTTACATCAATAAATCCATAAGACTCCTATAACACGTAATAAATAGTCATATGAAAATGGATGACCTCATAAACATGTTCGCTGATAAGAACATAACAGGTCAGTGAGTGTAATAATCCCGTTGCTACTTGTCTTAAACTTAGGTCTGTTAGATATCTAGGCACACTGAATCTGGGTAGAACCGATAAACTTCCATGTTAGGAATCGAACCCAGATCGCCGCGGCAATAAAAGTTTTCTGCTGCCGCTACCAGGAGGATTTAGTGTTAAATGCGCGTTGAATATGGATGTTTATAATCGAGGCAGTTTACCTCAAGTAAAGCGTTACAAACGCTTTTCGATTTTCATTGTAAAAAGTAGTAAAAACAACTAATTCTCATGTGTTTCCGTAACATATAGTCTGTCAGTAATTAAGTTTTAAAGCATTCTTAAGAAATATAGCATTAATTTCCAGATATCTAAAAAAAAGTTTTTTTGTTGTCGGACGATCTGGAGGCCAGTCCCTTTAAAAGTTTGTGTTGCATTTATCTGTAAAATATTTTATCTACAATCGAAGGGGTCCGTGCAAAAAGGTCCCTATCTCCATTTTTGGTAAAAATGGAGTTAGGACCTTTGTGGCATAAAAAGAACATTCCCCACCTGATTAACTTCCCCCATCAGTGTATTCTTCTGTTTAAGAGTAAAAGATGGTATTTAAGGTATGCAACATTGGGTCTAACAATTAAAATTATATTATACTAACAACACTACGTCCAATTAATGCTGAAACTTTGCATGTAAGACTGAAATCGACATTGTTGCAGCATTCCTATCTCATTTCCTTTTTTAAATCAAAGTAAATTTTCAATTTACGTGGATTTTACTCTGGTAATGATTCTATGTTTATGTTATATCGTATGTTTATTTCACACATTCCTCTATCATATTTGTTACTAGAGCTTCTATTGGAATCGCCAGAAAACCTTTATTCATTTATATCTGATAGACTCACCCCTGTTGAATTCAAGTATATAGAATATTAACAACGAATCCGCCACATTGGGAATTCAGTTCGCACTACTTGAACTAGCTGTCATTTTTGCCGTCTTTAATCCTGAAAGATCTGTTTCAAATAAGACAGTTCGATAGCAGTATGTTACAAAGACAAATGAGCCATCACGTTGTAGTCGAATCATCATAATATTTCAGTCTATAATATATAAACCGAATATATATAAAGATAAAAGTAGAGTCCAATACATACCAGCAAGCTCAATTCATATGTAATATAATTTGATGTGTTGTGATCATTTCCTATATTTGTTTGACATTCCGACTGTGTGAGATATTCAGTTTGATGGCACTTTTCGGTATTCTCTTTATATCTTTTACAGAGGAAATTCGTTTGTTTTCACTGTAATATCGAAATTTTTATAACTTTTCGGGTCAATGTCGTCCGTTCGTCACAAAAACGTAAACGACTGGAAAATAACCGAAAGGTTATTACCAGGGTAAATCAAGCTCTGAATTAAATATTATCGTGGATTCATTAGAGATAACTAGGAAATATCGATCTAAGAACTACATAGCGTAACATATTATGTCGTGAAAATATGTACATCGGCAACGAAAACATACATAGTCCTGACAGGCAAACTACTTCGACAAAAATTCCGGCATATTACGTAAGGCTGAGTTGATGTCTTCTAGACAACAACCAGCTAGAAGTACTGTTACCTGTATAAACTTCCAAAGGATAGTAAAAAAAAAGCTGAGTGACAAAGAGCAAGTTCAACATCAAGCAACTAAGATATATTTCCAGAACATTAGTATTATTTCTTGTGAAAACTCTAGAAAAAAGGCTAGCTTATGCTTTAAAGATTGTCTAGCTATACATGCTCCTGTATGGCTTGAATTTTAGAATAACCATACCGTAACAGTATTTCCAAAGAAATATCTCACTGATATTTTTCAGTATTTCACCAGCTAGCAAAAAATAAACAAGAAGTATCTTTAAAAAAGATACACGGTCGTATTAGTCAATGCACACTTTACGTCAAGGGGTACGAAATGACCAAAATTGGGACGAGTTGACTTGGGGACGAGTTGATTGTAATTCGTTTACGGGAGATCACTCCGTATCAGAATGAAATCAGAATCTAATCTTTATTGTTTTAGAGACCGCTAGTCCAGATATTCTAGCATGGCTGAAACACTCGATAGAGTAAATAATCACGCATCCTCCAACATACAATATACATGTATCTTCTTGACCATCTTGGTACAAGCTAACATTACCTCATCGCACTAAGTTCTATACAATACACATTTCTCTCTTTGGTTATTTGAAATATCCTAAGAGTCATAAGTCATATATTTAACACGGAAGAAAATTCATCGATATGATCTGCTTTATATATCATCACCCGAGATATGTTGTTGCGCAAGAATATGGCGTTTCTACAGTGTCGGTTAATACCGCTGACTCGTGCGTCTTTATATGCATAGGCATTGGCGGCTATGAATCAAAGAAAATTGTCAATCATCAGAAAGTGATTTCTCTATTTATTCCGTGCTCTATCTTATATATATATATATATATATATATGCGGCGATATATGACCATTTTGTGTCGATTCGCCGTAAAACCCAACTCACTCACTATCTTATATAGAGGGTGAGTGCACTGAAACGGTCACCACTAACAACATCTAATTTGCATGGTTTTATCTGTGAAACATACGTGTTACTAGCAAGGCCTTAGCTTTTTTTTCACAAGTCTTCCAAATAGCTGGGCTTTTTGGATCTAAAACGAATATATAGAGGATATTTGTTTATTTCAGTGTTGCTTTAAATGTCGTTCACGAGTGAACACCAGATGCAATATTTTCACAAGTGGCATAGCCACGAATTAAAGTGTAGGATATGGTGTTCATCAGTTAAAGATATTTTGTCTTACATGCAATACAAACAAATCATGTTTTGGCTAAATTTAACCATTTTTTAGTTTCTCACCGGTGACAACTAATATATATTTTGATGTGAAATAACTCTTAACACTCTTATATTTGGATATGTCACTGAAAAACATGTAAAACCAACCTAATAAAAACAAAGGTGCTTTCACATACTAGTACTATTGCCATTATCAAAGACTAGTTAAGTTTCATCATGTAGCAATATATCATTATGCGGTACTTTGAGAGTCTGAAAAATTGCATAAAACTATTTTACGATAGCTTAGTGGTAGAGCGTCCGCTTTGAGTGTGGGAGGTCGTGGGATCGATCCCCGACCGCGTCATACCAAAGACGTGAAAACTGGTACCACTATCTCCCTTGCTTGGGGCTCAGCATTAAAACGGAAATTGGCTTCTTTTCCCTTATACCCACATGGCGATGGATTCCATCAGAAATAAGGTGTCGGAGTGATTAACTTAAATTGTAGAACTTGCTTCTTGACCTAAAATAAATTAGTTAAAACTGAAACTACAAGTAGACTCGATAGGCATAAGAAGTAGCATCGCCTCGTAATTTGTTGATGAAATAAGGTTAATGATAACTTTATCTAGTAAGATTGTTACAGTTAATACAAATTTATTTCTTTCATTTGTGATAATTCAGATTATACTTTATAGAAAGGGTGTTTTAATTCATTTATACACGACGAAGAGGTTTGTACCTATCACGGAAATTTTGGACTAAAATTCAGATTTTTTTCTAGAAAGTAACTAGGCTAATAATAACCCTGCAACGTATTACCGATTCGTAGTTTTTAAATTAATCAAACACAAATATGTTACGTATTTCTTACTCTGATATTTTTAAATGGAAAAGCTGATCAAGAGCTAAATACGTGATTTACTGCAGTTGTTTATAAGCAATTCAATAATATAGCATAAACAGTAAAAACATGTGAAAAGTAATGTATTAATCCCTACGAAAGACGCTGGTTATACACAAATTGTGCGTAATAACTATAATTTCCTGTGTCTCGCTACCTAGTACAATTTCTGGTGTGTTATTTTTAATTACATACACCCACCACTTATTATGACTATCATGTTCCTGCATTAAATAACGCCGATTAAATGGGCAGCTTATAATTATCTTGCATATGTCATTGGTTCGATCCCCGGCCGCGTCATACCAAAGACGTAAAACTGGTACTAGTAGCTTCCTCGCTTGGTGCTCAGCATTAAGAGGGTAGTGCTAGGACTGGTAAGCCCGGTGTCAGTATAATGTGACTGAGTGGGGTATCACGTCACGTGTCTACGGCGTGATATTCCAATGAGGTAGCACTATAAAATTGGGCATTGCGCTCACTGCTACAAGTAGACACCGTCGTTTATATAACTGAAAAATTGTTGAAAAAGACGTTAAACCCGAACACACGCACACGCACGCGTGCAGTTTTAAAATAAGACACACTTTTGCTGTGTTCCCTCTATGCCTCTTTAAAATTACAATATCATGGAAGTTCAAAACATGTAAAAAAACATTGGTTTATGATAAAACCGAAACAAGTTTCTGGTTCTTTTCAAAGCACAAGGAACATACAATGCTGTTGTCCAAATCTCAGTAAGCACGTTATAATCTACACATTTTATCTGTAAAAAGTCTGGGCGGAATGTTTGAGGAAAAAATTCGAGAATGTCTGGCAGAAGTGTATTCCAAGGAATGCACTTTTCTCCTGTCATTATATTATCAAAATCAGTAAAGTATTCTTTATATTATCAAAATCAGTAAAGCAATAAGGAAATTATAAGCAAAAATGTCACCTGACTCGAGCGAATTCCCCGTGTGTATGATACCGAATGTCACGTGGGTTGGTCACCCTGAAATCTGCATATCGTTCAGTCGAATTGTTATTTCAGCAAGAATCGAAGGAGTCTCCTAAGATGGATTAAAGAAGTTATATCAATATCCTAAAAACCTGTAAACGCAATAAAGGACAACTTTCAGTAACCTAGCCGTTATATTGCACCCCGCAAGACTCTTATTTCTCTTAAAGTTCAACCTTAAAAGTCACTTACTTTCTTTAGGATTCCTTATGTATGGCGTAATTAGTAAGTAGGAAATGAAACTTTGCTTTTAGAGACAGTTGCATGAATGGAATGCTAAGAATATTCCTCAGGGATTTCTTATTGTGACACACTGGTGATGATATATTGTTTTGAACACCCTAAATGGAACCAGATTGAGATTATCAGCTTTTACAAGATGTCAAACAAATCTAAACTATCTAAATATATGGTCTGCGATATGTACTCAGTGACTTTTGTCACTTTTCATTTAAAGGGTGTTTATATAAAGACCACAGAATGCTGTGCATACACCAATATCTCGGTAAAACTCAAATAAACCAAACAGAATTTATCAAATTCTTATCAACGTAAATGCTAGTATCTGCAGGGATCGCCTTGTGGTCTTAGATTGTATACTACGTCACTGCTTGTTCCACACACGAATACTGGTAGTTACAAGATCTTGGAAAAGGATTAAATTTCAACTGGTTCTAATACCTGACGATTATAATCAGCTATTACTATTTGAGCCGTGCCATGAGAAAACCAACATAGTGGGTATGCGACCAGCATGGATCCAGACCAGCCTGCGCATCTGCGCAGTCTGGTCAGGCTCCATGCTGTTCGCTTTTAAAGCCTATTGGAATTGGAGAAACTATTAGCGAACAGCATGGATCCTGACCAGACTGCGCGGATGCGTAGGCTGGTCTGGATCCATGCTGGTCGCATACCCACTATGTTGGTTTTCCCATGGCACGGCTCATTTCATCCTGTTGATGTTTCGCCTGTGTTGCAAACATGTGTGTCTAGTACAATGTCTTTTTTCGTATACATGTACGAGTACTTTGAAAGGTTACTTGCTCTCTCACTATTTTATGACTACAATATAATCTTAAAATGGAGCTTCTATGGACTTTTCGCTAAATAGTTGCTAAATGAATTCACATCTTACTGCATTGTCGCTGTTTTGTATCCTAGAATTGCAGTGTTTAGTGCAATTTATTGTGTTCGTTTTAAGGGTGCGATGAGTAATTGTTTTAATAGAAGTTACCATTACAGTTACATAATTAATGGCACCAAAGTAAATATATTTACGAACGAAAACAGTTTTGAAATTACAATATCAGACTGTAGAAATATATGGGCTGAAAAACTAATAAAACGCAAGAAATAAGCGGATTGTAACTAAAGAAAGTAGAAACATTAAATCACATTACGATTAGCAGAAATCGCAATAACTACAGAAAGATAATTTAAAAGTACGAGCAAATTAGATGAATGTAATATACGTATATAACAAAGTGTTGGAAATCCATCAAATTGAATTAGAAATACCGAGAGCATTATATTTCCTTATTTGTTTATGGTATTTTATTTGTAGAATGACTGAAAAAATACTGTTTAAAATAGACATATTTGATCACGGATACGTGTTGCTTTCTGACAGTTGTGTTTACTGTTCCTTGTTTATCTACTTAAATGCTAATACGAACTAAAACGTTGAATAGATTTTTCTTCGGCAAGAGGGAAAACCAGTCTTTCTACGCATTATTTTGTGAATGATTAATAGCAATTGCTAATAAATCATTAACTAAACATAATCAGCAGAAGCACCGGGAGACTAATTACTTCTTTAAACGCAATGAATAATACATTTTATGTAATTCCAGTAAACCTGTAAATATGATGTATTATTTGCTGGTTATTCCTTTAGCATTTATTCCACTTAATCCTGTCTGAGTATTTCCATCATTTTTGTGTTAACGGAATTCAGGCTTGATTGTCCTTGGATTATAAAACATTTTACGTCTAAGAAGATTCTCAATATTTTCAAACTACTAAGTCTAACACGTTAAATAACCGTAGACGAAGCTGTTAACGTGAAGTGGTTTATTTTATCAATATTGTAAGTTTTGAGTGAGCGAGTGAGTTGAATTTTACGGCGAATCGACACAAAAAGGTCATATATCGCCGAGAAGAAGTTCTATTGAAAACGTAAATTGTAAAGCATATCTAAAATGAATTATATAAAAATGTACATAAATAAATAGTGTTAAAAATGTAAGTTGTAAACATAATAATATTGCAAAATATGTGAATAAAAATATGTGTTTAGATTTTGCGATAAATCCCTATCTGCTTTAAATAAGATAAAATATTGCCGACATAACTCTGTCAAAGATTGAACGCCATAGTATGTATTGCGCTGTGGAGCGAAGTCCACACAGTCGATTAAAATATGTTTAACAGTAAGCGGTGTTTGACATAGTACACATTTAGGTTGATCTTCTTTGTTCAGAAGATAAGAATGAGACCTATTCGACAACGAGAAAGAAAACCTCCTCCCTGCGAACCGTTCCCTTGGTGCCATTCACCTAAAGTAGGTTGAATATCATGAAGTTTATTCAACGAAGCATTGTTCCAAGTCGATTGCCTTTTAGATAAAATGTATTCATTAATATTTGACCTGAAATCAGTTTTTGGTAGTTTAATATTAGATTGTGGTAATGAAAGGGATTTCTTTACTGCAGTATCAGCATCATCGTTTCCATTAATACCAACATGACTAGGAATCCAACAAGGGATTATAGACTGTTTGAATGATAGTGCATGTACCCCGAGAAGAATATTTTGAATGAAAGGATTTTCCATAGATCGATTGTTAATTGATAGTAAAACAGAAAGTGAGTCGGAAAAGATAATAATTTTTTCTTCACTAAAATTGTGGCGTTATTTGGCAAACGTAATTTTGATTGATGAATGTGGTTGACAGCAGCACAGCCAACCTTTAAGACATTTTTCGTCTGTGTGAATTGGGAAATAATCCTTGTAAAATTTAATTCGTTGAAGTTCCTTAGCAGCCTGAACATAAATACATCTTATCGAAATCGAAATGCTTTTTGACTAAATGAATTTATAATAGGAAAATTCAATTGAAAGTGACGTTCACCGACTGTTTTGAAACATCAAAATCCTTTTTACTTTTAAACAGAGTTTGAGTAATTATTTGCATGTAGAGCTAGATGTCATTGTTTATTCGTTATAGATACTAGCAATTATTCCATGTCATCTCCATTTTTATATCTTTTAGTTGCTATTTTACAATGCTTAGTCTTATAATATCATTTGTAATATGTTTACATAGTTGAATGTATATTGCTTCATTGTTATTCTGTCTATAGATTTCATGTCTTGGTAAGAGAAAAGTATTTGATATTAAGATAACCACTGAACACGAGTAAAGAGACTTTGCAACTGACAACTTCTTTTTTAGAATAGATCAGTATTAGTTTAGGAGGTGATATATGCAAATAATCAATTATAGGTAAGGATGAATTTAGTCGAATTTTGGTGTATATATGCTAGCAACAAAAACAGGAAATCGCTTACAGTGCTTCTAAGTCTCAATATCGTAATTGCTATTTATAAACAAAGTAATTCAGTGCCATGTGTTGTATGGTCGGTAGCAGTCATTGAATGCTGCTTTCATTTCCTGATTCAAACAGTTCAAAGGGAAACAGTGCATTAAGCAGATCGATTTCAAAACTTTTAACAGTTTAAAATGGCGGTTTTATCCAATAAACTTTTAACATACCCAGGCTAACACTTATAAACCTCGCTTAGAGTGTAGAATTCTTCATGTGAGAAAGTCATCTAGCCGGATCTCCCGTGATGACGGGTCATCCCCGTTTTAGTAAAGTATCACGTCACAAGTAAAGTTGATTTTTGCGCTCTCTGTTTGTATTCGTTATTAAAAAGATTTATTTTATTATTTGTATGTACTGTTCTAGACAATACCTGTTCTTCAGCACATAGAATAAATAAATGGGAATTCATGAAAATTTCTATCAAGAAATATATGAGCTGGAACAAGTAAAACAGGGCAATATTGCAGATTGTTACAATGGCACTTCAGACTGTCTTTGGACAATGCTTGTGTAATGCATCATAAAAACGAACTCTCATATTGCAATGTTTTACAGAAACAAATAGATATAGCGGTATTTTGTTTAAATGTTATATATTTCTTTGTGTAAATTTACATGTCTGAAGGGGTGACAACCATCTTATTTTGTTCTGAATTGCACCATTGTTTTGTGTGCAGATGGCGGTATATTATGAATTTCCTCCAATTCTTGCAAGAATTATGTGATTGTGGTAGGATGCGTTGCGAAATGTTTGCTGACACTGTTTGATCTATGTCGCAAGAAACAGGGAAATATTTTAGATTCAAGTAACCGTTTATTTAACCAGATGTGATATAGTCCCATCCAAACTTTTGTCAAAATATTCAATAAACCGAAGGTGCTGAGAGAACTTTTTGATGCGAATAGATATACATGTACATTCCATAAATAATTAATACCTACCTCATTGTTTAAATATGAGTAAAATAACCCGTGACCGAGTGGTTAAGGTCGCTGACTTCATACCGCTTGTCCCTCATAAATGTGGGTTCAAAACCTCGCCGGGGGTATAGAAATCTTTATGTGAGAAGCCATTTAGCTTGCTTTCGGGAGGTCAGTATGTCTGTCAGTGCCCGGTCGTGGTAAAATTATGTTCGGACGGGTACATTGGGTCTTCATGGAACGTTTGCATATGACCTCTAATTGTTTAGGTACATTGTTCAACCCAACAAAAGATTATTGTTGCAAATAGTAACACGAGTATAATTATATTAAACAGACATGTATAGCATAATTTTCTCCAGAGCAATGACACGCAGACAAATAGGTTTCAATTTTACTAAATGTATTGATTGTGATTCGATGCTAGATGCCATTATGACGAGTTGGACAAACATCACACAAGAAGTAACTGATTCTCCGCTTTTCGTCAACTTAAGAACACACAGCTTCGGCAATAAGTTTGTTTCATTCAAACATTATTTTCAGAGGTTTCATCTGTCATTTTCAGCTACCTACATGTTTTCTTCTGCATTTATGAGCTCGAATGAAGTATTACCCTGTAAACAGGAACCCTAATTACACAAAAAGTAAACACATTTATGAATTAAAATGAAAGTCAAACTACAAAATGTCAAACATGTACATTTCACCTCGAATAAATGGAACAAACGCAAAATATAATCATTTTACCCTCTTTGATTATTCCATAAAACATCACATGCTTTGGGACATGTTTTTCTTTTATCAGTTCCCTTGCAAGATGACGTCATTAATGTCGACAAATGACCCACCTGGTGAAACATAAATAAATCTGAAACAAAAGACGACCTATATTGTATAGTTGAATCGGAAAGACGATATATGAAAAGGGCAGTGAATTCATTTGTGGTACGTAATACACTGACTTTAGTTCTGAGAAAATGTAACTGAAACATTTATATAAAACAGTTAATTCTCCGTCAAAACATTTTCAGCTCTACTAAAGGGTATAAATAGAAAAAGTGGAAACTCCACAGGTCGCTCAACACAACAAAAACGAAAATATTGCAGGCTCGGTTTGATTAAGCCTGTTCATGGACAGTAGTGGAAATGCATGCTACCGTCCACGCCTTCTAGCCCCGGGTTGAGCAGAACTCAACATTTACACATGTTAAAAAGTACAAAGAAACAATTTAGAGACATCCGCAGATGTGTTCATACGGCGGTGCACATGGAACCTTCAATGCTACACTAGTGTGTAATTCCAAGAAAAGCGGCGTATGGTCCCCAGTTAAAATAATGGGTTTGCCCTAAACGAGAAAACAATGAGCAGAACTAAACAAACTGGAATTTAGAAAGGGGATCTAAGGTTATGGAGCCTGCATATCACAGGAACTGCCTACAGACAAAATAAAAAAGCAGGCGCCATATCCAAGGGGTGATTATACAATACCCAAAGCTATAAAAGCGGGAGTATTGGAAACACCCAGGTCGAAATGCTCATGTTCAGAAACTAAACAGTACCAATAACACGACATAAAGTCGTGCTGAACAATCTGAGAAGATCGAAATATAACAGCCCTGATTGAATGTACGGGGAGACTTTTTACGGCCGCCACACGGCACAAACAATGCTGCTGTGATAAGCCACCCAAGAGAAAAGATTGACACTCGAAGGAAAACACACTACGCTTACTATGGCAAAACTGATTAACGTTCCAGTTTTTTTTGTCAAAACAATAACGATGATGTGTTAAGTATTGCTAATTCAGTGTATGGTGTACAATGTGCAGAATTCAATTAAAGCAAAATGGAAAATGAGAAGCATTATCAATAAGAATGAAACGTTTCATCCTAAATCTTCTTTGTTTTCGTATTGAAAGTATAATAAAGCCGAGCATTTGTCAACATATTTTATATCTAACGGACACAAATACGGTATGCACTCAAAGCTAAATGTCCGGACTGACATTTCAATCAAAGAGTTGATAGAAAATTAAAAAATAATGTTTTCTTTAATCAGTCAGAATTGCACAAATAATATAAATGGCAACAGCCGTGTATTCATTACTGTCAAACCCAACCTTTGAAAGACCTTGTATCATTAGTTAAAGCATAGCAAAAGTTCCTTCTAGGGCACATCTATATAAATATATAATGATCATCTTGTTAATTTTGGTTGCAATTTCTTCTTTAAATATTGGTCATCAGCGTATGGAACACTAGGATTGGACGCAATGACAAGACCATTCTACCTTATTGGCATTCCATAACCCCCGTTTAAGCGCCCCGGGGGCGTTACATTTGCACCAAGGGGGCGTTGATATCTGCACCAAAATACAGAAAAAAAAACTAAAATTTTGAAAAAAAAATCTATGTTGTTTTCTACTGCCTGAAAAATGTCGAGTCCGCTATTTCCACAGTAATTACGCTAAAATAAATTGTTAAATCCCACAACAAAGTAAATCCGTTACCACTTTTAGTTGAGTAAATACGGCAATTAAGAAACACTGGCTGTATACGTTGACCCGATTTCAACTCGTAATGTCCACGTGTTATTGGAAAATCGTACACGCGTGTAGATTTTTTGAGAAGTTTACAGAGATGATATAGCGGACAATCAAAAGTGAATAGTGGATATTTTACGGAACTTGGTGGTTTCTTTTTCTAGCATGTAAAATGGATATTATACGCAAGTGTTTGGTTTTAATCAGTTACTCTTTGAAAAATGTTCATCCCTTCAATAGCTGGTGATGGGATCCTAATTTACTAGTGATTTGGGCCGCCGTGATTTGATGCGCTAACAGTCTTCGACCTCGCACACAACAAATTTAGCGGTCATTAATCAAGTAATTCATGGCTGTAATTTAGTAGTATCTGTCCTAAACATCCGGGCATTCGATTCATGAATTTGTTATGCACAATGAGAGGGTCGCAATGGGGTTTGTTTTCACATTATTAAACATGCATTCGAAGGTAACGACGTATGTTAACCTTTGTGACAAATGAGATGTTTGGCCTGTTTCAACAACTCCACTTTTCCATCCCCGGGTTTAGTAATGTGTAATCTGCAGAGCGCGTTCAGCCAGAGTCGCCTCAATTAGGAAAGAATAATTTAAACTTCAGAGGTTATTTCTAAGGTCACGGAGTATGATTGGCAAGCTTGTAATGACAACAGCTTTCGAGGTCAATAATCAGTCAAGTGTGACTTACCCATTCTAAGTGTTCCATCTCAAGAGGAAAAGAAAAATGTTATTATCACACGTGCCCTATTCAGAGAAAATAAATAGTTTTTTTTATTCATTATTCCTTTAACGCTTAAACACACATTGTCTATTCGAGTAGTTCTGAATTACATTGTCAATTATGGTTGAGACTTTAAGATAGGCGTTCTCTGTACACAGAATAGTTACTAAGAAAACGTGCAAACAGGTGCAATCAAGCACTTAGTGCAATCAAGCACCTGTAAGCCAAACTGATTCTAAGCATGCCCTCTTCACTTTATTACCCATAAAGATATAATGCAGTCCTCATCTCTTTGCATATGTTAACGTTTTGCTTTAAGGTAGTTCTGCACGTTTGGACCGAAATTTTTTCTACAATGTAGAATTTGATTAAACTCTGATTTTTCAAAACGTCAGAATATACCTAGAAAATTCAGCAGATAAAAAGGATGGGGTCGTGTGCTTGACTTTTTGCTAGGCTGACTTGAAAGATTTTGACCTGACGTATTTTTTCATAACGGGAGTCTATGCAAAATCATAACTTTCAAAACATTTTCGCGAATAGAAATTTTTCTACAATGTAGATTTTGATGAAACTTCTCACGGTTGTAGATAAACATATGGCCTATATTGTGGTGATATAAAATGTATAGGTCCGTGTGCTTAATTTTGAGATATCTGACCATGATTAAAGTGAACCGAATATTTCAAGCTAATTTCAAGACATTATTTTGAATTACTTAAAGTGACATATGTTTTAATATCATATTTTGACTTTAGAAATATAGTAACAGTGCCAATTTAATAAATGTACTCACAGGTTGTCAGTAATTCATAAAATGATTTTTATTTCCGTACGCCGAATCCAAGCTTTATTCTACATTTTCCGGATAAATGACGTTACGCCATTACTTCCGGTTTATCAAACGTGCAGAACTACCTTAAATATGCATCAAAATTAGGTTCATCTAAATAGAAGGCAGAGAATGAATGAGAATGTCATCTGCCAAATGACCGGACTTTAGACAATCAAGGCAATGGTTGTAATCAAGCGCATGTTGACAGGCTTCTGTCAACCAATTAATTCTATTTCAGAGAATATTTCCAACGTTTAACTAGGTCATTGTGTACGTCGACCCATCACAGAAAAACTATGAATTCTTGTCATTGCACTTTTATATGAAAACAGCTCTGTAGTCCAACGTTTGTAAAATAATGGTGTCATGTATTGCTCAGTGTGCGATTATTGAATCTATATAATGTTAATGCTAAATTTGTTCTATATAATGAAATGTAACTTTTGATTGAAATTCAATAGGTCCATTTCCCTGGTTAGGTCTTGTGTTCTTGAATGACGTTTAAAATTTGATTTGTCAAAAGAAATAGTTAACAAAAGCACTTGAGGTCTTTGTCCTTGATGGACAATACCTTTATCAAATGATACGGCAACAACACACCATATGGTTAAACGGCCGATTAAAAGCAAACTATTGATATGATCAGATTGTCTCGTATGTTATAAATGCCTGTCTGTCTTAAAAAAGATGCCGACTGAAATCTTTCCAGACAACTCTTTCAAAGGTTGAACGCCATAGCGAAGCCTACACTGTCGATTAAAATATATTTCATAGTAGTATGTGTCTGTCTGTCCGTGTGGGTGTTCGGGTTTAACGTCTTTTTTCAACAATTCTCCAGTCATATAAACATGTGACATGATACCCAACCAAGTCACATTAATAATATACTGATACCAGGTTGACCAGTCTCGTGTCTGTCTGTCTGTCTGTCCGTGTGGGTGTTCGGGTTTAACGTCTTTTTCAACAATACTTAAGTCATATAAACACGCGACATGATACCCCAGCAAGTCACATCATACTGATACCAGGTTGACCATTCCTAGCACAATCCTTTTAATGCTGAGCGCCAAGCAAGGAAGCTACTTGTATCATTTTTACGTTTGTGGTATAACGCGGTCAGGGATCAACAAACCCACGACCTCCCGCAGCCGAAGCGGACGCTGCAAATAGGGTCACATAAAGGTTTGCTGTCATTAAATGCAGTTTTAATAAGCTAATCAAGTAATATGTCCTTTCTGCAAACAATATAAGCGAGTCACTTTAGAAATCTACACCAATTTACATAATTCTCATAATTGTTGACATAAGTCTAAATAACAGCAAGTTTATTGGCATGATCAGCAAACAAGTTGCCTTTGGCCATTTGAAAACCCAAACTACTATGGCAAAGAAACACATACAAATGCAAATAGTAATGAACATTCACTGTGTATATAAATGATATTACATAAGTGGCTTTTCATATTGAATTAAACGAGTTGAATGAAATCATAAAATGCGAGGCTCTGCCACCACATTTCCTCACGATTTACCTATTACAGATCAATGTCTCCTATACTTTAAACGACATCAACGTCCCTTTATTTATTTTGTTGGGTTGAACGTTGCACCGACACAGTTATAGGTCATATGGCGACTTTCCAGCTTTTATTATGGATGAAGACCCCAGGTGCCCCTCCGTGCAATATTAAATCACGAGCGGGTATTACAACCGACCTTCCGTTAGCCAGCTGGATGGCTTCCTCACAAGAAGAATCCAACGACCCGAGTGGGTCTGCAACCCACATCGATGAGGGGCAAGTGATTTAAAGCCAACGACCTTAACCATTCAGCCACGGAGGCTCCACATCAACGTCAAAGCTGTATTACACAGGACATTTTCTACTTTCACAATTTAAACGATATTTTGATTCTGCTGCGTTTTGATTACACAAGATACACTGTGTAATCTCTCTTATTGTACCTCTATATCTGCCACATTAGATGTACAGGGGCCTCTGTGGCTGAGTGGTTAAGGTCGCTTACTTCAAATCACTTGCCCCTCACCGATATGCGATGTGGGTTCTTGTGAGAGAGCTATCCAGCTGACTTACGGAAGGTCGGCGGTTCTACCCTGGCGCCCGCTCGTGATGAAGTAATGCATGGTGGGGGCACCTGGGGCCTTCCTCTACCATCAAAGCTGGAAATTCGCCGTATCACCTATAATTGTGTCGTGTCAGTGCGACGTTAAACCCGACAAAAACAAATGAAACATTCAATATAAAGTTTATGAGACATGCTTAATAAAGAGCAATGCTTTCTCAAGTCATCTTATGAAAACAAATTTTCCTATGCACATTCGTTCTTATGTTTACAAAAACAGTCTAATTTTTGACATGACATGTAGTTTCTCCCCATTCTGGAATATGCTGACCACGTATTCTGCCTTTTATATTTTGGTGAATCTCTAATTAACCAATAGTTCGATCTTTTTGCATATGACTGATAATGGGAATTTTCCCAATTTAACAAGAACAAAATTTTGAAATTTGCTGTTTCAAACCAAGGATATATTTACACAATCGGAAATGCAGTTTATGAACATATTTGTAACTACCGGTATGTTTTTTGTCAATCCCCATACTTCGGATCCGTACATTAATACTTGTACCATCATTTTAACAAACGGGAGTTTAGTTTGAATACCAAAACAATTGCAAAAGATTATGATAGATAGATGGATAGATAGATCGATAGATTAGCATCTGTCTGAGTACATTCATGTCGGAATTTATTGATGTTAGAATGCTGAATGTATAAACTCTTTATAAACTTTTTATAGATAATACTAGTATGACTTTGGTAGGCTTATAATGAAGGGCATATGATTTCTCTCATACATTGTTATGAGTTTTACACTCTTGGCTAATCTTCCAAAGAACAAACATATTTCATTAGTGTAAGATTCTGATTATGCTTCCTTCATTCACTATCGTGGATACTTTTGGTATAGCCTATAATTGGTGAAATTTCAAAATCAATACAAAATTTTCAATACAGAACTGATCCATTTTGCTTCAGATATTCTTACACTGATAATTTTAATTATATCTTTCTGTTTGTTTCTTGTTTTTTTTTTTTTTTTTTTTTTTGGGGGGGGGGGGGGGTGTTTAACGCCGTTTTTCAACAGTATTTCAGTTAACCTAACCAGTGTTCCTGGATTCTACACCAGTACAAACCTGTTCTCCGCAAGTAACTGCCAACTTCCCTACATGAATCAGAGGTGGAGGACTAATGATTTCAGACACAATGTCGTTTATCAAATAGTCACGGAGAACACACGCCCCGTCCGAGGATCGAACTCGCGACCCCGCGATCCGTAGACCGACGCTCTACCTACTGAGCTCAGCGGGCGGGTTATATTTTTCTGTTGTTATAAGGGGATAAAGGAAACCATATATAGATTTAGTATAAAGATGCAATACCTCATAATTTTATATAGAAAGCTGAATTTGCTCTCTAAAACACAATATGCTTGTGTATTTTAGTTTCAGGATAAAGGAATAAAGAGCAAGCATAAAGATTTGATCTCGTTTTATGTAAACGTATGAACAGTTTGGCCCTGGGAAAGTATTAGTATAGTGTATATCATCTTGAGGTTTTTAGACTAATATTTGAAAATATTGCTTAGGGCTGTTATATTTAGATCTTCTCAGATCGTTCAGCACGACTTTTATGTCGTGTTATTGGTACTGTTTAGTTTCTGAACATGAGCATTTCGGCCTGGGTGATTCCAATACTCCCGCTTTCATAGTCTTGGGTATTGTATAATCACCCCTTGGATATGGCGCCTGCTTTTTAATTTTGTCTTTTGACAGTTCCTGTGATACACAGGCTCCATAACCTCAGATCCCCTTTCTAAATTCCAGTTTGTTTAGTTCTGCCCATTGTTTTCTCGTTTTGGGCAACCCCATTATTTTATCTGGGGACCAAATGCCGCTCTTCATGGAATTACACGCCTCAACACGTGTATCATTGAAGGTTCCATGTTCACCGCCGTTTGAATACATCTGCGGATGTCTCTAAATTGCTTTTTGTACTTTTAACATGTGTAAATGTTGAGTTCTGCTCAACCCGGGGCTAGAGGGCGTGGATGGTAGCATGTATTTCCACTATCGTCCATGAACAGGCTCAATCAAACCGAGCCTGCAACATTTTCGTTTTTTTTTCGTGTTGAGCAACCTGTGAAATTTCCATTTTTCTCTATTTTAATATGTCTTAGTTTTCAAAACATTCACGGAGTACTTGGCTGGAAGAGATAGATTGTAATGTCATTCCGTGCAAGAAATATTTAGTTGCTTACATCTCGCGGCCTGTATAAACTGGCTTTGATACAAATGTAGCTTCATATTCAAGTGTTGTCGACAATATTCTAAAGTAATCAGGGAAGTTTGGGAAGATAACTTGTTTGTTGCAAAATTGAGGTAAACAACTATTTTATTTTCAAAGTGTCATTCTTAAAAATAAAAGAGGCAAAAGGACTGATCAATTGCGGACACAGCAGAGTAACATGTTTTGTTTCAGATAATTCAGATAATGGACCATTTTTTCAACAGAATGGTGGCGATTATGAAGAAAACCGTGCATCAGTTTCAGAGTAGAACCATAAAATCCACAGGTTATCTTTGCTATTTCGTGGTAAGCAATCATAAAAAAATGCGACTCACAAGAGTCTCTCTGAAGCCGTGTCATATTTCATAGGGAAGTGTTGAGTTATAAAAGAAGCAACTAGGAGCTTTACAAAAATGCAAGTAAGATATTGCTTACATAACATGTTCAAAATTTATATATCCTTTCCAGTAAACATTGCAGATTTGCCTTCCTAGCAAAAGATTTCGCTTGGCTCTCTTGGGAACCATACTGTGCTTTTCCGCTTTGAAAATCAGAACGGGACACCATTATCATAATGTATGTGTTTCTGACACTCATATGAATATGGGTTGATTGAGATGAATTAAAATGATAACTTACTCCAAATACATTGCCTTAATCAAAATGGTTTCTGATTTCGATGTTTTATAGAGGTTACATTTTGATTTGCATTATAATATCCAATGTCACTTTGACTACGCCTGCTCTGTATGGTACTATGGTATTTCTCAGAGTCTGAAGAATAGGCTCCAGGTTACTCAAAACAAGATCATTAGGTTCGTCCTTAGACTTGATCAAAGAAGTCATATTGGTACAGAACACTTCTTACAGTTGGACTGGTTACCTGTCACAAGAAGAGTGGAACAAATAACGCTGAATCACGTTTTTAAAATACATTCAGGTTCTGTCCCTTCTTACATAAATGAGTATTTTACTCGAGCCAGTTCTGTACATAGTCATAATACCAGGTTTAGTAAAGGATCATGCTTCAGTATTGCTAAAGTCCAAGGATTTGGTAAAAAGTCATTCTGCTACAATGGTTCCTCTTTGTGGAACAATTTGCCACATGATGTTAATTTTTTTTTTTTGCAAACATGCAGCAGTTTCAAGGCTTCAGATATAAATCATCTTTTAAATAGGTTGTAGTTACATTTGTCTTTTTTATTAATACTGTGATTCCTTTGCTGTGATACTTATTTTAAACTACTGATAAATTTGCTAAAGTTACCTTCATTTCCTACAAAGTTGTTGTGCCTTGCTAGGACATGTCATCATTCATCCATTACCACAATGGATGCCCCTTGCCGGCGGGGGAGGGGGGGGCGGGTAGAAAATGCCGGCTCTATCTCCATGCAGAGGTGTACGACTCCCCCGAAAATGGAGCCGCCCGTTTGCCGTGGGCAATGCCAAGCCCTAGGAAATTGCACTTTAATTACTCTTACATCTTCTAATTCGTCATATCAAATTGCATCTGTTTTTTTTCCTTTTGACAATGCACAATTATCTTCTTTTGGCAAATTAACGTCATACAAAATCAAATGTACTTTCCTTCTCTCGTCATATTTTACTGCATTCAGCATCTTTCATAGAACGTTCACACAAAAGTATTGAACACGTCAATGCAATATGTATTACAATTTCTATTTCCTAGAAGGTGGTGGCTTAGGGTCAATTGGTTGGGTAAAGTAGCAATCCCCTGAATCCCCTTATTGCATTTTTGCAATACAGCTGGTGATATAAACAAGATTGCAAAATACCTGGCCGAGTATATCACTACAGTATCCCTAACATGTTTGAGCTGGATATCCGCTCTGCTTACATGTTCCCTTGTTGGACTCCGCGGCGGGAGGGGGTTGCGAGTGACGAATCTTAACAAATTCAACATGGAAAATCAAAATAAAAATAAACGATCGCATACCGAAACAGACTCAGATGGCACGGAAGGGGAGAATCCCTCTCATCGACCATACACATCCAACATGGCATTTCCAAGATTTCTATTAATTCAGTCAACTGATTAAACTTTTAAAATGACAAGTCTTTCTTCATTCGTAATTGAAAAAACACTTCAAAGTGTAGCTGGTGTTCCGAAGTCCGTTAAAAAGTTACGCACAGGGGATCTGCTCGTTGAAGTAGAAAAAGCAGCACATGCTCAAAATTTACTTAAATTAACATCCTTCTTCAACCGGCCATGTAAGTGCATTGCACACCGCACTCTGAATTCCTCAAGGGGGTCATTCGCTGTCCTGATCTTGCTGGAGTTTCGGAGTCGGAAATTGTGCACGGCCTTTGCCTTAACATATACGCAAAAATAAATAAATTACATTTTTCCTGAAACTCTTTCATAATTCATCTAAAGTATTTTTCCATCAGTTATTGAACGCGTTATCTTAATTATTGATCTTGATTGCCTTTGGATAGCAATATATTTACCGCTTATGAAAATAACAATTATTACAGCTGAAGTTCTTAAAGATGGTCAGGTATATTCAAGCAACATTTTATGACATTTTTCACTTCGTGCAAGTCTATAGGAGATTTATTTAAGGAACAAAAGGACCCAATACATAGTGCTTGATAACAATCTTACGTTTTATTACTGTTATTAAGTTTTGAATGAATTTCAGCTAAATATAAAGTTGTTAATGGAAATATTTAACAAATATCATACGATAGGTCTTGTATTTTTACCATTTCTTATGCAAAGTATGTTTATCAGGGTAGGTAAATCAAATTTTAAAAACATCACTAGTGAAAAGCTTAATTGTATTCAGCCCTAGGTAAACACATATAAATGTGAATGATGAGTTTTTTCATTAACAAACTCTTAACCTGATCTGATGATCCACCTTTAGCAGAGATTGATTTTAATATCAAATATAGTTGTTCAAGCAATAAATTTATGATTTACGAAAACGAAACTGGGCTGTTTAATGTGCCAAATTGTTCTAGTAAGACGTTCAAAAGGATGCGTCATAAACTTCCAAGAAAAATTTTCGTCTTCTCCCACACTTAACACGCATATGATTTTGATACCTAAATTGTAACTAGAAAACTGAGATAACTTCTTAAAATCTGTATCAGCTGTTTGTAAATAGTTTTTGGTAAAGCATGGTCTCCTTCGATTTAAAAACAGTTAAATTGCATTCCATGTGTACCATGACAAAACCAGTGACAAAACTCCAACAGAAAAAGTCACATTATGTCAATGCAGTCATCCATTAAGAGCTCTAGAAAGCTGAGGTAAGTGTTGTTATGATTTGTGTAACAAATTGGAACATCTCTAAATTTCTATATAGATATTTAGTTCTGTTAAACAAAATGTAAGTCTATGAAAATCACTTTCACAAACTATTTGAATCAAATGCCTTGATAAATATGGCAATAATAATTACTCGGATAATTCATTTTTGTAGATTATGAAGGGAATACACTTCTGCTGCATTCAGATTGCTATGGGACAATGCCTGTATCATGCATTATTAATATACGCTTCGGTAGATTTTATTAACACCATAGTCTTGGTTTAAACAATATAGTTTCAGACAAAAAGATTTTTAAAGTTTTTTTCCTATATATGTCTGTGTAAAATGGACGGGGCCTCTTTTCATCCCAGGGTGATAATTTGGACATTTTTGGTAGAGGACCACAATGCAATGCTACATACCAAATATCAAAGGCCTAGATCTTGTGGTTTCAGACAAGAAAATTTTTAATTTTTTTTCCAATTTAAGTCCATGTAAAACTTTGGACCACAGGGGCGGGGCCTCTGTTCATCCTAGGGGCATAATTTGAATAATCATATCAAAAGCCTAGGCCTTGCACTTTCAGACAAGAATATTTTTTTTAATTTGTTCCTATATAAGTCTATGTAAAACTTGGGATTACCAGGGTAATTATTTGAACAATCATGGTAGAGGACTACAAGAAAATGCTACATACCAAATATCAAAGGCCTAGGTCTTGTGGTTTCAAACAAGAAGATTTTTAAAGTTTTTATCTATAGAAGTCTATGTAAAGCTTACGATCTCCAGGGCGGGGCCTCTTTTTACCCCATAATTTGAACAATCTCCATAGAGGACCATTAGATGATGTCACTTGTCAAATATCAAGGCTCTTTGCCCTGCAGTTCTGGACAAGATTTTTTAAGTTTTTCCTTTCGGTTGCCATGGCAACCAGAGTTCTGCATGAAATTAAGTTTTTTACCGCTTTTCAAAGAAAACCATCCAGGAAAAATCCCTGTGAATTTTCATCAAAATTGGCCTGGCGGTTTAGGAGGAGATGCTGTTTAAAGGAAAGTGTGGACGGACGGCCGGGCGGACGGACGCCGAGCGGTGAGCATTATGTGGTCAGGTGAGCTAAAATTTACAACAGCTATGGCAGTTTCCCCACTGAAAAGTTGGGTTTAATATGTTATGACAAATTTTCTAAAATAAAATATGATTGTTCTACCTTATTAAGTTTGCTAGCGCAGCGGTAACTGCTTGGATAATTTTAGAACTGATCTGTCATATCTCTGATAAAATTTACTTTATCGAAGAGTATTGCTGAAGCCATTTTAATCTTAAGCAGCGGAAACCTATAGAATGATAACAGCATGGTTATAAGGTTTGTGCGTGAAGTAAAGACGTGATCAAATTGCCTACATGTATATGTTCAGCAATGAGTGTGTTGGGTACAATTACTTAAATGGCAATTTTATCCTTGATAAGATTATCCATTTATTTAATGCCATTGAAACAAAATCTATCTTAAGATCCTTGGTCAGCTTAACACGAAAACAAGCACAACTGGTATCAGACTCGGTTCAGTTGAGTCTGTTCATGAGAATAAATAGAATGAGCAAAACCATCAGCTAACTCCGCCTTCCCCTCCGCCCTCCAATAGCCCTAATGACTGTTGTGATAAATCAACAAAATATAAGAGTCTCCTAGCACGGTACCAAGCAAAACTAGCAACAGACTGGGTTTGATTTAGTGCTACATACATAAACATAACTTGCGTTTTAGCTGAAATGAATTCAATACAAAGTGTTTTCTGCTACAACATGAATTCTTCTCACATAGAATACTATTGCACCTGTTGCAACGAACATACTGTGAAGAATGTATTTGATTATGCCGGATTCCGAAACACATTCCTCCAGGAATGGTTTTTACGTTCTTTTAGTTTTACCTTATTAAGTGTCGTCGCGATAAAAATTCGATGACATTCGTTTTTTATATGATTAATGTATTCAACCGATCAAGTTATTGTTATTGTGTTTAGGTATACTATAAACAAGTCATTAAACGTAAACGACGTTCCTTACGTGGTTATTTACAAATTGTACGTAGACATATTTTTACCTTTGTACATAATGTTAAATTTCGATATATTTGAGTTATTGTGCCTAAAAAGTGCACTCCCATATATGTACTCAGGAGTATACACTGTAGGCGTTCTGTTTCATTTAAAATTTTCAGAGCAAATGCGTTTCCTTAAATGGAGCTACAAATAGGTGATTAATTTCAATCCCCGTTATTATTTTTACCCAAACCACGGAACATTCCGGAAACCATATCGCTAGACTGGCTATGGTTGTTAAATACACTTCGTTGTCAGTTTTTACCAGAAGCTTTCGATAGAGCGCTCTGTACTAAACAGTTTCGTACAACAAAAACACGCACATTGCTAAACATTGTCAACAGAAACCTTGTTGTATGGTTCAACGGTAAAACATCTGATATTCCAAGAGTCGCTGAAAATAAATGGATCTTAATTTCAATTTAATGGTACATAATGCCTTTGTTTAAAGCGGCTAACATGTGTTTTATTATGGACATAGAGCATGTTTAGGTTCTTTCTAAATGATAATTTCGATAACCCCTTCCGCATATATTTGTCATCAGTTTAAATATCTGCTTAACGTAGTAGAATGTATTATCGAATCAAATGCTTTGATAACCACACTTCATGGTTCTGACAATACATGTTGATATGTAATATTGAAAGTAGTGTTTTCTATCCATTTAATTAGCACTCTTTATTTGGACAGCTGCTTCATCTCTTTTTAATATAAAAACTAAGTCTTGTGGAATTTATAAGTATGCAACATTTGATCATTAAAGCGAAAGAGAAAAATGGGAAACAGCACTGTCGATTTAAAAATTGAATTGTGGTAATGTAGTTACTATATCACCTGGATAAAAACTACTTTTGTTATGTTGTTATGTTAAATGTGCGTAGAGTTCGTCCTCCAAATCTTGGAACAGCAACTTGTATTTTACATCATTACATCATTTATTCTTGAAACAATTTCAGTTATTCCTCAGAACAACATCCACTATTTTCTTTCGGATTTTCAAGATGCTGTAGGCACTATAATGTCTTCTTTGTTTCAATTTCTTTTCATTTATTTGTCTCTAAAGACTTTTTCTTCGGAATAATCCGAAACTGTTTGTTTATAAGCAAAGAATTCAGTTTCGAAAGTATTGTAAATTGTATATATTTATTACATTTCTATCGAATCTGCAAATACATACGCAACTTTTTCTCCACATTTGTTATCGCCCCCGTTACCTAGAAACACCGCCTTTGTTATCCCCTCCGTGTGAATCCATTACATACGCACTGGTAACAAAAGGCATAATTTGTAAAAGATTTTTTAACATAAAAATGCTCGTGTTCATGTTAGGTGATTTTCAACTCCTATACCTTTACATAACATTTTTCTTGTATGAAAGTTCACGAAAAACCGCCTCGGAAGCCTAGTGGTAGAGCGTCCGCTTCGAGTGCGGGAGGTCGTGGGTTCGATCCCCGGCCGCGTCATACTAAAGACTTAAAAATGGTACTAGCAGCTTCCTCGCTTGGCGCTCAGAATTAAGAGGATAGTGCTAGGACTGGTCAGCCCGGTGTCAGTAGAATGTGACTGGGTGGGGTATCATGCCACGTGTCTACGGCGTGATATTCCAGTGAGACAGCACTATAAAGTTGGGCATTGTGCTCACTGCTACAAGTACACACCGTCGTTTATATGACTGAAAAATTGTTGAACCCGAACACACACACAGTTTACGAAAAAGATAACAAACTGAAGTCAGTCTTAATATAAATTCATTAAAGAAATGGATAATAAGTATTTTGTAATAATATTCACGCCTTTTCACTAGCTTAAGCGTGCCGCTACAAATATTTTCAATTCAATTTCAATTCAAATATTTTATTAAAGTCTCATTCAAATTACATGTACAGTACAATTAACAAATATCGAATATCACAAGAACATGTATGTGACCAATCATAAATGACTTATCTGAGACTATACATATGGCACCGCCTCGATAGCCTAGTGGTAGAGCATCCGCTTCGAGTGCGGGAGGTCGTGGGTTCGTTCCCCGGTCGTGTCATACTAAAGACGTAAAAAATGGTACTAGTAGCTTCCTCGCTTGGCGCTAAGCATTGAGAGGATAGTGCTAGGATTGGTCAGCCCGGTGTCAGTATACATTGTAATGTGACTGGGTGGGGTATCATGCCACGTGTCTATGGCGTGATATTCCATTGAAGCAGCACTATAAAGTTTGGCATTGTGCTCACTGCTACAAGTAGACACAGTCGTTTGTATGACTGAAAAATTGTTGTAAAAGACGTTAAACCCCAACACACACACACACACACACACACGCACACAAATATGGCAATTTGTTCACTAAAACAATACTTTACCATAAAAAAAACCCCTTATCATCACTAAGACAATACTTTACTTTAAAATCACATCAATGAATCGAAAAATGTTTCTATACCGTTTTTTAAAATACACGCCTGTCTAAAAATACTGATTGCTGTACACAATTTTGCTAAAATGGTAAGAAGCCTCATTCATATACAAGATTAAAATGTACTGTTCTAGAAGTAACTTTATTACATTTGTCACATAAAACAGTGACTTAGTATTCAGAATATATATACAAAAAGTACATTTATGACCTAGAATATAAAAAGAAATCCTACGTTCTGATAAAATTTTATAGCAGGTTTTGGCAGCCATAATATGCATTCTTACCATGTTTAAATGTTGCAAGTAGTTTTTTATCATCTGACAAATTTTCATAGTTAACATTTGGCATACTATTTATTGCTGAAATCAGTTCAGTTCTACATTCATTATACAAAGGGCAATTATATAATACATGTTTCTCATCCTCTAAAACATTCTGACAATTAAAACAGCATCTTCTCCTTAATTCTAAGTTTTCATATCTTCCGGTCTTTACTCGTAATGGTGCTACACCACATCTAAATTTTGTAAAAGCTGATCGATAATGAAAAGGCATATTGGATTTTTAATATTTCTCTGAACAAAAATCTGATTTGAAAATTCTATACGTTCTCAGCTTATTATCACCATTTCCTCTTATAGAGGTATTTATATCTAACAATGCTTTTCTTTTCAACATAAACAAATTTTCTTCATGATTACAGGTTTATAGCTTCCACCAACATGATTCAACAAATGAACACAGTTAATATTCTGAAGACAGTTTTTCATTCTAAAATAACTATTCCTAATATTTTCATTTTTTGACCATGAAAATATAACTTTGTTCCTTCTTGAATTCGACATATTCATAACTCTAATGTACTGTCTGAATACTGAACCCCAGAGTCTAAAATTTAGTGGTTTCCAACCCATCTCCCCAATCATAGCTGCATTTGGAGTATGTTTCCCTACCCCAGGACAGTACCGCATGGCCCTGTTGTGGACAGCATTTATACATGAGAACGACCTGTCCCCCATAATGGAGCGCTATAGCTGATAATTGGCCACACCATACTATCGTACAGCCTTGTGAAAGTTGAATAATGAAAACTACCGAAAGCTTTACTCTTTGAAATAATCAATCCAAGAGCTCTTGAAGCCGACATAGCAACAGTTTTAGCTATCTCATGGAAATCAAGGAATTCTTTCAATACAATTCCTAAATATTTATAACTATGTATATATTCTAATACATCTGTTCCAATTTCAAAAACATGATCTGACACTGTAGTACCATTTGTGCAAAAATGTATAATTTTTGACTTTTTCACAAATACTATCATTTTATTTTGAGAACACTAAACTGACAGTTGATTCAACATGAACTGCAAGTCCTCAATTTCAGCTATGAGTACAACATCATCAGCATATAATAAAATACTTATTCTTGTATCTCTTATCCTAATATCTTTATCTAAACTATTGATTGTAGATGTTAGATAATTAAATATACAAGTTATACAGCATTGGGGAGAGCGGACAACCCTTCTTCAAGCCGCACTTTATATCGAACCAATGTGTATCAAAGCCGTTCAAACGAACAAAATATTTAACATCCTTGTACAGCGACATTAATGCATTAAACAGTCTACCCTGCACTCCAAGATGCTGTAACTTCTTCCACAAGGTTTTTCTATCTAATATGTCATACGCCTTCTAGAAATCAGTAAAAGCGGCAAAAGTTGGAAGCCTTTTAAGTTTACGAGTTTCTATAATTGTTGTAAGAGACTGTACTTGGTCAACAGTGCTTTTACCTTTACAAAAGCCACTTTGCTCATCACATATAACATTTCCATGTGTACACCAATCTGTTAATCTAGTATTCAAAAGACTACAGTAAATCATATACATACAAGGTGCTAATGTGATACCCCTATAAGAAAGAGGATCCCTAGTGTCAGAAGTAGACGACTTTGGAATAGGTGTTATAATACCTTTAGACCACTCTGATTGTACAGTTCCACTGGTGTAACACCTATTAAAGAAGCTGTGCAGCATTGCCAAGGCGATGTCGTTTTTCAACAATTCACTCGGTATTTCATCATAACCCGGTGCCTTTCCAGACTTTTTTTGTAATATGCATTTTCGGACTTTCTCGATAGTGAATAAATTATTGAAATCTAACCCGTCCACCGCACCACGGACAGTCCCATCAGAAGGTACACACCCGGAATTGCTCGTAGCATCCTGAGGATTAAGAAGTTTTTTCAAAATCAGAACCCCATTTTTGGAGAACAAAACTAGGATCAGAACAAATGGACCCATCAGGTTCTGTAACTTCAAATGGAATCTTTTTTAATCTTTCATTACCAACCCCAATTTTGCCAATACTTTTCCAAATATTTCTAGAATCCCTGGAAACTGCAGCTTCTAGCTCTGCCTGTGCTTGATATACATATTGCCTCTTAGCTCGCTGGACGCTACGATCAAACTCTACGTTGTGTAACATTAACATGTTTAAGCAAACGCCTACACGACGTGGTGGTAGACAAAAAGGGCATTAATACGTTCAGTAGTCATTATCAAGTTCCGTAAATTCATTAATGCATACAGCATTGCACTTGCTACATGTTTAAATTTTAATGCTGCTCAATAGTGCCGGCAGGTAGACAAGCTACAAACGATGGAACGGTTAAACGTGGTAAAGTAAGAGTTTGGGAAGTCTAGCAAGGTTTGATTTATTCTATTCGATTAAAATCATGATTTTTTGCTTTTTGCAGACCAACGGCCTAGCCAAATAAGAATTTACTCAGACCTTAGTTATATCCGCAACAGTACAATTAGTCACTTATCGTTGATCATTTTCAAGAAAATAATGTGTCGTCTACTTAGTAGAATGTTTGTTATTCAACCACATTCACACACACACTTTCAAAAATTTGTTCCACACAAACATAAGTCTGATATAACGAAACCATCTCTTACATTAAAAATGCTTAGAGCAGAAGTAAGGTTCTTCGACAAATGACATGTTTAAAGGAAAAGATGTATTGTAATAGCAAGTGGTTTTTGTGTGTTTTTGTGTGTGTGTTTTTTATATCAAGTACTACATGTATTGATTTTAATACGTTTTTTAACAGGCAGAACTTCGAATCAGAGATTAGAAGCATATCTGACTGCTTTTCTTTCGGCCAAAATCATTTCTAAAATTATTGTTTGTTTTTAGAAGGATAGCTTTATAATAGAAAAATTAAAGAAAGAAGTTACTCTAGTTGTTATCAAAATTTGAAGATAGATTCCCAATATTTTTCGTATTTTAAATTTAAGCTAAACCAGTCAGTGTCTCCCAATTAAGCACCGTGACCGCTGTTGTGAAACATTTTAAATGATTGCAGTGCACTGGATCTCGGAATTTATTTTTAACAAAATCGGTCAATAGACTTCTTTAAAAAGATAAGTTTGATACGTAAAATGTAGCATTTTGCTCTTAATAAAAGGAATTATGTATTTAAGCTGATTGTTTTGACCTCTTTATGTTTCTAATTTTTGTAAAATTTGCTTTAGTAGTGAGATAAATTCTGTAAGCAACTTATACAAAGTTAGGATAATATCTTAAAACGATAATTAAAGAAACAGGTCATTTTCGAATATTTTGGTTTTGTGTTTGTACAAAAAATAGAGAAAGAAATAACACAAACACATCGACCTATATTCGTATTGGCTCCCTTTAAATCAATATCTCAATGTCAACAAATTTTTTGATTTTTTTATAAGGAGGAATCTGTCGAATATTTCCTTAAAAATTTGTAGTGCACTTTTCTTATTTAAAATGATCGATGAACTTGTCTCTCTACATTTTACTTGATATTATCTGTCTTCTTTGCGTGTACAGATTCCGTTTTCATCTCGTGTACACACTTTTCGGAACAAGTTGGTAATGTTATTTGAATATCTGTCCTTATTTTGATTGTTTTCTCCAATACGCCCGGAAACGTATTTCTGATCTGAGAACTTTCAAATGAAGTGCTGTCACGAAAATAAATCAAGCATTAATTAATTATTTGTAACCTCTAGCTGTATACCATTCCTTCTCAATATCAAACCTCCGTAAGTTAAACTATATCTACCAGATAGAATATAGCACGAGTTTCATCACAGTAAAAATGCGACAAATGCCTGTAGAAAACAAATTGTCATAGTTATGATATACAGAGCCGCAGTGTTAAAATCCCATGCTAAAATGATATAGTTGTATTAGATTATCTTTGTATTCAAAATTACTAGGCTTAAAACTTACTGTAACATATTTGACCACCAATAACTAGGTCAAATAGACGCGTCTGCTTAAAATGCTATGTTTATGTAGTTACCTCTGGTTGTGTTTCTGTGCGGAATGTCTTTAACAAATTGAAAATATTATATATGTTATGTATTATGTGAGCGTATGAATGAACGTATTAATACTGTATTTATCATTTACGCACTAAAACTAGATAAAATATCCTATATTGACTAAGGACGACTTTATGAGTAGTTCGTCTGCTTCATCAAGTGACATTGATGTTATGAGTGGTTTTCAATGCTTGACATGTAATCTGTAGGAACATTTAACAATGATGCAAAGACGTTTGCAAAATTAATATTAAACCAAAACCGACACTATATAGACTGACGGACCTGAACATTTTTCCTATGTATTCTATTTTCACAGAGCTACAAGACATAGCTAGACCCATATCAGAGTACAAATCCTTTCCTCAGTGTGAAGATCCTTACGCTGACATAAAATGAGGTGAAAACTAGGGATCATATATCTTCTAAAGGATATATTTTCTGAAATATTTGCTTACTGCAAATTCACATCGATATCAAACTGCTATGACTTACTATGCATACGAAATTTGCAATTAACGTCGCCAAATAGAAATTTATCTCCCACTTTTTCTACAACAAATGTCAGAGATACGACCACAATGATATTTAAACAAAACATAGCCTCATTAAAGACCTCTGTGGTCATCTAATATGGAAAATTAGTGTTCACGAACTTCTGTCCACCATGACGCGGTTAGTCGCCGTTTCCCCAAACATCCTGGAGAAAGTCCCGACCATGTTTTATATCCTAACGCTATAACACTAGTTAGGTTAACTGCCCGCCGTTACATAACTGAAATACTGGCAAAAATCGGTGTTTAACTCAAAACAAACTAAATCTTTGTTGACGACCATTTTGGAAAGAATTTCCGATTACTTACCATTCACGTTATTTAGCATTCAGATATTCCTTTAATTTACACTCCCTACATGACGCATAACTCCCTAGAAGTATTCGTACTCCGAACTAACTTCTCTATGTGATCTTGTTCTTTGCATAAAAGACATACAAAAATCGGAATAAGATATAGCAGGACATTTAAACACCCCGAATCTTTGGGCTACGCACCGCTTCATATTGTTTAGATGTTCTGCTTTAAACTATTTCTTAATTATACGGGCACAGGAAAAAGTAAATAAAACTATTTGTACTATCTGAATAAAGGCATTGGAAAATTACAGAATATTATTACTGTTATCAAATCTAAATGGATGCAATAGAAAATTAACAAGACAATTATATCTTTTTTAGCTGCACCATTAAACAAACGAAAAATAGTGTCATAATAAATGATGCAAGTACATAATTATTACAAACGAGAAATATTACCAGAAAGAGAGAAGCATGTGATTATTGTAATTATGTAGATTATATTTTTATTAAAGATAAAAGATTTAGTAGAATTGGAATTGATAAAACAGTTTGTGTTTTTTTATGCCAACCACTTAATGTTACTCATGTGAGAGTTTTCTGAATGCTCGAATATCCTGGCGTTAAACGCGTGTGTGTGCAACTTGTCTTACAGTCATAATATAGTGTTATGCAAATATGAGGCTGTAGTTTTTCAATTAATTCTTTATGAATTTGTAGATGTAATCTTCCTATGAAGTCTATGGTCGGTCTCAATGTGTTTCCTTTAAAACTAGTCACATTCTCTTCCAAAAGTCGACTAAGCTGTGTTTCAAACGTTAAAGGCTGAAGATATTCATTACATACTTGACTATGACTATTGGCAGGAATTGAATAATAAATTTTATGTCACAATCGCAGGCGATATCGTATGATTAATGGTCATTATGGTCAAAAACTACTCAGTTCTCTGAGTCAAATAATCAGAAAACCTGACCTTTTTTATTCTGTGTTCATTTATACTTTTCAATTTAAAATCAATGAATTGGGCATGATGATGAACACGTTAACATGAACTTAGCATATCGAAACATTAGGCAGTTGATACTGGGGTGTTTTAAAAAACAGATCAAATATGGTCAAACTAAAAAAATACCATTGTGTTTCAAAATAGTGCACCTGATATTGTTAATTCTCTTTGAAGAATTATTTGAGCAGATTATATTGAACTTATAGGTTAAATATAGGCCGATCAAAAATGTAGTCTTCCGATACAAAAAAATAGATCATCTAATGCAAAAAAAGTATAAAAAATGTTCCGAATGATTCATTTTCAATTGATAATCATATGAATGATTGTCTTTAAATATCATACCATGAGAATATTACTTCATAATATGGTTAAATTGAGTCATCAAACTTTTGGTACATAGATAATAACATATTTTATTAAAAAAACACAAATTACGACAATACGAAGGCAATGGATTGGGCAACAATTCTCAGAACTATTACATTAACCTTAGAAAGAATCTACATTCAAAATGTAGTTTTTGAACGGTACAAATAGGTTCGGTCAATCAAGAAAGTCCCTTTTGTATATTTTACGCTTATTTTCATATTGATTTCATGAAATTTTGTCAGTATGCAATGCCGTTGATGAAAAATGATAGTTTAAATGGTTCATCTCGTCAAAAATAGTCAACTAGTTCAAATCAAGAAACCTTGTGTATGCGATAGAGGCGGATTTTCAAATGATCTTCAGAATTATGGTCAGAATGATTGCCTTGATGAAATTTAGGCCGAGTTCGAAAATGGGTCATCTGGGGTCAAAAACTAGGTCACTAGGTCGTATCACGTAAAAACCTTGTGTATGCGATAGAGGCGTATTTTTCAATTGATCTTCATGAATTTTGGTCAGAATGATTGCCTTGATGAAATTTAGACCAAGTTCGAAAATGGGTCATCTGGGTTCAAAAACTAGGTCACTAGGTCAAATCAAGAAAAACCTTGTGTATGCAATAGAGGCTGTATTTTTCAACTGATCTTCATGAAATTTAGCCAGAATGATTACCTTGATAAAATCTAGGCTGATTTCGAAAATGGGTCATCTGGGTCAAAAACTAGGTCACTAGGTCAAATCGAAGAAAAACATTGTGTATGCAATAGAGGATGTATTTTTCAATTGATCTTCATGAAATTTGGTCAGAGTGATTGCCTTGATGAAAACTAGGTCGGTTTTGAATATGGATTATCTGAGGTCAAAAGCTAGGTCACTAGGTCAAATTAAAGAAAAATCTTGTGTATGCGATAGAGACTGTTTTTTTCAGTTGATATTTATGAAATTTGGTCAGGTTGATTGCCTTAATGAAATCTAGGTTGAATTTGAATATGGGTCATCTAGGGTCAAAAACTAGGTCATATCTAAGAAAATGCTTGTTTTATCGCAAGAGACCAATTTTTTTGTCCAATCTTAATGAAAATTGGTCAGAATATTTGTTTCCATGAAATCACTAAGTCAAACATGTTTTACACTGTTATGGAGTGTTTCTTAGGTGAGCGACCTAGGGCCATCTTGGCCCTCTTGTTTATTATTAATGCCAACCACTTTAATGTTACAGCAATGTGAGAGTACTGTAATATGAGGAAATGCTGGACTATAAAATCACTTGGCGTTTAAAAAAGGCTAGTGTTGCAAACATTCTTACAGTCATAATACATCAGATGTTACAGGCAAAATATGGAGTGACGGCGATCAGTTTAAATAAAACATATTTAAATGTTCTTTTATTTGAATTTTGAGAGTGTAAGTCTTTCCTATTGAAGTTATGGTTCGGCTCTCAATTTGTTTTCCTTTTAACTCTTGACACACATTCTGCTGTCCAAAAGTCGACTAAGCTGCTGATTTTCAAACGGTTTAAAGGATGGAAAGGAGTGATTCAGGATTACATACTTGGACTTTGGGCACGTATTGCAGGAATTTGAATTAAATAAAATATTATACTGTCCACAAGTCGGCATGGCTGATAGTCGTTAAATGACTTAATGGTTTGATGTTAATGTGGTAGAAGATATCTACTCAATTCTTCTGAATAAATTAATCAGAAAACTCTGTGACCTTTTTTTTATTTGTGTTCCATTTATACTATATATCACGATAAAAATCAGATGAATCCTGACAAAGGCACTTCGATGATGAGACACGTTCAACATGAACATTATGCATTATGCAGAAACCATTTAGCCCGCAGTTTGATGTTAACTGGGGATGTTTTATAGAATTTATAACAGTAATACAATGTAAATATGATACATTTGAACATATAATAAAAATATCGCAATTTCAGTGTTTCATAAATATGTGCACACATGATATGATATAATATCTCTTTGAAAGAATTTATTTGAGCAGATTTATATTTCGAACTTCTATCAACGCGTCTAAAGTATAGGAATACGAACAAAAATAAATGTAAGTGCTTCCCTGATACAAAAAGGAAGAATATGATTCAGTCAGAATGCTAAAAGAAAAGTAGTTACAAAAAATGTTCCAGAATGATTCAATTTCAATTGATGAATTCGAGTAATTGATGGATGTGCTCTTTAAATATCACTACCATGAGAATAGGTTTACTTCATAGATTATGGATTAATATTATGTCCATCTAAACTTTTGTTGACATAGATAACTTTGAACAGTATTTTATTTAAAAAAGAAACACAAAATTACGACAAAACGAAAGCAAATGGATTGGGCAACAAGTTCTAGCAACATTACATTAAGCCCTTCCCAGCTAATAATCAGACATACAAGACGATGTAGATTTTTGAACGCGTTAGTTTCAATAGATGTTTCGTTATTCAAGAAGGTCCCTCTTTTGTATATTATACGTTTTATCAGTATCTGATTTGCAGGCAAATTTTCGTACAGTTTTTGCAATAGTCCGCGGTTGATGTAATAAAAGTGATTATTTTTATGTTATCTCTCAAAAAGTAAGAACGTTTGTTTATAATATTGCAAGCTTGTTTATGCCTTGTTACAGGTTTCAATGATATAGTTAAGGATGACTACCCGTAATAGGCTTCAATTTCACCAAAAGCGTACATACAACTTGATAATGTAAGCTTTGAAAATGTCAAACGATAGAAATAAGGTGCATATTGACAAGTTATATAGTGACAGAAGTTCTCAAAAATTTCCTTTAAATTACCTTCCCTGATAATTTTGGTTTTTCATGAGTTATCTCCCCTGAAAACCAGAAAAAAATAATTTTCTCATTTTCCCTATGGGGAATTTTAGATTTCTTTTTGATATTTGTATCAGAATCATATAATGCAGCTTTCTACCGCAAAATTGTCTTGAAACTCAAGCTCGGATTCTCATAATCAAAGAAATTATATATTTCCCATAGGTAGGTAAGAGCGTTGGTCTACGGATCTCGGGGTCGCGAGTTCGATCCTCGGGCGGGGCGTATGTTCTCCGTGACTATTTGATAAATGACATTGTGTCTGAAATCATTAGTCCTCCACCTCTGATTCATGTGGGGAAGTTGGCAGTTACTTGCGGAGAACAGGTTTGTACTGGTACAGAATCCAGGAACACTGGTTAGGTTAACTGCCCGCCGTTACATAACTGAAATACTGTTGAAAAACGGCGTTAAACCCAAAAGAAACAAACAAACAAATATTTCCCATAGGCATTAATGTTAACTTCAATACTGATTATCTTCCCCAAAATGATAAAATTCGAAAAATCTCTCGGTGAAACGTTTTAAATTTTTGATTGTCTTTAGAGTGACCAAATTTCATTTAAATATTACCATCCCGTTACAAGTTATGAAATATGGTTAATACACCATGTTATAACTGGAAGTGTCGGACTTTTTAATGTAAATCTGCACAATGTAGAACTTGTTGAAACCTTCATTTTTACAACACTTCATATATATATATATATATATATATATATATATATATATATATATATATATATATATACTTAGAAAATTCGGTAAATAAAAAGACTGGGTCTTTTGCATTTTTTTTTTTGTAAGACTGACTTTAATAATTTAGACATCACACTAGTTTCCACGATCGGAGTCAATGGGAAAATCTTAATTTTGATGACATTTTAGCGAATAGATTATGTTTCTGCAATGTAGATTTAAATGAAATTTCGTACAGTCGTAAATCAACATATTGATTATAAACGTAAAGGTCCGTGTGCTTGCTATTAGCTATTTGTCCATGTTTAAAGATATCCGCATATTTCAAGTTGATTGTAAGAAATTATTTGGAATGAGTTATAGTGTCAAACGTTTTAATGTCACATTTCATCTTAGAAATATAGTTATGTTGCCGTTGTAATACATTTGCCAGGCTGCCATCAATTTATGAAATGATTTTTGGTTCCATGTACGGAGACCAGGCTTTACCCAGACAAATCACGTTACACCACTAATCCCGGTTTATCAGTCGTGCAGAACTACCTAAAATATTTGGTTAATAATTCGAAAACCTCTGAGTCAGTAAACGTCATTTTCATCAGTGACTCAAATGAAAGTGTGAAGGGAAATCTATTTTTTTTTATAAAAATGCAAGGTATATTAAATCCTACCTCTGGCAAATCGGACATCAGCGAGAACATGATCAATTTGATAATACTCTAGATCCTTTAAATTCAAACATATAATGCTCCCACTTATAACCAAATTGATGACATGTCACCTTCATAATATTAACTTTGTTTAAATAAGCCGTGCTTTCTATTGTGAATGCTAAAACAAACTTGCATTTTTTTGCGACAGTTCGATGTTCACGATAGCAATGTTAAAACAATGTCTTATACTAATTACTCGTAAGAAGCCTATCAACAGCCGACTAATTGCGACGATATTGCTTTAGAGTTCAGTCATGTAGCAAACGTTCTCTCTCAATTTTGATGTAATATTGATATATTACCGATGAACGAAATTCGCATGTCTGTTGTGTATGAAAAGTATTTTATATTTACAGTTTCTGTGATATGAGGACAGTTTACACCTTCATGGTATTTATATAATGAGAAAATGTTTAAAAAAAATCAATTTAGCGTATAAGCACTTATTTGAATGTGTGTTTGACGCCGCAGTCTTCACGTGTTATTTATTCTCTGTTTTTGGATTAACAAAAATAAAAATCAGCAAGGAATTGAACAAGCTGGTTGGTTTTCACTAATGTGACTCAGACAACGCGGATCTAAATAATTCTGAATTAACGATATAACGTTTTGTCATGTTGAGGTACACAACCATCAATAGCAGCTGTGTCAATACTTAGAACGACTTAAGATCTGTCTTGTTTTGGTTGGCCAGATACAAATCAAAGCTTCTATTATTTATCGCGCGCTTTTACGCTGCTGACAGATGTAAGACGCTTATATATTATGTTGAACCGTACCATATTCTGTTATTCAGAAGGTATAGCAGTAACAGCAGTAAGAGTAAATCATAATGTCTGTATTGAAGTCAGTACGGACATAAATCTTTGGGTGTATATTAAAGTCATTAAAATGTAAAATATGTTGCTAAGAGACAGTAAGATTCGATTTTGCTTTTGAACTGATGATTGATTGATGACTTACATCAATTAATTTGTAAAAAAGTATATACTTTACCTAACTTATTCCTTAAGCGGTGTCAAAAACATATATGGCTTTTAGAAACACTCAATATTTCAGCTGCTGGGTAGAACCAGTACCTAGTGCCATTTGTACAAAGAAAAAACAGTATTTCCAAACATGTAATCAAACCAGCGAACTTTGGAATGTGCAACCACACTATCATAACCGTGCCTTTATGCAAACACTGTTCTTTCATTTCGAAATAAAGCAATTACATACACGAACACCTTACTACATTCAGAAGAACTGTTATCAATAGTTTGGCTGTGCTACAATATGATTTATACTAAACTGTCCGCTACATGAAACAAACGGCAACTTAAGTGCAAATGTAACTCATTAACACACCCACATGCTATTACGGTAGCGTTTCTTTACATTTGGATTATTATCCCCTGACGAAAACGGAGGGGTACAGACTTGGCGTTGTCCGTCCGGCTGTTCGTGCGTGCGTGCGTCCGTCCGTCCGACTGAAATTGAAAACGCGCTTAATATTTAAAAAAAAATATTTTTGCTAGAAATACTAATCCTCACATTATTATCAATTCGTATAGGCCTTTGCTAATATGTAGTATTACACCCCACCCCCTGGACCAAAACTAGGGAGTTTTGACTGTATCAGAGTAACCTATTAATGTATCTCCATGAAACTTTTCACAAATGTAGATTACTATAGCGTGGCCCACGCGTGACTTTCATCATGATCACTACAAAGTGTTTGCCCTTTAATTGTTGTACAATCAATAAACTCCCACGTTACAAAGTAATTCATTCAGGAGATTAAAAACAAATATAGATCTGTAGAGGGCGGTGGTACATCTTTTGTCAGGATTTCTTCGGTAATTTTTGTCCTTTTTTTGGGTTATAATATCTTCCAAAATATAGTCCCCTCATTAGCAAAACAACATTTTAAACCTGTAAGGCAAGCTCACAAAAGTTTATGAGTCTATGAGTGTTGGTACTGATACAGATATACATGAAGCCTCAACCAATACGTGTTTTCAAATACACCATTTAACAATTACAGTCAATCTGACTAAAGTACATCTCCTATTTTACGCTACGCATAGGATCTGAAAACGACCTATTCATTGCCTCGTTCTGACGGCTCTTTCGGTAGCCAGTCAGAGCCTAGCTTACAACATCTTGCAAATCTACATGTAGTATTGACTTTTGATATTTACAATTCTTATGTCGTAATGTATCAGATAGCCGGTAAGCTCATTCGGTAGGCCACTTGCTTTGTAAGCGAGGGGACACGGGTTCGAGTCCTGGAATAACCGCATATTTTTCTTATCCTTTGACAATCGAACAAGTCGTCTGATTGGATAACATAAAAATAGCAATAATGGAAATCCAAAATATACAGAAGACGAATGTGAGTAGGTCGTTCTCAGATCTTCGTTGAGAAGATCAAGTACTTTAGTCAGATTGCAATTACAGTGTAACCAATGACATTGTTTACAATAATAATATGATGTATTTTATCAAAACTATCAATAAAAGATACATTTAATGAACACTGACATATTGCAACTTTTATTTTGCAATGATTTATATAGAATATTTTTATAAGTCTTATTTATATATGAATGCCTGTCTTATTTAGATGAGAAAGTAATGTGTAGATTGATCTTGCGATATATACTTAGAGTAACGTTTCTTCGGAGCCAGTCGGCCCTACAGTATTTGTTGCAGCAATCATGTTTAATGCTGTGACGCAAATCTGAATAAAACCCATTAAAGTGAAAAATGTTGAAACTGAATTGAATAGAAAACAAATCATAGTGCGAGTCATTTAAATCTAGGACTAGTCGTAATGTTGAAACGGAACTTCTGAAAATGACGTCAAAAATATGAATGCACCACCTAAGTCCAATAAATTTCAAGACAAGGACCTAAAGCAATAGAAGTTTGTATGAAATAAATGAACATACGAGGGGTGTTCAATAGATACCCGGAAAAGTGCTCTCATTTTTTTTATTTCTAGTCTCACTTTGCTAAAATTTGAAAATATGACGGAAATGAACATACTTAATTCAAATACCTAAATTACAGATTTCAGAACATGCACAATATTTATTTGTCGTCTCCTAGGCAACGTCATCACCTCAAAAGCGGCCCAACGTCATTATGATGATGTCATATCACACTCTATTAATTAATACTACTCGTGATTACCATTGATTCAATGTTTATCACCATTAAATGCATTTTACACCTTCCTAAAAATAAATAAATACTGTTCATATGATGTTCCTGTCGTTTTGAAGAAATTGGACACTGAACTGATGCCCTATCATGGAGCTCTTTAATTTATTAAATGTGACTGAACGTTATTTTTCATGTCTGTAACACAAGTCGTCAGCAATATTCTCCTGACCACTTTTAAACGTCATGTCCCACTTATAAAATTTTGTTTTCTTCAGGGCATTGTCCCTTAAACCTTTTTCAGCATAGCATTTGTCTCTTTCCTTGATTTTTGATTCAAAACACAAAATGTTATCTCACATCTCCGTTCAACACTGATTTTCAAGCGACGACCAACTCAATATGCCTGCCAAATATTTTAATGATGTCACATTTATAATTTGTCGTTATTGGCGTTACGCTTACTTTTCATATCAATATTCACCCAATTTAAGAAAAGGTAGCTTGAAAAATAGGTAAGTGGCAAGTAATGTTTTTAAGGCATGTAAAATAGAAAAAGAGACAAAATTGGGCCGGATGACGTCACGAGACGTAGCCATGGGGACTCGCATTTACTTATTATTTATCCAAAGACAATCTAATTTTGACATATCAGCTCAGTATTCCCTAGTCTACATTTTGTAGAATTTTCATTTATTTTTGATGATACATGAAAAATTCAGAGCACTTTTCCGGGTATTTATTGAACGCCCCTCGTACATCTATCTTAAAACTGCTGTATAAATGTTTGCCTCCTAGATCCATTACTGTGGAGGTAAGTAATGCTGTTTCCCGCACAAAATTGTTGGGCGTGTTGTTAATTATATACACTTTAGGTTATCTGCTACATTTATGTATTGGCTTTATTAACAATCTTCGGAAAAATTTATTTCATTTGATTTTCTTTCCTCGAGATATTCTTCTAGAAATAGATTACCGTATACTAAGATCTGCAGACAAAACACATTTGATTATGTAATGCAAATTGTATAAATTTATAGGTTGTCACACCCTGTCCCGTGCTCAGAAACCTTAATCACTGTCGGAAATTGTACGAATTGCATGAAAACTTATTGACTGTTTATCGACCAACTGTAAGACAATTGTACAGTTAAAGCAGAACAGACAGAAAGCTAGCAGTCAGGAGAGACTCTGGAAAATTAGCTCGACTTAAATTCTTTTCAGTCAGATTGGAATACCAGTATTGTAACTTCAAATGTTTATTAATATTCTTATTGATGTAGATATTTTTCACCAGTACAAATTTAAACAATTTCGTTAAAATTGTAACTTTCATTTTATTGTTAGCCCGCGTTATGAAATTATCAGTTGTTATCCCCGAAAAAATAACTTATCATCTTAAAGTGACATTTCTGTGGTTAGATATTTATCTTAAAGCAATGGCTAGTGCTTCGCTATCAACTTTGTTTCAATCAGGACTTTTGGGTCAAATTTTGATTGAAAAAAATGAGTCAATATTATACAAATGTTACATAAGGAAAACTGTTTGAAAAGACTCTAGATGTCTGCGAGGTTTAAACATTTTTACGTAGCTTTGGTAGGAGGAATCCCACCAAGATTTTGAGCATGTTTATAGCAATGTCACTTATATCAATATGATCCTACTCGAGTCGAGTCGAGTCTTCTTGTTGTAAACACAGTCAAACTAATGATAAATGCATTATAGCAGATAGTTATATTAATTATCGCTTATAATACCAAACGGTCAATTCATTTTATTTTGTTGGGGTTAACGTCGCACCGACACAATTATATTGCGACTTTCCAACTTTGATGGTGGAGGAGGACTCGAGGTGCCCATGTTAGTACAAGCTGTCGTCTACGACAGTTTGATGTCTGTGCAAGAAGAATAATTTCGCATTATTTTATGGCGTTCCATTTGGGTTAAAAGTAAAAAGATACACCAAGTAATTATAAAATTGTACCTGCAGGTACAATTTTATACCTGCAGGTACAAAAATATACCTGTAAGTGTAAAACAAAAATGTACCTGCAAGTATAAAAATCTGCACGTATACAATTGTACCTGTAGGTGTAAATTATACCTGCAGTACACTTAAATACCTGCAGGTACAAATTAGTAGTGTACCTGCAGGTATAAAAGTGTACCCGCAGGTACACTTTGATACCTACAGGTATAAATCAGAATTGTACGTGGAGGTATAATTTATACCTGCAGGAATAAATATTTTTGTACGTGCAGGTATATAATTGTACGAGTAGGTACAATTTTATACCTGCACGTACAATTATATACCTGCACGTATTTTTGAAAATTCATACCTACAGGTATAAAGTTGTTCTTGCAGGTATAAAATTGTACGTGCAGATACAATTTTATACCTGCACGTACACTTTTATACCTGCACGTACATTTCCAATTAGTACCTGCAGGTACAATTTTAATACTCCTTGTTTTATCTATTTACTTTTGACCCAAATGGTACGCCATATTATTTCTGCCAAGCTCTCCTGTATCCAAGACACGTAATGATAACATTTGATATTCACAGTTCGCACGCGTCGGACAGAATGTCAATTATTTTGTGCCTACTTAATCTTTATTGTTCTCAAGTATGGCATTTCTAGAAAAAGGATGCAAGTAAATTGATTTTTTTTGCATCTGTTACAATATATTCAAATATGTAAATAACATAAAACATGACAAATATCAAGAAGAAACTTCGTTTTAATTGTTTCCTATGTCTGTAAATGCAGTTAAGAAACTAGCCCAGACGACCGACTACTGCTGAAATATTCTCTAAAGAAGAGATATAACATTTCTAAATGTAGATATCTTTTGTTTTAATGTCGAGTTTTAAATTTAAAGCATACGGGATAAAATGTTCAGACAGAAAAAAATATAATAGGAACTGCTATATGCCAGTGTTGCAGTATTCTTCACTGTTTCCCGATCCTTGAATTCTCTAAAAAAAAAATACGGCGTGCGTTTCACAAGTTTATACGGACAGACCGATTCAAATATTTTATTGCACTCTAGGTTCTTCGTATGGTTCAACCACGTCCGTCGCTAGATACGGGAGTACGGCAAACATCGACATGACATTTCATCGACACGGCAGAGAAAATCGACCCTGTCTTCTGTATTTCATATTTATTGTTGTTGACTCTCATGATTAACGGTAAAATATAAGTGCAATGGCTTGATTTCTTCTCACAAGCTTAAATTCATGTACTTGAGAATCAGAAGAAAAATGATTGAAATCCTAGACGAGGGCAAATATTGTGATTGTTTCATTTCTGTATCTAATGTCTGGAAAAAAACAATCAACACACATTGGCATTTCATCGATTAACTTGGTAACTTAATATTATACAGCAATGTATACCCATGCTAAAATGTGCAGAAAATATCACACACAGGGGTATACTGATATGTATGGTTTTGCAAACCTAATTACATTTATTTGCAAAGTGAATAAAACTGTTACAGAAATATGATGTTTTTTGTTGATATCAATACAATAACGTCTCTATCAGAGAATGTGTAAAAAATAATTACTACGTTTTTACATTGTCAGCACGATGTTATATTTCCAAAGTGGTCATAATGACATTTTAATGAAGTATAATGCAAACATCAATTCCTGAGTGGTTAATGATCAGTATTATAAGAGTTCTTATTACTCTCTAAATTACAAAAAGATAAAAGATCTAGGGCTAAATTGCTATCATTTCTTAATAGTAAGAATCTCGGTTAATAACTGGCAGTTTTAGATACTTCTGAAATCAGTGCAAAATGGGATCTTTGAGTCAATATTTCATCCCTTATTCTCTAAATTCTAGTTTGTTAAGTTCTGCCCATTGTTTTCTCGTTAGGCAAACCCAATATTTTAATTAGGGACCATAGGCCACCTTTCATGGAATTGCACTGTTTATCATTGAAGGTTCCATGTAAACCGCCGTATGAATACACCTGCGGGTGTACAATTTTATTTCGGTACTTGTAACATGTGTAAATGCTGAGTTCTGCTTAAGCCGAGTCTAAGAGGCGTGGATGGTAGCTTGCATTTCCACTACCGTCCACGAACAGTCTCAATCAAACCGTATAACATTTTCATTAATTTCGTGTTGGATGACCTGTGGTTTTCCACTTTTTCTGTTATTTTATTTACTGAAATGGTCACTTTGAAAAAGAGTTTTAAAACTTGGACCCACGCAGATCATTCAGCCACTAAAACGTGAAAGGAATTGAAAAGAAACTATAGCTTATGGCATAACAGTTTCACTTACCCTACATCCGGTCAGACTAAGTAAATTTTATTTCTAACAAATGTTAATCAAAACCAAGTGGGTTAACCTGTGAAAATATTTGTGAAATATAAACCCTATATGATGCTGCTCTGGGAGTATCTCCATCTATATATAATATTGTTACTTCTTTTGTCAAGTCTTGTGAAGATTTTAATAGCGAAACACAGATTCAGAATGTATATTTCTAACAGAGATGATAAGAAAACAATGCGTTGTTCTCATTACATGAGATGTGTAAATAATAGCTATGCAAAGTTGAAAAAAAAGAATTTGAAAGCAGAATTTAAAGTACACATAATTTCATAATAACGATTACGTGAAATAATGGTATGTTGTGTTGAATTAATTAATCATGCATTCTATCGTAATCTTCTGATGGTTATTGGCTGATTTTCTTATTGTTTTCTATAATGCTTAAATTTCCAGTACATCACAAAAACATACAGCAAACAAAAGTTTGTTTGCATTTGCAAAACATTATTAACTAGTTTGTTATGGTCAATTTGTGATAAGAAGCAACACAGAAATCTGCCTGCTATTCATGCTGTTTTCTAATTATTTGTCTAAATTTGTAGTTTAATGTTGAAACAATCACAGAATCTCGTACCAAACGCTACCTCTTCCCGAGTTTTGTTATATAAAGCTTACTTTGAAAGAAAGCAATTTTAGTCGTAATTTCAAAATGAACTCTTCTGGTTCTTTAGGATCTTGAGATCTAGGTTAGAATTCAGTCGGTGTTATTTGTCACAAGAGGCGTTAAACATTTCATTACCTCTCTTGGACAAAATGAATTAAACTATTTCTCTTAAAGGTTTTATTCTAGTGACAGAATTTATAATACACTGTCTTCGCGTTTTAAAGACAAATATACAGCAAATACAGTGTGAAATAATTATTCAATATAGAGTAATTCTGACTTGTATTAACTGAATATTGTTATCTACTAAATACTGCACTCGTGTTATATCTCTTTGAGAGAGTAATATATCTCCGTTACAAGCAATAACCACTTTAAGGCAGAAAGGATAAATGTATTAAGAAATTAAATAAAAGGTTCTTTATTCATTTGAAATTCGAATCATTTACGATGATACAGAAGTTCGGTACAGGAAATAATCAGTCTATTAAGTTTCATATAATTTGGTAACATGTGAGATGTGGTGAACGAAATATTTTCTGCGTCTGTTGTGATGTTTTATTTGTGTCCTTTCAAACATAAACCGCTTGCAAATGAAATCGACGATGTTGTATGAAGGAAACTGTTTAACGATCGGCAAATAGTCTGCTATATGGGGTTGGCCTTTGAACATATCTACTGTCTTTGGGTTATTGAATCCAATGTTTATGTATAATAGAGCTCTCCTGACCAAACCCAAGTCGAATCTGTTTTCTGTTTTCTGTGTGCTTCCGAGAAATCTACCCTTACCTATTATCTTTTGTTCTTTTTGAATTCTTATATAACCCAAAGTGCAGCATGGCGGTAGTAAATGTCTCTTTTTACTTTGACCCAGTGTTGTTTTACCATCTCAATGTATCATATCGTTTCGCCAATGCCGGTGGTATGGACGTGAGAGATGACTCACGTTTCTGTACCTCTCATGAACACACTGAATCGAATCGTGTCTGTTACTTTTTTGTTATTTTACATTCTATATTTCCAAAAAGATCTTACATTTGTTTGACTAGATGGTCAGTTCTGAGGACATAAGTATATTACAAATTATGTTTATATGCAAAGTGAGAGATGCATGCGAATGACATTGCCTTTAACCTTTTCATGTTTACGATGAATACATAATGAAATATTAGTTACATCAAATACAAGAAGAGTATGACTGTATTAGTGTTGTAGTTAATTACACTTAGGGATCCTAAGCAACTTTCTACCTCTCTCAGTATGGCTTAACAAGATTTGACCTATTTTATCAGCATTTAAAATAAAAAAGAAACAAAAAAAAAAAACAAAGAAAAATATCAAGCAGGGAATGCCACGCACTAAAAACGTAGCCTCCTCCAAACGAAACCCCCAGCACGCAGACGCGTGCACCACACACACATACACACACACACACACACACACACACGCACACCCAAAGCCAACACATAAGGACAAAACGAACAACACACACGCACACAAAGCCAACACATAAGACGAAACGAACAAACAAAGGAACACAGTGGGGCACCGCCTTGGAACGGTCAGTGGCAAAAACACCACTGGGGAGCTTAAGACCTGTAATGTTATACTCTGTTCATATGTGCATTGTTAACTCTGTTCAAGTCTAATATTGTCTTACATTCTCTAACACAATATTTTTATACTAACACTGAGGTATTATTGCAGTTTTGAGTTACATCAATTTCGAGAACTGGTTCCGAAGTCAATATAGTTTACAAGTAATGTTCACATTCAACGCGTAAAATAGGTACTGGTTTCCCAGTAGTTTCCGGACCCAAGTAGTTTTCCGGACCTTTCGCATTTCGTGCTGTATACCATTTACGCCGTAGTAAAACATCTGTGTAACAATATCATATTATCTAGACATTTGTTGCATTTAACTAGCAGCGAAAACCTAGCATTACCAAACTTATTTATTATTTGAAAAACCCGGTTGTTTTAACTTACTTAAATGTAATGTGCAAAAGAGATTGTCAACCGCAGGGGAATTCCAGTTACAGTGCGCATGCGCAGAAGTTGAGGCCCTTTGAAGGTAAACATCAGTCAACTGATGCTCCCATTTACAGACGATACAGTAAAAACAACGAAAGTCAGAAAAATCGACCTTTTCACTTAACTACGGCATTCAATCATCGATTGAAAAAAAGAACCAAAATAGACAGGGATTTACCTACGATACCGTCTATCAATCGAGTTTTTAGCATTAATGTCCATGCCCGAGTGGACAGGGCGTTAGACTACCAATTTTGAGACCGGTCTTGTTGTTTTTTTAGAAAATAGTTGTTAACTGTATTAAAAGGTCTTAATTTCTTCTTTGTAATATTACCAGTTCGCTCAATACGTCCCGTCATTTTAGCGTGACGTTGCAAACGTTATTCAAACGTAATTAGACGTAACTGTAATGAGCGTATTATAAATCTAGTATTTGTTAAATTCTTGAAATATTTTTTCTAATCATCATCTCGCCTTAGGATTATGTTTTAATTTTGAATATATGTAACGAAATCGGAAATGGTTGCTTTTAGAGAAGGGTTACAACTGTGCAATGAAAGGTCCAGAAAACTACTCGGACTAACTGAGATAGTAATGGAATTAATTGCCCCCATTGAGCCCTCATCTACATTTGTGTTATGAACGCAAGTGTAATACAAGTTCTGCATGGTGTTAATGAAGAACCTAGGTATTTTTCTGTGAAATATTTATGTTTCTACTATGTTTTGTTTGAAAGTTACAGGCAAAAAATAGCGATTTCGGTCCGGAAACTACTGGGAAACCAGTAGGCATATCTAGAATAATAGTGAGAGCGCCTATGATGACGATTGTTTTGACTGGCACTTTTCCACGTAAAAGCATTAAAGACATGTATCAATCAGGCTTAAATAATCATTTTATGCAAAGAGAAAAACATGGCAGTTAACCTTATATTATAAAAGACACAGTTTCTAAGTGTAAATGAGAGGACACATGCCCACATAGTAGGTAAATGTATCTCGCCATAAGAATTTTTTTATCCTCAATTTAAGATAAATTTACATCCGACGGGATATGACAAACGTGCGTTTTAAGATAAGTGAGAAAATTTGTAAGCAAATTTGTAATGCAGTGTTTGTGCAGCATGACAATAAATAAATGCACAAGTATCATTAGAAAAGCATTTACATTAAGATGTGGTACATTCTGAATAGAATGAATGGACATCTTTGAATTCAATTACCATATTTCAATTCTTATTACGCCCGGGATGGCAAGATACTGAAAACATAATTAGACTTCGTAAATATCATTTGTCACTTGGGAGTATTTGATCTTCCTAGACTTAACCAAAAATTATTCAATTTAAATAAATAATGTCAGAACTGCTTAGTTCCAAAAGCCCATGTTTGCAAAATTTACTGTCAGGTCGTATTTCTTACATGTGTGGGTAAAGAATTTATTTATTTATTTAGTTGGGTTTTACGGCGCACCAACACAATATAGGTTATATGGCGCCAAACAGGACTACAAATTTTGGCTTCACATCTCATTAACATCGAAATAAAAACATGAGGTATGGAATCAAAATTTGCATATCTGCTGGAATCACAGAGTTACAGCAAAACCAAGTGTTAAGACCCTATTAGCCGCCTCTTACGATCATGCAGGCAGTGGTTCCAATTCTTTTCATACACAGATCGTCCCAAAGAAGGGAAGCGGATTAAGTTTAGGATATCGTATTATTAACTACAGTGTCAGAGAAAAGTGGAAAGGGCTACTAAATAAATAAATAAATGCTTCATTTATATAGTTCGAATCCAAATCAAGTCACTCGTGCAGGACATAATGCCCAGAGGGCACGCAGGATCTTCCTTCACCATCAAAAGCTGGGAAGTCCGCATATAGCTTATAAATGCGTCGGTATTAAGTTAAACCCTAACAGAACTATTACTGAGCACTTTTGACCGCCGTGAGCATGTAATAATTCATCAAGAAATCTTATGCGAGTTTTCTGTCTTTTAAACAATGGTTCCAATTCTTTTCATATACAGATCGTCCCAAAGAAGGGAAGCGGGTTAGGTTTAGGATATCGTATTTTTAACTACAGTGTCAGAGAAAAGTGGAAAGGGCTACTAAATAAATAAATAAATGCTTCATTTATATAGTTCGAATCCAAATCAAGTCACTCGTGCCGGACATAATGCCCAGAGGGCACGCAGGATCTTCCTTCACCATCAAAAGATGGGAAGTCTGCATATAGCTTATAAATGCGTCGGTATTAAGTTAAACCCTAACAGAACTATTACTGAGCACTTTTGACCGCCGTGAGCATTTAATAATTCATCAAGAAATCTTATGCGAGTTTTCTGTCTTTTAAACAGTGGTTCCAATTCTTTTCATATACAGATCGTCCCAAAGAAGGGAAGCGGGTTAGGTTTAGGATTTCGTATTATCAACTACAGTGTCAGAGAAAAGTGGAAAGGGCTACTAAATAAATAAATAAATGCTTCATTTATATAGTTCGAATCCAAATCAAGTCACTCGTGCCGGACATAATGCCCAGAGGGCACGCAGGATCTTCCTTCACCATCAAAAGCTGGGAAGTCCGCATATAGCTTATAAATGCGTCGGTATTAAGTTAAACCCTAACAGAACTATTACTGGGCACTTTTGACCGCCGTGAGCATGTAATAATTCATCAAGAAATCTTATGCGAGTTTTCTGTCTTTTAAACAATGGTTCCAATTCTTTTCATATACAGATCGTCCCAAAGAAGGGAAGCGGGTTAGGTTTAGGATATCGTATTTTTAACTACAGTGTCAGAGAAAAGTGGAAAGGGCTACTAAATAAATAAATAAATGCTTCATTTATATAGTTCGAATCCAAATCAAGTCACTCGTGCCGGACATAATGCCCAGAGGGCACGCAGGATCTTCCTTCACCATCAAAAGATGGGAAGTCTGCATATAGCTTATAAATGCGTCGGTATTAAGTTAAACCCTAACAGAACTATTACTGAGCACTTTTGACCGCCGTGAGCATTTAATAATTCATCAAGAAATCTTATGCGAGTTTTCTGTCTTTTAAACAGTGGTTCCAATTCTTTTCATATACAGATCGTCCCAAAGAAGGGAAGCGGGTTAGGTTTAGGATTTCGTATTATCAACTACAGTGTCAGAGAAAAGTGGAAAGGGCTACTAAATAAATAAATAAATGCTTCATTTATATAGTTCGAATCCAAATCAAGTCACTCGTGCCGGACATAATGCCCAGAGGGCACGCAGGATCTTCCTTCACCATCAAAAGCTGGGAAGTCCGCATATAGCTTATAAATGCGTCGGTATTAAGTTAAACCCTAACAGAACTATTACTGAGCACTTTTGACCGCCGTGAGCATGTAATAATTCATCAAGAAATCTTATGCGAGTTTTCTGTCTTTTAAACAATTTAAATTTACAACGATCCGAATGCATTTGTATGTAGATCAGCTTAATAGTTTTGTATAATTCTTCATTTTAGAATTAGGAAAACGCCAGTTTGTCATAAAATTAAAATATACAAAAAACTAGTATTTGTTTTCTCATTTTCGAATTATTAGACAATTTTTAATTACAAAGAGGAAACTTTGAAGTGAATGTATATTTTCTCAGCAACAGATGCACTTTGGTACGATGTTTAAACACCACAAAGTAACCATGCGAAACAAATTTTATTTCAAATAATTTTATAGATATTAGTTTTTTTCAAAAGAATTAGAAAACAACGTAAATTAACAAACAAAACCAAAGAACTTGTTAGTTATTTACTAAATCACTTTTCTCAAACACATATTTCTGAACTGAACGAATCCAATCCTGCTCATGAAATTATTTTTAAACCAAAGTACTCCGATTTGTATGAGGAAAAACTAAAACAAATCAAATCGTTTGGATTTCGCATAAAATCTTCTATGAATGAAACTGACTGAATTCGATGGTATTAAAGAAAATTCAATTCCAGATACACCACCATGGACCCTTCATACCCCTACAGTTCTTTTCGATTTGAAAACTGCCTTTAGAAAGTCTGAAACAAACCCTGAAATATTCAAGTTCAAATATCCTGAAATCAAATCAACTTACAAGGACTATTTTGCAATTCACACAGACGGTTCAAAAGATGAATCAAAGGTTGGTTGTGCTGCTGTCAGCCTTCTTCATCAATAAAAATTACGTTTGCCAAATAATGCAACAATATTTTCAGCCGAGGCCAAAGCTATTGATTTAGCTCTAAATTTTATATAAAAAAAAAATAGTGAAGAAAAATTTATTATTTTTTCCGACTCGCTTTCTGTTTTACAGTCAATTCATAACCGAAAAATGGAAAATCCGTTCGTTCAAAATATTCTTCTCAGGTTTCATGAACTATCTTTAAAAAAAGTCTATCATATTTTGTTGGATTCCCAGTCATGTTGGTATTCATGGAAACGAGGATGCTGATATTGCAGCAAACAAAAATCCCTTTTATTATCACAATCTAATTTGAAATTACCACATACCGATTTAGGCCCAATATAAACAAATACATTTTATCTAAATGGCAATCGACATGGAACAATGCTTCATTCAATAAACTTCATGAAATTAAACCTACTCTAGGGGATTGGCACCAAGGGAACAAATCCGTTCGCAGGGAGAAAGTTGTTCTTTCTCGCTGTCGAATAGGTCCTACCCGCTTGACTCATTCTTATCTTTTGAATAAAGAAGATCAACCCAAATGTGTACCATGTCAAACACCGCTAACTAATAAACATATTCTAATCGACTGTGTGGATTTTATGACGTTCAATCTTTGAAAGAGTTATTTGAAAATGTTTCAGTCGGAAATATTTTATCGTTTCTAAAGCAGATAGGAATATACAAAAAAAATCTAACATTTCATATTTTTATTTACACCTTGCAATATTATTATGTTTGCAGCTGATATTTTTACACACACTCATATACATTTTTACATAACTGATTTTAGATATGCTTTACATTTTTACATGGATGTTTTAGATATGTTTTACATATTTCATAGTGTTTTTACATTGTTACATGGATGTTTTTAGGTATGCTTTACATTCTTACATCAATGTTTCTGCTTTACAGTTGGCGTTTGCATAATGACTTCTTCTCGGCGATATATGACCATTTTGTGTCGATTCGCCGTAAAACCCAACTCACTCACTCACTCTGTACTGAACGAAAATAGAAATTATATGTTTCAGGTGTTTTAGGTTCGCGCTCGAGACAAACACGCACACATGTATGCTCAGTTTATTGAGTGATTTTGGAGAGACTGCTGTTTTACGATATGCTCCTCAGAATACCGCAAAAATGGTATTCGTTGAAACATGTTATGAACATTCTCCATGCTGGGTAATGACGCAGTAACTTTAAGGTATTCACTCGATTTCTAATAGATTTTAAAGTTGCTTGCCAAGTTGCACGTGTCTGACTAAATGATAGTTTTAATAGATACTGTCTCACTATCCGTAAACATTTAGCAGTGACAGATACGATTTGGAACAATTTTCACGGTCAAAGGATAAAATCGCTGTCTGTAATTATTGTTGAAAAAAAAACTGAAATCGGCAATGATTTATATTGTATACCATGTATGACTTAAAATAATTCCTTCAGTTCTGAAAAGATTTAAATCTGCTATCTTAAATCTGCCTGTATAATTTACATTTCAAAATAGACATTGTGTCAGTATACATATTTTCTTAGAAACAATGTCTCTTTTGGTAAGAGACATGGCATTTTTAGTACAACATTACGAGTTTATTTCAAATACGGCGTCGGCTGGAAGCTTTTAGGATATCAGTCCGTCACGCTTTAAAACTGAACGAATACCAATGTTATTGGCGAGCTATTAGATAGAGCACTCATTTTATACCTTTCAATTCTCATTGCTTATTTCACATATAAAATATAGAGAAATTTTCCTCTCAACTCTACAGGACCCAATGAGTATATTAAGCTTAACAAAATTAATTCATTCATAATTAAATTTGTTTAAATACTTAAAAGTCCCCGTCTATGCGTATTAATTTGGGCTAAACCGGAAGAAAACCGTACATTTTGCGGATTAAAATTATTCATAATATCATTAAGCGAAAGCAAGTTATGACAGTTTTGTATTTTTTGGGCCCTAAAATCTATTATTCTAATATGCTTTTCTCTGTTAAAACACACTTACGCTACAATTACGTCACGTTAACGTGCGGTGACGTCAATGTTTTTGTTGCGACCAAGAAAGAGCGCTACTATATTTTATCTACTGTTTTAGATTAAGGGCATATTAGAATCGAAATAATTTATAGCAAAATCGTGTTTTAACAATATTTATACACTCGGGCGGTAATACGTCGTACAAATAATTTCACTCGGGCTGCGCCTTCGTGAAATTATTACACCCGACGTCTAACCGCCCATCGTGCATAAATACGGTTAAAACACTCTTTTGATATAAAATTATTTCTTATATAAAATATGAAGAGTAATCATCGTCAATCAATCATGTACATGTGAGACGTTACGACACGCAAATAAAGCTGCTAGATATCTTGTTTATATTGTGATATTTATCACTTTTGTGCGAAATTACACCCAGATGTGTGAGATGGTCAACATTTGTCAACGATAATTTGTTAATGAGTCTTGTCACTAGCTAGTTTGCATTTCTCGGGATGTTGCATCAAATTGTAATATATTGCACTAGTAGTTTCTTGGAATTACTGGTTTCAGAAACGGTTTTGACCGGTTTTTCAATTCAGACCACGACCACGATAGAAATAATATCGAATGGATATTTTAAATCTTTACTTTCTCAATCACTGTCATGTCTATATAAATTGATTCAACTTTTGGTTTTGGTTTTATATATTAAATAGATAAAAAGTATTTAATCACAAAAATACAAACTAGTTTCGCCTATCGGCTCATCAGTGTAAAGCTTGATGAATAAAGATCATTAACTTTTACTTTAGCTAGATAGCTGTAACATGCTGTGTATGGTGCTATATAAGCTTTTCCTTAGGTAGATAGCAGTAAAATGCTATGTATAAAAGTCGATAAACTGTTTACTTAAGCTAGGTAGCAGTGAAATGATGTGTATGATAGTCCATACAATAGCAGTAACATGCAGTTTATGACATTCCAGAAACTGTTACTTTAGCTAGATATTAGTACAATGCCATAAAGTTATACTTAAGCTAGATAGCAGTGACATGCTGAGTATAATAGTACATAAACCTTTACTGTAGCCAGATAGCAGTTCCATGATAGATAGCAGTAACGTGTTGTGTATTATTGTCAATATACTTTTACTTCAGCTAGATAGCAGTAATATATCGTGTATAATAGCCCATAAAACTTTACTTTCTACTAGATACCAGTAATGTACTGTGTACAATAGTTCATAACTGAATAATATCACACTTGATAATTCATTTTTGAAGCGCCTTTTCCTGAACAAACATGTCAACTTTAATTAAATATGAAACGTATCATGCCTTCTGCAATAAATCAGATATTATAGTTCATATATAAACATACTGATGTAAATATTATATGGGTAGATTCTATATGTGTGAGTTTTTTATGTTGTATTTTCAATAAATAACTTCGGTTACAACATTTTTGAATCTAACAGTAATTATGGTAATACATTCTACAAAATGTAAGCATGACGTCCCATCCCAGAGTGGTCTTAATAACATTTTGATGAAGAAATACACCTAAGCGTCTTATATATAATAATAAATTAAATGCTCCCGCAGTGTTTTTAGTCATTTCAGCAAATCGAGGCAATATGTACGATTCGTTTGGAAGTTTTTATCTTACATACGCTTAATGTCACCATCCTACAACATAGCAACTGTCTAAAGTCAACGCGAATTAGATTTTTGTGAAAAATATATTTCCATTATTGTTAACAGGATATTTTAGCGTTATACGGTACATTGAATATGAACGGACATGAATATAAGCTATTTGATCTTTGACTTCCAAGTGTTAACTTGGCCATGACCTTGTTACAAGTGACACGGGCTCTACAAGTCGTCAGTATCAGGTGAATAGTTTTAGAAGGATAAGACAATACACAGCGGACATGATCTCGTCCTAGGACCCAGTGACCTGGGTTCAAAGCTCTGCACATAGTCTTGAGGAGGTAATTATCTGATGCTAGTTCCCTAAAAAATTTCGTAATGGTTTAAAAGAAATGGAGCGGACGCGAAGTTAAACGCCAGATCTACTTAACATCCTAGTGTAACTTTGACCTTGAACATAGTGACAAAGGTTGTACACACTGCGCATCGTTTTGTGAGGTAAACACCTCATATTAATTTATAAAAATCTTCCAAGTGGTTCATGCAATATGGGACAGATACGACGTTCAGCTATTTGACTTCCAGTTGTTACATTGAAATTGGACCTTTTGACCTGGTTAATGCGCTCTTCACGTCATCTTGATGCGGTTGACAGTTTGTGTTAATTTTATGATAATCTTCCCAGTTGTTAAGAAGACACAGAGTGGAACTGATAGATGGACGAACGAACGGACCAACTGAAAGGCGTGACTCTTATATTCATATATAGCCCCTATATACGTTGAATCTTTGGGTATAACAATAACGTGTTGGTTTAGCTATCCTTGCTGGCTCAGCAAATACTTATTGTAAATCTCAGGAGTTATTACCTTTTTCCGTATGAGAAACTTCGGGACCTACTGATTTTGTATTTGCCATTCTATATCACTAAGTTTAAGTAACGATGATGATATCTATATCTGGTAGTTCTCTTAACCATAGATGTTTCCTATAGTCTTACAAAACATTTTCTTGGCTCAAATAAACCCGTTTTCCTTAAATATCCTTTTAACAACACTTCATTGTAAATGATCATCTAAATAAAAAAAAAATCAGTATGTGTTATATAAGACAAAATATGCTTTGGGCAAAGAAACCTAGTGGCAACAGTGTACTCACGATTATTTATTTGTAGAGAGACTGAGATGGCAATATGGTAAATGTCTCAGAGCAAGCCACATAAGCACGGAACCTCCTGTAGGTTTTACTCTTAAACCTGATCCACCAAATGTGAAAGTAACGTCCTGTTAATATTTTACGTCAGTTATTCTGATGTTTTATGACAATACGATGACTACAAATAACGGAATATATCCTCTTTTCATAGTACCTCTTCGAATTTCAATCGTCTGTAAAAGACGACGGTACTATTTTTCAAACTAGAAGTGAAATATATCGTTGGTATATACATTGAGAATTTGACTGAAATATCTATTCATAGATCTCACTTTCCGTACAGGTCTGAATCTCAAAGAAACATATTAAACATCTGATAGACATATATGTTAACGTAAGTGTGCGCGCGCATGAGTGATGTCGAAAGTACGAGTATGCTTACATTTAACGTTTATATATTTGGTTGATATCTAAATTGTATACATGTAAAAATCAGTGAAGAAAATATACACTTTATTTGTATGTTCCATGTTTCTCTAGAACTGTCTTACTTAAAGTCGGCCAAAATTTGTATATTAATACTTCTAAGGTTTGAGTCACAAAATATTCCTTACACATTTATAAAAACTAACAAATATCACCGAATTCACAACGCTTAAATGAATGTCTTAGACACCCATTGTGATATATTAAACAAAGCAATTAAATATAATTCATGCTTTGCAACTTGTTCTTGACATGGTGTAATGATTTTACTCCCACATGATACACAGTCGTCACCTCAAATGCCTTTAATATTTACTGTGTAAAACAATCAAAGGATTCATCAGTGAGTGTCTGCGCTGTTATGTGTTTGGCTATTTGCCAAACATTTATTGAATGTTTCATTAACAACATTAAAGTTTTTTGTTTGTTTTCAACTTAACTTATTAATTCTCCTTATTTCAGCTTCAAATATTATCGTATGTATACGGCAAACAATTGAAAACTGCTTCTATGAAATTAGTTAAGTTGTGAAGTTTCAACGTCAGTGTCAAATTTTGATAACTGATTATTATCTAAAATGAGTATTACAGCTTGTGATCATCAGAAAAGACCTTAACTACTGATTAGCAAGTCCTGTAAGCATTTCGCCTAAGTTTAATTACAAGTGAAGAATACAGACATCTTTGTTTGTCTTCTGCAACAAACATACACTGCCTTTACATAACGCTGCAAGCATTTCGCTTCAGAAATATAATAACTTTGTTATACTATATAGGATGCTTTAGACATCTGTCTCAACTTTTTATCACGTTTATAGCAAGTTTGTGTCAGTAATAATATACCGTTCGTTCGAGACTGTCTGCTTATAATCGAATAGTTCAATTTAGAATATGTCAAGTAATAACTATGTACAGTCTCAGATCGGTAAATTATACTGTAATCAGTTACAATAGAAAACATATTTTTATTCATGTCAAGTGTGCTGAGTGAATATCACTAATGATTGACGGGACATATGAATACGACGTCTTCATTTAGCTATGAGCAACAAGCGACAAATAAACGGAAAACTGACTCAAATAATAATAAGGACCAAGATCAAATTATCCGAGAGGAATAACCTTACACCGAAACATTTTAATGCATTTTTCACTATTCCCAGCAGAGTACCGTATCACAGATCTTTGAACAAATTATTTGTTTCTAAAGGAACATTTCCATGAATAATTGACTTTTCTAATCTTTTTATAAGTCTGTTGAATGTGTTTTCTAGTACGACTTGCAAACTCTTGCGCACATGACATTGTCTGTAATTGTGTATTTGTAACATTTACTATAAAGAAGTTACCTTTTCTCATTACATGCTGAATCACAGTGATTTTAAACAATCTGCAAATGTTTTCTCAGTTGAATGTTTATTGGCTAATTCATCAAACGCATGTTTTAGCGCTTAACATATTATTAAAGTACACCCTTTTTCTCAGGACTTTACTGAAATTAATTTGTACCAATGAAAACAACTAAACCAAAACTATAATTATCAAATCATGGCAATTTTCGAGCCATTACTTGCATTGCTCACCTGATATAGTTCTGGAAATTATGTGGAATATCGAGAAAGAAACAGAAACCAATTACTATTTGAAATGAAAATTCAATTATGAGAATTTGACTAGGTTGAATATATGTCAAACTGAATAATCTTTTTAATACATTATGCCGGTTTCCTTACTTATGTTACTTGGTTACTAGTAATGATTACTAATATGACTCGAACTTTCAAATCATACACACACAACACACTCGCACGCACGACGCACGCACGCGCGCGCACACACACACACACTAAGCCATATCGTTGAAATACATATCATTTTTACGTCTCTTTTCTCTACAGAATACATCATAATATTAGACAATATTCCTGTATGACCTATTCGACAACGAGAAAGGACAACTTTCTCCCTGCGAACAGATCTGTTCCATTGGTGCCATTCCCCTAGAGTAGGTTTAATATCATGAAGTTTATTGAATGAAGCATTGTTCCATGACGATTGCCATTTAGATAAAATGTTTTTGTTTATATTTGGCCTAAAATCGGTATGTGGTAATTTCAAATTAGATTGTGATAATAAAAGGGATTTCTTTGCTGCAGTATCAGCATCCTCGTTTCCATGAATACCAACATGACTGGGAATCCAACAAAATATGATAGACTTTTTTTTAAAGATAGTTCATGAACCCTGAGAATAATATTTTGAATGAAGGGATTTTCCATATTTCGGTTATGAATTGACTGTAAAACAGAAAGCGAGTCAGAAAGGATAATAAATTTTTCTTCACTATATTTTGATATAAAATTTAGGGCTAAATCAATAGCTTTTGCCTCGGCTGAAAATATTGTTGCATTATTTGGCAAACCCAACCTTTGATTCATCTTTTGAACTGTCTGTGTAAATTGCAAAATAGTCCTCGTAAGTTGACTTGATTTCATTATATTTGAACTTGAATATTTCAGGATTTGTTTCAGACTTTCTAAAAGCAGTTTTCTTATCAAAAAGAACTGTAGGGGAATTAAGGGTCCATGGTGGTGTATCTGGAATTGAATTTTCTTTAATACCATCGAATTCAAAGTCAGTTTCATTCATAGAAGATTTTATGCGGAATACAAACGGTTTGATTTATTTTGGTTTTTTCTCATATGAATCGAAGTACTTGGGTTTAAAAATGATTTTATGAGCAGGATTAGATTTGTTTGCAGCCACTCTCAAAGCATATTGCAATGAAAGGTTTTCTCGGCGTGTGTAAAGAGAGGGTTCGTTTGCTTCAGCATACAGGCTTTCATAGAAGCTATAATTTGAAGATACTGACATCGTTAAGAGCCGGGAATAAATATCCATATCTACAAAATGATTAAATATTAATGACGCCGTTGAGGGCGTATAAATGCCAGAAAACGTTCTATAACCTACTGAATTATTTAATAAAAGTAAGCTATCGTCTGTATCTAGTATAAACAGTCAAAGTACTGAAAGTACAGAAAGGCTGGCTACCACAAAACACTGAATGAAAACTGTGTGGGAAAGATGTTTGCAAAATCTTAGATATTATGGGTTATCCATATTAAACTAGGGCGAGCATAGGGTATTGTTGTGATGAGCCATCTTGATTAACATGTGCATCCAAGTTAAAGTTCAATCGAGAAACCTAGTTTATCGGACGTAAACATGCGTCCAAGAGAGTAAACTATAGTTTAAACCCGTTATACTGTTTGTTCGCTCGAAAATTTATGTTAGTATTCGATAATCCTATTTTTTCGACAAAGAATGTAATTATTGGACAATTTGATTGCCGAGAACCATTGTTTACGGACGTGAACCTATGTTTAAGACCATGAACTTGGGTTTACGAGCGTGAACCATAGTTTATAAACGAGGACGTAGGTTTAAGTTCGAAAAACTAGGTTTCTTGAACAAAACTATGAATTTTGGTCATTATCCTATTTTCACCAGCGTTAACCTATGTTTACGGTCGTAAACCCATGTTCACGGTCGTAAACCTAAGTTCTCCATCGTTAACATATGTTCACGTTCGTAAGCTATGGCTTACACTCGTGAACCCTGGTTTACTCCCGTAAACATAGGTTCACAATCGTGAACTTAGAATAGCGGCCGAAATTCAAAGTTCAATTGAAAAAGCTAGCTGAAACCTGGGTTCACGGGCGTGTTTTCGCTCGAAAATATGGGTAAGTATTAGAAAAAACTGGTTTTACGTTCGAAAGCCCTTGTTTATCTGTAATTGTTAATTCTAGTTTTTTGACCGTAAACCTGGGTTCACGTTATTATTGGACAATTGGCGTGCCATAACCGTTTATATATGTTTCTTAAGAAGTGATAATAAACATTGAGGGACATAATATCAGATAAAATATAAAGGTAACAAGCACAACATCTACATTTCGATATGCAATCCCCCAACCCAACACACACATTATGTTAGATGGGGTGATTTTCTTGTTGGTATGAGGGAAATTTTGGGCTCGAACCCCGCTATAAACAGGACTGTTATTGATTATTGTCTAGTCATGTTCCTTCCTTAATACGATGGTTAAGAAAATTGACGTACCTGTAATAATGTTACTCCTTTTTTTAAGAGTATTCAATTCCTACCATGAGATTACTTTAACTAATTTTTCAGGAGGGCGTAGGTTCAAGCCCCACTAGGACCCAACTTAGTTCATTATTTTTCTTTTTGCGAGTAAGATAAACTGGTTTTTTTAAAAGACTTATTATCATTGATCTGTCGTACAAAAGCGGAAATGTTTTATTTGATTAGCCATTTCTTGCTGTTTCAAATGAATTTGACCTGAAGGGTGAATGTTTAGACATTTTTGAAAATACTTAGTTACATTTGTAAAAGTTCTTGATTTTGCATTTATTCTTTAGTTTACAAAGTTTGAAATAAATGTAGGTAGGTAGGTTTTACTTCTGCCCTATGATTCTTTATGAATGCATAGAGCAAGGCCATAATTTTTAAGAGTTGGAGCTTAATTTCTTTCCGATTAAATCCTTTTACTCGAGGCTCCCCAGAAAAATTGTTATCGACAATTTTATTTTGTGTTTTATAATTGTTACGCAATATTTTGGGGTTTCATTTAGAAAAATATTTGGTAAAATGAATTCTCTGTGATCGTTTTGCGCAATGGCTATCACTTCGAAATGTGTCTCTGTTTCAGCTGGAGGAAAAAAAGAAATAATTTATACAAAAATAACAAATAAAAAAAAACAACAACAAACAAACAAACAACAACGACACGGTAAAATTCGTTTAAAGATGAATAACAGTGCAAAAATATGTAAACTTCAGGACTGTATCAAGTTAGTGCAATTGTTAAACATTACCGATACGGGTCCACTATCTTAATATACATGTAACCTGAAAATAGTTGAAAACGTGTGTTTAAACAAAACTTGCTTACATCTAGCCCCCCCCCCCCCCCCCCACCCCAATTTGGTGACAAACAGCTTTTTATATTATATCATATCTTTCAGTATTCTTCAGAATGTTTAAAACGAAATTTAGTATAAAAATAGCCTAAAAAAACAGGTATAATGTGGTCATTTGTTTCTTCTCACGTTACTGTGGCAATCACGTAGCGATTACGTCCCTTAGTACCTATAGCAAATGATCTGAAAGAATAGATTCTTAAAATTTAAGCCCTAAATAAAAGACCTGACGTAACTCATATCACTTTAAGTTCATTTTAATTGATATTCATATTTCTTATTTTCCACGTTATGTCAGGTCGTCGAATAATGCGCAGTATAATTCATATCGACGATTGTTTCCCGGAACCTGCGTTTGTTTACTTAGCTATTTATACACCGAGGTCATAATCTATAACGAAGCGGTCAACGTTGAGTTACGAAAAGTTCCATTCATATGGACATTTCATTTATGGAGGCGAATTAATTTACCATCATTATGTAATATTTTCTAATGTTATCTTTCAAGTATTTACCGTTAGAAAATTAAAACATTTAGACTATTTGAATTGCGCATGAAATTATATTTTGTGTTGTCAGTTTCATCACCTGTTGAACTTTATGGAAACTCGATATAGAGTTATAATGGTCTGGCAAATATCGCCAGTCTAAAAACCAAACCTGCATCAAGTTGTCAATTAGCATATCTTTCATCAGAATTAAAATTCGTCATTTTATAGCGGTAATTAAATTCAACTCTTATGAAAGATTTACAGATTAAAAATTTGAGGTAATTTTGTTTCTGTGTGTACGAAATATAAACCATAGTATGTTTGCTTTTTAATAGACATTGAGCTGACAATAACACCCCATCACACCCCACTCCCCCCTACCCACCCCCACCCCTCGGGGGATATTTCTACGCTATGATTTTCTTAAAGCATATAATATGAGCTATCATTCCAGAAATTCTGCCATCTGGCAGTCGGGTTCTTTTTACGTTATGGCCTACTTGATACGTTACCATTAATAATTTTTAGAAAATACTGACTGGCACTACAGTTAGCCATAAATGGTTTGCATTTCTACTACCGTCCATGAACAGGCTCAATCAAACCGAGCCTGCAACATTTTCGTTTTTGTCGTGTTGGGCGACCTGTGAAGCTTCCACTTTTCTCTATTTTACTAGCTACACAATATGTCAATATATAAAGACAGAATATACAGATTTACATTTTGCAGATAAAATTGACAGTTATAGGCATGTACTTTACGTTATGAAATGTACGTTACCAAAAATTATAATGAAAATAGAAAATATAACCATGTGATTTTATATTTTATTTGAAGTGTCTCTGTCAAAAGTGTTATAAAAAGAGGTTGTGGTTATAACAGATGAGAGCTTGACATAATTATATCAGTTGTAAGATATTTCTAATTATTACGAAAAAATAAGCTATAATGTATAGTAAAAAAGATGAAATAATTTAATATTGACAATATGAGTTTCAAATTTAAAATAATTTTTAATCTTTTTTTTAAAAAAGTCGAAAAATATTTGGGATATTGTAAAGTATTTTGTTTAAACAGATATGTAACATGTACAAATTCCATAAATGTGTACTATATATTTTAAAACATATAAATATATTACAAAAATATAAATCTATGTAACGAAAATTACTAATTACATAAATTATATATAGTTTTCTTCAAACTGAATTTAAAATCAATATTAAAAAAAAAAACAGAAACATTTTTCATGTGAAATGAAACTGATTTCATTGAGTGGAAAATGGAATGAAATGAAATGAAATAAATAAATAAATTGTGGAATGATTTGCAGAGAGTGAGTGCTCAGACTTGCTTCATATATATGGCACCTTCGAATTATTCAATCGGTGATAATGCTACTGCCAAGTATATGATAAAAACATCAGTAGATGCAAGTAATGAAGTTTTGCCAGAAATATATTATAGTGACATGTGACTCGTCTGTTGCTAAGAAAAGACATTCTTTGGTTATGCAGTCTAGAGATGGACTTGGTAACATAATTGTTAGAATGGGTGTGTTTCACACAATCTGCTCAATAATTGGGCCTGTTGGAAAATTATTGAAGGGCAATGGTCTTACAGAACTTGTAATAGAATCCAGAATTTGTTCTAGTGGTTCACTTGATGAGGTATTACCAGGTTAACGCTACAACCATACCCTATATGTACACAGGACTGTTATGGAAGATCTTAAGCGTTTGATCCTATGCAAGTTTGAAGAGAGAAAAAAACGCAAAGAAAACATTTTAGAAGAAACTAATATTACAGAAACGGACTGAAAGTCCATTCAAAGGTGTTTGAAATAATAACTCTCATGACTTTGAAGAATATTTCAATAGACATGGGCAGTTCAAATCAGAAATCAGAAAGAGTGAAAGCGGCATAACTTGTTTTTGGCTAATGTATGTAGATATAATTCAAATGATGTTGTTGCTCATCAAAGCAACACAGATTAATGCTTTTGTTTACATATAGCATCTCTGTAAAAGCTGTACTCTTTGTTCTTCGCATTTGATCGCAGTAATGATGCCCGCTACCTCCTCCTTTACCTGTTGACATTGATCAATATTGATCAAGGTGCAGAAGAGCTACTCCGAAGTAATGATTTTAGTGTATCTAGGTTTTCTGTACCAGCATTAAGAAATGCTGTAGATATTACTACAGAGCAGACAAGTAACAGACATGCAAAGTCTGATGTTGGCATACTTGGTTTCAGTAGAAACTATGCTGCATATGTCCACTGGTGCATGGCAAGTCATTACAGAGTCAGGTATGTGGAAGCAACACTTCAGAATGCAGACATTCACAGAGAAAACATGCCCCAACACAAAGAAGTATAACCTACTCAGAAACACAGGAGTGAAGAAGAAGTTAACGGGGTTAAGATGGCATAGAATCCTTCACGAACCCATTCCAGGCTGAAAAAAAAATGAAATTTAGGTGTGTTGTCTGGTATTCTTGTGAAATCAGAAGTCGCTTAGGACCTTAAGGCAACTGAAATAGGTGAAAAAGACAACGGATGGATTACCAAAAGAAGATTGTTTGAAAAATCATTTCCTTTTCAAGACCCCATTAGGAGAAGAAAACACAAAACATTTGCCACAGTTGAAGTTAAAATACTCAAAACAAAATACTACAGATAAGAGCAGAACGTAACGTGTATGAACAGTTGGTACTTTTGGCTGTTCGGCACAACTAGATCTAGAATTGACACTTTCTTTCCCTCTAGGACCTGTCCCCTGGCCTTTATAGCCACTGCGACTGGAATGCCAATGAAAACAGACAAGTCAAAACTACTTCACTATGTAAAGGTTGCAGCCGTCCAAAAAGATGACATTGTTTTGTTGATTGACAGTAATGACCTGCTGCAAAGCTTAGTAAGTAAACATCCCTGAAACATTCCAAGTCGTAGCTGAAGTCAATTACCTAAGACAGCTCGTGTCGATATTGTAACTGACACTTACAGTCCTCAGTCGATCAAATCATATCAGCATGGAAGAGGTGGATCTGCTCCAAAATTCTTATTTGTCAGGAGTAAAAACCAAAGTACCATGTGACTGAAAAACATTCATGTCAAATAGTGAAAATAAAACACAGTTGATCAATCTAATTTTCGAACAATAAAAATGTGATTCCTATGCACCAAAGATGAAAAAGAGGACAATTGTATTTTGTCAATGGTGAAAAGTGTTGTTTACTCAAAAGTGAAGATGGGAACAAAGTTCAAGCTCGACCTTATATACCGTACCACTGTTTCTATACAAAGGAAGAAGCAGACACAAAAATAATATTCACTGCATAGACATCAGTACTACTAGCACTACACGAAAGGCAAAAATCCAAGTTAGGTTCCCAAATACAGACGCGTTTGTGTTATTGGTGATACATTTGTATCTTCAAATATACGAAATACTGTTTTATTTTACACTGGAACAGGCAATAAGAGACACCATTTAAATTCTCCCAGCATCTTTATAAGCAAAAGAAAAAGAATATCCTCATTTTTTCCTGCAATACACTGTCTGACTGGTTGACACAACCAGTGCTTTTGTTCGCACAGGGGAAGTAACACCGCTCAAGTTAGTAGAGGAAAACAAGGTGTATGTTGCAGCATAAGCAGAAGTAGTTCACATCACTGATCTGATGACCTCTTAATGGCATCGAAAATATTGTCTGTGCAATCTATGGACTGAAGAATACAATAAAATCAACAAACTTATATTATGACAGGTTTCTTGCAAAGTACGTGCCGGCAATGTCCCGAGCAAATGCAATGGCAGGACATGAGTCTATTTCCACTGTGCCAATTGCGACTTAAAATGCACATAACACGCGTGAAATATCAATTTATCCAATTTTACCAAAAGTAGATGAAAGTGGATAGAAATTTGGATCAGAAAATTTGTTGGAACGTGACTGGTGTTCCGATAATATAGTGCTTCAAGAACTAGCTGAAATTATTTGTGACACATCAGCACTGACCACGTGACTCTAATGATTATGATGACTTAGGTGACTGAACCCCGCAACTTAACTGTTTCTCAATTTAGATTTGTGTGAATTTATTTGGTTAAACAGATAAGGGGTTATATGCGTGTATTTTTTCAGTTACTAAAATAAACATTTAGTAACGTATCGTAACGTAGATTACAATGTCAGTGCTGTGCTATATGCATTTTTATATCAAACTAGTTCGAACCTGGTAAGATACTCGCAATATTTAAGTTCGAACATCATTATAAGGATTACATAAAAAAAATCTATTGACTGAGAAATGAAAATATTATGTCGTGAATTTTAGGAACGTATATAATGGTAACGTACTTGTTCTTAAAACGGCTGAACGATAAACACTTAAATACTAATGTAATGTGTATCTGAAAATACTATAATTTAGACATATCTGATATTTTCTGACAATTAAACCTACTGAATTAACTGATATGAGAAGTTTTATAATACATATGGTAACGTAAATTACAAAATGATCAAAATTGATCGATTGAGAGAACAAAACTGAGCGGGAACATTGATAACAGCATATTCTCTGCATATAACTAAACCCACTTGCTAATGATTTTGGTTGTTTCTACCATATAAATCACCACATTCCAGTTTTATCATTTATTAAATAATTGTTAAGGTAACGTAAATAACAGGCTGTAACTCATAGAGAACCCGCTTGCCAGATGGCAGAATTCAGAAATATGATCTACATACAAGGGGCTTTAAAACTAAAGGGGAGAGGGTTTCACCTTCCTGCTCTATGCCTATAAAACACTTCAAGAATTTCCACACCGTGCTAACATTTAACTAAATTACCGTACTTCAAGTGTTAACGTACGCCTTAGTACGTCTCATTAAGAAATTTTACGAAAACTGTATTCTGAAATGCTTAACTTAGTATGGTTCTAAAATGTTACTAGTAAACAAAACAATTCTTAATGAGGGAGATAAAATGGATGACTCGCATATGGTTGTTTTTGCATATCAGATAAGGCTTGAAATAATCAATTCCATTCTAAGAGTGTTCAGAGTTGCTATCTTAAATCTGCCGGGCTCATTAAGATTTCGGCAGATATTGTCACCCTATCAGAATCCTTCTGTTGGGAGATAAATGAAATCGACATGGTTTTAATTGCACATCAGACACTATATGAAATAATCAATTCAGTAGGAACAATTCTCAATTCTCAATTATTTTATCTCACATCAATCTGGGTAGATACCATTTCTGATGTATTATAGTGTTGTTATCCGCATTTTTATTGATTGTGAAAGACATGAACATCCAAAGAGATGAAGAATTTATTTTAATGAGTCTCGTACAATGGAATAAGGCTATTCTTGGCGACATGTTGCAATAGCTGCACACTTAATATTTGTTCAGCTTTAAATTATAAATTTTCTACGGCGACTTAATTAAAAACGTGTACAGAGCCCTTTTATTCATATATTTGTTTGCGTTGGTGGGGGTGGGTGGGGGAGGGCAGGAACTTAGAACAATTCTTTCTTCAGAAAATAAACCATAATAATTTTATTGTAATTCGCCAAATCTCCCAATGAACTTGAATTATTTGTTTCTTGTTTAAACTTCAAAATACTTGAACAGAATGTATAATGTAGTTAAGATTAATGTAGACGGAAATAAATATTGTTCTTTAGATTACTTTCACATTCTACTCTATTGTTGTTTGTGTGCAGTTCTGATTTTTGTCTTTACCGATCAATATTTGTCTTAAATAATTGCATTCATACAATTACTGCAGTAAGATATATTTTCTTGATTAATAGCTTGAATTCTAATTGAAAACCGAATTTTGGTAGAAATATAAAATAATTATTGCTTTTTATGACTTGTAGGTGAAGATAACACTTTAGTCCATTTCTCCCGTCAAAGTCATTTCCACTGGTTGGATTTAAAAAGCAAATGAACTTATACATTATTCGAAAGACCATTGAATGTCTAAATCCCCTGTATCCAACAGACTTACTGCATTCTACAGCGTCATTACTTAATTGATGTTTGGATTATATGTGTAGTGACAGAAGACTGGAGACTGATAGAGAATATTAGGTTACTGTCTTTCTTAAGTTTATCCGAAAGGACAGTAATCTAATATTCTATTTTCCTGCAGTCAATAAAATCTGTCAACAATTAAAAAGCCGTCACCGTACCATTCCGTCATGAGGTATACTAGGATAGAGTAAAAATTTAATTATTTAACCGTGACTTTTCTCATAAAACGAAAAAAATGTTTGAGCTTAGAACTCGGTACCCAGTTCGGGATTTTTATTAAGACAATCAATTTGCAGCAATACTTGCAATAGAGAGTGAAATACTTGAATACGCATGATTTCATTGGCCTTTCAAAGCAAAATCAACACTCGGTGATCAATGTCATTACATTGCCGTTTCTTACATCGTGGTAACCATGTTCACTTATTATAGGCAGTTGATTCTATGCATCATAATATACAAATGTTCTTCTGGTAGAAAATAAATGTTTTCGTACAAACCGTAATAAATAGGAAACATTTACTGTACCACTGTCCGTTCATTTTTGTTTTGCTTATCAATGAACAAAAATCGGTTAGAACATTTATAAAACTAACAGTAATTAAAGTAATACATCTTATAAATGCTAACATGAGATTCACTTTCAAAAGTTTGAATGACTTTGTGATAAAATAATTCACAGCGTTCTGTTTTAGATAATAAGTTTTAATAAACAGAAGGAACCAGTTTTAATAATTAGATTCTTTAAAGATATCTAATGGGCATCTTTCACTAAAATATTTTATCTATAGATATTTACTTCAAATGTATAAATTCCTCATCTAATTTATTTAACTTTACTAAATATTTAAATAAGTTTGCATACAGAGCTACATTCATAATTAAAAGAAAAAGCTGAAAATTAAAAAACAACCAGTTTTTTTAGTGGTGGAACACAATTATACTGTGTTTATCTATACATGTATACATTGCATACTATTGTAAACCTAATGCATAGTACTGTTAATACACAGTCTTGTTAATTTTATGTTTACATAAACTATATGAAGTAATTGTTTACGTTTTTAAAAATGCAATTTGGATCTATACCTTTAAGATCTTATATCAATGACCTGTAAGGTTACATATATTTAAAATCTATGTGGACTACATTTACATGTACCTCTCTTTACAAATAACTTTGTCAGTCAAACCGAGTTTGCTATTATTTTGCTTAGTAGCATTATATACTCCTAAAGAATCTCTTTACAGACATAACAATAATCTTAAAGTGCCGTGTGGCGACCCCGTACTTGGATTCAGTGTTGTTATATTTTCTGGTCCGTTGGGATCATAGAGTACACTCATTTTCCGCTTAAGCCTGTGCTAGGTGGCGTGAGGGGTGTTGCACCTTACATAACCTCTCATGAACAGACTCAATCAAACCGTGTCTGCTATTATTCTATGCTTCAAAAGGATCTCTTTTCAGATTTTATTTGTTCTTTCAATATGGATTTTCCTGTTTGACTTCTAGTCGCTGATATTTTTACCTTAGGGTAAACGGCCATGTTCCAACACTTTATTGCATTTTATAAAGTAGTCCTGGTCACATGAATTATTTAATCCTTATCATAGTGAAAGTACTACTAGTAACTAAAGAGATACAGTACAAATGTATATAACAATAAGACCAGATCAATGCCCAGCCAGAGAATTATTAATCACAGACTTCACCGGTTTCAAGACTGACATTTAAAAGCATTATTGTCGTATTATAATATTAGTATGAAAACATATAATTCCTTGACAAATTAACAACATGTTCCAAAATTTAATGCACTTGGCATGTACGATGACAATGGATTATATTTATGTGGCTATTCAACATCTTAAAATTGAAATAAAACAAAAGTTAAAACATTTTCCTCACAGGTCCTTAGAACAGGTAACAGTTTAAAAATGCAGTACAACTATTTACATGAGATCTGCAACATGAAGAAAAATATATATTTAATATTTCTATCTAGAGTTGTTTGTGCCGTGTGGAGGATGCAAAAAGTCTCCCCGTACCTTTAATCAGTGCTGTTATATTTCGATGTCTTCATATCGTTCAGCACGACGTTTATGTCGTGTTAGTGAACTGTTTAATATTTCAGCTTGAAAATTTTGGCCTGGGTTGTTCCAATACTCCCGCTTTAAAAGCTTTGGGTATTGTTTAATCAATAGATATGGTGCCTGCTTTTGCTTTTTAATTTTGTCTTTTGGCAGTTTCTGTGATATGCATGCTTCGTAACCACAGATCTTCTCTTTAAATTTCAGTTTGTTTAGTTCTGCCCATTGTTTTCTCGTTAAGGGCACAGGCATTATTTTATCTGGGGACCATAAGCCGCTTTTCATGGAACTGCACTCTGTGCATCATTGAAGGTTTCGTGTGCACCGACGTATTAATACATCTGCGGATGTCTCTAAATTACATTCTGGTACTTATAACATGTGTTAACGTTGAGTTCTGCTCAACCCGGGGCTAGAGGGCGTGGACGGTAGCTTACCCTTCCATTACCATCCATGAACAGGCTCAAACAAACCGAACCTGCAACATTTTCGTCTTTGTCTTGTTGGGACACCTTTAGTTTTCCGATTTTTTTTTAATTTACTCAATGTGAATATAAGTATTTCCAGTCTGTAATCGGGTTTTTAGAAAGAAGTACCTGTGATACATACTTCGTAATTAAGACTACACAAATGAACTAAATTTGTTTGGAGATATGTATAGATAAATTCAGTTGAAACACTTTGAAATTCATTTCAGTTTACTCATCATGTTGACACTATAATCGAATCGCTATTGATTATGTACGAACTTATTGAAAGTTTCTTCAACTAAATGCAAGGCGAAGCAAATGTTTGCTGTTATAGATTGGTGTTACATAGTCATATCAACATAACGTACATCAAAAACCAGAATGGACAGAAGGTACAAATATACTGATGCTTTAAAATATTTGATTAGGTCCGTTTCTGGTAAATTTAGATACCTAGGCATACTGTTTTTATCAGTGATACCGGATAAGTAAATGTCTCAATGAAAAGATTTTATAGGTTGTTTTCATGTGTTCTGTATTTACTGGTTTGTTTGATGGTCTACTTCATAGAACGTTATGATTAATGCAAATCCGTTTTTCTTCTTCATTTCTTGTTTGTAAGAAATAAACCTCTTAGTCGCCAACCTAGCAGGAAAAGGCAAAGTCATTAAGTTCTAAAAAGTGATGTTAACTGAAGATTCAGCTATTTTTTAAGGATATGTCAATTAAAACTCTTGTTTGCTACAGTATACGGCTTATTTGCTACAGTATGTGGAAGTTTCTGTTGGTGTTTTCCCAAATTCTTTGCTTTTTAATGTTTTGCTTGATGTTTTCGTTAAAAGCAATGGTCGATATCGGTCAGTTAATTCCCCTGATTAAACAGGTACGCGTATAGGTGGCGCTACATGCGAATAGGTCCTAGAAAAGTTTGTTTACATTATTTACATCGTTATTCAGTCGCTGTCACTTCAAAATATTAGTAGATTTGGAAAGTATCCGACAATGTCATCAAAATTCAGTTGTTTATCACTTGAGCAATTGAGGAAAGAGTTTTATTTATATTTATTGATGTGTCAGTTTATTTATGGACTGTATGATTGTTATATATTTTTTAACAATAAATGTTTTTATTTAGCTTTTAAGTATTTTTAAAAATGTCTTTAATTATTGTGCAAGCACTAGTATTCAGACTATATTCTTTAAATAAGGATCTATATAGATAGTTTATACATATATATCCTAAAGTTACAACTTAATCGGAAAGATCTGCATACACAGCTTAATGCAATTAGGTCTTGAAGAATATAGAAATTATAATGGTAATTACTGTTAAATGTTAGAATATATATATGCTCTTGTGATAAGATGTCCCTTCAATTTTCCATCAGCCCAGTTAATTACTTCAACTGTTTTCTCATATATTTCATGAAAATATCATCCATGAGGCATAAATATGATATCTATTGACAAGTTTACGTCCCTCGAGTTAATTCTAATTTTATGGTGTTACCTCAATTCAATTCACAGCAACGTGCCCTCATAAAGTGAAATACAAACTTCCAATAAAATGATCATTGATTTAATCTCATAATTGTTCACTATGGGTTTGACATAGTACTTTATGGGGAAGTTGCCACTCGCATATTTGTCGGACCTAAAGCATCGCTTCTTGAGATATAACACCCCAACAATTAGTTGAAATATTGTTAATCAACAAAAACACTGACAATGTGTACACGTTTATTTCTTAACTATAGAAAACAAACTAGAACTATAACAATAATGTCAAAATATAAATCTTTACATTTAATAAAAACACCCGAAGGACCACAAATTTGTAGAGCTTTAGAAATAAAAATAAACAATTGTAAGACGTATGAGACACTATTTCAAATTGTTAAAAGTATTAAGAAAACTTATTATACACATTACATTAACATCAGACTGTCCAATATTTAATACCCAAGTGGGAACAGGAAGTGTTAAGCCTGCTTTAAAGACATATTCTTGAATCCCCTAGAGTTAACAGGACACATGGCATGCACATTTTTATGATAACAATCAGTATGCAGCCAGTGGATAGGAAATTTTATGCAAACTTAATATAGAGTAATCATTGTCTATTTGAAACAAAGTATCCATACAGGGGTAAAGTTTAGCAATATTTTCAACTAGCTAACTTAGCTAGCCCCACTTTGCTCATAAATTAATTAAAATGTGACTCACTTAAAATAAATGCTTCAACAATATTTCAGTTATATATTGCTGGCCAGCATTTTGAAATGATGAAAATTCTACAAGGCTTTATAGACCTTGAGCTGACAATAACCCCCCATCCCCCCCTCTAGGGATATTTCTACGCTATGATTTTCTTAAAGCATATAATATGAGCTATCATTCCAGAAATTCTGCCATATGGCAGTCGGGTTCTTTTTACGTTACAGCCTACTTTATACGTTACCATTAATAATTTCTAGAAAATACAGACAGGCACTACATAAATGGTTTACTAGCTACACAATATGTCAATATATAAAGACAGAATATACAGATTTATATTTTGCAGGTAAAATTGACACTTATAGGCATGTGCTTTACGTTATAAAATGTACGTTACCAAAATTTGTAACGAAAATAGAAAATACAACTATGTGATTTTATATTTTATTTAAAGTGTCTATGTCAAAAGTGTTCTAAAAAGAGGTTGTGGTTATAACAGATAAGAGCTTGACATAATTATATCGATTGTGAAATATTTCTAATTATTATGAAAAAATAAGCGATAATGTATAGAAAAGAAGATTAAATAATATAATGTTGACAATGAGTTTCAAATTTATAACAATTTTTTTTTTTTTTTTTTTTTTAAAGTCGAAAAATATTTGGGATATGGTAAAATATTTTGTCTAAACTGATATGTAACATGTACAAATTCCATAAATATGTATTACATATTTTTAAAAACATATAAATATATCACAAGTTATAAATCTATGTAACGAAAACTACTAATAACATAAATTGTATATAGGTTTCTTCAAACAAGATTAACAAAAAATCATTTTTCATGTGAAATGAAACTGATTTCATTGAGTGGAAAATGAAATGAATTGAAATAAAATGAAATACATAAATAAATAAATATGTGAAATAATTTGCAGAGAGTGAGTGCTCAGACTTGCTTCATATATATGGTACCTTCGAATTATTCAATCAATGATAATGCTACCGTGCAGCATATGCCAAAAACGTCAGTAGATGCAAGTAATGAAGTTAGCCAGAAATATACTATAGTGACATGTGACTCGACTGTTGCTAAGAAGGCATAATCGTTGGTTCTGCAGTCTAGAGATGGACTTGGTAACATAATTGTTAGAATGGGTGTGTTTCACACAATCTGCTCTATATTTGGGCCTGTAGGAAAATTAATGAAGGACAATGGTCTTGCAGAACTTGCAATGTAATAAGGAATTTGTTCTAGTGGTTCATTTGATGAAGTATTACCAGGTAAATGCTACAACCATACCTTAAATGTACACAGGACTGTAATGGAAGTTCTGGAACGTTTGCTTCTATGCAAATTTGAAGAGACAGAACCCCGCAAGGAAAGCATTTAAGAAGACACTAATATTACAGAAACGGACTGAAAGTCCATGCAAAGAAAAGGTGTTTGAAATAATAACTCTCCTAACTTTGAAGAGTATTTCAACAGACAGCAAATCAGAAATCAGAAAGGGTGAAAGTGGCAAAACTACTCAATTTTGGTTAATGTATGTAGACATAATTCACATGATATTGTTGCTCATCAAAGCAACATAGAATTATGCTTTTGATTTACATATATCATCTCTGTACAAATTGTGCTCTTTGTTCTTCGCATTTGACTGCAATAATTATGCCCGCTACCTCCTCGATTACCTGTTAACATTGATGAATACTGATCCAGGCGCAGAAGAGCTACTCTGAAGTAATGATTTCAGTGTATCTAGGTCTTCTGTACTGGCATTGAGAAATGCTGTAGATATTAATACAGAGCAGACAATTAACAGACATGCAAAGTCTGAGGTTGGCATACGTGGTTTCAGTAGAAACTATGCTGCATATTTCCATTGGTGCATGACCCGTCATTACAGAGCCGGGTATGTTGAAGCAACACATCAGAATGCAGACATACATAGAGAAGACATGTCCGACCACAAAGAAGTATAACCTGCTCAGATAGGCTTGAGTGAAGAAGAAGTTAACAGGATTATGATGGTATAGAATCCTTCACGAACCTATTCCAGGCTGAAAAAATAAAACAACAAAGATAAAAATTACTGTGTGTGACTAGTATTCCTGCGAAAGCAGAAGTCGCTCATGACCTTAAGGCAACCGAAATAGGTGAAAAGACAACGGATGGATTATCAAAAGAAGATTGATTGAAAAACCAGTTCCTTTCCAAGGCCATTTAAGAGAAGAAAACTTAATATATTTGCCACAGCTGAAGTTAAAAGGAAAGTAACCAATTCTCAAAACAAAATACTACAGATAAGAGCAGACGGTAACGTGTATGAACAGTTGGTACTTTTAGCTGTTCAGCACAACATAGATCTAGAATTGTATTGACACTTTCTTTACCTCTAGGACCTGTCACCTAGCCGTTATAGCTACTGCGACTGGAATGCCAATGAAAACAGACAAGTCAAAACTACTTCACTATGCAGAGGCTGCAGCCATAAAAAAGATGACATTGATTTGCTGATTGACAGTAACGCCCTGCTGCAAAGCTTAGTAACCATCCCTGCAACATTCCAAGACGTAGCCGATGCTGTGTTCATTCAACTACCTAAGACAGCTCGTGTCGATTTTGTAACTGACACTTACAGTCCTCAGTTGATCAAATCATATCAGCGTGGAAGACGTGGATCTGCTCCAAAATTCTTACTTGTCAGGAGTGAAAACCAAAGTACCATGTGACTGAAAAGCATTCATGTCAAATAATGAAAACCATATCTTTAAAAACACAAAATACTGCTTTATATTACACTGGAACAGGCAATAAGAGACACAATTTAAATGCTAACAACATTTTTATAAGCAAAGGAGAAAGAATCTGCTCAACTTTGCCTGCATTAGTCTCTCTGACTGGTTGACACAACCAGTGTTTTTGTTTGCAGGAAAGAAACACCCCTCAAAGTAGTAGAAAAAACAGGCGTTTGTTGCAACATTAGCAGAAGTAGTTCATACACATCACTGATAAGATGGATAGAAGAATACAATAACATCAACAAACTTATATATGACAAGTTTCTTGCAAAGTATCAAGTATGTGCTGGCAATGTCCCGAGTATATATAATGGTATGGAAATGAGTCTAGCTGAAATTGTGACACATCGGCACATGTGACTGATGACTCTGATGATGACTATGAAGAAGTAGTCAATACAATTGACACCATATACCCATATACGAAACAGACAGTGATTATAATGACTGAATCCCGCAACTTAGTTGTTTCTCAATTTTGGTTTATGTGAATTTATTTGGTTAAACAAATAAGCGGTTGTAAGCGTGTATTTTTGAGTTACTAAAATACACATTCAGTAACGTATCATAACGTAGGTTACAATGTCAGTGCTGTGCTATATGCATTTTTATATCAAACTAGTTCGAACTTGATAAGATACTTGCATTATCTAAGTTTGAACGTAATTATAAGGATTACATAAACAATGTATTGACTGAGAAAGGAAAATATTATATCGTAAATTTTAGTAACGTATGTAATAATGGTAACGTAGTGGTTCTTAAAACTGTTGAACAATAAATTCTTAAATACTAATGCACTGTGCGTCTGAAAATACTATACTTTAGACATATCTGATATTTTCTGACAATTAAACCTATTGAATTAATTGATACGAGTGTTTTTATAAATTATAATTGTAATGTAAATTACAAATTGAATCGATTAATTTAGGGACCAAAACTAAGCGGGAACATTGACAACAGCATATTCTGCATATCACTGAACCCACTTGCTAATGATTTTGGTTGTTTCTACCATATAAATCATCACATTCCAGTTTTATCATTTATTAAATAATTGTTAAGGTAACGTAAATAACAGGCTGTAACTCATAGAGAACCCGCTTACCAGATGGCAGAATTCAGAAATATGATCTACATACAAGGGGCTTCAAAAATAATGGGGTCTACAAAAATCCCTAGAGGGGGGGAGGGTTTCACCTTCCAGCTCTAGGCCTATTAAATTTTATGTTTAAAACAGAAGAAACAGCCATCCAAATAGATGATATTGATAAACTGCATGATTAAATCTATTTTAAATAATTTAATCACTTTTTTATTCAGCTGTCAAACGCATGAAATGTTAACCAAAGAGTTTTAACACTATGATAGAGCCTAGAGTACACCGCATGATAGGACCTATTCACCCGTATCGACACCTGTTAAATCATTTGGGAAGATAACTCGCCGAATGCTGCAATTGTAAGTTAGACCACGTATGACTGCCCTAGACAAACAAGCTATTTATTTTAAACTTGAATGACCGATTGACTTAAAATTATACGGATGCATCACATAAATATTAAAGAAAACAATCACGATGTTGATGTGATTATCTTTGGTTATGTTATGTAATTTTAACTGCAGTTATCGTGGTGTTTTTAAATCTATGACGTCATAAGATTACCTCTAGTTTTCTATTCTATGATGCCATTTTATCTTAGTTATTACAGATGCAAACGGACATGCAAACAACGGTCAGTCTACGTATTTATTGCATAACCACTGTATCTAACATGACTGCCTAAGTCAGCCCCATTTTACACAGGTAGTCCTATAAAATCCTTACTATGTTTATCCTTACTATCACTTCAGACAGCGTTTATAAATGTAACTCATTCAGACATTGGTAAATGTGAATTGTTTTTCAGATGTAATAACTCAAACTGGTTCTTACCTCTCTTTGCAGATTTTTAGCATATATTATATATGCTATAAACAAATATTCAATAGCAAAAGTACTTAAAGAATGTAAGATTGAAACAAATTGTGTTTACACAATGCGGGATAACAAAATCGGAAAAGTGATATGTATTTGAAGATAATACAATGGAATGCTTCGTGCCTAACAGAGCCACATTCATTATTATTGGTTGAACTGTCATTCGGATGTTTAAATGGTCGTCACACAACATACTTAAGCAGGAAATAATGCATACAATTATGGTACAGGTAAACAAAGATGTGACTATTTCGAAAGACGACAAAGCTGTAGAGCTTTGATTTAGAACAAGTTTTTCTGAATTTGGTCGATGAAACGGGTAAGGGAAAACCTTTCTGTTTAAAGTAATTTTGAAAATAATCTATGTGCATTTACTCATTAGCTATCTATCTATTAACTAAAGGTTCACTAAGACTATTTGATAAGCAATCGAAGTCATGCTATATACTTTTTTATATAAAGTGTTTCCATTTCTTTAGATGACACCGACACAAAACCGATGTAACCATTATATAATACTAATCTGTCGGACTCATTAAGATTCCAGCAGATATTGTCAACCTATCTGAATCCATTCTTTGAGAGAATGAACTCGCGTGGTTATAATTGCACAACAAACACGGTCTAAAATAATACATTCACTTGGAACAAATCTCAATCATTTTATCTTAAATCTGTCTGACTAAATAACATTTCTGATATATCATTGTGTTGGTATATGCATTTTCTTGAAACAGGTCTCATTTTTGTGTCAGATACAAACATTCAATACTTCTTTTAATGAATAACGTAGAATGAAATTAGGCAACTGTTGGTGGCATATTGCATTAGTTGCCGCCCTAATGCTTTTCAGTTTTAAAATTATTAATGTTCTATGGTGACTTAATTAGAAACGTGCACAGAACCCTTCTTTTTAATTTATGAGCGGGAACATGCAACTATTCCTTCATCCGGGAAAAACGTTTCCATAATACTTTTATTGAAACTCGTCCAATCTCTCACAGAACTTAAATTGTATGTTTTAACTTCCAAATGTTCGAACAGAAAGGAAAATGTCGTAGTTAAGGTGAATGTAGACGGAGAGTTAGATTACCTTCCTATTTCACTGTTGAATGGAGTTCTGGTTTAGTCTTTACCAAACAATATTTGTCTTTATTACTTTCATACCTGTACTGCAGGTAGATCTGTTGAGTGATGACTTGAATTCTAATATTAATTGAAATTTGTTAGAAATAACTGCATTAGTTTAGTTGAAAATGGGGAAAATCCTTTAGGACATTTCACCCATTGTTTCGATTTATAGATTATATGAACCTATATATTTTAAAGGTCCTTTAAAATCTCTTATCCACTGTATCCAACAGACGTACAGCATTTTATAAAGTATTCCCCGTTTCTGTTTGAGAAAACAGTGTCAATTTATTCGAACACATTTTACGCCCTTATATGTGCAGCGACAGAAGTTTGCAACCCCTTCTGATTCCAAAAGGTCAAAAATGAAACAAATAGTTTCTTTGCTCCTTTTAATGGCCTATGAAATTTTGATCTCATAGGCTGTATGATAAGTTTTTTTTTCTATCTGTTTAGCCATTTAAAGTTTATATACTTGCTGAAGACAGTTTCTAAAGTTAATGAAGCGTTTTACGAGGATTGTTCAGATATGAATGCATCTAAGCACATAAAAATGTATCCTTGATAGATTTCAATGAAAATTTTATTTGGTCCCCTCGAAGTATTCACCTCCAACAGATATGCAAAGTTTCAGTATTCTAATCCAATCATTGAAAGCATTTTCATAGTCTTTTCTAGGTATACTATGAAGACACTGGAATATTGCAGAACCGAAGTGTTTGCGCTGCACATATTTTCGACCAGAAAGATATTTTTTGAGCCTTGGGAACAAAAAAGAAGTCACACGGGGCAAGGCCAGGCGAATAAGGAGGTAGAGGGAGCAAGAAAACCTTTTCCTGCTTCAGAAAGTCTTGTAAAATAGACGCCTTGTGCGATGACGCATTGTCATGTAGCAATCTGACATTGGCCAAACCAGTTGCGGGTCTTCGAATTTTGAAATATTTCTTCAGTTTTCGAAGAACTTTAGTCTTGTAAAACTTCGCCTTTACGGATTTGCCTTTAGGTACAGCAACCTGAATGGCAGGACCCTGAGTTGTGACGAATATTGCATACATTACCTTCTTGACACTCATGGTCGGTTTTGCAATGCATGGTCTTTAGCCAGACTTTGTTGCCCATATTTTGTTCTGAATCTTCCGTTTGGGCTCAAAAAAGTGAACCCATGTCTCGTCACCAGTGACGACATTTGCGAAAGACCGTGCACTGTAATTTGGAAACTGTTTAAGCAACAATTTTGCGCATTGCACGCGTGCCTTTTTCTGCTCATCTGTCAACAGATGGGGAATCCATCTAGCACAGATCTTACTCATTTTCAAATAACGTTTCAGAATTGTATGAGCTGCTCCTAATGAGATGCAAACCATACTAGCTATTTGCCTAGCGGTGTATCTTGCATCAGTAGAAACTATTTCTTTCACTCTAGCAAACATCTTGGCAGACGTTGCTGTTTTCGGCCGACGGCCATGTGGTGCATCTTCTGTTGAAACTAACCCACATTTGAATTTCTTAAACCAATGAATAACTGTCGAAAAAGACATTTCATTATGTCCATAAACAGAACATATTTCATCAAAAATGTCTTTACACCCTATGCCAAGAATACAACGATTCTTAATATTGGACCGTATTTCAACGGCGTACGCTGACCTTCTTCCAACCATTTTTGTATTAGTATACACGAGTAGGCAATGTTTAGCGAGCGATAGAGACAGCTAAAGTGAACGGATTTTAATGGGTGTGACAATCCTCGTACTTCGCATTAAATCAGCCTTGAAAGTTTTAAGTCATAACATTTAATTTTATCTCTACTGGATCCAAACTACATTTATTCATGCCTGTGAGTCTTTTGTTATCGTATTTAAACTATGTATCTATTTTAAATTACAGACTTGATATATGAAGACATTAAACGACCCTCTGTGAAATCCAAACTACATTTGTTTTGTTACGTGCACATAACAATCTGTTATATCTTGAATTAGGTGGTATCGATGATAATGTTTTGACTGATCCTTGAGAAAGAGAATACACAATTTAAAATTTCGATCAATATGAACTGTCTTGATACTGGTCTGTTACGTTCCATATCAAGACTGTTAACACGACCTAAACGTTTATAAACACACGATTTCCTTCAAGATAATTTATACTCCATTGGACGAATGACGCTAATTATGTCTTTATTTTCTCGAATTTGCAGTCAATGTCATGAAGTATGAATTAAATGTGTCATACACTATCAGTTCCGATCGTATCAATCTTACATGGGCCAGCTTGAAAAAAAGTTAAATATCATCGATAACCGTTTCAGCTGCCATCTTAACAAATAAGCGTCACGAACAGATTTTATGTTAAACACCAATAACAGGAATAGCATTTCAGTATGGTTCGTACGGAAGTGCATTAGTGCCAGGTGTGTTTTATTTATTAACTCGAAATTTCGAGATACTAACTAGAATGAGACAGAGAGTCGGGCGCAAAGTCCAGGTCCTTATGTCCAAGGTCACACGCGTGTCAAATGTCATTTTAGGGCATGTCCGGGCCGTAAACTTTAAAAAGCATGAAACTATCGTTTTATTTGGCACAAATGTTTGCCTCAATGCGACTGAGTGCCGTACACAAACCCCAGGCACCTATCTCAAAGGTCAAGGCCACCTTGGGTGTCAGAGGTCAATTTATTAAAGTGTACCAGGGTTTTAACTTTGACATGCATGGAGCAATTCTTTTTTAATTTAGCAGACACATTGCCTGACTGAGACTGAGTATCGAGTGCATACCCCAGGTCCCTGTCTAAAAGGTCAAGGTCAAACTGGGGGAATAAAATGTCAAATCAGATATTGCCTAGGCCATAACTTCGACATGCATTGAACAATCTGTTTTATTTGGCAAAAATAATGAATACTCCCGAAGGCAACGGGACAATGTCACACTAAGGGGTCAAAGGGCATGCCATTTGATCTACCATATCCTTCAATTTCATTTATGATGAAAAGCGTAACATCTATTTGATTGCTAAAGTTCTTACGGCGCCGTAAAACGCATTTTTGTTATTCTGTCTAGCGTTCGCATGCTAATTACAATTCTATGTTGAGATGCAAGGCATTTCAGTATTTTTTTATTGCTGAAACCGAATTGGAAATAGATTTCACACAAAAGCTCTCGGTTCTCCATCGTACTTCCTCCTATATATAAGTCGGAATTTCGAGATAGTAACTCGAAATTTCGTGTTCGTAAGTAGAAATTTCGGGATAGTTTGTCGAAATCTTGAGTTAATAAAACACAACTGGCACTAATACTCTTCCGAAGGTTCGTCTATAATTGCTTAGCACAAAAATTACTTTAAGTGCTATTTCAGTTTTGGGTCCATTACCTTGACGCGTCTTTGTGTCGTTTTGTGTCTATATTGAACAGACTATAACAAACAGCTTGATAAAAGTAGTAAATACTTTACGAACTGCTTGATGCAGTTCATGTCAGGTAGTGACATTCGGCAGTGTTCACGTGATAACGTATTTTCATTAGGCAATTCGGCATTTTCGGACGTAAAGATAGCTCAACGGGCCCAAAGCTTTCAGAAAACAGTGATATATGGAAAATACTTTATTTGCTATTTCAATTTTGGTCCATTACCTTGACGCGTTACTATTAGAAACTATTGTTTATCTTTAAATAACTGAATCCGATTTATATAGAATTGTCATCGTTTTTGCAAGAAGTTATACGCTAAGCAGAATTTTATCAACTAGCGATATGAAAGTTTTTTGTGTTCATTTATTCCTGATATTGCCTGCAAATTGTTATTTACACATTTTATAGATTATTTGAAAGTCGGTAAATATCCGTTACCAGTTTTACAGAGGCTGGCTAGATATATGTTATGACAGTAATAAGTTCAACCCCGACTTTTATTTTAATCAATGCAGTGAGTAACTTCTCCTTGCTGAAGACAGATATGCATAAACGACAATAAAATATACCCTAGCCATCAACATTACTTAATATGCTGTATGATGACTAAAACAACCAATGACTCGTACATAATAATAATCGCTCAAACCACCTCCAAAGAAACATGCGTTTGTATGTCGTTTTTTTTGTTGTTTTTTTTTTTTTTGTTGTTGTTTTTTGTTTTTTAGCTCACCTGTCACAAAGTGACAAGGTGAGCTTTTGTGATCGCGCAGCGTCCGTCGTCCGTCCGTGCGTCCGTCCGTGCGTAAACTTTTGCTTGTGACCACTCTAAAGGTCACATTCTTCATGGGATCTGTATGAAAGTTGGTCAGAATGTTCAACTTGATGATATTTAGGTCAAGTTCGAAACTGGATCACGTGCGGTCAAAAACTAGGTCAGTAGGACTAAAAATAGAAAAACCTTGTGACCTCTCTAGAGGCCATATTTTTCATAAGGTCTTCATGAGAATTGGTCAGAATGTTCAACTTGATGATATCTATGTCAAATTTGAAACTGGGTCACGTGCCGTCAAAAACTAGGTCAGTAGGTCAAATAATAGAAATACCTTGTGACCTCTCTAGAGGCCAAATTTTTCATGGGATCTGTATGAAGTTTGGTCTGAACGTTTATCTTGATGATATCAAGGTCAAGTTTGAAACTTGGTCACGTGCGGTCAAAAACTATGTCAGTGGCTTTAAAAATAGAAAAACCTTGTGACCTCTCTAGAGGCCATATTTTTCAAAGGATCTCCATGAAAATTGGGCAGAATGTTCATCTTGATGATATCTAGGATAAGCTTGAAACTGGGTCACGTGCGGTAAAAAGCTAGGTCAGTAGGTCTAAAAATAGAAAAACCTTGTGACCTCTCTGGAGGCCATATCTTTTATCAAGATCTTCATGAAAATCGGTCAGAATGTTTACCTTGATAATATCTAGGTCAAGTTCGAAACTGGGTCACGTGCCGTTAAAAACTAGGTCAGTAGGTCAAATAATAGAAAAACCTTGTGACCTCTCTAGAGGCCATATTTTTCATGGGATCTGTATGAAGGTTGGTCTGAATGTTTATCTTGATGATATCTAGGTCTAGTTTAAAACTGGGTCACGTGCGGTAAAAAACTAGGTCAGTAGGTCTAAAAATAGAAAAACCTTGTGACCTCTCAGGTCAAGTTCGAAATTGGGTCACATGGCATCAATAACTAGGTTAGTAGGTCAAAAAGTAAAAAAAAACTTGTGACCTCTCTAGAGGCCATATTTTTCATGGGATTTGTATGAAGGTTAGTGTGAATGTTCATCTTGATTATATCTAGGTCAGATTTGAAACTGGGTCACTGTGGTCAAAAACTAGGTCAGTAGGTCTAATAATAGAAAACCTTGTGACCTCTCTAGAGGCCATACTCATGAAATTTGGTCAAAATGTTCACCTTGATAATATCTATGTCAAGTTCGAAACTGGGTCACATGCAATCAATAACTAGTTCAGTAGGTCAAATAATATAAAAAACCTTGTGCCCACTCTAGAGGCCATATTTTTCATAGGATCTGTATGAAAGTTGGTCTGAATGTTCATCTTGATGATATCTAGGTCAAGTTTGAAACTAGGTCACGTGCCGTCAATAACTAGGTCAGTAGGTGAAATAATATAAAACCTTGTGACTGCTCTAGGGGCCATATTTTTCAATGGATCTTCATGAAAATTGGTCAGAATTTTTATCTTGATGATATCTAGGTCAGGTTCAAAACTGGGTGACATGAGCTCAAAAACTAGGTCACTATGTCAAATCATAGAAAAAACGACGTCATACTCAGTTCAAAACTGGGTCATGTGGGGACAGGTGAGCGATTCAGGACCATCATGGTCCTCATGTTTTTTGTTTCATCCGTGTTTCATCGAGGTAAGTATGTTCGCCCATTCTAAGCAATTGTTCATATTCCTTAGAAAGGTCAGTATCATTTTGTATTTTTCCATGCACAAAATCTTCGGTTAGGACATTTATAAATCTAACAGTAATTACAGTAATACATCTTATAATTGTTAGCATGAGGTCCACTTCCAAATAGGTCTTAATGTCTTTGTGATAAAATAATTTCCAGCGTTCTATTTTAGATAAACATTTTAAATAAACCAGAGTGTTGTAAAGTCACTTTAACAGAAGGAGGTGGCATTAACGACCAGATTATTCAAGGTCTTATATTAATGACCTGCAAGATTACATATATCTAAAATCAATCCAGACTCCAGTTGCGCAATTATTAGCGCAAGCGTATTTTTGATGTTATATCTAGTAAAGTATTCTATATGAATCGTTCATTCTTTTCCGCCCATCGTTCATACTCTTACGTAGTAAATACAAAAGCAGGTTATACATATCAGTAAAATGCAATATTTCTTGTAACCTTACACATATTACAAGACACTTGTTCTGTTCACAACATGCAGGTACTGGCAAAACACTTCAAAGCTTAGTTCAAACTCAGTCTTAACCAATATTGAAACAATGGTTTTAAAGGTAGACAAATACGTGAAATATTTTTTCGTGAAGTCTTCCAATAGGCTGTATTTTTTTTCTATAAAACATATATTCTCGAAAGGTTCTTTCAGTCTCTAAATAAAGTTAAAACACTGCGATGATGTCACTCCCTTGTAGTGATGGGCCGACAATCGGCGACAATCGAATAATCGTCGGTGTTGCATTCATGAACGCGATCGCCGACTTCACTTTTCCCTGACCGATTAATTACTTGGCACCCCAAAACGGATAATTTAGTTGTTTCTGACCTTTTTCTTTCTGGTACTTACTGTTCTTTGGTGCAATTACGCCAAGGGTAACTACTCTACGTAAAAGTGGCTTCCTCCAAAGTCTCGAAAGAAATTGAGTTCATCTTTGATCACCCAGATTTTGGAAGATATATGGCTTTTACACGAAATTAAGCAGGGAAAAGCATCAATCTAAACTCTTTACATTAATATGGCAGTATGCATAGCATGCTGTTAGACTTACGCAAGCATATTAGCAAAAGTGTTTTAAATTTTTGATTTTGTGGGAAGGAAATCATTCCAGTCGTTATTAAAAAAATTAATAAATCCTTAATACTTTTTTCTGCTCCATATGATTTTAATTTAAAATCACAATATATCACTGGATAAGAGTCTCTGGTGAAATTGAGACCAGTACCTGATATGAAGTTTACTATCTTCACAAATATTTTACTTTTATGCTGTTAACTTACTTCTGTTTATGAAGGGATACAATAGAAATAGGATATTTGATGTCTGTGTGGTTCATTTCTTAAGTAGTGACATAAAACATACATTGTGAAGTGAACTTATAGATATGCAACTAGAATAACCGATTATCCGATTATATCCGATTAATCGAATCGGTTGGCTTGTCCGATTATGCCGATTAATCGGTTGGCAAATCTTACCGATTTGCCCATCACTACTCCCTTGTACTAGCAGTACGTAATTTATACCTCCGAGCTAAGTACTAACGATTAGCGTGATGCCTTCACTTCCTGACACTTATACAAACTTTTTTGAAATTCTGAATGCTAGGTCGCAGCTCTCAAAACGTTATTACATCTGATGGCTATACGCAGTCTCAGACAACATCAAAATGCATTTTGAGGATTTGATGAAGTTCAAATATTATGTAAATGGTCGTTACAAACCTTTGGATTTATCAACTAATACTGTTCATAATTAAAAGCTGCATGCTGACTATTCGATAATTTCAATTTAATAAGTGCTAAAAATTGGATTCCATAGCACAATATTAATGTTATATTTGAACTGACTGCCGAGAAAACGATAAATTTACACAATTCAATTTAATCGTGTAGTCCAATAATTAGCCAAGAATTTTTTTGGATTCCTTCAAAAATAACGTCTTAACACCACTAAAGTTAATACAAACTGCCTTCATTCTTGTCTGAAAAAAATTATTCAAATATTTTATGCTGTTTTGGAATGGAAAAACGCGCAAATAGTTTTAAAAACACTTATAACATTGTTTTGCCACGTTTAATTTCTAAACAACTATTTTACGATCAAAGTTACTTTGTGAAAAATATTTTTAAATAGCAAGTTCACATTTTGAATTTGTATAAAATATATCCATCTCTGAAAACAAATTAAACAATTTTGATAAACCAAAGTGATATCAATTTCAGTACTGACAATTCTTATTTCCCAGGGCCCAGTCTACTGGTTTATACTCCCAAAGCACCTCTTATTGAAACCAAGCGTTATTACTGCGGCCTTTAGTCTTGAAAATAAAAGATAATAGTACATAACGTTTACATAATTGACAGGAACGATTCGGTAGTGTTTGTTTTACATTTAAAAACGCTTTTAACAGTATTGCAGTCACAAAATTAATAGTAAATGTATATTTTGAGCCTTTCATGCCTTTAACAGAAACATTAAATTATGCGTTTATGAAACTCGGTGACATTCCGTAAAATTGTAACTTCCAGGTACCTTTCAAAATATAAACGTCTTTTATGAGCACCCTAAGTGTAACAAACTGCCTTCATTTCTCGTGTCTGAAGCATTTGCTCACATTTTTTCAGACTGCCTATTTGGAAAGGGAAAAAAACAGCTGCAAATAAGGTACCCCAGTTTTAGAAACGCATGCACTTACATTAACATTAGTTTTGCCACAATGTTTTTGAATTTTGTATACATATATTCTATTTTATTTTCGGATAAAGTACTGAGATATAAGTGAAAAATATATTTGATATAGGCCAACTGATTCCACAATGTTTTTGAATTTTGTATACATATATTCTATTTTATTTTCGGATAAAGTACTGAGATATAAGTGAAAAATATATTTGATAAATTCAAAGTGAAAACTATCAAATATATTTTTACAGTACTCCAGTTGGGACTACTTTAAATATATTTTCCCTCAGGGTGCCTCAGTGACTCATTGCGATAGTAACTTCGAAAAGAGTAGTCTCGGATTCATATTGAAACCAAGTTTACCTTACCTTAGTTTTTAGCTTCAGCCTCTCTATGTGCTGTGTATTAACAATAACACAAATAATAGTATCATTTAGAACGGTTTGGACCAGTAGCATTGTGACAGGATAGACGTACCGGGGACAGTAACCATCAGAACAAATCAACACCCATTACAATATTTATAAATTTATTTACAGAAAATGATTATTTACAATGAATAAATGATAAATGAAACAAGAAATATCTTTAAAAATGATGGTCGGCGATTTGTAATAAGGAAAGAAGTGTATGAATTTTTCATCTAACATTCATCTTTCATCTAACATTTTTCAAATTGCAAAACTAAACAACGCACTTTAACAATTTAAATGGTTCTCTTTTAATTTTTCGCAAAGGTTTCGTAGGGTTACAATTTTGTTTGGTTTATCCTTAGACGAATAATTACAGCAGTAGTTTGATGAAGATTCATGAAGCGGTTCATGAGAAGATGTCATTAAACGTGTTTATATTTTTAGCTAATTGGTCCCTATCCCCATTTGTAACAAAATAGCAGGAGACCTTACGATATTGTTACACATCGAGTTTGATAAAAATCCATTACATTTTAGTGGTTAATGCGAAGAAAGGCATATCTACTTTTAGCTATAGTGGTCCCTAATAGGGCCCAAGTTTCTATATAAATAAATTTGGAAGAGGACCTTATAACGATGCTCCAGACCAAGTATGACAAAGATCCACCAAGCTGTTCATGAGACGCTGTATAAAGGCATTTCTAGTTTTAGCTCTAGCAGCCCCTAAAAGGGGTTAAATGTCCCAGCTGAACAAAGTTGGCTGCGGGCCTAATAAAGATGCTACAAATCAAGTTTGATTAGAATACATGAGAAAAAATCAATTAAAGGATTTTTTATTTATTATTTTTATTTATTTCTAAAATAGGCCAGCTGATTCCGCTTTAACAAATGCATATTCGCTATTCATGAAGGTCAAGCAAAACATACAATTGTAATTATTTCAATATTATTATTTCTGTTTCATAAGCAAAGTTTAACCGTAGTCATATCACATAGATAAACTGTATGCAGCGTACCTTCATTTCAGTGTAATGAGATTCACACATTATATAGCATATATATAATAAAACAGATTTCAACTGAGTTCAATATTTGCATACCATACTAAAGAAAAATATTCATATATAATAAATCAGTTAAAAAATTCATAACAAATATATCAAAGCAAACAAGTACTCATTTTAATATGCAATCTGAATAAGTCACAAAAGCAAGAAACCTTTTCATATACAGACGACAACTGTAACAAGGAAAATCTTTTAAAAAGCACTTCTCTATATAAAAGACTCTTATCACACCCTTATTCATGTGATACGCAGACCGTATTCAGCTCTTTCTTTAATTTGATATATGTTGGTATTTGAATAGGTTTTTATCATATTTATTAAACTTACTTATCATTTTTGAGATATATCAATATTCATGCTAAATATACTGAGCCAAAGTTAGCTTTAAAACTGTGAACAGCGTCGTTTAGGATAAACGCTTTGTCTACATTTCACTCAGCGTAGCACAATCAACAGAGTGAAAGAAATTGACACTCTCGTCCAATCAGGCAGAGTGCTGCATAAATCTTCCATTTTGATAAATTATCTATAATACGTTATCAAGTAGTTTGAGTTGCAAACTGAAGTCACGTAGCATAGGTAACGAAAACGAATTTAGACGGCGTCGCCGACAAAAAAAAATCTGATTATAAGATAGAAAGAAAAAAATCTGAGCTCAGTATCTCTAGATATAAAGTTCTGACACTGACAGTTCCGTTTTAATGTGACGTGGCACAGTTGTTTCCGTTAATTTCGAACTTTAAATAGCACAAAAATACAACATATCTTCAAGTAAAGTCCATTTAAACCGTGAATACGTTGATTCCGTTTTGGCTCCCTATGATGGTAGGTGATTGCATCCCTGAGCTGACTTCAGAGGATAACAAAAATCATCGTCTTTGCGGTTTACAACACAACCATGGGACGAAAGCTCTGCGCTGGGAAAATCACATCCAGGCGAGTGAAGAGAAGTGAACCTCGGGTATTGTACTTCCGGGTTAAGTAAAACCGAATTAATTTATGGATGTTTTACATCAATGGTTTATACGTACTTCTATATTAGTTTTGTCATAGAAACAATGTTGGATATTGGCCTCTAACGTTCCAATACGTAAATAACTGGACGGTCTCCTCGCGTGAGGACCATCCAGTATTTTACATATTGGATGGTTTCGTCTTATATCCTATAAATAAAAATAATAATAATTCGCGATTCTTCTACGTATTTGATGACCTAATGGATTTGTCTATGTCCTTCTAGGATCTTTGCTTGTCTTTTAATAATATACATTGTTCCATCTTTATTTATGTATAGACTTGTAACTTGTTTTTCACAGATAAACACTCAACTTGTTTTTACCTCACTTTGTAGATTTTGTACATATAGACGACATGATATACAACTATTCCATAACAAACCTACTTAAAGAATGTCAGATTAAAACTAGATGTGCTTCCACTGCCATACGACCAGCTCTGAAAAGCAATATGTATTTGAAGATATTGCAATGGAAAGCTATGTATGTGCCTTATACCCTGGTCACAGCAACGGTACGAGCTCCGTACGAGTAGGTTTTTAGTCGAATTTTGGCAAATTCTTACGGCGCGCGTACGGACATCCTTGACTCGTACGAGCGTCGTACGGATTTTTTGAACTCGTAGAGGACTAGGGAACTCGGTGAAAATGTTTCACCGAGCTCCCGAGTTCTTTACTAGCTCGTAGAGATTTTCGAAGTCGGGAGCAGCTAGCAAGAGCCCCGTACGGGAACCGCAAGGGCCATGGAAGAGCTCGTACGGGCATAGCACGGATTTGGAAAACTGCGAGGCTGGCTGATGCTCGCACGGCTATCACAGGGGACTCGCACGGTCAACTATACTAAGGACACCGTGCGGAGAACGTGCGATGTCCGCACGGGACTCGCAGGGCCTTGCGATCAGCAGAGTAGGTACAAATGGACATTTTTTCAGACGTCGCCAAACTGGTTTATTCCTGTCGTAGGTACGCCGTACGAGCTAACGGGCACCGTACGAGGTACGACCGGGCTCCTTGCGAGCTCCGTACGACTTGTTTGCGATGTCCGTACGGATATCCTACAATTGAAAATGGAAATTTTTCAGACGTCGCCGAACTGATTTACTCTTGTCTCACGGACACCGTACGAGTGCCGTGCGAGCGCCGTACGAACCAGCGAGCACAGTACGAGGTACGGCCGGGCTCCTTGCGAACTCCGCACGAATTGTCTGCAATGTACTTATGGATATCCTATGATTGCATCCTCTGCATATCGTACGGAGCCTGTAGGTACTGTGACCAGCCATGTAGGATTTTTTAAAACCGTACGGACATCGTACGGTTTTGTGACCGAGGCATTACAGAGCCAAATTCATTATTATGTGGTCACACAGAGCATTGATTGCAGTGGTGTTGTTTCAGTTAACCAGCATTCGCATATGTTTTAAATTGTCGTCACACACAATGTAATCTATAGACCTGCGGTACAATTAAACAAAATATTTGGACCGGATTTTCTTCACTGGGAAAGATACAGTTCAGCTCGGGATGGTTTTACGGATGGTTAACTTTAAAATACAATTTATTATGTTCATCTTTGCTGAATCCAGAAACCCGACAAATAAACATTTCATCTGAGATTTCTGCCCATTATCGTCTGAAATCAACCAAGTAAGTCGAACTGTCTGCCTACTGAAAAATATTACATTTAATATTAGGTAAGGACTGACTTTCGGGAAATGTAACGCCTATAACAAACTCTCTGAAGTGCACATATGCACGTTAAACATTTTCTTTTATTTTATTCCTCATTTCTAGGAACATATTCGTTGAGAGCAAGTGGTGTCACCACTGCCGCCAATGCTGAAGGCGTTTCAGATATATGTCTAAAGCGACAGGGTCGCTGGAAGTCTGATTTTGCCAACGATTGTTAGGTAAATGATTCATTGGAGAAAAAAGCTTTTTATTGAAATACAGTTAAAGTTATGAGTACAAATATTGTTAAAGGAATATTCAAATTTGAATGACATAGGCTCTAACATTTGTATTAGTTCTATGCCCATTGCAAAACCAGAGTTTGTGTTTTCTGTGTAGTTATGTTAAGACTTTAAAGCTCTGCGCGTTACGGAGTATAGTCACAGACAAAAATGTCTGAACGTTGTGTAGCACAACTATTTGTGCGAATCACTGATGTGTTGGATCACGTGATCAGTGATTGGCCAGGTGTTACCTGGCGGGAATTTGAACGGGTAACGCGGATTTTAGTCAGTTCTACGCTTGGCTTCGATTGTTTCTCATCGCCTTTATTCAAATTCGAGTTTTTGTTAGGTTATAATAAGTTTTGTAAGCTCCATGTAGTTTATAAACTGGTTAGGCAGGTTGATATATACTTGCTGAATTACGAAAGGCTTTTGTTTTTGTTACCTTAATAACACCAAGACGCGGTAGGTACAGTTTTCTATAGTTTTTACATTCAAAAGTCGGGAGTGGCTTTTTCTTCTCTGGTTATTAATCTGGCCTATTGTATCTAGGTTGACGACATCGCAAGTGTTGCCCATTGCAAAACAGTGTTTTGTACGTAGTTATGTTAAGACCTTTAACTTATAAATTAAACGGCGGAAGATGATACTTAGTTACAAAATAAGTAAGACGAATGTAAATGTTACGGAATATGTACAGGTTAAGATTCTGTATATTAATATTTTATTCTTGCAAACTTTGACACTGACTAACAACAGGTCAAGTTGAATGAAGCACATCGAATGTAAGTATTATTTAATTATTCATACCGATGGAAATCGCATTGATGCTTTGTCAGATTTCTGCAATACACGTTGTAGACTAAGAATTTTTTGTTTTGGGTATGTATGGCGGTGAGTAGGATTTTGGCGTTTTGTGCGGCGGCGATGATGGGTACTACGCACAAGAAACTGAAAACGATTTTTTACGGTGAGTGAGTGCGATGTGAGGGAACGGGTGAGAGTAATGTGGATTGTTGCGTTCAAATCGTCTCATCACCACTAACCTATATTCCATGTTAAAAGGCTATACTCAGTACAGATTTGACATTTGGATCTATTTTGTTACATTGTTATTTTAAACAACCGATCAAACTCATGCACTCTGAACATCGCATCATCACCACCAATATATATTCCAAGTTTGAATCAATACCATGAATGGTTATTAAGTTATGCCCTGACGGACAAATATGAATTCGCTGTGACCTTGACACCTGTCACTGACTCGTCGTCGCCTACCTATATGCAAAGACTGAGTGAGTGAGTGAGTGAGTGAGTGAGTTGGGTTTTACGGCGAATCGACACAAAATGGTCATATATCGCCGAGAAGAAGTCATATTGCAAAAGCCAATTGTAAAGCATAAACATTGATGTAAAAAATGTAAAGCATACCCAAAAACGTCCATATAAAATGTAAAGAACACTATGAATAATTTAAAACATATCTAAAAACATCCATGTAAAAAAGTAAAGCATATATAAAATCAGTTATGTAAAAATGTATATACGTGTGTGTTAAAATATCAGCTGCAAATATAATAATATTGCAAGATGTAAATAAAAATATGAAATGTTAGATTTTTTTATATATTCCTATCTGCTTTAAAAACGATAATATATTTCCGACTGAAACGGTTTCAAATAACTCTTTCATAGATTGAACGTCATAATATGTTCTGCGTTGTGTAGCAAAGTCCACACGGTCGATTAAAATATGTTTAATAGTTAGCGGTGTTTGACATGGTACACATTCGGGTTGATCTTCTTTATTCAAAAGATAAGAATGAGTCAAACGGGTATGACCTATTCGACAGCGAGAAAAAAACAACTTCCTCCCTGCGAACAGATCTGTTCCCTTGGTGCCATTCCCCTAGAGTAGGTTTGATATCATGAAGTTTATTGAATGAAGCATTGTTCCATGACGATTGCCATTTAGATAAAATGTATTTGTTTATATTGGGTCTAAAATATGTATGTGGTAATTTCAACTTATAGTGTGGTAATAAAAGGGATTGAAGTCAATAGTTTGAATCGTTATTACGTTATGCTCCAGACACGAAATATAAAGTTCAATATGTAATATGAGCTTCATTTTTGACCTTAACTTTTGACCCACGGACCAGGTTCATGTACATAATGCCACTAGGTTTCATGTCAATACCTTGATGAGACGGACAAACTGACAAATAGACAGACGGACACATGTGCAATCACATAATACGTCTGATTTCCCAAAACGGGCGTATAAATGGATATGCAATAATAAGAATACATTGTCATCAGTACACATTGTAATATAAACTTGTTGAACAAAACTCGCAGCAGACTGAGCCAATCCTATCGTATCATCACTGCTTTAGTATCAATGAACTTTAGTATGCCAAGTAAATCGCAAATTTATGTAAATTCTTTATATCTTTTCTGAACACTGCAAATAACAGACGGACAGTGAGAAAATGCTACGTTTGCTTCTTTTATCCAGCACCTATTACGTTCAGGAGACGGCGCAAATAATCAACAACATTTTCAACAGTTTTTTGTGACGTTATCCGCCCGTCGAAAGTTCACTGCATATTGTATTTGTTTGTTTTGTTTGTTTTGGGTTTAACGCCGTTTTTCAACAGTATTTCAGTGACAAGAACATAATGCTTCTGATGAAACTGATTTCAGGAACGACAACTGTGTGATGGGGATTGACACAATTATTGCTTATTGTTTGTAATGTTTTATTGCAAAATATGTTTGACAATAAACAAAAACAGACATTGTTTCCATAAAATTATGTCCATTGTATTCGAAAACTAAATAAGACGTCGTCATAGAATAAAAACGTTTTTTTTTCTACTTTCTCCCTAAGAATAGCATTTTGCCAGTAGCGTCTCTAACTGCCCATACTGTCCAAATAAATTTTAGAAAACGAAATAGAAAATCACAGTGGTTTTATTTGCACTTCAGTCTATCCTTTTCCCTTTAATTGATCAAAACTCTTCACTGTATGCTATGAATATTCAAGCATACTTAAGGAGAAATAACATTAAATGAAACCAAAACGTTTATGATATCAATGCAGCTTGAACAAAAATGATGTTTAAAAATGCAATAACTGCAAAAAGCGATATTACCTTGGAAACATAAGTATTTACTTACCTTTTATTTCTCCCTAATAAACAAGATAGTGAAACGCCTTTCAACTTTTAGCACATGGTTCCATATTATAAAGCAATATTGACATTGTTCGTTTAAAATTTTAGAAAACGGAATTATAAAATACGATTTTTACATATTGTAAAGCGATAGTAATATTGTTTGTTTAATGTTTCAGAAAATGGCGTTATAAAATATGATTACTGATAACAGACCTAAAGACATTCCTTTTCGGCAAAGTACAGCTAAAGACTTGTAGCTTGGCTTTTAAAGCATTATAAGGCTGATTTTCAATGTTAAAACAGATGAAATAGCTGTCTAAATACATTTTTAATAAAAAAAATTAGAGAAAACATTTATTGAAAACAGGATTTACCAAGAAATAGATAATATTTTATGTTCATAACATACTTGTAGCTGACACATTATAAACAAAAGCATGAAGAGAATTCAAAATGACTTTTATTTAAGGAATAAGTTGTAGTCATATACTAGTTATCATCTCGAATAAAATACAATGGGCTGTCTCAGTGTTGGAAGCTACAAGGTCTTCTTGTGTGTTTCACCAAACGATCTTCATAAGTTTAGGGTTTGGAAACTTGCATGTGTATTCTTTTGAAATTTAGAGAACAGGAACTAGAGTTAAATGAAAATTATTGTGATTGTGTAAAAACATTGGTACATACATGTTGCTACCTTCTTGTCACTAAAGATCATTTATATTTTTTAAATATGTAGTTTCGACACTGTGTTTTGGAAATATTTTACAAATAAATTTTAGAATTTCAACAATTATTGTAAAATTACATAGACCTTTCCTTATCCTGATAAGCAGTATCAACTAATATATGTAATCTGAATCAGTTCCATCCCATGGTGAATCAAGACTCTTTGACACAGTTTTCTTTCTCAGCCAAACTGTTCAAACTCTCTTTGACATGTACCATACAATGTAATGTAAGACAATGTATACATATGCGATCCGAATTCTGTTGGCTGATTTGTATTCAATACCGACGACCATCTTGAATTAGTAACTAGTTTTCCAACAAAACAAATCGGTTTAACAACAGACGTTGCGGATATTATATTGTAAACGCAATGGGATATTGAAATAAAAACAGCTTCATGGACAGTCCACTTGACATTTGCGTTTTTATTCACAATGCTAATGTGTTTGTTTCTGTTAAAACACGCTTACGCTAGAATGACGTCACAGTAACGTGCGATGACGTCAATGTTTTTGTTGCGACCAAGAAAGAGCGCTGCTATATTTGAACTGTTCTCACTTCCTTCTCAGTGAGATATATTCCATATTCACTCAAAACAAACAAATATCCTCTATTTTTACACTAGGACGGTAATATGTCGTACAAATAATTTCACTCGGGTTACGCCCTCGTGAAATTATTACGCCCGACGTATAACCGCCCATCGTGCATAAATAGTGTTAAAACACCCTTTTGATATAAATCATTTCTTATATACAAATATTTGATCAAAATGCAATGACTAATCGTTTAATATTACATATATTTTTAGGCAGTCGTCTGTTTTATGAGAAGCATCAACATACATAAGTTATGTTAATTCAACTTTTATTTTTTATATTAGTCTATATACGTTAGGAAAGGTCTCTTGAGTTTGTTACCAGACCACACAAAATTTATCATGAAGCTTCTTACTTAGAGTTTAAAGACAGGTTATCAAAGATAATAAAATGTTGCATTTTTTATAACATGGTTTAAAACGGGGTTACCTTCTACATCCAAAGTGTTACTGCAGTTCTACACTATTTCATGCTTAAGGAAATCGTATCACACAATCATAATTATGGTTTTAAGGATGGTAAAGTGGGCAAAGTACAGATAATGTGTAAATTTAATTGAAGACTTTAAGCATTGAAAACAGTACAATGATCATCAGGGTATTCAGTTCAAATTGATGATGTCTTACTGCACCATTAAAGCAAGCATGAAAGTCACATAAACTGTTTTGGTGCATCCTAATACCAAACCAACATAATTTAACTAACTTGTAAAATAAATGGTCACCAAGGTCCACAATAGACGAACATTGAAGTATAAGTTACAAGCAATGAGCGTCACAGTTAGTATGTTAATGGATGGCTGCGTATGATTTATCGCGTTGAATTCCTCATAAAAGTATATCGAAATGGAAATTCACTTGGATTATTGGAATAACAGGATACAATAAATCGTCTGCAATGTCCGTATATGATTGTTTTGAATATAAAGTATCCTTTTAAATGAAATTTATGAAATGCGCAAGTCGGTGTAAATCATTTTGAGATATTCGAGTATACAATGTTTATGCATTAAGCAGAACTTTATTGTAGTAAACATTGTAGTTGTTTTCTGTTGTCCTTGACAAAACAATCTTAAAAACTCTTATAACGACAGACAAATCGAGTTCGCAGAACATGACAAATGTAGCGATATAAGGTAAACTATCACTATCCATGGGTAAATCAAGACTTTGCATAAATGTAAAAGATGCATGCGCTCCGTAGTGATATTTGCGTTATTCATTTTTTTATCTTATAACACTTTCAAATTCTGACGGATTTTTAAATTTAAAATAATGATAAATCTGTACAGTTTAAAGTTTTAATTAATACCAAACAGCAGAATATTTACGTACTGAATAGATTTTAGTAAGTGATTACTTTTATAAAAAATATTCAACATGACGTCCTTTTTCGGCAATCACAACGTCCAATCTCTGTTTGATGTTTTCAGTTACACGTTCGCAGGTCTGAGGCGTAATTTTTCGGATTTCTTTACGGATGGCCTGCTTCAGTGCATTGAGGTTTTCTGGTTTAAGGGTGTATACCTTTTCTTTCAAAAATTACCAGAGGAAAACGTCAAGCGGATTCATATCGGGTGAATGGAGTGGCCAAATTCTGTCTGTTTTAAAAGAAATTCTACTGTTGATGTCAGAGTCTTTCAAATGTTGCAGAACTAGCACAGTGCATGGATAAAATTTTAAGTCGAAACGTAAAACTGTACATGTGTTAGAAATGTCACTTAGAACGTTTATTGCTGACTTTTGAGGCTTCTCTTCAATTAACCGCTGTACTTCTGCAATGTTCTCATCGCTGCGACTTGACCTAGGCCGTCCACTGTTGTTATGTCTTCTGTCTTTAACGGAACCTGTTTGCTTGAAACGCTTCACAAGTATAAGCACTTGTAGTTTTGTGAGCTTTTTATCTTCTGGATACTTTTTCTGCATACTACGGATAACTGTGATTGGTGAATGAGTCTCAAAATACAGTTTAACGATTTCTATAGCTTTTGGCATTGACGTCGCCATTTTGAAAACGTTGTAAATGCTATGACGTCATTGTAGACGTTATGACGTCGTTTAAACGTCAACGGTTTCCCGAACTTGGTTTTACCCATTAAAACTTTAAACTCTGCTAATTTTTTTCTTTGCTGCGAAATGCATGATTTTATGATAACATGCGACAAAACTATAATAAATCGAAATGGTATCAAATATTCTGAATCACCCTGTACAGTAGAATTCCGCTATTAAGACCACCCATGGTTCTTTGTAAAACTGGTCTTATTAGCGGTCTGGTCTGAATAGTGGACACGGCTATACGGGGAAGGTCTGGCAGATAATAACACATTGGAATACAATCAATACGCAATAATGGCAAACACAGTGTTCAATTTATATGTAGCTTTATTTTCTTTAATTTCTATATATACTACTATTACGGATCAAACTGTGTATTAATTAAGGACGCACTTAACTGATAATGATTTGAATTTTGTTTAATTAAAGACAATTACAACACTATCAAACCTTTTCAAACTTCATTCTTCGCTGAAATCCAAAAACGTATTTACATTAATAATAACAAACAAACACCGGTTAGATCAAATTAAATCCGTTTTAATCCAGTCAATTCGATCAGCAGGCATTCCTCTAATTACAAACAATTTAATTATTTCAACAAATTTATATGTTAAAATAGCGATGTAAAACACCAAACATCTTTAAATTACAATTTCAGACAATCAAACATTTTGATACGTTGCTTTGATAACGTTTTAAGACTTGTTAGCAATTAACGGATAAATACACAATGTACACGCTTAACGTGTTAACACGATGTCGCATGTGTTAATTCCCGCGGCGATTCGCGGTAACATACAGAAAAAATTGAGTGGTCGTAATTGCGGTGATTAATTAAGTGTGAAAAAATCAAACAGTTCTGAAATTGGTGGTCGCATTTGTGGATTAGCGGTCTGGTCGCATTTTCGGACAGAACAGAACAGAACAGAACATCTCGTTTATTCTCTCAATACATGTACACACATGCAAATATGAGGAATTTACAATAGACAATATGATCTATTACGAGGCTACCATATATAAACACATCAAAGTACAGTATATCAGTTATAAACAATTAATATTAAACACATGATATATGCACAATTCATATTAATAGAAATAATAATCTGTAAATATGGAGGAAAGATTACATTCTAATTTCTAGCAATTCGTAGGATAACCTTTACGAACTTACAAAGCTTCAAAAATTCTGATTTGTTGCTAGTACACATTAATTTTTCTAATTTAAACATATTCGGACGTCGATAAAAATATGGTTTGATAAATTGTCTTCTGGCATCGGAGAACTGATCGCATTCGAATAAATAATGAAATTCATCCCCAATTTTGTTTCTACATGAGTTACAAGTTCTTTCATTTATTGGTATTCTTGACCAGTTTCCCGTTTCAATAGGTAAGCGGTGATTCCTTGTTCTAAATTTAATGAAATTATATAATAGAGAGGGTTGTAGTTTGGATAAATAAGGTTCAATACCAAAAGAGTTCTTATATACTCTGTAGAATGTGCTATTGCTTGAATTTTCAACTAAAAAATACCAATTATTTAAGAATAAATCCTGTAGTTTTTGTTTAACGGTCATCTTTAACCATTTTGCATTCGGAAAATTTTGATCTGTCCATATATTAACAAGGCCGCATTTAATCAAAATAGATCGAACATTGTATAACCATGGGTACTTTATTTTAAGCATTTCAATAGGTATGGTTTCTGTTGATTGTAAAATATTTTTATGAACTGCAGTTGATAATTTGTTTGGGGTGTCTCCACCTTCAGTTACACAGAGCCTTGACCAAAACGAAATTATTTTTTCTTCTATATCTATTGACAATGGCATACATCCCGTTTCACCATAAACAAAATAATTAGGAGTAGACCTTTTTAATTTTAATACATATTTTAAAAATTTTAATTGTACACGCTCTATTAAATCTAGTTTACCAAAACCCCATATTTCAGCTCCATAAAGTAAAATAGGTCTGATAGTTCTGTTAAAGAGATCTATTTGTAAATCTATTGGAAGGTTAAGACGATTGGAGTTTTTAATAAGACTATACATTGCCCTAGTTGCTTGGTTTGAAATATGACAAACGGCCATTGGTTCTAAGAAGGAAATATTTCGTTATTTGCAAAATCGGTCGTATTAGCGGTGCGGTCGTAATTTCGGCGTGGTCGTAAGTAGGAATTTTACTGTATATGAATGCCGTTGTTATCAAGTGAGATCGAAGTCTTGAGATTAACTTGATTCTCAATAGCAATTACTGTGATAATTTGTTCACAAAGGGAAACATCAAATAATACTTTTGAAGGAAACATTATTGATAGTATTGCCATCATTGTGGCGCCCTTGCATTATCTCCTTGTTTAAATTAGACAAAAAACGGGACAAAGTAAAAGTATAGGACCAAGATTGTTCTTTATTTTATTTTGATAGAAACCACATTTCTAACACTTTTCACTGAAACTGAATCGCACCTTGTTAGTTCTTTATGTCAAGTAGGTAGATATTAGAATATATCGATACGCAATGTTGCCATATGTTAATATTCTTATACTACAAGAAAAAAGAAGAACGTACCAAGGCAATGGTAAGATAAAGAAAGGCAATGGTAAGATAAAGAACGTACCAATGCAATGGTAAGATAAATAACGTACCAAGGCTTTGGTAAGATAAAGAACGTACCAAGGCAATGGTAAGATAAAGAACGTACCAAGGCAATGGTAAGATAAAGAACGTATCAAGGCAATGATAAGATAAAGAACGTACCAAGGCAATGGTAAGATAAAGTCTCAGCTAACTTCAATTTAATTGTGAGACCTTACTATGACTTGTCCTGTAAAGTCAACAAAACGCAGTTTCCATCCAATCATAAATAAGAAGCCTTATATTGCGAAACAAAGCACGTAGTATTGATACTTGATGTTATATCATTGAAGAAAAACCTTAACAGAATAGAGGCCTAACATTTATACTACAACAATTATATATATATACTCATTTCCAGTATATTTTATATTCAAATCTGTAATTCTGTTGTCCTTTTGTATACAGCTGGATAGGGCTTTCATAATGATTTGTATCTTTGCACCAACATAACTAATATTTTTACAGGCAAAGATATTTAAATTGCATCACTGACAATTGTATTTTTTTTAATATTGCATAAAGCATGTTATAGTTTAAAAATAAACGAAGCATTCCGGGCATTTAGTTGAGACTATCCACTGGTTTTATTGAAAAAGAAAATTGCATTGTGTACAAAAGGAATTAAACGCGAAGGAACAAATGAAACAGTGTTACGCTAGATTTGTTCTTAACGACTTTGAGAGAAACGTTGTTAAAATAACTTGAGTCTAAGACATAAATCTGAAACTATAAAAATGTCCAGCTATTACCTGAACCTATACCTATATTTGTGAACATTTTTTTAGCTCTACGAATGGTGCTACGTTCTCGATAAACAATATGTATCTACATACCATTCACATCAGTGAACTGTCTGCAAAATTATTGATGATAACATGTTCCACTTGGTTTACTTACTTAAGTCATATCTGAAGACGTGCATTTAGATTATCTTAATACACATTTTACTATTTTTGTCCATTATATAGGTAATTGTATCGATACTGCTAGATATACACACGGTCATTTTACTATAACTGTCTATTATTAACCTGTGACTGTCCATTCTTAAAATATTGGAAGCTATAAGAAAAAGACAGAAGGGAATGAAAATGTTTAGTAACAAACGTATGTGGTGAAAGGTATGAGTATATCAACCTTCGAAATATAACTGGCAATTAAGAAAAATGAAAATCAAATAATTGGCCAAAAGAAGTAACAGAAAGTTTAAATCGTCAATTGTTAAAAAAGTGAAATCCTGTTTGTATATCCCTAAATCGCCATCGGAATAATTTGAACAACCTTGGTAAAGGGTTACATAAGAACCATTTGTTTGAAATCATTTCAAAAGTGGACTAGTGCTTGAGGAGATGTCGCATGAAGAATTTTCTATTTAGCTCTGGTGGCTACCATATATGAAACCAAGCTGAGCGGTTTTAGCATTTTTTAAAGAAGACTACCCCTGGAACATCCAGGCCAATTTTCAACAACTTTCACTACACGGTTTCAGAGGTGATGTCGTTTGAAGAGAAGTATTGACGGTCGAACGCCGGACGATGAGTGATCACAAAAGCTCACCCCGTGCACTTGTGCTCAGGTGAGCTACATAAACAAAATACATTCCCTAACGTTTTACAACACATTTCGGTATAATTACAGGAAATTTTTGCCGTAATGATCTCATTATTACGACATGACTTCCTTTTGATAATGATATAATTTTTTTATAATAACGACATATTTTCTACTAAAACCAAGAAACGAAGTCGTCATTACGAGCAAAGAGTCCGTTATTACGTCCTACTGGTACTTTTCTTGTAATTATGGGAAAAAAGCCCACATTTTCCGATCGAATCTCTTCGACTTCTGTAGTTTGGAGATTGCTTTCAGAATAACATTTTCTGTTTTGTAAACATCAAATGTATTTAAAACCGCAGTTTTTGACATGTGATGTTGGAGTTTCTCATTTCAGACATAAAAGTGAAATGTGTAAAAATGTTTGTAATCTCTTGTTAAACATAATTTTGCAATTTGCATGAGATTTTCTTTTTCAATCTGTTATGTGTTTATAATGTAATATAATTAAAGCTGTCTTCAGAATTCACGAACTTTCTTCATTTTATCCATGGAGACCCCTGCAATGATGTATACTTTTTATTTGGTTCTTTAAGAAGAAAGGAGCGATTTGCATAAAGACTGTTGTAGATTTTTTAATCAAGCAGTACGTATTTCCTCCCCAACATAATATATGTAGAATTTTAAAAGAAGAAATAAAATTGAATTAAATTTCATTTTCATCACTTAATACTTACAAAGAAAAAAAGCGATTTTTATTGTAAGGTAATATTATTTGTTTTCTTTTTTCAAATGCAGAACGGTTACTTTAATTAAATCTGAGGTGAGTTTAAAGCTACGGTGTAGAACAATAATTACTGACAGTGCTGGCATGAATAGTGTTTTAATGATATTTTGATGGGAAAATAATCTTAACATCGATATTGAAGTAATTATGAGATCATGGTTTCTCTGTGTGATCTATATTGTAGTACTGTCATATTTTATACAATATTACAGAAATGTCAACTGCAACGAGTTTTAATGAGATACATTTCACTGCGTTTTTCCCCGAGAAAAATGATGTGGAAAAGCATGCTAAACAGAATGTTATTCTATAGACAAGTTATGACATTCTGAACAATCCAAGAGACAGTGTTTCAGAGCTCTAAAGATAACATTTTTCAATTTGAGGTAACCATGTGTTTAGTGGAAAATGAGCAAAGGCACCTTATTCATAATAATAATAGTGTATTTGTGACTTTTCTTAAAGCCACAGGAGAACTTTACTCGTGTAACTTTTTCTCGGATATGCTTAAAATGCAATGCTTTAGTTCAAGATCCTTTATCACACAGGTTGTGGTGTTGTCACGCAAACAGCGATGAAAGCTGAAAATAGATCATAACGAGGGTTCAGCGCAAAACAAGTCCAACTCAGTTTTTTATAATTTTTCAGGAGAGCTAAAACTGTTTAATTTCACAATAAATGTGTATATATCTAAGAAACTTCAGGTATTTGCTACAAATATATTAAGATTTACAGTGCAGGTTTTGTTTTTATTGTGAAAAATATTTAGATATTGCTTTTGATAATTGGTCTTATTTTGCACTTATTTTGCAATATTATATTGTTAAGACAGGTCAGGAAATGGCCCAAGATTTGCAAATAAAATTAAGCAACTGTAAGAGGTGATAATAGCAAAGTATATCCTGAGATCTGCAGTTGATAAAATGTTCTTACAAAATGGAAAGAAAGAATAAACACACTGATAAACTATATTACAATAAATTTTATTATTATCAAGTAAAATATATAAGTGCTTGCAGTTCTTTGGAAGGCAACTGTAATGGTTAGAAGGGTAGACTATTTTACTCTGTTGTGCCAGAAACATAGGGTACACAGCAAAAACAGTTCTTAGTGTTGTATCACTTTGTATACTCACAAATTATATACAAATATATCTTGATATAGCGAATTTGAATTTCATTATGTCAGTTAATGACAGTTTACCCTTATTACCATTCAATTTCACATTTATACAGATGTTAAAAATCCAAAGCTGTAGTCAAATAATAAATTTTAAAAATGAGTTTGTAAGTTTTTGTTATTTGTCATTTTGGTGTTTTTTTGTTTTTTTTTGATAACAAATTAAAGCATTCAATATGTCAAGTTACTAGTAATAAATTTTGAATCTTAAATATATCCATTGAAAATTTTGGACATCTATGGATACTACAATACTCATCTAAGCCCAAGTGGGAATATGTTTTATTCAGAATGATTATCAACAATATCATCCTCTGATTCATGTCTCAGAGAGAAAAAAATTGATGATGAACACTGGGGATGATGTTTGATGTGAACGGTTGCTCTAGAGCTCTGTATTTGGCTGAAGGTATTTTTGGCAGACTCTTTCCTTTCAAAGCATACATCTTTTTGGGGAATGGGAGGCTGAATTTTTCAGAGCTTTTAGAATCTGCTCTAGTGCAGACGTGCCTTACATTTAAGTTCACATACACTTTCGAAAAATCTTGATACGTCAGGGCGACCATCTCTGGATCTTTTTTTGTCAAACGAAAGAATTTTAATCTTCAACCATTTAATTTTATTGCCTTCAGTATCATACTCCAGGTTTTTCACTGAGTGTGAAAGGGTTTTGAAGTCCAGAAAGTCCATTGTGTCCATTTCCTTGACTTGCTATCGCTTTCCTGTGTGGCGTGCCATTCTGATAGTTGCTGCCCATTGAGGTATTGTATAGACAGACATATTTCTGCTAACATTTTCAATAGCTGCATGTATAGAATCGTTTTCATTTTGTGTGTGACCAGGCTCTAAAAAGTTGTGTTGCAACAAATCAAAGTTAAGATGTTTTTTAGCAAAACACAACATTGTAACAAAGAATCGGTTTCTATTCTGTCCTCCGCAGTTATCAGAATACAATATCGCTTTCCTAATTCCACTGGTAGCTTTCATTTCGAGGTACTTGAAAACACAAGTTGCGATTTCGTTTGCTCCGCGCCCTGACAGACCCTCATGCCATAAAAGACAGAAACCGTCTTTTGGTCCTATGTCATAGACTGTGAAGTTAAAGGAACACAATTTCCGACTGTAGTAGAGCACAGATTCATTGTTGTGTGGAGTTAATAGTATTTGCTGCAAGTCAAAACATGCTACAGCTAGCTCCTTATTTGTATGTCACTTTTCTTTATCTTCAGCCTTCATATTCCTTGCCAAGTTCTTCCATTTCATATGAAGTTGATAGCTGTTTTCCAGTGCAGCTTTTTCAACTTCACTTGCATTTTGGTATCTTGCACACAAATCACATCTGTCTTTGATCAGCTTATGAAGTGCTAAATTAAAACTTGTGTCAAAAACATGTTGATACATATTCTTTGAAACTGTCTGAATGTTATTTTTTTCACAATGGTTTACATAGAGTGAATACATCTTTTGTACGCTAAGATCAGACTTAAGGTATTCCTTTTTAGTGTCTTTTCGGCAGTAATGTGATTCTACCCTTGGGAATGAACAGATATGCTTTTTAACTTCTGCAATCTGCTCAGCTGGAATACTATTTGGCCTGTTTTCATGTTTTCCTCACTTGTCTGGAGACAGAATACCACTCACATTGTTTTCCTTCCCAGAGCCCTTTTTCAGAGCTGTGTCCACCCTTGTATGGCTGATGTCAAGAGTATCAAGGAAGAAGGTTTTGCAGACTCTTACAGAATTTCCATTGACTTTAATGTACCATGTCCTCGACATTTTACGTACTGATTGAGAAGTTGTTGTCTTAACTTTTTTCTGTTTCTGGGATGCCCATGAGGCAATATAATCTCTTTGTCTATTTGCATCACCAAGGCTCCAGAACTCATGGAAAATGTTTTGTCTTTCATCTTCTTTGATATTTTTGTGGCAGGCAAATCGACATCTGTTATTGCAACCTTTTTCAAGATTCGAGCTCTTGCGTGTTTTCTGTGTGGATGTGTACGATTGGCCGCTGTTTCGTAGTCTTTTAGCAACATTCCTTTTCCATGTACTGTCGTTTCTGAAACGTTTCCTTCCTCTGCTCATTTCTAGTGGGTGAGCAGTGTAGGTTTCATGTTCTGATTCTTCACTGCTGGGCAAACATGTATTGGTTTGAACTTGTGTTAGCCTTCCACGAATAATACTTAATGGTGTATCCTCGTCGAATCTTCTAAAAGGTCGATAGACAAGTCATGTTCGTTTAAAAGACCTTGTAGAATTATACCATCAATGAATGAGTCATTCAACGATGGCTCTTCAGCATCATTTTTTGTTTGATGTTTATTTTCTTCATATATATTTTCATCTTCTTCCTCTGATGAACTTTCACTCTCTGTACAACCTTCACTTTCAACAGAATTCTCATCTTCACTGACACTGTCTAATGTCTCTTTACTTATTTCACAGATCTTTTCCTTAAGATTCTCGTCTACAGTGTACATAAAACAGTCATATTCACCGTCACTGATTTCAGAAAAACCTTCAAAATCACTATCACTCAAGTAAAGTGGAGAAGTCAAAGAGACTGTTGTCATTTCAAACACTCCTGGCCCATCTTTTGGCAGCGAAGTTGCTGCTAGGTGCCGAATAAACTGACTCAGGTGTAAAACATTTGAGTGCTTCTTTAAAATTGCTGTTCCATCTGCACATGACATTCCTAATTCATTGCGGCTGTGTGGGTCAAAAAGGTATAAGCTGTTTGTTGTTTTCAGAACAGCCATCGTATAACATCCTATGGTCAAGAAAGTTGTATTCCCAATTTGATTTAAAGAGTCTTCTAGTGTCATGAAGGGGAATTCTGTAACACTGCGACTTAAGGTCCCACTATATATCTGATTTATTTTCATGACGTAAGACATACCATGAAATGTCATTTCACTTGGTAGTTCTGATACAAGGAAGTAGTCATCTGTTTTGTGAGCTCAGCTGCAAGTACTAATGTACATGGAGTCTCCTTTTTTAAGGATTGTATCGAGATCTGTCGTTAACCTTCTGTCACAAATTGACATACGGGCCTTATTTTATCTGTAGTGTAAATGCAGGTATTGCATCATCTTTTTGTAAATTTTTGAGTTATTGAGGTAAATGTCAGATTTCACGCATAAAATACCTCTCATGTTTTTCTGTATTTCATAACTTAAATTTCCATGTAAATTTCATTAAATTCGGTTCAGTAATAAGAAAGTTGATATTTCATAAACTTCAGTAATTTATGTTTTTATCCCCAAAACCACTATAATGGGCCTCAAATTGTCAATTTCAATCCGCGCCAAAGTAGATAGATTCCTCGGCTATATCGTGAATCCCGTGGAAATACAAATAGTCAAGAGTTTACGCATAGGCCGTGAATCCCATGAAATTTAGTATTTGGCGGGACATTACCCTTTAAATAGACTGGACTAGATATGCCTTGCGCACACCACTTTCCGACATTATAGACGAATCTATGTCTGAATTACTTTCTTGCTAGAAATTTATGCTCGATCGAGGTAAGAAATTTATTTGTTAGATTTTTTTATGATTTTTGCATTACGATTTTTATTTGGTAAATTTTTGTGCATTCTACAGAATTCTGTAACATTTACTTTTCGGCATGTGATTTTAGCTAGTTTCGGTATGTCAGGATAATTTATTAAATTTTTCAGACTTTTGTAAATTATCTCGAAAGAGGAATCTAAAATGTTTCGTTTATATAAGATATTAGATTTATACTGAAATTTGTATCGTGATAATTGTAAAGCACTGTTTCAAAACCTTATGTCAAACATTTTGTTAATTATGGAACGCCATTACTGCATTGTATTGTTATGTATAAATCTATATGGCAAGTCTAGCACCATGTATGTAATATATTATTGTAATTTGTAATTGTGTGCCAGTCTATAGCACATCTAATTAATGTCCGTTGTAGTGTATGGCATTAGATATTATATGGATGCCAACTATGATATAACGTTTGATTTATATTGAATTTTGTTAATTTGTAGTTGTAAATAATAGCTGCAGTTTATCATGTCCGTATCTATAATATTTTTCATCATAAGCTTTTCATATCCTTTCATACTTTGACTTTAGTCTTTTAAGTAAGTAATTTTTGTAATAATGGAAGTAATTAGTGACGTATTTTAATCACGTGACGTCTAAACTTAGAAGCACATGTATTTTGTATAAGTAGCACGTATAATTTATGGGAGCCTACGGAGGTATGGTGTACCCAAAGGAGCAGTTTTATGCCCTGACTTATTTGTTTTGCTGTGGTGCTTACCACATGTTATATATTTTAGCTTCTTCCGCCAGACGATTTTCCTGGTGATGTCATAACCCGGAAGTACAATGCCCGAGGTTCACTTGTTTTCACTCGCCTGGATGTGATATTCCTAGCGCAGAGCTTTCGTCCCATGGTTGTGCCGTAAACCGCAAAGACGCTGATTTTTGTTATCCTCTGAAGTCAGCTCAGGGATGCAATCACCTACCACCATAGGGAGCCAATACGGAATCAACGTATTCACGGTTTAAAGGGACTTTATTTCAAGATACGTTTTGATATTGTCTGTGCTACTTAAAGTTCGCAATTAAATTAAAGAACTGTGACACGTCACTTTAGAATGGAACTGTAAGATCTTTTGTATCCGGAGATACTGAACTTTGATTTTTTTTCTTTCTTATAATCAGTTTTTTTTTCATATCATCTATTCATTGTTAATAATCATCTTATGTAAATAAATTTGTAAATATTGTAAAGGGTGTTGATTTGTTTTGATGGTTACTGTCGCCGGTACGGCCTTTCCTGTCACACCTTCACATGAATGTTTCAGTTGAGTATATAACATTGCAGTGAGACTGTTACAGGTACATTGTTTCCCTGCTCCAAGAAACTGCTTGTCACCTTGATGTAGTGTTGCTCGTATGTTCACACTCTGTTAAAGAAAAAAAATTATTTATATATATATAACACAATTCAAAGTCATATATACAGGATATTACATGAGTGTCTTTTCATACTGAATTTATTAAACGAGTTGAATAAAATGATAAAACGCGAGGCTCTGCCGAGCCTTTTATCAATTTTATTCAATTTGTTTAATAAATTCAATGTGGAAAGTCTGATATCTCATTACCATATAATATGATGGTAAACAGTTTGTATTTCTGTTACAACAAAATTAATATTCTGTCTGCTGAAGATCAATGATTAAAGACATGAATATGAAACTATTACTAATGGTTATAGAACACTACATACTTTTTGAAACCAATGAAAAAATATTTATTTAACTTACCATATTCATCTGCTTAAGAACTCCTGTAACTTTGTTCTTTCTTTAAAATACTTCTGCTAAGAATATGGCGAATTCAAGAACAATGAATATTTAATATTCAACTTTAACTACTAATAATATATTGTGTATCATGGATTTGACTTTTATAATATTATATTGATGAAGATTTGTTTCTTTCCTATTTGGTCAGAAAAAAATGTGAATGTTTTCATTACAAAGGAATGTTTCCCTTCTTTTCACTCAACATTCACATTGCTTAATCACTAAAATGGTATCTTAATATCTGCAGCTTGTATTTTTATCTAAATAGAGAAGTTCTCAATTCATTTGAGTTATTTAATACAACAACAACAATCAAAAGTGGTAATAGATAAACTGATTATCAATCTTTCCAATTCAACTTATAACCTGTCAGTATTAATGTAATACCACTCAATTAATAGTTTATGTATAATGAAGTATTTTAAAACATTGATGTTTTTTCTTATTAATTGTATTCATAAATACATTTTAATAATAGTTCATTATGATTGCATTAGTTAGCTAGACAGTATTATTTGGAACATTCTGTTTAAAAATTTAACAACAATATGTAAAACCAGTAACAGAATATGCAAAAAAGTGATTTTGTGAAAAAATGTGAGTTGGACCTATTTTTCGCTGAGCCCTCGATAAGTTGCGCGCCTCGAGTGATTCAGGTCTGGCAAAATCCACTCTAGCAGAATACGAGATTTTATATCACGCTTATGTTGTACAAACCTTTTACATAACGCCAAGTACTAAAATGTATTTTATAAGACAAGCACATAGTTATTTTATAGATGATATTATCAACTGGAAATAGTTTAGCATTATAATATTTCGTCCTGACTTCATTTTTGTTTGCGCACGTTTGATTCTCGCGCTTCGTTTACACGGGAGATGCGTAATAAAATGTTTTTGAAACATATGCAGACCAGCAATACAAATCAGCTGTTTCCTACTGTTTTGAGAATGTTAAGTATAGTAGTTCGAAAGTTTGTAAACGCATTATTACATCCCTTTACCTATCTTGTTTTCTGTAGCTACACATTGTTTTAAAAAATTGCATATTTTTTCAGACTGTAGAAATGACCAAATATCTAACAATGCAAGTGTAAAAGCAGAAATTATATTAAAATCAAAAGCAATAATCCACTTCTTACTACTTCTTTCGTAACAAACGGAAGTAATTACAAACTTTCATAAAATATAAAACATATATTTCTTATGGGGTCTAACCGCGAAATGGGTCATTTTGATCAATAAATACATCTTTGACAGAATATACTAAATATGAATAATGTCACCACAAAATGATACTCAAATATAATTGACCACCTTTGAAATCAGTTGGTCAGTTGTTAATGTTTGAAATAAAGCCATTAGGTTACCAAAATCGGAAGAGGCCTCCGTGGCCGAGTGGTTAAGGCCGCCGACTTTGAATCACTTGCCTCTCGTCGATGTGGGTTCTAGCCTAACACGTGAAGACGCCATCAATCTGACTTATAGAATGTCATTGGTTCTACCCAGGTTCCCGTCCGTGGTGAAATAATGCACGGAGGGGCACCTGGAGTCTTATTCTACCCATGAAATCACTCCCATGATGCCAGACATGTTATAAATCAAGGATTTCATATGTTATGAATTGTGTTGCATTCACAGACGTTTTAGTTTTTGTAAAAGCAGGTCCTTACTGTAAATGCGATTCTGAAAGCATTGGTCGTTATGCAAATCTATAAAACGACTTGAATAAAAAAATAAAATGCGAGACTCGGCCGAGCATTTTATCGGTTTCATTCAGCGAGTTTACTTAATCAAAGGTAGAAAGACACTAAAGTAATATTCTTTGTTCGTTAAAGAGTTATCAGACTCGTTGCATAAAACTGATAAAATGCATAGCAGGGCCTATTTTAGTATTTCATTCAACTCGTTTTATAAATTTGATAAGGAAAGACTTTGACGTGACATATTTATTTATTAAAAATATTACATACACAACAATGAGTATGCTTACAGAAAATTGTGGTCTGTGTTAAAATTGATATCAAACGCAAATACACGTTGAGATATACACAATTAATCGCAATCAATGAAATGTAAAATAACAACGTGTAATTTTCTACTAATGCAAACAGATAGTCATTTACTTAAGATGTTGTAAAACAATAATTCATATGAACAAGATATTTGAAAAAAAAAATCATAGCTGCTTTTATGATTTACTGACAAGCAATTAACACGGGTGAATTACAATGTGATCGAATTAAGAAACTATTTTGGTGGATCTCATTACAAAAAACTGAGAAATGAATTGAACTTAAATTTGAAAGTCACCCTGTAGTACACAACTATTTTCAACTATTTATAAACGTATCTTATATACTGATTTTCTGTAGGAAGTTTTGTAATCATAAAGAAAAATTTACTGCGTTCAATAACATTAATTCAGTTTTTGTATACATCACTCGTTTTCGTTTGGCACAAAAAGTTTATAATGTAATATTCATCCTGCGAAATGAGAAGTCTGAGTGCAGATTTCCCCGTTAACAGGACTTTCTAATGATATTGAAAGAAACCCATCAGTATTTTTAGATTGTAAATTTTATTCATGCACAGGAAATTTGTAACATTAAGATTTTCATGGTAATGCTTACACTGACTAGAAAAAAAAATATGCTCATATTTGACTAGCTTTCATGCCGTTGAAAAGGCATGAATGTTCGGATTTCTACAACATAAACTGTTGAAAATGACCCAAAGCAGGGTCATATAATTCTTTAGAAAGTTAGTTTATTGTGGTTATAATGTAAGTTATCTTGAATTTATTCTGCTTCATTTATTATGTTATCGTTCCTTCTAGCTTTTCATTTTACAAATACTTAGTTTATTGAATGCGCATACCAGTTGTGTTAAAGAAGAAAAAGGTCCAAATACTAAGAGATACGCAATCCAAATTTGGAAGAACATTTGCTAGAATGACTAATAATTATGTCCTCGAACAAAGACAAACCAAAGTTCTTTCATATGATGCAGTGTTTTAGTCTAGGGTATTTAAGAATGTTTTTGGTGAATGGATAAATTTGTCTCTCAAACTGGGAGTGCTACTAAAGTCAAGGGTTTTATATAAACTCTTTAAATATTACGTCACGCGAACACTCCGGAAATCGAGAGTTTACTTAATTACGACGTATCGGTCGTATTGATGCACACAAGTCAATGCGGTGCAATTCAATGCCATTTATCTTCATTCATTTCATTACAATTTTATGCCATGGTTGTTAGAAAGGAAGACATTTCACATTAATGAGGCAGTTATAAACGTTTGTGGTTTTTGGACTTTTCACCCTGAATGTGTGAAAAATTAACCTCTTCAGCTGAAATCATCGGCCCTGCACTATTAAAAATAATTGCTTCGTTTCTTTGTGTAAAACGTTATGTTTTGTATCTCAAAAATATTTTCCTTTAGGATTGATCCGTTTTTGAAAGGCAGCTTCTCGGAAATCGGTAAATAAGCATAGCCAGAGATTCAAATTGGTTCTGAAAGCTTATAGGTGAGCGAACGTGTACTCGATCTCTGAATGGATCAAAATTGACAAAATAGATGCGGGTAAATAATAGAGTTTAACGATTAAAATTAATTATTTGTGATATTTACTTAAGACCAGTAAAACTGAAACATAAATTCTATTTAATCAAATGAACATTCGGCTCATTTTTCGTAACAATCTTTCAAAGTCTTTATAAGATATCGAACTGACATAATTACCTAAAAGTTTTGCCATCAGACGTGACCACTGCACGTTGTACTGATGAAATTGGTCCACCGTGAAGTTTCGTTAATATTATTCAAATGGTTCTGTACATAATAATGAACATGACACTGACGTTACATAATAATGAATATGACACTGAACATGACACTGACGTTACATAATAATGAACATGACACTGACGTGCAGACATTACTTCGGACAGGCGACGTAAAAAATAAAATTTACCACTACGGGGGATGAATAAGGAATATGAGCAAGAAATCAAAACGAATTTTAAAAAATTAGGAAGGAAAATAAGATGTTTAGGAACATGACGTTTTCGTTTAGACAAAACTGTCCTGGGAACTGTCCCGAGAACCATTCGTTTTATCCAGACTGTTATGTTATACAGTTGTTGATGGTACTGTTTGTTAAAATTTGTTAAAAATTATACAACTTACGTTAAGAGAGATGCCGAAACGTAATAAATATACGTACACGCCTGTGTGTGTTATTTCTTTCAATTTTTAAATCAGCAATTTGGACCAGTTAAACTTTGTACCTACACGTTTTCAAACTCATAAACAAATTTAATTTTGAATTTTCGTGAAGCATTCTACTCACTAAGGTTATTGGACATAGAAGTATCTTGTCCTAGGACAGACTACACGGCCGCGTACCCGTATGCGTGTTCAGCCAATTAAAAGAATAAAATCTACAAGAAGAGCATTTGAAAACATAGGACGGAACCAAACAAACTAATAATAGACTGGTTTTAAATACGTCTGTTCGACGTGAAAGGTATTGAAGTATACAACACCCTAACGCTCCTGGCACTAGTTTACGCGGAAGTATACAATATCCTAACGCTCCTGGCACTAGTTTACGCGGAACTCATGTTATAGTACAGTTGAATGGACTCCACGCTTCCCAAAGACTAGAAAATATACCAGAGTCCAGAGTGAATACAATGAGTAGTTATATTAAGGTTTTATGTCCATCATTAACAATTATTAACAATGCTAAAATATTAGAAATATATAGACAGTATATCTAGAGACATATTTATTCTCAAAACTTTCACCACATGTCAAATTCAAAATATAAACGACCCATCATCAAATGCTCTCTGTTTCGAAATTGAGCAAATCCTGGTAATACACGGTACATTTTGAATGGCTAGTTCCTTTTTAATATTAATGATTTATGCTAAACATAAATGTTTACGGAAACCGTATAATGTGATCTAATATAAAAAGATGATTGGTAAGGGTAGATTTCTCGGAAGCACGGAGCACCACAAACACAGCATCAGAGTCATGCATTTGTAAAGGAGCCCACAACAAAAAGAAGCTGTAACGAAAACATATTATAGACGGGTTACTTCAAAAATCCACCAAGTACATTTTAATTTTATGCAAAATATAGAAAATGGAAGAGGAAGGGGTAGAGGTAGAAAATGGGGGTAGAAGGGGAAAGTAGAACAAGGATGTTAATTCAAAAGGAAATGCTACGTTCTTTAATCACAGTTGTCCTGCAACATACACCACAGCAGCGCATCCACACTTTTATTTTATTTTTCGGCGCAATGCAATTCATAAACACTTTATTGGTTTTGTTGGACCTTTTTGTTTGGCAGAAATTTTCGTCAAAATTCAAGTAACATAATCACAATCAAACTTATTTTAATAGAAGTATCTTATTGAACTATATTATTAAAACATGTATATGTTATGTAATATGTGTAAAACATGTTCATTATCTCTAAATTAATAACACACAGTACAGATTTATTCAACGAACCAATAAAATGAAATGGTTTTAATGTGAAAAAAGCAATTAACCATCATGATGGTAACAGCGAGTTTGGATCCGTAGGCAAAAGTAACCATTATGCAACAGATTTTAAGATATGATAAAATATTCAATACCAAATTAAGGTTAACTGTCCTTTCAACAGATCATTACTTAGAAATTTACTTTGTTCATTAGGTTTGAATGATGCATGGATATTTCAAACTGTTGGCGACGTACATTTATTTTCAGAAATGGTAAAATAGAGGATTAAAGATCAATGTTTGCAGAACTGGCAAATGCTAAATGAGTCGAGCAGAGCTCTATTTTGCCAATAAAACACAACCTTGAAACTTGAAGAATCAGCGGACAGGGGCATCATTTACAGAATCAATAAGAAAATCAGAAATAAGGATTTGCAGAAAAAAGATATGTGGCTGATGAAGAGATGGAAATACATACCACTTCAGAAATGGCCGACACTTTAAAATAAAATGTTCCCGAAAGTGTGAAATACGAAATGTAATTGCTGCAATAAAATGTTCCAACGCAATAATTATTATATTACACCAATGTTTTTTGTTGTTTCTTTGTTATATGAAAATAAACGCTTTAGTCTTTACATTCTAAATTTATAGTGAAAGAAAATATATTAACATGTATCACAATCACACTAGATCATGATAACATCAACACACTATCTACCATATGATTACGTTGTCCATCTTGTCCGAATGCGAAAGTTGACAAGTCCGCCTTGTCAGGATGCGAAAGCTGACGAGATTAGACAACTTGGTTATTCATATGCATAGAAAATGCTACAAAAGTTAAATACTGAATGCATGAAATTTACCTGCATGATAGTTGTACAAAATACTGAGACAATAAAGTTAATAAAGCAAGTTAATATTTAGATTATCATTCGGGCTACTGTATTGATGCTGATGTTATATAACATAATTTGACTACTGTCTTATATAAAGTAAACGATATCTTAATTCAAAAGCCTTTTCTACAAAGCTTGCGAGATTTTTTACAATAACAGTGTTTTCGGAATTAATCAGATCAATGACTTTAAACATACTTGGTATTTCCAAAATCTTGAGAGTATAAATTGTTTCCTTAAATCTGCGTATATATTACACTGAATAACAAAATGGTACTCGTCTTCCAAACATTCACAAAAGGTACATTTACGTTCATAAATGGGAGTACTAACAGGCTGATTCCATCTACCAGTTTCAATACAAAGGCGATGCGATCACACACGTAAACGTGACAAATTGATACGGAATTTTGAGATATATGTTTAAATAAGGCTAAAACCTTATTTCAGCTTCAAATATTATCGTATGTATACGGCAAACAATTGAAAACTGCTTCTATGAAATTAGTTAAGTTGTGAAGTTTCAACGTCAGTGTCAAATTTTGATAACTGATTATTATCTAAAATGAGTACTACAGCTTGTGATCATCAGAAAAGACCTTAACTACTGATTAGCAAGTCCTGTAAGCATTTCGCCTAAGTTTAATTACAAGTGAAGAATACAGACATCTTTGTTTTTCTTCTGCAACAAACATACACTGCCTTTACATAACGCTGCAAGCATTTCGCTTCAGAAATATAATAACTTTGTTATACTATATAAGGATGCTTTAGACATCTGTCTCAACTTTTTATCACGTTTGTAGCAAGTTTGTGTCAGTAATAATATACCGTTCGTTCGAGACTGTCTGCTTATAATCGAATAGTTCAATTTAGAATATGTCAAGTAATAACTATGTACAGTCTCAGATCGGTAAATTATACTGTAATCAGTTACAGTAGAAAACATATTTTTATTCATGTCAAGTGTGCTGAGTGAATATGATCACTAATGATTGACGGGACATATGAATACGACGTCTTCATTTAGCTATGAGCAACAAGCGACAAATAAACGGAAAACTGACTCGAATAATAATTAGGACCAAGATCAAATTATCCGAGAGGAATAACCATACACCGAAACATTTTAATGCATTTTACACTATTCCCAGCAGAGTACCGTATCACAGATCTTTGAACAAATTATTTGTTTCTAAAGGAACATTTCCATGAACAATTGACTTTTCTAATCTTTTTTAAGTCTGTTGAATGTGTTCTCTAGTACGACTTGCAAAACAGCATACTCTTGCGCACATGACATTGTCTGTAATTGTGTATTTGTAACATTTACTATAAAGAAGTTACCTTTTCTCATTACATGCTGAATAACAGTGATTCTAAACAATCTGCAAATGTTTTCTCAGTTGAATGTTTATTGGCTAATTCATCAAACGCATGTTTTAGCGCTTAACATATTATTAAAGTACACCCTTTTTCTCAGGACTTTACTGAAATTAATTTGTACCAATGAAAACAACTAAACCAAAACTATAATTATCAAATCATGGCAATTTTCGAGCCATTACTTGCATTGCTCACCTGATATAGTTCTGGAAATTATGTGGAATATCGAGAAAAAAACAGAAACCAATTACTATTTGAAATGAAAATTCAATTATGAGAATTTGACTAGGTTGAATATATGTCAAACTGAATAATCTTTGTAATACATTATGCCGGTTTCCTTACTTGTGTTACTTGGTTACTAGTAATGATTACTAATATGACTCGAACTTTCAAATCATACACACACAAACACACACGCACGCACGACGCACGCACGCGCGCGCACACACACACACTAAGCCATATCGTTGAAATACATGTCATTTTTACGTCTCTTTTCTCTACAGAATACATCATAATATTAAACAATATTCCTGTATGACCTATTCGACAACGAGAAAGGACAACTTCCTCCCTGCGAACAGATCTGTTCCCTTGGTGCCATTCCCCTAGAGTAGGTTTAATATCATGAAGTTTATTGAATGAAGCATTGTTCCATGACGATTGCCATTTAGATAAAATGTTTTTGTTTATATTTGCCCTAAAATCGGTATGTGGTAATTTCAAATTAGATTGTGATAATAAAAGGGATTTCTTTGCTGCAGTATCAGCATCCTCGGTTCCATGAATACCAACATGACTGGGAATCCAACAAAATATGATAGACTTTTTTAAAGATAGTTCATGAACCCTGAGAATAATATTTTGAATGAAGGGATTTTCCATATTTCGGTTATGAATTGACTGTAAAACAGAAAGCGAGTCAGAAAGGATAATAAATTTTTCTTCACTATATTTTGATATAAAATTTAGGGCTAAATCAATAGCTTTTGCCTCGGCTGAAAATATTATTGCATTATTTGGCAACCCCAACCTTTGATTCATCTTTTGAACTGTCTGTGTAAATTGCAAAATAGTCCTCGTAAGTTGACTTGATTTCATTATATTTGAACTTGAATATGTCAGGATTTGTTTCAGACTTTCTAAAAGCAGTTTTCTTATCAAAAAGAACTGTAGGGGAATTAAGGGTCCATGGTGGTGTATCTGGAATTGAATTTTCTTTAATACCATCGAATTCAAAGTCAGTTTCATTCATAGAAGATTTTATGCGGAATACAAACGGTTTGATTTATTTTGGTTTTTTCTCATATGAACCGAAGTACTTGGGTTTAAAAATGATTTTATGAGCAGGATTAGATTTGTTTGCAGCCACTCTCAAAGCATATTGCAATGAAAGGTTTTCTCGGCGTGTGTAAAGAGAGGGTTCGTTTGCTTCAGCATACAGGCTTTCATAGAAGCTATAATTTGAAGATACTGACATCGTTAAGAGCCGGGAATAAATATCCATATCTACAAAATGATTAAATATTAATGACGCCGTTGAGGGCGTATTAATGCCAGAAAACGTTCTATAACCTACTGAATTATTTAATAAAAGTAAACTATCGTCTGTATCTAGTATAAACAGTCAAAGTACTGAAAGTACAGAAAGGCTGGCTACCACAAAACACTGAATGAAAACTGTGTGGGAAAGATGTTTGCAAAATCTTAGATATTATGGGTTTTCCATATTAAACTAAGGCGAGCATAGGGTATTGTTGTGATGAGCCATCTTGATTAACTTGTGCATCCAAGTTAAAGTTCAATCGAGAAACCTAGTTTATCGGACGTAAACATGCGTCCAAGAGAGTAAACTATAGTTTAAACCCGTTATACTGTTTGTTCGTTCGAAAATTTATGTTAGTATATATTCGATAATCCTAGTTTTTCGACAAAGAATGTAATTATTGGACAATTTGATTGCCGAGAACCATTGTTTACGGACGTGAACCTATGTTTAAGACCATGAACTTTGGTTTACGAGCGTGAACCATAGTTTATAAACGAGGACGTAGGTTTAAGTTCGAAAAACTAGGTTTCTTGAACAAAACTATGATTTTTGGTCATTATCCTATTTTCACCAGCGTTAACCTATGTTTACGGTCGTAAACCTAAGTTCTCCATCGTTAACATATGTTCACGTTCGTAAGCTATGGCTTACACTCGTGAACCCTGGTTTACTCCCGTAAACATAGGTTCACAATCGTGAACTTAGAATAGCGGCCGAAATTCAAAGTTCAATTGAAAAACCTAGCTGAAACCTGGGTTCACGTTCGAAAGCCCTTGTTTATCTGTAATTGTTAATTCTAGTTTTTTGACCGTAAACCTGGGTTCACGTTATTATTGGACAATTGGCGTGCCATAACCGTTTATATATGTTTCTTAAGAAGCGATAATAAACATTGAGGGACATAATATCAGATAAAATATAAAGGTAACAAGCACAACATCTACATTTCGATATGCAATCCCCCAACCCAACACACACATTATGTTAGATGGGGCGATTTTCTTGTTGGTATGAGTGAAATTTTGGGCTCGAACCCCGCTATAAACAGGACTGTTAATGATTATTGTCTAGTCATGTTCCTTCCTTAATACGATGGTTAGGAAAATTGACGTACCTGTAATAATGTACTCCTTTTTTTTAAGAGTATTCAATTCCTACCATGAGATTACTTTAACTAATTTTTCAGGAGGGCGTAGGTTCAAGCCCCACTAGGACCAAACTTAGTTCATTATTTTTCTTTTTGCGAGTAAGATAAACTGGGTTTTTTAAAAGACTTATTATCATTGATCTGTCGTACAAAAGCGGAAATGTTTTATTTGATTAGCCATTTCTTGCTGTTTCAAATGAATTTGACCTGAAGTGTGAATGTTTAGACATTTTTGAAAATACTCAGTTACATTTGTAAAAGTTCTTGATTTTGCATTTATTCTTTAGTTTACAAAGTTTGAAATAAATGTACGTAGGTAGGTTTTACTTCTGCCCTATGATTCTTTATGAATGCATAGAGCAAGGCCATGATTTTTAAGAGTTGGAGCTTAACTTCTTTCCGATTAAATCCTTTTACTCGAGGCTCCCCAGAAAAGTTGTTATCGACAATTTTATTTTGTGTTTTATAATTGTTACGCAATATTTTGGGGTTTCATTTAGAAAAATATTTGGTAAAATGAATTCTCTGTGATCGTTTTGCGCAATGGCTATCACTTCGAAATGTGTCTCTGTTTCAGCTGGAGGAAAAAAGACATAATTTATACAAAAATAACAAAAAAAAACAAAAAACAACAAACAAACAAACAACAACGACACGGTAAAAGTCGTTTAAAGATGAATAACAGTGCAAAAATATGTAAACTTCAGGACTGTATCAAGTTAGTGCAATTGTTAAACATTACCGATACGGGTCCACTATCTTAATATACATGTAACCTGAAAATAGTTGAAAACGTGTGTTTAAACAAAACTTGCTTACATCTAGCCCCCCCCCCCCCCACACACCCCAATTTGGTGACAAACAGCTTTTTATATTATATCATATCTTTCAGTATTCTTCAGAATGTTTAAAACGAAATTTAGTATAAAAAGAGCCTAAAAAAACAGGTATAATGTGGTGATTTGTTTCTTCTCACGTTACTGTGGCAATCACGTAGCGATTACGTCCCTTAGTACCTATAGCAAATGATCTGAAAGAATAGATTCTTAAAATTTAAGCCCTAAATAAAAGACCTGACGTAACTCATATCACTTTAAGTTCATTTTAATTGATATTCATATTTCTTATTTTCCACGTTATGTCAGGTCGTCGAATAATGCGCAGTATAATTCATATCGACGATTGTTTTCCGGAACCTGCGTTTGTTTACTTAGCTATTTATACACCGAGGTCATAATCTATAACGAAGCGGTCAACGTTGATTTACGAAAAGTTCCATTCATATGGACATTTCATTCATGGAGGCGAATTAATTTACCATCATTATGTAATATTTTCTAATGTTATCTTTCAAGTATTTACCGTTAGAAAATTAAAACATTTAGACTATTTGAATTGCGCATGAAATTATATTTTGTGTTGTCAGTCTCATCACCTGTTGAACTTTATGGAAACTCGATATAGAGTTATAATGGTCTGGCAAATATCGCCAGTCTAAAAACCAAACCTGCATCAAGTTGTCAATTAGCATATCTTTCATCAGAATTGAAATTCGTCATTTTATAGCGGTAATTAAATTCAACTCTTATGAAAGATTTACAGATTAAAAATTTGAGGTAATTTTGTTTCTGTGTGTACGAAATATAAACCATAGTATGTTTGCTTTTTAATAGACATTGAGCTGACAATAACACCCCATCACACCCCACTCCCCCTACCCACCCCCACCCCTCGAGGGATATTTCTACGCTATGATTTTCTTAAAACATATAATATAGTTATAGTTTTATTTATTTCCATCCAGAAGGTCTGAGACCCATGAGGCAATACAACAAATACATATAAATATGGCGACATGTAAAAGACGTATATATCCTAATGACATATGTAAATTTCTCATAATAATATTATTATTTAACAAGCTTATCTACCAACAACATTCTATCCAATAAGACATTATGAATATACATGCAAAATACCAATTCACACACAATCTGAATTATAACGCTCTGTATATCACACGTACAAAACTAATATTTTCTATTAAAATGTTTTCATAAATGTTTCTGTCATTTCTTAATATTCCAAAGTTCCAGATCGACTCACAACTTGCTCGAAAACGAAAACTAACAAGGTGTGACATCTGGATTTTTAAAATTTTTAAATATTAGACAAAATAATACATTAGATACCCGGAACAATATATTTTCTATGTAAATATTTAACATGTCCATTTATTGAATTTTGGAGTGGAACAACATAATGCGATAAATGCGCATATACTAAGCGTAGTAATATTGCGTCTACGTACACTCAATGAGTTTATTAGCACGACATAGAGTCACGTCTTGCTCGAAAGCGAAACTAACAAGGTGTGACGTCTGTATTTTACAATAAACGAACCTCAAACAAATAAATACAGTAGATATACAGAACGTTAAATTTTTACTATGTAAATATTTTATAAATTCATTCGTAGAATTATGTATTTAAACAACATAACGAAATATATGTGTATCTACCAAACATAGTAATGATGCGTATACATACACTCAGTGAGTCTATAAGTATCTTTATATATTGTTATAAACTATAGATCAGTTAGATATCTTAGACAACGTAATATGTTGATTTCTAAAAAGTGTTGCCTCTGTAAAGTTCCATTGTTCTAACTGCAAATGCCTTTTCTACATAACTGCTTAAGTTTCTTATGACACGTTTATTTTCTGTAATGATTAATTCAATAAATTTCTGCATATTTGGTCGCCTGAAATAATAGGCTGGTATAAACTGTTTTCTTAGGTCATTGTACAAAACACATTCTAAAATAAAATGATATTCATCCTCTAATCTGTTACATAAGTTACATTTTCGTTCGTTTACTGGGGTGCTTACAGGTCTAGTCCAACGACCAGTTTCAATGAACAGTCTATGAGAAGATAAACGTAAACGTGAGAAATATATACGAAATTTCTTAACATTAACGATATCCAAATATGGTTGAAATCTATGATTAGCAATATATCTATAAAACAAAGCTCTACTGGACTCATTTAACCTACCAGACCAATTTTGTAAGAATTGATCTTTTAATCTTTGTCTTACATTATACAAAAATATCGTAGAGTCTCCAACGGTCTGAAATAACCATACTTCATAAAAACCAAGAGTACACAATAAATCTTTTAACAATGAACACCAGTTTTTTTCTGTTTGGGTGATCCATGATGTCTTGTTTCAACATTAAATACACCTTTTTAATATATCTATTTTCATCGGACGTCAGTAACTTTATCCAAAATTTTATAATATTGTAATATCTCATATTCTGTAATGGCATTCTTCCTAGTTCACCGTATATAAAGTCATTTTGGGTGTTTTTCTTTACACCTAACAAACGTTTGCAAAATTGCATATGTAACCGTTCTACAGATTTACTTGGATTAAACCCCCATACTTCACTTCCGTAATTTAGAATAGGTAATATTAATTTGTCGAATAGTTCTAACCTATGCCTAACAGATATATCTGTAAATTTGTATAGATACTTCTCCATTTTAAAAATAGCTTTAAGTGCTTGGCCAGCAATTGTATTTTGTGCCTCTGAAAATGAGCCACCTGTGGTGAAAACAATACCAAGATAAACAAATTTATTAACAATTTCAACAGTATTACCATTAAAGTATAAATTGATGTTTTCGGGTAAACGCCCACCTTTTCTGAATATCATAACTTTAGTCTTGGCAATGTTAACTACCATTTTCCATTTATTACAATAATCTAATAATAGGTCTAAGCTGGATTGTAATTCTGTGCTACTGTTTGCAAATATGACTATATCATCTGCATATAATATCAAAAACATTTTGAACATATTAACGTCAACGCCATCAAAACCATTTTTAACATACATATCTTTTATATCATTAATAAACATTGAAAAGAGGAAGGGAGATAAACATTCACCCTGTCTCACCCCTAAAGTGCATTCAAAATTATTACTTAACTCGTTACAACACTTGACTCTTGATTTCACTGTTGAGTACATAGATCTAATAATATTCAAAATATTGCCCCTTATACCAAGTTGAATTAATTTTGACCATAGATTATCTCTGTTTACGTAATCAAACGCTTTACTAAAGTCAATAAATGCACAACATAATTGTTTACCACTGTTAATCATATGATTGATAATACCATGCAACACAAATATGTTGTCCACCGTGCCCAATTTAGAACGAAAACCTGCTTGTGCCTCTATATATACTCCATAATGCTCGGCCCAATCCTTTAAGCGATTATTTAACAAACGTGTGAAAAGTTTACCTAAGGTACTTAGTAGAGTGATACCTCTGTAATTATTTTCATCATTTATACTACCTTTTTTATGTAACGGTATAACAAAACCTTCAGACCAAGTTTCAGGGAAATAGCCCATTTCAAAAATTTTATTAAACAACGATAACAATACAGGTGTTAAAATTTGCTTACCATGTATGAAAAATTCATTAAGATATAAATCCGGGCCTCCAGACTTGTTTAAACTTAATTGATTAATTGCTTGCAATAAACTATCACTCGTAAATGGAACGTTTAACTCCTCAAACATAATGTTAAACTCATTTTGTTCATATCTATTAATAAAATGTAATACATCTTCATCTGCATTGAAAAAATGGTCATCAGGATTATTTACTGATTTAAAATACTGTTCAAAAACATCAAGTGAAACATTTGTTTCTTTGACACCTGCACAATGTTTTAACATTTTCCAATATAACTTTGCATTTTTATATCTGGCCTCTATCAATTTACAAGTTTCATCTTTATCATACTCATATCTAGCTTTCCTTATACAAGATTTATACTGTGACCGGGCTTCAACCATGCTTTGCCTATTTGTTTCTGTCTTTTCATTCCTGTATAGATTTAAGGCCGCATGAAACAATCTGCGTTTATCATCACATTCTGTTGTGTACCATTTCTGGCCCGCGGCAACACAAATATTAGACCGTTTACTGTCTAAACTACATTTAAATAAGGGGGAGACAACTTCATCTACAATATTGGCAAATTCATTAACACAAGAATCAGTATCAGTGTTGTTTACACACTCGTGAATACTTTGTTTAAATGTATCAAGTTTAATTCTCGTCTCGGTAGCAGAAAGACTTTCTATATATTCGTTTGTATTTTCACAATTCCACTTATATTTATAATTCACCTTTTCGTAATGATTATCACTACATATAACGTTTAAATCCGACTTATTAAATACAAAAGTGAAATCGACCAAACAATGATCAGATAATATATTTGGTTCCTCTACTCTGAAAAATCTAGCATATTTAAATAAATTTTGCGAGCTGATTACATAATCCACTACGCTCGACCCTCTGCTGCCAACAAATGTATACCTACCAATACTCTTGTCATCGCCAATCCGGCCATTCATAATACGTAAACCAGTTTGCTTACATAAATCCAATAAAAGTAAACCATTGTTATTTAAACGACCTTTATCTTGTGAATTACGTTGCTTATATTCATCGATATTATAATCGTCAGGTAAAAAATCATTATGTGAAAAATTGTCATCCGCTACAAAATCTGCACAATCAGATGTGTGCGAGTTCATGTCACCACAAAGTAGGAAATTAAAGCCATTTTCGTATTTCGAATCTGAACTTACAATGTGTTCTAAAAGTCTATCAAAGGTATGCGAATCAGACATTGCTTGACGACTACTATTTTCTGGAATTACATAGCATAAACATACAAACAAATCATTCTCTAAGCCTAACTTAGATCCCTTTATTTTTATACAGATAATGTCATCTTGACTTTGAAATACTAAAGTCTCAGAGGAAACAAAATCATTTCGCAAGTATATTATTATACCCCCTGATGAACGTTTGGCAGTTTCCTTATTTTCCGTTCTATGTAACACAAAATGTTCGAAATTTTCAACTTGTAGCTCTGTCAAATCATTAGACCAAGTTTCAGTGAGTAAGATCAGATCATGATTTTTAAAAATAGTCTGTACTTCTGGTGATAATAATTTATTTGCTCGCCTTGTCGAAACACCCTGTATATTCAACAATACACAACGTAGCGAGACCTTCTGGTCAATGACCTATTGTCCTACTTTCACACCTGTAGGGGAAAATCCGTCGTCTGCTGAATTGTCTACCTGTGTATATGTGCTATTTATAGCACTGGGTAAAACCGTGTCATTTTTACTACGCGTTGTGCTTGAACTGTTCCTTCTGTATGGTTTAGCCGAATTTGAGCGATTCACTGACCTGGATACAGCCCGAGAATTTCGTGCACGTCCCCTCGTCTGGGAATTTGTTGACTGTTTATCCGCCTGTGACTGACATATATTGTCTGCAAAAATAGATTTGAGTTGTGTCTCTTCAGTATTTTGCTTGTCAGTGCTAATTTGTTTGTGCGAGATAGTGCCTTTTTTAACTGGACTATTACTACTGTCTGTCAGCGGAACAGGGACATTGACATTAGACTGCATTCTAACATTTTGCTGGGTTTCACTGCTTACCATGCTTGTGTTATTTAACACTGAGTCGGTCATTTGCTGACTTTGCGGATCAACAGTGGAGGTATTAGTGACTGAAGGACATTGCGAGTTGCACAAGCTATCCTGAGAATTTGTGGTGGGCATTTCCATCGGACTTGCCTGGGATAATATGAGCTATCATTCCAGAAATTCTGCCATCTGGCAGTCGGGTTCTTTTTACGTTATGGCCTACTTGATACGTTACCATTAATAATTTTTAGAAAATACTGACTGGCACTACAGTTAGCCATAAATGGTTTGCATTTCTACTACCGTCCATGAACAGGCTCAATCAAACCGAGTCTGCAACATTTTCGTTTTTGTCGTGTTGGGCGACCTGTGAAGCTTCTACTTTTCTCTATTTTACTAGCTACACAATATGTCAATATATAAAGACAGAATATACAGATTTACATTTTGCAGGTAAAATTGACAGTTATAGGCATGTACTTTACGTTATGAAATGTACGTTACCAAAAATTATAATGAAAATAGAAAATATAACCATGTGATTTTATATTTTATTTGAAGTGTCTCTGTCAAAAATGTTATAAAAAGAGGTTGTGGTTATAACAGATGAGAGCTTGACATAATTATATCAGTTGTAAGATATTTCTAATTATTACGAAAAAATAAGCTATAATGTATAGTAAAAAAGATGAAATAATTTAATATTGACAATATGAGTTTCAAATTTAAAATAATTTTAAATCTTTTTTTAAAAAAATTCGAAAAATATTTGGGATATTGTAAAGTATTTTGTTTAAACAGATATGTAACATGTACAAATTCCATAAATGTGTACTATATATTTTAAAACATATAAATATATTACAAAAATATAAATCTATGTAACGAAAATTACTAATTACATAAATTATATATAGTTTTCTTCAAACTGAATTTAAAATCAATATTAAAAAAAAACAGAAACATTTTTCATGTGAAATGAAACTGATTTCATTGAGTGGAAAATGAAATGAAATGAAATGAAATAAATAAATAAATAAATTGTGGAATGATTTGCAGAGAGTGAGTGCTCAGACTTGCTTCATATATATGGCACCTTCGAATTATTCAATCGGTGATATTGCTACTGCCAAGTATATGATAAAAACATCAGTAGATGCAAGTAATGAAGTTTTGCCAGAAATCTATTATAGTGACATGTGACTCGTCTGTTGCTAAGAAAAGACATTCATTGGTTATGCAGTCTAGAGATGGACTTGGTAACATAATTGTTATAATGGGTGTGTTTCACACAATCTGCTCAATATTTGGGCCTGTTGGAAAATTATTGAAGGGCAATGGTCTTACAGAATTTGTAATAGAATCAAGAATTTGTTCTAGTGGTTCACTTGATGAGGTATTACCAGGTTAACGCTACAACCATACCCTATATGTACACAGGACTGTTATGGAAGATCTTAAGCGTTTGATCCTATGCAAGTTTGAAGAGAAAAAAAAACGCAAAGAAAACATTTTAGAAGAAACTAATATTACAGAAACGGAATGAAAGTCCATTCAAAGGTGTTTGAAATAATAACTCTCATGGCTTTGAAGAATATTTCAATAGACATGGGCAGTTCAAATCAGAAATCAGAAAGAGTGAAAGCGGCATAACTGGTTTTTGGCTAATGTATGTAGATATAATTCAAATGATGTTGTTGCTCATCAAAGCAACACAGATTAATGCTTTTGTTTACATATAGCATCTCTGTAAAAGCTGTGCTCTTTGTTTTTCGCATTTGATCGCAGTAATGATGCCCGCTACCTTCTCCTTTACCTGTTGACATTGATCAATATTGATCAAGGTGCAGAATAGCTACTCCGAAGTAATGATTTTAGTGTATCTAGGTTTTCTGTACCAGCACTAAGAAATGCTGTAGATATTACTACAGAGCAGACAAGTAACAGACATGCAAAGTCTGATGTTGGCATACTTGGTTTCAGTAGAAACTATGCTGCATATGTCCACTGGTGCATGGTAAGTCATTACAGAGTCAGATATGTTGAAGCCACACTTCAGAATGCAGACATTCACAGAGAAAACATGCCCCAACACAAAGAAGTATAACCTACTCAGAAACACAGGAGTGAAGAAGAAGTTAACGGGGTTAAGATGGCATAGAATCCTTCACGAACCCATTCCAGGCTGAAAAAAATGAAATTTAGGTGTGTTGTCTGGTATTCTTGTGAAATCAGAATTCGCTTAGGACCTTAAGGCAACTGAAATAGGTGAAAAAGACAACGGATGGATTACCAAAAGAAGATTGTTTGAAAAATCATTTCCTTTTCAAGACCCCATTAGGAGAAGAAAACACAAAACATTTGCCACAGTTGAAGTTAAAATACTCAAAACAAAATACTACAGATAAGAGCAGAACGTAACGTGTATGAACAGTTGGTACTTTTGGCTGTTCGGCACAAGTAGATCTAGAACTGACACTTTCTTTCCCTCTAGGACCTGTCTCCTGGCCTTTATAGCCACTGCGACTGGAATGCCAATGAAAACAGACAAGTCAAAACTACTTCACTATGTAAAGGTTGCAGCCGTCCAAAAAGATGACATTGTTTTGTTGATTGACAGTAATGACCTGCTGCAAAGCTTAGTAAGTAAACATCCCTGAAACATTCCAAGTCGTAGCTGAAGTCAATTACCTAAGACAGCTCGTGTCGATATTGTAACTGACACTTACAGTCCTCAGTCGATCAAATCATATCAGCATGGAAGAGGTGGACCTGCTCCAAAATTCTTATTTGTCAGGAGTGAAAACCAAAGTACCCTGTGACTGAAAAACATTCATGTCAAATAGTGAAAATAAAACACAGTTGATCAATCTAATTTTCGAACAATAAAAATGTGATTCCTATGCACCAAAGATGAAAAAGAGGACAATTGTATTTTGTCAATGGTGAAAAGTGTTGTTTACTCAAAAGTGAAGATGGGAACAAAGTTCAAGCTCGACCTTATATACCGTACCACTGTTTCTATACAAAGGAAGAAGCAGACACAAAAATAATATTCACTGCATAGACATCAGTACTACTAGCACTACACGAAAGGCAAAAATCCAAGTTAGGTTCCCAAATACAGACGCGTTTGTGTTATTGGTGATACATTTGTATCTTCAAATATACGAAATACTGTTTTATTTTTCACTGGAACAGGCAATAAGAGACACCATTTAAATTCTCCCAGCATCTTTATCAGCAAAAGAAAAAGAATATCCTCATTTTTTTCTGCAGTACACTGTCTGATTGTGTGACACAACCAGTGCTTTTGTTCGCACAGGGGAAGTAACACCGCTCAAATTAGTAGAGGAAAACAAGGTGTATGTTGCAGCATTAGCAGAAGTAGTTCACATCACTGATCTGATGACCTCTTAATGGCATCGAAAATATTGTCTGTGCAATCTATGGACTGAAGAATACAATAAAATCAACAAACTTATATTATGACAGGTTTCTTGCAAAGTACGTGCCGGCAATGTCCCGAGCAAATGCAATGGCAGGACATGAGTCTATTTCCACTGTGCCAATTGCGACTTAAAATGCACATAACACGCGTGAAATATCAATTTATCCAATTTTACCAAAAGTAGATGAAAGTGGATAGAAATTTGGATCAGAAAATTTGTTGGAACATGACTGGTGTTCCGATAATATAGTGCTTCAAGAACTAGCTGAAATTATTTGTGACACATCAGCACTGACCACGTGACTCTAATGATTATGATGACTTAGGTGACTGAACCCCGCAACTTAACTGTTTCTCAATTTAGATTTGTGTGAATTTATTTGGTTAAACAGATAAGGGGTTATATGCGTGTATTTTTTCAGTTACTAAAATAAACATTTAGTAACGTATCGTAACGTAGATTACAATGTCAGTGCTGTGCTATATGCATTTTTATATCAAACTAGTTCGAACCTGGTTAGATACTCGCAATATTTAAGTTCCAACATCATTATAAGGATTACATAAAAAAAATCTATTGACTGAGAAATGAAAATATTATGTCGTGAATTTTAGTAACGTATATAATGGTAACGTACTTGTTCTTAAAACGGCTGAACGATAAATACTTAAATACTAATGTAATGTGTATCTGAAAATACTATAATTTAGACATATCTGATATTTTCTGACAATTAAACCTACTGAATTAACTGATATGAGAAGTTTTATAAAACATATGGTAACGTAAATTACAAAATGAATTGATCGATTGAGAGAACAAAACTGAGCGGGAACATTGATAACAGCATATTCTCTGCATATAACTAAACCCACTTGCTAATGATTTTGGTTGTTTCTACCATATAAATCACTACATTCCAGTTTTATCATTTATTAAATAATTGTTAAGGTAACGTAAATAACAGGCTGTAACTCATAGAGAACCCGCTTGCCAGATGGCAGAATTCAGAAATATGATCTACATACAAGGAGCTTTAAAACTAAAGTGGGGAGGGTTTCACCTTCCAGCTCTATGCCTATAAAACACTTCAAGAATTTCCACACCGTGCTAACATTTAACTAAATTACCGTACTTCAAGTGTTAACGTACTCCTTAGTACGTCTCATTAAGAATTTCTACGAAAACTGTATTCTGAAATGCTTTACTTAGTATGGTTCTAAAATGTTACTAGTAAACAAAACAATTCTTAATGAGGGAGATAAAATGGATGACTCGCATATGGTTGTTTTTGCATATCAGATAAGGCTTGAAATTATCAATTCAATTCTAAGAGTGTTCAGAGTTGCTATCTTAAATCTGCCGGGCTCATTAAGATTTCGGCAGATATTGTCACCCTATCAGAATCCTTCTGTTGGGAGATAAATGAAATCGACATGGTTTTAATTGCACATCAGACACTATATGAAATAATCAATTCAGTAGGAACAATTCTCAATTCTCAATTATTTTATCTCACATCAGTCTGGGTAGATACCATTTCTGATGTATTATAGTGTTGTTATCCGCATTTTTATTGATTGTGAAAGACATGAACATCCAAAGAGATGAAGAATTTATTTTAATGAGTCTCGTACAATGGAATAAGGCTATTCTTGGCGACATGTTGCAATAGCTGCACACTTAATATTTGTTCAGCTTTAAATTATAAATTTTCTACGACGACTTAATTAAAAACGTGTACAGAGCCCTTTTATTCATATATTTGTTTGCGTTGATGGGGGTGGGTGGGGGAGGGCAGGAACTTAGAACAATTCTTTCTTCAGAAAATAAACCATAATAATTTTATTGTAATTCGCCAAATCTCCCAATGAACTTGAATTATTTGTTACTTGTTTAAACTTCAAAATACTTGAACAGAATGTATAATGTAGTTAAGATTAATGTAGACGGAGATAAATATTGTTCTTTAGATTACTTTCACATTCTACTCTATTGTTGTTTGTGTGCAGTTCTGATTTTTGTCTTTACCGATCAATATTTGTCTTAAATAATTACATTCATACAATTACTGCAGTAAGATATATTTTCTTGATTAATGGCTTGAATTCTAATTGAAAACCGAATTTTGGTAGAAATATAAAATAATTATTGCTTTTTATGACTTGTAGGTGAAGACAACACTTTAGTCCATTTCTCCCGCCAAAGTCATTTCCACTGGTTGGATTTAAAAAGCAAATGAACTTATACATTATTCGAAAGACCATTGAATGTCTAAATCCCCTGTATCCAACAGACTTACTGCATGCTACTGCGTCATTACTTAATTGATGTTTGGATTATATGTGTAGTGACAGAAGACTGGAGACTGATAGAGAATATTAGGTTACTGTCTTTCTTAAGTTTATCCGAAAGGACAGTAATCTAATATTCTATTTTCCTGCAGTCAATAAAATCTGTCAACAATTAAAAAGCCGTCACCGTACCATTCCGTCATGAGGTATACTAGGATAGAGTAAAAATTTAATTATTTAACCGTGACTTTTCTCATAAAACGAAAAAAATGTTTGAGCTTAGAACTCGGTACCCAGTTCGGGATTTTTTATTAAGACAATCAATTTGCAGCAACACTTGCAATAGAGAGTGAAATACTTGAATACGCATGATTTCATTGGCCTTTCAAAGCAAAATCAACACTCGGTGATCAATGTCATTACATTGCCGTTTCTTACATCGTGGTAACCATGTTCACTTATTATAGGCAGTTGATTCTATGCATCATAATATACAAATGTTCTTCTGGTAGAAAATAAGTGTTTTCGTACAAACCGTAATAAATAGGAAACATTTACTGTACCACTGTCCGTTCATTTTTGTTTTGCTTATCAATGCACAAAAATCGGTTAGAACATTTATAAAACTAACAGTAATTAAAGTAATACATCTTATAAATGCTAACATGAGATTCACTTTCAAAAGTTTGAATGACTTTGTGATAAAATAATTCACAGCGTTCTGTTTTAGATAATAAGTTTTAATAAACAGAAGGAACCAGTTTTAATAATTAGATTCTTTAAAGATATCTAATGGGCATCTTTCACTAAAATATTTTATCTATAGATATTTACTTCAAATGTATCAATTCCTCATCTAATTTATTTAACTTTACTAAATATTTAAATAAGTTTGCATACAGAGCTACATTCATAATTAAAAAAAAAGCTGAAAATTAAAAAACAACCTGTTTTTTTAGTGGTGGAACACAATTATACTGTGTTTATCTATACATGTATACATTGCATACTATTGTAAACCTAATGCATAGTACTGTTAATACACAGTCTTGTTAATTTTATGTTTACATAAACTATATGAAGTAATTGTTTACGTTTTTAAAAATGCAATTTGGATCTATACCTTTAAGATCTTATATCAATGACCTGTAAGGTTACATATATCTAAAATCTATGTGGACTACATTTACATGTACCTCTCTTTACAAATAACTTTGTCAGTCAAACCGAGTTTTGCTATTATTTTGCTTAGTAGCATTATATGCTCCCAAAGAATCTCTTTACAGACATAACAATAATCTTAAAGTGCCGTGTGGCGGCCCCGTACTTGGATTCAGTGTTGTTATATTTTCTGGTCCGTTGGGATCATAGAGTACACTCATTTTCCACTTAAGCCTGTGCTAGGTGGTGTGAGGGGTGTTGTACCTTACATAACCTCTCATGAACAGACTCAATCAAACCGTGTCTGCTATTATTCTATGCTTCAAAAGGATCTCTTTACAGATTTTATTTGTTCTTTCAATATGGATTTTCCTGTTTGACTTCTAGTCGCTGATATTTTTACCTTAGGGTAAACGGCCATGTTCCAACACTTTATTGCATTTTATAAAGTAGTCCTGGTAACAGGAATTATTTAATCCTTATCATAGTGAAAGTACTACTAGTAACTAAAGAGATACAGTACAAATGTATATAACAATAAGACCAGATCAATGCCCAGCCAGAGAATTATTAATCACAGACTTCACCGGTTTCAAGACTGACATTTAAAAGCATTATTGTCGTATTATAATATTAGTACGAAAACATATAATTCCTTGACAAATAAACAACATGTTCCAAAATTTAATGCCCTTGGAATGTACGATGACAATGGATTATATTTATGTGGCTATTCAACATCTTAAAATTGAAATAAAACAAAAGTTAAAGCATTTTCCTCACAGGTCCTTAGAACAGGTAACAGTTTAAAAATGCAGTACAACTATTTACATGAGATCTGCAACATGAAGAAAAATATATATTTAATATTTCTATCTAGAGTTGTTTGTGCCGTGTGGAGGATGCAAAAGTCTCCCCGTACCTTTAATCAGAGCTGTTATATTTCGATGTCTTCATATCGTTCAGCACGACGTTTATGTCGTGTTAGTGAACTGTTTAATATTTCAGCTTGAAAATTTTGGCCTGGGTTGTTCCAATACTCCCGCTTTAAAAGCTTTGGGTATTGTTTAATCAATGGATATGGTGCCTGCTTTTGCTTTTTAATTTTGTCTTTTGGCAGTTTCTGTGATATGCATGCTTCGTAACCACAGATCTTCTCTTTAAATTTCAGTTTGTTTAGTTCTGCCCATTGTTTTCTCGTTAAGGGCACAGGCATTATTTTATCTGGGGACCATAAGCCGCTTTTCATGGAACTGCACTCTGTGCATCATTGAAGGTTTCGTGTGCACCGACGTATGAATACATCTGCGGATGTCTCTAAATTACATTCTGGTACTTATAACATGTGTAAACGTTGAGTTCTGCTCAACCCGGGGCTAGAGGGCGTGGACGGTAGCTTACCCTTCCATTACCATCCATGAACAGGCTCAAACAAACCGAACCTGCAACATTTTCGTCTTTGTCTTGTTGGGACACCTTTAGTTTTCCGATTTTTTTTAATTTACTCAATGTGAATATAAGTATTTCCAGTCTGTAATCGGGTTTTTAGAAAGAAGTACCTGTGATACATACTTCGTAATTAAGACTACACAAATGAACTAAATTTGTTTGGAGATATGTATAGATAAATTCAGTTGAAACACTTTGAAATTCATTTCAGTTTACTCATCATGTTGACACTATAATCGAATCGCTATTGATTATGTACGAACTTATTGAAGTTTCTTCAACTAAATGCAAGGCGAAGCAAATGTTTGCTGTTATAGATTGGTGTTACATAGTCATATCAACATAACGTACATCAAAAACCAGAATGGACAGAAGGTACAAATATACTGATGCTTTAAAATATTTGATTAGGTCCGTTTCTGGTAAATTTAGATACCTAGGCATACTGTTTTTATCAGTGATACCGGATAAGTAAATGTCTCAATGAAAAGATTTTATAGGTTGTTTTCATGTGTTCTGTATTTACTGGTTTGTTTGATGGTCTACTTCATAGAACGTTATGATTAATGCAAATCCGTTTTTCTTCTTCATTTCTTGTTTGTAAGAAATAAACCTCTTAGTCGCCAACCTAGCAGGAAAAGGCAAAGTCATTAAGTTCTAAAAAGTGATGTTAACTGAAGATTCAGCTATTTTTTAAGGATATGTCAATTAAAACTCTTGTTTGCTACAGTATACGGCTTATTTGCTACAGTATGTGGAAGTTTCTGTTGGTGTTTTCCCAAATTCTTTGCTTTTAATGTTTTGCTTGATGTTTTCGTTAAAAGCAATGGTCGATATCGTCAGTTAATTCCCCTGATTAAACAGGTACGCGTATAGGTGGCGCTACATGCGAATAGGTCCTAGAAAAGTTTGTTTACATTATTTACATCGTTATTCAGTCGCTGTCACTTCAAAATATTAGTAGATTTGGAAAGTATCCGACAATGTCATCAAAATTCAGTTGTTTATCACTTGAGCAATTGAGGAAAGAGTTTTATTTATATTTATTGATGTGTCAGTTTATTTATGGACTGTATGATTGTTATATATTTTTTAACAATAAATGTTTTTATTTAGCTTTAAAGTATTTTTAAAAATGTCTTTAATTATTGTGCAAGTACTAGTATTCAGACTATATTCTTTAAATAAGGATCTGTATAGATAGTTTATACATATATATCCTAAAGTTACAACTTAATCGGAAAGATCTGCATACACAGCTTAATGCAATGAGGTCTTGAAAAATATAGAAATTATAATGGTTATTACTGTTAAATGTTAGAATATATATATGCTCTTGTGATAAGATGTCCCTTCAATTTTCCATCAGCCCAGTTAATTACTTCAACTGTTTTCTCATATATTTCATGAAAATATCATCCATGAGGCATAAATATGATATCTATTGACAAGTTTACGTCCCTCGAGAGTTAATTCTAATTTTATGGTGTTACCTCAATTCAATTCACAGCAACGTGCCCCCATAAAGTGAAATACAAACTTCCAATAAAATGATCATTGATTTAATCTCATAATTGTTCACTATGGGTTTGACATAGTACTTTATGGGGAAGTTGCCACTCGCATATTTGTCGGACCTAAAGCATCGCTTCTTGAGATATAACACCCCAACAATTAGTTGAAATATTGTTAATCAACAAAAACACTGACAATGTGTACACGTTTATTTCTTAACTATAGAAAACAAACTAGAACTATAACAATAATGTCAAAATATAAATCTTTACATTTAATAAAAACACCCGAAGGACCACAAATTTGTAGAGCTTTAGAAATAAAAATAAACAATTGTAAGACGTATGAGACACTATTTCAAATTGTTAAAAGTATTAAGAAAACTTATTATACACATTACATTAACATCAGACTGTCCAATATTTAATACCCAAGTGGGAACAGGAAGTGTTAAGCCTGCTTTAAAGACATATTCTTGAATCCCCTAGAGTTAACAGGACACATGGCATGCACATTTTTAGCTCGACTATTCAAAGAATAGTAGAGCTATTGGACTCACCCATGCGTAGGCGTCCCGATTTGGTTAAGGTTTTGTATGTAAGCTAGTATCTCAGTAACCACTTGTGGGAATGGATTGAAACTTCACACATTTATTCACTGTGATAAACTGACCTACATTGCACAGGTTCCATAACTCTATTTTGCTTTTTTACAAAATTATGCCCCTTTTTCGACTTAGAAATTCTTGGTTAAGGTTTTGTATGTAAGCTGGTATCTCAGTAACCACTTGTGGGAATGGATTGAAACTTCACACACTTATTCACGGTGATAAACTGACTTATACTGCACAGGTTCCATAACTCTATTTTGCTTTTTTACAAAATTATGCCCCCTTTTTGACTTAGAAATTCTTGGTTAAGTTTTTGTATGTAAGCTAGTATCTCAGTACCCACTAATGGGAATGGATTGAAACTTCACACACTTGTTCATTGTCATGATCCGACATGCACTGTGTAGGTCCCATAACTCTACTTTGCATTTTTTTCAAAATTATGCCCCTTTTTCGACTTGGCTGTTTTTGGTTAAGTTTTTGTATGTAAGCTGGTATTTCAGTATCCACCTATGGGAAAGGATTGAAACTTCACACACTTGTTCACTTTATGAGCTGATAAGCACTTAGAAGGTTCCATAACCCTTTTTCCCATTTTTACAAAATTATGCCCCTTTTTAGCTCATCTGATTTTTTGAAAAAAAATGATGAGTTATTGTCATCACTTGAGCGGTTGTCGGCGTCGGCGTCGGCGTCGGTGTCGGCGTCGGCGTCGGCGTCTGCGTTGCTTGGTTAAGTTTTATGTTTAGGTCAGCTTTTCTCCTAAACTATCAAAGCTATTGCTTTGAAACTTGGAATACTTGTTCACCATCATAAGCTGACCCTGTATAGCAAGAAACATAACTCCATCTTGCTTTTTGCATAAATTATTGCCCCTTTTGTACTTAGAAAATATCAGATTTCTTGGTTAAATTTTATGTTTAGGTCAACTTTTCTCCTAAACTATCAAAGCTATTGCTTTGAAACTTGGAATACTTGTTCACCATCATAAGCAGACCCTGTACATCAAGAAACATAACTCCATCTTGCTTTTTGCATAAATTATTGCCCCTTTTGGACTTAGAAAATCAGTTTTCTTGGTTAAATTTTATGTTTAGGTCAACTTTTATCCTAAACTATCAAAGCTATTGCTTTAAAACTTGCAACAGTTTTTCACCATCATAAGTGGACCCTGTACAGCAAGAAACATAACTCCATCCTGCTTTTTGCAAGAATGATGGCCCCTTTTGGACTTAGAAAATATCAGATTTCTTGGTTAAGTTTTATGTTTAGGTCAACTTTTTCTCTTAAACCATCAAAGCTATTGCTTTAAAACTTGCAACTGTTGTTCACCATCATAAGCTGACCCTGTAAAGCAAGCAACATAACTCCATCCTGCTTTTTGCAATAATTATTGCCCCTTTTGGACTTAGAAAAATCATTTTCTTGGTTGAATATTATGTTTGTCAACTTTTCTCATAAACTATCAAAGCTATTGCTTTAAAACTTGCAACAGTTTTTCACCATCATAAGTGGACACTGTACATCAAGAAACGTAACTCTATCCTGCTTTTTGCAAGAATGATGGCCCTTTTTAGACTTAGAAAATCATGGGTAGGACAATATTTCTATTATACAAAAAAAATCAGATAAGCGTCAGCACCCGCAAGGCGGTGCTCTTGTTTGACTTCTGTATTAATTCAATTGACAAGGCTGTTGAATAGTCGAGCTTTGCTGTCCTTCGACAGCTCTTGTTATGATAACAATCAGTATGCAGCCAGTGGATAGGAAATTTTATGCAAACTTAATATAGAGTAATCATTGTCTATTTGAAACAAAGTATCCATACAGGGGTAAAGTTTAGCAATATTTTCAATTAGCTAACTTAGCTAGCCCCACTTTGCTCATAAATTAATTAAAATGTGACTCACTTAAAATAAATGCTTCAACAATATTTCAGTTATATATTGCTGGCCAGCATTTTGAAATGATGAAAATTCTACAAGGCTTTAAATTTTATGTTTAAAACAGAAGAAACAGCCATCCAAATAGATGATATTGATAAACTGCATGATTAAATCTATTTTAAATAATTTAATCACTTTTTTATTCAGCTGTCAAACGCATGAAATGTTAACAAAAGAGTTTTAACACTATGATAGAGCCGAGAGTACACCGCATGATAGGACCTATTCACCCGTAGCGACACCTGTTAAATCATTTGGGAAGATAACTCGCCGAATGCTGCAATTGTAAGTTAGACCACGTATGACTGCCCTAGACAAACAAGCTATTTATTTTAAACTTGAATGACCGATTGACTTAAAATTATACGGATGCATCACATAAATATTAAAGAAAACAATCACGATGTTGATGTGATTATCTTTGGTTATGTTATTTAATTTTAACTGCAGTTATCGTGGTGTTTTTAAATCTATGACGTCATAAGATTACCTCTAGTTTTCTATTCTATGATGCCATTTTATCTTAGTTATTACAGATGCAAACGGACATGCAAACAATGGTCAGTCTACGTATTTATTGCATAACCACTGTATCTAACATGACTGCCTAAGTCAGCCCCATTTTACACAGGTAGTCATATAAAATCCTTACTATGTTTATCCTTACTATCACTTCAGACAGCGTTTATAAATGTAACTCATTCAGACATTGGAAAATGTGAATTGTTTTTCAGATGTAATAACTCAAACTGGTTCTTACCTCTCTTTGCAGATTTTTAGCATATATTATATATGCTATAAACAAATATTCAATAGCAAAAGTACTTAAAGAATGTAAGATTGAAACAAATTGTGTTTACACAATGCGGGATAACAAAATCGGAAAAGTGATATGTATTTGAAGATAATACAATGGAATGCTTCGTGCCTAACAGAGCCATATTCATTATTATTGGTTGAGCTGTCATTCGGATGTTTAAATGGTCGTCACACAACATACTTAAGCAGGAAATAATGCATACAATTATGGTACAGGTAAATAAAGATGTGACTATTTCGAAAGACGACAAAGCTGTAGAGCTTTGATTTAGAACAAGTTTTTCTGAATTTGGTCGATGAAACGGGTAAGGGAAAACGTTTCTGTTTAAAGTAATTTTGAAAATAATCTATTTGCATTTACTCATTAGCTATCTATCTATTAACTAAAGGTCCACTAAGACTATATGATAAGCAATCGAAGTCATGCTATATACTTTTTTATATAAAGTGTTCCCATTCCTTTAGATGACACCGACACAAAACCGATGTAACCGTTATATAGTACTAATCTGTCGGACTCATTAAGATTCCAGCAGATATTGTCAACCTATCTGAATCCATCCTTTGAGAGATAAATGAAATCGCGTGGTTATAATTGCACAACAAACACGGTCTGAAATAATACATTCACTTAGAACAAATCTCAATCATTTTATCTTAAATCTGTCTGACTAAATAACATTTCTGATATATCATTGTGTTGGTATATGCATTTTCTTGAAACAGGTCTCGTTTTTGTGACAGAAACAAACATTCAACACTTCTTTTAATGAATAACATAGAATGAAATTAGACAACTGTTGGTGGCATATTGCATTAGTTGCCGCCCTAATGCTTTTCAGTTTTAAAATTATTAATGTTCTATGGTGACTTAGCCAGACTTTGTTGCCCATATTTTGTTCTGAATCTTTCGTTTGGGCTCAAAAAAGTGAACCCATGTCTCGTCACCAGTGACGACATTTGCGAAAGACCGTGCACTGTAATTTGGAAACTGTTTAAGCAACAATTTTGCGCATTGCACGCGTGTCTTTTTCTGATCATCTGTCAACAGATGGGGAATCCATCTAGCACAGATCTTTCTCATTTTCAAATAACGTTTCAGAATTGTATGAGCTGCTCCTAATGAGATGCAAACCATACTAGCTATTTGCCTAGCGGTGTATCTTGCATCAGTAGGAACTATTTCTTTCACTCTAGCAAACATCTTGGCAGACGTTGCTGTTTTCGGCCGACGGCCATGTGGTGCATCTTCTGTTGAAACTAACCACATTTGAATTTCTTAAACCAATGAGTAACTGTCGAAAAAGACATTTCATTATGCCCATAAACAGAACATATTTCATCAAAAATGTCTTTACACCCTATCCCAAGAATACAACGATTCTTAATATTGGAACGTATTTCAACGGCGTACGCTGACCTTCTTCCAACCATTTTTGTAAGTTCGAAACTGGGTCACATGCCGTTAAAAACTAAGTCAGTAGGTCAAATAATAGAAAAACCTTATGACCTCTCTAGAGGCCATATTTTTCATGGGATCTGTATGAAGGTTGGTCTGAATGTTTATCTTGATGATATCTAGGTCTAGTTTAAAACTGGGTCACGAGCGGTAAAAAACTAAGTCTGTAGGTCTAAAAATAGAAAAACCTTGTGACCTCTCAGGTCAAGTTCGAAATTGGGTCACGTGGCATCAACAACTAGGTTAGTAGGTCAAAAAGTAAAAAAACCTTGTGACCTCTCTAGAGGCCATATTTTTCATGGGATTTGTATGAAAGTTAGTGCGAATGTTCATCTGATTATATCTAAGTCAGATTTGAAACTGGGTCAACTGTGGTCAAAAACTAGGTCAGTAAGTCTAAAAATAGAAAAACCTTGTGACCTCTCTAGAGGCCATACTTTTGGATGGATCTTCATGAAATTTAGTCAAAATGTTCACCTTGATAATATCTATGTCAAGTTTGAAACTGGGTCACGTGCAATCAATAACTAGGTCAGTAGGTTAAATAATATAAAAAAACCTTGTGCCCATTCTAGAGGCCATATTTTTCATAGGATCTGTATGAAAGTTGGTCTGAATGTTCATCTTGATGATATCTAGGTCAAGTTTGAAACTAGGTTACGTGCCGTCAATAACTAGGTCAGTAGGTAAAAAAATATAAAAACCTTGTGACGCTCTAGGGGCCATATTTTTCAATGGATCTTTTTGCAAATTGGTCAGAATTTTTTTCTGATGATATCTAGGTCAGGTTCAAAACTGGGTGACATGACCCTCAAAAACTAGGTCACTATGTAAAATCATAGAAAAAAACGACGTCATACTCAGTTCAAAACTGGTCATGTGGGGACAGGTGAGCGTTTCAGGACATCATGGTCCTCATGTTTTTTGTTTCCTTCGTGTTTCATCGAGCTAAGTATGTTCACCCATTTTAAGCAATTGTTCATATTCCTTAGAAAGGTCAGTATCATTTTGTATTTTTCCATGCACAAAAATTTCGGTTAGGACATTTATAAATCTAACAGTAGTTACAGTAATACATCTTATAATTGTTAGCATGAGGTCCACTTCCAAATAGGTCTTAATGTCTTTGTGATAAATAAATTTCCAGCGTTCTATTTTAGATAAATATTATAAATAAACCAGAGTGTTGTAAAGTCACTTTAACAGAATGAGGTGGCATTAACGACCAGATTATTCAAGGACTTATATTAATGACCTGCAAGATTACACATATCTAAAATCAATTTAGACTCCAGTTGCGCAATTATTAGCGCAAGCGTATTTTTGATGTTATATCTAATAAAGTATTCTATATGAATCGTTCATTCTTTTCCGCCCATCGTTCATACTCTTACGTAGTAAATACAAAAGCAGGTTATACATATCATTAAAATGCAATATTTCTTGTAACCTTACACATATTACAAGACACTTTTCTGTTCACAACATGCAGGTACTGGCAAAACACTTCAAAGCTTAGTTCAAACTCAGTCTTAACCAATATTGAAACAATGGTTTTAAAGGCAGACAAATACGTGAAATATTTTTTCGTGAAGTCTTCCAATAGGCTGTATTTTTTTCTATAAAACATATATTCTCGAAAGGTTCTTTCAGTCTCTAAATAAAGTTAAAACACTGCGATGATGTCACTCCCTTGTACTAGCAGTACAGCAATTTTAATATCCTTTCCGCAGCCTTAACGTACTAAAACGTATTAGCGTCTGATGGCCCTTTCACGCTTCCGTAGAAACTTCATTTATTACACGAAACTTATTATGAAAATATTTCTGAAATGTCTAGGTCTGCAGCTCTCAAAAACGGTTATATCTTACATCTGAGGCATATACTGATAGTCTCAGACAACATCAAAAATGACATTTTGAGTGATTTGATGAAGTTCCAAAATTATTAATGTACCCTTGGTCCGTTACGGACCCTTGTGGGATTTGTGTTTATCCAGAGCTCAAATACTTTTTCATAGATTAAAAGCTGACATGCTGTTCTAAAGCCCAGATAATTTCAATTCGTAATAAAGTGCTAAAAATTGGCTCCCCAATAGCACAATATTAATCTTATTATTTGATACTGATACTGAAACAGTTCAATATCATAACACAGCACTGAAAGTAAAAAAGAAATTAATATCAGAAGAAAGTTTTTTTATAAATAATATAATGGAAGTGATCGCAAAATGTTTTAAATAACATTGTATACTTTTTTCATGTGCCGACGTAGTATACTCCCTAAACGACACTTTCCTAGAGCAACACCTTCCTTTGAAAAATATTGTTAAGGTTTACAGTTTTTAAAATTGTGTAAAAATATGATCCAGCTCTGCAAAAAAATTAAACAATTTTATACGACAAAAGATGATAGTTCTGTACTGTAGCAGATTCTTGGATTTCGCGACGAGGGCGGGTCTACTGGTTATACAGTCCCAAGTCCCCTTTATTGAACGAAGCGGTTATCTACTGCGTGCATTAACTTTGAAAATAAAAGATTAACTACGGTACTACAATTAATTGAAAACGATTCGGTAGTGTTTGTTTTACATTTAAAAACGCTTTTAACAGTATTGCAGTCACAAAATTAATAGTAAATGTATATTTTGAGCCTTTCATGCCTTTAACAGAAACATTAAATTATGCGTTTATGAAACTCGGTGACATTCCGTAAAATTGTAACTTCCAGGTACCTTTCAAAATATAAACGTCTTTTATGAGCACCCTAAGTGTAACAAACTGCCTTCATTTCTCGTGTCTGAAGCATTTGCTCACATTTTTCAGACTGCCTATTTGGAAAGGGGAAAAAACAGCTGCAAATAAGGTACCCCAGTTTTATAAATACATGCACTTACATTAACGTTAGTTTTGCCACAATGTTTTTGAATTTTGTATTACATATGTTCTATTTTATTTTCGGATAAAGTACTGGATATAATGTGAAAAAAATATTGATAAATTCAAAGTGAAAACTATCAAATATTTTTTACAGTACTCCAGTTGGGACTACTTTAAATATATTTTCCCTCAGGTGCCTCAGTGACTCATTGCGATAGTAACTTCGATAAGAGTAGTCTGGGATTCATATTGAAACCAAGTTTACCTTACCTTTTTTTTTAGCTTCAGCCTCTCTATGTGCTGTGTATTAACAATAACACAAATAAGAGTATCATTTAGAACGGTTTGGACCAGTAGCATTGTGACAGGATGGACGTACCGGGGACAGTAACCATCGAAAAAATCAGAACCCATTACAATATTTATAATTTATTTACAGAAATGATTATTTACAATGAATAAATGATAAATGAAACAAGAAATATCTTTAAAAATGATGGTCGGCGAATTGTAATAAGGAAAGAAGTTTATGAATTTTTCATCTAACATTCATCTTTCATCTAACATTTTTCAAATTGCAAAACTAAACAACGCACTTTAACAATTTAAATGGTTCTCTTTTAATTTTTCGCAAAGGTTTCGTAGGGTTGCAATTTTGTTTCGTTTATCCTTAGATGAATAATTACAGCAGTAGTTTGATGAAGATTCATGAAGCGGTTCATGAGAAGAGGTCATTAATCGTGTTTATATTTTATGCTAATTGGTCCCTATCCCCATTTGTAACAAAATAGCAGGAGACCTTACGATATTGTTACACATCGAGTTTGATAAAAATCCATTACATTTTAGTGGTTAATGCGAAGAAAGGCATATCTACCTTTAGCTATAGTGGTCCCTAATAGGGCCCAAGTTTCTATATAAATAAATTTGGAAGAGGACCTTAAACGATGCTCCAGACCAAGTATGACAAAGATCCACCAAGCTGTTCATGAGACGCTGTATAAAGGCATTTCTATTTTTTAGCTCTAGCAGCCCCTAAAAGGGGTTAAATGTCCCAGCTGAACAAAGTTGGCTGCGGGCCCTCATAAAGATGCTACAAATCAAGTTTGATTAGAATACATGAGAAAAAAATCAATTAAAGGATTTTAATTTATTATTTTTTTTTATTTCTAAATAGCCAGCTGATTCCGCTTTAACAAATGCATATTCGCTATTCATGAATCTTTGGACAATGACGTCACACCAAGCAAAACATACAATTGTAATTATTTCAATATTATTATTTCTGTTTCATAAGCAAAGTTTGACCGTAGTCATATCACATAGATAAACTGTATTCAGCTCTTTCTTTAATTTGATATATGTTGGTATTTGAACAGGTTTTTATCATATTTATTAACTTCTCTCATTTTGAGATATATCAATATTCTTGCTAAATATACTGAGCCAAAGTTAGTTTTAAAAACTGTGAACACGTCGTTTAGGATAAACGCTTTGTTACATTTCACTCAGCGTAGCACAATCAACAGAGTGAAAGAAATTGACACTCTCGTCCAATCAGGCAGAGAGCTGCATAAATCTTCCATTTTGATAAATTATGTATAATGCGTTATCAAGTAGTTTGAGTTGCAAACTGAAGTCACGTGGCATAGGTAACGAAAACGAATTTAGACGGCGTCGCCGAAAAAAAAATCTGATTATAAGATAGAAAGAAAAAAATCTGAGCTCAGTATCTCTAGATAAAAAAGTTCTAACACTTACAGTTCCGTTTTAATGTGACGTGGCACAGTTTTTCCTTTAAATTTCGAACTTTAAATAGCACAAAAATACAACATATCTTCAAGTAAAGTCCATTTAAACCGTGAATACTTTATTCGTTTGGTCCCTATGATGGTAGGGGATTGCATCCCTGAGCTAAACTTCAGAGGATAACAAAAATCATCGTCTTTGCAGTTTACGACACAACCATGGACGAAAGCTCTGCGCTGGGAAAATCACATCCAGGCGAGTGAAGACAAGTGAACCTCGGGTATTGTACTTCCGGGTTAAGTAAAACCGGTTAACCGAATTAATTTATGGATGTTTTACATACTTCTATATTAGTTTTGCCATAGAAACAATGTTGGATATAGGCCTCTAACGTTTCAATACGTAAATAACTGGACGGTCCTCCTCGCGTGAGGATCACCCAGTATTTACATATTGGATGGTTTCGTCTTATATCCTATAAATAAAAATAATAATAATTCGCGATTCTTCTACGTACTTGATGACCTAATGGATTTGCTATGTCCTTCTAGGATCTTTGCTTGTTTTTTAAAAAATATACATTTTTTCCATCTTTATTTATGTATAGACTTGTAACTTGTTTTTCACAGATAAACACTCAACTTGTTTTTTACCTCACTTTGTAGATTTTTGTACAATATAGACACATGATATACAACTATTCCATAACAAACCTACTTAAAGAATGTCAAAATAAAACTAACTGTGCTTCCCACTGCCATAAGACAAGCTCTGAAAAGCAATATGTATTTGAATTATTGCAATGGAAAGCTATGTATGTGCCTTATACCCTGGTCACAGCAACGGTACGGCTCCGTACGAGTAGGTTTTTGTCGAATTTTGGCAAATTCTACGGCGCGCGTAGGATATCCTTGACTCGTACGAGCGTCGTACGGTTTTTTTTGAATTCGTAGAGGACTAGGGAAACTCGATAAAAAATTTTCACCGAGCTCCCGAGTCTTTACTAGCTCGTAGAGATTTTCGAAGTCGGGAGCAGATAGCAAAGAGCCCGTAAGGGAACCGCAAGGGCCATGGAAGAGCTCGTACGGGAATAGCACGGATTTGGAAAACTGCGAGGCTGGCTGATGCTCGCACGGCTATCACAGGGGACTCGCACGGTCAATATACTAAGGACACCCTGCGGAGAACGTGCGATGTCCGCACGGGACTCGCAGGGCCTTGCGATCAGCAGAGTAGCTACAAATGGACATTTTTTCAGACGTCGCCAAACTGGTTTATTCCTGTGTAGGGACGCCCTACGAGCTAACGGCACCGTACGATACGACCGGGCTCCTTGCGAGCTCCGTACGACTTGTTTTGCATGTCCGTACGGATATCCTACAATGAAAATGAAATTTTTCGACGTCGCCGAACTGATTTACCCCTTGTGTCACGACCCGTACGAGTGCCCCCTGCGGGGCGCCGTACAAACCACGAGCACAGTACGATACGGCCGGCTCCTTGCAACTCCGCACAATTGTCTTCAATGAACTTTGGATATCCTATGATTGCATCCTCTGCATATCGTACGGAGCCTGTAGGTACGTGACCAGCCATGTAGATTTTTTAAACCGTACGGACATCGACGGTTTGTGACCAGCATACAGAGCCCAAAATTTGTTATCATGTGGTTCACAACACAGAGCATTGATTTGCAGTGGTGTTGTTTCAGTTAACCAGCATTCGCATATCTTTAAATTGGGCGTCACACACACAATTAATCTATAGACCGCAGTACAATTAAACAAAATATTTGGACCGGATTTTCTTCACTGGGAAAATACAGTTCAGCTCGGGGTGGTTTTACGGATGGTTAACTTTAAAATACAATTTATTATGTTCATCTTTGCTGAATCCCGAAACCCGACAAAAAAACATTTCTTCTGAGATTTCTGTCCATTATCGTCTGAAATCAACCCAAATAAGTCGAACTGTCTGCTACTGAAAATATTACATTTAATATTGGGTAAAGGACTGACTTTCGGGAAATGTACGCCTATTAACAAACTCTCTGAAGTGCACATATGCACGTTTAACATTTTCTTTCATTTTATACCTCATTTCTAGGAACATATTCCGTTGTCAAAGATTGTTAGGTAAATGATTCATTGGAGAAAAAAGCTTTTTATTGAAATACAGTTAAAGTTATGAGTACATATATTGTTAAAGGAATATTCAAATTTGAATGACATAGGCTCTAACATTTGTATTAGTTCTATGTCCATTGCAAAACAAGAGTTTGTGTTTTCTGTGTAGTTATGTTAAGACTTTAAAGCTCTGCGCGTTACGGAGTATAGTCCACAGACAAAAATGTCTGAACGTTTGTAGCACAACTATTTGTTTCGAATCACTGATGTGATGGATCACGTGATCAGTGATTGGCCAGGTGGTACCTGGCGGGAATTGAACGGGGAACGCGGATTTTAGTCAGTTCTACGCTTGGCTTCGATTGTTTCTCATCGCCTTTATTCAAATTCGAGTTTTTGTTAGGTTTTTAATAATTTTGTAAGCTCCATGTAGTTTATAAACTGGTTAGGGCAGGTTATATATACTTGCTGAATTACGAAAGGTTTTGTTTTTGTTACTTTAATAACACCCAGACGCGGTAGGTACAGTTTTCTATAGTTTTTACATTCAAAAGTCGGGAGTGGCTTTTCATCTTGGTTATTTTTAATTTTGGCCTATGTATCTAGGTTGACGACAAACGCAAGTCTTGCCCATTACAAAACAGTGTTTTGTACGCAGTTATGTTAAGACCTTTAACTTATAAATTAACGGCGGAAGATGATACTTAGTCACAAAATAAGTAAGATGAATGTAAATGTTACGGAATATGTACAGGTTAAGATTCTGTATATTAATATTTTATTCTTGCAAACTTTGACACTGACTAACAACAGGTCAAGTTGAATTAAGAACATCGAATGTAAGTATTGTTTAATTATTCATACCGATGGAAATCGCATTGATGCTTTGTCAGATTTCTGCAATACACGTTGTAGACTAAGAATTTTTTGTTTTGGGTATGTATGGCAGTGAGAAGGATTTTGGCGTTTTGTGCGGCGGCGATGATGGGTACCACGCACAAGAAACTGAAAACGATTTTTTACGGTGAGTGAGTGCGATGTGAGGGAACGGGTGAGAGTAATGTGGATTGTTGCGTTCAAATCGTCTCATCACCACCAACCTATATTCCATGTTAAAAGGCTATAGTCAGTACTGATTTGACATTTGGACCTATTTTGTTACATTGTCATTTTAAACAACCGACCAAACTCATGCACTCTGAACATCGCATCATCACCACCAATATATATTCCAAGCTTGAATCAATACCATGAATGGTTATCAAGTTATGCCCTGACAGACAAATATGAATTCGCTGTGACCTTGACACCTGTCACTGTCTCGTCGTCACCTACCTATATGCAAAGACTGAGTGAGTGAGTGAGTGAGTGAGTGAGTTGGCTTTTACGGCGAATCGACACAAAATGGTCATATATCGCCGAGAAGAAGTCATATTGCAAAAGCCAACTGTAAGCATAAACATTAATGTAAAAAATGTAAAGCATACCTAAAAACATCCATGTAAAATGTAAAGAACACTATGAATAATTTAAAACATATCTAAAAACATCCATGTAAAAAAGTAAAGCATATATAAAATCACTTATGTAAAAATGTATATACGTGTGTGTTAAAATATCAGCTGCAAATATAATAATATTGCAAGATGTAAATAAAAAGATGAAATGTTAGATTTTTTTATATATTCCTATCTGCTTTAAAAACGATAATATATTTCCGACTGAAACGGTTTCAAATAACTCTTTCATGATTGAAACGTCATAATATGTTCTGCGTTTGTGTAGCAAAGTCCACACGGTCGATTAAAATATGTTTTAAAAGTTAGCGGTGTTTGACATGGTACAAAATTCGGGGTGATCTTCTTTATTCAAAAGATAAGAATGAGTCAAACGGTATGACCTATTCGACAGCGAAAAGAACAACTTCCTCCCTGCGAACAGATCTGTTCCCTTGGTGCCATTCCCTAAGGGAAGGTTAAAAATCATGAAGTTTTATTGAATGTAAGCATTGTTCCATGACGATTGCCATTTTGATAAAAAGTATTTGTTTATATTGGGTCTAAAATCGTAATTGGTAATTTCAAATTAGAGTGTGGTAATAAAAGAGATTGAAGTCAATAGTTTGAATCGTTATTACGTTATCTCCAGACACGAAAAATAAAGTTCAATATTAATATGAGCTTCATTTTTGACCTTAACTTTTTTACCCCCGGACAGGTTCATGTACATAATGCCACAAGGTTTCATGTCAATACCTTGATGAGACGGACAAACTGACAAATAGACAGACGGACACATGTGCAATCACATATACGTCTGATTTTCCCAAAACGGGCGTATAAATGGATATGCAATAATAAGAAAACATTGTCATCAGTACACATTGTAATATAAACTTGTTGAACAAAACTCGCAGCAGACTGAGCCAATCCTATCGTATCATCACTGCTTTAGTATCAATGAACTTTAGTATGCAAGTAAATCGCAAATTTATGTAAATTCTTTATATCTTTTTTGAACACTGCAAATAACAGACGGACAGGAGAAATGCTACGTTTGCTTTTTTTTATCCAGCACCTATTACGTTCAGGAGACGGCGCAAATAATCAACAACATTTTCAACAGTTTTTTGTGACGTTATCCGCCCGTCGAAAGTTCCCTGCATATTGAATTTTTTTGTTTTGTTTGTTTTGGTTAACGCCGTTTTTCAACATATTTCAGTGACAAGAACATAATGCTTCTGATGAAAACTGATTTCAGGAACGACAACTGTGTGATGGGATTGACACAATTATTGCTATTGTTTGTAATGTTTTTTTGCAAAATATGTTTGACAATAAACAAAAAAAAGACATTGTTTTCCCTAAAATTATGTCCATTGTATTCGAAAACTAAATAAGACGTCTTCATAGAATAAAAACGTTTTTTTTTTTTCTACTTTCTCCCTAAGAATAGCATTTTGCCAGTAGCGTCTCTAACTGCCCATACTGTCCAAATAAATTTTAGAAAACGAAATAGAAAATCACAGTGGTTTTATTTGCACTTCAGTCTATCCTTTTCCCTTTAATTGATCAAAGCTCTTCACTGTATGCTATGAATATTCAAGCATACTTAAGGAGAAATAACATTAAATGAAACTTAAACGTTTCTAATATCATGCAGCTTGACAAAATGATGTTTAAAAATGCAATAACTGCAAAAAAACGATATTACCTTGGAAACATAAGTATTTACTTACCTTTTATTTCTCCCTTATAAACAAATAGTGAAACGCCTTTCAACTTTTAGCACATGGTTCCATATTATAAAGCAATATAATTTTACATTGTTCGTTTAAAATTTTAGAAAAAGAATTATAAAATACGATTTTTACATATTGTAAAGCGATAGTAATATTGTTTGTTTAATGTTTTAGAAAATGGCGTTATAAAATATGATTACTGATAACAGACCTAAAAGACATTCCTTTTCGGCAAAGTACAGCTAAAGACTTGTAGCTTGGTTTTTAAAGCATTATAAGGCTGATTTTCAATGTTAAAACAGATGAAATAGCTGTCTAAATACATTTTTAATAAATTTGTTTAGAGAAAACATTTATTGAAAACAGGATTTAACAAGAAATAGATAATATTTTATGTTCATAACATACTTGTAGCTGACACATTATAAACAAAAGCATGAAAAGAATTCAAAATGACTTTTATTTAAGGAAAATTGTAGTCATATACTAGTTATCATCTCGAATAAAATACAATGGGCTGTCTCAGTGTTGGAAGTACAAGGTCTTTGTGTGTTTCACCAAACGATCTTCATAAGTTTAGGGGTTTTGGAAACTTGCATGTGTATTCTTTTGAAATTTAGGGAACAGGAACTAGAGTTAAATGAAATTATTGTGATTGTGTAAAAACATTGGTACATACATGTTGCTACCTTCTTGTCACTAAAGATCATTATAGTTTTAAATATGTAGTTTCGACACTGTGTTTTTGGGAAAAATTTTACAAATAAATTTTAGAATTTCAACAATTATTGTAAAATTACAAGACCTTTCCTTATTCCCGATAAACGTATCAACTAATATATGTAATCTGAATCAGTTCCATCCCATGGGGAATCAAGACTCTTTGACACAGTTTTCTTTCAGCCAAACTGTTCAAATTCTCTTTACATGTACCATACAATGTAAAAGTAAGACAATGTATACATATGCGATCCGAATTCTGTTGGCTGATTTGTATTCAATACCGACGACCATCTTGAATTTTGTAACTAGTTTTCCAACAAACAAATCGGTTTAACAACAGACGTTGCGGATATTATATTGTAAACGCAATGGATAATTGAAATAAAAACAGTTCATGGACAGTCACTTGGGCATTTGCGTTTTTATTCACAATGCTAATGTTGTTTGTTTCTGTTAAAACACGCTTACGTAGAATGACGTCACAGTAACGTGCGATGACGTCAAAGTTTTTGTTGCGACCAAGAAAGAGCGCTGCTATATTTGAACTGATCTCACTTCCTTCTCAGTGAGAAAATTTTTTCCATATTCACTCAAAAAAAAACAAATATCCTCTATTTTTACACTAGGACGGTAATATGTCGTACAAATAATTTCACTCGGGTTAGCCCTCGTGAAATTATTACGCCCGACGTATAACCGCCCATCGTGCATAAATAGTGTTAAAACACCCTTTTGATATAAATCATTTCTTATATACAAATATTTGATCAAAATGCAATGACTAATCGTTTAATATAACATATATTTTTAGGCAGTCGTCTGTTTTATGAGAAGCATCAACATACATAAGTTATGTTAATTCAAACTTATATTTTTTATATTAGTCTATATACGTTAGGAAAGGTCTCTTGAGTTTGTTACCAGACCACACAAAATTTATCATGAAGCTTCTTACTTAAGAGTTTAAAGACAGGTTACCAAAGATAATAAAATGTTGCATTTTTTATAACATGGTTTAGAACGGGGTTACCTTCTACATCCAAAGTGTTACTGCAGTTCTACACTATTTTCATGCTTAAGGAAATCGTATCACACAATCATAAATTTTGGTTTTAAGGATGGTAAAGTGGGCAAAGTACAGATAATGTGTAAATTTAATTGAAGACTTTAAGCATTGAAAACAGTACAATGATCATCAGGGTATTCACTTCAAATTGATGATGTCTTACTGCACCATTAAAGCAAGCATGAAAGTCAATAAACTGTTTTGGTGCATCCTAAAACCAAACCAACATAATTAAACAACTTGTAAAATAAATGGTCACCAAGTCCACAAAAAGACGAAAAATTGAAGTATAAGTACAAACAATGAGCGTCACAGTTAGTATGTTTTTTTGGATGGCTGCGTATGATTTATCGCGTTGAATTCCTCATAAAAGTATATCGAAATGGAAATTCACTTGGATTATTGGAATAACAGGATACAATAAATCGTCTGCAATGTCCGTATATGATTGTTTTGAATATAAAGTATCCTTTTAAATGAAATTTATGAAATGCGCAAGTCGGTGTAAATCATTTTGAGATATTCGAGTATACAATGTTTATGCATTAAGCAGAACTTTATTGTAGTAAACACTGTAGTTGTTTTCTGTTGTCCTTGACAAAACAATCTTAAAAACTCTTATAACGACAGACAAATCGAGTTCGCAGAACATGACAAATGTAGCGATATAAGGTAAACTATCACTATCCATGGGTAAATCAAGACTTTGCATAACTGTAAAAGATGCATGCGCTCCGTAGTGATATTTGCGTTATTCATTTTCTTATCTTATAACACTTTCAAATTCTGACGGATTTTTAAATTTAAAATAATGATAAATCTGTACAGTTTAAAGTTTTAATTAATACCAAACAGCAGAATATTTACGTACTGAATAGATTTTATCTGTGTTGATATTTTACTCTTTATTTCGAATTTTCGGACACTTGTCCTTTTTCAAGAATATGGAAATATTTTTCTGACTAAGTAATATCCATGTAACATTTATATCACAGGAAATGAATAATGTTGACGTCCTGTCACTAAGACAACGTCACGTCATATCCTGTGTAAGACGTGACGTCGTTTCCCGCAAAAAGGGCAAGGTGTCAACATCATACATAACCAGAGAGCAAAACACAATACTAAGTGCAGCAAGATATACAAAATAATAATAATAAATAAATAAATAATAATAATAATAATAAAAAAAATATATATATATAATAAATAAAATCAGCAAGATAACTGTCCAATTCATTTTAAACCCCTAAAATTTAAAATATACACGATGTCTATACGCAGTCAGTATGGAAACACGTGAAATGCATGCATTGTCATTTAAGTGAAAGGACCCTCCATAGTTTTTAGAATTACACAAGTTAAGTTAAAGAATCCAAGGGTCACTACTGATGACTATAAACGACTTTACTGAATGCATTTTAAATATTAAGTTTTACGTTACATCCCTGGGGTGTCTTCGTGCCTAGCCTCTTTATCCATTCCTCTTCTACCATCTGTCTGTAAATGTGTCCTTCGTTAAACACCTTTTGAAGTACTGCAACCTTAACATCTTCTGCTGTATAACCCTCGAAATGCCTCATAATTGGTTTATCTGCTTGTTGACGGACATCTCTAAGATGTTCTTCTGTGCGTTCTTTCAGGGATCTTTCTGTCTCTCCTACATAAACTGTCATATCACACCGTGAGCAGACCAGAGCATATATTAAGTTTCTGTCAGTACATTTTGGAACTGAGGCTGTATTGTAGCTGCTGTTTTTGTCAGTGGACCAGACTTCTCCCATGTGGAGAGACAAACATATTCTACATTTACATAGGTTAACTGACTGTTTTAAAGCCTTGTTTGTTTTCCCGTGCACTAGGATGTCACATATATTTTTGTCTCTTCTGTAGGCAATAATGGGTGGAGATTGGAACACTTCCATCATCTTCTCAGATCTATATAAAATGTTCATATGTTTCCTAACAATTAAGTGGATATTAGGGAGCTGCTTGGTATATGTTAATACTAGTGGTACACGTTTGTCTTTTCCTTTTTTAGCCTGCTTTTGTAATAGGTCTTCTCTGTCTAAAGTATCTACTTTTGTCAGTTGCCGTTCTACTTCTTTACCACTATATCCTCTTCTGCGAAGTTGTTGTTTAAGTTCAGTTCTGTGTTTCTGGTAATCTTGCTCTTTTTCACAGATTCTCTTAAGCCTAAGACCTAAGCCATACGCCAACCCTGATTTTGTATTTGGTGGGTGATTGGAGCTTTTGTGCAAATAAAAGTGGATTCTTTAACTTAACTTGTGTAATTCTAAAAACTATGGAGGGTCCTTTCACTTAAATGACAATGCATGCATTTCTCGTGTTTCCATACTGACTGCGTATAGACATCGTGTATATTTTAAATTTTAGGGGTTTAAAATGAATTGGACAGTTATCTTGCTGATTATATATATATATATATATATATATATATATATATATATATATATATATATATATATATATTTATATTTTATTATTATTATTATTGTTTATTTATTTATTATAATTATTTTGTATATCTTGCTGCACTTAGTATTGTGTTTAGCTCTCTGGTTATGTATGATGTTGACACCTTGCCCTTTTTGCGGGAAACGACGTCACGTCTTACACAGGATATGACGTGACGTTGTCTTAGTGACAAGACGTCAACATTATTCATTTCCTGTGATATAAATGTTACATGGATATTACTTAGTCAGAAAAATATTTCCATATTCTTGAAAAAGGACAAGTGTCCGAAAATTCGAAATAAAGAGTAAAATATCAACACAGATTTGTACTATACTTCCCTTCGGAAGATTTACAGACATATTGTGAATAGATTTTAGTAAGTGATTACTTTTATAAAAAATTTTCAACATGACGTCCTTTTTTCGGCAATCACAACGTCCAATCTCTGTTTGATGTTTTCAGTTACACGTTCGCAGGTCTGAGGCGTAATTTTTCGGATTTCTTTACGGATGGCCTGCTTCAGTGCATTGAGGTTTTCTGGTTTAAGGGTGTATACCTTTTCTTTCAAAAATTACCAGAGGAAAACGTCAAGCGGATTCATATCGGGTGAATGGAGTGGCCAAATTTTGTCTGTTTTAAAAGAAATTCTACTGTTGATGTCAGAGTCTTTCAAATGTTGCAGAACTAGCACAGTGCATGGATAAAATTTTAAGTCGAAACGTAAAACTCTGTAAACACTACTGTAACTTGATGTACATGTGTTAGAAATGTCACTTAGAACGTTTATTGCTGACTTTTGAGGCTTCTCTTCAATTAACCGCTGTACTTCTGCAATGTTCTCATCGCTGCGACTTGACCTAGGCCGTCCACTGTTGTTATGTCTTCTGTCTTTAATGGAACCTGTTTGCTTGAAACGCTTCACAAGTCTAAGCACTTGTAGTTTTGTGAGCTTTTTATCTTCTGGATACTTTTTCTGCATACTACGGATAACTGTGACTGGTGAATGAGTCTCAAAATACAGTTTAACGATTTCTGTAGCTTTTGGCATTGACGTCGCCATTTTGAAAACGTTGTAAATGCTATGACGTCATTGTAGACGTTATGACGTCGTTTAAACGTCGACGGTTTCCCGAACTTGGTTTTACCCATTAAAACTTTAAACTCTGCTGATTTTTTTTTGCTGCGAAATGCATGATTTTATGATAACATGCGACAAAACTATAATAAATCGAAATGGTATCAGATATTCTGAATCACCCTGTATATGAATGCCGTTGTTATCAAGTGAGATCGAAGTCTTGAGATTAACCTGATTCTCAATAGAAATTACTGTGATAATTTGTTCACAAAGGGAAACATCAAATAATACTTTTGAAGGAAACATTTTGATAGTATTGCCATCATTGTGGCGCCCTTGCATTATCTCCTTGTTTAAATTAGACAAAAAACGGGACAAAGTAAAAGTATAGGACCAAGATTATTCTTTATTTTATTTTGATAGAAACCACATTTCTAACACTTTTCACTGGAACTGAATCGCACCTTGTTAGTTCTTTATGTCAAGTAGGTAGATATTAAAATATATCGATACGCAATGTTGCCATATGTTTATATGCTTATACTACAAGAAAAAAGAAGAACGTACCAAGGCAATGGTAAGATAAAGAAAGGCAATGGTAAGATAAAGAACGTACCAATGCAATGGTAAGATAAAGAACGTACCAAGGCAGTGGTAAGATAAAGAACGTACCAAGGCAATGGTAAGATAAAGAACGTACCAAGGCAATGGTAAGATAAAGAACGTATCAAGGCAATGGTAAGATAAAGAACGTTCCAAGGCAATGGTAAGATAAAGTCTCAGCTAACTTCAATTTAATTATGAGACCTTACTATGACTTGTCCTGTAAAGACAACAAAATGCAGTTTCCATCCAATCATAAATAAGAAGCCTTATATTGCGAAACAAAGCACGTAGTATTGATACTTGATGTTATATTATTGAAGAAAAACCTTAACAGAATAGAGGCCTAACATTTATACTACAACAATTATATATATATACTCATTTCCAGTATATTTTATATTCAAATCTGTAATTCTGTTGTCCTTTTGTATACAGCTGGATAGGGCTTTCATAATGATTTGTATCTTTGCACCAACATAACTAATATTTTTACAGGCAAAGATATTTAAATTGCATCACTGACAATTGTATTTTTTTAATATTACATAAAGCATGTTATAGTTTAAAAATAAACGAAGCATTCCGGGCATTTAGTTGAGACTATCCACTGGTTTTATTGAAAAAGAAAATTGCATTGTGTACAAAAGGAATTAAACGCGAAGGAACAAATGAAACAGTGTTACGCTAGATTTGTTCTTAACGACTTTGAGAGAAACGTTGTTAAAATAACTTGAGTCTAAGACATAAATCTGAAACTATAAAAATGTCCAGCTATTGCCTGAACCTATACCTATATTTGTGAACAATTTTTAGCTTTACGAATGGTGCTACGTTCTCGATAAACAATATGTATCTACATACCATTCACATCAGTGAATTGTCTGCAAAATTATTGATGATAACATGTTCCACTTGGTTTACTAACTTAAGTCATATCTGAAGACGTGCATTTAGATTATCTTAATACACATTTTACTATTTTTGTCCATTATATAGGTAATTGTATCGATACTGCTAGATATACACACGGTCATTTTACTATAACTGTCTATTATTAACCTGTGACTGTCCATTCTTAAAATATTGGAAGCTATAAGAAAAAGACAGAAGGGAATGAAAATGTTTAGTAACAAACGTATGTGGTGAAAGGTATGAGTATATAAATCTTCGAAATATAACTGGCAATTAAGAAAAATGAAAATCAAATAATTGGCCAAAAGAAGTAACAGAAAGTTTAAATCGTCAATTGTTAAAAAAGTGAAATCCTGTTTGTATATCCCTAAATCGCCATCGGAATAATTTGAACAATCTTGGTAAAGGGTTATATAAGAACCATTTGTTTGAAATCATTTCAAAAGTGGACTAGTGGTTGAGGAGATGTCGCATGAAGAATCTTCTATTTAGCTCTGGTGGCTACCATATATGAAACCAAGCTGAACGGTTTTAGCAATTTTTAAAGAAGACTACCCCTGGAACATCTAGGCCAATTTTCAACAACTTTCACTACACGGTTTCAGAGGTGATGTCGTTTGAAGAGAAGTATTGACGGTCGAACGCCGGACGATGAGTGATCACAAAAGCTCACCCCGTGCACTTGTGCTCAGGTGAGCTACATAAACAAAATACATTCCCTAACGTTTTACAACACATTTCGGTATAATTACAGGAAATTTTGCCGTTATGATCTCATTATTACGACATGACTTCCTTTTGATAATGATATGATTTTTTTTATAATAACGACATATTTTCTACTAAAACCAAGAAACGAAGTCGTCATTACGAGCAAAGAGTCCGTTATTACGTCCTGCTGGTACTGTTCTTGTAATTATGGGAAAAAAGCCCACATTTTCCGATCGAATCTCTTCGACTTCTGTAGCTTGGAGATTGCTTTCAGAATAACATTTTCTGTTTTGTAAACATCAAATGTATTTAAAACCGCAGTTTTTGACATGTGATGTTGGAGTTTCTCATTCCAGACATAAAAGTGGAATGTGTAAAAATGTTTGTAATCTCTTAAACATAATTTTGCAATTTGCATGAGATTTTCTTTTTCAAACTGTTATGTGTTTATATTGTAATATAATTAAAGCTGTCTTCAGAATTCACGAACTTTCTTCATTTTATCCATGGAGACCCCTGCAATGATGTATACATTTTATTTGGTTCTTTAAGAAGAAAGAAGCGATTTGCATAAAGACTGTTGTAGACTTTTTTATCAAGCAGTACGTATTTCCTCCCCAACATATTATATGTAGAATTTTAAAAGAAGAAATAAAATTGAATTAAATTTCATTTTCATCACTTAATACTTACAAAGAAAAAAAGCGATTTTTATTGTAAGGTAATATTATTTGTTTTCTTTTTTCAAATGCAGAACGGTTACTTTAATTAAATCTGAGGTGAGTTTAAAGCTACGGTGTAGAACAATAATTACTGACAGTGCTGGCATGAATAGTGTTTTAATGATATTTTGATGGGAAAATAATCTTAACATCGATATTGAAGTAATTATGAGATCATGGTTTCTCTGTGTGATCTATATTGTAGTACTGTCATATTTTATACAATATTACAGAAATGGCAACTGCAACGAGTTTTAATGAGATACATTTCACTGCGTTTCACTGATGTGGAAAAGCATGCTAAACAGAATGTTATTCTATAGACAAGTTATGAGATTCTGAACAATCCAAGAGACAGTGTTTCAGAGCTCTAAAGATAACATTTTTCAATTTGAGGTAACCATGTGTTTAGTGGAAAATGAGCAAAGGCACCTTATTCATAATAATAATAGTGTATTGTGACTTTTGTTAAAGCCACAGGAGAATTTTATTTGTGTAACTTTTTCTCGGATATGCTTAAAATGCAATACTTCAGTTCAAGATCCTTTGTCCCACAGGTTGTGGGGTTGTCACGGAAACAGCGATGAAAACTGAAAATAGATCATAAGTTGCGCGCCTCGATAGATTCAGGTCTGGCAAAATCCACTCTAGCAGAATACGAGATTTTATATCAAGCTTATGTTGTACAAACCTTTTATTACATAACGCCGTGTACTAAAATGTATTGTATAAAACAAGCACATAGTTACTTTACAGATGATATTTTCAACTGGAAATAGTTTAGCATTATAATATTTCGTCCTGACGTCATTTTGTTTGTGCATGTTTGATTCCCGCGTTTCGTTTACACGGGAGATGCGTAATAAAATGTTTTTGAAACATATACAGACCTGCAATATAGTGTATTGTCTCTTTAGCTAAAAGAATAATCTCTATTGATTCAGATAACCTATATGACTGCAATGACCGTGACTGTTAAATGGAAAAAGAAGTTTTTCCATTAAACAAATTTTGTAATTTAACCAATAAACTTACTTTGTAAAATGTCGTGTCGTATATACCAAGATTGCGACATACTCACAAACGTCTCCCGTACTCAATGTTCGATGAAAGATCAAACGCTGTGCATCTTTTTGCGATTACTTTAGCTTTGACCCACTATTTAAGTACTGCAAGTAGTATAGGGGCCGGTTTAGGGTCACGACTGCGCATGCGTGAGAATGACGTCATGCGCGGCGGCCATTTTGAATTTTATTTTTAGAATGACATCATCTTCCTATTTTAAGGATAACTTCACTCTGCTATTTATATCTCCCAGAAGTATATAGAGCTGACTTATATACCTATCTAGGGCGTGTTCGCGCACATTGAGGGTCAGGTGTTCAGCCCTAGACGGGGAGATTATACACGAAAACAAAATATTTCAAGAAAATCAAATAAATATTAATTATATTTGAACATATAGATTTATCTATAACGTAAAATACATTGTATGGAAAACAAAGAACTTATTAATGATAAGTAAAATATTTATTCCATTTAAACTAAAACATAAATCATTCTTTAAAATCAGTACATTATAACTGAAAATAAAGTATTACATTTCTGTCAACGATGTTTGCTCCTTGGCTTCTACTGACAAAATGACTCCAATCATAAGCATATTATTCCTAAATGCGCATGCTCGGGCCTATTTTTCATAATGACTTCATAAGCTATATTTAGATAAGGTCATGAGTGCATCAAACGTGATCATGGTCAGAATGTCTAGCGTGTGTTGATTTAAGGCCGGATAGACGGACAATAAAAAGTAAACATGTTAAAGTTAATCCCTTTAAAGTCGCCACAATGTCTGGCGTTTATTTATTTAAGAGGGGGTTGCGTGAACAATAGCCTATTCAACTGTCAAAGTTAATCCGTGTATTGGGGTACGTGAAGGGAGGTGACATCAGGTCTGGGTCGCATATGGACCGAAGTGCCTCTTTCATACCATCAATGATATGATGTTAAAGAACATTTTTCTTAAACAATTGCCAACATTTTTTATGACCATCCAGAGTTTTAGAACCAGTAAAGGACTTTTTTAAGAAAGTTGCTAAAATCATCAAAATAAGACGTTTTAGGGTCCATTTTTACATTTTGGGTATCTAACATTTTTGAAAAGCCCAAAGAGTGCACTTTACCATAAACTAGGTGCCAACCGGAAATGAAGTCAGTAAAATTTCAAAGTCATCGTACAGACTCGGACCGGTAAACCCTTAGAAAGAACTTTTCGAGTAGGTTCAGAAAATATGTACAATTACGTGTCTATCTCTATCCGTTTTCCAGATATTGAGGTTTAAACCAGAATCATTCATCCGGAAACACCCGGCTTCATGCCTTTATTATTAACGATAACCTAGGCATGTTGGGTATCTAACCGAAGGTCTCGACTAGTACTATAAGTTGGTACACTCAAACCGGAAGTGAAATCAATCACGCGTAAAATTCACATATTCTGCACGTCCCTAGACTCGAACCTGCACAAGCACAAGCACAAGCACACGCGTACACATGAGAACACACACACACACACACGCACATACACACACAAACACACGCACACACACACATACACCCGCACACACACGCGCAAATACACACACACAAGCACACGCACACGCGCATACATGCACGCACGCACACACGTACACGCCATTAAACAATATATGTAACATCATCAAAATATTCAAAATTATCAAAATCTTTCGTGCCTATTACCCTAGTACACAGATTGTGTCTGCAACTTCATTAACAGGTATCACAATAATATATTCCTTTGTAGTTGAAATTGAACATGCCAGTTCCACAACGGTGTAGATACTCCAACACATCACACAATATTTCATATATATAATTTAGAACATCCAGAATTTTGAACTAACAGAGTATACACTTCAATATAATCGTACAAGTCTATGCATGAAATTCAACCTTCAGCGGATATTAAGTATTAATATTTTTTGACTTGAGATCGGCTTAAGATAATGTATGAAAGAGAACTGGCCAATGTTGACACTAATACTTTGAAAACTGTAAAAGCGGATTAAATTTCGGTCAATTTTATGACTTTTAGGAGAAACTTATAGAAAAGAGTATTTTTGTGTTATAAAACTTTTATAGTCCTTTAGGATACTGTCTTAAGTACAGATAGGTTCTAGAAAGCCTATTTCGACCATCTGGAATCGTCAAGATTTTCAATAAACAGAAATACAGTTAACATTGAACAATCAGTTTTTCCCCATTTCGTGACACATTTTCTATTCATCAATTCGAGATGTTAATTCATGTGATAGAATTCATAAAAATCTTTCATTTACATCCCCCATTCTTATTCGATTTTCAACCGTTTACGCGTTATGACGTAACAGCGATTTTTAAACCTTTCTTAAACTTTGCAATAAACTCTTGAAACAGATAGCATTGGAAAGATCTCGTCCCATAGGTTCAGAAAATATATAGATATTTACCTCTATCTAGATCCGTTCTCAAGATATTGGCGTTTAAAGATTGAAGTGACGTCACCTTTTGAGCGGTAAATTCAAATTTCGCAACCAAAATTTTCAAAATGTAATTTCTCCTCTATTTGTGGACCGATTTTAATGATCTTGGTGTCAAACCAAAACGCTTGACGAGACCTAAGTGTTTGTAGCATACAACCGGAAATGAAATCACTCATGCGTAAAAATATCGATTTTCTCCTTTATTACTCAACCGACTATACCCGTGTTTGGTAATCCTACGAAAGGTTTGACTAGTACTATTTCATTGTTTGCACTAAAATAATATGGGGTCACTCACGCGTAAAATGCATCAAAGTAAGCTTACCTGATCCTTACACTTTGAGATCAAAAATGACAATGAACGAATTTCACAGGGTAAAACGTTCTGATTAGTCAGTAAAAGGTTATAGCAATGCTCTGATTGGCTGATGATATGACGCATTCTAATTGATCACTCAGGGATCACACGTCATATATAAGCCCGTTAAAATTAAATTTAACCATGATTGAAGGTGTTACGAGTTACTGTATACCAACAACTCCTCCTCCACATTCTCCTCCTCTATCTCCTCCTCCTCCTCCATCCTCCTCCTCCACTCCTCCTCCAACCTCCTCCTCCTCCCTCCTCCTCCACTTCCTCCTCCTCCTCCTCCTCCCACTCACTCCTCCACTCCTCCTCCTCCTCCTCTTCCTCCTCCTCCACTCCTCCTCCTCCTCCTCCTCACCTCCTCCTTCTCCTCCTCCTCCTCCTCCTCTTCCTTCTCCTCTGCCCCAAGAAAGCGTAAGAATGGCAAACAGAATAAAGCAGTGTCCTTTTGATAAAAGATTCAAAAATGCATCAGTGTCCTGTTTGCCATTCTTACGCTTTCTTGGGGCAGAGGAGAAGGAGGAGGAGGAGGAGGAGGAGGAGTGGAGGAGGAGGAGGAGGAGTGGAGGAGGAGGAGGAGGAGGAGGAGTGGCGGAGGAGGAGGAGGAGGAGTACGTGTGTGCGTGCGTGCATGTATGCGCGTGTGCGTGTGCATGTGTGTGTGTATTTGCGCGTGTGCGTGTGTGTGTGTATGTGTGTGCGTGTGTCTGTGTGTGTATGTGCGTGTGCGTGTGTGTGTGTGTGTGTGTGTGTGTGTGTGTGTTCTCGTGTGTACGCGTGTGCTTGTGCTTGTGCAGGTTCGAGTCTAGGGACGTGCAGAATATGTGAATTTTACGCGTGATTGATTTCACTTCCGGTTTGAGTGTACCAACTTATAGTACTAGTCGAGACCTTCGGTAAGATACCCAACATGCCTAGGTTATCTTTAATAATAAAGGCATGAAGCCGGGTGTTTCCAGATGAATGATTCTGGTTTAAACCTCAATATCTGGAAAACGGATAGAGATAGACACGTAATTGTACATATTTTCTGAACCTACTCGAAAAGATCTTTCTAACGGTACCAGTCCCGAGTTTTAACGATGACTTTAAAATTTTAATGACTTCATTTCCGGTTGGCACCTAGTTTATGGTAAAGTGCACTCTTTGGGCTTTTCAAAAATGTTAGATACCCAAAATGTAAAAATGGACCATAAAACGTCTTATTTTGATGATTTTAGCAACTTTCTTAAAAAAGTCCTTTACTGGTTCTAAAACTCTGGATGGTCATAAAAAATGTTGGCAATTGTTTAAGAAAAATGTTCTTTAACATCATATCATTGATGGTATGAAAGAGGCACTTCGGTCCATATGCGACCCAGACCTGATGTCACCTCCCTTCACATACTCAATACACGGATTAACTTTGACAGTTGAATAGGCTATTGTTCACGCATCCGTTCTTAAATAAATAAACGCCAGACATTGTGGCGACTTTAAAGGGATTAACTTTGACATGTTTACTTTTTATTGTCCGTCTATCCGGCCTTAAATCAACACACGCTAGACATTCTGACCATGATCACGTTTGATGCACTCATGACCTTATCTAAATATAGCTTATGAAGTCATTATGAAAAATAGGTCCGAGCATGCGCATTTAGGAATAATATGCTTACGATTGGAGTCATTTTGTCAGTAGACGCCAAGGAGCAAACATCGTTGACAGAAATGTAATACTTTATTTTCAGTTATAATGTACTGATTTTAAAGAATGATTTATGTTTTAGTTTAAATGGAATAAATATTTTACTTATCATTAATAAGTTCTTTGTTTTCCATACAATGTATGTTACGTTATAGATAAATCTATATGTTCAAATATAATTAATATTTATTTGATTTTCTTGAAATATTTTGTTTTCGTGTATAATCTCCCCGTCTAGGGCTGAGCACCTGACCCTCAATGTGCGCGAACACGCCCTAGATAGGTATATAAGTCAGCTCTATATACTTCTGGGAGATATAAATAGCAGAGTGAAGTCATCCTTAAAATAGAAAGATGATGTCATTCTAAAAATAAAATTCAAAATGGCCGCCGCGCATGACGTCATTCTCACGCATGCGCAGTCGTGACCCCAAACCGGCCCCTATACTACTACTGCACTTTTTTTTTTTTTTTTTTTTTTTTTTTTTTTTTTTGATTTTTGATGAACGTGTGTTTGTACTTATGCGTAATAGAAACTGGTCTAACTGATGTAACTATTCTGACGTCAAAATATATAAGAGAAGCGCTTATCATGGTTTCATCAATAACTTACTGAGACGATGATAGTAGTCTCAGCACACAGTGTTTTCACTTAAGTTTCTAAGCTTTTAATGGTTTAGTTTTAACCGTTTAAGACATAGTGTTTTTTTTAAATAATAAGTTATTCGACTGGAAAAATCTAACCTCCTAGGAAATATATTGACGAAAGTATAGATACGAATCAGCTGCTTCCTACTGTTTTGAGAATGCTAAGTATAGCAGTTCGAAAGTTTGTAAACGCATTATTACATCCCTTTATCTATCTTGTCAGATTGCAAACGTATGATTTCTGTAGCTACACATTGTTTTAAAAATTGCATATTTATTCAGATTGTAGAAATGTCCAAATATCTATCAAATGTAAGTGTAAAGGCAGAAATTATATTAAAATCAAAAGCAATAATCCACTTCTTTCTATTGCTTTCGTAACAAACGGAAGTAATTACAAACTTTCATAAAAAATAAAACATACATTTCTTATGGGGTCTAACTCTGCGAAATGGGTCATTTTGTTCAATAAATACATCTTTGATAGAATATACTAAATATGAATAATGTCAGCACAAAATGATACTCAAATATGATTGACCACCTTTAAAATCTAACATGATCAGTTATTAAAGTTTGAAATAAAGCCATTAGGTTACCAAAATCGGAAGAGGCCTCCGTGGCCGAGTGGTTAAGGTCGCCGACTTTGAATCACTTGCCTCTCGTCGATGTGGGTTCAAGCCTAACAAGGGGCGCTGAATTCTTCACGTGAGGACGCCATCAATCTGACTTACGAAATGTCATTGGTTCTACTCAGGTGACCGTCCATGATGAAATAATGCACGGAGGGGCACCTGGGGTCTTATTCCACCATGAAATCACTCCCTTGACGTCAGACATGTTATAAATCAAGGATTTATATGTTATGAATTGTGTCGCATTCACAGATGTTTTTGTTTTTGTAAAAGCAGGTCCGCATTGTAAATGCGATTCTGAAAGCATTGGTCGTTATGTAAATTTTATAAAATGACTTGAATAAAATAATAAAACGCGAGACTCTGCCGAGCATTTTATCGGTTTCATGCAACGAGTTTACTTAATCAAAGGCAGAAAGACACTGAAGTAATATTCTTTGTTCGTTAAAGAGTTATCAAACTCGTTGCATAAAACTGATAAAATGCATGGTAGGGCATATTTTAGTATTTCATTCAACTCGTTTTATAAATTCAATACGTGACATCCTTTATTTATTAAAAGATATTACATACACAACAATTAGTATGCTAATAGAAAATTGTGGCCTGTGCTAAAATTTATATCAAACGCATATACACTTTGAGGATATACACGTTGAGATATACACAATTTATCGCAATCATTGAAATGTAAAATATCAACGTGTAGTTTTCTACTAATGCAAACAGGTAGCCATTTACTTAAGATATTGTAAAACAATAATTCATATGAACCAGATATCTGAAAAAAACATAGCTGCTTTTATGATTTACTGACAAGCAATTAACACGGGTGAATTACAATGTGTTCGAATTAAGAAACTATTTTGGTGGATCTCATTAAAAAAACTGAGAAATGAATTAATTAAATTTGAAAGTCACCCTGTAGTACACAACTATTTTCAACAATTTATAAACGTATCTTATATACTGATTTTCTGTAGGACGCTTTGTAACCATAAAGAAAACTGCGTTCAATAACATTAATTCAGTTTTTGTATACATCACACGTTTTCGTTTGGCACAAAAAGTTTATTATGTAATATTCATCCTGCGAAATGAGAAGTCTGAGTGCAGATTTCCCCGTTAATAGGACTTTCTAATGATATTGAAAGAAACCCATCAGTATTTTAGATTGTAAATTTTATTCATGCACAGGAAATTTGTAACATTAAGATTTTCATGGTATTGCTGACACTGACTAGAAAAAAATATGCTCATATTAGACTAGCTTTCATGCCGTTGAAAAGGCATGAATGTTCGGATTTCTACAACATAAATTGTTGAAAATGACCCAAAGCAGGGTAATATAATTCTTTAGAGAGTCAGTTTATTGTCGTTATAATGTAAGTTATCTTGATTTTATTCTGCTTCATTTATTATGTTATCGTTCCTTCTAGCTTTTCATTTTACAAAGACTTTATTAAATGCGCATACCAGTTGTGTTAAAGAAGAAAAGGTCCAAATACTAAGAGATACGCAATCCAAATTTGGAAGAACATTTGCTAGAATGACTTATAATTATGTCCTCGAACAAAGACAAGCCAAAGTTCTTTCATATGATGCAGTCTTTTAGTCTAGGGTATTTAAGAATGTTTTTGATGAATGGATAAATTTGTCTCTCAAACTGGGAGTGTTACTAAAGTCAAGGGTTTTATATAAACTCTTTAAATATTCCATGTAAAAGTTACAGTCACGCGAACACTCCGGAAATCGAGGTTTACTTATCGGTCGTATTGATGCACACAAGTCGATCAATGCGGTGCAAATCAATGCCATTTATCTTCATTCATTTTCAATTTTATGCCATGGTTGTTAAAAAGGAAGACATTTCACATTAATGAGGCAGTTATGAACGTTTGTGGTTTTTGGACTTTTCACCCTGAATGTGTGAAAAATTAACCTCTTTAGCTGAAATCATCGGCCCTGCACTATTAAAAATAATTGCTTCGTTTCTTTGCGTAATACGTTATGTTTTGTATTTCAAAAATATTTTCCTTTAGGATTGATCCGTTTTTGAAAGGCATCTTCTCGGAAATCGGTAAATAAGCATAGCCAGAGATTCAAATTGATTCTGAAAGCTTATAGGTGAGTGAACGTGTACTCGATCGCTGAATGGATCAAAATTGACAAAAAACGATGCGGGTAAATAATAGAGTTTAATGATTAAAATTAATTATTATTTAACATAATTACCTAAAAGTTTTGCCATCAGACGTGACCATTGGAATATGCATTCTGCACGTTGTACTGATGAAATTGGTCCACCGTGAAGTTTCGTTAATATTATTCAAATGGTTTTGTACATAATAATGAACATGACACTGACGTTACATAATAATGAACATGACACTGACGTGCAAACGGTACTTCGGACAGGTGACGTAAAACATAAAATTTACCACTACGGGGGATGAATAAGGAATATGAGCAAGAAATCAAAACGAATTTTAAAATAGTAGTTTTCGTTTAGACAAAACTGTCTTGAGAACTGTCCTAAGAACCATTTGTTTTATCCAAACCGTACACGCCTGTTTGTGTTATTTCTTTCAATTTTTAAATCAGCAATTTTGACCAGTTAAACTTTGTACTTACACGTTTTCAAACTCATAAACGAATTTTATTTTGAAGTTTCGTGAAGCATTCTTCTCACTACGGTTATTGGACATAGAATTATCTTGTCCTAGGACAGACTACACGGCCGCGTACCCGTACGCGTGTTCAGCCAATTAAAAGAATAAAATCTACAAGAAGAGCATTTGAAAACATAGGACGAAACCAAACAAACTAATAATAGACTGGTTTTAAATACGTCTGTTCGGGAAAGGTATTGAAGTATACAACACCCTAACGCTCCTGGCACTAGTTTACGCGGAAATATACAACACCTTAACGCTTCTGGCACTAGTTTACGCGGAAGTATACAACACCCTAACGCTCCTGGCACTAGTTTACGCGGAAGTATACATATAGTAAAACTGAATGGACTCCACGGTTCCCAAAGAACTGAAAATATACCAGAGTCCAGAGTGAATTCAGTGAGTAGTTATATTGAGGTTTTATGTCCATCATTAACAATTATTAACAATGCTAACATACTAGAAATATATAGACAGTATATCTAGAGACATATTTATTCTCAAAACTTTCACCACATGTCAAATTCAAAATATAAACGACCAATCATCAAATGTTCTCTGTTTCGAAATTGAGCTAATCCTGGTAATACACGGTACATTTTGAATGGCTAGTTCCTTTTTAATATTCATGATTTATGCTAAACATAAATGTTTACGGAAACCGTATAATGTGATCTAATAAAAAAGATGATTGGTAAGGGTAGATTTCTCGGAAGCACGGAGCACCACAAACACAGTCTCAGAGTCATGCATTTGTAAAGGAGCCCACAACAAAAAGCAGCTTAACGAAAACATATTATAGACGGGTTACTTCAAAAATCCACCAAGTACATTTTAATTTTATGCAAAATATAGAAAATGGAGGAGGAAGGGGTAGAGGTAGAAAAGGGGGGTAGAAGAGGAAAGTAGAACAAGGATGTTAATTCAAAAGGGAATGCTACGTTCTTTAATCACAGTTGTCCTACAACGTACACCACAGCAGCGCATCCACACTTTTATTTTATTTTTCGACGCAATGCAATTCATAAACACTTTACTATTGGTTTTGTTGGACCTTTTTGTTTTGCAGAAATTTTCGTCAAAATTCAAGTAACATAATCACAATCAAACTTATTTTAATAGAAGTATCTTATTGAACTATATTATTAAAACATTTTATTTTATGTAATATGTGTAGAACATGTTCATTATCTCTATAAATTAATAACACACAGTACAGATTTGTTCAACGAACCAATAAAATGAAATGATGTTTTAATGTGAAAAAAGCATTTAACCATCACGATGGTCACAGCGAGTTTGGATCCGTAGGCAACAGTAACCATTATGCAACAGATTTTAAGATATTGTAAAATATTCAATACCAAATTAAGGTTTACTGTCCTTCCCTCAAGAAAAAACTGGTGTTCATTACTTATAAATTTACTTTGTTCATTAGGTTTGAATGATGCATGGATATTTCAAACTGTTGGCGACGTACATTTATTTTTAGAAATGATAAAACAGAGGATTAAAGATCAATGTTTGCAGAACTGGCAAAGGCTAAATGAGTCGAGCAGAGTTCTATTTTGTCGACGTTTAGCTGTATTCAGGTTTTAGCCATATTTAAACATATTGAATATCTCAAAATTCCGTATCAATTTGTCACGTTTACGTGTGTCATCGCATCGCCTTTGTATTGAAACTGGTATATGGAATTAGCCTGTTAGTACTCCCATTTATGAACGTAAATATACCTTTTGTGAATGTTTGGAAGATGAGTACCATTTTGTTATTCAGTGTAATATATACGCAGATTTAAGGAAACAATTTATACCCTCAAGATTTTGGAAAAGACCAAGTATGTTTAAATTCATTGATCTGATTAATTCCGAAGACACTGTTATTGTAAAACATCTCGCAAGCTTTGTAGAAAAGGCTTTTGAATTAAAGGCCTAGATTTTGGCAGTGGGCCAAGGGATTTCTGTCTTCATCAGCACAGTTGGGGGCTAATGACAATCACAGTATGGTTCCAATTAACAAGGGTCAATGTTTATTGGAGAGTCAGTCTACTATACAAGTGTATCAATTAGTGAGAAGGGGAAACAATGTAATTTATCTTAAACTGATATATAATTGATAACTTTTAAAGTTATACTAGTTTTTTTTTTTTTTTTTGATTTCTATGTAAAGAAAAATATTTGTTGATCAAACACAATAATAAGATAATCAGGAACTTATTTTCACAATAATGAAATAATGATAAACTTACTTAACGAAATATATGCAAGATTTTATTTTTTCAAAGTCTGTCCGGAGAATTGTGATATTTCAGAAAATTGCGACTTTCACTCATCTAAAGCTTGCAGAATACTGTAAATAACATTTGTCTAAAAATTGAAATTAGAATGTGCATTTCAAAGTCACAAAGCAAAGAATGAAAAAAGTCACTTTTGGCAACAAACTGAAAATGAAAATTCAGTACAGATGATTTTAAGTTCAAATAATGTTGATTACATGAATACAAGAAACCCAGTTTCCAATTAGAAAAATATTGTTTGTCAGCACAAAGAACTCCCGAAGTTTTCACTATACTTGTATTTTATTATCATTATTATTTTTAATATTATTACTGTATCTTTAATCATCCTTTATGTAATATAATAATAGTAATAATAATAACAATAATAATAATAATAATTATTATTATTATTATTATTATTATTATTATCATCTTTATTATAACATTAAAGTAATACTTATTATCATCTATATAATATCAAAATAATAATTGATATTATCATTCCACATTCACTGAAGAAAAATAAATTTCTTTCAACTCCACTGCACACATCTTCATGGTCTAGTTGGGGTCCCTGCTGTGCTAATTGCCCTCTAATCAGTTACGGTTACATAATCGCTGATAAGCAGCAGATAAGATGGGAGTTGTATATTGGATTTGGTGGGGGGGGGGACACTTATATAGTAGTGAATCTAGGCCTTTAAGATATCGTTTACTTTATATAACATCAGCATCAATACAGTAGCTCGAATGATAATCTAAATATTAACTTGCTTTATTAACTTTATTGTCTCAGTATTTTGTACAACTATCATGCACGTAAATTTCATACATTCAGTATTTAAGTTTTGTAGCATTTGCTATGCATATGAGTAACCAAGTTGTCTAATCTTGTCAGCTTTCGCATCCTGACAAGGCGGACATGTCAACTTTCGCATTCGGACAAGATGGACAACGTAATCATATGGTAGATAGTGTGTTGATGTTATACATGATCTAGTGTGATTATGATACATGTTAATATACTTTCTTTCACTTTACATTTAGAATGTAAAGACAAAAGCGTTTATTTTCGTATAAAAAAAGAAACAACCAAAAACATTGGTGTAATAATATTATTGCGTTGTTTTTTGTTTTCAAATCATTTAAATCTATTTTTCGACTGAGCTGCTGTTTAAATAATAATTTCGCATTAATGATATGCTTTCTGAGAGTTTAAAAAGCATAAATAAAAATTGTTTTCTTTCTAGTTGTGTTTCTTGAAATATTTTAATTTTCAAACATTTTTCTTCACTATTACGACGTTTTTTGTTTCGTGTATCTGGTCAAACTCTGAAAATTATATGTTTATGGAAAACTTCCTCTAGATCTTAATTCAACAAACTATCGCAGATTTACTTAATCCACAGTTAAAAAAGACTTAGCATGTTTTTGTTCGTTATGCAATTAAGATTATCGTTTTTTTTCATGAGGAGTGTTATCTGTTGACGTTATTGACTTGGTTACGACGTCATTTATGTTTGAAAAAAGGCGCAGTTCTGTGGAATTTATTCAAGGGTCGTCACTATGAATATCTTAAGGTCTTATTGCACTATATCTAAGTTCTGGTTAAATGTTAATTGATCAAATTTTCTTTCTTATTCTTATGAATCTGTCTATTTCATGTTTATATGAGTGGCGGTCGGAAAATATCCTGTCTTTCCACGTACAGCTACCTACATATAGTATACATGAGTGAAAACTATATCAGATTTTACACGTAAAATTAGGTATGAGAAAGGTAAGTGCAAGGTGGGTGCCAAAAACAGCTGACAGAAGACCAAAAAGCACCAAGGGTGACCAAAAGAACATTTGGTGCTTTTTAACCGTGATGAAAATATTTTTGAACTGTATTGTCACTGGGAATGAAATATGGGTTCATTATGCTGAGATTGACTAAAAAGCTTAACCAAAACAGTGGAAACGAGCTGGTTCCCCACCTCCCAAGAAGTTTCAGCTGTCTCCCTCTACTGGCAATGTTATGCTGGTTACATTTTTGGATTCGCGTGGATTAATACTGGCTTATTTCATGCTATCAGACGTGACCTTGGTTGAACCGTGACTGCTGGAAACAATTCAGTATTAATTTTAAAATAGAAACTCAAAGAAAAAATGAAAGAATTGTGTCCCAGGCTAGCCAAGAAAAATGAAATGTCCCTTTTGCATGACAATGCCAACCCCCTGTTATACTAACTTATGTACAGTAGGACGTATCAAATCTTTAAAGTAGCAATTGTTGTCCCCACCCCCACCCCCACCCCACCTCGTAAAGCCAAGAGCTTGCTCCCTTCGACTTTTTATTTATTTCCAGAACTGAAAAGAGAGCTCGCCGGAAACAAATATGAGACTAGGGCGGCTTTATTGGCAGCTTTAAATCGCTATCTCAGTAGTAGGTCTACTTCATGGTTAACTTTGCAGAAAAGAATCCGCGAAGATTGAAAAGAATTTTCAAAACTAATGAACGCTTTTTGAGAAAGATAAGAAAGTCCGGATATTTTCCGACCACCCCTTGTTAATAGCATTTTTTTTAAATTTCGTATTTTAAATCTTTTGCACATTCGGCAATATGTCAGCTGACTGGTAAGACAGCGTTTTCCGTATTCCATATACATTAGTTTTGACACATAACTCGATTTCGTAAATTTGATGTTTCTTCAATATATTGTTTTGAACGTCTGGAACATTCTATTGCAGCAATTACATTTCGTATTTCACACTTTCGGGAACATTTTATTTTAAAGTGTCGGCCATTTCTGAAGTGGTATGTATTTCCATCTCTTCATAAGCCACATATATTTTTTCTGCACATCCTTATTTCTGATTTTCTTGTTGATTCTGTAAATGATGTCCCTGTCCGCCATTTCTTCAAGTTTCAAGGTTGTGTTTTATTGGCAATGATTCATTTTCTTCGTGATCATTTAATATTGGCAGATGTTCTCTTATAATGTTAATAAATTCTTTTTTTACCGGAATGTGTGTATATAAATAAGGTATTATTTTATTCTTTTTGTCTTTCTATAAAAAACATTTCATATTTTTCCTTTACATATTATATCTTAAGGGTTGATTTTCATACATTTTGCATGAACATTTGAAACAAGATAAATTGTAGAGTAAGTGCTTGTGCATTATTAGCTTTTTTAGCCAGAGGCTGGTTGTACTGTCAGAGAAAAACGATACACACAAAAATTGCTGTCACATAAAACAATGCGCTTGCAGGGCGATAAGTTCGAGAACTCTTCGTATCTTTAATGTAACAGAAGCCACTACCCTCCGTTAAATGGCTAATAATTTTGATCTTATGAAATTAGTTTGCAATTTATGTGTACTTAATACAGTGCTCCCTCTCTACAGCGGCCCTCTGATCAACGATTCCCTTCTTGCAACAACACTTGCTACTGACTCAATATGCTAATTGTTCTTTATTTCACCTCTCGAAAAAACATAATTTGTGACTTCAATTGTTGTGAGAAATTGGAACTTAGAGATTTGAAAATATATCAATATGTTTTTAGGGGGGAGTCAAAGCAATTATCTTCCAACATCTGCCGCGTAATGATTTCAGTTCACATCCCCTATATTTAACTCAGAGGTTTGTTTTGCGTCATGTTCGATTGGATACTGCTCGTTCTTGCATGCTTCTAACTACGTAGAATGAATTACATGGTGCAATTATGAGGTTCTTGGTGGTGGTATACATGCTTAGTAAGAAGCAATGACTTTCAGAAACCAATACTAGTACGTAAACAGCTTTGACCAACGATTATTCCAGAAGAATTTTCTCTGTAAATATTTTAGAACGGATTTTTTCAATTTACAGCTCTGTACTTTGTAGTTGTTGCCTCTTACACGTGTTATTGTAATATATAAAATTGAAGATGAGTTTCTACGGCCACCACTTAACAGTGCTATCTTTATCTCATGACCAGTTTTTAAAGGAAAATGATTGACATGTTTATCTTGTCGCATTCCAGTATCTCCAAGGTCTAAAGTAGAAACAATGGGTGCAAAAAAGGTAATTAATTAGTTGTTTGTTTAGAAAAGCAACCTTTCTAAAAAGATTTTTCAACTTAATGTACTTCTTAGTAGTTCTTTTATTTCATGCAGATAAATATGAAGTTTATTTCTATCCCAATATTCATTTGTTTACCATAAAAATCGTTTTGTGAAAGTTTTTGTTATTGACTGACAGACAATCGTTTGGTTTTATAATGAAATAAAACGAAAATTCAACAGTGTTGAGTAACAATATTGTACTCAGCTAGACTCGTTCAGAGCAGTCTAAACCTATATTTGAACTCGGCATTCACCTCGTTGTGTACTCGTCAAAAAGAACTCACTATTGTACCCAACGCTGTTAGATAACTTCATAATAGATAAAGTTTGTGTATGTTGTTTAAATTCAGAACACTGCAGCGAGTCACTTCTTTTGAAAGCCCGGCTAAATACAATCATGTATAAGGACCTATAACATGTAGGCATTCCCGTACAAATGCTTAAACAATGTAACAAATTGGATGTAACAGTGACTAAAACGTACAGTCCACTTCGTTAAAACTAGGCACTAGCCATTTAATTTCCGCACAAACGGTCTCTGAACTCTCGACAAATTTATCATCAAGTAATTTATAGAACCAATGCAAAATAATTTATAGCGGCTAGACAATAGATTTTTATGTTTTGTTTCAGCACACACAGAATCATTAAAATGTCATTATATTACCCCGTTTTGATGTTTTCAACAGACAAATGAGACATAAAGCTGCGTCATAGCATTTTTAAAATCCCTTTGCCGACTATCAGATTACAAATGTGAAATCATACTTGAAAATATCTGTAATATTCAGTGATTTGCTCAAGATATTTGATTTTAAAAAGGTGGAAAAAATAATGCTTTGTGTTTAATTATAATAGCATTTTTTTTGCGGCTACTGCAGTTTTTCTCAGATTTATTTTAAGAATCCATAGCTCCCGTTTTATTTTGAGGATTTGGGTTAAGATGTTTACCTAAAGAATTTACCCATACTGCAGCATTAAAATTAAATCAAAATGAAAATAACTTCCTTGCTTCTTAATAAAATCATTCGCTTATTGTCTTACTTAGATAATTCTTTCTGGAGGTCATAGACCAGGAATAAAATTGTTCCTAGAAGTTTGAAGCATAGAGGCAACATCTAAAAACAAAAGAAAATTGTGACATTGAAATGTTTTATCTGAATTGTATGGATGCATTCCTTTGTTATCTACACAGACATGGCGGAAATCATTTCCATACGAAACATACAATACACAACAATGTATAATAAACAATAATTGACAGGCAATCATCTTATAAATTTAGTAGAAAAGTATTTGACAACAAGCATGTCTAAAAATTTTCAATTAAGCAATTACCATAAAAATGACTATGAAACTCGAAGACATAATACAAAGCACCATTACATATCAACAAACTCATTATGATGCTTTATAGAGCCCAAGTGACAAAGAAACTTTGGAGACATTAACCTAGCTAAGATAACACTAGCCAAATCTAAAAGCCACCTATAAAGTACAATACAATTGTCAATAGTAACCGATAGCAATAGTTTTATCTGCTGCAATAGTGTTTTATGTTGGCAATCGTTTAGATATGACCTAGGTGAATACAATTCGTCTCAATTTACAGTTTTGTAATTGCGTAATCTGTATGGTATTTATATACATGAACACATACCTATTTTCGCATTCGGACAGACATCGTCTCTTCAGTGCAAAAAGTGAACAGGAATGCAGTTATTCGTTTGCTTTTGACAATGTAATATGCTGATGTTGAGTTCTAAATGTGCTTCCCTGAAGCTCTGTCTTCTGCAAGGCATGGTCACATGCGTCTTCTTGTTCTTAATTTATATTGATAACAGCATTTGTAGTTTACATACAATGCCTTTGGTTATAATTTAGTATATAAAATTACTCCTGGTATGGATATATTTTATTTTACATTGTGTGGATGTATGTTGGTTAGTGTTATGCGCGTCCATACTCACGCTTTTGTGATTTGCAGCCTTGGAAGTCTGTGTTTCTCTCTTAAATACCCAAAGAACAGGAGAATTACAAGGCAAACTCCATTGTAGCGTAGCCGCTCCTTAAGTCATCTGGATAAATAACTCAATACACTGTTTTTCGTTTCTATCTAGTTTATTTTCCGTCACCAATTGTATAACTTCTGACTGACAGAGCTAACAAATTTCCATCGGGTACAAATAAGCCTCTAAGCATTTCATAACTCTCTGTCTCCGTCTTCAGTCCTTCTCGGGCTTCGCGCAGCGCAAGGCATTAGCCCTGGCCGGCTTGCGAGCCACCACGTGGTTGCTGTGTGAGCGGGCGTCCCCTTACAGCTTAGTCCGACAATACACATTTTTGTCTCCATATTTATACAGATTGGGCAAATACATCATTTACATAAGCAAAATTAATGAATTCTGGTACAAACCGAAAGTAATAAACAATAAAAATATTTCTCGTAAAATATTATATAAATATCATATGGCAGCATGTGTGACATTGATATTGTCAACCCGAGAGCAGAATGTCACCCGAGGCGTAAGCCGCATATGATGCCATATGATATTTATTTTATTATACCGAACAAAATTAAGTACATAAAAAGTTTTAAAATGTTTTTAATTCATTTAATTCAATAAGTTTAACAAGGTAAACAAAATATCACATATATCAGGAAGAACAAAATTCCACTGTTAACAATGCTAATTAAATTCCTTGGAAAACTGTTTTTTATTGTACTTGACTGTTCATTTTCCATGAAAATGGAAATGTACTTAACCACAAATTTTAACAAGGTAAACAAAATATCACATATATTTAGAACAAAATTCCACTGTTAACTATGCTAAAATTCCTTCAAAAACTGTTTTTTTACTGTACTTGACTGTTCATTTTCCATGAAAATGGAAATGTACTTGACCACAGTTACTTATATTTGGATTGATGTTGTACATGAAAGGTGGTCTTGCTTGTTCAAATTGGGTGTTTATAATTTGGGGGGCAGGCATGTGATTGTTCATAGTTCCTACATTATCATGGACTTGCTGAAATACACTATTAGCGACTGATGATGCCTGAGTAGTTATCACTGGTTGCAATGCAATGTTTGTACTCGCCTGTGTGACAACGGGTTTTGTCACTAACATGTGGCTGCATATTTGGGGGATTATTCTCCTTCCCAGTGGTATCTAATTCAATGAATACATTATCATCACGAAAAATCTCCTCAAGAAAGTCAAGATCGCTAATGTCAACCCCAGAAGTAGCTGTTTCATTTGGGGCATGTTGATTTATTGGAGCCTGTTGATTTATATTTGTCACATTTGGCTTTTTCTGCAGGGCTTTAGCCAGTGTATCAGAAATTTGCTGCTGTTTTTCGTCACACAAACGTCTCGAGTAGCTACGAATAGACATTTCAGATTTGTGTCCAGACACTCGTACCAGGTGTCGAGCCTCGATTCCATTTCTATCAAGTTCGGATATTGATGTGGCTCGAATACAATGGTTTGTGTACCGTTTAGACAAATGTGCCAAGTTCGAAATATCGCCCATCATTCCAGCTAGTTTTCCCTTTCCTAAGGGAGCCATACAGTACCAAATTGGTCCATCAAGTTCGAAGCTATCAAGCGGTCGCTGCCATAGGCAGTCAATTCCTGGATTCAGTTTGCTGAGATACTTTTTAAACGAAGCCACCGGACAATTGACATCACCAGGAAGCTCGTACATTTTCCCTTCGCCAATGGTTTCATCACAGCTCGACTCGGCACTGAAAAAAAAGTGAAATGTTTTGAGAAATAGTTTATTTTTAAATTACCTGAAAATTTGCATAAAGTCAAGTCAATATTCATTTATTGTCGGTAGATAGTATAATATTATGAACATAAGCAATGTTGATATATCTGTAGGTTTTGACTAGTCAAAATAATTCGACGTTCAGATTGTTTCATATTTGTGACTGGCAATCTTAACGTCAAACTTTGAAGGACCAAAATAATGGAAGATAAATCACAGTACACAGTCATGTAAAGTTATTGGTTTTATATGGCGTGTAAACATACACAAAGGTTTAAATCACTAGAAAATTTGTAATTTTGGAGATTTGATAATTTTTACATAGATTAATGAGGAAATTGAATCCGACCTTTCTATACATGTAAGATTTATTTGAATTCATGGCCAATTTGTGAAATTATCAACATTTTAACCTATAGCATACAAATAGCGATAAAAATTTCATTGGAAATTGCTTCAACTATTTTAAGGGGTGTAACGATACGCTAGTCTCACGATACAATACATATCGTGATACAGATGCAACAATATGTGTATCGGCAGACTAAGGTATCGGGATACAGAGAATTGCAATATATCGTTACACCCTACTGTAGTAAACTATCTTGGTCTTTGAGTGGGGATATTGGCCATTTGCAAAAAATATCTCAATATTTCCTAGGAGCGCGTCAGATTAGCTGGACTAGCTTTTCATCAGCATGTGTCAACTGAATTTTAAAGATTACTGCAGTGTGATTAAACAGATTTAGATCTAGCAAATTTCTGTAAATTTGTTTCTTACCCATGATTTTTATCAGCTTCATCCACCATCTGATAGACATATCTCCTACCGGCAGCATTGACAGCGACGGCAAAGGTGTCTTTTTTCATTCCTCTCAGATTTTCCTGCCCTCTCCGGCAAAGAAAGTACATAATTTCAAACCAGACCTTTTTCTGTAACCCACATGGTGTGTCAATGTCAAATGCTATATTTTCACTACTGAAAAGTTTTTGAAGATCCTCAGAGGAAATTTCATCTTTGTGTTCAATAGATCCTTTACCCTTTTTTTCAGATCTGTCACTTTGCTCTTAAATGTGGTAAGACATGACGAAAATGAATTATCATTGCACACATCAATTTTACACTCATCTTTCAGATATTTACAAATTCCGTACTTAATTGATGTCAGTGATGATTTCTTTAGTTCCGACCCATCTGTCTTTCTTATGCTTGCAAAGAATGCTCGAAGAGATTTGTTTAATTCCTCGCTTGAAAATCCTTCAAATTCACAGTTTTCGCCGAGAAATTCACGAAACAGAGACACACTTCTTTCTATTACACGTTTTGTGTTTTTTGAGTCTTTCTGTCCATCAAGAGTGTCTAAATCATCTTCAGAAATACTAGCAAATCGAGACATGTTTACATGCTGACAGTTCCTGTCGTCTGATGTTTTTTGTGTACACATTGAATAGTGACGTCACTGCTGTATGTGTATAAGGGAGGCAATCACGTCATGATTTAGCTTAAATATTGAAGCAGTTATTTGCCCTTATATGACATTCAAAATATCACTGCGGTCACATGACCTGACAGTCAATTTTCGCTTGGTCACGTGTCAAAAGGTTGAAAATGTTTCTGATAGTCAAAATATCTCTTTTTCGGGTAATGGGATTTTACCATTGTATACAAAAGTGAGGTATAATAAAGATAAATTGTCACTCAAGTTACACCCAATGTCCATCATTTTACTGCAATATAACACTTATATGACCTGACTAATAACTTTAGATGCATTTTATGTGCACTTCGTGAGAAAAACATGTTTTTCTATAGTGACGCACTTGTTAATGAACCTAGATCTTAACCTGTTTAGTCTCGCCTTTTTGTAAGAAAAGTGTTTCTTAACTTATGAAAAGATATAAGGAGAGTGTGCTTTCTTTCAACAAAAAGAAATTATATCAATTTCTTTACACCATTTGTATTCGACGTTTCGACAATTTATTTTGTCTTCATCAGAAAGCCAACAAATATGAAATAAACAGTCATGAATATATGACGTTACGTAACAAACATTTTGGCGTGAAAATTACAATGTGCAGTAGGCTACATAATAAGTTTATCTAAAATACTGAGGTATATTGTGACGAAAATTACTAGTGGTTTTACTTAATACATAATAAGATTATAACCATTATTTAAAATAATTATTATGTTAATAATAATAATTACAGGACCACAAAGATACCAAATCACTGGGTAAATTGTGTTACAGACAAAAAAAAAAACAGTTATAACTTTACTAAATGACTTTAAAAACACAGTAAGGTGTTACACTACAGAATTACACTGTGAAATGAACAGAATTACGAAAAATTATACATTACTTTTCAATTCTTCCTTTTTGAAAAAATAGTATCCAGTTTATGAATCCAGTAAGTTTCTCTAAGAAGCCTCCTCATATCATCATAGATAACATCAATAGGCATAATGCTAAAGTAATTTAAGCTATAGCCATCTTAATTTAGATGTGTTGCTACATGACTAGAAAAAGCAGGATCCATAAAACTTGTAAAAATATCAAAACGATGTTTTTTCATACGCCACGAAACGTACTGGCCTGTTTGGCCTACATATTGCATACTTTTGTCTGTAAGTTTTGACCTGGCACTCATGAATATTCCGTATGTTTCCGTAAATTAATTTTCGGTGTCCGAACCTAAACAACGATATAACTATTGAAAAGCCAGTTATATACCATCATGTATCATGTGCAGATATAGCTGTGCGGACAATGCGTTTTGCTACTAATCTCAGGGTTGTGTGTTCGAGTCCTCTGTCTGACCAAATTGTTTTGTTTTTATTTTATTTTATCTGTACAATTAACAGACGGAAAACTTGTCACACTTATCATGAATTATCAACGAAATACTCTACTATCGATTCACATTCTTCTACGTACATAAAACTGCTCTTAAAATCTTTAGGACCGGACAAGCTTTTATTCATTCAACGGGCAATTCAAAGAACTGTTGTTAATGACACGAAATGTTCCATAAAATAATGTAATATAGATACAAATACCAACACAAGGAATAGTATTTAAAAAAAATGGTTAGAAAATAATTCGAACATATGGTAAAGTGTTTCCAAGTCGGAGAGTTTACCATTACACCATTGTGCCGGTGGTTATCTAAGTTGATTATTTTGATAAATCTAGATATTTTCAGGACACAACTATCGCGTAAAATAATGAAAACGCCCGAAAATATTGGCGAAGGTTAATGAGTGCCAGGTCAATACTTACGGACAATACACTTCTCACATGTTATTAAATATATAACATCTGAACTTTTACAAGTTGCATTACTCTAAAGTTTGAAACTTTTCTTACACTGAGAACTATCAAAACTATCGCTTTCAGTAATATAACAGCAATGCGAACATCTTAAACGATTACATTTTGACGAAGTAAAATTAGCATCAGACAACATCTGAAAATTAGTTTTTACTAGAATGTCCTTCAAATTCTTAGGACGTTTAAAAGCCATGGTAGGTTTACACGAATGTAACATTTTAACAGCAGGATTATCTGACAGCTGAAGTAAATTCCAGTATTTGTTAATAATGTTGCCAATATTAAGAAGAGATGTGTTGTACTCAACTACAAAAGTACAACATTTTGATCACGTTTTACAGAGGATTTAAATCCATCATTTTGTGACATACGCTTAACGTTCTCAAATGCTGTATTAATAACAGACTTTGGGTAGTTTCTAACAAGGAAGTTTCGCCGAAGCTGTTCAATATTAGCAAAAATTGATTCTCATTGGAACATATTCTGCGACACCGTTTGGCTTGACTGTAAGGTACTAGTATACCATCCTTACATGCTTTAGGATAACACGAACTATTATCAACATACTGGTGAATATTGGTAGGTTTGACATGTACATTGGTGCTGATGTTATGTTCATCATCTATACCAATATCTACATCTACAAATGAAACTTCCAATATGTTATATGTGAACTTAATCATTAGATGAACTGTATTCAACAACTCAATAAATTTCTTTAGCTCATCTAAAGAATAACACCAGAGCATGAAAATATCATTCAAGAATCTAAACCACACATCTGGTTTCAACTCCCATCTTTGAACTCACATCTTTAGAAAAGATCGTTCAAGTTTACCCATGAATAATGAAGCAAAAGACGGAGCCATGGAACTACCGGTATTCGTCCTTGCTTTCTCCCTTTTCTCCTAATCTTTGTTTTATACATTTCATATAATCATAGATATACATATTGGACTTTTGAAACAGCCCGTCTGCTATATCTTTCCACTACAGTTTCTGCATTTAGGTGTATGCTTCAGGTTGTGTTTTCCGTGCTCTTTCACTCTGGGAAATCTACCCTTACCATTGTCAGTATGTATTTGGACTTACTACATGCTTCCGGACAATTATTGAACTACTTTAAAATCACAATAATTCTGCAACAATTTGCACCCAGCATCGACTGAAATTCGATCCATCCCTATCAAAACTAAAATAGTGGAGAAGTTATAATTTAAGTATGAACGCTCTATATACTGGAAAAATAATTACCATTGAATAATTTCATACAAAGCAATGCAAAGGATTACACATAAGAGAAACAGCTTTGCTTTTATCTTCTAATTCATTGCAATAAAGGATCATCAAAATATCATTATATTACAATTTTGAGATATCCAATCAATCAAATGAGGCATTAATCTAAATAATAGGGTTTTTTTCAAATTCTGTTCCTAATCTGTGTTATCCATTGATTACTCTGGTTTGTTTCGAGCCGATGTGAAAGCTGAAAATGTATTTGTAATGTAATTATCATAGTACAGTTAAATGCAGAATTCCCATATTATGACAAAATCTGTATAAAGATCATTTTTAAAGAATAAAACTCAACCAAATAAATATCAGTAGACTTGGTTAGATTGAATCCGTCCAAGAGATATTATGGAATGTACACCACACCTCGAGCCACTTTGCTCTGAGTCTGATCATTTTGTTAGGTTTTATTCTATACTTCCAGAGGTTCTTCTAATATGTATTGTATTAAGCGCAACTTTAATTATAAAAATAAATTACACTCAATGATAAAGGAAAGTATTTTTCCATAGCATAACTAAAACAATCATGTCTAACATTCTATCAAAAATATCGATATAAAGTATTCTAACACGATCCGCAGCAGCTGCTATAAAAACATATAGCGAAATCGCCTATACATGAATCTACGATAAAATATAGCTCTTCCATTCCGCCCTACGATTGTAACATGACTGTGAGATTCTACTCTGCTTCCATTATATACAGTATAATACCGACTAAATATTCGACTTTTTCAGTGCTAGTAGCAATAAAAAGTACATCAAATTTTCTGAAACAAACTATTTCTAACTGATGAATTTATTTGTTTATATTTTTACCGTAAGAAAATGTTTCAGCCCGGTAAGTTTCAACTTCAACACCAGTGCATCTATGTCTGGTCGTGTGTGTAGTTTACAATTTCTGCGTTGCTGGCACCACAAATGTCAACTAGGTTCTACTTTGACAATAAATAAATCATAATTCATCTTCAGGACTCAAGTGTTTACGTGTTTATATGCCGCCGCAATGTCCTAGCGTGTATGTTTCAGTGCCATCATGTAGGTGACGTGTACTATTTTTAGAAACTGCATATATAAACTCTGAATTAAGTATTTACCTCTGCTTTCTATATCCGACCTTAGATGTTATTAAAAATAACATTTTCACGGCAATAACTACTTAATAATTTAATTAAAATTTATTGAATATTGGAAAATTCAGTTTGATGCAATGCTTTCCATTCGTGGGGAGGTTTTTATAATAGCATATGGCCAGCCGAATGACATCGCGCTAAAATGTAGTGCTGTAAAATGCGAAGAATTTGCGTGGTTAGAATCGAAATAATAAATATGTTCCAATAATTTTATCAGTTAATAAAATATGGGCAGTCGTTCGGATGCGAATATTAAATCACTCGTGCTACGCACTCGTGATTTAATTATTACGCATCCGAACTCCTGCCCATATTTTATTAACTGATAAAATATAGGCACATATTTATTATTTCTTAAACAAATGATGAAGAAAACTCATTTCAAAAATACGACTAATCTCAAGGGGCGGCGCATTTAACTTTTTTTTTGAAATTTTAAACGAACATTATCAAGATAACCGTTTATCTTAACTTTCAGAAATGGTCATGTCAGGTCCTGTACTATCGTAAATGACATAGAAAAATATTTCATCAACATAAACTGAATCTGTAAATAACACGTTATACAATTTAAACGGCAACACTGTTTCATTATGAAATTCCTTATTTGGTCTGTAACGACACTTGCGACATCATTTTAATACATGTCGTTTACTCAGTCTAAGGACAAAAAAAAATGTTCATCATGTATTTAATAAGTGTACGTAATGTTCATACTTTTACAACTGCAAAAATCATTCAATATATTTCTGAAAATGCTGACACCAACAATCAATACTTTAATTTCCTAAAAAGTGTTGCAACAGACAATAAACAGAGTTAAAGCATAAAGCGGTAAAACATTGTATTAATGTCCGGATTCCAGCAATAAAAGGTATCAACATGAGAATATAATTCTTTTGGGAGATAAGTAATTGTGATTTTAGTACAGGTTGCACTTTTGCAGCTTCAGATTAGTTTTCAACTTCAAGATACTAGTAATAAAATGTGTTTTCCGATTTTATTACAAGTTAGAACATCAAGAAGTAACGAACGGCTAGACACTAGAAGACACATTAACCGCGTTTGTGGTGAAAGCTTTACTCTTGATTTCAATGTCCCTTTTACGGTTTCTTAATCGCTGTTGGCGCGTACTAAATTTATTTTCGAAGGGTCGGAATTTCAAAAGACTTGTAGACACTTATGCTTTCAGAAATAATTCAGCAGCAGTTTTTTATGTGGAAGTTTTAAAATGGCCATTATTGATAAAGGCTGATAACATTTCGTAATTCCATTCGTTGAAAATAGCATATGTAACTATTTTTGAGTAAATTTGGAGGAAGCAACCGTATTAACACGATTTATAAACCAAATATAGTTTTCACTTTACCCTTTCTTTTATTTAATCATATCGAAAACCAAATGTCTGCTTTTCAAAATTTATATAAAATAGATTTATACAGATTTTTGATAAAGGTAGTTCTGCATGCTCAGATCCAAGTTTTTTTCTACAATGTAGGATTTCGTTAAATCTTGATTTTTCAAACTTCCGAATATATTCACAAAATTCGGAAAATAAATATAGGGGGCTGTTTGCTTGATTTTGTTTTTGCTATATAGATTTGAATTTTTTGGACCTCATACATTTTTACAAACATGTAATTGGAGTCTATAGAAGAATCACAGTTTTCGTAACATTTTTGCGAACACAAAATTTTATTCAATGTAGGTTTTAATGAAACTTCTAACAGTCGTAAATAAACATATGGCCTATAATATGATGAAATAAAATGTATAGGTCTTGCTTTTAAAATATGTACGCATGATATATTGAAGTGATCCGCACATTTCAAGCTGATTTTATTTCTTTTATTTGGAATTATTAGACATATTGGATGTTTAATTTAGAAAGACGGTAACGTGGCTGTGATTTACTCATGGGATGTCATGAATTCATAGAATGATTTTCATTTTAACACGTCTAATCCATGCTTATTTCTGCGTTATCCGGGTAAATGACGTTACGCCTTTACTTTCGGTTCATCAAACGTGCAGAACGACCTTATACATATTTTTTATTGTCTTACATGTGCTGTGACATAGTTATATCCCCTTAACGATACACAGTGTCATACAGTTGAAACCATAAAATCTATATGGATATCCTTTGGAAGCAAAGAATGCACCCAAGCAAAATAATAGCAGACTCGGTTGAATGGAGTCTGTTCATAATAGGTAATGGAATGCTAAACACTTCACGCCCCCTAAATATAGAGACCGTACCATAGCTCTTCGCATACTGATTTTTCAAACTAAAGTGATTTTTACAAGTGCACCGGTTACGATAAAAATGTAAACAACGGACTCTGTCTATAAAACTTTGAAATGAATGAATGACAGTCGATCTTAGTCATAATACTGACTGACAGTGAATGCTAATGATTCCATTTGTTGCAGAAAGGTATTTAGTTTGTAACTGTAATTTCCCATCAATTGAAATCCTCTCAAAACTGGTAAAATAATTACTTATATTTGGACAAAACTCACCGTCTTTGCCGTTCGACAGCTGCAAAAAGGGCAAATATAAAAGATTCAGTGTAAGTAATATTTCACTGGTACTACCAGTTAGTAAGTTCATACTCTGAACAACACGTCAGAGAAATTTGGGCAGATTTGACCGATTATGACGTTGGCAGCATTAGATTATATTTTTTCTTTACACAAAAATTGCCGTTAGGTAACAAAGCGAATACGCCGATAATCCGGAGTTCACCGATTGTTGTTCCAGTTCACGCAATGTAATCCAGCAATTAAACTGCATAGCTATTAGCTACTGCTGTTGTAGGGAAGTGGTAGAGTGTCTGCCTTAGGTGTGAGAGGTACTGGGTTCGAGTCCCAGTTAGAGCTTAACTATTTAGATTCTGCTAAAGCATAGTTTTGCTGTTAGTAGACTGTTCCAGAAGTTCTAAATTTTTAGTACACAGTATCATGGATCATTATTTAGCAATCCAGATCAAAGTTGAATGTTAAATCAAATGCACCTAATTAGAAAATATTGACTTTATTATTTTCCTTTGATGTTTATGCTCTCCATGTTCAAGAAGAGTTACATTTCCTTGATCACAAAATTTTCGTTAACATGAAAATATTAAATGCTCATAACTCCACACTTCTGGTTAAAATATTGCCTATATTTCTGTTTTTGAGAAATATATGGACATTTGTATTCATTTCAAAGCTTTTTAACTTCAAACCTATGATTTGGAAAACTTAGGTACTATCTCTACTAAATAGCACCGGCTTAAGAGAAATTATATTACATAGATATTAAATAAAATTTAAGATCAGAATCAAAGAACGTTTTAAAATATCAGTGACGCGATTTCCCCCATGTAAGTACTTTAATATGTATAAATTTGGTATACAGGTAAGATATTTTAGTTCCTTTAATAACCTGTATATAATTTCATTATTACAACTATTTACAACTATACTATACTGTTTTATGTTTAACTTCTATTAATAGGTAGCAGTATACGTCACCTAAAGCTATCCTGATCAATATATAAATAGAATTTAAACCAGGTAGGTTATTTTAAAGTTAAGTAAACGGAAGTAGCAATCGCCTTATAAATCAAGGTAAATGAAAAGTTAAATTATATGAATATTATATGAATGAAATAATGTACGTAAAATAAGTTATTGATAAACATGCTAGGAATTTATATTATTATAATTTACAATTGTCAGTAATACAATAAATGACATCATCTACTTTCGTTTTCAAAGTACTACTTTAATTATTATTTTTCATTTTATCTCTGAACGATGAGAGAGAGAGAGAGAGAGAGACAGAGGGCGAGAGAGAGAGAGAGAGAGAGAGAGAGAGAGGGCGAGAGAGAGAGGGCGAGAGGGAGAGGGAGAGGGAGAGAGAGAGAGAGGGAGAGAAAGAGAGAGGGCGAGAGGGAGAGAGAGAGAGAGAGGGAGAGAGAGAGAGAGAGAGAGAGAGAGGGAGAGAGAGAGAGAGAGAGAGAGAGAGAGAGAGGGCGAGAGGGAGAGGGAGAGAGAGAGAGAGAGAGAGAGAGAGAGAGACTACTGATTAAAGCATTTTTATGGCATTTCATTTTTAAATATGTATGGCTGAAAATTTAACTGATGATTGCTGATAAATATTTCAAAAACCTCTCATCCATGACATTCTAACCTACTTTAAATATAAGAAGAAATAAACACTACGTACAATTTTATTTTCACTGTATGCTCAGTAAATTCAGCGTGGGGATGAGGTCCGTTAAAAAAGATTAGCGTGGACATGATGAATGTTTAGTAAGTTCAGCATGAAGATGATGTATGTTCAGTAAGTACAGCGTGGAGATGATGTAATGTATGTTCAGTAAGTTCAGCGTGAAGATGATGTATGTTCAGTAAGTTCAGCGTGGAGATGATGTAATGTATGTTCAATAAGTTCAGCGTGGAGATGATGTATGTTCAGTAAGTTCAGCGTGGAGATGATGTATGTTCAGTAAGTTCAGATTGGAGATGATGTATGTTCAGTAATTTCAGCGTGGAGATAATGTATGTTCAGTAATTTCAGCGTGGAGATGATGTAATGTATGTTCAGTAAGTTCAACATGGAAATGATGCATTTTCAGTAAGTTCAGCGTGGATATGATGTATGTTCAGCAATTTCAGCGTTTAGATGATGTATGTTCAGTAAGAACAGCGTGGATATGATGTATGTTTAGTAAGTTCAGCGTGGAGATGATGTATGTTCAGTAAGTACAGCGTGGAGATGATGTAATATACGTTCAGTAAGTTCAGCGTGGAGATGATGTTATGTATGTTCAGTAAGTTCAACATGGACATGATGCATGTTCAGTAAGCTCAGCGTGGATGTGATGTATGTTCAGTAATTTCAGCGTGGAGATGATGTATGTTCAGTAAGTACAGCGTGGATATGATGTATGTTTAGTAAGTTCAGCGTGGATATGATGTATGTTCAGTAAATTCAGCGTGGAGATAATGTATGTTTAGTAAGTTCTGCATGGAGATGATGTATGTTCAGTAAGTTCAGCGTGGAGATGATGTTATGTATGTTCAGTAAGTTCAACTTGGAAATGATGCATGTTCAGTAAGTTCAGCGTGGATATGATGTATGTTCAGTAATTTCAGCGTGGAGATGATGTATGTTCAGTAAGATCAGCGTGGATATGATGTATGTTCAGTCAGTTCATCGTGGAGATGATGTATGTTCAGTAAGTTCAGCGTGGAGATAATGTATGTTTAGTACGTTCTGCATGGAGATTATGTACGTTCAGTAAGTTCAGCATGAAGATGATGTATGTTCAATAAGTACAGCTTGGAGATGATGTAATGTATGTTCAGTAAGTTCAGCGTGGAGATGATGTATGTTTAGTAAGTTCAACATGGAAATGATGTATGTTCAGTAAGTTCAATATGGAGATGATGTACATTCAGTAAGTTCAGCGTGGAGATGATGTACGTTCAGTAAGTTCAACATGGAAATAATGTAATGTATGTTCAGTAAATTCAGCGTGAAGATGATGTATGTTAAGTAAGTTCTGCATGGATATGATGTATGTTCAGTACGTTCTGCATGGAGATGATGTATGTTCAGTAAGTTCAGCGTGGATATGATGTATGTTCAGTAAGTTCAACATGGAAATGATGTATGTTCAGTAAGTTCAGCGTGGAGATGATGTATGTTCAGTCAGTTCAGCGTGGAGATGATGTATGTTTAGTAAGTTCAACATGGAAATGATGTACGCTCAGTAAATTCAGCGTGGAGATGATGTATGTTCAGTAAATTCAGCGTGGAGATAATGTATGTTTAGTAAATTCAGCGTGGAGATGATGTTTATTCAGTCAGTTCAGCATGGAAATGATGTATGTTCAGTAAGGTCAGCGTGGGGATGAGGTAAGTCAAGTACGTGCAGCATTGAATAGATGGATGTTCAGCATGTTCAGTGTGGAGATGATGTATGTTTAATACATTCAGCGTAGTGATAAGGTATGTTCGACAGGTTTATTGTGTATAAGATGTTTGTTCACTAAGTGCAGCGTGGGGATGAGGCATGATATATGTTTAGTTAGTTCAACATGGAAATGATGTACGTTCAGTAAGTTAAGCGAGGAGATAATGTATGTTCAGTAAGTTCAACATGGAGATGATGTACGTTCAGTAAGTTCACCGTGGAAATGATGCATGTTCAGTATGTTCAGTGTGAAGATATGCATGTTCAAAAAGTTCAGCGTGGAGATGAGGTATGTTCAGTACGTGCAGCATGGAATAGATGGATGTTCAGTACGTTTAGTGTGGAGATGATGTATGTTTAATACGTTCAGCGTAGTGATAAGGAATGTTCGACAGGTTTAGCGTGTATATGATGTCTGTTCACTAAGTGTAGCGTGGGGATGAGGCATGTTGAACAAGTTGATATGGTGTTTGTTCAATACGTTCAGCATGGAGTAGAAGTATCTTCAATAAGTTCATCATGGAGACGAGGAATCTGTAGTAAGTTCAGCCTTGAGATATTGTATGTTCAGTACGTTCAGTGTTGGGATGATGTATGTTCAGTAAGCTTAGCATGGAGATGATGTATGTATAGTATGTTCAGTTCGGAGATGATGTATGTGCAGTAAGTTCAGCTCGGAGATGATTATGTACAGTAAGTATGTACAGTAAGTTCAGCTCGGAGATGATGTATGTACAGTAAGTTCAGCTCGGAGATGATGTATGTTCTGCAAGTTCAGCTTGGAGATGATGTATGTACAGTAAGTTCAGCTCGGAGATGATGTACGTACAGTAAGTTCAGCTCGGAGATGATGTACGTTCAGTAAGCTTAGCGTGGAGATGATGCATGTTCAGTATGTTCAGCATGGATATTATATATGTTCAGCATGGATGTTATATATGTTCAGCATGGATGTTATATATGTTCAGCATGGATATTATATATGTTCAGCATGGATATTATATATGTTCAGAAGGATGTTAGTACGTTCTTCGTGGAGATATATGATGTTCCATGTATTATTATGTTCAAGATAAAGGCGTTCAGTAGTTCGCGTGGAGATAATGGATGTTCAGTATGTTCAGGTGGAGATAATGGATGTTCAGTATGTTCAGCGTGGAGATAATGGATGTTCAGTATGTTCAGCGTGGAGATAATGGATGTTCAGTATGTTCAGCGTGGAATAATGTATTTTTTAAAACAGGTAAATGTTTCTGCGTGGAAGGATTGCTTTGGCAATGTTCAGTATGTATCAAAAGGAAAATTTCAGTATGTTCAGCGTGGAGATAATGTATGTTCAGTATGTTCAGCGTGGAGATGATGTTTGTTCAATAAATAAAGCGTGGAAATAATGTATGTCTAATAAAATCAGCGTAGAGATGTTTTGCCGCTGATACGAAAGGTTTGCTTTTGCCAATTAAAAACGCATCCACTATGTATAAAAAGGGAATTGTTAGTTTGACAGACGTTCGACCCAGAGATTGGATCAAATTTATTAGTCATTATCTGTATTCATTTCATTAAATGAAAATATTTACTTATTGTATCAGTGACATACTGGATGCATTCCAAGACCGAGAGTCATGACGACAGCTCAAGTTAACATCATTACACTTATCTCACAAACTCATCTCCAAAGAGGGCGTTACTCGCTCAGTTTCGACGTAACAAATAAAGACAACACTAGGACAACGATAGAGAAAAGGGAATCTGAAAAACTGGTAAAACCATTTTTATAATGAACAGTTTCAATTCGCAGATTAAGGGTAAATATCTTCATGTTGTCAGTGTTTCGATATTTGCCCATTTCCATGAAACTGTTTCACATTTAAATTTATAAACTTTAAATTGGATACAGTACAGCATTAGAATTCTACATTCACCATTTTTGGGACAAAATGCTCTCATTAACAGCCAGTCAGTTGTTAAGGTTTTGTTACTAATCTCCAAACTTTTATAAGGGCAATCCAAACAAGAAAACCTAGAACAGAAATTACGAATCTGCAATAGTTGGTGATTTTTATGTAAAAGTGTATTGTATTTAAATCTTTGGTATGTTGCTGGATACAATACTTATATACGTACTTCTTGTCTTTCCTCACTTGTGCTTTATTTAATTTAATAAGACTGAATATTATTTATCTGTTCCAAATGATCTTGTATATTTATTCAACTGCTGCATTCAAATAGCTTTGGATAGTTTCATGTATTTTACCTATCTAAAACGTAATTCCTTTATTCTAGGTTTACATAGAGGAACACTGTATGACGGGTGGTGGGTGTTCGCCAGAGATAGAACTGCATTTAAACAACGGAAAATGCAAGATCAAGTTCCTAGTTTCCGGTGCACTGAAACCTTCTGCTCCGCTTGAAAAGGTATTTATGTAGTAAAAAGACGAACTGATTTATATTTAGCAAATTAATAAGGAGTTTTTACAGAGTTGTCGGCCTTTAACCCTGTGTGCTCGAAACCTCGTTTGGGGTGTAGCATATTTTCATGTAAAGTAACCTAGTTGGCTTAAGGTAGGTCAGGTGCCCGCTTGTGTCTGACATAATATATAATAACTTCCTCCATAATCAAATCCAGGAAAGTTACAGTATGAACTAGGGTTGTTTCAACGCGACGTGAAACAAGCCCAAGATATTAAACTGTCCAAATATGCATAAATACTAATATTTGTATTGTTGAAGGTAGGAGTTATGTCGAAATACAACACCAACAAATTTTAAAGTGTTTACTTTTAAAATGATTAAAAACGTTGTGTAAACTTATTTTTTATTGTTAAAGGGTGAAGATGTTCTAGAATATAATGAAGCACAGGGAGAATGTAGAAAATTCCTGAGTTTGGTCCCTACTTACGACGTGTCTCTCGGTGACGTAGCGACAGTCAAGTTTAAAGTTGGTGATGAGGTCAAACATACGGTGCATATTCACGATGTACCAACCGAGAGGAGATCGGACCTGAACCTGAGTATAGCTAGTAATGATTCGTCATATTTGAATGTGAGCGGTGCCTCACAGAGATCAATGGGGGACAGCCTTAATTCTTCAAGTAGTACCACCGACTGCACAGTTGAGAATGAAGGGGTAGCAGGTGAGAATGGTGAACAATCTCTTATCCTTTTGGTTCGCAGAATTCATTTTATCTTACTGTATAATAAATTTTGTTTGTGCGCGCGTTGGTCGTGCTTTTGGAACGTGGCTTTCCATGTCGGATATTCAGCCTTGTTTTTTACGCTTAGGTCGTTTGGTACTAGGAGGGACATGAGGATGTTGCACATCTTATTTCCTCTAGTGGACAGATTAGCCATCGGTGTTTTCTATCGGTTTTCTTCTTTGCATTGTATACTTCCGAAGGATCGTCTCATAGGCTTGATAAAGTTAACTGCAAAATAAATTGTCAAAAACAAACACGTAATTCAGAATAATGAACGCTTTATAATGATATATATTTGCATGTATGTATGCTCTACAGTATAAAAAATATGGAATTGAAACTTTAAATTGTTTAGAGCATTTTCGCTGTAGTTGAAATACTATAATTTACATACGCCTCCAATCTTTTATAAGACAGCAATATAAGAATATTGAAACTCTTAATGGCACTGACCAGATTTGGCTAAAAATAATCTTTCTCTCAAATTGAAGTTTGGTCATATTATGAACATTAGAATATGAGTTTTTGTTTCTAAAATATTTTAATAATTTCAAATCAAGAAAAAAAGATGACCGCGTCTGGAATCGAACACCGGGCCACCGCGGCAATAAAGACATTTTCCCCGTCGTCAACAAATAGCGCTTTAGTGGAATTAGTGAATTATGACTTCAAAATATAGATATTTATAATCGAGACAGTTTACCTGGAGTAAAGCGTTACAAACGCTTTTCGATTTTCATCGTAAAAAGTAGTAAAACAGCAAACTCGCACGTGTTTCCGCAACATACAGTTTGTCAGTAATTAAGTTTTAAAGCCTTCTTAAGAAAAATAGCATTTATTTCCAGATATCTAAAAACAAATATTTTTTTTTGTCGAACGATGTGGAAGCCAGTCCCTTTAAGTACTATAATGCATTTTAGTTCATAAAATCTGTTTTTCTCAGATACTATTGATACATTTTGCTGAAGTTTGGGTTAACACCGTTTTTCAACAGTATTTCAGTTACATAAATGCGGGAAGTTAACCTAACCAGTGCTCCTGGATTCTTAACCAGTACAAACCTGTTCTCCGCAAGTAGCTGCCAACTTCTCCACATAAATCAGAGGTGGAAGACGAATGATTTCAGACACAATATCTTTCATCAAATCGTCACGGAGAACATACGCCTCGCCCGGGGATCGAACTCACGACCCCGCGATCCGTAGATCTGCGCTCTCCCTACTGAGCTAAGCGGGCGGGCTTCCTGGATCTTAAGCACTACTTAAAAAATGATGAAAAGCTTTAAAAAAAAATATGCATAGTATCTTTTTTTATATTTTATATAAATTAAAGCAGGTATTCAAAATTCCATATTCAAAGTTTTCAACTATGTCAGTTGTACATCGTTACGGTGTATCAGCCAATAACCAAAAAGTACTTCTTTTTCTTTAAAGGCTCTGTCAGAGAGATGCGCGACTCCACTACGGGTAAGTACTCGCGTTACCGTACGTTAACACAAATCACACTTTTTTTTAATTGAATGCAAACTAATTTTATTTATAGTTTCGTGACTTTCCTTCCAAGACATTGCGATTTAACAAATAAATAAGAAATACCAAAAAAGATACAAATCCTCTAATAAAGATATCATAATGCTGTGATCAAGACATTTTCCCCATTCCCCACCCCAGACATTTGACCCAGAATGAAACAGTTGGACTAATGGACATTCGAATCGTGCACTTCTTAAATGCTAGATAGGATATGTTTCTCCGGTACTTACTTCTTTGTCGAATATTTCACCCCTCCTCTCCCATTCTTTGTATCCCCATTCGTTTGTTTTGAAACTAGGTAGAAGATAATTATGATCTTATGGCAGTTATTGATATGTTTATTTACTAAAATGTTAGTACATATCATATCAAATTTGTCATATTAACCTTGACCTGTTAGAAACTTTACACATTTTTTTTAGAAAATACATATACTCAATAACTCAATTTACACGTGTGTGTAATGATCACATTTATTTATAAAACTTCCACTTCAATGAAACATTTTTAGGGGACTTGTGATTGAAAAACAAAATCTTATTAAAACAATGGAAAAATAACAATATCGGCAAGTATATGATACATTGATTGATGGCGGTGTAGACTGGGGAATGGGTGAGTTGGAGGGTTACAAAAGGCAATTTGAAAAATAAGCTCTGAGAATGTGATCAGTTGTCACTTCTTTCATTTTCGTCTTGGGGTAAATGTCTAGTTGCCCTTTTCTCATTGGGGAGGATAAATGTCCTGCATTCAAAATTGCCAGCATGCTTACTTATATTCCGCGGACGCTCACATTTTATGAGTACTGCGTTATTACTGATGTTCACACGTCATTTATTATCATGTTACTTCTTATATAAATCGAAGAGTCATAGTTTGTGCTAGTTTGAAGAATCATAGCATGAAAAAATTATTTCTGTCATATACCTTGGGCAATAGTTTGGAATATTAACCTGCAAGTCATTCAGTATAAGATTACTTTTTAGTAACCTGTTTGTACGATTTTATATTCTCATAATAACTTGAATAAAATGTATTACGAGTTATATTATACTTAATGCCACTTGGCTTATCGTTTAGTATACAAGCATCTATAAACGTAATACGTGATTGATATTCACCTTGTGTTTTTTCCAATGCAGGGGGCGGCGATGTTGACAAGAAGCTACAAGCTAAACCATTCTTTTCTTTAGGAGATGCTGTCAGTAAGTGTAACTTTTGAAGACTTATTAAAACAATATTGTATAATCAAAGCAGTGTTACACCTGTTCCAAGTAATTATGACGTCATTTTGTTTAGTTTTTGTCTTAAATTGATAATGATAATAATGTCAAACCATTTGATCAACTGATTTGACTGTCTCTATAAGAGCTATTCTGTCACATCGATATGTATTGGACAGTATACGGCATACTTTTCGCAAGTTGTTAGGATAGTTGTTATGATTATACCATCCAAAGCAAACATTTCCTGTATAGATGTATTAAATTCCCGGTAGTATTGTCCGTGCACATTTCTAGTAGTATTGTCCGTGTACATTTCTGATAGTATTGTCCATGCACATTTCCGTGTACATTTCTGGTTGCATTGTCCATGAACATCCCTGTTCGTATTTCCCTATACATTCCTGGTAATACTGTCCGTGTACATTTCTGATAGTATTGTCCATGCACATTTCCGTGTACATTTCTGGTTGTATTGTCCATGAACATCCCTGTTCGTATTTCCCTATCCATTCCTAGTAGTATTGTCCGTGTACATTCCTGATAGTATTGTTCTTATTACATTCCTGGAACGTGGCTGTCCCTTTTGAATATTCATCCTTGCTCCACTTCCCCCCTACACTCCACTCCCCTCTTATGTAATCCTTACCCCTTCCCCTCCTCACGTTTTTGCTGTATTTTGCATATAATTAAAATATACTTGTTGGATTTTTGAAGCAACCCGTCTACAATTCCGTTACAGCTTCTTTTTGATGTTGGCCTACTTTGCGATGCATGGCTCTATGGCTGTGTTTGTGGGGTTCTGTGCTTCCGGGAAATCTACCCTTACCTTTTATCTTTGGTAGTATTTTCTATGAACATTCCTGGTAGTATTGTCCATGTACATCCCTGGTTGTATTTCCGTGTACATTTCTGGTAGTATTGTCCGTGTACACTCTTGATAGTAGTGTCCTTATTGCATTCTTGGTAATATTGTTCATGTATATTTCTTGTAGTGCTATACGTGTACATTCATGGTAGTATTGTCCATGTACATACCATGTACATTCCTGGTAATATTGTCCGTAATAGTATTGGCCGTGTACATTCCTTGTAGTATTTTCCATATACATTCCTGGTAGTATTGTCGTTATTGCATTCTTGGTAGTACTATCCGTGAACATTCTTAGTAGTATAGTCTGCGTACATTCATAAAAGTATTTTCTTTATTGCATTCTTGCTAGTATTTTCCATATACCATCCTGGCAGTATTTTCCATATACATTCGTTATAGTATTGTCCTTATTGCATTCTTGGTAGTATTGTCTGTGTACATTCATAGTAATATGTCTTTTCGCGTTGTTCGTCCTTCGTGATATTGGTCGTGTACATTCCTGGTAGTATTCTTAGTAGTATACTAGTAGTCTATAAACATTCCTGGTAGTATTGTCTGTGTACACTCCTAGTAGTATTGTCCTTTACATAAAGAATAATCCGTGAACATTCCTGGTTGTATAGTCTGTTACTGTACATTCTTAGTAGTATTGTCCTTTACATATAGTACATGTACATTCCTGGTAGTATTATCTGTGTACACTCCTAGTAGTATTGTCCTTTAGATACAGTACATATAGTATAGTCCTTGTACATTCCTGGTAGTATTGTCCATGTACATTCTGAGTAGTATAGTCTATGCATATTCCTGGTAGTATTGTCTGTGTACATTCCTAGTAGTATTGCTGTTTACATATATTACATGTACATTCTGAGCAGTATAGTCCATGTACATTCCTGGTAGTATTATCCGTGTACATTCTTAGTAGTATAGTCTATGTACATTTCTGGTAATATTGTTCGTGTACATTCCTGGTAGAATAGTCCGTGTACATTTCCGGAAGTATAGTCCATGTACATTCCTGGTAGTATTGTCCATGTACATTCCTGGTAGTATAGTCCGTGTACATTCCTGATAGTATTGTCCGTGTACATTCCTGGTAGTATAGTCCGTGTACATTCCTGGTAGTATAGTCCGTGCACATTCCTGGTAGTATAGTCCATCTACATTCCTGGTAGTATTGTCCGTGTACATTCCTGGTAGTATAGTCCATGTACATTCCTAGTAGTATAGTTCATGTACGTTCCTGATAGTATTGTCCGTGTACAATCCTGGTAGTATAGTCCGTGTACATTCCTGGTAGTATAGTCCATCTACATTCCTGGTAGTATTGCCTGTGTACATTTCTAGCAGTAAAGTCCATGTACATCCTGGTAGTATTGTCCATGTACATCCCTGGTTGTATTTCCGTGTACATCTGGTAGTATTGTCCGTGTACACTTTGATAGTAGTGTCCTTATTGCATTCTGGTTAAAATGTATTCATGATATTTCTTGTAGTGCTATACGTTGTACATTCTGGTAAGTATTGTCATGTAATACCATGTACATCCTGGTAATATTGTCCTTCAATAGTATGACCGTGTCTTCTCTTGTTGTATTTTCCATATACATTCCATGTAGTTATGTCGTTATTGCATTTTGGTAGTACTATCCGTGAACATCTAGTAGTATAGGCTGCGTAACATTCATAGGGTATTTTCTTTATTGCATTTTGCTAGTATTTTCCATTACCATCTGGCGTATTTTCCATATACATTCGTTATAGTATTGTCCTATTGCATTTTGTAGTATTGTCTGTTGTACATTCATAAGTAGTTGTCTTTTCGCGTTGTTGTCCTCGTGATATTGGTCGTGTACATTCGTAGTATTCTTAGTAGTATACTAGTAGTCTATTGAAACATTCCTAGTAGTATTTTGTGTACACTCTAGTAGTATTGTCCTTTACGTAAGAATAATTATGAACATTCCTGGTAGTATAGGTCCGTTACTGTACATTCTTAGTAGTATTGTCCTTTACATATAGTACATGTACATTCCTGGTAGTATTATCTGTGTACACTCCTAGTAGTATTGTACTTTACATACAGTACATATAGTATAGTCCATGTACATTCCTGGTAGTATTGGCCATGTACATTCTGAGTAGTATAGTCTATGCATATTCCTTGTAGTATTGTCTGTGTACATTCCTAGTAGTATTGCTCTTTACATATATTACATATAGTATAGTCCATGTACATTCCTGGTAGTATTGTCCGTGTACATTCTTAGTAGTATAGTCCATGTACATTTCTGGTAATATTGTTCGTGTACATTCCTGGTAGAATAGTCCGTGTACATTTCTGGTAGTATAGTCCATGTACATTCCTGGTAGTATTGTCCGTGTACATTTCTGGTAGTATAGTCCGTGTACATTCCTGGTAGTATAGTCCGTGTACATTCCTGATAGTATTGTCCGTGTACATTCCTGGTAGTATAGTCCGTGTACATTCCTGATAGTATTGTCCGTGTACATTCCTGGTAGTATAGTCCGTGCACATTCCTGGTAGTATAGTCCATCTACATTCCTGGTAGTATTGTCCGTGTACATTCCTGGTAGTATAGTCCATGTACATTCCTAGTAGTATAATTTATGTACGTTCCTGATAGAATTGTCTGTGTACATTCCTGGTAGTATAGTCCGTGTACAGTCCTGGTAGTATAGTCCATCTACATTCCTGGTAGTATTGCCTGTGCACATTCCTAGTAGTAAAGTCCATGTACATCCTGGTAGTATTGTCCATGTTCATTCCTGGTAGTATTACCGTGTACAAACTGGTAGTATAATCCGTGTACATTTCTGATAATAAAGTCTTTATTATGCATGTGGTTATTGCCTAAATTCAAAGGTCATGACATATTAATGGTTTTCCGACATTTTGTACATTTGAAACAATCTTTACAGGTGGCCTACGTATTGGTGATCGGCAGGATGGTGGTCCGACCGGGGTGCCAGCACTACCACTTCAGACAGAAACAGGTACAGTTTTTTTTATATTTTAGATGAATTATGATATATTTGTATTTAAACATACCGTAAAAAGTTAAGATCTGAAACTATTTGAAAATTATTGTAAACTAATCTTAAAACACACGCACGTGAGAGAACACTTCATTGCTTCATAAACGGGAAATTTATGATAGCCAAATTTCGACAGGCCAGGTCTTCGATTTGATCCCTTGCATTCATTTCTGTATTTCTATTCAGCAGACAGACTGTTGGTTTAATGGTTATTAAAACATATCAAAGTATTGTTGCTCTTTTTTGTTCCTGCATTGTTGCTATGGATGTTAATATCATAATTACCTTTAGTTTCATTTTTACATTTTTACAAACATAATGTATTTAAGGGACAAAATTGTTATATTAACAGCTTCTGACAAGGTACTGTGTGATGAGTCACTCGGTGCCTTAGTTGGCGCCCTCTCACCTTCGCAAGCAAGTATGTTACTCATTGGCCTTGGTGTGCCGACTGGCATCCAATCTCAAAATCGTGAAAACTATAGTAAAGATATCGTGACGGCCAACTTCCATTCTTTGAAATATTGGAGGTCGAAAAAGACGTCACGGAAAGAGTTGATGGAGACTAGTAGTCAACAGCTGTATGAAGATTTAATCAAACAGTTGGAAGACATTGGAAGGAAAGATATCGCTAGCATAATCAAAACGAAAATGGCTGCAGATAAAAAGCTGGAACATGATGACTTTAATAAGCTATAATGGCAAAGTAAAATAGTGTACTTTGACCTAACATGTTTATTAATCTTTCATTATTATTTTTTCTGATTTCAAGAGATGAATTAAAGGTAAAGTGGTATAAAATGTTCATCCATGTAACTTCTTTCATGCGAAAATTGGAATTGGAAAAGGAAAACTGATGTGAAGTCATAGTTGCAGGAACTGTAAACAAATGAAAAACAATCTAATTAAAATAGAGTAGAATAGTCTTACAACATGTTTGCTGATTATATGAAATAATATATGTGGAATAAGGGAGGAAACTCCAAAAGAGTATTGCATCGAAGAATGTTGTCATTATGTCCCATTTATCACTAGGTAAATTGGGTTCAGAATACTGGGAAGGTATTCAGTATAAAGAGGCGTATTTCACAACGCACACAGTATGAACAAGTTTGTAGTGAAGATATGTTTATAATACATGTAGCTTAAAATGATTATATAAAACTATTCTTCGTAGAAGGTTTCCAGAATTGTTTATTTCAATTCACGAGTCTAATCGTCATGTAAATAAATGTAATTCCTCTTATTCTATATATAGATAATAAAACGTATGATCTAATGAAATTAAATTCTGAAAGATGACCACACATCAGCGATTTTTGGCATAACCATTCTTATTCAAATAGTATATATATTTACAGATACTTCTTATGCACCTCTACTAGAATTATTTTGCCATTTTTCCATCAGCCGTTGTTGCACCCTGGGGTGTCGGTTGCACGTTGAAATGATTTCTGACGATCTACGGTAACGGATTTGTGGTTAGACACTGATTTCAGTACGACAACTATTAAAGAAATGTAACGGATTTGTGAGTTGTTCGATTCTTGCAAGAAAAATCTTATGATTATAACAGAACTGCATTCGTTGTTAACACTTTTGATTTCATTGGTTTTAAATATATATTTTGACTGGCGAGAACGTAAATTCCCATATACATCCTCAGCTAATTCCATGTATCGGCATCATTTTTGTTCTTCAACCGGTAAAAAGATTTTTAAAATACATTATACTTCACATAATACATGTCTGGGATGAAATCAAATTTTCGTAATTTATCTATATCTGCTCAACTGCCATGTTTGCTGAAAGGATTAACGACGGTTGTGCGACAGCATGCATGTCAGTGGTAACTTGTGATCAGACACGGTCACACATAAAATACAATTCATGAGACGGAAACGGGGATCAGTTTCGGGTCTAAATTACGCCCGGATCTCAAAGACAAACAATATGGCACAGTTTTAAAATACTTTTCCGAGATTCTTGCATAAAAACAACTTTTTTTCACTGGACCGCCCATGTATTAACGGGAGAAAAATCGTATATTAACAAGGCGATTAATGTGATGTTAATACATGATATTTACTTTTGAAATTCTTTGCCAGAGACGGTCATACATCCTTGCGCAGATGGACATTTGGTATCTGGGTCTTGTTTCTTCCATAATATGCAAAAGTATGAGTAATGTCATATACGAGAAATGAAAAAAAATCCTTTTAAACCTTCAATACATGCTTTTGGTAGACTAAGTGTTGTTCTATATTATGGATATTTGAAATATGTTTACCGTTTCCCACACAATTAGCTTGATTTGCTTCAAACTTTCACAGACGAAAAAACTTGATGTGCAGATTACCATAAAGGAAGGAAATTTTGATTCTTCCTGCTATGTACCTCCTCATTTGGTCATCTGCCATCTATGCTGAACATGTTACCTAGAGATATAATTACTGCTCAAGCCTGATCAAGATGAGTACACAAGGCGTTGACATTATTTCTATGTTCAGGTTATTATTTGCGTATAATGTATGCTGTTTGTGCTCAGTTGATGTGAATATTTAATGAAGGGACAAAATTATAACTTTCTTAACTACAATTTGTAGCTGAAGTTCTTCCCCTTCCCTTACATGCCAAGCATGAGCTGACCTAATCATTCTGTTATAATTATATTCTAGTCTATTTTAGTGGCGTCATTAATTGTGTCATGATATATGTTACATTTAGCGTCGCCAAGCTGTTGTTGCGATATGGCGGGATTACAAAAATAAATATTTCTTCACAAGGCCGATTGTAGTGTCCCTTGTAGTGTCGTAAAGGTCTTTCTTGGGATAGCATTTGAAAAATACTGTGATTAAAGATATTGTTTCATATGCTTATTACTTCAGTTGTTGCCGAGTTACTGAATAGATTTCTGTTTGAAATTATTCATTTAAAAGGATATTATTTTTACCGTTAAAGGAATTAGGAGATGGAAGGAATTATAAAATGATTAACAGGATGCTTTAGTGCAAAGAAAGTTCTGTTCCAAATCTTTACTTTTGCATTGTCTTCCGGCTTGCTGTTTGCAATTAAAAACCGCTTTTTGCGGAAAGAAATGAAAGTGTACGAAAAATAAATGTGAAACGTTTCCGAGGACTGCATATGTTTTTGTCGAAACAAAGCAAGTGAAAATATCCGTAAATCTGCAAAGTAGCGAATCTTCGGCAATGACAAGAAATAACACGTGGCAAGTTGCCGTAGAGAAAATAAAATTCAAACGAAAATTGCAAACATTCTTGAAATTTCAGATGTTGATGTGTTTTAGTTCACCGAAGCAGGTTTATGTCCTTTGATCCCGCTTCATTATGTCATGTCAGATCAAAATTGCGGTCCAAAAAGAGACCGAGACAGACTTTAGAGTAAAACGCCGTTTGTATTTCAATACTGTCGATAGTAAAAATGTGGAATTATAATTCTTGTAATGAATTTGTAACCTGGTTTACTGTACCAAGAATGTACAGCTGTAAGTCGTTTTATTTAAGGCCATCTAAAACAATGGGAAAAAAAGACTTTGACAAACCTCAATGCTGTATTAACTCTTTAATTAAAATTTTAACAGAGGGATGATAAACAGCTCTTATTGCAGCACTGTTGTAGAAAATAATTGACTTAAACATTGACTTTGTCTTGATGTGAATGGCAAGATATTCCGAAATACCACGGGGTGTAAAATATATATATATATAAACACCGCATACAGAGTTACACGAAAAATGGTTGATAATGTAATACTTACCTTTACATGATACTTGGACCCTTGGCCCAAGCGTTCTCAAGTTACCGTCCAGAAACCGTTTAGCTGTTCCTGGCAAATGTGACCTTGAACTTTGACCTAATGACCTCAAAATCAACAGGAGCCATCTGCTGGTTAATTTTCCTGATAAAAGAAAAAGATTAAATATGGATCTTTCAAACTTTTGTACCCATTTGAGAGGTGATTACACAAGGTGTCTTTAAATTGCAAATAAAATTATTTACAGATGATGTGCACTTGTCACATACATTTATTTATTTTGTTGGATTTAACGTCACACCGACACAATTATAGGTCATATGACGACTTTCCAGCTTTAATTAATGGAGGAAGACCCCAGATGCCCTTTCATGTATTATTTTATCACGAGCGGGCACCTGGGTAGAACGCCGTTTTTCAATAGTATTTCAGTTAGCTAACCTTACCAGTGTTCCTGGATTCTATACCAGTATAAACCTGTTCTCCGCATGTAACTGCCAACTTCCCACATGAATCAGAGGTGGAGGACGAATGATTGTAGACACAATGTCTTTTATGAAATCGTCACGGAGAACATACGCCTCGCCCAGGGCTCGAACACACGACCTCACAAACAGTTTTTTATTTATTTTGGTTTTACAGCGCACCAACACAGTATATGTTATATGGCGCCAAAGAACAGTAGATCTGCGCTCTCCCTTTTTGTGCTAAGCGGGCGGGCTTGTGTCCTGTGTGAGAGAAGCTGTTATCATCCGACTTTTCGGTGTGTGAGAAGCTGATATCAGCCGACTGTCCGATGTGTGCAGTTAGATTACGTCCAATATCCAGTGTGTAAATTTGTATTACACCCGATCATTCGGCGTATGAGAATCTTATATCGTCCGATTATCCGGCATCTTATTATTCATTCCGGATTATCCCGAGTTGTCGGTCTCTTCTTATGACATTTCAGGGGATAAGCGAAGAACCGGATAAAAAGTATTCAGATTGTGGGACAGTTTCCCTCAATGTTTTAACAGCATGCTCATTGTGGTTATGAAGTCAGTCAGCCATGGTAGATCTATGTCAGACATTTCTTGTTAGGTTTGGGTTTAACGTCGTTTTTCAACAGTATTTAATTTTATATGACGGCGGGCATCTTGACCAAGGCGAACAACGAAAACATATTTGAACTGTTCTCTAATTATGTAGATGATACCCATTAAACAAATCAGAAAAAAAATCTATAGACAGTAACATAATATTCTTGTATTTCAACTCTACATAAAAAACAGATAGAAACAATCTACCATTTCTTAAAATCAAAGTTATATCAACAATACTTTATTTCTTACAAGTTATGAGGGTAAACAGCAGGACGAACATATACTAAGTATGCCTCTTGTTTTATATAATAAATTGGAATAGGTCAATGTGCGGATGTCAAAGACTTGAACCCTAAATAAATTCGAAATCATGTATTTTACAAACGTTAGATTGTATTACACAAACACATTTATGTAGTTCCATTGCCTTTACTATAATTGTCCTATGAATGCACAAACAGACTACACAACAGACTTGTTCAATTTTTGTCACATTGTTTTTACCCATTTTTTTTTGTTTCAAGGTAAGGTATGCACATCATGGATTCGTGGACTGGGTAGGTAAGAAACCTTAATTCTTCCCATGTGTACAAAAAGTATTAAGGGGACACATATTGCTACTTTCACACTTAATGCAGAAATGAGCAAGGGGTGGATTTTTAAGAAATTAATGGTGGGAAGATAAAAAAACCTATTCCTAAACTGATATGATATTGATGGACACCTGTAATATGCAGTACTTTGTGGATAAAGATGTGGTACTATGAATGTAATAAGAAAACAGAGGTCTTCATGAAAGTATATACAACGCAAAATATTAAGCTTTTGTATTAAGAAAAAACAGGTTTTGTATAATATCAGTGCACTAAATAAAGTTGTACTTCTAAGTTTTTTCTTTCTCACCTATCAGGTTTGCTTAAACAGGTAAAATGTGACGCCCTGTCATCTCAACTCGGGATCGACGCCATCTTTCTCATTAATAAAAATGTAAACCAAAAACAAATCAGAGTGGGATCAGCATTGCAAGGGCATAACATAACATTCTACGAATTAAATACCTTAGTACAGGTATATAAGATGCTACACTGGTCTGGTGGGTTAAATACATAACGTCAATCACATGAAATTGATCTAGAAAAAAAGTGGTTAATTTCAGTTTATTCACATGGTTTTTAATTTTCCCACAACTTCTCGGTGATTCACCGCAAAAAATATTACTGCGCTGGACGAACGGTAACTCTAATCTACAACGGGAGAAAACATGAGTGTCAGCACGTGTATAATTTAAAAAAAGCAACTATCGATGTTTATAATTTCTTATCAAATAATGAATCCTATTCAGAAAATATGTCTTCAGTATCTGAAAATTATTAATTTCTATTGACCTTTATCAGAAAAGAATTACTTACAGCGGACTATTTTCCGAATCGAAGTCATTTCCGCTTTCAGTTGTGAGGCACTTCCGTTATACTGTTTGACAACAATAACAAATACAAAATGAATTAACAAGTCGAAAGATTTCCTGCGGCCAGAAGTTAAACAGACCAGAAATTGTTATTGATGTTTGTGTGACCACAGACTAAAAAGTAATTTATGGGTGAAAAGCGAGCTTGTTTTTTTTTATCCTACCATTACGCTTTAATGTAGGAAATATTACTCCATTCTACGTGTTTTACAAGTAGATCTATGAAATATACATTTCCAAATAAGTATGAAGTATACAGAATCGCAACAGGAGATAATATATTTTTAATCTAATCTAAACAAATTTTTTATAGCTCTTTGGTATTTCTAAATTCTGAAAGTCATTGTTTTGAGCAAAATAACTATATTCCCTTTTATGTATAACATAGCTTTTATCTCAACTGGTCACATTCCTTGACTATTGAAACACTTTACTAGAGCTGTCACAAATGTAATTCATGCCTTCACCTGGACGTCGTTGACATATAGAGTTATACAACACAGAACCATAATCCAGGAAATTAAAGAGCATTTAAAAATCTCTTATGCACAATTAAGTATCAATACTTATCATTGCTAAAAGTTTGAATAAATTATATGAAATAATGAATGAGGAATTCAGATCACAAGCATTTCTCTATATATATCATATAGCTCGCCAGATATATTGCGAAAACGGCGTTCCATAAATGCGATAAACCAATCACATATCGGTAAAAAATCACGTGATATCATCCATTCCCCACGTGCTACACTAATTGTTGCATTCCAATATACCTGCGGCCTTTCAGGTAATAAAGTAACATATAAACTGACTGCTACTCAGTGTAAGTGTAGTTGTTAATACAACATTCTATTTGTTCATTACATTATGAGATTAAATTGTCCTTAAACTATAATATCAATCAATTACGTTTAGATTGTATTGCATTTACAACTTGTCTGACCCCGATTTTTGACGTGAATGACAGCAGTCTCGTGCAACACGTGGAAACATAGTAATGAAAAGTATGGTGGAGAGTTCAAGAACACATTTTGAATGGCATAAAATTGAGGATAATTGTATTTTTGTCGAAATTTTATCAGTGACATTCCTGCTGTGTATTAGAAAGTTTTGTGAATGAGATTTGAAAGTTATTTTGCACATATTCACATTGATTCAACCTCTCAACAAAATTTCATACCGTATTTTAAAGATATTTAAGAAAATACATTTTCAAAAGTTTTTTGAATGTGTTTCGATATTTAAGTGCATTGTATTTCATGAATACCAAGTTGAAAACTAATAATGGAATCCTTTCTAGGCCCTTATTGCAAGCAACCCAACTTCTGTAACCATGATCGTTTAATTTATTTAAGTGGAATATACTCTTTATATTTTTGCAATGCGGCCTTTTATGACCACCATATCTTTTCATATGCACTACTTTGTAAACAAACTGAATACTGTGTTTTAGCTTACAGTATGCAAAATGAAAATAAAGATAGTGAACTTATTTCACTTTTTTCTTTAAATTAGAATCAGTAGGATATTGATAAATGTTTGGACAAGGTAAAGTGCTATTATTTTCACAAAAAAATATTACTTGTTGACTTTGAATGTTCACAATGAGTCCTATGTAATTCAAGAATAACATTGTCATTTGTGTTTTTCCATCTTTATTTTAGTGAGCATTCCTACGTATACTAATAACAGTTGAAACAGTATCCATTTCATGTACCGAAACTTTGAACTTTTTTCGCATATAAATTTTATCATACCCCACCCACCTTTTTCTAATTTCAGTGTCTTCGTCCCCTTAAAATTGCCGAAACTGGAATTCACTCGAAACCAATATAATTTTGATTTGCATTTTAGAATGGAAAAATCATTTGAGGATATTCTGAAACTGTATTTGATACGAGTCTCCTTTTTTACGACCAAGAGATTTTGAGAAATCGGCAGTTTGTAAACAATACCTCATGCCTTCTTGCTGAAGAGCTAACGGGACAATGTGTCATCACAACAAATTTCTGATGATAGAATCGTTATTACCATAGCTGTCTGAAACAATTACATCTGTATCACACATACAGATGATGTAACTCTGGATTTGTAGTCCAAATTGAATTATACCACCTGTTCGTCATTTAACTGCTACCGAGTTATTGCTGATATATGTGTATAAATTTAAGGACCGCAGCAAAACTTTAGTTCTTATCACCAGTTATTATTAGATGACACTGTAATGAGATATCGATGTTCATTTTAAGAAGAAAATGACTTGCGAAAACTCTTCTTAATGACCTTTCCAAATCTAACTGTCATAACGGCTGTCAAATTTGCATACTGGTAAAACATGTTCTCCTGGTGTTTTAATGGACAATTTTAAATTTTATGAATTCCTGTTGCTTCACGGTGAAAAGGGCCCCTAAACAGTGAAAAAAAGGCCCGCCCTGAAATTTTGAACTGAAGCGAGCGGGAGCTGATTTTCAAAAAAAAAAGAGATTTTTTTTATTAATTTAAAAAAAAATATGCTTTACTATTAACGTTATCAATTTAACTTTTTCTCGGCGATATATGACCTTTTTGTGTCGATTCGCCGTAAAACCCAACTTATTCATTCATTTAAAAAAATGAGTGGGAAATACGTTGACCATCTAATCAATTTGGTGTGGCCTAACTCTCATTTGGGAATGAAATCGAGGATATTTTAACAGTTTTATTCGAAACTAAACGGGGAAGTTCGCATATCTTTAATGATTTATAGAATATGATAAGCGTATTTGTTTTGATTAGTTTACAATGTTTTCGTATAGAAATTTGTACAATGAAATATGAATAACAGCAATATTGTTAAATTGATATAACTACCATACTTACTAAGGTGGCACAACGTACAGTAACTTATGTCAGTGTGTAAAGAAAAACTGCACAATTCTTAAAGCTACGTCTCAATCTGGTATACGTCTTTCAATCGAATTTCATATCTAAAACATGAAATTGAATTTACAGCTGTTTGTATTATTCGGACACAGTTATCAATCAAAAGGTTCTGCAACTACCAACATCCATAAAATTGTGTGATCATTTTCTTTACGATGTTAAGTTTTATGTATTGGATTTCATATTATTTTGCATAACAATTGCATATAGTAGATTCGGGTGTATTTTTTAAGTAACAGTAAAGAATGTAAATTGTGATAAGGCCACACCAAATTGATGTTTTGTTCTTCGGATTTTTTTTTTCAAAAATATTTGGAACGAGCGAGCGAAAAAAAAATTATTTTTTATTTTTCAAATCATCGTCGCTCGCTCGTCCCAAATATTTTTGAAAAAAAAATCCGAAGAACAAGACATCAATTTGGTGTGGCCTTATCACAAACAATTTACATTCTTTACTGTTACTAACAGCTGTTGCTGAAACTACTTGCCGTATGAGACAACAAAGACATAGGGGGCTGCCATTTTGTTATGCCCGACTTTTAAAGCGATGGAATATTACAAAAATTTAATCGAATAAACTGATACTACGGGGCTAGGCACTCCTTCTGTGCGGTAGAGAGACTACGTAGTCGAATCGGAACATGTTCTTCCGATGTTCCCATAAATTACAAGCAAGATGCGTTTAAACTTCGGAGTTTCCTTTTTTTCTTTCCTACTGATTTCGACCCAGCGCAAATACTCCAGGTGCGGGCGGGCAAATTTTTTTTTCATTTCCCGTCAAATTGATGCGGGATATCCAACGAACAGGTAATCAGTTTGGTGTGGCCCAAAGTTCTCATCTGATAAAACGTTTCGAGATGTCTAAGATTTCTCCAGTGCAGTTAAGCATTTATGATATGTTATAATTATATACATGTCCATGTTCAGGCGCGTAGCTGTGAATAGATACATAAGTACGGGCGTATCATCAGATTTCGACAATAAACAAGTGAAACAGAATAAAACAGGAAACAGAAACCCTAAATAAAATTTGAATGCAGAAGGAATTAGATATGGTGAAATAAAGACTCAGATTGCCACTTTTTGTACACAATAAACTGAATTGTAGCCGACTGAACAGTGGAAGAGGTACCTTGGCCCTGATACAATACAACAGAGAAGAGAACTTAACATAAGTTTTACACTGCATAACGTGAGCAGTCCACTGCATTTCATCGAACAGTCAACCGTCAGAGTTGTTTATGTATAGATGAGGCCTGACAATACTAAAGGAGCCAGCGCGGAAGCCAACACTATTTTAGTTGGATTTAATCGATTAATATTTTATCGCAACAGCTATTTTGAAAACAAACTGGCACAGAGAAACACATTATTGAAAATGCCAGAAAATACCTTTAGCCTTTTTCTCCGCGTGGCAAACATGTGGGATATCACCCGATACCAGGACGATCATTGTACACGGGACCGCTGCATGTTAAGGCTCTTACAGATGCCCGGACGGTATCAGTACGGTCGCCGGACCATTATGAAGGTAAAATTTTTAACAAAGATCGTTTTGTCACCACTCGGTTTAAGCAAGCGCCGTCCGGTGCCCTTCTGACAGTCGGGCATTCTGACGATGTGTTCAAGGTTTTTTTCCGAAGGCAAAAATATCGTCCGGCCGCCGCTGAATTTTAACTTTTTAAACCTTTCCCGACCGTCGTCCAAAGAGCCAAAACTAACCCTGCCACTGTCCAATTTCACCTGCAGCCGGACGGGCGCCGGGAGATTTTGCCCGATCCCTAAAATGCACTCCATCCAGCGGCGAATGGGGCATTTTCATGCAGACCTATTCCTAAAGTGACCAATAACTTACCTACATGCTACATGTACTTTGTTTCAGTAATGGATTCATGTTTGTAAAACGTTCCTTGCATATATGTATGATTGAAAGCAAATAAATAAAGAATGGAAAACTCAATCGCGTGCTACAGTGCAATATAACAAAATCCCCAAATTATTACGCACCTGTAAATGTGTTTGTCGGCAATAAGGACATGACGTTATACTACATGAAAAACCCTGTGCACATCTGGTAAACATTGGTGGTGATTACAGTCTTTTCCATAGTCAGCAATTTGTATATTTTCAATTTTGAAAACAAATCACTTTGTTGTACCAGTTTTAGATGGCATGATAACATACTCTTGTGTTATCTTTTGAAGAAACTGTTCTTAGTTTGCTACTTGAATATATATTACTCTAAACAGTAAACTCCGCTTATAGCAGAATGTGCTCGTTATAATAGGCATTTCTAGTCTATCCCAACCAGATTAAGAATAACACGACATTATTCATTTGTTTTACACCAATCTAGTGGTTAGTATCTTATTCTGGATATGGCATCGCTGTGTTTTAAACGTTTTAAAGGGAAGTTGTACACGTATATGAATATCTCCGAGCAATCGAGTAATATAATATATCAACAGGAAGTCATTTTAAATTCAAACTTGTTCCGACAAAGATAAACTTTTAAGGTAAAATTTTTCAAACATTACTGTAAAAACACTTTCAATCTAAAGATGTTGTATATTTAATAATGTGTAAAGTATGTAATATGTTGGACAGACTATGGAGCCTGTTTCACGGCGTACGAATAGCGGTTTTGACACATTTAACTTTCTTTACAGATCCTGTTGGTCGCTGGTCTTTTAATCAAGCTAACCGGTTATGCAAGGAAACATTCTGGATTCATAAGTTAAAAACACTTAATCCAGTTGGACTTAATTCAAAAACATTATTTAATATGTAGTGAATAATACATGAATGTGTGTATGTTTAGTACTATGACGTTTTTTCCTATTTATGTTTTTTATATATATACTGCTATAGGAAATTCAGTATTCTATATCCGTATCGTACTAAACTTTTTATCTGTCATTCACATGTGACATGTATTAAGTATAGTTACAATTAATTTAGGTATGCTTAAAAACACTATACGTTTTTCCGTCAGTCAATGTAACGTTAACTTCATGACGTCACGTCCGTTGTTTTATTATGTTTATATATATTTATCCTGATGAAGGCGTAAGCGCCGAAACGTTGATAAAAGATAAATATTTAAGTGTTATTGAATTTTACCATCGTAAACATTACTGTGAAAATAGATAAACGTATTTTGACTTTAAGGCGTATTGAAAAGGCTGTATTATATTTAAGAGCATTAGTGCCAGCTAGTAAAGCCAGTATGTAATTCTATATTTCAAAGAGTTTGAAATTTTGTCTCATTAACGCGAAATTTCGAATTAAGCAACTCGAAATTTGGATTTACTAATATTTAAAGTTTTTCACATATGAGGTTTCACATATTTATTTATTCTCATTTACAACCATTTTTGTATGGTGTCTGATTTCTGCCATTTCGTTCTGTCGCAGCGACATAACGACAAACGCCGTTATAGCACCCCGTCAAACGCCGAGCGTCGTCCCGACAAATATCGCCCCGACCAACGTCGTCCCGCCGAATATCGCCCCAATGAACGTCGCCCCTCCGAATGTCGCCCCGCCAAATGTACTTCACTATTGGAAATTAGTCATAGACGTTTATCGGTTATCCTGCATATATACATCTTTAGCAGTACACATCTTTTTTTCTTTCCAAATCTGACTAAAATGGACTAGGTTTTATGTAGGCATAGATATTCGATCATAAAATGGTAATTACAGACAGTAATAAGTTATGTGGTAGTAAATGGGCTCAAGTAACTGTGTTATATTATAATTGTGATATTTTGTGTGGTATGTTTGACATATTGTGATAAAATATGATGTATATATGCAAATAAATCTATCTACTATACATTTAGATTTTATCGGAAAAAATATCAACATTTGAATTAATTATAACATAGTGGTATAGCTTTATATAATACGGTATTTCGTGGCCTTTTCCCATATGATTATAGAGTTTATTTGTACTGTGTTGCAGACGAAATAAAACAGTAACATTTTGTAGCAAGATGCTGTTCGGAGTTGCTGATTATTTAGTTTTCATTTGTACTATTGGAATATCTTTTACCATCGGAGTTTTCTTTGCAGTATGGGAACGGAAAAGAAACACACCTGCGGACTATTTTCTTGCAGATAGAAACTCGAGTACATGGCCTGTAGCACTATCGTTTATTGTAACATTTCAGTCATCGTTAATGATACTTGGATTTCCTGCGGAAGGATATGCATATGGCATTGGAATTGCATACAATGTAGTTGGAAGTACTGCCGCTTACCTATTCACGGCTTTGTTCATCGTTCCAGTCTTCCATCCGTTAAAATTAACGAGCGTGAATGAATATTTCCGCTTACGATACGGAAACAACGCTGTTAGGTATATGACTCTAGTTGCCGGTATGATATTCAGTTTGTTCTACATGGCAACAGTGATGGTCGGTACTTGCGTTGCTCTCGACGTCGTTCTAGAAATTCCTTTCTGGGGAACAATACTTATTTATACAGTTGTCACTACAATATATACCTCAGTTGGAGGCATAAAAGCCGTGATTTGGACCGATGTATTTCAGCTTCTGGTGATGGTGACTGGAATGATAGCTGTTCTTGTCAAATCAACAACTGGTGCTGGAGGAGCAGATAAAATGTTAGAATATGCAAAAGACAGGATCGGATCGACAGACTTCAGATTTGATCCAACAGTTCGTTACCAGGTTTGGAATACTTCCTTTGGAACCTTCAGTGCCTATCTATATTTAACACTTATGCAACCAGCAATGCAACGAGTATACTCGACACCAACTGTTCAAACTGCACGTAACCTGTATTTTATATCCACGCCGTTTTATTGTGTCTTTATGTTAATGGCAACATTAGAAGGTGCGACTATATTTGCCTATTATGCAGCAAAGCGATGTGACATTTTAGGCGCAGGCATTGTAGAAAACATCAATGAAATTTTGCCGTTTGCTGTCCTCGATCTTTTTCAAGACTTGCCCGGATTAGCAGGATTGTTCACAGCTTCTTTATCAAGTGCAGCTCTAAGTACGATGTCATCTTGCCTCAGCAGTCTATCAGCTGTAACATATGAAGACATTATAAAAATCAAGTTTCCGGACATGCACGCTTATAAAGCAACGAAGTTGTCAAAAGTAATAGTTTTGATATATGGCCTTATTGCTATGGGACTTGCGTTTGCTGTTTCACTAATACCAGGCTCTGTTGTCGCTATATTTGTCAGTTTTATGGGTTGTTTTGACGGACCAATAGTTGCAACATTTTTGTTGTCCACGATGTACCGCAAAGCAACGACCAAAGGAGTTATTACTGGCGCAGTATTTGGGTCTGGAGTTGCATTTTGGCTGAACATGGGAAGCCATTTTTCAGGTGTTCCACCATATCCATACCTTTCATCTGGACCAACCGACCAGTGTGACGTTTATGAAGAATCAAGATTTTCCAATGTGTCATCGCCCATAATTTATCACTTTGCTAATAATCTAACATTGTTTTCCACAAATCAGGAAATGATAACATCAACGGTTTCGTCAGAACTAAATGTTCGTGACCTTTCGGGACTTGAAACAGTTTACAGTATTTCTTACGTACTGTTTTCTCTCATAGGCATGGTCACCGCATTTACAATTGGATTAATTGTAAGTTTGTGTACAAGTCCGCCTAAGAAGCTTGATGAACGATGTTTGTTCTCGTTTAAGAAGCATATTCTTGAGGAATTATGCGGACACAAACCAGCATCTGATTCTACTGCTGATGACAGAACTGACATAGAAGAAGTAACAAAGTTTATGTCAGAAGATACTGAATTTTGACAGAAACTGTATCTACAATATTGTTGTAGAATACGGAAACAAGTTTTGTTTGCATTTATTATTACATTTCTTTGAAAGTGTATACGCTAAATATTTAAAATAACATGGTTCATTTTAGCGTCCGAGAAGTTGAACACTTATCTTACGTTTTATTAATATTTGAATTAATGACGTTCATTTCTCTAGATCATGTATTTTACAGTAGATGAAACTATCTACGACTTTCCTTCCAACTGCTAAAGAATTCCTTAAAGCCGTGTTAAGTTTAAAACGTACCGCTATTGTTTCGAAAAGAATTACTCACTATGGTCATCTTCGCTGTGAGAATGCTCAGTTCCGGTAAAGAATGAAAAATCAAATATAAGTTATCTATATATAAACGTGCTTGTAATAACATACAGATTTTGCGTGCACTCAAAAAATAAGGTGTTAGATCACATCCTTGACAGGGTGATCCGTGTAAAAATGAATGACATTATGCAGCAATTTAACCACTAATAAGATAGTATCGAAACTTACACCGGATATATCTCAATAGTTAAACAAACCATTATTTTATCATATTTCACCCACTGAGGCAAAATCGTTTTCCTTATTTACCGTATCCACAAAATTAACAAATTGCAAAGTCCATTTCATTTCAAATATATGTAAAGGACTAGGAAATCACTGTTTGAAACATTTAAACATTGTTTAAAAATAACATTCTTGAAAATGTTCACAAAATAGGGAATATCAATAACACACAAAAGAGGGATCAAGTTCAGTATTTTTTGCACATTCATTGAATATAAAAAATATTTTTTGTAAGAAATAAAGGAAAATGATATAATGGGTGTAAAATAGTCCTCAATTTAATTGCTTGTTGTTTCATTTTTTCAAAAGAGCATGTTTCCTATTGTCCTCTGACAGTCATGTGCTAATATTTCCCCATAGCATTTTAACATGATAAAATGCATATTAGAATTGTCATAGACTACAACAGCAATATGTGGCCCGAATTTTCTAGTATCATCCTACTTCTCCATGGGATAAATATCTGTATGCCATGGATAATTTTTATCACAGTCCCATTTTTACAACACAATAAATCTAATATAACTCGAAATAAATACAACTGGATACAAATTAGTATACAGATAAGCTATCTACTGTGCATTAAATTACTAAATTATAAAAACTATCCACTATACACCTTAAGGTCATTAAAAGTATGAGTGTCTCAGTTACCAGAAAAGAGGTCGCATACGTACCGTGTACACGTATCTGTGCGTTTCTGTTACCAAGTCGCTGAAATATGTTTTACTTTTTACTATCTATTTGTTGTGGGTATTTGTTACTGTTCGAGTTCATTATCATAAAACATAAAAAGTATCAAAATCTAACCTTGTAGGTAAATCCAAAACCATATTTGCATAACATTTATTTGACTATATCCGGTGTGTACATTTCTATATTACGAAATATATATTAAACAATTATTGATCTAACAACATGCATCCCTGATTTATATTCTACCAAATGTTCGATGTTTTGTTTTGTATTGTCGTTTGCCTTGTTTAGTTTTATAGATTGTGTTTGTAAAAAAGAGTATTTAGACACCTTGTAAGATTAAAAGGTCATACAGTTTCAAATAAATGATTTAAGGGTTTATTTTGAAAGACTGTAGTGAATCTATGTTTTATATGAATGTAGATTTCCCCGTTGCTTCTTATTTCTTACACGTTAGATTATTATTTCCAGGGCTATGACGCGATGGCGGACGTCAGCAAAATGTTATTTCCAAATACCAAACGGCTTAATTCAACTAAAATGTTATTTGAGTGTTATTATTTCTAACTGACTTTTGTTGTGGAACTACTTTGCAAATGCGTGGCTCTGAGGCTGTGTGCTTCCGAGAAATTTACCCTTATCTATTATCTTTTGATTTATTGTAGGACCAGGTGCAGGTTTCATCATCATAGAATAGGGATTCAATAGGTGTTATAACCTATTATTTACAAATTGAAATTCGGACATAGGTTTGGTCTGCATTTTACATATTGCCATTCGAATTGCAAAACGGAATTTATTTTATTTTGCTATTCAAGAATAATTTATCAACCGGGACAGGCTTTCCGAGAAAGATATTACTGTTTGTGCTTTTCATGAATTTGTAACTTGTAATGCAACATGCAAAACATTTTCAGCTCGAATAGCAAAATGAATTAAGATATGTACAATCCGCGATTCGCGGAGAAAGATCTTAATATTTTGGGCTCCACTTGTTTATGTTTTGAGCTTTTCAGTATTTAAAATTAAACATTTTATTCTCATTTGCGCTTCGTATTTTGCAATTTACTTTTTGCAATTCGAATTGCAAAGTAATAAAAAATATTTTGCAATTCAAGTCAAGTCAAAAGTTTATTAAACGTAGCAAAGGCCTCCGGTCCAAATTACACAACAGATATATGGTAAGGACTATCAAATCAAATAGTTGTGATCCCACAAAATGTACATAAACTGATTATGCTGAAATACCCAATGAATGTGTATTTCTATTTCCACAGTTTCTTTATACAATTAACTAGCAAAATGTGTTTAGAATAGTTGTATAGGCTGTTGAATATTATATTTAAACAATTTCTACACAATAAAGTTGAGTATAGACACCTCAAACATCGTTTAAATATGATTCTAGATATATATAACCGCGATTCACTTTCCGAGAAAGAGGTTAATGTTTTTGGATTTTAAAGCTCTGAAAGTAAACATTTTTCAATGACATCTGCGCTTGTAATTTGAATTGCAAATCACAAACCATTATGCATTTTGCAATTCGAAATTCAGTTTTAATTTCTTCCGCTTCCGGTCAAGATTCGACAGGTAACCTTTTTGGTAAAAGCGAAAATTTTTACACCTTTTACTGTCTGAAAGTAGTTTATTTCCGAAATTAGCCATGCGTTAGAGATCCCTCGGACACTGCGACATTCTATCAAACGCGAAAAAAG